>NC_081363.1:17451948-20030281 GCF_030684315.1 Stegostoma tigrinum | reverse complement strand
ATTTATGCTGATTTAACCTACCTGGTTGATTTGTACTTCACAGAAAGGGCTTGTTATGGAGCTAACATTTCAAGTTGGACCCGTAGAAAAATCGTATTGGACTCGAAACATTAACTCTCTCTTTCTCTCTCCACAAATGCTGTGAGACTTGTTGACGATTACGAAGGGATATAATTTTGAGATGATTGGAGGAAGGTATAGGGGAGATGGCAGAGGTAGGTTCTTCACAGACAGTGGTGGGTGTGTGGAATGTGCTGCTGGCAGTGGTAGTGGAGTCAGATACTTTAGGGGCTTTTAAGCAACTCTTGGATAGGAACATGGATGATAGTAAAATACAAGGTATGCCGGGTAGATTGATCATAGTAGGATACCGGGTTGGCACAAAATCTTGGGCTGAAGGGTCTGTACTGTGTTGTACTGTTCTATGTTCTTGTTCCATCTTTTCTTTATATTTTAGATTTCCTTTATCCGCAGTATTTCATTATTAGTGTTTGAGGTTGATGACTATTGGATCAGATGGAAGACGGTACAGTGTGGCCAGTGGACTGTGAAGAATAGGAAGTCTATAATTAAAACAATTTGGCCCTTGCCAATTGGAATTAACTGAAGGAATCTAAAAAAAATGGCTGAAGCTATAAAGAGCCCTTGCTAGTCATTAACCTAACCCGAAATCAAGACTAAAGCTATTGACAGCATCAATATCAAAATGTTCATTGGAGCTTGGATGTTGCTGATACTCTTGTTAATGTGTGAAAGCTTGAATGATCTGTATGATGTTCACCAGTTTGCTGCTTTAGTGTGGATTTTAATAATCTTTTATAATATCTGTGGTAATGCTTCCTTAATATTGTAGGCAAGTCACTGATGTACAACGTTGCTATTAATAATGACAAAAGAGTTGTAACCAAGTCAAAACCTCACCTAGTCTGCAAAATATACTTTGGAACATGCACCTGGAAGTAAGAGTGGAAATTATAGATGCTCTGGCCATAATCCTTCCAATCCTCCTTAAATTTTGGAATGGCAGATTGCAAATATTGCACTATTCCTCAGAAGGCAGTTAAACAGGTCAATTGTACACCAGTGAGTCACACCTTGATGCTGGGAACAAGTGTCAGCCTTGAAAAAATATGGGTTAAGAAATAATAGCACCAACTTGTTAACAGTAAAATGAAGCCGATTTAGTTATTTGACAGAAGTAATGTGGTTGCAGTTGTGCAAATGAACTTTCAAAAGGCATTTCATAATGTACTACATTATAGATTTGATAGTATTACATCGACGCATAGAATCTGTGGGCTGTGCATGGATATGAAATTGGCTCAAGGACAGAACACAGAGCTGTGGTGAATTGATACATTCAAAGTGTACAAACGTATACAGTTATGACCCCAGAAATCAGTGCTCGGAACACTGATCTCCCTTACCTGGGTTTAAATATATAGGACCTAAACACAAGGTTGTCAGATGACAGAAAATTGAAGTGCAGGAACCAACAAGAATAAAAGTAACAAAATTCAAAAGGTCAGGAATGAAAGCATTTGTTGATGAAATGTTATGCAGAGAAGTGCAGATGAACATTCCTCCTCTGTTTCCTCAATGAATATTTCTTCACTTGTTTACTGCAAAGAAAGACATGAAGACTTGGGATAATGGGAACTGCAGATGCTGGAGAATCCAAGATAATAAAGTGTGAAGCTGGATGAACACAGCAGGCCAAGCAGCATCTCAGGAGCACATGTGCTCCTGAGATGCTGCTTGGCCTGCTGTATTCATCCAGCTTCACACTTTATTATCTTGAAGACTTGGTAACTTGGAGAAGTTTGTGGTGATATCTTGGGGCCAGCCCATATCACAATGGAGGAGGTGATGGAAGTGTTGGAATGTATAAAGGTGGATAAATCTCCTGGTCAGTGTCATGGACAGTGAGGAAGGTTGTCAGAAATTGCAGCAGAATCTAGATCAACTGGAGAAGTGGACTGAATGAATAAATATATAGAAAAGGTTTAGAAGGATATGGGCCAAGTGTAGGGAAATGGGGTTAGCATGGATGGGCATTTTGGTTGGCATGGACCAGTTTGGACTGAAGGGTCTGTCTCCTTGATGTAGGATTCTATGACTCTAAGTGTGACAATGATTCATATTGGAATGAAAAATGATAAAGGCAACATAAACTAAGTGATAAAATTTTTAAAGAAGATAGATGAGCAAAGAGACCCAAGCGTATAGGCAACATAGCCTCTGAATATAGCAGGGCAAAGCAAAAATACCATATTTAGAAAAGGTATAGAAGATTCAATAACTGAAGCAGCAGTTATGAAGTTTGAATGAATAACTTCTGCAGAGAAAGCATTGCTAAAGCCAATCACCCTTGAGAAAAGTTCCAGACTCAAAGAGATCTATGGCTTAGAAAAATGTCCTTCTGCCCATCAAGCTGACACTTGATGCCTGTGGCCTGTGAGTGCTGGAGGGACTGAATGTGTTCCACAGTGATGTTAAAAAGACCATAGGCTGATGTGGAGATCATTTACCAAATTGGAAATTCATAGGTCCATGCAACAAATCTGCTTATCACTTGCCAATGATCTAGGATGGATTTTTTCAATCTTGAGCCAGGGCAGAATTGTGGCTATTTCTTGGTATAGGTGTTCTCTCTGTATTCCAGCAGCATTGAGACCCGGGCTTTGCTGGAGCCTTAGAGATCGATAGGAGATCATTGGTCAGAGCCAGCATGGGAGTTTTTAAGCATGTCTAACATAAAGCGAGATGAAAAGCCATTAAAATAGAGAAAACAGATGATCTCTTTCCCTGTCAATACAATTCCGGAAAAGGAACCAGATAAAGGAATGCCAATGATCCCAAGGCCAAGGGCCAACTCCAAGTCTCAAAAACATCTGCCATCTGTGTGATTGGATGCACAGTTCAAGGCTCAGGTCCATTGTCCATTAAAAAAGGACCCACAGACCCCATGGCCACATAAGGTGTGTGTGGGTTATAAGGGGATGGGTCTGGGTGGTATTCTTCAAGGGGTAGTGTAGACCTGTTGGGCCGATGGGCCTGTTTCCACACTGTAGGGAATCTAATGCCCTGCGACTCCGAATTTCCAACGTAGACAATCATGCTCATTCGTGACTGATGATGTCAATTCCAGAAAACCGGAAACACTGCACATTCTTTGGAAAATTGGAAGTATTGCAGGGTTCATGCTGGCAGAACATGTTGGACCACAGAGTTTGCCAAACCCAAGCATGCTGAATTAGGCAAGTTAAACTTGTGTGACATTTCAGTTTGAACGGCTAGGTCTTGAGAATGGTACTAGGATGAAGCTTTGTATGAAATGGATTACTTCTCTTCAGAATGCTGAATGGTTAGGGAAGGTTTCGTGGGAGTTTTTGAAAAACTTGAATGATATTGATACAGTAAATAGGCATGACTAGTTTTCAGTCGCAAGAGTGTTTAAAACAAAAGACGTAGATTTGCAAAAAACAGCATTGGACATGAGGAAACATTTTTCAGCAGTGTGCTGCTATGATCTGGACCACACTCGGCTGAAATGACAGCAGATACAGAGCACAGGAGTGGGATTAATTGGATAACACTTTTAAAGAGCTGACACAGGTACAATGGGTCAAATGGTCTTCTTGTGTGCTGTATCAATTTATAATTCCATGATTTAATTCAGAAGAATAACTTTTTTCACAGCCAGAGGTTAGAGACATATCTATTTACTGCAATTTCGAAGGCATTCGCCCCTCGAATTGTCAGTTGCAGTATGCAGGTTATTATATACAGTTTCGTCTGTTCTCAAATATTTGGGCAAGAATTTTTCAATAAGAAGAGCGTTCATATGTAGTCCTCGTTAAAGGAGAGGCAGCTGAGTACCATCATGGTTATAAGATACCACCATCGGTAGTGAGATTGCTCCAGGGCTACACTAATCCTCTGTAGCTGTTCAATTAGCATTCAGTCCATTGTTAGTAGATATATGCATTGAATTTCAAGTCACCTGGGCCTTATGGACATCTGCGAACACTGAATATGCCTCTGTTCTCACGGTACGATGACCTATCAGATTGGTCCAACTATTCCATTAAAGCCTCAGCTTGGCTGGCTTAGGGCTTAGCACATTTAACAGCTGTTTGCTGCAGTAGCCAATGAACAAACAAAGATTGCCACCAAATTTAATTAAACTTGGCCTCTTCTTAACAGCCAGTAGCAATGTAATGCAAAAATCCTTTGTTCTCTCTTCCAGACTTACTAACCTTGTGGGTCAGACATTGACCTGACATACAAATAAAAGCCAAGCCATCGAGGAAGTAGACTGTCAAGTCTAAGCATTTAATGTGCTGGCCTTTGACTCGAACAGGGTCACTCTCTCATGAAAGAGTGGGCTTAAATTTCTTTGCTGCTGAACTTCATCTGATCCAAGTTACATAGATAAATACTTTTATAGTCACAGATTAGCAGCACTTACTATTGTTAACATTTGCCAAGCAATCCATTTTGCTGCCAATAATAGTTTTTCTGTCAATGTAACAGTACTCTTCCACCCTGCTATTTAATAGGCTGCAGTATAAAATCGGCAAACTTTATCTCTCTTCATAGAGTCATAGAGTACTACAGCATGGAGACAGGCCCATCGGCTCAAACTGATCCATGCCAACCAAAATGCGCATTCACACTAACTCCATTTCCCTGCACTTGGCAGGTATCCTTTTAAATCTTTCCTATCCATGTATTTGTCCAAATGCCTCTTAAATGTTGCTAATGTACCCACCTCAATGACTTCTGCTGGTAATTCATTCCATATGTGTACCACCCTCTTGTGAAATAGTTGCACCTTACTTAAACTGAAGCCCTCTAGCCCTGAAGCCCCCACCCTGGGAAAAAGACTGAGTGCATTCACCCTATCCATGCCTCTCATGATCTTATACACTTCTCTAAGATTCCCTCTCAGTCTCCCAAGTTCTAAATAAAAAATCCAAGCTTACCCAAACTGTCCCTAAAACTCAGTCCCTTGAGCCCTGGCAACAGTCTGGTAAATCTCAACTGCACTCTTTCTAGTTTAAGAACATTCTTGCTATAACAAAAACAAATTTTCTGGAAAATCTCAGCAGGCCTGGCAGCATCTGTGAAGGAGAACACAGAGTTAAAGTTTTGGGTTCAGTGACTCTTCCTCAGAAATGATGGTAGCTGGGAAAACGTCAGTTTATATACAGAAAAAAGTGAGTGTGTTTGGGTAATGAGTTAATGATGGGATAAAGTCCAAAGAGAGAGAACAGCAGTTTGAGAGACAAAGAGTTGATAACAATCAGGCTGGAAGGGTGAACAGTTGTTAACGGGGGCTATTAGTGACTAACAACAGGTGATGTGTGACGTGGTAACAAAGCCTGGTGTAACATGGCTATGTCGTAACAAGGACTGGTGTGTGGGGTAGGGAGCTGGGACACGGTGACCAAAACTGAACACAATCCTCCAAGTCTGGCCTCTCCATAACTTCCCAGCTTCTACACTCAGTGCCCTGACTGATGAAGGCCAATGTGCCAAAAGCTTTCTTTACTGCCCTGCCTACCTGTGGCTCCACTTTCAGAGAACCATGCACCTGATCTCCAAGGGCTTTCAGTTCCATTACACCCCTTAAGGTCCTATCATTCACTTTAAAACAACTACCTTGATTTGACTTTCTAAAATGGAACATTTTGCTGTATTAAACTCCATTTTCCATTTCTCAGCCCACTCCCTCAGCTGATCAAGATCCTGCTGCAATTTCTGATATTCTTCCTCACTGTCCACGATATAGCTTATTTTAATGTCATCTGCAAACTTACTAATCATAACTTGTACATTCTCATCCAAGTAGTTGATATAGATAACCAACAGCGATGGACCTAGCACTGACCCCTGAGGTATGCCACTAGTCACAGACCTCAAGTCCGACAAGCATCCTTCTACTATTATCCTGTGCTTCCTATCCCCAAGCCAACCGTGCATCCAATTTGCCAGCTCTCCCTGGATTCCATGCAATCTAACCTTCCAGCACAGCCTACCATGTGAAACCTTATCAGAGACCTTATTGACATCAATATAGACTACATCTACCACCCTGCCCTCATCATCCTTTCTATTCACTTCATCAAAGAACTGTAACAGATTTGTGAGGCATGATAAATCTCCTGATCCTAATCAGATATATCCAAGAACCTTGCACGAGGCTAGAGTAGAAATTGCGGAAGCCCTGGCTGATTTATTTGCATCATTATTAGCCACGGGAGACTGGAAGGTAGTGAATGTTGTGCCTTTTTTCAAGAACGGCTGCAAAGATATATGTGGGAACTGCAGACCAGTAAGCCTCACATCTCCCACGCACGAAGCCATGCTCGTTAATCCTAATCGAACTTTGTCTTTCCAATGCATGTATATCTTTTCTCTCAAGTAACTTACTTACCACAGATGCTAGGCTTACTGATCTATAGTTCCCAGGATTTCCGTTGTAGCCCTTCTTGAATAAGGACACAACATTTGCTGCCCTCCAGTCATCTGGGACCTCACCAGTGGCTAATGATGATGCAAATATATCACCCATATCCCATGCAATTTCTTCTCTAACCTCTTGCAGAGTTCTTGGATATATCTGGTCAGGACCAGGAGATTTATCCACCTTCATACACTCTAATATGTCTACCACCTTCTCTACTGTGAAATAGACTGTCCCCAAGATATCACCACTAACTTCCCCAAATTCCTAAGTCTTCATGCTTTACTCCACAGAAAATACAGGCGAAATATATACTTTGAGACCTCACCCATTTCCTGCAGTTCCACATATGCATGTCCACCATGGCTCTTGAGGGTTCCTATTCTCTCTCTAGTTATTTTTTATCCTTTAATATACTTATAGAATCTCTTTGGATTCACCTTAATCTTCTCAGCCAAAGCTATCTCATGGCTTCTTCTGGCACTCCTGTTTTCCTTTTTAAGTAAGCTCCTGTATCCCCTATATGCCTCCAGGGATTCCGTTGATCCCAGCTGCCTGTACCGGAGTCATCTTCTGTTTTTTGGGAAAAGCCTCAATATCTCTTGTCATCCAGGTTACCCTATTCCTGCCAACCTTCCCCTTCACCCTCAAAGGAACCTATAGAACTCGAACTGTAACTGTCACACTTTCAAAGGTCTCCCATTTACAGGAGGACACATTGCCTGCAAACAAACCACTCCAAACAATCCCTACAAGCTCCTTCTAATTTCGTCAAAATTTGCCTTGCCCTAATTTAGAACTTATACCTGTGAACCAGTTTTTCTCCCCTCTTCATAACTATTTTAAATTTGATAGAACTATGGTCACTGGTCTCAAATTGCTCCCCCACTGTCACTTCTGTCCCCCAACCAACCCAATTTCCCAAGAGTTGGTCGAGTTTTGCCCCTTCACGAGTCTGCCTATCTATATACTGCTTGAAGAAACATTCCTGAACACATGTAACAAATTCCACCCTATCTAACCCCTTGGACACTATGGCAGTTCCAGTCTGCATTAGAAAAATTAAAACCTCCACTATGACAATCCTATTGCTTCTGCAAATCTCCCCAGTCTTCCTGTATATTTGTTCCTCCATTGCCATTGACCATTTGGGAGCTTAATGTACAACCCCAATAACATCACCATCCACTTCTTATTTCTTAGCTCCACCCACAAAGCCTTACTGGATGATCGCTCAGTTATTTCAACTCTGACTACTGCTGTGATACTCCCCTTAATCAAAAATGCAATTCCCCTCCACCCGCTTTCTTCAATCCCTTCTGGCCTAAAGCAGCTGTATCTTGACACATTAAGCTGCCAGCCCTGTCTCTGCCTTAGCCATGTTAAGTAATGGCTATTGAATCCCAGTCCCACGTACCTATCCACAGTTTGAGTTTATCAGCCTGACCTGTTAGCCCTCTTGCATTGAAATATGTGCAATTTAATCCAACAGGCATTCCTCACTTCCTGTCCTGTTCCAAACTATATCTCTCCTAAATCAGCTAATTAAAAAAAATACTTGCTCTGATATAATCAAGAGCTTGATAGCTAACAAAAAAAGCTGTAAATCTTTCATCTATATTTACTTGCATTGATGGGGTAAAGTTTTTCATTTCCTAGCTACAGTGTCGTCAATTGAATTTCATGAACACGTAATGGGGTGTGTGAAATTTCTGTGTTACATGCACTTTAGCAGTGAAAAACACATGGCATTGCAATTATACATGCCCTTTCAGACTTGGGTGATACCTGAGGTGACTATTTTAACAATAGATTAGTAGGGTGAATAGTGCATGGTTCGTAGTTTCAGGTAATAAATTAGGAAAATCACACAAGAAGCACTTTGCAGAACATTAATACATATTACCTTTCGTGCAATTTCCTTATGGTGGTGCAATTGTAGAAATGGGTCCCTTTGCAAAGTACATAGATTTTATTTTAGTGTTTATTTTGGGGTTACATTGTCAGATTTTTTTTACTTTTGATGCCAAATGCAGGGCATGCCTTTTTTTTCATTATATTTAAATATAATAGTTTGTAAATACTTTTGGGCTGTGTAAAATATACAAGAGAATATACTCTACTGAACAAAATAGCTAAAATGACAAATAGGATTTTTATTATTCATTCATTGGAAATAAACATTGGCCACACCAACATCTATTTTCCATTCCTAATTGCCCTGGAGAAAGTGATGATGAGTTGTCATCTTATGGTTCTTATGGTGTAGGCATCCCACAGTGCTATGAGAGAGGAGGGTTTCAGGATTGTGACACAGCAGTAGTGAAGGATTGTAATAGAGATTCAAGTCAGGATGATGTATGACTTATAGGTGGTGGTATCCTCTTACATTCTTTCGTCTTTGTCAATTGCCACTTATCAACTCAAGCCTAGATATTGTTCATATCTTGAAAATGGACTGCTTTAGAATCTGAGGAGTTACAAATGATGCTAAATGTTGCGCAGTGATCAGCAAACATCCTCACTTCTGGTCTTATAACAGAGGAAAGATCATTGATGTAATAGCTGACATGCCACATGGCACCGCTTTGAGGAACTTTTGCAGTGATGTCCTGGAGCTGAGAAGACTGACCTCCAAAAACTACAGCCAACTTCCATTGTTTTAGAGTTGATTCCAAACAGTGTAGAATATCCTCTTGGTTCTCATTGACTCCAATTTTATTTAAGCTCCTTGATGGCATTCTTGGTTGAATGTTGCCTTTATTTCAAAGGCAGTTTCTTGTACCCAATCATACTTTTAACATGTTATAAGTGAAATAGTTTATTTATCTTTGATGTAAAGTCATTTTTCAGAAAAGGTTAGACATGCACTTAAAAATACAGAAAGTACAGGGACATTAGAACAGAGTTAAAAAGACTTTTGCTTCTAAGGAACATGAATAGGTGTCTGGTATGAAAGACATGATGGGTTTTTCTGCAATTTAGGCTTTTTTTCAACAATGTCACCTTTTACCGCAATGGATACAGTTGTCTGCATTTAAAAACTTTCCACATTTTTGCAAGATTCCTTTATCATTGACATTGTTGGCTGTCTATTGTTCCAAGGATGTAGAGTCATAGAATCCCCACAGTGCAGATAGAGTCTAGTTAGGCCATTGAGTATGCACTGACCCTCTGATGATCATCCCACCTGACCCACTTCTTCACTGTAATCCAGCAGGGGTTTTACTTTAGCCATGGCTAACCCACTTTAGCCTGCATGTTTCTGGAAACTGCAGGCCAATTTTTAGCACGGCCTAACCACTTTAGCTGCACACTGCTGGACTATAGAAGGAAACTAGAGCACCCAGAAGAAACCTACCTCGACATAGGCAGTCACCCAGGCTGGACTTGAACCCAAGCTCCTGTGGCTGTGATGCAGCAGTGCTAACCACTGAGCCACCGTGCCGAGTGTTTCGTCAGGATTGCCATGAGCCTATAGACCACCCTGATAAAAGCCTGGAAGTACTTTGTTTAACATCATTGCCTTGGGTCTCCACCATTTTTCACATGGTCACACGGTTAAGCTGGATACTGGAATTATCAAAACACGATGACTGTCCCACACTGCAGCTGTGACTATCTCCTTCCTTCACAGAGATCTGGTTAGATTTACAATCTTCCTTTGCCTATTATTCCCAATTGGACTTTTGTGCTGCACATATCTGCCACCATCAGCCCCCAGCCTTGTCACCTTGACTAGTTCTATCAAGAGCAAGAAAATCTTGACAGATTGTCAGCATACATAACCCTCTCTAACATATCAAGATAGCAGTTTGTACTTATCATCACTGAGATATGGTGCCAGATGGCTAGAGGATAGCAAACGTGGTTCCCCAGTTCAAGAAGGGGCGTAGAGACAACCCTGGTAATTATAGACCAGTGAGCCTTACCTCAGTTGTTGGTAAAGTGTTGGAAAAGGTTATAAGGGACAGGATTTATAATCATCTAGAAAAGAATAAATTGATTAGGGATAGTCAGCACGGTTTTGTGAAGGGAAGGTCATGCCTCACAAAACTTACTGAGTTCTTTGAGAAGGTGACCAAACAGGTAGATGAAAGTAACTGGTTGATGTGGTGTATATAGATTTCAGCAAGGTGATCGATAAGGTTCCCCACAATTGGCTATTGTACAAAATGCGGAGGAATGGAATTGTGGGAGATATAGCAGTTTGGATTGGAAATTGGCTTGCTGAAAGAAGACGGAGGGTGGTAGTTGATGGGAAATGTTCATCCTTGAGACCAATTACTAGTGGTGAACCGCAAGGGTCGGTGTTGGATCCACTGCTGTTTGTCATTTTTATAAATGGCCTGGATGAGGGCGTAGAAGGATGGGTTAGTAAATTTGCAGACGACACTAAGGTTGGTGGAGTTGTGAATAGTGACGAAGGATGATGTAGGTTGCAGTGAGACATAGATAAGCTGCAGAGCTGAGCTGAGAGGTGGCAAATGGAGTTTAATGCAGACAAGTGTGAGGTGAAGCACTTTGGTAGGAGTAACCAGAAGGCAAAGTACAGGGCTAATGGTAAGATTCTTAGTAGTGTAGATGATTAGAGAGATGTCGGTGTCCATGTACACAGATCCTTGAAAGTTGCCACGCAGGTTGACAGGGCTGTTAAGAAGGCATACAGTGTTTTAGCTTTTATTAATAGAGGGATCGAGTTCCGGAACCAAGAGGTTATGGTGAAGCTCTACAAAACTCTGGTGCGGCAGCACTTGAAGTATTGCGTACAGTTCTGGTCACCGCATTATAAGAAGGATGTGGAAGCTTTGAGAAGGGTGCAGAGGAGATTTACTAGGATGTTGCCTGGTATGGAGGCAAAGTCTTACGAGGAAAGGCTGAGGGACTTGAGGCTGCTTTCGTAAGGGAGAAAATGTTTGAGAGGTGACTTAACTGAGACATATGAAATAATCAGAGGGTTAGATAGGGTGGATAGGGAGAGCCTTTTTCCTACGATGGTGACGGCAAGCACGAGGGGGCATAGCTTTATATTGAGGGGTGAAAGATATAGGACAGATGTCAGAGGTAGTTTCTTTACTCAGAGAGTAGTAAGGGAATGGAACGCTTTGCCTGCAACAGTAGTAGATTCGCCAACTTCAGGTACATTTAAGTCGTCATTGGATAAGCATATGGACGTACATGGAATAGTGTAGGTTAGATGGGCTTGAGATCGGTATGACAGGTCGGCACAACATCGAGGGCCGAAGGGCCTGTACTGTGCTGTAATGTTCTATGTTCTATATGAGGTTATTTGCCATCTTTACCTCCATTTTAAGTGCCCATCTAATTTTCAGTTGTGCTCTAAGGTGGTTCTTATTTAATGACCTAAAAGCATGAAAGAAAAGAATTCACTCACTCATCAACATTCATTGCTATTTAGAATATGTGTTCATCAATTTACCTTTGAGCTTGTTAATAAAATTACAGAAGAATAAATCATTCAATCATAATGAGGGTTGTCTATCAATGTCACCAACTCAAGATTTCTAGATACCAAAGAGTGAAGCTGGAACACAGCAGGGAAAGCAGAATTCTCAGGGGCACAAAAGCTGACGTTTCAGGCCTAGACATTTCATCAGAGAGGGGGATGGGGAAAGGGTTCTGAAATAAATAGGGAGGGAGGGAGGGGGAGGCGGACCAAAAATGGATAGAGGAGAAGATAGGTGGAGAGAAGAGTACCACCCACGCCCTCCACCTCCTCCAGAACTTACAATTCCCTGTTCCCCAACACCTCATCTTCACCATGGACGTCCAGTCCCTATACACCTGCATTCCTCATGCAGATGGCCTCAAGGCCCTCCGCTTCTTCCTGTCCCGCAGGCCCAACCAGCCGCTCTCCACCGACACCTTCATCCGCCTAGCCGAACCCGTCCTCACCCTCAACAACTTCTCTTTTGATTCCTCCCACTTCTTACAGACTAAGGCGGTGGCCATGGGTACCCGCATGGGCCCAAGCTATGCCTGCCTCTTTGTAGGTTATGTGGAACAGTCCCTCTTTCGCATCTACACTGGTCCCAAACCCTACCTTGCCCTCCGTTACATTGATGACTGTATCGGCACCGCCTCTTGTGCCCAAGAGGAGCTCGAACAGTTCATCCACTTCACCAATACCTTCCACCCCAACCTCAAGTTCACCTGGGCCATCTCCAACACATCCCTTACCTTCCTGGACTTCTCTGTCTCTATCTCAGGCAACCAGCTAGAAACCGATGTCCATTTCAAGCCCACTGACGCCCACAGCTACCTAGAATGCACCTCCTCCCACCCTCCTGCAAAAATTCCATCCCCTATTCCCAATTCCTTCGCCTCTGCTGCATCTGCTCCCAGGATGAGGCATTCCACTCCCACACATCCCACACATGGTTCTTCAAGGACTGCAACTCCCCCCCCACAGTGGTCAAGAATGTCCTTGACCATATCTCCCGCATTTCCTGCAACATATCCCTCACACCCCGCCCCCGCAATAACCGCCCTAAGAGAATCCCCCTTGTCCTCACATACCATCCCACCAACCTCTGGATACAAGGCATCATCCTCCGACACTTCTGCCATCTACAATCCGACCCCACCACCCAAGACATTTTTCCATCCCCACCCTTGTCTGCCTTCCGGAGAGACCACTCTCTCCATGACTCCCTTGTCCGTTCCACACTCCCCTCCAACTCCACCACTCCCGGCACCTTCCCCTGCAACCACAGGAAGTGCTACACTTGCCCCCACACCTCCTCCCTCACCCCCATCCCAGGCCCCAAGATGGCTTTCCATATCAAGCAGAGGTTCACCTGCACATCTGCCAATATGGTATACTGTATCCACTGTACCCATTGCGGCTTCCTCTACATTGGGGAAACCAAGCGGAGGCTTGGGGACTGCTTTGCAGAGCACCTCCGCTCGGTTCACAATAAACAACTGCACCTCCCAGTCGCGAACCATATCAACTCCCCTTCCCATTCCTTAGACAACACGTCCATCCTGGACCTCCTGCAGTCCCACAATGATGCCACCCGAATGTTGCAGGAACAGCAACTCATATTCTGCTTGGGAATGCTGCAGGTTCAACGTAGTATCAATGTGGACTTCACAAGCTTCAAAATCTCCCCTTCCCCCACTGCATCCCAAAACCAGACCAGCTCATCCCTTCCCCCCACTGCATCCCAAGACTAGCCCAGCTCGTCCCCGCCTGCCTAACCTGTTCTTCCTCTCACCTATCCCCTCCTCCCACATCAAACTGCACCTCCATTTCCCACCTACTAATCGCATCCCGCCTCCTTCACCTGTCCATCCTCCCCGGACTGACCTATCCCCTCCCTATCTCCCCACCTATACTCTCCTCTCCACCTATCTTCTCCTCTATCCATCTTCGGTCCGCCTCCCCCACTCTCACTATTTATTTCAGAAGCCTATCCCTATCCCCCTCTCTGATGAAGGGTCTAGGAATGAAACATCAGCTTTTGTGCACCTGAGATGCTGCTTGGCATCTGCAGTTCCCACTATCTCAAGATTTCTGGAGTTTGGCTTCAAAATAAACCACTATACTTTGATCAAATAATATAAAACAGCTTCTTCATAATAGTCATTGTTACTGAACCTTATAATTGTCATCAAACAAGTTGACTCCTCCTAAATAGCCTTGAGCTGGTGCCATTTGCTGCCTTGTGTTTTATGCAGCCACTATGTGATACACTGTAGATCCTGCTAGTTGAAGAAACAAACTAAGTACTGTGTAGGACCTGAGACTTATATGGAACATAGAACAGTACAGCATAGTACAGACCCTTCAGCCCATGATGTTGAGCTGACCTGTTATCCTACTAAGATCAAACTACCCTGCATACCCTACATTATACTGTCATCCATGTGCCTCTCCAAGAGTTCCTTAAAAGTCTCTAAAGTAATTGACACCACTACTACTGCCAGCAGTGCACTCCACACGTCCATGACTCTCTGTGTAAAAAACCTACCTCTGACATCTCTCTTATATGTACCTCCAATCACCTTAAAATTATGCCCCCTTATAATAGTCATTTCCACCTTGGCAGTAAGTTGTCTGGGTAGAATGGATTACCTTCCTATTGTCAAAGCTGTCCAATTTCAGCGAGATGAAGATTTTTCAAGTTCAAACACCGGGTGCTTGATCCGTTCTGTCAATTTACCAACCAGGTAAGAAATGACCATTTCATGTTTTTGAGATTTAATCCCATAATGTCTTTCATTTTGCTCCCCTCTCCAAAGTCACAACTTTGTAGGAAGTGTTAGAAATTTTAATCTATCCCATAGATTGGCTACTGAATACTGTAATCTTATCAGATACCAAAGGATTGAAAGTCTAAAACTAATCTCACTAATTTGTGTCAATCTCAGACAGTGATCTCAATTGCAAACTTATAATCAGCAAACTATTAATGTTGAATCTCAGTGAGAAAGCTAAACAAATTTGTGATGTCTTACTTATTGAATCAACACTATACTAAATATTTGCACATATTTGTTTGTTTACTATTATTCTATGGTTAAAATGATCAGTTTGTTTCTTGTCAAGGGAGACATTAATTCACTTTGCTCACCATTGAGGAGAGAAGCACTGGCTTGTCCTTCTTCATTCATCATCCCTCTACTCAGTTGGTCATAACAATGTTATATCGAATAAAGATTCCTTCCTTGTCATCCAGACCAAGTGAATTTGTATTTGAAAAGTAGCCAATTTAATCAGACTTTCTTAAGTTAACGAAAGAGTGAGTCTATTCATTACTAAACATGAAAACAGTAACAATGATAGGTACAGATTAGGAATATGCAGTGAGTCCAAGGAAAGATAAAGGATATTAACCTAGATGTATGGATTGGTCTCTGGTAAAGAGTAGATAGTAGAGCGTGGCAACCATAAGGTGGTATGGTATCAGATGCGTTAATGTTGTTAGTTAAGCGGTTAATTTAAAGATTCTTAGCTTTAGAGATTACTTGAAATTTTATCCATTTTCGTTCCTTTTGATGGTGGCAAGGTGGCAGCACACAGACCGAGATAGTCTATTTCATTCTTTATCTCTTATTACCTGCAGTGCAGGGGTGTTTAGTGGCTGACCTCAAACTTTGACCTTCACAACGCACTAGTCCCCACAATCGTACATCAGGCTACAAACACACACAGACCAAGGGTTGCATTATTTTCTAACCTCTTTCTTTTCCATATGGGCAGTGGAGGTTTCAATTGTCTCAAATTTACACAGAGGAGAATATGTGACATCATGGAAGAGTGATTTGGAATCGTCAAGTGCAAAGATAATAAAGAGTGACTGAAGCTTTCAACTGCCGATAAGCAGAAGCAGTGTTGGATGGCGGTGGAAATAGGTGATTTTTGTGATGATCCACCTAACATTGTTGTAGGAATGTTAGCAACATAAGAATTACATCTGTATAAGAAAATCATCCATCACAAATGATTCAAAGAACTAGGAATGGCCAATCAGTGGATATTTGCTTATTTCTTCAGGACAGAGAAAAGATATCAACCACAGTTTGCCTAAAATCCCAACAAGGGTTGAAGTCTGCTTAATGTATGTAATGTGAGAGTAAATATAGACTGGACAAGCCAACAATTTGTTGGGTACTCCTGCTTTGAAATATTTTGAACATTTTCACTCAAAGCTGATAAAAGAATGACTGAGTCTCTATTGAAAAGAATGAAAATTTTCGAAATTCATGGCCCTGAAAGAGTTAATGACAATTAGCCTGCTTTGCCAATACAAAATCCTTATGGGTCAATGGGTCATTAGGCTTCAGATCTGTGTGGCCTCAGAGGGCTAACAATTTAGAAGAATGTTAATCCTCTCAAGATTACCTCATTTATATGATGAACCCCACGAAATCATTTTGCTTGTGGCTGCACCATCCTGTGAGATTGTCATTACTTTGCATTAAAAAAAAAGCAACCATTAATGGCTCTCTGCATCCTGGGTAGCTGCAGTAATCCAATGGGGAGGTGTAGCAGGTACTGTTACTGTAGTTCTTTAATTATTAATGCCTCCCACGGGATGACAGCAATGTACCACAACAAGCATTTTGAAAGTTGTACTGTAATATAGTATAATGCATTTTTGAAGTCATTACCTCCAATAGCATCTCATTATCTCTTCTCACAGTTGCTTATTTTATGACCTTCTGTGAGCCACCATGCAGATAAATCAGATTTAAAACTAAACCTAGCCCAAAAGGTAATGCTCTGGAATGTTGTTCCCAAGTCGCTGAGTGAAACATTGTGTCATTCACCGTATGTCACCATGATACTTACTGCAGTACATCATATACAGTAATTGTATTATATCCTGTTCATCAGCTGAAGATTAGCATTCATCACCAGCAATGTTTTAATTCTTTAATGTGGGTATCGTTGCATCTCAACATGGAATGACTGTCTACTGTTGGCTGGATTTGCCCTTTGAAGGATTGAACTATGAATCCTTTTCAACAACGGGTTTCGGAAAGTGTGAGCTAATAATGGTGCAGCCAGGCTTTTGGGCCCTTGTTAAGGATGAAAACAATTGGACATTTCTTGAGCCAATCAGATTTATTTATCATGAAGCAGCCAGAGCGAGGATAAATTCTTTTACATAACACATTGCTCACCCACACCAGACTTGTGAATTACAAGTAACTTTGATTTAATTGACGGCTCAAACTGATAAACATTCACATGACAGGACAGGTCAACAAATATTAGGAATGCAGGAACCACCAATGCACACAGCAACAGTTGTAATTACTCACACATGCTGCTTTATACCATAGTTCTTTGCCATTTGCCTTGATCAACTCTTAAAGAAAATTTACAACAGGGATCTTAATTAGAATGAATGCATTCAATGAGAAATCAGCTAAAGTAAAATAAGTGAAAAAGAAAGAAGAATTGATAGATGATTGAGTGTGAAAGGGAGAGAAATTATACTTTTTCTTCTAAATTCAAACTTGGATTTTTAAAAATCTCCAACAACAATTGACATGCAAAGGGATGAGATTTCTTTTATTCATTTATGGGATGTGGGCATCTCTGTCTAAGCCAGCATTTATTGCCCATCTCAATTGCCCAGAGGGCAGTTAAACGTCAACCACATTGCTTTGCTTTGTGAGTAACACATAAACCAAACTAGGTAAGGATGACAGATTTCCTTCCCTGAAGCACATTAGTGAATCAGATGGGATTTTCTAACAATCAACAATGGTTTCATGGTCATTATTAGACCCTTAATTCTATATTCTTTATTGAATTCACATTCCATCATTCATCATGGTAGGTCCCCAGAACATTAGCTGAGTTTCTCGATTAATAATCTAGCAATAATACCATCAGGTTTTTGCCTCCCCCTGGGAATTGTTAATTTTCATTAGCAAAGTAATTTATTGGCAACAATTAACATTTATCCCAATATTTTAAAAATTTACTTAAGCTTAAAATGGCAAGACTAAACAACCTGTGATGAATTTAGTTTGCATTCACCCTATAAGTCAATCAACTTCACTACTTCAAAGCAATTTCAATGCTGACATAGTAAGTTGCCATTTTGCAAAGCTAAGAATGGTGGAAATATAAAGGTAATTTTTGAATACCTGCACTTAACCTTGTATCTACCACTCAGCTGTAGCTGAACCAGCATGTATGTATAAATAACAATGCATGATATTAGGTTTATCACTACCTTGATTGCAAATTCTGGCCCCTTTGAAATTCTTATATATCTTTCCGTCAGAATCACAATTCTTTTCTGCCCAGACATCTGTGACAAACTTCACACTATTAGAATGGACAATAATTGTATTTATATAAAACATTAAATAATGGCAGGCCAAAACAAAAATTTTGCACCGGTCACTATGAGGACAAAGCCTTAGTCACAAAAGTAATTTTAATCAGTGTATCAAAGAAAGAAGCAAGCATGAAGACTTGAGGAGGGAGTCCAGAGTACAATCAAAACCACACATTACAGTCAGGGACGTGCAAGAGGCTAAAACTGGAAAAGCACTGCAATATCTGGGGGGTCATACAGCTAGGGAATATTACAGAGTTAGGGACATGTGAGGCCTTAGGGGGATTAGGATACAAGGATGAGCATTTTAAAATCAAGGCTTTGGCAGACCTTTGCACTTTGCTTTACTGTGTCTTCTGATTTACCGTGAGTAATGCCACAGGAGTACCTGTTAGAATGATAAAATAATGGATACATCCAAGGCTGTAATCTCATTTCAGACATTTGGGTGACAGTTATAAAGCACTGGATTTTTTTTTTCTCTCTCACATTTTATTAATGCTTTGAGGAGATTCATGTCCTGGAGGATCTATTATTCCCTACTGATATTGAGCTCTGTAATATTAACACATGAACATGCTTATTTTAAACAGCTTATCACTTTCATTCAAATAGTGGTCAAAGGAATTTCATGTAAAGGTGCTAACACATTTATATGCTAATAGTACAAAGTGCAATTTCACCCCATATCTAATTTTTTTTCATCTTTATTTCAATGTTGAAGTAATAAACAAGTTGTGAGTAGATCTGCCTGCCTCTTAAGGACGGTTTATGCTTCTTGTCCTTTTTTCTGCAATCTAAGATAAAAGATGTGGCAAGATTGTGTAAACTTCATTCCAGAAAAATGGTCTTGCAGCCCAATCCATCCACACTTAAGATTTCGCGAGATGGCAATCAACATTTACCAGCACCCTGCTTGACGTGTCAGGTTAGGATTGGGATTCTGATCCTGTGTTTGCTGGCTGGTGACAATGTAGTTTTGCCAGTGCCTACTGCTGCCAGTAGCTTTTTAAAATAATCAGCTACCCTTGGGAGAAAGCCGAGAAGGACTCAAGTACCCTGTGTCTCTTTTCTCACACTTCCTTCACTTGGACACTATGGAACATCCTTAGGAGTTGACTTAATTTATAGGCCGAATTTTCAAAATCCTACATGCCATGTCTATTCCTCCCACGTTTTTACTATTTTTCACTTCTTCACCATTTATGGTAACCATAAAGTTCTCTTTACTCTTTTGTCAAAAAAAAGATATTCCCTGAAGTACAATCATTTTGCCTTTTATTTCCCAACCTACTCTATTTTAAACATTTAACTCCAGTTTAGCATTCAGTATTTTGCTCTTTGGCATAAGGCATTTTGAACCCACAGAAGGAGTGCTGCAGAATTGCAAATGGTTGCCTATTGGTTTTAAAAGAACAACTCAATAGGACTGCCCTCTTCCATCATTACACATGACCACGTTTTTTCCCTTTGGTAAATTATTTAGAATTATATTGGAGCTCACGACCTAGATGCAAAATATTTTGACTTTAAAAGGTGATCTCATGATTTGTGAGTTTGTGCCAAGGAGATGTTGAAAGAAAAGTTTGAATGCTTTCTATTTCTTCTCCTGTATTCTCATCTTCTATCGGCTTTATTCCTCACTTTACTTTCCCCTTCCCATTAGTCTGGCCTTCTCCACTCCTCTGCCACTGTTCCCTTTAGTGGAATCCCTACCTTCAACTTCTCAGAGAAGCTTTCAGCTGGCTCAGTAGCAGATATTGATATACAGTGCTGGAAAACTGTTGACTAAAGGGAATGATTCAGATCTTTGAAAGGATTAAAACCATTATTAAATTCAAATAAACTGATCATTACGAGGTGGGAGCATATGAGGGCAAAAGTGTTTTTTGAAGCTTCAAGAAACCACGAGAGGTGTTTCTTGAAAAATCACAATATGTGAAGAGAAAGGAGGTAATATTTTGAGAAGCACTGGATTGTTTCCCCCTGGGCCTTAACTAACCACATGTGAGGCATCAGAAGTACATTTTTCACAGTTTTTATCAGAAGGTAGAAGGGTCACAGCTGGGGAAAATAAAGACTGGGAACTTAGTTTAAGTCTAGTAAGACATTGGCTGAGTAAGCATATGCGTCATGGCATTTTTGCACATTTTACATACATATGACCCTAATATCATCTCTTAACCCCAATAATGTTCATGATCTTATTTTTAACGTGCTCCTAATGGTCAAAAACATGAGAAAATCTGAAAGGTGGATATTCCTGATGCAGTACAAAACCATGTGGCATAGGTCGGAAGTAAATCATTTAGCCCATTTAGTCTGGGCCACCATTCCATGAGATTATGGCTGATTTGAAAATCCTCAAAGCTACTTTCCTGTCTGATCCCCATTACCCGGGATCCTCCTGCTGATTAAAATTCTGTCTGACTTAGCCTTGAATCAAGTGAATACCTCAAACTTGTCAGCACACTACTTATCCTCTGAGAGAAGAAATTCCTTCTCATCTTTGCCTTAAATCTGTAATCGCTTATTCTGAGATTATGCCCTCTTGTCCTAGACTGTCCCAAGAGGAAACACTCTCAACATCTACTCTGTCAAGTTTCCAAAGAATCTTAAATGTCTCAACAAGGTTGCCTCTTATTCGTCTAAACTCAGTTGAGTACAGACCCAAGATAACAAAGTGTGAAGGGTCTCTGATGAAGGGTCTAGGCCCGAAACGTCAGCTTTTGTGCTCCTGAGATGCTGCTTGGCCTGCTGTGTTCATCCAGCTTCACACTTTGTTATCTTGGATTCTCCAGCATTTGCAGTTCCCATTATCTCTAAGTACAGACCCAACCTAGTTAGCCTCTCTTCGTGAGAAGATTTTTCTGTACCTGGGATCAACTTTGTAAACTTTCTATGGACTGCCTCTAATGCTAATATATCTTCGCTTGGATAAGAAAACCACGATTATTCACTGTATGCCCGATGTGTTCTGACTGGTATGAATTTAGCAAGCCTTCCCTGCCTTAATACTCTATTGCCTTTGAAATAAAGGCCAATGTCTCATTTGACTTCCCTACGTGGTATGAATTACATGCTCAACTTGGATGCTAGCATTTTGCAATTTACTCTCTGTTCACCTTTCTATCATTTTCGTACATTTAAATAATATGCAGGTCCTCTTTCCTTCCTGCCAAAGTGCATAACCTTACACTTATCCCCATTTTTCCATCTGCCAAGTTTTTGCCTACACATTGACGTTGTTGCACAGTGGACATTTTGTGTCATTCTCATGCAGTTCCCACCCAGCCATGTACCAAATGTGACCTTGGTGTTCTGTTTGTTACCTACCTGCTGCTTTGTCTGGAGGGAGGACTGTGTGCTTCATTTTGGTTGCCCCTCAAAATGGCTGCTCCATTGGCAACAAACAAAATGCTAAGGCAGGAGAACTGGGAATAACCACTCACTATCTACATATGAGCCTTCAGCTTGGGTCAATTCCGGATCCCTGTGTCATTCCACCTCAGAGAAATTTCAGGAAATTTCATGACACCATAGAAATGGTGGTGTCCTGGTCACCCACATCATGTGTGCTTTTTTCTGTGCTTAATGACGAGCATAGCAACTCCCTTAATACAAAGGAAAACAAGCTGTAAATGGATCATTGTCACTCTCTATGCACTCTGGCAGGAATAATAAAGGAATGTAATATTCCTAAAATGCAGAAAGACAACGGGAAGCAATGGAACAGAGTGTTTTGGGAGACCTCATCCATGAATCACAAAAAGCTAGCATCCAAATTCAGCGTGTAATCAGGAAAGCAAATTCAATGTGGCCTTTATTTCAAAGAAAATGGAGAATTAAAGTAGAAATGCTTTGCTAAAACTATATGAGACAATAGTCAGAAGACAGCAGGAATATTGTGAACACTTTTGAGTCCCTTACTTAATCATTGGAAGCTGTTCAGAGAAGATTCACATGGTTGCCATCAAGTATGGAGGGACTGCCTCATGAAGAGAGATGACTATATTGAGCCTTCACTCGATGGAATATAAAATGGTGAGAGATTATCCTGTTGAAACATAGAGATTCTTAAGGGACTTGACATAGCAGATGTAGAAAGGTTGTTTAATCTTGTGGCAGAGTCTCAGACCAGAGACCATAGTCTCAGAATAAGGAATTACACATCGAAGAGATGAGGAAGAATTTCTTCTCCGAGGGGGTAACGAATCTGTAGAATTTTTCACACAGAAGTCTGTCAACACTGGGTCATTCATGAGATTTAAGGCTGACATTGACAGATGTTTAATTACTAAAGGAATCAAAGATTACAAGGAAAAGGCAAGAAAGTGGAGTTGGAGATTGTCAGGTCAGCCATGGTCTCATTGAATGGCAGAGCAGCCTCAATGAGCTCAATGCTCTCCTTCTGCTCCTACATCTTATGGTCTTACGATTTCTGTCTTTCTCATGTACCACTTTTCACTCACTTATGACTCACTTACCAAACTTGTTTCTAGTTGAAATGTCAATGTCACAGTTTCCATCATAAATATTCACAAACAAAATCAGAACGTAATGGTGAAATTCAACAGCTCTGGCAGCATCTTTAGGGAGAGGATCAGAGTTAATGTTTTAAATCCAGTGACCTTTCATCATTTCTAATGCTGCCAGCACATTCTGCTTTTGATTCAGATTGCCAGAATCTTTGATTTATTCTAAACTTTTTCAAGTTAGCTGTAACATAGAATAATAGCAGAACAAAGACCTTTCTACTCCACCTTAATCTTAAAGCAGGGCAAAGCTGATGGAGTTCAGTACATATCCCAATGAGCTAGACTGTGTGACTATCACCAGCTCCTGTGACTTATATCAGCAGAGAAGAAACCAATTAATTTGACTTATTGAAGGTTTGGGGGAGCTCCACCGATCAAGGTGGGAAAGAATGAAATACGGAATCTGAAGGTAATTGGCACCCTTTCTCAAGCAGCATAAGTTGCTGTTCCCTTTAAAATTTGATATTCTTGCAATTCTGTCCTGATGACAGCAAAGTGAAAAAATTCAACATCATGCCCTTTTGTTTCAGAAATACGGATGCTGGGGGTAAAGGGATAGGATGTTAGCACATTTCAGAAATCAATGCAATGATAGTAATTCTGAGGTGGGCTATTTATTTCCCCACTTTTTGGCAAAGTTCATTAATCGTGTCATGTGGAATCAAAAGAAACAGGCTGACTCCAGTTAACATGGTGGGCCAAGAAATGGCATGTGATTGCATTTGGTTCTTTGTGCCAACAATACACAGCTGTTTTGCATGAACTGAATTCTGGCTTGAGACAAATGTGATCATTAGGGAGAGGGCATATTGTAAATTACACTATTTGTATCACTGGTGCAGGATAACTGTTGTACACAATTACTATTAGTACATTAAAGAATAAAATGTTGCTTCAGATAAAAATGAAAATCTTCGTGATGTTTTCATTAACCACACAGTAGAAATTGGAAGTATCAATTCGGTTTCAATCTTAAGAGGACATAAAGCTTGAACACAGAAATTGAAGAATAATCGGTTTGAACTTTACTCACTTTGATTCTGCTTTGGAAACAACACTGCAATAAAGATTTTAATAAAAGACCACATCAAACAACTTCCCTGCTGAAATGTCCTGTGCCAAATTCTTTAGATAATCCCATTAAAGTAGAAACAACAGTAAGCAATTCAATCCCCTTAGTCCAATCTGTCACTTAGTTAAAACCTGACGGAATTGTATGTCATCCACATTTCGCAGCCATTTTAATTGCCCCCTCAGTCCCCACAGTATTTGGGGGAGAGTGAAGTCTAGACTACCACTGCATGACTTATTTCTATTCCTCCCACAGGGAAGCACTTTACCTGCAACTGTTTTTATACTAGCAATCTTACGAAGGTGATAGAGACCTTGCTCAATGGATTGCAAGATTTATGTGTGGTCACTTTCTGAAGAGGCCTGTGCCATCAGACACATGACAGGCTGGTTGAGCGCTTTCCTCCAGGATGTGAGAAACCATGGTGGAGATCTTGCCTGCTTGAAAGTTCTCAGTCAATAAGAGAAGGCAAGGCAATGGCTGGGATCACCACTTACATCTCATGCCAGAAATAAGTGATATTGGAAGGGTTGTCACAGGGTGAGGGCTGTGAATGAGGGGCTCCCACATAGCGACTTCAATGATGTTAACCAGCTGGACTTCACAGAATATGAGCTCCCTGACTGCAGTGGTTAACTTGGTCCAATCAAGGAACCTCAGCTGACTTATAAGGATAAACATAGAACATAGAACATAGAACATTACAGCACAGTACAGGCCCTTCGGCCCTCGATGTTGTGCCGACCTGTCATACCGATCTCAAGCCCATCTAACCTACACTATTCCATGTACGTCCATATGCTTATCCGATGATGACTTAAATGTACCTAAAGTTGGCGAATCTACTACCGTTGCAGGCAAAGCGTTCCATTCCCTTACTACTCTCTGAGTAAAGAAACTACCTCTGACATCTGTCCTATATCTTTCACACCTCAATTTAAAGCTATGCCCCCTCGTGCTCGCCGTCACCATCCTAGGAAAAAGGCTCTCCCTATGCACCCTATCTAACCCTCTGATTATTTTATATGTTTCAATTTCTTTTCATGTTTTTAACCCCACTGACTGATATTTCTATTTCAAGAAATTTTATTAAACTCTTACCCTTACTTATTGCTGCAAATACCTGAGGTGGGTCATCTCTCACTCACCTTCCCAGGATGCTCCTTGCATCTGTCCATAACTATCATGGATATTGGGCAGGGGAATGTCTGACTCAGAGAGAGGCAGTGCTATTGTCAAAGGCTATGCATTTGTCAATAAAGGTTAATTGGTGATGGGATGCTGGCCTCTGAAGAGTTATTTCACTCCACTTTCCCAATGCCAAGTCCCATGATCAGATGCAGTGATTTTGAATGAGGAACTCCTGCTGCCAGAAGCCAACAAGCAAGCCAACATTTTTGTTGTGGCAAGCCTCTCCACCCCTCACTGGGTAAATACCAGTGCTGCCAGAAGGTAAGTAAGACCCACTTAAGAGCCATAATTGATGGTAGGGCAGAAAAGCTGACCACAGGCCTTGCCACTGTGGACTTGACTGGGCTGGAGGCAGGAAAATGACAATGTTCCCACCCACTATCATCTTAATAGATTAAATGCCCCACAGAATCCAAACCCCCAGGGGAATGGCTAACAATGCCATTCTGCATGTCCAGCATGACCTACCTGCAAAAATTCCTTCGATAAGCTCATGCTTGTCTAAGTCCTCTATCCCCTTTGAAATATTTCACCAACATCTCCAGAACAGAAGTTACACTGATAGGCCTGTGATTTAACAGAGTTCTTCCTTCATTCTTTCTTGAATAATCTCTCTCAACTTCCTCAGCCAAAGATATTGTTCTGTGAACATTGTGATTAACCTGTTTGCAATTTTGTCAACTATTTATTCCAACACTCTGGGATAGGTGCTTCACCTAAAATCCATTGCTTTCTGCTCCATTCTTTTTCTTTTACTAGTATTTCTACTAACATTAAAACCACTAAGTTTCTTCCATTGACTTAAGATTTGATTTTCTCATTGCCTCTTACAGTTTTGGTTTCCACCCTTCCTCAAGACTCCTCATGGCTCTTTACTAATCACATTTTCTTTATATGTTAGATTCCCTACAGTGTGGAAACAGGCGCTTCAGCCCGACAAGTCCACACCGCCTCTTGGAGCATTCCACCCACATCCATCCCCCAATAACCCACACACCCCTGCACACTACCAGCAATTTAGCATGGCCAATCCACCGAGCCTGCACATCTATGGGCTGTGGGAAGAAACTGGAGCACCCGGAGGAAACCCACGCAGACGCGGGGAGAATGTGCAAACTCCGTGCAGACAGTTACCTGAGGGTGGAATCGAACCTGGGTCCCTTGTATTGATCATTTACTTTTTCTGTTAGCTTTTATATTGCTCATATACGTTTTACATATCTGCTATTGTATTTTTTTGTTTACCTTTGTGTTACAAAAAAGGAACCTGCCCAGTGTTCTAGATTTCAGCCTCTCTTTGCACTATTGCAAGTGACTTTTTTTCATAAATTAGCTGCAGCCTCTTACTTCATTTAGTGATAATAAGTACCTCCACCTTCAAGCATGTACTAATTCTGCATTGTACCAAATACACCTTTGGATATATCCCATTGCGTTTCTGGAGCTTCACTTGTTAACAGTCCAGTACGATTTAATGTGGTCAAACCATTTCCCAGCCTTTTGCAGTTTGCTTTGTTTAAAATTAGAAACGATGCATGTTACTCTTTCTTTCCCCTCTGAAGCCTAACATCAATGTGAGTGATATTGCTGTTACTATTTGCAAGATGCCCAGTTCCTGCCAGATTGTTCACTAAGTCTGGCTCATTAGAATCTCTTAAAAGCTGATCTCTGACAGTTCTAAAACACACTGCTCTAGAAAACAGCCCCTTCTGCAAGCCAAAAGTTAACTACCTTCAATATTTGCACTGCTCTGTTTCTCCCAGGCTACAGGAGAAGAAATTATAATAAGATAATAAATACAAATCCTTTGTAAACCTGTCAGACAATTGTAAACATTTCTGCTACCGAACAGGATAATTTTATTCCCAGGTACATTTGATACTTTTAAAATTATGATATGAAACACTACTACACAGCAAAATTTGCAACATGATTAATTTTTCAGGCATTACCTTATAATTAAACAGGCATTAGAATTTTGAAGCTATGTGGTAAAATGTCCAAAAACTTACAAATTCATTTGAATGTTTACATTTAACTCACTGCATTAGAAGATTACTTTTTCTTCCCTCTGTTATTTACTTGAAAGGAAATGTTTTAATTGCAAACTAAATGTAGCTATAAATGTTAGTTTCCAAGCACGTGCCTTCTTCTTATTTGGATAATATTCACATTATATAATCTGACAAACTATGCATTGAAAATTTAGTAAGTCTCCAGCTAAGTATTCGACCATGAAAACTCACAAAAGGCCCACACCAGTTTATGTGACGGTGGGGAGAATGTAAATTTGGGCCGGCCAACTGCGATACTGTTAATAGCATTGGGCTGAACAACTCCTTTGCTGCTGGCTGCCTCTGCCCTCAACAGGAGGCTGAACAGTGTGCGTTGTTAGCTGGCCTGCCTTCTGCTCTTCAGGGCAATCTGTCTGCCTTGAATGGAAAGAACAAAGACCTGTACAGTACAGGAACAGGGCCTTCAACATACCAAGACTCCACTGACACACAGTAAGGTTCTAAACTAAAAACCTTTACAGTCCACATTGCTCTATTCCCTGCCAATCTGTCTATCTGTTAAAACCCCTCTGAAACGTTGCTATTGTATCTAACTCCACCACCTCCTCTGGCAGCAGATTCTAGGCATACTACCTTCTGTTTAAAATGCTGCCCATACGTCTCCTATGAACTTACCTCCTTTTATTTGAAACTATGTCCCCTAGTGATTGACATTTACACTCTGAGTAAAAGACTCTGACTATCCATTCTATCCATACTTCTCTTAATTTTGACAACTTCTATCAGATTGTCCCTCATCCTTTGATGTTCAAGTGAAAAGCTGCATGAAATGACAGGAAAATGTGGCTGCCTGCAATTGCCCCATTCCACACAAAGAAAATATAGCTACTGTGCAGTGAGGGGTATCTTCAAGGCTCTGGGTACAGTGAATAAGGTGGGATGGAAGAGGTACAGTGTGCTTCTTAGGGAGGTCTTCAGGAACATTCCCCAGGCAAAATTGAGAACAGGCCACCAGTGTATGGTCTCAATGTATGAACCTCATTGGCATCTGAAGAAGTTTAATGACCCCTCGCAAGTGTCACATGTCACTGTTTGGATTTTCACATATTTCTCCCTGCTAGCACAACACCACCAATGTGCCACACCCCCATCAATCCACCAGCAGCAGCCTTGGATACTCATGACTTGTGCTAACCATCTGGATTCCCACTTCATCCTCACATCCTTAACAATACTGCCAACTTCACGCTCACCTCTCGCTGCATTCATGTACCATAGATATTCACCAAGGTGGCTCAACTATAGTGCAACCATTGATATTCTGCCCTCTCTGACAAGGTAGCCACAATAGAAAGGAGCTGAACAAATGTTGGGGCAAGGATAGCTTCATTTTCTGTAATCCTACAGTGGAGATGTCTTGCAGCATCGTGTGACCAAACTGTGCTGGACTCTGCCATCTTCAGCATCAGTGAGCACGTTTGCCCATGATGGCAGCTTCCTACATTATGCTTTTTTAAACCCCAAACATAAAATTATACTCCTCTCTGACATGATGAGGAAGCTGCTGAAGGTGTGATTATAGTGCTGTTGTTCTCACTTCATTCCCCCTCCCTCACCCTGACCTTTTCTTTTTGATTTCCTGCTTTCAGGTACTCACAACCTGCCACCTGCATGGCCCCTGGGGGAGGAAAGAAAAATTCAGCGCCCCTCAATAACGTCATTGAGCTCCTCATCTGATCCCTGTGCAGCAGAACCTACCTGAGAGTTACACTTCAGCCCGCTTATGCCCAGTAAGACATGATGTGCAGAGATCAGACTGAGAAAGGGGCCATGTCACTTGAATTGCCCACTTCGGCTACCAGCTTGGACACCAACATTGCACATATTTGGGATGCTAGCATTGAACTGGGATCTGCAAATGATGGGTCACCAGAGATGAAAGTGTTGCAGCCAGGCTGGGGAGAAAGGCTGGACCATGTGCCAGCTAACTAAATGCCAAGGAAACAGGTAATTTCCAGTGAAAAGAACTCAGATTAGAACCTCAATAAGATGTCATGCAGGAGCGTGCTGGCACATCATACAAGTTGATTCTGGTTGTATTGGCTGATCTAACCAGCAGCGTCCTGTTACTGTTGAGGAGCATGGAGGAGCCATAGAGATGGATAGCATGGAAACAGACTGTTTGGTCCAAACCATCCATGCATTTGGTCCATACCTCTCTAAACTCTTCCTATTCATATACCCATCCAGATGCCTTTTAAATGTTGTAATTGTACCAGCCTCCACTACTTCCTCTGGCAGCTTATCCCATACACACACCACCCTCTGTGTGAGAAAAGTTCCCCTTTAGGTCCCTTTTAAATCTTTCCCCTCTCGCCTTAAAAATAGGCCTTTAGTTTTGGACACCCTTGCCCTGGGGAAAAGGTCTTCGCTATTCACCCTCTCTATGTCCCTCATGCTTTTTATAAGCCCCTATAAGGTCTCCGCTCAGACTCTGACGCTCCAGGGAAAAATAGCCCGGCCTATTCAGCCTCTCCCTACACTCAAACACTTCAATCTCAGCAATATCTTTGTCAATCTTCTCTGCAGCCTTTCAAGTTTAACAACATCTTTCCTATAGCTGGGAGGCCAGAACTGAACACAGCATTCGAAAAGTGGCCTAACCAATGCCCTGTACAGGCACAACACGGCATCCCAACTCCTATACTCAATGTCTTCAGTCTTCAGCAGGCAGAAGAGTCCACTCCTTGTCCTTAACAGTGACATTCTATTCCTGGTAATATTAACTAACTTGTTGGCTTTGAGCAAGTTCTTTGCTTCTCAAACACATTGAATGTGACAGTTTGTGACGAAGACCAGATTATCTCAGAACTAACTGATGCAGTAACGCAATGTGTGAATTTCAAAACAGAAACAGCTTTGCTTGCTGGAATTATATTGTGATTCAATGCAAAAACATTTGAAGCTTGTGCACATATTTGGCGTGTCAGAAGGAAAACTGGAGCATACAACTGTCATGCTAATCGCCTCTATTGAGGTGCAACTTCCAAGTGCCAGGAGGAATTAGGTATGAACCTTTGCAGCTCTCCTAGCATTCAAAGCATTAACGTAGAGACAAGACAGATCCAAGATTCAACCTTTCATAAACGTGAAAGGGGCTGATCTTAGTATTCCTGGGTAAGATTCCCATTGCCTCGATCATGGTCCAATAAAGTAGCCACGTATTGAAGAAACATGTGAGTGCATTTCAGACTAAGTACTGGATTGACACTAATGATCACTATATGTTCTGTGGCTTTCATTTGCCAATTTAAATTTCACATTTCAGTACAATGTGTGGGTGGCTGGCATTGTTTGTACCAAGGTACTGCCGTGTAAAAGTGGTGAGGCACCTTTCACCTTTCAAAACACTGGCTGCGGTAATATTGTGCATAAATTAAAGCAATGAATACTGACTCCAATGGAGCACAGAGAAGGGAAATATAACTTGAACAATAAACTTCTGCTGGTTTGAAAGTCGTCTTCCATGTGTCATGTTGGCAGTGTTTGTTAGAACATTAACCTTGAAGAGGTAGGCTATCAGTACCACAAGTTTCTACAAGCATCAAAGATGCAGCTCCATTATAAATCAAACATTTCTTTCAAGAGAGGAAAGCAACGTCAGAGAATGAGTGCTGAGGCCACAACGGTGAACATCCCACATGGCTGTCTGTGCTTGCGTGGACCTGGTGTGTTGAGCAAACTGGTTACATAGAACATAGAACACTACAGCACAGTACAGGCCCTTCGGCCCTCGATGTTGTGCCGACCTGTCATACCGATCTCAAACCCATCTAACGTACACTATTCCATGTACGTCCATATGCTTGTCCAATGACGACTTAAATGTACCTGAAGTTGGCGAATCTACTACCGTTGCAGGCAAAGCATTCCATTCCCTTACTACTCTCTGAGTAAAGAAACTGCCTCTGACATCTGTCCTATATCTTTCACCCCTCAATTTAAAGCTATGCCCCCTCGTGCTCGCCGTCACCATCCTAGGAAAAAGGCTCTCCTTATCCACCCTATCTAACCCTCTCATTATTTTATATGTTTCAATTAAGTCACCTCTCAACCTTCTTCTCTCTCATGAAAACAGCCTCAAGTCGCTCAGCCTTTCCTCGTAAGACCTTCCCTCCATACCAGGCAACATCCTAGTAAATCTCCTCTGCACCCTTTCCAAAGCTTCCACATCCTTCTTATAATGCAGTGACCAGAACTGTACACAATACTCCAAGTGCGGCTGCGCCAGAGTTTTGTACAGCTTCACCATAACGTCTTTGTTCCGGAACTCGATCCCTCTATTAATAAAAGCTAAAACACTGTATGCCTTCTTAAAAGCCCTGTCAACCTGCGTGGCAACTTTCAAGGATCTGTGTACATGGACACCGAGATCTCTCTGCTCATCTACACTACTAAGAATCTTACCATTAGCCCTGTACTTTGCCTTCTGGTTACTCCCACCAAAGTGCATCACCTCACACTTGTCTGCATTAAACTCCATTTGCCACCTCTCAGCCCAGCTCTGCAGCTTATCTGAAAGAAATAAATGAATAACGTATATTTGGTATCAGGCAAGTGAGATGAAAGTTCAGCAAACGAAAACCAGATAGTGAACAGTGAATAGAGTAGACTAAATTGAAAAATGCACAAATAAAATGCTGTGAGACCAAATGGAGACTGGGTGACCGTTAAGAGCAACACCTCCACCCTGTCTATAAGAATGAGCTGACCTTCCAGCTGCTTGATATTTCAATAAGCTAGCTTGGCCTGGTGCTATCATTTCCGTATTGGAGTTGCTATTGTTTTCCAAAGAGCTCAGTGCAAGCTGAAGAGACAACACTTCATTTTCCACTTAGGCATTTTGCAGCCTCAAGTTCTGGAGATTAATTTCAACAATTCCAGGTATAACCTCAGTCCTGCATTTTATCCTATGTCTTTCACTCCTTTAAGCATTCCCCTAACCCATCACTTTCCCAATCTCTGAGCATATCTTGTTTGTGTCAAGTTGACTTTGCTATCCATCTTTTTTATTTTTCACAGCTAACATTTGCACTCTTTTCACATCTTTAACCCTCCTTGACCAACATGCACAGTCTCCTTTTTTAGCTATTTTACAATCTGGCCCACTTGCCCCACCTTCCCATCTTTCCACAGCACAGAAATCATTTTCTGCAACTGCCTCCCTTTCTTTTAAATTCTGACAAAAACCTACTGAACTTCTCCTTATAAGACAGTCCCTCTATACTTGGTATCAACCTAATGAATCTTCACTGGACTGCCTCCAATGTCAATATATCTTTCCTTAGATGAGGGCCCAAAACTGTTCACAGAACTCTAGCTGTGGTCTGATTTGTACCTTGTATTGTTTCAGAAACGCCTCCCTACTTTTAATACTCTATTCCCTTTGAAACAAAGGCCAATATTCCAATTGCCTTCCCAATTACATGTAGAACTTGGATGTTCACCATTTTCGTGATTTATGTACAAGGACTCACAAATCCTTATATGCAAACTCCCTGCAGTGTTTCTGCAACTAAATAATATTCAGCCTCTTTATTCTTTCTGTCGAACCATTTTCCCACACTATATTTCATCTGGCAAGTTTTTGCCTGCTCACTTAATCTGTATATCCTTATGCAGACTCCTTGTGACATTCTCACCTCTTGCTTTCCCACCTATTTTTGTGTCATCCACAAACTTGGTTGTAATATATACAGAGATAGTAGGAACTGCAGATGCAGGAGAAGGGTCTAGGCCCAAGATGTCAGCTTTCCTGCTCCTCTGACGCTGCTTGGCCTGCTGTCTTCACCCAGCTCTACACCTTGTTATCTATAGTATATACACTTCCCTCATCTGAGTTGTTAATATCTGTTGTAAATTATCATGGCCACAGCCAGTAGTTATAGGTTACCATCCTGAAAATGACACCCTTATTCCAAATCTTTGTCTTATTAGCTAGCCAAACCTCTATCTATGTGAAAGTACCAGCTCCAATGCCATGGATTCTTATCTTATTAAGTTTCTTAATGTGTGCTACTTTATCAAACACCTTCAAAAAATCCAAATATGTTACATTGACTGCTACCTTATCTATTGTGCTGGTTACCTCCTTAAAGAATTGTGGTAAATTTGTCAGGTATGATTTCTCCTTCATAAAAACATGCTGATGCTGTTTGATCATTGTGTGTTTCTAAATACTCTATTACATCCTTTCTAATAGGCTCTAACTCTTTCCTTAAAGCAGACGTTAAGCTAATCGGCCTGTAGTTACAATTTTTTTTAATCTCCTTCCTTTTTTCAATGAGGAAATTATATTTACAGTTTTCCAGTCCTCTGGGATTGTTTTGAAATCTAAGCTGTCCTACAAGCTTATTATCAGAGCATTCACTATCTCTGTAGCTACTTCTTTTAATATCCAAGGAGACATCCTATCAGATCCAGGAAACTTATCGGGCTTTAGCATTTCTGGTTTACCTATCACTTTTTCTCTATTGATGGTTGTTATATTTATTTCCTGTCCTTTTGCCCGTTCTATGTTTAGTAACTTTGGGATGCAATTAATGTCTTCTACTTGAATACTGATGCAAAGTGCTCATTCAACGTCCCTGCCATTTTCTAGTTCCCCATTAATAGTTGCTCAACATTCATTCTCTTAGGACTGATATTGACTTTGGTTTCTTGCTTCCTTTTTATTTGTTTAAAGAAGTTCTTGCTGTCAATTTTGATATTATTTACAAGTTTACCTTCAAAGGTTATTTTTGGTCTTCATTATTTTTCTTACTCATCTTTGCTTGGTTTTTAAGAGGCACATATAGTAATATCTAGGTCGTTGTTGCTTGGGAGGGCAAAAAGAACATGCACAAGCAATGTACCTGCTTCAACTCAGCAAAGTAGCTTTCAGCCATATGTGAATGATTAGCAGGGAAATACCCTGACAAATCAAAGTTAACCAGCCTGGTATAGAATTTAAATTAATTCTGGCTGTTAACTGTCAATCCTCATTTATCAAAAGAAAAAGTCTGCAGATGCTGGAAATCTGCAACCAACATAGAAAATGCTGGATAAACTCAACAGGTCTGGCAGCATCCATTGAGAGTGAAACATAGTGAATGTCTAAAGTCAGTAAGACACTTCTGCAAAGCCAGCATTAATTGTTGCCTTCTCCATTCAATCAATTGTAGTTCATTTGCCAAACAAGCCCTTCTCTTATGCAGTACAAATTTTAGATTTCTTCTTGAATTTGTATTCTTGCAAAATGTCCTGAACAGTGGACCACAAAAATCTTTCTCAAAACTTGTCTTTTTTCCAGCAACATTCAAGTTTTGTACTATTAAATGGTAATCCATCTTCAGTTGCTTCACTAATGACCTTCCTGACATCACAGAATCGGAAATGTTGATGTTCATTGACAATTGCATGTTATAAGTTATGCTCAGAACCTGAATGACAAGATAGTTGCCTCTAACTCACAGCAGGGTGGGTGAGTGCTGAGAAGTGAGATTTGTTTGGAAAGTCCCCGCTAAAAAAAAGGTATACTAGGGAAGTTTAACTCTTGGATCTCAGAACTAGACAACAAAATAAAACTAATGCCAAATAATCTGAAGAGAATTGCAGAGATGGTGAATGAGAAAGAAATGTTCAGTCTGCAGCCATCAAAAGCCAGGCTGTCGGGAATGACATCCTGTTTCGGTTTCTCATCAATCGAATTTTTCATCTGAATTTTGGTCAGTCAGTAAAGATAAAACTAATGCCTAAGGCCAGTCCTACAGCTGTGTCAGAAGCTCGAAAGTCTGTTGCCTCTAGATTTGGAAAAGAAATCCGAATAAAATGAGAAGAGCAAGAATTTTTCCCTTCCAGGGATGAGCTAGAATGAGGTTATTAAGTGTTGCTTGGAACAGCACCGTCATCTGGTGGAGGGAAAGTTTTATTTGAAGTTAGTGCTCCTTTTTAATGATATCATTATGAAAACTGATGCATTACCCTCTTTTTTGGCCACTATAATCAAAGTAAGTCATATCAGGCTTTCAGCTATTTTTGATTAGATTTGCAGTGTATTTTAGTCTTGCTAAGATTCACGCTCATAAATGAAAGTTGGCATCCCAAATACAGACAAGATGAAAACAACAGCAACATGTTGTTGGGATATCCTTCCTCAGGTCAGGTGTTAAACCAAATTGTTTCCCACTTGTTTTTGTGGTTCACATGGCCCTGAAAAATCACATTATATGATTCAGGTCAAGATAAAAGGGAATTTTCTTTGTGCTTTGGTGAGCAGTTCTTCCTCAACTAATGTCCCTCAGTTACAGATTAATGATCATTGAACACATAACTAATTGTTGAACAGTGCATTTATTGATATGATAATAGCCACTGTGCATCAAACTAAAATATAAGTCCCACATTACACATAGAGTTACATTGAGTCATGCACTTTAAGATGTTTCAATGTAATAAGATGCCATGTAAATATAATGATTATTAACATATATATTCCCTTCCTTACCGGTAGTCTCATTTTGTTAACATTTCTTCCTGTACACCAGAGATGTTGCAAAAATTAGAATTACTGGAATGAGAGCAGAACTGAGAAATTACAGGAAAGATTAAAAAGGCTCCAGCATTTTCACTTTAACAAGAAAATGTAGGCTGAAGCCAGGTAAAGGCTTTTACAATGGTGAAGGGACTCAATAGGTTAAATATATAAAATTATAACACTGATCCAAACTTGTGGGACTGTAAATACTTTATAACTTTGTAATAATTAAACCTTTCCAGATTCCCATCATAATGTCTAGAAAGTGACCAGTTCTCAGGCTTCTTTCTGTGTGACCTGAGCCAATCAGCAGGAGATGAAGGTGAGCAATTTTAGGAGTAACTCACTCACGCTCCTTGAAGGAAGTGTTTATTGCTGTGTCATTCCCTGGAGACTGTTTTAAAGCTTCACAGTATAAAGGGTCAAACATCAGTATTGGAAAGCCGATGAGAAACCATCCATCGTGGTCAATCTGTGAAAATATGAATGGAAAAAGCGCATGTACATTAAACGGACCTTAGAGACACCTGTATTTAAGGCCTGTCCCTTACTGCGGTTACCATTTTGCTTCAAAAAACAATTTCACTGCTGTTCACAGCATGGAGCTGGAGGAACACAGCAGGCCAGGCAGCTTTAGAAGAATAGGAAATTTGACATTTCAGGTTGGACCTAAAGGAGTCCCAACCCAAAAAGTCAACTTTCCTGCTCCTCCGATGCTGCCTGGCCTGCTGTGTTCCTCAAGCTCCACACTGTGTTATCTCTGACTCCAGCATCAGCAGTTCTTATTATCTCTCACTGCTTTTCGCCTCGTTTTCACTTCTCACTGTTCTCAGATGGCAAGCGTTGGGCCTAAAAATGTTCCGAGTAAATCAACAAACCAAGTAATTGGATAGCAATACATCTACTTCTTCAGGAAGTTGAGGATTTTGCAAATATATCCCTCATAAGGAAATTGGTGCATTTGACAAAACCAGAGTTTATTTTCTGGACGTGGTTTAGTTTTAGTCATGTAGAGGGCATCTAAGGAGCAAAGGCTGTGAAACTGGAGTCTCATGTAGGTAGTAACAGACAAAGTATGACCTTCACGAGGAACTGGTTGGTTTTTAAAATAATTGTCCAAAAACCACCATAGGCTGAGGTTTTTTAGGAGAAACAGGAAACCCACTAAATGTGGCAATTCCACTTCAGTAGACACAGGGCTTAGGGGGCCATATTTAGCCAGTAGCAGCCAGGGAGGTGGACGATGTCCCATGAAGAATAGTGACCCCCCCCCTCTAAAGCTGTGAGTCCAATCAGAGGGCTGGCAGCTCAGTTACCTCAACGGCACTATCTAAGGTCATGGCAGAGGCTGCAACTGGAGGAGTCGGGCCCAGTAACATCCAATGGTAAGTGGGGTTGGTTTGGGGAAGCTGGACCATGCCTAGGGAAGCTTAGGAGGATATAAACACAGACATTGGCACAGGAGTGATAGTAACAGCCTGTATGGCCAGGAGAAACTCATTAGCAAAAGGGTCTCCAAAATTGAGGGTCCCAAATCCAATGGGAGGTCACCAGGGTTTGTTTGGTGGTCTTCTGGAGCTCTTTCTCACAATGTGGTAAAGATACCGGCTGTGGTCGGAAAAAACAAAACTCCCATTAGCCACTAAAGTGGTGCAATTAGGTTCGGGGCTGGCGGACCATTTTCTACCTTTTCCAAACCTGGCAAGAATGGCAGGTTGGTGGGAAAACATTACTTGTGCCATTTCACATACCATTTTGCCACTTTCAGCCCCTGAAGCTATTTGGGAAAGGGCTAGTAACATCCAGTGAGTGATCACTTTTTCAGGAAGCAGATCTGAAATCTCCAGAAATTGCAAACACATCACCTGAATCCTATGAGTTCACTGCCCCAGAGTCCATGGACTGCATGGGACATCGATTAAATTTAAAGAGGGCACAGATTTTGAGTGAGTATTAGACTGAAGAGATTTGGAGAGCCCACAGGAAAGTGAGGTTGAGGCTGAGATGAAATCAGCCATGATGTACTAAATGACAGAGCAGATCATAAAACATAGAACATAGAGCATTACAGCACAGTACAGGCTCTTCGGCCCTTGATGTTGTGCCGACCTGTCATACCGATCTGAAGCCCATCTAATCTACACTATTCCATGTACGTCCATATGCTTGTCCAATGACAACTCAAATGTACCTAAAGTTGGCGAATCTACTACCGTTGCAGGCAAAGCGTTCCATTCCCTTACTACTCTCTGAGTAAAGAAACTAGCTCTGACATCTGTCCTATATCTTTCACCCCTCAATTTAAAGCTATGCCCCCTCGTGCTCGCCGTCACCATCCTAGGAAAAAGGCTCTCCCTATCCACCCTATCTAACCCTCTGATTATCTGATTCAAAAGGCTGAACTGCCTACTGTTGGTCTTAATTCTCGTGCTCTTCTGTTTTTATCACCGGGACTATGCACAGAGTAACCCAGGAGATAAAGAAGGTGCTGCATCAAAATATTCTTACGGAGATGGGAGAAAGGGCTAATTGATGGAGAGCCTTGAATTATGCAATTGATTTTAAAGTGCTTACATCCTTTCTGATGAGTGTGGGAAATGAAGTACCTGAAAGATGGATCAGAGTATTCTCATATAAAAGACATAAAAACTCCATTTGCAGGCACACCAAGCAATTAGGAAGGAAAATGGCATGTTAGCCTATATTGTAAGGCTGGAATGCAAGAGTAAAGTTGTGTTTTTTAGGCAGTTACTACTTGAAACTGTAGTTTATCAGAAACTGCTTATCAGAAGAAACTGGAGTGTTCCTGGCGGGAGCTAAAGAGTGTTAATACATCTTTACCAGCATTTGCAGGGTCTCTGTAACTTGTTGTTCTCTCAGTAAGTCATTTTGTCAACTGTAATGTAATAGAAACCCAGCAAAGAGGAACAGGAGCAGGCCTGCTCTGCCATTCAATAAGATCATGACTGATAATCCAACTTTGGACTCTGTTTCCTCTCTCTCCCCATGCCCTTTGATACCTTTAGCCGGAAAAAACTACTTCTAACTCCATCTGGAAAGCATTCAGTGCTTTGCCTTTGACCAGTTTTTGTTGCTGTGAATTTTAAAGTCTCTTTACTGTCTGGGTGAAGAAATTTCTCTTCGTCTCAATCGTGCCCTGTATCCTTACATTGTGTCCAATGTTTGTGAATTCCCCAGTCATTGGAAACATCTTACTGCATGTAACCTGTCTAGTTTTGTGAGAAATATATGCTTACCATTAGGTTGAGCCTGATGCCTCACAGGAGACCATCATATATTTCAGATCTAAAGAAACTAGCTGTTAAATAATATGTGATAAAAAACTACTTACAGTTCATCACGATTGAGTCTATCGTCTGCCAAAGATTTTTGTGGACAACCTTCCCCATTGGTATCATTAGCTAACACTCATACCAATAAGGATGGTTGTGATTAATCTACCCAAGGTTTCTCAGTTACACCAGCATATTGTCCTGGCAGTTCAGAGCTACCACATCGTAATGCAGACCGGAGTGTTGTGCAAAGTTTTCATCTACATATCTAAGAAAGGAAATACCTGCATTGGAATAGCAGTAAGAGGCATACTGAATTGTTCCAGTTTTCATTCTTTCATGTGATATAGTCATCATTTTCTAGACCAGAATTTGATGCTTATCCCAAATTGCCTTGGAAAAGGTAATAGTGAGTCAACTTCTTGAACAGCTGCAGCTCCACAGTTTTGACCCAGACACAGTGAAATAACAGCAGTACAGTTCAAAATCCGGGTGGTAGGTAGTTTGAAGGGGATTTTGCAAGTAGCAGCATTCCCATGCATCTGCAGCCATTGTCCCTCTAGATGGTTGAGTCATAGGCTTGGAAGATGCTGCCCAAGGAGCCTAGGTGAGTTGTTGCATTGCATCTTGTAAATGGTACACACTGCTGCCATTGGGCTTTGGTGGAAGATGGTGTGAATGGTGAAGGTAGTAGATGGAATGACAATCAAGCTCTTTTGTCCAGGATGATGCTAAGCTTCTTGGGTATTGTTCAAGCTACTCTAATCTGAGCAATCCTAGTATGAGAGTGTGGTCCCATGATGAAAGGCTGAGTAAAATTGTTTCATATTCTTTGAAGTTTAGAGGAGTGTGAGGTGATCTCACTGAAACATGCAAGGTCATGAAGGAGCTTGACCGAATAGATACTGAAATGTTGTTTCCCTGTGTGGAATCTAGAACATATGATTTATCTCAGGATAAGGAGTCAAGCGTTTACAAGTGAGATGAGAAATTCATTCAGAGTATTGTTGTGAATCATTGGAATTCCTGAACATGGAAGGCTGTGGGACTTTCATCATTGAATATATTTATACCTCGGATAGATAGATGCTCATCATAAATTATGGACCATGAGGAGTGAATGGAAAAATGGAATTGAGGCTGAAAGGAAGATAAAAACTGGAGGGTGAAAACATTTGTTTTAAAGAGCTCGAAAATCAGGAAAGTTTTCAGAAGTGAATAGCCAGAGAAAGTTTGACTTGTCCAGGGCTTACAGGTACAAAAATCCATGGTTGAGTGTGACAGAAAAAAAAATTCTTTATTTCTGACACAACTTCATGCAGCTTGTACGGTCTTTCAGAATACTTTCAGGTCATTTTCATTCACATGTGTTCCACTTTCATAGGAAAATGCCCACAAATTTGCTTCCACCTTACCATGCTGACCAAAAATGATGAACCTTGCTTGGTTTGGTCTTATGTTAATCATCACTTGGAAGTAATTTGTTCAGTCTTACAACAGGCACAATTGAGATGACAGTGGGCATTTCCTCTTTATTCTCATCTTTTCTGTGAGAAACAAACAAAATCTACTCAATGTTTAGAATTTGATGGTTAATGGATGATTACTGGATGAGAAAATGTGAAGAATTCCACTGTGATGTATTTCAAATCTAATTTGGACGCTGTGAAGCTAAAAATAGCAAATTCAACCCTAAAAGGGATACTTCCTTTTGATCTAATTCTCTCTGCGTTCATCACTGTTTAAATACGTGAAGAAGGCACGATGTTAAACCTTTCTTTCATTCCGCATGTGAAATACGCTCACTAATACGTGGTTTAAATAGTGCTTCAGTTTTTTTTCCTCTCTCTTCTTTGGGTGGGTCCCACAGGATGAAATAATTATGTTTGAAGCAGTGGATTAATTAGAGGTTCTCTCCTGAGTTTCTCTCCTTATCTCTTCTTATTGTCCGAGAGGGATATATTAAGCAACCTGACACAGAGGTGGAAGGCTGATCAGTATTCTAGGTTGATGAGCAGTGATAAGGAAGATCACCAATGGAATATGCTATTTATGTGAACCCAATTACATTTCTCCCTGTGCATGTGCCTAGTATCTTTGCTCTTGCTTTCAGCTTCTGTGCATTATAACTGAAATATCCAGCATATTTCAAGTCAATGTTATTGCCTTGTGCCCTGTTTTTATCTTAGCTTGACTTATTCACTGCAGCCATTTTTTTTTGCTCTCATTTAAATGAAGCCTATTACTCCCCTGCCAATGATTGTAAATGAAAGCAGTCCTTTCCAGAGCATTAAGGACCTGTGATCCACGAACACTACAGGCGAAACGCTTGTAGCTCATTCTTACCATTGAGATATACCCTGTTCATTCTGTGGGCGTTCAGCTCTTAGCTGAACCTTAAGCAACTCTTTAAATGAATTCTGAGATGCCAGGCAACACAGAAGAGGCCAATGGGGAAAGGAGAGCAACTCATATTGACTGCATTATAAACCTGATAAAACTTGTTGAAAGACATTAGCAGCTACTATCAAAGTACAAAGTGAATGAGTAGGCAAAGGCATTTAGTGTGTGCTGCTTTAAACTCAGTCATACCTGCCACATTCAGTTGGAGAATTTTCCCAATCTCTGGTACCAACCGCACCAGAGCAGAACAGCGCCAGGAGGCAAAGGAGGGGAAGAGTGGGGAGGGTGCCAGGAAATTAGACAGAGATTGATCTTTACAGATCTCCTCTCAGTATGTACCTTAATATAGGACCCTTAGGAGCTAACAGACAAAGGCTTCATTTCAACAATGCAAGGTTTTGAGTTGAAAGGGTTGGTTTTAAGAGCTGGCATTCCTGCTGAAGCTCACCACACAACTTCAAATTTGTTTTCAATTTTACTTTCTTTGCAATATTTTCAAATGTACTTCTACAGGCGCAATTTGCACATGAGTTTTAAGCAATGAGCTCTTGATTGTCACAATTACTAAGAATAGAATGAGCTTTCCTGTGAGGATTATTCTCTTGTGATCGTATTTCCAAAATCAGAAAAGTTGTAGAAGACTAGCCCAGACCCATCTTATTTTCACCCACCATTACTTATAGAAACATCCCCACAGGTTGGGACACATTGACCTTGGAGGGTTGAAGAAAAGCTACCTGCTGATCTTTCTTGCCACTACCCTGTTATTCTGATTTGGAAGGGGGGATTAAGCTTCATTCAGTACTTGGTAAAGGTAGCAGCAGAGTAGCTGCAGATACAAAAGGCTTTGCAATGCAGGATGTCAGTCTGCCACCTCCAGCAGAGGCTTTGCAGTTTTCCTGAGGCTGGCAAGGAGAGCATTGTGGGTTGGGGCATGGGTGTGGTTGTGGGCGGTAGAATAGAGAGGGACAGCCAACGAACAGGAGAGTGAAGTCTTTCGACCCATGAATTAGGCAGATTCAGGTCTTTAGGGAGCTTATATTCAGAGTTAGAACATAGAACATAGAACATAGAATAATACAGTGCAGAACAGGCCCTTCGGCCCTCAATGTTGCGCCGACCTGTGAACTAATCTAAGCCCCTCCCCTATACTATCCCATCATCATCCATATGCTTATCCAAGGACTGTTTAAATGCCCCTAATGTGGCCGAGTTAACTACATTGGCAGGCAGGGCGTTCCACGCCCTTACCACTCTCTGAGTAAAGAACCTGCCTCTGACATCTGTCTTAAATCTATCACCCCTCAAATTGTAGCTATGCCCCCTCGTACAAGCTGAAGTCATCATCCTCGGAAAAAGACTCTCACTGTCCATCCTATCTAATCCTCTGATCATCTTGTATGTCTCTATTAAATCCCCTCTTAGCCTCCTTATCTTCAATGAGAACAGACCCAAGTCCCTCAGCCTTTCTTCATAGGGCCTGCGCTCCAGACCAGGCAACATCGTGGTAAATCTCCTCTGCACCCTCTCCAATGCTTCCACATCCTTCCTGTAATGGGGCGACCAGAACTGCATGGAATATTCCAAATGAGGCCGCACTAGTGTTTTGTACAGTTGCGGCATGACATCACGGCTCCAGAACTCAATCCCTCTACCAATAAAACCTCCCTCTCTCTCAAGTGGCTGCCCAGCCCTTAGGAGTTTGGTGAAGCTGACCATTTCCAGCTCAGCAGAAATAGGGTGGCGACACTGCGACACTTTTTTATTTGTAGCAATAAAGAGACAGTTTAAAGGTTAAAAAGACTAGGAATGTTTTCTCTGGAAAGACAGCAGCTGAGAGGAGACCTGATACGAGTTCTTATGAGAGGCATAGATAGGGTGGGTATTCAGAGGCTTTTCTCCAGGGTTAAAGTTTATTTATGAGGGGGCACAGGTTCATGGTGAGAGGGAGGAAATTTAAGAGACATCTGCAAGGGGAATTTATTTTACATAGAGTTTGGTACAGCCTGGAAAACACTGCCAGAACAGGTGGTGGAAGCAGTCACATTGGCGACATTTAAGTGGCATCTGGATGGTTGCATGAATAGGGAGGAAATAGAGGGGTACAGACTGACTGAAGTCAGAAGGTTTGCTTTTTGAGTAGTTAGGGCATGATGTTTGGCAGAGGCTCGGAGAGCCGAAGGTCCTGTTCCTGTGCTGTACTTCCCTTTTCTTTTGTTCTTTAGACTCAAAAATGAGGCTGAGCATCGACCACTTTTTAATAACCTACCTTTCACTATCCTACCCTATCATATCAGGTGTCAGCTCTTCATTTGCCTGAGGCATTTGAAGATGAATTTTGTCTTTTTTGTAAGGTTGCCATAGTATTGGCTGCCGACTTAAGTGAGAACATGGCCCTTTTCTCTGGTTTCACAGATCTACTACTGGCCACAAACATCCCCTCACTGCAGCTACCCCTCCCCCACCACTGTCCCAAGGCTAGCCTCTTCGATCACTGGGACCCTGAGTTCATGGAAATCACAATTCAAGAAGGCTGCCAACAAAGGCTGGAATGTGAGCTGAAAGTGTCACTTGCCCCCCTTTTCCTTCCCCAAAACTGCAACACCTCAGACAACAAATCCGGTCTATTCGTGCAGTCCTCTGGTGGTTGGCAACTTCCACAGCAGTACAACACTCCCAGTGGTTGTAATGATTACTGCAATAATGAGCCTTCACATACCTCCGTCATTTCAACTTGCCTTAAGGGACAACAGTGATATCAAGATTATCTGCAGTTCACAGATATCAAACGGGCCATTGGCACATGGTTCTTCAGAGTAAGGAATCTGATTACTTTCCACACATAATGGGTAGCTGTAACATTTGACAGCTATGCATTGTAAGATTCCACAAATATCAAGGGAACACTGATAACATCTATGTGGAGATAATAGGAACTGCCGATGCTGTAAAATCTTAGACCTGGATGAACACAGCAGGCCAAGCAGCATCAAAGGAGCAGGAAAGCTGACATTTTGGGTCTGGACCCTTCTTCAGAAAAAGGGCCCAGAAGAAGAGTCCAGACCCGAAATGTCAACCTTCCTGCTCCTCTGATGCTGCTTGGCCTGCTGTGTTCCTCCAGCTCTATAACTTGTTTTCTAACATCATGTAGCCCTATTAACAACATCATTGCCTTCCTCACTTCCATAAATAAGGTGGTTGTGGTCCTAGGATATCTCTGCAGGAGTTCCTCAGCATCTTAACTCCAAATCATCTTCAGCAACACAATCACCATAGTCCTACCAATCTATAGGGCTGCTTTCTAATTGGAGACACAGACGATCGGTGATTGTTTAACCAGGCTTCAGGCAAGGGGAGAGGTTAAGAAGGAGACTCCTTCATGATAGCCTTAGCTAGTACAGGAATTGAACCTTTGACATTAGCATCACTGTACACCACAAATCAATCATCCAGCCAACTGAGCTAACTGATTATCTTTTCTCCATCAGTAGATCAGAAGTGTGAATATTCACAGATGATAGCACAAATGTTCATGACTATTCATAACTCCACAGATACTAAAGGAGCTCACATTCATCTTCAGCAAGACCTAGGTAACATTTAGGATTGGGCTGATCAGTGATAAGTGGCATCTTAATGCTTCAAATGTGCGAGGCAACTATCAACTTCAAATAGAGAGGATCTAAACATTGCCTCTTGACATTCAATGGTATTTCCAACATTGAATCCCCCACTAACAACATTCTGGAGGGCTATTATTGATCAAAAACTGAACTAGACAAGCCACATAAATTCTTGGTTGCAAGAATAGGCCAAAGACTTAAAATTCTGTTGTGAATAACTCACTCTCTATATCCTTGATGCTGATCCACCATCAACAAGGAACAAGTCAGAAGTGGGCTGGGATATTCTGCACTTATCAAGATGAGTGCACCTCCAACAACAGTCAAGAAGCTCAACATCATCCAGACCAAAGCAGCCTGCTTGATTGGCATTCCATCCACTGTTCTAAATCAGTCCCTTTACTACCAATGCTCAGCGGCAGCTTGAGCACCATATGCAAGATGCACTTCATTAACATACCAAGAGTCATTTGATAGCATCTTCCATACCTATGGATATTGATGGCCTTGAAGAACAAAGGCAAAAGATGCATGATAACGCAACCAGTTGCAACTTTCTCTCCAATTAATACACCACACAGATTTGGAACAATAATACTGTTTTTTTTTCAGATATGCTGGCCAAAATCCTTCATAACATTGAATGTGTTTATGTACACTCCAAACGCTGCAGTGGTTTGAGAAGACTGCTCACCATCAGTTTCTTAAGGGCATTTTCGAACATGCAATCACTGCAACAAACCCCATGAATGAACGAAAAAGCCAGTGTTTCCAAGGGGTCAATGTCAGATGACGTGTTAGTGCCACCTATGTATTTGTGACCATGGTAATTTCAAGGCTGAAATTTGGATGTTCAAAAGTGTTAGAATTCCACCTACAAGAAGTAGACTTTCCCCACCAGAAGCAGACATTAACTCTAATGCTGGAGAAGCTGAAAATCTTTGGGAATCTCTGGGATTCAAATTGGCTTGCTCCTCTCAACCTGACTAAAATCCTATAAACTGGAGAACTGGAGTTTGCATGTTCCACCTGGGAGTTTACACATTCTCCCCTTGTCTGCATGGGTTTCCACCAGATCCTCTGCTTTCCTCCCACAGTCCAAAGATGTACAGATCAGGTGGATTGTCCATGCTAAATTGCCAGGTAGTGTGTAGGGATATATAGGTTAGGTGGGTTAGCCATGGTTAAAAACCCCACGTGGAATTACAGGGATAGAATAGGTTGGTCTGAGTGGAATGTTCTGCAGAGGGTCGCTACAAACTTGATGGGCTGAATGGCTTCTCTCTGCATTGCAGGGATTCTATGCTGGAGATGAAAGTGTTGCTGTGTTGCTCTTACAGATTTCTTATTTAAGTGTAAGCGCGCATTAGCATGGATGATTCCTAGAACAGAAGGCCTGGAAATGCATTGAGTTGAGATAGAAATTAAAATAAGCTCAGTTTACATGTCACATAAAAGCTGACACTGCTGTATGTGTCACATGTGTTTCACACGTGCAGCATACTAACACTGGATACTGTATAAGCGGGAGGCACTAACTACTCTATTTGTGTGGGAGGTGAGCTCTGTGTTTAGAGACGCCACTGAAAGCAAGCTGAGGCATTCGACAAATGAATACCAGCTTCTCCGTCATCAAGGCAGCTTGTCCTGCTGTCAAGCGTCGACTCCTTTGCTACAGCAGGCATATAATTTACCCAGTTTATAGCACACATGTACATGTACAGTATAGTACCAGATGTGAGTGGATTGTCAGCTTTTATCCAGCATGCATTGTCCATTTACCTTACTGTGGAATATATTATAATTGAGCTAGCGATACATAACCAGACAACGTTGTAAGCATTCGATTCTTGCTCAAGATCAGACTTCAACGTATAAAAATTGACAGCCCAGGTTGTTATGAAACAAGTGAGAATTGATTTTTTTGGTTTCTCTGCTATAGTTCAGTATTATGTGGATAAGCTAGCTTTTTACCTAGAGATAACTGCTTCTTGATATCTTTATCGCAGCTGCCATAACTTTGAATCTTGATTGAATGCATCAGCACAGCCTTCTGTTCCACACACATTATCACTATTTGAGGACAAGTCATGTTTCACAGCATTAGTTATGATACCTACTAAGCTCTGGGTGATTCAGTAGATCCCAGGTGTGAATGGCACAATAAGGTGTGAAGGATTGATCCAGCACAATGCGTGGCACCCATATCACCCAGTTCTCCCAACTCTGAGTCACTGCAATCTTTCTCTACTTTCAGAACAAAATTCTGTCTCATCAAAATGTAGTAAGATGCAAATTTGTTGAAGTGAAATTTTGAGACAAATACAAGTAAAACACATACCACATTGAAACTCACTGAATATGTGTTTGGATTTACTGAAACAATAGTACTGCACATTAGCAAACAAAGCAAAGATAAAGATATTTGGTTATTTATGGTATTACACATGACCTAGTGATGTGTCAATTTGTTCCTAATAGCTCATGCTGCTTTTATGTTTTCAAGCAAAAGAATTTCCTCAGAAATTGTTAACCACCCAAAGTTATCAGTCAATTTACTTGCCGATCAATTATTTGCCGAACAAGCCAAAATCCTTCAGTTGAAAGAAACAGAAAGATTTTTTTTCTCTGCAATTGCATTTCAAAACCCAAAAAGAAATGCTTTGTTTTTATATACTGTGATTTAAACTACACGATTGTACACATTGTTAACATCATTTATTGTAATTTTAGGCTTTTGTTTTTTGAGCCAGTAACATATGGGTTTTTTGTTTGTCTGAAGTTAACAAATAATTTATAAGTATTTCTACAACCATGGTGATTTTTTAAAAAAAAGTTTTTGAGGCCTAGCTTTAGAGTTAATAGATTTTTGTGAACGTTGCTGGGGTTTTACATAGGAGCAGAATAAACAAATTTCAGTTTAGGACATCAGGAAAGGCTTTGTCATCTTCAGGGAAACACCCATAATGCAAGACAGAAATATTAACATTGTTTTTAATTCTGGCCAATTTTGTGAAATCCTTCAATGAAGATGGTTGTACAGGCCAGAGCCTCTGAGAAGGCAAGGATGTAGTAAAACTAGGTTACCTTCATCCATAAGCGTATTCCAGATCAGAAGTGTTGGGGTAAACCTTGAAGAGGTTACTTAGAGCAGGGTACATGTGAACATAGTAGGGCTGGGAAACAGAGCAGTAGGTCAGCATGCAGTTGATTGAGGAGAAGTTTATCATTAAGTCAAGTAAGTCTAATTGGAAGAACAGGGACAGCTAGGTTAATGAACATGGTGGGACTGGTGGTCTAAAGTATATTTATTTTATTGCAAGGTATATAACAAGTTAGACAGATGAGTTTAGAACCTGGATTCATACACATGATTATGATGTTGTAGCTGTAATAGAAACTTGAGAGAAGGACAGGACTGGCAACTCAAAGTTCCAGGGTTCAGAGGGTTCAAGCGTGATAGGGAAGTATATAAAATGGGCAAGGTGTTGAACTACTGATTAAAGACAATGTCACAGCTGCAGTAAGAGATGACATCTTGGAGGGCTCATCCAGTGAGGCCATATGGATAGAATTTAGGAATAAGAAAGGTACAGTCACTATGATGGAATTAGATTATAGGCCTCCCATTAGCTAGCAAAAAATAGACGAACAAATGTGTAACCGGATCATAGAAAGATGTAAAAACAACAGGGAGCTGTAGCGGGTGATTTTAACTTCCCAAACATTGACTGAGACTCTTTTCGGAGGCCAAGAACCCTTTGATCCAAAGGTAGGTGAGCCATTGTTGACAGTAAAGTTAATTTGGCTCAATCTTGAGTTTGGATCTTCTCTGCTTGATTTTCCTCAAAGAGTTATATGCTGGCAACTCACACAATATGAAGACTAATTTGCTTAATTACCACTTTTCACTCTTTCTCAGTTGTACCCAATTCTTTCATCTGCACTTCAATCAATGTGTCAAATCTCTTTAGTGATTTAAAGGAGATGTGTGAGGTAAGTTTTTTTCTACAGAGGATGGTAAGTGCCTGGAACATGCTTCCAGGGGAGGTGGTAGAAACAAGTACATTAGTATTTAGACAAACACATGAACAGGGAGGGAATAGAGCGATAAAGACCATGTTCAGGCAGGCATGATTAGTTTTGAATATCATCATGGTCGTCATAGGCATGACAGGCTGAAAGGCCTGTTCGTATGCTATACTGTTCTATGTTCCATGTTCAAATGTATGACAGCTTCAGGTAAAACCTATTGAAATTCTAGTCAATAACTTAAATTCACAAGTGATTTAAACATATCAAGGTGTTAGAGACAGGGACTGTAGTGTGAGGACTATATGAGTAATATTAGTGATTACTATACAAAATCTACCGTTTCTTTTAAAATTTATTTATGATTAATTTGTTAATACTTTCATGATGTGTTTAGGAATATTTAAAATTGTGTGATAACTAGATAGTTTGGTTTATTCAATTTTATTTTTATTTCTTTTCATCATAAACTTCAGATTCATTATTAGAGTAAACTTACGTCTCAGCAAGGAAACATGTAGTTAAAAACAAGCCAAAACAAAATAAGATCAACTTGGGGACCGCTTTGTGGAAATCTACGCTCGGTTCGTGACAAACGACTGCACCTCCCAGTCACGAACCATTTCAACTCCCACGCCCACTCCTTGGATGACATGTCCACGCTGAGCCTCCTGCAGTGCCACAATGATGCCATCCAAAGGTTGCAGGAACAGCACCTCATCTTTAGCTTGGGAACCCTGTAGCCCAATGGTGGACTTCACCAGCTTCAAAATCTCCCCTCCCCCTACCTCATCCCAAAATCAGCCCAGCTCGTCCCCACCTTCCTACATTTCTGTCTGCGCCTTCTGAATACCCCTTCAGTCAGTCAATCTGCTTCCAACTGCCCATTTTTGGTGACTTCTCCTGGTTGTCAGTGTTGATGTCTAACACCTTCATTTTTAAGAAATGCTAATTTACACATGGCAAACTCCCACAAATAACAAAGTAATATGAGAAGAAAAATTATGTTTGCGATGTTGATTGAGACATAAATATTGGTCAGGATACCAGAAATTACTCTTTCCAACTCTTCTTCAAAGTAAGACCATGCAAACTGTTCACACACCCGAGAGGGTACCAAGACTTTGGTTTGATGTTCTATCTGAAAGACAACACCTAGGCAATGATCATTTGACATTCCGCAAGAACTGCCCTACATTGGTAGCCTTAAACCATTGTCCTCATGATCTGGCAGGTGATTTGAGCCAAGGACACTTTCATACAAAGGTAGGCAAGCCATTGTTGACAGCAAAGTTTATTTGGCTCCATCTTGGGTTTGGGATCTTCTCTGCTTGATTTTCCTCAATGAGTTGTGTGCTGGCAACTCATACAACAAAAAGATAAATCTGTCTAATTGCTTCAAACTAATGAAAACTTTCAACTCTTTCTCAGTCATGCCCAATTCTTTCATTTGCACTTCAATCAATTGGCATATCTCTTTAGTGATGAACACAACAATATTTAAAAGACCAAACACCAGTCCCCATCCAATTTATCCTGATCCACCTTCTTTGACACCTTCAACAATACCTTGTCTAAGACCATTTAAGTTTCAATTTTAGGAATGCCTAAGGTTTGCATGTTTCTGATGCAGAAATATATGAAGAAAGCAAGCAGTCCCTTCATGGGTTATTCAGCAATTTTAGCATACATCGAATCACAAGAACCCACTGCCAAAATCTGAGAAATTCACATTGCACCTATTTGTGGAAAATTCACAACTGATTTGAGGCAATGGACAAATATGGCTGCCCAGGATTGGTCTGGTGCGATAAACTATGCCTTGGGAGTCACTTTGATACGGTTGATAAAAGAACCTAAAGAAAACCTGTGCCAGTATATAGATGAAATTGACCCTGTTTATCTTCAACTTCAGTACAGGAAAGACCCACATCTCAAAATAATTTCCAATTCAAATCTCTCCAATTGAAAGAGGAAGAAAAACTGGCAGGAGCAATTTAATTTTCTGCTCTCAGCATCCCTTCCTCCCTCAGACTGGGCAAGCAATGCACAAGTGTCAATGGAGGTTGGAACCAATAACTCAGCAATTTGAGGTGGATGATTGCAACCTTCAGTCTTGGGAGGTGATGGGTTGCCCCAGTGGTGGTTATCTCTGCGTTAGTTGTATCCTGGTGTTGCTCAGGTACTCCATTCTGACATGTCAGTCATTGCCAAACAAGCTACAGAGGGAAGGTACTGGTGAAGGTCCACAATTATCTGTTTTTGTTGGGTCTTCTTCTCAGCCATCTCAACTTTCTAGTCTCATCCAAATGGGCAGTCTCCAGAAGTAACGGCCATCAGCAACAGCCTCCTAGCTGTTAGTATCAATGCCTGCTATCTTCATCTCTCTCTTTTCTTCTACCATGCAGCCAGGATTTGAAGTTCATCTTCCTGCCATTTTTAAGAACATCCAGAAAGCCCAGAATCGATTGGGAATTGTAATAGTGTTCTACAAGTAGCAAGTGTCCATTTACAGCTGACACCTTGGTCTTGTCCGCTCAAGCTGGGTTTTCCAACAGCTCTCACTCACAAATCTCAGTCTAGACATTTATTCTCACATAATCACAAGACTCGCCCCAAATATTTGCCCACACAGGCCTGGTCAAAAATAGCAATTCCAGAAGAACAGGTCACTTGTATTTTCAACTAGAGGCCTGCTCCAAATGCAGAAGGAAGACTAAAAAATATGCAGACCTGTGTGTTGCAAAATAACCTTGGGATCCTTTGCTGAAGCAGAAAAATTTCACTCACTTCAGTAAAGTTCACGTTGAGTGGATCTCAACTGTGTAATGACTGACTTGTGTTGGGGTAATAGGTAGAAAGGAAATTGAATGTCTTATCACTTTAACTGTTTAAGGAATTAAGAGCAAGAAGCATTTTCCCCAAAAATATATCTGAGGTGAACAAATGAAACAGAGAACAGAATTTGCCAGTGGGAAACAAATAGTAAATCTGGGTTTAACAGCTTAGCTGTTTTAAATTTACTTCTATTTGTTTCCTGTCCAATGACCTGGCTAGAAAACAATGGATCACAAGTAAGTCAACATGAACTGTGTAGAGAGTTTTGATGTCTGGGGGATTCAGACTTATTCAGTTTGAAGGTTTTGGTAAGTTTGCTGGGCCAAGGGAAAATGTACTCCTACTCCCCCTGGTTCACAAGTAGGGTTGAAAAGCAATTACCTAATAGTGTTATGATTCCAACTGCTGGTAATTCTGAACAAGCCAGATTCCTGTGTGAAATGTGGCTTAATAGCTCAAAGGTGTAATTTTTGCAGACTACAATGGTGTTTAATCAGTGAACATAGCCACACAATGTTGCCAGTGTATGTTGACAACAGTACCTAGGTTTAGTACACAAAATAGTTGTGAAGACTTTGCATCTTCATTAAAAAAACAAGTTTGAACTCTTTTCGTAGTAATACCCTTTCCAGATAGGCCGTCATTCCTTTTGAACTTTGTTAATTTCGGACCTAACTAACTCTTTTCAGATGTGAAAGCCGAAAGACTTCTTTTCAGCTCCAGTGGCCTGAATTTATTTTCAGGTCTAACAGCTTGAAGCCTGATGTAAAAAACAATGCCTTCACCATTTTAAACTCTCATAACCTGGAGATTCTATGAACTGAAATAATTGCTCTTGTTAGGATTAAACTTCTTCTGAACTGAACTCAAATCACGAATGGGCCTATTCCGCTTGACTCTGTTCACTTTGTAAACAATTGATCAATTAAAAATGCAGTTTTCTTGGATTTGTCAAAATAATGTATTCACTTCACTGTTCAAAATAACTTCTTCAAGTCATACTGTTTCACAGAACTGAAATCAAAATATGTTGGACATCTAAATTAAAAACACTTATTCACAAATGAATAATAATGAAATGTGAGGCTGGATGAACACAGCAGGCCCAGCAGCATCTCAGGAGCACAAAAGATGCTGCTGGGCGTGCTGTGTTCATCCAGCCTCACATTTTATTATCTTGGATTCTCCAGCATCTGCAGTTCCCATTATCACTATTTACAAATGAAAGTTGCATATTATATTCATTTCTCATCTGTCTTCTGTTGCCAGTTTTCCCTCAGATCAGGATAAATAACATAAAGATGTTTGAAATAAACTTTTCTTTAAATGGAGGCACATAGAGTGATTTAAATATCTTAGTAACCAAGCCATCTCCTGAAAGTGAGATGGTTACTCAACAAGCAAGAGGTACACAGGTTAGTTTCAATTAAGTTGGGTCGGATTGTGTTGCACATTTTTAAAACTTTTAAATTCCACATTTGCTCTGAAGTCAAAATTACTCCCGTCAATGCAGAATGAGATATTTTGGTGTATCATACTTGTGATGAGTTTTTGAAAAAGATTTTTAATTAATTTAATTTTGTCCATAATCATTACTCATAATCCTCATTAAAACCAGGTGATTAAGGTTATATCAGCTCACCCTTTTTTACTTCCCATAACTGATTGATCACAACAAAGAATTTTAATTATTTCAAGTAGGGTGCTAGGTCACACTTCAATTAAAGTGCAGTATGACCAAACTAAGGACCAAATTACAACATTTACTTGAGTGACAGAAAAAAGAAATTTTATAATTTATTCACTCTGAGAAAAATAACAAAACATAATGTCAAGCATACAAAAACAGTGGAATAAATTTTCAAAATGACACAGTATCCAATACGAAAAGGAAAATCAAAAGCAGATTAAAAAGTCCTTAGAGTCCTTGAGATGTCTGGTTAAACCTCACAACATGTGGTTTAATTGATGCCATGTAACCTCAGCAGAAGTGAAATTTGTAAATAATCCTGAGTTCTCAGTGATGCTTCCCAATTTGCTTTACCATCGGGCTTTGTTTTCTGAGAGGCTGAGCAAACTACAGAGAGACAGAATAAACCTTCCATTTCTGCTGTTATCAATCCAATTTCCTTCTCCTCCTCTGGTCAAAAGCCGTTGCCTGAAATGTAATTCACTTATATATCCTCATGTCTGGATTCGATATTTTAGTTTTCCAAGCTGGATAATCCACAGGTAGCTTTCATCTCAATATCTAAAACTTCTACAAAGGTGTGAAGCAACCAGGGAATTAAAACAAAATTGAGTTTCCAAGCAGTTTATAATGATCTCAATTTTGGCTCGTACTGATTCATGTTTACTGATAATTTCATGAGCTTGGCTCAACCTGATCAGTTAATCTCTGATGGGTATTTTAAGTCTTTTATGTTATCTCTTTCAAACCATTTTAGTCCATGAAAGGCCACAAATATTAAAACCAGATGATGGAAGTTGAAACCTTATTGTCTAATTTTTACCACTGTCGTGACACCTTCTAATTTTTCCTTTCCAGAATAGAATAGAATGGTAATTTATTGTCACTTGTATTTTTCAATATCCCAGCCCTTAATGAAAGTACTGTTTCCATAATTTTGACAGGAAATGCAACCTAGATCATAACAACTTTCCATATTAAAAATGAAACCTCATCATCTCTCAAATAGCTCTTACCTTAAATCTAGTTACTGACTTGCCTGCCAGTGGAAGCAGTTTCTCACTATCTTTTGAAAAACTTCATAAATTTGTACACCTCTATTAAAATAAAAAAGTAATTGCCACTTTGTACCAGCATTCTGTGCATCATGTGTTATTCCCAGTGAAGGATTTTGTGTGGGTACAGATTGTTTATTCAGGCAAAGACATAAGTCTATAGACAGAACAAATATAGTCCAATCACTTTCGGTTCTATTGTATTAATTCATTTTTTCCTCGACAAAAACTCCAGGAGGAGGGTTCAATCAGAGCTGAATTGTCATTCTGTTATTGTTAAAACAATTTTCCTTCCAATTACACCTACGGACCACCAGCTTTTTACCTTCATTAAATTGCATCTCATATTGACACTTAAATTTAACCCTGTTTTTGTCATGTTTCTGGAGATCGGGGAGGTCCTTTCAATGTTTTCTTTTTTTTTCCGCAGTGCTCATTATAGGCCAAGAGTGTTGGCTAATGAGAGGACACCCAGTAGGGAGCATAATGCATGGCCAAATATGACTCATAAGGAGACTCTTGAAGGCATTTATGTTAGTACCAAGGCAGAGGTCCTGAGAGAGGAAGCATCCATGGGACCAACTACACTGTGTGAAACACTGGCCACAACTGGTGGTACAAAGAGAGCAGGGAACAAAACATGCAGACTAATATGATAGCTTCAGGCTGTTGCTCCACAACTGCATTCTGTCCTGTGGGCCATACGATCATGGGTACAAGTCCTATTCCACTCCTAAAATCTAGGCCGCGGCTGTGGTGAAGTACCAAACAAACAAAGTGGCTCAATGGATAGTGTTGTTGCCTCACAGTGGTAGGGACCCGGGTTTGATTCCAACCTTGGGCAAGTGTCTGCATGGAGTTTGCACGTTCTCTCTGTATAGCTTTCTGCCAGGTGCTCTGGTTTTCATCCCACAGTTCAAAGATGTGCAAGTTGGGTGAATTGGCTGGGCTAAATTGCCCAATAGTGTCCATGGATGTGAAGGTTAGGCTCATTAGCCAGGGGAGATGCAGGGTGAGAGGGGTAGGGGGATAGGTCAGAGGTTGTTGGGCTGATTGGCCAGGTTCTACACTGTGGGTCTTGTATGAAATGCTGCACTGCTAGAGGATCTATCCTTTCAATGTGAAACTCAACTATGGGCCCATTAGATGGATATTATCAGTTCTATTGGGCTTTTCAAACATAAAGAAAGCAAGTTGGAGAAAGGAGCGTTCACCTAAAATCTCAGCTATGTTTTCTCTTAATCAATGCCACTAACAAACAGACTTTGCTGTACATAAATCAGTTGCTGCTTTTCCAATATTGCAGCTGTGGTTCCACTTGAAATGTATTTCGTTAGCTGTAAAACGTTTTGAGTTACTTTGAGGTCACAGAACAATATATATAAATATATAAATAAATACCAGTGTTTCTTTTCTCAAAATGGTAATTGCTGTAAGATTGCTATCCCAGAATATCTGCTATCACTTACTTTGACATTGCACAGTACAATATTTTCAACAATGGAGGAATCACACTGTTACAAGAGATTTTGCAATGGTGGTCATTTCAAAACTCCAGTACTAGAAATGTAACGTTTTGTGGTACATCTCTGACCTTGACTTTAGTACATTTCCAATCTAGCCAATGCACATTACAGTGTTGCCATGGAACTGTTAAAAAATAGAGATGAGCATGTTTACACTAATGTGTGAATATTTTCAGTTATCATTTTGATAAAATATCATTCTGCATTATTTTCTCCTTTACATGCCAACCCAACAAAATTTGTTTCTAAAATCAGTTGCCCTTATGAAAATTCCATCTTTTTTACAATTCAAGCTAACACAACTATTAATACCCAAGGGCAATGGGCTAGGCATTAAACTTTTTCTTTGTAAAATAATCTCTAGAATACTCCAGTAAACTGTCACCCTGCTTTTCAGGTTTTCCCTGTCAGACATTTACACATCCAAGTAATTGTCTGATGTTGAACTTCATCATTGCCCAAAGAAGACACAAAGTTAAAGCATTCTGCCTTGCTTTCATCAGGACAAAGATGCAAGACTCAAAAAAGAGACACAACTTTATCTGGCTTGAGAAGAGGCTACTGATTTGCTGGGCCATCACTGGCATGGAGATGCAACAAACATAGTTAACTGTCAATCTCATCTCTCAGACCAGATTAGTAATCCCTGATTGGTTTGGGTATTGCTGTGGGAATGCAGCAGAGACTGCAATTCCCATGACCCTTTGGTCCCTTTTCCAAAATAACTATGCCTTTTCCACTGGGAAAACTAGATACTGTAAGCATGGGCCATGAAGAGAATTAAGTGGGCTTTGTCCATTCATCGGCAGTCATTGAAAAAAATGGAGTACTCATTTTAATTTTATTTGTTAATCTCTGCTTGGTCAACTCCCTTTTACAACTGGTAAGGTATAGCCAATTCATTGAAACCTTGAAAGATGAATATAGACATCTGATGGCTGGCACTGTAGGATTTTTTTTTGCCTGGAACCTTGAAAGTTGTAAATGTGAAATGATCTTAATTCAAAGTGATAAAAGACAAACAAGCCTGAACAAGTCTGAACTGAAGAATATTTCAGATAATAGATTCACTCCTCCATGGAAAACAACGGTTGTTTTACTGGCATGAAAAGATCCCATATTTGAACATTACTGAAAAGAGAGAGATGTTTACAAAGCTTTCTGTGCAGTACAAACTGTTGTGGTCATTCAAGATTTGGCATTCCTGCATATGTACTGATGCACACAGGACAAAAAGCTCTTCCATCGATATTGAAATTTTGTACTATTAAGTGATGGTCTGATCTCATACTGCTTTAAAACTTCTAGTATTAAATGCTGTGTCAATGTCATAGCACCATAAAGGATCACTGCTTACAGAGCCTTCTTCAGGAAACTTCTGATTTTGAGAGTTGATGTAATGTTGTAGCCCATCATTTACCAGCATAATAGCCAAAGGAGCAGAGACATTATTTCTGTGAAGTTATTCATATCCCAGAAAAATAATTTACAGCCTGTAGAAAAACAAGAAATATCATCCCACTTCCTACAGACTAAGGGGGTGGCCATGGGCACCCGCATGGGCCCCAGCTATGCCTGCCTCTTTGTAGGTTATGTGGAACAGTCCCTCTTCCGCACCTACACAGGCCCCAAACCCCACCTCTTCCTCCGGTACATTGATGACTGTATCGGCGCCGCCTCTTGCTCCCCAGAGGAGCTCGAACAGTTCATCCACTTCACCAACACCTTCCACCCCAACCTTCAGTTCACCTGGGCCATCTCCAGCACATCCCTCACCTTCCTGGACCTCTCAGTCTCCATCTCAGGCAACCAGCTTGTAACTGATGTCCATTTCAAGCCCACCGACTCCCACAGCTACCTAGAATACACCTCCTCCCACCCACCCTCCTGCAAAAATTCCATCCCCTATTCCCAATTCCTCCGCCTCCGCCGCATCTGCTCCCACGATAAGACATTCCACTCCCGCACATCCCAGATGTCCAAGTTCTTTAAGGACCGCAACTTTCCCCCCACGGTGATCGAGAACGCCCTTGACCGCGTCTCCCGCATTTCCCGCGACACATCCCTCACACCCCGCCCCCGCCACAACCGCCCCAAGAGGATCCCCCTCGTTCTCACACACCACCCCACCAACCTCCGGATACAACGCATTATCCTCCGACACTTCCGCCATTTACAATCCGACCCCACCACCCAAGACATTTTTCCATCCCCTCCCCTGTCTGCTTTCCGGAGAGACCACTCTCTCCGTGACTCCCTTGTTCGCTCCACACTGCCCTCCAACCCCACCACACCCGGCACCTTCCCCTGCAACCGCAGGAAATGCTACACTTGTCCCCACACCTCCTCCCTCACCCCCATCCCAGGCCCCAAGATGACATTCCACATTAAACAGAGGTGCACCTGCACATCTGCCAATGTGGTATACTGCATCCACTGTACCCGGTGCGGCTTCCTCTACATTGGGGAAACCAAGCGGAGGCTTGGGGACCGCTTTGCAGAACACCTCCGCTCAGTTTGCAACAAACAACTGCACCTCCCAGTCGCAAACCATTTCCACTCCCCCTCCCATTCTCTTGATGACATGTCCATCATGGGCCTCCTGCACTGCCACAATGATGCCACCCGAAGATTGCAGGAACAGCAACTCATATTCCGCCTGGGAACCCTGCAGCCATATGGTATCAATGTGGACTTCACCAGTTTCAAAATCTCCCCTTCCCCTACTGCATCCCTAAACCAGCCCAGTTCATCCCCTCCCCCCACTGCACCACACAACCAGCCCAGCTCTTCCCCCCCACCCACTGCATCCCAAAACCAGTCCAACCTGTCTCTGCCTCCCTAACCGGTTCTTCCTCTCACCCATCCCTTCCTCCCACCCCAAGCCGCACCCCCAGCTACCTACTAACCTCATCCCACCTCCTTGACCTGTCCGTCTTCCCTGGACTGACCTATCCCCTCCCTACCTCCCCACCTACACTCTCTCCACCTATCTTCTTTACTCTCCATCTTCGGTCCGCCTCCCCCTCTCTCCCTATTTATTCCAGTTCCCTCCCCCCATCCCCCTCTCTGATGAAGGGTCTAGGCCCGAAACGTCAGCTTTTGTGCTCCTGAGATGCTGCTTGGCCTGCTGTGTTCATCCAGCCTCACATTTTATTATCTTAAATATCATCCCATGATGGGTTTAACAGTTTTAAATTCTGAATGATCTTTCTCAGTAAGTGAACAACTCCCCTGATATGTAATTCTATGGTCTAGTCCATGGAATGGTGGAAAAGAGATAATAAATGGGCTCATCTAGAAAATGGAAAATTTAGAGGATCCTAGAACTCCCACCCTAATAACAATGTGGGTGCGCCTATCACATAAACTGCAGCTGTTCAAAAAATGTAGCTCACCATCATCTTTACAAAGGTAGCTGGGGGCAGCATGTTCACTCAGTGGTTAGCATTGCTGACTCCCAGCACCAGGGACCCAGGTTCAATTCCTGCCTCAGGCAACTGTCTGTTTGGAGTTTGCATGTTCTCCCCATGTCTGCGTGGGTTTCCTTCAGGTGCTCCAGTTTCCTACCACAGTCCAAAGATGTGCCGGTTAGATGGAGTGTCCATGCTAAATTGCCCATAGTGTCCATGGATATATAGGTTAGGTGGATTAGCACTGGGAAATGCAGGGTTATAGGAATAGGTAGAGGTGTGAGTCTAGATAGGATGCTCTTCAGAGAGATAGTGAGGACTTGTTGGGCCAAAAGGCCCGCTTCTGCACGATAGTGTGGGAATTCTGATTTCACAATGGGAAATAAATGTTGGGCCAGCTAACCCACATTCTGCGAATTAATGAAAGAAATCACAAACAAAGAGGCACTTCTTAATTAACAGCTTACTATGTAAAAAAATTTATAATCCTTTAATGCAGACTTTTGAAATTTTTTGTTTCAGACTGAAACACTCCAAAAGGTTAGTGAATATTCCTTAGAAGAGGATGTATTTTGTGGGTGGCTGATACGTGAAGGGAATACTATAGGTAAAATAAAAAGTGATAGCAACAATATTGATAACAAAGTGTGAAGCTGGATGAACACAGCAGGCCAAGCAGCATCTCAGGAGCACAAAAGCTGACGTTTCGGGCCTAGACTCTTCAGCAGAGAGATGCTGCTTGGCCTTCTGTGTTCATCCAGCTTCACACTTTGTTAACTTGGATTCTCCAGCATCTGCAGTTCCCATTATTTCTGATACAATTTTAACCTCACTGCGAAGCATCTTCCAGGGATGCCTAACCTGAAGAAGTTACCCTCCTCCCTCCGGACCCCTCTCTTTGGTGAAGGGTCTAGGCCCGAAACATCAGCTTTTGTGCTCCTGAGATGCTGCTTGGCCTGCTGTGTTCATCCAGCTCCACACTTTGTTATCTTGGATTCTCCAGCATCTGCAGTTCCCATTATTTCTGCAGCAATATTGATACTGTTATGGCATTTGTAATTAATATGAGCAGTAAAATAGGAGAGAACAACTTCAAGATTTGAAATAGAAATTACGAATACAGGGGGCTATCCTTACAGTGGTGATTAGATTAACTCCCTTCACCACTATTTTAGAGGAAAGGGCTGGCTATTTTAAAAATGAAGATGAACCTATAGTTGCTGTTGGATATTTAAAATAAGGTTTTTAAATCTATAATTTCCGAGAATAAGATTGATGCAGAACTTAGATAAAGAAAAGGAAGGCTGGTATCCTCTGATGTCAATTTCACTGTTGAATATTTGTCTCTCTCAGAGGATCACCTGAGGTTCCTCAAATTCTGCCAGAGAACATTGTTTTATTTCTGAAAAAAGTATTCTTAGCGAGTTTTGAGAAGATTTGTAGCTCAGGTCGACGTTCTGGATGTGAGTTTGCTCGCTGAGCTGGAAGGTTCGTTTTCAGACATTTCATCACCATACTAGGTAACATCATCAGTGAGCCTCCGATGAAGCACTGGTGTTATGTCCCACTTTCTATTTATCTGGTTAGGGTTCCTTGGGTTGGTGATGTCATTTCCTGATTGGTGATGTCATTTCCTGATCTTTTTCTCAGGGGATGGTAGATTGGCTCCAAATCAATGTGTTTGTTGATGGAGTTCCGGTTGGAATGCCATGCTTCTAGGAATTCTCGTGCGTGTCTCTGTTTGGCTTGTCCTAGGATGGATGTGTTGTCCCAATCAAAGTGGTGTCCTTCCTCATCTGTATGTAAGGATACGAGTGATAGTGGGTCATGTCGTTTTGTGGCTAGTTGATGTTCATGTATTCTGGTGGCTAGCTTTCTGCCAGTTTGTCCAATGTAGTGTTTGTCACAGTTCTTGCAAGGTATTTTGTAGATGATGTTTGTTTTGCTTGTTGTCTGTATAGGGTCTTTTAAGTTCATTAGCTGCTGTTTTAGTGTGTTGGTGGGTTTGTGGGCTACCCTGATGCCAAGAGGTCCGAGTAGTCTGGCAGTCATTTCGGAAATGTCTTTAATGTAGGGGAGCGTGGTTATGGTTTCTGAGCCCATTTTGTCTGTTTGTTTGGGTTTGTTGCTGAGGAATCGGCCGACTGTGTCCATAGGGTACCCAATCTTTTTGAATACACTGTATAGGTGATTTTCCTCTGCTCTGCGTAGTTCCTCTGTGCTGTAGTGTGTGGTGGCTCGTTGGAATAATGTTCTAATGCAGCTTCGTTTGTGGGTGTTGGGATGGTTGCTCCTGTAGTTCAGTATTTGGTCCGTATGTGTTGTTTTCCTGTAGACGCTGGTTTGAAGTTCTCCATTGGCTGTTCGCTCTACTGTGACATCTAGGAATGGCAGTTTGTTGTTGTTTTCCTCCTCTTTTGTGAATGTTGTGCCAGTAATAATCCCATCAGGGATACGATTGCCTACATACAGGACAGTCGGGTGGACACCTGCCTCGTCAGCCTGGACCAGGAGAAGGCCTTCGACAGGGTCTCTCATGCTTACATGAGGAACATCCTCTCCAAATTGGGGTTCGGGGAGGGCATCCGCAATTGGATGTGGCTGCTCTACAGCAACATCGTTAGCGCAGTCTCGATCAACGGGTGGGAATCGGACAGTTTTCCCGTCAGATCTGGAGTCAGGCAGGGCTGTCCACTCTCTCCTGCCTTGTTCATGTGCTGTGTGGACCCCTTCGCTGCATCCATCAGGAAGGATGTGAACCTGAAGGGCGTGACTATCCCAGGCAGCGGAGGCCTTCAGGTCAAGACCTCCCTGTACATGGACGATGTCGCCGTCTTCTGCACCGATCGTCGGTCGGTGAGTATGCTGTTGGACATCTGCGGCCAGTTTGAACTGGCCTCGGGTGCCAAAGTCAATAGGGGTAAGAGCAAGGCCATGTTCTTCGGGAACTGGGACGACCGCTCCTTCATCCCCTTCACCGTCAGGACAGACTACCTGAAGGTGCTGGGTGTTTGGTTTGGTGGATCTGGGGCATGCACTAAGGCTAGGGAGGAGCGTATCACCAAACTGAAGCAGAAGCTTGGCAGGTGGACGCTCCGGTCCCTCTCCATCGCGGGTAAGAACCTGGTTGTCAGGTGCGAGGGGCTTTGGTACTGTTGTATGTGGTGCAGGCCTGGCCTATTCCCTGGGCCTGCGCCACTGTGGTCACCCGGGCCATCTTCCACTTCATTTGGGGGTTGAGGATGGTCCGGGTCTGCAGGGACACCATGTGCAAAGACCTGGGAAATGGGGGAAAGGGCATACCAAATGCCACCCTCGCCCTGACGGCTACCTTTGTGTGCAGCTGCATCAAGCTGTGCGTAGATCCTCAGTACGCAAACACCAAGTGTCACTACTTACTGAGGTTCTACCTGTCCCTGGTGTTGCGAAGGATGGGCCTGGCCTTGTTGCCGCAGAACGCACCGAGTAGTTGGACCGTCCCGTACCACCTGTCCTTCGTGGAGAAATTTTTGAAAGGAACCACCTTTGATCACAAGGCCGTCAAGCAGTGGTCAGCACGTAGTATTCTCGGGACCCTTCGGGAAAAGGAGAGGGTGGATCCCGTCGTGTGGTTCCCCACGCAGACTGCCAAAGTCGTTTGGCAGAATGCCTCATCGCCAGAACTTTCAAACAAGCACAAGGACATTGCTTGGCTGGCGGTGAGAGGGGATCTTCCAGTGAGATCCCTAATGCATTCCCGGAATCTCTGCGCCACCACACGCTGCCCTCGAGGTGGCTGCGGGGGGAACGAGTCTGTCGATCACCTCCTTCTGGAGTGTGCCTATGCGCAGGAGGTCTGGAGGGGGATGCAGTGGTATTTGTTGAGGTTCGTCCCGAGCAGCTCCGTGACGCGGGACTCCGTGCTCTACGGGCTGTTTCCCGGGATGCACACCGAGACCAACATCAACTGCGCCTGGAGGACCATCAATGCGGTGAAAGACGCTCTTTGGTCTGCCCGCAACTTGCTGGTCTGCCAGCTGAAAGAACTGACCCCGACCGAATGTTGCAGACTGGTGCACTCCAAGGTCCAGGACTACGTGCTGAGGGACGTGCTAAATCTTGGGGCAGCCGCCACCAAGGCGCGGTGGGGAAGGACCATGGTATGAAACCCCTCGTCCAGAATAGAAAAAAGGGCCCTATCTGGTAACTGGGCCCAGCTGGTGCCTTCCCCAACTGGTCAGGGGGCCAACAGGGACTGTGCGGGAAGACGACTGCCGGGTTATTTTCTTTGCTTTGTTTTTTTTTCTTCTTTGTTTGTTTGTTTTTCCCTTTAGTTTTTGTATGTACCCCCTGGGTAACCCGGAGGGGCTTGCATGACTGGGTAGGTGTGTAAATATGTTTTATTTTTTGTACATCTTACGAATAAAGTATATTTTTTCAAGTAAAAAAAAAGTGACGAAACGTCTGAAAATTAACCTTCCAGCTCAGCGAGCCATCTCACATCCAAAAGTATTCTTCTCCTGATGACATTGTAGTGAGGTGGACTCCAATGTGAAATTTTTATTCTTGCACACGTTTCTTTGGTTAAAATCAACATTTTATCAGGTTCAATAATTGATAACAAAGTTGCTTAAGTTGTTTTGGTACTTCTTTTGAAATAATTGAATTCACCATGATTCTAAGAACTCTAAAAATTTCCCCATATTTTGATGAAGTGTCATTTTTGTCAAATTTCGTGGAGGTTGTCCCTCTGAAAGGCCTTGGAAGATTTCATGCACAAGTGTCCCAATTCAGCCTCATTAATTACCAACTGTTCTCAAAAAGTAACATTGCCTCGCCTGCTTCAGTTAGTTTCATTTTTTTTTGCAGCTCCTAACAGCTCTTTGCACATTTCCGTTGTTCCACCCTTAAACAAATTTGCCATTTTAAAAATTGCATTTGTTTTATTCATTCACAGGATGAGAGCACTGCTGCCTAGGCCAGAATTTATTGTCCATCCTACTTGCTCAGAAGGCAGTTCAGAGTCAACTACATTACTGTGGGTCTGGAGTCACGTGTACATCAGACCAGGTAAAGATGGCATTTTCCTTCCCTAAAAGATATTAGTAAAGCAGACGGGTTTTTCCTACATTTGACAATGGATTTATGGTCACAATCAGACTTTTAATTCCAGTTTTTTTTATAAAATCAATCAAATTCCACCATCTGCTGTGGCAGGATTCAAACCCAAGTCCTCAGAACATTATATAAACTTCTGGATTAATACCCCAGCAATAATACCACTATGCCAAACCCTCCCCATCATAAGACATATGGCACACAGACAACCAAGCCCAATACTTACATCTAATCATGCTCACTCATTCCCTCTACAGATCTTACGTAATATTTTGTCATCTTTCCCTTAAATTCTTGAATTATTCGATCATTTTTGTGTTCTAAATAACGCATCTGCTGTAGCCTTATTCTTACCATCAGCCCTGCAATGGTGCAATTGAGCTGAAGTTTCAATCCGATGTCTCTCCCCTTCACTTCCTACACTTCAAACCCAATGTTAGTGACTGTCAACTGCTGTAAATATGTGACGTAAATACTGTACAAAGTGTGCTCAATAAAACTGAAGGCTGTCAAATTTGCTAAATAATAATTTGACTGTTGATCACTTCTGCTATTTCTCAGAAACAGGAGATTCTGTTTGTTCTGTGCTCTTTCTCCAAACAAAAATAATAGTAATCTGGAATTAAAACACTCAATATTCAAATTTTCACTTGAAATGGAAAAAGTCAGTTTCAGCTCATTCTACTTTGTCAGTATCTAAAATTATGTTGTATTAACCCGGATTCGAGGTCAATGCTCTTTTATCAGAGTCATTGGGTTCTTCATGCAATTCCAACTCAAATAAATACACCAGCATTCCTGCTTCAATGAAATCATCCTCAATGTATGCACTAGAAACATTTTTCCACACATCTGCTTTCAGGTCTATATCCTCATTTTTAGCTGTGATTGCCTGTGTTGTCACAGTTTCTCCACTATTGCCCACTTCCTCACACTGAAAGAGAAACCTGACACCTTCAGCAACTGATCAGTATTTGTGTTAAACAACAGCACTTTGCTGAAAGATCTATTCATTTGAACAGTCATATCAGACTCAAAATCTATTATTGGACTTTCTAACTATTACTTTAAGCTCTGGTGTCATAGAGCCATAGCGACATGCAGTACAGAAAAAAAGGCCTTTTGGCCCGCCCCATCTGTGTTTGTCAAAAATAACCGCCTAGCAATTCCCATCCATTTCGCCAGCGCTTGGCCCATAGTCTTGAATGCCTTGTCATTACAAGTGGACATCTAAATGCTTCTTAAATATTATAAGATTTTTGGCCTTACATGTAGTAAATTCCAGTTTCCCACCACCCTCTGAGTGATGAAAAAAATCCTCACATCTCCTCTAAACCTCTGCCCCTTACCTCTATGCCACCTCGTCAATGGTCCTCCCCTCAAGGGGAAAAGTTTCTTCTTGTCTACCATATCTATGGCCCTCCAAATTTTATACATCTTAATCATATTCCCTCTCAATCTTCTCTGCTCTCAGGAAAATAACCTCAGGGTTCCAATTTCTCTTCATAACTGAAACCTCCAGCCCAGGCAGCATCCTGGTAAATCTCCTCTGCGCCCTCTCCAGTGCAATCACATCTCTCCTATAATGTACAGGCAATGCCCAGATTCCATTCTTAAGTCCATTCATAAGTTGATTTCCATGCAAGTTTCAATGTAATGCAGGACAGTATAAAGGAGCCATTCCTAAGGATGGGAAATGGTCATATGTCAGACCTTTCAAATCGATCAAATCTCTTTGCTCATCAAGCTGAATATCAGTACATCAAGCAGTGTGAGGAATTTGAATCTCTGTTGCTCCAGGTTCCAGTTTGCTGGTTCCAACAGAGTGTTAATTTTCTGCAAGTCAAATTCAATGCATTTCCTATTTTATCTGAATTTCTCCACTACAAAGCTTACATGAAGCATTCTCGGCATTATTGGTACTTCCTGACTTTTACAGATCTATATTGGATTCTAAAAGAAAATTTTTGGTGGGAAGCTCGACAGTGATATTGCATTCTTCTAACTGTTTGAGGACTGCCTTCATGTCCTTGTATCTCCCCCAACTGGAAAACATTGTCACTTCCAGAGCGCAGTGTGAGAGAGATCTACCAGTTGGTCTAAGCAGTGAATTTTAATTAAAAGTTATCTCCTGCGAACAAGTGAAAGTACCTGGGAAAGGAAGGTGGAGGAGCAGCATTCTAATCAGCAAAAGGATCATCTCAGCACACTCTACGTAGAGGAACTATTGAACTACCTTCCAATTCTTTCCTTCCATCAATAACACACATTTCTTTTTGTATGTGTATCTATATTCAGACGGGGAGTTTTATAAGTGGGTCACAGTTGTAACTAGTGGAGTTATACACCAAATGTCATCTGTAGTTAGAACCTGTTCATTTGCAATAAATAGTTATGTTTGTTAAGTACAGAAACTTGATCTGTGCTTTCTAGTCTAAAGACAGGTAAATTGGGAAATTCTATCTTATTTTGCGATGACTGCTGGAACAACAGGACTTGATTTCCAGTGCACTATCTCGTAACAGTACATAACACGTGGAACACCAAATTCTGTTGAGTCCTGCAAGGAGCAATTCTGGATATCCTGATATGTTGAACTTATTTTGTGATGTAAATTGAATCTGTTAAGTGTTAACTGTCCTATACAACTGTGGTGAATTGATTTCTTAAACTGCTGAAGTCCTTGAAGTGTAGGGACGGCCAAAGTGATGTTAGGGAAGGATCTCCAGAATTCTGACCCAGCAATGGTGAAGGAACTGCAATATAGTTCCAAGTCAGAATGGTGTCAGTCTTGGAGGTGAACTTACAGGTATTAGGAAATGTGCCTCCTCCTACTTCAACCCTTGTCCTTCCACAGGGGAGAGGTCATATGTTTGGAAGGTGCTGACAAAGGAGACTGGATGAACTGTTGCAATCCATCTTGAGTTATACACACTGCTGCCATCATACATCATGAGTGAATGTTGGTCATTGCAATGAAATAGAATTAGAATTAGAATCTGTACAGTGTGGAAACAGGCCCTCCGGCCCAACAAGTCCACACTGAACCTCAGTGCATCCCACCCAGACCCAGTCCCCCTATAACGCCCACTAAAGTACACAGCCTAAACAGTAACGGCAATTTAACATTGCCAACCCACCTAACCTGCACATCTTTGGACTGTGGGAGGAAACCAGAGCACCTGGAGGAAACCCACACAGACACAGGGAGAATGTGCAAACTCCACACAGACCAAGGCCGGAAGTGAACCTGGGTCCCTGGTGTCGTGAGACAGCAGCGCTAGTCACTGTGCCACCGTGCCACCCCAGTTAGGGCTGGTGTCAGTCAAGTGAATAAAATGTGAGGCTGGATGAACACAGCAGGCCCAGCAGCATCTTGGGTTATCTTGGATTCTCCAGCATCTGCAGTTCCCATTATCACTGTCAGTCAAGTGGGCTGCTTTATTCTGGATGGTGTTGAGTTTGTTTCGTATCTTTGGTGCTGTACTCACCCAGAGAAGTGAAGAACATACTATCACATTCCTGATTTGTGTCTTGTAGACAGTGGACAGACTTTAGGCATTTAGGAAGTGAGTTAGTCACAGCAGTATTCCTCACCTCTGACCTGCTCTTGTGGCCATAGCGTTTTAGCCCACATGACTATTCCTGTTCAGGTTCTGCTTAACAGTGACCCCCAGGATGTTAATATAGAAATAGTACCACAAATGAATATCAAAAACAGAACTGTTCTGAAGAAGAGTCGCTGGACCTGAAATATTAAATTTGCTTTCTTTCCAAAGATGCTGCCAGAACTGGTGAGTTTCTCCAGAAATTTCTGTTTTTGTTTCAGATTTCCAGAATCTGCAGTTCCTTGGTTTATGTCAGACGGTGAAAGCTAAGTCTTCTCTTGCTGGAGATAGTCTTTGCTTGGCACTTTTATGATGTGAATGTTACTTGCCAGTTAATAGCCCAAGCTTGAATGTTGTCTAGCTGTGTTTGTAAATGAACTGAGGCTTCTGAAGTATCTGGCAAGTTGTGGATGGTGCTGAACATTGTACTACATCAGTGAACATATCACCTTCTGACCTGATAATGTAGGGAAGATCATTGATGAAGCAACTGAGAATTGTTGGGCCTTGGACACTACCCTGAGAAATGTCTACAGAGGTTTCCTACAGCAAACATTATTGACCTCCAATAATCACAAGCAACTTTCTTTGTGCCAGTTTTAATTAAGAGCAGTAGAGACTTCCTCCCGATTCCCACTTATACCAGTTTTGGTGATGCTTCTAGATTAAATGCAACTTTGATGTCAAGAGCAGTCAGTACCACCTCACTTCTGGAATTCTGATCCTTTGTCATGAGTGAACAAAGACTATAATGAGGTCAGGGGTTGAGTAGTCCTGGCTGAACCCACACTGAGCATCAGTGAGTAGGACATACTGAGCAAGATCATTTGGTAATATTAACACTTCCATCGCACTATTGATTTTCAAAAGTGGACTATTTTAGTGAAGATTGGATGAATTGAATTTGTCCTGCGGACAGGACACACCTGGTATATTTTCCCCATTGCTATGTAGATGCCAGTGTTATGGATGTTCTGGAACAGCTTGGCTTGGGGCATAGCTAGTTAAAAGTACAAGTCTTCAGTACTATTGCCGGAGTATGGTCAGGGCCCATAGACTTTGCAGTATCCATTGCCTACATATTAAATATTAAATGCAGGAGAGCATTCCAGTAGCAGAACTGAAACACAAGGTTCTCAGCCTGGTGAAGCTACAACATAGGAAGATTTGCATGCCAGGCATATTCTTTCTTCGTATTAAATGAAGTGAATTGATTTGGCTGAAGAACTTTATCGATGAGATTGGGGCTTCAGAAGGAGGCAGAGGTGGCCCATCCTGGCATTCCTGGTTGGAGATGGGTGCAAAGGCTGTGCTTTGGGTTCTTCCATGTTTTCCAGTTGGGGGAGATACAAGGACAAGAAGGCAGCCCTCAATGATGTTTCAGGCTCCCCCATCATAAAGGATGTGGATATTTGCAAAGTCTACACCAGGTGCCAGTTATTTCATTGTCCAGACCATCCATGATATGATCTGGCAGAGTTCTGATCTGATCCATTGGCTGTGGGTTTGTTTGGCCTTGTCTATTGCATGCAGTTTCTTGCTGCGTGGCGTGTAAATATTCCTATGTTGTAGCTTCACCAGGCTGAGAACCTTATGTTTCAGTTCTGCTACTGGAATGCCCTCCTGCATGCTACATTGAACCACTTAGTTGCCTTTGGATCTTCCTATGACCATGAGAAAAACTGTAGAAATGCAAATTTTTCTTTCATTAAAGCCTTTAAGATAGATGGTTCAGAATGATTGTATATTTCTATCAAGCCTTAAAATACCTTACATATTATTTCAAAGCATATGTGACTGATTCTCAGATATACTTTGGATTATCTTCTTGGATATACAGTCCTCTCTCTGAGACGGTGAATGTGATGTTTTGTAACTAAGCACTTAGTCCAAGATTGAAGGAGGCATTAAATTTTATATCAAATGTGTCTTACAGCACACATGTTTAACAGACATTTAGAATGTGGAAAATGGCAGTTTGGCTTATTTTATGCAACCCTGCCCCTTAATTAGTGGTGTAATTGGTGTTTTAGTCATCATGTGCTAATCCATTATGGCTGTGTTTAATTCAAGGTGGAAAATATGAACTGGCAGTAATTACACCGAAAGTAACATTGCTGCCAAGGATCAAATGCTGAGGGCTCCGAAACGTGTCCGACAATTGCCATGTGCTGCAATGTTGCTAAGGCCACACAGCGGCTCAGTGGTTAACACTGCTGCCTCAGAGCACCAGAGACCCGGGCTTGATCCCAACTTTGGGTGACTGTCTGTGTAGAGTTTGCATGTTCTCCCTGTGTCTGCATGGGTTTCCTCCCACAGCCCAAAAGATATGCAGGGTAGGTGGCTTGACTGTGTTATAGTGCCTAGGGATGTTTAGGTTAGGTGGGTTAGACAGGGGAATGGGTCTGGGTGCGATCTCTTCAAAGAGGTAGTGTGGACTCCTTGGGCCAAATGGCCTGTTTCCATACTGTAGGAATTCTAACCAAGATATTTTGATATATTATGGCGGCAGATTTTTATTGTAACTGTTTTATGTTTTCCAAATATTTCAAAGTTTGCAGAATTTCAACTTATTTAGAAGAACCCAAAGCCTCCTGATTGGGAGATACCATTATAGAATTGTACCCTGAAAGGTGTACCATGGGAGTCGTTGGAAGTCCCAACATACTGACCTCGAATTGCCTGAGAAGATCCAACATTGAAGGACAACCACTTGATGTCTGGAACCCTCAGAAAAAGGTTCCACTTCTGAATGAGAGTAAAAGGCTTCAAGGATTTGTTTTATTTATCTTGATAATTAACTAGGAATATCTACAGGAATTATAACTGACTCCAAGCCTTGGGCAATTTAAGGCTGACCTTCCGAGTTTATCTCTAATGCCCCCAATGTTCACTCTTTATACCTTCCCCACACCGTCTAAAGATCTTGATGCCCTTTTTAATCTGATCAGCCTGACCCCACAACTATAAGCAGCAAATGACCCCTCCCTGGGATATCTAACCAACTCTTTAACCCTTCACCCACCTGCCACCTTCGACTCCTATGCACCTTCTTGCCATCCTACTCACTCAGCCACCTGTCCCCCTTAGCCTCACTTACCCATTTGCTACTACATTTCCTCAGCTACCCACCTCACTGAGTCGCACAGGTGTATAGCATAGAAGAGGCCCTTTGGCCTATCGAGTTCATGCTGTCAAAATCAACCACCAAACTATTTAATCCTATATTCCAGCACATAGCCCATAGTCTAGCATGCCTTGGCATCACAAGTGTACATCTAAATACTTCGTAAATGTACTTAGGGTTTCTGCCTCTACCACCCTTACAGGCAATGAGTTCCAGATTCTATCCCCACTCCACTTGAAAAACATTTTCCTCACATCCTGTCGAAACCTTTTGCCCCTTACCATTGATCCCTCCACTGAGGGGAAAAGTGCCTTCCTAACTATCCTCTCTATGCTCCTTATAATTTTACATGTTTCAATGTTGTGTCCTCTGCTCAAAGGAAAACAACCCCAGCCTAGCCAATCAGTTTCATAACTAAAACTCTCTAAGAGACAATGTTCTGATAAGTCTCCTCTGTACCGTCTACACATTCCTTCCTATAATGAGAATTCCAAAACTGCACACCATACTCTAGCTGTGGTCGAACCAATGTTTTATACAGTTCCAGCAACACCTCCCTGCTTTTAAAATCTATGGCTCATCTAGTTGGGGCCTTTTTTCATCTGCAGTTCCATATCCAAATTCTCTTGCTGTCACATCTCCGTGATACCCACAAAATCATACCTGCCAATTTTATTCTACGCTACCAGCTATTTACCTTGTTTTGTATACTGCCTGCATTTAAGTACAACACTCTCTGTCCTGTATTGACTACCCCACTTCTCTTCATTGTCACCTTATCTGCCATGCCTGAAGTTAGATTCCTGGCCCTTTCCAAACTCCTTGTCCTATTACTTGTTCTGGAAAATTTAATAACCTCAGCTGAGCCTCTCCTGTTCCCACTTTGGTTGAAATCTGGTCAAAGCAATATGAGCAAAACCCCACCCCACAATACTCATCATGGAAATCCCTCAATAATCCAGGTTTGGGCTGACATGTAACAAGCAACATTAGTACCAGAGAAGTGCCAAGTGATGACCATCTCCCACAAGAGCGAATCTAACCATTGTCCTTTGATGGCATTATCATCACTGTATCATGTATCATTTCTAAAGACATTATCATCCCAGCTTACAAATGAAAGCTGAAATGGAAGGATACATGACAGAAAGAGATACAACACTGATCTGAGATAGCGGAAGAGTGCCTCAGGGATTGCTTGGAATCAGTGGACTGGGCTGTATTCAAGTACTCAGCAAGAAACTCAGATGGGTACGCCACCACAGTCGCAGGTTTCATTAGCAAAATTATGGAGGACTGTGTAACAAAGAACACCCCCATTTCTGAAGAAGGGTCCTGACCCGAAACGTCAGCTTTTCTGCTCCTCTTATGCTGCCCGGCCTGCTGTGTTCCCCCAGCTCTACACCTTGTTATTTCAGGCTCCAGCATCAGCAGTTCTTACTATCTCTGAGTGAGCTAATCTGGGTGTTCCCCAACCAGAAACCTGGTATGAGCCAGGAAATCCACTCTGTACTGAAGCCCATGTGGGTGGCATTCAAGCCGGATGACCCAGACATTTGTAGAAAATCCAAATATGATCTCCACAAAGCCATTAGGGATGTCACAGGTAGTATTGGACCAAGTTAGAGGCTCAACACAACCATACAGACTCATACTGCCTTTGGCAAGGCCTAAACGACATTACAGGATACAAAATTAAGCAGTACAAGATAGTGGAGAAAGACACATCCCTCTCTGATGCACTCAATACTTTCTATGCTCAGTTTGAGCACGATTCCAGCAGTGCAGTATGACCTGCCCTGACAACCCAGATGCATTTGTGCCCACCATCACCACTGCAGATGCCAAATTGTGCCATCCTGAGAATCAATCCAGGAAAGTGATGGGCTCAGACAGAGTCCCTAGCTGTGCACTTAGCTCCTGTGTGGACTAGCTGGATGAGGTATTCACTTACATCTTTAGCCTTTCCTTCCTACAAGCTATAGTCTCCAACTGCTTCAAGAAGACTACCATCAATCCAAAACCAAAGAAAGCACATGCAACGTGCCTTAATGACTACCGCCCAGTGGCTTTGATCTCCATTGGTTGGTCATGGCCCACATCGACCGTTATCCACTCCAGACTGATCTCAAAACGCCGACACCTCGGTCTTGGTTCTGCCCTCTGCAACAGGATCGCCAGCTTTCTGACATACAGATTTCAACCAGTGAAGGTAGACAACTGCACATCCTCCATCATAACACCCAACACTGGAGTCACCCCCAAGGATGTGTTCCGAGTCCCCTATTATACTCCCTGTGCACCCATGACTGTGTGGCCAAATTCCAAATGTATGCCATCTACAAGTTTGCTGATGACACCACTGTAGTAGGATGGATATCAAACAATGACAAGGCAGGATACAGAAAGGAGATAGAGGGCTTGGTGGCATGGTGCAATGACAACAACCTCTCTCTCAACACTGGCAAAACTGATGAACTAATCATTGACCTCGTAAAGAAATGAAGAGAACATGTCCCTATCTATATCAACAGAGTGGAGGTTGAGAGGGTTGGGAGCGTTAAATTTTTGGGAGTGATGATAACTGACCACTTGCCCTGGACTTCCCACAATAGATGTAATATTCAAGAAGGCACAACAATGTCTCTGCTTCATCGGGAAGCTCAAGAACTTTGGCATGTCCATAAGAACGCTCACAAACTTTTATAGATGCACCACTGAAAGCATACTGTCCAGTGCATAACTGAGTGGTATGGCAATTGTTGTGCCCAGGACCGTAAGAAACTACAGAAGTTGATGTGCACAGCCCAGACCATCATGGAAGCCGACCTTCTATCCATGGGCTCTATTTACACAACTCGTTGCCACGGAAAGCCTGATGACATCATCAAAGATCTTTCCCACCCAGGTAATACTCTCCTACAACCTCTTTCATTAGGCAGAAAATACAGAAGCTTGAACATATGCAGCAGTAGATCCAAGAACAGCTTCTTCCCTGTTGTTATTAAACTGATAAATGGACTCATTCACTTCAAATAAAGCTGACCTTGCTAATAGAACATAGAACACAGAACATAGAACAGTACAACACAGTACAGGCCCTTTGGCTCATGATGTTGTGCCGATCTGTTTTCCTACTCGAAGATGAAACTACCCTGCATACCCTACATTTTACTATCTAAGAGTCGCTTAAAAATCACTGCCACTGACGGCAGCGCATTCCATGCACCCACCATTCTCTGTGTGAAGAATCTACCTCTGATATCTCCCTTATACGTTCCTCCAATCACCTCAAAATTATGCCCCCTTGTAATAGTCATTTCCGCCCTGGGAAAAAATCTCTGGCTATCCACTCTATCTATGCCGCTCATCATCTTGTACACCTCTATCAAGTCACCCCTCGTCCTTCTTCGCTCCAATGAAAAAAGTCCTAGCTTCCTCAAGCTGTTCACATTAGACCTGCCCTCCAGTCCAGGCAGCACCCTGGTAAGTCTCTTCTGCACCCTCTGTAAAGCTTCCACATCTTTCCTATAATGACATGACCAGAATTGAACAAAATATTCCAAGGGTGGTCTAACTAGAGTTTTTCAGAGTTGTTATAGAATATAATTTCAATCTTGCCTAGTGCATGCCCTGTGCAATATAACCTGTATGCTCTGTATAAGTTTTTTTTCACCTTATGCTCTCTATATCCTTGCTTACAATGATCTGCCTGTGCTGCTTATAAAAAAAGCTTTTCACTTTACTTAGGTAAATGTGGCAATAAGTTAAATCAAATCAAATCACTATATTGCATGCAACCATTGACCAGAAACTGAACTGAACTAGCTATAGAAATACTGTGGCAACAAGACCAGGATTAGGAATCCTGCAGGTAGTAACTTCCCAAAATCTGTCCATCATCTACAAGGCAGAAATCAGGAATGTGATGTAATATTCCCCAAGTGCTTGGATGAGTGCAGGTCCAGCAACATTCAAGAAGCTTGATCCCATCTAAGACAAAGCATCCCACTTGATTGGCATTACATGCACAAACATTTATTCCATCAACTACCAACGCTCAGCATAGTGCACTCTTTATGACATGCACTGCAGAAATTCACCAAGGCTTCTTAGAGAGTCCCTACCAAATCCATGACCACTACCATCTAGAAGGACAAGGGCAGAAAATCCACGGGAACAAGCCCACTCACAAATTCCATTCCAATCAGCTCATCATCCAGATTTTGGAACTATATCACAGTGCCTTCAGTGTTGCTGAGTCGAAAGCCTGGAACTAATAGCTTTGTGGGTGTACCTTATCTAATGGACTGCGCAGTTCAAGGAAGCAATTCACTACCACTCTTGCAAAGGCAACTAAGAATGGGCAATTAAGAGTTTGTCCAGCCAGCAATACCTACATCTGATGAACAAATAAAAGAAGTGTGATCTCCTTTGTTTTTGTACAAGGTATTTACTTTTGTCATGTGAGTGCATTGAGACACAATGGAAGTGCTGAAATCAACTCTCTGTCTGTTATACTTCTGGCCAGCAGTGACAGTTGAAAGTTAGAGCTGACAAAGATACTAACTGATGTTCACAACCTACAATGACCCATCGCATCAACTGGTGCCACACTCAATAAAACATGTAGAGATAAGGACTTTTACAGCAGAGTCAGGACCTCGATGTGCATTTTCTTCTTTACTCAAGGCAGCAATGCTTATATTATCCTTCATAATGTAAGAGGCTAGATGTGGATAATTTGACATTGAAAGATCCAGCATTCATTTTGTCACATTTATTACAGTTCACTAATACGTATAAATATTATGTTCACCGACACATCTAAATATCTGGGCTAATACTATTCTATTCCGTTAAAGCCAAAAGACACACACCTCTTAGAATGTTATGCTTCAAGTAATCCTCAAGGAAGATGGAGTCTGAAACTTTTAAACCCTCAGGTTACATGCCACGACACAGTGGTGATATCTGATCATATCTCTTAAAGGTATACTGACATAGTGGCTGTGAGTCATTACACATCAGATGTGATGTTGGAAAGTGACTGAAGGATTATCAATTGTTCTTGTTGCATAAAAGTTTACTGCTTATTAACAGCCAGTTAAATGGTTTAAGATTGAAACAACAGCTTTAACTATTTGAAGTTGTTCGGTCCATTTAACACAGAAACATTCCTATCAGATAAAAATGGTCACTATGCCAAAGGTGACATTAGTAGGGGAGGTGTGATCAAAAACATGATGAATGTTAAAGAGTATTTTAAAGGGGGAGAGAGGGTTGAACAGAAGGAATATCTTAAGGCAAAAGTTCCAGAAGTGATACTTGGATGACTAAATGCATGGTTGTAATGGTATGACAAAAAGAAAGGGGAATTTTCAAGAGACTGGAGTAACGCTGATATCTGAGGCATGGGGCTAACTGCCAGTTGTATGATTAGGGGAGGTTAAAGAAAATGGAAAAAAATAGGAAATAATAACTAAAAGGGCTGCAGATGCTGTAAGTCACAGAAAAAAATAGAAATTGCTGAAAAAGCTCAGCAGGTTTGCCAGCATTTGTGGAGAGAAATCAGAGTTATTGCTTCAGGTCGAGTGACCCTTCCTCAGGACTAGATATATTTTAGTCAATTTCAAATGTGCTTACTTCATTGAAAGTTTATTGCTTCATTTCTATATTATTTAAAATTTATGTTGCGATTTCCAAACACAACAATGAGATTTTGCATAAAGATAAATATATCTGCTTTTAAGTTCATAATTGATTTGCAAATTTATAATGTAATGCAAAAGGAAACCATTTATTTTTGGATTTCAGTTGTACCTCACAGCACATGTACATGATTCCCATTAGACAGAAGTGATTTCAGACAGCAGGTGTCTGGTTGGCATCAGATGGTACCGCGTATGGTTTTCTTCTCAGTTTCCTGACCCACAGCTTGTCTGACCTAAGAGTACTTATCACAGGCAACAAGCAAACACAGCTGGTCAATGTTTCAGTTGCGCCGAGCTATGTACAGCTTGGCTCAGCATGGAATACTTCAGGCCAGCTCACGTCAACCTTGTCACAATCAGAGTTGCCCCAAAACGTCCATCACATGGCTCTCCAAAGCATTCCTGTGGTTTGCAGCTCTTGTAGCATTACTTCATGATGGACTGAGACCACCGAAAACTGCGGGTGATAGATTGGGAAAGGTAACCGGGCTCCCTATACAAATTAATGCACTAATTCCAGCTGAGATTTTCATATTGATTCAATCTTGCTGTGCGCTCCACTGGGCAGTATGTTTCCTCATCTCTGATGTTGCCAGGTATTGTGATGACCTTTTAGCCTGAGAATGTCTCAGGGTTATCCTGAGACTGTCTCAGGGTTATCCTGATAGCATGAAATAGAATTTATCAGGAGGTCTGTCAGAAATCCAATTCACTTGGCCAATCAAAGAAATCTATCATCAGTACTAGGCCAACGTTCCCTCAAGAACCACATGCATGCTATTCGTTGGACCTTAGACATTGAGAGAAACACACTGTTGGATGAGTTGTTTCAGTTAGACTTTGTGTAGGAAGCAGATATTAAACATTGCTTCCTAGCTAAGTACAGCAATCTGGCTTGACACGCATCACAGCATGTAGATGCAGTTGATGCCAGTTTATGTCCCATGCTAATGCCTCAAATCAGCTAAAGTCAAAAAGGTCAATGTTGCCACGGTCTTTACAGGTAATTGCCAAGCATTACCTTTGGCAAGTTTGGATTTGAGATCCTCCCTTGTGCTTATTATCTGTTTATTCTGTCAGTACTTCCACTATCACTTAGCCATCTGGGGAGGGCCTGCAAAAAGGGTCTACACTTCCTATTGGGCTATTTTGTAAAATTGTAATTCACGCCAAGAATCTGCAGCTTTCAGTCTTTGCAGTTAATTAACCAGTGATTGAAACTCCTGCCATTTTTTGATCCTGGAAGACATCCATTTGTAGGGGCAGCAGTGGGGCCCTAATACACATCAGTTTGTATGAGCTCAGCAACCAGGAAGAATCTCCATAGCTAGAGATTGTTGCAGTTTGCTGATCACTTGCAGATTTCATTTCGATGTAATTAAATGCTAGACTGAACCTTTGGTTCCTCTGCCTTGTCGATTGTAATGTTGGTAGAAAGTAACTTTAATCTTTTCAAAAGCTGCAATGTCTTCCTCACTCTAATACCATTGCCGGCCTTTCTTCAAAAGCTCCCATGACTAGCGTAGGACTGACTAATCTAGAATAAACTTTCCCATTTGATTTATCATATCTGAGAAGAGCTGAACATCATTTACACACTTTGAGACCAGAAATTCACTGGTGGCCTTCTTTGATTCCACCAAGATCCCTTTCTCTTGGGTGATGTGTCCCAAGAAAATAATTGTTATTCTAGAGAATTGACTTATTGAAACATCAGCCATGAATATCTCTGGGGTGTAGAGTGTGCACATACACTATCCCTGAGGCTGTTGCTTATATCTGACTCATCTCTTCCACTCTTGATGTACTGTTTCACGACTTTATTTGCACCTGAACATTGCAAGTTATTGAATACAGCTCTAGTGTAGGGTTCGAATTCTTTCTTTAACAAACTCCTACTGATGTCAAAGCCACCTCATCAATTGCATCATTTAGATAAATTACAATTAATCTATATCAGAAGGAACCGTAATACTAGTAGCCATTTTGAGGAACAGCACAACATATTTCCTAACTGCAAACTAACAGGTCACCTCTTCTACCTGCTTTCTATCACTTAGCTAATTGATCCTGTGAATCTCTGAGCTAGAAGCGAAAGTGTAATCACTGAGCTGAAGTTGACACTTTTGGACATTTCTGGGTACGAGAAACGGGAAATCTCACCAGTCTTGCTGCTCTTTCCATCGTATTCCCAGCAATTAATCTGGTTTGCATGAAGCAAATACCTTGGATGCATTTAGAAAGAATTTTGAAACAAAACTAGCTATAAAATTTTATTGCTGGCTATTTGAAGAGTGACATGCCACTGGCTTGATTACACACTTAGCTGTGCTCCTTTAGGGAGCCAGAGACACTTATCGCAAAGTAAATGGAGGCTAATTCATGACATTTCTTCTATATGACCTAACCTTGGTTCGGAAGAGCACCAATACAGCTCTGGGACCCAGTCAGCTGGCGATACATTCTACAAATCCCCAGGCAGTAAAAGGGAAATAAAGTAGATCTGGCAATGTGAGTGGAAGATTCGGAAATAAATATCCTCTGGGAAGAGATTGAACCATTTTATTGGCACAAGGCAAACTTTTCTGTGGAATTTGACAAATCCCATCCTATGAGTTCATTTTTTTTACCATAAGTCAGATAGAAACTGCAGCGTAGCATCAATACACTAGTCCATAATTTAGCATATTCATCCTGTGGAGTATTGTGATTAACCCCGCTTAAAGTAATACAGAAGGAGCTTCTTCATCCTCTTGTACTACCTCAAGCAGCTAAAATTGGCTTTCAGCATCAGGTCTTTTTATATATAACCTAAACCTCTGTCCTATTTAAATAACCTGCATTCAGCATTATACTCTGGTTAGGTGGAGCACTGAAGGACTTACAGAATCACATCAGTTGCACCTATGATTATTCAGCTAACATTTTTGAAAAGTGTGACAGGAACAACAATATCTTGTGTCAGTATGTTGACCGGACAATGAATCATCTCAGCGAGAAGCTGAAAGGAGTTTTATCACAGTCATGTGCATCTGCTAGAATCCCACTTGCCCTACTTCAATCACCTCTCATATCTAACAACCTCAGAATACTGCTGATAGTATCTGAGAGAAGATCACCATCCTGAATATCTGCTAAGAGAACTTTATCCATGAATGAAGAAAAAATAAAGAATTACATGGATGCAGGCAGGCATTCATAAATAACTAGTTGACTTGTATTTATACAGTGTAACACAAGCTTTAGGATCACAAAATATTTTACAGAAAGCCAGAGAAAACTCAAATGGAAGAAAGCACTCAGGGCTCAAAGGACAGGATAATGTCAAGCAGCTGTATCTCCACTGTTGCAAAGTAAGAAGCAGCCATTTTATGCACAGCAAGCTGCCAGAAACAGAAACAAGGTGCTTTTCGTTAGTGATGTTGGCTGAGGGAGAAATATTGGCTGGGACACTGGGGAGATCTCCTGTGTTCCTGAGAAACTGGTCAGAGTGTACACCGCGCACACTCCAACTTAGAATTGCAATCAATGTCCTTGGATCCTGAATCACTTGTCAAAATCTATCTTTAACTCTGATTTCTCTCCACAGGTGCTGCAGACCTGCTGAGCTTTTCCAACAACTTCTGTTTTGGTTCCTGCCTCAGTTGTAGCGTGTTTTGGAAACAAAATCTCACAGGCCTACTTGTCAATTTTAACCATGCAACAAGATCACCAAGTCAATTTTATGGCCATGTTAACATCAAGTGATGGAAATGAAAAATTGCATCATATGACCTGAGCAGCGAAAAGAAAGAACAATGTGGTGAGAAACGCTTCATTAAATTCTTTCTTATGGAACAACAGAGGAAATTGGAAGAAGCCAATTGCAAATGGGGGCAAAAAGAAAATCAGCAGCCTTTAGTTTATTCTTGGGATGAACTGTAAGTATCATAACTACCTCCACCAGAACAATGCACTGAGGAATTCATGGTCAACAATGCTGTGACCCTGCTGTCTGTTTCATCTTAGCGTAGGGCTAACTTACATTCCACATCATGCTTGACTGATTGCACCTTGCTTTCCAGCAGTTAGAATGAGGGAGGAGTCCGCACTGTTGAAGGAGCGTTTCTAAATAAAATATTGAACTAAACCCCAGTCTACCATATCCAGTGATTATAAGGGATGAAAAATAATCCATGCTGCTATTTGAAGAGCAAGAGAACACTTCTAATATCTTAGCCAATATTCTTCCCTGAAGCAGTATTAAAAGCATTAGCTAAACTAGTTAAATAACTGCTGCATGTGGGATCTTGCTCTGTGCACAATGATTGTCATAATTGCCGATATGATATGTGATTTGATTTGATGTATTTCACATGCAGCACTTTTGAGATGTTTCTGACCAATGTGACAAGTTTGTTGGAGAAGTTCAAGCTTTCACTTTGTTTTTTTTAAAAACAATTTTAGCACAAGAGATGGGCCAGCATGAGAAGTATCACCGGTGCCCAGGCTGTATGTAAGACTTATAGCTATCCTGTTGACTTAAAATGCAAGTACATAAATCATGGCACAAGCATCTTTTATTTCTCATTTGGGATGTAGGAGCTCAAGGGATAAAGACAACTCTCTTCCTTACCTCAGCTTATTACTGTGAGAAGATTCAATGATACAGTTCAGATTGCTTCTACCAGGGATAATCAGTGTTAGGAATTGCTGTTGTTGCCACGTTAAATAGGGCTTCAGCAGTTGCTTTCAGTTTTATTAGCTTTTAAACATTCTGCATCAGGTTAAGTACACTTCATTTTTGGTTTAAACATTTTTCACGTATCAATTCAGGTGCTTCTTTCTCCTGAAGTCCCTTAAAATGAGAAGACCTGATCAATCGAACATCTAACAGTCTCAAAAAAAAATGACCCCTTTCTTGTTTTGCAAATGTATAATCTCCTTTAGCCTCTTAGCATCAAGGTAAACAGCTGTTTGTGTAAATAGGTCCCACTGTGGTCTCTGAGAGCCAAGGGTCTGCACTTAAAGCCAATTACTTACACAAGCCTAAATGCTTTGTTTTCACTGCACCAACAGCAGGCCACCTGATAGCTATTAGCACCAATTATTTCTGACCTAGTCACCAAGTCCCCACTCCAGTCCAATTTAAATTAGCTTCTCCCAGTTGTCATGTCTAAGACATCAGCATTTCGCTTTGTCTGCACCAAGCCTCATGCAGACTGTTCACAAATGGAAAGATTTCCCCTAACATAGTTGACCAGCTCTCAAAGCATTACTGTGTAAATGTGAAAGAAATTCAATTTGACTCACTGGTGCTGACTAATTCCATTACAGACGCACTGATGTGAATTTGTGTAGTGCCTTGATCAAAGTAAAAGCAAAATCCCAAGGCTTCTTACAGGAAAGTATGCAAGCAAAATTTGACACCCAAACCAAAGGAGAGTGTGGAAATATTATAACAGAAACTGTGAGAAGTATTCAGCCAATCTAGCAGCATCTCAGGAGAGAGAAATTGAGTGGACATTTGATGCCATGACCTTTCCTGAGACATGGAAATTTCAGAAACATAATAGTTTTAATTTTTATTTTACCTATTTTTCTAATCAAACTGCTTGGAAACATTATTATACACCTTTGCAACGGATGGGGCGTACACAATCCTACTGGTCTAGGTGTAGGGACGCTACTACTCCCACTAGAAGGCTCAACATAATTTTTTTAAAGAGGTAGATGGCAGATAAAGCAATAAAAGGGATGACCAGTGATAGGGCAGAAGACCAGATACACCAAATGACATAAACATTGATGGGAATAGCCACATGGAATACCAATGGGACAAGTAAAGAAAGAAAAGATGACTACATAGAACATAGGACATTACAGCACAGTACAGGCCCTTCGGCCCTCGATGTTGTGCCGACCTGTCATACCGATCTCAAGCCCATCTAACCTACACTATTCCATGTACGTCCATACGCTTATCGAATGACGACTTAAATGTACCTGAAGTTGGCGAATCTACTACCGTTGCAGGCAAAGCGTTCCATTCCCTTACTACTCTCTGAGTAAAGAAACTACCTCTGACATCTGTCCTATATCTTTCACCCCTCAATTTAAAGCTATGCCCCCTCGTGCTCGCCGTCACCATCCTAGGAAAAAGGCTCTCCCTATCCACCCAATCTAACCCTCTCATTATTTTATATGTTTCAATTAAGTCACCTCTCAACCTTCTTCTCTCTAATGAAAACAGCCTCAAGTCGCTCAGCCTTTCCTCGTAAGACCTTCCCTCCATACCAGGCAACATCCTAGTAAATCTCCTCTGCACCCTTTCCAAAGCTTCCACATCCTTCTTATAATGCGGTGACCAGAACTGTACGCAATACTCCAAGTGCAGCCGCACCAGAGTTCTGTACAGCTTCACCATAATCTCTTGGTTCCAGAACTCGATCCCTCTATTAATAAAAACTAAAACACTGTATGCCTTCTTAACAGCCCTGTCAACCTGGGTGCCAACTTTCAATGATCTGTGTATATGGACACCGAGATCTCACTGCTCACCTACACTACTAAGGATCTTACCATTAGCCCTGTACTTTGCCTTCCGGTTACTCCTACCAAAGTGCATCACCTCACACTTATCTGCATTAAACTCCATTTGCCACCTCTCAGCCCAGCTCTGCAGCTTATCTATGCCTCTCTGCAACCTACAGCATCCTTTGTCACTATCCACAACTCCACCGACCTTAGTGTCGTCCGCAAATTTACTAACCCATCCTTCTACGCCCTCATCCAGGCCATTTATAAAAATGACAAACAGCAGTGGACCCAACACCGACCCTTGCGGTACACCACTAGTAACTGGTCTCCAGGATGAACATTTCCCATCAACTACCACCCTCTGTCTTCTTTCAGCAAGCCAATTTCCGATCCAAACTGCTATATCTCCCACAATTCCATTCCTCCGCATTTTGTACAATAACCTACTGTGAGGAACCTTATCGAACACCTTGCTGAAATCCATATACACCACATCAACGGTTTACTCTCATCTACCTGTTTGGTCACCTTCTCAAAGAACTCAATAAGGTTTGTGAGGCACGACCTTCCTTTCACAAAACCGTGCTGACTATCCCTAATCAATTTATTCTTTTCTAGATGATTATAAATCCTGTCCCTTATAACCTTTTCCAACACTTTACCAACAACTGAGGTAAGGCTCACTGGTCTATAATTACCAGGGTTGTCACTACTGTCCTTCTTGAACAGGGGAACCACATAGAACATAGAGCAGAGAACAATACAGCACAGAACAGGCCCTTCAGCCCTCAATGTTGCGTCGACCTGTGAACTAATCCAAGCCCATCCCCCACACACTATCCCATCATCATACAGAGGAAGAAAGATTGACAGAATCACGTAAATGAAATTTAAACTGAAATTAACAAAGACAATAAGGCAAAATGACAGGGGGTTTGCACTCTGAAATGTTGAACTTAGTGTTGAGTCCAGAAAATCTAAAGTGCCAAGCTGAAAGGTGAGGTACTGTACCTCAAGATTGTATTGAGGTTCGCTGGAATACTCTGCTGTGTGAGGATAGGGATGCGCTTGTGAGAAACTAGGATGTGGATACTGTGGTATTGAAAAATACAACAGACGTTAGTTACAGCTCAGTACAGTGTACAAATATTACATTCATAGTACATCAGCATGTGGGCTGACATTAAGCTACTTGGTTACAAAGAGCCACATGCCTCCATTAGTGTGTCATGCTTCAAGTGATCTGCATTGCAATGGAGAATGTGCGTTCCACACCCTGAATTCACATGCTATGAAACAGTGATTAAACCACGAGCCGAGATAATGGGAACTGCAGATGCTGGAGACTCCAAGAAAACAAAGTGTGAAGCTGGATGAACACAGCAGGCCAAGCAGCATCTTAGGAGCACAAAAGCTGACGTTTCGGGCCTAGACCCTTCATCAGAGAGGCGGATGGGGAGAGGAGTCTGAAATAAATAGGGAGAGAGGTGGAGGCGGGCCGAAGATGGATAGAGGAGAAGATAGGTGGAGAGGAGAGTATAGGTGGGGAGGGGATAGGTTAGTCCAGGGAGGATGGACAGGTCAAGGAGGCGGGATGAGGTTGGTAGGTGGGAAATTAAGGTGCGGCTTGAGGTGGGAGGAGGGGATAGGTGAGAGGAAGAACAGGTTAGGGAGGCGGGGATGAGCTGGGCTGGTTTTGGGATGCATTGGGGGGAGGAGATGAGCTGGGCTGGTTTTGGGATGCAGTGGGGGGAGGGGAAGAACTGGGCTAGTTTTGGGATGCGGTGGGGGAAGGGGAGATTTTGAAGCTTGTGAAGTCCACATTGATACCATTGGGCTGCAGGGTTCCCAAGCGGAATATGAGTTGCTGTTCCTGCAACCTTCGGGTGGCATCATTGTGGCACTGCAAGAGGCCCAGGATGGACATGCTGTCTGAGGAATGGGAGGGGGAGTTAAAATGTTTCGTGACTGGGAGGTGTTGTTGTTTGTTGCAAACTGAGCGGAGGTGTTCTGCAAAGCGGTCCCCACACCTGATTGTGGATGATCAGCCATGATCATAATGAATGGTGGTGCTGGCTCGAAGGGCCGAATGGCCTACTCCAGCACCTATTGTCTATTGTCTATTGTCACCTCTGCTTGGTTTCCCCAATGTAGAGGAAGCCACAACAGGTACAGGGGATACAGTATATGAACATCTCCTTTAAAGGCACACTGTCACATTGTGACACTTAAAAGTATACCAATCAACTCACTACCTTTAAGTGTCATAATGTTGGTGATGGAAATAGTGGGACAACCTATTGAATATGGAAATTGACAGAATGCAACTCAAGTTCATTCTTTGATTGTGCAAATTCATTTACTATCAATGCCTGATATGCCCTTGATTAGTTAAAAATCCATGAATGTAAATACTCTTGCAGTGTAATGGCCGTGTCCCTACTTCTAGGCCAAGATCTTCATATTTTACCTGCTCCCGAAGTGTGGAATACCATTTCTGAACATGTTGTTTATAAAATTTGCAAGAATGAATATAAACGCAGCGCGGTGGTTCACAGCAATAGACACTCGCGTTCAATTCCACCCTTGGGCGGCTATCTGCGTGGAGTTTGCAAATTCTCCCTGTGTCTGCGTGAGTTTCCTCTGGGTGTTCCAGTTTCCTCCCACAGTCCAGGGATGTGTGGACTAGGTGGGTTAGGCATGGGAAATGTTGGGTTACAGGGATAACATTAGTGGGGTGGATTGGGTCTGGGTGGGATGCTCAGTGTGGGGTTGGTGTGGACTCGATGAACCCAGTGGTTTGCTTCCACACTGTAGGGGACTCTATGATTCGATGAAGAAACCCATCTTAGATCAGAAAAGGAAGAAAGGAATGAGAACAGAAGTGCAGGAATGGGTTAGACACGGACAAGAGCCCAATCAACCATAAAGAAAGGGTGTCCTAAGTTTATACTAAAAGCCAGAAGGTTAGGGCTCAGAGTAAGGCCTGGGATCAAATCCCAACTGCTCCAGAGTTGTTTCAAATATGTCTGAACAGGTTGATTGTTTGAAAATATTTATAATAAAGGAACCTTTGATAACATCCTTTAATAACCTTAATGAATTCAAATTTCCACTTTCACAACTACGGGCTACTGCGAAAGCTCTTCAGGGCCATCAAGTACTTTGGAATTGAAATAAAGTAGAGAATGCTGGAAACACTCAGTATCAAGTTCAGCAGCGAGATACAGTTTCCAGTTGAATATGACCCTTCACAGATGCTGCCAGACTTGTTATTTTCAATACGAATAGCAGACAATTTCCATACAAACCGTGGTGTGGTTATTACTTGCTAAGCCATTTTTGTTACTTCAATGACCACTTCCCAGCTCTTCCTCAAGATCGTGTTTAGAGATTTTTAAGTCTGCCTCGGTCGTTCTCAATCAGATGGCAGCACCTCCACCAGTGCAGCGCAACCTCAGTGCGACACTGGAGTGTCAACTTTGTTTTTAATATGCAGACATTTGGAATTTACACCCACAACTGTGTATATCAGAAGGATATGTGCTATCAATTGGAGCGTAGCTACTTGTAGCTTGTAAGAGTTTCTGTTGTACTTTAGCCTTCAGCATAGGCTGTCTGAATGCAACAATCAATATGATTTGAATTATTTTCCTGGTGCCTCCTCATTTCATTTCTTTGGCCTAGGTTTTTTCTTTGCCTTATAGCATGATGTCATTGATAAATCTGTTTACTGCTCATTTTGGGCATTTTCCTTTACATGCCAATAACTGGCAGGTTCAAGTTTGTAAATGTATCCATTTGCGACAACCACTTGTATGTTTGTCTGACACCGGTAACTACACTGTAGGCTGGAGCCAGGCTGTACCATATTATACTGCTAAGCTCCAGTTGGACTTCTCCCAGCCCGGGGAGCACTCTGCTTCCAACCTTTCAAGTTTAAACATTTTAAGAATATGGCTGGGAGTTCCTGTACACTCAAAACATTGAAAAAATCTCTGGGTATGTTTCAAATGTGCCTTCGATGTTTAAAATGCCCCTTTTGCACTGAACTCTCTACAAATCTGTTTTGAAACTGCATTAAATTCCATCTGGCATCAAACCCAAATACTGAAAAGTTTCCACCTTCAAGGGTCTCAATCTTCCCTTTATAAGCTGGACAAGACTGAACACTCTTGAAGCTGAAATGCAGAGATAGGCAGGCAGTGACACTAAAGGTATTGCTAAAATTAATCTTTCAAAAATCTATTTGTGACTGAATTTCTCTCAATATTTGTAACAGTAATGTTAAATTACCTTCTTTTGCAGTTACTCTAGGCTCAGTTTTGATGGGTTCATCAACTTGTTTTGCTTCAAATAGATTTCTGTGTGAAACTGTTAACTCAGTAACACTGTGAGAAAAAAAATTCAGCCTCCTTTTTGCCGATGTGCTGTTTTTAGATGCTAATGGAAGTTGTTCATCTTCATTTAAGAAAGAAGAGAAACAAAAATAAGCAAACTATGAAATAGAATTAAACGACCACTGCGTTCCACTCATAAAATAAACTTCCAAAAAGTAGCCAAGTAATTTAGAAAAGTATTGGGTATTTAGAAGGTTTTTCTGTACTTGTCCCTCATCTGAAGTAAAACGTCTGGGAGTGGACGCTACACCTTAGGAAGTTCATATTGGCCCAAGAAGGTGCGGATTCAGAAGACTGTGAGCAGGGCTCCAAATGTCAGATTATAGTGAGAGGTTACATAAATTATATCTTTTTATTTCCTGAAGCTTAGAAGATTAAGGGATGGTGTAATTGAAGCTTTTATGAAGTAAAACATTGAAACAAGCTCTGGGTATGTTTCAACTGTGAAAAAGTAAATAGAGCCAAACATTTTCTGCTATTCTAAGACAAAAGATATAACTTTAAATATGGAGTTAGATCTCTCAATGGATAATTCACTTCTTTATACAAAGAGGTGATAGACATATGGAACTCTCACCCATAAGGATTAACAGATCTCAGTTCCATTAATAATGGTACATCTGAAATTAATGGATGCTTACTAGCAGTGTGGACTGAGCAATATTAAACCATGGCAGGTACATGGAGTCAGCATATAAATCAGCCATGATTTAATTGAATATTAGAATAGACTTTAGGGGCTGAATGGCCTATTGTCATTCATATGTTTCCATTGGAGTCCATCAGAGTCTCCCTGGATGGATTAAGATGATAAAATGATCTTCTGCAACCATGATTATCTTGCAGCTTCTTTTATGTGGTTCAAAGACACGGTGAGCACTTGAGGTGGATGTGGGGTGGAGAGTAATCAACCAATAACCTGATCAGAAAACGCTGGGTATCCAAGAACTCTCAATAGTAACAGCAACGTTCAGTAATCAACACCGAGCAGGTAAGATTACATCCTGTGCTTTGACATACCACTCCATTATTGTCTTGATAAGTTAGCCATTCTGCTCACTGGTGCCTCTTACCTAGGATGTATTTTAACTGTCAGTTAGATTAATTTTATAATATCTGGTTGGTATGAACGAGTTGGAAACAATCTGTTTCCATGCTGTACATCTTCTATGACTCTATGACAGTAAATAAGTTAACCCAAATCCCTTTTTGATCCAGATTGGGGTAAAAATTTCCCATTTACCTATGTGCAGTTTTCCTTTCGTGAACTCCTTGGCCAGGAATCATCCCAATTGAAACAGCATGGCCAAGTTCAGAAATCTTCAAAGCTAGAAAGAGAGAAAATCAGCTAAGCCAGTGAAAGACAACTTGGGAATACGCTAACTAATCATCAATGTATTGCACCCAACGAAACAATGTGTGTCCAGGAAAGAACTGCATACAAGTTCTTTTGCAAATTGCATTCTGTCTGTAACCCCTGGAAAGAGAGCTGCACTCAAGAGAAACAAAAAACATGCATCAATGAGAAGCATTTCAGAAAGAAGGCAGAAAGTATGTCGTAAGATGAAAAGCCCTGGTGTACCAAACTGGAAGACCTCAGCCAATGATCAGTCCTATGTAACCTACGATCATCTCAGATTGCCCACTTGAGATGTAAGTGCAGGATTTAATTGAAACTATTTTATTTAAAATTCTCCATTATGGGGTTGGATTTAGTGTAAGATTATAACAATGGTGCTCCTCGGTTTCTGAACTTAAGAAAATATGACACCTACACACAGTCCTCTGGAGACAGTCTCCGGAGACAGTCTCCAAACAATAGATTCACAGAGTGTGGTTTTCAATACTTCAACATCATTAGCGGGACTGTTCCTTAGAGATCCTCCAACTACACTTGCCACTTGAATGCCTGAGATCTCCCCTGCTGATGTTGTTTGTTGCTCAATGCCAGTCTGCAAAACAAAGAGCCTTAGCTTCATTACAGCATTCAGATAATAGAATTCACAGCCCAGTTTGCAGCATAGATTGCAAGTGGCTGGTAACCCCAGTTGTGCTTATGATGCATTCTTCATTGTCAGACTTGAATGTTATAAACAAAAATAATATACCATTACTCAGCCTCATACAGAGCTTTTTGATCTCCACTGCATCATTGTAAATGTTTTTCATCCTGCCATGAGCAGTTGTGATCATCTTTTGTTACTGCCTTGGTGTCAATTGTGGTGCAATGTTAAATTTCTCATTGCCAAGTTCAAACTTTGTAGGTCCATGGCCCACTTTCGAGCCTTGAGCACAAAACCTAGGCTGACATTTCAACCGCAGTACTAGAGGTATCCTGAACTGTCACAGGTGCCAACTTTCAGTTAAAATGTTAAGTTGAGGCCCTGTTTAACCAAGCAGAGGGATGTAAAAATAAAAGATCCCATAGCACAATTTCAAAGGAGAGCTTTTCCTAGGGAGAACTGGCCACCATTTATTCCTGAACTATCAGATGGCTAAAGCAGGATTTTTGTTTTAAATTCCCTTGTGGGATGTAGGTGTTGCTGGTTGGGCGAGCACTCATTGCCTGAACCAGGTTGCCCTTGAGAAGGTAGCGGTTTTCTTTGAGAAGGTGACCAAACAGGTAGATGAGAGTAAACCAGTTGATGTGGTGTATATAGATTTCAGCAAGGTGTTCGATAAGGTTCCCCAAAGTAGGCTATTGTGCAAAATGCGGAGGAATGGAATTGTGGGAGATATAGCAGTTTGGATCGGAAATTGGCTTGCTGAAAGAAGACAAAGGGTGGTAGTTGATGGGAAATGTTCATCCTGGAGACCAGTTACTAGTGGTGTACTGCAAGGGTCAGTGTTGGGTCCACTGCTGTTTGTCATTATTATAAATGGCTTGGATGAGGGCGTAGAAGGATGTGTTAGTAAATTTGCAGACGCCACTAAGGTTGGTGGAGTTGTGGATAGTGACGAAGGATGCTGTAGGTTGCAGAGAGACATAGATAAGCTGCGGAGCTGGGCTGAGAGGTGGCAAATAGACTTTAATGCAGATAAGTGTGAGGCGATGCACTTTGGTAGGAGTAACCAGAATGCAAAGTATTGGGCTAATGGTAAGATCCTTAGTAGTGTAGGTGAGCAGAGAGATCTCGGTGTCCATGTACACAGATCTTTGAAAGTTGCTATCCAGGTTGACAGGGCTGTTAAGAAGGCATACAGTGTTTTAGCTTTTATTAATAGGGGGATTGAGTTCCAGAACAAAGAGGTTATGCTGCAGCTGTACAAAACTCTGGTGCGGCTGCACTTGGAGTATTGCGTACAGTTCTGGTCACCGCATTATAAGAAGGATGTGGAAGCTTTGGAAAGGGTGCAGAGGAGATTTACTAGGATGTTGCCTGGTATGGAGGGAAGGTTTTATGAGGAAAGGCTGAGGGACTTGAGGCTGTTTTCATTAGAGAGAAGAAGGTTGAGAGGTGACTTAATTGAAACATATAAAATAATCAGAGGGTTAGATAGGGTGGATAGGGAGAGCCTTTTTCCTAGGATGGTGACGGCGAGCATGAGGGAGCATAGCTTTAAATTGAGGGGTGAAAGATATAGGGCAGATGTCAGAGGTAGTTTCTTTACTCAGAGAGTAGTAAGGGTATGGAATGCTTTGCCTGCAATGGTAGTAGATTCGCCAACTTTAGGTACATTTAAGTCGTCATTGGATAAGCATATGGACGTACATGGAATAGTGTAGGTTAGATGGGCTTGAGATCAGTATGACTGGTCGGCACAACATCAAGGGCCGAAGGGCCTGTACTGTGCAGTAATGTTCTCTGTTCTATGTTCTATAATCTGCCTTCTTGAATCACTGCAGCCCGCGTGTTGCAGGTAAATCCTCAAATGCCATGCTTTTATCACAATGCAGTGCCATCTGTAGGATCTTGCTGTACACACATTGGCTGCAGTGTAACCATTATAGCAGTGACTATATTTCAAATGTAGTTCATTGGCTGAAAGCACATCAGTTGACTCAAGAATGATGCCAAATAAATGCAGGGATTTCTTTCAACATGCGTCATTTGTTGCTGGTTATTGGATCAGCCTGAATCGAGTTCACTTAATACTTTGGCATAAGTGACTACCAACATATGAGGCAGATTATGTTTATTCACATTTATTCTCATTTCCCACTTTAGCACTTTATTTCAAGTCTGATGTTTTTATTCTGAATATGCTTGCCCCAGTTGCTGGCATGTTTACTTCAACCATCCCAACTAACTGACTGTTATTGCCTTTCATGTTATTTGATCTGTGAGTGTTAATTTCCGTTTTCGGTAAAACTCCTGTACTTTGTGGTTCAAATTCCTGATTTCTACCAATGAAATGCTTGGAGAGTGAAGTGACTTTATTACTTTCTGATATACTTCTATGTGTTGTTTGTTAGGGGCAGAGTTGGCATCACTATGTTGCAAGTTAGACATCCGACTAATGCAACTAACTATCTAACTGTGTGGGTTCGATTCCCATACCAGCTCAGGTCACCATGAATCTCCTGCCTTTTTGACCTCACCCCTTGCCTGAGGCATGTTGACCCTCATGTTAAACCACCACCAGTCGTTTCACTCCAATGAGACAGCAATCCTCTGAGACATTGGAGACTGCTATTTGTTCGTGCACCTGTGTTAGCTGAGCAAATCTGGGCATTCCTTTGGGTTTATTTGAAAAAGCACACAGGGAAGTATATTCAGCTCCCATTGAAGACACTGTGTGCTGAAGACTGGGAAATTGTCAATGGGCTCATTCGCAGTTGTTTATGCCAGTATTGTAGTATGACTCAGCAAACTGAAGCACAAAAGGAAACACAATAACAACACAGGGTAACATTGTTCTTTTTCTCACCCCACCCATAGTCTCAGCCAAGAATTGCCAGAAATTCACACTGACTCTCACACACATGTATACTCACACATGTACTCATACACATGTTTACTGACACTGTCACATAACTCTTACATAAACTTGTTCTCTGTCTGTCTCTTTCTCTCAAACACACACACACACACACACACACACACACAAACCTCTCTCACTCATAGACATACATTTACTCAAAAACACATGGCCTTAATCCTGCAAAGCACACAGACACTCAGTCACTCGTACAGAGACACCCTCATACAAACACACAGATATTGTTTAGCAGAGTGTCGTGAATATTTCCAAAGCAGCCACTAAGGTGAGGGATACCAGAGATGTGTTGACAAAAGGGATTAGCTCTGCCAGTGATAGTATTTCTGCTGGAATTTTAAACTATAGCATTTGTGGGGTGTGTAAAATTGAACATATTTTTCTGCTGCCTTTCCGAATATTTAAAGCAATGGAACAAAAGCAGCTTTCACTGTAGGGGAAAGATTTCCACTGGTCACTTTGTACACTGAAATCCTAGGCTCATTCTTTGCACACATGTTTCTGATTTCACTCCAAGTAATGAAGAGCAGGAATGGCCCTCCAGTTGTTGTTTTAACATCAATATCTCCAGATGTGGGCACTGAGCATGTATCTTTTAAGACTAACTTGTGATTTGGAACAATGCATTGGTTTCAAATGACTATTCATAACAATGCTGGACTAAATTTTCACTTAGACTAAAAGATTATAAAGTGTAGGAGCAGACGTAGGCTGTTCAGCCCGTTGAGTCTGCTCCACCATTCAAATAGATCATGGCTAATCTGATAATCCTTAACTCCACTTTGCTGCTTTCCTTTTCGCCATAAACCCCTGATACCATTACTGATTAAAAATATGTCAATCTCAGCCTTGAATATATTTAATGACCCAAGCTGATTAGCCCTCTCGAGCCCTCTCCACAGATTGACTGCCCATTGAGAGAAGAAATTCCTCCTCATCTCTGTCTCCAGTGTGTGCCCACTTACTGTGAAATTGTGCCCTCTGGTCCTAGTCTGCCGCACAAGCGGAAACAATCTTTTTGCATCTACCTTGTCAAGTCCCTTAAGAATCTTGTAAATTTCAATACAGTCACCCTTCATTCTTATAAATTGCAACAAATACAGACTCAACCTACTCAAGTTCTCCTCATAAAAGAGTCCCGTCATACCTGGTTTCAGTTGACGTTCACCTCCTCTGGACCGCCTCCAATGACAATATATCATTCCTTGGATAAAGGCCCCAAAATTGTTCACAGTACTCCAGCCGTGATTTGACTCGTACCTGGTATACTCTTAGTCAAAGCTCCCTACTTTAAATTCCATTCCCTTTCAAAAAACTTGAAAGCCAATAACACTGTAACAGTTTATGAGTGAGATCCTAAATGAATAATTCTCATCACTATTTACTGTAGAGAAAGGCATGGAAGCTAGGGAACGCAGGGAAATATATAATGATGTCTTGGTAAGAGTCCACATGAGAGAAGAGGAGGTGCTGAAAATATTAAAACAATAATGGTAGATAAATTCCCAGGACTCTATCAAATATACCCCAGGACATTGTGGGAAGCTAGGGAAGAAATCGTGGGGCCCCGTAGCAGAAATATTTGTATCATCAACAGTCACAGGCAAGGTACCAGAAGACTAGAGGGTGGCTAATGTTGTTCCATTATTTAAGAAAGGCTACAAGGAAAAGCCAGGTAACTACAGACCACTGAGCCTAATGTCAGTATGAATAAGCTGTTAGAGGGGATCCTGAGAAATAGGATCCATATGCATTTGGAAAGGCAAAGATTGATTGGGAATTATCAGCATGGCTTTGTCCATGAGAAGCCGTGTCTCACAAATTTGATTGTGTTTTAAAGAGGTGACAAGACAATTGATGAAGGCAGAGTGATAGACATTGTTTACATAGACTTTAACAAAGCCTTTGACAAGGCTCCACATGGTAGACTAGTTAATAAGGTTAAATCACATGGGATTCAGGGACAGCTAGCCAATAGGATACAAAATTGGCTTGATGGTAGGAGGCAGAGGGTGGTGGTAGAGGGCTGTTGTTGAGACTGGAGGCCTGTGGCCGCTGGTGTGCCACAAGGAGTGGTGCTGCAGCCACTGTTGTTCATCATTTATATAAACCATTTGGATGGGAATATCGGACACATGGTTCATAAATTTGTAGACGACACCAAAATTGGTAGCCAGTGGAAAGTGAAGAAGGTTATCTAGCAGCAAAAAGGGATCTTGATCAATAGGTCCAGTGGACCGAGAAATGGAAAATGGAGTTTAAATCAGAAAAATGCAAGGTGTTGCATTTAACTAAAACAAACCAGGGCAGGACTTACACAGTTAGTGGTAGGACCTTGAGGAGTGTTGTTGAACAGACAGATCTAGGTGTGCAAATACATAGTTCTTTGAAAGTGGCAGCACAGATAGGCAGGATGATGAAGAAAGCATTTGGCATGCTTACCTTCATCCTTTAGAGCATTGAGGACAGGAGTTAGGACATCATGTTGCAGTGCAAGACATTGGTAAGGTATGTTTTGAGTATTACAAATGCTTTGGAGAGTAGCAATTAGCCATGGGGCTGGTTACCAGCTCAACACAATACCCTCCAGAGAGGGGAGGCAACACAAGATAACCACATACCTAAAGATAAATTTTCGCGCGTTTTGTTTTCTACCACGTTGAAGATGTGACTTTCTATGAATGCTGTTCAATGCAGCACAACATAGTCGAGCTTTACTGTTGTTCCCATATTCCACATAATTACATAAAAGCTACAGTCCAGAAACAAGCCATTTGATCCAAATAGTCTATTTTGTGTTTATGTTCAGGCATAACTCCTCCCTTCCTAATAGATCTCATTCTTCACAACATATACCTTTATTCTTTTCCCTCCAATGTGTTTATCCAGCTTCCCCTGAAGTACATCTGTGTGATTTGTCTCAAGATTTAATGTCTTTTGCTCACTTTTTGGATAAAGGCTGAATTCCCTCCTGGATTTATGAATGGGGATTGTACACTTGGAGGAAGGGAAGTTGAGAAGATTATTTCTTTTCATGGGTATAGGGCAGGTTGGTGGTGGACATCTGGAATTCACTGATTAAAAAGATGCTAGAGGCTGAGTAATATAGCATCTAAAAGGGAACAGGTGCATTTGTGCTTGTGGTGTCTCAAGCTAGGAGGATATGGGACATGTGATTAGGCTGGACAGCGCCTTCTTAGGCAGTACAACAACGATGGGATCTACATGTTCTTCTTCCATGACATTACATTCTATAATTCTATGAAGTTATAATAAGTAGCCATTAGCTTTGGACTAAATGTGCAAACATCATCTCTACATCTACCCAATCAATCAAATTTTAAGATAGCAAGGTGTAGAGCTCAATGAATGCAGCAGGCCAAGCAGCATCAAAGGGGCATGAAGGCTGACATTTCCAACTCTCCACCAATCTTCTCCTCTATCCATCTTCTCTCCACCTCCCTCTCTCTCCCTATTTATTTCAGAAGCCCCTTCCACTCCCCCAGTCTGAAGAAGGGTCTAGGCCTGAAACATCATCCTTCCTGCTCCTCTGATGCTGCTTGGCCTGCTGTGTTCATGCAGCTCTACACCTTGTAATCTCAGATTCTCCAGCATCTGCAGTTCCTACTATCTCTCGATCAAATTTTAAATCAGGTCGTTTCTCAGAATTCTTTTATCTGGAGAAAAAAATTCTAATATGTCCAATCATTTTTGATAATGATAAGGATATTGAAAGTAGAAGTGCTTAAAGGCAATTAGACCCATTGAAACTGCTCTGTCATACAATAATATTGCTGTTTTTATTTAGCCATAGGATGTGGGCATCATTGGCTAGGATTGAAATGATTGAAATGCTGCAGTCTATGTGGTGTAAGTACAGCAACAATGCTTTTAGGAACAGAGTCCCAAGATTTTGATCCAGTGACGTTGAAGGATTGGTGATATAGTTCTATGTCAGGATGGTGTGTGGCTTGGAGGGGAACTTGCAGATTGTGATTCTTCCACGTAGCAAATGCACTTGTGCTTCTTGGTGGTAGAAGATGTGTGTGTGGAATGTGCTGTGAAAAGAGTAATTGATGTGCTGCTGCAGTGCTACAATTATGCATTGATGACGAAGGGAATGGATATTTGTGGTTGTGGTACCAATATTAAGGACTACTTTGTTTTCGATAGTGTTGAGTTTCTTGAGTATTATTGCAGCTGTATCTATCCAGGACTGTATTCCATCACACACTGGCCTTGTGAGTTTTAGATGATGAGCAGGCTTTGAGGAGTCAGTTACTCACAAAATGTTTAGCCTCTGACCTGTTCTCATAGCCACAGTTGACATGGCTAGTCCAGTTCAGATTCTGATCATGGTTATTATTCTACCTCAACCCCATTTTTCTCTCTCTGTCCCTTAATTCCCCTATTATTGCACAAAATCAGCCTCAAATAGAGTGAAAGAATGAAATCCATGGATCTCCAGGATAGAGATTTCCAAAGATACCCAACCATTAGAGTGAAAAAGCTTTTCCTTATCTTAGTCTTGAATGGTCAGGTCCATATTTTGATATTGTAGTCTAGTTCCAGACTACCCATCTGTTCTTATATTGTATTTATATTCTTCACAGCATCAGTGCTGCCAAATTCTTTTATTAATAGAGAGACCAGAAATAAATACAATATTCTATGATCTAAATCTTAGTCTTGCTTGGCTAAGTGCTAGTTGCTTCAAGTATTTTGGGGGTCTTTTAGCCACAAGTGACTTTTCTTACCACCTGTTAGGAAGCACATCTCACTTACTGCCTGCCTTACCCCTCTTGACCCCCTTACCTGATTCTAGCACCATCTTATCATGTGCTATTCTCAGAACAACATGCCACTTCTAGGATATGTCGGAGTTGGCCGTCAACACAGGCACTAATAGCACCTTCTTTAAAAGGCCAATGTGCACTCGGATAAGCACTGTAAGTTGCCAGCTGTCCTGATATCTTCGTCAGGAATGGAGAAAAACATGCTATCTTTTAGATTTGGTGCCCCGATTTGTGGAAGGGCATCATCTTCTCTGAAGATGAGCAGAGGAGGCTATGACACCAGACTAGGCCAACCTAATCTGAGGTTTCCACCCAGGTCAGTGCAGTCTCAGCCATCTGGAAGAATGCTCAGCAATGTAGGAAGCAGGTTAATGACTCTCTCCAATCTGGCAGCGCAAGTCTCCTATTCCCCCTTGCTTTCTCACTCTCACTATGTCTCTGTTTCTGTATCCATGCCTCAACAAAGCTCACGACCTACCACACTCATTAGTGGCCATGACATCTTCTTTTAGTTCGTCTCATCCACTCCAATCCCCAACACCATTAACTCAGCATGCCCTCTGCACTGCCTACGGGCCACCTCTCCACCTGCACCTAAAGTAAAAGCTACGCCATACATTTCCAACTTCATCAATGCTAACCTCCTTCTCATCCAGGGAAAGAAACAGCCCTTAGGAGGACAGAGAAAGCCAAAGATGGTCAAGAAAGAGTCAAGCCTGGCATTTGGTACTTCAATCCTTATGCGGAGATGACCCTGATTCTGATGACCTGGAGTAGCCTACTGACCATTTCTAAGAATCCAGACTGATATCGGAGGCTGCCTTGACTTACTGTGCCAGGATTTCTAAAATGAACACCACCCTCACTCACGACTTAACTGAGGACTGCTGACAACCAGGATATGATTCCACAGCTTGAGGTCTATCGGCATCAATCTGTTGCTTGTCCCATATGTTTTGAAGCACTACAAAGCAATACAGTTACTTAACATATAAAACAGAACTACCTGTAAGCTTGAGTATTAGCTTACTTGTTGAGATTGTATGGAAGATTCCTTTACTGGAGATAGGGATATGTCACCAATTCTGATCAAATGTTTTCCTGAAGATTTAATTACAGGACCTTGCAACAGTAGTTCTGCCACCCAGTCAAACTGCCTTTACTTTTGTCTTCAATGAAAACAATAAGTTTGATGGAAAGAACAGCAATTCTCTTAGCGCACCTCCCCAATTTTCCTCTTGAGTTGCTCATGGAGCAATAGATTAATTCGCAATTCCTGCAGACCCTCTGACAATCCTGAAGAGTTGTCAACCAAAAGAGAGAAGATGAGGAGAGAATGGCAGGGAAGAGTTTCACTGAGGTTCCACCATGTCTTTTTGATTATAAAAATACTCAAAGAAAAAAAGTTGTTCAACAAAAGGGCACTGTGTTTCCTTTAAAAAAGAATTTCTATTAAAAGTGTCTAAAATTTCAGATATAAGTCAGTTCAAAGCCTATGAGGCATGTTGTGGACTGTGCATGAGCAGAGAAAGCTGCTTGTGTGAACGTACCTGCCAGGTCTTGCTTGACAGCAGCTGCAGCTAATAAATGTATATAAAATATTATAATCAATCAAACTTGCCTCCTCTTTTGCCCTGGGTCTGGGTGTGGTCTGTAATAAGGTGACCATGTCTGCTGGCTGTTCCATAGTAACAGCCAATGCACTAACTCTGCATTTCAATAAGTTTAGTCAGTCTCAACCTTATTTTTATTTCTGTATTTAATTTATTCCGGCTTCTTTCATTGTCTCTGTTGACGAACAAATGATGGATTATTTGGCTGTGTGATAATAGCCGATTGGGTTTCAGAAGCGGACAAGGATTTTGGAAAGATTTTACCTGAAGCTAGCCTTGTCAAGGCTACATGGGGAAATTCTTTTGAAAGAGACAGGTTTTGAAGAGATATTATCATCTTATCCTTTTCAGGGGTCCAATTCATTTTACTTTATTTTTATTAGAATATTGGGACATAAGACTAAAAAAAATCAGAAATCGCTACAAAATAAAATGCTTTTAACCCTTTCTGCACTTAAATCTTGCAATCTGCAATACAAATAGAGTTTAGAAGTATTACCTTGGGCGAACATAAATTATGAGTGAGTATCAGAGGTGTAGTTGCCTTTTAATTACAGGTTCTACAGTTGCTTATCTTACCTGTTCAAAGGTCATTGACTTTATGATATGGGAACTGAGGCTGCTGGACAGAAGGCTTCATCTCTGTAGTGGAAGGTGGCAGTTGACCTTTTGGATTAGACTTGCAACTTCACGAACAGATACAAATTATGATTCAGAATGGTCAAAGCAAAAGATCTGTACACACACACACACACACACACACACACACCATGTAATTCTATATTCCCAGCTTCATAATCTGACTTGTTTATACATGCAGCTTCGGTCACACCCCTTTAACGTTGTCCTGCTGCATGCCAACATTAAACTGTCTGCATTTCAACACAATCAACAGCACCAGAGCAGATGTACCTCATCCCTATTACGGTTGAGATATCTCTTGATCAGTTGCTGCTGCAGATGTATTTTACTGCAAATTAAAAATGTATCATTTTTAAATGTGCTCCTAATGACTGAACATGAAAAAAAGAAGCACTGACTATTTTTTTCACCTTTGCTCAGAGCTAACATGGGACTGAATGTTCTTTGGCCACCTTGGCAGACGCTTGTCACAATTTTGGTCGGAATTTGACAGAATAGTTTGAAACAAGCTGTGACCCCCTCCCCCCCAATTAGCCCAGTCCGAATGATAATGTGCTGCCCACCTTTTACAAAGCCATGAATATCCTGCCAGCGGCATGTAGACTGTCTATATTTGGAGTTCCTACTGCCCAGGCGTGTAGGGGACAAGAAATGACTGGATGCTGGCACTGAACATTAAGATGAGATGGACTTGCTCTTCATAAGGCAGAAGATGATGCTCATAATTTGGTTCTGGCTCAGTGTAGATACAGACCTCTGACAAATGTTAGAGCTTTAAAAATGTGATCTCATCTTCCTTGGTAAGAGACAGAAAAAGGTTTGCTCTGAGACTGTGAGAACATGCCCCACTTATACATGTGTAGAACCTAAAAATACATTGTCATGGAACAGGAAGGAAGATGCCATCCCAGGGATCCTGGTTTCTCCATCAATACTAGCACCAGAGGACACTGATGAACATGCTCTTAACATAACGGCCACAATCACAGCCAACACATTTTGATAACAAGTAATTTTTCTGATCAGCTATTTACTTTTCATATTTCTGTTCTCTCAATCGCTTACATCTTCTCCTCTCACCCCTCCTGAGAAATTCACACTGGGACTGTTGCCACAGTTTCTCGCACTACGCCAAATGGCCACATTCTGAAGAGAGTTGCACACATTTAAATATCTTGAAATGAAATAACAGTTAGGTCATTATTGAAGGTAGGACATCATTTCATTGGAGGCAGTTCAAAGAAGATTCACTAGGACGATCCCTGGTATGGAAAGATTGCCCTATAAGCAAAGGTTAAACAGATTGGGGCTCTACTGATTGGAATTTAGAAAAATGAGAAGTGATCTCATTGAAATTCATGGAATTCTTAAGAGTCTTGATAGGCTAAAAGAGAATGATTCCCCTACTGGGACAGTCCAGGACCAGCAGGCATAGTCACAGAATAATGGGGTGCCAATTTAAGACTGAGAAGAAGAAGAATTACTTCTCTCAGAAAGTCCTTGAAACTCCTTGCCACAGTGAGCTGTGGGACAGTGTCTTGTGTACAAAACAGAGAAGGGTAGATGCTTGGTCCGTAGGGAAATTGGTGGTTATGGAGAAAAGGCAGGGAAGTGGAAGTGAAGAATGCTGGAACAGCCATGATCCTACTGAATGGTAGCGCAGGCTCAAGGGGCCCAATGGCCTATTCCTGTTCCTACTTCCTATGGCCTTGTGGTCAGGTAGGCAAACATTGGGACAGGTTTCCTTGAGTAAAATTCAGCAAATAAAAATGTATACTCTGGGAATGAATACTTTATCTTTTCTTTCAACTTTGTTTTCCATAATGTTCGTAAAGGAGAAATATTGAAAAGAACCTGGAAATTATCTGTAATATGTTGCATATATACAGCCTCTAATGCTAACAAACATTCCAAGGGTTTACAAGAACATTAAAGAGAGTTATAGAATTTTTACAGCACGATTGGAGGCCCATTGACACAGTGTCCACACCAGGGATCAATTACCCATCTATTTTAATCCTAGCTTCCAGCACTTAGCTCAATACCTTGCCAGCTACGACATTTCAAGTGCTATTCTAAACAGTTCTTTAATGACTTGAGACTTCTTGCCTCTACCCAATTATGCAGTGGGTTCCAGATACCACCACCTTCTGAGTGGAATAAAAACTTCCTGAAATCCCTTCTAAACCTTTTGCTCCTTGCCTTAAAACCCTGATTATTGTTCCCTCTGCTAAGGGGAAATACGTCTTCCTTTCTACCCTGTCTATCCCCTTAGGACTTTGTACGACTCATTCAGATCCTCGTTCAGCCTTCTCTGCTCTAACAAAATCAGCCCCTGCTGACCTGGTCTCTTTTCAAAGCTGAATCACTCCAGCCGAGGCAACTTCCTGGTGAATCTTCTCTGCATCCTCTCTCGTGTAATGTTTCCTATAGTGGCTACAACTGCATACAGTACTCCAGCTGTGGCCTAAGTAACATATTATATATAGCCCTCCATCATAATAGTATTCAATACCTTGACTAATAAAGGAAAGAATCCTGTGTCCTTTCTTAACCACTTTACTACCTGTCTGGCGACCTTTAAGGATCTATGGGCACGTTCACTAATATCCCTTTTCTTACAATAAAGTAAGATTTCATAAACTGGTGCTTACCGAGAGTGGCAGATGGTGTTTAATTTAGATAAACGTGAGGTGTCGCATGTTGGAAAGGCAAATCAGGGCAGCACTTATACACTTAATGGTCAGGTCCTGGGAGTGTTGCTGAACAAAGAGAACTTGGAGTGAGGGTTAATAGCTCCTTGAACATGGAGTTGCCCGTAAAAAAGGATCATGAAGAAGGCGTTTGGTACGCTTGCCTTTAAAGGCCAGTGCATTGAGTATAGGAGTTGAAACGTTATGTTGAGGCTGCACAGGACATCGGTTAGGCCACCATTGGAATACTGTGTGCAGTTCTGGTTTCCCTGCTATAAGAAAGATGTTGTGAAACTTGAAAGTGTTCAGAAAATATTTACAAGGATGTTGCTAGGGTTGGAGGTTTTGAGCCTGGGGAGAGACTGAATAGACTGGAGCTATTTTCCTTGGAGTGTCAGACGTCGAGGGGTGATCGTATAGATGTTTACAAAATCATGAGTGACATGGATAAGGTAAATAGACATGTTATTTTCCCCGGCGTGGGGAGCCCAAAACTAAAGGGCATAGGTTTAAGGTGATAGGGGAAAGATTTAAAAGGGATCCAAGGGACAACTTTTTCATGCAGAGTGGTACATGTACAGTATGAGCTGTCAGAAGAAGCTGTGGAGGCTGGTCCAATTACAACATTTAAAAGGCATCTGGATAGTTCCATGAATAGGAAGTGTTTAGAAGGATATGAGTCAAATCCTGGCAAATGGGACTAGATGTATTTAGGATGTATGGTTAGCACAGATGGGTTGAACTGAAGAGTCCGTTTGTGTATTATATATCTCTGTGACTCTAAAAGCAATGGAAGATGATTTTAAGGCAGTTGGCCACACTTAATGAAAGAGAAATATATTTAAACACATCTTGGAGAAAAAAAAAGAGTTGGAAACATGGTGAGATGTTGCAAGGTAATTCCAGATCTTCCAGCCTAGGTAACTGAATTCATGATCATCAATGGTAGAGCAATGAAATGATAATTCATACCCTGAAGTTCCATTTTGATTCTGAATGTTCCAAATATGTCAGAGCTTTCATGAAATATAACTTCATGAAATGCTTCTTGTTGATTTGAGTAGACAAGGTCAATCAACTGCACAGGGTCTCAGCATAACAGAGAATAAGTGGAAAGTCCTGTTATATCCTGGAAAGTTGCTTATAAATTAATAAGAAATTTAACCTTAGACAAAATTGCTATTCAAATACTCCAGTCTCCTGAAAAAAAACCAACTGTGGTTTCCTTTAATAAAATGGATCTATTTATTGCGATAGGACGGCGATGATGGGGGCATGAAGGGAACATTGTCAAATTATCCTCCTCTATTATTTTTGGAGGTTTGTCTCCATATAAATTAATTTGAGGTTTAATCAGTAATTTAAAAGATCCACAATTATAATTTGAATACACTCACGTAAAGCCTAGTAGTTACTTATGTTGGCATAAGCAAAAACCTGACATCTGTCAATATTCTCATCTCAGCCTTATTATCCATCTAATCCTTTCTTGCCTTTTGAATTCTCTTTCTAACTCTTTCTCTGTCCCTCTTGATAAAAATAGTAGGGGCTTTATACTCATTAAGGCAAAGATTATGGGTTATGGTTAATGAAGCATCTTCACACCCATTGAAAGGATCTCATGTGCACATTTTATGTTCACTATTCAAAGAAAAACAAGAGTCTTTCCAGTGTTGTGTCCGACACCATTTCTTCAATCAGTATCATTTAGTTGTATTATAATCTGAGAAGAGAGATGTACTGGGCTACAGAGACAAAGCAGTGGAGTGGCACAAAATGAATTTCTTTTTGGAAGAATTGGCAAAGACACAATGGGCCAAATAGTCTCCTTCTGTATTGCGACCAATCTATAATTCTGCCAAACGGTAAGCTTTGGAGTGTCACAGGAATTAGAGTTGAGACCACAGTTAGTTACAATATCACTAGTTAAATGACTTGGAAGTTAAAAGTGAATGAGGTGTAGCCAAACTGCAGATGATGCAAAAATAAATGGGAAAGCAAATAGTCAGGATTACACAAAGAGACTGCAAAGGGATCTAGACAAGTTGAATGTGATACAATATAATGTGAAAAAAAATGCAGGTTACACACTTTGGCATTTAGAATAGAAGAGCTAAATATTATCTAATTGGAGGAAAAATGCAGAAAGCTGCAGCACAGAGGGATGGGGGAGTCCTTGTGCATGAGTCATAAAAAGCTAGCATCCAAGTTCAGCAGGTAATAGGGAAGGCAAATGGAATGTTGGCCTTTATTTCAAAGAGAATGGAATATAAAAATAAGGAAGTGTTATTAAAACTATATAAGCCACCAGCCAGACCGTAGCTGGAATGTGGTGAACAGTTTTGTTCCTGTTAATCGAGGAAAGGTATACTGGCATTGGAGGCAGTCCAGGGAAGTTTCATGAGATTGGTTCTGGGCGTGGAGTGATTTTTTTATGAGAAAAGTTTGAGTAGGTTGGACTTATTTGAATTGAAGTTTGGAAGAATGAGATGAGCTTATTCTTCCTGCTTCATTCATATCCAGCAGAGTAGGCAGCATCCATGCTGTCTGTTTTTCTTTATTTACTTCTTTACACTTTTTTTTGCTCTATTTTGAGTTTTATTTTAGTGGTTTGTTTTTAGCTTACCTTTTGGAGAGAGCCTGGTTGTGGAGGTGAGAGCACCAGGGTCTGCTGTTGGGGCCCAGGACAGGACTTTGTCTCTCGGTGATGAGACGCCTGGTGAGCCAAATGGAACTCTGGTATTTGGTAGAATTCTGGCATCACCAGGTCTGGGGCAGTCGACAGCGAGGCAGTTGGTCAGTCCGGCTGGTGGTTGACAACTGGCGAGCCCCGGTGGGATTCTGGTAGTCGGTGATGAGATGGCGGCACAGAGGAGATCGATCCCAGCATGGAGAGGGAACAAGCCTTTGTGGGGAAGGCACATTATGGAACATCTGCAGGCCCATGCCTAAAGAAGGGCTGTGCTGCTGAACTTCTAGCTTAATTTCTTTATTTTTCTACTTTGTGCTGAAGATTTTGTGCCTCGTACCTTTGAACGTAAGATGGCACCAGGAATGGTGACTTTGTTAACTTTTCACCATATTCCTGTATGCCTGTAATGAGCACACCTGATATTAAAATCTAATTATAGTTCTAATTCTATTGAAACAAACAAGGTCAATAGGGGGTGGGGGTTGACATTGTAGACACAGAGAAATTGCTTCCCCAGATCCAAAGTAAGGAGTCATCAGTTTAAGGTAAAAACGAAAGAAATTTCTTCTCTCAGAGGGTAGAGTCTGTCTAATTCTTTATCATAGAAAGCTGTCGATGCTGGATCATTAAATGAATTCAAGCCTGAGATGGACAGAGTTTTAATCAGCAAGCCAAACGGCAATAATGTGGAAAAGGCAGGAAAGTGGAGTTGAGGGTTGTCAGACATAGTAGGAACTGCAGATGCTGGGGAATCTGAGATATCAAGGTGTAGAGCTGGATGAACACAGCAGGCCAAGCAGCATCAGAGGAGCAGGAAATCAGTTGTGACCTCAATGAATGAAAAAGCAGAATCAATGGGCCAAATGGCCTACATTCTGCTCTCACATTTAATTATCATATGGTATTATTTATCTCATTGTTGTTTGTGGGACATTGCTGCATATAAATTGAACATTGTGCTTCTTACGTCAAAACAGAGACCTATAAATTAATGGGAAACAGAGAGAGGTGGTGTTGTGATATTGCATACAATTATGATAACGTAAGTGTGCATCTTTAAGGTTACATTGTGACATTATACCATGTGATATTCTTGTATAAAGAGTTCAGTTCCATCGTGAACTTCTACAGTTGCACTTTGCAATCCAGCTGGAAAGTCAACCAATTTGAGCCCAAATTGTTCCAATGTCTTTAATGGAGTTGCTCTATGAATAAATCATCTGATGCTTGTTCACAGTAAGAACCCAGTCTTCTTGTTCTCAGAGTCATAATATTTCTAGAGAACACATCAGATGGTATATTTGTGTCTGGATAGGAACAGCCTGCAGTATTGAGGCATTGAATGAACAACCCAGTGCTTCCCTCCACAACCACACACACACACACACACACACACACACACACACACACACACACACACACACACACACACACACACACTCTATTTACAATTACGTTGCTGCACTGTGGAGGCAAAATCAGATGGCCAAGCTCTGATATAGTCATTTCTTTTCCTTCATCTGCCAGTTATGAGAAGCATTTTAATGATGAGTGGTGAAACAGTATGCAGTTTATTTCATTGTTCTTTGCTCACCAATATGGCTGGCTCAAGAAAAACAGGGTGGATAAATTGCCAAAGGTCATCCGTGAAAGACGGCAATATCATGCAACTAAGCCAGCAGTCAAGGCCAATTCATAGGAAACACGGGTTTAGATACCATCCATGCACTTGGTGAAAGCTAGAATGTAATTGATCCAGACCCCGCAACAGTGGAGGAGGTGAGATGTTGCCAAGGTGAAATTACAGGTGATGATGTAGGTCCACGTGAAACTGGCAAATGGCTTGTTTGGAAAATTGTAGATTGTGGTCCTCACATGCTTCTATTGCCCTTGTCCTTCAAGGTGGTGGAAATTATGGGTTTAGAAGCAACCTTGGGTGAGTTACTACAGTGTATCTTGTTGGTGGCACATCCTGCTGCCTCTGTGCACTGATGGTGGAGAGAATAAATGTTTTAGGTGATGGATGGGGGTACCTGTTCAGTAAGATAATTTGGCCTGGATGGTACCAAGCTTCTTGAATGTCCTTTGAACTGCAACCAACCAGGTAAGTGAATGGTTTTCCATCGCATTCCAGATTTGTGCCTTGCAGATGGGATGGGAGAATGGAATGGTAATTTTTTAAAAAATTCATTTGTGGGATATGGGCATTGCTGGCTGGCCAGCATTTATTGCCCATCCCTATTTGTCCTTGAGAAGGTTGTGGTGAGCTGCCTTTTTGAATCATTGCAGTCCTTGCGAATAGAAATGCTCTCTTGAGCGGAGGGTAAATATCAACATTGATTGCTTGCCCTGATTGCACTGTTTCCATGTAATGGTATTTGAAATATGTTAGCATGCTCATAAAGTGCAAGAGATGATTCGGCATTCGCGCGTATTCCAAATATAATTTTCATTTCCAACCTTAAACCGCTCAAAAACTCAAAATCACCCAGGAGTGTTCAGATCTGCTTAACTATGAATGCAATAGGAGGTAGATACTGTGCACTTTGCATATTGTCATGTTATATTGTCAGATTGTGAGGTGCTTTCTTGTGTATAGGTGAAAATGGAGCAATTGGAATGGCTGGAGATAACAAAAATAAGTATTTTACAGTCTATAGTGATGTATCGTAATTGCTTTGCATTGTCATGCTACCTCCCAGTAGAATGAATTCAAAAAAAGAAGAGCTTTTAGACATGTTCACGATAAACTTAAGAAGACAAAATGTTTTACAGAGAATGTATTAAAGGAAGATTAGAATCCTTTTTCTTGCACTTTCAGAAAAAAATACATTTTTTCTAGGTGAGCTTTCTGTAGAATGGATGCTATTCTCATTGTAACAATAATGCTGTCACCTGGAAAATAAAAAAAAGTTAAGCAAACATCACATAACTGTGTAGACATATCAGAATAAGAATTTTGAATGACATCTTTACTGTCTGTTAATATCCTTTTAAGTGACTCTTGTCAAATATACATATAATTATCTCTTGCATTTTGTCATTATTATCCTAATGCATTTAGCACTGAAAATCAAATCTGCAAGCCCATCTCATGTTACATACTGTCCTCCTTAATTTTATGAAACTACCTGACTAAATGGGCATTGTTTATGGGGCAGACATCTATTGCCTTAGGTAAAAAAGACATTTAAGCAGAGTGCACTGCTCAGTCAGATGATGCAGATTATACTGCCAACTGAGTTCAATGTTAGTGAAGCCCTGTGGCAACAAGCTATTCATATGCACAGGCCCTAAGCTCGGCAATTTTCTTCCTAAACCCTTCTTCTCTTTCTCGCCTTCAAGGGTGATCCTTAAAACCCACTTCTTTGACGAAGATTTTGGTCACGACTCTTAATGTGTGCCATATTTTGTTTGTTAAAGCTCCTGTCAAATTTGGGATGATTCAGTGGGTTAACGGTGCTATATAAATGCAAGTTGTTGTTTATACTGCTACTGTAATGAACTTGAAGAATTGGAACTCTACCTATTAGTGTTGGTGTTACAATTTTCAGGCTATTTTACTAGGGAAGCAGATCATTGATGTAATGTAACCCTGATTTTACCATCACTTCCATTGCCTTGCACACCTGAAATTGTTTTGCTTCAGTTGGAAAGTAGCAATATCACTATTCCCCTTAGGCAATTGTCTGGCACTAAATGCATATATTTACTGCCAAGCTGCTGATACCAAGTACAATTTTCTGTTGTTTAACTTACAGCTGACAAAAAGCTAAAAAAAATCCAGAGATGTTTATTCAAATGATTCAACTTCATCACAAGAAGCAAAAATAAGGCAGCTAACATGTGCAAGTAAACATTCACTTCTGGAGCTCAACCAGTAAAGGATGTGATAGAGGAAGATGATGTAGATCATGCTTCATTGAGAATGAAGTGTTTATTTTATTGAAGATGTACATTAAGCCTGAATTTGCTTTTTTTAAAACCAGCATTGCCCACAACAGGGGCAGTGATAAAATGGCCTGGGAATTCATCAGTAGAATTGGTCAACAAAGTTTCTGAAGTTGTTAGGCATGCATGCTGCAAGCTGTCAGAAGCATCTAATTGATTTAAAACTCAATGAGCACACAATCAATGTTCTGCAGTGGAGAATAGACCATTCTGGAAACAAATTTGAAAGTGAAAAATTGTTGTGCATGAAATGAACAGCATCTAAATCTAGTAACTGCGTAGCCTTTCTGCTCCTCTGATGCTGCTTGACCTGCTGTGTTCATCCAGCTTGACACCTTGTTACCTCTAGTAACTGTTAGGTTTGTTTTTAACATTACATTTATATATATTGTTGTAAATGCAATAAAAGCATGATACTGCAGATGCTGGGAAATCTGAAATGAATGAAAGAAAATGCTGGAGAAACTCAGTCTGGCAGCATCTGCGGTGAGAAAAGAATTGAAGCAGAGTTAACGTTTCAATTCTGATATGACTTCTTCAGAACTGCAAAGAAAATGGTGATTTTTATACTTATGACAGAGGCAGGGGAGGAGCAAGGGACAGTTTGGAGGCCCAGTACAAAGGACACAGGATCACTAATTGCAATGTAAGAGAAATAAAGATGCAGAATGGGTGTAACTTAAAATGTGAAAGTGAAAACATGGGTCCTCTCTGCTGACAGCAATGTAAACCAGATGGAAAAAATAAAAGCCCATGAAGGTTGGAAGGGAATATAAGAAAAATGGAGGACAGACATGATGTGGTCAGGCTCTGAAGTTGTGCAATTCAACATTGAGTCCTAGAAGCTGTAAGATACCTAAGCAGAAAATGATGTGACGTAGCTTGAGGCTTGTGTTGTGCCTCATTGGAACATTATAGCAGGCCCAGGACAAATGTTTTAGCATGAGACCGATGTGGCTTATTGAAATGGTGAGCACAGGAACTAAAGTTTCAGGGCATTCCTACGAGCAGGATCAAGGTTTTGGTCCATGCAGTTAACCACACGGCGTTTGGTCGTTCCAATTTTGCGGAGACTACATTGTGAGCAGTGAACACATTAGGTTGGCACCATCAGCTTTTATTAGCTATCCCTAGTTTCACTGAACCGATGATGGTATATTGCTTTTCTCAGACAGTTAAGAATTACCACGTCGATATCGGACCTGAGTCGTTTATTGAATTAACTGGGTAGAGATGGCAAGCTTTCTGTCCGTGAAGGACGTGAGTGAACTTTTTGGGTTTTATTCTATAACAATTTGGATATGTTTATTTAAACTTAATTCATACTGTAGTGACATTTGAAATAATTCTCTGGATAGTTAGCCCAATATTTTGGATTGGGAAACAAGAAACATTGTACTCTTCTCTGATACTCATGCAAAAACTCTTCATAAATGTGTCTATTCAAATTTACTGATAATATTAAGGAAAGGCTTGCAAATCTCATTTTAAAAGCACCTATGCCTCACTTGAAACAAATATATTGATTGCAAGCTCTTAATTAAGTTTATAAAGAATGAGTTTATGATTCAACTTCATAATGCACATAGAGGAACTATTCTCTATTATTGATTTTCTGGGGCAACCTTGTAAAATCTATCATTTATAAGAGCATTTCAAAGTTAATCGATATAAATACCCTTCTTTGCCTCTGCAGATGAATCTGCTCCCCCCACCAACTCCTCAAAATCATTTCAAGGTCCTATCAACACCTTGTTGGATGTAGAGAGGAGGAGGAGGATGTAAACTTTGAGGGATAACTGATACTTAATTGTGTCAGATCTTTGGGACAAAGATTTGTGTTTTCTTTGAACAGACATGAGGAAGACAATGGGAGGTTACCTAAAGTATTATTCTCTCTAATCATAACCCACATTAAAATTGAAAATCTGAAGCTTCTCTGAGCAACTGGAGAGTTAAATGCAAGTCCATGAGGCCTGGGGAAATGAGAATTCCATTTTGGCCTATCATAAATACAGTATGTCAAACAATTAAATCATAAATGCATTGAGTTTCTGAGATCCTAACGCAGATCAATGTGGGGCACCATGAATCACATCCCGCCAAATACATCACTTGACCTTGATCCCTAAGTTCTCTCTTCTGCTATTGAGAAAATGTCATTTTCGACCAGGTCAAACATTCCCATCAATTCCATGAACTTCAACTTTAGCCAGCAATCTCTTCTGGTGGACTTTGTTTAATTCCTTCTGGAGATTCACATAAAAGAAAAAAATGGAATTCCATAGATCTTCCCCCTTTTATGACCAAGTTTCATTTCACACATGAGGTTGGTTCTAACAGTTTTAAAGTTTTGGGCCTGAACAACTCTGGAGGAACTCGACCAGAAACATAAAAGTTGTTCCCTCTTCACAGATGCTATCAGATCGGATAAGAAGGAATTGGATAAGAATTGAAAGCAAAGGTTATTGAGTTTTGTGGGAAAAAGTAGGACAGTGAGATTGGTTTTCATGTGATAAAAATAGAAATTGCTGGAAAAACTCAGCAGGTCTGCACTTTGAAGAAGAATCACTGGACCTGAAATATTAACTCTGCTTTCTCTCCAAAGATGCTGCCAGGCCTGCTGAGCTTTTCCAGCAATTTATATTTTTGTTTCAGATTTCCAGAACCCCCATTTCTTTGTTCTTTCTTTGGCTAAAGTAGTGTTTGTTTTATAAAGACATTGGTTTTCTAAGTCAATGTGGGCTTGAATCATAAGCAAAGCTGTGAAGAAATAAGTCAGACAGAGCTTTCCAATGAACAAAATTAAGGAGTTAGTTTTATTGTAACCTCACTTATGTGAAGTATGAAATGTATTACAAAGGTGGAATCCATTCTGAATGCTGTGACATCCACACATATACTAGCATTCAGAAGAGAACTAGCTATAGAGGGCAAGGAAGGAGGAATTGGAATAATTATTCAAAGGTATGTAAATAAAAAGAATAAGATGTTCCAAGATTCCTTAAGTGGTCTTGAGGTTCTGATGGGATTGTAGGCAATATAAGTTCTTTGTTCTTCTGGAAACAATTCCTTTTAAGCTGCCATCCATTCACTTCCACAGTTGGTGCTTAGATACTTGAAGTTCCTTTCATGTTTTGGAAATTCTCTATCTCAGTGATGCATTCCAATTTATAACAGAGATACTTATCTTTCATACAAAGATGCACATAGTTGTCGAAACTGCGCCTGGGAGTGCTCCAGCATTGATAAGGCATGGACACAGATGCCTTCCAACTGAAAGGATGGTTTATTTAGCCCACTGTCTGGCCTTCAGTAAAGTGGTTGCTGCTGAATGCTAGACAGGGATGGAAGTGGGGAAAGCTGTCAGTGCCCACCCTCACCTACTGCCCCGGTCCAGACTGAGCCCATAGTTTCCATGTATCTCGCCTACAAGGAACTCCTGCCTTCTGACCCGATTTATGGAACTTTAGCTTTAGTAGGGCCATCCGCACATAGCCATAAAATCATAAGACATACAGTGGCCATTCAACCCATTAATTGAGTCTGCTCCACCACTCAGTGAGATTGTGGTTGAGTTGATAATACTCAACTCCTATTTCCTATTTTATCACATCGCTCTTGGTTCCATTAATGATTAAAAGCCCAACTCAGTCTCAAATATGGTTAATGGCCAATCCCGTACAGCTCTCTATAGTCAAGAATTCCACAGATTCAGCACATTTTGAGAGAAGAAATGCGTCCTCATTGTTATCTTAAGTGGGAGACCCCTTATACTGAGATTATGCCCTCCTGTCCAAGACTCTCCCAGAAGGGAAAACAATCTGACCATTTCAACACTGCCAACTCCCATACAAATCTTACATGGCTCAATAATGTCTCCTCTCGCTTGTCTAAACTCCATTGAGTGCAGGCACAACCTCTAAAACCCTATTGTTCTAACAACTTGTTACTCTTCTATGCTATTATTTTCTTCTTCATTGTCAATTTACGTACATTAACCATGGTGAAGCTCTTGTCGCTAATCAAAAATGCATTTTCTTGGGATGTTCAGCATGTCCGTAATTTCACTATTTTTGTTGACAATAACACCCATTTATCAGCTGTGTTTCAGCAATGGCTTCCACGTCATACCCTCCAAGTTGAATTTGTGCCTGTAGTTTATTCAATTTGTTCCTTATGCTCTATGTGTTTGTGTAAAGAATGCTTAATGGGACCACACACCCTGACCTGTCCGTTGGCTCTCATGTTTTTCTCACCCATTCCTTCTGTCTTTTCCTGATTTAATTACCTTCCATACTCCTTAACTGTCGTATCTAGCGCACAGTTTCTATTCTTCTACTCACTTATTTCCATTTTAGAATTACTGTTTATGATACCTTCTCCACCTGAAACTTCCCCTGGCACACATCCCCGCATGCCTCCTTTACTAGGTAAAGTTGCCTGTATATCTTTGCAAGTGCCTTCCTATCCCAATGCTGGGTCCCATGAAAAGATGGATAGAGGGCAGCAGTAGTATATAATAAAAACTGAAATATGGCAAACGTTTATTAAATGTATTCTGCTCCAAACTAGCCTGACATGAACATATATTATTTCTCCCCTTCCATTTTTCTCTCAGATGAAGCTTTAAAAATGTTTTTACTAAAATAAAAAGTAAGTGCATGCCACTAATCAGAGCCAGCCGGAGGAAGTGACATAAAACCAAAAATTCATCGACTGAGGTCTGTCAGTTTTCAGGGCTTTGAGTTGTGTGAGGTCTGCTGTGTCACGCACTGGCACAGAAGAGGCACATAGGCTGCAAAGCGAGGCAGAAGGAAGCAATCTTAAAAGCGACAGATCTGCTTTTTGGAATAGCTGCACATACATGGCAGAAGGCCAAAATGGCCCGGTGCCAACAACAACCTTAACAAGTTTGTTCTGAAAGAAATACTAACATGTGGGGGTGCTGCTGCTGGTGGGGGTGATGGAGGCTGGTGGGAGTGGTTGGATGGATGGGTCCTCACAAGCGCCTGAGTGGAAACAGCTTTGGAAGAACTGGGTTTTTGACAAAACGGGTTGCGTGGCAGACCCTAGTAAGACAGGCAAAGCAGTCAGGCCAAATTCCTCAGCGAGGGGCCAAAGGAACTGAAGCTCGTTTTGTCAAAATAACCCAGATGAAAATGGTGCAGAGTCCGAACCTCAATGAAAATGTAGCCAAATTTTTTTTTTACAGCTTTGATCACTCCTGACATTTGAAAAGGCTCAAATCCCTCTGATTAATACTTCCCATGAAAAAATGGCACTATATCAAGGTTTGCAGGGGGCGGGGTGGAGGGGGGATGTTGGGAGCGCCGAAGGTTGGTGACTCAGAGTGGCGGCTGGGAGTTGGGTTTGGACTCGGTTTGCCAAACTTGCAAAATGTCTTCAAGAATTGAAGACTGATCTGCTGGCCATTGCTTCTTGCAATTCAAGTGAAAATTCAGAGGGTCATTTCATAAAAAAATACTTCCTTTATGCTATTCTGTTAAGTTTTGCAGATGTTGAAGACTGAGGAGGAGATATGAAGTGTTGTTCAACCTAGGATCGAAAACTAGGCATTCAGGTATTCTCAGGATTTGTTCCTTTTCCATCCAGCGTGGGAAGGTGAGGTGATGAGGGAATGGGTATTTCGGGCTAAAGGTGGCAGGAGCGTGAGACACGAAGAGTTTGACAGAGAAGGGGGGTTTTAGAGGTCATGTGCTGATACTTCCAGGAATGTGTCCTATCAGGGTTAGGGTTGACAACCTCGTGGTGGGAGGTGGAAATCATTCTCTCTGGTTACGTGCAGATTTGGAATTTACTGCAGGATTATTTTGTGTGCTGCTTAACAGTCATAAAATTGACAGGTGAACAACTATTGTAAACTTGCTTCAATGCAAGTGCACCAAAATGCAAGAGGAAATGAGAGCCTAAGGGCCTCAAAGTTAAGTAGAGGGATATACTACCACTTTGTGTGAAATTCCTCACACTGCTATTCATTGGAAGCATTAGCTCATTTTATTTTAAGCAGATCAATGCTTCCACTAGAGCAGGAGAGAAAGGAATTTCAGATAGACAACTTACTGCCTTGCCATGTAACCACAAGACCAGGGAATTTTATTATACTGACGGATTTTGGTCCTGTTGGCAGCTTTACAACTTTGAATCTTTTAAATTTCTGTAGAAAGTAGATACCTGGCAATGATTACCAAGCACTGACCCATCAATAGGTGATGTCATAAACCACAAGAGGGAAGATTGAGCAATTTTGTATTGTCATTTGGACGCTGAGATGAGATTACTGCCTGGCAATCCCTTCGATCTCTTATAATATACAGATGGCAAGCTTGGTTTACTTAGTTTTATTTTAACCTCCAGTGTTTGATGTTTGATGAATGCTGAAACATGGGGTAGGCCGTGAAATGAATCCTGCCTGTGTGTTCTTTGAAATATGAACAAATCTAACACAATCATTTTAGGTTTATTGGGTGTAGTTGACTATCTATAAATAATACAGCACAGCTATAGAACACGATCTTGATTTTCCTGTCCACTCTGCACCTCAATCCTGGCCTTAACTGCCAGTATTAGCGCAATCTGTAACACTGTGGCTCTAATTAGAAGTTGAGGAGGATTGCTCCACTGTCAGTTTTATCTTAAACCAAAAACTCTGTCTTCCCTTTCATATGAAAATAAAAGGTCCCCGGTAATTATTCAATGCAAGTGGGCCTCTCCTTAAGTCCTGATCAATACTCATGGCACAATCAACAACTACTAATTGATCTTCATTTCATTGGTGGTACTGGGGTCTTGTTATGCACAAATTGGCTGTTGGATTTCCTACGTCACAACAGAAAGTATACTTCAAAAGTCCATCAATGTCTGTAAAGTGGAATGTCCTGAGAGTATAAAGTTGAATGCAATCGTTCACTCTCTTTCTTTCTCTCTCTCTTTCTCTCTCTTCTTCTTCTTTCTTTCTTTCTTTCTGTCTTTCTTTCTTTCTGGCTTTCTTTCTGTCTTTCTCTCTTTCTCTATTAGGGATAGGCAGTAAATGCTGGTAACAACATACCCTAATTCAATAAGACAATTAAAGAGCACCAATTGTTGTATGTCGGAGCTACTTGCATGCAAATTATGTGCTTATTCTACACCACAATAGTGACGGCGCTTCGAGAGAATCTCATTGACACCAAAAGTCTTCAGAACCTCTGGTGGTCCTGAATGGTGGAAGACTTCCTTCTTTTTCTTTCTTGTGATACACCTTCACTCCATGGAGGAATTCTTAGCTCAGATTGACTTACCTGGTGAGAAAAATTGGCAAGTTACACAAAGTGAGAAAATGATCGCAATAGACAAGTAACTGAGAGGAAGAAAAAGCAGGTTAGTGTCACAGGACAAGACTCTTCATCAAAACCACAATGATTTGAGTCTGGAGCTTCATATAGACCAGGCTACATAGAGATTTCCATTCCAGAATAACATTAGTGAATCAGATGGGAATCTACAAAAACGTGACAAGGAAAGTAGATCTTTTAGCATCTCAAGTTTGTCCACCATACACTTAAGTCATGACTAATTCATGTTTTAAATAAATTGAACTGCCTCAACTCAGTAATTGCTTAACAAATATCTATCAGCCTCAATTTTCTTAAGCGAGAAGGCAACGTGCTTGTGAAATGAGGCGTAGTTTCAACAAAGAATCTCGAATTTAGTCTTAAACTAGTTTCCATCAGAGATGACCCAGCTATTTAAAATCACTAACAATACAGTATGAGTTGGTATTGATTGGCTGGATTTACTAATGACAGGGTGTGGATGGATATACCGCAACAATAAATCATGATTGCAACAATGTTTGTGCAATTCTCTCTCCAGCACACCCGTACTTAGTTGGGAATTTGTTCACTGCCCTACAGGGCAGTGTGTACTGACACACACAGGTAAGTATGTAAATCTATCTGCCAACTATTGTCATCCTGGTTTTGCCTCTAAATGCATTTCAAATTGTTCTCCATTAAATCCATCTCTGCATCACGTTGAGGTAGTATCATGCATGTGGGGAAAATAAAAAATAAAAAAAAACAACTGAGCTATGAGTTAAGCAATAAAATGGCCTGAAAAACAGAAGAAGCTGAAAACTTTAGTTCGTGTATTCTTTTTCTTTCCTCCGTAAATAGAAATTGCCTATTTTACATGAGATAAGGGTCTCGACCTGAAATGTCAACTTTCCTGGTCCTCTGATGCTGCCTGGCCTGCTTTTTTCTTCCAGCTCCACACTGTGTTATCCCTGACTCCAACATCTGCAGTTCTTGCTATCTTGAAGCTCAATGCTGGTCAGTTTGTTGTCTGCATGAAATAGGAGTATCCAATGGACGCCTTTGGGTCACGGAAAACTGGTGATAACTTGTTTTAAAATACATTCATTGGATGTAGACATCATTAGCTGGGCCAGTATTTATTGCCTATCACTGGTTGCCCTTGAGTAGCTGGTGATGAGTTGCCTTCTTGAGCCGTTGCAGTTCCCTTTGTGTAGGTAGACCTACAATACCATTAGGGAGGGAGTTTCACGATTTTCAGGATTTTCCCCTGGCAGCATTGAAAGAACAGCGATATATTTCCATTTCACGGCAGTGAGTGGTTTGGAGTGGAACTTGGAGCTGGTGGCATCCCCGTGTATCTGCTACCCTTGTCCTTCTAAATGGTAGTGGTCATGGGTTTGAACAGTGCTATCTAAGGAAGCTTGGTGAATTTCTACAGCACATCTTGTAGGTTGTACATAATGCAGTTAACAAAGATCATAGACCATAGACCATAGACCATAGAATATAGAACGTAGAACGTAGAACAGTACAGCACAATACAGGCCCTTCGGCCCAAGATGTTGTGCCGAGCCTTTACCTTAATCCTAAGGTCTATCTAACCTCCACCCCTACCTTATACTATCATTTCATCCATATGTCTATCTAATAGCTGCTTAAGTGCCTCTAATGAGGCCGACGCCACTACCCTCTCCGGTAATACATTCCACGCCCCTACCACTCTCTGAGTAAAGAACCAACCTCTGATGTCTCCCCTATATCTACCTCCACTCACTTTAAAACTATGCCACCTAGTAATAGCTACCTCCACTCTGGGAAAAGGTCTGTGGCTGTCCACTCTATCTATACTTCTGATCATTTTGTATACAAAATGAGTTACTGAGTGTCGTTGGTGGAAGGAGTGAATGTCAACGGGTGTGATGCCAATTAAGCGGGGCTGCTTTGTACTGAATGGTTTTATGCTTTTTGAGTGTTGTTGGAGCTGCACCCACCCATGATGGAGGGTTCTACATCACATTCCTGAATTGTGCGGAATTGGTGGTGGACAACATTTGCAGAGGCAGGAGGTGAATTACTTGCTGCAGGATTCCGAACTTCTAACCTGCTCTTGGAACCACAGTATTTATAGAGCTCATTCAGTTCAGTTTTTGGTTAATGGTAACCCCCAGGACATAGATAGCTTTTATAATGAAAACAAATTACTAAAATTGCATATCATTTCTTTAAATACAGTAATTTTTAAAAAAGCCTCACTCATTCTGTTTCATTACATTTACTTGCCTCAAATAACTTTTTTACTGCCTGATGGTTAGCAATCAGTAACACTGCTTCAATTTTCACATTCAGTCATGATTATTTGTTGACTAGAATTGATTTACACTGATTCTTGACATTGCTATCACTTGCTAGGCAACATTATTGTCCATCTCTAATTGCACATGAGAAGGTGATAGTGAGCCATTTTCTCAAGCCTCTGTAATCCATTAAATTACACAAGCCATCAGATAGTTTGTTGCAGGATTTTGACCCAGTGGCTACGAAGAGGCAGGGCTATCTTTCCGTGTCAGAATAGTGTGTGACCTGGAAGTGTCCAAAATGTCACACATGGAAAAATGCTGTCTTCTTGCTCAGAGCAGACCCTCAACCCTCATCTATGGAAATTAACCTTTTCTTCAGTTTTTTAACCCTTGTTCTGTAAAATCTGGAGCTGAGAGACCCAGGTGAGCATAAGTTGGGAATGGGTAAACAGATTAATTGGCCGGTAAGTACCATTTGATTGCCTTGGCGATTGTGCCTTCCATCAATTTGTTGATGATGATGGTAGTCTGATAACTGTAAATACGCAGATGGAATGGTCTAGACATGAAACGTCAGCCTTCCTGCTCCTCTGATGCTGCTTGGCCGGCTGTGTCATCCAGCTCTACACCTCGTCATCTGGTATTTCTGTTGCTTTTTGTGGGTTGGACATAGTTGGGCAATTTTCTACCTTGTTGGGTAGACACCAGCATTCTAGCCATAGTGGTACACCATGGTTGGGGACATGGCTAAGTCTCTAATACTAACCTTCAGCACAGTCACAAGGATACTCTCATAACTCTTGCCGTATTCAGAATGTGTAGCCACTTCTTGATATCAGGTGAAATGAATTGAACTGGGATGGGCAATGCAGGGAACTTCATGAGGCCAAGTTGAATCATCCAGTTGGTGCCAAAATGGTGGACAGTGCTTTTGCCTTGTCTTTTGGCGTACACATGTTGGGCTGCAATAATGAAGATAGGGTGTGCTTGGAACAGCCTCTTCCTATTACTTGTTTAAATGTCCACCAACACTGTCGACTGCACCAGAATGCGTCATAGCTAACAGAAGCATTTGGAACTGTAAGGAAAGCAAGCTATGAACTAAGTGCCATAACCAGAAAGAAAAAGAGGTTCTTATATGAAAGTAGATTACGTTATTCTGATATGTTACCCTTTGAGGACAAAGAGCTCAGTGTAATGTCTCTAATTCTAGGTAGGCAAAAGCAGGTGGCTCAAACAACTATAATTCACTTTTAAAGGATTTTATTGATTTTCATGATCCACAAATATTTGTTCTCATATCAGTTGGGTTAAGTCACCATGACTCTTTTAGCTTGAAGAACAACAAAATAAAATGCCCTGATATTTTCAAAACACTGCAATGGCAAGGCATGACATTACTTTAGGGACTTAAAACACAACCGTCTCACAGCACTGCTGGAGGAGTTCTGCAAGTTTAGGCTCATTTAGAATCAGTCTGCCATTGTATAACTTTTGGCAGTGACAACATCAGAAGTAACAGTCTCCAGAAGAACATTACAAATCTACAGGTTTTGTTGGGAAAATCAAAATCTGTTCATCTGTATTGTACAACTGAATGATGTAAATGTTTATTTAAATGACTTGAGCCCTTAACAATTATGGTTTTCAGGAGTTCTACATACTTTACTAATTGCTTATTGATTGTGTTTATTTGTATTCAGTGCTGAGTATTAACCAAAGTTAATCAGTTATGCTACAGTCAAAGCCCTTGTGACACAGTGACAGTATCTCTACCTCTGACCCAGGAGCCCTGTGTTCAGGTCCCACCCGCTGTAGTAAGTGTACCATGACATCTCTGCTGAGCTTTATTAGGGAAATATCTACATGTGATTAATAAAGGTGCAAGTTAAATCTGTGATTGTAGTTTTTGGAGCTGTGTCTTTGGAGATTGTGTTTCTGTAAATTAGAGGTAAATATTGGAATCTAGTTGTGTCCTACACCAGTTGGCTTTCTGGCATATCACACCCTTGATATTTTTCTTAATCATTCTCCAAGTTCAACACTATTTTCTGCTACAATTGCGGTATATTTCATAGGACTTTTGTAGAATTCAGAGTCAGAAACAGGTCATTCAGCCCAGCTGGTCTATGCAAGATTTTACTACACAAGATTTCTGTTGCTCAACAATCTGCACAGTGAATGCATCCATCACCCACAATAGAATGGTCCGAGTAAAGCTAGAAAGTTGTTAAGGGCAGAGTGTGAATCTGCCTGAGCTGTCTCAAACAGTTGATGCCACTGTTTTCCACTGAGGTGGTCTCCCCATCTTTTCCACCTCCCAATTCATTGGTAGTATTTACTCAAAGTCAGATTTAACAAAAGAGAAAATCCAGCAAAAGCTTCGCAAGTGGTTGTAGATCTAGGATCTTGTGTCGACCAAATAAATCCCTCAACATAATCAGGAGAGATTCATTAGGGCAAACTTTCCATTTCCATTCAGAGACTTAGGTTTAACTTCTCTGTTTGGAGTGGGGTTGACGGATGTTTAAAATTAATTTACAGGATGAGGGCATCACTGGTCAGGCCGGCATTTATTGCCCACTCCTAATTGCTCAGAGCACAATTTAAGAGTCAACCACATTGCTATGGGTCTGGAGTTACACGTCAGGAAGGACATACTAGCCCTGGAGCATGTCCAGCGGAGATTCACACGGGTGGTCCCTGGAATGGTAGGTTTAACGTACGATGAACAGCTGAGGATCCTGGGATTGTATTCATTAGAGTTTACAAGTTGGAGGGGAGATCTAATAGAAACTTACAAGATAATGTATGGCTTAGAAGGGGTGAATGCTGGGAAGTTGTTTCTGTTAGGCGGGGAGACTAGGACCCGTGGGCACAGCCTTAAAATTAGAGGAGATAAATTTAAAACTGAAATGAGACGGCATTTCTTCAGCCAGAGTGGTGGGCTTGTGGAATTCATTGCCACGGAATGCAGTGGAGGCCGGGACGTTAGATGCCTTCAAGGCAGAGATCGACAAATTCCTGATCTCACAAGGAATCAAGGGCTACAGGGAGAGCACAGGGAAGTGGAGTTGAAATGCCCATCAGCCATGATTTAAATGGTGGGGTGGACTTGATGGGCCGAATGGCCTTAATTCCACTTCTATGTCTTACGGTCTTATGGTCTTACATGTAGGCCAGTCCAGGCAAGGATGGCAGTTTCCTTTCCTGAAGGACATTAATGGCTCAGATGGAATTTTCCAACAATCGGCAATGGATAAATGGCCATCATTAGACACTGAATTCCAGATATTTTTTAAAATTGAAATTCAAATTCCACCATCTTCCATGGCAGGTTTTGAACACAAGTTCCCGGGACGTTAGCTGTGTTGCTGGATTAATAGTCAGTAGGCCATCACCTCCCTAAAGTGGTGGTGTTTAACCACTGAATGAGTAATGATAATGAAATGTTCATTAGTCCCTTGCGCAAAGGCTAGAAAACTCAAGCTGGAGTTTCAAATGCTGTTACGTTTCTGCTCCAGCTTGTGCTACACTTGAGCATCAATTCTTGGCGCACTACAGATTAATTTAAGCTAACACTCAAAGAAATAGTGAGAATAAATATTAAAAATTATAAGACCATAAGAAATAGGAACACAATTAAGCCTAAAAAGTGCCTCTTACTCTCTGCACCAAATTCCCACACTGCTCCAATGTCCCAGAAATGTATACAACTTGAATTATGCCTCATTTTAGATGTTATCTCTCCTTCCTGATCATGCAAAGCTCATTGATTCCAGGAGGCTCTCCCAAAGTTGGCCACAGTATGATACTTTCATATCAATAAATTCGTCTGAAAATCTCCAGGGAAATCTTATGAATCAGTTCACAGTTTAGGAAATCACCCATCTGTCAGATGCTACATTGTAAGAGGAAAAGTCTTCATTGTTTTCACTGTTGAAGGGAGGATCAGGTGCAAGGTCATTCACAGGGTAATATGCCTCCTGGAGTGTTAGACACCAGTAGACACACATATAGACACTCACAGGTCTTCTCACCAGGCATCAACAACAGGGAGTGGCATTCAATTCATTTTTCTGCCAGAATTCATTGGAAAGTAGCAGCAAAGCAGACAGGGTGGAGTTATTGTGTGACAGACCACTGAATTTGCTATGCTGGTGGAAAACCAAATATAGGAGTTACGGGTCTTCAGGGGCCCAAGTTAACATTTGCACCCAATGCTTTTGGACCTTCCCATAAAGCAACCCGCTCCCCACTCTCCCAAGAGCAGAAGAGAGCCTCAGACTAGAATTTACTGCTGTTTGCTGTTCCACATCCTCAAAGTTAGTCAGGAAGGGATTGTCTCATCTAGTTTTGTGAGGTAGTGCAAAGGAGCGGTTTCTAATGTGCGATGTTCAGCTCCCTGAGGTACAAAAGCTGGGTCACAGGTCAACTAGAAAGTTCAGAAAAATGAATAGCATACATCAATCCTCCCTCAGCCAGCAAATATTCTCATATTTAACCAGGTAGGAGGAAGGTGGCTAGTTACTTTGACTTAGGCGACAATCTAACTATAGGCATCTGACTCCCCAGCTTTATTGGATGCTAAACATTAAGCCTCCCCATCATTTTTGCCCCACTCCCACACCAGAACACTACCTAAGTATTACCATTTTTACTTTTTTCACAAATAAAGTAGTAAACTCCACTCTAGTTGGAGAAAATATGGATATTGGTACAAATTATGATGAGGTTGCATTAATATTTGGCCTACCACTCAACTGTTTCTTTGCTGTCATTTTAAACTGATCGCAAGCCAAAGAATTGCCTGTTGCAATCAGTTATAATGGTTTTCTTTCAGTTGTTTTGGATTCTAGTGCTTTAATGTGTCCTCCATAGCATATCTTTGGTGGCCACAACCCTGCACATGGCAAATCTCTGGACCAAAGCCACAGGCAATTTTGTGCTCATAATTCTTTTGGGAAAGGGCAACATGGGCCCAGGAACTGAAAGTTGATGCAGCTTCAGTGTGTTCTCCTGAGGAATGCACTGAGATATTCAAATTCAGCGTTTAAAACAAAACAAATCTTGTCTGTGAGCTCTTGGGAAAAATTTAATCGACCACAAAGCTTCTTAATCTTCTCAAGGCTGACTGAGGGAAGGGATGACATTCAGTCGGTAAGCCTCAGCTCCCAGTAGACTCACTACTCCTTCAAAGTGACATACAGCCATAGAATGCAATGGATAGAGCTTCATCAACACAACGTCATAGCTCAAAAAAATGCAGACAGTGGAAGCCTTTTTCCTTTGTGCTGTTATTGAGATCAAAATTTCCTCTTACGGGGATAGAATGGGCATCCACATTCTCCGTATCTTATGGTCAAATTCCAATCTAATACATAGGTGTGAGGAGGGTATATTTTAGGTTGAAATAGATGCTGGGTACAATCCCACCTTCCCCCCAGATCCCCCCCTCTCCACTCCCCCAACCCCAACATCCGCCCACCTGCGGAGTTGGTATTCCCATTTGCACAGAACTGTTGGATTTGGAAGTAACAGGCAGCTGTTAATAAAGTGCATATACATTGGCACTGTCAATGCCTGTGGAGGTCAGGCCTGAAAGAGGATCCATGGCTCTACTTCTTGTACAACCGTGCCCTGAGTGACCTTGGAGAATATGTTGACAAACATTTTTTTTGGTAATTTTTGAGGTTCTTCTACCGAGAGCAGGAAATGTTTGCTGATTTAATAGAGATGTTTTGTTTTCCTCTCTTTATTCATTAAGGGGATGAGGATGTCACTGGCAAGGCAGCATTTATTGCCCATCCCCAATTGCCCAGAGGGCAGTTCGGAGTCAACTACATTGCTTTTGGTCTGGAGTCACATGTAGGCCAGACCAGGTAAGGATGGCAGTTTCCTTCCCTAAAGTACATTACTGAACCAGGTTGTTATTTTTCGTCGACAATCAACAATGGATTCATGGTCATCATTATATTCTTATTTCGAGATATTTTGTTGAACTCAAATTCCACCGTCAACTGTGGCAGGATTCAAACCCAGGTGCCCAGAATGTTTTCTGGGTCTCTGGACTAACAGTCCAGCGATAATACCACTAGGCCATCACCTCCCCTGTTCAATGTAAACCAGTGGTTTGGATAGAATTAATAGACAGGATGTGTTTCCACTGCCAGGTGGGTCAGCAACCAGAGGACACAGGATTAAAGCATTGGGCAAAAGAGCCAGTAGAGAAATGAGCTGATGTGATAAGTTGTTACGCAGGAGAACGTGCTAACTGCTTTTGCAACGGAATAGGATTCAATGGAAGTGACAACGTGAATTCAATCAAACATCATAGAATCCCTCCAGTGTGGAAGCAGGTCATTCAACCCATCGAGTCCACACTACCCCTATGAAGGCCACCCCAATCAGACCCACCTCCCCGTACTCTCCCAGTAACTCTGAATTTCTCGTGGCTAATCCACCCATACTACACATCCCTGGACACGATGGGTAATTTAGCATGGTCAATCCACCTAACCTGCTTATTCTTGGACTGAGGAAGGAAACCAGAGCATCTGGAGGAAACCCACGGAGGCACAACGAGAATGTGCAAACTCCACACAGACACTCGTCCAAGGGTTGGATCAAACCTAAGTCCCTGGCATTGTGAGGTAGTCGTGCTAACCACTGAGCCACCTTGGATAAATCTGTCAAGGGAAATGAGTTGCTGGGCTCTGAGGAAGGGCAGGATTGTGGAATTATTTAGAGCCATAGTGGTGTACAGCATGGAAATGGGCCCTTTGGCCCATTTTGCCCATGCCTGTTTTCAGTAGTTAAACCTGCCTGCGCTTGGTCCATATCTTCTCATACCTACCCCATCCATGTACCTGTCCAAATGTTTTTTAAATGATGAAACTGTGTTTGCCTCCACCACTATCTCTGGCAGCCCATTCAAGATAGCCACCACCCTTTGTGTGAAGAAACTGTCTCTCTGCATAGTCTTGTATCTTTCCCTGCTCAAGTTAAACCTATGTCCTCTAGTTTTAGACTCTCCTCCCATGGGGTAAAGCTGTCTGCTATCTACCTTATGATTTTATAGACCTCTGATTTGAATATTCTTTCAAAGATTCAGCACAGCCCAATGGGTTGAATGGCCACTTCCTCTGTTGGAAAATAAAATGATTTTAAGCTGGGCAGCTTTTCTCCAATTATATGTACACCTGCATTTTCTTTGTCAAATAAACACTCATGGACAAGGCCAGGAAGTGACTTTATCTTAAACTTATTACTGAAAGAGCTTTACTGTAAATCTGGCCTTGCTTTGACTGACATAGGAGTAGTTGCTGAAGCTTAAAGATGTCATAGGAGCAAAATGTAGATGAATATTTCATTTTGCAAAAAACTGATTTATCAAACAATTTAGCTTTTAAAAAATCTATGAAAACACCTGTTTTCATCCTATTCATTAATCAGATAGCTGAATTGTCTATCTGTAATTGAATAGTATCCAGCATGGCTTTTGACATGTTTAGATATCTTGAATTCTATCAAAAGGATGTTTCTTTGCACAAAGTAAAACACTTCCTCATTTCTCTCCATGAAGATCTGCCTTGTTAATTGTTTGAAAACTTGAGGTGCTTTTTGATTAAAGGACATCTTGACAACAGCAGTCCTGGTATATTAAAATTAAATTTAAAATCCTCTCCATGATATGAATGTCAGTTTGGAGTTTGCCTTTGTCTTCTGTCCAGGATTCCAGCTGAAAACCATTTTGTGTTTTTCTTGGCTATTTTCATGGGCCATTCTTCCTCGAAGGAATTTTGAGCAATTTTCATGCATGGCTGTAACCTATGAGGTGAAAGAAAGCAAGAAGAAATATATCCATGGCATTTGTGAAAAATGTAGAAGTCATGTGATTGTAGACCCAAAAATGTACCTGAAATGGTGTTTGTGCCTGCATCCCACACCAGGTACGGCATGCATTTCCTCGACGTGGCTTTTTAGAAGAATTAAATATAATTAACCTTGCAGAAGCATGCCTTTTTGGTCCAACTGATCTGTGCTGGTGCTTTTGTTCCTCATGTTCCTTCAACCCCCACCCTTTTGCATCTCACCCTCGAAATATATTCTTTTCTGCTTCATGGATTCATTTAGATTCCCCTGACATGCATATATACTAACCACCTTATAAATGCTCTTTGTGCTAGCAAGTTCTACATTCTAATCATTCTCAGAGTAAAGAAGTTTTTCATGAATTCCCTGTTGAATTTATTTGTTAGATGAGCTCTCTCACATTTGTAATTCCCAGCCTTGGTTTCCCCCACAACTGGAAACATCTTCTCTCTGTTTACCCCATCAAATCCTTTTGGAACTTAAAGGTCTCTCTCAGGGTCATATTCTCAGAATTCTATTTTCTGTAGAAAAGAATTCAAACCTGTTCAAACTCACCTGCCGGTGATAAATTCCCAGTTCTGGAAATATTCTTAAAATGTTTGCTTTTCACCTACCTCAGTGTCTCTGTAACCTTTTGCAACATCAATGTCTAATTACCATGTCAAATGGCATGGGTGACCAAGTATTCCACATTTTTCCATCATTGCAACAACATATGACTTTGTTGTTAGAGTTCTGTTTAAACCAATCTTTATCATCAGCTGTGTCCATCCACAATTCATGGATATCTGTACAGAGCAGGATATTGTCACAAGTTGTGCCAGCCCTATTCACACTGCTGTCTTGATAGGAATTATTGGCACTGTTCATTGTTCACAGGGATGGTCCTTTTATATTATAGAAAAAGTAACAGCAAGCGCAAAACTTCTGAAGTAAAACTTCTGGAAGTAAACATCAGTGTCTGCTAACAACTTCTGTTTCTATGCCTGCTTTAGTTGTATGAGTATTAATTACAGATTAATGTTTATATTTTTCCAACATTGAAAAGGGTAGCGCTAGATACCATGACTGGCTGAGATGGCAGGAGTAGGATTTTTAGTGATTTGTGGGCTACATTAGTACAAAGATAGCAAATGTTTGTTCAAAGAACAAAGTTTTGAGCAGTCTTTTTTTTGAGGGGAGAGAGGTGGAGAAGTTTGGGACAGGACTTATAGAGTTTATGCTAAAGGCATGCCACCAATGGGGAATTAAATTTGGAATAGACCAGAGATGAAAGATTTCAGAGGTTTGTAGGGTTGGAGGAGTTTAATTGATATTCCTCTCTTCCCCATCCAAAACAACAACAGCTGAAAATTAAAAACAATTCTATGTTTATTTTTGAAAAGTGATGACCTACTCTTTCACCTGAGCCCTTTTGATAGACAAACATCCTGTTAACACTTCATAGATCTTTGATAATTAGGTAAGCTAATGCAAAATTGATGTTGTATTGGAGGGGCAACTCATTCGTGCCTGGAAGCTGCCCGTGATGAGCTGTTGATGGCATAGGGTGCTTCTGCCATTCACAAGGGTCTTCACAGAAGTGCCCCAGTGTTCTCTTTGTTACAGGTGATTGTGTCTGTATTTGCAAAGGGACACTATCTGACTTGACTTTCTCATGGCAGTTAGATATGCTGGTGGCTCTGTGGTAGGAATGAGGGCAGGCCTTCACTTTATCCAAAGCACAAGGAATTATTTTCTGGTTTCTGCTTGCTGTTGTCAATTCACTTTGCACCATTAAGCTCTTGGCAGGGCCCACTGGATTCCCACAGCAACTACACACAACTTTATGCCTCACTGAGATGTTAATGAAATAGTCAGCAGAAAGTAAAACAGGAAAAGAAGCGATCTCAATCTTGATGAAGAGTCATAAGGAGATGGAGAGTAGTGTTAGGGAACTGATACAATTCAAGAACACCCTCATTGCCTCATGCTATGCTTAAGCCAATACTGTGACTGGCACAATAGGATTCCAGTGGAGAGTATCTCAAGGTGTGGAAGTTAGCACATACATTGTCCCTGGAGCTGGTTGCTCCTTTGCTCTTAGCAAGGTTCTTCAACTCCTTAGCTACTTCAACACATTTTTACTTACATCTGTACCTGGTGAGTCATCAATTACATCCCCCTTTTCTAGTGTCTAAGACCTTTCATGTGCTCATTTGAGACGAGATGTTAAAATCAGAGTCATGTCATCAGTGAAACCTTCATGATTTACATGAGTCTCACGTTCATTGTAGACATTATTCCGGACAGTTCAAATTTCCATCTGGCTAATCTGGGAAACCTCCTTTCTTCTGGAGTCTAGCCTTTAGTTAAGGAAACATGTTTGAAAGCCAACTGTTAAAGGTATACACACACACACACACACACACACACACACACACACACACACACACACACACACACACACACACACACACATGCACATTCAATCATATACGCAAAAAAGTGACAAAAGTGTAATGCCTTGATTTAATCTGAGATGCAGATCAAGTGTTGCTCGGGATGGTGGTGTAAGGGTGAGGGAGGCAACTCCTAAGATGTTATTGGGGTAATGGGCTGATGAGGCAATTATAGCCCCCCATGTTTTTGCACCAGGCAGCTTAGTCACATGACACATGCATTTCCTGGCCAGATTAAAATACTGATGTGCATCTTCAAATAAAGATATATTCATTTTTTCTATCTTTACAATTCTAACTCTTCAAATCATTCATCACAAATCTTGATTTTTTTGCTTCTTTGACTATGCCTTTTTTTCCTTACTCCTCTGTGAATCACTTTGATGCCTTTTTCTGTATGAACGGCACAAATGTAATACAAGTTGATTATCTGGGTGTATATCATAATAAAAGTGTTTATTTTTCTAAATCTTTTTCTCTAGTCATTCCACAAGACCTAATCTTCAGATGCCATGGTGAACCCTTCCTGCAACATTGTCCAAACCTTGAAAGAGCTCCTTATGTTTCGATTCCAACACTGAACCTTTGGTCTGGGTCTTTCCTGTTATTGTCTATTTGTTGAGTTAATGTGAACAGAAGGTCATTACTCTAACCTTTGTTCAATTCTTAAGTCTGTACTGGTAGCGGAATCTTCTGGCCTCTTGCATTGGATGGTTAACACAGTGAAAAATTAATGACAGGGTTGCATTGCTTAGCTTTATTAAAAAAAATGGTCTGCAATCCATTACCAGAAAGCTAAATGGCCAAACACGAAGGAACAAAGACAGCTCTATACAATACTGAACTCTTTGAAGTCTCTCCCCACATCTGCTAATCAACAAGAAAACATCACAGTCCACTCTCCCAAAGTAGAATCATCTCCAGATGTAAAGTACAGAGCCCAAGCAAGACCCTCACTAACACTCTGTCAGATGAGGTGGTGACAATGTTGGGGTTTGGCCCTTTCTCTCAGAGAAATATTGGGGACATGTAATTTCATAGTATGTTTGAAAATTATTTCATGGATGAGAGGACTGTTGGCAATGTCAACATTTGTTGCTCATTCCTAATTGTACTTGAATTTAATGGCTTGCTCGTCAGTTTCAGAGCACAGTTAAGAGTCAGCCACATTTCTGTGGATCTGGAGTCACCTGTAATAGACCAGTTAAGGCAGGTTTCTTTCCCTAAAGGCTGCTAGTGAACAAATATGGGTTCACTGGGTATTTGCAACAATTGATGTTTGCGTTATGGGCATCATTACTGAGAGGAGCTTCATATTCCACTTAATTGAAACGTCTGTAGTATATAGTTTAGCCTCTGAACTTCTAGTCCCGGTGACATTACAATTAGCCACTGCTTCCCTCAGTCCCAGAGGGAAGTTTGTGCCTTTTTCTTTAACGGTGGCTGCAATCAAAGTCCCAAAAGGTGGAATATATTGTCCCATCTTTTCAACTTGGAAAATGTCCATTGCCAACTAGCCTGGAAAATTTGACTGTTGGTGCTAACTGAGGTTGATCAGATAGCAATCTGGAAACTCAGGCAGTGCATGACAGCAAGATGTATTTTGGGATGAATTGGTTAGTTGATTAGGATCACCCCTAGCCACTTGGATTATCTTGGATTGTCCAGGTAAGCACAATTAATTTCCAGGATACTGCTACAAAAATTCCAGTCAGAAAAACCATTGGAGCAACAGTAAATTCTTTGTAACTATTATTGTTACGCCTTGGTTTATTCTTTATAGAAACATGAACCATGGGAATTAAGGTTCTTGAATGAGAGTGAAGAGCCATTAATTATATCATAAAAGTTGTGTTGACTTTGCTCTTGACATAGGAAGGCAGTGTATTATGAGGATGGACATGTCGGGTAATGCGGGGTCGGAGCTGTTGGATATCAAATGATAAAAGGGACATGTTCACCTGGAGCTGGCAAGTCAGGGTTGAACATATATTTGAGGTTAAAAATAATTTTACAAAGGAAGGTGCCATTATTGGATTTTATTTTTCGAGGATGAATGTTGGTTTGCTCAAAACAATTAAGATTCATAGATATTGTAGCAGTAGAGTTAGCTGAGTTGCCAAGTAATATTTCTGGTCTCGTTGTGCTGCTAAAGAATGTTTACAGAGTCTGCTTAGGTAAGGAAGTATAATTAAGAAATAACTTGCTGAGACTTCCTCTTGATGGAGAAGCTGCAAAAGAGGGTAAGATCGTGTGGCAATGCATCACTTCCTGTAATGTGTCTCATTGGCATATATGGGCAGGCATAAACTCTTCCACAACATCTCTCCCCAAGTGTGTGCTTTCACTCATTAAATAAATCTCCCCAGAATATTGATCATGCCCATTAGATTACATCTCCCCTCCAAGTCACTGATCCTGCCCATTATGTTCCAGCATGTGCTTTTCAGAATGATCCCGTTGAACTTGAAGGGGTTGAGCAACATTTTCATCTTCTGCAGCGTTCCGACGATTGCAGCCTGACATATTCCTACCGATCTGAGGGTGTTCTTTCTCCTCTGGTTAAATCTACATCTGTGCCAACGAGGCTGTGAATTCAGGTCAGTGACGCCTTAGCCTTTGAAGAGAATAAAACCCCAGATAACTGTATGAATTTTTCATTTGGAAAATATGTTTTACACATAAAAGAATCAACTGCACCTTCAGGGCTCTCAGCTCCCACAATGCCTTGCAGCATGGCTTGGCAGGAGTCCCTCTGAAGTCTAAATAGTTGGATCAGTGACAGAAAAACTGGCAAGTGTTGGCAGGGAGACATACAGGGAAGCAGGACTCGGCTGAACACTTTCACATTTTTAATTAGCCCCACACACACACATATCTTAAAGCTATAATAAATATGCAGCTGACATCCCAAGCATTATTTTGGCGAGGGAAAAAGAAAACGTTGACACTCGCTATGTTATCTGTTACCTTATTAATATAATTTACCTACATCTTATCTCATGAAAGTAAGGTATGAAAAGCCTTTTTTTGTCATAATTTCAATCAGAAAGCAAAGATAAATGTCTACCATTAACTTTTATCTCACTGATGTTCCTGGGTGGCCGTATGGAATTTAAACTTTAAGGTTCCACCTACCCCTATTGAAGACAAACATTATTTATCTGCCTCCCTGCCCCAGAATAGTCAAAAGTGGTATTTGACTCCAAATCACTACTTTTGCTGCTTCACCCACCTCCCCCATCAGCACCCACCCTTCAATAAATGAGGTGCATGTTTTAAGATGCTGCTGAGCTGGTGTTAGGACATGAAGGAAAATGAGGAGAGTTTTAAAAAAAAAGATGTGGGTGATATCAGACAGTTATGGAGTCACAGAGATGTACAGCATGGAAACAGACCCTTCGGTCCAACTGGTCGACGCTGACTAGATATCCTAACTTAATCTAGTAGCATTTTCCAGCATTAAGCCCATATCCCTCTAAACCCTTGCTATTCATATACCCATGCAGATGCCTTTTAAATGTTGTATTTGCACCAGCCTCCACCACTTCCTCTGGCTGTTCCATACATGGACAACCATCTGCATTAAAAAGTTGCCCCTTAGCTCCTTAATAAATCTTTCCCCTCTCACCTTAAATCTATGCCCTCTAGGTTTGGACTCCCCCACACTGGGGAAAAGATTTTGTCTATTCAGCTTATCCATGCCGTTCATAATTTTATAAACCTCTAAAAGATAATTCCTCAGCTTCCAATGCTGGAGAGAAAATAGCCCCAGTCTATTCAGCCTCTCCCTGTAGCTCAAACCCTTCAACACTGGCAACATTCTTGTATATCTTTTCTGAACCCTTTCAAGCTTCACAACATCTTTCCTTTAACAAGAACACGAGAATAGAATGCTGTTTTATTTAGTTTTTTCTCATGGTGACTACAATTAAGTTCTTGACCTAATTTTCAGGCTTACCTGTCCATATCTAATAGAATGTTGTGTTGGAAATACCCAGCAAGTCAGGTAATACAGGAGGAGAGAGAAACTGAGATTAATTTCAGGTTTCGATTACCCTTTCTCAGTCCTGTTACAGATGTGTAGAGTTTTATAAAGGTGGGGAAAAGGCAGCAAAGAATAAATTGGAAGCTCTATGACAGCTGGACAGCAAAAGGAGCTGACAGCTGGAGACAGAAAGGGACTAAATTTGTGGCTGGAGGAGGTGTGAATGGAAAAAGCAGAATTACCAGTCACTGCTCATCAAAAATTGGGAAGAATGGTCTTGATCTTTTGAGTACTCTGCTGAAATCAAGTACTCCTACACTATAGGAGAGGTGTCTTGAAATTTCTGATGAAACGTCAGCTTTCCTGCTCCTATGATGCTGCTTGTCCTGCTGTATTCATCCAGCTCTACACCTTGTTAACTCCACCATGTAACCTGACTGAGGGGCGATGGTTGGTGTTGCATGATGATATCCATCAGATACCAGAAGCTCCCCTGGAGACAATAGGAAGAGTGTATGAAATAATCTAACGATTACTGCCATCGCCTTTATCCTGGCCACTGCTGACTTGGGCAGAGAATTATGTAGATCAAATTAACAGTGTGAGTAAAAGTTCAGTATAAATTGGGAAAAGCATAAAATTGTCCACTGGTCTCCTGCAGTCAATATTTACTTTTCTCATGTTAAACGTTTCCGAGGTCATCCAAATAAAAAATATAATTTGTTGAGAAATTTGATCCTACAATACAGAAAATTCACAAAATTCCACATTTTATATGTGTGTTGGTCGAAATGCACAAGTTGGAATGCTAGATGCAATTTGAGATGTTGTTTAGATGTAATATGAGCTTCATGGAATACATGGATCTCCATATTTTTTATTGATAATGACCAGCTTAAACCAAGTAGAATCCATAACATTTCACAAAAGTTCAGTAAATTTTAGATGATATTTTTCCCTCTCTCTCCAACATCACAACACATTCTCAAAACACAAACAGAGATGGTACTGAGATAACCAAATGTGAAGCTGGATGAACACAGCAGGCCAAGCAGCATCTCAGGAGTACAAAAGCTGATGTTTCGGGCCTAGACCCTTCATCAGGGGCTCTGATGAAAGGCCTAGGCCCAAAACGTCAGCTGTTGTGCTCGTGAGATGCTGCTTGGCCTGCTGTGTTCATCCAGCTTCACATTTGGTTATCTTGGATTCTCCAGCATCTGCAGTTCCCATAATCAGAGATGGTACTAGCACTGTTACTTCAATATAGTGTAACACATAACTCTATCCTTCACATTCTATCTCATTCTGCTAGGTAAACCATAAGTAGATGAGACTTAGACACTTAGGATCTCTCTATTGGTTTTCCATGACTCCGTAACAACTTTCTAAGTTTTCAATGTTGAATGTTTAAGACTTACCTAATTAGCTTGCCAACCTTCCTCCATCAGATAGTCATGCTGCCCATTAGAAACTCCTACTCATGCATCTGGGACATCCTTGTTTTACATCAAGTTCTTCACCTGCCAGATTCCATCTTGGGTAGCAACATCAGTTAATGCTCTTTTAATCTTATGAGATAAATAGAACTAAGGTTTCTAATGGACTCAGGTGTCATCAGGCTTTTGCAAAGACGAGAAGCTTAAAATTTTGGACAGTATTTGTTGCATGCTTCCATTAAAATTAGTTGAAGAACAATAGTGGGAGTAACTTTCATTGCATTAATACATTTATTGTAAAAGGATTCATAAACTAAACATTAAAAAATTATAATAATTTTTTAAAAATCTACTGGCAGTTATGCATCTCATTCAAGTGTGGCCACAGTCTGTGCATTTGTTGTTCTGGAGAAAAGTACATCAAAAATAATGAATGCTTTCGTTCTATTGTTTGCAGACAACAGTTTGTAATGCCAGCAGCCGCTGGTCCTTATGTTCCATGCTTTCTGAAGTAAATTATGAATAACAGTCTAAAGTTTTATTTACGTGTAATGCATTTTAGAGAGGGGACATTCAATCATTTTAATAGCTTAAGGCCCAACTGAGAATGGACCACTTTTGAGTTCACAATATGTAATTTCAGGGATTCTCTGATGCATGTATAAAATTATTGTTGCATTTTGTGGGTTATGGGGTCAATTCTGACTTGGGCCTTTTTCTGTGACCAGCACCTGCTCAAGCCAAAGGGCTTAATGATTAATGGAAATGGGTATGGAGAAGATTTATAGCAACATAGCATGGATGGGAGAATTTGAATTTATTGGATAAGGTACTTTTTGTTTTTATTTAAAACAGATGAGACTAAGGAGTGACCTAATTAAATATAACATCCAGAGGGGTCTGAATACAGTGGATAGTAAGATCTTATTTCTTCTGATCCATAACCAGATGGTATAGATTTTGGATAAGAGGTAGGAAGTTTTGATGTTATTTGAGGGGAAATGCTTTTGCCCAGAGGCAGGCGAGGAGCTAGACCTTAATAACCGAAAGGGTTGAGGCAAAAATATTTAACTATAGTTTAGATATACACTTCAAATGTGATACCTCAGATCAAGGGCTGGAAAATTGGATTAAGCCAAAAGGCTCATAAGAATTAAAAGTGTTGTTAGACCCTTCAGTCCCTCAAGCCTAATCTCGTTGAACCAGTAGTGCCTGAGCTCCACTTTCCTGTCTATCCCCGTAACCTCTGACTCTGCTTGCCCAGCAACATATGCCTGATAGAGCCTTGAATATATACAAAGAGCCAGCCTCCACTGCCTGCTGGCAAAGAGAATTCCAAAGATTGGCAGAAATAATGGGAACTGCAGATGCTGCAGGGTCCAGGCCGGAAACGTCAGCTTTTGTGCTCCGAAGATGCTGCTTGGCCTGCTGTGTTCATCCAGCCCCACACTTTGTTATCCGAAGATTAGCAAGCTTCTTAGAGATGTAATTCCTCCTCATATGCAACTTAAATGGTTGACTTCTTGTTTTGAAACTTGATGATTTCAAAACCTCATTACAGGATGCAATATTATCTCCACCCTGTCAAACCCCTGGAGTATCTTACATGTTTCAATAAGATCATTCTTCTAAACAGCAGTAAACTTAGAAGGAGGAAGTGGTGTAGAAGTTATGTGAATGGTCTGGTACTTCAAAGACCCAAGTTAATATTTTGGGGAAATGGGTTTGAATGTACCATAGTTAATGTGAAACAAAAACAGAAGTTGCTGGAAAAGCTCAGCAGGTCTGGCAGCACCCATGAAAAGACATCGGAGTTAAAGTTTCAGGTCCAGTGACCCTTTCCCAGAACTGATGGTAGCTAGGAAAATGTCTTTTTATATGCATACAATAAGGTGGGGTGAGGGGTTAGAGAGTGAATGATAGGTGGGGATAGAGCCCAAAGAGGGAGAAGACAGTTGGACAGACAAATAAGTTGATAGCAATCTGGCAGGGAGAGTGAATAGCTATTAATGGAGGTTATTAGTGGCGAACAATAGTAAACATGAAATTTGACTTCAGCAGAAATCATAGAAATGTAGAAGATAGGAGAAGGAGGAGGCCATTCAGCCCTTCGAGCCTCCTCTGCTATTCTTCACAATAACCTAATAGCCTAACTCACTAGCCTAATTCTATTTTCTATCCATAACCTTTGATCTTATTTGCCTCCAAGTGCTATTTCTAGCCGCCTCTTGAATACATTCAATATTCTGGGCAAATCAGGAGTTAAAAAAGCTAATCTAATGGTAAATGTTGTAAAAACCCATCTCATTTCTTAATGTCCTATACCGAAGGAAATCTACCGTCCTTACATGGTCTGGCTTATGTGTGACCCCAGACCTAAAGCAATGTGGTTGACTTGTAACTGCCCTCAGGTGATGTGGACGGGCAATAAATGCTGGTTCAACCACTGATGCCTATGTCCTATAAATAAATGCAAATATGACCTGAAGGGTTGAATTTCACAGCCATGAATCAGGTGGGCCGTATCTCACAATAAATGTAAAACAGCATGCGATGATATTAGATAATAAAATGTGAGGCTGGATGAACACAGCAGGCCAGGCAGCATCTCAGGAGCACAAAAGCTTTTGTGCTCCTGAGATGCTGCTGGGCCTGCTGTGTTCATCCAGCCTCACATTTTATTATCTTGGATTCTCCAGCATCTGCAGTTCCCATTATCACTGCGATGATATTAGGTTGGGTCATTATTCCAACCTTTGAAATTACAGAAGGTTAGTGAGCATGGATAGCTGCAGCCTGCTTGCAATTCTGAAATGACCAATAATGTAATAATCTTCTGCAAATTTCTCCCGGCTCGCTTCATTTTTCTTCATGACATGAAAAATAAATGTTTCCATCAGGTATGACATGCAGGATAAAGGTTTCACGACCCACTAGGATCATGGTTGACTATAGCAGCAGACTGTGTTGGCAAAGGTGGCAGCATTTGCACATTTTTAAACACAATTATAGAATCCCTAACGTACAAATAGAGGCCATTTGGCTTAATTAGTCTGTACTGACCCTCCAAAGAGCATATTATCCAGATCTACCCCCACCTTTCACTGTAACCCTACAGTTACCACGCTGACCCACTTAGCCTACACACTATGGGGCAATTTAGAATGGCTAAACCTGCTCATCTTTGGACAGTGGGAGGAAACCAGAGCAGCCAGAGGAAACCGATTAAGACATGGAACAAATTTGCAAATTCCACACAGTCACCCGAGATTAGCATCAAGCATGGGTCCCTGATATTGTGATACAGCAGTGCTGGCCACTGAGCCACCGTACCTCATTTTGTTCAACAATTCCAATATACTTAAAGCTTCATTTTGTCTCCATAAGAGAAAGAGACTTTGACAGTAGGAGGCCTGTGTCCTTGCTGTTCATTACCTTAACCTTATGACACATGATGCTCTTGGCAACAGTCATGCTTGGGCATGACTTCTTTAAATTCCTAATTGGTCTTCTTTTCTGTGGCCATCTAGCGCTTGATTGGACAAGCAGTGAGATGGAGGTGGGAGTGAGCGGACACGTCCTTCACCCTCCCAAAAGGTGACATAAAATCCAATCCAATTTATCACGAGGAATTGTATAGGCTTCTTGTTACCTGAACAACCAAAAAATGTTGTTTGAGAGGAACTATTAGAAGGTTTCAGAATTTATGAATGGAGTTGTTTGAGTCAAATTGTTCTGGATGTCAAAGGGTTCATAAACTAAAGGAGATAATCTTAGAATTAGGAGTCAGCAGGGAAATCAGAAGTGAAAAAAATCTCACAATGGATATTAGACAGTCGGATTGAATTAATGAGAAAAACCACCAAAGTAAACAGGGAAATAATATAAATGGCTTTAAGAGATAACAGATGTATGTCTGCAAAGTCATGGGATTGTGAAAGACAGTGAAATGAAGTAATTGATATCAATCAAAAAGGAATGGGCTTGTTCAGACTGTTGGGGAAATGCTTGTCAATTTGATGGAGAGTATGTGTATAATGCTGTATTATACCAACAACCTGGGTTCAACCCCCACTCCAGCTCTGGTAGTTTTTGGGGCCTATTTTTATACCTTGACCACAGGTCAAGACCCAAACCATAATTAACACCTCCTAGACAATGAGGATACTGCACTAAGACAAATTACCTTTAGAACGTAGGAGCATAAGAACGAGGAGCAGGAGCAGGCCACCTGGCCTTTTGAGATAATAAAATGTGAGGCTGGATGAACACAGCAGGCCAAGCAGCATCTCAGGAGCACAAAAGCTGACGTTTCGGGCCTAGACCCTTCATCAGAGAGCAGCCTGCCCCACCATTCAATAAAATCATAGCTGATCTTTTTGCGGCCTCAGCTCCACTTACCCATCCTTTCACCATTACCTTTAATTCCTTTACTGTTCAAAAAATGATCTGTCTTTGCTTGAAAAACATTTAATGAGGAAGCCTCAACTGCTTCAATGAGCAGGGAATTTCATACATTCACAACACCTTGGGTGAAGAAGTTCCTCTTTTGTTCTCCTAAAATTTCATTCGCTACAACAGTACAAAATAAATTCAAATTGTTTGCCAAATTCATGGTCATTTTAGTCCTATAATAACAATAGAAAGGAAAATTCTAAAATGAGTATAATTAAAATTGTTTTCTTTTCCATTAACAAATTGAATGATATATATGAAAACACATTGGCTAGTGATCTGAAAGGTAGAAAAACTGAATGGTTACTGAGAAAGAGCAAGTGATTAGGACCCTATGTCAAAACCATCTACAATTCAATTCTATGAATTGATGTGAAAGGCCCTAAGGAGGCAATATCTATAAAGTATTATCAAATAAATAATTTCTGAGCATAAGATTGTGAGTATTTCTTAGGAGTACATTCACAAGCAGTCACACCTCACTTTATATCAGAAACATAACAACAATGAAATACTTTGCATTGCAATAACTACACATTTGCAGTGCAGGCAAACTCAGCTGCCAGTTTGCAAACGACAGGACTCCACAAGTAACACTAATGTGAGTGTGCTGTTAATCTGTCCTTGAATGATGGAAGAATGTAGGCCTTGTGAATTCGCCAATCCTCTACAAAGAGCATTGTGGTGTTTTTAACATCCAATTAACTGGGTGAGTTGAGATTGTTGAATGTCAACATTGCCTGTAGCCTCAGCGCACCAATTCTGAAGAAGTGTCATACTCGACTGGAAACGTTAGCTCTGTTCTCTATCCACAGACGCTGCTCGACCTGCTGAGTTTATGCAGCACTGTTTTTGCAGACCTCTAGTGTCCACAGTTATTTGCATGTGCTGTACAGACTTCTGAAGCTGGGTCTGAACATCCAATTTCCTAACGTAGAATTAACAGTGTTACCAACTGAGACAAGCTGGCAACACACATCAACTAAAACAATCCTTGCCACATTCAGGAGTGTTTGGTACCTATCCAAATGTTTTTATTGCCTGTTCTTTGGAGCTGAATATAATATCTGTGATGTTTAGTTGAAAGCTGATAAGTCCATCCAAGGTTATATTAAAAAAAAACTATCAAATGATGCTTTACCTGGATCAAGAGTCTTTTGATTTAAACAAAGACTGAAGCTAGCTCTCATTTTTTAAAAGTTAATTGATTTGTTTTGGGTTTCAAACTAGCTTTGCAGAATGGATCCCAAAGGGGTCCTCAAGGTCAATAGATTTACAATATGTCAGCATTGGGCCAGGAATATCACACAGCAGTGGTACAATTTCATTAGAAATCTCCCTTCCATTTTCAGACTATGACTTGCAAGCCCATATTTCTTTCACTCCGCACACCACTATCAAATGGTTTCTGCCGAATGAGAGCACCATTTTTCTCTCGTCCGCCAAGTTTTTATGCTTCTCATTTTGCAAACATGTCAAGGTGCAGTCGTTGTGAGGAACATGTCTAAATTTTCAGAAAGGGTCAGTGTGACCCATAAAAAAGCATTTTGAAATCATTGTCTCATGCTATCTGATGCGCATCTCATTGGCCTCGCAATCCAACATGCTTTCCTTGAAGTTAATTGCCACCGAACCTCAACTCAAAGCAATTGCACAAAGAATCATAGGGGCCATGAGGAAATACTTTCTTGTGTATTAACTTGTGATTCAAATCCTTGATTTTAAAGGAACAAGTGGACTTCTTTGAAAGAGTAGGAGAGCGGGATTAATCAATGGCTCTCCCAAAGAGTTGGCACAAATGCGATGGGTCAAATGGCCTTCTGATTTGAGGTCTCTGAGAATTGATTGTTGGAAGATAATTTGAATAAGACATGTACTTTTATTCACACCTTCCTTTCCACAGGTCTTACCACCTGCCCTCACTTTGAAGCGAAGTGTAGTGAGGTCCTTGAAGCCAGAGCCAAAATTAGGTGGGTGCTCGCAGGCAGAGATTGAACAAATCTTTAAAACAAAATAGAATTCTACTAACACCCAAGTCAGGGCTGCCTGGGCAGCTCTTTGTTCCTGGCATGAGACAGGTGGCAAGAAACACATACATTCTCAGTAACCTGTACAATAGGAGGTGTTAATGTCACCTACAGCATCTTGAAAAAAAACACTCAGATTTCTACTGTCATTTCAACATTCATAAATCCCATGCATGCACATGAATCGTTTTGGCCATTAGTTGTATTACTGGGGCTGGTAGTTTATTAGGCTCTGAGAATGTCAACATATTGCTTCCTTTGATGGCACTGTGGCATGCAACTTGAAGACATCTGTGTTTATGGTTTGATATCATTAACATTGAACGCTCATAATTTCAATGAGAAGAATAGTCTCTGTATTTGTGCGGCAACGGAAACAATTGTGATAGCAATTAGTTGCTAATGCTAGCAAGAATCAAAGCATACAGCTTTATAAATAAATAACAGAGAGGTGGAGAAAGTATATGGTGCCATGCTCAGTACAGGATTCAGGAGCAAGTCTGTACGAGGTCCTGTACTAGCACCTCTCATTGATGTGTTGCACACAGCCCTCCTTTGAAAAGTGAGGAACATGAGCTCAGTATCATGATTCGAGAGCAACTATATTCCACTCTCCTGTAGGACACAGCACTCCACACAGGCCATCCTGAAGAAGTGCGTTTGACAAGAACCTACCGCAGCTAAAACCGAGTCAATGCCGATGATTCCTCTTGCCTTCTTTGCTGATCAAAGGCCAATGATTTTAGCTGGGAGCTCAGTGAAGTGCTCATTCTCAGGAAAGTATAGGCAGTTAATGGGTCCAGTTAAAATGCACACAGAGCTTATTCAGTTATGGAGCTGCTACTTGGCCCCCTGACAAAGGGATGACACTCATTACGGAGAGCGGCAGAATTACAACAGGAGCAGCAAAGCCTCTGCCAAAACGGTAATGAATAGTTTGCAGACAGTACGAGGAATTGGCATCAGTTACAAGCAAATTTGCCTCTTATATTCAAAATTTGTAACAGTTACAATTTCCCTCACTAGCAATTAGTTTGTGGTTGCCACAAGGTTTCCTTCAGTTTCTCAGGAGTTCTGTATTTTTGTTTGGTTTAGCTTGTTTGAAAATACACTCTGTTGACTGTTTCAAATGTATTCCACATCTAACAAAGTTCTTTTGTTTTTGAGAAGCTGGTAGTTATACTACAGTGACAATTTGTGATAGGCCAGTGCATTGCGAAAACATAAAATGGGTACCAAGACATTGTTGTTATTTATTGGCAGGAGGAATATCATTTCATAAATAAAGCTGCAGATTTCATATTTCACTACCTTTCCAAGCTCATTTAGACAGAATGGAGATTTAATCAGACTGGTGGGTTGCTACTGAACAATGGGAGTCTCCACATGCACCATTCTTAAACTAATGAGCACAATGACTGCATCAAGCCATTTCATATGTAACATAAAATGTGTCTTTTTCTCATGTTATATCTCAGAGTATCCAATGCTGGCAATTAACTTCAGTGCACTGGGGCGTCATGAGGGCAGGATCAGAAAGCAGTTAATAGAGCATGCGGGCTCCTCGCCTTTATAAACCAGGGCATACAGTACAACCTGCCCTTTATAAACCAGGATATATAGTACAAAAACAAGAAGGTTTTGATGAACGTTTATAAAATGCTGGTTTGGCTTCAAGTGGAGTACCATGTCTAAATCCAGGGACAAAATTTTAGAGAGGATGTAAAGGCATGAGACAGGGTACAGAAAATTATCATAAGAATGGTTCCAGGATTGAGGAGTTTTAACAACGTACACAGATTAGAGATGACAAGAGTTGTTCTGTTTGGGGAAGAGAACATTAAGAGAAGCTTTGATAGCGGTTTTCAGTAGCGGTGTGTACTATCTACAAGATGCACTGGAGAAATTCACCAAAGATCCTTAGACAGCATTTTCCAAACCTGTAACTAATCCCATCTGGAAGAACAAGGTCAGTGGATAGATGGGAATACTACTACCTGTAAGTTTCCCTCCAGGCACTCACAACCCTGACTTGGAAATCTATCATCGTTCACTTATTGTCACTTGGTTAAAATCCTGGCGTTCCCTCCCTAAAGGCATTGCAGGTGTCGTTACAGCACGTGGACTGCACTCAGTTCAAAAAAGCAGCTCCCCTCCACCTTCTTAAGGGCAAATATGGATGAGCAATAAATTTTGGTCTTGCCAGCAATGGCCATATCCCATGAGTGAATTTAAAAAAAGAGTCAAGACAGATTAGATAGGGAGAAGCTGGTTGAAAGATTACAAGCTTAAGGCAATTAGCAAAAGTAGCAATAGTTACATGTTTTATATAACACATGATGAGGGTCTGGGTAGAATGCACTTCCTGATCAGTGAGAAAGGTAGACTTGATTGACATGTGCGTTGAGAGAATTAAATCTGCAGTGAAGTCATTTGTTGCTCTACAGGAAAAGGTGGAGGAGCAGGACTCGGTGAGTTACTCTTCAGAGAACCACAGACTAAATAACTGCCTCCTGTGCTGGAAGCATTAAATAATTTTTAGCACAATGTTATTTTACACAGCACAATGAACATTTACCAGCATATTTTTTATCCCTACTTTAGATGGTAATATTGATGAGCAATAAGTTTGTCGAACAAACACCAATTCTGTAACTTGGTTTCCACACCTTACTGGTAATGCAGCAAGTGACAGGGTATAATCAATGGTAGGCAGAAGAATTACCACCTTAGTTCATTCAATGTTGTTAAACAATGATAATATTTTACAGGGAGACTTATTTTTAACCATTTTGTCTTCCAGATTTTAAAATATTAAACACAATACTCCAATATAAAATGAGGTTATGTTTTCTTAAAATGAAGACCATAGACATATTAACAAAAGCAGAAGTAGACTCTAATTTGTGCCTGTCAAAAGGATTACAGCTGAACTTATACCTTACCTCCACTTTCCTGCTCATTCTATATATTCCCTGCTTTCCTGCAAGATCAGAAATCAATCAATCTCAGCTTTAAATGACTCAAAATAGTCAAAGATTCAAAATCTGTGAGCGAAGAAATTTCACCGGAGTGGCTGACTACTTACCTGAATCTTTGTCTTCTAATTCCAAACAGGGTAACAGCCTCGTTACAGCGAAACTGTTTTTCTTAGTTCACCTCATTTTCCGTCTGGGATTTGGAAAGGTTAAATAAAAATGTTTCCCTGGTTGACCATTGATTGTTTGTCCAAACGATTTTTTTTCTCTCTCTGTTTACTCCTGGAAGGGCTTTCTATTTTGCAGATTAAAATAACAAATTATTGACTTGAAGGATTTTGTTTCTTAAAGCAACCATGGTGGGGAATAGTACTGTAAGACTGTATCAGTCACCAGGTAGAAAATCCCAGGAGCCGAAACCTTGTTGAAGAAGCTGTTAAACTGTTATCGCATTGTTCAAAGACTTGGATCAACAGCAACAGTATCATTATGGCAAAAAAAATACAAACTTACTCTCCCAAACAAAAGAAAGTTGTGTTTTTTTTAAATTAAACAAAATTTCCTTTGAACGGATGATTCCATTACCTGTAGATTTAGCAATTGTGTGACTGCCAGAAAATGCGAAAATATTTAACTGGCACAGTGGATGGCAGAATGGCCCAGTGGTCTGCATCACTGCCTCAACAGGCTGAGGAGCCAGATTCAATTCCAGCCTTGGGAAACTATCTGTCTGGAGTTTGCATGCTCTCCCATTACTAAATTGCTAGGGGTTGGTCTGTTTGGGGTGCTCTTCAGAGCGCTTGTGTAGACTTAATGGGCTGAATGGCCTGCTTCCACTCACTGTAGGAACTCTTTGATTAAAAGGATGATGTAGGCAAAAGCTGATACTAAACTTTACCATTTTAAATATGAACCTCAGCATAGATTCTACAAGCCAAGACTTCCTTAGGTCAGATTATGAGTTATAGATTTGGCACACAGTCTCAGCTGACCTAGTCACAGCTTGTTTGGGACAGGCATCTTGCTCCTCATAGCCCAACAATGTATTGAATACAGAACTCTTGTTTCCGACTTAGTAATTCTCTGTTCACATTGAAAGCTATTTTTCTGTGATTAATTAACGTATGATTTAATTATCAATGACATCGCCAAATTGAACCAAACAAGCAATTGCATATCACACACAGGAGGATAGTCACTTGTTCCACATGTCCAGGGGGAACTGTGAGTGAAGAGCAGGCAGGTCAAAAAATCAATGCCATAGTACTGAAGATCTAATTCCAACTCTTGCTCTGTTTGAATGGGGTGGGGTGGTGCCCCTGCTAGGACAAACAGAAATAATCCTATACAGCTTTGTTTGATAAACACTTTGTCTCTTTTTCACTCTGTAAAAACTACCAGCTAAAATTCCAACACTTCCATGTTGTGAATGGCAGTAAACAAAACGGAATCCCTTCAGAGGGATGGTGTAGACTTGATGGGCTGAATGGCCTGCTTCCACACTGTAGGGATTCTATGAAGAAGCACTCCTATTTAAAAATGTTCATTTAGCATATGATGGGTTAATTCTCTCCCATTTCCTTCGCTTCAATCGTACAACCCGCGTTGCATGCACATGGATTTATATTGGATCGCTAATCATTTTGCAACATTATTATATCGTTTCAAAATATTCCTGCCAAACACAATGGAGTGGACTTAAAATTTGAGGCAAGCGTCTGTATGGGGTGACAGTTTGGCTACTTTTGATGCTAAATGTGAATATTTACCACTGGCCTATCAACATCATACTCTTGCAAATGGTACATTACCCGTTATACTAACTCATATTATCTGTCAGGAAAGTGCATAACTCACCATCTTAACAATTGCAAATGAATCATTTGACCTTTATAAATAAGGCTGGATTTGTCTCTGCTGGAACAGAAGAAGAGAGAATTGTGTACCAAACGGAAATGAGGAAGAAGCAACACATCACAGAATCCAAGTAAAAGACTAAGTTAAAACAAAATGCATTTAACTTGAGGTGATTTAATAAAACGTTTTCAAAATCATAGCAGGAATTAGTAAAATTGATCCAGACAAATTGTTCAAGTTGATGAAGGTTTCAAAAACTAGGGGATGTAATTTTAAAACGAGACAACAAGGCAGTTCCATGGAGTTCTGTAATACAAAGAGATTCGATATACAGACTAAATTAACACTGAAAGCTATGTAAGGACATGATAGCAAATGAGACAGCTCAATAGGCCTTTTACGAATGAGGGAACAGAAACACAAAAAAAAGCTTGCAATTACCAAATTCTATATTGCTTCTTAGAAAAATTTCAAAGGGCACATCATGAGTGCTTTGAAGTTTGGATCAGTGTTAATTCAGTAGCAGATTCAAGAACCATTTCATACAACACAGAACATAAAACATAGAATATAGAACATAGAAAAATACAGTGCAGAACAGGCCCTTCGGCCCTCGATGTTGCGCTGACCTATGAACTAATCTAGGCCCATCCTCCTACATTATCCCATCATCATCCAAATGCTTATCCAAGGACTGTTTAAATGCCCCTAATGTGGCTGAGTTAACTACATTGGCAGGCAGGGAGTTCCACGCTCTTACCACTCTCTGAGTAAAGAACCTGCCTCTGACATGTCTTAAATCTATCACCCCTCAATTTGCAGCTATGCCCCCTCGTACAAGCTGACGTCATCATCCTAAGAAAACGACTCTCACTGTCCACCCTATCTAATCCACTGATCATCTTGTATGTCTCTATTAAATCCCCTCTTGGCCTTCTTCTCTCCAACGAGAACAGACCTAACTCCCTCAGCGTTTCTTCATAAGGCCTTCACTCCAGACCAGGCAACATCCTGGTAAATCTCCTCTGCACCTTTTCCAATGCTTCCACATCCTTCCTGTAATGGGACGACCAGAACTGCACACAATATTCCAAGTGAGGCCGCACTAGCATTTTGTACAGTTGCAGCATGACATCATGGTTCCGGAACTCAATCTCTCTATCAATAAAACTTAACACACCGTAAGCCTTTTTAACAGCACTATCAACCTGGGTGGCAACTTTCAGGGATCTATGTACATGGACACCAAGATCCCGCTGCACATCCACACTACCAAGAATCTTTCCAATGACCCAGTATTCTGCCTTCCTATTATTCTTCCCAGAGTGACTCACCTCACATTCATCTGCATTGAACTCCATTTGCCACCTTACAGCCCAATTCTGCAGTTTATCCAAGTCTTCCTGCAACCTGCAACATTCTTCCACACTGTCCACCACTCCACAGACTTTAGTGCCATCTGCAAACTTACTAATCCACCCACCTATGCCTGCGTCCAAGTCATTTATAAAAATGACAAACAGCAGTCATCCCAGAACAGGTCCTTGAGGCACACCACTAGTAACCTGACTCCAGGCTGAATATTTTCCATCAACCACCACTCGTTGCCTTCTTACAGAAAGCCAGTTTCTAATCCAAACTGCTAAATCTCCCTCAATCCCATGCCTCCACATTTTCTCCAATAGCTTACCACATGGAACCTTATCAAAGGCTTTATACACGTGTTCCCAAAAAGGCCTCGAGGTATATGGTCAGGGAATGTGTTTGATGGTGAATTTGGTTTATGGTGTAGTGCTGGCCAGGTCACTGGACAGAAAACCTCCTTCTCTGATTAGTGCTGCAACATCCTTGAGGTCCACCTGAATAACTGAATCAAACAGCCAGTTCGTTGGTTTAAAGCCTCGTATGATAAATGGCACATCTGACAATGTAGCATTGCCTCAATACTCAGCTCTTGAGTCACGAAGCAGCGTCTTCACCAAGTTATTAATCTGCTTCTTCTCTTCGCAGATGCACATGGACCTGCTCCAAATTTTCCTTCATTCTTGTTTTACAGATTTTCAAATTTTTGCTTGCAAAGTACTGTGCTGAAATCTCAAGAAACATGCATCATGTGGGATTCTACTGATCTCCTACCATAATGACCACTTAACAGGAGAACATACCCAAGACTAATGCTGCAGTGCAGCACTGAGGGATTGCTGCGCTGGCAGATGAACACTTTCTCATATGTGATACTAAACTGAAGCTTTATCTGCCTTTGCAATGGAGTTTTCACTGATATTTATTGTATAATTGTGCAAAGGTCTGAAAGTTTAAAACAGCAATGCCTTAAGAACCACTCACCATGATGTATTATGGGCTTTATGAGACAACAACTTAGGGTCTCAAAGGCGTAAGAGCTACCACCCATGTCCTCCTTGTAGTCTCCGTAATGATCCCTTTCATATGAATGTAAATTTTACTTAGTTGCTAATATGCTAGCTACATCTTACTTAAAACAAGGCTAGTGCACCAGACTAAGCACATCTCCATCAGTTTTGAGGAAGGGTCACTGGACCTGAAACGTCAACTCTGTTTTTCTCTTCACAGGTGCTGCCAGACCTGCTGAGCTTTTCCAGCAACTTTGTCTTTGTTCCTGATTTATAGTGCCCGACATTCTTTTTGTTTCTATTTAAGCAGATCCCCATTCTGAAAGAAGAAGACAACAGGGCATGTTGTAGACAACCTCAAACAACTTGGTGATCAACTGAGAGGATTTCTCATACAGCAATGTTCTGGAAATCCCCGCAAAGATTCTATCCAACAGTGTGATCAAATGTAAATTTTACTTAGTTGGACCTGAAACACAGGGCTTGATTTCACATGCAGTTGGTGAGGATGATGGGTGGAGGAAACGTTCAGTAAATTTAATTGCCCATTTAATTGACCATAGATTATTTAAATATGGCAGGTGGGCAGCTCATTTCTGACTTAGACTCCCAGCAAATTATGGAGATGAGCTTTGGCAATGTGCAGAAAGGTGGTAAGCTAGCCACCCAACCATTATCATTGGGTCTGGGCCCGAAACGTCAGCTTTTGTGCTCCTGAGATGCTGCTTGGCCTGCTGTGTTCATCCAGCTTCACACTTTATTTTCTTGGATTCTCCAGCATCTGCAGTTCCCATTATCACATTATCATTTCCCAACCTGTCTCTATTTCTCCATCAATCATACCCTTATGATTTTGCTTAATGGTACCTCAAAATGTCTTATAAGGTACTTACCAAAACATGGAGTTAGGCTAATATCATTTTACTCTTGATTTTTCATGTTTTCAGAGCTTACTGGAAAAATCAGGATCATTACCGAGAAAAAAGATATGCTGACAAAACTTTTTTTTATCTTGTACTTGTCGGGACTGATGCAAAATTTCAATGGGAGCAGCAGGGTAGAGAATATGTTGCTGATTGGCTGACAAATTAGGCTTTCATTGGTTGAGGTATTGCCATGAAGAATGCACCAGGGAGCTACAGTCTCCTGCATTGTTTTGTTTAATTCTAAAAAGATTCAATGCCTGGATATGACTTACCCATGAGAGTTGATTTACAGACCAATCAGTACCCTTTTCTCCTGCTGAATAAATGGTTGGCCTCTTTGAAATTCTTGCATCTGTCCAGATGCACACAAGAAGAAACTCTGTAACAACATATTAGGTTTACGTTTAGACTATTGTCATGTGTACTTAAGCAAAAAAACACAAGAGGACAGTGAAAAGTTTACAATGTCGCCACACATGGCTTCATTTAGGGACAAGTACGTCGGCACAAAAATTTAAGAACAAAGTAGGAAAGAAATAAGGAACAAAGTTAAAAGTTAAACAGCATAGTCACTGTTAGTATAGCGTAAAAGAAAAAGAAGTAAAGTTAAAACTTAAACATTAGAGTTCTTTTTGCATTAAATTGAATAATAAAGAAATAAAGTTCCAAGTTCAAACAATGTAGTCTTTCTTAAGTGCTTGGCCATGCTGGGATTGCATTTCCTACGAGGGCTCTATCTTGTTCAGCAATGGAAATGGAAATTCATGGAAATACTAGGATTATCATAGAATCCCTACAGTATGGATACAGGCCATTCGGCCCAACAAGTCCACACACCCCCTCTGACGAGCATCGCACTCAGACCCATTTCGCCTACCCCTGCATTTCCCATGTCTAACCCAAGTTCTGGCTTAAAAAGGCAATTGTTCATTATTTACTATTTCACAAAAGTCTTTTAAATGGATCTAGCCACAAAAAATCACTACAGTAACTCTTGTCAACTGGAACTTGACAGAGTGTACGGAAGCTGGTCAACTGACCTTTAAAACATGGCCAAATTGACTGACCATTTCCTCCATTCATCACCCGTAATTAAATACTGAACACCAGTAGGAGAAACACATTAATGTTTTTGCTCATGATTTCACACTTAAGGATTCTTTTCCAGTAAAACATACAGTAAACTGAGGAGGAAAAAGTGGGGCTGTTATAGTAGCCCACCTGAGAAACCAAACTTAACATCTGTCATATTGAAGTTTAAGTTCATACTCTGCGCTACGATGAAGGAGGTTCATCTAATTCTAGAACTAATTTAGATAACAATATCTCATCATTCAAAATAAATACCAATAACATTACACCAAGCAAAAAGATCAAGGTTCAAATATTTAATAAAACTATAAGGAATACTTGTGTTGTGGAATGTAAGTTTAATCGAACTTCCCATTAAATAACAGTTTAACCTCCATTATTTTAAATCTGTAGTAACTTACATTATAATCTGTCACAATCAATTTTGTTTGAAATTAATTACATTAATGAAATGAGAGGTACGATGTCTTGTAGAGAGGGAAAGACAGCAGCAGGATGTCAATGTCAGATAGAACAGCCGAGGTTGTTACCATAGCAACTTCATCAGTAAAAGCTAAGATGGAAACAGACACAAAAATGCACTAAAGTTACAGCATTATTGTGCAGAGTAGTTGAAAGAAAGCAAAAGCACATTTATGACTAAAGAGATCTAAAAACATAATTTTGTGACCCATGAAAATTGTCAAGGGAGTTCTATTTCTTCTGCTCTGACTCTTATAGAGTCACACAACTCTAGATTCAACAATATTTTAATAGTTTATTGTCCATTGACCATTTCAGAAACAGGGGAGTTATATAATAAGCTTCTAGACTGTGGCTGCTCATCAGTTACCCGTTATCTCACTGTTAGAGATGGTCATAGTAGACATCTGCTCCAGAAACATGTTGCAAACAACTTCTAAATTGTACAAGTTGGCTGCATTATTTTCCTTTTCTTTCTTAAATGCCATTGTTATCAAATACTGTTCAAGAAGTGAAGGATCTCTTTGCCTGCCAATATTAACAAGAAAAGGCAGTTGTCACTCTTGGTGAAGTCAGCAATGATTTAGCAAATCATCAACATGGCATGGAATGGGGAAAAACATGTTGAGGGGAAGCTTAGCTGAACTCCCTGTGCACAGTGATAGCCTGTTTCTGGCACCTTCCAAGCTTTTGGCAGCGCTGCAGAAACCGTTTAGTGTGTTCGCAGGTTTAATGGAGCGAATCTGCTGGAATGATATAGGAGAAAAGGACTCTCTTGCATCACAATCTATTCTACAGCACTGCAAGTTGGCTATTTTTTAAAAAAACAGTAAAACATAGCAGTGACGTAGAAAAATAAAGATGACTTGGTTCCACAATGGAATATTATAATAATGACAAATATATAGTCCTATGTTAGTGGAGGATATACATTGCAAGGAAATTCCTTGGTGTCACAGCATGGGTATTGCATGGTGCTGTCTTGTAGATCAATTTAAAGAAGAACACAGAAAGAGAACAAATCAAACAACTTGATCAGGGTTAAATGCTGTTTTATACCTTGCCATGAACGTGACATAAAAGGGTTAAAGTGTTGAATAACCATTACATAATTTATAACACAACTCTGAAAGAAGATATTTGGATGTAGATGGAAGTATCTCCATCTGGATACTTGAGAGTGATCTAACAAGCCCGTTAGGTAACTCCAACACGATCTAACTGTTGTCAATAAACTGCAAATGAGATTGGTGTCACAACAAGTTATGATGTGCAGGTCCCAGTGTTGAACTGAGGTGGACGAGGTAAAAAAAAATCACACAACACCATGTTATTGTCCAATAGATTAATTTGAAGACACAAGTTTGCAGAGTCTCGTTCCTTCTACAGGTGCAAGTGAGACCAGTGGCATCAGACACAGAATTTGTGGCTCAGTGCTTAGCACTGCTACCTTACAGCACTAGGGAACCAGGTTCAATTCCATCCTCAGGCTACTGTCTGTGTGGAGTTTGCACATTCTCCCTGTGTCTGTGCAGGTTTCCTCCGGGTGCTCCGGTTTCCTCTGACAGTCCAAAGATGTGTGAATTAGGTGGATTGGCCATGCTAAATTGCCTGTTATGTCTGGGGTGTGTGAGTTAGGTGGACTAGACATGGAAAATATCGGGTTCCAGGGAAAGGGTAGGGGGATGGGACTGGGTGGGATGCTATTGGGAGGGGCAGTGTGGACTTGTTGGGCTGAATAGCCTGTTTCCGCACTGTGGGGATTCTATGATAAGATTAAACAGTTATAGAACTGATACAAATGCATTGAAGAAACCTAAGATGGCTGTTAAATCTTCAATCAGTTCTGCAATTACCAGAATTTCTTTCAAGTCACTGCCCCAAGATAACTAAAGGTTTTATTGGCATACCAGAAGTGATATATCAGGTCAGTAAATGCATTTTACGTATGGGCTTTGTTTGGAATCTGGCTATGTAAATAACACATTAGATTAGATTAGATTCCCTACAATATGGTAGCAGGCTCTTCGACCCAACAGGTCCACACCGCCACTTGAAGCATCCCACCCAGACCCACCCCGCTATAACCCACACACCCCTGAACACTACGGGCAATTTAGCATGGCCAATCAACCTAGCCTGCAATCTTTGGACTGTGCGAGGGAACCAGAGCACCCGGAGGAAACCCTCGCAGACACGGGGAGAATGTGCAAATTCCACACAGACAGTCACCTGAGCCTGGAATCGAGCCTGGGTCCCTGGTGCTGTGAGGCTGCAGTGCTAACCACTGAGCCACTGTGCCGCCCCATTGATTGTCTGCAAATTGAGCGTTTTTTAAACAAAATAAAATGTCTATACAATTACATAGAACAGAGAACAATACAGTGCAGAACAGGCCCTTCGGCCCTCGATGTTGCGCCGGCCTGTGAACTAATCTAAGCCCATCCCCCTACACTATCCCATCATCATCCATATGTTTATCCAAGGACTGTTTAAATGCCCCTAATGTGGCTGAGTTAATTACATTGGCAGGGCGGGGCGTTCCTTACCACTCTCTGAGTCAACACGGCTTTGTGAGGGGTAGGTCATGCCTTACAAACCTTATCGAGTTTTTTGAGGATGTGACTAGTAAGGTTGATGAGGGTCAAGCTGTGGATGTGGTGTATATGGACTTCAGTAAGGCATTTGATAAGGTTCCCCATGGAAGGCTCATTCAGAAGGTCAGGAGGAATGGGATACAGGGGAACTTAGCTGCTTGGATACAGAATTGGCTGGCCAACAGAAGACAGCGAGTGGTAGTAGAAGGAAAATATTCTGCCTGGAAGTCAGTGGTGAGTGGGGTTCCACAGGGCTCTGTCCTTGGGCCTCTACTGTTTGTAATTTTTATTAATGACTTGGACGAGGGAATTGAAGGATGGGTCAGCAAGTTTGCAGACGACACAAAGGTCGGAGGTGTCGTTGACAGTGTAGAGGGCTGTTGTAGGCTGCAGCGGGACATTGACAGGATGCAGAGATGGGCTGAGAGGTGGCAGATGGAGTTCAACCTGGATAAATGCGAGGTGATGCATTTTGGAAGGTCGAATTTGAAAGCTGAGTACAGGATTAAGGATAGGATTCTTGGCAGCGTGGAGGAACAGAGGGATCTTGGTGTGCAGATACATAGATCCCTTAAAATGGCCACCCAAGTGGACAGGGTTGTTAAGAAAGCATATGGTGTTTTGGCTTTCATTAACAGGGGGATTGAGTTTAAGAGTCGTGAGATCTTGTTGCAGCTCTATAAAACTTTGGTTAGACCGCACTTGGAATACTGCGTCCAGTTCTGGGCGCCCTATTATAGGAAAGATGTGGATGCTTTGGAGAGGGTTCAGAGGAGGTTTACCAGGATGCTGCCTGGACTGGAGGGCTTATCTTATGAAGAGAGGTTGACTGAGCTCGGTCTCTTTTCATTGGAGAAAAGGAGGAGGAGAGGGGACCTAATTGAGGTATACAAGATAATGAGAGGCATAGATAGAGTCGATAGCCAGAGACTATTTCCCAGGGCAGAAATGGCTAGCACGAGGGGTCATAGTTTTAAGCTGGTTGGTGGAAAGTATAGAGGGGATGTCAGAGGCAGGTTCTTTACGCAGAGAGTTGTGAGAGCATGGAATGCGTTGCCAGCAGCAGTTGTGGAAGCAAGGTCATTGGGGTCATTTAAGAGACTGCTGGACATGCATATGGTCACAGAAATTTGAGGGTGCATCCATGAGGATCAATGGTCGGCACAACATTGTGGGCTGAAGGGCCTGTTCTGTGCTGTACTGTTCTATGTTCTATGTTCTATGTTCTAAAGAAACTGCCTCTGACATCTGTCTTAAATCTATCACCCCTCAATTTGTAGCTATGCCCCCTCGTACAAGCTGATGCCATCATCCTAGGAAAACGACTCTCACTATCCACCCTATCTAATCCTCTGATCATCTTGTATGTCTCTATTAAATCCCCTCTTAGCTTTCTTCTCTCCAATGCGAACAGACCCAAGTCCCTTAGCCTTTCTTCATAAGACCTTCACTGCAGACCAGGCAACATCCTGGTAAATCTCCTCTGCACCTTTTCCAATGCTTCCACATCCTTCCTGTAATGGGGCGACCTGAACTGCATGCAATATTCCAAATGAGGCCGCACTAGCGTTTTGTACAGTTGCAGCATGACATCACGGCTCTGAAACTCAATCCCTCTCCCAATAAAACCTAACATGCCGTAAGCCTTCTTAACAGCACTATCAGCCTGGGTGGCAACTTTCAGGGATCTATGTACATGGACAGCAAGATCCCCCTGTATATCCACCCTATCAAGAATCTTTCCATTGACCCGGTATTCTGCCTTTCTATTATTCCTCCCAAAGTGAATCACCTCACACTTATTCGCATTGAACTCCATTTGCCACCTTTCAGCCCAATTCTGCAGTTTATCTAAATTTCCCTGCAACCTGCAACATTCTTCCACACTGTCCACCACTCCACAGACTTTAGTGTCATCTGCAAACTTACTAATCCATCCACCTATGCCTGCGTCCAAGTCATTTATAAAAATGACAAACAGAAGTGGTCCCAAAACACATCCTTGAGGCACACCTCTAGTAACCTGACTCCAGGCTGAATATTTTCCATCAACCATAACTCGTTGCCTACTTACAGAAAGCCAGTTTCTAATCCAAACTGCTAAACCTCCCTCTATCCCATGCCTCTGTATTTTCTCCAATAGCCTACCACGTGGAACTTTATCAAAGGCTTTGCTGAAGTCCATGTACACCACATCAATGCTCTACCCTCTTCCACATGCTTGGTCACCTTCTCAAAAAACTCAATGATGTTCGTGAGACACGACCTGCCCTTGACAAATCCATGCTGACTATCTCCAATCAAATTGTTGCTTGCTAGATGATTATAAATCCTATTTCTTATAATCCTTTACAAAACTTTTCCTACGATGGACGTAAGGCTCACACACCTGTAATTACCTCGGTCATCTCTACTGCCCTTCTTGAACAAGGGCACAACATTTGCAATCCTCCAGTCCTCTGGTACTAAACCTGTAGACAATGAGGATTCAAAGATCAAGGCCAAAGGCTTGGCCACTTCCTCCCTAGCTTCCCAGACAATCCTTAGAAAAATCCCTTTCGGCCCAGGGGATTTATCTACCTTCACACCTTCTAGAATTGATAACACCTCCTCCTTACTAACCCCAACTTTTCAATTCTAGTAACCCGTAACTCAAACTTCTCCTCTACAATATTCTCCTTTTCCTGAGTGAAAACAGATGATAAATAATCATTTAGTACCTCTCCAATCTCCACCGGGTCCACACACAATTTCCCACTTCTGTCTTTGACTGGCCCTAATCCTACCCTCATCATCCTCTTACTCCTCACATACCTATAGAAAGCTTTAGGGTTCTCCTTTATTCTACCTGCCAATGTCTGCTCATGTCACCTCCTTGCTCTTCTTAACTCTCTCTTTAAATCCTTCCTAGTTAATCTGTAACAATCCATCGCTTCATCTGAACTATCTCGTCTCAATGTCACATCAACCTCCCTCTTCCACTTAACAAGAGATACAATTTTTTTAATAAACCACGGTTCCCTTATCTTATCACTTCCTCCCTGCCTGACAGTGACATACCTGTCAAGGACACACAATATCTGTTCCTTAAGGCAGCTCCACATTTCAATTGTCCCCATCCCATGTATTTTGCTAACCCATTCTATGCCTCCTAAGTCTTGCCTAATTACATTATAATTGCCCTTCCCCCATCTGTAACTCTTGCCCTGTGGCATGTTCCTATCCCTTTCAAATAAACCAAACGTAACCAAATTATGGTTACTTTCTCCAAAGTACTCACCTACGCTAAATCAAACACCTGGCCTGGTTCATTACCAAGTACCAGATCCTGTGTGGCCTCCCCTCTTGTCGGCCCTTCGACATACTGTGTCAGGAAACCATCCTGCACACATTGGACAAAAACTGATCCATCCAACGTACTAGAGTTATAGCATTTCCAGTCAATGTTAGGGAAGTTAAAGTCTCCCATAATGACCATCCTGTTCCTTTCACTTCTGCCCAGAATCGTTTTGCCAATCCTCTCCTCAACATCCCTGGAACTTTGCGGAGGCCTATAAAAAAACTCCCAGCAGTGTTACCTCTCCTCTCCTGTTTCTGACCTCAGCCCATACCATCTCAGTAGATGAGTCTTCGTCAAAAGTTCTTTCAGCCACTGTAATACTGTCCATGAGTAACAAAGCCACACCTCCCCGTCTTTTACCACCTTCCCTGATTTTAATGAAAGATCTAAACCCTGGAACCTGCAACATTCATTCCTGACCCTGCTTTATCCATGTCTCCGAAATGGCCACAACATCGAAGTCTCAGGTACCTATCCATGCTGCAAGCTCACCTACCTTTATTCCGGATACTCCTGGCATTAAAGTGGACACACTTCAAACCAGCTTGCTGTCTGCCAGTACACTCCTGTGACAGTGAAATCCTGTCCATGTCCTCCCTACTGTCACCCTCCTGTGTACTGGAACTACACCACAGTTTCCCATCGCCCTGCTGAGCTAGTTTAAATCCACCCAAATAGCACTAGCAAATTTCCCAACCAGGATTTTAGTGCCCCTCTGGTTCAAGTGGAGACCGTTCTGTTTGTAGAGGTCCCACCTTCCCCAGAATGAGCCCCAATTGTCCATGTACCTGAAACCCTCCCTCCTGCACCATTTGCAAATGCAAATTCACCCCATAGATTTAAATGTGTGTGTCTGTGTGTGCTTGTGTGTGGTTGTGTATCTGTGTGTGGAGAGAGAGAGAGAGTGTGTGCACTTGTGTCTGTGTGTGTGTGCGCGCGTGCGTGTGTGTGTATGTGTTTGTGTGCATGTGTGTTTGCATTTGTGTGTGAGAGAGTGGGAGAGAGAGAGTGTGTGTCAGAGGGAGACAGAGAGAGTGGGTGTGTGCGTGTGTGAAAGAGACTGTGTGAGAGCATGTGTGTTTGTGTGTGTTTGTGCGTCTCTATGTGTGTGTATGTGTGTGTGTTTGTGTGTGTGAGGGAATGAGAGAGTGCATGTGTGTGCGTGTCTGAGAGAGCGTGCATATGAGAGATGGTCTGTATATGTCAGTGCGTGTGTGTGTGTGAGAGAGAGAATGAGAGAGTGCGTGTGTGTGTGTGTGTGTGTGTGTGTGTGTGTGTGTATGTGTGTATGCGTATGTGTGTGTGTGTGTGTGTGTGAGAGAGAGGGTCTGCATATGTGAGTATGTGTGTGTCAGTGTTTATTTGAGATAGCATATTTGTGCATGAGGGTGTATAGTGCGGTGGCATCACCTGTAGTGTGACATGAACACAAGATCCCTGTTAAGGCCATCATCTTGGATCCTGAACATAGCTATCTACCTCTGCTCAGCAACTCTGCGTTGTAGTGTATCCTGAAGTCCATCCTGGAGGACGTTTACCTGAAGATCCGAGGTGGAATGTCCTTGACTGCTGAAGCATGCCCCTACTGGGAAAGAACATCCCTGTCTGGTAATTTTTATGCGGTGCCCGTTCATCCGTTGTCGTAACACCTGCATGGTTCGGCCAATGTATCCTGCCTCAGGGCATCCTTACATGCAGTGTACGAGTTAGACAACGTTGGCCGAGTCACATGAGTACATTGTGTGTGGTGTACCCATGTATGATGGTAGTGCCCATGTCGCTGCTCTGACATGTCTGCAAGAGGCTGCCATGACAGGGTTGTATGGTGTTGTGTTCGATATTGTCCGGGAGACTGGGTAGTTTGCTGCAAAAAACAGTCTGTTTAAGGCTTGACAGTAGTTTGAAGGTGAGAAATGGAGGTGTAGGCTGGATCTTGGTGAGGTGCTCATCGACATTGATAGATGTCTGGAAGGCTGTGAAGAACATGGTGTAGTTTCTCCACTCCCAGGAAGTACTGGACGGCTATTGGACATTTCCTGTGTTTGTATTCTGAGGAGGTCATTACCGTTTTTCACTGTGGCCCATCAGAACTGGCGATTGATGATTTGAACATCATATCTCGCTCTTATGAGGGCATGTTTCAGGTGTCCATCACATTCCACCTCATCTGATCTGATCCTGAGTATGCAAAGGGCATGTCTAGGACATTTTTAAAATATGTTTAGGTTGGAAGCTAGAGAAATGCGGCATCATGAAGTTACCTTTGGGCTTGAGGTGTCCCTCCTCGATAGAGATGCATGTGTCCAAAAATGCGACTGATTCTAAAATGTAGTCCATGGTGAATCTGATGGTGGGATGAAACTTGTTGATATCACTGTGTAGTTGTATCAGTTATTCCTCACCATGAGTCCAAAGGAAGGAAATGTCATCAGTATATCTGATGTATAGCATTGTTCAGCAAAGGAGTCTTGTTCAATCTTGTGCATGAGAATGTTGGCACATTGGGGTCCAACTCTGGTTCCCATGGCTGTACTGTATGTCTGGTTGAAGAACTGGTTGTCAAAAGTGAAAACCAAAAGAACTGCGGATGCTATAAATCAGGAACAAAAGCAAAGGTGCTGGAAAACCTCAGCAGGCCTGACAGCAACTGTGGAGGAGAAAACAGAGTTAATGTTTCAGGTTCTGTGGCCTTTCCTCAGAACTGATGGTGACTGGGAAAACGTCAGTTTATATGCAGAAAATAGGGAGTTGGGTGGGGCAGGGAGTAAACGATAGGATAGAGCCCAAAGAGAGAGAAATACAATTGACAAACAATGGAGTTGCTAATGATCAGGCTGGGAGGGTGAGTCGTTGTTATTGGGAACTGTTAGTGACTAACAACAGAGGGTGTGGCAGGCTTTGTGGCAACAAGGTCTGGTGCATGGAGTGGGAGGCTGGGACATGGGAGACTCTAGGCCCTAAAATTATTGAACTAAAAGTGAAGAACTTGGCATAGTTTCTCCATTCCCAGGAAGTACTGGACGACAAAAGGTACCCTATCAGATATATCCCACCTCCTTGACCTGTCCGTCTTCCCTGGACTGACCTATCCCCTCCCTACCTCCCCACCTATATTCTCCTCTCCACCTATCTTCTTTTCTCTCCATCTTTGGTCCGCCTCCCCCTCTCTCCCTATTTATTCCAGAACCCTCACCCCATCCCCCTCTCTGATGAAGGGTCTAGGCCCGAAACGTCAGCTTTTATGCTCCTGAGATGCTGCTGGGCCTGCTGTGTTCATCCAGCCTCACATTTTATTATCTCAGATATATCTTGTGTCTGTTTTCTGAGGAGGTCAAAAGTGAAGACATTGTGGTCGAAGATGAAGTGGACGAGTTACATGCTGGTGTCTGGAAATTGGTGTGTACACACACACACACACACACACACACACACACACACACACACACACACTCTCAAACACATACACACACACACGCTCTCAAACATACACACACACACACACACACTCGCAAACACATACACATACGCACTCTCAAACACACACACACACACACTCGCAAACACATACACACACACACTCTCAAACACACACAAGCGCACATGCACACACACACATGCACACACATACACACACACTCACACACACACACACACACACACTCGCAAACACATACACATACGCACTCTCAAACACACACACACAGTCGCAAACACATACACGCACGCACTCTCAAACACACACAAGCGCACATGCACACACACACACATGCACGCACACACATACACACACACACACACACACACACACACTCTCAAACACATACACACACGCACGCTCTCAAACATACACACACTCGCAAACACATACACACACGCACTCTCAAACACACAAGCGCACATGCACACACACACATGCACGCACACACATACACACACACTCACACACACACTCGCAAACACATACACATACGCACTCTCAAACACACACACACACTCGCAAACACATACACACACGCGCTCTCAAACACACAAGCGCACATGCACACACACACATGCACGCACACACATACACACACACTCACACACACACACACACACTCGCAAACACATACACATACGCACTCTCAAACACACACACACACTCGCAAACACATACACACACGCGCTCTCAAACACACACAAGCGCACATGCACACACACACACACATGCACACACACACACACACACACACACACACACACACACACACACACACACACACACACACACACACACACACACACACCTGTGGGGTGAATTTGCATGTCAATATGGCAATTCCAACTTTGGAACTAAACCAGTCTGACTCCAAGTTGATACACAGCCAGATTCTAAACAAGGCCTCACACCTAAAATGCATTTTCTGACCTGGGATGTCATTTCTTGTACACTATAAAACCTTTAGTTATATCAGGGCAGTGGCTTGAAAGAAATTCTGGGATTTGCTTATTTATCCTTTCTAACTGATTAAAGAAGTGGCAGCCATCTTGGGCTTGTTCAATACGTTCACATCAGTTCTCTGACCCTTTGATCTTTTGCCCATAAATTCAGTGTCTGATGCTGTCTGCCTCACTGACACCTGAAGAAGGTGCGGGATATCAAGTTAGCCATCAACAGTGAGCCAGACCATATCATTGCTTGTCTGACTTGTTTACTTTAAAACTACATTATTACTTGAAGCTTATGAACAGCAGGTTATGCAACATACTGAGGCCTGAGCCAAATCCTGCCTCCTCTGGCTTAAGATGGTCAGATTAAAGGAAGAATTCCTCCGTTGCTATATTCTTCAAGATCTAAGAACGAGAGTAACAACTATTTGAAGCAGTAAGCTCCAGCTTTTCAATCTCTATCTCTAGAAATTTAACTTATCTTACATATCGTATTTTCAAATCCAACTTTCTTAGATTGATCCATTTTTATGGTCAGGTTCTTTTCTTCCTGGCAGTTGCACACACTTCTATATTTCCTTCTTTTCCTTTTGACACAGGCCACCGATACCGTCTCCAAGGAATGGAATGTTCAGGAGCACTATGCAAATTGAACTTATTTTCAGCTAAGGTTTAGGCTGTGGAAGAACCCTTTATATTAATGTGGCAATCATTTGCACAAACATGGGCAACTCACCATTTGTGGTGCTTTAAGGACCAAAGACATTATTCTATGCGGACATCATCTGAACAAATTTATAAGTCGACAATAAAGATGTGCATGTTGTTATATAATTTGCAATATGTTATTAGCATCTAAAGCATGTTATTCTATATTATATGTTATAATTGTTTTTATTATGCAAATGACAAGATAATTTTTACAGTACACCACAACAAAATCTGAAGATTTGCCAGATGCTGTGTTATCTCCATTTACATTGTTCCTAGATGAGACCAAGGTTTTCTTTGTTACAGCCAGCATCTTTTTTGGGAGTTATGGCTTGCCCTTGCTTGGATTAGTTGTATGAGGTGCATGGTACCTACACTCCTCTTCACTGAGGAGACTTCTTGGGCCGTTTCATCATCCAATAGGTGGAGGTTTTTGAAGCTGATCTTTTCAATTTTCTTTCAAACTAAGCTGTAAAGGAATATTTGCTGCAATATGGTTGTCTCTTTGGTCATTGTGTCTGCTAACAAGGTTCAAAGAGCTTATTTCTAAATGTATTTGGGAGAAGAGAGCATAGATGCTGATGTTAGGGGATTGGACTACAGAGGAAAGCTTACAATAGGAAATGACAGATCCCCTACTACGCTACCAACAAGCCCACTCACAATGGCTCTGAGAATGAACTAGGAGTGATAGTGTTGACAATATTGTGGGGCTAAAGGTGCACAGGGGTTGGGATGGATGACTCATAAGAAGAATCTTAGGCTGGCCAGTTCTCTGGGATCTCTATTTTTTGATGGTGTTTTATGTTGAACAAAGATACCATTCTGTCAAATATGGAACGATTGACCATTTTCAGGTAGAAACAGAGGGTCCCTATCAAGATGGAAGCTTCCACTAAAGCTCACACCACTGTCTTGTAAACTCAATTAGCTTCATTCTTCGCTGAGTGTTAGAGTCATTGAGTCAGAGAGATTTACAGCACAGAAACAGAACTTTTGATCCAACTTGTCCGTGCTGAGCAGATATCCTAAATAAATTTAGTCCATTTGTCAGCATTTAGCCCATATCCCTCTAAACCCTTCCTATTCATATCCCCTTTTATTAAACCTTCTTTTAAATGTTGTAATTGTACCAGCCTCTACCACTTCCTCTGGCAGTTCATTCCATAAATGCACCACCCTCTATGTAAAAAAAGTTGCCCCTTTGGTCTGTTTTAAATCTTTCCCCTTTCACCTTTAACCTATGCCCTCTGATTTTGGACTTCCCCAACCCAGGGAAAAGACCTTGTCTATTTACCCTATCCATGTCCCTTCTGATTTTATAAACCTCCATAATGTCACCCCTCAGCCTCCAACGCTCCAGGGAAAATAGCTCCAGCCTTTCAGCCTCTCCCTATAGCTCAAACCCTCCAACCCTGGCATCATCACTGGAAATCTTTTCTGAACCCTTGCAAATTTCACAACAAGCTTTCCTACAGCTGGGAGACCAGAATTGCATGTAGTATTCCAATAGTGGCTCAGCCAATGTCCTGTACCCCCACACCTAATTCTCTGCAAAAGGTGAAGATCAGTTCCAGCAAAGTGACTTTGATTGCATGCGTCTGGTGCATTTTCTTGGGATGACAACTATCTCTCTGCCCACCAGAACTAATGCCTTTGTTAGTGTTACAAAGCCATCAGAGCCTACTCGAACAATATTATGATGCCGCAACTGGAGGTCAGACCTCAAGGCCCAGAGCTGCTTATGGTCACCCAGAAAGGCCACTGATTTGTCCTTAGAGGAAATCACCAGTTATAACCACTGGGTCTTCTGAAGAAACATCAGCCTTCCTACCCCTCTGATGTTGCTTGGCTGGCTGTGTTCACCTTGTTATCTCAGATTCTCCTGCATCTGCAGTTCCTACTAGCTCTGAAACAACTTTACTGGAACATTAGAATGGGAATCAAGTGCAGAAAATAGGCACTAGGGGCTTGTACAAAAGCAATTCATAACCATTACTGTTAAATATTAGAAATAGGTGGGCTTTTGTTATTCAATAAATTTGATTTTTGCTTTGGAATTGGTATGATGTTCGTATTTCTGCACATGTGAAGGGCTGATAGGCTAGAGTGAGGATGAAATAGATAGAGAGTGGTGATAACATTAAAGGTGTTAAAGGTGTATTGGGGATGAGATGAAGGCTCATAGGAAGAATTCTAGCCTGGCCAATTTTCTAGAATCTCGAGCTATCACACAACAACTTAGGCATTAAAATGCAATCACACCGGGAAACCATTTGCGAAATATTGAGCAAACAATCTCAAAGGTCATTATCCAATAGCCTAAAACAACAAACTTGCAACTAACCTCTGTGCGGCAGTGAGCCCTTTAAATGAAATTGCATAGAGGAACTTGCTGCCTACTTGTGCATTGAGTTGTTGAGTGAGTTTGTTACGCAATTTGTCAGACCCTGGAGTAGACCACTTTCATAAAGGGTTCCTTCAATTGATGGGCCTTCACTTAAATAATTACATGGCCTTTTTGTTGCTTGTTGGATGTGGGCATCCTTGACAAGATCAGCTTTTAACAGCCATGCCTAATTACCCTTGAACTGAGCGGGTTGTTAGTCCACTTCAGAGAGCAGTTGAGAATCAACAACATTGCTGGAGGTTTGGAGTCACTTATAGTTCAGATAATGTAAAGATGGATAATTTACTATGCTTGGAGCATGAGTGTACAACATGGTCTTTTACAATAATCCATGATAGTTTCAAAGCACTACTTCTGAGTCTAGCCCAATTCAGTATGGCAGACAGAGTCTTTCCTGTATGTGATGGATGCAATGTGCCACTTACCTTATTAGGTGCATTAATTGCCTGCCTTATAAGAAATCTGTGCCTCAATCTCTAATGTGGCTGAATGTTTCATAGAACATAGAACATAGAACATTACAGCACAGTACAGGCCCTTCGGCCTTCGATGTTGTGCTGACCTGTCATACCAATCTCAAGCCCATCTAACCTATACTATTCCACGTAGGTCCATATGCTTGTCCAATGACGACTTAAATGTACCTAAAGTTAACGAATCTACTACAATTGCAGGCAAAGCGTTCCATTTCCTTACTACTCTGAGTAAAGAAACTACCTCTGACATCTGTCCTATATCTTTCACCCCTCAATTTAAAGCTATGCCCCCTTGTGCTTGCCGTCACCATCCTAGGAAATGACCTGCTGAGTTTCTCCAAAATTCTGTTTATTTTGTGATATATTGAATGAATTGTGTACCATTTGTAAACAAATATGCCTTAAAAAGGTGTTGAATTTTTTGTATGAATAGTTTTTCCATCAGTCGATGCTTTATTTTAGCACCAACATTTGTAGACTTGGACTTCATTTCTTGAGGCTTAGGCTGCATAGGAGCATATTGTAGTGATCTTTCTTCTGCTCCTGAAATAGCAGGCCTCCAGTGCAGAATGTCGAGCTAAATCAGATGTGGTATGTTTGCATTCTGACACGGATTTGCATTAGGGATATCTCCCTCTGCTAAGAAATTAATTTTTTGTTAACACATTGGATTTTTAAATCTTCAAATTATGCCAGTCTTTGCCCCACATGGATCATAAAGGTGACTTTACGGAATGATCAGCCATAATTTATAAAGTGGAATTTAGAAAAAACAGTACAGGCCCACTGAACATTCCTGAATTTACATTGTTGCTAAAATAATTTTATTTCAAATCTTCAATGGTTTTATATTTTGATGTGAGCTTTCTAGCCCACTCTTCACAGCACTGTTTCTGCTTATATTGCAACATAGTGGAGGTCAGCAGTCACTCCACACCCTGACCCGATAACTAAAACCAAAACGCCCAGAGAGGCTCGCCTCACCTCATAATCTGTTAAAGGAAGTGTGAAAGGTCATGTAACCTGCTTCTGACCCCCTCCAACCTGGGGAGGTGATGGACCAGTGGTATTATCGCTAGACTGCTAATCCGGGGACCCAGATAACAGTCTGGGGATCCGGGTTCGAATCCCTGCCATGGCAAATGGCATTGAGACAAATCTTTCTGCTATCACCTGTATTATCGATGCTCACAAACTTCGCCGAAAGTGGAAGTGATTTCTGATAGTTGGGTGCTGTGGATATTTACCATAAACTTTGAAAGAACACCATTGAAACTCAGCACATCAAATGAAAGCAAGCAAAATTATACAGGCAAAGTTTATTTTTGAAAGCTAGTTTCTTTTGGCACTTTGATTTCAAAAGAAGTGGCAGGGCTTGTTTTCCTCAAAGTTTTGGCCCTGGGGTATAACAAAGAAAGCTCAGCCACTGAAAACTGGACGTTGCATGTTCTGTGAAACACCTGCTTTTTAATTATAGCCTTTAGTTGTGATTAAAAGAGATGCTTATTCCTGTATTCCACACCATGTGGTCTAACTAAGACTGATATATTTTATGGACGGTTTTAGAACATTATTTGCTTTTAGAAACAATCAAAGTCTTTTTAAGGATGGTCATGGACTTCATGGCAACTATAGACATTTGTTCTCTTGGGCATTGGCATGTGTTTTGCCTATCTTAAGGATAATTATATTGGCTGAAGTAAGTATTAAAGTTTGTAGTGGGGATGAGTTAACAACTTTTCTTGGGTAACTGTTAAGTTAGTCAAAATCTGCCAAGGTCTGCAACCTTAACTCAGAGTTGAAGAGATTATTAGGGTGCTACTGACGCCAAGTTAATAGCTGTTAGAGCTTCAAACATCCTGAGCAATTAGGGTGCAGTGATTATGTTGGGACATCTGACACAGATCTTTTAATTCTGTTCACCAGTGACATGAACCATGCTGAAAGTCCATTGTAGCTCAGCAGACCACAACTGAAGGATCCTATTGAGGCTGAAACTCAGTTTATGTGTGAGTGGGAATGTGCCTGCCTCCACCTCACTTCTGTACCATTGCAATTAAATTCAACACTCTTATCTTGGTCCCCTCCAGGCTCAATAGATTCATTGTTTAAGCAGTCTAGAACAAATAGAACAAAGACCACAGAACAGTACACAATGCAGGACTTCAACCCATGATGTTGTGCCATCCTATTATCCTGCTCGGAGATCAAACTACCCTGCATACCTTACATTTTACTATCATCAATGTGTCTATCCGTGAGTCACTTAAATATCCCTAATATATCTGACTCCGCTACCACATCAGCAGCACAGTCCACGCACCCACCACTCCCTATGTAAAGAAACTACCTCTGACTTTTCCCCTCCAATCACCTAAAACTATGCCCCCTTGTAATAGTCATTTCTGCCCTGGGAAAAAGTCTCTGGCTATCCATTCTATCTGTGCCTCTCATCATCTTGTACACTTCTATCAAGTCACCTCTCATCCTTCTTTGCTCCAATGAGAAAAGCCCTAGTTCCTTCAACCTTTCCTCATAAGACCTTCCTTCCATCCTGGTAAATCTCCTCCGCACCCTCTCTAAAGCCTCCGCATCTTTCCTGTAATGAGGTGACCAGAAACAAATGCAATATTCCAAGTGTGGTCTTACAAGGGTTTTATAAAGCAGCAGCATAACCTCGTTCGTGGCTCTTAATCTCAATTCCCCTGCTAATGAAAGCCAACACACCATACGCCTTCTTTACAACCCTATCAAATTGGGTAGCAACTTTGAGTGATCTATGGACGTGGACCCCAAGATCCCTCTTCTTCTCCACACTGCCAAGAATCCTGCCATTAACCCTGTATTCTGCATTGAAATTTGACCTTCCAAAATGAGTCACTTCACACTTTTCCAGGTTGAATTCCATTTGCCACTTCTTTGCCCAGCTCTGCATCCTGTCAATGTCCTGTTGCAACCTACAACAGCCCTCCACACTATCCACCACTCACCAAACTTCATGTCATCAGCAAACTTACTAGCTCACCGTTCCACTTCCTCGTTCAAGTCATTTATAGAGATTACAAATAGTAGAGGTCCCAGAACAGATCCCTACAGAACATCACTGGTCACCAAGCTCCAGGCTGAATACTTTCCAACTATACCACCCTCTGTCTTCTATTGGATAGCCCATTCTGAAACCAGACAGCCAAATTTCCCTGAATCCCATGCCTCCTTACTTTCTGAATGAGCTTACCATGGGAAACCTTATCAAATGCAATTCTAAAATCCATATACACCACATCCACTGCTCAAACATTTTTCAATGTGTTTTGTCACATCCTCAAAGAATTCAATAGGGCTTATGAGGAATGACCTGCCCCTCACAAAGCCATTAAACTGTGCTTTTCCAAATAATCATAAATACTATCTCTCCAAATCTTCTGCAATAATTTGCCCACCACAGAAGTAAGACTGACCAGTCTGTAATTCTCAGGATTATCCCTATTCCCTTTCTTGGAAAAGAATATCTTTTGCCACCCTCGAATCATCTGCTACTACTCCAGTGGACAGTGAGGGCGCAAAGACATTTATGGCACCCAGTGGCCTAAGAACAGACATCACAGTTAGTAATGACACAAGTAGGGTAAAATGAAAGGCTTTTCAGAAATGAATATCACACATTGTCCTCATAAAAATGAACTAGTCTAAGCTCTGCTATACATCTCTTTTTATAATTAATATTTACATTTGCAGGACCATCACTGAATCTGGAATCTGCTATTTCAATTGTCGCAAGGGAAATTCAAACCAGAAAACATGACCTGCGGACTCCTTTCTCCAAATAAAACACTTCCTGCTTTTATTTAGAACCACTTGCTATTTCTGACTTGCCTGGAATGTTCCTTTACATCCTTCAAATCAGCTTGGCTCAATTTATGGTATGCTTGCTTCTACGTCAAAGATTTCCAGGTTTAAACATCACTCCAGGACATGGGCGTATTGCTTAACCTAAAACTTCTTTCAATGGGGTGTCAAACTATTATGGTAATGAGGATAAGGACCAAAGTACCAGTGCAGTACAGTGGCTAAGTACCTAATAGTGACAGCCTCACAGCGCAAGGGGCCTAAGTTTTATTCCAGCCTTGGGTGACTATTTGTGCAGAGTTTGCATGTCCTCCCTGTGACTGCACCAGGTCCTCCATTTTCCTCCTAGAGAATAAAGATATGCAGGTTTAGATGGGTTGGCTATGCTAAACTGTCCTGTAGTGTCTAGTAATGAACAGGCTTTTTAGATTAGCCATGGGAAATGTGGCATTACTGTTACAGGGTCGGAGAATAACTCTGGGTGAGATGCTCCTTGGAGACTTGGTGCGAAATTGATGGGCTGAATGGCCTGTTCCTGCACTGTGGAGATTCTGTGATTCTATGACTCATTTGAGGAAGGGCAATAGGTTCGCTGCTATCTTATACTTCAACTCTGTTGAAAAACAGATGATCATCCCTATGTCCTTGTCACTTGTGGGTTCTTACTGTCCATACATTGTCTGCATGGTTTGCTTTGCCCACTGTACTCTTCAAAGTAATTCCACGTCTGTCAACAATTAACTGTTCTGAGGGCGTGATACATTGCTAGATAAGTACAAGCTTTTAATGCTTAGAAATATTTTAGGCTTACATATACCTCAAAGAGAGGGACTGAAAAACAGAGGCCATGTTGGTATTCAAATCAGAGTGAGAAATGTTTTTCAATACAATTTCACAAAATACACCATTTGCACTCATCACAGTCAGTCATGAAGCAGTTAGTGCTAACTAGTTGTAAATTCTACCCATCTCAATTATGAAGTCTTTGGAAACATTGATCAATGGATTTGGGGAGTGATGGGTCAGATCTTATTGGCCTTTGTTATTACTAATGTAACCCACATAACTCAGAATCAACTATTACATTTTGAAATTCTTGAATAATTGTGCTGAGAAAGCTGTTACTCACTATAGGGAGCAGAGACATGGGAGCATTGGCTTTCCCTTACTGGCTACAGTCTTCTAGATTAGAATAACCACACAGCACAAAAATGAAGGTTAATTCTGTATCTTTGTCTTACATGTCTTGTTTTGAGCTGAGACTGTGGGACGAAGTATGAGTGTCTGGTGCCACATAATTGAACAATACTGAATCAGTGATTCAGGATTTTCTCACCCTGCCAGTTTCTGGTTTAGTTCGAGTTGCCTGAATGTATGTCTACCTATAACTACTTTACACAATTTTTCAATTAATTTTTGAAAAAGGGTTGCCTTGTTTCCGAGAAGAAAGTTTTCCTTGGCTAGATAATTGATGAAATTATGTTTCACAGTGTGATACAGGAATAATCAACGAAGGAATGATTTATATCTACATATCGATCTTTATAATTTTGCACATTTCAAACTGCCCTTACACTGCATGACGAGGCAGATTCCCAGCACTTGGAGCGGAAGCAAATGATAATGACCTACAAATAAACATTGCGATTTATTAGGGTTAAGGCATTTGTTTACTGGTTGCAATCAGCTGTTTAAAAATGGCACAAGATAAAGGCTGAATGGTAAGGATTTACAACCCTTCACAAGCCACTTTTCAAAGCATAATCGTCCTTTCAGTGCAGGACAAGATGGAAACTGGTTTGTATACAGCAAGGTCAGATATCTTGTTTGTAATCTTGACTGAGAGATAAATGTTCATCTATAATACCAGAACAACTGTGCCTTCCCCCATCACGACCCAGGAGCTATTTGAAATCAATGGTGAAACTTAGATTTATAGAGCACAATGCTCTTTTATTTTAGAATATCCCAAAGTGTTTTGCTTCCAGTAGATTTGTCTTTGATGTGTAGGTATGAGGTATGGTGTGTTAACTTAGTTCGTCTGAAATAAACCTTGGTTACATAAAATAAATGTTTTGGTGCTTATTCACTCTCGGAAATGTGCTGGTAGCATGAAATATCTTGAGCCTAGAATCTACCGATGTCACGTAAGCAAATTAATGTTTGGAGAATTGATGTGATATTCCATGGCATTCTGTTTTAATCCTAATTATAAGTTGTTTATTTTAAAAATAGAAAAATAGCTTACTGCAAATGCATCCACCATCTTTCTAGGTCTTTAAATGGGAGTGTTCAATGCTTTGATGGAATGTCTGGGAGCCAGAAAAGGAAGAGGTGTTATGCATTATAAGAAGAATTAAACTGGATAAGTCCCTGGGTACTGATGGGATTTAACCCAGAATATTGAGGGAGGCAAGAGAACAAATTTCTGGAACATTGATAGAAGTCTTTATATCCTCTTTCGTCACACATGAAGTCCCAGAGGACTGGAGAATAACCAATGTTGTCCCACTGTTTAGGATGGGTGGCAAGGATAATCCTGGAAGTTACAGGCCTGTGAGTCTCACATCGGTGGTAGGGAAATTATTGGAAAGATTCTCAGGGACAGGATTGAACAAATTTAGAAGCAAATGTTCTGATTAGCGATAGGCAACACGGTTTTGTGTGGGGAGATCATGCCTCATGAACTTGAGCAAGTTGTTTGAGGAGATGATGAAGATGATTGATGAGGGAAAGGCGGTTGACGTTGAACTTCAGTAAAGCCTTTGACAAGGTCCCGTGTGGCAGACTGGTCCAAAAGATGAAGTCACATGGCACCAGGTGTGAGTTGGCAAGACACACACAGAACTGGCTTAGGCATAGAAGACAGAGGGTAGTGGTGGAAGGATGTTTTTCAGAATGGGGGGCTGTGACAAGTGGGGTTTCACAAGGCCTCTGGGACCTCTGCTGTTTGTGGTCTATATAAATGACTTGGAGGAAAACATAGCTGGTCTAAATAGTAAGTGCGCAGATGATACAAAGATTGGTGGAGCTGCGGATAGCAAGGATGATTCTCAGAAGATACAGTAGGCTACAGGCTTGGGCTGAAAAATGATGCATGGAATTTAATCTGGACAAATGAGAGGTGATGCATTTTGGAAGGTCAAAAACAGGTCTAAATTATAGAGTGAATGGCAGAACCCTTTGGAGTATTGATATGCAGAGAGACCTGGATATGCAATTCCAAGATCTCTGAATGTGACAGTACAGGTTTTCCTTCATCAATCATCTTAACCACCTCCTCAAAAAACTCAATTAGGTTAGTGAAGCATGACCTCCCTCGCCCAAAATCATGCTACCTATCACTAATTAGCCCATTTGCTTCTAAATGCTTATAGATTTTGTCCCTGAAAATTTGTTCCAATAATTTATCTACCACTGATGTGAGACTCACAGGTCTACAATTTCCTGGATTATCCCTGTTACCCTTTTAAAACAGTGGGAAAACATTAGCCATTCTCCAGTCTTCGGGGACCTCACCTATGTCCAAAGAAGATGGAAAGATGTCTGTCAATGCGTGGTGAGTGTCTGGAATGCGCTGCTGGAAGAGGTGGTAGAAACAGACACGATAGCTTGATTCATGAAGAACCTGGATGAATGCATGCATAGGAAGGGAATAGAGGAATACAAATCCTGTAAGTGAAGGCAGTTTTAGATCGGAAGGGCAAAATGTGTCAGCGCATGCTGGCAGGGGCCGACGGACCTGTTTGTGTGCTGTATTGTTCTTTGTTCTATGTGGATGCTTCGGAGACAGCACAGGAAAGGTTTAACAGGATGTTGCCTGGTATGAGGGATTTAGCTGTGAAGGAAGGTTAGACAGACTGTGTTTATTTTCACTGGAATGCAGGAGATTGAGAGGAGACCTGATAGAAGTTTATAACATTGCGAATGGCATGGATAGAGTGAAAAATATGAGGCTTCCTCCCAGGGTGGAGGGGTCAATTATTAGGTGACACAGATTCAAGGTGCAAGAGGGGGAAGTTTAAAAGAGATATGTAAGGCAGGTTTTTCACACAAAGGGCATTGAGTGCCAGCGGAGGTGATAGAAACAGAGACAACAGCAGCATTCAAAATGCACTAGGATGAATACCTGAAAAGGAAAGGAATAGAGGCATAAGAATCCTGTAAGTGAAGAAAGTTTTAGTATGGGAGGGCAAAATGTGTCAGGCAGGCTTGGCGGGCTGAAGGGCCTGTTCCCGTGCTGTATTGTTCTTTGTTCTTTGCTTTTTGCCTGTAGTTCTGTGCAATTCCAGGCATATCAGGGATAAGCTCATCTCATTGGGGCCTGGAAAGCACAAGTGAATTTTGTGGCTGTGGCCAATTATTTTCCTGCCGTCATGGCATCTGCTTCACTCCTCTCAGGCAGGATGTCCCTCCTCTCAGAGCAGCCGGTCAATTGGCAGACTGGCAGCTCTTCAGTCCCAGTGGCACCACAGAAAGCTGTGGCCACTTCTGGGACTGCAGTAGCCCTCAGGTCAGCAAGAATGAACAGAGGTAAGTGGGGTTAGGGATCATGACAGCCAATCCGACAGAGGAGGTTTTGATCTCAAGAGTATAGCGGAGGAGGAGGGGGGGGGGGCATAGCCCTTTTACTCTGAGGTATCCTTCCATGGTCAGTGAGCACTACCCGGTCAGGGGAGGCCCAGTCTGAGCCTGCGGGGAGATGACATCCCCAGTTGATGAATTAGCCACTTAGAGGCTTCAGTCGGCCTAAGACTAGGCGAGCTGCTTCTTAGCTCCTCTGTAGCCATTAAAATGCCGGTGGTTGCAGGAAATCAATGCCAAAGCACTGTCACCATGACTACCAACTTGCTCACCATCCTGTTCAATTTATTGCTACAAACTTCCCACTCCCAATTTTCCAAGCCCACTCCCTGTTGGAGGTGGGCAGTGTTGGAGGCTTCGGTGGAAGGATTTGATCAGATTTGAGGTCTATAATTTGAACCAATAGTGTGGTTATGCACATCATGTGGAGTGCAGAAGTCATATTTATTTGATCTTAAATCTAGTAAGAAGGCTGTTGAATGAAACGTTGAAATACAGTTGTGACAAAACATGTGTCACCAATGGTATTTGGGAAAGAATACTGAACTCCTTCAGATCTAATTCTTTGGTCCAGTATTTGACTATAGTTTCATCTGAGTTATTTAAACCTTCATTAAAATCATCCATGAAGGAATTTCATACAAATGGATGAAATAATTACACCCTAATGGTGTATGATATACTTTCAAGGTCATTGCCAATTATGATATGAATATTTCAACCTGGGCGTTTCCAGAGCTTAGTGACTGGTTTCAAGAATTGAAACTGACCAAAAGATTATCCAGTGAGGCCATGGAACTATTTGGAACTTAATGCCCTCATTCATGCCAATTTCTCCTATTACTGATGCCTCAAGTAAAACCGCTGTGAAAGTCAAACTGTCAGCTGCTAATGCTTTTGAAATTCATTCTATTGAAAAGAAGGTGATATTGCAATTTACTGAATAAATTAGTTGAGATCCTGAAATATCTTTGTCTTTTTTTGGTGTGCTGCCATTACCTATATGGATGCGTGACTGGGAAACATTAACTAGATGCTCACCAGGAACCCCGTAATACTTTGCAAAAATGTCACAAGTTATTAAAGAAATGCTAAAAACTTTCACCGCAGATGTCCTCTCCATTATAGCCATTTCAAGTTGAAGGTATAATCTCAAAAATGTAATGCATTCACAGACTTTACTCTATGAAGGCTTGTAAAATCCTCAGCTAGGCTCAGAGAATAAGACTTCACTTACTTTATCTAATTCTTTTGAGACTACAACTTTTAAAGTTCTGCATTACTCTCCTTACTGACCTTGATATGAAATCCATTGTGGTGGACGAATGGAGTGAAAAACATTCGTGGCACACTTAACTTTATATGAATATTTCAGTGGCTGTCTTGTGGCTGAAAGTCTGGATAAAAGCCTTGCTTGGGGCATATTTAGGTTAGAAAGCTCCAAAGTATAGTACACTTAAAAGGAACGATTCCACATCTCTAGACACTTGCCCTTCAGAAAAAGCCAAAAATCATTGATGAAAGGCCAATTCAACCCCTCCCTTGCCAGCATCAACTGTATTCTCTTGTTGATATTTTACTTTTTGCATGCATCTTAGATAAAGTAATTAACTAACCAGACACTGTTGAATTAATCCTCTCACACAGATTAAAGAGTTACTCTTTCCCTTTGTCATCCAAACTACGCTTTATTTCAAAATGATCAAAAATGAATTATACAAAATACTTTTAAAAGATATGCTAAGACTCGCCAAAGAACTGTGTGTATTTTACTCAGTTGCTTTTCTTAAATGAAAATAATCCTTAAATCAGTAGTCTTTAAATCCCTATTACTGTCTACCACCCATTTGGAAAACACTTTCCAGAAATACCATTGATTAATTGTGTGTGTGTGTGTGTGTGTGTGTGTGTGTCTGTGTGTCTGTACTAGTGGATAGATTAGAGTGGTTCACTGGTGCTTCACCTCTCTCCCCTTCACTTCTATCACAACATTGGATTTAAAGCTTAGAACAGGGCCAGACAGAGGTTCTTTAAAGCAGGAAATGAAGGAGTTGGTTAGCTCAGCTGGCTGGAAAGAAATTGGTTGGCAATGCAGAGTGATACCAATAGCATGGGTGCAATTCTTAAACTACCTGAGGTTAACAGCAAGGTGTCTCCTTCTCAAGCTCTCCCTTAGGCTGGGGTGTAGGAGCACTCAGATTAAACCACCACCAATTATTTCTCTCTAAAAGGAGAGCAGCCCTATCATGTAGTAGGCTGATGGTGGCTTCACTTTTACCTTTGAATATACTTCATTTCAGGAACGATCAAAGTGTGACAGGATTACATATTACTGCATTTGTCCAAAGCAGCAAATGGCAATTTTCAGCAAGCAAGCATCAATATGAACTTTCACCTCAGGCCATCCTTGAGTATGAAGTCAGGAGTGAATTCCTGAACATCGGGGTTGAGATGCCATTGTGCCAGTTGTTGCTCTGTGATGAGACTCCTGACTAAGGATTAGGAAGGGATAGTAGGAACTGCAGATACTGGAGAATCCGAGATAACAAGGCGTACAGCTGGATGAACACAGCAGGCCAAGCAGAATCATAGGAGCAGGAAAGCTGACAATTCAGGCCAAGGCCCTTCAGAAGGGTCTAGGCCCAAAAAGTCAACCTTCCTGCTCCTATGGTGCGGCTTAGCCTGCTGTGTTCATCCAGCTCTACACCTTATTAAGGATTAGGAAGTTTGCGTTTAAATTTCACTCCAAAGAATTCAGCAGGTGATCAAATGGATCACTTCCCTTCTCGCTCATATTCGTGTTTGATTTTCTTTTAAATACACCCATGGCATTCATTTCATTCAGTCACCCTGACAGTGGCTTGAACATTCTTATAACTGGTTAAAGGAGTACACTGCTTAAAGAGTCCTGAAATGTTGGAGTTGCTGTTGTTTGAAGGTGATATTTGTTCCAATAGTGATATAATATGGATGATGAATTTTTGCTTATCATCATCATGATTGCTATTTTATCAAAAGTTCACATGTTGGATATCAAAAAATCATCTACAGTAATCCAGTTTGGAGACAATAAGCCCAAACATAGGAACGCATGAATCAACTGTCTCTCAACTGACTGCTTTTGACAGAAGGAAGTGAGGTAGATTTGTAACTGGTACAGTGAGAAGGTCTCTCTCTATCTTTCTCTCACTCTACCTGCTCTCGCTTAGCAAGGACAAAGCAATTGCTGACAACACCAATTGGAGAAGTATCTTAACGCCGAGCACTCAAAATTATTTGAAACATTCATGGCTGCTGCTAATCCAGGATACTGCTAACCAACTGTGATCTCTGGTAACACCTTACACCTCCAGGGCACTCTAATAACTTTAAATTGCATTTTATTTTGTCTTCCCTTTTCTATTGGACACTGCCCCCTTTTCAACATTGTACCATTGTTTGTGTGTGTATTTGCATCTTTAATATTGTATTTTTTCCCATGGTTAGTAAGTAATAAAATTCCTGTTACTTTCATTCAAAATGATCCTTGAAATTAGCTCTTCGATTGGTTCAGGTGAAATAATTAGTGGCATTTTTTACTGAAGTGAGCTATACTATTGTAGTCTACCAAGGAGAGGAGCTGATTCACCCTTCCTCAGTGGGTTACAACATACTTAAAGCAAGCAGCCATTATCCGTTCAGAAGGATGTTAAAAAAAAACCCACAGAAATATTCTGAAGAACAAAGGAGCTATCCTGGAGTCCAGATCAATATCTACCCCTGAAAAAGCAAAGTGTTTGACAATTTATTTCAATGCTGTTTTTGGGAGTTACATGTACACAAATTGAAATAGAGACTCATGTGAGCTTATGTTCACTTACAAATCATTTGCAGGAAATTCAGGCATGATTTTTGTAAAATGGCTTGAATGTGAGTGGTGTGTTATGCAGACACCAACGCCTATAACTTTTATTGCAATGCATTCTTCGTACCTGATCAATGTGCAAGTTTGAAATGTAGGCAACAAAGTAAATGAGGCTGGTTTAAGATAGTGCTGACGCAGGACCACTCTTTTAAACTTCTATTCTAAATTTGTACTTTGTATGGCTCACTCTGTTTGGTCATCCTGTGATCTGTATTTCCTCGTATGTTATGATTTGCCTGTACTACATGCAAAACAAAACTTTTCACTTTACCGAGGTGCATATGACAATAATAAATCAAATCAAATCAAAACAAAGCAAATAATAGATCAAAATGCATTCTACAGCTAATCTTGCAGCAATGGCAGTTAGAAAAAAAGTCGTATTTCCCCATCCAATCAATAGAATGAGGATACCAGCACTGTACCTGCAGGTTATTTAATAAAGGCAGGATTAAAGTTTTATAATGTGCTTTTTTTTTGCCCATTGTCTCACTTGCTATAGTTCCTGTGGGATGATTATCATTCTCTTACTTGAAGGATCACACAGTTTAAACAATCAATATTTTAACAATTTGCAAATTGCACGGCCATTCCAATTCTCAGATATGTATTTTTTTATTATTTTTCAATTATTACAATGAGTACAAAGATCAAATTAAAGTTGACACCGGTAGAGATCTGAATATATGAAATATTCCTCGAAAGTAGGATGTTTTTAAAGATATCAATTAATCCCCAATGTTCTTTAATCAGTGCTGCATCATTTTGCTTAATGTCAATGATTTAATAATTGGGATCATTTCATCTTTACTAGGTGTCCCATCTGGCAAAAGCTTTGGTTGCAGTCTTCTCAGTATTACAAAAGACTTAAGTATATTACAATTAGAAATGCATCATAATCTGTGACAGCATGCAGCAGCAAATATTTCACAGTTAATTCCTCTCAGATTATTAATATTTGTGACAAAGTTAATTTTAATCTTACCTGTGTTTATGCTGTGTACCTAAATGTTTTCTCTGGAGAACATTTTTTTGAAAAACTATTTCTGTCTATAATCCACTGCCAGCTCAACACTGAACTAGGACAAACAGACATACCATATCTTAGATTCATCAGCATCTCAAAGATCAAAACATCTTCAATTTTCCTAATCAATGGTATGGATATAGAAATGGCATCAATGTTCGGGTGTTATACATTACTTGAAGGGAAAGAAAGATCTATGTAACATTTATGCAAGAAAATATAATAATGACCAAAGATCATTCTTTTTATTCAGTTCAGCTCTATCTGTGAAGTTATTTTATGATTGAATTCTTTCTGATGAGGTATGAGTTTTCTTTCATCTCACAGATAGAACAAAAATTCTCTATTAAATATCTGTAACTGCCATACCCTGATCCATAAGTATCAATATGTCTTCAGTTTTCTGCATGTTTTGTATGGAATAAGTCATAAAACATTCAAGTGGAATGTCCTTTTCAGTCAAGGTTTAAAGGACAGAGACAGTGCACAGACAATTCTACATGCAGTTCCAGTGTAAAGTGATGAGAACAGAAATAAGATAAAAACAGGTTCCATTCCAATAATAATATTCCTCCTGTATCCTTCACACCCCCAGGCCCCTCCACCCCGCACTTGTGGTTATGTCATTAGCTATTGTGGCATCTATATCTGTAAATTTCTCCCTAAAGATCTCCAACTCTCAGCTTTAACAGTCCTTGAAAGCTATCACTTGACTAAGTTGTTGGTTAAGAATCCTAATGTCATTTTTGTTTTGTCTGATTACATTACTGAAAGGTGCCTTGGGATAGTTTACGATAAATACAAGATGAAATTGAGAAATGTGATAGGTTTGTTTTTCTGCTACCTTCCAGCCACACGTCCTACCTGTGAAAGATGGTGATTTCTAAAACTTTTTTTATGGTGTCACAATAGTGATAAAAATGTACTGTTGATTTTAAAACTAAATGATTTGATTTTAATATCATAACCTTCATGGACTAAAGTTCCTTCAGAAGGAAAATAAACACTAACTAGAGATAATCATAACAAACAGGCAACCACATACGTTAAACAAGCTTTGTGAAAATGAAGTGCAATTAACTCATCAGATCTGAAATTAACTTTTAATCAAAAGGTACTGAAACTCAGTTAGGCATGAATAATCCCACTTCTCCTACTTTAATTTACACCTGTTTGAGAAGGTTCGTATGCTGGAGAAGAAAGATATTGCCAACAAGAGTATCAAACTTGAAAACAAGGAACTTAGACATTGAAATACACAAACCATTTGTTTTTCAGGGAGCTGCTGCAGTCAAAGCAAAGGAGGTAATTCTGTGATTGGAGAGAACACTAGAGAAAGCTGTCTCCAAGGACAAAGCACTTGGTAATAATTTGGAGCAAAACTTCTGAGCACCAAGAGGGTAAAGAACATAGAACATAGAACGGTACAGCACAGCATAGACCCTTCAGCCCACAATGTTGTGCGGCCTATTATCCTACTAAGATCAATCTACCCTGCATTTCCTACATTTTACAATCCCCTATGTGCCTATCTAAGAGTTGCTAAAAAGTCTCTAAAGTACCTGACAACTGATATATTTGCTACTGTGAATCATCCATTAGAAAGCCGTGGTCTCCGGCTAAAACCTTTATATCTCAAATGATATCTAATAACTTTAAATTGTTTGTTTGTTCTTTTAGCTATCATTTGTGCTCAAAACAATGTCAGGATTGGAGGGTTTGAGCTACAGGGAGAAGCTGAATATGTTGGGACATTTTTGCCTGTAACATCAGAGACTAAGAGGTGATCTTATAAAGGTTTATAAAATCATGTGTAACATGGATAAGGTGAATAGGCAAGGTCTTTTTTCTTGGGTGAGAAAGTCCAAAACTCGAGGATATAGGTTTAAGTTGAAAAAGGAAAGAATTAAAAGGGACCTGAGGGGTAACTTTTTACACACAGAAGTTGATGTATATATGGTATAAGCTGTCTGAGGAGATGGTGGAGGCAGATATAATGACAACATTTAAAAGACATCTTGATGGGTGCATGAACAATAAGGTTTAGAGGGATATGGGCCAAATGCCGGCAAATGGGTCTAGATCTGTTTAGGATATCTGGTCAGCATGGACGATTTGGACCGAAGGATCTGTTTCCATGCTGTAATACGCTCTGATTCAAGCATAAATCTTTACTGTGGGCAGCTGAGGTGTTGGAGAGAGGGAGGTCAATTCAGTATTACTCACCTGTTTGTAACAATGGGTATTTCAATACACTAGTGCAGCCACCATCCTGTCATAGCCAGGCTCTGACTCATTCTTACACGTTCCGTTCCTTAATGGTCTTGTGCCAAAATCTTGCATAATGTTTGTGCTTACTCATCTTTCAGGAGTTGTGATTCACTCTTCATAAATGAGCCAACTGTTACATATCGCAAACCTTTACGTGGGAATCAGATTAAAGTTTGAATTCAGGCATTCAACTTCATTAATGTGAGCCATCACAGTGTGGGAAATCAGAGGGTTTTCCTTCTTTCTGAATGATAGTTACAAGAAATCTTAGGACAGGCTTAACACATGCCTGCATGTAATGTGAAACTGTTTCTCACTTCGCTAGAGAAGACATTCTACATGAACATTTCACCTTACAGCTCACATATATATTAGATTAGATTACCTACAGTGTGGAAACAGGCCCTTCAGTCCAGCAAGTCCACACTGCCCCTTGAAGCATCCCACCCAGACTCATCCCCCTGTAACCCACTCACCCCTGAACACTATGGGCAATTTAGCATGGTCGATCCACCCCGCCTGCATGTCTTTGGACCGTGGGAAGAAACTGGAGCACCTGGAGGAAACCCACACAGACCCAGGGAGAATGTGTAAACTCCACACAGACAGTCGCCTGAGGCTGGAATCGAACCCGGGTCCCTGGCAATGTGAGGCTGCAGTGCTAACCACTGAGCCACCATGCCACCCTACATGTACACGTGCAGGCATTAAAAGGAAGTCTGTGAGACCTTATATGTGGTGTTCATCCAGCTTCACACTTTATTATCTTGGATTCTCCAGCATCTGCAGTTCCCATTATCTCTGTGAGACCTTAAGTTCTGATGAAAGAAAATTGCCTATAATGTACAAGAGGTCATTCAGCAACAAAAATCATACAATGATAAACCACTGCTGCACTGTTCATGGTGCCTCTGACCTGGCGATACTTTTTGAGTATCCTTCCTATTTCCACCTATCTGTCACCATCATATTGTCTATCGTTGATAATTGGAGCTGATCACAGTTACTGTAGGGGAATAGTCACGGTAATCATAGAACCCCTACAGTGTGGAAGCAAATCTTTCAGCCCATTAAGTCCAAACCAAGCCTCTGAAGAATTTCCCACCCAGACCTATCCCGCTACCCAATCCCTGTATTTCCCATAGCTAACCTACCTGGCTTGCACATCCCTGGATAGTACAGGGCAATTAAGAATGGCAAATTCACTTGATCTGCACATCTTTGGACTGTGGGAAGAAACCAGAACACCTAAAGGGTACCCACACAGACATGGGGAGGATGTGCAAACTCTAAGACAGTCAGTAAAGGCTAGGGTCCTGGCACTGTGAGGCAGCAGTGCGAACCACTGAGCCACAGTACCATGTCACAAGACTAAAAATCCAGTAGCCCATTGAAGCTAATGTTCAGGGGTTCTGGTGCAAATCCTCTCTCTTCAGGCTATGCCAGCACTGTAGGTTACAACAACGCTTGCCTCTTCTTTGAATGAGTGACATGCATCATGTTCAAATCCCATTAAGAGTTTTTCCATGAACTCTTATTCTATTGCATTAATGGTAATTTTTCCTTCCAACACTCTGAAGAAGCATAATGTTATGTTTCTCTTGTTCTGCTACTTTGCAAGGCCCACGTCTGTCAAAGTATGAAGGAAGTGATAGATCTGAAGAGGCTAATTTCATTCCATTTCACATGCTGATTAACCTGCTGTTCATTTCTGTGTTAATTCATATGAATACAGAATCTAATTAAGTAGCTGAGCTTGATTTTGCTATTACCCACAATAACTTTGTGCATTGAAAGCTAATTCATGAGACTGATATTGTGGTCTCATCTATTTGAATATGTGTATCATTATGAATGAATGTGAATTCCCCGAAGATCTGACAATCGTCGGCTCTGAAAGTTGGCAGCTCTTCAAGACCCTTTTATGGAGCTGCACCAGAATGACAATGCAATATCCCTCACTATGAAGCCCTAACCTCAAATGTTCTACCAAGGGGAAATGGTGAATGGGATTAGACAGGTCCCCTCTCAGGGGGTAGTGGAAATCAGCAAGCAAATCAGCCTTAGCCAACCTAGGACATCCATCAATCAGGTCAAGAACACTACTGGCAGAATGTTGGCAATTATTCGTCTGTCTGTTTTTAGCAAGTGGAGGAATATTAAATGCATTAAATTTTATCAGATAGACAATCAGACAGACAGACAATGAAGTGGGCAGTAAGACCAAAAGATACGAAGACTATTTTAATTGAAGATGTGCAAGATAGATGATAATATTCAGAAATTAGCATGCTTCAAACCGAGCTTGTCACTCAAAAAAAAACTGACAACCTACCAGAGGACCTGGCCTTGTGAATCTGGGAACTGAGCCAACACTCCAATTCCCCCTGTTATTGGGCCATGACCCCTTGCTCATCAGCTATTCAAGATTATTTGCACCATAGAATCATATTTGTTGGAAAAAGGGTGGTTAAAATATGACAGCCATTTGATTGGCGGCTTATCAGGCACTCGTCATTTTTAGCAGGGCACATGAGACAATGTCCATTATGGCAGTATTATTTTGATAGACAGTATCAACCTAAATTAGAGGAGACCTACGTGCTGAATGCTACTTGACCCCAATGTGAGAGAAGTGACAGTGAGTTCCATACTTTCGCCTCCCGACTTGGTTTAATGGTCTTCTGGATTGAAGTTTAAGCCACTGTTCACCAACACAAGGTGACTAGTAATGGAGCTGCTGAAATGGAAGAACTGCAGTGGGTCACTTGTAGAAAAGTGAGTGTGAGATACGATACAGAATCACAGAATAATTACAGCAGATAAGGAAGTCATTTGGCAGACTGTGTGTGCTGGTTCTTTGGAAGGGCAATTCAACCCATGCCACTCCCTGCCTTTTCCCTATAACTCTGCAAATTTGTTTTTTTTAAATTTCAGACAATGATCCATGTCCCTTTTGAAATCTTCAATTAAATCTGCCTCCAGCACATTTCCAGGAGGCATGTTCCAGATCTTGACTCCTCACTGCTTGAAAAAGTTTTGTCCCATGTTGCCACTGTTCCTTTTGCCAATTATTGTGAATCTGTGCCCATGAATTCTTGACCTCTCCACCAATGGATTCTTTTTTTCCTTGTCTGCTCTGTACCACTCCTGAATTTGAATAGCTCAGTCAGATGTAGTGAGGATTACATGCCCATAAAGGGTATCGCCTGACTCCTTATCTACTTAAATTAACCACCAAATTAGACAAGCCTTTTTTATGAGAATTCTACCCATTCTATTTTCTTCTAATAGGGAAGCCCTATAGTTATGGTAGTTATATGCTAAGGCATTCTTATGTCATTTCCTTTTCTTTAGTAGCTCCAATATTGATATTTGAAGCAATTAATGTTGAAGTAATATTGATTTTGTTTTAGTAAGTAACTCAATTCAAAACAAACTTCCCCTTTCATCTCTTAAAGACATATTGGCTTTCCTCGACAATGACTTCAACAAAAGTGAAAGTTGCAGGTCAGCATCATATGTTATACAATTGCCCAAAGTCAGAATCAGCCTTTTTGTGTTTTATAGTGTGTCTTTCCATTCACAAAAAGTCAGTTATGTATCTTGTTGACTAACCAATAAGAAAACCTAGTTAATTTTGTTTTCATGTCATGTTTTTTGATGACTACGCTTGATCAATTGGCTTAACTGAGCCTAATTTCACTAAAGAATTGAAACGTCAATTGTTATTTCCTAAGATGCCTTGGTTTGCACTGTCTAGCTTAATTCATCCTTGGCATCGGTCAGTTTTTTTTTCCTTTGTTCATTCATGGGATGAGGATGTCACTGGCCAGGCAGTGTTTACTAGCCATCCCTAATTGCCCAGAGGGCAGTTAAGAGTCAACCACATTGCTCTTGGTCTGGAGTCACATGTAGGCCAGACCAGGTAAGGATGGCATTTTCCAGTGAACCAGATGGGCTTTTCCAACAATTGATAAGGGATTCATGGTTATCATTAAACTCTTAATTCCAGCTATTTATTGAATTCAAATCCCACCATCTGCCATTGTGGGATTCAACCCTGGGTTCCCAGAACATTATCTGGGTCCCTGGATTAACAGCCCAGTGATTATACCACTAGGACACCATCTCCCCTAATTCATCGTATTCTTACCTCTGAAGCAGTAGATTATCTTCCTAACCTCTGCTCTGAAGGCTGGACATATAATTTACATGAACCCCTCCTGGACTGCAGTTCTTCATACTAGGTATTAAAGCAGGTTTCAGCAGTTGAGCTTAAAGACACTATGGCACCATGTGACATGTTCAGGGCAATATACAATAGACAGATACAATTTCAATCAGAGTCATTGCAGTACTGAACTCATAACTCAGAGGCAGAAGATGTCCTTTAGTGCAGTGGGCAGCTTTCCTGTCACTGGGTCAGACTCAATGGGCCGAAGAGTTGGATGACACTATGATGAAGGAAGGCACATTCATTACAACATGCACTGATGACTAGTGATAAAAATGGGGGATGTTCCTGATCAGCCACGCAATGGAAAGAAAATTTGAATTTCTCCTATAATTATTCATTGTTCTGGACTACAATGTGCAAGTTGCAACAGCAACAACTCAAACACTTTGGAAGTGGCTTAGTTGACTGAGTAGCCAGCCACAATCTGATTGGTATCAAATGGAATGGGTTTCAATTCTTGTTCCGACTGCCATGGATTTGGGACTGTCTCCATTCCCTACCCATAGAAATAGTCTTGTTTAGCACAGTTAATAAGGTCATTGCTGATCTGATTGCAACCACAATCCTGTCTATCTTTGATAGCCATTCATCCCTTTGCTCAACAAGAATCTAATCATCTCTGCCTTAAAAATATTTGCATACTCTACTTCCGCTCCTTCCCAGGAAAAGAGAATGAAAGTTTCACAGTCCTCTGTGAGAAAAAGATTCACCTTGTTCTGTTTTAAATGGAAGATCCCTTCTTTTCTAACATTAATCCTTTATTTTTGCCTCTCCAATGAGGAAACAGCCTTTCTACATCTACCTTATTGAGATCCATGACCTATGTTTCAATCAAACAATCTGTTACTTTTTAAACAGCAGCAAATACAAGTCTAGTCTGTATATCCTACCTTCATAATGCAAACCACCCATTCCTGGCATTAGTCAGGAAAACTTTCTCTGAATTGCATTTACACCTTTCATAACAAAGATAGCAAATACTGCATGTGGAATTCCAGATGTGATCTTACTCGTGCCCTTTATAACTAAACAAGAACTCACCTATTGTTGTCTTTAATTCCTCTCATAATAAATAATAGCATTCTATTAGCTTTCTGAATTACTTGCTGTACCTACATTCTTTTGTGATTCGTGTGTGCTAGAACACCCAAATCCCTCTGTATCTCGGAGCTCTCAATCTCTGGTTGCAGACATGCTCACTGAGCCGATGGGTTTGGTTGCAAACATTTCATCACCCTGCTAGGTAACATTGTCAGTGCGCCTCCAGTGAAGCAGTGGTGTTTTGTCTCGCTTATTATTTATATACCTTGGTTTGCTGGGGTGTTTGGTATTATTTCCGGTGATTTTTCTCAGTGGTTTGTACTCAGGGTCTTATTCAATGTGTTTGTTGATAGAGTTCCGGTTGGAATATCGGACCTGCAGGAATTCCCTGGCATGTCTGTGTTTGGCTTGTGTGGTTATGGATGTGCTGTCCCAGTCAAATTGAGGCAAGTGAGAATTGGTCGTGTCTCTTGGCAGCTAGTTGGTGTTCATCTATGCTTATAGTCAATTTTCTTCTGGTTTGGCCTATGTAGTGTTTCTCACAGTCCATGCATGGTATTTTGTATTTTTCTCACCATTTAACTAATGCTGATCCTTTTTATTCTTCTTGCAAAAATAGACAATGTCTCATTTTCCCACGTTTGACTCCTTTTGGCAAAATCTGTCCTCAGGCACTCAGCCTATCTTTTGAGAGATTTTTGTATCCATCTTATACGCTCCTTACAACTTAATTTCCCTCCTATCTTAGTGCTATCAACAGATTTGCAAAGCATACATTCCAAGGCGCACAATGACCTGTACACTGAATGTGATTTCTGTCAGGACCACTTGGCTTCAGTCCTCAGCAAAGCCTTAGTTCAAAAAAAATTGAAATCCAGAAATGAAGGAGAGAGTGGTTGCCGTTGATATCAATGCAACATTTCACAATGTGTGATATCAAGGAGCCCAAGCATAATGGATATCTACATTAATCAAGAGATAACTACATTAGCTACAGTCATACCCAATGCCAAGGAAGATGGCTGAAGATCAGTTATCTCAGCCCCAGGATACCGCTGCAGCAGTCCCTCAGGGTAATGTCTTAGACTAAGCAATCTTCAACAGCTTCTTCAATGTCTTTCTCGCCATCATGAGGCCAGAAAAGAGGATGTTTGCTTTTGAAAGCAGAATTGAGTAACCATGAAGCAATCAATGCCTTCATGCAAAAATATCCAAATAAGACTCTAGTTCCCTGAACAAGAAAACATGGGCAAAACGCCTTCAGATTGAGGAGAAAGTGATTCTTTCTATCCCACTGATTTTTGCAAAAAGTGCGAATATCAAAGAAGATGTTTTTCAACAGGTATCCAATAATGCAAATCTTTATCATATTCTTCAAACGAAGTTTATACGGATGTCTATGGAAGTACTGTACTCCAAACTGAACAAGCATTCATATTTTGTATATCTGATCTGTGCTTTAACAACTACTGAATAAACATAGAAAGTCTTAGTAATTCTCCTTCGTCTCCCAGAAGATCTGATGCCTCCCGAGGGGAGGAGAAGACCCAATCTAAACCCGAATTCAGACCTTTAAAGAGTATAATTAGTCAGATTCACTGGTTAACCACACAGAGATAGTAAGAACAGCAAATACAGGAGTCAGGGGTAACACAATATAGAGCTGGAGAAGCACAGCAGGTCAGGCAGCATCAGAGGAGCAGGAAAGTTGATGTTTTGGGTGAAGAAGGGTCCCAACCCAAAACATCAACTTGCCTGTTTGTCTGATGCTGCCTGACCTGCTGTGGTTCTCCAGCTCCATACTGTGTTATCACTGATTAACCATTACAAGGTTTCCTATTGTGTTTGCAAAGAGTGTTCAAAAGGCAGTTGCAGTCAGTTGTGAATTGATACAAACTGGGTCAATTATTTTTCCAAGAAGATCTGAATTCCCTATTTCAGATTGCATCTACATTTTAATACTTCTTTGTTTTCTGGAACAACACAAAATTAAAATAAATTTCCATTTGACAATTGCCCATAACGAATCATATTTTATCCAATGCAGCAAACGCTTCTCTATCTATGCCTTCCAAATTAGCCATGCTATTTACATCAATAGTGTGTCAACATGGCTGGATGGGATGATTCCTCTTCATACACACAGCTCAGGGAATCCACAAAGTTCAAACATTCGGACAGCATTGCTATTCACTCCGTTTCTCTCTGATGGATTTTGCAGGGTATTTTTACAAACAATTACTGATAAAGTTCCCAACTTTCTAGAATTGTCTTGATGTCTCCGATAACTAAAGATTAACCTTTTGGTTATTGCTTAAGTAATCCTCAGGGGCAAGTATAGCTTTAAGGGGAAATGAATTAATAAACAAACGTCTTTTTCATTTTCTTTGAATGTTTTAATTGAGTAGTCAGAAAGATAGATGGAATTTATCAACTGATTCCTGGTATGAAAGAATTATTTTGTGAAGGGACAATATGCCGATTGGAGTTCAGAAGAATGAAAAGTGATCTTATCGAAACCTATAAAATTGTGACAGGGCTTTGCATGGCAGTTGAAAAGGAGGATAGTTCCCTTGTATAGAAGTGTTACAATTTAAAAATGGGTCTCCCAGTTAAGGCAGGGATAAAGAAAATGTTTCTTCCTTTCATAGAGTTGTCAGTTTGTGAAATTCTCAGAGAGCAGTGAAGAATACGTCATTGGGTACATTCAAGGCTGAGTTAGATTCTAATCAACAACAGAGTCAAGTATTATATGGGAGCCTACAGTTCGGGGGCAGATAGAAAAGTGGTTATGAATCTGCAATCTATTCAGTCACATTCTTATTGTGTTGTGGAACAGGATTGAAGGGTTGAATTTTCCATTTTTAATTTATGTGCATCATTGTGGCACTGCAGACATTCAGAAAAGGGCAACTTTGTTTGGCAGAGCAGTCAGAGGCAAGAGACCTTATGTTAAAATGTCCAGAAATAAGCCTGACCTGGAGTTGGTAGCTCTCACTGGGCCACCAACGGGGAAGCCTACCTTTGTCACAGTCTCACTTACAGTGGAAACATGGGTGGCCCAATCTCCAGAAAAATGTTTCAAGTGGAGGTATGTATGTATATACAGGCTTCTATAAATGTCAGATATCAGACTTGTCTGTACAAGAAATTACACTCTTAATAGTGTCAAACACTCAAAGATCAATTAAGTTTTGCCAAAGAATCACTAAGAAAGAAGGGATTTTATGAGAGCTGACCTTGCATTAGTATTAGCTGAAACAACCGAGCAAAAAGAAGCACAATAGACGCAACTTAACTGAAAGCCTGTTAAGTAAAGGTGCCTCTTAAATGAATAGACATTGGAAATTGCAAACTATTTTCTGTCCACACCCACATAACACCAGCTTTTCACTTGACTAGATGGCTTAATTCCAAGAGCTGAGTTGTCTGCCGCGCCTCTTAGTTTTAGTGCCATTTTACGTCTTTACCACTCTTCAAGCACATCATGATTGTTTTTCTCTTGATATCACTCTTGTTCTCTTAATCCTGACAGTATCCTCCATGTAATATGAACTGCAAGCCTTAACTCTTAGATTGCACTTTACACCCTCAACATTAAGTCTCTATATCCAATCCTTTTCATATATGTCTTTTGTTGTATTGTGGTTCAAGAAACAAAATCTTTGCTGGGTGTAAGTAGATAACTTTGTGGTAGAATGGTGAGATGCAGCTTCTTGGGAATATTCACCTCGGCGGGGTAGGGGAGGACAAGGTTGGGGAGATGCTGAGGGGATAAGATTTACTGATATTGTCAGAACAACATTCATGTCAATATGTCAAGTGATGCTGTAATAATTAACAACCACCTTATTGACCAGTGCAATTTGCATTTATTGCTGACAAAAATAATTTTTTAAGAATTCTTTCACAACGTGAGCATCACTGAAATAGATAGCATTTGTTGGGTCACCTTCAATTAGCTTTTGTGTCACTCTCCTGAACTGCTGCAATCCATGGGGGTGGTGGGTACACTCATGGTTCTGTTAAGAAATGTGTTCAAGGTTGGTAATTCAGTGAAAGTGAAGGCACACTCATATAATTCCAAATTAGTTTGGTGTGTGGCTCCAAGGCGAACTCGCAGGTGGTGGTATTCCTATGCATCTGCTGCCGTTGCCCTCCTGGGTGGAAGAGTTCATGGAATGGAAGGCACTGCAAAAGGAGCTTGGTGAGTTGTTGCAGTTTATCTTATAGATGACACACACTGCTGCCATTGTCAGTCAGTCGATAGAGTGAGTATTTAAGATGATGGATGGGGTGCTGGTCAAATTGTTTGTTTGGTCCTGGCTTGCGACCAAGTCCTAGAGTTATACAACATAGAAACAGACCCTTCAGCCTAACTCATCCATTCTGACCAAATATCTTACACTGATCTAGTCCCATTTGCCAGCATTTGGCTTATATCCCTCTAAATCATTTCAATTCATGTGCCCATCCAGATGCCTTTTGAATGTTGTCATTGTACACTTCCCCAACTTCCTCTGGCAGCTCATTCCATTCACGCACCACCCTCTGTGTGAAAAAGTACCGCGCAGGTCCTTTTTAAATCTTTCCTTTCTCAATTTAATACTGCACCCTCTAATTTTGGGCACCCCCACCCTGGGGAAAAAAATAAAAGACCTTGGCTATTCACACTATCTTTGACCTTCTTAAAAGTTGTCCCACATGCACTCACCCGGGAAAGTGGAGAGAATTCTATCATGTTCTTGATTTGAGCCTTGTGCATGGTGGATAGGCTTTTGGGAATCAAGAGGTGAGTTTTTCAGACACTGACCCTCTCTCGTAGCCTCAGGATCCAGTTCAGTTTCTGGTCAATAATAACCCTAAAGACATTGCTAGTGAGGGATTCAACAATGACAAATGTCAAGCAAGTTTTCTATTTGGATATGGTTTTGCCTGATATTTGAATGATGTGAAAATTGCTTGTCACTTATCAACACAGACATGAAAGTTAATCCAATTTGGTTGACAACTAAAGGATGCATCCTTAAAAAGAAACAAATTCTTTTGATGCATTCATAGAATATGAGCATTGCTGGCTGGCCAACATTGATCACCCATCCTTAGTTGCCCTAGAGAAGGTGGCAGTAAATTGCTGCAGTCCATGTTCTGTTGGTACAGCCTAAAGCCGATTAAAGATCCAGGATTTTGTACCACTGACACTGAAAGGGCAGCGATATTCCTCCAAGTCAGAACGGTATGGGGTTTGGAGCGAAGTTTGAAGATGGTGGTGTTCCCATTTGTCTACTGCCCTTGCCTTTCTAAATGCAAATGACTTTAGGTCTGGAAGGTGCTATCTAAGGAGGCTTGGCAAATACCTACAGTACACCTTGCAGATGGTACACACCACGGACGCCGTGCATTGGAGGGAGTGAATGTTCATGTGGTGCCAATCAACCAAGCAGCTTTGTCCAGGTTGGTGCCAGCTTTTTGAGTGTTGTTGGAGCTGCACTTATCCAGGCAGCTGATCCAGGCAATATAAAATGCCTTGGATGTCTGCATTCCAAGGTGTTGCATTGAATGATCATGTTAATGAGTCACTTATTAATTTTTCTATATCTTATAGGCTTCTTTGGACTCTGGCTTGTCAATGTCCATGTACACAGATCCTTGCAAGTTGCCACCCAGGTTGACAGGGCTGTTAAGAAGGCATACAGTGTTATAGCTTTTATTAATAGAGGGATCGAGTTCCGGAACAAAGAGGTTATGGTGAAGCTGTACAAAACTCTGGTGCGGCTGCACTTGGAGTATCGCGTACAGTTCTGGTCACCGCATTATAAGAAGGATGTGGAAGCTTTGGAAAGGGTGCAGAGGAGATTTACTAGGATGTTGCCTGGTATGGAGGGAAGGTCTTACGAGGAAAGGCTGAGGGACTTGAGGCTGTTTTCATTAGAGAGAAGAAGGTTGAGTGGTGACTGAATTGAAACATATAAAATAATCAGAGAGTTAGATAGGGTGGATAGGGAGAGCCTTTTTCCTAAGATGGTGACGGCGAGCATGAGGGGGCATAGCTTTAAATTGAGGGATGAAAGATATAGGACAGATGTCAGAGGTGGTTTCTTTACTCAGAGAGTAGTAAGGGAATGGAACGTTTTGCCTGCAACGGTAGTAGATTCGCCAACTTTAGGTACATTTAAGTCATCATTGGATAAGCATATGGACGTACATGGAATAGTGTAGGTTAGATGGGCTTGAGATCGGTATGACAGGTCGACACAACACTGAGGGCCGAAGGGCCTGTACTGTGCTGTAATGTTCTATGTTCTATGTTCTATGTTTCCACACCAAAACAAATAGTTTCAGTTCAATGGTACAGAGGGCTGTAGTGGGAATGTCTTCCTAGGCTTCAGTGAAATGATGTCAGAGAATGTATAAGGGAGTATTTTGAGAACCAACGACCATGAAGAGGCTGAACTATTCCCAAACATTGAGATTGATGAAGCAAACACCCTGCAATATGGCGAGTGCATTCACCACACAGAGGCTGAACTAAAATCAGACTCTAAAAGCTGTATGATGATCCTATTGGGGCTTGGTAAAGTAGTCTTGGAGGAGCTTTGCAGAGAATGTAAACTATGTAGGCTCAGTGGGTTAAGAAGGTAGTTTCTATGATGTACATTCTATGTAAATACTACCAAAATTGAACTAGCATTTATCTAACATGAGGCCCACATGACACTGCAAGCTCCAGAGAAGATTCAGATCATTGGTGATGTTGTACATCTTATTGATCCTACATACAATTTCCCCACCACATCTATTCTGTAATGAGTGATCAGCAGTCGAGATACAAGGAACAGGGTCAGTCCAATCCACTGATCACCAATGCTCAGTCAGAGTGAGGATGTAAAGAGAATTAGCAAACAGCTTTTCCAGAGAAAGATCAGATTTGTGAAAAAAGTAGTGATTTTAAATGAGAGATAACCAATCCCTCTCATCCCTGCCTCCCTGACCTGACACCACCTGACCATCTTCTACCCCACCTATCCGCCCCTCCCATCCCACTGAATAATCCCCACCACTGCCGACCTGCACTCACCCATCACCCAAATCATCTACCTTCACCGGCCCTATCCCTCCTCTTTCTATATGTTTCGGAACTGCCATTCCCCCCCGCTATTTCTGAAGAAGGATCCTGAACCAAAATGCCAACTTTCCTGCTCCTCTGATGCTGCCTGGCCTGCTGTGCTCCTCCACGTGTTATCTCTTATTGTGATTTTAAATTCCTCCTGTGATGATGCAAGACAATGCCAAAATCATCGGTTCACAAGAGAAATTAGACACGGCAAGAAATTAAACTACCTATAGTTAGCTGGCCATTGAAACCTAAAACCTTTTGAAATTAGGTGCAGGCCTTGTCCCAGAATTCACGGGTGGACCAAATCACTTCCACCCACAGGAGAAACAAATACACCTCCACCCGCTTTTAGATCATCAGGAGGAGCAAAATATTTTCTGGTTACTAGACTGGAAAGGTATGTATCTCTCACTGTAGTAAACTCCCTGGGAATGCTGTTGGATTTAGATTTGTAACAAAATCTTGCCCATCTGTGCATTAAGCAGTTATTTTGTTATAATGGGGGCAAGGTATCCCAATGTGTTAGACATGTGCCAAAACTAATTGCTCAACAAAATTATTGGACACGACACCACACAGGTCATTTTTTCATAGCACTCAATAGCTCCGTCACATCAAACTATTTTCCGTTTACTTGGATCACGGTTAGCTACGATAAGGAAAAAGTCTTGGTACACTCTTCGCATCTTAATAGCGTGCAGTGAATGGGATATTAACAGGAACAGTTCATAATTAAAATACAGATAGACAAAAATCAATGTTTTCCGTACACAAAGTGGACAATTCTGAATGGCCCATAGAAACTAATGAAAACTTCATGGGTTGATAAAGCAAGAAAGAGACCATTTGGTCCATCATCTCTGTGCACAATTTAATAGCTGTGTATGTGATAGCCAACGCATTAAAAGGGGTTTTCATGTCTGTTAGTCATAAATTGTATTATGAGATAGTTACAATGGCTATAAACCATGATGCAGGCGTTAAGCTTGTCTGGAATGGGTAGTTACTGTGAATTACTCAGCCTCACTTCTCTGTGATATTAGAACAAACTATCACTTTCATAACAAGAGTAAAGCCAACATTTTTATGTCAGATCTCAAATGTGACACCACAAATTAAATCATTTAAAAAGAAAGATTAAAGAGCTTTCTGAAAAACAACTTTTCTGCCCCAAGGAGACAAGAGTCTCTCAACATTACCACACCTTACGTTTTTTTCTGAAAAAGGTAAAAAAAAAGAAAAATCTAGGGACAATGAGCTCTTTACTTCCCAATCAGATACAAGGGACACCTTTCTACATTGCTCAAACATGCAAGGATAAAAGGTGGGCTTTTGTGTCAGCATGACATCATTAAAAAAACCAGAGTCAACCAAAATTACACTCAGGTTCTTCGGAATTGGGGGTCTTCAGGGAGTTAAGAATGAAGAGATTGACTTGCAAGTTTACTTTATATCTGAAAAATGCTGTGGCTGGATAATAGTCTTCTCACCTGAAACAAGCACAGACGAGAAGCAATTATGCTTTATTTGCTGGGACCAGAAGAAGTGGATTTCTTCTTGTCCGTTCATCAAATAGTATGGCCTGTTACCACCCTGCTCCAGGCAATCTCCTCCCCTTCCTTCATCACCTCACCACAGCTTTTCCCCCAAACCCAACCTGCTAGAGAGCAGTATAACAGCTGGCCCATTTCCGGTGAGTTGAATCTCTTCATATATTTGTCACCCAGTTTTCAGCAGAATTTGAAAAAGACCCCAGAATTTTGACTAAATCCATGCGTTTGCAGAAGCCTGTGGACATAGCAGTTGCTTTGCAATTTTGTGTCCATTATGATTGGAAGTCAAAGCTATTCACTTACCTTCTTAAATTTCGTTGAACCTCAAATTCAGATGAGGAATGGGGATGAATGTATGGCTGGGTAACCCAAGGAGTTGGTAGTCCATTTGGGGCAGAATCATAGAATCCCTACAGAGCAGAAAGAGGCCATTTGGCTGTTCAAGTCTACATTGGCCCTCCAAAGAGCAGCTCACCCAGACCCAAATGCCCCCACTCTATCCCCACATTTGCTAGGACCAATCCATCTAACCTGCACATCTTTGGAACCACAATTCACCGTGTTTTCCATCCTATGTAGTGCACCTTTGAAATTCTAATCAGCTGTTTCAGAAGAGGTAGCGATTCTTCACTGCACATATCTAGAATAGACATTGTAGGAACAATGTGATTTCATTGGAGAGGATGCAGAGGCAATTTATCAGGATGTTGCCTGAAGTGGAGAGTTTTATTTATGAAGAGAGATTGTATAGACTGGTGTTGTTTTCTTTGGAGCAGAGGAGATTGAAAGGGGTCATGACAGCAATGTATAAGATAATGAGGGATATACGTAGGTTAGACAAGAAAGAACTTTCTTGCTTTGGCGGAAGAATTAATAACTGCGGGCATAGTTTTAAGTTAAGGCATTGGAGATTTAGAAGGGATGTGAGGAAATTAGCTTTCCCCAGAGAGTGATTAGAATCTGGAGCTCATTGTCTGAAATGGTGGAAGAGGAAGAAACCCCCATAACTTTAAGAAGTAATTTGATCTCCACCTGAGATGCTAAAACATGCAGGGCCATGCACCGTGCATGGAAAATGGGATTAGAATAGTTAGCTGATTGCTTTTGACTGGTGAAGACTCGATGACCCAAAGGGCAATTTTCTGTGCTGTAGGCTTCTATGACACTTTTACTTTACACTTAGCTTTTATTAATAGAGGGATTGAGTTCCGGAACAAAGAGGTTATGGTGAAACTGTACAAAACTCTGGTGTGGCTGCACTTGGAGTATTGTGTACAGTTCTGGCCACCACATTATAAGAAGGATGTGGAAGCTTTGGAAAGGGTGCAGAGGAGATTTACTAGGATGTTGCCTGGTATGGAGGGAAGGTCTTACGAGGAAAGGCTGAGGGATTTGAGGCTATTTTCATTAGGGAGAAGAAGGTTGAGAGGTGACTTAATTGAAACATATAAAATAATCAGAGGGTTAGATAGGGTGGATAGGGAGAGCCTTTTTCCTACGATGGTGACGGCGAGCACGAGGGAGCATAGCTTTAAATTGAGGGGTGAAAGATATAGGACAGATGTCAGAAGTAGTTTCTTTACTCAGAGAGTAGTAAGGGAATGGAACGCTTTGCCTGCAACGGTAGTAGATTCGCCAACTTTAGGTACATTTAAGTCGTCATTGGATAAGCATATGGACGTACATGGAATAGTGTAGATTAGATGGGCTTGAGATCGGTATGACAGGTCGGCACAATATCGAGGGCCGAAGGATCTATACTGTGCTGTAATGTTCTATGTATGTTCTATGACACGATGACTGTAAGAATACGTCGAACATCTGGAAGAATCTTGGAGCTCTATCTCAGTTATTCTAGGACCTCTGCCCGGTAAGCCACTTGAGACATGCTCTCGGTCTTCAGTACTCAAACCTAGAGGAGTCTGATTACCATGAAATTATAGAATTTCATATGAAGCACTTCCATCACTGGCCTTTCAATTTCTTGGCTGAAGTTGGTTGCTCAGATTTCTGCCTCCAATGCCACATCAGATGCAACCCCATCTCTACAAAGGACCCCTTTCTCAGTCAGGTCTGCTGCACTGGCACAGCTGCAGGGTCAAGAAACCGAAGGCACTGAAGAATTCACCAACTCATTTTATTTCACAGCACACATTTCCTGGCACTTCCCTCTAAGCCCTATTAAAATTAATAAATCTCCAGTGCTGACAGACCTCAGGTGTGGACTGTTGAGCCTCCTCCAATTCCTGGTATGTGCATACCCATGCTCTGGGCTCCTGCTCACATTGTGTATTGTAAACAGACCCGCTCAGTAGATGTGAAAGACAGTAGGAACTGCAGATGCTGAAGAATCTGAGATAACAAGGTGTAGCCAGATGATGTTTAAGTCTCTCTCTCTCTCTCTCTCTCTCTTTCTACCTGTGTCTACATCCTTTTTTTTTGACACAGCAAGGAATTTCTTTTTAAGTTTATTTAATCCATAAATCATGGGTTTTGGATTTGGCTGTCTAGGTAATAGGCCTTTACCTGAGGGCTTGGGCACAGACCTGAGTTCCATTTAGTCTGACAGCATAGTCTGACATTCTCATTGTGGAATCTTGGCAGTGTTTATAATACCTACAATCACCCGCCTGAGAAGGCACACTCATTGAGGGAATCCTGTTCAAAATTAACTCAACTAATTTCCTGCAGGGTGCAATAACAGCACATTATTAGGCAGAAGTACAATCATTATTTTCTTTTATATAAACAGCCTAATAAATATCTCTTTAAAGTGTTTATTGAAACCGGTATGCGTATTTATCAGACTGTATTACTTTAAGGTGTAGGCAGCTTGCTCCACAAAATCCCCCTCAAAATAGGTGGAAACGTATTTCAAAATGTTTAATCATATCCACTTAAAAGCAAACCTGACACAAATAATTTCTTGGCCAAGTCCGAATGTAAAGAAATCTTTAGCATGTTCCAATTTGTTCCTGAATTAGTCACCTCTGGCATAACTACTCCCACGCTAAGCAAGTCTGGGTACATGTAAACATTTCTTGTCCATGCCAAAATATGTGATGCAGCAATAGCAAAAAAAAACTCAGCTGCAAAGAACACACTAGCCCAGCTAGCCAGTCCTGTTTCTTGTGGTGTCTTATATACCACAACAAGTACACTGTCAACCCACACACACAAGCTGGGCATAATCTCCTGGGCAAAGGAGAGGCTGCCTAATCATTCAACTATTAATCCATTCTGAAGGAGGGCCACTGGACCTGAAATGCTAACTCTGCTTTCTCTGCACAGATGCTGCCAGGCCTGCTGAGTTTCTCCAGCAATTTATGATTTCTTTTTCAGATTTCCGCCGTCAGTGGTTCTTTGTTTTATATTAACCCGAAGACCCACGAAACGTGCTGGGGACCTGAGTTTGAATCTTGTCACGGCAGATTGTAGAATGTGAATTCAATAAAAATATGGAATTGAGAGTCTAATAATGCCGATGAAAAAAAAATTCCATCCACCTCACTTTAGGAAAATGTGAGCTTTTCGCCCTTTAGGGATGAACTGTCATCTTTGTCTGGTCTGGCCTACATATGACTCCAGGCTCACAGTAATGGAGCTGACTCTTAACTATTCTCTGGGCACTCAGGGATAGGTAATAAACACCGGTCCAGCCAGTGATATCAAAAATCCTGTGAATAAATGTAAAAAAACATGAAAATCCAGAGGCAGACTTGAAAATTATTCACTGACTCCCTTGGGTGATCAAAACTCGCCCAGCAGACCACTCTAGCACTGATCTACATGAGTAATGACCTTCCTTTTCTCAGGAACGATCACCAGCTGAACTAGAAACAGGCTAGTTTCTTGCTTGGACAAGTGGAGTGAATGATCACCATTCACTGCACACATTAAGATCTTCACTTTCTTTTAGTTATCCAGTTTAAAGTTACTGTCCTGTCAGATATTCTGGCATAGCCATAATGCTTTGACCTGCAGACTATGGCTGGCACTGTTACATAAATGGTAAGCTGGAAGTAAAGTATAAGATAATTTGTAGTGGTTTCTCATGAGTCCAGCACACTGAGTGAGCCCTGGAGAAAGCTCACCCAACTGAGGTAGAGAAGGTGCTAGAACTTTCAATTTGAATTTACCATTTAAACCAGTAAGTTACTCAAATTAGAGACACAACAAGTCACATATACAATAAATGGCTATCTGTTAAAGAAAAGTGCCAATTCCAAACTGGCTATTTGAACCACTGTGCAGAAGCCCAGGGAGAAAATCAACAATTGATTCGATTTGGGCTTCAAGTCATGTGTTTCCTACTGGAAAAGAACATTGGAGTATATTTGAAGAGGGCAAACATTATTCATGCTTCAGCAAAAGTCCTTGCCTGCCCTGGGAGTGTCTGCGAATAGACTAGATTACTTCATCTCACCTGTGTTTTTTTAAGATGGTAATTTAGTGGTTTGTGGCATTTCTCCTGGTGGTTTGGCACAGAGAAAGGTTTTCATCCATTCCCCGGTGGTCTGTTTGGATATCTAAACACGTAATAATCCAGTCTGGTGGGACAAGAGCAGACATGTGCCTGAGATCTGATCAGTGCCATCCTGATGGCTAGTGGGAGGGAGGTCAGCAGGGAATTCTCAGGTATACATTTCAAACAAGGTGGGAAATTTTCAATTGTGCTTGCTGTGGATATTTGTGCATCCTGTTTGTAATGGTTTGTGCAGAGCTACATGGAATACTACTTCACTGTTTATTCAGGCTGTCTATGAAGATTATTTTAACATCCTGTTCTTGCTGTGCATATTGTGTACATAATCCCTTCTAGTTTAAATTATACAAATACTGCCTGTTCGATCTAATAGCAGAAAGCCTTGAGCCATGATACTATTAGTCCAGCATGGGGAGTGAAGATTAAGGGATACACGTACTTTGCTGCTCCAGATTGGGACAAGAGAATACACCTAGACCTTGGAACAAGATAGTTGCTGCAGATTCAGGAAATCTGAAACCAAAGGGGTGAAATAATGGAAACAATCAGTAAGGGAGAGGGAGTGATTTCATGTTTCAAATTGATGGCTCTTCACTGAAATTCTTTAAGCCAGTTCTAACCCACAGTCAAAGCCCTGGAACAAAAACTCTGTTTATCTCCCTCTCTTTCTGTCTCTCTACAGTTTTTGCTGAGTACTTCCTGCTTGTTTTGTTTATACAGGATATCTAAACCTTGTTGGCCTGAGGGGCTGTAATTGCAATCCGATTAGCCGAGGCCATTATCCATCAGTTTCTGGTGGCCTAAATTGAAGAGCATTGTAAAGTATTTCATACTTAATATCCCCTAGTTTAAATTGAGGAAGGTGTGCATTTATTTTCTGTTGGTGTGGGTTTCCGGAAGGTATTATCAAGCCTTTTGGACTGAGTATTGTTGGTATGCGTCCAATCTTTGAAGTCAATAAAGTATTCAATACCATTCTTTCTTGATTGGAAGGAGATACTTACTCAAATCTAATAACTTTGACTGAAAGGAGATAGCTATTCAATCTCTTTCCATCCAGATTGCAGAATTTTTTTTCAATTCTCCATTTGTCTTCGCTGAAGAGAGTGATGTATTCATTGTTTGATTGGAGTGGGGCCTAAAGCCAGCCTTTTGACCGAAAGACATGAATACAATTGCAAGGCTTGTGTCACATTGTCCAACTTCACGTTTAATGTCCATATTCTGATCTACATTTTGGTTGGTTCAAACCTTTTAAATTTTGACTCAGTGTAGAAAATACAGTCAAAGAACAAAGGCTCATTCATTGATGGAGAAAGTAAAGAACACAATCCCTGTTAGTCCAGGCTTTCATTTGCTTTGAATGCAATGCATCCAGTTATTACAGGTTGAATTTGGGATGGAATTCTATCATCTCCATTCTTAGGTATCTGATTTTGTTGCCTGAAGTTTGCATTCTAATTCAGTGAGTAAGGGCTCTTGACCTCAAGTCAAAAACACAAATTGATCCTATTTGAAATGTAAATTAGCACACTAAAGTGAAGGAAACTATCAATCAAAATTATTTTTTGAGACTTCAAAAGAATGCGCTTTTTGTTTTTTTTGTCTATGGGTAAATGCGTCAAGGTTGATAGCATCAAGAATAAAGAAGCAGTTTGCTGAAAACTACTAATCAAATCGTTTACTTCAATAAATATTTTAATAGGCTTTTCAAACAATTTTAAGTCTAGGTAGTTGTTAGGCAAATCCAGATAAAATAAGTTGTTTCTGGGCGACGTATGGAAACATTACCTACAGACGTGAATATTTGAACAATAGTACATATTGATGGCCTGTTAGAATGTGGCTTCCTGTAAACTAAATAGTAAACACTAGATGTGTGAGTGATAATGGGAACTGCAGATGCTGGAGAATCCAAGATAATAAAGCGTGAGGCTGGATGAACACAGCAGGCCCAGCAGCATCTCAGGAACATAAAAGCTGACGGTTCGGGCCTAGACCCTTCATCAGAGAGGTCGTCTCTAACTCCATTCTGAACAGCTCAAGATATAACTTCTGACTATATTTTTGAGTATCTCCATTCCTGTTTAAGAATCTGTCCTACTCTCAGAAATTTAACATTTTGATTATTTTATGTCTCATTTCATGTTACAGATGTAATTCCAATAACTGTATTTTCAAAACAAAATCAAAGCACGAATACAGCTACCACATAGCCGAGAGCTCCCGTTAACATCCAATCCATTTGGTCAACCAAATCAAACTCACCTAACCCTCACTAAAAGGCTAGACCACAACTCCCAACTTCTTCATCCTGCTCAGATGCAGGCTTGCAGTGCAATATGCCCCCCATTAACACACACAAACTGCTTGGCTCCACATTCTAATGACGGAAGGAGTGTGTCTGAAATGTTCAAATATGATTCAGTGACATCAACTGCATTCTGAGAAATCCCCAAAATATGCAACAAGTGCTGAACATATGTCAGACAGTAAGGAGAAGGCAGCTGGAACTGATCAGAGTGCAGCGATCAACACAGCAGCATGCAAATACGTTCAGCTTGTTTTTCGTTTGCCAAGAGTTTAAAGGAAATTCCCAAGCTCATGGATTACCAGCAAAAGACTTCAATTTTGAGTGACCCTGTTATTAAAATAGGAGTGTGGAAACACAGGATACAATGCATAGGTGCCTTAAATGCTAGCTTAACTAGCTGAGATGACGATACAATCGGTTGTGGAACAGGAAAATGCTTAGGGCTGACAAAGATTATAATAGTCCACTTGGCAAGTACCAACAGTCAAAAAGTATTAGATTATACCTTATGATATTATAACCTCTGCACCATAAGATAGTTTAACAATTACACCCCTCACTACCATATTACTCTTTCTCAGAGACCTTAGGGTCTTGTACTGTTTATTTTTTCTCACAGTTCTACCATCTGTATTATCCTCAGCCACATTCGTTATCTTCATAGACAGCGCTTCATGGATCGCTACTTTAACATGGTGGAGAGGATTGTCAACTTGAATGATCTCTTGAATTATTTCAGTGAGAGTTTCCGGCTCTTAGTAGAGCTTTGACAATGTTGGGGGTTGGGGTGTGCCAAATAAAGTGCACTCCAAAGAACACGCAAGCAAAGACTGAATTTCATGGCTGTGAAAGCAAAAGAAGGCTGCAGTGGCAAAGCAGTCCATATATTGTCCATATCAAAATCTGGCCGCCTCCCACAAAGATCCTCTGGATAATGACACAGCCTCAATGATTACCATATTCAACAAAGTCACATGCAGATTCTATTTGTCAAGTCCTGTGGCAACACAAGATTGGCAATGGGCATGGGAATGTGAACTTGGTAAAGAATTTGCACGCAGGAGGCAAATGCATAAAGGACATTGGCCATTGGGACATTAGGGCAGAGATGTCTTTGGGCAGCAGTATCTGTTACTGAGCAGTAGTCTTCAGGACATTGTCTGCTCATATCAAATGGGAAGGGGTCTAGAAAATGGCCCCTACAAAGTCCTAGATTTTGTGTTCCTCACATTCACTGCTTTCTGTGGGAGGTTGCTAAAAATACAAAGTGGTCTTTTTGTGATTCATATCTTACAGGGATATTGATGCCTACAGGTAGCATAAAGTTACTATTCTAAGCCTGAATATAAGAATGAAAACTGAGCCATGGAAAGACAGTTTATCAATGATACCCTGACTAGCCTTTTCCTGTTCTTTGTACACTATGAATTCTATGGCTCATGTGATTCCGTGATAGTTGCACATTACTCTCGGCCACAAGGCTGAGGTTCAAGACTTCACAGCCCCATAGGTATGTTCTCACATATATAGGCAAGCTGGCTAAAAATATCTAGAGTTTGAATACGACCAGTTGTCTGTTCAGCTGCTGATATTATGCAGTGGAAGGGTCATCTTGCATATATAAGGGAAATACATTTATATGGTGCCTTTTACAGCATCAGGATGTCCCAACGCAGTATTTTGAAGTATTGTCATTGTTTTAGATGACAAACAGGGAATAGAGGGATATACACCATTATCAGCAGATGGGACTAGTTTAGAATGGCATCATGTGTAGCACAGGCCATAAGATCTACTTCTTCTAATTCTTTCATGAGATATGAACATTACCAGCAGTTAACTGTGGCCCATTCAGAAGCTCCATTAAGAAGATGGTGGTGAGCTGCCTCCTTGAGCTGCTGTAGTTCCTCTGGAGTGTCCACTTGAGAAAGCAGATACAAAACTTGATTTAATGTCTGATCTAAAAGGTAGCCATCTTTGAGACTTACCAACACTTGCTCAGTTTGCATTAGAGTGTCAGCTAAGATTGTTTCATGTTTAGGTACAGTTTGTGGGTGACTGTAGTTGGAGATATTGGGAATTGTACTGAAAGAGTCCTGCGATAAGGACACTTCAGAGCCAAATCAAGTTTCTGCTTCCCACAACCATTTTGCAACATTGTTAACATCGTCCTTTCGTTAAGCAGAAGGTGAATTCCTCCAGCCTCCTTGAGATGGTACTAGGCTCACATGAATCTTTACAGTGGGATTTGTAATCACCAATGCTCAGTTTAGCACAGGACAGGGTGGGTCAGTCTGTGTCTCTCGACGTCGGAGCTAATTAAGGTACATTACCTCCTGCTGTAAAGGATTATCTTTCCTGTCTTCCAATACCTCATAATGTCCGTTTATTACTAAACACCACTTAAATAGAACCAGTTGATAAAAATACCAATTAAAGTAAATTATTAGGGGTGGATTTCATTTGCATGAGCTAGACAAGAATCATCTCATTCCTTGGGGGCAGTAAACACAGTCTATTTAAATCAGAACTCCAAGCGAGATTTGTTACCTCCCACTCTGTTGCACTGATGCTGGCACATTATTTTCTTTTTAATATTTACTTCAATGTAAGTTTGTTGTTAAACATATAAATACAAGACACGCTTCTACTTGAATACTAAGCAAAACCTTCTGTTCTTAAATTATGAGAAGAATTTATAAATATTGTCAGTGTGCTGGAGTTCCTGGGATTTATTGTAGTGTTATAAGGAAGGAGATTGCAAAATTCTGGTCTTTCTCCACTGTCTGGGTGTGGAAACATGAGGTGGGGATGGCAGGAAGAGGGGGAGTGCATACTGAACTGAGGGAGCACCACCAGATTTCCAACATCTATCACTTGCTAACTGGCCTGGAACAGTACTAAAGGCAGCCAGTTACAATTTTACAGTCAACCAATCCTCTGGACAGCACAACAGGAGATTGTTACAGATTGCAATGATGCCTTGACGATACTTGCAAAGATCGTGTTTAAAATAATTACAACTCATAATGGCCATAGTAATTCTTCTAATATAATGCTTGGGAAGGGAGGACTCCTCAAGGATAAAACAGCAGGATCCCAAAGGAAATACGAAGGTTAAATAAAAGTCACAAAACTGGTCAATGTTGATGCTCAGAGAGCTTTGAGTGCGTTCACACAAGCAACAAAAATCTTCAACAAGGTGTAGCAAGTGTTTACGAAAGAAAAATGCCAAAGTACAAGGTAACCCTTGCAGCACTGAGCTCATTTTCGAATCCATTCAACTTTTACCTTTATTATTGAAATTATTTAAGATTAGCACTGTTGTTTCTAACCCAAGGTTCTCACTCTCTAACTCAATGTTAAATTCTACTGTGTGACGGCCACTGAATTTTGGGGGACTTTTTACACTCAGATTATTTATGAAACCTGTCTCATAGCACATCACCAGGTCAAAAATAATCAGATTCCTGGTTTCACACTGTTTAAGGAAACTGTCTATAATGCACTCAATGAATTCTTCTGCTTGGATCCCTCTGCCAATTCAATTTTTCCAAGCTACGTGAATATTAAAGTTACCCATGCCATCATTATTTGCTGATTTATTCTTTCTTTGACAATATAACGAATGTTGGGGGTGTGGGGAGTAGTGGTCTCAGAATCGTCTCCCTATTGTTATTTATGTTTTTTTCTTTGATCATTCATGGTATGAGGCATCACTGACCAGGCAGCATTGGTTGTCCATCCCTAATTGCCCAAAGGGCAGTTAAGCGTCAACCACATTTGCTGTGGAGTCACATATAGGCCAGACCAGGCAAGGATGACCGTTTCCCGAAAGGATATTATTGAACCAGATGGGTTTTTCCTGTCAATCATCAATGGATTCGTGGTCATCATTAGATTCTTAATTCCAGATATTTATTCAAATTCCACCATCTGCCGTGGCAGGATTCAAATCCAGGTCTCCAGAACTTATCTGGTTCGCTCGATTAACAGTCCAGTGATAATATCACTAGGTCATCGCCTCCCCCATATTTACGTCCACCCAAATGGATTCAACATAGAGTCATCGGGACACACAGCAGGGAAGCAGACCTTTGGCCCAACTCGTCCATGCCGACCAGACATTATAACAGACATTCATTTGCCAGCATTTGGCCCATATCCCTTTGAACACTTCCTGTTCATCTACCCAGCCAGACACCTTTCAAACAGTGTAATTGTACCCACCTCCACCACTTCCAGACATGCATTACACTCTGTGTGAAAAAGTTACTCGTTAGGTCCCTTTTAAATCTTTCCCCTCTCACCTTAAACCTGTGCCCTCTAGTTTTGGACTCACCTATCCTGGAAAAAAAAGACTTTGGCTGTTTGCCCTTTCCACGCTGCTCATGATTTTATAAACTTCTATTAGGTCACCCCAAAGCCTCCAGCACGCCATCTTCTTGGGGGAGATAATTTCTTGCTAATATTTATTCCATTTCACACTAATAATGCTACTACACCAACATTTCCTTCCTGACCTACCCAAGTGAAGAATGTCCAATCAGAACAGTTCACTTCTAATCCCATAATGGCGTGAGAGTCCTGTGAAGTCAAAACTATTCTTTCCACACCAGGTTTTGAACCATGAAGCTTATCTCTTGAGTTTATTTACCCTTCACCAGTTTGCCTTGCCAATAATTTCAAACTAGCATTCCCTCTGGAGTCTATTCTCCTCTAGCATCATGCTGCGAACAAATTATAATGTTTTTTTTCTTCCTTTTTACATACAAAGTGTTGACATGGAACTCAAGGCAGTTGATAGGACAGGTCTTCATAGAACCCCTACAGTTTGGAAGTGGGCCATTTTGTCCATGGAATCCACACCGACCCTCTAAAGAGCATCCCATCCAGACCTACCCTCTGTAACCCTCCATTTCTCATGGTTAACCCACCTAACCAGCACACTCTGGGCACTACAGGGCAATTTAGCATGGCCAATCAACCTAAACTCCACATCTTTGGACAGTGGAAGGAAACTAGGGCACCTGAAGGAAACCCATACAGACACAGGGAGAACATGCAAACTCCACACAGACAGATGGAACTGAATCTGGGTCCCTGGTGCTGTGAGACAGAAAAACTAACCACTGAGCCACCGTGCAGCCCAATCACATGCCAATCTAAATGCCTGTAAAGGCTATAACCCATGATGACATGTCTTGTGCGTGAACCTAAAACAGTCTACCACTACTTATTAAAAAGTAAATCTAATTACATGTCCCAACAAAAAATATTATTCTAACCTCCTCTGCCAGATACTAATCTGCTTGGTGAGTCCAAAATTTTCTTCAGATTTTCAGAATCCAGTGTAAAAAATGTCCCTTATAGTTTAATCTTAGCAGGCCTATTAATTGAATTGCTTTCCATAAAACCAATTAAGCAGAGGTTCACCTGCACATCTGCCAATGTGGTATACGGCATCCACTGTACCCAGTGTGTCTTCCTCTACATTGGGGAAACCAAGCAGAGGCTTGGGGACCGCTTTGCAGAACACCTCCGCTCAGTTCGCAATAAACAACTGCACCTCCCAGTCGCAAACCATTTCAACCCTCCCTCCCATTCTTTAGATGACAAGTCCATCATGGGCCTCCTGCAGTGCCACAATGATGCCACCCGAAGGTTGCAGGAACAGCAACTCATATTCCGCTTGGGAACCCTGCAGCCCAATGGTATCAATGTGGACTTCACCAGCTTCAAAATCTCCCCTTCCCCCACCACATCCCAAAACAAGCCCAGTTCGTCCCCTCCCCCCACTGCATCACACAACCAGCCCAGCTCTTCCTCTCCACCCACTGCATCCCAAAACCAGTCCAGCCTGTCTCTGCCTCCCTAACTTGTTCTTCCTCTCACCCATCCCTTCCTCCCACCCCAAGTCGCACCTCCATCTCCTACCTACTAAACTCATCCCACCTCCTTGACCTGTCTGTCTTCCCTGGACTGACCTATCCTCTCTCTACCTCCCCACCTATACTCTCCTCTCCACCTATCTTCTTTTCTCTCCATCTTCGGTCCGCCTCCCCCTCTCTCCCTATTTATTCCAGAACCCTCACCCCATCCCCCTCTCTGATGAAGTGTCTTGGCCTGGAACGTCAGCTTTTGTGCTCCTGAGTTGCTGCTGGGCCTGCTGTGTTCATCCAGCCTCACATTTTATTATCTTGGATTCTCCAGCATCTGCAGTAACCATTATCACTGGAGCAAATCTCAATTGCTTTAAACAAATTCTCTTTACAATATTTAGTTGAGGAGCGTACCAGTGCAGGTGGCAAATAGTTAGGAGCTCAATAGAATGACATATTCTTAAAAAGCCCTTTTCATATCATAAAACATTCCAATTCTCTTCACATCACTGTTATAAGACTTTTAAAATATCACACAAAGGAGATAGTAGGACAGGTACCTAAAAATGTAGTCGAAGAGATCTAGAGAATTTCTTAAAGGAAGAAATGCCATTGGCTGATGGAAACATAACAGAGGGAATCCCTGAACCCATGCCCTGCAAACCTTGCCTTTACCAAGTCTTCAGCCGGAAAATGACTACCAAGTGTAAAGTTTAGAAATTTGTGGATAAACAAGACATGGTTGGTGCTGAGAGGGTTAAATTGGGAAGAATAAAAAGCATCTGTAAGATGAATTTAAACAGTGGGTCAGAAAATGGAATGCCTCTACCAAGGAACCTTTTCCTGTTTCTGACAGAGCAGTGGTGCAAGCCCAAGATTGATGTGCCAAAGAAATGAGTGGGAAATACGCCAAACTGAATCAAAGCAATGTTAAAAGGAAATGGAAATGCAACGAGTTACAGTATTAAATAAAATGAAATATGTTATTGTACTATACTCTTCTGTTTCATGTTCTTTGTCTAGAAATATTGGCCTATACTTTTAAACTGAAACAGCATGGTGCATATAGACTGTGCCCTTGTACTTTCCAAAGAAGGGGTGCTCTTGTCATATTTTTTCTATAATTTTCAAATACTTGTTGGCTGTGAAAAGTGAGAAGAGTAGTGATAAACTGCACGACTTAATATTTCTCAAACTGCAGCAAAAGAATTCACAGGGATACACAAAGTGTAGACTCCACTTATTTGCTCCTTCTGTAGAAATAGATATAGCTTTCATTTGAAAATGCACATTTCAATTCTGCATTGTCAACCCTGTTCTCAATGTTTGTGTCTGGTTCTCTCTGATTTTCTAGCATCCTCTGTACCATCCAAGTGTTGGGGGAATGCAATTTAGGCTCAAAGAGATGAGGAAAGTTAGCTCAGTACACTATTCATTAAATATGGTTTAATACACAAGCCTCAGAAACCACCAACTTAGATCTGACTTGTGTCAAACAGGTTCTGAGAACCAATGGGATACCTACCATAATCTACATTCTTATCCTTACAACAATGAAAAATATTCTAAGGAACTGATTTTGCATTTGGTTGAATCCAATGTTACAACATCACACTTCCAATTCATGGATTCAACTGTCCTACAATTATCACTAGTCATTCGACTGAGGGTAAGTTCCGTAAATTGTCAGCTGGTGTACTTGTGAGATTCTATCTTTGTAGATCTATCAAGCAAATATCCCGTCCCATGAGAAAATCAAGAAATGACACGAGGGCAGTAATGTTTGTCAACTTGCAACTAGAAATGAAACATGGTGATAGCTACAGTAAAAGCTAAAAAAAAGTAGAGACTGACCCTAGTGTGGCTTGTTCTGCAGTTTAACTCTTGAAGTTAAGGCACAACTTGCTGGATATGCAATTAACTGACTCTTTGAAGTGTTAATGTGTGCACCACCTTTTGATGATGATGGAACTGAATGTTAGCTATGATTCAACTGTTTAAAGAGACAGCAAGATAAGAAAAGAACTTTACTCATAAAGTACCTTTCAAAATCTTTGCCAATGACATATTTTACATTCATTGATGTAATGGAGCATCAGAACATAACGTAGCAGCAAAAAACTTCTGCACAAGGCAATCATCAATGAAACGATGACCAAATAATCTATTGTAGTGCATGAGATTGGCTCAGGATATAAATTAGCTCAGGCACCAAGGAAAATGCTCACAAGGCTATGTTTTACAACTCAGATTTATACAGATTTGATCATCTATTTGAACAACAGGAAGTTTATACAATGCTTTAAAGTATCTTCATTCACATGCTTCAGCAACTTCCCTCAATGTAGTTTCCTTTTCAAAATGACCATGTCCAGGCTCGACCATTCACACACACTGCAGAGAACCATGACCAGGGTCATGCAATCAAACGCCAGGCTGTGCATAACATCCTTTCTCCCTTATCCACCTCTAGACTTTATAGTTGTAGTTTAGTCTTGGAGACGTGTGCAGGAGTTTTATTTAATACTTCAGTGTCTGCCCTCTCAAGTTTTGAGGAAATTGCATCAGTTTACTTTCGTGACCACTCCCAGGTTTAACCATTCAAGCACAGTGCAGGATCAGATGCCAAATGCGCAAAATCAAACACCAAACAATAACATAAATCAAAGGACTGTGGATACTCAAGTTTGGAAACAAAACTGAAATGTTTCGAGTCCAGTGACCTTTCCTTCGATGGGGTCAAAAAGTTGTCTGTTTTATGTCCACAGATGTTGCCAGACTTGCTGAGTTTCTCCAGCAATTTTTGTTTCTGTTCCAAACAGTTAAACTTTTAAACACCACTCTGTGTTCTTCTTTGGAAGAGTGACATGGGATCTTTTCCAGCTTTTAAAAACTCATATTTTCTGGTGTTACACCCTCAGACTGTACTGGAGTGTCAACCGAGATTTCGTGCTTAAGTCACTCTGGTGGGAATTAATGCTCTTCTGATTCAGAGGGCAGGAAATTACCCACTGAGCAAATGGAGTAGAAAGTTCTCTTAAAAACAAATCATTGTTTTATATTTGCTGAGCATAATTTTTATGCAAGTTTAATGGATCTTTGTTTTCCTACCACTGCATACCTTCATAGTGCAAAGGTCGAACGCAGACTTGTATGATTTACTCGGCTCATGTCACACTGAGAATTCCTCCTGCTTGTTGAGGAAAGATTGCCATTAATATTTATATTATCTTATTAAGGGGAACCCACAAGGCAAGCGTGAGGCCAAAACCATACTTTGTTCTTGAGTAGAACTAAAGGCATCTCCTCCTAGCTCTTCAATGACAGTGAGCAATGGTAGGAAATTTTGGAAGATCGTGTGAATTTCCAGTGAGGACCTCCTCAATGTTGCGATCCGTAAGTTCCATTTGCTAACCAACTGTTGGATGGCGAGACAAGAGTCTTGCTAGTGACCAGCAAGAGGCACAGTTGTGTGAATTATCACTCATTATGCTTTGCATTAATACTGAATTATTAATATTATAAATGTGCAATCTTCCATTTTCCTGTACTACAGATAGAAACTAGGTGCCAATTCACAAAGCTACCAGTTTAACTATGGAAGCAGTCAGACAACCACATGCTTGGGGCAAAAGGGTCCCAATTGTGTTGCTGCGTTCCTTCCTCTTGTATCATATGCCCTCAACAAACCTGCCTGTGTCTCTTGAATCTGCATGTATATGTCAGTTAGTTCACAATTGTTCAACACCATGGGATTCCTATCCTGCCTGAGGAGGAGCAGATGCCTAGTCTCCGAAAGGCCTCCAGGTGTCAGCGGCCTGGGGTATTCTCCCTCAGCCAACTGCGACAGTGAAGTACTTATCAGCAAGTGGTGCCCACTCCAATCTGGATGAAATACCCACTTAGGTGTTAGTATCAGATCCGGTGGAGGGTACAGGAGGAAGCCTTGCCAGTCCTTTCATGACTCATCATGTGTTCTTCCTCAGAAATGGAGAAGGGGATGTCTTGTGATGCCAGCTTCTTCACCACAGACACCATGCTGGTAATGTTTGTAGATACAGGAGACCATAAGCTCATAAGTAGAATGAGGCCATTCACCTCATTGAGTCTGCTCCACCATTCAATCATGGCTGTTATGTTTCTAAATCCCATTCTCCTGCCTTCTCTCCGTAACCCTGACCCCCTTATAAATCAAGAATCTATCTAGCTCTGTCTTCAATATATGCGTGATTTGGCCTCCACTGCCATTTGTGACAATGAGTTCCACAGATTCACCAACCCCTGGTTAAAGAAATTCTTCCTCATCTCAGTTCTAAACGATTGTCCCTTCACTCTGAGGCTGTGCCCTCAGGTCCTATTTCCTCCCTTCTAATGGAAACATCTCCCCCACATCCACTCTATCCAAGTGTCTCATTATTCTATAAGTTTCAACAAGAACCCCCTCATCTTTCTAAAATTCCATCGAATATGGACCCAAAATCCTCAACCACTCCTCATATGACAAACCCTTCATCACCAGGATCATTCTTCTAAACCTCCTCTGGAACCCCTCCAAAGCCAGAACATCCTTTGTTAGATATGGGTCCCAAAACTACTCTCAATATTCTAAATGTGGTCTGACCAGAGCCTTATACAGTCTCTGTAGCATATCCCTGCTCTTGTATTCTAGTCCTCTTAAGACAATTGTTGCATTGCATTTGCCGTCCTAACTGCCAAGTGAATCAGCATTTTTTACATGAGAAAATTCTGACTTGGACTTGTAAGTCCATTTATGCTTCAGCTTTCTGAAGCCTTTCCTCACTTAGAAAATTGCCTGTGGCCTCAATTCTCCCTACAAAAGTACATGATCTCACACTTTCCCACATTGTATTCCATCTGCCAGTTACTTGCCCAATCTGCAGCCTTCACACCTCCTCAAAACTATCAGCCTCTCCATATGTCTTTGTGTCATCTGCAGACTTAACGACAATGCCCTCAGTTCCTTGCTCCAGGCCATTAACATATATCATGAACAATTTTGGCCCCAACACTGGCCTCTATGGAAATTCACTGGTGACTAGCTGCCATCCTGAAAAAGACCTCTTTATCTCCAGTCTCTGCTTTCTGCCAGTTAACTTGTCCATGCCAGTTCCTTGCATCTAACATCATGAGCCTTTTATCTTAGCAGGCCCTGTAAGAGCTTCTCCCTTTCAAACAGTTGGGTGAATTCTATGGTATTATGGTCACTGTTACCCAGGGGTCCCCTCACCTTATGCGTCCGAATCGAGTCTGACTCATTACACATCACCAGATCCAGAATTACCTGTTCCCTGGTGGGCTCTACCACAAGCTGCTCGAAAAACAAAATGTTGTAGACATTCCAAATAATCCTTTTCTTAGGATCCACTACCAATCCATTTTTCTCAGTCCCCCACGATTATTGTGATAGAGCCTTTCTCACGTCCCTCCACTATCTCCTGATTTATTTTCTTCCTCACATCCTGACTACTGTGAGGAGGTCTGTACATAAATCCCATCAGGACCTTTTTGCCTTTGCAGTTCCTCAAATCCACCAATTCAGATTCTGTGCCTTCTGACCCTATATCATTTCTTGCAAAAAGGTAAACGGAAGAGTCTGAGGAAGGGCCACCGGACCCGAAACGGGAACTCTGTTTTTTTCTTCACAGATGCTGCCAAACCTGCTCAGCTTTTCCAGCAATTTTGTTGTTGTTCCAAGGTAAAACATACGCCCAGTAGATTTTGATGGTAAGAGAATAGACAAGATAATGCTAACAAAGTTTCTAACCAAAAGACTTTATCAAAACATTTCTCATCGCAGATCCTGATGTTTCTCCAGAATTTCCCATTTACATTTCTCACCTATTCTCTTTTTCCTCCCTTCAGACGGATGAGAGTTTATAACTGATAAACATTCTGCCAATGGTATCAGTCTACAGACTGTCGCTGGAATCAGCTCTAAGACAGCCACTGTAATTTCTGCAGTAGATGGCTTCGACAAAATAAATTTGATAGTGAGGGAACAAAAAGCTACCGGAATAATCAGGTCACAATGACATGGCTTGAGAGTTTTAGCTGCAGTAGCACAAGAGTTTGGGGAATAATATGAAGGTGAAAGTAAAAAGTATTTGTGCTAAAGAGGAGAAAGTCTCAAAAGCTAAGCTCACAGCTTTTCAAGAAATTTAGTAAAGCTCCTTATATAGCAAAAATACTTCACAAACCTTCGAGTCTTTGTGTACAACATAAATGCATGATACTTCTTTTTCAACTGAAGTTATTCAACATTTTGTAAAATTCGTCTTCCCAGTTTGCTGTTTGCTGCTCTCCATTTGACCAAGAATTAGGTCTCTTGCTTCTTGAAGGATTCATAATCAGCATCCACAGGAATGGAATTTTTCTCTGTCCTGATGCTTGTGGACAAAGTATCATAGGTTAAATCAGCTGGATGTCTCACTAGCATGTTTGGGAAAGTTAAACACCATGTCTGAAAGTAAAATCTCAGCATCTGGAATTTCTGTGCGTCAAGCAACATGAGAACGTAGCATCTCAATGACCAAAACAGGAGGACAGAGTCTAAAGGAGCATTACAACAGAGAAAAGACTGAAGGAGCGATGTTAGGAAACAAGTTTGAAGGATCAGTGTAAGAAATTACAGTCTGAAGCTGCAGTGTAAGTGACCCAGTTTGAAGAACCATTGTAGGAGACAACTATCTAAATGTAGTAATGTACGATCTACCCTATTTATGACAAAGACTGTCAATTTCCATCCCCACAACATTGTCTGCCTCTACCTCAACATGGGTCACCTTCTTCTGAGACCCTTATTCTCGTCAGTTTTACCTCCAAACTGATCATTCCAATAGTCTTCTGTTTGACTTTCCAAATTCTATCCATCCAGCCTCTTGACACATGGTACCTCAACTACTCAAAATGAGTATCGTCTTGGTCACATTTTACAAGTTTTGGATTTTATAAAATGGTTATACTTTATCTACTTTGAACCAAGATAAATTAGACTAATATGGACAGGCGAATGTGGACTCTTACTGCATTTTCATGGCTACAAGCTCACATGAATTGATTACCATTGGACAGGACCTAGTCCAACAGATATTGAAAATAAGACTTAAATTGTAACTCAAGTGGGACACAAAGTAAGGACAACAGTTTGTGATGCAGAGGGATGTATATCAAAATTAAGCTGAGATATTTAAGGAAAGAGTTAGAAAACAGCTGTTGTTATGCCAGGCAGAATAAAATGACTGTTTTCAGGTTAACCACCAAGCAGGGCGTTGGTAAGAATAGAGCTCCTTACCAGGAAAGAAATGCAGCTTGTGGAGAGAAAAAGACCAAAGACCCATTAGAAGTTGCATTTCTGTCCATTTTATTATGTCCGGATATCTGGGAGAAGGTACTTTCTTTTAAAAGGATACTGAAACATTAAAGTAAAAAGCAAAGAGCTTGAAATCAGAAACATAAACATAATTTTTTACCTATTAAAAATAATTACTGGAAAACCTCACCAGATCTGGCAGTAGCTGTGGAGAGAAAGCATAGTTAATGTTTCTGATCCAGTGACCCTTTTTCTGTTTGTGTTTGTTTACTCAAACATTAACCCTGTTGGACAGGGAGAAGAGATCCTGTTAAAGGTGTGAAGAGTTTTGGAGTTTAAGTACATGACTACATTTCTGCTGCAGAACCAGTATATTGCATAAAAGTGATGTGTTTTTCAGTTATGTCAAGATAACTTGGAGGCTGCTGAGCAAGGTGAGGGCCCATGGTGTTCGAGGTGAGCTATTGGTTTGGATTGAGGATTGGCTGTCTGACAGAAGGCAGAGAGTTGGGATAAAAGGCTCTTTTTCGGAATAGCAACCGGTGACAAGTGGTGTCCCGCAGGGTTCAGTGTTGGGGCCGCAGCTGTTCACTTTATATATTAATGATCTGGATGAAGGGACTGGGGGCATTCCGGCGAAGTTTGTCGATGATACAAAGATAGGTGGACAGGCAGGTAGCACTGAGGAGGTGGGGAAGCTGCAGAAAGATTTAGACAGTTTAGGACAGTGGTCCAGGAAATGGCTGATGAAATTCAACGTGAGAAAATGCAAGGTTTTGCACTTTGGAAAAAAGAATACAGGCATGGGCTATTTTCTAAACGGTGAGAAAATTCACAAATCAGAAGTACAAAGGGATCTGGGAGTGTTGGTCCAGGATTCTCTAAAGGTTAACTTGCAGGTAGAGTCCTTAATTAAGAAAGTGAATGTAATGTTGTCGTTTATCTCAAGAGAGTTGGAATATAAAAGCAGCGATGTGCTTCTGAGGCTTTATAAAGCTCTAATTAGGCCCCATTTAGAATACTGTGTCCAATTTTGGGCCCCACACCTCAGGAAGGACATACTAGCCCTGGAGCGTGTCCAGCGGAGATTCACACGGATGATCCCTGGAATGGTAGGTTTAACATGCGATGAATGGCTGAGGATCCTGGGATTGTATTAATTAGGGTTTAGAAGGTTGAGGGGAGATCTAATAGAAACTTACAATATAATGTATGGCTTAGAACAAGTGGATGCTGGGAAGTTGTTTCCGTTAGGCGGGGAGACGAGGACCCGTGAGCACAGCCTTAAAATTAGAGGGGGTAAATTTAAAACAGAAATAAGGAGATATTTCTTCAGCCAGAGAGTGGTGGGCTTGTGGAATTCACTGCCATGGAGTGCAGTGGAGGTCGGGACGTTGGATGCCTTGAAGGCAGAGATCGACAAATTCTTGATCTCACAAGGAATCAAGGGCTACAGGGAGAGAGCAGGGAAGTGGTGTTGAAATGCCCATCAGCCATGATTTAAATGGCGGAGTGGACTCAATGGTCCGAATGGCCTTACTTCCACTCTTATGTCGTATGGTTTTAAGATATTCATGGGGAGTATATTTCTGTTGTCTCCTGTATCAGGTGCATGTTAAATAATGTTTAATCAAGGATTAGTAAGAACTGCCGATGCTGGAGTCTGAGATAGCATGGTGTGGAGCTGGAGGAATACAGCAGGCCACGCAGCATCAGAGGAGAAGGAAAGCTGATGTTTTGGGTCAGGACCCTTCTTCAGAAATGGATCATTTCTGAAAAAGGGCCCTTACCCGAAACGTCAGCTTTCCTGCTCCTCAGATGCTGCCTGGCCTGTTGTGTTCCTCTAGCACCAAATCTTGTTACCTAATGTTTAATCAATATTGGTTTCAGATTGTTTGTTATAGTAAAAGTTTTAAAATGCCAAATATTGTCTTGTGATGCTGCACAACGGTCCCTGGAAAGCCATATATTTTCTTTCAAAGTTATCAGTCTCCACAGGGATCAGAGCACTCATTCCAAGCATTTCAAGCACTCCACACATTCCCTATGTTTCTTTAATTTCTCTCAAATTTTCCATTCTTTTAAGGTTGCCCTTGTACATTTCTTTACTTATTTTCACCCAGCTGTCCAGTTGGCAGTTGGGCTTAATGCAATCATGGCTGCATTGTCTGAAATTTCTTCCATGAACTCTCATTTCTCCCTTCATGAAAGGCTTTAAAGTCTAAATGAATAATTGGCAAAGCCCACCACACTTTTCTCTCAACCAAAACCATTCTGAAGTCTCCTTTAGCTTAGCATAGTTTGTCTATCCTCACGCCTTCGTGATGTGTTATTTCATAGAATCCCTGCAGTGCGGAAACAGGCCCTTTGGCTCAACAAGACCTCCCCAACAGACCGTTGGAGCATCCCACCCAGACCCATTCCCCTACAACTCACCTAATCTACAGAACCCTGAACACTATGGGCAATTTTAACTTAGCCAATCCACCCAGCCTGTACATGTTTCGACTGTGGGAAGAAACCTGAGCACTCAAAGGAAACCCGTGCATACACAGTGAGAATGTACATACTCCACACAGACAGTTGCCTGAAGGTGGAATTGAACCCAGGTCCCTAGTGCTGTGAGGCAGCAGTGCTAACCACTGAGCCACCGTGCCACCCTAAATCAATGCTATCGTTGATGATGATCACAGGAATGGTCCTCATAATTGACAATTTCTATTACATCAGATTTTGTATTTCAATAGCTGGGCAATGCAAAAGGGAACAAGTTTTGCATGTACACAACTGATGATACATTGTGATCACTGGCAGAGTTATTACAGATTGTACCAGCAGTAGCCTGGCAATAAAAACCTCTACTGCAATCACAAAAGTGCCACACAGTATTATAGTTCTCTGCCAGAATAAATCAGATTTTTCTGCAACAGCTCAAGAAAGTTACCAACTCAGTATTGCCCTTCAGAGCAGTTCCAAGGTGATGCTGAGGTTGTGTAATCTACGACTCGGGTTCATTGTCCTTTACCTAGCTATCAATCAGAAATAAAGTATCTAAAATTGGGCTGAGAACAACGAGAGCCTGAGGCTATGGAGAAACTTTATGACACGAAACATTGTCACATATGACTGTAGATATGCACAAGTTAACCCTTTTTAAGAGCTGCACTGATTTTTAACACAAATAAAAATTGTTCGAAAAGGGTGAGTCGTGGAAGCAAATTTATTGGGAGAAGACCAGATTTTCCATTTAAACTGGGCAGTAGCATTTAATGATTATGATTCTTATGTAAAAGCTAAACAAGTAGCATTCTCCTATTCATTCATGGGATGAGGCCTTGCTGCCTAAACCAAGATTTATTGTCCATCCTTAACTGCCCAGTTAAGAATCAATTGCCGTGGGTCTGGGCTGTACATAGGCCAGACCAGGTAAGGATAGGAAATTTCTTAACCAAAGGACATTCGTGAACCAGATGGGTTTTTTTTCCAACAATCGACAATGGTATCATGATCATTAGACCCTTAATTCCAGATATGTATTGAATTCAAATTCCATTGTCTGCTGTGTCAGGATTCGAACCCGTACCTAAAACATTATGTGGATATATGGAATAAGAGTCCAGCGCTAATACCACTAGGCCATTGCCTCCCCCAACACATAAATGAAAAAGAATGATTTTTTTTCAACTCTATGCCAAAAAGTTCTTCAGCGAAGGAAATCTGCCATTCTGACCTTGTCTGACCTACATGTGACTCCAGATTGATAGCAATATGGTTGCCTCTTCTTTAGCCTCTAGGCAATGATGAGTGGGTAACTAAATTCATAAACAAATTTATAAAATCCTTTCTGCATCATTTCAAGCAGCTTCACATTCTTCTTAAAATGTGGTGACCTGAAAGGGATGTAAAACTGCAATTGTGACCTCCTCAGTATTTTAGAATCTGCAGCACGACTTCCCTTCTTTAATACCCAAAATCTCTACTTACGATTTTCTCAGAAATGTCTTGAACTAACTCAGAAAGAACAAGTCGCTACGGCGACCATGGTGTGGGCAAAAATGGCAGTCATCTTGTGTGCACCAACATCTCACCAGAAGCAAACCAAAGTTAAAACTGGTTCTGGAGAAATTAGCTGACAGAGCCAAATTACTCAGCAGCGAGAGATTCTCCTGTTTTTCTTTAAATCATGCAAATTAATGCTTACTGATTTTAAAAAAAACAGAACTTCAGCTTGCGGTTTCTCATGCACTTTGTGGTTTTCTACCTGTTAATTCACGTGACATATACCACAAAGACTGGGATTCTTGTTGAGACAGATGTCTTGAAATTTATTAATAACGCTAAAGATTTACACAGCTACACACATTGTCTGGGCTCTGTTCTTATGTTGATGTTACTGATGTTATTATAGTTGTCTGAATACATTACATTAAAATTGTGTCCTTCTTCAAACAGAGCAGAAAACAGTATATTCTTTGAGTTTGTCCAGAAGTTGCTTCTCTGAAGGGTTTGATGAGTGTCAAAGCCTTTCAACGAATTAAATTTTGGTGACATCATAGAACATAGAACATAGAACAGTACAGCACAGAACAGGCCCTTCAGCCCACGATGTTGTGCCGACCATTGATCCTCATGTATGCACCCTCAAATTTCTGTGACCATATGCATGTCCAGTAGTCTCTTAAATGACGCCAATGACCTTGCTTCCACAACTGCTGCTGCCAACGCATTCCATGCTCTCACAACTCTCTGTGTTAACAAGACCTGATGTGTGGAAGGTTCGGGTGGTGACATGGGAGAGTTCAAGCCCTAAAGTTATTGAATTCAACATTAAGTCTAGAAGGGTCCCCAAGTGGAAAATGAGTTGTTCTCCCAGCCTGCATTGAGCTTTGCTGGAACACTGGGACAAGCATGAGACAGAAACTTGGCCAGGGAACAGGGTTGTGTGTTGAAGTAGAAGGCAACAGGTAGTTCTGGGTCTTTTTTGTGGGTAGAATGTAGATGTTCCGTGAAGTTGCCACCCAGTCTATGCTTTGTTTCCCCAGTATCGAGGAGGCCACATTGTGAGCAGCGAATGCAGTAGACTAGGTTCAGGCAAGTGCAGATGAAGAGTTGCTTCACCTGGAAGGTATGTTGGGGCCCTTGGATACCGAGGAGGGAGGAGGTAAATGGCAGGTGTTACACTTTCGCCAGTCGCAGTGGAAAGTGCCATGGGGCAGTGAGGTGTTGCATGGAATGAAGGAAGAGTGGACTAGAGTGTCCCGGAGGGAACGGTCCCTGCAGAAGATGTGCAAGGAAGGAGAGGGGAATATACATCTGGTGATGGCATCTTGCTTGAAGTGGCAGAAATGGAAGTTAATAATACTCGGGATGTGGATGCTGGTGGGATGATAGGTAAGGAGGGAAAAGAAGGATTGAGGGCTGTAGTGCAGGGGATGGAACAATGTTTGTTGAGGGCTTTATCAACAATGGTACTGGGGGTTCCTGGGAGGAAGAAAGTGGACATTTTGGATGCTCCCTTATTGAAATTGACATCATTGGCAGAGACGCAATAGAGATGTGAGGAACTGGGAGAATGGAATAGAGTCTTTCCAGGAGCAGGTTGTCAGAATGGATAATCCAGGTAACTGTTGGAAATTAGGGGGTTTATAATAGATATTGGTGGCCAGCCAATCCCCAAAAATAGAAACAGAGATGTTGAGGTGAGAAGGGAGGAGTCAGAGATTGACAAGTGAAAGTGAGGGTGGGGCGAAGCAGCAGCGGTGATTCCATTGATACATCAGTAAAAGAGTTGTGGGTGAGGACTGGAATAGGACTGGAACCATGGATGTTCCATGCACCCCACAAAGAGATAGGCATAACTAGGGCCCATGCTGATACCCATGATCTCAAGTCGGACCTGAAGTAAATGAGAAGAGCTCAGAGTGAAGTTGTTCAGGATGAGGAAAAGCTCATCCAGGAGGAGGAGGTTGGTGAAAGATGGAGAGCAGTTCAGGCCTTTGTTCCACAAAGAAGCAGAGAGCCCTGAGACCATCCTGGTGGGACATGGCTGTGTGAAGGGATTACATGTCCATGGTTAACAGGAGGCGGCTGGAAGCCGCAAAGTGGAAATTTCAATACTGGTGTAAAATACCAGAGGAATGCTAGATGTAAGCGGGCATATAAACCAACATTTTCCTAGCTACCATCAGTTCTAAGGAAGGGTCACTGGGCCTGAATCATTAAGTCTGATTTCTCGCCACAGATTCCGGTAGACCCACCGAGCTATTCCAGCAATCTCTGTTTTTGTTTCTGATTTACAGCATCTACAGAACTTACAGTTTTTATTCCCTGCCAAGATGAAGTTGGGTGATCGGAGAAGAGAGTGCAAATGCCTCCAACCCAAACCTTCAGGCAACACTTGCCTCTACCTGTGGCTGGAGTGGAACGGACTTGTCAGCCAATTTCAGGAACCATTGAATTGGATTGAAGCCAGTCACCCTCAGTCCTGACAGACTGTCGGAGAACAGGCAAATGTTCAGTGAGGTGGCCGAAATGTTAATAGTGACAAAGTACATGTATGGGCCTGAACTGCAAACAGATGTATGGATGCAAATAGGTAATCTTGGTAGGTATGTTCAAAGGTAGAACAATTGGTAACAAGCTGGCTGGATGACATTCCTTCATGAAGGCAGTTACTTACTGGTTGCCATTCCTCCACAAGAGCTGTTACCTAAATTCATGGTGTCAAAGACAATTGTTACTGTTGTTAAACATTCATTTCTTTCCAACTCCTACCTTGAACTCTCTGGTCTGATACCTGTGAAGCAGGTCACTCTCTCAGAAAGATCACCCCTCTTACTTTGCTGCAAAGAATTTTTTTTGTTTCCTCTAATCCTGCACAAGTTTCAGACAAGACAATGCATCCAATATCAAGATAATAAAATGTGAGGCTGGATGAATACAGCAGGCCAAGCAGCATCTCAGGAGCACAAGCTTTTGTGCTCCTGAGATGCTGCTTGGCCTGCTGTGTTCATCCAGCCTCACATTTTATTATCTTGGATTCTCCAGCATCTGCAGTTCCCATTATCTCTGCAGCCAATATCAATTTCGCTCGCAGGAGCACTGACGCACAGACAGACAGAAGTTTTCATCATTCTGAAGTGAGCTCCCTTCACTATGAGATCAACAACAGGAGAAAAGAGTACCCCCTTTTCTACTTGAACTGATCAGAACATCCACACTAACCAAGATCAAAGTAAACCTTTGAATAGGGCTATTATCACATAAACACTGGCTGCCTGCTCAGGAACCCTGGTTATTCATTGAGTTGGCACTGTGCCTCTTCAGCAGTACTTAGCAGAAAGAACCCCTCTGCTATTCACCCTCTCATGTATATTATTAAGCCAAGTCGAGGCTCTTATGGTAATATCATATACACAGAAAAGTGCAAAAACTTGCATTGCCTGCTAGACCTGTCACTCCAAACCTCCTTCATTGATGTTGAAAGAAATCTTTATTGTTGGCTAAATCAAAAATTCACTTTGTTCAGCGTACCTGACAACCTTATGTTTTCACAGCGCACATATGAACTGTTGTCAAACAGACACACAGTCAGGTGTGTAAACCTAACAAAGCCACACACACACACACACACACACACACACAAACACACACACACACACACACACACACACACACACACACACACACACACACACACACACACACACACACACACACAGTCCACAGTAGCACTGATTTAATCAGCAACTTGCAGCCCCTAAGGAAACTACCCTCAGTCATTAGCAAATTGATGGATGGTGTTGTGTTGTCAGATATAGTGCTGGGATAAAGGGCATTAAAGAACTTGTAACTAGTGCCATAGAGAGCAACAGGGCCACAATGATTTACAACATATATTAATGACCTGGATGATGGAAATGAATGTACTATTATCACGTTTGTAGGTGACATGATAATACACAGGAAGGTAAATAGTGAAGATAACACAAGGAGACTAAAGATTGATATAGACAAGTTAAATGAGAAAGCAAAAACTTGACAGATGGAATATAATGTCGGAAAATGTGAGGTTATACACTTTGGCAGGTAGAATAGAAGAGCTGAAGAGCTGCAATGTCACAAATGTGCACTTCTCCTTGTCAAATGTAAAATTGTACTCTTCAAGTCCAGTGAGCTGATAACCACATTCTGCTGTGTTCCTTCATCCCATCAATGGATAACAATGTCAATCTGTAGGCTGAGCATTCCCTCAACATTTGACAGGACTGATGAAGCTATCTTTTAGATTGCGCTAAATACTGAATTAAGTACACAAAACATTTTATTGAAACACACCGTTGATAGTAAAAATACCTATGTTATCTATTAGTTCTACTCAAGTAGCGGTATCTCTACTGCATGTCACAAACTTTGTAGAATCATGAAATCATACCAACAGTTCTTAGATTGAAGAAGATGGGGACATATCACAAATAATTGCTTTAATAATTGCCTTAAAATTGGCACATAGCCTAAATCAATGGGGAGATGATGGCCTGTTAATCCAGAGACCTAGATAATTTTTCTGGGGACCTAGGTTCGAATGCTGCTATGGATGATGGTGTAATTTGTGTAGAACAAAATATCTGTAATTAAGAATCCAATGATGACCATGTGTTGATTGGCAGGAAAAACTATCTGACTCATTAATGATCTTTAGGGAAGGAATCTACCATCTTTACTTGATCAGGCCGACATGTGGCTCAGACCCACAACACTTTGTGCTCCTGAGATGCTGCTTGGCCTGCTGTGTTCATCCAGCTTCACACTTTATTACCCACAACAATGTGGTTGACTCTGAACTGCCCTCTGGGCAATTAGGGATGGGCAATAAATGCTGCCTATCCAGCAAAGCCCTCATCCTGTTAATGAATAAAGGAAAAAAAAATCATTTTTTGCATCATGCAAAACATAGGCTAGCTGATGGGTTGATCTGCTCACTGGTACCAATATTCCAGCTTCTGTAACACTTTGGCACTGATTACAAATTGTAGGCCTTTCAAAGTTTTTGAAACTGGCCAAATTGATGTACCAATGAGAAAGACATGACAGTCATGCTTGATCTCCACAAATGCAGTAAGAGAGAAACAAAATCATTGAGAGATAGTAAAAACTGCCGATGCAGGAGTCAGACAACACAGTGTGGATCTAGAGGGGCACAGCAGGCCAGGTAGCATCAGAGGAGCAGGAAAGTTGACGTTTTAGGTCGGGACCATTCTTCAGAAATCATTGAGTATAGTCTGCGTCATTAAAACATTCATCTGTGCTCCAGATTCTTCAAGTTTTAAACTATCCTATTAAAAGGATTGACTCTAATACAGTTGGCTATGTAGGACATGAACTTGCCTAAAGTGTCTTTTTTTAGCATACTGGAATTGTGATCATTCCAAAACTGGAATAGTCAAATTGTCACAAAGTTGAACCGTGTTTGACATAGGGTGAAGTGCAATTGGCAAAATAAAGATAGCTGAACTTCTTGGTAATACAGTTGCTTCAACACCAACACTGGTGAGGATTCCTTCAAGTGACGTGGTGTTTTACCATTCACAATGATATACACATTCCCTCGCTCAAATGCTGAATCACTCAAGTTCTCATTCAGTGACCTGCATACTTTTGCAAAGTAATTTCACTTTCAGAATGAATTACATTTTCCCTTTAAGCTAAACATGGCATTTGGACTCATTCTCCAGAATTTTGGGCCAATTTTTGTGCTATTTGTCTGTGGTGGGGCACATGTTGTTGATAGTTTTGAGGTCACTTTATCTGTAGCCCTCACACTTTGCGTAGTTAGACAAGGGTCTAAGCCCGAGAGTGCATTTCTGTGTAACCTCTTTGAATCAAAGATGGCAGATTGGATTTGTTCTGCCAATTTCATGGCTTTCTCCAAGATTAAATCAATAACATTTATGAAAGGGCACTTCTAATTCATACAACCAATGTTTTTTCTCAATTAATTGGTCACAAATTAGTTAGAGTATCAAATTAACATGTTGAAACCAAATGGTCGCCATGCTGCCATATATTGTTCATGGGCCCAGTATTTCCTCGGCATCTTCAGCAGAGTTTATTTATTTTCCAATTGTCATGCTTTTCTTGGCTTGATATACATTTCGAGAGCACTTACTTCCATATTAAACATAGATGTATCTTCATCTGACAGCTTTTTGAATACTTAGTGACCATATGCCCAAAGCAATATATAAGTTATTACACTGTTCCAGGCTGCTGCTACATCTGAACTATCCATTCTGATCGTGAAAATACTGCTGTTGAGTTCCCAAATCCATCGATCCCATAGTGGATCTCCCTGTGAAGATCAGAAAAGTGATTAAGCCAGTTAGCTTAAACTATCCAAAATCCTCTTCGCCAGTTGTTGGTTTGCATCCTGGAGATATGCAGAGATGACACCAGTTTCTGTGTCTGAAAAGGAATTTTATTTACAATGAATCAGCAGTATCTGCAGCCATAAGCTTACAACTTAAACTGAGCTGCCCTTTCTCAATAACCACACCTTGGCTTGACTAACAGTACTGAGGACATTTAAGTCAATGCACACGAACACCAATTTATTGAAGAATTGAGTATAACAGTCTCTATGCATACGTATTTGAATGTCTGTATAGATGGGGGTGGGTCTGGGTGTGATACTCTTCAGAGGGTCAGTATGGACTTGATGTGCCAAATGTCCTGCTTCCACACTGTAGGGATTTTATGAGGATTCCATGAGATGTATATGTACATACATCATTGTCGATGTGTTACTATTTAATAGAATTTTTAAAGATCTTTTTTATAAAATGCCTACAGTGTGGAAACAGGCCCTTGGGCCCAACAAGCCTACACTGACCCTCAGAGCATCCCACCCAGGCCCATCCCCCTGTAACCCACCTCATCTACACATCCCTGAACACCACAGGCAACTTAGCACAGTCAATCCACCTAGCCTGCAGCTTTGGACTGGGGGAGGAAATCAGACCGCCCAGAGGAAACCCACACAGACACAGGGAGAATGTGCAAACTCCACACTGACACTCGCCTGAGGGTGGAATCAAACCCAGGTCTCTGGCGTTGTGAGGCTGCAGTGCTAACCACTGAGCCACCGTGCCACTGTACTATGCTTATATGAATTTGTCATACCAGTTATGGAGTTGTACATATAACCACTCAATGATTTTTGAAATTGGTGCTGCAGTAGCTTGGGATGTTTGCCTTGCAACTGGCGGTTCTCCCAATTTGAGAGAGAACTGGGTGCTGTTTACATGGCTACAAAGGATGGCAGGAACTTTGTTTGCTAGCCTTACTCACGTCTTGGTCCATGCTGCAGCCATGCATTCGGGCTCCAAAAAAACTGCTGGCTTCAAGAAATACCAAAGTTGGCTGCTGCATGCTTGGCCAAGGTCACACTGGGCCATGTGAAGCTGGGAGAACTCTTCCTGCTTCTACAATGAGGAAAGCAAAGAAATGCTACAAAACACAGAAGGAGGAGGCCATTTGGCTCATTGTCTTCTAGCCAGCTGAAAAAAATAGCTGTCCTGTCTAATTCCAGGCTTCTTGATCTGTAAATCTTTTAGGCTACCTCAGCCCAAGATAATATCCACCACTTCCAGGCCTTATTTCAACGTTGTGCCTCACGTTTTTGTATTTAAAATAAGAAATTCTTCTCAGCAGAGTGCAGGGAGATTTGTTTTGCATTGGCTGGACATTACACTGAAATTGAAACAGAAAGAAAACTCACCTGAAAGCAAAATAAAAAGAATGATGCCATAGGCCTTTAATGCACTTCACCCATAATCAAAATGGAGCAGGAACTTACTGAAAGACCTTCACTTGGATTCTTCAGTCCCAGTCTAAGCTGTTAATTTCTCTAGAGCCTTGTTTGAGCAATACAGCCTATGTCAGTGTGAAATATAAAGAGGCATAGATGGGGGAGAATAACTTCCTTTCTTTAGCATGGGAGACCTTGGGTAGCTTGTACACCAGCTCCATTTTCTTCACACCAATTCAAAAGGTGCTGGGATGTAGTGTAAGATTGCTACTTCCATTAACTGGGGGCCAGGTCATTCAGGACAAGCCCAGGGATTTAACTTGGAATCTTTTGGGTCTTTGTAGCACAGTTACCCTCTGGATGACAATAAGAGCCATCACAATCACTGAACCAAACATACCCTGCCCCCTCAGTGTCACTTTATTTGAGGTTATTCAATCCTACATAGCCTTAAGATCAATTGAAGGATACTGATTTGCTAACACTAGCTGATCTCAATCCAGCAAGGCCCAAGGATCCCTCTGTTTCACAACGAGATTTTCCAATCACGTTTGATACTAAGAATGAAACAGCATAGCGCAGGATAAAAGTTAGAGTCCAAATTTAAGAACTCAAGTTAGAAGGACAAATTCACTTCTGCTGCATTCCAGAGTCAGGGCCTTGCTAAAAGTGGGCTGGAGAACTGGGACAGCAGTATAGTGGACCTATTTCTGACTGCTCCTCTTATCAAAAAATGCTTTGTTACCGGAGTGCAGCCCTATTGAATTTGCCCAATTGCTATTTTTAACAATATGTTGTGGACAATTTCCAGCACCTTACTTGGTAGCTAACATATAATGGATTGCCTGAGATCATGCACTGAAGATGTGGAATGTCCCTTGAAGAGATTAGTAATTTGGGAGTTTAAAACTTTACCTTAAACTGTGAAAACAAAGCTGATGGCGTCTGTCATTTTATGCACCTCAATATTAGGTAATTATTTTCAATTCAGAAAGCAATGAATGCTATTATTTCTAATATGTCTGAGGCAGTGGTTTTTTTTCATGAAAAATTAGTTTTCTGCTATTGCATGAACATTTTCTTTTGATCGTAGTGTTGCCTTTCTTTGAACGTAACAATAGTGAGAAAGGATTTGACAGATTATGAATTGCCTGACATCAGGTGTCACATACTGAAATAAATGCAGCACCTTTAAAGAGTTTTCTTGAATGGAGAATGCAAGACAAACTGAGCCTATAACAAATCCTGGACTAAATAGGGAGAGAGGGGGAGGCGGACTGAAGATGGAGAGAAAAGAAGATCTCCTCTCCACCTATCTTCTTTTCTCTCCATCTTCAGTCTGCCTCCCCCTCTCTCCCTATTTATTCCAGTTCCCTCTCCCCATCCTCCTCTCTGATGAAGGGTCTAGGCCTGAAACGTCAGCTTTTGTGCTCCTGAGATGCTGCTTGGCCTGCTGTGTTCATCCAGCTTCACACTTTGTTATCTTGGATTCTCCAGCATCTGCAGTTCCCATTATCACTCACACATATAACAAATCCCGCAAATTGTTCTAATTACATTAGAACTGATGCAAATTTTTCAAGCAGAAGGTGATGCATGTATGGAATGAGCTGCTAGAGGAAGTGGAGGAGATGGGTACAATTACAACATTTAGAAGGTATCTGGATGGATATATAAGCAGGAAGGGTTTCAAGGCATTGGCCAAATGCTGGCAAGTGGGGCTAGATTTATTTAGGGTGTCTGGTCGGCATAGATGAGTTGGACTGAAGGGTCTGTTTCTGTGCTGTACAGCTCTATGATTCTGTGTTGCAAGGTGAGTTCCTAACATTGAGCTGACCTTCCAACAGTTGGTCGCAGTCCTGAAATCTTCCAAAATTCGTTGAGTCACAATTTCTATGCAATTTGATTCTTTTAAGTCAGGCATCTGCTTCACTTTTTGGTTTATCTTCATGAGTTTAATAACTACAGTCATTGAAAAAGTTGCACTGTGTCAGAGTGGCGTATATCAACATCATTGTTGCATGCACACTTACAAAGCTACTGCACACCAGATAGAAAACTTTGAACAAAATTATGAATGACTGATGCCTATGGAAAGTACGAAGCGCCCAACAATGGAATAGCATAGCCACTATGAAATATCCTGACCACTAGTCATATAATTGGGAGAATATACGAACATTCATATGTATTAGGAATAAGAGTAAATCATAAGGCCCATCAGGCCAGCTCTGCCGTTTAATTAGGTCATGGCTGATCTGATTTCTTCACATTCCTGTGTACCCCATGACAATCTTTCATCTCTTGGTTAACAAAAATATATCCACCTCTGCTTTCAAAATATCCGAGTCCCTGCTTCCAACATCTTTTGAGGAAAAAAGTTCCAAAGACTAGCAGCCCTCTGTGAGAATAACAACCTGTTCATCAGTGTCTTAAATGGGCGGCCTTTTGCTTTCAAACAGATTCTCTCAAAAAGGAATGTGTTACGTTTTCCTGCATTATACTTCATTTGCCAGCTCTTTAACCAGCTTGTGCCGTCTCATCATAACGCAAGTTCCGACCTACTTCCATGTCATTGGTAAATTTAGCAAACATGTCTTCCATCCCTTTATCAAAGTTATAAATATAAATTGTGAAAATGTTGAGGCCCCAGCATTCATTCCTGTAGTACACTATTCCTAACATCTTGCTAAACAAACAAATGATCCATTTATGCTCAATATCTGCTTCCTATTAGCTGAAAACGTTCTCTCCATGTTAATAGATTACACCTTATGCCATAAGCTTCTATTTTCTGCAATTAACCTTTAATGCAGCACCTCATCACAAGCTAATTCCTCTACATTAATTGGTTCCCCATCATCCACTCCATTTAAGACTAATTTATAATTTATTTTGCTATTTATTTTGGGCTAGATTCTCAATTATTTGAGAAGTCTTTGTCTGACATTACTTGCCAGATATCACCCGGATATTGTCCAGGTCTTGCTGCAAATAAACATCAGCTATTTCAGTATCCGAGGAGTGGCAAATGTTTCTGTACATCACACAATCATCATGAATAAATCTCTTAACGACCTTATGGTGGAAGAAAAATGATTGATGAAGCAGCTGAAGTTGTTTGGGCCAATGACACTTCCCTTAGGAACGACTGCAGAGGTGTCCGGAGATGAAATGACTGACCTCCAATGACCAAAACATCCATCTTTCTTTGTGCTGGCTATAACTGAGTTCAACATAGAATTCTCCCCTAATTCCCCATGACTCTGGCTTTGCTACAGCCATGTTTAGTCAAATGCAACCTTGATGTCAAGGAAATCACTCTCACCTCTTTTCTGGAATTCAGCTCTATTGTCCATGTTTGAACCCAGGCTGTAATGAGGCCAGGAGCTGAATGGCCCTGGCAGAACTCAAACTGGGTGTCACTTGCAGATAACCAAGGTGTAGAGCTGGATGAACACAGCAGGCCAAGCAGCATCGTAGGAGCAGGAAAGCTTCATGTTTCGGGCCTAGACCTTTCTTTTTTTTAACCGTTTGTCCTCAGTAAGAGGGAGGTCTGGGGGATGGTGAAGATTCGGCAGGGCTGGGTGTTGCTACCTTCTCTGGTGCCCCACTGTCACTAGCAGATTACTTCTGAGCCAGCATTGTTTAAAGTTTTAGCAAAGATCTGTAGCTCGGATTGTGGGTGATGTTGTTGACTTGCTCGCAGAGCTGGCTTGTTCTCATTCAAATGTTTTGTCACCATGCTAGGTGACATCATCACTGGAGCCTCCAATTAAGTGATGAAGAGATGTTATTCTACTCTGCTTGGAACTTATACTGCCCAGTCCGTTATGATGAGAAGTGTCATTTCCGGGTTTGATCTGAGTGGATCTGTATATGGGGCCCAATTCTATTTGTCTGGTGATTGCATTACGGGTGGAGAACCATGCCTCGTGGAATTCCCTTGCGTGCCTATGTTTGGCTTGGGCTGTCACGGTTCCCATGACCCAGTTAAACAGACAAGATAACCATAGTAGCCCAAGTCAAGCATCAACATGCACAGGAGTTCCTAGAGGTATGGTTTTCCACACGTAATGTAATCAATAAACACATAGAATTGGACCCCATATACAAACCCAGACAGATCAAAATCGGAAATGACACTACTCACCATAGCAGACCGGACAGTGTAAATTCCAATCAGAATAGAAGAACATTGCTTCATCAGAGGGTCCACTGATGATGTCGCCTAGCATGATGATGAAACGCTTGAACGAGAACAAGCCAGCTCAGCAAGCAAGTCAACAACCTCACTCAAGCATTGCTGTTTTCTTCTGTCACATTGTCAACAATTGAGTTCCATCACTATCTCTTCCTGTTACATCTCTCCTTTTCTCTGTTCAAAGTTGCCAACACTTTGCCGGTATCACATCCCATGTGTCCCACATAGGATTTTACCAGACAGCAGTGAAAATATATCCACAATCTCTTGTTGCTTATAACATTCCTATTTTAAAGAACAAATTTTGGAATTAAAAGTTAAAATGTCCATTGTACTTTGCGACTCTGATCTGTCACCATGACACTCAGCTCTCAGCCATGAATATTTGACTCAAAGCCCAGTGAAACCTTCAGCATATAACGTAGACTGACCATAGATGACATTTATGAGTGATTGCCAGCGGTATGTTTACCAATTCAGATATAAAGGACCCTAAATTGGTGAAACTAAAAATTTGGAGAGATGTAAGCAGCCTCCTACCAATTCTATAGTATGTACAACATCAAGATCTATTGCAGGATAAAGCTTTCCAGGTACCAAGTGCCTACTTATCTTTCAGAGTATTTTTGGTGATTATACTGCTGTGAAACTGAACAAATAATCCATTTTAGATACAACCCTATTTCGTTCAAATGTAGCATGCTTTCCACATGCATCCACTCTTTCCACCATTGATGTTCAGTAGTGTGTACCATCTAGAAGATACACTGTAGAAATTCACCAAAGATCCTCAGATAGCACTTTCTAAATTCACAACTACTTCTATCTGGAAGGCAAGGGCAGCAGATACATTGGATATCATCACCTGCAAGTTCCCCCCCAAGTCACTCACCATCTTGACTTGGAAATATGTTGCTGTTCCTTCACTGTAACTGGGTCAAAATCATGGAATTCACTCCCTAACAGCATTGTCGGTCAACCCACAGCAGGTAGACTGCCGCGGTTCAACAAGGCAGCTCATCACCACTTTCTCAAGGGCAACTAGGGATGGGCAAGAAATGTTCATCAACCATCGACACCCACATCCAACAAATGAGTAAGGAAGAAAAGTGACAGATAGACTCAAATAGGAGTCATAATTGAAAAGCCATTAAAAGAGGACCAATGCTGTTTTATTCACAAGTTTCCTCTTCTGGGTGTCAGTTCAGTAGAAAGATCAAAAGGAGTTCAGCAGTTCACTGCAAGTGCCAGTTGAAAACGTTCTATTATGGGTTGCCTCGGCAGACATAGCGGGTCAACCACATTCAAGTTGCACAGGTTGTACATTAGACATGGGAGAGTGTGATAAAAAAAGAAAAGAGAAATTGATCTGTTTTAATCTGAGGCAAGAGGGAATGCAAGTTAACACACATAAAATCAATGATTTGACAAATACAACAATTTCTGTCATGAGCAATTGTCCAACCGAGTTTCCTCAAGGAAAACATGAAGCAAAAGAGTCAGAACCGTCTGGAAGGTTGGCATCGTCCGTGTCCCAAGTAAGTTTTGACCGAATGAACTGTTGAACTTTGGTTGCCCACCACCTAAGGTAAATGTCAAATACTAGGCGCCTCAAGTGATGCAAAGGATATGGCAGAGCCTACAGGTGTACACCTGTCAGAAATAGGAGCCTTTGAACAATACTTGTCAGGTCAAAGTCAGACTGACAAAAGCCTCAAGGTTTAGATGTCAGTACTTGCCATCAACATACCTGATCCAAGAATTTGTAACAGCTGGATGACACAAAGAATCTTTACATAAACCATATTATGCAGTGCATCATTAATAGATTTCCCCTTGGGAACTTAAAGAAACAAGATAAAGAAGGCTAAATTCAGATTGCACTTTCTCAAGGATTATCATTGAGGGTGACATATCATAGAAAGGAAATTGGCCACTTTTCCATTCTATTTCTCCTTTGGAATCCATAGTCGACTATATAATACTACTGTATAATATATTGTATACAATGTTCATAGGCTTTAAGGTTTTTTGACATATGTTAGAATTCTTCTCAAATAACAGAGCAGGGTTGAGCAGCCAAATATAATTCTCCCGCTCCTGGCTCATATGTTCATAATTGAAGGACCAATGAAACAAAAACAGAAACTTCAAGAATTAAGATGAACTACAGCAGTTCAGCTGAGTACTCAGCAGTAAGCCATTAAAGGGAAATATTTGCCAGGGCCTTGCAATCCTCGCTGGTCGTTCTTTCAAAGGGAAAGGAATGCTTTCTTCTTGCCTAACCACACAAAGATCTCACAGAAAATTGGTCGATGTGGTGACTGCCTACTCACAAGGAAAATGTATGGGCACTCAGACAGTTTTATATTCTCTTGCAAGCTTACTGAATGAAAAACAGATATTCTTAGAGCCTGAAGGGCTTTGCAGGGCAAAAGTTGTGGCTCCTTGCCGTGACTGAGAAGTTAGTCAATGACAAAGTTCTTTGCCACTGCACAAAACAAACTGTGGCCTGAGAGGCTTCACAAGCCATTTGCTTCCTGAAGTGTTTTGCCATTTGGCATCTGTTTACAAGCCCAATTTTTACTACAATATCTTTAATCAAATCCATAATTGCTGAACATGACTTAATGAGGATATAAAGCATGATAAACACTGGAAAAGGTGACTATAAAGATCAGATACTGATCATTCAGAGAATGCTTTCAAATTTGTGCTTTACCTGCAAAACCTTAGTTTACTGGCATAAAACTATTCAAATTTAATAAAACAGTTTAAAAACTTTTAAGAAGAAGTTCACACTTACATTAAAAGCAAATTACATTTTGGACGTGGGATGTCTGAAACTAAAATCCAGAATGCTGAAGAAACTTAGCAAATCTAGCAGCATTTGTCTTCTTTTCCCTTATTAATCAGTCTCTTTTTCCACTGTTAATGTTCAAATAAATCATCAACATTTACCTCAGAATATAGAGTCATAAAGTCATAGAGATGGACAGCATGGAAGCAGACCCTTCGGTCCAACTCGTCCATGCTGGTCAGATATCCTAAATTAATTTCGTCCCATTGTGACAATTTGGTCCATCTCCCTTTAAACCCTTCCTATTCATGGATCCATCCAGATGCCTTTTAAATATTGTAATTGTTCCAATCTCCATCACTTCCTCAGACAGTCCATTCAATACACGCATCACACTCTACGTGAAAATGTTGCCCTTTAGGACCATTTTAAACTGTTCCCCTCTCAATTTAAATCTATGCCCTCTAGTTTTGGATTCTCCTACCCTGGGAAAAGACGTTCACTATTCACCCATCCATGCCCCTCATGATTTTGTAGACTTTGATAACATCAGCTCTCAGCCTCTGAGACCCAGGGGAAATAGCCGCAGCTATTCAGTCTATCACTAAAGCTCAAACCCTCCAAACCCTGGCATCATCCTTGTAAATCTTTTCTGAATCCTTTTAAGTTTAACAACATCTTTCCTATAGCAGGGAGGCTAGTATTCCAAAAATGGCCTAACCAATATCCCTTACAACCACAACGTGACCTCCCAATTCCTATACACAATGGTCTGACCAATAAAGCTAAGTGCACCAAACTCCTCCTTCCCTTTCCTGTCTCCCTGGGACCTCACTTTCAGGGAACTATGAACCTGCTCTAAAAGATCTCTTTGTTCGGCAATACTCCCCAGAATCTCATCATTAAGTGTAATCCCTCATGAGAAGCAATAAATACATGAAATAAATGCAGAAAATGCTGGAGAAACTCAACAGCTCTGTCATCATCTATGGAGAGAGGAACAGAGTTAACATTTCAAGTCTAATATAACGTTTTCAGTTCTGAACTTTCAACACAAAGTCTATTTCTCTCTCCACAGAGGCTGCCAGACCTGCTGAGTATTTCAAGCATTCTTTGTGTTTGTTTTGCATAGTGAGATATATATTAACAGTGGGAAAAGAGGCTGGAAAAAAACAGAAAACCAAAAGATATATTTTTGCAGACTCATAATTTGGCAATAAACATCCTTTGATGCAAGGCTAGTTGCCCTTTCCAGGACAAAAATCACGTGAGGTTTAAACATGATGTGTTCTACCCAGGAAAGTCTGAACTTGACACAACTGTTCCTTCATGGACTGGAGGAATGGGTAAGGGAAGTTACAACCCTGGTGATTAATGCTCATCAATTAATCATTGTTAGTGGCAGAGAGGTCATAGTTGAGGCTGAAAACACTGAACCTTGGAAAAGCTGAATGGTGTCTTTTAACCCTTATTTGTTTTATTGTCCTTTTATCACTCTCCTCTGTCCTACACTTTTGATATTTAATCTTTGATGCTTTTCGATATTTAAACTTTCCTGCTCTCCACCGTATCATCTACCTTCAATTCTGTTCCCCCTCCCTCCCAGCTCTCACAACCACTACCAATACCTACCACCTCTTGTCCCCATCCCACCTTTATCCTGGCTTGCTTAAAAACTGTTACATCTCTGATCTCTCTAAATTCTGATGTAAAGTCATTGAATGAAATTGTATCGCCTTTTCACTCTCCACTGATGCTGCCTGCCCGAAAGACCATTAGATATTGGCGCAGAAAAGGCCATTCAGGCTGTCAAGTCTGTTCTGAAATTCAATCATGACTGATATGTTTCTCAGACCCATTCATTTGCCTTCTCTCCATAACTCTTGAACTCCTTACTAATCAAAAGCCTATCTCTGTCATCAAGACGCTTAATCATTTGGCCTCCATAGTCTCATGATTTATTTGAACATTGACAGTGGAAAAAGAGACCGATTAATAAGGGAAAATCGTCTCATAATCTTATGGCAATGATTTCTGCAGATTCACTACCCTCTGGCTGAAGACATTTCTCCACATCTCAGTTCTAAAAGGCCATGCTTTCACTCTGAGGCTGTGCCTTTGGGTCCTAGTCGCAGACAGGTTGGGTGTTCCTGGCATTATCTGTTTTCATCTTGAATGAATCCTCTGCCAGGAGGTGGGACAGGATCTATGCATCAAGTACTTTTACCACTTCAATATACTTCTTTTAGCTGTGTACTAACGACACACACGGAAATCAGAAATCAGCGACTAAATTCTGACTTGCTGTTTGTGTCAATCATATTCAGAATGCCATTTTCATGCGCATTCTGCTGAAGACGAGAAGCATTTAAAGATAGCAAAGTCTCACACCATCTGGGGTTACATGAACTGCAGATGCACACTTGCACAAATTTCTATAATGGTCAATGAACTTAACAAGCAATCTCAAGCAAAGATGTTAATTTAAGGCCCATCAAAAAATTAAGACCCTGAGCAAGATGTGAAGGGTTGTGAAGGAAACTAAATCAAGGGAGGACAATAGCGAGTTTTGAGAAGATTTGTAGCTCAGGTTGAGGTTCTGGATGTGAGTTTGCTCGCTGAGCTGGAAGGTTAGTTTTCAGACGTTTCGTCACCATTCTAGGTAACATCATCAGTGAGCCTCCGACGAAGCGCTGGTGTTATGTCCCGCTTTCTATTTATCTGGTTAGGTGTTGGTGGGTTTGTGGGCTACCCTGATGCCAAGGGGGCCGAGTAGTTCTACTCGGACCCCCTTGGCATCAGGGTAGCCCACAAACCCACCAACACACTAAAACAGCAGCTAATGAACTTAAAAGACCCTATACAGACAACAAATAAAACGAACGTCATCTACAAAATACCTTGCAAGAACTGTGACAAACACTACATTGGACAAACTGGCAGAAAGCTAGCCACCAGGATACATGAACATCAACTAGCCACAAAATGACATGACCCACTATCACTCGTATCCTTACATACAGATAAGGAAGGACACCACTTTGATTGGGACAACACATCCATCCTAGGACAAGCCAAACAGAGACATGCACGAGAATTCCTAGAAGCACGGCATTCCAACGGGAACTCCATCAACAAACACATTGATTTGGAGCCAATCTACCATCCTCTGAGAAAAAGAACAGGAAATGACATCACCAACACAGGAAATGACATCAGCAACCTAAGGAAACCTAACCAGATAAATAGAAAGCGGGCATAACACCAGCGCTTCGTCGGAGGCTCACTGATGATGTTACCTAGAATGGTGACGAAACGTCTAAAAACTAACCTTCCAGCTCAGCGAGCAAACTCACATCCAGGAGGACAATAATTAAGCAAAGTTGCTCTCGTTGATGATGATTGATTTGTCCACAAATTGAACTGCACGCAGGAATGAATTTTGAAGTTTCAGAGGGAGTACTGGTTTGTTTATAAAGACTAACACTTAAATATTGGGATGAGAAAGCTCTCCTAAAAGTTATAGCCAATGACTTTTCACAATCATTTCTGAGCCCAATGTCTAATTTTAATAGAGTTTGGAAGTAACATTTGTCACATAACATTGTTGGGAGAGATGTGGTGATAATAGCCTCCATAAAATTTTATAGGTCACAAAGTGGTTATTCAGTCCCTTGCGTCAGGCCTGGCACTTTAATAGAGTCAACTATTTTTTCTCATTTCACAGCTCTTAGCACATAGTCCTGCAACATTTGGTTTTAAAATAGTGAATCTACAGAACATTATTGTATGCGTTCTATAAAAGTATGCTTAATGCTCCTTTAAATACATCATTGTTCTCCCCTTCAGGATGTCCTATGACGTTTTATCTGCTGGATATGTAGGGCCCTACTGAGCTTGTTAATCACAGGTTATATTCATGCATCCTTCTATTGACATTTGTCCTTCTCTAGTCCTCAGGCTTCATTTCCAAGGATTCCCTAAATACGCAGTGCTGGGAGGGTTTCGAGCTCTTCCGGGGAACAGAAGAGAAACTAATACCATTACAAAGCATCCCTCACTGGGGTCTGTCAGGAATCAAACAGTTCAAATAGTACATCTCAATTTTAATTAAAGGCTTATCAGACAAATCACAGACCTGCTCAAAGTTAACACCTTGCTATACAACTCCATAAATACACTCACATTCAGCTGCAAAAGGAACATTCAGCTTATATTTGATAAAATCCATTCTATTATAAAAGCCCAAGACATAATAATTCAGTTATTTATCATATATGTTGAACAATAACCATTTAGTATTTCCAATTTCCTGTTCTAATTTTAATGTGAATTGTTTCCGAAAGTCCTTGAGAGCTAATTATATTTAGCTTAATTTAAACATATACGTTATAATTTTTCTCTCATATCGGCTCTGGTTAATTTGTGACCTATCTATTGTAATTTGTCTATCTGCACTTTGACCTTTAAATGTAGCACAGTGAAATTTTGCGCTCCAGCAACAAAGAACGGAAATTTATCACTGAGTGGAGTACAAATGGACTCGTACTGTTTGTTCCTCTTGATTTTTCCAGTTAACTATTTAGCTATGCTCAATTCACCAGGGCACCATTTGGCATCATGCAATCGATTCCAACTTGTTTTATTTGCATTGAGGAAAATTGGATAGGTGTCCTGACTATTCCCATTTCCGTTAACTGCTGCGATGATGGGCTAAGTTGAATGTGGACAGAGTAAGGACTGGTCTTTCCCCAAATGATAGAAGTGCAGACCATCACCAAAAGTCAAGGCTCCCACATGCTCTGGACCCCAAGGGGTGATCCTAGTCTTCAGGAAAGTGGGTAGGAGGAAATAGATAGGAGAAAAATAGCATAAACATCTCAATTTTTCATCTTTATTATTTCTTATGACTGTCTTGTTCATGATAAATTCACATTTCCCATTTTTCTTAGAGATCGTTGCAGCAGTCTCACTTGTCTTGGTAGATGAGCACAGAGAATACTATTAGACTGGCTTTCCTGACCTCTGTTGTTACTTGCACATTTTCCCCATGAAAAGCTAAACACTTCTGGCCGCATTTGAGCAGATAAGTTTAAAATTAAATATTAGACATGAGATACTTTGTTTAGCTCATTTTAATTCCTGAGTGCTACAGCTCAGGTCAGTATTAAATCTCATTCGTAACAGCCCAGAAGACAGTTCAGTGGCAATCATATGGCTGTGTGCCTGAAGTCATACATAAGCCAGACCAGGTAAGAACAACAAATTTTCTTCCCTAAAAGACTTTAATGAACCAGATAGGCCTCTCCCCCTAAATTGCTAAGAATTTTATGCTCATCATTAATTGCTTAATCCCAGATTTGTACTGATTTCAAATTCTACCATTTAGCAAGGCAGGATTTGAATCTGGGTTCCCAGAGAATTACCTGGCACCTCAGAATGGATAGTCTAATGAGAATACCACCAGGCCATTCACGTCCTCCTTTAAGGAGACAGCTGGGTTATAATTTCCAGTGAAAAGCCTGACGTGACCTGACTGGAATCTTACATGGACGAAAGCATGAAGCGTGGGTGGCACATCCTGCACTCGGGCCTATTAACCAACTAACACCAAGTTCAGGGACTCATCCTGCCAGCATTGTGCATGTGCTGGGTATGAAGCCTTACAGTTTCAGAAGCCCAGCAACTTTACCAGTATGCACAGGTTTCAGGCAACTGGGATCTTCTTTGCAGGCCCTCTGGGACAATAAAAGTCACCCACCCCTCTGCACAAAATTTCACCCTCCTTGCTGACTTCTGGAACATGGCATGCCCACAACTACATTGCTGAGTCCCGGCCCTGGATTCACCCGAGCTCCATAGCACAGTGGCACTGTCTGTAGTCCTAGATGTGACCACTCTTTCCTACCTAGCACTGCTGGTACAGAGCTGACAGCCATTGGCCAGTTGCTATATAAGGTGAGTTCTCAAAGCTCTTGTTAAAGGGGCCGCTTCTAACATTATGTTACTACAGGTGCTTTGGAATTATCATCAGTACACAGCCCCACGTTAAGCTTTGAGGAGAGTTGAGTGGGAAATAAAATTTCCCATAAAAACCAGCCCAGAGTGAAACAATGATAGTAAGAACTGCCGATGCTGGAGAATGTGAGATAACAAGATATACAGCTGGATGAACACAGCCGGCCAAGCAGCATCAGAGGAGCAGAAAAGCTGATGTTTCAGGTCTGGACCCTTCTTCAGAAAATGGAGAAGGGTCCACACCCAAAATGTCAGCTTTCCTGCTCCTTTGATGCTGCTTGGCCAACTGTGTTCATCTAATTCTATACCTTGTTACCACAGTGAAACATAGTGTTAGAAATGGGATCTATGTTGCATGCGCATAATTTCTTTTTATGATGTAAACATGAAGTTTTGACGTATATAACTTAAGAATTGAAGGGCCATTACCTGATGGGATTAGAATAATTAGGTTTTCTTGGTTTTGACCAACATTGATTTTATGGGCTGAAGGGCCTTTATCCATGCTGTAGGCCTCTATGATATTGTGACTATGACTTTATGATCTTGAGATGTATCCAGGACTTGCCTGCTACACAACACTTTGGTATATTGGCTTGCTGTTTCACATAGAATTCAAAGGAATGTGATAAACTTCTTAAATATTCGTTCATAACAGCATTGCTATCAGTGGAAGGAGGCTGTGGCCAGAATGGACAATTAAACCTAGATACAGACTTAAAAATGTGATTACCTGTAATTGTCGAAAGTCTGAAACACAAACAGAATATTTTGAAATGGGTCTACAATGTCTACAATGTGGAAACAGGCCACTTGGCCTGATGAGTCCACACCTGCCCTCCATTTAGTTTCTCACCGAGACCCATCGCCCTACCCTATACCTGTAACCCCACGGCTGATGCACCTAACCTGCACACTGCTGAACACTAAGGGTAATTTCATAGAACATAGAAAAGTACAGCACAGTACAGGCCCTTCAGCCCACGATGTTGTCAATCTACCTAACTTGCACATGGTAAATCTACTTAATTTGCAATCTTTGGACTATGGGAGGAAACTACAGCATCTGGCAGAAACCCACGCAAACATGGAGAGAACACAGTTAGAGGGTGGAATTGAATCCAGATCCCTGGCACTGTTAGGCAGCAGTGGTAACCAAAGAGCCACCGTGGCTTATTAAAAGAAAGACAAACAATATTAACGTTTTGAACAGAGACCACTCACTGTGGCTAAATCAATAGTATTTCCGATTACATCTAATTCTGGTTGCATATCTTTTACGTGTGAATTTTTTTCTAATTATTGTATAACATCGCAGCACAGAAGGAGAAAATTCCAACTTAGTGTGCCTTTGCAGGAGCTATCTAACGGGTCCCACTCCTCCAAACTGGCTAAATTGCACAGCAATTTTTAAAATAAATTTTCAGATATCTATCCAGTTCCGATTTTGAAACTGCAGATGAAAATGTAATCATTTTGAATAGTACAGACATGTTTAATGCTTCCAATGTCTGATACTTCATCCAAGAGATTAACAAAATTAAAATAAATAGATTAATATTTGCACTGAAATGGGAAACTAAGGAATATCAAGTACTTGCTAATGCCATAAACAGTCATTTCTGGCTTGATTATTAATGTTACTACTATTTAATTTAAAACCTTATAAGAAATAAATAATTTTTAAAAAATCATTTGCCTAGAGTTAGTCAACATAAACCTCACAGAAATCATTGGAATCTAATTGAAAGAAAATTGGCTTATACTGATAAATATTTAAATATTTCTTATACCTAGGTGAGCTAACAATTAATAGTTAGATGATTCTATATAATGGGAAAAGCTGGGGAGCAAAGGATAGAGAATGAAATTCAAGATCACATTCAAAGGATCTGTATTCTTGTCAATGCTTTGCATACTGGTAGCGTCCTGCTATTTTCACTGCACCAGGGACATGTTACAGGTCATGTAGAGGTTGTTCTTCTTATCAAGGTGCTTCCTGAAGGGCATTAGCGTAGCCTGTTTGTGTGTTGGATATCACACCAGTGATGGACCATTAACAATGTGTTTTCATGAGCTATCATCACGGCTTCCTCAGGAGGAAAAGAACATTACAACGCTAACTAACACTGCGTTCGTTCCTCAGTCACTCTTCGGTGCACAGGCAAAACTATTCCAGCAGTGTTTGCTGCCCTGCCAGCCCTTCCACCACCCAGCATGGTTGTTAGGACCTAGGTCTCAGCCAGCCCACTGGAGGAAGCACCAAGCAAAGGGGAGCCAGTGCCGGGAAGTCAGGAGCAGAGGGATAGCATTTCTGCTATTGCAAAGCACTTCCTGTGCAATTACAAAAAGCCCATTTAGGCCATAAAACCATAAGACATAGGAGTGGCAGTGAGGCCATTCGGCCCATCAAGTCCACTCTGCCATTTAAATCATGGCTGATTGGCATTTCAACACCACTTCCCTGCACTCTCCCTGTAGCCCTTGATTCCTTCTGAGATCAAGAATTTGTCGATCTCTGCCTTCAAGGCATCCAACGTCCCGGCCTCCATTGCACTCTGTGGCAATGAATTCCACAAGCCCACCACTCTCTGGCTGAAGAAATGTCGTCTCATTTCAGTTTTAAATTTACCCCCTCTAATTTTAAGGCTATACCCACAGGTCCTAGTCTCCCCGCCTGACGGAAACAACTTCCTAGCGTCCACCCCTTCTAAACCATATGTTATCTTGTAAGTTTCTATTAGATCTCCCCTCAACCTTCTAAACTTTAACGAGTACAATCCCAGGATCCTTAGCCGTTCATCATACGTTAAACCTACCATTCCAGGGATCATCCGTGTGAATCTCCGCTGGACATGCTCCAGGGCTAGTATGTCTTTCCTGAGATGTGGGGCCCAAAATTGGACACAGTATTCTAAATGGGGCCTAATTAGAGCCTTATAAAGCCTCAGAAGCATATCGCTGCTTTTATATTCCAACCCTCTTGAGATAAACAACAACATTACATTCGCTTTCTTAATTAAGGACTCTACCTGCAATCCTGGACCAACACTACCAGATCACTTTGCACTTCTGATTTGTGAATTTTCTCACCGTTTAGAAAATAGTCCTTGCCTGTATTCTATTTTCCAAAGTGCAAAACCTCGCATTTACTCACATTGAATTTCATCATCCATTTCTCGGACCACTCTCCTAAACTGTCTAAATCTTTCTGCAGCTTTCCCACCTCCTCAGTACCACCTACCTGTCCACCTATCTTTGTATCATCGCCAAACTTTGCCAGAATGCCCCAGTCCCTTTATCCAGATCTTTAATACATAAGGTGAACAGCTGTGGCCCCAACACTGAACCCTGTGGGACACCACTTGTCACCGGTTGCCATTCCGAAAAAGAGCCTTTTATCCCTACTCTCTGCCTTCTGTCAGACAGCCAATCCTCAATCCAAACCAGTAGCTCACCTTGAACACCATGGGCCCTCACTTCGCTCAGCACCCTCCCGTGAGGCACTATATCAAAGGCCTTTTGGAAGTCTAGATAGATAACATCTACTGGGTTTCCCTGGTCTAACATACTTGTTACCTCTTCAAAGAATTCTAACAGGTTTGTCTGGCACGACCTCCCCTTACTAAAACCATGCTGACTTGTTTTAATCTGACCCTGCACTTTCAGGAATTTAGAAATCTCATCCTTGACAATGGATTCCAGAATTTTACCAACTCCCTAGATTAGGCTAATCAGCCTATAATTTTCCATCTTTTGCCTTGATCCTTTCTTAAACAACAGGGTTACTACAGCAATTTTCCAATCGTCTGGGACTTTCCCAGACCCCAGTGACTTTTGAAAGATCACGAGCAAAGCCTCTGCTATTTCCTCAGCCACCTCCCTCAGAATTCTAGGATGTAGCCCATCGGGGCCAGGAGATTTATCAATTTTTAGACCTTTTAGCTTTTCTGGCACTTTCTCTTTTGTAATGCCTACCATACTCAACTCTGCCCCCGGCTCTCCCTAATTGTTGGCATACTACTCATGTCTTCCACTGTGAAGACTGACGCAAAGTACTTATTAAGTTCTTCAGCTATTTCCTTATCTCCCATCACTAGCCTTCCAGCATCAATTTGGAGTGGCCCAATATCTACTTTTGCCTCTCGTTTGTTTCTTATGTATTGAAAGAAGTTTTTACTAACATTTCTAATATTACTAGCTCGCCTACCTTCATATATGATCTTCTCCTTCCTCATTGCTCTCTTTGTTATCCTCTCTCTGTTTTTGTAGCCTTCCCAATCTTCTGATTTCCCAGTGCTCTTGGCCACTTTATAGGCTGTCTCTTTTTCTTTGATATATTTCCTGACTTCCTTTGTCAGCCATGGCTGTCTAATCACACCCCGGGTAATCTTTCTTTTCTTTGGGATGAACCTCTGTACTGTGTCCTCAATTACACCCAGAAACTCCTGCCATTGTTGGCCTACTGTCTTCAACTAATGCTTTGCATAACGGCATATAAACATGCCAGCAAAATTCTCTCTTTCACATTTTTAATGATGACGTTAACTTGCTTGAAATAATTGCTGCAATGTCTCTTAAAATGGCAGAGGAATTTCTGATAAAGGCACCAAATCAAAGTGCCAAAGTACATGAAAACTTTTAGTTTGAATTGTCAACATTTCCCTAGCAAAGGGGTTTTATCTTATTAGTTTGAGTTGTATTTGAATTCAGTTCCCTTAGGTAATAGTGGTTATTTTGACTCATTGCTCCACCTAGTTTCCTGTTTTCAATCATTTTCATTATATTCAAATCACAGTCAAGTACTTCAGGCAAGATTTCTTCCTTGATGTGTTCAAACTGTTTGAGAGCTGTTTTCTTAACCCTGACTGCCTAAAACTGTTGAAATCCAGCATCGTTTGAAGAAGTCATTTTGAAATCCTTTCCACAATTTTTAAAACACCTTGCCCCTATTTTATAACCCCTTATGATCAGATGATTAACTGAACACATGAGTGGGATTGCAAACTAGCCTAGACCTTGAGGCAAAATGATACAGTGCAAACTTAAACTATATATGTGATAAACAAAGGTCAAAATTCAATGTTTTTCTTTAACCTTCATTCTGGCCCTTTCATCTTATGTTCAGGCAAAATAAAACTCCACAGTAATCTGGCCATTTTGAGTTTTGAAAATCATCACAGAGTTGTCAAAAATCTCTTCGGAGTAGAAAAAGTGTGTGGCCTGGAATTTGAAATATCCGTCAGGTGTGGGGCCTAAAAGCGCCTGTCAGATGAAGCCTGAAGTGTCAGTCACGAGGAGCCTGCAGCATCTGTCACAGCAGAACCAGTGAATTAGCTGTGGAAAGTTTGGGGCATCCGTCACACAATGCTCATGGTAACAGTGGCTGGAAACGTGAAGCATTTGTTACAGGAAGCTTGGTGTGTCTGTCAAAGGCAGCCTGAAGTTGGAATCTGTCGGAGTGTGAAATGTAAAGGATGAAGCTATCAAAGAATAAGCTGTTTATGCTGACAGTTAACCAGTGCTGTGGAACTTAGTCCAAGGTGACACTGGAGAATATTTGAACCTTCGGAAACTTTGCTGATAGTCGATGGGAGAACTCACTGAAATTTGGAGGGTTAAAACCTGCAGCACAATGACCAAGAGTGTCATGTTAAAATGCCAGTATGTCCAAAATACTTACAACTACCACAGAAAGCAGAGTTATAGTTAGAGTGTTATCAATGTAGTTAAATATAAACCTATAGTAGATTAATTTCCTAACCTGTCCTCTACAATTAAAACTGTCAATGATAAATACCTTCTCCTATAAACCATGAGGAAAAATGGAACACAGATTCACCATGGGAGGATATATATTTTATGCACATACATTTCTTAGTGGTAGTGATAGAACTGCCCAATGCAATGAATAAAATGCCATCAAAAGCATAGGGAGAAGCAATGTGCCTATTAGTGCCAGCACTCCCCTAAAACCAGAATACACATACCAGCTTTCATGAAGAACTTGACAGCAGCTATTCTTGAGCTGATTATAGACAGATAGCATTCAAGGTACATACGTGCCAACTAATGAATTGAATTGAATTGACTTTATTGTCACATGTACTCAAATGGGTACATGGAAAAGTTTATACTTGCTGCATTATGGCACCATCTTAGGTATAAAGGTACAGATCTGTAAAATCAAATTCTTAGGAAGCAAAAAAGAACAAGAAACGTAAAGAACTAAATAGCCCTATGTTATAGGTCATAGGAAAGAATTAGAAAAATAAAAAAGTAAAAAGTTCAGGATACCAGTCTTTCCAACCCAGTCCAAGTTGGCACATAGCCACAAGGGAGACTGACACCACCCCATCGTTACCTGCCACCAGACCCACCAACGTAGGAGCCATCCCACTTTGGGCACAGCTCTTCGCCGCTGGGCCCACTTCACAGGTGTCACTAAACCTACACTCAACCTGCAACCAAGTGTGCCCGGTCCCCGCTGCCATGAGTCCCGACTTTGGCAGCAGATGCTGCCGCCATCTTGAAGAGTCCGCTAGCGCTGGTGATGTCATCCCCGATCACTGTGGGAGCTCTGCTGCCACTGCCACCGGCCCCAAATGCCAAAAGAATGACCTTGTAGCCACCGGCACTAGGAGCCAGATTTAGCCACATGTGTCACTCTGTGTGTGGCTTGCTCTCGCTGCCACGCTGGTGCTGCCAACCAACCCGCCAAACCAAAGAAGAATAAAGAGAGAAGGAAAATAAAGTGAAAGAACAGAGCAGAAACTCGAGTAAAACCACACAGATGGGAATGAATGAGCCCATGGGCTAGAGCCTGCACGCAGGCCTGTTATTCCACTGCCATCTTGCATCTGGAAAAATGTTTGCCTCCGACATGAGTAACCCAATCATAGATTCATACAACAGCTACAGAATTAAAAGGAAGCCCTTCAGCTTGTTGCGTTCTGTGTTTTTTCTGTGAGTTAGTTTGTGCGACATACACCATACAGAGTTGCATACTTGTTTAGACAGATGTCTTGAAGTTTATTAACAGCAAGAAATATTTACATTGCTATAATATCACAACCTTACACATATCGGGCGGAATCTTACAGGGTTCTGAGCAATGTGGGCTACAAAATATTTGTGGCAGAATCAGATCAGAAGTCCATTAAGCTTGATCTTGATGTCAGGAGCATCTCATACTATATTTTATGCTTTTGACCAGCGGAGCAGCTAGTTTCTCACCAGGCAATGGCAAGTTGCCATTTAAGCAGGATTTTGCCTGCGGCCAACTCATCCCATAAATAGTCAGCTTCTTGTAATAGCAATTGCACCAAAACAGCTAGATATCAAGAAATCCCAACACAGAAACCAGATGAGCTCTGTGGAAAGGTCACTGAACCCGAAACGTTAACCCTGAATTTTTCTCCACAGATGCTGCCAGACCTGCTGAGCTTTTCCAGCAACCTCTGCTTTTTGTTCATCAAAACCGTGAGTATGCTCCTTGTGAATTCAGCTCGCGACCCACTCGAAAGAACCCTCATGTTGGACATTGGATTACAACATCTTAGGGCACACTCTATTGGGCACTGGACACATGCACACCACATCCATAGACATTAGTAGCACACATTTGCAAACCTAAAACACCCATCATGGTGCATCTCTGATCCACTTTGAAGTTGCTTCTGCATTTTGATGCTGCACCTTGGGCAGCCACCAATAACTATTATTGTGCTGTTGCTACAAGGACACTACATTCAGGGACACACACCCAGCTCATAGACTGAACCAGATTGCATGTCTGGCCTCTTGCTCACTGTCATAGTGCTTATTCATGTTGAGCCTATCTGGATGTTCACAACATCATGTTCTGCATTGCATTGTCTCGCTACTGTAAGCTTTTCCCCTCAGCAAGAGATACCAAGGTCTTATTATTTTTGGCTTGGCTTGCCAGTCAAGGAGCCAAAGTCCTGGAATTCCCCAGCTAATGTCATAACAATGCATGCCATTGCCTCAGCATCTACTACAAATCTAAGAGAAGGCACAGTGCCATCTTTTCAGGGCAACAAGATAAAGGAAATAAATAATTGCCAGCAGTGCCACCTCCCACCAATAAATGTTAACAAGTCATCTAATTACTTTAGTCATTTCTCTTACTCTTTCGCTTGTGAATGTGAAATAACAGACACTGTCCTAATTAACATAGAAAATTTAATACCCAGTAAGTTACCAGAGAATTGAAGGACCGCTAACATTGTCCTATTCCTTAATAACTGAGGATGGGAAGCACTAGGTAGTTATAGAACATAGAACATAGAACAATACAGCGCAGAACAGGCCCTTCTGCCCTCGATGGTGCGCCGACCTGTGAAATAATCCAAGCCCATCCGCCTACACTATCCCAACATTATCCATACGCTTATCCAAGGACTGCTTAAATGCCCCTAATGTGGCTGAGTTAACTCCATTTGCAGGCAGGGAGTTCCACACCCTTACCACTCACTGAGTAAAGAACCTGCCTCTGACACCTGTCTTAAATCTATCACCCCTCAATTTGTAGCTATGCCCCCTTGTACAAGCTGAAGTCATCATCCTCGGAAAAAGACTCTCACTGTCCAGTCTATCTAATCCTCTGATCATCTTGTATGTCTCTATTAAATCCCCTCTTAGACCTCCTTCTCTCCAATGAGAACAGACCCAAGTCCCTCAGCCTTTCTTCATAAGACCTTCACTGCAGACCAGGCAAAATCCTGGTAAATCTCCTTTGCACCTTTTCCAATGCTTCCACATCATCCCTGTAATGGGGCGACCAGAACTGCATGCAATATTCCAAATGAGGCCGCACTAGCATTTTGTTATGAATCTAAACACAGTGGTAGGAAAGTTATTGTGAATAATTCCAAGGGACAGAACATTTCTGCATTTGAAGAGACTTGGATTTTTTTTATCACTGATGGGTTGTCCACATTGCTGGCTGTGCCAGCATTCATTGCCTGTTCCCTAGTTGCCTTTAAGAAGATAGTGTGAGCTGCCTTCTTCAACCGCTGAAGTCCATGTGCTGTAGATTGACCCACAATGCTATTAGGGAGGGAATTCCAGTTTTTTGACCCTGTGACAGTGAAGGAACAGTGACATATCTCCAAGTCATGATGATAGTGGTTTGGACGGGAATTTGCAGGCGGTGATGTTCGAATGTACCTGCTGCCCTTGTCCTTCTTGATGGAAGTGGTTGTGGGTTTGGAAGGTGCTGAGTGAGAATCTTTGGTGAATTTTTTGCCGTGTTTCTTGTAGGTAATTCACACTGATGCTACTCAGCATTGATGTTGACGAGATTGAATACTTGTGAGTGCCAATCAAGTGGGCTGCTTTGTCCTGTATGATGCCAAGATTCTTGAGTGTTTTCGGAGCTATATCCATCCAAGCGTGTGGGAAGTATTGCTTCATATTCCCGTTTTGTGCCTTGTAGATGGGGAAAGGCTTTGGAGAGTCAGGAGGTGAGTTACTCACTACAGTATTCCTAGCCTCTGTGTTTTTGTAGCGATTCCATTTGAGTCTCTTGTCAATGGTAACCACAGGATGTTAAAAGTGGGGAATTCAGTGATGGTCCCACCATCAAATGTCAAGGGGTGCTGTTTAGATTGTCTTATATTGGAGATGGCTATTGTTTGGCATTTGAATGGCACGGATGTTACTTTCCACTTGGCAGATCAAGCCCAGTTTTCATTGCATTGGAACATGGACAGCTTCAGTACCTGAGGAGTTGTGAATAATGTTGAACGCTATGCAGTCACCTGTGAAGTTCCTCATATTTGACCTTATGATGGAGGAAAGGTCATTGATGAAGCAGTTGAGGACGGTTGGGCCTAGGATACTACTCTGAGGAACTCATGCAGAGCTGTCCTGGAGCTGAGATTACTGACTCCAACAACCATAACCATCTTCCTATGTGTCAGGTATGGCTTTAGCCAGTGGAGATTTTGTCTCCAATACCCATTGATTCCAGTTTTGCTGGGGTTGCATGTGTGATGCCCTACCTGTCGAATATGGCCTTGATGTCAAGGACTGCCTCTCTCATCTCACCTCTGGAATTCAGCTCTTTTGTTCCTGTTTGAACCAAGCCTGTAATGAGGTCAGGAGCTGAGTGGCCCTGGCGATATCCAAAATGGGTGTCATTGAGCAGGTTATTGCTGAGTAGGTGCCGCTTAATAGCACCGTTGATGACACCTTCCATCACTTTACTGATGATGGAGAGTAGACTGATGGGGTGGTAATGGGCTGAAATGTATTTGACCTGCTTATAGCATACAGGGCATAACTGGGCAATTTTCCACATTGTCGGATAGATACCAATGTTGTAACTGTACTGGCTATGGGAATAGTAAGTTCGGGAGCACAAGCCTTCAGTACCATAGCCGGAATGTTATCAGAGACATAATATTATAATATCTTTGCCGTATCCAGCACATCCAACCACTTCTTCGTATCAAGTGGAGTGAGTTGAATTGGCTGAAGGGATAACCAGTTTTGATTTGTTAACTGAAGGTCATATTCAGGAAACTTGATCAAATATTTTAAGGAGGTCATCAGGAGTGTTCATGTAAGTCATGCATTTGATGGGACCTGTGTGGGCTTCAGTAAGGATTTGATAATGTGCCTTATAGCAGATTGATCTAAAAGTAGACGTCCATAGGATCTCAGGAAAAGAGGCATATTTGGCTCAAAATTAGCTAAGAGGCAAGAAGCAGTGGGATGCTTCTGTGACTTAAAAGTATTTTTCCACTCGGGTTCCAAAGAACTTGGTACAAAGGTCCTTGTTTGTGAAGTACTTTAATAATTTGAAGTAAATGTAAAGGGCATGATGAAAAAGTTCGCGATTGAAAATTTTGTAGAAGAATAAGGAGGATAGATGTAAACTGCAGGAAGTTATCAACAGACTGGTCAGCTGGTGGAATAGTGGTAAATGGAATTCCAATCAGCAAAGTGTGAGTTGGGGCAGATAAATCAAACAAAGGATCGCAATATCATTAGTAGGACACTGAAAAATACAGAAGTTCAGAGGGACATTGTTGTGCAAATCTATTGACCCCTGAGGGTAGCAGGACATCTAAATAAGGTGGTTCAGATAATATGTGTAATACATGCCCTTGATAGCTGAGGCATAAAATACAAGGGTAAGGGAGTTGTGTTAGAACTGTTTAAAATGCTGATTAATCCACAAATGGAGTACTGTGAACTAACTAATCAAAAAAATGTGTTCAGCAAAAAAGTGGAGCTGCAGCACAAAATACTTAAAATTCAATCCAGTAGTCAAAAACAAAATTATGATTTTTTTGCAAAAACACTGTTTCTGAACTCAATCTGCAATAACTGTCCAATTTAGGAAGTTAAATTATGGTGTAGTTCTGACCACCACATTAAAGCAAGTGATTATACTCAAGAGGCTGTGGAGGAGATTTATCAGAGTGCTGTCTGGGCTGTAGGGTTTGAGGCCTGAGAAAAGATTGAATAGGATAGGCCATTCTGAAGAAGGGTCACTGGACCTAAAACCTTAACTCTGCTTTCTCTCCACAGATGCTGCCAGACCTGATGAGTTTTTCCAACAATTTTCAATTTTGTTTTTGATTTCGAGCATTCACAATTACTTGGGATTTTTGAGTAGGCTGGGATTGTTTTTCCGAGAGCAGCAAATGTTGAGAAAAGACCTGCTGGATGTGTGTAAGATTATGCATCAGATATAGGGAATAGGAAAACACTTTGGTTTTCATTTACACAGATGGGTATATAAACAGGAGCCATAAATTTAAGATAAGAGATAGAAGTCTAAGAGCAGAACTTTTTTCAGTCAGAGGGCGGTGGGAGGCTAGAATGCAATGCCAAAAAGAATGGATGAATCAGAAACTCTCATAATATTCAAGGAGTATTTAGATATGCACGTGCATTGCAATAGCCTCCACGGTCTATGGACCAAGAGCTGGAAAACAAGGTTAGTGAAGTCATAATTTTCTTGACTGGTACAGACACAATGGGCTGAATGACATCCTCTGTGCTGTTAACGTCCATAAGTTCAATTAGGGAGAGAATTCCAGGAAGTTGAGCCAGTGACAGTGGAGTAACAGCGACATTGTTCCAAGTCAGAAAGATGAGTGGCTTGGAAGGAAACATATAGAATCCCTACAGAGTGGAAGCATGTCACTCCTCTCATTGAGTCCGCACCGACTGTCCAAAGAGCATCCCACCCAGGTTCTCCCCCTCCAAAATTATGCCTAAAACTCTGCATTTTCCATGGCTAATCCACCTCACCTGTACATCCATGGACGCTATAGCATAGCCAATTCACCTAACCTACACATCTTTGGGCTGCAGAAGGGCACTGGAGCATCCAGGTGAAGCCTGGTGCAAACTTGCCCAAGGGTGGAATCAAACCCAGGTCCCTGGTGCTGTGAGGCAGCAGTGCTAATCACTGAGGCACTGTACTGCCCATAGCTGGCAGTATTCCCTTCCATCTGATATCCTTATCCTTTTAGATAATAGTGGCAGTAAGTTTCGAAGGTGCTTTTTGAGGAGTTTTGAAAGACATACTGTGGAAGTGCTGGTGTTGGAGTGGGCTGGCCAAAGTCAGACAGGTTGACCCGTTGGGCTATGGCATGGCATTGCGTGATTTCTGACTTTTAGAGACTTAGAAAGGCTTTCTGTCTAATCATTACATCTTATTTTACCTCTTCCATTGGCTTTGGCTCTTATTCTTGGATTCTCAACTTCGATTCAATTTATTTGAGATCTGGCTTTGTTTTCTCACTCCTCAGAATGAACAAGACGTGACAAACATGGCGAATGAATTATTGCTTTTCTTATTCACCTCAAAAGCCCTTCACAGCTTCCCCTGCCTGGCAAATATCTTGGCAACAAAGTGGATGTACTGCTAAACTGATTCCAGACTTTTGCCGCTGTTTTCTATCTTGCTGCTACATGCAATGCCAAGGTGCTATGGCCTGACTCACCCTCTGTTCTCCCTCCCTCCCTTGGGGCAATGACACTTGGCTTTGCTCATTGTCTCCTCCTCACTGCCTCATCAGATTGTAAATAAATTTTAAATAGAGTGAGTCATCGCGTTGTTCTTGCTTGTATCCTTCCTGATTACTGAGAATTGTCACACCGTCTGGTACAAATGAATGTGTTAAGTTAGCCAGGGTTTGACTGCTTCCTATGCAGTAGTCCTACCAAGGCCGTTGAATGACCTCATTAAAATGCAATTCAGTGTAGAAGCAATCTGGGTTATTCCAGATCATTTTACTAAGTGTTATATAAATGACATGAGTAGCCAAGAATCTGTGCCGTTCTTTCATCTTGTGTTTTTGTTCCAACTTCACTCTGTCTTCATTTAAAGCCTCCTAAAATTTTACAGCGCCCAGTCTGACTAGATAGGGTGGAGGTAATACTCTCAGATGATCTCCTCCCACGTTTCTTCAAGGCTGACTGCACAAGCATGGCCCGAAGTGACGATCACTCTGATTTTCCAATCCTCCCAGTGGCAAAGTGCCTAAACTCAAACTCAGTATCTCCCCTCAGAGGCACGTTAAGATTTATGAACTCATTGTACGTGGAATAGAGAGAGACACTTATTTGGCAATCAATCTTGGGGCAGATTTTGGGCTCTGATGTAACATTAATAAACAGGTCTTCAATGATACAGTGTCTGATCATGTCTCCCTGAATGATTTCAATTGTATTCATAAACACAATTAACCTCTTTCGAAGTGATGGAAAGTACTATCTATATGGGCTAATGCGGCAGCCATTTTGAGCATTATTCTGCTTTGCACTACTTTTATTGATTCACACACTTGCTCACATATACATTTACATACTCATTCAGATATTCATTAATTTCTAATAAGCATATTCTGTCACGTGTACACTGTTGCAGTTCACATTGCCGGATGATTTTACTCTGTAGTATTCACATCTTCTGCCTTTCGTGTAAAAAGGTGTCCCTTCAAATATCTCAAAAGCAACTAACCTCTTCCCCAATTCACTCCATTTGCACCACATACAGTCCTTGGTCTGAGCCAGGATTATCTCAGTTTGGTAGGGAAGCTGCTGTTAACACTTTATTACAAATGGAATCTACATTTCTCAATCCTGGGGATTCCAGTAATTCCTGCAGGAAGATAATGAACCTTGCAATTATGCGCCAAGACTCCTTAGAGAGCAAACCCATCTAAACCTACCACCACTCCCATCCAGAAGGACAAGAGCAGCAGATAGATGGCAACAACATCAGCTGCAAGATTCCCTCTGAACCGCTCAGCATCCTGACTTGGAAACATGTTGATGTTCCTTCGCTGTTATTGAGTCAAAATCCTGGCATACTCTCTCTAACAGCATGGATGTAATCAAACTCGACGAACTACAATGACTCAAAAAGATAATTCACCTTCCCCTTCTGCGGGATACCTAGAGATTAGCCATAGATGCTGGCTTAGTCAGCAATGCCCACATTGCTGAAAGGTAACAAAAAAAAGCTATGTCAAGGAATATGAGCAGAATACAGAGATGGCATCAGTCACAAATATCTTCAGACCTTGAGGATAACTTGAAAGAACATCTGGTGTCTGAGGAACCAACCCCCAGCATATAGCCATCACTTTCATGAAAAGAGGTGCAAAAGCGAAGAGGAAGAAAGATATATAGGCATGCAGGCCATCCCGTCCATTGAAAATGCTTAACCATAAATATGAATTAATTTTCATGCTAATCGCTTACCATTTCATGTAATGATTTGGCAATGTAAAGTCTTCATAGTGAGAATAAATCCACACTAAACGGCCCTTCTGTGACTAACAGGAAAATTATTTTACTGTAAAAAGCACCTCATTTGACAATATTTCAAATCCATGATACATAATAGAATAAGAAGAGCATTTGAAGGTTTTTTTTCTCTTGGCCTTTTCATAAGTATAATAATGAATCATTAAAATATGTGCAGCGGTTCATTTATATAATTCATTTTTTGTGAAAGAATTATATTCATTCAAGGCTGTGGGCATGTAATTGAGATTAGCAGTGCCCATCATTGTACACTAGACGCAGTTTCAGGACCAAGAAACGTCTGATGCAAGGGCAAACATTCTATATTGAATCCTGCCAGATGTCATCATGGTAAAGAACAAGTAAATGGCTTCCATTATGAACATTAACCAGCTGGTTATCTTTGTTTCTGGTCCTAGCTGCTGTGATTTGCTCTGGGTATTTGTGTTTATGGCTTCAGAAATACTTTCATGAAAAACCATGAGTAATTCAAGGTGAGATAGCAAGAACTGCAGATGCTGGAGTCAGAGATAACACAGTACGGAGCTGTAAGAACACAGCAGGCCAAGGCATGCAGAGGAGATTACCAGAGGGTTGCAGTGGGAGAAAAGAGGGGTTAAAGAAAGGTCCCAAACTGAAATGTCAACTTTCCTGCTCCTCTGATGCTACCTGGCTTGTTGTGTCCCTCCAGCCCTAGCTGTGTTATCAGCAATTCAAGTTTGGTGCTCTCATAACCTACATTGTTGCCGCTCCTGAAATCTCGGCCCTTATTCCCAACTACAGCCTCCAGTTTCTTCAGCCCTGAACCTGACGTCTTAGCTACCTCTGACAGCATACTTGGTCCCCACGAGGTCTGCAATCTTGGTGCTTGATATTCTATCAGATCCCAATCTCTTATTACCGTCCATTCCTCCCTCAGAACACACAATCTTGTATTTGGAAATGGGATCACTAGCCTGTGTGGACCTCTACCATAGGATTATTTGAGGACCTAAGTGTATGGCTCCTCACACATCCTACTTTCAAATCATGCTATGAGCACTGTACAGCTAAGGCTGCCAAAAATAGACACACTTGAAATGCTAAACGTAATCCCCTCATTCAAGACGTAACAGTAAGATCCCGAGATGCTCATGGAATGATTTACAATATTGCTTCAAATGTCTTTGTGGTCAAATATTAGACTGATAATTGGCAAGAGTCGATTGTAATTTCTGATGGCGGGGATTAACTGGCCTCCAGGTTGTCAGAGACTAGATATGCCCAGATTTCTGAGTTTCCAATGCAAAGTCTCCCTGTTTTGAAGCCCTCTGAAAAGGTTGCCAACTTTGAATCAGAGTTAGGGACCTTGGAAGTTTCTAACTTTCTTTCCTGGATAGAAAAGGTTAAACATTTAAAACCAGTTTTAACATCTGGACAACTATAACACAGAATTATCACTGACTCAAAATTGCTGGAAAACTCAGTAAGTCTGGCAGCAGAGACAAAGCAGAATGAATGTAACTCATAGAATCATAGACACATACAACACAGCGACAGACCCGTCAGTCCAGCCAGTCCATGTCAAACATAATGCAAAACAAAACACGTCCCACCTACCTGCTCCTGACCATATCCCACCAAACTTTTCTTATCCATGTATCTATCCAAATGTCTTTTAAACATTGTGATATATCCACACCCACTAGTCCCTCAGGAGGTTCATTCCACATGCCTCTCATGTCTTTTTTAAAATCTCTCTCCTCCCACCTTAAAAATATGCCACCTAGTCTTAAAATCCCCCAACCAAAAGACAACTACTACTAATTGTATCTATACCCTTCATTATTTTATAAACTTCTATCAGGTTGCCTCTCAACTTCGATGTTCCAGTGAAAGAAGTCCCAGCCTATCCGACCTTCCATACCCAGCAACATCCTGGTAAATCTCTCTGAACCCTCTCCAGCTTAATAATATCCTTCCTATAACTTGGCAACCAGAACTGGACACAATATTCCAGAAGAGGCCTCACCAGTGTCCTGTACAACCTTAGCATGACTTCCCAACTCCCATGCTCAAAGGATTGAGTGATGAAGGCAAGCATGCCCCATGCCTTTTTAGTCATCACTTAAAATTTGAGGTCAACTTCAAAGAATTATGTACCTGCACCCCTAGGTCCCACTGTTCAACAACACTACCAATCATTTTACAAACTCTACTTTTGTTGTACCAAAATGTAATATCTTTCATTTATCCAGACCGAAGTCCATCTGCCATTTTTCAGCCCATTGATCCATTTGATCAAGATCCCTTCGTAATCTTGGAAAACCTCTTTCACTGTCTGCTATGTCACCAATTCTGGCTTCATTTGCAAACTTACTAACCAAGTTTTCTATATCCTCATCCAAATCATTTGTATAAATGACAAACAAAACAGGACCCAGAACCAACTCTTGTGGAACACCACTGGTCACAGGCCTCCAGTCTGAAAAGCAACCCTCCATTAATTACAGAGATAGTAGGAACTGCCGATGCTGGAGAATCTGAGATAACACAGTGTGAAGCTGGATGAACACAACAGGCCAAGCAACATCGGAAGAGCAGGAAAATTTGATGTTTCGGATCAGGACCCTTCTCTATTAATTACTCTCTGTTGTTTGCCTTTAAGCAAATAATGTATCCAATTGACAAGCTCATCCTGAATCCCATGTGATCTCACTTTACTAATTAGTCCACCATGTGGAACCTTATCAAAGGCTTTACTAAAATTCAAATCAACAACCTCTATTGCATTGCCATTATCAATTTTTTTTGGGTAACTTCCTCAAAATAACTCAATAAAGTTGTGAGGTGCAAATTTCCTTACACACACCATGCTGACTCTCCCAGTTCTGAAGAAGGGTCACAAGACATGAAGCAGTATCTGTGCTTTATCTCCAAAAGTGCTGCCAGATCTGCTGACGTTTTCCAGCAATTTCTGATATTGCTTCTGATTTCTAGCATCTGCGGCACTTTGCATTTTGGTTTACCACTGACTCCCTCCTCCAGCTCACCCCAACCTTCAACACGCATCCGCGGACCCCACCAAATTGTTGAACTTTCCAAAGCACCCACCAATCCGGACTTAGCTGACTCCTGTCCGATTCTCTGATATTCTCCCCACCACTGACTGGACCCAACATTACCACCCTGTCACCCTGAACCCTGAACCCTATGCAACCTGCCACTTTGTTGCCTGTCCATTTTTCCCATCTACCTCACTCATTCTATCGCAAACACACTGAAGACCTGGTTAAGTACGCCAAACCTTTTCAGTGTTTTAGTGAATTAACTCAATTACCTAAACACAGCAACTAGTGCTATTAAAAAGGGAACATTTCGACTAATAGTCCTGCATTCATGGAAAGACTCCATAACAGGCATGATCAATATTTCTAATAAAAACAGCTGAATCCTGCACTTTAGCTATCTCAGTCAGAATATGCATCTCCATGTCAATACAAAAACACAGGCAATCCAGTGAGCATCACTACTGCTTGGAATATTCAAATTGTGTTTTTTTCAGAAATTGGAGTTTTAAAAAAATTTGCAGTAGCTGGTAGATCTCTGAAGGAGGGTGCTGACTGCATCACATCATGTTTCAGATACTTGCATAATATGATAATTACTGAATTTATCGTGTTACAAATATCAGAAATGAATATTGATCTGTTTTACCCTAACTTTACAGACACTCAAACCTCATTGAAGGGTTATCCTATTTCCACTTTAAAGTTCCTTGTTCTGCCGATATGTCTATCATTGGGTTTTTTTGCCAAATGTCTATATTTAGTCGATGTAGCTTTTCTATAAAAAATATGTCAGTAACAAGGAGTCACAATTTCAAGATTGTCTGGGAGTGAGATGAGGAGATACTTCCTTAATCAGAGAGTTGTTAGGATTTGGAAGAGTGGGAGAGCGGTGGAGGCAGATTCCGTGCAGGGTTTCATAAGATACCTACATATGTTTTTGAAAGTGATGAATTTACGCTCTGGCTGTCCCAGTCAATGCAGGGAGAATTCCAATCTCCAACCAATACTATTCTATACTTCTACAGGCATCTACAATCTCTCCATACATCTGCTCCTCTAGTACCCGCTGGCTATTTGAGTTCCTATAATACAGTTCCAACAGAACAACCATCCCCTTCTTGTTTCTAAGTTTTAACCAAATGGTCTCATTTGATGACCCCTTAAGAATATTCTCTATAAACACTGTTGTTATGCCTCCATTATCAAAAGGGCAATGCTCCCTCCTTACTTACTTGTACTTCTGTCACACCTGTAGCTTCTGTATCCTGGAGGATTGAGCTGCCAATCCTACTCTTCTCTCAACCATGTTTCTCAACAATATAAAAATAGAAATCAAACATAGAAGTACATGTACAAAAACAGAAATTTCTGGAAAACCTCAGCAGGTCTGGCAGCATCTGTGGAGAGAAATCAGAGTTAATGTTTCAGGCCGAGTGACCTTTCCTCAGAACTATTCCAGTGGATGACATAAACAGAGAAGTGAGAAAGGAGATTGACTTTGATCACATAATAAAACCTGATAAGGAAGAATGAGAAGCAGAAAATACAATTAGGAGCAGATTACAGACACTTTATCAGAAGCTATACTGTGGCTTAATCAAGAAATATTGAGGATTTGTAACAAAGGTAATGTAATTATTGTGGAAATCTTTACTTTTACTATAGATTGGTGAAGTCAGATTGGCACAAGTAGTCTGAGAATACATTTATAAAATGCATTCAATGCAGTTTCCACAATATGTTGTGGAATTAATGAGGAATGAGACTATTAAGACGCCAACTTTAGATACATTTAAGTTGTCATTGGATAAGCGTATGGATGTACATGGAATAGTGTAGGTTAGATGGGCTTCAGATCGGTACGACAGGTCGGCACAACATCGAGGGCCGAAGGGCCTGTACTGCGCTGTAATGTTCTATGTTCTATGTTCTTTGAGACCAGGATTGGGTAGTACGGTAAGCTTCACTAGTAATTTCATAAGGACAAAATGATCATTATACTTCAGAATTTTGCATTAAGTTTGAAAGTGAAATACCTACACAAACGAAATAAAAGCCTTAATTTTAAAGAGAGCCAAGTAGAAAGGCACAAAGCAGTGTATTTTCGAAGATATGGAATGAGGTAAGTAGTGGAAAATATTTATGAAAAAGATTGAAAATTCTCTAAAAACAACGTACCATTCAGAAACAAAAATCACATGTGTAAGGATATTCATCCGTGGCTGAGTAAGGATTTTACTGTTAATGTTATTTTAAAAGACGAGCTTATAAATTTGTGAATAGTGATAAGGCTGGGAATTGGAAAGCATTTCAAAACCACTAAAGGCCAACCAAAAAGATAGACTGATAGATAGATAGGAAGCAGTAAAACACAAAAGTAAACTACCAAGAAATATAAAAACAGATGGGTAAGCTTCGATAGGTATCTAAAAGGGAAAAGATTAACAAAACTAAACGGTGCTCCCTTAGTGGCTGACAGAAGGAATTATAATTGGAAATAAGGAAAAGACAGAGACATTAAACAAATAGTTTGCATCCCTATTCACACTGAAGGCCTTTTGCATACTAGAAACAATGGGAAATGGAGAATCTAGTAAGTGTGAGGAACTTAAAAATGATTAAGGACAGAGAAAAAGTGTTTGAGAATCATTTGAGGTAAAAGCCACAAATCCCCTAACTTGAACGCCCCACAGTCTAAAGTTATGAAATGAACACCTTTATGGATAGTGGGAATCATTCATTGCAATCTGCTAAAATTCCCAAGATTCCAGGGCATTGAAAAGTATCAAATGTAACATCATTACTCAAAAAGGAGGGAGATAGGAAACTGGAAAACACAGGCCCTCAATCCTGGCATCATCGATCAGGAAAATGGAGGAACCTGATGTTAAGGTAACTGTAAAGTCTGTAAACTGTAAGTCCAGTGACCCTTCTTTACAACTAATAGTAGCTAGGAAAGATGGCATATTTAATGAAGAAGAGGCAGTTGGAAGGAATGAATGGCTAAGTGGAGATGGAGCCCACAAAGAGAAAATGGCAGTTTGGTAAAGGATTGAATGATTGTATGCCTTGGAGAAAGAAAAGCTAACAATGGGGATAAGCAGGTCAAAATGGGATGGCAAAGAATGTGTAAGTGATATAACTTCTGCAATTGCATGGGAAGATGCTATCAGGGTGTGTCATGATGTGTTGGGGGCAGAGGAAGCGTGGACCGGGTTGTCCCAGAGGGAATTGTTCCTGAAAAGTGTGGACAAGAAAGGGGAGGGGGAATATGTTTCTGGTAGTGGCATCCTGCTAGAAGTAACAGAAATGGCACATTATGAATCTTCGGATGCAAAGACTATTGGGGTGGTAAGTGAGGACGAGGGATCCATAATCACTGTTGTGGGAGGGAAGAGAAAGGGTGAGGACAAAAGTGCAGGACATGGGTTGGACCAGGTAAGGGCCCTGTCAACTACGGTGATGGGGAATTCTCTGTTGTGGAAAAAGGTAGACATTTTTGAGCCCCTGGCCCCGAAGAAGGCGGCACATTGGAGCTGATGCAACACAGACGGAAAAATTAATAGAATGGAATAGTATCTTTACAGGAAGCCTGGTGTGAGGATGCATAATCCAAGCAACTGTGGGAGCCAATGGGTCTGTAGTGGATGTTGGTGGCCAATCTATCCCCAGAAATGGAAACAGTGATGTCAAGGGAGAGAAGGGAGGAGTCAAAGACGGATGAAATTGAGAGTGGAGTAGAAGATAGAAGTAAAATGGATGAATTTTTCTAATTTTCGATGAGAGAGGGAAACAAATTGATAGAAATTGATAGACGACGTGGTTTTGTGCAGGGAAGGTCATGTCTTACCAACTTAATAGAATTCTTGGAGGACGTGACAAAGTTGATTGATGAGGGAAAGGCTGTAGATGTCATATACATGGACTTCAGTAAGGTGTTTGATTAGATTTCCCATGACAGGCTGATGGAGAAAGTGAAGCGCATGGAGTCCACGGTGTGCTAGCTAGATGGATAAAAAAACTGGCTAGGCAACAGGAGACAGAGAGTTGTAGTGGAAGGGAGTTTCTCAAATTGGAGACCTGTGACCAGTGGTGTTCCACAGGGATCTGTGCTGGGACCACAGTTGTTTGTGATTTATGTAAATGATTTGGAGGAAGGTGTAAGTGGTCTGATCAGCAAGTTTGCAGATGACACAAAGATTGGTGGAGTAGCAGATAGTGAACAGGACTGTCAGAGATTACAGCAGAATACAGATAGACTGGAGAGTTGGGCAGATAAACGGCAGATGGAGTTCAATCACGACAAATGTGAAGTGATGCATTTTGGAAGATCTAATTCAAGGGTGAAATATACAGTAAATGGAAAAGTCCTGGGGAAATTTGATGAACAGAGAGATCTGGGTGTTCAGGTCCATTGTTCCCTGAAGGCGGCAATGCAGGTCAATAGGGTGGTCAAGAAGGCATATGGCACGCTTTCCTTTATCGGACGGGGTATTGAATACAAGAGTTGGCAGGTCACGTTGCAGTTGTAAAAGACTTTGGTTCGGCCACATTTAGCGTACTCCACACAACTCTGGTCGCCACATTACCAAAAGGATGTGGGCTTTTTGGAGACGGTACAGAGGAAGTTCACCAGGATGTTGCCTAGTATGGAGGTCGCTAGCTGTGAAGAAAGGTTGAGTAGATTAGGATTATTTTCATTAGAAAGGCGGAGATTAAGTGGGACCTGTTTGAGGTCTACAAAATCATGAGGGATATAGACAAGGTAGATAGCAAGAAGCTTTTTCCCAGAGTGAGGGACTTAATTACTAGGGGCCATGAGTTCAAAGTGAGAGGAGGAAAGTTGATGGGAGATATGCGTGGAAAGTTCTTTACACAGAGGGTGGTGGGTGCTTGGAACGCATCGCCAGCGGAGGTGGTAGCATCAGAGGAGCAGGAAAGTTGACATTTTGGGTCAGGGTGCTTTTTCAGAAATGGAGAGCTGGAAGTTGACATTTTGGGTCCTGTTCTATTCTGTTTATGACAAACAGTAACACCTTCCAGTCGCAAACCATTTCAACTCCCCCTCCCACTCCCTGGGTGACAAGTCCACCCTGGGCCTTCTCCAGTGTCACAATGACACCATCCACAAACTGGAGGAGCTGCACCACAGGTTCCACCTTGGGAGCCTGCAATCCAATGGCCAAAACGTGGAATTCAGCAGTTTTAATATCTCCCCACCCCCTCTCTTGTCCTATGACCAACCCTCCCTCTCATCCCCGCCTTCTTGACCTCACACAAGCTGGCCATCTTCTCACACACCTATCTGCCTCTCCCACCTTACGGACCAATTCCCACCACTCCCTACCTGCACTCACCTATCACCATCCCACCTAACTTCCCCAATCTCGCCACTCCTCTCTCTATTTGTTTCTGAGCTCCCTTCACCCTCCCCCATTTCTGAGGAAGGATCCTGACTTGAAACGATAGCTTTCCTGCTCCTCTGATGCTGCCTTGTCAGCTGTGTTCATACAGCTCCACGCTGTGCTATCTCTGGGGATTCTTTGAATTTATTTTATTGTCTCATGAACTCTAATGAGCACAATGAAAGGTGTACAAGTCGCCATTTACTGATGAGCACTTTGTAAGGTTCGACAGGGCTGTGTTTGCTCTTTGGTGCTTTTTTCAATACCAAGTCACCCAACTGGCTTCACTCTGTGTTTACTTTCTAATGGTTGATATAACTGAATGTTTGCAATGCAAAGTCAGAAGGCAGTTAGCAGCCATGCATAGACCATTTTTGAGCTTTTAAGATAATTAACAATGGTCATCATTTGAATTTTAAGGCTGGACATCCTTTCCACATCTAACTTGTCACATATCGTAAACATTTTGTATGTTACCTCTCATACATCAAAACCTGAGAGTATACAAGCCCAGTTTGTTCAATCTCTCCTCATAAAATTATCCTGCAGTCCCAGGGATGAGTCTGGTGACCATCTGTTGCACTCACTCTCTGGCAAGTACAGTTTTTCTTTCACAGGTAGGCCAAATCTGTACACAATATTCTAAGTGAAGTCACACCAAAGCATCATATGCTAGCAGCAAGAAATTTTCACTCCTGAACTCAATTTCTTTGCGATGAATGCCAACATACTATTTGTCTTCCTAATTCCTTGCTATACCTGCAGGCTAGTTTTTAGTTCCTCATTGCAGAACCTTTTGTACATCAACAATTCAAAACTTCCCAACATCTTACAGCTTTGAAAATACTCTGCCTTTCTGTACTTTTTCAACCAACATGGATGATCTCACTTCTTCAAACTACATTCTATCTGCCGTGGTTTTGCCCAATTAATTAGCCTCTTCAAATCTCCTTGAAGCCTCCCATACATTCTCTTCATAATGCATATTCCCACTTAGTTTTTCATCATCCAGAAATTTGAACTTACAATTGGTCCCCTCATTCTAATTATCCTAATACTTGTGGTACCTTGTGAATAACGGCTTACAATGTGAGAATGACCTGGTTATTCCTGTTTTGTGTCTGTTAACCAATTCTAAACCCATAGTGGTATATTACACCAATTCTAGGTGTGTTGTAATTTTGTTTACTAATTTCCTGTCTGGGATTTTATTGTGAGCCTTCAATTATCCAAATGAACCAGGACCAGTGGTTCTCCTTTAGCTTTGCCACAAGTAAGATCCTCAAAAGACTTCAACAGTTTTGTCAGATATGATTTCCCTTTCATAAATCAATGTTGACTCTCACCAGTTGACTTTCCAGATCTCACAGCCTTTGTACAACTTTACACTCTGATAGATTCACCTCTTTCTTCCTTTCCTAAATAGTAAGATCATATTTTTCCATATTCCAATCTGCAGGAACCTTTCCAGTTCTCCAGAATTTTGAAAGATAACTCCCAACACATTGATTACTCCTATAGTAATTTGGAATATAGCTAATCTGATCTGAGGGATTTATTAACGTTCAATCCAAATTTTTTTTTCTCATATTACCTCTTTACTAATTCTAATTTTTCAGTTCTTCATCTTCATAAATCCTTTGATTCCCTGATGTTTCTTTTTCTATGGAGACAGACTTAAAACTGTTTATTTTCCACACCATTTCCCTGTTCTCCATTATAACTTCTCCTGCATGTACCCGTTATGTATCCACATTTGGCCTATGCTAATATTTTCCTTTTCACACACTGAAAGAAGTTTTTACAACCCACTTAGCTTGCATTAATATTCACATTATTTTTCTTTCTTTATCAATTTCTTGGCATATGGAAGACAATTCAGAGATGAATAAGAAGATGGTGAGATCACCATTTGCTTTATAATATGAGTGCACTAGCTCACCACACCTTCAAAAGTCCCAGTGAGAGTGCCTGGTGAGACTGTAGAATCCTGCCAAACGTCATAACTGTGACTTCTTTAAAATATTGCATACACTGAAATGTTTTTGGGCATCTTGAGGTTGTGAAAAGGCACAACAGAAATGCAGGTTATTTATTTTCCTTCCAGTCCTTAAAATAAATGAAATTTAGGACAGCATGGTAGCTCAGTGGTCAGCACTGCTGCCTCATTGTGCCAGGGACCCGGGTTGAATCCTACTCTTAGGTGACCATCTGTGTGGAGTTTGCACATTTTCCCTGCATTTGTGTGTTTCCTCCCTCAGTCTAAAAATTGTTTGGGTTAGGTAGATTGGCCATGTTAAATTGCCCATAGCATTCAGGCTAGGTGGATTAGCTGTGAGAAATGCAGGAGTACAGGAATAGGATAAGGGGATGGGGATGGATCTGAGTAGAATACCCTTTGAAGGTCTGGACCGGACCTGTGGGCCAAATGGCATGCTTCAACAGTGTAGGGATTTCTTTACAGAGATCAATTGCAACAGTAGGCAGGTGAACTACATCAAACTCTGCCTCTTAAGAATCGGGTGAAAATTTAAATGCAAGTTATGCTATAACAGGACCAAAGTTGCTGGAAAAGATTGGCAGCATCTGCGAAGGAGAAAGGAGTTAACGTTTCAGGTCCAGTGACCCTTCCTCAGAACCTGTCGCTGGATCCGAAATGTTAACTCTTTTTTCTTTCACAGATGCTGCCAGACCTGCTGAGCTTTTCCAGCAACTTTATTTTTGTTTCCAATTTATAGCATTCACATTTCTTTTGGTTTTTATTATGCTATAACAGAATGATTTTTGGTGGTGTTTTGCATCTGTCTCTAAAATAATGCCAGATATAATAAGGGATCTGTTATTAAAAAGAAAACATGCAAAACATTCTTCATTGATGAATGAGAAGGATGTTATATCACAAATTGTGTTATACCACATAAGTATTTTATGCATATGTTTGTACAGGTGGTGGTGTATAAATATCTGGTTAAAATATTATTTCAGATGTTGAGATATCATTCAAAATAATGATTTATTGTGCCTTTGTTAGTTTCAAAACGCCTCAAAGAACTTTCTGGCCAACTTAAAACTGTAGAAGTATAGTTGCTATTGTAACATTGGGAATACAAAAATCATTATATATAAAACACAGTACTACAAACAACAATGGGATATGTTTCAGGAAGAAGTATCAGAGAAGTATAGCCATTGGTAGTGTGCTACTGTCAAGCCAAAAAAAATTCTACCTGTCATATAAATGCGTAATGTGGTATATGATTTTTGATTCCAATGTGATGTCATGCAAGTTCATCCTAAAGACTGGGGCATTATGTCAAACAGCATGTCCTTTGGCTGTTTCCAGCAAGCAATGTACTGACCATATCCAGCCATCAAAATTCACACACCAGTGTTATAATTGTAATTCTGCAACTGGATAACATTTGCTGGATAACCCGGAATATGTGGAGAATTCAATTAACAATCAAATTAGGATTTTTAATCCGGGTCACAGTATGGTGTACTTCTGTGTCCTGAAAGCTACATATACATTGATAGGCAGGGTACTGCTCTTTGGGGGAAGCAAGGCATGTACATGGATTGTGTCTGTTGCAACTCAACAAAATAGGTGATACTCATTCACAGGTTCATTTCTCAGGGCATTGCGCTGACCAGAGTCAACCTGCCTGGTTTAAAATTTTAAAAAATCCTTGATAGTTAACTATCAATCATCATTAACTTCTACATTGTCCATGGAAGTGGCTCAAGCAATCAATCAGCATTCTCCTTCCAAAGAGTTTAAATGTTGTGTCTCCCCTTCATTAGTCTTCTTGTGAACTGATAAGTGCAAAGCAAACCTCTTTCAATTCTTTTCTTTTCAGCAATTTCTTTATTTATAATATCAGGATGCTGTGATGTAACAGAGCAATGCTGTATTAAACTGAGCCACAAACTCCAAATACTCTGACTTCTGTCTTGATCCAGGCTGATGTATAATTCAGTAGGATTTATAGTAGAAAAATTAAACACTGCAGTTAAATTTGACATTTTTCAATGCAGGAATCAACATCCTTAAATACTGAGATTGAAAGAATAATGAGTACCGCCACATTATAAGATGACCATGAAAATAAAGCAAAATGATTTTGTCACAAATCCTGGCCAATTTTCTTTGTGTTGGTTACTTTCTACTGCACCACACATTGCAAAGTAATCTTCAAGCAAAGGAACATCACAGTCACAACTTGATGCAAGTGAGGGTTCAAGAAAGTATAGAGAATAGTTCTGGTACATTGGAATTGAAATGAAAGCAGCTGGTTCTGTTGTTCTGAAAATGTAGGTTTCAGATCACATAATATAAATAAAAAATGGCAGCTGGCAAGATGGAGCGAACAAAGTCGGAGTGCAGCGGCATTGAAGAGCTGATTATTTTTCCTTTTGCGCATTGTAATTTCTCTTCTGGTAGTGTTGACAGAGTCAAACATTCAGGGTCCTTAAATCAACCAAAGCCTGAACATTAATCGAAGACTCAGCGTACATTCAACCATTGCGTACATTTTTTGACATCACCTTGAAGGACCTCACTGCCCAAAACCCCCTCCACTACCAATCGCATTCAGGTTTCAATTTGCATCCACCACATAACGTGTACTTTAATTGCCAACAACATTCAGTGGAATTAGATCTGCTCGACCCTGACACAATGTGTGTATAGAGCTGAGTCACTGCCCACATGCTTTACTAACAGAACCATTGGTTGGTGCTCACATTTGTTCGGCACAAACCCTCACATTTAAATAAGACATAATTTTCTTTGTCAGTAATCAATTACTGCAGAGATTTATTATTGTTATTATTATTATTTTTACATGGAGAATCATGATTGTTTCATGTCTAATGATTTGCTGATTTGCTCTTTTGAGTTATTTTAGTTGTCAAGGCAATGAGAGCCTATCCGCTCAAGCTGTCATTTCGACATGCAAAAAAAAACAACTAACTCCGACTAGCATAATGCAAAAAAAAACTTCCCATTACTTCACAGCTTTTGTAATGGTTCAAACAGGAGGTAGCTGCCAGGGAACATCACTGAGCATTGGTTCCATTCGCAAAGGGAAAGAAAAAAGCACCCCATGACAGATGCCACAATAGAGTGGCTTTCATTATCGCCCGCACTCTCATGTCAAAGAGGCATGTCATCTTCATTGTGCACGCATAGCAAATTAGTATTTACCTGTCATTGTCCTTTGATGGGAGAGCAGCCTTTTCTTTCTCTCACTTCCCCCCTCCCTCCCTTTCTCTGCAATCTTTGCTTCTGCTACATCTTCCTTCAGTTTCAATTCATTTTCATCATATTAAGATGAGCCTCTTAGAATATGTAACTGAGGACTTCCAATGACACATTTCTCTGAAGGTTTTTAAGAGGAGAACTCTTTTATTTTTCTTGCTTTGGTTTCCTGGCCTGCTGTGCTTGTGCAGTGCCCCTTCAATGCAAACACACTCCCCCTTTTCAGCACATTGAAAAGCCTGCTTGAGATATGCAATATTTAACAGTGCTTATGAATTTTTGACATCTAATTAGATGCTACCCAGTTAACATGTCAAGACTCAGAAGGGACAGGGGAGTCAGTGCTTTCTGAAGTGCTAAAAACTGCCACAGCCTTTTAATCTATTATTCTTTAATGTACGTGGTAATTATTTTACTGTAGTTAATTGATGAGGTGCTTTGGTCCAGAGAATGTTACTGTTTTAAACGCCTCTTCTTAAAAGCGTTCTTTATTTCATTTGGCACCATCCGAATGTTTGGACATTACTTTCTACCAGCTCTTTACCATGCTAACTGGTCTGGGCTGAGTGAAGACACAGGAATTCAGGTAGTCCCCTAACAGATTCATACTTGCCAAACTACTTGATTGTCCTGCCTGACAATCTTACCAATTGTTACCTCACTCACAATCGAGTAGCTGCTTCATGAAATAAATCTTAAAGGTGATGCAATGACTAAATTTCTTCTGCTTCTTGCACCTTGTCTGACCCTTTGCCATATTTGCTATCTATCTTATCCATAGAAATTGAAGGGCAGGCATTCTAAACTTGCCCAGATCATGGTGGGCTGTTGAGAGTTAAGGCATTAGGTGATACATTATATGTTTATAATATTAGGCTAGAAATGTATTGATTAACTATATTATGAGGGAGAAGCCTGTGCCGCTTCTCTCTGTCTGTTATTTAAATAGAACCATGGACCCGCTGATAATTTATTGTTTTTGTTGAAACAAAACAGCTTCGGAATTTCATGCAAATGTATTTGCTCATAGCTCCAGCAATTTCTAGCTTTTCTTTAAACACACTGTTTAATATTAACTCCAGGTGTTGTAATAATAACTCTATATAAGTATATACAAACCTAAGCATGCAGTAATGTGGACATAAAAACCAACAGTTGACATGTTATGGAATGTGGTTAAATAGAACTGTTTCCTCTAGGGTTGAGACTGACCAGTTATGTTAATAATGAATTATGATCCAGAGTAGAAATTATTGTTCATTCTCTCTCAGAAGGCATTCTACTTATAACACCCTTTTGTCATGTAATGAAATATACTTGGAACTAATTTCTTCATTTTCCACAGCAGTTACACTCATAAGCTCCCTGACTAAATTGCCAATTTGATTTCATGACCAATGGAAACATAGAGTTATTTTATTCATTCATGGAATGTGGGCATCACTGGCAAGACTGTTATTTATTGTCCATCCCAAATTGGTGGTGTTGAGCCAACTTTGCAATAAAACTGAACGGCTTGCTAGGTCATTTAAGAAGTTAGTTGATATTGCTGTGGATTGGAGTTACATGTATGCCAGGTTGGATGAAAATATTAGATACCCTTTCTCAAAGCAAAATAATGAACCAGATTTTTTTAAATGCAGATCCAGTAGTTGCAAAGATCCTACTATAAAGGCTAGATTTGTATTCCAGATGTATTCATTTCATTGTATGTTCATTCCCCAGCTTCCAGAGTGAGAATGGAACTTATAGCTCTGGGCCATTGTTCCAGATCTCTCAATTACTAATCGCCAACATGCTATTGTACTCCCTCTCAAGAACAAACAAACTTAGAGGCTCACAGAATGAAGCACTTGGATGATGGTTTAGAGTGGTATGAGAGAGAGGGCATAATGCTTGATGCTCCACAGAATCGGCCCAGTTTTGAATGCAACCACAAAGTTCCAGGGGACATGGTAAAAATGGGCTTGGGCCAGGCACCTCCCTACTCTGTAATTTTGTAAAAGGAAAACATTTGTAAAAATATGGGATTGTTCAGTAGATGGAAATAATTAATGCTGTCACTGCTTCCAAACTGCATTATTTTCTTAGGGTTTGGGGTAGAGTATGGTCTCTGATAGACATGAAACTTCTCCCATTAACCAGTTAAACGGGGGCAGAAAAATACTGGACTGCATTTTCAGCTGCCAGATGTGTTATTGGGAATAAGGCAATCAAGGAGACGATGACAGTACCCACAGAAACTGCATCTTTATTTATTTCCATGTTGGGGTTACGCACGAGATATCTGTGTGTGTTTGAGGTCATTGGCCCTTTGAAGTAAAGGCAAAGGTCCCCAAATATGTTAGTTTTTTTTTTGAAAGAGAGATGAAGAAATTTATGAGGAAATGATGGACAAATTCTATTAGGACTATTATTTTAACAGTGACTCCATTTGATATATTACAACAGAAAAAAGGAATGGTCAGATAATAATGCTTGATATTGCAGGTTCTTCATTACATCATTAAATTTTCTGACTTCTATGCAGCAGTGGGCTAAAGACCTTACGACAACGTTTTTCCTTCATTTTAGGAATTGCACTCAACAATGTCAATGAACACAGAATTCTCTTCCCTCTTATGTCGCACAATGTCAACATAAAATATCTTTCTTTTTCAAATGAACACATCAGGTGAGGGTTCTGTTCACATGCAATCCATCACCTGGGCATAGCCAAAATCAGAGAATCAGGAAAGTCAAACTGTATACCTGTAAAGAAGACACACCATAATTTTCTTCCATTCTTTTAAGGAGATGAAGATTTGGCAGGTTCCCTAACATGTGTTGACTTGTTAAATTCTCCAAGACACTGATGCACAAAAATCTCCCTATCGGATCATAGAGAAGGAATGACTTTCATTTTTGCAGTGCCTTTCAAAACCTGTTTTACATCCATTTGGGCTTTTTTCTGAAATTAAAATAGAAAATGTTGGAAATACTCAGTAAGTGTGGCAGCATCTGTGAAGAGGGAAACTGGATACTTTTGAGGTTGGCTTACTGAAGAAAATCCAGCAACTAAGAGGCACTCAGCCAGTTTGGCCAACCAGCAATGTGATAGAATGACAACATAATGTTTTACTTTGTAATTGCTTGAGAGGAGAATATTGCAAAAGTCATTGGGAAGAGTTGCCTTGTACTTCTTCAGTCTGCACTGTTGGATCCACCAGAGAGGTTTTCCTTGAATAGCTCATCTGAAAAGTAAGCTGTCTGTCAATGTAGCACTCGCTCAGCACTGCACTGCTATGTCTTGGAGTCATAGAGATATTCAGCACAGAAACAAACCCTTCGGCCCAAATTGTCCATGCCGACCAAATGTCCCATAAACATCTAGTCCTACTTGCCAGCATTTGGCCCATATCTCTCTAAACTCTCCCTACTCATGTACCCATCCAGATGCCATTTAAATGCAGTAATCATACCAGCCTCCACTACTCCCTCTGGCAGCTCATTCCATGCATGCACTACCCTCTGTATGAAAAAGGTGCCCCTTAAGTCCCTTTTAAATCTTTCCTCTCTCACCTTAAACCTATGCCCTCTGGTTTTGAACTCACCCATTCCAGCAAAAAGGCCTTGCCTATTTACCCTGTCCATGCCCCTCATGATTTTGTAAAACTCCATAACATCACTCTTCAGCTTCCAATGCTCCAAGGAAAGTAGCCCCAGCCTATTCAGATTTTCCCTTTAGCTCAAACCCATACAACCCTGGCAACATCTTTGTAAATCTTTTCTGAACTCTTGCTAGTCTCACATCCTTTCTATACATGCAATACTCCAAAAGTGCACTTACCAATGTCCCGTGCAGCCTCAACTTGACTTCCCAATTCCTATACTCAATGCACTATCCATTTAAAGGCAAGTACACCAAATGCCCTCTTCACTATCCCATCTATGTGTGATTCAGTGTTCAAGGAATATGAACCTACCACAGTCTTTTTGCTCTGCAGCACTCCCAGGACTTTACTGTTAAGTTATTAAGTCCTACCCTGATTTGCCTTCATAAAATGCAACACCTCACATTTATATAAATTAAACTCCATCTGACACTCCTCGGCCCATTGGCCCATTTGGCCAAGATCCCATTGCACTCTGAGGTAACCTTCTTTGCTGTCCACTCCACCTCCAATTTTAATATTGTATTCAATCTAGATTATGTACTCAAGGCTCTAAACTGGGGCATGGCCTTCAGATTGAGAAGTGGCAGTGCTACCAACTGAACCATGGTTGACACTTGTGGGCATGTGTCTTTGGAAAAAAAATGATTCATTCTGGAAAAGAAAATGGATCAAACTGTATCAGAAAAAGTTTATTTTAATTATATGTCACCTGTGGTGATAAAGGTTGTTCAATGACAGCTGATTTATTATAAGACAAAGGTAGTTATTAAAAGAAATTACACAAAACAATTATATTATCCTGTCTGCACAATATCATAGCGTGTGTGGGCACTGCAATAGCTGAGAAATTAGCCTGGAAAGCAGATTATTTCTGCCAATACTTGCTCAAGGTCAAGGAGTGGATAATTAGGAGTTTACTCATCAGTAAAAACAGGCTACCCACAATTGTAATACAGAAACAAAAAAGGATATCAAGGTGAGTTTACCATTGACCATTCCAACAGAGGCCCATTCCCAGATGTGTGCTGCATTATTAACAACAAAAACAACAACCTTTATTTCTATAATGCTTTTAATATGCTGAAATACAGCATGGTTTTTCACTGAAGCATTGTAAAACAAATGGTGACATAAAGTCATGTTCAGTTGCTTCATCAATGGCCTTCCCTCCATCATTTGTCCTCAAGTGGAGTCATTCATCAGTGACTGTACAAGGTCAGCAATGGCAACAGTGTGTATGATCTACGAGGTACACTGCAGTAACTCACCAGGACTCCTTCTACAGCACCTATCGAACCTGCAACATCTACCACCTTGCAGGACAGGGGTAGCAGATGCATGATGATATCACCAGCTGAAAATTCACCCCCATGATACATATAATCCTGATTTGAAAATATATCACACAGTTGCTGACTCAAAAATCTGGAACTCCCTTCTGAGTGTCCCTATACCACAAGAACTGCAACTTTTCAACAAGGCAGCTCACCATCGCATTTCCAGGGCTATTAGGGATGGGCAACAGATGCTGATCTAACCACCGATGCCCACATCCCATGAATGACAACAAAATAAAAGTATGTCAGATCATAAAAATCTCGCTCAAAGATGCTTTTAACATATATATTAAAGGGGCAAAACTAGTTAGGGACCCAAGAGGTGTAAAGTGGGTTGTTCCAGAGTTTAGGAACTAGGCAACGGAGACTTGGCTTCCAGTGGGGAATGCACAAGAGACCAGAATTAGAGGAACATGGTCTTGAAGGGCTGTGGAGTTGGACAAGATTACAGAGATGGAGGAAGGGGTAGATCTTGGAGGAATTTGAGGAAGAAAATGAAAACGTTAAAATAAAAACGCTGTATTAACAAGAGTCAATGTAAACCAGTGAATACTGGGGTGATAGGGGAATGGTACAAGTTAAGATGCACACAGTAGAGTTTTGGATGCCTTCACGTTTACAGAAGGTAGAATGGGGGCAATCAGCCAGAAGTACATTGGAAAAAGTCACGTCTAGAGTTGAAAAAGGCATCGTTAAATATTTCACAGAACATAGAACATAACGGCACAGTACAGGCCCTTTGGCCCTCGATGTTGTGCCGACCTGTTATACCGATCTGAAGCCCATCTAACCTACACTATTCCATGTACGTCCATATGCTTGTCCAATGATGACTTAAATGTACTTAAAGTTGGTGAATCTACTACCGTTGCAGGCAAAGCGTTCCATTCCCTTACTACTCTCTGAGTAAAGAAACTACCTCTGACATCTGTCCTATATCTTTCACCCCTCAATTTAAAGCTATGCCCCCTCGTGCTCGCCGTCACCATCCTAGGAAAAAGGGTCTCCCTATCCACCCTATCTAACCCTCTGATTATTTTATATGTTTCTATTAAGTCACCTCTCAACCTCCTTCTCTCTAACGAAAACAGCCTCAAGTCCCTCAGCCTTTCCTCGTAAGACCTTCCCTCCATACCAGGCAACATCCTAGTAAATCTCCTCTGCACCCTTTCCAAAGCTTCCACATCCTTCTTATAATGCGGTGACCAGAACTGTACGCAATACTCCAAGTGCGGCCGCACCAGAGTTTTGTACAGCTGCAGCATAACTTCTTGGTTCCGGAACTCGATCCCTCTATTAATAACTGTATGCATTCTTAACAGCCCTGTCAACCTGGGTGGCAACTTTCAAGGATCTGTGTACATGGACACTGAGATCTCTCTGCTCATCTACACTACCAAGTATCTTACCATTAGCCCAGTACTTTGCCTTCCAGTTACTCCTACCAAAGTGCATCACCTCACACTCGTCCGCATTAAACTCCATTTGCCACCTCATTTCGGGAGTAGTTGAACTGAGACAGGCACAAAGTCAGGCCCTGTTACTATGGTAGGAATAAGTTTTAGTGTAGGCACAAATCTGAAGTCAGGGGCTCATTTTGAGATTAAATATGAACAAACTGGTTACTTTTCCGATTGCTGCCAAGGGAGCGGATAACTAAGGGACAGACATTTGGAGCAGGGATGGAAAACAATGACCTCAGTCCTCTCAGTGTCTAATGCATGTGAACAACGTAAACATTTCCATTTTCTTTCCACTTGTAAGCGTGATATTGCTGCTAAATGTTACTGTGCTGCATTGCCCAGGATGCAGAGGATTACTACCTACTACCACATACCCAAGATAGAGTACTTCTTGAATGGTAGTAAGTGACTACGGTTCCCCCTACAATGGCCTATTATGTGAAACCCTAGTTAGATGAGAATGTGACAAGGCTTTCAATTTGTAGCACGCTGGAGGACACTCAGCAGGTCTGGCAGCATCTGTGGAGATAGACAAAAAGTTAAGTTTTCAAGTGAGATATGATTCTTCTTCAGAACCTAATTTGTAGCTTCCATATGCGAGTGAGTGTGAATGAGATGCAGCAATAGAGCTGTCAGAGGTGAGTAAATTGTTGAGGGGTATTAGTTGGTATGGGGTGCACATAATTGTCAAAAAGGGTCAAGAAGTAACAATTAATAGGAAGCAGAGTTGGGCCAAGTATCTGGAATGTGAAACTGTGTTGAGTTGTCTTTCCTTCTTCTGGTTCCTTACAATTTCCTTTCTTTCCCTGATCTGTTCCTAGATCGTATAGGTTACGTGTGTGGTATTGAACCTGGTTATTACCTCTGTCAGGTACAGTGTACTGGAGTATGTGGGTAGTGTGACTTGGACTGTTAAACAGCTCAAACCCACCTCATGCATTAACAGATTTATCTCCCCAACTTAGGTTGACCACGTAAAACCTCTGGCAAAGTTGACAAATAATGAAATAAATGTAATAACAATGTTAGCTTTTCAAAGCCTTATAAAATATTCTTGTTCCCTAATATAGCCATAAAGCTTTCAGGCACCTAAACTGAATACATTCCCTCATGTTCAAGAGTTGCATACTCAATACACCAATCAGACATCTAGTATTGGAGGCATTGGGCACCATGAACACAGCAATGTATTTGATACAAGTATTGGGACTTAAACGAGATAATGTTTTGACTTCATTCTCAGTGGGCTCTCCTTACTGCCTGTATCTCCTCTTAGATCTGGGTCATCTCTCTCCCAACTCACATTTTCTCATTCATGACTTGGGGCTGTAAAAATAGGCCTCCATAATATGTGTACTTAAACAGTAATCATTCAGAAGCAGAACATACTTTTCTCCTTTCTCATGAAGGAAGGCATCATAAACACCCATGTACGTAAAGGTCTTTATAAGCCAACAAACAGATTTATTTTATGAAAGCAAATGTCTATTTCTTCACAATTTTTACAACATCAAAAGTAATAAATAGCATTCCATTTCTCCTTTCCATGTACTTCCATTTTACTTCAATATTTCATACTGTTGACCAACTAGCATTCACTTGGTAATTCTGAGTTCTCTGTCAAACTCAAACGCAAACTTTTGTGGATTTATTTGTTCATTTTTCCCTAACCCAGGAGAGAAAAATGAAATATTAATTCTCAACCTCAATAAACACAGAGAATGCTGGAGAAATGCAACAGATTTGGCAATGTCTGCGTGGAGAGAAACAACAGTTAACATTTCATGCCCATGATGACTCTTTTGAAGCAATCCTGGAAGAGTTCTGAATAAAAATCATTATAAATTCGAAGCATTAGGCCTGCTTCCATCTCCAGTGATGCTGCCAGACCCATTGAGTTTCTCCTGAAAAGAAATCAAAAAATTCTGATATTGCAGGTCTTGCTTTTCCCATAAAGTTCAGCTCTGGGATGGAATAAATATACATTGTGTCTTTTTTATGTCTGCGATTTAGTAGTTTGATACTTTTAGATGTGATATTTGTACAGCGAGTGGAGGGTGTCAAAAATTTGGCATTGATGGAGTTACTCTAATAGTCTTCCCTGCAACTGTCTCAATCTGTCCTTGCTGAACACCTTACACACATCTAATTGTTACATTGGGTCCTGAATTTCGGAATGAGTGAGAGTGGACATTTGTTTTGAATTAGTGCACAACTCCAAAAGGTCAAGTTTCTGACCCTAGATGAGGCATCGTGGACCATATGAGCTGAGATTAGCTCCTTTTGCATTATACTGGTTCTAAAGATACCTTAGTAAGTTATCTGGACTGCAGTAAACATCCTTGCCCTCGTTATAAAGGGAAGTGATAAAGCATTGGAGCACTTTATTTGCTAGACAATTAACAATGGTTAAGGGAACAATGATTCCTTGGATTGAATGATATTGCTTTAAAGAAACAGCAATTATGAGTTTCTCAATGTATTCTGATTAGTGAGCTTGGCTCGTGTTATGTCCTTCCATCATGTAGTAAAATACAGGAAAGTGGACCTACTGGAACTGTTGTATTTGAGGCACTTCAAAACCAGGCTTATCTGAAATGGTAAATCAAATGTGCTCCCAATCTTTTTCTGTAATGAATATTGGTAACAGTCTTTCACATATGGGAATCATCATCGGCTGTTTGTCTTCTGATCAGATCAAAAGGCTCCGACTATTCAGCATGGAAAAGAAATTTACAACAGCAACCTGGCACGCAGAAGAGGCCACACAGAATTGAAATGGTTAATCTTGAACATTAAGTTAAACCACAAAGGGAATGGGTGTAAACTGGGTAAGAATATATCTAGGTCTGATATCTGAATGAACTTTTACACATTGAGTGAGGATTAACGTGGTCCCAGTTTTGAAGATAGTGTGGTGGAAGCCCTGCATCACTTGGTGGCATTATTTAAAAGGATGTATGATAATATGGTAACAAAAGGAGTGCATGGGGGTAGGAACAGAGAGTTGAGATAACATATTGTAAAGAAAGATGAGCTTTATGGTATGAATGATCTTTCCCTTCTGTATTTGCAATGCTCAAGTAGGAGATATTCCTCTGTGGGATTGTTTAAATTATGCAAAACTTTCATTCCCTGGTTACAAGGAGAGCTCTGACTGCAAGATGTCTAAAAAAATGCTGAAGCATGAAAGGCACCCACAATGACCCCATTTCACACATTGAAGTAAAATGGAAAGGGCTCGCCTTTTGCTACACTGACCAGGCCATTCCAATCACGGAGCAATTCTCAGGACACATGAGAAACTTCTGAGACATTCCACATGAGGGATGAGAACTGGAAGATCACACGAGCTCCTGCAATTGGATCTATAACAGATCAAGCTAAATCTTTTCTGACTCACTGTAAACATTCGACAATTTCACATCAACTTTCTCAAGGTTAAAAAGAGAGACAACGCCTGCTGTTAATCATCAAAAATTTATTTAGCTAAGTGTTTAGGATGGCAATTTACCTATTCCAGCTATTAAAGCTGGCCTCTCATTTCAACTGTTGTCCAAATTGGTCTGATATTTGCTTCAGTGATTTTTAAATTGCTGGTGTTCTGTAGTGCTTCCAGGGCTTGATCATTCTATCTGCTTCAGCTGTTATATACATTTCAATGATCTGTAATTTAAAGAAAAGACGGCTAACTAGAAAATGTATCTGAGGAAATTAGAACAAATATATTAAAACAAAAGGCAACAGAAACAATCCCTTTCCGCTCACACCTCCTCCCCACACAAAACAAAATCCATCGAACATAATTTCATAAAAAAATGATATGCTCAGACACATAATGAACTTTGCCACTACTGTAGTGGCAAAAGAAATTTAGAATGATTGTTTCCTCCATAGCATATGCCTCATTTCTGGCTGCATTTGCAGCATAATAAGCTTTTTGTTATTTTTTCAATTAGAGTCAATTGACCTAACAAAATGGTTGGCAATTAAGAGTTTTTTTTTGGTAATGGTCCTGGGCTAATTTAGTCAAGCTTGTCAGCTGTGCTTCATGAGGGTGATGCTTTTTTCCCTCTTGAGCATAATGGATCGTAATTTCAAAATCTTTTCCTCCTGCTTCCTTTATAATAATGCGCAATTACAGGAAGTAGTTGGAGGTATGTTTTTTTTTCCTCTCTTTTTGCCTGCAAAAGCGCATTTGCAAGAGTTCATTACAGACAGCGTTCTTTGTGTAAACTCAATCATTTTGAGAACAGTGACACCAGTCTCACATGTCGTTGTTAACCCCCTACAATATATCAGTGTGTTTACTGAAAAGCTCTTATAAAATATACAAGGTGGCGAATAACTGACTGCTTCATTGTGCATATCATATATATATGTATAGCTGTATAAAGCACTTGTATTAAACATGAGCTCGAGAGTGCTTTATAATATACATTTCCTCATAACATGCTAGAGGAAAAAAAATCTGTCTTACTTTTTCTCGCTGTCACATCATGCTGTCCTTGCTGCACACTTTCATCATAAAGACTATTCCTCTGCCACTCACCCCCATTGGGATGTCTTTGTCACTGACCCCCAAGGAAAGTGGCCATTAGCAGTGCAGCAGAATTTGGTTCCATAAATAATTCATGCCTTATATATTTAATGAGACAAAATCCCATGGAAAGTTTCACACAGCACGGCTACGGAGTGTGCCCTTCTCTCTCCCAACAAAGTGGCACCTCTCTCCTCCCACTTCCAACACCCCCCCCCGCAAAAAAAATCAAACAGCTCCACTTTAAGAAGGAGAACGGCTTCACAAATGGTGCTTCACAGTAATGTCAAGCCACGTGTTATAAATGTAACTTCTTTCTGTTCCCTCCCTCCCTTCTGCTGAAGGGGCTCACATCCACAGGCACTCCACATCCAATTTCACACCTCAAGCATTGAGTCTTCACAATGTGAGCACAGGTCTTCCACTGGGGGTGGGGAGGGACGGCTTTGATCCTCTTCCCCTTTTACATGACACCCACCTCGATCAACAGGATAGCTTTAAGGGAAATCCATTCAATCGTTCCTGTCATGGTGCAGGGTTTCCATGACAATTGATGCACTACCTCAGCACCACCCAAGCCAAATCATTAACCATGAGTGGCTGAGACCCACCAGCAGTTGGTTGAAGAGAGTTGGGATGTGTTTGTGAGCAGAAATGACCTTTCTTGATTCCAGTCTGGTCCATATATAATTTTGTTTGAAAAAAGGAGTCCAAGTGCTTTTATTGCTAAGCTTTTGTTTCCTCACAGTAAATTTTGCATCTATTTCATGTGTTCTGCATTAAGTGTCAAGACAATCCCACACAAACTGCTATTTTATTCAATACAGTCTATATGTGGGCTCATGCTGCGCTGGAGGCATTTTGCTTCACAATCTGTAGTTATGAAACAGACCCACAGGTCACTTTTCCACTCCTGCCACAATTAATCTCCCCAAATCTCAGTGAAGTGGCCGCAACTCTCCTGCGTGCTCCTCTGGTTAACCCTTTCTTCACACAGAACTGTTCAGAAATTCTATTAACTTCTTGGATAATCTCGTTTCTAATGAGATGAGTGACGACAGGTCAATAGTCATTACACATAGCCCCAGCCTGCCTGATATAAGGTGAAAAAAGGCTGATCAGGATCTCATTATAATTTCCTGTGCAGCAACTTGGAAGATGACCTTCCTGGACCTCTCGGTCTCCATCTCAGGCAACCAGCTTGGAACTGATGTCCATTTCAAGCCCACCGACTCCCACAGCTACCTAGAATACACCTCCTCCCACCCACCCTCCTGCAAAAATTCCATCCCCTATTCCCAATTCCTCCGCCTCCGCCGCATCTGCTCCCACGATAAGACATTCCACTCCCGCACATCCCAGATGTCCAAGTTCTTCAAGGACCGCAACTTTCCCCCCACAGTGATCGAGAACGCCCTTGACCGCGTCTCCCGCATTTCCCGCAACACATCCCTCACACCCCACCCCCGCCACAACCGCCCAAAGAGGATCCCCCTCGTTCTCACACACCACCCCACCAACCTCCGGATACAACGCATCATCCTCCGACACTTCCGCCATTTACAATCCGACCCCACCACACAAGACATTTTTCCATCCCCACCCCTGTCTGCTTTCCGGAGAGACCACTCTCTCCGTGACTCCCTTGTTCGCTCCACACTGCCCTCCAACCCCACCACACCCGGCACCTTCCCCTGCAACCGCAGGAAATGCTACACTTGCCCCCACACCTCCTCCCTCACCCCTATCCCAAGCCCCAAGATGACATTCCACATTAAGCAGAGGTTCACCTGCATATCTGCCAATGTGGTATACTGCATCCACTGTACCCGGTGTGGCTTCCTCTACATTGGGGAAACCAAGCGGAGGCTTGGAGACTGCTTTGCAGAACACCTCCGCTCAGTTCGCAACAAACAACCGCACCTCCCAGTCGCAAACCATTTCCACTCCCCCTCCCATTCTTTAGATGACATGTCCATCATGGGCCTCCTGCAGTGCCACAATGATGCCACCCGAAGGTTGCAGGAACAGCAACTCATATTCCGCCTGGGAACCCTGCAGCCTAATGGTATCAATGTGGACTTCACCAGCTTCAAAATCTCCCCTTCCACAACTGCATCCCTAAACCAGCCCAGTTCAACCCCTTCCCCCACTGCACCACACAACCAGCCCAGCTCTTCCCCCCCACCCACTGCATCCCAAAACCAGTCCAACCTGTCTCTGCCTCCCTAAGCGGTTCTTCCTCTCACCCATCCCTTCCTCCCACCCCAAGCCGCACCCCCATCTACCTACTAACCTCATCCCACCTCCTTGACCTGTCCGTCTTCCCTGGACTGACCTATCCCCTCCCTACCTCCCCACCTATACTCTCTCCACCTATCTTCTTTACTCTCCATCTTCGGTCCGCCTCCCCCTCTCTCCCTATTTATTCCAGTTCCCTCTCCCCATCCCCCTCTCTGATGAAGGGTCTAGGCCCGAAACGTCAGCTTTTGTGCTCCTGAGATGCTGCTTGGCCTGCTGTGTTCATCCAGCCTCACATTTTATTATCTTGGAATTCTCCAGCATCTGCAGTTCCCATTCTCTCAGATGTATATGTGTGGCTGCCAGGCCTTGGCTATGAATAGAGTAGATTCATAGAATCCCTGTAGTGTGGAACAGGCCCTTTGGCCCATCAAGTCCATACTGACCCTCAGAGCACCCATCCAATCCCAACCCCCTAATCTGCACATCCCTGAACACTATGGGAAATCTAGCATGGCCAATCCACCTAACCTGCTCATCTTTGGACTGTGGAAGGAAATTGGAGTACTCGGAGGAAATCCACGCAGACACGGGGAGAATGTGCAAACACAAAGACAGGTGCCCGAGGGTGGAATTGAAGCCACCATGTCGCCTGCATGATGCTACTTATAGTCAATGAGTTCCTTTATTCTGGGACCGCACTTGAATAGCTGCTTGAATAGTCGACAGAAGGGTTGAAGATTTGTCGAACTGAATGTTGGCGAGGAGGAACAGAGGGGAGGAAAATAATACTTCATAGACTATCTATCTACCCCATCTACTCTCTTGAGGGAGTGTAGTGGCAATGTTCCTGGGCTATGAATGCGGAAGTGCTTTACTTAGGGATGTGAGTTTGAATTCCATAGTGGTAGCTGGTAGAATTTACAATTCTATTAATTAATCAGTCTAAAATAAAGATCTTATCTCAGTGATGGTGATCGTGAAAATTGTTTTAAAAGCCAATCTAGTTCACGTGTTAAAGCTGCTGCCTAAAATGGCCTGGCAGGCCATTCAATTTAAAAATGGCTGATTGCCAACTTTTCAAGCGGCAATTATGGATGGGCAACAAATGTGAACATTGCCAGTAACTAGCATCCCATGAAAAAAATCAAAAATATCGTCACTTATCCTCCAACTTCTGTTACATTTCCCAATATTTGGAATTGTTTTATGTAACGTGTACAGTCAGGATATTTGTTGCTTTGGTCAGTGATGATATTGTGGCAGATGCCAGTGGACATTAGACCATATGTTAGGACATCATCATGCTACTGCAGTTTATTTCAAAGCATAATGACAGGAGATCTCGTAATCACTGATAATGGTTCTATAACTGGGGGCATCATTATGCTGCTATTCAACTGCTTGTCTATTCTATGAAGTTTTGATGACTGACACACAGTTGTGAGGCAGAATTTCATTAAGCGCCATCCCTAAATTTTATTTGTGGCTCAAACTGTGACAAGAATGTCGAAGTTAGAAATGCCTGAAGATAGAGAGTGCCCCCTGTAACTAGGATCCCCACTTTAATTCAGTAGTTTGTAGAAGTAAATAAATATTATGCTAGGCCATCTCTATACTGCTGTCATCGAGAGCCATGAAAAATGCACGTTATCGTGAGGGACATGTCATAGACAAGGAGTTTCATAAGGTTTGTCTATTAGTAATGCAGCCATAAATAATGTGTGTTTTATCAAGGATAGCAGTACATCAGATTGTGTTAAGGTGAGGGGCTAGTGTATTATGACAGGGAGTGGAAATAATCAGCTTGTTTTAATGAGTATGAGAGCTCAGTGAGGCTGACATTAAAATTGATGGCACACCTCATAGCAGTTAAAAACATTCTAGTTATGCTTGCTTAGCAGTCATAACAGTGTGCCTTTCACCACTCTATGGTCATAAGCCAATCAACCAATTAATTTAAAGTAAATAACAATATTTGGCGGCTGATGTTTCAGCCACATTCCCTCCCGTAACTTTGTGTTCCCCTTTTCACCGGAACTTCTCCACAGCCTATGGGTCAGGTCAGAAACCGAACTCAGACATCCATCATTGGTTCCTTGTCAACAACCAAGCAGCATTATGCAAATCTTTGCTCCTCTCACTCTTAGTGAAGGTTTGTCCCTTCTTTGCTGAAAATGACTTTAAACATAACTTCAAATGTATCTTTTCAATTGTCTCCCTTTCCCTTGTGAGGAAGGCTCCATATGGCCACTGTTTACGACCTCATACACGTAACAATTCATCCTGAATAATCTTGGAGGGAGGATGGCTCTTTGTAGTCCAACTCTGTGCTCTTCTACAAATGTATGGATGCACAAACATGAATTCCCACAGCAGGAACAAGGAGTGCTTGTCATTTATTTCCTCTGCACCATTGATGCTGGGGCCAATTGCAATTAGCCAAAGTGATACAAGGCATGAGGTCAGTGTGGACTGAGAATGGAGGATGGGACCTTCTCTTCTAGTCAGAGTTAATCATAACCTGGGCAGTGCACAGTTTTCGGTTTATATGCATATCTGAGTGAATGATAATGTGTACGCATCTATGCAAGCATTTTTAATTTCTTTTCATTCATGGGCCTGAACTAGGCCAGGAATTATTTTCCATCCCTAATTGCACTGGACAAAGTGGTGGTAAGTTTTGCTTCTTGAATTGCTGGGGGCATTCACAGTGCTGATAGAGAGAGAGTTCCTGGATTTTGACCCAGCGACAGTGAAGGAATGTGGCTTGGAGGGGAACTTCCATGTGATGGCATTCCCCCGAATCTGCTATCCTTCTCTTTCCAGATGGCAGTGGTCGAGGGTTTGGAAGGTGCTGTGGGGTCAGTCTTGGTGTGTCACTGTGTTGGGGCTGTTGAAACTGCAGTTGATAGACAAGCAGAAATAGGAGGTAAGAGAGGTTCTACCAGTACAAAGGCATTGGCTCCCCATCTGGCCTATGAAATCAATGTGCCAGAGCAGACCACATTTAGTTATGTTGCAGGACTGTTGCTGCTTCTATCACAGCCACGGGCAGCTTGATCTTTCGCATCAATCTTCAATTCCACAGTTAAGTTGGTTATTAACATTTCTTGTTAATATCAAGTTATTAGCAACAGATGCTGCTCAGACCACAGTAACTGTTGAAGTATCTTTTCGGAAAGATAGGAGCTCTGATCATTGCAGACCAATTGCTGTGAGGGAACCTAATCCACATACTAGGTCCCTTGCTTGTGCATGGAAGAAGGTAATGCCGGTCTCAGTAATAACTGTAGCATCTCTCAGAGCAAAGCTACCAATTCAGAGTTTCTGAACTATGTGTGAAGCTGGATGAACACAGCAGGCCAAGTAGCATCTCAGGAGCACAAAAGCTGACATTTCGGGCCTAGACCCTTCATCAGAAAGGGGGATGGAGAGAGGGTTCTGGGAGAGAGGGGGAGGTGGACCGAAGATGGATAGAGGAGAAGATAGGTGGGCAGGAGAGTATAGGTGGGGAGGTAGCGAGGGGATAGGTCAGTCCAGGCAGGAAGGACAGGTCAAGGAGGTGGGATGAGGTTAGTAGGTGGGAAATGAAGGTGTGGCTTGGGGTGGGAGGAAGGGATGGGTGAGAGGAAGAACAGGTTAGGGAGGTGGGGACAAGCTGGTCTGGTTTTGGGATGCAGTGGGGGGAGGGGACTGAGCTGGGCTGGTTTTGGGATGCAGTGGGGGAGGGGGAGATTTTGAAGCTTGTGAAGTCCACATTGATACCATTGGGGTGCAGGGTTCCCAAGCGGAATATGAGTTGCTGTTCATGCAACCTTTGGGTGGCATCATTGTGGCACTGCAGGAGGCCCATGATGGACATGTTGTCTGAGGAATGGGAGGGGGAGTTTAAATGGTTCACGACTGGGAGGTGCAGTTGTTTATTGCGAACGGAGCGTAGGTGTTCTGCAAAGCTGTCCCCAAGCTTCCGCTTGGTTTCCCCAATGTAGAGGAAGCCACACAGGGTACAGTGGATACAGTATACTACATTGGCAGATGTGCAGGTGAATATCTGCTTCATATGGAAAGTCATCTTGGGGCCTGGGATGGGGGTGAGTTACCGGGTGCAGTGGATACAGTACACTACATTGGCTACATTGGGGGAAGATGCTGCTTGGCCTGCTGTGTTCATCCAGCTTCACACTTTGTTATCTTGGATTCTCCAGCATCTGCAGTTCCCATTATTTCTGAATTATAGTGACTCTTTTGGTGTGCACTCATCAATGAGCTACTGAGGACTTCAATATCTCAGCCATGTTTGTCTGGTGAATGACAGCCTTCTAACCTAGAGAAATAGAAAGCTCTACTGAGCAAGAAAGGAGCCCAAAGAAAACTAGACCGGGGAATCTTGCGCCTTCTCAGCCCAAAGCCTTCGACAGAATGAGGACCCTGAGCCTGACAAGGTGATGTTGAATAGAGTTGTCATCACAGGGCAGAACGTTATCCTGTGAAATGGAAGGTGTACAGAAATGACACCTATTTTAAGCAACACAATGGGTGGGAGAAAAAATTGGGCCAAATCAATTTCTCGTTGGATTTTTTTAATCCTCCCAGGCCTCATTGTGGCATAGGACTTCTGTCATCAAAATCACTGCTTGTTGCATCCATTTTATTTTAATGCTGACAAAGGAGATGGAATATCACCTCTACATTTCCAATAATTTCCAATCATTTGTGCTGAAGGCTCACAACATTGAGAACCCAGTGTTCTTGCAGGTTCTTTAAAGTAGTTTTTGTTTTAAAGAGGGGAAAGGTTTGAAGAGGGTAAGTATAAATAAATCAGAATATGTTTCTAGCAAACACCTAATGCTGACACAGTTAAGGACTGTGAACAAATGAATTGTTCGATGCAGAAGGAAATGCACAAAGGCAGGAAAAATGAACAGAAGCCTTTTTTACATAATGTAGTGCAGTAGAGGCATCGTTATTGAATTTCAGCTGCTCATCACTGTAGTGTGAATGTGATTTTGCAGGATTGTACAGCACCCATCTAACGCCATCAACAATGCATTGCCAGGAATTTATACTTGGAAGAAAAATCGTGTTGTGAAGAGGGGAAGGAATTAAAAAGGAAATGTTTAAAAATAAATTTCATGGCACTAATTAACTCAGAGGTTGCTTCAAACATCTGTGTCCCATTCAAAAGGCAAACTGATGTCCAAATATAATTATGGGAGAGTTGAAAGGCCACTTCACATGAAGGTCAGGGCTCTTTATTCTTGCTGTTTTCTCTCATTTTCTTGGCAAATAATTCAGCATCACTCATCCCTCTTCTTCCAGCTGGGAGGCCAGATCCGGGCTTCCAGTCTGGTCATGATCTCCCATCAATGCTGATCTACTTTAGGAGTCCAGAGTGTATATTTGACAGTGTACCCACTGTCTGACCTGCTGAGGCGAAATATGCCATTAATACTAAAGTGTGCTTCTTGGGTCATGGCAGGCTGTAAATCATAAAACTATGAGAATTAGATATATTTTTTGTACTGTTTTATTACATTATTGAGTTTGGTGCAGATAGTCTCAGATAGAGTCAGAGGGCTTCTTCTGTGCTGTACAACTCTAAATTAAAGGTGTGATATAAATGCAATTTGTTGTAATATTATCCATTCTTTCTCCTTACGACCCAGTGATTGCGAATACATTATTGACAGAGACAGTGGGCTGCTAGAAATGTCCTTTTGTCAATTGGCAAGCAAAGGGGCCAGCTGGCATGCACAATTTTACCTGATGCTCCATTGATTGGATAGACAAAGTTCAGTCAGAGTTCTCTCTTCTAATTGTTGACCACAAATTCCTGGGGAATTATGAATGTTTGTGCAGGATTTACTTTGGTTACGATCATGCCCATCTCCAAATTGGGTCCTGGCACCTTTTGGCCAGATGTTTTCATGTTAATGATGTGTTTGACAAGGTGCCTAACTGCTGCTGACTCTTGCACCATGAGTGGACAAGTGGCCCAAATTCAGGACAAAATTAGGAGTATAGAAAATTGTGCAGATGACACATCCAAGTTGGGAATGGTCCAGGTCAAACCTTAATTGCACTCATTCCAGCCAGAAAGGCCACTGGGGAAAGCCACAGGAATATAAGGTAATGTCACATCGGATATACAGCACAGGAACAGACCCTCTGACCAACTTGTTGGTGTTAGTGTTTATGCTCCACCCATACTCCCTGTCATCTCCCCTCATCCAAATGTAACACTGCAAACATTTATTCTTTTCTGCCTCAAATGCTTGTCTGCCTTTGCTTTAAATGAATGATCAACCACCATGCTCTGAAGTTTACCACTTGTACTTTATTTGCACCTGATGCAGCAATGCTCATGTTTGCTCCCCTAATGTAAGGTACATATACTACAGTTACAAACACTGCAGTGCCCATGCTAAAACCAAGCTCCTCTGTCACAGACAGTAACAATTTCTATCAGTGTATCATGTTTCACGTGGCCCAGTTAAGATGGTAATATGTCCTTACGACTTATTCCGTGATATAGTGATGTCATGAGCATGTCTCTTAAAGGCATATTGCATATTTAGGGACAGAAGGCAATGTTCCTCTTTTTCTAAAGATAAAAATGTTCCCAAATAAAGATATTTAGGCTCCTGCCACTAATAGACCATTGGTATGTACCAATAATTGCAGAAAGTATGATGATCTTGCAAAATGGCACTATTATGTAATTCTGCCAATACATGGAATTTGTGATCTGTTATACACTGAGAGATCATCTTTCACAGTTTGTCACATCGAGCGTATTTACTGAGATCCAAATGCTTCAGGATGTAATAGTATGTTGGTGCTCAGTCCTGTATCAATTTTAACACATATCATATTGCCTTGTCAGGACATGTGAAGTTGACGGCCTTAAAAGCTTCTGATTGCCATACACCATATGAGGTAAACAACATGGAAAGCTTTGTCATCTTCTGAAATTTGCCTTTCACTCATTTGACTGTCCACTTCATCTCACTGCTATGTTAGCTCTTCTGCATGTTCTTAACACTTTCCTTGTTGCTATTGTGGATTGTATCATCTTGTTTACTTGTTGTGTTTTGTTCTGGGGTTTGGTATGGCTTTCAAAACCAGATTTGCTGCCTGTGTGTCCAACGATCTTTCTGGATGTGAAGAAAAGTGGGACAGCCTTTGAGTAAGTGCAAAAGTTGTGACGGATCTTGCTGATCTGATGCACTTGGTTAATTTCAATAATAGTGCTACTTGCATCTAAAGTATGTAATTGTTGTTGGCTTGCTACTATGTGTCTATGTTAAAATAATGTATCAATTATATGATTTCCTTGTGCAGATGATCCTTTCGGAAGACTGTAAGGACAATAAAGGTAATTACCAATTCAGTAAGCTTCTTTAAGAAATCTTCTTTGGAAAAGTCACACTCATGCCCTTTCCTGCAGCATCTTGCAACAAACTCATCAATGGAATCCTAGGATTTCTGCCTATATGACATGAGTTAGATAATGAGATAATTCTTACTTTGAACTTGTCTTTGGTTAACTTCAAAATCTTTTCTGAATCTTCCACAGAAATATTGGACGCATTAATTCTGTGTAACTCCTCCTCACCAATAGCAGGCAAGATTTTCAATGTACTGCTGTTGTTCCCACCATCGGTAAAAGGTGTAAGCATGAAAGGACTCAGACTAAAAGTGATTTGCAAATAAAGCAAGAGTGATATGAGGTTTTTTATTTCCACATGGCACATAAATCAGGTATGGAATGTATTGCCTGGAAATTTGGTGGCAGCAGGACCAATTGGGGTATTCAAGAGGACATTATGTGATTATTGAGATAGTGATAATGTACAGTAATATAGGCAAAAGGCAGGAGATTGGTCCGAGGTAATAGAACTAATGTAGACAAGATGGACTGAATGATCTCTTTCTACACCATACCAAATCTGATTCTGTGATCTCTTCTCAGCATCATTTATTTACTGATCACTAAAATAAAGCTGCATAGATTGCTCAAATAGCTGTAAGTTGCAAAGATATCATGATCAATCCATAATTAAGTGTTTGCCTTCCATTTCTCATTGATGATCTTAACTTTTCTTAATTAGAGTGTAACATTTGTTTCTTTCTTGAACTTGTTTTCTTTGGATATATTTCTCATTTTCTACTTCTGCTTCATTTTATTTTTCTTGTTCCTTCTCCTTCACCAGGATTTAGTTATCTTTGACTTTTCCTTTAATGAATACAGTCTTTAGTAGCAGGCTACTGCCACGAAATTATGTTAACACCAAACAAGGAATCTCTGCTTGTAGCAAAGTGGAGAGACAAAATAGCAGGACTAACCAACCTCTGCATTTAGACAAGCATTGTTAGTTTAGAAAACTGCTTCTTTATATTTTAAAGCTGTATTTCATTTTGGAGATGTCTATATCTATACTAAATAAAAATTGGAAGAACTACGGATTCTTAAAATCATGAACAAAAACAAAGTTGCTGGAAAAGTTCAGCAGGTCTCTTCGTTCTGGAAAAGCTCAACAGTTCTCTGAGTTCTGAGAAAGGGTCATCGAACCTAAAATGTTAACTCTGACTTTTTTCTTCACTGCCAGACCTGCTGAGCTTTTCCAGCAACTTTGTTTTTGTTCCTGCATCAAAACTCGAAGTCTTTTGGCAAAGCATACTGATGGTTCAATTTTCTTTAAAAGAGGAACAAGTCCCTTGATGGGACTTACATTTTGAGCAGAAAGAATATAACTCTGCCTTGTGACTGCTCAATTTATAGATCCCTACTCACAGAAATTGACGTTGTTAGTTTTCCGAATGCTTTGCAGTCAAGAGCTGTAATCTAACGATATTCAATGAGATTTCTCATGGCGTGTCTGCCAGTGAGAAATTTGACTCTATTTTAAATGGCCACTTCTGCTTACCATGCACTGCCACTGTGATGTGGGCTTTGTCTCCAGCAGGATATCTGAGCCTAATGAGTAATGCTACGTTAGCTCCCATAACATAAGAACTAGATATGGATAACATCATGCTGAAGGTTTCAAAAGATGTTTATGGTAGCATGTGAAGTCTATATATGCTATATAATGCAGTAACTGACTCCACAGTAGCTGAGCCAATATTATGCTATTCATTTGTAGCGAAGTGCTTTCATCTGTGTATCATGCTTCAAGCGACCCTTATTAAAATGGAGTCAGGCAAAGTTAAACTCTTGGATCTCACTCTATGACACAGTGATGATATCTTTTATAGGTTTACTGTGTCCCAACTGTGAGACACCACACTGCTCACTTCAACCACCAAAAGCATCACAGCATCATTTCTTTAGAAATTACTTCAGAATTGGTCCTGGTTTCACTTTCCGTTACTATTTTGTGATCATTGCTGCGAAACAGTCTCAAGAACAGACTTGAGAGTGACAGGACCTATCTTAAAAGTGGTTCTCAAAGCTTCACTCTGAGTGAAGTGAACAATCCAAGTGTAATAGATAATAAAATGTGAGGCTGGATGAACACAGCAGGCCCAGCAGCATCTCAGGAGCACAAAAGCTGACGTTTCGGGCCTAGACCCTTCATCAGAGAGGGGGATGGGGTGAGGGTTCTGGAATAAATAGGGAGAAAAGGGGGAGGCGGACCGAAGATGGAGAGAAAAGAAGATAGGTGGAGAAGAGAGTATAGGTGGGGAGGTAGGGAGGGGATAGGTCAGTCCAGGGAAGACGGACAGGTCAAGGAGGTGGGATGAGGTTAGTAGGTAGGAGATGGAGGTGCAGCTTGGGGTGGGAGGAAGGGATGGGTGAGAGGAAGAACAAGTTATGGAGGCAGAGACAGGTTGGACTGGTTTTGGGATGCAGTGGGTGGAGGGGAAGAGCTGGGCTGGTTGTGTGGTGCAGTGGGGGGACGGGACGAACTGGGCTTGTTTAGGGATGCGGTTGGGGAAGGGGAGATTTTGAAGCTGGTGAAGTCCACATTGATACCATTGGGCTGCAGGGTTCCCAAGCGGAATATGAGTTGCTGTTCCTGCAACCTTCGGGTGGCATCATTGTGGCACTGCAGGAGGCCCATGATGGACATGTCATCTAAAGAATGGGAGGGGGAGTGGAAATGGTTTGCGACTGGGAGGTGCAGTTGTTTATTGCAAACCGAGCGGAGGTGTTCTGCAAAGCGGTCCCCAAGCCTCCGCTTGGTTTCCCCAATGTAGAGGAAGCCACACCGGGTACAGTGGATGCAGTATACCACATTGGCAGATGTGCAGGTGAACCTCTGCTTAATGTGGAATGTCATCTTGGGGCCTGGGATAGGGGTGAGGGAGGAGGTGTGGGAGCAAGTGTAGCATTTCCTGCGGTTGCAGGGGAAGGTGCCGGGTGTGGTGGGGTTGGAGGGCAGTGTGGAGCGAACAAGGGAGTCACGGAGAGAGTGGTCTCTCCGGAAAGCAGACAGGGGTGGGGATGGAAAAATGTCTTGTGTGGTGGGGTCGGATTGTAGATGGCGGAAGTGTCGGAGGATGATGCGTTGTATCCGGAGGTTGGTGGGGTGGTGTGTGAGAACGAGGGGGATCCTCTTTGGGTGGTTGTGGCGGGGGCAGGGTGTGAGGGATGTGTTGCGGGAAATGCGGGAGATGCGGTCAAAGGCGTTCTCGATCACTGTGGGGAGAAAGTTGCGGTCCTTGAAGAACTTGGGCATCTGGGATGTGCGGGAGTGGAATGCCTCATCGTGGGAGCAGATTCGGTGGAGGCGGAGGAATTGGGAATAGGGGATGGAATTTTTGCAGGAGGGTGGGTGGGAGGAGGTGTATTCTAGGTAGCTGTGGGAGTCGGTGGGCTTGAAATGGACATCAGTTCCAAGCTGGTTGCCTGAGATGGAGACTGAGAGATCCAGGAAGGTGAGGAATGTGCTGGAGATGGCCCAGGTGAACTGAAGGTTGGGGTGGAAGGTGTTGGTGAAGTGGATGAACTGTTCGAGCTCCTCTGGGGAGCAAGAGGCGGCGCCGATACGGTCATCAATGTAACGGAGGAAGAGGTGGGGTTTGGGGCCTGTGTAGGTGCGGAAGAGGGACTGTTCCACATAACCTACAAAGAGGCAGGCATAGCTGGGGCCCATGTGGGTGCCCATGGCCACCCCCTTAGTCTGTAGGAAGTGGGATCCAAATGTAATTGTGAGTTGCAGGAAGACATTCTGAATAAACAGGGAATATGAAGATGTTGCAGCAAATGAGCTCTGTACTGAGAATTAGAGCACATTTTTAGATCAAGTACAATATGTGGTGTGAAAACTGGTTCTATTGCTCCTCAAACAACTCAGTGGTGTCATGACAGTCTTGCTAGGTTAGTAATAGAGATCCCGGTAATACACTTGGGACCTGGGATCATATCCTGCCATGGTAGATGGTGAAATTTTGATCCAGATGTAAAAATAATCAGAATTAAAAGTCAAATAATGATCACCGTCCCATTGTCCATTGCCATAAAAGCAAATGTTGTTTAGGGAAGAAAATGTACAAACTGTCTTCCTTAGCGTCAAACCTGCAAAGACCTCCTTACTAACGCCTGGTGTTACTTGCGGATCTTAGAAGATCAGCAGCAGTCTGGCATTGTCTTACTTATGGAACTGAACATTATAGAGCATATCCCAGACAATATTATCAGCATCCCTTAGTAAATCCATGTCTACAGGCAGGACAAAACTAACAGAGGTAGCGGCACAGTGTATACCTTTGGGTATACAGTTAGGAGTGAGTTGCCTTGGGGGACCTCAACATTGACTCCGGACCTCATAAAGTCTCACGGTGGATGATGAGGGAACCAACAAGAAGGATCTCATCCTCATCCATCTGTTTGCTATGGATGCATGCCCATGGCAGTATCAGTAAGAATAATTACCACACATTAATGTTGGAGACAAAATTATTTTTCATATTGAGGATAGGCCCCCATCATGTTGTGCAACACTAACACTGGCTGAATGAGATCTAGTAATCCAGAGGTGCTGTATACCATCCGCAGCAGCAGAATCTTACTCCAACACAATTCGCAATCTCATGGCCTGGTATACCCCAACTGTACCATTGTCAAGTAGCCAGGGTGACAACCCTGGTTCAATGAAGAGTATAGAAGGATATGTCAAGTGCAGAATGAGGCCTACTTGAAATGAAATATCAATCTGGTCAAGGTACAATACAGGACTAATTGCATGTTTAACTGCATAAGCAGAAAGTGATAGACAGAGCTTAGTGATTTCAAAACCAAAAGATCAGATCTAAGTTTTGCAGTCCTGCTACATCCAGTCATGAATTGTGGTGGACATTCACATATCTCATTGGGGAAGGGAGAGGAGGAAGAGGAGGCTGCACAAATATCACCATCCTTAAAAAGTAGGACACCCAGCCCGCCAATGCAAAAGATAAGATTTGCAACAATCTTCAGCCAGAAATGTCAAGTGGTTGATCCAACTCAACCTCTTCTGAGCTTGCTAGCGTCATAAATGCAAGCCCTCAGTCAACTTGATTCACTCCATGTGACATCAAGAAATGATTGGAGGCATTGGAAACCAGAAAGACAATGGGTTTTGACAAAATTCTGGAAATAATACTGAAGAATCTGCTCCAGAACTAGCCACACTCCCAGCCAAGCTGTTCATTGAATTGGTAATTACCTTTATAGTCATTACAGCCTTCAGGAAGGATCATCTGGGCAAGGAAATCATATAATTGATGCATTTCTTGCATTCCAACAATGTGGAACATTTCCCATGTGTGTTGTGTTCACAAAAGAGTGAGACAAATCCGACACACCTAATTCCCACATCACTAATCTACACTCAATCATCAGCAGAATATTGGGAGGTGCCATCCAGCTTTTGCTTAGCAATAACCTGCTCAGTTTGGATTTGGCAAAGGACACTGACCTCATTACAGCCTTGGTACAAACATGGAAAAAAGAGCTGAGCTATAAGAGGTTTACTGAGAGTGACTGCCTTTGACATCAAAGCTGCATTTGACTGAGTGTGGCATCCAGGAGCCACAGACAAACTGGAATCAGGCAATGACTATCTTCAACAAAAGAGATTCTAACCATTGCCCCTTGATATTAAATGGTATGACCATCATTGAGACCTCCGCCATCAATGTCCTGGGCATTGCCATTGCCTAGATGACTGGATGACTGCAGTGCCAATAAACTCAAGAAACTTGTTACCATACAGGATGAAGCAGCCAATTTAATTAGCATCACATCTATAAACATTCATTCCTTCCACCACTGATGCTCAGTTGCAGCAATACATGTCATCTACAAGATGCACTGCAGAAATTCACTAAAGATCCTTAGATAGCTCCTTTCAACCCCAAGACCCCTTCCATTCAGAAGGACAAGGGCAGAAAATACAAGAAAACCCCAATCTGCATGCTCCCTTCCAAGCCATTCACCATCCAGACTTGGAAGTATATCACTGTTCCTTCAGAGTCACCAAGTCAGATTCCTGGAATTTCCTCTGTAATTTCATTTTGTAGCTCCCTACAACAAACTGCAGCACTTCAAGAAGCCAGCTCACTACCACCTTCTGATCAGCAACCAGGGATGGACAATAAATGTTGACCCAGTCAGTGAAGCCCACATCCCTGGCTCAAAAGAACATTATTTCCATTCCCTAAGACATCCTGAAGAAGTTACCCTCCTCCCTCCAAACAAACCTCAGGGGATCTCGCCCTCTCCCCCTCTCTCCCTATTTATTTCAGAACCCTCTTCCCCTCCCCCATTTCTGATGAAGGGTCTAGGCCTGAAACGTCAGCTTTCCTGCTCTTCTGATGCTGCTTGGCCTGCTGTGTTCATCCAGCTCCACACCTTGTTATCTCGGATTCTCCAGCATCTGCAGTTCCTATTATCTCTAAGGTTTTTTTTGCATGGAGCTACTAATTTCATGCCATTGGTGCTGAATTATCAGCCATTGTGTTCCATGGCCACATGCTGACTATATTTTGGCCCTTACAATCAGCAGTGAAAAATACATCAATTACTCAGGGCTGCATTTGGAAACAGATCCTAGAGGTCGGAGAAATTTAAAGTCAAAACTAGATGCCAGTTGACTTCAAAGTACCTAATTGTGTTCAAGTAAGTATGAAATTTATTCTCCAATGCTACAGTTCTTTAAGCTCTCTATGGGGGCCTGAAGGAAGCAGCAAATTTATGCACTTATTAATGATTTTACAGTGTCCAGATTTCTGGACAGTGCAATGAAATTCCTCCTGTAGGGACACAGCTGTAGAGGATACAAATCTGGTTTCATTAGGAAAACTGAATGTGGCTCACCAGTTATTGCCAGTACAAGGCAGGCATGATAACTTTCACATGTATATGCATCATATAAAACATTCAATGGGATCTCTCTATGGTTCAACCTGGATCATGCTTATACAATGCATCTTTGTGAGCATCCCATTCCCCCCTCTTTATTAAATTCAAACAGCATGGAATACAGTTGAACTATGTTTGAGCACAAACAAATGCAGATTATTTTAAACCACAGGGAAAGTTAATTACTCCCTTGGTTTGAGCACTGGTTATGGAGCCAACCATTCACCTACATTCAGCATTGAACATTGTGTGTTCTCAGGCTTAATTCATTAGATTCTACTCCTGCCGAAACAATCTTATGTTTATTTATATTCAGATATGTTCACAACCTTGACCCGAGACTGAGGAAATCATGTTCACTTCAGTGCTTACAGCATGCAGTATCACAAGTAGGGGCATTACTCTGTTCATATAACTGATAAATAGAAAACGTAAACAACCTGTTTACTCCTGTAATGCCCTTGCTTCATCTAGATAACTCTTTGATACATCATTTAACCCTATCCATTTACTTATTGCCACTCACACACAGAGTGTACAACCTCAGTACATACATTCTTCTCATAATGCAATGATTAAATTACTAAATCTTGATATCTTCAGCAACACAATGCTAATCATGTTTCTTTCAAATCTTCAAAGACACAATTTGTTCATGACAGTGACAAGCCTAACCAACATCTCTCGGCTCTTATCTTTGATTTTAATAGAACACATTTCCATCCTAATAATCTGGTGATGGTCTTGACCTCATTATTTTATCTGAATTTAAATAGTTTTCTTTGGCTCCTTCGTTGTCGAAACTGCTTTTGAGGCGCATGGCTTCTTTCTTCATTGTCATCTCTTAATTAATTAACTGTATTTCATCTTTGCTAACATCCAGGTTTGACCAAAATGTGAACGCTGCCTGCCATGAGGAGCTCATTTATGCTAAAGGGCAATATACCATAAGTCCATTCTTCATCTGTCTCCAGAGTTCATCATTTCTTTGTGTCAGGACCTATGAAGAGCCTTGCTGCTACTGTGGGTCACTGCTGCCAGAGTGATGGCCTGAATAGTAAATACTAAAACTTGAATAAAAACTGAAACTACCCTGGTTCCACAAAGAAGATCCAGATAGCAGGAACTGCAGATCCTGGAGAATCTGAAAAAACAAGGTGTAGAACTGGATGAACACAGCAGGCTAAGCAGCATTAGAGGAGCAGGAAGGCTGATATTTCAGGCCTAGACCCTTCTTCAGCCTTCCTGCTCCTCTGATGTTGCTTGGCCTGCTGTGTTCATCCAGCTCTACACCTTGTTATCGAAGATCTAGATAGCAGGTGTAAGAACAATGCCTCCATTAAATCTTTATTAATCTTTGCTAAAAGTGATGTCTGCAACTTCAAGTGTGCCTTTTCAGCCTCAGATGTGACAATTGTCTCTCTGGACATTCTTTTCTTGTTTCTCAAAATTTCCAAATGCAACAACAGCATCTATTTAGATCTATTTATATTATAATTTTTTTGACACTCATGGAATATGGGGGTCTTTGGTTGGTTCAACATTTATTGCCTGTCCCTAGCTGCTCTTGAGAAGGTGAGGTGAGCTATCTTCTTCAACCACTCTAGTCCATTTCCTGTGGACACATCACAATTCCATTAGGGAGGGACTTCTAGGATTTTGATCTAGTGACAGTAGAGAAACTGTGATATTTTTCTGAGTTGGGACAGTTAGTGGCTTGGAAGGGAATTTTCTGCCCCTGTCCTTCATGTGTTTTGTAGGTTTAGAAGGTGCAGTCTGCAGAGCTTTTGTGAATTTCTGCGATGCATCTTGTAGGTAGGACACACTGTTGCTACTAAGCGTCACTGGTAGAGGCACTGGATGTTTATGGATGTGGTACAAATCAAGCTGGCTGCTTTGCACTAGGTAGTGTCAAATATAGAGAGAGCTGTTGGAGATGCACTTATTCAGGGAAGTGGAGAACATATCACCACACTTCTGGCTTGTGTCATACAGATGGTGGGCAGGTTTTGCAGAATCAGGAGGGATTCACTGCCCAATTGCTAGCTTCTGACATGATCTTGTAGCCACTGTATTAATATGGCTAGTTCAGCTCAGATTCTGGTAAGTGGCAACCCCCAGAATATTGATTGTGGGAGATTCAGTGATGGTAACACCATTGAATGTTGAGGGTCGATGATTAGATTATTTCCAATTGGAGATGGTCATTCCCCAGCATTTATGTAGAAAAATTGTTATTTTTCACCTTTCAGCCCAAGCCAGGATATTGTCAGAGTCTTACTGCATTTTTACCAGTACTGCTTCAGCATCTAAGGAGTCATGAGTGGTGCTGAATATTGTGCAATCATCAGTGTACATCTCCACTTATGACCTTATGATGGATGGGAGGTTGTTGCCAAAGCAATTGAAAATGACTTTGCTTTTGAAACTACTCTGAGGAACTCCTGCAAAGGTGTCCTGGAGCTGAGCTGAGCTAAGCTTAGTGACCTGGAACAACCACAGCCACCTTCCTGAGTGTCAAGTATGACCCCAACCAGTGGAGAGTTTTCTCCTTGTTTCCCATTGACATTTTTCATCTATGGCTCACAGATGCTGCCTACAGTTCAATGTAGATCTAAGTGTAGTTTCTCTCACTTCACTAACCTACTGAGCATTTCTGAGGTGTAATTATTGAACAAAATCTGACTTGAGACAGATAAGCCAATATTGTATTAAGTAAATGGTCTTTAAGAAACAACTCTAAGGAAGAGATAAAGGTCTGGAGGTGCTGTTGTTTAGGAAAGGTACTCCGAAGTCAAGTAAAAATATAACGTCCAATGGTGGAACCATAAAAATAGGGAATATGTAAAAGGTCATTCCTTCTCTATTCCTGAAAATGTCAATTCCTTATCCTTCATCATGTTCCTTTCTCCTGAAATATTGAAATATTTTGAAATACAGTTGGTTCTGCTATAACATGATAGTTGTGTTCTTCCACAACCGCAGGGTGTAGAAAATCGCTCAATAGAAATAATGGGGCCTATGGGAAAAGCAGGGTTGGGGAAAACCATCAAAAAGATCACTCAAAAGGCTAACACAAAGGATAGCACAATTTGAATAAATGTTTAATTCATACCTAATAACGAAACAAAAGTAAATTTAACACCTTACTTTGAAAAACTTTCAAGATGACTTGAAAGGGGCTGAAGGCTGTTGTCATCGTCATCATCATCATTGTCATCATCATCACCACCATCATCATCACCTTCAGGTGCAGTTGTGGTTGCAGGGTTAGAGTGAAAAATAATTAATCCAGAAGTGGATGGCTGTGGTTCATTGCCTTCCGACTGTTTCTTGGGGGTTGGCTTAAAAAAGACATCCGGTTTTTGCTGCTTTGTCTTTTTTCTTCTTTCATGAAGAAGCTGTTCACAGGATGCCAAGTAAGATATTAATCCATGAACGGCTACTCTGCTTGTTCTGCATTGTAATCATTGTCCTCTAAGAGCTGCAATTACTTCTCAACTTGCCTCAGGATAGAAGATAAAGCAGAAGTGGAAAGTTCTCATGGTGTTGCAATCTGGACTTCATCTTCTTCATCTCCAGCCTCCACTTCCCCCTCAGTGGCAAATTGTAGATCAGCTGTCGAGAACTCTTCACAGTGAGACTCAAGCAGCTTTTCAACATCCTTACTCTCCACTTCTTCAAATCCAATTTGCTTTGCAAGATCAACACAATGTTCTTTGACAATGTGTTGACAATGTTCTTTGATTCTTGTGAGCTCCCCAGTTGGATCAAAGCCCTTAAAAGCTTGAAAAAAATCTAGCAGAAGCTTCTACCAAACTACATGCAGTCCTTACTAACTTCACTCCAGGCCTCCATGATAATGTCAACCGCAGTCTTGATGATAAAGCTCCTCCAAAATTGAAGAATACTGTCTTTATCCCCCTCATGGCTGCAATCAGCCTCTTAAATGTGTGCCTTAAATAATAAGCCTGCAAAATGATCATGTGATGTCATACTTACTCCTCTGCGCACCAATGGAATTGCAACATAGCTGACACAAATTGCGTTTTAGAAATAGTGTTCCCCTATTCATCAGTTCACACTTTAGCCAATTTATGTTGCCAGAACATGTGTTATAGCAGAACCAACTGTAAAAGGTTTATCAATTATTTGGAAGAGTGAGGAAACAAATGAGGAAATTATGCTTTCAGGAGATGCAGCTAACAATGAAGATACATAGTTATATATATATTGATACATGTTCTGCTATGCATGATAACTGTGCCGGCAGATGCTAAGTATTAGAAATTGGAATTCTCTCTCCTAAAAGACTCGGGATGCTCGGACGGCTGATTCAGACTTACTTTTACAGGTAGTTCTCTTACAACACGAGAGTTGCATTCTCGCATAATCTCACACTGTAGAAAATCACGCTATAGAAAATTGTGTGATAGGGAAATCACTGTAGAAAATCACGAAACCTGTACAAAGAAAGTTTTATCCAAACATGTCCAATATTCATCAATCACGTTACAGCCAATTTGTGTTAATTAAACCGACATTACAGCAGAACTACATGTGTTTGGGAAAAGAGAGAGCAATGCCAGGGAAAATTAGACTTGAGAGCTGATTGAGGGGCTAAAAGGCCTGCTACTGTTCTTAACATTTTTGGATGCAATTTCACTGATTTGCAAAGTCTTTCCAAACGCTAAGACAATACTTTCAGTAATGGAACTGCTACAGTAAAATTTAGAGTACGTAGGCGAGGTGATGGCTGAGTGGTATAATCACTGGACTATTAATCCAGAGATCTAAATAACATTCTGGAGACCTGAGTTTGAATCCCACCATGGCAGATGGTGGAATTTGAATTCAATAAATATTTGGAATTAAGAATCTAATGATGACCATGAATCCATTGTTGTTTGTCAGGAAAACCCCATCTGGTTCAGTAATGTCCTTTAGGGAAGGAAACTGCCACTCTTCCCTGGTCTGGGCTACATGTGGTTGACTCTGGGCAATTAGGATAGACAATAAATGCTGCCTACCCATTAACAAACAAAGAAAAAAATATAAGAGTATGTGTAGGTCTCAGACTTGTGTTTTAAACCTGAATAAAAGAATGAAGACTAGGTTAGCTGAAGTTAACTGGGTGGCTACATTAAAAGATCTGCCAATAAAGAAAAAGCGGAAGACTTTTAAATTACAAATACAGAATAAAGGAGCAGAATTGGCCATTCGGCCCTTTCAGCCAACTCTAACATTCAATGTGATCCTGGCTGCTCATCCAATCAGTATCCGGTTCCAATTATTACCCCTATCCTTTCATCTCTTTAGTTCTAAGAGATATGTCTACGTCTTTCTTGAAAATCTTCAATGTTTCAGTCTTAGCAGTTTCCCATGGCAGAGAATTCCACAGGGTCACCACTCTCTGGATCAAGAAATTCCTCATCCTCTCTGTTTTAAAAGACTTACTCCTTATCCTTAGACTGTGAGGCCTGATTCCAGAGTTCTCCACCATAGTGAACATTCTTCCTGCTTCCACCTATTATATCGTTGATGCACTAAACCTTCTAATATTGTTCATCCAACCTACATGGATCTACTGATCATAATGACAAATTCATCAGTTGCAAACCAAAGATCCCAAGCTACATCATTATGTCTATTCATTGGCTGCAACAATCACAAGAATCTTTCACCCCACATGAGATTCCATCTGAGCTATTGAACAAAATTGCAACTGATATTTTCCATATTCAAAGACAAGCTGATTTTTGCTTCATAAAGTTCCATTTTTGATATCAAATCATAAATATGAAAAGTGTAGCTATGTAGATATGGCAATCACTCCTTTTAATATTTTTGGTTTCCTTCAGCAAATTGTTCCTGACAACAGAGATAACACGATGTACTGGGTGAACACAGCAAGCCAAGCAGCATCATAGGAGCAGGAAGGGTTAGGGTTAGGGTTAGGGCTTCCTGCTCCTCTGATGCTGCTTGGCCTGCTGTGTTCATCCAGTTTTACACCTTGTTATCTCGGACTCTCCAGCATCTGAAGTTCCTTCTATATCTGTTCCTGACAACAGTCCACTCTTCCAAAACATGCTAGAAATGGGATATTATGTTGTTCTGCTCCTCAATACCCTCAGTATTATGGTCTCACAGAATACACTGTACCATAAAATCTATGATAGTCATACATATAGGAGCGGCATGGAGGTTCAGTGGTAGCACTGCTGCCTTACAGTGCCAGGGATCAGGGCTCGATTCTACCCTTGGGCGACTGTCTGTGTGGAGCTTGCACATTTTCCCCGTGTCTATGTGGGTTTTCTCTGGGTGGTCCGGTCTCCTCCCACAATCCAAAGATGCGTAGGCAAGGTGGATTAGCCATGCTAAAGTGCCTATAGCATTCGGGGATGTGTCAATTAGGGGAATGGGCTTGGATGGGATTCTCTAAGTGTCGGTGTGGATTTGCTGTGCTGAAGGACCTGATTTCACACAGTAGGGATTCTATGATATAGCAACTGGAAAAGACATTTGGATGACTATATGCTAAATCCATAGCACAATTGAGTACAGTGTGTTCAGTTAGTCAATTATATGTATGTCATGTACAGTGACATGACAAAGCACAGAATCTAGGGTATGTTCAAGTCTGTGATATTAGCAATGTAAAAAACCTGTATTGTAAATAACATCCATCTCAACAAGAACCAAATCTTTGTGATCAGAGATAATGTGAACTGCAGATGCTGGAGAATCCAAGATAACAAAGTGTGAAGCTGGATGAACACAGCAGGCCAAGCAGCATCTCAGGAGCACAAAACCTAATGTTTTGGGCCTAGAAACATCAACGTTTGTGCTCCTGAGATGCTGCTTGGCCTGCTGTGTTCATCCAGCTTCGCACTTTGTTATCCCCAATCTTTGTGATGTATGTTATATAAGTTAATATTGTGTTTGATTTGAGAAGGTACAGCAAAGATTTATCAATGGCTAAATAAGGAACTTCTGGAAAGTATCAAATTGAAACATACATTGTACAAATCTGCAAAGATTATTGGTAGGTCAGAAGACTGGTCAGACTTTAAGAAACATCAAAAATAATGTCAAAAATGAAATGAAGACAAAGTGGAAGACGTTTCGTAGATTTGAGATAGTTTCTGTTTCCATGAAATAAACTTTTGTTTCTAATTTTAATTTGTTGGAAAGTCAATTTCCTTTCTCTGTTTTCCTTTTCACTTAGCGATTGTCTTGCCAAATGCACATTTGGACACTGTCGTTTCCAGATACCACCACAGAATATAAAATTTAAATTATTTCTCTCAACAGATTCCAATCCCATATCATCAATGAATCCATCAAAACATGCCCACATTATGAAGTCCCCAAGAAATTAACCAACACATTTTTTTTATTGGATAATTTGGACTGAAGGTTCTGTTCCCATGCTGTACAACTCTATGGCTCTGTGTGGGAATAGATACAAACATATGAGCTGAAACATATAACTCAGGAACAGAAGTAGACTATTGGCCCTTCAATGGTGTACACCATTCAATATGTTTATGGTTGATCTGTCTGTTTCAAATTCTAGGCTCCAAGTAAAAACAGGGATACTTGGAAATGAATATACTACTCATAATGGCCCTCCATTTTTTTTGAGGTGAGACTAACCAGTGTGTCTCCTCTACTAATCTCAGTGTGTTTCCTTCTGGTTTGATTCACCTGTCCAACAAGAATCTATTTATCTCCGGCTTAAATAAGGGGCCTTATAGAACACCTGTACAATTGGTTTATCCCCTACCATCCCTCATCTCTGTCCAAACTGTTTCTACATTTGTAAATCTTGCATCAGTACTGTCAATGCTATCCCTTCACCTTCATGTCGCTTCTAACTCCTCTTTATTTTTAAAATACTATCAGAGTGTGAATGATCAGACACCAGGCTTGAGTTTGCAGTATGGATAGGGAGAGTCAGAGACGGAGAGTATATTTACTCAAAGGCTTCTCCTTCTTCTATTTTGTGTGAAGAAAGAAAGCAGTTTATTAAATAATAAAGAGGAGTTTTAATTGACTTGTCATATGAGGCCAAACGTGGGCACAGCAAGTTTGTTCCAAGTCAATGGTTTATACATGATTTGATCAATGCTGGACGAATTCCTTTCTTAGCAAGTGAGCTATTGTCCAAAGTGATTCCAGCTAATGCTTGTTCCTCACCCAGTTAAATACACAGATTATTTTGTGTATTTTGTGTATTGTTGAGTATTTTGTGACTGTGAAATATTCTGTCCACACTCATTCAAACTGATTGTCTCTGGTGATGTTTTATGGATAGGTCAACTCAGTTTTAATGGCTTTGAAATTTGTAAAATATGGTGATGCCAATCTGTGGTCACCTTACTGGATGCTGTCTTAAATTGTTTCTTGAAGTAAAATGTTACAGTTCAAACTTTTAGAACTCAACAAGTTATTTTCACACTAATGAATACATAATAAGGCTTTCAATATAATGCATGGCTTTGCAACATTCTTTATAGATCACTATTTGGTAAACATTCTGTGCTTAATATGCAGTTCATCGCAAATATACCATCTGCAGTCTTTTTCCACTAAATTCACAACAAAATATCACTCTCGAGACAATACAAATTCATAACCACGCACCCCATTGAGACAATGAACTAGTTTGTGCAGGAGTGGGAGTTACTATGCTCTGAAGTAACCATTGACCATTCCTTTCTATTACATCAAACTGCACTTGTCCCCTGAGCTTTCTCTTGTTTCGGACAAATATGATGTACCAACACACCCCACCCTCCCTTCCAGTGGGGGCAATTATGGGCTTTCCCCCTAAATCATAGGGTATGTGGAGAAAGTGGGAATCAGACATAGAGTTGGACAGTCAGCCATGATCATATTGAATGGCAAAGCAGGCTTGAAGGCCGAACAATCTACTCCCGCTCCGATCTTCTATTTTATAAACTTCCTCAACTTAATTTGTCACAATAGCCTCCAATTCCTCAACAGTGGCAACTTCCTCTTTCTCACACAATTTGTTGGTGGAAGGATACTGTCATCATTCTTTGACTGGGTCTGTGTGGAAATCTGGTGCACAGTAGGAGAAGAACAACCACTAGAGAGACTTAATAAGTAGAGGATTTTGTCTTGATATCTAAGGTTCTTGAGTAGATTTGCAGTTTGATATGTGATAGCTTATAGCACGATAGAGACAGGTAGGAGCCTAACACAGTGTACAACATCATTCCTTTCAGAACCATTATCTTAAATAGTAACACCCACCTCCCACCTCATTGATACCAACAGGATTTCACACCAAACCAACCACTATCCCCTCACTGCAATCCCAGGGAACCTACTTTCAACTATTCTTTCTCAGTGCAATATCCAGGAGAAATGTCCATCTCCCCCGTCACTTTAAAAACGCCTGGGATCCCACGCATCATCTTTGCCTGAACCTCACTACAGCAATTCTATCGCATACCCCCGGGACTCACTCCAGACTTCAGCCGAAGGTAACCCCAGTCATTATTCACACGCTCCCCCACACCCCGCACCAACCCCCGCGTCGCTAAATTATCCCGATTCTCGAGTGAAATATCATAGTTTAAATGTTTTATTTCGCAGGAGCAGACCTTTCTGCAAAGGTGTTAAGAATGGGATTTGAAAATAAAAAAAAACCTCTTCAAAAGCCTGCTCCAGTCGGGTGAAATAAATTCGAAGACTTCTAATGCATGTATGGAAAGCCATCGCAAATTAGCTGAAATACCTCACCAGAGGATTTTAAAAGGGACGGTATCACTGACAAAAAGGATTTTCTCTAAAGAACTCATCCACTAAGATGATTTGAAATGGTCTCTTCTGTCATAAGGGCTTTTGAGTTTGTCTGACTGAAACTATGTTTGATATTTTAAAATGGCATCTGTGCATAAAAAGGAATGACAGTGCGGGATACGTGGGCACTTCATGACAATTTCCCTTTGAAACACAATCTACTTAACGGTAAATTAGAACCGTATTTGTAATTAGTTACTATATAACTCTTTGTTCCTTCACTCGAGAGCAGAAAGTGAGATAGTCACCCCCCTTCTTTTAACACCCTATCACACAAAGTTTCACTGGTGATTAGCTATGCTAGCATAATTCCTCCACAACATCTGCTTTCGCCCATAACCATTCAGTAATTTTTCCCTCATTTCATTACTGATAATTTTCTTTCAACAGAATATACATGTATTAACTGGTAATGGCTTTCCAGTTTAGATCAAATAGATGCCAGGGGACTCCCAATAACTGCAAGGTCTGACTCTGACTATTAAAGACAAATTTGGAGCCTCACAGAGCTGGAACAAAATAATCAATCAATTAAACTGGTAGGACACACATTTTAAAATGCAATTGTGTGGGGGGTTGCGTAGGGCCATGCGAGCATATTGTGAGCAATATTAAAAAATGAGGAAAAGAGAGACAAGGGGGGATAAAAGACAATAACGGAGTGACTGTGTACATCAGATGTTTTCCATACTCGAATGAGTCGTTCACATTCCATCTGGTGCGAGAGAGCTCAGAAGACACTCTTGCAGAAATCTTGTCAGTCTCCCGCCACATTAAAAATCTGTCATTACCATCTCCTCTATCCGTGGCTCCAGAGATTTGTCTGAGTAGCTCAGTTCTCTCACTCCCTCTCTTTTTTTCCCCTCTCTCTGAGCCTTTCTTGATTTGCTGGTTCCCTTCACTCACACCAAACAGCAGAAAAAAAATAAAACAAGGCTTTGTTGTTTTTTTTAAAAAGCGAAAGGTAAACAATCAGGCAAAGAAGATAACAAAAGTGCAGGAGAGAGGTACGTCGCACACAGCTGCTGCTCCATAACTGTCCTCCGATGAGGGATTAAATCAACGAGACGTGGACAACACTCAATGTCCGTGTCACAAATCTCAGACACTATTACAGAGCTTGTCGCGAAACATCTGTTTGTATTATAAAGGGAAGAGGAACCTGAGATATCAAAAGCTTTTAATTCCCTAATGAATCTGAACAAATATGCACTTTAGCAATGAGTCCTTGTTCGGCATTTTATGTGTTTCTGTACTATTGGACTTCTTACCAGCTCTCTGTCTCTGCTAATTTGATTGTTAGCCCACCAACTTGCCCTCTCCATCTGCATCCACGCCCCCCCCCCCTTTGCACCAATTGTCTTGCCCCTTCCAAATGCTCCTTGAACTTTTTCGCCTTCCACCGTCACCCACTCCATTAGCCTCTGCTAATGGTTGATATTGACTTGATCTCATATCGATATGGTCAGAATGGATTAGGGGTTGGCAACTCTTGTAAAGTGTTTCCCTGGGGGATTAATCCCACGATGTTAATCAGGGACTCAGCTGAACAGCATTTTTACTACTGCCAGTTTATAGGAACATAGAAACAGGAGAAAGCCATTCGGTCCCTTCAGCTTGTTCCACCATTCAATGAGATCATGGCTGATTTGTGACCTAACTCCGTTTACCTGCCCATATCCCTTAGAACCTTTGCTAACTGGTGTGGTCTAAGTAATGAATAATAACCCTCAAGAAATGAAAATGCACAATGATTTTTAGAGTTCTTACATTTAATCGCTTGGATTTCAGTGTCCATGTTATTAATATTTCATTCCTGTGATTCTGAGCCAATGGTGGGAGGGGTTTTTTTTGTTCACTTGTGTGACATTGGTGTTAGAAGTTGGTCCAACATTGATTGCTGGTCCCCAGTTGTCCTTGCGAAGGTGCTGCTGGACTGCAATCTTGAGCCATAAGACCGTAAGACATAGGAGTGGAAATAAGGCCAGTGCAGTTCATGCTATAGGAGGACTCACAATGCCTTTGGGAAGGGAACTGCAGAATTGTTATCCATCAATTTCTCAAAGATAAGACGAGCTTGTGACTCTATCCTCAAGTAACCATGTCCAACAGAATAATTTGTTTGATTTACTCTCTTTGTTAACAAATCATTGGAATTCATTTTGGCGTTGATTGTTATCTTCTGAATCTGGGCCCTGGAATGTGAAGCATGGACCCCTGTCTTCAGCTCTAACCTTCTCACATCCACATCAGTAAAGAAGAAAGCCTGCTGTACTGAAAGCAGTGAGGAGCAGGGTCTGCTCGGAGCAAGTGAAGCAATATTATCAAGTTGCTCAGGTAATATTGCAGAGATGGCAGACCTAGTCAATGACCAGTGTCCACATAGTGAGCTCTTGTCTTTAGCAGGATTATTTTTGTTTGTAAAATTGGAAGAGGTTATCTTGCCAAGAAATATTGAGGAACATAACCTTTGTAGAATTTCATCCAGCTCTTTCCATTTAACAGTGTGCAAAAGACCAGGCAGCCTGGTGACATATGGTTCCTTGGGGCTAAAACTGTCCCTTTATCCATTTTGCACAACCAAGTCTGCCACCATTCAGCTCAGTACAAAGCAGCACAGATCAGCAGCTGTGAGGAGCTGGAACTTCTAACCTATGAAATATGTGGATGTGAGTGGTCAGGCTCGAGGACAAGTCATCAAAAATGACACATGTAAATTAAAGAAGACAAAAGCGAGGGTTTTGTAAGATCAATACCAACCACCACTTATAATGCAGGTTGGGCCTAATTACACAGATTCCATGTGAGTTATCCACAAATACTATATGGACACCAAAGTGTGCTGTGTTTGTACAGACAATTTAAATGCAGTTCTGTACTTCAGCACAATGTATATTAATGTTAATGTTTGCATGAAATGTGTTTCCAGGCCAACTGTACATACCTGAGATAATGGGAACTGCAGATGCTGGAGAACCCAAGATAATAAAGTGTGAAGCTGGATGAACACAGCAGGCCAAGCAGCATCTCAGGAGCACAAAAGCTGACGTTTCGGGCCTAGACCCTTCATCAGAGAGGGGGATGGGATGAGGGTTCTGGAATAAATAGGGAGAGAGGGGGAGGCGGACCGAAGATGGAGAGAAAAGAAGATAGGTGGAGAGGAGAGTATAGGTGGGGAGGTGAGGAGGAGATAGGTCAGTCCAGGGAAGACGGACAGGTCAAGGAGGTGGGATGAGGTTAGTGTGTAGGAGATGGAGGTGCGGCTTGGGTTGGGAGGAAGGGATGGGTGAGAAGAAGAACAGGTTAGGGAGGCAGAGACAGGCTGGACTAGTTTTGGGATGCAGTGGGTGGAGGCGAAGAGCTGGGCTGGTTGTGTGGTTCCTCTACATTGGGGAAACCAAGCGGAAGCTTGGGGACTGCTTTGCAGAACACCTCCGCTCGGTTCACAATAAACAACTGCACCTCCCAGTCGCAAACCATTTCCACTCCCCCTCCCATTCTTTAGATGACATGTCCATCATGGGCCTCCTGCAGTGCCACAATGATGCCACCCGAAGGTTGCAAGAACAGCAACTCATATTCAGCTTGGGAACCCTGCAGTCAATGTGGACTTCACCAGCTTCAAAATCTCCCCTTCCCCCACCGCATCCCAAAACCAGCCCAGTTCATCCCCTCCCCCCACTGCACCACACAACCAACCCAGCTCTTCCCCTCCACCCACTGCATCCCAAAACCAGCCCAGCCTGTCTCTGCCTCCCTAACCTGTTCTTCCTCTCACCCATCCCTTCCTCCCACCCCAAGCCGCACCTCCATTTCCTACCTACTAACCTCATCCCACCTCCTTGACCTGTCCGTCTTCCCTGGACTGACCTATCCCCTCCCTACCTCCCCACCTATACTCTCCTCTCCACCTATCTTCTTTTTTCTCCATCTTCGGTCCGCCTCCCCCTCTCTCCCTATTTATTCCAGAACCCTCACCCCATCCCCCTCTCTGATGAAGGGTCTAGGCCCGAAACGTCAGCTTTTGTGCTCCTGAGATGCTGCTTGCCATGCTGTGTTCATCCAGTTTCACACTTTATTATCAACTGTACATACCTACCTGCTTCTCCTGAAGGCATCGATTTGAGTGAGGTACAGCCTAAAAAACTTATGGTGGTGCTAAAGTACTTCATCAAAGCAATTAATCCTTCAAAAGTGTTTCTAAATGACAAATATTGGTGATCTATTGAAATGGACATTGCTATTTAAATTTCATTCTGTAGGAGGCTCTGTCCAGTGTTTAAAAAGCCATGATTGAGGATCCCTTCTATTGCTGTCATGGGAATTATTCTGTGCCCATGTTACCAAGTAGCTTGTTTTAAAATTTAACTAATGGGATGTGGACATTGCTGGCTGGGCTAATACTTGTTTCGCATCCTTAGTTGCCCCTGAGGAGGTGATGGTGAGCTGCCTTCTTGAATTTCTGCAGTCCCACATTCCCATTCGGGAGGTTGTTCCAATATTTTGACCCAATAATACTGAGAGAACAGCAATACATTTCCAAGTCAGCATGGTGAGTGGCACTGGTGGTGTTCCCATGTGTTTACTGCCCTTTTCCATCTCAATGATAATAGCCATCAGTTTTGGAAGGTGCAGTGTAAGGAGACTTGGTGAATTTCTACAGTGCATCTTGTAGATTGTACACAGTCAGCACACAGCACACAGCATAAGCCCTGTTAATTGACATCTTCACTAAGTCAGTCACCAGAGATTATGGAGCTAATGTATTCTATCAATATGAGCCTGAGGTCAAATTCTTCCTTTCCCTTTTCTGGAGCTTAAACTTCTTAACTTGAACTAGATAAAATTCTTGACAGGGTAGATGGTAAAAGCATATTTCCCTTCAACAGAAGTTTAAGAACCACAATTCATAGTCTCAGAATAAGACATTGGACATTTAGAGTTGCGATCACTTCACTCAACATGCTGTGAACATTTGAAATTCGCTATCCCAGCTACCTGAGCATGCTCCATCATTGAGCATATTCAAGATTGAATTTAACTGATCTGTCGCTACACACAATATAAAGGAATATGTGACTCATGGAGCATGGTGGAATTGAAGAGGAAGATCAGCTCTGATGTTATTGAATAGTTGAATAGGTACAATGGGCTGAATGGCGAGTTCCTGTTCGTATATCTTATGTCCTTTTTGGAAAAAAAATCAAGATGTGGGAATAGGGGTATAGACAGGGTGGATAGCAAAAAGCTTTTTCCCAGAGTGGGGGACTCAATTACTAGGCGTCATGAGTTCAAAGTGAGAGGAGAAAAGTTTAAGGGAGATATGCGTGGAAAGTTCTTTACACAGAGGGTGGTGGGCGCCTGGAACGCGTTGCCAGTGGGGGTGGTAGACACAGACACGTTAGCGTCTTTTAAGATATATTTGGACAGGTACATGGATGGGCAGGGAGCAAATGGACACAGACCGTTAGAAAATAGATGACAGATTAGACAGAGGATCTTGATCGGCGCAGGCTTGGAGGGCCGAACGGCCTGTTCCTGTGCTGTAGGTTTCTTTGTTTCTTTGTTTCTTCTTTGAATACCTGACAAGAATGCTCTTCATTTCTCATTCATAGAGCCATAGAGTTAGAGAGTTGTACAGCACATAAACAGACTCTTCGCTCCATCTCATCATGCTGACCAGGTATCCTAGATAAGTATAATCCCATTTGCCAGAATTTTGTCTATATCCCTCTAAACTCTTCCTATTCATATAGCCATCCACATGCCTTATAAATGTTGTGATTGTACCAGCCTCCACTGCTTCCTCTGGCAGCTCATTCCATACACAATCACTCTCAGTGTGAAAATGTTGCCCCTTTAGAATCTTTTCCCCTCTCACTTTAAACCTATCACACAATCTGTACAATGTGGAAACAGGCCCTTTGAGCATCCCACCCAGATCCACCCACCTGATCTACATATCCCTGAATGCTATAGGAAATTTAGTACGGCCAATCCACCTATCTTGCAAATCTTTGGATTGTGGGAGGAAACTGCAGCGCCCAAAGGAAACCCACAGACACTGGGAGAATGTGCAAACTCCACACAGACAGTCACCCAGGGTGGGATCAAACCCAGGCCGCTGGCACTGTGAGGCAGTTGTGCTAACCACTGAGCCACCATGCCACCCTCTAGCTTTTGACATCCCCATCCCAGGGAAAAGATGGCAGATTTCTTTCCCTAAAAGGGGGGTGGTTAACAAGATGGGCTTTTGCAACAATTGCTGTCTATTTACCCTATCCATGCCTCTCATGATTTGATAAACTTCTATAAGGTCACCCCCTAGTCTTTGCGCTTCAGGGAAAATAGCCCCAACCTAATCAGCCTCTCCTTGTAGCTGAAACCCTCCAACCCCAGCAACAACATTGTAAATCTTTTTTGAGCCCTTTCAAGTTTTACAACATCCTTCCTATTATAGCAGGTCGATTCCTTGAACAGGGGAAGTAACAATACAGTGGGAAAGTCGTTGGATTAGTAGTCCTGATGTCCAGGTCAACATCTCGGAACATAGATTAAATCTCACCAAGTCAGCTACTGGGAGTTAAATCCAATGAATAAAATCTGGAATTAAGAGTCTAATGATGACTATGAATCTGCTGTCGATTGCTAGAAAAACACATCTGTTTCACAAATGTCCTTTCAGCAATGAACCTGCTATATTTACTTGATTGGACCGGCATGTGACTCCAGGCTGACACAAATGAAGCCTGAATGAGAAATTTACTGAGCGTCATTCCCCCGGTATCTACAGCCCTCTCCTGGCACAGTGGTAACATTTCCCCCCTCCCTTGTCTAGAAGGCTTATGTTCAAATCCTACCTACTCCAGAGATTTGTGATTGATTAGGAAAATATCTGAAATTGAAACTTGCTCTCAGTAATGGTGACTACAAAACTATCAGCAATTGTTGCAAAAACCCATCTTGTTAACCAGCCCCCTTTTAGGGAAAGAAATCTGCCATCTTTACTCATTCTGGCCTGCATATGACTCTTCTGGCAATGTGGCTGACTCTTAAGTACTCTCTGAAAGGGCCTTGCACTGCTTATTTCAAAGGCAATCAAGAATAGGAATAAAGATTTTGAAGAAGTGCTTGGTGGTGAGCCTTTTACTATAAACACCTCAGTTTGTGCGGTGAAGGCACACTGCTCATGCTGCGTCAACAGTTTCAGGATTTCAGTGCAGTAACAATGAACTTATGCAGATAAACGTCCAAATCGAGATTATGCATGAAGGTCTTGTGGAAGTGCTTTAAAATGATGGAGGAATTAGGTTAGGAGCACTCTTGAAGAAGTGTTGGTGAGTTGCTGCATCCTGTAGATAGCATTAGTACATCCTATACATTTGCATTTGTGTTCTATCAGTTGACAACTTCCTCACATGTAATTCAGAAGTAATGAGATGAGGGTTGAATATTTTGTATATTTGATTTTCTTCAAAGCAATGCAGAGTTATCACTAGTTTTGAAGTGTGCAGGAGCTTTATTTACAGAATTTTATGCAGTGCTTTACAATGTCTGTACCATTGGAAGGTACATATCTTTTTTGTTCTTTATTTAAAACTGTGAATTGAGTTTTAATTAGCCAAATTATATGCGAATGATTTATAACTGCATCTGTAGCTAGAGTCTGATTACTTCTAACAAATAGTGATTCTTGTTCACTACAGAAAGCTTCTATAACTCTAGTCAGGCGAATTGAGAAACTTTGTATACTTTATAAACTGCTGCGATGATTTTGAGAAACCAAGGCATGAATTCCAGTGGGCTATCCCAGAGAGCTACTACAGCCAACTTCCCCGCTCAGCTTCTAGTAGCTTCTCAATATTTCAAATCAAACATGTTATGACACATGTCTGGACTAGATGAGACTTGAACCTGGGCCTGTCTATTTAGCTTCAAGCACAGAAGGCAAAGATCATTTGCTGGACAAACATAATCAAACACAAAACAATTGAAGCATTGAACGAGGGTGGCACAGTGGTTAGTATTGCTGCCTCTCAGCATTAGACATGCAAGTTCATTCCAACCTTGAGCAGTTGCCTTTGGGTTAGCCATGGGAAATACAGAGTTACAGCAATAAAGTAGTGGGATTGGGCTGGGTAGGATGCAGTTTGGAAAATGGGCTGAATGGCCTGCTTCCACACTGTAGGGATTCTATGAAAAAGTAAGTTTGTTACAAATGAGGATAGTTGACAACAGTGCTAATAGAAAAGTAGATAGCTCAGTCCTCTCTCTACTTAGTAGCTTTGAATCTACCATCCAGTAAGGGTTTCCGAATGCTGTTCAACTTCACTTCCCATTTCCAAAGACCATCAGGGCCTGTTCCCCAACCTAATTGAAACTCTAATAGGTCTGCAGTCATGTTATTTCTCAAATACACTGCACAGACCTTGAAATGACTGTAAGTTAAATGCTTGCCAAGGAGGATTGGTGATTCCTGATTATCTGGTGCTTCCTGTTCACTTCTTGATAGACATGAATCCAGAAAGAAAATTTCCCTTTCAGGAGATATTCCTGAATTGAATGGGTAGCCATCAGGTCACTCAAAATGGGGAAGAATTCAGCACATAGTCATGGACAAGCCTGTGAATTTGCCCAATACAGCTTCAGTTTTCTTTATCATTTTCAACATTGATGGGTGAAATCATTCTGTGATATTGCCATATCCACACTTAATGTATGGCTAAGTTTTACAGAGACTTCAGCTCATTTATTTTTATGGAGCTACACATCCATTAATGGAAAAGAAACTTTCACACAAACATTTTAAGCAATGGGTGGCACAGTGGTTAGCATTTCTGCCTTGCAGTACTGAGGGACCCAGCTACTATTCCAGCCTCGAACAGTTGTCTGTGTGGTGTTTGCAATTTCTCCCTGTGTATGTATGGGTTTCCTTTAGGTGCTACAGTTTTCTACCATGGAACAAAGGATGTGCATGTTAGGTGGATTGACCATGCTAAAAATGCTCTATTGTGTCCAGGGATATGCAGGGTTGGTGGGTTAGCCATGGTTAAATTCCTCTTGCTGAGTTATAGGGTTTGGGTAGGAATAGGACGGTCTATGGAGGGTCAGTGCAGACTTGATGGGCTGAATGGCTCCTTCCTGCACAGTAAGGGTTCCATTGTTCTAATCATGAAATTCCATCATGTCAACATGATTCAACTCTATATGTTTCTTTTCACTTGGAATGTGGGCATTGATGGCTGAATGTGGCAGGATTGCAGAGCTTAGACCTGATCTGTTGGTTGTGGGATTGCTTCGCTCTACCTGTCTCATGTTGCTTAGGCAAGTAGTCCTGTTTTGTACCTTCCCCAGATTGACGCCTCTTCTTCACATAAGCCTGGTGCTGTTCCCAGCATGCTCTCCTGCACTCTCCATTGAACCAGGGTTGATGGTAATGGTTGAGTGGTGGATATGACAGGCCATGACATAGCAGATTGTGCTGGAGTACAACTCTGCTGCTGTTTATGGCTCACAGTGCCTCATGGATGCCCAGTCTTGAGTTACGAGATCTGCTCAAAGTCTGTCCCATTTAGCACGGTGACAATGCCACACAACACAATGGAGGGTACTCTCAACATGAAGTTGGGACTTTGTCTGCAAGGACTGTGCGGTAGTCACTCTCACCAATACGGTCATGGACAGATGCATCTGCAGCCAGGAGTTTTGTAAGAATGAGGTCAAATATGTTTTTCCCTCTTGTTAGTTCCTTCACCACCTCCAGTAGATCCAGTCCAGCAGCTATGTCCTTTAGGACCTGATCAGCTTGATCAGTATTACTGCTGCCAACTGACTCTTAGTGTTGAACATTGAGATTCCCTGAGCCAGAGTACATTTTGTACCCTTATTATCCTCAGAACATCCTCCCAATGTTGATCCACACGGAGGAGTACAAATTCTTCAGCTGTGTGAGGACAGTATCTGGTAATCAGTAGGAGGTTTCCTCACCCATGTTTAACCTGAAGCCACAAGACTTCATGGAGTGCATAGTCAATGATAAGGACTCCCAGGTCAACTCCCTCCAGAACTTATAAAATTGTGCTGCCACCTCTGGGTCTATCCTGCCAGTGGGATGGGACATATAGTGGTGCTAGAACGGGGTGGCATGGTGGCTCAGTCATTAGTACTGCTGCCTTACAGCACCATAGACACGGGTTTGATTCCACCTTTGGGCGACAGGCTACGTAGAGTTCGCACATTCTCCCTGTGTCTACATGGGTTTCCTCCGGGTGGTCCAGATTCCCCCCATGGTCTAAAGATGTGCAGGATAAGTAAATAAGATAATAAAGTGTGAGGCTGGATGAACACAGCAGGCCAAACAACATCTCAGGAGCACAAAAGCTGACGTTTCGGGCCTAGACCCTTCATCAGAGAGGGGGATGGGGTGAGGGTTCTGGAATAAATAGGGAGAGAGGGGGAGGCGGACTGAAGATGGAGAGAAAAGAAGATAGGTGGAGAGGAGAGTATAGGTGGGAGGTAGGGAGGGGATAGGTCAGTCCAGGGAAGACGGACAGGTCAAGGAGGTGGGATGAGGTTAGTAGGTAGGAGATGGAGGTGCAGCTTGGGGTGGGAGGAAGGGATGGTTGAGAGGAAGAACAGGTTAGGGAGGCAGAGACAGGCTGGGCTGGTTTTGGGATGCAGTGAGGGGAGGGGAAGAGCTGGGCTGGTTGTGTGGTGCAGTGGGGGGAGGGGACGAACTTGGCTGGTTTTGGGATGTGGTGGGGGAAGGGGAGATTTTGAAGCTGGTGAAGTCCACATTGATACCATTGGGCTGCAGGGTTCCCAAGCGGAATATGAGTTGCTGTTCCTGCAACCTTCGGGTGGCATCATTGTGGCATTGCAGGAGGCCCATGATGGACATGTCATCTAAAGAATGGGAGGGGGAGTGGAAATGGTTCATGACTGGAAGGTGCAGTTGTTGCACCTCCCAGTCGCGAACCATTTCAACTGCACCTCCTTGTCGCGAACCATTTTAACTCCCCCTCCCATTTTTTAGATGACATGTCCATCATTGGCCTCCTGCAGTGCCACAATGATGCCACCCGAAGGTTGCAAGAACAGCAACTCATATTCCGCTTGGGAACCCTGCAGCCCAATGAGATCAATGTGGACTTCACCAGCTTCAAAATCTCCCCTTCCCCCACCGCATCCCAAAACAAGCCCAGTTCGTCCCCTCCCCCCACTGCACCACACAACCAGCCCAGCTCTTCCCCTCCACCCACTGCATCCCAAAACCAGCCCAGCCTGTCTCTGCCTCCCTAACCTGTTCTTCCTCTCACCCATCCCTTCCTCCCACCCCAAGCCGCACCTCCATTTCCTACCTACTAACCTCATCCCACCTCCTTGACCTGTCCGTCTTCCCTGGACTGACCTATCCCCTCCCTGCCTCCCCACCCATAGTCTCCTCTCCACCTATCTTCTTCTCTCTCCATCTTCGGTCCGCCTCCCCCTCTCTCCCTATTTATTCCAGTTCCCCCTCCCCATCCTCCTCTCTGATGAAGGGTCTAGGCCTGAAACGTCAGCTTTTGTGCTCCTGAGATGCTGCTTGGCCTGCTGTGTTCATCCAGCTTCACACTTTATTATCTTGGATTCTCCAGCATCTGCAGTTCCATTATCTCTGCAGGTTAAGCGAGTTAGTCATGGAAAATGCAGAGTTACAGGGATAGGGTAAGATGCTGTTTGGACGGTCAGCGTGGTCTTGATGAGCTGAATGCCTGGCTTCCACGCTGTAGGGATTCTATGATGGTAGTGTCTATTATCACATTAACATTGGTTGTAAGGTATGTTTCTGTGAGTGTGACTATGTCGGGCTGTTGCTTGACTAGTCTGTGAGACAGCTCTCCCAAATTTGGTACTGGCCCCAGATGTTAGTGAGGAGAACTTGGCAGAGTCAACAGAGCAGTTTCTGTCTTTGTCTTCGTCACCGCCAGGTGTTTCGTTCAGTTTCATTTCTTTCTTGAGACTTCATAACGATGGCCATGACCGAGTGTAGGCCATTTCAGATGACAGCTACCGAATCAACTATTTTGCTCTGGGTCTGGAATCGCAGATTAGCCAGACCAAATGAGGATGGAAGATTTCTTTCCCTGAAGAACATTGGTGAGCTGGGTGGGTTTTACCAATAATCGACTCACGGTCACCAGTGGATTGTTAATTCAGGTGTTTTTTCATTGAATTGAAATTCCATCTGCTGTGGTGAGATTCAAACCTGGGTCCCCGGAACATTAGCTGAGTTTCTAGATTAATAGTCACAGGATAATACCACTAAAACATCTCCTCCCCAAGATTCACTAAATGTTTCATTTGAGATGCATTTAATGAGTAGTTCCTTACTATTTTTCCAGCAGAAAAGCCAAAATTCATGATTAATCAACAGAGAACAGGCTCAGATTCCAGCGACAACTGTTACAGTTTTTTGATCAAGATGTTTATTGAGACATTATTCGACTGCCATCTAATAAATTTATCCTGGTGAGTCTACACTTAAAAATGTTCAAAAATATCTTTGTTTAGCTTGGGAGAGGCTGAGAGCAGAGCCTGGCATTTAAATAAAATAATGGGGAAGAAATGTCCAGTTTTTCTGTTTATCGATTTCATCCTCTGATCTATCATCAAAAATGTTCCCGATAAAGTTCCTTTGATAATACCAGAAACACAGCTTGAATTTAGAAGGGATTAATCACAGCATTTAAGTTCCTGTATAATTGGTCTTTTAAAAGGAGAGCAAAATGTCGAAAGCTGCATGAAGCCATTCGTGAGAAAGGCAGAATGTCCACAGTTGAATGTTCTGAGTGGGATAAGGTTACAAAACCATTTTCATAATGTTCTTCCACTCAGTTAGCAGTTTTGTTAAGGTTATGCTGCCACTAGAATTCTGAGCATGTGCCTGCATTTGTTCATCTTCACTTCTTTATTTTTTCTATATTTTTTCTTTGTGGTTGGATAGACTGGCCACTGCTGCCTTGCTCTGTCCCTGGGTCACTGGGCAATAGGAAAGGATCAGTCTGCCCCCTAGATTGCATCTTGCCACAATAAGGAGAGAAGAGAGCAACTGGCAATGCTTTTCTCAGAGAGGGGAAGGTTAAATATACATCTAGTAAAGGTGCTCAAAATTATAGTGGACTGCATCAGTAGAATAGAGAGAAGTATGCCTCCATTGGAAGAAAGTTATATGTTATTACGGTCTTGGTTCAAATATAGACAAAAGAGCTGAACAGCAGAGGTGAGGTGAGAGTGACGGCCCTTAAAACTGAGGCTGCATTTAACTGAATATGGCATCAAGGAATCATTGCAAAATTGAATCCAATGGGAATCAGAGGGGAAACCCTCCATTAGTTGGAGTCATAACTAGCTCAAAAGAAGATTGTTGTTGCTGTTACTTATCGGTTGTTCTCAGTCCCAGGATATCGCTGCAGGGATTCCTCAGGATAATGTCATCTTCAGTTGCTTCACCAATAGCCTTCTACTATCTTAAGTTCAGAAAAATCGATGTTCACTGGCAAATGGACAATCATGACTCCTCAGATACTGAAGTAGTCTGTGTCCAAATGCAGCAAGACATGGACAACATCCAACATTTTGGTCGTTAAATAACAAGTGTCAGACAATGACCATCTCCCAAATAGTGACAATCTGACCATCTCCTCTTGACATTACTGTCATGAGTTCCAATTATCAACATCTTGGGGACTACCATTGGCCAAAAACTGATTAGGATTAGCTATATAAATACAATCATTTTGAGAGTGGATCAGAAGCTGAGAATTCTGAAATGAATAACTTACAGTCTAACTGCCTAAAGCCCACCTGCCAAGATGTTTGGACTGTTATGGAATACTCCTCACTTTCCAGGATGTGTGTGACTCCAAAAAAACTCAAGAAGTTGAAATGAAGACAAAACACTGCAGATGCTGCAATTGAATAAAAATTGAGTAAGTTTCCAACAGATGTTAACTGACGGATCCAGAGAAACCAAGTATCCGGTGGTTGCTATGGGCAGTGCCAGTATAAACACAGCCTTTGGGAATGCAGTCCAATGTCCCGGCAACTGCGCTTTGATTCCAACCCTCCCCAGCTAACTGTTAGTCCCTTTGTGAAAGCTGTGTTGAAATTGTAATGGTCACTCTGAAAATATCAACCTCCGTAATGGACAAGAATTCCTCTGTCAATCAGACCAGTGCAATTTCACCTCCCTTTTACATCTCAGAACAAGTGAGAGTTTTGTGAACAATTCTGTTGGCAAAACTACAAGTTAGATCAGTCAATAATTCTTACACCCTGGCGCCAGAAGCGTTTATTCTGATGATTTTTTTTATATATGCTCTACATCGATGTCCTGCTAGGCACATTAAAGGCAATGAATTAATGATGTTTTTCTTTGTGTCGGGGATAATCAAATATGGTGATGATGCAGATCTGATGAAACATTAGAGGGAGATGATACTGCCGGGAAGAGGAATTTAAAGGGCAGCTTGGGTGCTCGGATGGATGAGAGAGTGAATCCAACTTAACTCTCTTTCAGTGATACCTGTCTCTGCCTCCCTAACCTGTTCTTCCTCTCACCCATCCCTTCCTCCCACCCCAAGCCGCACCTCCATCTCCTACCTACTGGCCTCATCCCGCCTCCTTGACCTGTCCGTCTTCCCTGGACTGACCTATCCCCTCCCTACCTCCCCACCTATACTCTCCTCCACACCTATCTTCTTTTCTCTCCATCTTCGGTCCGCCTCCCCCTCTCTCCCTATTTATTCCAGAACCCTCACCCCATCCCCCTCTCTGATGAAGGGTCTAGGCCCAAAACGTCAGCTTTTGTGCTCCTGAGATGCTGTTTGGCGTGCTGTGTTCATCCAGCCTGACACTTCATTAACTCTCTTTCAATTGGCTTGATTCGCAAAGGTTACGTCACTCAGTTTTCACCTACAAGCACCACAGCCCACTGCACATCTGTGCTGTCTACACCTCTGCACCTTTCAACATCACAGCCCCGCCCTATCACCCTTCCCCTACCCTTCTCCAGTACCATGCAACAGAGATGGGTGAGGAGGCAGCTGGCACCCACCACGGTATGGAAAAATGGTCCTCACTGGCCAAGCCCAAATTCACATGTCATCGAGATGGATTAATTTTTGTTTAGGATTTGTTTGCAGTTTCAAGTGGATAAAGCTGGCACTAAGGCCACATCTGGGGCTGTTCCTTTCTGCTTTCAACTCAATTACTGGGATCCTCCGTCGACATCATGTGGAGAAAAAGTACATTGCTACAGACTCTTTAACCACAAGAAGAATCTCTGACTCTGACTGCTTTGGGCACTGGTTTGAAAACATGAACAGCTAAAAGAAATTATTCAACTTGCCAGGTCACAACATTTGAGATCATACAGACTTCAGTGTGCACCGTGGATATTCTTTCACTCATTGAATAGCTGACAATGCCTGTTAACCAGCCTCACCATCTCCCACCCACTCCCGTGCCTGGCTCACCCTAAGGTCTGGCGTTATTTTGATATTACTTGTACTTCGTTTTGTGTTGGTGGTTGGCATTAGCTTGTGGCCCCTAAAATAGGAGCAAACTGAAACTAGTAACTGAATTAGGGAATGCAATTTGGTGATGCCTATCTTTGTATAATAATGTTTCCAGAAGTGTGTAAAGATTAGCTCCAGTTCAATCTTACGTTAGCTGACTTTCTGGAAGATAATGTCCAGTGCTTCTTCATTTCTCTCTACCAAATCTTCTTCACAGCTTGTTCTAAACACAAAATAATTGGACACAACATCAACTGGTGGCACATCTGATTGGTCAATGACATCTTAAGTATTGTCTGAATTCTTGACTGAAGTGTGGAAACCCAGTTTTGATACAATATGTCTTTTGTTCAATGGAAAGATGTTTTTGGATTAGCAAATCAACAAAGTTTGAGTTGTCCAATGTGGAACACGGAAGTGTGGCATGTCTTAACGTCATATTTTTGTTTGCTTTTACAGGCTGGGGAAAGGCACACATCAACAGAATGTAGAAGAGGCATAATAATCCATTCCTGACTGTAAGAATTAGACTCTTAACGTTATTCACCTGTGAAAAATATGTTTGGCAATTCACTGCCCACATATCCTGGCTGAGTGTGAATACATATCAGGTGTTGTGTATTCCTCAATTGGGCGACAATATTAATTGATTAATCAAATTTAATGACAAATTCAATTAGGTGTACGAACTAAACATATAATATCTGAAGAAACCTGTGTTGATCCTTTCATGGAGCTTCTTATATAAAAGAAAGCCAGGAGTACTTTAAGCAGAAAATATTTTGATGGGATTTTCCATTCCCTCTATATCGTCGCTGTTGGTATCTGAGGAAGTATATAAAGAATGATAAATCTACCTCAATGTATAATTCTAGGATTATTTGAAATTCTGTGTGTACAATCAAATGGTTTATGGCTCAATGAACAATGCACTGAGCAATGTAGATTAGGAAGGTCCTAGAATGAGTCCTTCATCTGTGCTCAGTGGAATGCTTGAAGCTAGGGTCCCTTGTATAGGTGCGCCGAAAGATGATCTGTCCTGGCACTTTGCACTGAGAAAAATCAACTGGAATGCTTGTCTTTTTCACAGGCCTCCAAGTGGAGATCCAGATCCATTACTGTTTGTAATTTTTATTAATGACTTGGACGAGGGAATTGAAGGATGGGTCAGCAAGTTTGCAGACGACACAAAGGTCGGAGGTGTCGTTGACAGTGTAGAGGGCTGTTGTAGGCTGCAGCGGGACATTGACAGGATGCAGAGATGGGCTGAGAGGTGGCAGATGGAGTTCAACCTGGATAAATGCGAGGTGATGCATTTTGGAAGGTCGAATTTGAAAGCTGAGTACAGGATTAAGGATAGGATTCTTGGCAGCGTGGAGGAACAGAGGGATCTTGGTGTGCAGATACATAGATCCCTTAAAATGGCCACCCAAGTGGACAGGGTTGTTAAGAAAGCATATGGTGTTTTGGCTTTCATTAACAGGGGGATTGAGTTTAAGAGTCGTGAGATCTTGTTGCAGCTCTATAAAACTTTGGTTAGACCGCACTTGGAATACTGCGTCCAGTTCTGGGCGCCCTATTATAGGAAAGATGTGGATGCTTTGGAGAGGGTTCAGAGGAGGTTTACCAGGATGCTGCCTGGACTGGAGGGCTTATCTTATGAAGAGAGGTTGACTGAGCTCGGTCTCTTTTCATTGGAGAAAAGGAGGAGGAGAGGGGACCTAATTGAGGTATACAAGATAATGAGAGGCATAGATAGAGTTGATAGCCAGAGACTATTTCCCAGGGCAGAAATGGCTAGCACGAGGGGTCATAGTTTTAAGCTGGTTGGTGGAAAGTATAGAGGGGATGTCAGAGGCAGGTTCTTTACGCAGAGAGTTGTGAGAGCATGGAATGCGTTGCCAGCAGCAGTTGTGGAAGCAAGGTCATTGGGGTCATTTAAGAGACTGCTGGACATGTATATGGTCACAGAAATTTGAGGGTGCATACATGAGGATCAATGGTCAGCACAACATTGTGGGCTGAAGGGCCTGTTCTGTGCTGTACTGTTCTATGTTCTATGTTCTATTTGCTAAAGGCTGCGACAGGATGTTTCCATCTCTGTAATGTCAAGTACCTCATCCTGTCACCTCAGTCCTTCTGCTACTGATATATCTTCTCTGTCCTTGTCATTCACTCCTGGCTGGACTCTAAACCTCCGTATTGTATCTTTCTGAAATCATTCAGAACACAACTGCCTCTCTCCTTGGTTTCGTTGATTATCAGACCGGGCTGCTTGTTAGGAAATTTTGTCAGTTTGGGATGCAATAGAAACAGAGAAAACAGTATCAGGAGTTGGCCATTTAGCCCTTAAAGTTTGCTCCCACCATTCAAAATGATCGTAGCTGATTATCCAACACAACACCTTGTTTCCACTTCTGCACCATACACATTGATCCCTTTTGCTCTAAGTGTTGTCTCCACCGCTGTTTTGAAAGCATTCAATATTTTCAGCTCAGCTGGTTTCTGTAGCAGATAGTTCAATTCTCTGGGTGAAGAACTTTCTCCTCCTCTCAGTTCTAAAAGGCCTTCTCTATATCTTTAGAAAATAAGCCCTGGTTCTGGGCCCCCTGGTCATTGGGAACACTCTTTCTGCATTTATCCTGACTAGTCCTACTAGAATTTTATAAGTTTCTGTGAGACTCCTCCTGCCCCTTATTCTTCTAAACACAAGTCTCCCATCATGAGTGGTAAGGGCGTGGAACACCCTGCCTGCCAATATAGTTAACTCAGCAACATTAGGGGCATTTAAACAGTCCTTGGATAAGCATATGGATGATGATGGGATAGTGTAGGGGGAGGGGCTTAAATTAGTTCACAGGTCAGCGCAACGTTGAGGGCTGAAGGGCCAGTTCTGCGTTGTATTGTTCTATGTTCTATGTTCATATGTCAATCATGCTACCCCAGGAATCAGTTGGCAAACCTTTGTTGCACTCCATCAACAACCAAAACATCTCTCCTTAGATAAGGAGGTCATAACAGCATATAATACTCCATGTACGGTCTCACCAAGGCCTGATACAATTACAACAAGACATCCCTGCTCCTGCATGTGAATCGGAAGGACAATATACTTTCTTCACCATCTGCTGCACCTGCATGCTCACTTTCAATGTCTGGCGTACAAGGACATCAAGGTCTCACTGCACCTTCCCCTTTCCCCAATCTATGACCTTCCTGTTTTTGCCACCGTCGTGGATAACTTTACATTTATTTGCATTATACTTCATTTGCCATGCATTTTCCCATTCACCCGACTTGTCCAACTCACATTAAATCACATTTAAATTACCTTGTTTCTAGTATGTATTAACCCTTTCCCTAGCCACCTGTGGGTCTAATGTCACATGTAGGCCAGACCAGGCAAGGATGTCAGTTTCCTTCCCTAAAGGACGTTACTGGACTAGGCAGTTATTTTCAGGCAATTGACAATGGATTCATGGTTATCATTAGATTCTTATTTCCAGATTATTACAGAATTCAGATTCCACTATGTGCCATGGCAGGATTTGAATCCATGTCCCCAACACCTTACCTGGATTTCTGGATTAACAGTCCAGTAATAATACCTCTAGGCCATCGCTTCTCCATTTTTCTCCAAACAGAGGAGGCTTGGGGAGGATTTAATTGCAGTGAACAAGTTTGTAAGGGACTTGGATAAAGTGGAGAGACAAAGCATCTTTGCCTTAGCTGAGAATCAATGTCAAGGTTTAAATTTAAAAAGGTTTGTGGAAATATTTGACATATGATGATATATAAACATTTCAACCAGAGTGTGGCATGGATCTAGAACTCACTGCCATAAATAGTGATAGAAACTGGAGCCCTCAACTCAATTAAAAGCTATCTGGATCACTTCAAGCAGCCTGCAGGAATATGGACCAAGTGATGGAAAACTGGATTAGGCTGGATTGTTTGTTTTATGGCCAATAGAGGCATGATGGGTAGAATAGCGTCCTTCTATGCTGTTCATTTTCTTACATTTTCTAAATGCCTGAAAAGAAGGAATTACATGCCTGTTAAGAAGATGGAAGAGGTGGAGAGCAGGTATGGCAATATGAGAATTACTCCTTAGGGGAACCAGCATGTATTTGATGGATTGAGTGGTCTTCTGTGTTGTAACAATTCTATGATTCTAGGAAGGAAGTCAGAAAATATTTATTTAATGGTTATATGAATAGGAAGGGTTTAGAGGGATACGAGACAAATGTTGGCAAATGGGAACAGATTAATTAAGGATATCTTGTCAGCATGGGTGAATTGGGCAAAAGGGTCTGTTTCAGTGCTGCTCAGCTCTATCACCCAATGACTCTTCTCAATAGGTAGCAGAAATGTGGAATTCTCTTCCAAACCAAAACTGTGGGTAGTGGCATTCATAAATGAATTGGCAGATTTTTCTTAAAGGAAGGTAATGGGAATATGGAGGCAAGGTAGACAAATGGAGCTGAGGAACAGATTAGCTGTGATCTCGTTGAATAGTGGAACAAGATGAAGGAACTGAAGTTTCAGGGCAAATAGGCTTTCAGGAGCACTTCTGTTTCACTTGTGTCTGCATCACAAACTAACATGTATATTTTATCAATTTATTTTACTGTTCACAATGTGATAATGTGATATACCCAGTTATTTTTGATTGAGGGATGGTTTTTGATCAGAACACGAGCGATAAATCCGATGTTGTTTGAAATAAAACCTTGGAAGACTTTGCTATCACCTGGGATATTGATTTAAGCTCTCATCAGAAAGAAAGCTCCCTCAACAGTGCAATATTTCGTCAGTTGTGGTGTTTATGTACTTCAGACCTGGAGTGGGGCTTGAAGCCAAGAGGTAAGAGTGCCATCAATTGATCCACAGCTAACAATATACACGTTTTCTTTCAGTTGAATAAAACATGCTGCATGCACTAAGTATGCCATGAATTGTCACCCTACGGCAAATCACTTCTGCCTATCACCGTTATCATGTAAACCACCCCTTGCCCTTGTACCACCCAACTTAAAAGAATTATTGGGCATTCCAAAACAACTCTGGCATTTCCAGGACATAAAGATTAATCTCTGAACACTGCTCTGAGCAAATCAGGGGAGATGCTACCGGAAAGCTGAAAAAAAAGGTGTTTTCATTTTCATTCTTCCATTGCAAGGAAAGATTAAATAAAAGTTTGCCAGGTAGATAGAGAGGCATGCTTGATGGTGGGAGATCATGTAATGTACATTCCAGGGATACCTCCAATTACAGTTGCTACCCCTTGCATTAGCCTGGAATAAATATCACTGGCGTACAAAATCGAATACATTTGAACAGGGAAGGAATGGGTAGACAACTTCCGTCTCTGGCACCATGCTAGCAGGAGCGGAGTTTTGTATCCATTTGAGACTCCAGCACTCACTGAGTTAAAGCCAGTGAACTGGCATTCAACATTGACTGTCAATGCAAGGTTTGCTTCTGTTGTTTCCACCTGATTGCCATGTGGCACCAGTGGTGCTGTCTCTGCTGCCCTGGCATTATGTTGAGGTATTTTAACAAGGTTGTTTATTTCTCCTTGCCATTGTATAAAACACCCTGCAGCTACAGACCAGAAAGGGATCAAACTCAGCTTGGAAGCAACTGTGGTCTTTTTTTTATTTTAAGAGACACTTCTTTAAAGTGGATTGTAAACAAAATCACTAACTGGCTAGTTCTGTGAATTAGAAGAGACAGAAGAGATGATCACATGTGAATGTCTCTTAAACACCATGCAAGGCATTCAGATTAGTTAAAAGGTGCACTTTTTAAATCTTGTGTAGATATAGGCTTGAGTAAACTTTCTGCTTTGAGTGAACTCCCTGAAATTTGCCTGCTTCTCAACAATGACAAGAAGTCTCAACTTCACGTTTTGGCCTGATAGAAGTTGCTAACAATCCATGTTCAACTTATATCAATGGATTTGAGTCTTTTGTTGATGAACACTGGAACACAGGCAATTGGTGTTCAGCAACTGTCTCTTTGCAATGTTTTCCAAAATGGCTGAAAGGTTTTGATTAACTGTAATTGTCAATCCACACATATTTGTCTCAGTCACTCTCGCAAACCCTCGGGTTAGTTTTGTACAATATCTTTGTACCTGTAAAGTTACGCGCGTGGTAAACCCTTGGGTGTTTATAAATAGTGAGGGCCTTAGCCTGGTCACACCCCCAGGACAAACTGACTCTGTGATACGAAGCAATAGTCACAGTAATTCTCAATACAGCAAACTAACAAGGTTGACAAGTTGTACAGCTTATCCAGTGTGAGTGCCTTTGTTGACTATAATGGAGTTTGTCGCAACAGTTTGTAAATAACAAGATTTGATCTGTTCACCCTTTTGTATATTTATGAGTTCCTCTGTGTATTTACTTCTTTTCAGTGGAGCAGTCATTTCATCAGTTGGGACCGACATCAGGCAATATTGCCTGCAAATGACATGTGCCCCATTATGGAAGAAGAGTTTATCATGCTCATATCCAATTACCTGGACTGGTTTTTAACAGAGAACTTGTTGATTCCTTTATAATAAACAATTTAAGACCTTGGTTCAAATGCCAGAATAGCAGAGAAACAATTTTTTCTGATAACATTCCAGTACACTTTGCAGTCAAATCTATCTCGCAGAAAGTCAGGAGAAAGCAAACTTCCCTTCAAGGGTTTTCACCTATGACTCTACTGGTAGCAGTTCCATCTCTGAGTTAGAACATTACAGGGTCAAAACTGACTCCTGAGGCTTAAATGCAAAATCCAGACTTGTGGTGCAGCATTGTAGGGAAGTGGTGCCTTTAAATCTGGCCTGCTTCTGCCGCCTCAAGTGGATGTAAAATATTGTTAAGATCAAGATGGAAGTTCTTCCTGCTGTGACTTCAGGATGTAAATGAAGGTATAGAAACTCATGTTCCTTATTAAAATAATTACTTTTGTCAGCCACCTAATATTGAATATTTGTGTACAATCTATAATGTATTCCATTTTATCAAATGTAGCAACCCGTGAATTGTATATCTCTTCTCATTATATTTGTCATCCTGTGGCCATGGGCATTGCTATTGGTAACGCAGGTATAGGGTCAGAATGTTGGGTTAGATTTCCAGGTGATCACTTGGGTTGGGCAGCAGGTGGGTGGAGTGACTCCCCTGAAGGTCCAATGAAAGCAATGTCAGCCCTGAGCGTTGCATCTCATTTCAAGTGGCACGGTGGCTCAATGGTTATCACTGTTGCCTCACAGCGCAAGGGACCCAGGTTTGATTCCACCCTCGGGCAATTGCCTTTGCGGAGCTTGCATGTTCTCCCCATGTCTGCATGGGTTTGTTCTGGTTTACTCCCACAGTCCAAAGATGTGCAAGTTAGGTGGGTTTGCCATGCTACATTGCCCATAGTGTTCAGGGATTAGGTGGGTTATAGGGGTATAGGTCTGGGTGGGATGTTCCAAAGGGTCGGTGTGGGCTTGTTGGGATGAAGAGGTTTTGGAATGGCTTGTCAATTGGAAGGGATAGAAAATCCAGCAGCTCCACCAGATGAAGCATATTTGTGGAGGAGATGTTTCCCAGAGATCATTTTGAATGGCTGGCAGTTTTCGGACAGGTCAAAGAATGCATGAAAGTTCTACATTTCTTACAAAGGTTACCTTTAAAACATTTCCTCTTGTGGTTCGTTCAAGAAGAGCATACAAGTTGGCTGTTGGGACATGAGTAATTCTTAGCCTAACTAGGTTCTTGGCCTGTTTCTGGAAGGTACCCATCCAAGCCAATTCAAGGAGCACACAAAAGTGGTAGATGGCAGAAACAGTAAGCGGTGCACTGCTGTTGCTCAGTTCACATTGGCTTAAAAATCAACCCACTACAACTTTAAACCGGTGACTGAGTTATTTAATTCCTTGACTCAAACTCTCCCAATCATTCCCATTCAAAGGAAACATGCACTTCGATCTCAATTGTACAAAGCCACTGGAGATCTCATAAAGTCAGCCATCATAGTGAGCTGTGAATCTAGCATTTAATTGATAGTGCTGTGTTAAAATATTGAAACATGAAGACTTAGACATTGGCCAATGTAGTGACCTTCTAAGCATACAAAATGGCCATTAAGAAGTGGAAATACATTATGGATAGAAAAAAAAAGAGCTTTTCCAACACTTAAAGTCAGAGTAAATTCTTTTGGACGTGCCTTCTTGGGCAGTTTTTTTTGTCAATACTGAAACCATGCTATAGCCCTTGAAGGGTTAAGAGAAAGGTTTTAATCTTAGCTGGTGCACCCAGTAATCAATGATGTTTCACAATGAGCCAATCATGCAAATCTGTGATACTTCCACTGTGATCTTTTTTTAATTATAACACATTCTTTACATCTGTCCTGCTGAATATCTTTTAATTGCAATAACACTTCCAGGAGTTTTAGGCCTAGCCCTACCCCCACCTCGATCAGACATTTCTGAAAGTGACTCTGAAGAAACAGACTGAACTCACAGCTGGAAATTCGTCAAGGTTCATTTACATTTTTACATGATTAATTTGAATTTAATATCTTAATTCAAAACCTGATTAATTTAAATAAAATTTTGATGGTGCCCTAGTTCTAATAAACATCGAAGTAATTAGATTGCACTTAATGTGATTCCCACTCACCTCCCCACCCCCCACCCCCACCCCATCATTTAAGACAGCTATAGTTCTAGGCTTGGGATTTGTACAAAACCTTTTAGACAAACTCTGTGGATCTGCTTTGCTATTACAAGGTGCAGCTGATGATCATGGGGGTGATTAGATTAAAAATGTGGCTCAGATCTACCGTTTCCTCAATGCAAGTTGATCAATTTGAACAGCATTCCTGACTGAGGCTCGACCCTTCCTTGAGCTGGGTTTTACCGTTACTTTCATAACCTTCAGAGTCAGGTAGCCAGCAGCGGTAAAAGATTCATCCTGTCTCTGGGTGGGGAGGGGTGGTGGCTAGATCAGGGAATGAGTGAAGAAATTGGCAACATTGGCATGGTAGGTTTATCTCAGTGCAGGTCAAATGACATTAACTAGGCACTCAGCTTACTAAAAATCAGTTACTTTTAATTATTGAGGGACATAACTGAAAGAGCTAGGCTTATGCACTGCAGATGGAGGAAGGTTGACAACGTTAGTGCAAAAAGTAAAGGTACATTAAGAGGTAGCAACTAAGCAAAACAAAAGTCTCCAACAATTGTTGATTATGGAAATAATGGAAAAAGTAGGGAGGCAAGAGTTTCAGCCTTGAGGTCAGGAAAGGATACAAGAAAAGGGGACAATATGTAGAACTGCATATTTTACACACAGAATTCAAAGCGATACTCACCACTTTAATGTCAATCAAATCTAGAAATACATGAGTTGTCATGATGGACTAAAGTGTGAAGGGTAAGTAGAAGAAAGAAGCCTACTTAGACATAATTATTTGAAACTCCTGCCCAGCTAGCAAAGCAATACTTAGTAATAAAAGGATAAATAATAAAATGTCTGCACTTCACACGTGAGAAGACTCGTCATCAGATAAATTTGCCGAACACCATTGTGCAAATGCACTTTACATTTTCACATTAACTGCCCAAGAAGTTACCAAAAATGAGAAAGCAAATAAAATTTGAAACAAGATCATTGAATGTTGGAGAAACTCAACAGGTCAGGCAGCATCTGTGGAGAGAGAACACCAGTTTATATTTCATATCAATGACCATTCTTCAGTATAGAAACTATAAAGGCTTAATAAAAACTGAAAGAACTTGCAGATGCTTAAATCAGGGACAAAAATGCAAGTTGCTGGAAAAGCTCAGCAGGTCTGGCAGCATCTGCAAAGAAAAAGAAATCAGAGTTAATGTTTCAGGTCTGCTAATTTCTGATGAAGGGTCATCAGACTCAAAACATTAACTCTGATTATTTTCTTCTCAGATGCTGCCAGACCTACTGAGCTTTTCCAGCAACTTCTGTTTTTGTTGTTGAACCATAAAGGCTAAATTTGTTTGCACTACAGGACATTGAGGCAGGATCTTTATTGGCCTATCCAAAGCTCTTAAGGCCTTTACCATTTGTTTACCAAAACCAAGTAACGGCAATGAGAAGACACAGAAATAGAAAGCTGTAAGGAGAAGTGAGACATGATAGAGGGTGATAAATTATTGGAATAAAGTGTCCAGGAAATGATTAAGAGTCATATCCTCAGTGATTTAGACTAGTCTGGAATTAAAGAAAAATACTGTAGATGATGATAATCTGAAAAAAAAAATGAAGTGTTGAAGAAACTCAACAGGTTTGACAGCATCTGTGGAAAGAGGAACATGTTTCAAGTCTGATACAACACTTCTCCAGCATTTTCCGGATTTATTTGACCTTGTCTGGGCTTATTTTATTCTTTGCCACAACACAACTCACTGCACAATTTTGATTATCACATGATGAACATAGTTATCATTTATGTTTTAGAATTGTATTCATTGTAGCATCATAAATTAATGAGACCAATGTATGAATATACCTATTACATTGTGCTTATGGACAGACAGGTTATTCGCTGGCCTATGCCAGCATTAATATTCCATATGAACTTCCACCTACACCTTGTCCTCCACATCTATGAGTGTATTCTTTGATTTTTATATCTCTCATGTGCTTTTTATGCGCTTCCTATGAGGAGACCCAGGAGAAGCTGGATAGGCAGGTCCAGCACTTTGCAGGCAATAACTCCAAAACAATTTTAATAACGTAAGATACACCCAGGAGAGTACAAAAGGGGTAGTCCAACAAGCTCCATTACCATCATCACACAAAAATGTTTACACTTCTAATATTGCAACTTTTAATATGCTTTGCTGAAATTTAGGTCTATTCTGGAAAATTGGACTCTCTAGCTTCAAATATTGCTGATCTTGCTAACATTGATCTTACCTAGCATAAGCCTTGTGCAATGTAACCTGTACATCTCTGTCTATGTATTTTTGATCTGTACATCCTTAGCCTGCTATGATTTGCCTGTGCCGCTTGTAAACAAAGATTTTCACTGTATTTCGGTATCTATCTTCACCGATGCTGCCAGACCTGCTGAGCTTTTCCAACAACTTTTGTTTTTGTTCCTGATTTACAGCATCCGCAGTTCTTTCGGTTTTTAGATAAACTATAGGTCAGACAATGAGTAAAATTGCACCTACTCAACATTAACGCATAATTTAATTCCAACTTTAGAAATAAATTTCCCATTTGCTCTATCGTGCTGTTTCAGTTTGTTCACACTCATGCATTCTCAAGGCCAACATCTCTCTAATTTTGCCAAATTATGAACAGATTTATGTTCTATACCAGCACTAAGTTGGAACTGGACGCAAGCTGCCAAAGCTTATTTCTTTTGTACTCAAGCAACTAGGGCAAGCTGTTATCCCATTAGTCTGAGCTAGGCTTTTCCACTAGATGGTTCATTGTAATTTTTCTATGCAATTTGTGCTGTTTGCACTGCATTACTTTAGAAGAAATGTACTATTCAATTTATAGTGATGTGCTGCGCAGTTTATAGTAGGCATACTATGCAGGTCATAATAGTTCAATTGTGCAGTTCTTTGTAGTTTGACTGCGCCATGTTTAACAGTTCAACTATGTAAAATTTAGTCATACTTTGAAGTTTACAGTAGTTCTACCGAGTTGTTAATAATAGTTATTAATATTGTTAATATTATATAGCGTATAATTTGGAGCAAGCTGCTTATGATGACTCCTCCTTTGGATGTACTGCACGGGTTATCATAATTGAGCTGTACAGTCTCCATTAATTGCACCAGGCTGCACAGGTTTACTGTATGAAGGTTGTTTCTACGTTTTACATATACAAACTATAGAATAGTTTATAGTGATTCAAATACATATTTACAGTTTATAGTAGGCATACTATGCAGGTCATAATAGTTCAATTGTGCAGTTCTTTGTAGTTTGACTGCGCCATGTTTAACAGTTCAACTATGTAAAATTTAGTCATACTTTGAAGTTTACAGTAGTTCTACCGAGTTGTTAATAATAGTTATTAATATTGTTAATATTATATAGCGTATAATTTGGAGCAAGCTGCTTATGATGACTCCTCCTTTGGATGTACTGCACGGGTTATCATAATTGAGCTGTACAGTCTCCATTAATTGCACCAGGCTGCACAGGTTTACTGTATGAAGGTTGTTTCTACGTTTTACATATACAAACTATAGAATAGTTTATAGTGATTCAAATACATATTTACAGTAAGTGTATCGCCTAGTTTTAACAAACTATACTGCTTGGCTAGCACATTTTTGTTCTATTTTGCAGCCATTCCATAGCTTTGGGACAGGTTGTGGGCTGTAATTTAGACTTGTACTGCATTGTTTTATGTAGAATTGAGCCACAACACAGTTCAGTCTATATTTGTCCTGCAATGTAATTTTAGTGGTTCCAGTATCCAATTTGTAATGCTTGGCCGATGATCTTTAAATTAGCTATAATGAATGCGTTTGTCAACTGTGCTCTGCCTACACATAAGATTCTTGAACCACTTACGATGGTAGATGAACTGATGTGGTTCCTTCTTTCCTTCCTCATAGATATTTCTTAAAAAAAACTTCTTCCAGGCAGGCTGCAAGCAAGAAACAAACATTGTTATAATTCCTATAGCACGGGGGTGCAATGGGGAATTATAAATAACATGATCAAATATGCCTAATTACACTCAAATCAAAGCATGACCAACAAGATTTCAGTTTTGTAACATACTTGAATACATACTAGAAACAAGGTAATTCAAATGTGATTTAATAGCCAAATGATACTTCCGACAAGAAAGAAAATCTCCATTGTGAGATTTTATCACAAAATGAAGGGTGCCCAGATATTCCTCTTCTCAAGCAGTCTCTCCCCTCAGGTCAATCTACCAACTGGACATGGCTACAGCTTCTCCTCTAAGGTTGCTTGCACCTCTACTCTTCTGCTCTCCTTAATGGGGCAGAGAAGTTGGAGGCCATCACTATGTTGATTGCCCATTTGGGGTTCGCTTCAGCATGCACACTGATACCATAAACAGGCTGAGAATCTACGTAAGGCCCCAAGCCCAAGGGTCCAAAGTCCATGAAAGAAATTAACTCACTGTGCTTTTTTAAAGGTGCACATACGTTTGTGGAAACATTGGCTGGACTGGGTGAAGTTTGTGTTCTACAGGCAATAGCAACAGGATTGCAGAAAGGGATCCAATACAATCAGCACGAACGATTAAACTGTTCTGGATGCTGGATAAAAAAGTCTGATAATTTAGCAACAGTGGATGGGGCACAGAAAGTCATTGTGATCTAGAGTTGGGTACCGATGATGCACAGGTGAATTCAGGATGAAGATGAGAAATAGGAGTGATCCGAGAAATCCTTACTAGACAATAAAGGTAACAACCATAAGACAGCACATTATACCCTCTGTAAACTTTACAGTGCAGACTGGATAAACTCAACATTACACCCTCTATATATCCTACATTACACCCTCCATAAACCCCAAATTACAACCTCTATAAACCCTACAGAATACCCTTTATAAACCCTACAGTACACCCTCTATCAATCCTACAAAATGCCCTCTATAAACTCCAAATTATACCCTCTATAAACCCTACAATACATCCTCTGTAAACCCCATATTATGCCGTCTGTAAACCCTATAGTACGTTCTTTAAAAACCCCACATTACACCCTTGATAATCCTTACATTACACCCTGTATAAACCCCACACTGCACTGAATAAAACTCAATGTAGAAGTTCTATGAATTCAACAGTAAGCCTTTTCTAAACAATTGAGGCCAGTCTCTATAAATAAACATGTACAGGCGTTGTAATACAACTGCTTTAAACATGACACTGGCATCACTAAAAGTTGCATGGTCGATCTCGAATAGACATCTCAGTCTCAGCAGAATAGTCTGCACTTTGTATCTGTCTGTGTAGCCACTAAAAACTGCACTGTATAAGCACAATGACCTCATAGTACAATTCTACAAAATACTCAGCTCAATGACAATAAACATTCCCTTGCAGATGTTAAAATCCAACCTTTAATGTAAGATGCTCAAAATATGTTTGATAAAGACTTCTAAGAGTCTGAATCAATTATGTAGGACGCACCTGAAATTCTTGAATAATGGCAAATCTCCTTACAGTTGACCTGGCAATTGACCTGGAAACAATACTGATAAGAAAAAGGCATATAGCCAGACATAGAGAAGACAGACAAACAAGGTATGACTGGAGAAGGTCAGAGGGGTCCAGAACAGGGGCAAACAGAGAAGACAGAGCTGCATGTGCATAAGGTAGTTAATCAGGGCAAGAGGCTGAAGACAGAGTACAAGCTGAGATTATGAATCGGACAATTTTGCTGCTGCTGCTTTAGTTCTGCCAGAGCTGACCAGATTGTTTAACAGGCTTAATTAAAGGGCTCAGATAACATATAAGCATACGAGTTAGGAGCAAAAATTGGCCACTTGTCACCTTAAGCTTACCCCACCATTCATTAAGATTATGCATGATATGATTGTGGCTTCAATGCTACATTCCTATCTACCCCAATAAAACTACTGACTCCCTTGTTACAAATTTTCCAATAAAGAAGTCTGATAAAGGAGCCCCTGGGGAATTTGAATCATAAAGACTGTTTAAGCCTAACAAAGGAAATTCTTCAGGGGCATGCCATTCCAATGAATGACCATCTTCAGGAACTTCTGATGGAATAGACCTGCCAATGATCATGACCTGAGAGCTAAATTAATTGAGTGGGGAAATGTGTGATCTGATGTACTGGAGAATGAGTTTGAGAATTTTGGAACTGCATATGTTTGTTGGAAGTACTGCAGGCAATTCTGGTTGTGTGAGGCATCTTTGTTGCAGTGATGTGGCCTTTCTTCTCAGTGCTGATGAATGGGCCTCAAGCTTGAGGGTCAACACCTCCAGTCTAGTGCTCTTGGTCTCCTATCTGAATTGCGCTCCATGATGTCACCAATTATTTAAGCCACGAATGTGAAAGTGCCAGTGTTGGAATGGGGGGGGGCAAACTCACAACCCATACAACACCAGGTTATAGTCCAACAGATTTATTGAAATCACAAGCTTTCATAGCGCTGCTCCTTCGCTGGGTGAAGCTTTAGATTAGACTACCTACAGTGTGGAAACAGGCCAGTTGGCCCAGCTAGTCCAAACAGCCCCTTGAGCATCCCACCCAGACTCATCCCCCTGTAACCCGCACACTCCTGAACACTATGAGCAATTTAGCATGGCCGATCCACCTAGCCTGCGCATCTTTGGATTGTGGGAGGAAACCCATGCAGACACGGGGAGAATGTGCAAACTCCACACAGACAGTTACCTGAGGCTGGAATCGAACCCGGGTCCCTGGTGTTGTGAGGCTGCAGTGCTAACCACTGAGCCACTGTGCTGCCCTAAGGTTCATTAGGAGCAGCACTCTGAAAGCTTGTGTTTTCAAATAAACCTGTTGGACAATAACCTGGTGTCAAATTATTTAAGCCACCCTTGACTTACTTTGGTCCGAGTGTGGAGTCCCCTTTGTAGTGTTGCCAGGCTCCTAGTAAACTGCAGGAGTCCATATGATGCCAAGACAATTTCAACATTGGCAATATGTTACCCTGATTGAGGCTTTACTTGCCTTGTTTAATGGTCACCTTGTGGGAGTACTTCAGTGTCAGAGACAACCGGAACAAAAACTCCGAGAAATTCTTGTTCCAGCGACCCTGGAATTGTTTCAGTCGAAGTGCATTAAAAGACCTGTTAAAGGTCACCTGCCTGAGAAATTCATCAACATGCTCCGTCTTCTCTACAACGAAATGTCAACCATAATCCTTCGTGACGTTAATTTGACAGAATCTTTTGAGGTCAATACAGGGGTCAAGCAGGGACGTGTTATTGCCCCCATCCTTTTCTCAATCTTCATCACCACCATTCTTCATCTCAACAAGAACAAGCTTCCCAGTGATGTGGACATTATTTACAGAATGATTGATAAATTTTTCAACCTCAAACGTTTGAAATCCAAGAAGAAAACGGCACTGGCCTCACTCAGAGATAGCAAGAACTGCTGATGCTGGAGTCAGAGATAACACAGTGTAGAGCTGGAGGAACACAACAGGCCAGGCAGCATCAGAGGAACAGGAACTCTTCTTCAGAAATCACTTGTGAAACTTCATTGTGCAGATGGCAATGTCAAAGCCTCGCCTAATGGCTTTGTGGAAGCACACTGATGAATTAGTCCCGGGCTCAGCGTCAAGTCCTTTATCAACCCATCTCAGGGCAGGTTCTGGTCCATCTCTCCATTAAGAACAATGGATAAATCCTTCCAAAAGTGGAATATATTTTCTACCTGAAAAGCTACCTCTCATCGAATGCTGACAATGCCACATCCAATTGGCAAGCACTACCTTCAGATGCCTCAAGATGAGAGTTTTCAATGACTGTGACATCTGTACTGATACCAAGATCCTTGTCTATAAGGCAGTCATCCTTCTGACTTTTTTATATGGCTCAGAAACTTGGGCTATCTATAGGTGCCACCTCAAGAACCTTGAAATGTACCATCAATGCTGCTTGAGATTAAATCTCTGCATCAGTTGGGAGGACAGGGAAACCAAAATCCGTGTCCTTGGAGCAGCTAACAGCACCAACATTGAAACTACGATCATCAGAAATCAACTCTACTGAACCAGTCACATGCTTAGGATACCTGAGTTCCTACAGCCAACGCAAATCATCTTCGTCCAGGTCAAGGAAGGATCTCAAACAAGAGGAGGACAAAGGAAGCATTTTAAAGACTCCTTAGTGATGTCCCTCAAGAAATGCACAATAGATGTCTGTGCATGGAAGACTCTTAATCGGAAGAAACCGACATTGAGGAAATTCTTGTATGAAAGAACACAGCCTTTATAGAACACCCAGAGACAAGAGTTAGTATGGAAAAGGAGCTGAAGGAACGAATCGCAGGGATTTCAAGTCCAAAGTCCAATTCCAACACCTTCTAACACCTGCCAAATGTGTGTTTGGAGATACGGACACTAGGATCCCATTCAACCCAAGGATCCACAGAACCGTGGCCAATAAGACGGAATTTCTAGGTGGACAATCATACTCATCAGTGAGTGATTGCTAATGACAATTGGCTTCAGTACTTTCAATTGAGGTCCATTTTCAATTATTTTCTGTCGTGATTTCAGAACAAAACCAACCTGCTGTGCATTAGATGTTTAGCCTGTGTACTGTTGAGAGGTATGTATCATGGTAATCGAGGAGCATATTCAGTGTGCAGATTCCAAATCACCGAATTATTAATAATATCTAGTTTTCAGGAAAATGGAGCTTAGGGATGAAACACTCTGGTGTGTGGTGTGGGATGGGTTGGAGGGGGTTTAACTGGATGGTTTTAGCCAGCAGAGGCACAATAGGCTAAATACCCACTTGGGGTTTACTTAGTGAACCATCAGTAAATCATTGGGAAGAGAAACTTCTTCCTTGATAAAAAAGAATTACTGATTTTACCTTGTGTATGGTGGGTTGAGCTGGGCCAGCATATGCCAGTTACTTAGGTTGTGACAAGAATAATTGTGCTCAGAGCTTTATGTATTCGTTTGCTATGAAATAGAACTACTTACACATCAAATAAAACAGATACTTGCCTTGTGTCAACTCAGCCCATTTTCCAGAGAAGCAGAAGAAATAAACCCTCTAGAATACAATCAGAGATCATCATTACTGTTCTGGCTACCATTACCATACAAGAAGATGCATTGGAATGAGAGAAAATTCCCAGTAAGAAGGAAACAAGAACATCTAACTGAGCAGCTGAACCTAACTCGATAGCTCAACAAACTTGAACTTTCAACAGTGGTTTAAAGAATGTGTACTGTGCAGTTTATAGTCACTGTACTGAGTGGGTTACCTGAAGCAGGTACAGTGTATAATGATGCTGCTTGGCCTGCTGTGTTCATCCAGGTCCACACTTTGTTATCACAGTATATAATAGTTGTACAGTCTATCTTTTAGGTTACAGCACTGAATGTATAAGTTTATAAGTTTCCTATTATGTATTTTACACTAGCCCATTCAGTAGTTGCAACAGTAGGTTGTCATAATTGTATTGTGCATGTTATAGTGGTTGAATTATGCAATTTATAGTAGTTTTTAAGTAGTTTATAGTTGTTGCAAGGGTAATTTTATACTGATTCATCTTAAATATTTGTATTGTGCGTTTTACTGCAGTTGAGTGCACTTAATATAGCCATGTTAAGCAATTTATAGAGGTTACATTGTGAAGTTTATGGGGGCACTGCTCAGTTTATAGTGGTTGCATTGTGCAGTTTATAGGAGTTGAGATGTTTATAGAAGTTGGACAGAATAGTTTTAAGTTGTTATTTTTGAGCAGTTTCTTATCATGCACTCTGTATTTTCAGGGTTCGGTTGACAAATGTATGGATGCTGTAGTTTGTAATTTTTAGTAATTATACAGAATAGTTCATAGTGGCTGCACTGAGTTGATTTTTACAGTTAAGGCTAGTTCGTAATAAATTTCTAGCGCCTGCACTGTGTGATTTAACAGGCTTGTGTTGTGCTGTGCAATGTAACAGGACATTGAATTCCTTATAGTGGATGTATTGTGTTACACAGAAACTGAAGCTACAGTAATTGTTTTCTGCAATTCATTGGATTTGATTTGTTTTAATTTGATTTATTGTAGTCATATACACTTAAGTACAGTGAAAAGTTTTGTTTGCGAGCAGTACGGACAAATCATAGCAAACAATGACATAAGATCATAGGATGCACAGACAGAGCATGGCATACAGGTTACAACTGTACAGGAGGTGCACAAAGCAAGATGAACATTATTTGAAGTTAAAGAGGTCCATTCAGCAGTTTAATAATGGCAGGGAAGAAGCTGTTCTTGTTGCTATGTGTGTGTGTGTTCGAGCTTCTATATCTTCTGCCTGACATGAGATTGTAGGAGAGCACTACTGAAATGGGAGGGCTCTTTTATGATGTTGATGGCCTTTCTACTGCAATTGGAAGTACGAGTGAAATCCCAGGATGGGAGGTTGGCTTCCACGATGATATGTGCATACTTCCTTCTTGTAGTTTGTTATGGTCCTAAGCAGAACATTTGCTGTACCAGGCTATTATGTACCCAGATAGCATGTTTTCTATGGTCCATCTGCAAATGTTGGTGAGGGTCCTTATGAACATGTCAAAATTCCTGAACATCCTGAGGAAGAAGAGGTGTTGTCACAGTTATACTATGTCCTTTCTAATGGCTGAAATGATTACTGTGTCATACGCCCTTGACCACGTCTCCCGCATTTCCCGCAACACATCCCTCACACCCCGCCCCCGCCACAACCACCCAAAGACGATCCCCCTTGTTCTCACACGCCACCCCACCAACCTCCGGATACAACGCATCATCCTCCAATACTTTCGCCATTTACAATCCGACCCCACCACCCAAGACATTTTTCTATCCCCACCCCTGTCTGCTTTCCGGAGAGACCACTCTCTCCATGACTCCCTTGTTCGCTCCACACTGCCCTCCAACCCCACCACACCTGGCACCTTCCCCTGCAACCACAGGAAATGCTACACTTGCCCCCACACCTCCTCCCTCACCCCTATCCCAGGCCCCAAGATGACATTCCACATTGAGCAGAGGTTCACCTGCACATCTGCCGATGTGGTATACTGCATCCACTGTACCCGGTGTGGCTTCCTCTACATTGGGGAGGCCAAGCGGAGGCTTGGGGACTGCTTTGCGGGGCACCTCCGCTCGGTTCGCAATGGGCGGCTGCGCCTCCCGGTCGCAGGCCGTTTCCGTTCCCCCTCCCGTTCTTTGGATGGCGTGTCCGTCGTGGGCCTCCTGCGGTGCCACGATGGTGCCGCCCGAGGGTTGCAGGAGCGGCGACTCGTGTTCCGCTTGGGAGCCCTGCGGCCTAATGGTGTCGGTGTGGACTTCACCAGCTTCAAGGTCTCCCCTTCCCCCACCGCATCCCTGGGCCGGCCCGGCTCGTCCCCTCCCCCCGCTGTGCCACACGGCCGGCCTGGCTCTTCCCCTCCACCTACTGCATCCCAAAACCAGTCCAACCTGCCTCTGCCTCCCTAACCTGTTCTTCCTCTCACCCATCTCTTCCTCCCACCCCAAGCTGCACCCCCATCTCCTACCTACTAACCTCATCCCACCACCTTGACCTGTCCGTCTTCCCTGGACTGACCTATCCCCTCCCTACCTCCCCACCTATACTCTCTCCACCTATCTTCTTTTCTCTCCATCTTCGGCCCGCCTCCCCCTCTCTCCCTATTTATTCCAGAACCCTCACCCCATCACCCTCTCTGATGTAGGGTCTAGGCCCGAAACGTCAGCTTTTGTGCTCCTGAGATGCTGCTGGGCCTGCTGTGTTCATCCAGCCTCACATTTTATTATCTTGGATTCTCCAGATCTGCAGTTCCCATTATCACTGTGTCATTTACAATTGTTTATAACAAGTATCTTAATTTATAATGGTTTAGTGCAGTGTGTGCTGCATTGTTTTATAATGTCTGATAGTGCAGCTTATGATTGTTAGAATAAGGACAGAAAATGCTTGAAATGTTCAACAGGTCAATCAGCATCTGTAGAGAGAGAAACAGAATCAACTTTTCAAGTTGATGACATTCCCTTAGTTTGACCATCCAGTTCTGAAGGATTTTGTTCATTCAAGCTCTACAGACTACACCATTTGAAGTGTGTAAATTATTTTTATTGAATTGAGAAGTTATAAAGTAGTTCACAGTAGATGCATCAAGTGGGTTGTAGCAATTGTACAGTGCTTCAGCAGAGTGGTGGTAACATGCAACTTATAATGGTCTAACTTTAAATTTTAATGGTAATGTTATGCATGATGTAAGAGTATTAGGCAGCTAAAAATTCCAACACTTTTAAATTTATTGTTTTTTATGCTTGTTATACTTGTTGCCCTGCACACTTTACAGAAATTGTCCTGTGAAATTTAACATGTTTTTATAACCAACTTTATAACCATTGGACAGCATAGCTTAAAGTATTGATTAATTTATAGTATGTCTCCTGGATGGTATAGAGTGTTTTTACTGTGCAGTTTATAGTTGTAGTGATTAGTTTATGCATGTTATATTATGCAATAATAATAGTTGTAAAAAAAAGCTTATATTAATAGTCTGGAGTAGTTTGTTGCAAGTGTAAGGACTACTTTCAGTGATTCCTGTTGGTAGTTCTACAATGCCATTCAGCGTAGATGTGCTGTTCATTTTATATTGGCAGAGATGTGTGAATTGTAGCGATTATGCCACTATTTTACTATGTTTGTATCAGTGGTTTAATGTAGTTATACTGAATAGTTGCACATAAATGCACTCTGCAGTTTATAGAGATTGTAGTGCCTATAAAATTGGAAGGTGACCAGACAGGCATTGCAGTTGAGCAATCAGGCCCTGAGAGTATTGTTGCAATCTCAGGTAAAGGATAGAGCCCTCTGTTGAATGGTGGGTAGAGCTGTTGAGCAGCAGTAGAAGGAGCAGACCGAGTCCAGTGAGTGCCCTCTCACAGGGAAACTCATTGCTGAGTATACAAGTTGGCAACAGTTCCACGCCTGCCGAGGTCAGTTTGGGCAGTTAATACATTCACCACATTGTGACTGACTGTGTCTTTTATAAACAACATTGTTCATGGGATGTCAGCATTACTGGTTAGGCCAGCATTTATTGCCCATCCACAGTTGCCCTGCAGAAGGTGGCAGTATGATGCCTTCTTTGAACAGCTGCAGTCCTTGGGGTATAGGTACCACCCAAACTGCCATTACGAACAGATCTCCAGGATGTTGGGACAGTGGCAGCGAAGGAGTGCTGATATATTTCCAAGTCACAATAGCAAGTGGTTTGTAGGGGATCTTACAGTTGGTTAGTGACACCATGTATCTGCAGCTTTTGAACTTTTAGTGGAAGAAGACACGGGTTTGGGAGGTACTGTTGAAAGAGGCGTGATGAATTACTGCAGTGGATCATATTAACACATACTACTTTAACTGTGTGTCAATAATGGAGGCATGAATGTCCTTGAGTATTGTTGGGGTTGCTAATTCAGGCAGATGGAAAGCTTTCCATCACTCTCCTAACTTCTGCTTTGTAGATGGTGGAAAAACATGGGGCAGACAGGAAATAAGTTAGTCCCTGCATAATTCCTAGCCTCTGATCTGTTTTTGTCGCTATAAAATCAATACAGCTGGTCAGTTAAATTTCTTGTCAATTGTAACCTCAAGGATTTTATTCAGTGACGCTGCCATTGAAAGGATGACATTTAGGTGCTCTCTTCATAGAGATGCTAATTGCCTGGCCCTTCTATGTAATGAATACCACTTGCTATTCATCAGCTCAAGCCTGGATGTTGTCCAGGTCTAGTTACACATAGGCACAAATGACATCAGTATGCAAGGTGGCATGAATGGTGCTGAACATTTTGCATCAGCATAATTTACATCAGTGAACATCCTCACTTCTGACCTCATGATGAAGACAAGGTCATTGGTGAGCAACTGAAGATGATTGTGTGTAGGACATCATGCTGAGGACCTCCAGCAGTCATATCCTTGGACTGAAATAACTTACTTCTGACAACCACAAACATCTTCCCTTGTGCTGGCTATGACACCAACCAGTAGAGAGATTTCCTCCTGATTCCCATTGACCCCAGTGTTGCTAGTGTTTGGTCAAGTGTGGTTTGATGTCAAGGGCAGTCAGTCCACTTCATTTCTGGAATTCAGCTCTTCTGTTCAGCTTTAGACCAAACCTGTAAAGAGATCAGAAGCTGAGTAGCTTTGGCGGAACCCAAGGTAAGCGTCCATGAGCAGGTTGTTCCTGGGTAAGCACCACTGATGGCACTGCTGATGCTCTCTTCCACCACGCTGCTGATGAGTGAGGGTACTTGCTGGGTTGGATTTCTCCTGCCTGTGTATAGAGGGCAAATCTAGTTAATTTTCTACTTTATCAGATCTTTTATGGCTGGACTTGAACAGCTTGACTAGGAGTTCAACTAACTCTGGAATATTCAGTGTGTGCCACCCAAAAGTAGGAAATTGTTGTCAAACATGACAGAACAAATGGGCAGGGTCTCAAGAGGCTTGGAGTCCAGTGTGACATATATCTCTGTTCCATTTTCCACTGCTCCCAATCATTCCGTTTCTCTGAACTGCATGGGAACTAGTGTTAAATTAAAGCTGTTGTCATAGAATTGCCAACAAGGGGTAAGGTTCTAATTCCTAGCTCAGCACAGGTATAGCTACTGAGGTCAGACCCACTGCACTGGGGGCTGTGAATATTGAGACAAAATGCTCTGTCCCTTGCTCCCACTTTGGGAACAAAGCAGGAGGGGGGAGATGTTACACACATCTGAGCACAACACTACTTTGTGAATACGTGTCTATTCCACAGTCTAATCACAGGTCATCGGCGGCTGAGGTAAGTAAAGGTAGGTAGGTAAAGCCCTAGTTCACAAAGGACCATTGCCATGTCTCTCCATGACAGACAAAGACATTTGGTTACATATAACTTGCAGGGCACCGTTTCACAAGCACAGGCAGAACAAAGAGGTGTGGTCTCCCTGAACTATCACAACTGGAATAGAGAATGAACCCATGCAGTTTTCTTTATTCTAGCCATCTTAACAACTAAACTAACTGACCCTCCCTGTGGGCACAGTATTGCTTAAAACAATAAACAATACAAATTTAAAGGAATCACAACTAAAATTTAAAAAAGGGGTTGTATCTGTCCAGCAGTATTAAAGAGTTCAGGCCATCTCAAAGCAGTTGGTAGCCAATTTCATGTTATCAACATATTAGTTACTGTTGTAACATGGAAAATGCAGCAACCAACTTTCATGCAGCGAGTTGCAACAAGCCTCCATGTAGAGTTGATGTTTTAAAAAGTAATGTTGGTTCTAAAATAAGTGGATTTCCAAGACATTTTCTCAGTCTATGAATGTGCCATAAGATTTCTGCAATGCTGTCAAGCCAGAAATATTCACATGGTTCACAAGTAAAATATATTCCAGCTGAAACAAAAGAGATTGTGATAGCATCGCCCAGTAGTTCTAATAACAATGCAGTGTCCTGCTGTGACTCTCGACGTGACTGCTACAGCAACTATTCCAATAAAGGCTCTTTCTACTGTCAGAAGAGTGAATTGTGTGAGGTTTGTTCTCTCGCAAAACCCAGCCTGTTCTAGTCTACCTCTTGGTGAAGCCAATCAAATCTTATCTTTAAACAAAAATTTCACCTCATTGTAATCATACAGTATCAGGTTTTCACTTCATCATGAAACACCATAATGTGAATCAGTCATTCTCTCTAAGTCAGCCATAATTTCTGAATTTCTTATGATTATCACCACATCCTCCTTTCAGAAACAGCCCATGTTTCATTTGTCCCCAGTTACAATAAACTACTCTGGCAACTGAAGGCGTATGTCTGGTATATATGATATTCCGAATGGCAGTATTATAATTGTAATAATTGGAGCCAGCCCTGGGTCAGTGGTGACTTCCTCTGTTCTAAGCTAGAAGATTGTGTGTTCCAGCTCCATTCCAGAATACATAATCCAGACTAACAAATGTCATACAATACTGAGGGAATAAATGGGATAGGCTTTTGAATGAATCTACTTCTTTGTCAGCCATGAGACTCTCAGGGTCATCCCCAGCAGCCAAGTCATAGTCTGACACAATCTGCAGCATAGTCCCCACTCTACCACTGCCATCAAGCCAGGGGATCATCCCTATTTTGATGAAGAGTGCAGTAGGATATGCCAGGAGCAGCACAAGACACAATAAAATAGATGAGGTGACAACCTGGTGAACTCAGGACCAGAAGTGTGCCAAACAACTAAAGCTACAAGTGACAAACAGAACCAGGTGACTCCACAACACCAGATCATTTCTTAGTCCTGCAGACCCACCTCATTTACTCGTGAATGGTGGTGAACATTGAAACACCACACAGGAGGAGAAATCTCCACAAATATCTTTACTGTCAAATGATAGGCAGACCAGCAAATCAGTTTTAAAAAAAGGCTAAGATAAGGCCATGATAACATTCCAGTAATAGTCCAGAAGACCTGTGCTCCAGAATTTGCTGCACCCCTCACCAAACTGTTCCAGCACAGCCACAATAATGGCGTCTATCTGACAATTTGGAAAATTGTCCAAATAATTCTGGCACATAAAAAACAGGACAAATCCAATTGGCCAATTACTGCCCCATCCATTTACTCTTCAGCATTACTAAAGGTTTCTCTTAGCCAAGACTTTTCAGTCGATTTACAACTCTAGCACTTGCCCAACACTGTGGAAAATTGCCCAAGTACGTTCTGAACACAAAACACCCAGTCATTTACTGGTCCATCAGTCTACTCTTGTTCATTGCAAAGTAATGGAAGATGCCATCAACAGTACTCTCAGGCAGTACTTGCTCAGCAATAACCTGCTTGGTAATGCCCAGTTCTGCCAGGGCCACTCCACCCCTGACTTCAATAAAGCCTCAGTCCAAACGTAAATAAATGAGCTGAACTCTATAGATGAAGTGAGAGTGACAGCCTTTGACATCAAGCGCAATTTTGACCAAGTGTGGCAGAAAGGAGCCCTTGTAAAGTTAGAATCAATGGGAATAGCAAGACAACTCTTCAATGGCTGGAGGGGAGGAAGGAAAATGGTTGTTGGAGGTCAGTCATCTCAGCTCCAGGACATCTTTGCAAGAGTTCATAGACCCAGCCATCTTCAGGTGCTTCATCTTCAGGATCTTCCCTCCTCCCAGAGATTGGAAGTGGAGATGTTTGCTGAAGATTGCACAATGTTAAGCACTATTCATAGAACATAGAACATGGAAAAGTACAGCACAGTACAGGCCCTTCGGCCCACCATGTTTTACCGTGGAATAATCCTAATCCAAAAATAAAATAACCTAACCTACATTTCCCTCAATTCACTGCTGTCCATGTCCAGCAGTCACTTAAATGTCACTCATGACTCCGCTTCCACAACTACCACTGGCAAAGTATTCCATGCGCTCACAACTCTCTGGGTGACGAACTTCCCTCTGACGTCTCCTCTATATCTTCCTCCTAACACCTTAAAACTATGACCCCTCATGGCAGTCAATCCTGCCCTGGGGAAAAGTCTCTGGCTATCGACTCTATCCATGCCTCTCATTACCCTGTACACCTCGATCAGGCCACCTCCCTTCCTCCTTCTCTCCAGAGAGAAAAGTCCGAGCTCAGTCAACCTCTCCTCGTAAGACAAGCCCTCCAGTCCAGGCAGCATCCTGGTAAACCTCCTTTGCACCCTCTCCAAAGCCTCCACATCTTTCCCAAAATAGGGCAACCAGAACTGGACACAATATTCTAAGTGTGGTCTCACCAGGGTTTTGTAGAGCTGCAGCATAACCTCACGGCTCTTAAACTTGATCCCCCTGTTAATGAAAGCCAAAACACCATATGCTTTCTTAACAACCTTATCCACCTGGGTGGCAACTTTGAGGGAGCTATGCACTTGAACACCAAGATCCCGCTGTTCCTCCACACTGCCGAGAATCCTGCCTCTAATCCTCTATTCAGCATTTAAGTTCGACCTTCCAAAATGCATCACCTCGCATTTATCCAGGTTGAATTCCATCTGCCATTTCTCAGCCCAGCTCTGCATTCTGTCAATGGCTCGCTGAAGCCTGCAATAGCCCTCAATACTATCAACGGCACCTCCAACCTTTGTGTCATCAGCAAACATACTAACCCACCCCTCAACCTTCTCATCCAAGTCATTTATAAAAACTACAAAGAGCAGAGGCCCAAGAACAGACCCCTGCGGGACACCACTCAGCACTGACCTCCAGGCAGAATACTTACCATCTACAACCACTCTCTGCCTCCTGTCAGCCAACCAATTCTGAATCCAGACAGCCAAATCACCCTGTATCCCATACCTCCTGACTTTATGAATAAGCCTGCCATGGGGAACCTTATCAAATGCCTTGCTGAAGTCCATGTACACCACATCCACTGTTCGACCCTGGTCAACCTGTCTCGTGACTTCCTCAAAGAACTCAATAAGATTTGTAAGGCATGGCCTGCCCCTCACAAAGCCATGCTGACTCCCTTTAATCACGTGATGCTTTTCCAAATAGTCATAAATCTTATCCCTCAGAATTCTTTCCAAAACCTTGCTGACCACAGACCTAAGACTGTCTGGTCTGTAATTTCCAGGGATTTCCCTATTCCCTTTCTTGAAAAGTGGAACAACATTTGCCTCCCTCCAATCTTCCGGTATGACTCCCGTGGAGAGTGAGGAAGCAAAGATCTTTGCCGATGGCTTAGCAACCTCCTTTCTCGCTTCCTGGAGCAACCTAGGATAAATCTGGTCTGGCCCTGGGGACTTATCAATCTTAATGTTTGCCAAAATTTCCAACACATCAAATTCTTCAATCTTGATCTGTTCAAGCCTGTTTTCCTGCCCCTCAAAGTTCTCATTCACAACAAGGTCCCTTTCCTTAGTGAAAACCAAAGCAAAAAACTCATTTAGGGCTTCCCCTATCTGCTCAGACTCCATGCACAAGTTCCCTATGCTATCCCTGATCGGCCCTACCTTCTCCCTGATCATTCTCTTATTCCTCACGTATGAGTAAAATGCCTTCGGATTCTCCCTAATCCTTCTTGCCGAGCCTTTTTCGTCGTGCCCCCTCCTGGCCCTCGTCAGTGCACTTTTGAGCTTTTCCCAAGCAAGCCTGTAATCCTCTAAAGCTGTGCTAGACCCTTGCTTCCTCCACCTTACGTACGCTGCCTTTTTCTTTTTGACAAGAAGCACCTCTGTACCCGTCATCCAAGGCTCCTTAATCTTACTCCTTCTTTCCTGTCTCAGAGGAACAAATTTATACATCACTCACAACAACTGCTCCTTAAACAGCCTCCACATGTCTGCTGTGCCCTTTCTGTGGAACAATTGCTCCCAATCTGTACTTCCCAACGTCTGTCTGATTGCGTCATAGTTTCCTTTTCCCCAGTTAAATATCTTCCCCTGGTAACTGCTCCTTTCCCTTTCCATGGCTATGGTAAATGTGAGGCTGTCATGGTCACTGTCACCAAAGTGTTCTCCCACCACGAGATCTGACACCTGTCCGGGCTCATTGCCGAGGACCAAATCCAAAATGGCCTGCCCCCTCGTCGGTCTGTCCACATACTGAGTAAGGAAACCCTCCTGAACACACCCGGCAAAAGCGGCTCCATCCAAACCGTCTGCACTAAGGAGGTTCCAATCTATATTAGGAAAGTTGAAGTCACCCATAACAACAACCCTGCTACTTTTGCACTTTTCAACAATCTGCCGGCCTATGAGTTCTTCAATCTCCCGACTGCTGTTTGGGGGTCTGTAGAAAACCCCCAGTGAGGTGACTGCTCCCTTGCTGTTCCTAACTTCCACCCATACTGACTCAGTCGACAAACCTTCCTCAGCAGCCTCAACCCATACCACCTCAGTGTACGAGTCCTCATCAAAAGTTCTTTCAGCCGCCGTTATACTGTCCTTGACAAACAAAGCCACACCTCCTCCTCTTTTATCACCTTCCCTGACCTTAATGAAAGATCTAAACCCTGGAACCTGCAACATCCATTCCTGACCCTGCTCTATCCATGTCTCCAAAATGGCCACAACATCGAAGTCCCAGGTACCTATCCAAGCTGCATGCTCACCTACCTTATTCCAAATACACCTGGCATTAAAGTAGACACACTTCAATCCAGCTTGCTGTCTGCCAGCACACTCCTGTGGCAGTGAGGTCCTGACCACGTCCTCCCTACGCTCATCCTCCTGTGTGCTAGGACTACACCTCAGTTTCCCATCCCCCTTCTGAGCTAGTTTAAATCCACCCGAATAGCACTAGCGAATTTCCTACCCAGGATATTAGTGCCCCTCTGGTTCAAGTGGAGACCGTCCTGTTTGTAGAGGTCCCATCTTCCCCAGAATGAGCCCCAATTGTCCATGTACCAGAAGCCCTCCCTCCTGCACCATTCCTGCAGCCACGTGTTCAGCTGAAATCTCTCCCTGTTCTTTGCCTCGCTATCACGTGGCACGGGCAATAGACCAGAGATGACCACTCTGTTTGTTCTAGATTCCTCAGACAATGAAGTAGTCCATGTCCAAATGCAACAACACTTGGATAATACCCAGATGTGTGATAACAAGTGGCAGGTAATATTTGCACCACACAAGTACCGGACAATCCTCCAGGAAAGAGTCTAACTATCAACTCTTGACATTCAATGGCATTACCATCACTGAATCCCCTACTTTCCATATTGTGGGGGTTACTATTAATGAGAAACTTAATTAGACTAATCATATAAATATCGTGGCTATAAAAGCACATCAGAGGCTAGGTTTCATATGGTGACTAACTCACCTTCAGACTCCCCAAAGCCTGTCCACCATCTGCAAGATGTTATTATTTCAAATTCCATCATGTGGAGTTTGAACACAGGTCCTCAGAGCTGTATCTGTGTCTTTGGATGATTATATCATCCAGTAACAATACCACTACTCCATTGCCTCCCTCATTGCATTCCTGAATTTGTCCATCATCTCCTTCCAAGGACGTGTGAGATTTTACAGTTGTCAGTGCCAAAGAGTATCTCCGAGGTGACTAATTCCACATTTGCCATGGTTCCCACTTACCTCCACTTTGTATTTGATAAGGCCAATCAGAACAAAGAGGCTTGCAGATTTGTCACAATTTTTGGATTCCCACAGCAACATGCAGTCATGGGCACTACACATGTTCTAAACATTGTCCTCAGATCAACGTGCAGTATGTGTCAATCAAAAAAGGATTGCATTCCATCATTATTCATCTGTTGTGTAAGATGGCCACCTATTCCTCAGGGTGCCTGATATGGTCATGGTCATCCATGTCTTGACTGCACAGCGAAAGAAAAGAGCTGGAAGAGGAGCAGCTGAGGGACACACTGTCACCTTGGAGCTGTAGGAATAGCAGCAGCAACAAGGAAGGGTCGTGGCTGAAGTAGCCCTACAGCTGTTCTCCCAGCTGCCTGAGATTCCCGCAGTCAATCGATAGAGATGTCTTTCAGGCTAAGCAGGGTTTGTTGGAAGCTACTTCACCATTTCCAATGCTGGCTGCCTCCGTGCTCCATCATGAAGCAATCCCAATCATCAATAATCCATCCCGTTTCATTGTTCATTTCTGTCATTGGTCTCACCAATTTAGACAAGGCTGATGGTCCTTAGCAAATGAGAGGTAAGAATAAAAGCGACTGGACAATGAAGAGTTGAAATAAAGTTGATATTTCATTAGCATTTACAATATGTTTGACCCAGTGACAGTGCAGGAGTGTGAACTATTTGATGGGATAAACATAGTGAAGGTGGAATGATGAAGGTGTTTAGCATCAGTGAAAGTGGATAAATCACCGGCTGTCATCATATTAAATCTAACCCAGACAGCTCAAAGAAGTAGGAAGAGTAGGCGCTGACTATAATTTTCCAATCCTCTCTAGTGACAGATATGGTGCAGGAGGACAGGGGAACTGGCAACATTGCACCGCTATTTAAAAAGGGACTAAGCAGTAGAGCAAGTAATTACAGACCAGTCAGTCTCACCAATGTTGTGAAAATTGTTGGAAAATATCTTGAGTGACAGCATCAGTGATCATTCAGAAAGGCATTGATCAATCAAGGACATTCAGCATGGATTTGTTAAGGGAAGGACATGTTTCACTATTTTTTTTTGCTTTGCAGTGGGTAGCAAGGAGGGTCAATGAAAGTAGCACTGTTTCTGTCGTGGATTATATGTGGATTAGAGCAAGGCTTTTAAGAATGTCCTTAACGGCAGACTATTGTACAAGAAATAGCCAGTGGGATCTCAGGCAAAGTAATAGATTTGCTCTGAAATTGGTTCAAAGGCAGGAGGCAAAGAGTAATTTGACAAAAGGGTGCTTTTTTTGTGACTGGAGTGTTGTTTCCATGTGTGTTTCTTCAGGGTTCGGGAATAAGGCCAGATGTTTTTGGAGAGCTGGGTTTAACAAGCCTGTATCTTTAGAGTTATCAGGGAGTGCATCCCTTCTAACACTGACTCTCCCACAGGCTCTTAATGTTCAACAGAACACTCATTGCCTCCTCACTGTAGAGACAATGTCTCACATTAAACAGCTGAAGGCTAATCTGACTGCTGGACAGCTTTTGTTGTCCAGTAGTGCCAGGTTTGAGTGATAGTCATTGCTAGTACTAAAACCATTCTACAAAGAGGAGTTAATGGAGACCACACTTAAGATATATGCACAGTTGTAAAAGAGTTGGATCTTAGGTTTGAGAGCTCAGGAGAAGGCGAAAGGGAGGTTTGGCTTTGCGGCCTGTTTCCTATGAACGGACTAAAGAAGATCACCAAAGCCCCTTAAACCTTTCCAAGACCAGCTCACCCAGTGAAAGCTCCCAAGCTACTCACTTGTTACAGGCTTCCTCAGCCCTGTCTAAGGTGGCAGGCTAGGCTGGACGTGGCACTTATCTGGCTTTAATAATGCCTTAACTGACCACTTGGAGGGCTCAGTAGGTCTCAGTTGATCTCCTCATAAAATGGGCATGAGATAAGGATGTGTGGGTAGGAGGTGAGCAGGCCATTTGCGAACACTCTACTAGCCTCCCACCTCCCCAAAAACAGACCACAACATCCACCCTTAGACTTAAATGTGGAGCTCTATGATAGAAAATTTTACAGAAGATGCAGAGCTTGACCAAAGGGTTGATTCTGAGGAAGAAATTGTGAGGAAGAACTCTGTAAACTGCAGCAAGATATCACTGAATTGGCCAATTGAGCAAAGAATTGGCAAATGAATTCAGGCTGGAAATGCATGAGATAAATGCTTTTAGGGAAGACAAGCAAGACAAGGCAATGTACAATACACAGTAGGACTTTGAGGAAAGTAAAGGCAGTAGGATATTAGTGTGCATATCAACTGATCTCTGAAGGTAGCGAACGTAGTTAGTCAGGTGTTTGACATTTTTCCTTTTTTGGCTAAGGCAGTGAATACAAGTTCAGGAAGGCTATGCTAGAACAGGGTAGGTGTGGAGAGATAACAGTGTGGACCTGGAGGAGCACAGCAGGCCAGGCAGCATCAGAGGAGCAGGAAAGCTGGTGTTTCAGATCGGGACCCTTTTTGGAAAAAAAAGGGTCCCGACCTGAAACATCAGCTTTCCTGCTCATCTGATACTGCCTGCCCTGCTGTGTTCCTCCAGGTCCACACTGTGTTATCACAAACTCCAGCACCAGCAGTTCTTACTATCTCTGTAGGTGTGGAGAAATTGTTTCCACTTCTGGAGAGTCTAATGACAATAATGGAACATAAAATGCTAGAATACTCTGCCAGTCAGGCAGCATCAATGAAGAGAGAGAGAGAGAGGGAAAGAGACAGACAGCCAGACAGAAAATTTACGCCTCAAGCCAATAGCTGTACATCAGAACTGGAAGAGGATAGAGATTTTATAATTTGCAAGCAAGTGGTCAGCCTGAGAGCAGATGTGGCAGGTGCTAAAACAAAGAACAAAATGGACAGGTTCGAGATAGAGAACAAGGGTGATTCAAGGAACAAAAGAATTACATTACATGGAAAAATTGGATGGAAATCTCCTGCATGCCAGTGTTGGCATCTTGGCCCACAACAAAGATGTTCTTTTTTTTCTAACAGCAGTTTGTTTCCAATTTGTACAAAAGAAATCACCTTGTGTCTGGACCCATAGGAATTTTTGTAAACTCAATAGTTTCAAAGGTTGAATGAGAAAGATAATTACAACAGCATGGGGGTTCTCAGTAGGATAGAGAGTGAAGTGTGGCACTAGGTTCCTAGAGAGTTCTCTGAGCCCAGCCTAGCTTCTTCACAGTGTATATTACTGCATTTGTTAAGAATAAAATGAATCCCTGTATATTCATCAGGGCTTAACCCTTAGTTAAATCCAGAAATGTTATTGTTAGTTTCTTACCAGTATTTCTAAAGTAAAATAATCCATTTTTTCATTAAATGCACAAACGTTCGAGAGCTGTGATGAAAGCGGTTGTACGATCATTTGATTTTTTTTAAAAGGGAAAAGTTATTAAGAAATTTTTACATGCAAATTGGCATGCTGTGCTTGCATAATGACTCACCAATTTGTGTAAAATATGAAGATTCTCACACTCACCATTTTTAGTCTAACAGAGCTGTGTAGGTGTGACAGATTAGTCCAAATCTGACTTTGATACTGCATGCATCACAGTTTTCTTAAGTAAAGTGACAGCAGATTATTTGATAGGCATTGTGCAAAAGTGGGCAAAGTGCGAACGGGGCATGTGATATCACCATTATGAAAATCACTATTGTGAAAATCACCCTTATGCTGCTGGGCATTGTCTCCAGTCAAAAGTGGAAGTGCAACAACATTACTGAGAGGCCTTGATCAAAGCTGTTTTATTTTTCAAATGTGATTTCCTATCCAATCCACAATGTTGGGCAAAAAGTTTCTCCCTTTCGATTTTGGAAGGTGGAAGACTCCAGGTAAGGATTAAGTGTTCAGCTTAAATTTTGGTCCTAAATTGTTTCTTTTGACAAAGGTGCAGTTTTGCCTCCCTAACATCTGCTTTATTTTCACTCTGGGACAATGTTTCAGATTGTTCTGAAAGATGAACTCTCACTTAATGCAAACAGCAGTGATGACCTGCCCAACAACTACTACCTCATTATGTGAGGGAACAAAACTCTAGTCATTACCCGCTGACCTGGCCACTCAGTTCTAATACATCCCAATTTATTATTTGCTTTAACTTCAGAAAGCAATAAAAAAAGGATGAAAGGAAGAACAAAAAAAAATGCATTTATTTAGCAGCTTCCAAACCTCAAGACATTCCAACATTCATAAAATCCTTATCAAGTGAAGTCATTGTTGTAATATATCACAACAGACAGTTTGTACATAGCAAGGTCTCACAAGCAGTAGTGTGATAATGACCAGCCAAGCAGTTTTTAATTTGTAATGTTACATTGGTGGACGAATATTGCCCAGAAACACTTAGAATTGGCCTTCAATCTTTGAAAAAAGCATTGCAAAATTTTCTTTTTGCAAGATTAGTGCTTCAGTGCCAGCTTAAATTATGTTCTCCAGTCTATGGAGTGGCTGGACACACAAACGTGAACTTAGAGGCAGCATACTTACTCACTGAGCCATGACTGGCATCATAGAGCAACATGAGGCTGAGGCCAAGCATATATATTTAATGGCAAGCAGATTAGTGAATGGCAGAATTGCAGTCATTTCAGGACTTCTCCTCAGAAAACGGAAAGAGCAAACTGCTGCTCATGTTGCACTAAATCTCCAGTTTGAACTGGGCTTGGTTGAAAGTCCAACCCTTTGCCATATGTGATGGATTATTATTAACCTCTCCGGAGAATTACAAGTGACCCACAGATTTGACCCACTGACAACTTTGGTCAGATTATTCAGTTGAAACAAAGACAGACTGAAATGTTCAGAAAATGTTTGAAAGTGATTGCCTACCACAAGACTATTACTGCAAGGACCCAAGCAAAATTCTCCGGACCAAGGTTTGAATCCTGCCGCAGCAGACGGTGGAATTTGAATTCAATAAAACCCTGGAATAAGGAGTGTAATGATGACTGTGTGAAACTGTTGCCAATAGTCAAGAAAAGCCCATGTGATTCACTCACATGCTTTAAAAAAGGAAACTGCCATCCTTATCTGGTCTTACCTACATGTGACACCAGTTACATTACAATGTGGTTGACTCTTAACTGCCCTCTGGGCAATTTGGCATGGGCAATAAACGCTGGTCCAGCCAGTAATGCCTGCATCCATGAACGAATAAAGCAAAAGTTACCTTTACTTCTGAGTGCTTGACCATGAAAAAAATTCAGCAACAATCTGTTGTTATAATCCGTGCTCCCATTTGGATGAATTAAATTAGATGACATCCTAATAAGCACCAATTCAGTTGACTCTGTAAGATATTATGAAGTGCCAAGTGCTCTGGAAACAGCAAAAACCATAGGCCCTGACAATCACCTTGCTATAATGCTTAATACTAATGTGTTAAAACTACAGACTTCTGAGAGACATTCCTTGTTAAATTTAAGTATTGAAAACTTTGTAGAAAATACATAAAAATATATTTACACAACTGTGATATCAATGGATTATACCTCACAGATTATGAGGTGAAATTGTGACTTTTAGTTAAATAGCCATTAATCTCTGATCATACCCTATTGGGCTATCTTAACTGCATTTTTGTGTGTTGCTTCCAGCTCATAAGGTCAAACCAATCGGCTGTTAATAATATCATGTTTACCTCAAGTTGTGTTTGGGTATATGATCTTCAGATACAAAAATTACAGGAAACAGTTCCAGCTTTCTTCATTACTGACCAGATATGAAGTTAATATTGCAATTCACCTCGAATTGGCAACAAAACTCAATCAACAAGTTGTCATAGCAAAACGTTTGGATAAGCAAGCTTTATTTGGAGAATTTTCACACTGCAGTAACAATGATCTCTCAGTACATGTAAACAAAAGTGTAATGGAATATTGAATGACTTACAGGTTTAGCCACAATTGTAAATAGTTTGCAGTTGGCTTTTAATAATTGAGCCCTTTGCTGCCTATTCATGTGGAATTGCCTGACATCATACCACCAATGTCGTACCACAGCAGTAGTAAAGCATATTTATATCCCGTCTCCAGATATGTGGAACATGTTAGACTGCAACAGAACTGCCCAAAGTTAAAAGTTTCCCTAATCAAGCTACAAGGCTGCAGATGTAATCCATCCTGCCCAAAATGAGTTGGCAGAGGAAAGGGATTATTTTGTGAATTGTTACACTATTTCCCAGATAATTGCCTCCATGTCATTCCGTAGTCTCAGTCTCTAACACCAACCAGATGCAGCCCACTGCAGAGATAGTGGACGTATTGGATGTAACCGCCAATGTTCGCTTGATTCAGGAAAGATCCCAGCGGAATGGAAAACCGCCAGCGTAGCACTGCTATTCAAGGAACAGACAGCAATCAGGAAACTACAAGACTGACTTCTGACATTGGGAAAATGCTAGAACTCATTTCAAGGAGGGAGCAATAGGGTATTCAATAGCAATCATAGAACAGGCAAGCAGGGTTTAACATGTGACAGCATAGTTTTGTGCACGTGTTTAGGATGGGCTGAAGGGCTAAAAGTTAATGATGATATTTTGCAGCTGCATGAGAAAATAGATTGTATAGGATGGGAAAATAGGCTGGGAAAGGAGTTTTAATGCATGATATTGGCATTACTCTGCATCACAAACCATCCATACAGGCATCTGAGCTAACTAATCCCCTGTTTCCGGTATAATGAGTGACAACAAATTAGTGAAATATATATTGGTGAAACAAATTGTGTGACCTAGCTTAGTAGTTAAATGAGTAACACACCTTTGTGCTGCATGCATTCATTTCTAGTGTCACTAGATAGGTTTTCATCTTTAAAGACAGTATTTTTTTTTATTTTTTATCTGTTAGATTGTAGACTGAAATGGGAAAAAGACTGCTTTAAAGATCAAGATTTGCTGAACTTATTTAAAAAGCAAGGCACAAGCACTTATTCTAAGTGTTGTTTACACTTTTTTTTTAACCGTGTGGTAGTTTGGTTGCAGAAAAACCGGCATCAGGGAATGAGTATTAAATGGCATGCAGCCAGCAATGAGTAGTTGGTTGGTCTGAGGACTGATGACCAATTCTCAATGTCAAAGGCCTTCCACCTGCCACAACTATGTGATTGACTCCTAGGTAGGTAAACAGCTTGTGGGTGTGAACAAGATAGCCAAAAGCTTTTGGACCTCTGAAACAGAAGGTTCTGCCTTTTATCTGCAACAAAGAAAAACCTAAAGCTTGGGGAAAGACAATTTATTTTCCCTCACCTATACAGCCCTGCAAGCTGTCCCATTCAACCAATAAGCCAGAGACTTTATAATTTCTGTACAAGTCATTTTGTGCCTCCTGGGAGAGAATGGAAAGCACCTGAAAAGAAAGAGAAGTCAATAAACAGCAAATGCTGACAAACAAAAGGATCATTGCAGTGAATCCTGGGGCAGGACCATTGATTTTCCTTCAACCCTTTTTTATTGGTCTGCCTTGATGTGTTTAAAGAGAGTTTTATAAGTGAATTAAAGATCGAACCAATAAAGTTAGATATCAACAGTTCATAACCTTTTACCTGTAGTTTGAATCTAATTATTTTTAATAGAGAGTAGCTCTTGCTAAGTATCTAGTCGGTGCTTCCTATTTTGTTTTGACCCTGACTTACTTTCAAATTCCAAGCTGATTGAGTTCGGGTTAAACTGGAGGTAACATTGCCTGACAGAGTTAAGAATACCAATAAGGAGAAGTGCTAGAGAAAGCAGGTACTCCAAGTCATGAAACAATGGAACCAAGTGATATTCAGATACGGTTGAGGCAACTTGGGCATGAGGAGGGAATGAAGACTGGAGATGGAATACTAAATAGATGTAAAAGACAAAGGAAAAGTTGCATTAAACCAAACAGACATTTTAAGTGTCACATAACTGAGTAATGTAACAACTTGAGTTTTCCTGGGTGATGTCTCGTACAAAGTCTAAAGATGTGCAGGCTAGGCGGGTTAGCCATGGGAAATCCAAGGCTACAGGGAAGGAGAGGGGCATGGGTCTGGTTGGGAGGCTGTTCGGAGGGTCAGCATGGATTTGATGGGCTAAATGGCCTGATTCCATACTGGAGTGACTGTATGATTCTACATAGACTGTAAATCCCAAAGACTGGCAGTTCCAATTAAACATGGTTCATATAACATTTGCAGTAGGCAACATGTCACTCATGTTAAATCAGCCTGTGCCTGCAAGCCACAGAAAAGTAGTTCCACCATTAGATGTGATTCCTCCATTGGAAATCATTTATTAAATAATCCAGACTGTGCTTAGAGAAAAACAAAACTGTTGTAAGATTATCAGTTGCAACAACAGCAGAATACATTTTGGCATGTTAAAAGTTACTTTTATAAACATTCAGGACTCTGTTTTCTGTACAAAAGGAATTTGTGTTTTCTACCTTTTTGTAAAACAGATCGTGTTGAAAATCAATTTCTGTTGCATCCACAGGGCAACACATGCAGTCAGAACCTAACTGCCTGGTCTGAAGAACTAAGATTGACAATTAACTGTTCTTGCTGCATCTACAGCCAGTCAGCATCTACTTCTCATGCTACGAATGAAAAAGGTCCCCTTTTTCAAGTCTATTTCTTGCATCCTAGTTCTGATTAATGCAAAACAAGAACAGTTTTAACTTCGTCTCATTTTAACAATATTTGACATGCTCAATTAGCTTTTCATTACATTACTTATGATATTCACCTTTAGCACTGACAAGTACATTTAAGGAAAACCTACATAAATACATGATGGAGGAAGAATTGGAAAGGTAGATAAATGAGAAACTACATAAAGTGAGAGGAGGCCTTTGAGGAGCATGTGACCACTTTCTCTGCTCCTGATTCTACACTATACTTACAAAATCATGAGGGGCATGGATAAGGTGAATAGCCAGGACTATTTTCCCAATGTGGGAAGTCCAAAACTAGAAGGCATCGTTTTAAGGTGAGAGGGGAAAGATTTAAAAGGGACCTGAGGGTCAACTTTTTCACACAGTGGTTGGTGTGTACATGGAATGAGCTGCCAGAAGAAGTGGTTGAGGGTGGTATAATTATGACATTTAAAAGATATTTGGGCAGGTGCATGAATAGGAAAGGTTTAAAGGCATGTGTGCTAAATACAGGCAAATGGGACTAGTTCAGCTAGAGATACATGTTCAGCATAGACGAATTAGACCAAAGGGTCTGTTTCTGTGCTGTATTAGTCTATGAATCTACAAGCATTGTAAGTCATTTGGCCCTCTAAGCATGTTCCACTATTCAGTAAGATCATGGCTGATCTGATATCAAACTTGACTCCACCTTTGTCCCCTGCCCTCAATACTCTTCACTCCTTTGCATATCAAGAATTTAAATACTTCCACAACATTTTGAGGAATAGTTCAAAAGGGGAAAATGTTTCATTTATCTCTGTCTTAATTAGATGACCACTTGCAGTTTTTTTTTTTCGATTCCCTACAGTGTGGACACAGGCCTTCAGCCCAACAAGTCCACACTGCCCCTTGGAGCATCCCACACACCCTTGAACACTACGGGCAATTTAGCATGGCCAATTCACCTAGCCTGCACATCTTTGGACTGTGGGAGGAAACCGGAGCACCTGGAGGAAACCCACGCAGACACGGGGAGAATGTGCAAACTCCGCACAGACAGTCGCCCAAGGTTGGAATCAAACCTGGGTCCCTGATGCCGTGAGGCTGCAGTGCTAACCACTGAGCCACCGTGCCGCCAGGGTTGAACCACCAAAGGAAACATCCTTCCACAGACATATCAAGTCCCCTCAGGATTTTGTAATCTTCAAACAATTCACTTCTCATCCTTCCACACTCTAACAGCTACATTTGGCAGGCTGTTCATCCTTTCCCCAAAGTGATCTATTTTATATTAGTATATATTACCCAATTCTTCACATTATGTAATAATGTAATTCTTCTCCTTTGTACACATGTAATCTGGAACAATCTTACAAGAAAACAATAACAGGGGATCATTACTACTGTGGTGGGTGCTGCAGCTCTCATTAAACCATCAATAACTCAATCAGCACAGACAGTATGAACTCAATCACTCACAGAAGTAAACAGAAGTATTAGAAATACACAATATTGTTGTTTCAATCGATGATTTTTTTCCAATTGTTTAAGATTATGCATCTTTAGAAAAATATCACTCAGATCCTTTGGACTATGGATCTGAATAATTCATAATTATTTTACAGTAATCCCTTTGATATATTTTCATTAAAAAAGCTGCAGCTGTTAGGTTTTTCTCTTAAATTATTTTTTAATTAAATGATTAAATTATTTATAATTAATTGCAAGCAACAGTTATTATTTTTCAAATAAACTCATGCAGCTGAAGTCATTGCCGAGGTAGCCCTAAGTTGATTAACAACACACAACCCTGCAGCGATCTTGGAGTGATTTTAATCCCTGACTAATTTAATGATCCAGCAAAACGGTGCTAAAAATTTTCACCGCTCTTATTTCTACCACTTGATGGAAGTACACAGCCGCTGGAGACCAAACTCTAAAACAGTAGACCAATGGCAATCTTCAACTGCTTCTGCATCTTAAGGTGTATCTTAAATAATCGCTCTGTAATGTTTGTGAACTCGATTGAAGACTCTTTCACTTTCCCTTCAGCATCTTGTCACAACATAGCAGTGTTCCCTTCTTTTTAATTCAACTCGAACTGTGTTGGTTTTCATTCACTTATCAGGCTCCTCCCTGTGATTGTGTTTCTCCTCACAACCTCCCACTTGGTCTGATGACTTGGCCTGCAACAGACTGAGGGTGACACTGGGACTGCCTGGCCCCTTGTGACTCTTGTCGGGTGAAGCCAAGATCAAGTGTAGTAACAGTTCCTGGTGTGATAAGCAAGTCTTCTGACTTAATGCTGCAGGCAGGACAATGCACTGTGGCAGCCAATTGCATCAAGAATCTTGTGAAATATACAGCACTGACTGATGAGCTCACATGAGGTAGAGAAAGGAAAGTAGTGGGGGGAGCCTGATGAATCTCTGTGGTGTCCTCATTGGTCTGTCTGAGTAACATTTTCTTCTAAGTATTTCATTCTAAATTACACTCTAATAATAATGACATGAGGACATCACCTCCCCGAAGGCATTAACTTACATTTACATAAAATGCAAAATTCAGCCATTTTGTGGTAACTCCTAGTGATCTTAGAGGTCCTGTATTAGGTAGTAGATGCCGCCAAACCAGTATGTACGACTGAATTGATGCCATATTGAAGCTCTGCACTCGAGAAAACATTATCTTTGTCATACAAGGTTCAGCATATGGAGAGAAACAGGAAGGAATCCCACACTGAGATAACAAGGAGTAGAGCTGGATGAACACAGCAAGCCAAGCAGCATCAGAGGAGCAGGAAAGCTGATGTTTCGGGTTTGGACCCGACTTCAGAAAATGTCACATTTTCCCACACTGGCATTACCTAAATGGGTCATTGTATCTTTTACAGGAAAGTTTCTGACTGATCCCTATTGGCTGCTGGTAATGACTGTGGAAGCGTTTGTTGCGCTCAGGAGTCAGTTATAATTGTTAAAATAAGCTCTGAGCAAACCAATTGATCCCAAACATTGGGCACAATAGTATACATGCCCCTTGAGTACAGCATGACAGGGAGCAAGACAAAAGGCAGTAAAGAACTGGGCAAGCTGCTAGAAGAGGGAAGAGGGGAAGAAGGGGAAATGCAGGAGGTCATGGCTGTCAAGCGGGTTCAGGGAGCAGTTCTCCTATTTGAACCTCAATGAGGAACACCATGTGAGATGCTTGTGATTCAGTATTAATATCCTCACTCATATTTGCCAGCTCCTGCAGCCACAACTGCAAACTCAAAACAGGACAAGAACAACAATGCAAATGATTGTGAGAGTAACCATGAGCTTTTAGGCTGGGCCTGGCAGTATTTTCAAGATCTCGAAGTCTGATATCTGTCTTTGCATAATGAAGGTCACTGGTGTTCTCCATTCAAATTGAACTGGCTCTCTTTCCGAGGTAACAAGGTATGGAGCTGGATGAACACAGCAGCCCAAGCAGCAGCAGAGGAGCCGGAAAGCTGGCGTTTTGGGCCTAGGCCCTTCTTCAGGAATGGGGGAGGGGAAGGGGATTCTGAAATAAATAGGGAGGGTTGAAACAGATAGAAGATGAATTGAGGAGAAGATAGGTGGAGAGGAGACAGACAGGTCAGGGGTGGGGGGGGGGGGTGGGGGTTGGAGCCAGTAAAGGTGAGTGTAGGTGGGGAGTTAGGGAGGGGTAGGTCAGCCCGGGGAGGACAGACAGGTCAAGGTGGCAAGAGGGTGGGATGAGGTTAGTCGGTAGGAGATGGTGTTTGGGCTTGAGGTGGGATGAGGGGATAGGTGCAAGGAAGGACAGTTTAAGGAGGCCAGGACAAGCTGGTCTGGTGTGGGATACAGTTGGGGAGAGGAGATGCAAACGTGAACCATTTCAACTCCCCCTCCCATTTCTTAGATGACATGTCCATCCTGGGCCTCCTGCAGTGCCACAACGATGCCACTCGAAGGTGGCAGGAACAGCACCTCATATTTCACTTGGGAATACTGCAGTCCAATGGTATCAATGTGGACTTGACAAGCTTCAAAATCTCCCCCCTCCCCACTGCATCCCAAAACCAGCCCAGCTCGTCCCCACCTCCCTAACCTGTTCTTCCTCCCACCTATCCCCTCCTCCCACATCAAGCCCCACCCCATCTCCTACCTAATAATCTCATCCTGCCCCCCCTGACATGCCCGTCCTCCCCCAACTGATCTATCCCCCTCCCTAGCTCCCCATCTACACCCATCTTTACTGGCTCCATCCCCCATCTTTGACCTGACTGTCTCCTCTCCACCTATCTTCTGCTTTATCCATCTTCTATCCGCCTCCCCCTCTCTCCCTATTTATTTCAGAACGCCCTTCCCCTCATCCATTTCTGAAGAAGGGTCTAGGTCCGAAACGTCAGCCTTCCTGCTCCTCTGATGCTGCTTGGCCTGCTGTGTTCATCCAGCTCTATACCTTGTTATCTCAGATTCTCCAGCATCTGCAGTTCCTACTATCTCTGGCTCTCTTTCCTTCCACCCTGCCAGCAGGTAGCGTGGACGCAGAGATTTGCAAAGTTTGCAGACTTCACCATGTTGTGGAAAGTTATTAACAGCATCTACATCTGTCTGTGACTACTGCTTGTCAACTCTGAAACACACAGCTACTGAAAGGGATACCATTGTCTCAGCATCCATTCGGTGAATTATTTCAGTCAATGTCGAAATTGTGGAAATACTTGCAACATCCTCATTCTGTGATAGTCTGCTGAGCCAACAGTATTTCATTCACTACCAAAGAATGGCAAGGGTTATCCACTGACAAGAGGGATCACAGAGCCAGTATGCAGTAGAAATACAAGAGAAACACAAAATGTGATAGTTGAAATGAGTTAGGGCATGTCGAAACAATACTTCCACAGCCTGGCGCATTTTAATGAGCCATGTAGTACTCAGAGTTTCTTTCCCTTTATTCATTAACACAATGAGGGCCTCACTGGCTAGGCAGCGTTTATTGTCCATCTCTAATTGCCCACAGTCAACCGCATTGCAGTGAAGGGAGACAGTAGGAACTTCTTCAAGGTAGGCATCCTTAGAAGAGGCTTTGCAGTGGGATATCCTCTGATGCTGCTTGGCCTGCTGTGTTCATTCAGCTCTACACCTTGTTATCTCACATTGCTGTGGGTCTGGAGTCACGGATAGGCCAGACCAGGTAAGGATGGCAGTTTCCTTTCCTAAAGAACATCAGTGAATCTAATGGGTTTTTCCTGACAACCGGCAACAGATTCATCATTAGATTGTTAATTCCAAATATTTTATTGAATTCAAATTCTACCACCTGCCATGGCGGGAAGTCGAACTGGGTCCCCAAAATGTTATCTGCATCTCTGGATTAACAGTCCAGTGATAATACCATTGCCTCCCCCTAATGTGTTAAGATTCATGCTGGTGCATCTCACTATCATTAGGGTACTGTGAGAAATCTTCCCTCAATGAACATCACAGAACCATAATGAACACAATATATAACCAGTGCAGAATAAACATTGCAAAACAAATTTATAAATGAAACTCTGGCTATATTGTATACAGACATTGACTATTCACCTGTCTTCATTCCCTTTGTAAAAACCGAAAGAATTGTGGATGCTGTAAATCAGGAACAAAAACAGAAGCTCAGCAGGTCTGGCAGCACTTGTGAAGAATAAAATCAGTGTGAACACTTTGAGTCCATTCTGAGGAAGGGTCACTATTCTGAGGAAGGGTCACTATTCTGAGGAAGGGTCACTGAGCCTGCTGAGTAATAATGTCGGACCTGCTGAGCTTTTCCAGCGACTTCTGTTTTTGTTCATTTTCCTCTGTGCTTGTTTCATATATGCCTTTGCCTGACTCCTGTACTGTGACCTAGTAACTGCAGACTGGCTGATGAGGCTGCTGACTTTCAGCAGTGGAGTATGTAGGTAGCCTTGCAGAATGACGCACAGCAGCTCTGGCTGTGGAATCAGACTCTGCCATTTCAGCACAAATGGCAGCAAGTCTGGGCTGGCTGACTGAGAGATAACAGAAAACCTTGCAACAGGTAGAGTGGCAGTGATGGGAGCATTCATACAGTGATCGTGAGGGAAAACAGCAGGTTTGAACTCTGGGGCATCAATGTTCCTTCCCACACGGCAGGGTGGACTACTAGCAAAGCTGCAAACCACTGTCACAGTGATGGTAGTGGAGTGAGCTTGCAGAGTGACACCTAGACATTGAGTGTTTGCTGTCTGTGTTGGAATGCATGCTAAGACATTAGACAGCAGGTGCAGGCCATCATGGTCAATTCTACAAATATGCTGATTGAGGTCGCCACCACTTCCACACTGAAGGGGACAGACACCAAGCTCTGCACAAAACCCTGTGAAAATTTGCAACTAAACTGTCCTATGTTCCTCGGCACAGCCAGTAGATTTCCTGGCGGGGTCTGATAATGCATCAAACCACCCTCATCCCATTTTGTTGAGCATGCAAATAAGCTTTCATCACTTCCATGATTTGATTTGATTCATTATTATTGTCACGTACCTGAGTACAGTGAAAAGTTTTGTTTTACATTGCAGTACAGCTGATCATAACATACAAAGACATAGAGATTGCAAGGTGATTGAACAGAACAAGAAATACAAGTTATGGCTGCAAAGAAGGTGTACAAATAATTTTCAATACACTTAAAATTGAGGTTTCAAAATGTAGGGCGATTGTGAGAAATGTGAAAATAAGATCTGCTGTAGAGAGCTTGCAAAGAGTCACCCTGTGTCCACATCATCTTGAACAGTGAACCACAAGTTGGTCAGAAGTTTATACAGCCAAAAGGATGCCCAAAGGAGTTGTTGAGGGGATGGGGGTGAAATATTGGGAAGGAGGCTGAGTGTTGGGGTATTTTGGGCAAAGTAGAGGAAGGTTATCTCATTTAAGTGGTGATTAAGGTCATTCTTTCATTGCTAGTTGTATTTTACCAGCAGGTCAACCTTCTACAATATTGGGAGTCGGCTGCATGACCCTGACAGCCTTTCAACTTCACAAGTTAGACATCTCCAATCAGAATGTTATGAGTGAATTTGTACAGGTTTCCTACAATAGAGAAGCCTTCAGATCACTATGGACACAAGCCAGTACCAATGCAAAGCAGTACCAACTTTATTAGGAAACAAGTGCAATGGCTTTTACCACAAAACAGTACTATTTCCAATCATATTCATCCCTTTAGGCTTACAGAACATCTCAAATCTCTTGTAGATTTGGACAGCCAATCTCTCTCTCTGGTTCTGTGAAGCTGTCTTCTCCCCTCCTCTTCTCCGGATGGTCAGTAGGTCTCTGCTTTTTGCCAATCTCGTCACCTTGGAGGACCTCCAGAAATTTCAAGAGATTGGCCTACAGGTGAACCCTCTATTTATGCGGTTTGGGATGGTTTTCTGGAACTTTCTACAGTTCTGACTCATCAGGATGACCCACTTAATAGTTTGAAGCATTGTCAATCATTTGGAAGTCTTGCTACTATTTGTTTCTTTGCATAATAAGACCCAATGCCTTTCTGTCTGGGCACTCCTCTATTTGGTGGATAAGTTGTTGGGGATATGTCTGACCAAGATAACTGCTGCCTTTTACATTATGCTAATTACATTAGCACCTGGCTGTTGTGTTTGCACTACATCTGGTGTGTGGACTTTCCAACTTCAGAATTTTACTTGGCCAGCTGGAGGCTGCTACATTGAAATAGCGACAGCTCTCATAGGAAAGATCTCATCATTCAAAAGGACAGGAGCCTTGAAAGCAGATCATTAGCTACAAGATTTAGCTGGACCTTATCCAAATGGCTGAGGCAGGGTTACCCCAATGGACAAATGGCCATTGCTACCTCACAAAATCCAGCCATAATGCACAGAGCCTATCAATAGTTCGTGGTGTCAGTGTCTGAGCTAGTGGTTCCAAATGTCATCACTGTCTCATTGCATCCCCATCTATTGCTCTTTCAACATGGCCTGTCCAAGCTTAAATCTTGGGTCTGTGGACAGAGAAAGATAAAAGGGTAGGAAGGTAATAGTAACTGGGAGGGGTTGGGCTGAGGTGGTGTGCAAAGGGAGCATGTTTGCAACATCAGTGGCCACTAAATCAGACAATATTGTGGAATACACGAAGTGAGATTAGAAATGAGCATAACATCATCTTCTAACTCTGTAGTATTACTGCTGGACCCCACCCTTGGCGCTCAAATGATGAAAAGCACCATTTCCATCTTGTCAGTGAGGACATAGAGACTTTCCTCATTATCCTGCCTTGATGTCACTGTCTAATGTTGTACACTGTGTTGTCCTGCCAAAGAGGGGAAACCGTTTCACTGAGGGCGATGGTGGCAGTGTGTGCAAATTGTGAGAAGTGATTCGAAGGCTTGTAAAGGTGCAAAGCTTCTGAAGGTGTGTTGAAATAAAAGATGTGAGCTGGGGCTGATAGAAAATGTTGGTAGATGAGTGAAGAGTGAGTGCATGAATCACTAACTAAAGGTATGGTGCAGTCAGTGGAATTTGATAGTTGCAGATGATTCAATGATCTTCATGACATCTGTCAGGTCATTGAACCTTTTTCAGTGATACATCCAGACCCTCCAGTATTGGCCACCATCGACTATCTGGTCGCACTATCTTCTGAGAGACTGTCTGGATATTTCCTGGATAAAGTATGTCTTCCTTGACTAAAGTTTTCAATGTAAGAACAGAAAATCTTGGAAGTTCCTCCCTTCCATGTTGTACCATTATTACATTCTTTTGCATGTTTTACCAACTATCCTAGTCGCTATTTCAATGCTCTCAATATAGTAAGAACTTCCGATGCTGGAGTCAGGGATAACACAGTGTAGAGCTGGAAGAAATTAGCTGGCCAGGCAGCATCAGAGAAGCAGGAAAGCTGACGCCAGCTCCTCTGATGCTGCCTGGCCTGCTGTGCTCCTCCAGCCCCGCACTGTGTTATCTATTTCAATGCTCTTCCCTTTTCAAATAAATACAGGCTGACTTTAAGTAGTGCACAATTTTACTTTGAGACCACTGAATAGTATCACGGTATGTGAAACTCTAGTTTTAAACATCTCCACTTCTCTTAGCAAGAAAGTATCCACTTATGCCTTAAAAGTATTCAAGGACAACAGTTAATCAAGAAAGTTGAGGGTAGTATTACATTAAAAGAAGAAGCATACAATGTGGCAAAGATTAGTTGCAAACCAGAGGACTAGGAAACTTTGAAAAGTCAATACAAGATAACTGAGATCTCATTAGAGAGAAGAAAATAAACTATGAGGATAAACTAATGATCAACATTGAAAGAACATGAAGAATTTTATAAATATACAGTAAGGAAGAAGATGGGCATAGGCTTGAGAGAACCAGGCAGGGACAATTAAAATGGGGATACAGCAAATGGTAAAGGAGTTGACTAAACCATGATTCAAGACGCTAATAGCATTCCAAAAATACAAAATAGTCAAGGGGCAAAGGGAGGGGCATAATAAACGAAATAACTAGAAAAAAGGTACGAGGTAAACTGTCGGACCTAAAGACTGATCAGGCCTCTGGACCCGACGGATGACATTCTATGATATTAAAGGAAGTAGCTACTCAGATAATGGGTGCGCTGGTGGTAATCTTCCAAGAAATATTACATTCTAGAAAACTCTGAAGATAGAAAAGCTGCCAACATAACACCCTTGCTCAAAAGGGGAGGGGTACAAAAGAAGAACAGATAAATATAAGCCAGAATGCTTAATGTTTGTAATGTAAAAATGAAATTACGTAGCATTTAGCAAGGCATAGCATGGCCAAGCAGAGTCAAAATGGCTTGAAGAAGTGAAAAATCATGCCTAACAAATTTCTTTGAATTCTTTGTGGAAGTAACACACAGGATACATAAGGGACATTAGTAAATGTAATATTTTGGATTTCCAAAAGGCTTTTGATAAGTTACTTTGCATAAAGTTGCTTAATAAGCTGGGAGTAGATGGTGTTGGGGGTTTTATGTTAGCATAGATAGAGGATTGGCTAACTAATTGAAGACAGACAGTTGAGATAAAGGAGGCATTTTCAGTATGGCAACTTCTAAGTGGTGCAGTGCCAGAGGGATCAGTGCTGGAGCCTCAATTTTTTTCAATGTCATAGAATCAAAGAGGCCTACAGCATGGAAACAGTCCCTTTGGGCCAACTTGCCCATGCCATCCGGTTTTCAGAACTAAACTAGTCCCATATGTCTGCATATCCCTCCATACCTTTCCCATCCATCTACCTGTCTAAATGTTTCTTAAATGATGAGATTATTAATGGTTTGGATACATAAATGTACTATTTTCACATATTGTTCCACCCACATTAATAGTTGGGAAGGCAAGTGATTAGGGTGATTAAAACAAAAGCCAGCAGAGGGATATACAGAAAGGCCAAGTGAATGATCAAAAACTTGGCAGATGGACTGTAATACAGGAGGATGTAACATTGTGCATTTTAACAGGAAGAGAAGAGAAACTGAGTATTATTTAAATGGAGAGAGAAAGAAGAAATATGCAGCTCCAGAGTAGACGAGTCATACTGGACTCGAAACATTAACTCTGTTTCTCTCTCCACAGATGCTGCCAGATGTGCTGAACATCCCCAGCACTTTCTGTTTCTATATAAACTTAGAGAGGTCTTGTTAAAACCATGCAAGGAATTATTTGAACCATAGCTGGAATACTGTGAACAGGTCTGATTCACTTACCTAGGGGAAGATACACTGGATTGGACTCAGTCGAGTATATGGAGGGAATTTCTAATGAGAGTTTGACTATATTGGGCTTATACTCCTCAGAGTTTGGAAGAGATCTTGTTGAAATGTATAAAAGTCTTAGGAGGCTTGACAGGGTCGAAGCTGGGTGGTCATTACCCCTTATGGGACATCTCTGACCCCAAGGGCATTATCTCAGAGCAAAAAGTCATCTATTTAAGATGGATCTGAAATGAATTTTCTTTAAAATTGTAGTAAATCTGTGGGATCCTTTACAGCAAAGGGCTGTGGAGGATGTATCATTAAGTATATTTAAGGCTGAGTTAGAAGGATTTTTGGTCAGTAAAGGGATCAAGGTTTATTTGGAAAAGGCAGGAAAGTGGGATTAAGGGTTATATGAATAGCCCTGACCTCACTGCATGGCAAACAGCCTACTTCTCCTCCCACATCAAGGTAATCTAAGATTACAAAAAGATTTTGGTCAATTGGGCCAATGGGCTGAGGAGTGGCAGATGGAGTTTAATTTGGAAAATGCAAGGTATTGAATTTTGGTAAAACAAATAAGAGCAGGACTTATACAATTAATGGTAGGGCCCTGGGTAGTGTTGTAGAACAGAGAGACCGAAGGTTTGAGGTACATAATTCTTTGACACTTGGTTCAGAGGTAGATAGAATGTTTAACAATGTATTTAGAACACGTCTTCATTGCTCAGACCTTTGAGTTTAGGAGTTGAGACATCATGTTGATTTTGTACAGGATATTGGTGAGGCCTACTCTGGAGTACTATGTATAGTTTTGGTCTCCCTGCTGGGGAGGATTCAGAAAAAAAAAGTACCAGGATTTTGCTGGGAATGGAGGCTTTGAGTTATTAAAATAGGGGAAAAGCTGAGACTTTTTTTCACTGGAGTGTAGGAGGCTGAGGGGTGGCCTTATCAAGGTTTATAAAATCATGAGGGGCGCAGAAACAGTGAATAGCCAAACTTGTTTCCCAGGATGGCTGAGTTCAAAACCAGGGGGCATGTTTTTAAGGTGAGAGGAGAAATTTTTAAAAAGGACATGAAGAGCAATTGTTTTACATAGAGAGTGATTTGTATGTGGAATAACTGCCTGAGAAAGTGGTGAAAACGGGTGCAGTTATAACATTTAAAAGGCATTTGGATAAGAACATGAAAAGGAAAGGGTTGGGAGGATATGGGTCAAATGTGGGCAAGTGGGACTAGTTTAGTTTAGGAACATGGTTGGTGTGGCCTAGTTGGACCAAAGAGTCTGTTCCTATGTTTTATATGATTCTATGACTATGCCTTATCATGCGATAAAAGCTAGGCCAGCACTTATTGTCCATCCCTAATTGCCCAGAAGGCAGTTAAGAGTCAATCACATTTGCTGTGAGTCTGGACTCACATGTAGGCCAGACCAGGTAAGGATGGCAATTTTTTTTTGTCCATAAAGGTTATTAGTGAACCAGATGGATTTTTCCAACAGTTAACAATGGATTCATGATCATCTTTAAACTCTTCATTCCAGGTTTTTATTGAAGTCAAATTCCACTTTCTGCTGTGGCAAGATTTAGACCCTGTTCCCCAGAATGTTACCTGGGTCTTTGGATTAATTGTCCAGTGATAATACCATTAGGTGGTCACCTTCCCTTCAGTGACATGTCTAGTACAGGTCAACCGACACAAACAATGGTCAAATCATAAAATAAAACAATAACACATCCAGGTTGTATATGATTAACCATCTATTACACAAGATAATGACTGAGATACTGAAAACATCATACCAGACAACCATATGTCTCTGATTATTGATAGATGTCCACCCACACCAACAGACGGTGCATTGCGAAATGAATCTATGCAGCCAAGTTGTGAGTAATGTACAGGACGAGGAGCTGTTGTGCTGTATAGCAGTCGAAGCATTATCTTAATGCTTAAGGAAAATGTGCTGATGTACACCATTGTATATATCTTTACAAGAACAGGTTCCCTATTCTTCAAAGGGAAAAGGGGCTGTTGTATTGTGGCACAGATATCAGCAAGGTACTATACCTTTAAGGCAGCTAGATAACAACATGAGTTTTGAGCGATACGTTTTGGTGATCTGGCCCTAACCCTGTTTTTCCCGTAGGCCCCATTATTTTGATAACACGATTTTCTATAACGTGATGTTGCGCAGGAACACAACTATCACATTACAGCAGTACTGACAATATTCTAACTTGCTACTCACCTTTATATAATTATCATATGATCCTCATATCTAATACTTTCCTTCATTTCTTTTTATGGTGTGTCCTTCCCTTGAATACTTGTTTTCTTTCTTTGAGGAATATACTTACCCTGGACATTCTGAAATAAAGATCTCCCTAAATTGCTTTGCTCCTGATTTGTTCCCTCACCTAGTACTTCAGGTGACTTCAGCTAACTCAAATTCAACTTCTTCACAATTGCCCTTTAATAAGTTTAAGACGCTAGACCAACACCTACTCTTCTCCCTTTCAAACTGAATATAAAATTCAATCACATTGTCATCACTCAGAGATAGTAAAAACCACCAATGCTGGAGTCAGAGATAACACAGTGTGGAACTGGAGGAACATGGCAGGCCAGGCAGCGCCAGAGGAGCAGGAAAGTTGATGTTTCACTTCAGGACCCTTCTTCAGACCAATGCCTGGCCTGTTGTGTTCCTCCAGCTCCACACTGTGTTATGTTGTCATCACTGTTGCCTAGAGGTGTCTTTGCCCAGAGCTTATTCCCCAATCCTGCTTCAGTAGACAGCACCAAACCTATTGCCACCTTCTCTCTGATTGTTTCTTAGGGTAGCAAATTCTGGAAACAATCCCAAAAGCATTCCATGATTTCTTTATCTAAGCCACCATCACCAAACTACCATCCTGATTTTTCCAGTTTATGTAATCCAGATTCATCTCCTCCCCAAACTACAGACACTCAGTAGCAACGATCTTCCCTGCCTGAAAATATCTACCATTATTTTTCCCGTCCTGTAGTAACATATGTACAGATGGATGTCCTTACCACCTTTACATGTTGGCTAGTAACTTTGTTAAGACAATTTTCTGCCAGTTGCCTGAATGATTTTTTTTGTTCCTGGAAACCGTCTGGAGAAATTTATATATTATATAGAGAACTTAAGAAAGAACTAGTGCATTCTTATAGTAGCCTTTAAAACCTATAGATGATGCAAATGATGTTTACAGCAAATTATACAATTTAGGAATGTAGAAAGAGCAACAGCCAATCTTTGCCTAACATGGCCTTGCTCATAGCTTTGAAATAAATAACCAAGTAACCTGTTTTTGGTTAAGTTAATTAATCTGTTGGTTGAGGTGAAAAAAAAACCAGAAGAATTTGCCTGCTGTGCTTAAAAAAATACATTGTGCTAATTTATATACACTGGACTGGGCAGAAAGTTTCTGGGTTTAATATCTATTCTGAAAGACAGAGCCGTTCATCATGCTGAAACATCCTCAATATTGCAACAGAATGTCAGCTGAGAATTTATGCTGAGGTCTGTGTTGGGGAACTACAACCTTCTGGATCAGGCAAGGTAGCTACCTGCACTTTGCCAAGGCTGCTGTTAATATTTTGCTTTAGAAATACCTAGGAGTCTGCATTTAATTTTAGGTACCGAATGCTTCATTTTATTTCACACTTTGGGTTAAAAGGATCCAGATAATAAATAATGAATCATTCGACTTGGCAGATATTCATTTAAGAAACTACAGATTGATCTGATATTAATATAACCATCTGCAAGAAGAAGAGAATGAGATAGATTGTGACTTTCTGAACTTAACATAGTTCATTTGATGCATAATACTGTGATCTTATATTCAAATGCACATGATTTTTGTATATTTAGAATTTTATGCAATAGTTGAGTTCAGGCCTACCAGGATGCTCTTACACATTTTGCATACAACTGACAATTATCCTGAGGCATGGACGTTTTATCATTAAAATACTTCAAAACACTAAGTATATGTACAGAAAGAGATTGATTATTTAAACAATTTTTCATTCATAGTTAATGAAATCAAGATGATTTTAACAATGTTTTTGAACCTTTACTGATGGAAATCGGAGTACAGAAATTCCATAGAATCCCTACAGTGTGGAAACAGGCCATTTCGCCAACAAGTTCACACCGACTCTCCAAAGAGAAACCCACCCAGACTCACCCTCCACCCTACCCTATCCCTGTATCCCTACATTGTCATAGCTAATCCAGCTAACCTACACATCCCTGGACATCATGGAAATTTAGCATGGCCAACACACCTAATCTGCACATCTTAGGACTATAGGAGTAAACTAGAGGACACAGGAGAAACCCAGATATGGAGAGAATGCGCAAACTACACACAGTCAGTTGTTCAAGGCTAAAATTGAACACAGATCCCTGGACCTATGAGGCAACAGTGCTAACCACTGAGCTACAATGTCACCCCAAATTGCTGGTCCCATACTCAGTGCAGAACCTCAGCCTTGCTTATGGTCTCCTTCTCCAATGGAGAATGTGACCTACTTCAACTTCCATATTTTTCTAAGACTTCTACTAGTGCAGCTTTATTTAATGATGAAGAAGGCAGAGGAGGGATAAGCCAGATATTGGAAATGCCAATTGGGATATAATCAAGTAAGGTAGAGAAGGAGCCATCGACCAAAGCAACATTGCTAGTAGATAGAGATAGTAGGAACTGCAGATGCTTGCTGGTGAATCTGAGAGAACAGTGTGTTGAGCTGGATGAACACAGCAGGCCAAGCCGCATCAGAGGAGCAGGAAGGCTGACGTTTCTGGCCTAGGCCCTTCTCCCGAAACATCAACCTTCCTGCTCCTCTGATGCTGCTTAGCCTCCTGTGTTCATCCAGCTCTACACTTTGTTATATATTGCCAGTAGATACCTCTATAGATATCAGCATCTGCTTGGGAACTTACAGTTCAGCACTAACAATAAGGCCTACATGATGTAAATCCTGAATCACTCAACTGAAGGGGATTGGGAATATGGTCTATGGATCAGATGGAAATGGAATCCAAATGACATGCCAGGTATTAAAGCTAAATGGGGGTATTATTCCCAAGATCCTTATGACAGGACTGGCAGCTTCTATCCACAAAGGTCAGTATTATCAGACGGCAGGACCAGAGCTTCTTCTGTTAGCAGGCAATGAGACATTTTTTATGCACAATGCTCTTATTGATGTTATGAGCATTACAATTGAGGCCAGGGTATTTTTTTTCTGTTTGGACAGTTTGCAAGCAATAGTGAAAGCCCATGTTGCTTTTCTTTTACAGAGGTGAGTCCAGGAAGTTCCCTTGAACAAATTGTTGAGACCATTGATTATTTTTGTTGAGAACATTAAAAATTCTCGAAGAATTGTGCTAACTAGTGCAGTACTTGTTTAGCCAACCTCAACAATGTAAATGATTCAAGGGAAGATTTCCTTTTCATGTTTCTGAGGGAAGATCCCACTAAGTTGCTTCCTTTACAGATTTCTGTTAGCAGGTACTGGGAAGTTACTTCCATTCCAAAGCATGCGGTTTCGTTTTTATTTAACCTCCTCCATTATTTTGAGTAGCTGTGTGTCAAGAAGTGTGACAAACCTGTCTTACTGAAACACCACATGCTATGATGCCCTATGTAATCTGTAGCTCATTTCGTAACACGATCACCAAAGCATTTCAAAGTTCTGGGTTCAATTCCAATGAACACACAATATGACCATACATTCTGAAACAGCACCGAGTAAGTGCTATGGTTCAATGTGCTACCTTTCAGGAAGGACATAAACAGAGACTTTGTCTGTCTGCTTAGGTGGCTGACAAAGGTTACATGTTATTATTTTGAAGAAGACAAAGAGAGTTCTCTTCAGTGTCCTGGTCAACATTTACCATTTGACTAAGTCATCAAACGACAAATAAGAGATCAACTGGTCAGTATATTATTGCCATTTGGAGAAGATTTGTCTACATATTAAGAGGCTGTGCTTTCTCATGATATCAATGGTTACATTTCAAAAGGATTTCATTGATTTTGAGATATATTTAAAAATATAAAATTTACACGTTTTTCTTTTACCTTATGTTCAGAAATCAAATGTGGAGTTAACTACTGTTTGCTGAATCGGTGTTGTGCCGTGTCAGGCTGAAAGGTGTTGTTAACTTGCCATTTGAAACTTGAATAGTTTTGCTCCATGTTTCCCTTGTCCTCCCTTCAACACGATGCCTGTCAAATTCATGATGCACCTTTTCCTCTTACAAGTGGCTCTGGTTTCACCAGCCTTGGCAGTTCTCACGCCATCTAACATGCAAATACAAGCAGGTTGGCAAATTGATTTGTGGTTAAAAGATGAACATTATCCTCTCTCAGTGATGGTCACCACTCCTACACAACGCCACACTGATGGTCACCATCCCTGTGTACCATCACCAATGACAGTCACCATTCCATATAAGATGTAGCAATTATGAACAATCAGACTCATCCCCAGACAGTGATGAGGGATGGGGCTGTTGTCAGCAGCTAAGTAGCAAAATGTGCAGCAGGGACAGAACACAATGATTTTCAGTCTTTCTAATATTTAGCTGGAAGCAATTTCTGTGCATTTAATTTTAGAACAAAGGGCAGACAGCTGACAAATCAGAAAGAGTGGCATGGCCAGGAGGGTGCAGGGACAGAGAGCCAGGTGTCCATTTGCAAACTAATATTTCGTCTTCAGATGATGCCACTGAATACAAGTGTGTCAGCGCGAAGTGGAACACGGCGAAGGATAGGACACCGGGGGACTCCAGAAGTAATGATGCACAAGCAGGAATAGAAACTATTGTGGGAGATCCTCTGACTATAGTTGGACAGATAAAGGTAGATTGGAGTGAGTGCAGTCAGTTTGACAATAGAGGGGAGACACTGAAGGAGTATGAAGTCTTCAGTCATGACAAAGAGTAAAGTGAATTGAAAAAAATTATGAAGAGTTTACTGTGATCACAAGTGAATAAGATACGGTTTATAATTTTGATAAGGACCATCCCCAAATGGTGAAAATTAAGAGTGCAAACCAATTTGTAGGAACTTAAACACAAAACTGAGGGCAAGATGGGCCCAAGTTCAATTTTTAACAACAAATATTATATTTATTTGAAGACTTGTATGATAATGGTAGATTTGATATTTGAGGGGATTGCTGCTAGAGTAGAAAGAACTATTACCAATACCAGCTAACATAGGAATGTGGACATTACTGGCTTGGCCAGCTTTTATTGCCAATCCCCAATTACCCTTAACTAATATGGATGCAAGGAATGGAAGTTGAGTGGTCAGTATTTGAGGGAGGAAGAGATGGGCCTCATGGGCAAAATGACAAAATAAACTTAAAGCGTCATGAGGGAGTTGAGAGTCAGTCTGGAAAATGATGTGTATTCAATGATGGCATGGTAGGTGGACAATATTGTGGTGAGCAATGTACTAGACTGGAATATGATTTTGGGAAAGAGTGACTTGTCAAAGGGTACTGAATAAATGGTTGTAATGTGCTCATGAAGAAACCCATGAGATCCCCGCATTGGTTGAAATTGTAGGTGGCATAGGTAGGTGAGAGAAAATTAAAAAGATAACCTAGAATGGAAAAGGGAAGTTTATAGTTATCCTTTCAGTCCATGACAAAACTGAAGTAGTAGACAGTTTGACAAGGGTTAGTGCAATGTTTTATGATTCTTGCAATGAATGGCTATAGAGTTGTTTACCATAAATGTTCAAGTTTATTGTGTCCTTTTGTGTTAAGAAAGCTGAGAATTGAAGTTTATCGTGGGGGACATCAGGATGAGAAACAAGGAAATGGCAAATGTACTAATGGTATCAAAGATGGAGGTGGACTATTGAATGGAAAGTTTGCAGCTGGACAATTAGCCATTTGCTTGTGCTGTTTGCACATCACATGGAAGTTTAAGACTGTGGAGACAAGTTAAGAACATATTTAAACACTTAAAAGCTGTAGTGTCCAAACCATAAGCAAGCCACTGAGGTTGCAATCCCCATCTGGAATGTGTTCATATTCATTTCTGGCCTTCCCTAGAAGCAGATTTGCCAGCCTGTGAGTGAAAGGAAAACATTAACAGGTCCGATGACATGGTCTTATATTGTTTTAAAACGCGGGTTTATCACCAGCTCCCAAATCAGGTGAGGCACTGCTAATTTGTAATCAAAACGTGCAACTGTGGAACAGAACCAAAACTGCCTCTCAAGTTTCTAGGAATCTCTGCTGTCGGCCTTTGGTCCAGGAGGTCTGCTCTCTTCATGTCAAGGGTCAACATCCAGTACAGTCTGTCACTAGTTTTACAGAACCCTCTGGTGAAAGAGGAAAAGAAATCATGCAAAGTAACGAAATAAACCACTAACGTGACAAAGCAAGAGCAAAATAAATTCTCACTAAGAATGTATTGATGGCTGTGAAGGCTTCATGCTGTTGTGCCTTCAATAGGAACTAATGACAATGCCTAAATTTTACTGTTAAAAGAAAAGGGAGATATCATTTGTGGTAAGAAAGAGACATCTCATGAATTGTTAGTTGCCTCAAGACGCTGCACCATTTGTACAATTCCACTATTAGTTTCACAGGGCATAAAAATATTTGCTTTCAAACAGTTCTGAGAAATCACTGTATTTGGGCATTCATTGCCAATTAAGTTTGCAATAAAAAGTTAGAGCTGGATCTTAATAGCTGAGGTCTCTTTTAAATGCAACATCAATCAATCATTTCTGAATATATGGGTAATGTCACCATAGTCCTATTAGATAAGAGGGCTGCTCTCTTATTAGGAAGAGATGATTGGAGGTGGTTTAACCTGAGGGTCACAAAGACTCAGACTAGCGGAAAGATTGAGAAGCAAGATCCTTCATGGTAACCTCAGTGCAGGAATTGAACCCATGCTGTTGGCATCACTTTGCATTGCAATTCAATTGTCTAGCCAACTGGAAAGCCAAAACCGGAGCCCAGTCTGTCCTTCCAGGGCAACTCCCACTGGATTTAAGCCAATCAGGCAACAGTATGGTCACCAGTAGGCCATCACCTAGAATGAAAAGCCTGGGGTGGGGGGATAGAAATATTGTTAGTAATAGCTGGTGGTGAGACTGAGATTGACCCTAGCAGCACCATCAAGTACTCCCAGAGTCCCAGAATCATGGAGGACCAAGGAACAAGGTAAATGATTTATCTGATGGGTGGGGATGGAAGGTATTGAGAGTTGAGGGTTTGTGTACAAAGGGATATGGTAGATGGAGGGAATATGGCAGAAATCAGACTTCAGTCAACATATAAACTGAGTAAATGCAATAAGCACAATAGAGAGACAGTCCCTGGAACATGTTTGAGATGGTCCTCTCAATCCCACCCCATTAAATGCTGTTCTCAAGATTTCTTTGTCTGGTGTGCAGAAGTGAAGAAATTCTGGCTCCATGAATTTAAAAATGGCTGCTTGTACCTCCCATTGTCGGGCCAAAGGGTGTTTTGGGAGTTGGAGGAGGCAAGCCTGGAAATGCTGAGGAAACTGCCAGTTCCTGAATTGGGCTGGATCGAAAGCTTCAGTGACTTTGGGGCTTCGGCACTGCAGCCAAAAATTTAAACAGAAGTAAATAGGAACCTGTCTTCCAGCTTTCATACCCCTCAACCTCACATCCTCTCTAGGCACCATCCATGCTAACCCATAGCATCTGAAGTCTTCTATCCAGGCTCTCTGATCTCTTGTAAAAGCCATGTGCATCTTCCCAGCCTCCCATGGCTTCCTCATAAGCGTTATCCCACCATACTTGAAGTAGCAACTTATGCATCGTCAGACATTAAGTCCCAGGAAAGGAACCTGATTCAAATCTTGGGGTATAACATTATTAGGTTAACAAGGAGGTAGACTGACAGTTGAAGGAGGAATTCCTACACATGGTCTTATTAGCAATAGAAATATCTAATTGGAAAAGAAACAATTTTAGTGATTGGTGAAGATATCCAGTACTGGTGGATTGGACAGGAAAACAGAAAATGATCAACTTTCAAGGCATGAGTAATTCAGGTACATAAGGACAAAAGATGTGGCATTCAAAAATAGAGTTCCCTGGATAAATAAAGGAAATAGAAGTTAAAGTGAAACTAAAGAATGAAGGATCATGACAAACAACAGGTCCACAATACAACTGATAAGCAGGCATCGTATACAGAGTCAGAAGGAGTAGAAAAGGGCTAAATGGGCAAAGAAAATGCATAAAGAAACATTAGTAAGTACCATAAAAGGAAATGTTTTACATACACATCAACTAAAAGGATAGTTAAAAGATAATGGGCTGAATTTTTTGCTATTCTGTGCAGCAGGAAGCAAGGCACAGGGAACGTGCAGGGTATGTTATGGATTAAGAAATTAGAGGTGCTGTAGGAAGGGGAATGAGTGACTTCAATCTACATATAAACTGAGTAAATGCAATAAGCACAATCGAGAGATAGTCCCTGGAACGTGTTTGAGATGGTCCTCTGGAGCAACATGTGGAGGAACCAAACAAGCCATGAGTTATTTTGTATCTAACCTTATGGAACAAAAAAAATCTATTAACATAATAGAATTTTCTTCAATTTTTAAAAAAAATGCTCCATTCAGCAGAAGGGTCAATGAACCAAAACATTAACTCTGTTTTTCTCTCTCCACAGATGCTGCCAGGCCCGCTGAGTGTTCCCAATTATTTCTGCACTTGTTTTTAAAAAAGATGTAGTTCAACCTGAAATTGTATCAGTGATAATGGGAACTGCAGATGCTGGAGAATCCAAGATAATAAAATGTGAGGCTGGATAAACACAGCAGGCCCAGCAGCATCTCAGGAGCACAAAAGCTGACGTTTCGGGCCTAGACCCTTCATCAGAGAGGGGGATGGGGTGAGGGTTCTGGAATAAATAGGGAGGGAGGGGGAGGCGGACCGAAGATGGAGGGAAAAGAAGATAGGTGGAGAGGAGAGTATAGGTGGGGAGGTAGGGAGGGAATAGGTCAGTCCAGGGAAGATGGACAGGTCAAGGAGGTGGGATGAGGTTAGTAGGTAGGAGATGGAGGTGCGGCTTGGGGTGGGAGGAAGGGATGGGTGAGAGGAAGAGACTGTAGTCCATTGGGGATGATCCGGCTCCGTAGACAGGTGCTGAGGAAGGTGATGTGGCTGTGGTACTTGGTTTGCTTCAAAGGACATGTTCGAGCAGTTTCAAGGCCAAAGAGATTACAAGAGAGTTATTCCAGAACCCTCACCCCATCCCCCTCTCTGATGAAGGGTCTAGGTCCGAAACGTCAGCTTTTGTGCTCCTGAGATGCTGCTGGGCCTGCTGTGTTCATCCAGCCTCACATTTTATTATCTTGGATTCTCCAGCATCTGCAGTTCCCATTATCACTGATACAATTTTAACCTCACTGTGAAGCCTCATCCAGGGATGCCTAACCTGAAGAAGTTACCCTCCTCCCTCCGGACCAACCTCAGGGAATCTCTCTCCCATTGCAACTCTCTTGTAATCTCTTCGGCCTTGAAACTGCTCGACCATGTCCTGAAGCAAACCAGGTACCACAGCCACATCACCTTCCTCAGCACCTGCCTACGGAACCGGATCATCCCCAATGGACTACAGTCTCTTCCTCTCACCCATCCCTTCCTCCCACCCCAAGCCGCACCTCCATCTCCTACCTACTAACCTCATCCCACCTCCTTGACCTGTCCGTCTTCCCTGGACTGACCTATCCCCTCCCTACCTCCCCACCTATACTCTCCTCTCCACCTATCTTCTTTTTTCTCCATCTTCGGTCCGCCTCCCCCTCTCTCCCTATTTATTCTAGAACCCTCACCCCATCCCCCTCTCTGATGAAGGGTCTAGGCCCGAAACGTCAGCTTTTGTGCTCCTGAGATGCTGCTGGGCCTGCTGTGTTCATCCAGCCTCACATTTTATTATCTTAGTTCAACCTGAAACATGGATTTTAAATCCAAACAAGGGTAATTATAAAGATACAAAGAGGAATTTTGTGTGGTGGATTGACTGAATGTATTATATTGTTTGATTGTAGACAGGCAATAACTAGTATTTAAAGAATTAATGCTTGGTTGTCCAAAAAGCATATATTTGTTTAAGGCAAAATTGTACAACAGGAATAGTGAAAGAGCCATTGCTGAAACAGAAAGTTAAAGATAATATTTAATCAAAGAAGCAGGCTTTGACTTTGACTTTATGATGTGTTATATATCTGATGATTATGAGAATTTTAAAATTCAGCAAAGCTGGACCAAGGAATTTATAAAGAAAGAGAGAATGTCATATGAATGTAAAATAACAAGAAACATACAAATAGATCGTAAAAGCTTCTACAGGTATGCAGAAAGGAAGAGATTAAAACAAAAATTAGACCATTCCAGGCTAAGAACAGAGAATTGGTAATAAAGAACAAAGAAATGGCAAAGAAGTTAAATAAGTACTTTGTTCCAGTATTCACAGTAGAATATATATGAACTCGCTTGAAATAATTAAAATCCAAGGGTCTAGTCAGAGTGCAGAAGTGGAACAAATTAATATTCGTCAAAAAAGTATTAATCAGAGAACTTAATGGAAAGTTGATGAATCACAAGGCCTTATGCCTTCCACCATAGATTATTGAAAGAGATGGTTGTATAGATTATGGATCCATTAGCGATCACATTTCAAAGTGCTATTAACTCTGCAATGGTGCATGCAAATTGGAGGATTTTAAATGTAACCCCAATGTTTAAAAAAAGTGGAGAGAGAAACAGAGAACTGCAGACCTGTTGGCTTTATATCAGTAATATTCCTTCCCACCTTCATCGTGCTCCCTGGATGTGCATATTAATAAGCTGGAAACCATGTAATTTTGCAAGAAAGGATGTCCTGCATCAGAGGTGAAGTGACACGTACTTTCGTACCATCACACTTGTATTCCAGATGGAAGATTCCACCTAATGGCTCTGACCAGGGTAGGAAAGGAAATCTTCTGGTGGAGGCAGATGGTGTGACAGTGTTGCTGAGAGGGAAATTGCTACACACTTTAATAAAATTTACTAACAATAATGACACAACAGAGGATGGTTGAGTAGAGGTGTTGGCCAAGACCAAAATGAGATAGAAAACAGATGCTAAGTAGGGTGGCATTGCTCTCAAAGTTACACAGTCCAAACCAGATGCATTCTAAATGAAAAGGATTTATATTTAGGTTTGGATTTAGGCTTTCATGTCATGTGTACTTAAGTACGGGGCACAAGAGTGCAGAGAAAAGTGTACAATGTCACTAGACAGGGGTGCCATCTCAGGGACAAAATACCTCAGTGCAAAATCTTAGCTACAGAAGTAGAAAAATAAAGAAATGGCTTTAAAAGTTAAGCACTACAGTCTTCCTAGTGTTTAAATGGAAAAATAAGGAAATAAAGTTAAAATGTCAAATATTACAGTCCTTTCTTAAACCATGGGCCTGTAGACGCTCCAAGCTGGGCTTTCCCCAACAGGGCTCACTCTCCCCCACGCTGGGCATGCTTTTACACACTGATCTCCACTGCTGATCTCCATCTGGCACACCAGGCTTCCTTACCACTGGCATGGCTTCACCCCCGACCGCTGCTTCGTCACTCACTGCCGCCGTCAGGTCTCCTTAGGGGACCCCCATACAGTACCGGTACAATACAATAGGAAGGTACTACTTATTATTGCAGCTTCACCTAGGGCAGCACGTGGCTCAGTGGTTAAAGCTGTTGCCTCACAGCACCAGAGACCTGGGTTAAATTCCACCCACGGGTGACTGCCGATGTGGAGTTTGCACACTCTCCCCCTGTCTGTGTGGGTTTCCTCTGGGTGCTCCGGTTTCCTCCAATGGATGTGCAGGCTAGATGGATTGGCCATGCCAAATTGCCCGTAGTGTCCAAAGATGTGTAGATTAAGTGAGTTATAGGGGGATGGGTCTGGGTGAGATGCTCTGAGGGTTGGTGTAGATTTGTTAGGCCCAAGGGCCTGTTTCCAGAGCGTAGGGATACTACGATTCAATTCCGCTCCAACTGGAGCTCCCAGACATTCTGTTCTCAGGGTATTTTGGTGAAAAGTTTGGAAATGCCCATTTCTGCCTCAGATCCACAGGAGTGTTAAGCCTGTCCTATTTCCTATCATTGCTGTTAAGAAATAACCTCTCTTTGGAGGCACGAACAGGAAAACAGATCTGTAAATTAAAGACTATAAATAAACCATAAATAAATGGTAATCTAGAAACTGGAACCACAACAGGCTCCTTAGGCAAAGAAACAGCCAGGGTTTGATCTGTGAGACTGGACAATGATTATCCAAATCAATTTTCCACTGGCTTGCATTAAATTTGTGCCCATCTCTTGGAGATTGCATGATTTCTACCTTGTTATCCCACATCAGAAAGTGTATGGCTACACATGGTATTACAGCTATTTACTTTTGGATCTGTTCCCTACATCATTTATTTTGTCTTTCACTCTGTCGTGCTTTTCTCTCTCTCTCCTTAGCACACTAAACCTCCCTCAGTCTGTTTTTACAATTACAATGAGTGATAAATATTAGTTCTGCATTTATATCAATTAGGGAGTGACTTGTTGGTCGCACATCCTATTGCTGAATCTTTTTACTGAAATGATCTCTGTCGTGGAGACAGCGGGAATGGAGTTACACAGATTGAGGCTTAGGTTTCTGTTTAATTTGCAACACACAAAGCACTGATCTCCTTCTAAGATACAAATTCCTTTCAAATTACACAGTCCATGAAAAGGCAAAAACTTAACACCTTTGCTTTCTCAATTCAATGTGCTGGTTGCTTTAATGAATTGAATGCATATACATTAAATATCAAAAGAATATGAAATTCTTTGGGAATATTGAGGCATTGATGTGATTTATATTCTGGAATAACACAATGAGTCAGTCCTTGTAATCTAAAACTTCCAACCCTACATATATTCGTACATAGAATCCAGGCCAGGCAGTTTGTGACTTTTAAGATAGCTCAATGATATCTAGGCATTTGATGCTTCAGCACCAACGCCCTTGCCTCATCATCAGAAGTCAGTGCAGTGTGTAGTCAGTCCGTCAGCTCTGCATAACATAGTCATGAAACGTACCCGTTAACATCAGTGAACACAACAAAAAACAGCGTGTGTAGGTCTGAGATTAAAGCAACAAAAATAATTAAAGTCATTAACAAATTTGAAGACATCTGTCTCAACAAGAATCTAAGGAGGAACGTTACCAGGTTCTAAGTGGCGTGAGATATAATGAAGTGAGTGGTAGAATCAGGTAACAAAGTGTGAAGCTGGATGAATACAGCAGGCCAAGCAGCATCTCAGGAGCACAAAAGCTGACGTTTCGGGCCTAGACCCTTCATCAGAAAGGGGGATGGGGTGAAGGTTTTGGGATAAATAGGGAGAGAGGGGGAGGTGGACCGAAGACGGAGAGAAAAGAAGATAGGTGGAGAGGAGAGTATAGGTGGGGAGGTAGGGAGGGGATAGGTCAGTCCAGGGAAGACGGACAGGTCAAGGTGGTGGGATGAGGCTAGTAGGTAGGAAATGGAAGTGCGGCTTGGGGTGGGAAGAAGGGATGGGTGAGAGGAAGAACAGGTTAGGGAGGCAGAGACAGGCTGGGCTGGTTTTGGGATGCAGTGGGGGGAGGGGAAGAGCTGGGCTGGTTGTGTGGTACATCGCCGAGGCCAAACACCAACTCTCCCATACCTCCTTCTACCGCCCCCTTGAGGAGGCTTGGGGACCGCTTTGCAGAACACCTCCGCTCGGTTCGCAATATACAACTGCACCTCCTTGTCGCAAACCATTTTAACTCCCTCTCCCATTCTTTAGATGACGTGTCCATCATGGGCCTCCTGCAGTGCCACAATGATGCCACCCGAAGGTTGCAGGAACAGCAACTCATATTCCACTTGGGAACCCTGCAGCCCAATGATATCAATGTGGACTTCACAAGCTTCAAAATCTCCCCTTACCCCACCGCATCCCAAAACAAGCCCAGTTCGTCCCCTCCCCCCACTGCATCACACAACCAGCCCAGCTCTTCCCCTCCACCCACTGCATCCCAAAACCAGCCCACCCTGTCTCTGCCTCCCTAACCTGTTCTTCCTCTCACCCATCCCGTCCTCCCACCCCAAGCTGCACCTCCATTTCCTACACACTAACCTCATCCCACCTCCTTGACCTGTCCGTCTTCCCTGGACTGACCTATCCCCTCCCTACCTCCCCACCTATACTCTCCTCTTCACCTATCTTCTTTTCTTTCCATCTTTGGTCCGCCTCCCCCTCTCTCCCTATTTATTCCAGAACCCTCATCCCATCCCCCTCTATGATGAAGGCTCTAGGCCCGAAACATTAGCTTTTGTGCTCCTGAGATGTTGCTTGGCCTGCTGTGTTCATTCAGCTTCACACTTTATTATCTTGGATTCTCCAGCATCTGCAGTTCCCATTATCTCTGGTAGAATCAGGTGAAAGGTTTAGTGAACCCCATCTCAATATTGAAATTATCTTGCCACATCACTTATGTTTTTCTTAAGCAGCATGGTCAGATTCTCAGCAGTGCAGTGAGTTCCCAAATGACACTCAGTAGTTGTTAAATGCCTTGATGACAACCCATCAACATGGGTTGCAATGTTATCGAACTGACGATTCAAACTAACCAGCAGGTAAACTTGCCTACAAATCACAGTGCGTTCTTGATGGGTTTAACCCACTGCTTGTTCCAAAAGACTTCCATGCTGAATACAGGGCAGCAGCATCTCGGTACTGTTCCATGGGCACCAGCCACATCCACAGGCAATGGCATCTCACATGCGCCATAAACTCTCATGGTACATGTTTCATCCATTTCAGGATGATTCTGCTGCACTCCAATGCTGCACTTCGAGGCTACACTTCAGGTTAGCTATCATTGGGATGCTGTAACAAGGACACTGCAAGCTTGGGGAGATACCCCCAGCTCATGGACTGCACCAGGCTGCACCTCTGGGCCTTTCACTTGGTGTCAGAGCACTCAGTCACTTTGAGCCAGCCTGGATGTTCACAGCATCCCTGCCTTGCATTGATTTGTCTTTCTGCCCTCAGCCAAAGATGCCAGGCTCATATTACTACTGTCTTGCCGTGCCACTCAGCGTCGGCACAAGCCCGGGAAGCTTGCCTTGGTTGTCAGATAACATCAGGCAAGGCAAGGATGATAGCCTTCATGGAACAGATCCTGTCACAGAAAGTCAAAAGCTGCTTCCGATAGCAGCCCCAGTCAGTGTAGTCAGGGTCAGATCTTCTCTGATAAAGGAGTGTGGAGCCACATGACAGGCGCACATTATCCATCTTGATTCTTTCTGCCCAGTTGTGGGCTGTTTTGCTCCTGGACTGAGAGAGCAGCAGGAATTACAGGACATGGAACTGGGTGGCCCAGCCATTACTGTTGGGGCAGGTGGGAGGTTTCCCAAATGAGAGGGTAGGCAGCACACAGGATTAGTGATGGTGCAGGGTGAGTGTGAGTGCAAAAGATGTTACATAGCTTAGTGAAAGTAGTAGTAGAGGAGCCTTGATAAGAGGTGGGTACAGTTGTGGGGATGGAGTGGGAATGAAACATATTGAGAGGATGGTGGCACTTAAGCTGGTAGCTTGGAGAAGGACATTGACCTTCTTCCTACAGTGCTGGTTTCTAGCCTAGGTAACAAATTCAGACCAGGTTGACATGGTCTGGTGTTGTGGCCTCTTGTGCTAGTTTTAGAGCCAAAGCCACTCTACTCCTGCACCACCACCAGCTCTAAGACCATGCCCACAAAGCAGATGGTGATTTCCCTCTGTCTGCCATGTTCGGCGTAAATATCAGGAACTGTGCAGAGCAGCTCCAGGCTAACAGTGTTTTAAAGATGGCGCTGGTGTCAGAGATGCCGGTCAATTTCTGGATCTATGGTGTTGTTCCAGGAACCGCGCATGGTAAGACAGGGTGAAAATTGTATGTTACATTAGCAAATTGGCTGAAATGCAAATTAATGCAGTGAGATCCATCAAGTAAACTCACTCAACCTAAAGTGAGAATCCCTCCACAAATTGCAATTCACACTTGGCCGAAAAATCTATAAGATACATCTCCAGTCTTCATAGTATCTATTACACAGCCTAAACTCCCAGGAAAGCACTCAGACCGTATCAAACAGCAATGTATTTGACCTATGCGGCACAAGTCAAATTTTGTTACATAAAAGCAAAATAATGCCAACGATGGAATAGAGACAGAAAACATCAAGTAACATTCAACAGACCAAGCAGGATCTTGGGAGAGAGAAACTATATGCAGGTTTCTGGTTTGCCACCTTTTTGCAAACTCACAAAGCAGCTTCTCAATATGTTACAGCCTTTGGACTCATCACTGAGTTCTCCGAAACCAGATCAAAATCTCCGCCCTCATTTTCTCAGACAGAAGCTGCTTGCAATGATATTGCTATAACCATATCACCACTGTTGTGTCCATATTTTGCTTCTTTATTGACCCATCATCACCCCCTTGTGCCTTACATGATAACCATTTTATCATTCAATCAACCCTATCCTCTATCCTATCACAGGCCTCTCCCCTCAAAGCTACTGTTATCGTGCTGTATTTGTTTATGATGATGAGAAGTTATCCAACATTAACTCTATCTTGCTCAGCACAGATGTTGCTGTGTGTTTCCAGCATTTTCTGTTCTTTTTTTAAAAGAAAAGTGGCTTGAAAGTTTTGGTGATTTGAAGGCTATGATACGATCAGTAGCGTTGAGAACGTGTTGCCTACAGGGCCGCATTTGCAAAATTGCTGAAGGCAACTGAGTGCATATGCGAAAGCGCAAAGAAAGGAAACTTGCAGCAAGCCATATTAATGTAGGAACCCTGCCCCTCCCTCACCCTCAGAGGGTGAATGTCGGTGCGGAATGACTTAAAAAGGAAGAACCACAGGGGCCATGAAGCCGGTCCCCGAATGCTACTTCTCGGCATGGTACTTCCTCCTGCATATTGCACGCGGCTGTTGTTTACCCCTCGGAAGGATTGTGACTATAGATAGCATCAGTGGCACCGTGTCTGTCAGGGAGCAGCTGCTTCACTCAGCCACACTGTGTTAATTGCTCTGCTGTGCTTGCAAATGATTGAGCTGATGAGCTGGCGGAAGCTAGGACTTTGCTTGTCAGGTGGAGCAACTCAACAGCAGGAGGAGAAGCAAAATGACCAGGGGCCCCAATGGCCAAGTGCCAAGAAGTTTATTTTTCAGTAACTCGGGAGGGTGCGGGGAGTGGGAGGGGAGTTGGTTGCTTAGTATTCAACAGTGACAGACAGACGGTGACAAGTGCCAGCATTTAGTAAAAGGCTCGATTTCTTATTCATTATCCATTCTGTCAGTTAGCAGCATGTTTGATCAGTGCTGGGAAATTGGCTGGGATGGGTATGACCAGGTTTGCAAGCCTCATGGTCCACTGGCCTTGCAGTGGACTGAGGTTTTCATGTCGCCCATTTGATATTATTACCCAAAGCTGACTAAAATTTCACCGATGTCCCTAGGCATGCGTCCCTTTGAGAGTCAACTGACTCAAATGTACTCAAATTGTTCAATTACAATCAACACACTAATCAAAGACACGTCCCTCTTCCACACCACTGCTGTGCGATCCTAATAGTAATTTTCCCAACAACCATATGTGAGAATACAAATTAATAGCAGAGCAAAAAAAGGACAACAAACACTGAAATATGGGAAACAGAAAGGGGAAAACAGAGGTAAAAAGAAAAAGCAGACTTTATTAAAGTCAAGATTTAAGTTTGTACAAAGAAGTCAGCCTTAATCAACAATGTTAAAGTCCTAGTATTAATTTCAACCTTACTTGCACCCTGTGGTTCGGGTTCCTGCACAGGTTTTTCACTGACAAACAATGACCACATATGTAAGTTCAGCATTTTCACAAAGCTGTTAACCAGAACGTACTGTCCTAGGGAATCGGGTGAACAGTTGTTATTTGACTCAGTAACGAAAATGGGCTGCTTTTTCACTTCTCACAGTTTGTGCACTGTTTTTGCTCCATCTGGACCTCTTAGATAATATCACAAATCTATTTCCCATTCACCACACATGCATGTGTAAATGGAGACACAACATGCATTGCTTTGCCTTGTCCTTGAATGCAGTAACGGTACGGTTGGCAATTGTGAGAGCTGATTTGCCACACAAAGGCATCTGACCAAATGGCCAGCAGCAGCAAAAAAATGTAGGGCAGGACTTTTCCAGCTATGGGTCACTGAGGTTTGTGAAAGTATGAAAGAGCTGTGTTCGGAAGACCCCTGGCACATTTCTGCTGCTTGAGAGTTTCCTAGAAGCTGCTGGGATGCTAATTAACTGACTGCTGAACATCGGTGGGCAATCAATATAAATAGTTAAAATAGGTGGGCAATTTTGCCAACAACACAGCACTGTTTCTACCTATGTCACATATGGACACTGTCAGATCAATGAAGATTGGCATCATGGCAAGTAGGCTCCTCCAAGGAAGAGGTTGATGATGACAAAGTCCCCATAGCAGGGAGACAAGGTAGATCAACCCTGTTCCTGCAAGGGTCATCGTCCCTCTCTGAGAGACCTGTCTGCTTGTTTGCTCTGAATTAAAGTTTTATCTCCGAGGATGGCTCCATGTGGAGGCTCTTTCAGAGTTTCCAATTTGCCTCAGGAGCACCCACCTCTCCCGGTGAAGCCTCCAACCTTTTAGAGCTGCTGACCTACCCAAAATCCTTCATTAGATAGATAGCACAGAGCCTGACAATAGCAAGACTGCCTCCATGGAAATATCTCCCTCATCTGGCTCACAGTGAGGTGTTAGCTCAAGTTCCGTGTTTGACTCCAAACATCAGGGTCATGAGCAATGTACATACTGATTAATTTCATAAGGACACAAAAATTATTGCTAGCCAATTAGTTTTTTTCTTGTTTCAATTTATTGTTGGGGGAGCAGGAGTTAAAGAAAGCACAATATGCAGGTTTGGATGTATCCATGCGTTAGATAGACTGAGATGACTGCTGCAAGCTTTTTCATAGCCTGATGGTGATTTCTGAGATTTGGAAAAAAAACTGGGGGAGACAATGGCCTAGTGGTATTATCACTGGGCTATTAACCCGGAGACCCAGACAACATTCTGAGGACCTGGGTTCAAATCCCACAATGGCATATGGTGGAATTTGAATTCAGTAAAAAATATCTGGAATTAGGAATCTAATGATGACTGTGAATCCATTGTCAATTGTCAGAAAAGCCAATCTGGTTCACTAATGTCCTTTAGGGAAGGAAACTGCCATCCCTACCTTGTCTGGCATACATGTGACTCCAGACCCACTGCAATGTGATTGACTATTAACTGCCCTCTGGGCAATTAGACTCGGACAATAAATGCTACATGGTCAGCAATGCCCTCATCCTGTGAATGAATAAAGAAGAAAAATAAAAGTAAACTTGAAGCTGAGGCAATCTACTCAGCTGGGAGCATTGGAATTGATGCAAAGTTCGGAGTTTTCTCCTAAACTTTAAGTGAATATTCTTAGTGTCAAAATCATATTGCCATACAATCACTTGCAGTACAGAAGAAGGGCATTCAGCTCATCAAGTCCCTGCTAGCTCTCCATGATGCTGTCCAGTTTCATTTACCCATTCTCCCATGTAGCTCTGCAATTTTATTTCCTTCAAGTCATGGACCATTCCAGGAAGATGCCTCTGGAGCCCATTGTAAAAGGTGACTCTAATGTATTAACTTTCATGGCAGAGTGAGTCGAGGCTAGGCCATAACTTCCAACACTTGACTACTAGAAAGTACTCCACACCGGAAGTTGAGCCTTATGATAATCAGTTTATCACAGTAACACGGGCATACAGGCCAAGAAGTTTATCAGAGCCAAGCGCACGACATTCCATATGTGCATAAACAGTGTTTGGTCACACTTGCAATAAAGTTGGGCAGCAGCTCTAAGCAAGCGATTGTGACCAGGCAACCGTGGAAAGTACTCTTTAGAAAATCACAGAAATGGTCACGTCCCACACAGGAGTATTTTCTTTGACGAATGGGTGTCTGCCTGGAGTCACAGTTTCTTCAGTGATTTAAGGTTTATTTGAGGCGTTATTTAATTCTTTGACGGGTGTTAAGCAAACATAAATCAGACATATATGTGTGATTCCCCTATCCCAAAATCATGTTATATGGCACATTAATGTGCTTCTTGGCAACTGGACACTGTGAATATACTCACAAATGGCTTTCACTGAAATTGTTGCATAGCCCCAAGTGAAACTTCACTAGATTTTCTTGCCTGTTTTGCAATGGTCTTGTTTGAATAACCTTGGAGAGGTGAACTAATTCAAGTCAAGGAATAAATGCCAGAATTCTTAGTGCACATGACAAGAACAATTAACAATAAATATCAAAGTGGTCTACCACTAATTTTATGAGGCATTATCCTGTTTGAAATAAATAGGCTAATGTCTTCACATAATAACTGGTGGAGCAGGCTCATGGGGGTAAATAGCTTATCACTGTTCCTAATTTGTATGTTCGTATGTTAAAATAGAAAATAATCAATCACAACATAAGGACACAAAGACCCGAGAACAAGGGAAAACCAAATATCCTTCTGAGACTGTTTCAACATTCGATATGTGCAAATCAATGATGGATGCCGAGTAGCATTCCAGCATGCAGGTTCCTGCCCAGAGCTCATCTGCTCTATCTACTTTAACTTTTTTTTTGCTTCTTTTGCTGTTCTTTTTTCTTCCTTTCTTTGTTTACACCTTCTCTGGACAGCAGGTTTGTGCAATGCAGAAGAGGTTGAGCCAGCATGGTGAAGCGAGAGATCCCCAGCATCTGCAGAGGTGGTGAAAACAGGCAGCCTGATGGGGTGATGAGAACAGGCAACTCAAGGGAGCGGTGAGAACAGGCAGCCCCAGCTGGTGGTGAGAACAGGCAGACTGAGGAGGTAGTGAGAACAGGCAGCCAGAGAGGGTTGTGAGAACAGGTCACCCGAGGGGGTGGTGAGACAGGTAGCCTGAGGCGATGGTGAGAACAGGTAGCCTGAGCAGGTGGTGAGAACAGGTAGCTGCAGATCTTTCAGCGTCTGTGGCAACATGGAGTGAGGAAAGATCAAGCCAGCGCAGGGTGTGCAAGCCGATTGCAGTGCAGGAGCCTAGCACAGAGGAGATTGAGCCCTTGTGTAGATTGTGAGGCCAGCATGGCTAGGCATTTAAGGACTTTAATGCTGAATTGTATCTTTATTTCTGTACTTCTCTACTTTACAAGGACCATAATGTTGAACTTTTAACTTCTTTTTACTTTGTACCAAGATTTTGAACCTAGGTACCTTTGTACCTAAGATGGTGCCAGGAATGGTGACTTTGTATCAGAGATAATGGGAACTGCAGATGCTGGAGAATCCAAGATAACAAAGTGTGGAGCTGGATGAACACAGCAGGCCAAGCAGTATCTTAGGAGCACTAAAGCTAAAGTTTCAGGCCTAGAACCTTCATCAGAGAGCTCTACAATGAAGGGTCTAGGCCCGAAACATCAGCTTTTGTGCTCCTGAGATGCTGCTTGGCCTGCTGTGTTCATCCAGCTCCACACTTTGTTATCATGGTGACTTTGCATATTTTTCACTGCAGTCCTGTATTCTCATTCTTGAATACATGTGACAATAAAATCTAATTCTAATTCTATTTTTCCAACCTATGCCCATATCGCTTAATCGCATTGATTAACAGATGTCAACCAAACTCACATTTAACACTTCTTGACATCAATTGCTGTTTGTTGAAGAGAATTCTAAACCTCTAATGTTTGTGCTTCCTAATTTCAGTCCTGAGATGTCTGGCTCTAACATAAAATAAAGTCCAGAAATCCTTGACCTGCAAAAATACTTCATTCTATCCAACTTCTATTCCCCTTAATATCTTGATATTCAAAACCCCACCTGGAATACTGTGCGCAGAACTGGGCACTACACCTAAGGAAGGATATGTTGGTCCTGGAGGGAGTGCTATGAAGGTTTACAAGAGAACATCTGGACTACATCAGTCAGGACTGGTCTCTCGAATTTGGTAGGTCAAGGGGCGATCCGATCGAAGTCTTTAAGATATTAACAGAAAACAACAGGGTGGATAGAGAAAAACCAAAAGAACTGCAGATGCTGTAAATCAGGAACAAAAACAGAAGTTGCTGGAAAAGCTCAGCAGGTCTGGCAGCATCTGTGAAGAAAAAGACAGAGTTAATGTTTCGGGACCAGTGACCCTTCCTCAGAACTCACGGTGGATAAAGATAAATTATCTCTACCGGTTGGGGATTCTGGAACTAGGAGACATAGTCTGAGAATTAGGCTCACACTGTTCAGAAGAGATGTTAGGAAGCACTTCCACACACAAAGGGTGGGAGATGTTTGCAACTCTTTTCCACAAATGGCAGTGGATGCTGGATCAGTTGTTAATTTTAAATCTGAGTTGATAATTTTTTGTTAAGCACAGTATGGGCCAAAGGGAGGGAAATAGAGTTAGGCCACAAACTCTTTAGATGGAATTAATTAAACGGCAGAACAAGCTTGAGGTGATGAATGGCCTTATCCTGTCCCTACGTTCCTGTGAAAGTTTTAATCTAAATCAACCTTTAAATTTTCCGACTTTCAGGGAATACTAGTTTGCGTAACCTCTACTTGTAAATTAACCCTGAGAGTCGTGGTAATGTTCTGATAAAACCCATGCAGTACTCTGTCCAAGGCCAGTATATCATTCTGAAGATGTATTGAGTTATAGAGTCATACAACATAGAAACAAACCCTTCAGCCCAGTCTGGCCATCCTGACCAGGGTTCCTTAATTGAACAAGTCCCACTTGCCTGCATTTGACACAAATCCCTCTAAACCTTTTCTATTCAGGTACCTGTCCAAGTGCCTTTTAAATGTAGTAATTGTGCTCAAATCTACCACTCCCTGGCAGCTCGTTCCATACATGCATCATTATCAGTGTGAAAAAGTTGCCCCTTAGGTCCCTTTTAAATCTTACCCCTCTCTCCTTAAGCCTATGCCCTCTAGTTTCAGACTCTCCTATTTTGGGGAAATACCTAGGCTATCACCCTTACCATGTCCCTCATGACTGTATAAACCACTATAAGGTCACCCCTTAGCCTCCTACACTCTAGCTCATATCTGCTCTCCGCTAGTCACAAATGTGTTCTAACCAGGGTTTTGTTGCATTGTAGTATGAGTTTTACCCTCTTGTTCTCTAATCTTCTAGATATCAAAGACAAAGTTTCAACTGGTCTTCTTACATTTACGCATATTTGTTTGGAATTTCTTCAATAATATCGCCCAAAAAGAGGCTAAAGGATCCAAGATTAAAATGAGAAAAATTGACATATTTCTGTATGGTGTTGCCCAAATAACCACTCTATTTGAATGAAGTTGTGAAATATGATATAAGATGAGGCACGGTGGCTCAGTGGCTAGCACTGCAGCCTCACAGCGCCAGGGACCCAGGTTCGATTCCAGCCTCGGGCGACTGTCTGTGTAGAGTTTGTACATTCTCCCCGTGTCTGCGTGGGTTTCCTCCAGGTGCTCCAGTTTCCTCGCACAGTCCAAAGATGTGCAGGCTAGGTGAATCGGCCATGCTAAATTGCCCGTAGCGTTCAGGGGTATGTGGGTTATAGGGGTATGGGCCTGGGTGGGATGTTTCAAGGGGCGGTGTAGACCTGTTGGGCCGAAGGGCCTGTTCCCACACTGTAGGGAATCTAATCTAATCTAATCAAGAGACACAAATGTAATTGTGGTCAGAAATGTTACAGTCCCACCAAGTGACATATACAAGGAAACAATATCCAGTTATGTTTCAATGAAGATTCAGTCCACTCATTTCTGAGTGTTACGTTTTTTCTGTTAAACTGTGAGCAATAGCATGGGAAGCAAAATAATCATGACAACAGGACAGGCATATGACAAGATTGGGACTGTTGGTTGAATGGTTTCATGATGGTTGGGGGTGGGTGTGTAGGTGTGCACTATATAGTTTGAAGTTGCGCTGTTGCTATTCTTGCAAACACAAATTAAATCGATACTTTCAGAGATTTGGAAAGCGATTGATTGTGCTGTGTAAATGAGACTACAGAAATGTGTGACAATAACTGAGCATCATTCTCAAGTTGTCTCATTTCTTAGCTTGGTTCAACTTGGTAAAAGCAGGAATAAACATTCTAACATGATACTATCTCTAGAGTTTAAACTGGTCCAAGGATAGACCATGTCAAGAGGTACCTGGTGTATTCTGTCTGTTTATATGCTAGTTTTGTCTTTCAGTCTGTTCCTGAGATTTGATTATCAGAGTCCCTGGGTAATGAGAGACTCAAGCACCTTACATCCTCAAAGGAGCAGTGCTATGAAAGCTTGTGATTTCAAATAAACCTGTTGGACTATAACCTGTGTGACTATATCATGTGACTTCTGATCTTATCCACTCTAGCCCAACACCAGCGCATCCCCATCTTATATCCTGTCCCGTTTGCACAGCAGCTTCACAACAGATGTGGCTGTTTATTTAATCCTCGTCCAAGGAAAACAAACCCCTGCCTTCATCTACCAACTCTCATAATCCCAGCATATCCAGAGCATTTTAAGATGTTAACATGATTGAATTACGAAAATACAGCACCCAATTTGCACTCAGAAAGATCCCACAAAAAACAATGTGGTCATGACCCATATAATTCATTTTTGGTGATATTGATTAAGGGTTTTGATAAGCCTGATTATTACTTCGCTTGATTCTTTACAGTTTCAATTTACAACCTAATGGATTGCCAAGTAATGTGTTTCCTCCATAGCCAATGAAAATCAATTAGGGGTATGTTGAATAATCAATGCTTTGGTTAGGAAAAAAAGTCTCGCCTTCAGAAATGGCTTTAGGAGCTTAACCCATGAAAACTACCTTGTGCAAGAACTGCAATAGCAACTGGCACGTTTTTCATGGATTAAGAGATAATAGGAACTGCAGATGCTGGAGAATCCAAGATAACAAAGTGTGGAGCTGGATGAACACAGCAGGCCAAGCAGCATCTCAGGAGCACAAAAGCTGACATTTCGGGCCTAGACCCTTCATTAGAGAGGGGGATGGGGAGAGGGTTCTGGAATAAATAGGGAGAGAGGGGCAGGCAGGCCGAAGATGGAGAGAAAAGAAGATAGGTGGAGAGGAGAGTATACTCTCCATCTTCGGTCCACCTCCCCCTGTCTTCCTATTTAATTCAGAACCCTCTCCCCAGCCCCCTCTCTGATGAAGGTTCTAGGCCCGAAATGTCAGCTTTTGTGCTCCTGAGATGCTGCTTGGCCTGCTGTGTTCATCCAGCTCCAAACTTCGTTATCTGTTCATGGATTAATATTTGTGATCAAATCATAAATAGAGATAGCTTTGAAATCAAAGAGGATTTTGATCAGACTCCCACAGGAAAGCTGTAAATTAAACTATCCAAATTAATGGTATGAGTCCAAAATGAGGAAATTATCAACAAAATTTCACTTTTTCTGGGCGCTGCTTTAACACAAATCAGAACGCATATAAATGAAACGTGAACTCACTGGCAGGTGATACTTCAATTTTAAAAAGTAAATTTCACAATTTTTGATCAAACATAGATAGATTCTTATATCATCCAATTCCACAATATGCTATACTTTATTAAAACAGGGTGGGTCAGGAGACCCATCCAACAACAACTTTCATTCAATTTCACTGGTATAATTTTTATCAGCAAAGTGCACTTTCTGAACCTTCTTCCCCTCAAATCACAATGCTCCTGATGGTATAGCTCTCCAGAATTCCCCTTTGAACTGACAAAATAATAGCATATTGTTGCATTATTTGGTCATTTCTGGTAAAATGTCAAGATCTTAGAATCCTTACACCACGAAAGAGGCCATTTGGCCCGTCGAGTGTGCACTGATCCTCCAAAGAGCATCCTACCCATACCAAATCCCCCACCCTATTCCCATAACACCCACATTCACAATAACTAACCCACCAAGACTGCATATCCCTGGACACTATGGGCAATTTACTGCGGCCAATCCACCTAACCTATACATCTTTACACTATGGGAGGAAACCCATACAGACATGTGCAACCTTCTCACAGACAGTGACCCAAGGCTGGAATCCCTCCAGACGTCTCACACTGAGCCACTGTGCTGCACCATCAATGATGATCTTTAGCATCTCTGAGCTATTCACACTGTCTTCCAGGTTTTAGACATTTTAAGCCAGCTTGTACAGTGCCTCCAACAGACCCAAAAAACTGACCTCTCCATGAGAAAGAAGTCCTTCTCACAAAAAATTTGAGCGTACTGCCTTTGTCTTTCTTTTTCTGTTTGTATCTGCATCTGCGTACTGATCTCCTTCTCCCACCAGTTCTCCTTCAGATGGCAACTCTCCTTCGTATTTGGCCACATGGCTTCTATTTTAACCTTCTTTTGGCTGGTATTGCTTCCAGGTCAAGGTTGCATCAATCATTAGTTTTTATTATTTAAGAAAATTCCCTTTGATCTCTTCACAATCAATTGAAACTCTTAAAAAATAGTCTCTCTCAAGGCCCCTTTAAAAACAAATTTAGACTCCCAAGACGTTTTGAAATAATTACTTATTTTCTTAAAGTACTGTCTCTGAATGAAAGATAGTCTTCCAGGAACATTAGAATGGGTACCATTTCCAGTACTTTTGTAAAGTATGGAGACAAATATATTAATAGCAACTAACACACCACCAATCATATCACAGATCAACCACCAATCAGCTCATTCAACACAGACAGGCAGAGTGAAGGTATCTCACCCAATCAAAGGCCTCAACACTGTATCTAGGCCACAATTTGCACTGGTCAAGGCCTACTCCTCTGGAATCCAGTGATAAATCATTTTTCTCTTTTTGCTGTGAATTAGAAGTACCAGGGAGGGGAGGGTCATAAGGCTGGAGGCAAGGGCAGGAGAGTGACTTTCAGACACCACCCCCTTGACCCCAATCTATGTTTCTCATGGCCCCCTGGTTGAAGCAACTATGGTCCCACCACAGGTCACCAGGTTTTCACTGTCAGCAATTTAGTCACCTTTCTTACATGCCAGTAAAGCAGGTAATTGTGGAGGTCATGGGTTGAGATCATGAAGTGGCCATTATTTGATTACTTAAGGATCTTAATTGTTGGTAAGCCAAGGAAGTCCTCTCACACTTAATTAGTGAGGTGGAAAGAATGAGTTGTGTTTCTCTCCTGTGCCTCGGTCACCATGTCCCAAAAGGGAAAATTGCAGCTAACATGCTTTTCATATCTGCATTCAGGATCTATCTACTCGCATATGGTGTTACAGAAATTACAGAACGGAAGAATATTGTTTGGTCTATCCTGTCTGCACCACCAGTAATGAACAATACTGAACATTTCAACTGTCATTTCATTTCTGTCCTTACTCTTATGTCATATATTCCTCTCAAATACTGATCTAATTCTCTTTTAATGAGGGTTTTAGTTCTGAAATTCCATACTCAATTGACCTGCAATAGAAATGTAATCTGGAAGACAGGGACTGAGCTTGTGGGCAAGATGACATTGACAAGTTTCTGGACCTACTTTTTAACCCTTCAAGGATTTTAATAGAGTTGTTGTGTAATTGTGATTAACAGCTGCAGCAAAAAAAGCTTCATATTAAAGGAAAGAGATTTTTATTTATTCATAGGGAGTTGATGCCCAGACCAGCATTTACTGCTCATAACTCTAATTTCCTGGAGCGCAATTGAGAGTCAACCACACATGGCTGTGGGCCTAAAGTCACATGAAGACCGCTCCAGTAGTTTTCTTCCCTAAAAGGTATTAGTAAACCAGATGGGTTTTTCCCCTGCCAATCAACAATGATTTCATGGTCATTATTTTAGACACTTAGTTCCTGATGATATTTTTCAGGCAGAAGATATAGAAGCCTGGACACACGTACCAGCGGGTTCAGGAACAGCTTCTTCCTGGCTGTTACCAAGTGATGAATAGACTCTTGAGCCTCAAATAATGCTGATGTTGCTAACACCGACCTCGCCTAGCGCACGCCTTGTGCAATGCAACCTGTATACCTCTGTCTAAGTCTTTTTGATCTGTACATCATTGCTTACTATGATCTTCCCGTACAGGTCATAAACAAAGCTTTTCATTGTACTTTGGTAGACATGACAATAAATCAGTCAATCGTACCCTGCGATTAAACTTCATGCAACATTGTAGCAGGACTTGAACCCAGGTCCCCAATTGAACAGTCCAGTGATAATGTCATTAGGCTCTCATCTCTCCCTCATGTACCAAAGCATCACAAAGGATTTCACAAAATCATTAACAAGCAAAGTTTGACACAGACGCATTAAGAGCTAGTGGTCCAGATCATCAAAAACTCAAAGGAGATGGTGGCATTGTGGCAATGACAATACACAAGTTGCCCCGACACTCAGAATAAATCTCTGAGGGAATACGTTCATTATCCCACTGTGGTAGTGGATACAAAGGGTGAAAGTTAGTCTCAGTTAAAGTGATTGCAAAGGCTATAATTGATTGTGACACAAAACCACCTGGTTTACCAATGACCTTTCAGGAGGGAAATATGGTCTCGTGACTCATAGCAATGTGGTTTATTCTTAACTGCTTTCAAAGTGAGGTTAGGGATGGGCAACAGACCATTTCATAGAATCTCCATAGTGCAGAAACAGGCCATTCAGCCCAACTAGTCCACACTGGCTCTCTGAAGAGCATCCCACCCAGACCTGTCATCATCAACCTACCATATCCCTGTAGCCCTGCATTTCCCATGGCTAATCCTACTAACTTACACATCCCTCGACACTACAGGCAATTTAGCAGGACCAGTCCACCTAACCTGCACATCTTTGGGCTCTGGGAGGAAACCGGAGCACCCAGAGGAAACCCACACAGGTGCAGGGAGAATGTGCAAAGACACAGGCTGAGTGTGGAATCAAACCTGGGTCCCTGGCACTGTGATGCAGCAGTGCTACCCACACGGTCACTGCGCCTGCATCCCATGAAAGAATTTTTTAAAAAGCAGTTTGAAGAGTGGGCTAAATTTTAAGAGTTGAGTCGCAAGAGAGGATTTTCAGTGGAATTCCAGCCTATGTGACTTAGGCAGCTGAAGACATTTCCACCCTAATGGTGGGACAAATAAAGTTATGGACAGGCCAGAATTGAAGGAGCTCAGAGCTTTGGGAGAATGATCAGACTTGAGCAGTTCACAGAGATGTATTTACACTTAAGCTCAGATAAAGAGTCAATATAGGTCACTGAGCACAGTGGCAGGGTAAACAGCACTTGCTGTTTGTTCGGATATGGACAGCAGTGCTTCACACGCAAAACAGAAAAACATTAAAGAACCGAAGGAGTTAAACGGTTGAGTAGCCACCTGTCGAAGGTGACTTCACAAACTGATATTGTGACCACAAAACAAACCACAAGGCATTTAATAACTGATTTGAGTAGAACCTTAAGGACTGAAAGACAATCATACACTCAATACATTGTGTGAGAGAATGTTTGTGTTACCATCTCCACAAGCTGACACAACCAAGCATGCACCAGTTACCAAACCACCAGGGCTTCCTGGAAGTTGAGATGAGAGCAGACGTAGGATGTTCATACTGCTATCTACTCTGTGCTGCAATACAGTTCGCCAGACCGAGAGCTGGATTGACATGTAACCATTACATCAGATCACAAAATTCTTATCTCTTTTGACTGCATAACATATTGGCATTGTGCCAAAGGCACCAAGAAGTCTCTGCATTTTCTTAATTTTTTTGACTGGAAAGAAATAAGGGTATCATTTTGCCCACTCTCTTAGTCAATTAGTTGTTATCACTTTTAGATAATCAGATAGTTAGAAAATAAGATTACATTTAATATGACGTGCCAAAGATAGAGAGCAGTTCAGTCACTCAAGAATAGCATAGTCATCTGCTAGAATATGGACTTACACTCACAGCTGTGTCATTTTAGCTGTAAGCAGAAGCTATGATCGACATGCCATCAAGGATCACTCAGAGAGGAATGTTAGGAGTGAGATAAACAGAGACAGGTCTCTCTCTATGTTCATTACATTTAAACAGTCCCTTATCATTGGCCCTCATTCAAACTTCCAACCAAAAGAAATCAAAACAGGAGCAGGTTATTTGGTCCCTCGAGCTTTCTCTGCCAATCAATAGGATCATAGCTGATCTGTCATTCCTCACAATCACATTCCTGCCCTTCCACTTTAACCCTTGATTCCCCAATGGATCAAGAACCTATCTGTCTCAGCCTTTCATATACACAAGGACTCTGTACCCCAGCTTTCCATAACAAGGATCTCCAAAGACTCACAACCCCCAGGGAAAAGAAATTCTTCCTCATCTCACTTGCCTTTCTGACGTTATGATGGATGAAAGGTCATTGATGAAGAAGTTGAAGATGGTTGAGCCTAGGAAACTACTTTGAGAAACATGTTCCGATTTATCTTGTGGCTGAGATAGCTGGCCTCCAGTAACCACAGCCAACTTAACTTTGTGCTTGATGTAACTCCAACCAGTGGAGACTTTTCCCAAATCCTCATTGACTTCAGTTTTTCTAGGGCTTCTTGATACCATGCAAATGCTGCCTTGATGTCAAGAGCAGTCAATACCAACTCACCTATAAAGCACTGACCTCTACATCATGGAGGCCAGGCACCAATTCACTGACACTTCCTCCTACTGCCCCCTCGATTATGACTCCATCCCTGAGCACCAGATGATTGTCTCTCAGATCATCCATATCAGTATCATCTAAGGAGATCTCCCAGCCTCCAAGCATATCGTTCCCCAACCCCGCACCACCTGGTTCTATCTCCTTCCCAAAATCCATTAACCTGATTGCCCTGATCAACCCACTGTATCTTTTTTCCCATGGTCCAGAAACTCCCCACCTACATTTGGGACACAACCCATGCCCTCTATCTCTTCAAGGATTTTCAATTCCCTGGCCCCCAAAACTTCACCTTCTCTGTCAACTTCCAGTCTCTGTACACTAGTATCCCCACACAGATGGCCTAAAAGCCTTCTGCTTAGAGTGGGAAACAGTGGGAAACAGGTCATGTGGCCCAACAATTCCCCACCAACTCTCCGAACAGCATCCCACTCAGACTCACCCTTCTACCCTAACCCAGCAATCCCTGTGGCTAATCCACCTAACCTACATATCCCTGGATACTATGGGAAATTTAGCTTGGCCAGACTGCCTAACCTGCACATCGTTGGACTGTGGGAGGAAGCCTGGCGGAAACACACACAGGCATCGGGAGAACGTGCAAATGCAACACAGCCAGCTGAGGCTGGGATTGGACACAGGTCCCTGGCACTGTGAGGCAGCAGTGCTAACTATTGAGTCATTGTGCTTCTTCCTGTCCTGCAAGCCCAACCAGTCCCACTCCACTGACACCCTCATCCGCTTAATGGAACTTGTCCTTACCCTCAACAAATTTCCCTTTAATTCTTGCTATTTCCTACAAACCAAAGGGAGTGGCTACGGGCACCTGCCTGGGCATACATGAAACAGTCCCTCTTCCACTGTCACACTGGCACCATTCCTCACCTCTTCCTCCTCTACACTGATCACTGTATCATCTCTGCCTCATGCTCGTATGAGGTGCTTGAACAGTTCATCAACTTCATTAAAACCTTTCACTCCAAACTGCAATTCACCTGGACCATCACTAATTCCTTCCTCTCCTTCCTGAACTTCTCCGTCTCCATCTCTGTTAACCATCTCTGCAGCGACATCTATTTCAAACCCACCGACTCCCACAGCTACCTGGACAACACCTCTTGTCACCCACCATCCTGCAAGAATGCAATCCCTTACTCCCAATACCTCTGCCTCTGCCGCATCTGCTCCCAAGATGTAGCATTCCACTCCCGGACAGGCCGGAGATACCCCTGCTTCAAATATCACAACTTACCCCTTCCGTTGATCAAAAATGTCCTCAACACATCTCTTACATTTCCTACACTAGTGTCCTCAGGCCCCTTTCCACCAACAAAAATAGGGACAGAGACCTCACATATCACCCCATCGTCCTCTGCATCCAATGCATCATCCCCCGCCATTACTGCCACCTACAATCTGACCCAATCACTAAAGAAATATTTCCCCCCCACCCCATCTGCCTTTCAAGGGACCACTCACTCCGTGACCACCTCATCCACTCCAGACTGCCCACCAACCCCACAACACTGGGCACCTCTCCCTGCAACTGCAGGAGGTGCTACACCTGCCCCTACATCTCACCTCTCACCTCCACCTAAGGCTCAAGACAAACTTTCCAAATCTGACAAGGATTCACCTGTACATCCACCAACTTGGTCTACTGCATCCATTGATCCCGATGTGGCTTCCTCTACAATGGTGAGACAAAACGTAGACTTGATGACTGATTCACAGAGCACTTGCACTCAGTACGCTATAATCAACAACACCTTCTGGCCTTCAACCATTTTAACTCCCCGTCCCACTCGCCGGTGACATGTCCCTCCTTGGCCTCCTCCAGTGCCAAAATCACATCACACGCAAACTGGAGGAGCAACATCACATATTTCTTGGGATTTTACAAACTGATGGTCTCAAAATAGAATTCACCAGTTTCGAAATCTCCCCACTCCCATTCTCATCCCATGTCCAACCCTCTCTCTCATTCCCACCTCCTTGACCTGACACTACCTGCCCATCTCCTTCCCCAACTACCTGCCCCACAGTTCCCACTGACCAAACCCCACTACCCGTACCCTGATCCACCTATTTCCACCCCTCCAGCCCCACCCTTCTGCCTCCATTTATTTCCCAGCTCCCTTACCCCTCCCCAGTCCTGATGAAGGATCTGGGTCCAAAACATCAAATCTCCTGCACTTCTGATACTGCCTGACCTGCTACATTCATCCAGCTCCACACTGTATCAACCTCTAAGGTTCAACTCTTTTGTCAATGTTTGGATCAAGGAGGTAACGATGTTAGGAGTTAACTGACCCTGGTGGAATCCAAACTGAGCAAGAGCAAGCAGGTTATAGTTGAATTAGTGCCACATGATTGCATTTTCAAAGACACCTTCACTTGCTTTACCGATCATCAAGTGTAGACTGATGGAGGTGACTGGCTCAGTAGTATTTGTCCTGCCTTTTAGATACAAGACATACCTGGTGAATCGTTCACATTGTTGGGTAGATGGCATCGTTGTAGCCGTACTGGAATATCTTGACTCAGGGAATGGCAAGGTCTGGAGCACAGGTCTTCAGTCCAATTGCCACAATGTTGTCAGGGCCCAACACCTTTGAAGTCTCCAGTGCCTCCAACCATTTCTTGATACTATGCGGAGTGAATTGACTTGTTGAAGATTGGCATCTGTGATGCTGGGGACCACAGAAGGAGGCCAAGGGCCATTGCCTATTTATGCCTAAAAATGCATGTAAATATCTTTTCTCTTGTCTTCACACTAATTTGCTGGTTTCCCCATCTTTAAGGCTTGGGATATTTGTGGAGCCTTTCTCTCCGATGAATTGTTTAATTGCCCATGACAATTCAAGACTAAATGTGACAGAACCACAGAGCCTGGATGTGATCCATGGCGGAATCACTTATCTCTGCCTATCATGTGATGCTTATTATGTTTGGCAAATGTAAACATGTAGCTTCACGGGGTTGACACCTCATTTTTGAATGCGCCTGGCTTACTCTTCTCCACTCGATACTGAGCCAGGTCAGATCGCCTGGCTTGGTAGTAATGCCAGAATGCCAAGGACATGAAGTTACAGAATGTGATTGAATACAGTTCTGCTGATGATGCCACGCAGCACCTCACTGTTGCCCGGTCTGGCGTTGTGAGACCTGTCCGAAATTATTTTCCTCTCTCAGCATAATGATAATGCCACACAACTCAATGGATGGTATCCTCAATGTGAATTCATGAATTTGCCTCCACAAGGCTTATGTGGTTCTCACTGCTACTGGTATCCCCATGGATAGCTAATATGTCACAGATAAATTGATGAGGATAAAGTCACGTACACTTTTCCTTCTTTTTCTTTGCTTCACTGCCTGCTATGGGCCCAGTCCACCAGCTATGTCCTTACAGCCTTAGTCAGATCAGTCAACAGTTGTTTTACCAAACTACTCTTCATGATACACATTAAAGTCCTGTTTGCAGTGTGCATTCTGTGCCTTTGTCATGCTCAAGTGCTTCCTTGAAAGGGAGTTCAACTGGATGAGTATTGACCTATCAGTGAAAGCTTCATTGCCCGTGTTTGACTTTAATGCTGTGAGAATTCAAGGCATTGAGACTTAATGTTGTGGATTCCCTGAGTAACTTCCAGCAAACTGCACACCACTGTGTCACCATCTCTTGTGGTTCTGTCCTGCCAGTGGGACATGGCATACCCAGGGCTGGTAACTATGGTGCCTGGGGCATTGGCTGTGTGGCATTATGTCGAACATCGCATTCACTATACAACAGTGTCTGAATCCATCATTGATAACAATAGGACTGGATCAAACATGTCTACAAAACACAGTAAGTCTATTTAATGAATAGCTGCAAAAATTGGAGCACTTTGCTTCATCGTGGAAAAATAATAAATGATTTTGGATGTAAAATGATCTGAAACCTCTGTAGGAATGAGTTGCAAAATTAGTTTAACAATAACCCGCTATCACTTGACTGAAAGTTTGGGAGCTTTCATCAGTAAGTACATAAATTGGCTGTTACCCTGTTTTCAATTCAAGGCTTATTGCACCACATCTGACAGTAAATTATTCTTCCCCATCTGCCTGAAATAAGCCTGGATGACTGGGAGGAAGAGAAACTGATGAGAAAATACTCTTCACTAACTTTTCCCTTAAAATCAGCAGGGTTTACGATGTCTAGATTTGGACTATTCAGTCATCTGAGCTAGCTTCTCTCCTAATCCTTACAAACCCTGCTGTTGACTTCTACAATATGCTTTTACTCACTTTCTAATAAAATAATGCATCTAAATTTGTGGTTTGAAACAAGAATCTGATTTGTTCAAGACATGGTGATAGAGGGATAAACTAGCATCAATGTAGATTGCCACAAAGAAATGGAAAATAAGGATACTTCAAATTCCTACTCTTTGCTGCATCACCTGGGGGGAGTATTGACTGGCTGTACAGACAGGGTGCACAGTTGCAGAAGTTCTTGCATTCTTGTGGTTGCGGAGATGGGTGGGGAGAAGTACGGAAGCTTAAGAACAAAGAGGACAAGGAGTCACGGTGACTAACAGTTTATACAGATTAGGGCTGAATAGAGAAATGAAACTCTCCAATAAACAGCAAAATTAATGTATTTGTGTATATCCAGAAACTGTAATTGGTCGTCCCCCTCCGTATGTAGCTGTACTAACAGACCTTCGTCAAATGAGTAAAACATGGAAAGTGATCACGGTTCTGAACTAAAAGCCAGGTTGTGTTTAAGCAACTTGAAACTTCCTGCAGGGAGCAGCTTGAAAAGAACAGAAAAGAATGAGAACAGAAAGCAAGAAAATCCACCAGAAAAGGAGAGACAATATAGGAGAACAGTCATATGATACAGCAAAGAGGGATGGTGAGCAATAACAACTTAAAAGTGGCGCTGCCAACAGGCTTACATGATATTGTACCATTGATAGACATGAGCAGATGTCCAACATAGGAGCATTTCCAAATGTTGGTGACGGGAAGAGAAGTATAGAAACGGTTGAGAGTACAAGTACTCACTCATGGAATAAGGGGTCAGAAAGCTCTGAAAATCATTTGTGCTCAGGCACTTCAGTCACTTTCCCACTAGTAGTTAGCCATCTCTTTGGCAGTCTGAACCCTGTTTCCAAAATTGCTTCCCTAAACCTGCCCACCTGTCTATCTCTCTTTCATCCTTTAAAATGCATTTGTTTTATCAAGGTCTTAGTTAAATAGATAGAAATTTATTCAGTGATAGTAAGGCTTCCTCCAGTGTCACAATGACACAACCCGGATACTGGAGGAGCAGCACATCCACCTTGGAAGCCTACAGCCCAATGGTCTCAATGTGGACATTACTAGTTTCAAAATCTCCCCACCCCCGCCCTCATCCCATGACGAACCCTCCCTCTCATCCCTGCCTCCTTGACCTGACCCAACCTGTGTGTCTTCTCTCCCACCTCACAGACCAATCGCCACCACTGCCTACCTGCACTCACCTATCATCATCCCACCGACCTTCCCCAGCTCCACCCCTCCTCTATATATTTCAGAGCTCCCTTCCCCATCCCTCATTTCTGAAGAAGGGTCCTGGCCCAAAATGTTAGCTTTCCTGCTCCTTTGATGAGGCCTGGCCTGCTGTGTTCCTCCAGCCCCATACTATGTTTTCTCTAATAGAAATTTATTGTTACTTGTATTTGTGAAAATCCAGTAAAATCTGCATAAGCCGCCACAAAAACAGCATTATTGAATTGCATAAATATAGACAATCATTTTTTGTTCATTCCACAGCCTCCTGGTTACTTAACCTATTACCAGGTTTTGTGTCTATTTTAATTGTTATGAAGTTCTTTAGAACATTTTATCAAGTTAAAGGCACTACATATAATTTGTTATTGGTACATTCCTTATTTCAAGCTTTTGCTGCACTCATGGGTGTTGATACCCAACTTACAGAATGCATCAGCTTGTGGCAACCTCACTGAGCATTTTATTGCCTTATATGTTTACTACTTTATTGTCCGTTGCACAGTCACCATCCTCATTTTGTCTTAACATTTTGAGTTCTTTTTTCCAAGCATAAAAATAAATTGAATTTAAGAAGAAGCTTTTCAATCAAACTGGAGACCGTCAGCAATTGCTTAACAAATAGTATAAGGTGAATGTGATAGATAGAACTCGGCAAGACCACAGACAATGGAACAAGTCAAAGCTCTGCAATCCTGCCATGACCAGTCCTCAGTGGTGGGGGCGGGGCGATCAAACAACTCACTGGAGGAGGAGCCTCCACAACTATCTCCGTCCTCAATGATGAGGGAGCCCAGCACACCCAAGTAATAGAGATGTCTTCTTCTTCTTCTCTTTTCTCTCCATCTTCAGTCCGCCTCCCCTCTCTCCCTATTTATTCCAGAACCCTCTCCCCATCCCCTTCTCTGATGAAGGGTGTCGGCCCGAAACATCAGCTTTTGTGCTCCTGAGATGCTGCTTGGCCTGCTGTGTTCATCCAGCTTCACACTTTGTTATCTTGGTGGAACTGCACCAACTGTTTTCTTGACAATTCATTTAAAAGCTGCATCTTGCTTTTTGCAGTGAGGCGGGTCAGGCTGTTCATCACAAGATTTGTAAAAAGAAAGTTACAATATTGAGAACAGAATTAATTTGTCTTATGCATACAATATGATTTTGGTTTGGACAATTTATTTTGTTTGCGAGAAAAGGCCTAAGTTTTGGTAAACAAGCATCCATAGCGTAACAACACGTTATAATTCCCATTATAAAATTGTGGCTCTAATCTGAAAGGGGTTTTATTTAACAGTGACTGAAATTTCTGACATTCACATCTCATCCAATGGACTTGGTTGTTTGATAACAAAGTATGGAGCTGGATGAACACAGCAGGCCAAGCAGCATCTTAGGAGCACAAAAGCTGACGTTTCCAGCCTAGACCCTTGGTTGTTTGTATGTTCAACTCTCACCCTGCACTCCTGTTTATTCCTGGAAAGTTGCTGAATATAGAAACCCCAGGATCTCAGCAAAATTATGCATTTCATGACCGTGAAACTTCAAAAATAACTTCATGGCCAATCAGCTGCCCTTTGGAGTTAGTCACTACTGTAGCTACGTTCCAGATCAACCTGATCAGAGATGTTATGTCACAATAGGTGGCTCTTGAGTCTAGGCCACCTATCTCAGAGATAGTGGCACTACCACTGAGCCGTTATGCACAGCTGCAATAGATGGGTTGTTAGCTCAGTTGTCTGGACAGCTGGTTTTGGATACAGGATGACACTAACAGCATGGGTTGAATTCCTGCACTGATTGATGCTACCATGATGATCCCACTTTCACAGCCTTGTCCCTTGCCTGAGATATGGTGACCTTCAGGTTGAACTCACCACCAATAATCTGTCTAGCAAATGCGCAAGCAGCGTTTTAATGACTTTACTGCTGTAATGGAAGGGAATATAAAAATATTATTTCTGAAGCTCTTCAAGTTTCTCTGCGGTAACTCCGAAAGTAAAAATGACATGCAATACATGGTAGTGAAATATTCATGAAGTGAGAGTTACATGCATAAGCATCAAGTGTGAAGGACTCAAATACGATTGCCAGACAACAGATTTCTACATTTTTACTGTATTCTAAATAGTTCTGTTAAATGTGTTTTCTTTGTTTATGTTTACCTCCATTTATCAAAAACAAGCAGTTAACAATTGATTAGCAGTTAACAAGTGGCAAGTTCCCATTAAAACATACTGGACATTCGGATAGTTTGGCAACAATGGAGGAAAGTTTTCAATAAGCTGTTAATTCAAGTAGAACCTTTCAGTGACATTCACTAAAGTTGAAATGATATTTGATACAGAAAGATTCAAAATGTGTTAATACTTTCTTAAGTTGTTGCATTTCATGGTATTGGCAATATAAATCAAACTAATAGTGCAGAAAAAGCTACAATCTCATGTTGCATGAAAGGCTTTATTTATTTAACTAGCAGTAATCATTCTGTGGTTAAGAAAGATCTTCATTTCAGTATGCAATTAAAAGTCATTCTTTTATGTCTTTGAGGGTATTTTACAAAAATGTGAAGGTGATGGCCTCGTGATATTATTGCTGGATTATTAATCCAGAGACCCAGATAATGTTCTGGCAGCCAGGTTCGAAACCCACCACAGTACATGGTGGAATCTAAATTCAATAAAAATATCTAGAATTAAGAATCTAATTATGACCATGAACCCATTGTCAATTGTTGGAAAATCCCATCTGGTTCACTAATGTCCTTTAGGGAAGGAAACTGTCCTACATATGACTCCAGACCCACAGCAATGCGACTGACTCTGAACTGCCCTCTGGGCAATTAGGGACAGAGTAATAAATTTTGCCTAGCCAGCAACCCCTCATCCCATTAACGAATAAAGAAAACAAAAACTGTTCTAAATTATGCTGAATGTGAACTACCCCCTCTTTCCCACCCAAATCCCAATCCCACCCCTTGTACAATTACAACATGAGTCATATTATTCGAATTCTGTATGGCATGCATTAATAGTTATTTAGTGTCTTTAACATAATAAAGATCCCAAAGAGCTTCACTGAAACACAATAAAGCAAATTTTAGTTTGAACCACCTGAGGTGAAATTATGGCAGATGGCCAAAAGTTTGGTGAAAGAGGTAGATTTTAATAAACACTTAAATGAAGAGAAAGAACAGCTGGAGAGGTGGAGAGATTTAAGTAGGGACTTCCAGAGCTCAGAGTTCAGGAAGGGGAAGGGATGCCCTCCAATGTTAGAGTGATTAAAACTGGGAAAACCTAAATTATCCGAATTAGATGAGACCGCATTGCTCAGGGGTTTGTGGAGCTGGAAGACATGCCCAAGATTGTATGGGGTGAGGCTATGGAGACATTTGAAAACACATACCAATTTTAAAGTTAAACATTGCTTCACTAAGAGCTGATGTATTTCAGTGAGTACAGATCCCAATGGGAGAACAGAATTTGGTTGCAATTTAGAACAGAGGCAGGACAGTTTTGAATGACCCCAAGTTTACCAAGGGTGGAACACGTGTGGTTGTCCAGGAGCACATTGGAATAGTTAAGAGTTTCAGCAGCAAAAGAGCTGAAGAAGTGGCAATTCTGGCAATGTTACTGAGATGGAAACTGATGGCCTTAGTCATATTGGTGATAGACAGCCAGAAGCTCATATCAAGAGCAAGCTTGACACCAAGCTTTCAACAAAGCCGGTTCCATATCAGACAGTTGCCCAGGAGGAGGATAGAGCCAGTAACTAGGAAATGGAGATTGCAATGCTGACAAAAGATGACAGCTTTAGTCTTAGAGATAATGGGAACTGCAGATGCTGGAGATTCCAAGATAATAAAATGTGAGGCTGGATGAACACAGCCGGCCAAACAGCATCTCAGGAGCACAAAAGCTGACGTTTCGGGCCTAGACCCTTCATCAGAGAGGGGGATGGGGGGAGGGAACTGGAATAAATGGGGAGAGAGGGGGAGGCGGACCGAAGATGGAGAGTAAAGAAGATAGGTGGAGAGAGTGTAGGTGGGGAGGTAGGGAGGGGATAGGTCAGTCCAGGGAAGACGGACAGGTCAAGGAGGTGGGATGAGGTTAGTAGGCAGCTGGGGGTGCGGCTTGGGGTGGGAGGAAGGGATGGGTGAGAGGAAGAACCAGTTAGGGAGGCAGAGACAGGTTGGACTGGTTTTGGGATGCAGTGGGTGGGGTGGAAGAGCTGGGCTGGTTGTGTGGTGCAGTGGGGGGAGGGGATGAACTGGGCTGGTTTAGGGATGCAGTAGGGGAAGGGGAGATTTTGAAACTGGTGAAGTCCACATTGATACCATATGGCTGCAGGGTTCCCAGGCGGAATATGAGTTGCTGTTCCTGCAACCTTCGGGTGGCATCATTGTGGCAGTGCAGGAGGCCCATGATGGACATGTCATCAAGAGAATGGGAGGGGGAGTGGAAATGGTTTGCGACTGGGAGGTGCAGTTGTTTGTTGCGAACTGAGCGGAGGTGTTCTGCAAAGCGGTCTCCAAGCCTCCGCTTGGTTTCCCCTATGTAGAGGAAGCCGCACCGGGTACAGTGGATGCAGTATACCACATTGGCAGATGTGCAGGTGAACCTCTGCTTAATGTGGAATGTCATCTTGGGGCCTGGGATGAGGGTGAGGGAGGAGGTGTGGGGACAAGTGTAGCATTTCCTGTCGGAGGATAATGCGTTGTATCCGGAGGTTGGTAGGGTGGTGTGTGAGAACGAGGGGGATCCTCTTGGGGCGGTTGTGGCGGGGGCGGGGTGTGAGGGATGTGTCGCGGGAAATGCGGGAGACGCGGTCAAGGGCGTTCTCGATCACTGTGGGGGGAAAGTTGCGGTCCTTAAAGAACTTGGACATCTGGGATGTGCGGAAGTGGAATGTCTTATTGTGGGAGCAGATGCGGCGGAGGCGGAGGAATTGGGAATAGGGGATGGAATTTTTGCAGGAGGGTGGGTGGGAAGAGGTGTATTCTAGGTAGCTGTGGGAGTCGGTGGGCTTGAAATGGACATCAGTTACAAGCTGGTTGCCTGAGATGGAGACTGAGAGGTCCAGGAAGGTGAGGGATGTGCTGGAGATGGCCCAGGTGAACTGGAGGTTGGGGTGGAAGGTGTTGGTGAAGTGGAGTTTTAGTCTTCCTAGTTTTAACTTAGAGGAAAATAGGATCTTCAAGTAGTGGATGTTGAACAAGCAGTGTGACAATTTAGCAACAGTGGAGGATTCAGGAAAGGTGGCACTGAGGTGGAGTTGTGTGCCATCAATGTAGATATAACAACTAAAGCTTAATTTTGGATGATGCTGCTGAGTGGAAAAGGGTCAAAGTTCAATCCTTGGGAACAAGCTGAGATAACCATGTCCAAGGAGGAAAAGAAGGCACTGGAAAAAGTACTGTGGCAGAGCTTTAATAAGAGATACTAATTCTTATTAAGACATAATTTAGATCAGAAGTAATTTACTGACAAATTTTGTCCAGTGAGTTTAAGCCAGTCAATCCCAACAGTGCTTAGCCTTGACTCTATAGGATTAACATAACCATCCCACATGGAAGAAGCTGTTTGAGAATGTTACCTTCCACAATCAGCCCTTTAATTTCAATAAGACTTAAATATGTTATTAATATCCATCATATTTTAGGAGTGTGTGACTTTCTTTCCCTAGAATATACACTTCTCCACTTAAGGTATATTTAGAAGAATAAGATATTTGGCAGTTGTGACAGAACACCTAAATAAGATGATGTACCAATTTTACAATTTGATTAATAGAAGTTAACAAGCAATACACTTTAATTGGATGAGCAAATTGCTATGTCAAAACAAAAGCTATCAATTGATTCTATCTAATAGAATTTAAATTGATGTTGCTTATAACTATTCAAAAATGTCTGAGAAAATCCATGATTATCTATGAATAGAAAATCCATCAACATTTAAAGTTTTACTTCAAAGCCCTGAGTGACTAAGATACCTTTTTCCAGTGGGACAAAGAGTCTTTAAGAATTGTCACTACAATTAAATTGACAAGAATGGAATTCGTAAAGTACAATGTCATCTGGTCGACTGTGGATATGCACTGGACTAACATGTTATCAACATATTATTATTCATTAAGTCATCAATGATACTGTAGGGCTTGTAAGGTGGGGTAAAAATCCCCACCTGTTTATGGATATATCCTGGATTAAAACCCTCTGAAGATGTAAATTTGTGGAAATTAGGATTTAAATTCACTGAATTTTTGGACTCAAGAAACAATGGGTCTCAACTGAACTAGGAATAGGCGAGTTGGGACAGACTAGATAATATGCGAGGAGAAGCACAGCAGGCCAGGCAGCATCAGAGGAGCAGGAAATTTGTGTTTCAGGCCAGGGCCCTTCGTCAGAAAATGAAGAAGGGTCCTGACTTAAAATGTCAACTTTCCTGCTCCTCTGATGCTGCCTGGCCCTCTGTGCTTCTCTCCCTCCATTCTGTGTTATCTCTGACTCCAACATTCACAGTTTTTGCTATGTCTAGGTAATATGCAAGCCCAAGGGCAGATTTCTGGAACAGGGGTTAGCTGCAAGGCTACAGGAAGACCCCCATTCACGCCCCAGCTTAAAACAATGGAAGCCAGACTGCAGGAAACAAAAAACTTCAGACCTTCTGGAGCCTGCAGAGGTACAAAGCCATTCAATTTCCAACCAGCGCGCAGGCACAGAAATACCGAGCATTCCATACCATGGTGCTACATGTCAGCCTGTTACAACTTTAGATGTAACAACAGTCACACTGCTATTCAAAACTTAACAAATACCCATCCAAGGGAAATACTGGTCATTCAAAACCACCAAACCCGTTCACCTTAATTGCAAAGCCATTCACACTTTCTCCAGTGGTCAGGAAGCTCATTCAGCCCCAACAGGGGGAACAATGGCTCAGCAGTTGAAACCAGATTTGGCGGGAGATACGGGGGCTGCTGTTGGGTCTGACTGGAGACCCCGAGCACTGTGCACTGTGGTACCAGCAACGTGCTCCGTTTCCAATTCAATGTATGCACTGAGGTGGGGTCTGTGTGCATCCGGTGTGAGTGGCTCACGAGAGCAGTTTGAGAGTCCAAACAAGAAGCAGGCTCAGCACGTGAAGGAATCATCGAGCCAAAGCCACGAGAAAGGGAAAGGAGATCGGTCAGACTTAGCGATCAAGAGAGAAGTTCCTGCAGACACATCCGTGTCAAGGACTCCACAAACCCTCTACACAGAGAGCAACCCTCGCAACCACTGAACTCCATCAACCAACCATGAAACTCCACTCAATGTCTGGAGGCTACAAAAAGCATCCAGAGACACAAGATAACAAAATGTAGAGCTGGATGAACACAGCAGGCCAAGCAGTATCTCAGGAGCACAAAAGCTGATGTTTCGGGCCTAGACCCTTCATCAGAAAAGGGATAGGGGGAGGGGGTTCTGAAATAAATAGTGAGAGAGGGGGAAGCGGATCAAAGATGGATAGAGGAGAAGATAGGTGGAGACAAGAGAGATGCAGTGGGAGAGAGATCCCCTGACATTTGTGCAGAGGGACAAGGGTAACTTCTTCAGGTTAGGCATCCCTGGAAGAGGCTTCATAGTGGGGTTAAAATTGTATCAGAGATCTGGAACTGCAGATGCTGGAGAACCTGAGATAACAAAGTGTGGAGCTGGTTGAACACAGCAGGCCAAGCAGCATCTTAGGACATCGACTGGGGCAATATCCACCACCATCCAAGACAGCAACCCACTTGCAAGGGCCACCAAGAGAGAAAAGAAACCCAAGGCACTCACCTGTCAGGTCCAACTGCATCAGCGGACACCACTAGACTAATGATTATCAGCACTCACTGCTCTCTGTGGCAAGCTATGGCAAGAGGCTTTGGACAAGAGCAAGTTGAAATCCTATTCCACTCCAGGGTTGAGCATAAGATCACTGAGACCCTCTAACCCAGCTTGGCTGGTCTAAGATAGGGGAAGGTGGGATTTGGGGGCAAATGGTGTCAGGCATCCCTAAGGAAGGGAAGTGAGGTAGGACTTTGGGTTAGCAAGTGATCTCTCTCTCTCTCTCTCTCTCTTTCAGCAATGAGGCAACAACTAATCACTATAACCAGTAGACCCATTGTATCAAGTCTTGGCTGCAAGTCTTAACTGGGAGGTCGAGTTAGCTGTGAGACAGGTTTCAGTCTGTTATAGTCAGGTTTTTATATTCACTTTCCGATTTTCTTGAAAATATATTCAATTTGCTTGTTTTTTCAATAAAATCAGAGTCTTCTTTGCCTCTGAAGCATCTGTCTCCTGTGTTTTCCACCACACCGCATTCCACTGCATAAGCACTGTCAAAACCAGGGAGCTGGCAAACCATAAACCAGGCAGCATGCTCTATAAGTTATATCTGTGGCTTTTGCTCAGGCATATCTTTGCTCTGTAATCTAAGCAATAATGGCGAGGTCAAATTCTACAGTCTCTGCAAAGCCAGAACTATCCAGTTAAAATGATACATAATGAATATTTAGTGAGTGTTTGTAACTTGTGAAGCATCCTCTAGCAAGTTGAAGAAGGAATGTAATCTGATCAAACAGCAGTAGGCTGAAGGATATTCTCATTCATGAGATGGCACTGGGACTTAAAGGTCTGGCTGGTTTTGGAGATGAATATAGCCAGATGCTGATTGACACATAACTAGCCAATTGTAATCCATTAAATTATTCATACTGCAATTCCATTGAAACAAATAATGATTGAAAGCGCAACAAAAAATGTTACATTAACTTGATGTGGCTTCTAAGAAGTAACGTTTCCCCTATAGAAATGTTCTCAATGAATATGATGACCATTAATTCTTACTGCTATGAAAATGTGTGTAGTTATCTTGGTAAAATTAGGCTCTAGGGGTCAGCGCACTCGCCCAGTAGTTAGCCTCCTTCCAGGACTGACATTTTTTGTACATAAAACAAAATAGCTTATGTGCCACTTCAGAGTTTAGGTTACAACTTTAACCGAAAAATAAATGATGCTTCGTACTGATTTGAGCAATTAGAATTTGAAATAACAGAAGCAAGTGGAAAATATTTTGGTCCACTGGACCTTTGTATAGTATGAGTAAATCAGATCATCCAATTGTCCTGACTGTATAATGTTTGGTAGATAGATGCACAATATATGTAGTGTTGTCTGCTGTATTCCTATGTGGTGAGTTTGATGTAGTTCTTTCGATTCAGTACTTAGGAACAAATTGGACTTTGGTACATTAGAATTCATTACAAATTTTGCAAGAATTATCAGTGCATTTGATGTTGGTTATTATTTCTAAAGTTATCCTGCTGCTTCCTCCAATTTTCAAGAATTATAATTTTCTGAAAAAGCAGACACCGATCTTTGGTTCTCACTTTTTTTCTGAGCACCTGGCCTTTCATATGATTTGAAAAAGAAATTCATTTTATACTCATATTAAAAGTGGAAATGAGTTAATAATGGATACCTGTCAGTGAATTACAAAGCAATAATCCAATTGAGGGTTTCCATTGACATTATAAACCGCAAAAGCTAAAGGTTAATGAAGCTTGAGCAGTTCATTCGAACCTTGAGATTAGATTAATCCCTTAAGGTCACTGAGAGATATCTGTTACTTGACATGATATGTACATATTAGTGAATTGCATTTACAATGCAATTTTTTTCACTGCTGTAGCCCAGCTTCCTTTGCCTTTGCCAATTGTAAACTGCAAAGGAGCACTGTATTTGTGATATAGCGTCGGCTCTACTGTCAGACTGCCTTTTTAAAGTGACTCACATTAAAATCACTCCCATAATACATATTATGAAATGGTCTATTGGTTTGGCAGGATATTTTATTGAATGTTTTAATTCAGCCTGTGAATATTCAGAGAACATCAATCAGCATTTAAGGGAAAAAAAACAAGCTGAAGCCATTTTACGCTCAGCATGTGGTAATTCTGTATTTTTATCTCCCTGTTGACCAGTTTTGCTTTATATAAGCTATCATTGTGTCAGTTGCAAGCTTGTGTGTTAGAATATTAAATGCTAATACACTGTATACTCTCCTCCATCTTCTCTACTTTTTCTGCATTTAATAGGCTGCCTGGAAGCCAAAATATTGATTCATAAAGATTCTTACTGCTAATGCCAAGGGTTTGGAAGTAGTTCAATGATCAGAGATCCTCTCTATCGTCAAACATCAATCAAAAGTTTTAACGACTGAATGTTTTTCTACTGAAATAGATTATTCACCTTCGAGTAAGTGTTCTGCTCTGACACAAAATAGGGTTATTTGGATGTTACGTAGCAACATAGAATTGAGAAACAGGGACAGGCTTGGCCAGCCCTTGAGGAATGATCCACCATTCAATAAGTTCACAACTGATTTGATTGAGGTTTCAATTTCATTTTCCCCTCTTCCCCGATAATCCTTGACATTCTTGTCTTTCAAAAATCTATCTTACTTTGCCTTGAATACATTCAATGGCTCGATCTTCAATATTTTCTGTGGAAAAGAATTCTACACACCAATTATGTCTGAGAGAAATGTCTTTTATATCCTTAGTTTTAGTCTTTCCACAAGTGAAAGCAACCTCTCAATATCCACTCTATTGAATAGTAAGATCACCTCCCATTTTTCTAAACTCCAATCATTGTAGTTAAAATCAGTACCTTTCTTTGTAAGATAAACCTTCATCTCAGGAATACCTTGAGTGAATCATCTCTGAACAGCTTTGCACACTATACAGAAAAAAAGAAGTACACCGAATTACAAAAGCGGCCTCAACAATGTCTTACAGTTACAATAAAATGCTCCAAGCCTGGTGACAAGGTCATGGAACTGCGAGCTGCTCCTCACTGTGTATACATTGCATCGTGTCAGCAGAGTCAGTTAGAAAGATGGAAGGTAGACAGAGTACAGTACATAGTTTCTTCATAATATAAGAGTAACAATAGAATGTGGTTTATCTCAGAGCTTCATGTGTAGTAATATTTAGTGTTAATATGCAGTAAAGAGTGTTCTAATGATGCCTAGGTCTGTGCTTTGGACATTTCAATCAGTTCATGTTTTAAAAGCACTTTACCCAAACACTGTTGTCGATGAGGTGAATAAAGGTACACAGAATTCAGTTTGTGGTTCAACATGTTTTATGAACAAGATATGCCTTATTAAAAACTCCATGTGAGCATTTCCCAAATTCCCACAATAGTTACTCTCTACCTATCTCTATCCACCTGAGAAAGGATATCACCTGCAATGATACGCATGTCCACGATAGGCCAGTGGAACCTCCTTCCTCTTCCACATTGGGCTGGCTCTCTTTCATAAAAGTGGTCTCGCAAGTCAGAATGAATCTTTTCTTACTTTCTCTCTCTCTCTCTCTCTCTCCAGGTGGGTAGAGCTCAAGTCTCACATCAAGTCTTCACTGTGAGTCTTTCCTGAAGCTTCACTGAGAGGTTGGCTTCTATCTGTGTGTTCTTTCCCCCTTTGCCTCTGACATTCCAACTTTAAGTACATTTAAGTCGTCATTGAACAAGCATATGGATGTACACGGAACAGTGTAGGTTAGATGAGCTTCAGATTGGTATGACAGGTCGGCACAACATCGAGGGCCGAAGGGCCTGTACTGTGTTGTAATGTTCTATGTTCAATGTTCTGATGTTTGGGAGCCTCTGGCCAATGGGGTCATGAACTGGTTTGAAATCATCCAATGGGGTTCTGCCAAAACCCTTCACTGTTATCAGGCTGGGCTGGGAGGTCTACAGTGCACACACTATGTCAATCAAGATGCCAGAACATCTGCTCAACACTTCTCCAAAACACAACTCTCGGTTTGGTTGTAAGTGGTTCCCCCTGAACTTTGGTTACTTTAATACTCTTTGGTTTCAATTATTCTCTGCAGCCGATAGCTGCTGGCTACTGTTTAATTTAATCTGGCTAATTTTCTGTCAGGCATGTTTTCTCCAGGTTCAATTTAGAATGCCCAATTTTGCCTGTGATCATTTGGCCACAGTCTGAAGGCAGCACTGAACTTTGTCTTCTCCTCAACTAGCCTTTAATGAACATCTCATTGCTGTGGACATAAAACCCCACAACAAAAGGTAATATTTCCTTTAATATTCCATTAACTGTCAATATTCATTTGTTTTCCCATACTTGTTGCAGCTAAATACCAACTTCCTGTGAATAATGTACAAGGATACCCAAATCTCTCTTTACCACTGTGCTCTGCAATCTTTATTTAGAAAGTATACTGTTTTTCTATTCTTCCTGCCAAAGTCAAAAACTCTGCCTAATTTTCGCCCACTCACTTAAACTGTCTACATTTCTTTCCTGTGTCGCTACTATCTCTTGACAGTATACTTTTCTACATATCTTGGTGTCATCAGCAGATTTGCCTACCATACATTCAGTCCCAACGTTCAAGCATTTGATATGGATTATAAATAATTCAGGCCATGCGCGTGGCACCCCATTAGTTACAGCCTATCAGACCAAAAAACAGGCCTAATTGTCTCAACTCTTTGATTACCATTAGCCAAAAAATCTTTATGCAAACCAATTTGCACCCCATGCACCGTGTCTCCAATGATATCATATAGCAGCTCCCACCAAATTTGTTTTACTCTATGCCTCCCATACTTCCCCAATGGTTCTCCCTCTCCACGACCAAGATTTGTCATTAAAACTATCTCCTAATCTGCTTTCCAAGAACTGTAATGTAGAACTTTTAGCTTTTTTCTTTATTTCTCTATTTTTGTACCTAATCAATTTTAGGACCTTAGATTTATAACTAGATACTTTGTACCTAAGATGGTGCCATGTGTACACTTTTCACTGTACTCCTGTAATTTTAATTCTAATTCTAAGAAATTCACTTAGGTTGAATATCCCACTTTGAGACTTCCCATTTTTTCTGCATCACATGGAATGTCAGTGAGTCTAATTGCTGAATGAATCTGAAGTGCACTGAATATTAAGGCTGATTTACTTGAATAGTATTTTAAAGAAGGGTCCCGACTCGAAATGTCAGCTTTCCTGCTCCTCTGATGCTGCCTGGCTCGTTGCGTTCCTCCAGCTCCATTCTGTGTTATCTCTGACTCCTGCATCGGTAGTTCTTACAATCTCTTTACTTGAATAGTGCCTGCTCACTGGAACCTATATTGAGGTTGGCCAGGTTTATTTCATTGAGGACTTGGGCAGATCAAAATTTATGTAAACTGAACAAAGAACTGTGGATGCTGAAGATAGCCACTATCTGATGAAGAATGAATGGACTCAAGACAGTAACTCTACTTTCTTCACACAGATGCTTCAAGACCTGCTGAGCTTCACCAGCGATATTGTTTTTTTTTCAAAATTTTTGGATGCTGATTTTTGGGTGCAGGGCCATAATTTACTGTATATGTATGACACATTCTGAACAAATTGGGGAAGATGCTAAATTTGGAACAAAAACAGAAGTTGCTGGAAAAGCTCAGCAGATCTGGCAGCACCTGTGAAGCAAAAAGTCAGTGTTAATGATTCAGATCTGGTGGCCCTTCCTCAGAACTGGGTTCTTTCGATTTTTAAGATGCTAAATTCATCTATCTATGACATCTGAATGTTTTCAGAACAGGCTCCTGTGCCTGTAGCACTGATCTCTCCTTCTCAACATTGCTGGAGAGCCCTGCACACAGCTAGATGCCAAAGGCTACATTGATGCTGGCCACTTGGCACAGGCTATTGAGTCTTCTTTATAATAAGACTCCCTCTTAAAGTCAAGCTAAAGAAAAAGATGCCTCAATGACAATTCTTGCATGGCGAACACCAAGCGAGGTACAAATAACCAAACAAATAGATGAGAGGCTGGAGACATTGGCACTGCAGATAGGCAAAAAGACAGCCACCATGGTACTTTGAGAAGGTGCAAGAGACCCGCAAGGACCATCCTCAGAAGGGAGTGGAGTGGTTAGCCAGTAAAGTCAACTCACACAGTCTAGATCCAAAGATTTGCTCGTTGTGCCATAGATATTTTATCACAACAGCTATGAAGACTGAGTATCAATTTTAAAATTCCATCTTCTGACCTTATTACCTCAGGTTTTCATGGACTGTAGTGATCTTAAGAAGGAAAAACAGCAGCTTAGAAATGGTTGCAGTGGTTACTTGGTCAAACATTGTGCCAAATCCTGGAAACCAGTGTGGAATAAGTGACATTGTCTGAACTGAAATTAACGTTTTCAACACAAGAGACTGAAACTGTCCCTGTGTGAAGAAACTTGCATCCCCTGGTTTTAAGTTATATCAATGCAATTGTTTTCACATACTGGAGATGAAAGATTTACTTATGATGATCCAGCTTGGGAACAACAAATTCAAAAAAAAATGAAGAAGCTGTATTTCAGGCCATTGTCTTGGCAGAGCAGAGGAGCTGGATTTGTAACAGCAGACCTGGAAGAATTTCTCTCTATCTGCTCTTACTCAAGAAGGACCACACAAATGCTGACATTGTAAATCGAAGAAGTATTTCGACTCAACAACAGTTGCATTATTCATTGCCACTACTGATCCAGGAGACTGCTAGCCAAACCCACCTTCAGGTTAGTACCCGACAACAGCAGGACACCCTAAGAATGATGAAATGACATGTTCTTTTATCTTCACTTTTGTATTAAACAATGACCCCTTTTAAACCTTTATATTTAGTTTTTGACATTGTATTTTATAATTTTTATCAAGGTTAGGAATTTACAAAACTCCTTGCTTTAACTCAAAAAAGTGTTGCCATTGGCTCATTAATATTTCTGGTGAACTTACAACCACATTTTAATTGCCTTGAAGTATAACTGTGTGCTAGCAAGATCTTTGTTGTGCCAATCCGAGAAAGTTGAAAAGAGGATTGCTGATTGCTTTCCACCGGCCCCAGCACAGAAGCTTGTACTATTGGCCTCAGCCAGGTCATAGGTGAATATATGTTCGCATGTCATCTCTTACATCACTGAAGGCAGATGTTACACAGTCCACAACATCTCAATCAGTCATCCAGCACTCATGCCATTCATGACCAATGCTTCACCTTTACACAATAGTCAGTCTTTGCCAACTACACATGCATCTTTCTACCATTACTCATTTCCTCTTATTCACCTACGGTAGGTCATCGCCCAAACACTGTTATACACTGAGAGAAGCTCTGCACTCTCTCTTGAAAAAGGCAATGCCAAACAAAATGGACCAGAGTCAAGTCAGTGGAGAATAAGTACTTCTTCATCAGAGCCCTAAAGAAGTGTCAAGGATGGGCGGTAATGGGGCTCATGGAACCTAATGTTCCCGGGAACATTGTGGTTGACTGTATGTTCTTGACTTATTCTCAACTTCCAGTTCAACCTTATTGTGCCAACTGGCAGTTGTTGGCGTAACTGTGAGCACATCTTAAATGGGCAACCCCGTACTGTGAGACAATACCCTCCAGTCCTGCAATGTCCAAGGGGAAACAGTGGCAGAAGCATTCTACTACCAGAAACGTGGATAACTCGAGGAGACAGATTTAAAGTGAATGATGAGAGAATCAGGGGTGACATAAGACTGTAAGACCACAGGATGTGGGAACTGAAGTAGGCCATTCAGCCTATCCAGTCCATTCTGCGATAAATTGTTTTACACGGCCAATTATTGATCCAGATACAGTGCCTGAAGTGATTTTCAGTAGTAGTATTCTAAAGGCAGTTGGAGAAATGTTGCAAGGTGGAGAGGTGGATAGAAAGAACTCGTAGGATATGTGTTGAAGTAAACACCTTTTTCAAAAACTGGGCTCAAGAACTCGTAGGATATGTGTTGAAGTAAACACCTTTTTCAAAAACTGGGCTCAAGGCCAATTGGCCAAATTGCCTGCTTTATTATATAAATAAGAAATAAATCAGGAGCACATAAATATGCTGCTGAAATGGACAGCCACATGGAAAACTAAATTTAACTTTGAGAAATACAAAGTGATTAATTTTGGTAAGGTACATGCCAAGAGGCAATATAAACGAAACAATGAAACTTTACATGAGATGGCCAGAGAGACCAGAGAATGTACATATGCTTGTCCTTGGAGGTAATAGGACACATTGAGAAATCTGGTAGAAGAAAAGCACTTGATTAATATAAGCATGGATTATAGAGTGGTAACTCAGTGGTTAGCACGACTGCCTTATAGCGCTAGGGACTGGGTTCGATTCCAACCTCAGGTGGCTGTCTGCACGGAGTTTGCACATTCTCCCTGCATCTACGTGGTTTCCCCCCACAGTCCAAAGACGAGCAGGTTAGGTGGATTGGCCTTGCTAAATTTCCCATTGTGCCCAAGGGATATGCAGGCAGTGTAGATTAGCCATGGGAAATGCAGGATCACAGGGATAAAGCAGGGGGCGTGATGCTCTTTGAAGGGTTGGTGTGGATTTGATGGGCTGAATGGTCTGCCTTCACACTGGAGTGATTCTATTTTATGATTACAAAAGAATGAAAGCTGCTTTAAACCTTTACAAGACACTGATTAATCTTCAGCTGGAGTTTTATGTTCCAATCAGGCCACCACATATACACAGTATATCAGGATATATAGGAGGGTTATTAGAAGAGTATCTGGACCGATAGAATTCAGTTACATGAAGATTTTGAAGAAGCTGGAATTGTCCTTCTCTGGACCGGAAAAGATTAAGAGTCAATTTGATGGGGGTTTTCAAAACTGCAATAGGTTTCAAGAGAGCAAATAAGGTGAATTTTTATTTTCACTTGCAAAAGAGTTGGTAACCAGACGAAATAGATTTAAGATGATTGGCAAAAGACCGATCAGAAAATCACTTTTTAAAACATTCATGGTTGACACTATCAGGAGTGCAGTGCCTTACATTGAGGGGGAAGCAAATGCAATATTTGAAAGGAAATTGCATAAAAACATTGAAGGTAGCCAACCTCTAGAGTTGGGCTCACTGCATGGCCTCCTTCTTCGCTACCTCCATGCTTCACATCATGTACACTGTGCCACTTGGTGCCAGTTCCAATGGGATCAGTCATTCTTGCCAACGTGTTGTAAGATGTGGTCTACACACATGCGAGTGAGTATTAAGGAATGTTATCATTACACAACCTTGTACAAAGTATGGAAAGAGAGGTCACTTCTTGTAACCCAATAAACTTGGGCTCCGGTTCCATTTGATCTATTTCAGAGCCTCTTTTGCACATGCTCAGTAGCTGTTATGGTACAATTAAGCCACTACTCCTCACTCCCATTGCGTGCAAAAGGAAAACAGACTTGAGGAGGTTATATACAGACCAGTAAAATGAACAGACATATGACAGATGACAGAAAATCCAAAACTCCCCATATTAGTAGGAAGAATGAGGTGACGCCATATGAATCAGATTTTGAAAGGGTTGTATGTATTCCCTTGTCCAGGTCAAGTTGAGAAGGCTATTTAAAAAAAAAAAATTGGGATCTTTGGCTTTAAAAATAGAGGTTGCAGGTACAAAAGTAGCAATGTTATATAAATGTGATAATGGGAACTGCAGATGCTATAGAATCCAAGATAACAAAGTGTGGAGCTGGATGAACACAGCAGGCCAAGCAGCATCTCAGGAGCACAAAAGCTGACATTTCGGGCCTAGACCCTTCATCAGAGAGGTCTGATTGAAGGGTCTAGGCCCGAAACATCAGCTTTTGTGCTCCTGAGATGCTGCTTGGTCTGCTGTGTTCATCCAGCTCCACACTTTGTTATAATGTTATATAAACCCTGCTTGAATCCTCACAATAGTACCATTTTAAATTCTTAAACTTTAAGAAAGATGCCAAGGCCAAAGAGACGATACAAAGGAAATTGATTGGCTTCAGTTACATGAAAAATTTAAAAAAGCTGGGTTTGTTCTCCTAAAGGTAAGATTTGATAGAGATGTTCAATACCTTGAAGGATTTTGGTAGAGTAAATGAAAGAGGAATTGTTTCTGCTTTCAGAAGGATCTGTAAACAAAGGAAATAGAAGCAGAATTCAGAAAACACATACTGTGAGTTTGTAATCTCGAATGCAATGCCTAGAAACATGGTGAAAGGGGATATGATAGCAATTTAAAGTGGTCACCATTCTCTCCATCCACCACATTTTTCTCTGATGTAGGAAGAATGTTATTAAACAAGAAATGGTCCAGAAAACATTTGTAAGGACTGAACGGTTTGAGCCATAGGGTGAGGCTATTTTCCCTGGAGTGTCAGAAGCTGAGGGGTGAACTTACAGATGTTTGTAAAATCATGAGGGACATGGATAAGGTGAATAGCCAAGATCTTTTTCTAAGATTAGGGGAATCCAAAGCTAGGGGGCATAGATTTAAGATGAGAGGAGAAAGATTTAAAAGAGACATGAGGGACAACCTTTTCACAAAGACACTGGTGTGTGTATGGAATGAACTGCCACAGAAAGTGGTAGAGACAGGTCCAATACAACGTTTGTAAAATATTTGGACAGATACATGGACAGGAAAGGTATAGAGACAGATGGACCAAATGCAGGAATAAGGGACAAGTTCAGTTTAAGAAAACTGGTCAGCATGGTCAAGTTGAACCGAAGAATCTGTTTCTGTGCTGTATGGCTCTATGACTCTAGAACTTAAAAAACAAAGTTTCATAAGTACCATAAAAGGAGAAACAAAATGCTGAGTTGTGGATAAAAAGATGAGAAAGAAATGAGGGAAGATGCTTGAGCAGTATTCACATTGTTGAGAAGATGCTAGTGTTGGGTTTGAACCAGGAATGTAGATTCCTTCGCACATCTATCCTGCCCCACCTGGATTTTCGCTTTACCACCACCTTCAGCTATTCTTCTGCCATAGCCTTCAATGAGCTCTCTGTTCCTGAAGTGACCATATGCTTGACACTGCAGCCTACCAGCCAAAAGGCCAAACAGTAAGGATTGTTAAAGTTGGGTCCTTGTAAGTTAGCTCACTTGTTTGGTGGGTTTTCAGAGATCAAGAAAGTTGAGATTAACTTATGGAGCCCTCTCTTTCTGAAAATTATCTTCACCTTAATAACATGTCGGTTTAGAACCAAGATTATGCTGGTGTCTTCTTTTTTTCTCCGTTTTTCAAAATTTTGAGCACATCAAAGTAAACATTCTGAATGATTATTTCCTCCACTTCATTGCAATGGTAGACATAGAGAATAGATCTTTCTAAAATGTCTTGGCAAATTTATCTCAGAGTGCTAAAGAAGATTTGTGCAGCATTGACAAGCATTATGTGAGAGTCACTGGACATTAGAAACTACGATATATTAGGAACTGTTCAGTATCATACTTAGTCTGCAAATGCGTAACAAATCAAACTTGGTGCCCATTTACCCTTCCTCCAATCTCATGTAAAATAATACAAATCATTAAAATTGATTATCTACATTATTTAATTCTATTGAAACAATCATGCCTGACCAATCTTCTTGTCTTTTAATTCTTAGGGATCAGTGGTGCTGTTTGTCATAAATTGGACTCAGAAATCCAAAGTAAGATGATTGTATTTTCAGAATGCATCACATGAGAGGCAATAATGAAGTTGGCTAGAAAGTGCTCAATAAACTGAACAAAATAAACTTGATCAAAGCTCTGCCTTCAACACTATAATTTTAAACAAACTCATCCCCAAGTTCCGAGACCTGGATCTCAGCTTCTTCCTCTGTAACCAGATCCTCAACTTCTTGATTCATGAACCACAATGAGGAAGAATAGGCAACAACACCTTCTCCACCATAAGCCTTAATACCAGTGCCCCGCAAGCCTGCATACTCAGCCCCTTATACTCCTTATACTCTCACAATTGTGTGGCCAAATTCCACCCAAACTCCACTCACAAGTTTGCTGATGATATCGCCGTTGTAGGTCGGATCTCAAATAATGACAAGACAGAGCACAGGAAGAGATTAATTGTTTAGCAGTATAGTGAAAAGACAACAACCTCTCCATCAGTCAGCAAAATGAAGGAGCTGGTCTTTGACTTCAGGAAGCAGAGTGGAGGGCACGCCCCTGTCTGTGTCAATCGTGCAGAGGTGGAGATGGTTGACAGCGTGAAATTCCTGGGACTGAATGATCACCAACAATCTGTCATGACACTTACCAATTTTTATAGATGCACCAAACAAAGCATCCTGTCTGGATGCATCACACCATAGTATGGCAACTGCTCTTCCCAAGACCACAAGAAATTACAGAAACTCATGAACATAGCCCAGTCCTTCATGCAAACCAACCTTCCATCCATTAACTCCATCTGTACTTCCCACTGCCTCACAAAAACTACCAACATAATCAAAAAGCTTTCCCACCCCAGTTATGTTCTCTTCCAATGGGCAGGCAGAACAAACAGGCAGAAGATATAAAAGTTTGAATACACATACGAACAGATTCAAGAACAGCTTGCCCACTGCTGTTAACTGATTTTTAAATGGGCGTGTCAAATGTAAATGTTGATCTCTCTCTCTCTCACTGCACCTTCTCTGCAGCTGTAACACTGTATTCTGCGCTCTGTTCTGTTAGCCCGATGCACTTTGTACAGTATGGTCTGCCTGGAGCACATGTAAAACGACAGTTTAACAGTATAACAATGCAGAACAATGGCTGTCTGCCAATACTTGTAGATGAGCTATCATGGTTGATAAAACCCTAAATTGTGGAGCCTAAAGAGTAGAACACAAAGCGCCAGTTGAACAGAGGGAGGTGCCGAGACGGATGCAAAAGTTGCCCGGGTGAAACCCAGGAAATTTTGAAACGCTAGCCCCATCTGTGTAGCATCAGCATGTCTCCTGCCCATTACCTATGGGATATAATGTCAAACCATCATGAAGATGAAAAAGAAAATACCCTGTGTTGAGGTAGAGTTTGTTAAGGTCTTGATGGCCTGAAGGTGAGGGCAATGGAATGCTCAGGCCAAAACAGGGATTCCTCAGCAGTCATTAACTTGGGGGCTACCTTTCTTTCTTTTGTCATTGCTTCCTCAGAGCTGAAGCAACCTTTCTGTAAATCTCCCAAAAAGATTTTTCAGAAATATACACAAAATAGACAAAATGTTTTGTCTTCCTACACCAATGTTTTTAGACTGTCAATCAAACACAGAAAATGTGCTCCACTTTATAACTTGAATTGGAAGATAATAGGATCATTTTCACATAAGTGTATAGTTTTTTTTCTTGTTCAATGTACACAACACACTCATATACAGTACATTAATGTTCCCATTCTCACCTATGAAATTGCTCATGGTTGCACTGTTCATTTAACTTGTGGCGGTATCTCATTATTCATTCATTGTCAAAGAATTGCCAGAGTAAATGTCATCCTGTACTCCTAAATTCTTTATGCTTTGTTGAACTGTCCTATTAAAACACCATTCTTCACTATGAATTTGTTTTGCCAGTGCAGTACAAGCCAATTAATAGACACTTTGGTCGTGGGTGTGTTTGTTTAAAGGAAACTGTTTGCTCCAACAAAAACAATTGTCATCCGTTTGAAACTGCTTGCTTCAGAGAAACAAGTGTTTGAAGGAAATCATTGCTCACACTGCCCTCTTTTAAGAAGCTTCGGCTGTGAAATCCTTCACTCAACAATCCTACCCCAAGCCCCTAGCTCATTCATCATTTGACCACAGCCTTCAACAACCCCCTGCTCCTAGAATGCCCAAATGCTGGACAATGCAGCCTACCATTGACCAGTAGAAGAGACAAACGGGAGGACTGTTAAAGCAGGCTTGTGCTGTCGGTGCTCAGGAGACTGGAAACTCTGAATCAACTCATTTCTCTTTCTCTGAATATCATCTTTATCTCAATATAACAGAGATTTCACCTTACCTTATATATAAAATTGATTTTTCATCTCTCACTTTAAGTCTTATCTACAGGCCACATGATTTATTTCACAGGCAGTCTCAAGAGGCCTAATAGTGGTGGAGATACATGTCTTTGGTTTGAAACACTTTCCATTTTGTTTTAATTGAGGTAGATGTCTAGTGATAGAATTCCAGTCTTTGAAGATTACAATGGAGCTAACTTACTGTAAGGCCCACAATAGTGGTACTGATTGGTAAGGATGACTTAGCACCACACAATAATTGACTATTTATCTTGCCCCTATGTGAAGCAATATCTAACCCCAGCTTGATACTCTACCAAGATGATAAGCTTATCGTCTCAAAATCACATACAGCAGGTTTTTCGGATGAGTATCTGTTATTCATGAGAGATTTCACTCCTAACTTACTTACAGGTGCTCCTTTTGGTTCTGCTGAGGTTTGGATGCAATCTTGTGAACATTGACAATCTGTGCAGTCCAGGAACTGATGGGATGATGTCAATACTCAGCAACTGTTATTTATGCCACAATTAATTGCCAATTCGGTTCAGTTGGAAGCCCTCTTGATTCAGAGTTGGAAGGTTTCACATTACACTCAGATGACAATCGAGTGCAGTACTGAACAGGTACTCTACTGTTGGCAGGGCCATTTTTTCAGATGAGATATTAATGAGTGGTCTTACTACTTACTTCGATGGATGAACAACTTGCCAAGGACTTATTTTTAAATCAAAGTGTCCAATATTTATCCCTCAATCAAAGTCAATAAACTAACTTAAAGATTTTCTCGTCACCATTCTGTTTGTTCTGTTGGGAGCTCCCTTCTCACAAATAGGCTGCTATGTTGCTGAGATTCAGCAATGACAGCATTCAAAAAGTAGTTAACCAGCTGTAAAGTATTTTGGGCACATGAGCTCATGGAAGACGCTACATAAACGTAACTTTTGTTTTTAACCAATACAACAGTGTTGTGAGTGCCAGTGAATCTCAATTCTGCAGCAAGCGTCCGGCCTCTGCATTGGCCTGCGCACAGACTGCTTTGTAACATGCCAAACTCAACTTATGTAGACATTTACAGGTGCATCTTAAAATACTCTTCAATTCATTTATTACTTCTTTCATAAAAATAACCCGCAGTGTGCACGAATATAAAATACCACAATACATCCCTTTGTACACTAAAAGTCTGCATTAATGCTCTTAATATTGAATGTAACTATCAGAACATATGCTTCAAGCTTCTCATGCAGATGACACGGTCTCAGAATTAAGGGGTGCCAATCTAAGACTGCAATGAGGAGAAATTTCTTCTCACAGAATTTTGTGAGTCTTTGTAATGCTTAGGGTTCTGGCAATGATAACAGGGTTCAGGCTGCAGCGAGCAGGACCCTCACATCTGTTTAAAACTGTTGACAGATAGATTCTTGGTCAGTCGGGGAATCCAGGGCTATGGACAAAACATAGGAAAGAGAATCATGAGGAGCATGGATAGGGTGAATAGCCAAGGTATTTTCCTCTCTCTCTTTAGTTTTGCAAAATAATTTAAAACAATGCTCTTCAGTTTGGGGGAGTCCAAAACTAGAGCTAACAGGTTTAATGTTAGAGGGGAAAGATTTATAAAAGGCCGAAGGGGTAAGATTTTCATAGTGAGAGGGTGGTGCATGTATGAAATGAGCTGCCCGGGGAGGCGGTGCAGGCTGGTACAATTACAACATTTAAAAGACATTTGGACATGTATATGAATAGGAAGGGTATACAGGGATATGGGCCAAATGCTGGCAAATGGGACCAGATTAATTTAGGATATCTCGTCGGCAATAATGAGTTGGACCGAAGAGTCTGTTTCTGTGTTGTACAGACATGATTAGATTAGATTCCCTACAGTGTGGGAACAGGCCCTTCGGCCCAACAAGTCCACGCTGCCCCTTGCAGCATCCCACCCAGACCCATCCCCCTATAACCCACACACCCCTGAACACTATGGGCAATTTAGCATGGCCAATCCACCTAGCCTGCACATCTTTGGACTGTGGGAGGAAACCGGAGCACCCGGAGGAAACCCACGCAGACACGGGGAGAATGTGCAAACTCTGCACAGTTACCCGAGGCTGGAATCGAACCCGGGTCCCTGGCGCTGTGAGGCTGTGGTGCTAACCACTGAGCCACCGTGCCACCCCTAAATATGACTCTATGAATGCTGAAGCACCCATGATCCTATTGAATGGCAGAGCAGGGTCAAAGAGCCAAATGGCTTATTGCTGTTCCTTTTGCTCATTATCTTATCATTTCATAATACTGGGTCCAAATGCCCCATACAGGTCTTGAGCACATCAGAGTCTCTGAAAGGTGATTCCTAATCTGCTATGGTTGTGTACTGTTCATGGTACTTTGTGAGCAGCTCAAAGGTTTTAAAGTTGTAGTCCCTACAGTGAACATTAGTTTACATAACCATCAAGCTGCTCTCTCATTACAGAGAGATGACTGGTGGTGGTTTAACTGATGGTCATCAAGCTTTAGAGCAGGAGCGAGAAACTGAGGAGGGTCCTTCGTGGAACCTCAGCTGGTATAACCTCAGCCAGATGGTCAGTTTGCCCTGTTGGCTGATTGTCTGCTTTGTGATGCCAAATTGTTCCCCATGGTGCTGGATCAAATCCCATGCTGGCTGAAGTTACCACGAACATTCCAGCTTCTCAACTCAATCCTCGCCTGAGGTGTGGCAGCCGTCAGGTTAAATCCACCACCTCTCTCTCTAATGACAGGGTAGCACTGGGTCTGCGGTGACCTTACTTCTGCTTTACTATTTGCTTATGGGCTTGTACAAACCACACTTCAGATACTTCAGCTCTTCATCGAGGCTGGCCTTCCAATGCATGAGGGAAGAATGCTGAGGAAATGCTGTGACCAACATCGCTAAATGTTACAATGTAGAAAGAAGCCATTTGGCCCACTAAGTCTGCCATGGCCCCCACAGACCAGCAGATTCAAGAACAGCTTCTTCCTGCTGTAATTAGACTTGTTAATGGATCTCTCAAATTTTAAATTTAATATTGATCTTGCACCCTGTGCATTTTCTCTGCATCCGTAACATTGTATTCGTTGTCCTGCTCTATTACCCTAATGCACTTTGTATGGTATGATCTGCCTGTATTGCTCACAAAAAATATTTCACTTTACCCAGGTACATGTGACAGTAACAAATCAAATCAAACCAGAAACTTTCTTCATTTTTCTCCAATACCTCGCACATTTCTTCTATTTAAATATTCCTTGTATACCACTGTGAACACTTCAACAGAACGTGCCTTCACCACATTTCCAGACAGTGCATTCCAGATCCTAATTATTCGTTGTGTGAAAAATTATTTATTCTCTCTCTTTAGTTTTGCAAAATAATTTAAAACAATGCTCTTCAGTTCTCAATCTTTTTCCAAGTGGCAAATTTCCCTCACTCTTCTCCTCTCCAAGGAAAGCAGTCCCAACTTCCTCTTATATCTGAAAGCTTCCTAACTCTGGAAACATTTTTGTAAATCTGTTCGGCACTCTCCCCATGAATTCATCTTCTTCGCAAAAGGCATGGTTTATTATCAGCTTTCCCTACTCGCACTACCGCCTTTCATGATTCAAGTACGTTTGCTTCCAGGTTTTGCTTCTACACACCTTCTAGGATGGCACGTGATTTTATTCAGGTTCTCCATTGTCTTTGTGTTAAAGCAAGTCACCTTTCACTTCTCCACATTGAACTCCATCAGCTGCCTATTAGACCACTGCACAAACATGTTGATCTCCTTTTGAAGTTCTATGCTGCCATACAGACATAGAGTCATTCAGCACAGAAACAGACCCTTCGGTTTGACCAGTCTCTGCCGAACATATTCCCGAACTAAACTACACCCACCTGCCTGCTCCTAACCTATATGCTCTCTAAACCTCTCCTGTTCATTTCTTTTAAACATTGTAATTGTACCCACTTCCACCACTTTGCCTGGAAGTTAATTCCACACGCAAACTACCCTCTATCTAAAAAGTTTGCCCCTCATATCTCTTTTAAATCTCTCCTCTCACCTTAAAAATATGTCCCTTCATCTTGAAATCCCCATTCCAGGGAAAAGACAATTTGCCATTAACTCTACCTATATGTCTCATTATTTTATGAACTTCTATCAGGTCGCCTCTCAACCTCCTATGCTCCAGTGAAAATTGTCCCAGCCTATCCTGCCTTCCCTTATAACTCAAACCTTCCATACCGGCTAATATCCTGGTAAACCTCTTCTGAACCCTCTCCAGCTTAATAATATCCTTCCTATAACTGGGCAACTAGATCTGGACACAGTATTCCAGAAGAGGCTCACCAATGTCCTGTAAAATCCCAAGTCCTATTCTCAAAGGGCTGAGCAACGAAGGCAAGCTTGCTAAACCCTCTTTTAACCACCCTGTCTATATGTGACCCAAACTTCAAAGAATTATGTACCTGAACCTCTAAGTCCCTCTGTTCTACAACATTACCTAAATTTTGTGTGTCACTTGCAAATCTTGAAATTGTCTCCTGCACACAGAAATCTAGATTATTAGAAAAAAAAACAAGCCTCCCGATAGTAGCCCTGGGGTACTCCACGACAAACTTTCTATTCAATGACCATTTCCTTCTGCTTCCTATCCCTCAGTCAGTTCTGTAACCACAACATCATGAGCTATTAGAATTAGGTTCTGTCTGACTCTGATGCGAAGATAGACGAATCTCTGTCACCAATTCCATCTGCCCAAAGTGGTATTTCATCCATCCCATTCGTAACATTTTCATGACCCTTACTGAAATATTTTCTGCACCTTTCCCACTACCAATTTTCAAAACATACCCTGCAAAGGAAATGGCTGACAATACCTTTCTGCACTCTGATTCATCACTCAATGTGGTCAAGAATTGATATCCTCCACCCTAGCTCTTTTCCCAATTCCGATCTCTCATCTTGATGCTGCCATCCAGTTTTCCCCAAGTATTACCAATGCTCCAGGACTGGCCTGTGGGTCTCCTGGCATTAAAACCCAGAATACTGGTGTGAACAACCCTGGCGAAGAATCACAACCACATTAAAAACATAAGTCCTGAACATCCTGATTCCAGTTGTGTATCCCTCTGAATCCATAATCCAGCACTTATAGTTCAGCCCTTCAGTGCTTTTAAATCTGGTATGCATATTTTTCACACCACTCCATTCCCACATGTCACACTGACATCATGAAGAAATTTAACTCTGACTGTTTTTGACTGATGGCTTTTGAGGCTGAATTTATACCATTGTTACAAAACTTCCATTCTCCTTTGTTCATGTTCCATTAACTTTTTCAATTATCCTTTAAACTTGTCAACTTATTTTCAGTGACTTCTGCACGCAGATTCCTAAATCCCAAATCCCTCCACAATTTCTAGCTTCTCATCACTTAAAAAAAGTTCTCCAAACTGTCTTTTCTGCGATCTAAGGCAGATGAGAAATTTTGATTTGCTCACAATTAGTCAATCAACGAATTGATTGGCATTTTTCAAAGCTGGGAGCTTATTTCAGCCAATCGCTGCTTGTTGTCCCATAACTTTGTGGTGCTCTTGTGGTGTGACGCCCTGAAGTGTAACATTTTTGAGGCTGCAGTTTCAGGTGTGGCTGCTTTGAAAGGCAGGACGTGACAGAGATGCAAGCCTTCTTAATTGTTTAAATGTTGTTTTTCATCTTTATTTCAGTCCATTTTTGTGGTGGCATTAGTGGTTGAAACTATTTTCCTTGGTGGTCCACTGGGGGGTATACATCTGCACCAAGCCCTGGTGGTCCATTGATGGATATGCATCCAAGCCCCTGGAGTGTAGTAATAGGTATGCATCCAAGTCTCCAAGGAGGTCTAGTTATGGGTACGGCTCCAAATTCCTGGTGGTCTGGTGACAGTCTGCCTCTGACTCAGTGCCAACATCATAAAAAAGATCTCTTTTCAACAAGTGTTACAGTAAACAACCCTTTGGGTTTGGAGGACTTTGCTCCTAACCTGGAATCTGAAAATACTGGAGGTGCATACCTGATGTGCCAGCATGGAGCAATGACAGGTTTGTTCCTTAGAAAGTGCATCATTTATCAGTTCTGAGAAATAGCATGTCCTGAAACATAGAAACATAGCAACATAGAAACATGGAAACATAGACACAGAAACTTAGAAACATACATTAATCTGTCATTTTTCTTTGCAGATGTTGACTGACCTTTTTATCATTTGCTGTTTCTATTATGGATTTCCAGCAATTTGTGTTTTTCATAGCAGTCTTTTTCATCTAACGACAAATCTACGGATGGTTTTAGGCTCATTATGTCACCTTGATGGGCAGATAAAAATCTTGTGCTGAAACAGTAAGTAACACAATGCTGCAAAGAAATGGAAACCAAGAATTGTATCAGAGCAAAACGAAGCACAGAAGTTTTCCTCTGCTTACTTCTGAGGAGGGAAATCAAACATCATCCACTGCCAGAACAGCAGGGAAAAGCTGACAGTTACTGTGAATCAGCAGCTGTAGGGGTTGTCTGCTGACCCCAGTGAATGCACACACTGTAAAATGGGTTAGTGGTATTCGCATTTATTGCTGTGAGAAGAACACTTGGGTGCACAATTGTATTGGTGACTAAAACAGTGTGTTCATGCACTTTTAAAAACATGTATCAGCCAAACATCGTGCATGTACCTGATAACTTTCCTCATATAGACAGAGTACAAGTACAGAAATAGTGTAAATCTCCCAAATGGTAAAATTGGATTGCAGGCTGAACGTGATGTGTTCATGTATGCATTTCTTATCAAGAACATGGCATGCAGTTTGGCTTATTGACACTGCAACTTGACTCTGAAGGGGAAGTCTTTTCTTTTCACTGTAGCTTGAGAAATAAATAATGTACTTTTTTTTAACAGGACTCAGAATGTATTGGATAAGAATCAATGATGACATAAAAAGATCCAAAACTGTCCTGATGGGAAGCTTTTCCCATGGATGAACTCAAATTATTTAATCCATTAATCAAAACAAAATCGATAAGCACTCATGATTTATTGATTGCTAAGGTCCTATAATCGGCAGACTCCCCCAGTGATCAAATGCTTACAGGATGTTTACTGTGGATAAATGGACCATGGTTACACAGGAAGAGAGACCAGGGTTAAGGTAATGAATAATGTAGGTACCTGCGGCTCAGAAATCCCATCTCCAATGTGTTCTCTGTGCGAGGGCCAACTGCAGGTTAAGTGCCCAGAAGTGGCTCATTGCGGGCGGTTCATGCCATTACCCAATTCAGTGTTTGACAGCCAGATGGAGAGAAGAAAAACATTATGTCCATCATCTACAGAAAAACAAAATGCTGGTGTAATCTATTATTCTTGAACGGGCTGTTTGGGCTTTGCATTAATTATTGCTCAGTCACCATGCTGCAACTCAGAATGGATACATTTCACCTACAAAAACCCAGCAAATTCACAACAAACTTACCTATATTATGCACAAACAGCAGAAGGGCTTGCTATCATCAGAACAGCACTTCTGCTGTGCTTCAAAACAAATTAATCATTTGTTGCATGCATGCCCAGTAACACGGGGAAGCACTTTGTGGGCCACTAGGGCTGAGACAGCACAATAGGAGACAACACATCAGCAGTCAATTTTGCATCTTTCCTGATTTATTTTTCATGGACAGTAGTAGGAATAAGAGATGCAGTCATGTGTTGTCAGCTGCCGCATCATTATCAACCATGTTACATTCACGTTCAATGTAAAAGTTCTGGCTCTAAGGATGTTCCATCATTGTGTAGGGAGCAGGGTGAGCTCTGGAGTTGTTGGCTTTATCTCTGACCTGTTCTTCCCTCTATCACACCATCTTCCCTACGAATTTAGGACACCAGCATCACTCCTCACCCCACAAGAGGAAATTGCCAAAAATATTTCACTTCTTGCACTCTTCCCCTAAAATGGAAGCCAATGGAAATAAAATTCTAATTAACATGTGAATAATATTTCTGTTATAAAAATGTCTTTCTTTTTAAATAGTTCATACAATAAGGATACCCCAAAAATAATCATAGGCATTACAATCTCTAAAAATGTGGAACTGCATAGCTGCAAGGTCCACAATGTGTATTTTTTTATTACTGCAGGGTAAGTCAGGATTCCTATTCAACAAAAGTGTTCATGTACAAATTTCCTGTTATGGTCATCATCTGCAAAGTTTACTTCTATAAATCTCTTTTTTTTCCTCAAGTCTCTTCAATTCCTTTGTACCTAATCAAGCAGTAACGATGCTGTTCATAGTTTGGCCGCGTCAAATAAAATGCTATTTCTTTCGCTATTCTCTCTGAGCTATTCACTCAGCCTTTCAGGTTTTATGCCTTTTTAGTCAGCTTGTAACGTGCATTCTAGACCTCCAATATCCTTTTCTGCTAAACAGAAAAATCTGACCTCTTTCTAAGGGACATAATTTTTTACCCAAGTTTTCAGGGACCAATTGTCCTAACAAAAAAAGAATAAGGTAATTAGAAGGAGGTGAAATCATGTTTAATTTATTAGACTTCTTTAATTAATTCATCTTCCACATTGTGGATAAAGGGGAGCTGGTAAATGTATAGTACTTGGATTTCCAGAAGGCATTTGACAATATGCTACATCAACGGTTACTGTGGAAAATGGAAGCTCATGGTATAAGGCATAATTTATTAGCATGAATTGAAGATTGGCTGGCAGGCAAAAGACAGAGATTATGCACAATTTGATCCTTGATTGGCAGTATGTGACAAGTGGTGTCTGGCAGAGATCCATATTCAGACCTTAACTCTTTACAACTTACACCAAAGACTTAGATGAGACATAGCAACTAGGTTTGCAGATAAAAGAAAGAGATTTTTTTTTAAAAAACTGTTGCAAAAAATGGCCAAAAGAGGATGCAAATATTTTAAGAGATAGTGGGAAGTGCAGATGCTGGAGAATCCAAGATAACAAGGTGTCGAGCTGAATGAACACAGCAGGCCAAGCAGCACTGAAGGAGCAGGAAAGCTGATGTTTCGGGCCTAGATCCTGCTTCAGAAAAGAAGGGTCTGAAGAAGGGTCAAGGCCCGTAATGTCAGCTTTCCTGCTCCTCTGATGCTGCTTGGCCTGCTGTGTTCATTCAGCTCTACACCTTGTTATCTGCAAATATATTAATATAGGTTGGGTGAGTCGGTAAAATTCTGTCTGAAGCAATACAATGTGGAACAATGTGAAGTTGATTACTTTGCCAGTAAGAGTGAAGAAACAATGCATTACTTAACGTCAGAGTACGGCACATAATCAAAAAAGCTAACGAGATGTTACCTCTTATTATGAGAGGAATCAAATATAAAAAATAAGGATGTAATGCTTTCCAACAGGAGGCGTTGATAAAACCACACTTCGAGTAATGTGTGCAACTTTGGTCATCCCATTTAGGTAAGGATATGCATTGGAGGACATTCAGTGGAGTTGATTAGATTGAGACCTGGATTGTCTTCTAAGAATGGCTTGGACATACTGTGCTTGGTTCCACTGGTGTTTAAAAGAAAGAAAGGTGACTTGGTTGAAGTACATAATATTCTCAATGGTCTTGACAAGGTGGACACGGAAACAATGTTTCCTCCTGGGGTGAGGCCAGGTCCAGAGGACACAGTTTTTAGGACAGAAAAGAGGGGATTTTACTTTCTCAGAGGATTGTTCAACTTGTCGGCCTCAGAAGGCGGTAGAAGTGGGCATCACTGAATACTTTGAAGATAAATGCAGATACATTCTTGTTAGGCAACTGTATCAAAGGCTATTAGGAGCAAAGGGGAATATGGAATTCAAAATACAAAGATCAGCCATGATTTTATTAAATAAGGGAGCAGACTCAAGGGGCCAAATTATTTACTTCTGCTCATATTTTACATGTTTGTATGTTCTCCCTCTGCAGAAAGAACTTTCAGCAGCAGTGGTATTGCAGAGCCCAATTGTAATGACTCTCATTTGTAACCTTTCACAAAGCAGTACTCACAGTAAAATCAAAGTTACTTGTTTTGCTATTGCAGACTCGGAGGTATTATTCAAGTACAGAAAGTAAGAAGCTAACGGCAGTGGTGAGATTAACTTTATGTCATGGCATTAGTTCTATCTGTAAAGCTTGTTTTTACACGTTCTTTCACCTCATCACCTTGTGAACATCATGGGAAGTACTCCAGATTTAAACCTTAAAATATTGTACTTACTGAGCTAGCTGTGCAGTTAAGCAGTTTATTCAGTTGATTGAAGAGGGGAGACTCACCATCAATACTCTGTCAAAAATTATACAGTGAGAAAGAATTATAATTATTTTTAATACTCATATAGATTTTTCTTTGTCGTTTGTGGGTTATGTTTCCAACATATTTTTATATAAAAAATGAAAACATGTTAGAAAGTACATAGTGTCAAAATCTCCTTTCATTTCTTCCCAAAATTGTTCTAATATCAGCAAAATATATCTGTGGACTCTTCTAGGTTTAATGAATCCATGTACAAATGTGAAGGAGACTTTCAAAATCCAGACAACTGAAATATTAAACTCAGTAAGGAACTAAAGAAATGATTATTGACCAATATTCACTCAGTATTCACTCGATTCATTCATTCTCCAATTCTATCTCCCTTTTTTTTGTCTTCAGTGTCCATTATTTTAAAAATAGACAATAGAAGTAGCAAAATAAAAAGAATAATGAGGTTATTCATAATTTTTTTGGAATGGTTCACTTTTTGGACAGAGATTGATGCTTTAATGATTAATCCTGAGGAATGATAACATATTAGAAGTATGTTAACTGAATGATGTTTAACCAGAATATCTTATAACCAGTATCCTTGTCAATCAATCTTTTTTCCCAGGAGTAATGCTGTATTATTAAAGGTATAGTTTTCCGACTACCTTCTCTCTTTGTCATGCCTTCGGATTCTTTTTTCCCCTTTCTCTCATGTATTCCCTCTCTCTCACTCTCCTCTGTGTTGATGGCTGTGAGGGTTATGTGTTTTAGTGTGACACTCTGTGAAGTTGTTTTTTTTTCAGCACTGTTCGCTTTCCCTCTCTCTCTCTCACCCCAATGGGTGGGCGTGAGTGGCAGCTGGGAAAGAGAAAGCAGGTGTTTTGGAAGTGAAGCGTGCCATCCAGCTCAGGCGTCAGGTAAAATAACATCCCTTGGGGAACCATGCTCATCTGCATCAACACAACTGTCCTCCAAGGAGACACAAAAGCCAGTTGTGACCCGCTCCGGACAGCTGTTTGGCAAAGCACCAGCTCTGCCAGCCATAATTACAGCTAATTTATTATGGTGCAATTTAACTCCATCGTGCGCTCATTATGTGAAAGTTTGATCACCTAAAGCAGTACAGTGGGCTTTCTTTCTTTATTCAATTCATAATGTATTATTATACCTGGCAAGTGAGGTGCATATAAAATTCAATAATAGATTGAATCATAAGAGCATCTAAGTAGTCTTTATGAAAGAACACTAGGAATTGAATCTGAAACCAATAAATAAAACAATATTTAAGTTTTGTTGTATTTGCATGAAGTACTCACGAATTGTGAGGTGATTTGTTTTGAAAGGACAAACTTGGAAGCAGAATACAGGGGTAACAGAAAGATTCTTGGCTGTGTGGAGGAGCAGAGGGATCTTGGGGTTCTTGTTCACAGTTCCCTGAAAGCTTCCACCCAGGTGGATAGAGTTGTTAAGAAGGCATATGGTGAGTTAGCTTTCATTAATAGAGGGATTGAGTTCAAGAGCCATGAAGCTATGCTCCAGGTATACAAAAGCCTGGTTCGGCCACATCTGGAGTATTGTGTCCAGTCTTGGTCACCTCATTACAGGAATGATGTGCAAGTGTTGGAAAAGGTGCAGGGGAGATTTACCAGGATGTTGCCTGGAATGGAGGGAAGGTCTTAGGAGGAAAGGTTGAGAGAGCTCGGGTTTTTCTCCTTAGAACGACGAAGGATGAGAGGTGATGTGATAGAGGTGTACAAAATGATCGGAGGTACAGATAGAGTGGACAGCCAGAGACCTTTTCCTAGGGTGAAGGTAGCTATTATGAGGGGACATAGTTTTAAAGTGAAAGGAGGTAGATATTGGGGAGATGTCAGAGGTAGGTTCTTTACTCAGAGAGTGGTAGGGGTGTGGAATGCATTGCCGGAGACTGTAGTGGAGTCGGCCTCATTAGGGGCATTTAAGTGGCTATTAGATAGGCATATGGATGACAGTATAAGGTACTATAGATAGTATAGGTAGACCTTAGGTTTAGAGTAAAAGTTCGGCAGAACATCGTGGGCCAAAGGGCCTGTACTGTGCTGTACTGTTCTATGTTCTATGTACACAGCACACGTCAGAAGTGGTGAAATTCAAATATGAAGTGAACCTGTCTCACTTTGTTTCTATTTTAAACCTGTCTTTTCTGTCTATGTCCTTAGCCTCCTACTCCATCCTGTCTCCAAGCATCCTGACTTGACCAACACTGGCCTCACTTCACATTGCCACCTCCTCTTTATGAGTCATGTTCAGGCGTTTGCTGGATTATTGGAGAATGAGACTATCAAGCATGTTTAACACGACCCAAAAGTTAATCAGTTCAGTGATCGTGGCTTCAGGGCTCACTCCAGAGCCATGAAGACGTTATTCAGTTGATCAATTCAGTGCAGTGCCAAGGCAATGCAGTCCTGCCAAATGAGCTGTCTTTCCGATGAGACATTAGGTTCAGGCTCTACTGGCCCACTTGGATGATAAAAGATCACAAGACACTATTCAAAGAATAGGGGCATTCTGCTCAAGCCAGCAGTGGCAGCATAGGTAGTGTTCTGGCACCTAAGCCCATCTGCTCCAGGGCGGCCGCATCCTAATTTCTCCTTTTCTTTCTTTTTTTCTCTTTTATTTTTATTTTCATCTCTTTCTTCTTTTCAGCGGCAACTGCAAAAGATGGCGGCATCAGCGGGAGCAGGCATCCACTGGCAAGAGCAAAATCAGGCAGGCTGGGGCGTTGGTAGCAGCTCGAGTAGGAGCAGACAGGCCAGAGCGGGGGTAGCGGCAAGAGTAGGAGCAGGCAGACCAGAGCTGGGGGAGCGGCTCGAGTAGGAGCAGGCAGACCAGAGCTGGGGGAGCGGCTCGAGTAGGAGCAGGTAGGCCAGAGTGACGGTAGTGGCAAGAGTGGGAGCAGGCAGGCCAGAGCGAGGGTAGAGGCAAGAGTAGGAGCAGGCAGGCCAGAGCAGGGGTAGTGGCTAGAGTAGGAGCAGGCAGGCCAGAGCGAGGGTAGAGGCAAGAGTGGGAGCAGGCAGGCCAGAGCAGGCGTAGTGGCTAGAGTAGGAGCAGGCAGGCCAGAGCAGGGGGAGCAGCTCGAGTAGGAGCAGGTAGGCCAGAGTGACGGTAGTGGCAAGAGTGGGAGCAGGCAGGCCAGAGCGGGGGGAGCGGCAAGAGTGGGAGCAGGCAGGCCAGAGCTGGGGGAGCGGCTCACATAGGAGCAGGCAGGCCAGAGCGGGGTTAGCAGCAAGAGTGGGAGCAGGCAGGCCAGAGCGGGAGCAGTGGCTCGAGTAGGAGCAGGCAGGCCAGAGCGGGGGGACCGGCTAGAGTAGGAGCAGGCAGGCCAGAGCAGGGGTAGTGGCAAGAGTGGGAGCAGGCAGGCCAGAGCTGGGGGAGCGGCTCACATAGGAGCAGGCAGGCCAGAGCGGGGTTAGCAGCAAGAGTGGGAGCAGGCAGGCCAGAGCGGGAGCAGTGGCTCGAGTAGGAGCAGGCAGGCCAGAGAGGGGGGACCGGCTAGAGTAGGAGCAGGCAGGCCAGAGCAGGGGTAGTGGCAAGAGTGGGAGCAGGCAACCCTTGGTTGTGGCAGGGCAAGGATGAGCCTGAAGTGGGGGACGTCGAGGCGTTATGAGGAATCCAGCATGGCCAGGCCCTTATGGACTGTAGTGTTGAACTGTTGCCTGTGTTTCTTTCTTTTTCCGCTTTTTAGTAAGAAGGACTGTCAGTCATAAGTGGTAGCTTGTAAACTCTTCACAGTATTCATTTAAGCACATGTGACAATAAATCCGCTTCAATGAAACATAGATCTGGTTAACAAGGTGTGGAGCTGGATGAACACAGCAGGCCAAGCAGCATCATAGAAGCAGGAAAGCTGACGTTTTGGGCCTAGACTCTTCATCAGAAAAGGGGGATGAGGAGGAGGTTCTGAAATAAATAGGGAGAGAGGGGGATGCAGAAAGAAGATGGATAGAGGAGAAGATAGGTGGAGAGGAGACAGACAGGTCAAAGGGGCGGGGAAGGAGCCAGTAAAGGTGAGCGTAGGTGGGGAGGTAGGGAGGAGATAGGTCAGTCCGGGGAGGACAGACAGGTCAAGGGGGCGGGATGAAGTTAGTAGGTAGAAGATGGGGGTGGGGCTTGAAGTGGGAGGAGGGGATAGGTGAGAGGAAGGACAGGTTAGGGAGGCAGTGACAAGCTGGGCTGGTTTTGGGATGCGGTCGGGGAGGGGAGACTTTGAAGCTTGTAAAGTCCACACTGATACCAGTGGTTACCTGTTTTCTTGCTTTTGTGAGATGTTGCTATACACAAGCTAGTTGCTGTGTTTTCTGCATGAAAACATTGACTCACTTTAAGGGTACAACATAGACTACAAAGCACTTTGGACACCCTGAAGTCATAAAGGATAGAATACAAAGAGGCAAGATATTTATTCTTTTTACAGAATCAAAATCCTTGCTAAATGATCACTAACTTACTGGGTCTAACAGAAAACATTCCTCCACTTAAACCTAAACCAATACCTAAACATATTCAGCTAATGAATTAACTTCAAGGCTCACAAGCTGGTATATACTTCACCTCAAGGAACTTTCCATCTGTCCATCTCCTCACAAAAATCACCTCTTTACCTTTAAGGAAGGCAATTAAGGAATCATGATTGTGTCAAACTCTGTGCAAATTTCAAAGTGTGAAATCGGACATCGATCATAACGCTTTATCTTAAAATTTGACTTTCCATTGCCTTTAATTGGACCAACAGTTGTAATGCTCCCAGTTATCCTAAAAAGCTGGATCATCCTCCATGAATAATTGTTCATTTTCTTGTCTCTCTTCCCTTTACAAATATCACTTCAGTTTATTTTCTGGTGGACCATCATAAAATTCTCCAAGAGTGACAGTTTACTTCTCCATTATACGTCGCTAAAAGTCTCAGCACACTGAGCATTTTATCCACGATTCACTTTGCAGAGACAACTTACATGTTGCAGAAAATATACTTTTCTGTTTTGTTTAATCCCGCTCTATGTGGTTGCCAACAATTGAAAAGCAATTTCTTGATATAGACCCTTCTTGAAAGCCAATTATAACATTCTTGTCTCTGTCATACTTTTGTCCCTTTTGTCTCATTCTTTAGGGTTGCTGGCTTGTTTATTGTCCAACCTATGTTTTTGGACTTCATCCTACCTCACTTGGCCTACAGCCTATACCTCTTTGATGCTGGAATGCTTCCAATGGTGTGGCTTGGCTCCTGACCATAAAATTCCTCTTAAAGCTGTTTCCCATCTCTGGCTCCTCTAACTATCCCGTGTTTTCTCAAGTAACTGTGAGTCTCACTCATTTCCTCTCAGTGTGTTCTTTGGTTTCTCAGGTACCCAGATTTCAGGCATAATTCCTTTTAGCCTATGCTCTACAGTAGTGCTCTTTTAAATACAAAGTTTAGAAACAAAGCAGATATATATTTCATGAATATTCTCACTGCACAGTGATGTACTTTTGAACTCAAGCTTTTTCCTTTGCTCTATCCACCAAAACGCTGAGTTTTGATCGGTCACATTTTCATGCACGTTGAAGTCTTCTACTGCAAAACTCACTGGCCATTAACTATGTGCAAGTTTAGCCAGTAGTGGTGACAGAAAATTCGATATTAAATAGCACTGACATGAATCCCATCCTCTTCTCAATTCATACGCACTCAGGCACTCTTACCAATTGCATAATTCTCAGGAGAGGAATCCTTGGCTGATTCCTCTCCTCCTTAGCTCAAGGGCAGTAAGGCTAAAAAATCGCACCTTCCTACTGGATGAGATCAACAGATGGATCATCATGGGGATTACAGCTGGGAGCCTTTCCAGTATGTACTGTATTTGCACATCACTACACAACTTAAACACCAAGGTATCAATGAATAGAACTTTTGATTAGAAAGCACCAAACCTACTGTCATAACAGGCATGAAACATCAGCATTCATGTATTATTCGGAGTGTCCCACCCTTTGTCTTCAATGCAATTTTATGGTGGTTTTTGAACAGTCAATAAAAGAAAGCCTTGCGTTCACTTGACTGTCACATCTCAAAAGTGCTTCATTACCATTAGTGAAGCATAGGCAAAGACAGTCTTCATTTCTCATAAGCTCCAACATCAACACCACAAACGTCAATCTGTTTTTGATGGTGGCACATAAAAGAGGAACATCAGCCAGGTCATTGAGAAAAGACCCTACTCTTCTGGAGATAATGCAAGAAGATCAGTTACATCTATCTGAAGTGCTGATAACCACAGAGGCAGGTAGTTGTCCATGCAGCAAGGTTGACTCATTAATTCCTAATTCCCATCATATAATATCTCCAAAAAATAAAATTACATTGCTGAATATTATGACATTTCAAAGCACATACTGCATTATTCCCTCATGGTAATGAAATACACTGCAATATATTTTTAGATTATTTTGCAATATATTTCTGATCCATAGGGGATTCTTCATTATTAATACTCAGAATAAACTTAAAATTCAAATCTTGTCATATTTATTATTGTTGTCCATGAAGGCTACAAGAACCACAGAGCATAAAGATCATTCGTTACCTTACTGATACATCATTGCCTTCCAAGGAATGATTTAAGAAATTGCTTCAAAATTTCAAACATATAGATTCAAATCACAAATCATTGAATCCTATTGCATAAAATGTGCTTTCATTATGCAAGAAAAAGCTTCAGCTCTTTTATAGCTTTGGAGAATCTGAATTTATATTCAATGGTAGCCATTTTCACCTCAAGCCAATAAAACAAAAGTAGTCCTTGTTTCTGGAAGACAACTGCCAGCTACATGCTAGCCTTGGCCTTAAGTAACCTGTAGGGATGGGTCCAAACTCTGCAGATGAACTGGTCCTTTGCAGGTAAATGAAAAATTTAAACCATGTTAATCAAAAGTAGCTTTCTCCAATTGATTTTTGTTTTATTTAAAATGTATGTATATTCAGCCAGCTGAAACAGAAGTCTAGGTTTTTCTGAGATAACAAGGTGTAGAGCTGGATGAACACAGCAGGCCAAGCAGCATCGGAGGAGCAGGAAGGCTGATGTTTCAGGCCTAGACCTTTCTTCAGAAGCTCTGCACCTTGTTATCTCAGATTCTCCGGCATTCGCAGTTCCTGCTATCTCCAGGTTTTTCTGAATTGTTTGAGCCCATATAGAATTCTCATTAAATATTAGGACAGAAGAATCTGTGGTTTGAAAGCCTTCAAAGTTTTAACATTCATAATTTAGTTTTGACCAGAATTTTGGAAGGGAAATCCTTGCTTTTCTATTTTGAAATGATGGGTCATTCCCTCCCCAGAGCCGTTGCCCCAGGAGTTAAGTTGGTTACTGCAATAAAGTTTGAGAGGTCTTTGAACTATTGAGGAACAAAACTCTAAGGATTTGCGTATCCCACACTCGTGTGGTACATTGCCAATATCTCAATGTCCTCACTAAAAACACACAAGAAACTTTGGCACCAAAACCCAATCATTTTTGTATGTGCATCAGAAATGTTCTCTATGCCAATAGGAGGAATGGTCTTCAACTAATGAACCGATCAAATTTTGATAATAAACATGTTGCCAAGATTCAGAACATTAATTCTAATTTGTCAGGAACATGAACTAATACAGTAAAGCTGCAAGACAAGTCTCCTAAAGTTTGTTCAGTGGCATGAAAGGCTACATAACTAGAAATGGAAAACTCTAGTCGGATATTGAGACAACTACAAAACAAAGTTCGTTCCATAGATTGCTAACTGCAAAGGGCTGCCAAACTCCACTTAAGATTGAACAGGACTTTAATCTCCTATTACTGTGGGATACTAGGACTTTGGACATATCCAATGCTCTGTCTCATCTTACTGAGCTGCACCCAGTTTGATTTGATTTTTTGATTTGATTTATTTCTGTCACTTGTGCCAAGATACAGCAAAAAGTGTTGTTTTGCATGCTAACTAGACAAATCATATCTTACATAAGTACGTCAGGGTAACAGAACAGAATGCAGAATATAATGGTACAGATAGGATGCAGAGAAAGACCAACTCTAACATACGGGAAGTCTGTTCAAAAGTCTGGTAACAGCGGGAAAGAAGTTGTTCTTGCATCTGTTGGTACATTTCCACATTTTTGTATCTTCTGCCCAATGGAAGATAGTGTAACTGGGGTAAGAAGGGTCTTTGATTATATCAGCTGTTTTCCCAAGACAATGGGAAGTGTAGACAGAAATCAATGGAAAGAAGGCTGGTTTGCGTGTTGGACTGGACTACGTTCACAATTCTCTTGTATTTCTTGCAGTTTTGGGCACAGCAATTACCATACCAACCTGTTGGAGTAGGGAGACCTTTGACAAGATGACAAACCTTTATTGGGCTCCTGTATTCAATCCAAGCCAGAGCAGATTTATTAATCTGTTGTGCCCAGTCACAGAAAAGTCCATTTTAGTCATGAACCACACACCGAGCTCACAGTTCAGCAAAGCAGCATGGAAAGTATTTCCCATCATCTTTCCCTTTTACTGCAAGTCAGATTTACATGATTCCTTTCATCTGAAAATGTTACAAGTACACAAATGGAAATAGACAGGAAAAAAAAAGGCAAGCCTTTGGGGAACATAATAGAAAAGGGAGATTTGGTTGGAAATATGCATTTTGAAAAAAGTTTAAGGGTGGGAAAAGAAGACATTTAATTTGATTTGATTAATTGATTTATTATTGTCACGTACCGAGATAGAGTGAAAAGTGTTGAGGTTGATTGGCTTGCCAATCTGGTTTCTTGTTTCACAGACGTTTCATTACCGCGCTGGGTAACATCCTCACCGCAGCCTCTGATGAAACATTGGTGTGTTTTCCCACCTGATTTTTAAACTCTGGAGTCCATTGAGATGGATTGCCTCACTTTTGCTTTGTAGTGGAATGTATATGGGGTCGAGTTCAATTTGTTTATTAATACCATGCTTCGTGGAGTGCCAGGTGGTTCTCCTTGTCCATGCAATTTGAGATGATGAGTATTTTGACTGGGACAACACCAAAATCCTGGGACAAACTAAGTAGAGACAGGTACGAGAATTCCTAGAAGCCTGGCACTCTACAAAGCATGCTATTAATAAACTTATTGAAATCGACCCCAGGTACATTCCACTGCAAAGGAAAACCGGAAGTGAGGCAATCCATCTCAACGGACCCCAGAGTTTAAAAACCAGGCGGGAGAACACACCAACGCTTCATCGGAGGCTGCACTGAGGATGTTACCCAGCACGGTAACGAAACGTCTGTGGAACAACAAACCAGCTCGGCGAGCTAACCAACCTCAACACCCACAACCTGAGCTACAGATCTACTCCAGAACCTTAAATAGTGAAAAGTGTTGTTTTCTCTGCTATCCATGAAAATCATATCTTAGATAAGCACATCAGGCCAATACATCAGAATGCAGAATATAGTGTATAATATGGCTGGACAGACTATGTGCAGGGTGGATGTTTTCCCTGGATGGACAACCTAGAATCTCAGGATACAGAGAAGATCATTCAGGTCTTGAGATGAGTAGTGCCTTCCCTTAAAGCATATTGAAGCTTGGAATTATCTTCCACAAAAGACTGTGAAGGCAAAGTTATATAACAAAGAAAGAGATTGACAAATGTTCACAGTTTAAAGGTGTAAAGGGTGTGAGGAGAATATGATATTGAGATGGAGGGAGATCTATGACCATAGCGAAGAAAGTTACCTTGGTACAATGCATATGGAGTTTTATTTAGACAAATGTGTGGTGCTACATTTTGGAAAGGCAAATCAGGGCAGGACTTATACACTTAATGGTAAGGTCCTGGGGAGTGTTGCTGAGCAAAGAGACCATAGAATGAAAATTCAGAATTCCTTGAAAGTTGAGTTGCACGTTGATAGGATAGTGAAGAAGGCATTCAGTATGTTTCCCTTTATTAGTCAGTGCATTGAGTATAGGACTTGGGAGGTCATATGGCTGCACAGGACATTGGTTCAGCCACTTTTAAAATATTGCATTCACATCTGGCCTCCCTCCTATAGGAAGGATGTTGTGAAACTAGAAAGGCTTCAGAAAAGATTTAGGAGGATGTTGCCAGGGATGGAGGGTTTGAGCTATACAGAGAGGCTTAATAGGCTGCGGCTATTTTCCCTGGAGTGTTGGAGGCTGTGGAGTGCCCTTATAGAGGTATATAAGGTCATGAGGGACATGGATAGGGTAAACAGGCAAGTCTTTTTCACTGGGTGGAAGAATCCAAAACTAAAGGGCACAGGTTTAAGGTGAGAGGAGAAAAATATAAAAGGGATCTAAATCTTTTCAAGCGGAGGGTGATGCATGTTTGGATTGAACTACGAGAGAAAGTGGTGGAGGCTTGTATGATTAAAATATTTAAAAGGCATCTGGAATGGATATATGAATCGGAAGGTTTTAGAGGAATATGGACCAAATACTGACAAATGGGACTAGCTTTATATAGGACATCTGGTCAGCATGGATGCGTAGAACTGAAGACTCTGTTTCCATGCTTTATATTTCTATGACTCTATATTGAATGGCAGAGCAGGCTCAAAGGATCAAATGGTCTACTCCTACCGTTTTTTTTGTTTCCATGTTTCATCCCACATCACAGCAATCTCAGTGGCAACCTCTCTGAGCTGCTTGTCCAGAGGCATCACCTGATAGTTGTGAGGCTAAGTCCCAGGCAAAGTTGACAGCCAGGGCTTATGTTGCCCTTGTTGAATAGGGCCAAGTGCTCCTCTGGCTAAGACCCACAGCTTCAAGATCTGTGTCACAGGCATTTTGTGAGCTTTGACAGGTTGTAATGGCTTGATTCAGAACTGCATCCCGATCTCTCAGGTCATCAATGTAAATTCAGAACAGAACAAGATCAAAACCTGTAAACTGGAAAGCTCAAGCATCAGTGTAGGTTATGTTTGAAGTTAGCTTGTGGATTGCCGTCTGTTGCTATTGACCTGTAGTGAAGGCTAATAGCTATTTAAGGAAACATTCTTCAGTGATGCAAGCCTGTAATTAAGTAATCAAACCTGAGTGACCTCTTACGATCAAAAGCTTTCTTTATAACAAGAATTGCTTCTTGGCGCCTTCCAGATTTATCCAGTATGAGTCAGTGCATAAGTCGGGTTGTACATTTTTCACAACCTGCACTGCTGTTGCGAATTGGGAAACCAAATATAATCTCCATATCAATTTTTATTTAAAGATGCATTAGAGTTAGTGCCAGACCTGCTATTGGTTTGTATACCCAGGTCAGTCAGAAAGAGGAGTTTCTAAACACATGGATGCTAATTATTGGGTGATGAGGGTAAAGTTAGTTTGTTGCAGTTGTCAGCTTGTGATATTTTCAGCCAACACACCTTTAAATTAATTCTCAAGCACAGAATGCTGCTTGTGCTGTTACTGACAGATAACTGTTGCTTCACATTTATTATTTGCATATTTATTTTTTGGCCTCTGAATATTTGTTTTCCAAATATACTCATCGGGTCCTATTAGGCTCTGTGCACAGCTTTCTGCCTTGTTGCAACAAGGGAGCGTTAACACAGAAGGATCATAGAATAAGGCAACAAAGAAGAAACAGGCCATTTGGCCCATCATTCCTGTGCTAGATCTGCACAATTAATCCAATTCCCCTGCCTTTTTCCTCCCATCATCGTGCAATTATTTTCCCTATTTAGGCAGTTATCCGGTTCCCTTTGTAAATCATTATTACAGATATTGCCAAACCAAGTTATTGCGTTTGATATTTAGTTTTGATTTGTTGAAACCGTGTAATGAAAATTTACAAGGCACTTAATAGGCCATGTCCTTCCTCAAATCATCTTGGTTCAATATTTTGTTAGTTGCTGTTGAAAATCTATTTAATAAGTCCATACATAATCCATAGAATTTGTCCTTCCTACGCATGGAAGAGCCATAAATTTGACAGAAAATGTGAATGCTGACGATGGTGTCTACATGCCAAAAGTCCTAGCATCTTTGTGTTGTGGATTCTCCTCTATGAAAACCAGATTACCTCAGCATAGACTTGGTTCAAATTTCACATCAAAGAGTGAAGCAGAATCATCAGCATTGCAGTCTGAAAATTGGACATGCAGCTGACAAATGACATTGGTAACCAACCCCACAGAACAGCAAACTGTGAAAATACATTATAATGCATACCACCATGGTGAAAGTGGAAATGATATCTCTTTAGAGAGAACCAAAGTCTCATCAAGGCCAATGGATTACATTACGTTGTAATGACTTAGAATGGGCGCTAGATGCATTGTCATAAAACAAAGGGTTGTGGGGTTTTGTGCATTAGGGTGACATGAAATACTTTTGTTCAGCACTATGCCTTTCTACGTCATGTGATGAAGGAAATTACTGAACCTTACAATCAATGCCTTGTACAGCACAGGAGGCCATTCATTCCATCAAGTCAATGCCAGTGAGCATTCCCATCGCACTACTTATCGCTCATTGTACTTATCCCTAAATTACATTTCTTCTCCTTCAGATATTTTTCAAATTCTTTTTTGAAGACTACAAGTGCATCTGTTTCTAATACATTATCATCTGTCACATTATCAAGCAGCAAACTTCACAGTCGAATCACTCGTATAAAAAGGCATTTCGTTCATGTCGTGGCTGTCGTTTTTAACCAGCTACCTTTAACTTCTCCCCTCTATACCCCCTCTATCAACCTCTCAGCTATATTGGGAGCAGTTTCTCAACACCACCCATGCCTGAAACATCTGTACAAAATCTTCACAACACCTTAACTCAAATGCAAAATACTGCTGGAAATTTGATGTCAGAAAGGTCAGATGCTGCAAGTACTCAGTGGTCTGAAAGGATCCATGAAGAGAGCTTTCGTTTTAAAATTACTCAAAATGTATAAGCAGAGTAAAGGTTGTTCTCAATATTTCAGGTCGGTAATCTTGCATTAGAGCATTGCTCTGTCTCTACTGATGTTACCTGGTTCTGCTGAATATTTCCAGCATTTTTTGTTTCTGCCCCACTGATACTTCCCCACTCTCTAAGGAATAACCCATTTGCCCTCTTGATAAAGTACTGTACTGAATCAATGAGGAGTGGGAATACATCCAATTAGTTCTCCCCAGGAGCGTGCCTCCTGCTGGCAAGCCATGTAACTGTACTAATCAGGAAAGCAGGGGCGGAGAGGTGCGTGGATCACTTTTCTGAAAATGCTGGAAAATTCAGCATTGGATGGGTTAATCTGACTGCCTGCCTACACAGTTACGAGGAATTTTTAAAAAGGGGACTTTTATGAGGCGACCATTTACTGACATAAATGAGATCTGCAGCTTTAAAAAATTAATTGTAATGTAGACACTGCTTAATGAAAAAAAACAGAATGTGTTATTACTTTGCCTGCATCAGATCAACTGTTCTGTTTTTATTTTGCCTCGAGTTTCTCACGAAACGAAGGGGTTTTCTTTTGATGTATTTAGCTTCACGGCTTCTGAGCACTCGCTAATTCCATCTGTCCACAACACAGAAGAAGAAATAGCGAGAGAAAGCATTTCCATATGTGCAAATTATCACCAAGCCTCCCATAAGCTGCAAAGAGCTCCTCTGAAGCAGAGACGGAGAACAGCTGCCAACACACTAATGGCATTAAAAAGATAATGGCAGACCTCTGAGGTACATTTTTAAAACATCAAATTTTAACATTATACTTTCGATTTTTAAACAAATCTAGATCTTCCAATGCATTTACCAGCAAAATTTCAATTGGTATGTTTTTGTTTTAAACTAGTATTTTTTTACTTCTTCCCCCTCCCTGCAGCTGGAACAACCCTGAAGTTGTTTGGTTCAGCCAATAATAATACAGTAATTCTAGACAACTAACGTGGGTCATTCTAGTGGGGCCCACTAAAATGGATGTGAGCTTCAAAGGAAATTCTTTACTGAAAAGGCTTTAAGCACCTCTCAGTTTCTTAGTCTGTGTAAAGAAATGCGCTGCACTGACTCAATTGTGGGTGGATTTTTTTAAGGTCAACTCATGCAAAATGAATATTATGCTGATAATATAAGCATCCAGAATGTTGACATGCACTAATAAAAGCAACTGAACACCAAATTGCATGCCGAGTTGTTATCCTAGTGTAAACTCAATAGCATTGTCCCGTATTAAGAACACTGGACGAAAGTGTTAGCCTGGTGCAAAATATAATCTCTCTATGGTTTGCTGACAGGACCAGCAGCAAAGGACTTTATGAATACCAACGAACTCCATGCTTGTAAGAAGCAATTTTCTTTCTTGGAATCTTTTCAGTATCCTGTTAAGTCAGAACAGTGAAATTGTTTTACTTCTGAAAAAAGAAAACAATATTATTTTCATCAAATTACCATTGAAAGGTATGACATTACCACGTGCTATGCCATGTCAGTTAAGGAACTTAATCCCTTTGTTGATTAGGTGACTGAATTCCAATCACTGCTGACTGGATCGTGTGATCCAGTATCCTATCCTGTCTATCTGTCATGAATGAACACTCGCTATGCATACCGCAGAATGATACAGCTCTCTGGTAATCTTCACACTCCACTTTTTGCAGAGATTCCTGCAGAGGATTTATTACACAGCCTGAAATGAGACTGTTCAAGAAGGATTTCTGCTCCTCATCACGACAGAGAGGCCCTTCTTTCCCCCACACACCCACTTCCGTAACACCACCTTTCCTCGGAAGATATTTAAAACTGGCAGAAAAGCAAGGGTTTATGCTAAAGAATGTAACATTCTGGAGCTAGGAGCACAGACAAGTCTATTGATGAGATGAATTTGTTCAGGAAACTTCCTCCAGTTGCACCAGAGCCTTTCTATTGCTTGGGGCTCTGTCAATATGTGTGTCTTGTGCCTCTGGCAGTTCGTAAAAGGAGCTGGAGGGTTTATTTTTTTTAATTAAACAGATAAGAATTGCTATAATAGCAAGTGCCTTTCAGATGCCACTGAAGGTCATATTTATTTCCTGCATGTATTTTTTTTCTATAGATATTTTAGATTGCTAACCACTAACTCTTAAAATTGCATCCTTTTAAGTAAGAATGTGCCAAATCAATCATTGTAGCTCAGCTTCCATATGTAGCGCTCACTCTCTGTGCCTCTCACCTTTTCCCTTACATAATCAACTGATTTTGTTTATAATGTGACTAACATATTGTTCAGAAAATACACTGAGACTCTGAAAATCCGTAAATCCCAATTCTAGCAGTTATTCCTGAATCACCCATGTGCTAATGCTCACTCACACAGGAACAATGGACACCTCACTTCTGCAGCACCCATCATTATTGGCTGCCTATCCCATTACAGTTGTCAACGGTCCAGAATAGTCCTAGAGTCACCTAGTTTTGTAAATTGATCTGAAGGTTATTCTGTTATGTTTAAAGTGACAGTCCAAATGAAACAACAGTGGTGTAAGAAGAAAAATGTTATTAGACTTCTGAATGGAGCTTTCAAATTTCAAATTTAATGTCGACCTTGCTCTCGCTGCACCATCTCTGAAGCATAACATTGTATTTCTTGCTCTGTTCTAATACCCTAAAATGAAGATTGTACGGTATGATCTGCCTGTACTGCTGGTACAGCAAAACATTTCACTGTCCCTGGGTACACATGACGACAATATGTCAAATCAAATCAGGAAAAACTTCTTCACAAAGAAAGTAGTTAGGGTCTGGAATGTACTGCCTCAAAATGTGGTGGAGGCAGCTTCAATTCATCCATTTCAGAGATCATTGGATGACAATTTGGAAAGAAATTGTGTGCAGGGACATGGAGTAAAAGCAGGAAGTTGGTTACAGGAATTAGAACCAGTGCAGGCACAATGGGCCAAATAGCCACCTTCTGCAGCCATAACACTTCTGTGATTCTGCTGGAGCAAATATGGATGAAGAAAATGTCATTAGACATTAGTAAATAAATAATATTGTTTTATATTGGGCGTTTCTTTTTGATAATTTCCAATTTCGCTGAGTTTCATGACTGTTTTCTCCATGAGATCTAGCAAGTTTTTTTGAGCTATTGTCATAAATTCACATCCTTAACTGCCCACATGGCATCCCTGTTGTCTAAAGCTAGCTTGATTCTACCACTGCTGAAGCAGAAAATATCAGCACTGCCCAGAATGTCTGAATGTACCCTGCTAACAGTGCCATCTGTGAAACAAAATCAGTCTTGAACCACCCTGCATGGTTTCTGACATTTACCTTGACATGGCCTGGAAGGTGCATGAAGGCCCTCAACATGGAATGCTGCAGAGGAGAACTTTCCTCTTCCCCTCAGCACCACCAGAAGAGGACGACATGAATCCAAGATCCTGCCAGCATGATACAAATGTCAATCACCTTCTATGCTGTGCCAAGCTGAGTGCCAACATTTTTTTTGCTACCTCACACTCACTTTATTTCCTCTAATACCCACCTCCCAGTCCTGCAGTCCTCTTGACCTGCTTTAGTAGCCAGCATCATTACATCATCACATCCCATAGTATACAGAGCTTGTGGCAACACAGCACCTCACTCACTTCCGGGAAATGGAGTTAGGGCTCAAAGAATCTGGTCCTTATGCAGATTCTGTGCATTGTGAGAGGACCCTGCCGCTGTGACTGTCCTCAAGTTGGGTGTTCCTCATCCCCTGTGGGTGCCTGCTGCTGCTCCTAGATTTTCTCAAGGCCTTAGCCCTTCCTGTGTTTGCATTCACCTTCTCAGAAAGGCAGCCGCAGTGACCAGCATTACATCCCACTAGCAGCAGGACACAGGACTGCCACTTCACATGACCCATGCTGGGAACCTAAGGAGCAAAAGCAGTTTGTAGATCTCAAAGGAGGCACTGTTGGAATACCCTGCAAATGAGGCCTGAACACAATCCTCCAGATAGTGAGATACACGGCACCCGGATAACGAAAGCCATGTCTCCATCATTCATTCAGCTTTAGCATCAGGACATGTATCACACGCCAGGGTGAGTGACCACCACACTATATCGTTGCACTCTGAAACCCTTCCCATGGCAGACCCCCATCAACTGTTTAACTTTTCACAGCATTCAGTACAAACCATCATTATGCTTACAAGGCAGATGATGAAGCAAACATCAACGCCTCTCACTGAATGAGTAGATGTTGTACGGATGATGGTTCACCTTTGGCCAGTTTGGCCTGCTTTTCAGTTATTTTTGCTAACTTCAATATCATTGAGATGCCAATATTCTATTTGCAAACATCAAATTGTAAGCTGCAAATCAGCTTTGACTAACATTTGGCCACTAAAGATGTTCACTATTGCAAATGCACAATGAAATGATTCAAACTAAACGTTTGTAAATGCCTGCTTTGTGTTTTTGCCTTTCCAATGTCCCTCCACCCAGCAGATGCAGATCTTGCCCTTTTCAGTGAAACTGACTCCCCTCACCCTGGGCAATCTCCCAGCCATTTTCCGTTTGCATTTCACACCTGGAGAACAACAAGTGATGCCGGGGAATGGAGCTCGCGCTGGACACCATCAGCAACAAGCTCTGCCTGGCTCTGACCCCGACCCTGAGCCTCCCACACATTCCGACAACCCATTTTAACAACCTCTTACTTCAGCCATTTGAGTGCACAACACTTTGATCCGTACTTTGTGCTCTCCTCCTGCCTCCTGAACCTTAATGTTACTCCTTGCTGATACCTACCCTGCTCTTGTATGTCACTGCTGTGTAGGTGATGGTGATAGTTGCTGCCGATAACACCCTCTCATGAACTACCATGCCCTCCAATGCTGCATAACCCCCATTCACTTTGACTACCCATCACCATCCTTGTTCCAACTCCAAGCATTGCCTCTGCTTTCCCCCACCAGCCTTGACTCTCCAATCCCACCCTGACCCATTTGGAAATGAACACCTTAGAGTGCCCCCTTGCACATCATGATCAACGGGCAGGCACCCAGGTCTTCATTTGCCCCTGACATCTGACCACCTTCAATGAGCAGTCCCTAAGCATGACTGACCATACCCCTGACCACTGACTTTGCAACACCTCAACAAGTGACAACACACCATTCATTCCCTTGTTGGCCCTCCAGGACTGACCATTTCCCATTCCTTGGACTGTAGTTAGAAACACGGCTGGAAAATCTCAGCAGGCCTGACAGCATCTGTGGAGACAAATCTATGTGAACATTTTGGGTCCAGTGGCCCTTCTTCAAAATTAGAGGTGCAGTTGGTCTGGGGCGTAGCAGTTGAAATGTTTTCAGAATCCATAGCTTTACTTGTATCTAGTTTCTCTTTTTTTCATATCCAAAAGTACTCATACACACAATTGAATGTTTCTTTCTCATCAGCAAATCACCCATGACTTTTTCTTCCATTTATTAACTGTTACCTTGAAAAGAGGAATGACCCTGACCAAGACCTTTGACTCTGTGCAGATTGTGCCTGTGACTGGCTGCACTGAGATCCTCCAGAAAACAGCACCCTGGCCTCGACCCCTTGACTGGGCCACAGACTAACGCTGTGCCACTTTCTGACATGGCCTCTGAGATGAATAAATGTTCGGGGCGTTTTCTGTGCAGGAAGCTGGCACATGCTGTAGGCTTTATCCTGACTTCTCGATGTGCTATACAGCAACATAGCACCAACCCCTGTTACCGACAAGCATGGCACACAGTCTGTATGGCTGCACTACCAACACTAGCACAGCATGCCAAGGCAGGGTATGGATGGTGCGAACATGAAATGTAGGCTCTAGGTGAGCGAGTGCTAAAACAGAAGGAAGCAGCCCAGCTCTGCAGCTAAGTCAATAAAATGTGAGGCTGGATGAACACAGCAGGCCAAGCAGCATCTCAGGAGCACAAAAGCTGACGTTTCGGGCCTGGACCCTTCATCAGAGAGGGGGATGGGGGGAGGGAACTGGAATAAATAGGGAGAGAGGGGGAGGCGGACCGAAGATGGAGAGTAAAGAAGATAGGACGAGAGAGTATAGGTGGGGAGGTAGGGAGGGGATAGGTCAGTCCAGGGAAGACGGACAGGTCAAGGAGGTGGGATGAGGTTAGTAGGTAGATGGGGGTGCGGCTTGGGGTGGGAGGAAGGGATGGGTGAGAGGAAGAACCAGTTAGGGAGGCAGAGACAGGTTGGACTGGTTTTGGGATGCAGTGGGTGGGGGGGAAGAGCTAGGCTAGTTGTGTGGTGCAGTGGGGGGAGGGGACGAACTGGGCTGGTTTAGGGATGTAGTAGGGGAAGGGGAGATTTTGAAACTGGTGAAGTCCACATTGATACCATTAGGCTGCAGGGTTCCCAGGCGGAATATGAGTTGCTGTTCCTGCAACCTTCGGGTGGCATCATTGTGGCAGTGCAGGAGGCCCATGATGGACATGTCATCTAGAGAATGGGAGGGGGAGTGGAAATGGTTTGCGACTGGGAGGTGCAGTTGTTTGTTGCGAACTGAGCAGAGGTGTTCTGCAAAGCGGTCTCCAAGTCTTCGCTTGGTTTCCCCAATGTAGAGGAAGCCACACCGGGACAGTGGATGCAGTATACCACATTGGCAGATGTGCAGGTGAACCTCTGCTTAATGTGGAATGTCATCTTGGGGCCTGGGATGGGGGTGAGGGAGGAGGTGTGGGGGCAAGTGTAGCATTTTCTGCGGTTGCAGGGGAAGGTGTCGGGTGTGGTGGGGTTGGAGGGCAGTGTGGAGCGAACAAGGGAGTCATGGAGAGAGTGGTCTCTCCAGAAAGCAGACAGGGGTGGGGATGGAAAAATGTCTTGGTTGGTGAGGTCGGATTGTCAATGGCGGAAGTGTCGGAGGATGATGCGTTGTATCCGGAGGTTGGTAGGGTGGTGTGTGAGAACGAGGGGGATCCTCTTAGGGCGGTTGTGGCGGGGGCGGGGTGTGAGGGATGTGTTGCGGGAAATACGGGAGACGCGGTCAAGGGCGTTCTCGATCACTGTGGGGGGAAAGTTGCGGCCCTTAAAGAACTTGGACATCTGGGATGTGCGGGAGTGGAATGTCTTATCGTGGGAGCAGATGCGGCGGAGGCGGAGGAATTGGGAATAGGGGATGGAGTTTTTGCAGGAGGGTGGGTGGGAGGAGGTGTATTCTAGGTAGCTGTGGGAGTCGGTGGGCTTGAAATGGACATCAGTTACAAGCTGGTTGCCTGAGATGGAGACTGAGAGGTCCAGGAAGGTGAGGGATGTGCTGGAGATGGCCCAGGTGAACTGAAGGTTGGGGTGGAAGGTGTTGGTGAAGTGGATGAACTGTTCGAGCTCCTCTGGGGAGCAAGAGGCGGCGCCGATACAGTCATCAATGTACCGGAGGAAGAGGTGGGGTTTGGGGCCTGTGTAGGTGCGGAAGAGGGACTGTTCCACGTAACCTACAAAGAGGCAGGCATAGCTGGGGCCCATGCGGGTGCCCATGGCCACCCCCTTAGTCTGTAGGAAGTGGGAGGAGTCAAAAGAGAAGTTGTTGAGGGTGAGGACGAGTTCACCTAGGCGGATGAGAGTGTCGGTGGAGGGCGACTGGTCGGGCCTGCGGGACAGGAAGATGCGGAGGGCCTTGAGGCCATCTGCATGCGGAATGCAGGTGTATAGGGACTGGACGTCCATGGTGAATATGAGGTGTTGTGGGCCAGGGAATTGGAAGTCCTGGAGGAGGTGGAGGGCGTGGGTGGTGTCACGGACGTAGGTGGGGAGTTCCTGGACCAAAGGGGAGAAAATGGAGTCCAGATAGGTGGAGATGAGTTCGGTGGGGCAGGAGCAGGCTGAGACGATGGGTCGACCAGGGCAGGCCGGTTTGTGGATTTTGGGAAGGAGATAGAAACGGGCCGTGCGGGGTTGGGGAACAATGAGGTTGGAGACTGTGGGTGGGAGGTCCCCTGAGGTGATGAGGTCATGAATGGTGTTGGAGATGATGGTTTGGTGCTCGGGTGTGGGGTCATGATCGAGGGGGCGGTAGGAGGTGGTGTCGGAGAGTTGGCGTCTGGCCTCGGCGATGTAGAGGTCAGTGCGCCATACTACCACTGCGCCACCCTTGTCTGCGGGTTTGATGGTGAGGTTGGGGTTGGAGCGGAGGGCTGCCCGTTCTGCGGGGGAGAGGTTGGAGTGGGTGAGAGGGGTGGAGAGGTTGAGGCGGTTAATGTCTCGACGGCACTTGGAGATGAAGAGGTCGAGGGAGGGTAGGAGGCCTGGGGGTGGTGTCCAGGAGGAGGACTTCATCCAGCCTCACATTTTATTATCTTGGAATTCTCCAGCATCTGCACTTCCCATTATCTCTGCAGCTAAGTCAATTCTTTGAGGTAGGGGGCCTAGCATTCACACAATGTCCTTGCAGTGGCCCATCAGTGCTAGTTGCCAGTTTGTTCTGCAGTGTTTCCCAAGTGGCTTGACAGTGGATCAGAGGTGTGGCCTGTTGGACATGATGGGTTGCCAACTGCTGGATGCCAATGTCCATGTGTGTGGGATGCATCAGCTGGTGCCTGTGGATTGTGCCCTGAGATGCTGTTTGGGGTCTGAACAAAATGGAGGCTCTTAGCTTAGATGAGTCGAGTCTAGTTTATTCAACACTTTTGGTCAGGTAGGAAGCTGAATATTAATGAGGAAAAGTGATGTGTTAATAGATATTTAACAAGCTATCATCCCCTTCAATTGCCCACCTCATCTGTAATTGCATAAAAAAAAGATGCAGAGTTGCTCCCAGGACTGAGCTAGGCCTCACTGGGCTTTCTGCATACATCTGCCACAAAAATTGTGCCATAGCCAGCATCACACAGCCCCTAGAAGATTCCACCTTGGTGACATCCAAGCAGAGTGTCAGCAGGTTACTAGTAGGTACCCCTTGACAGCACTTTTCAACACATTTCAATTTCTGTTTAAGAGTGAACTAATAGGGCAATGATTGGCTTGAGTGGATTTGTCTTTTTTTGTGGGATGATTTGCCTTTCCACTTTGTCTGAGAGATGTTAGTGTTGTAGCTGCATTGGAACAGTTTGCTAAAGATACAAACTTAAAAAAAAACAGCAGATGCTGGAAGTCAGAAATGCAGCTGAAATTGCTGGAAAAGCTGAGCAGGTCTGGCAGCTGTTGTGGAGAGATATCAGAATGAGTATTCCTAATTCAATCACCCTTCCTCAGAACTATAGGTGCAGTTGGTTCTGGGATATATGTTCTGGAGCATTGCTGTTGTCAGAGTCTATAGCTTTACCTGCATCTAGCTGCTTTTTTTTATATCTGATAGTGCTCCTAAACAATTCTAACTTTCTTATCAAATTGCCTAATTTTTATTCCATTAACTGCTCCCCAGTAAAATCATCTGTGTTTTGCATTGAATAACTTATATGCAATACCTGTATCTTGTGCCAATAACTATTTATGATATTGCCTGTTGACAAATTAATGAACTGAAGCATGGCAAATGTGAAGCTGGTGACCTCCAGGAGGAGGTCAAGATTGAGCATTTCTGGATGAAAATGTCTGTCTGCAAATACTTCAATCATGTCTTATGCATTGACAAGCTGATTTCCCCTTCCATTAAGAGTACTGATGGTTATGGAGCCTTTTACCTGTTTAGTTGCCCACAATCATTCATGACCACAGGTGGAAGGTTACTGGCTTTTGATGTGATCCATTTATTGTGGGATTGCTTAGCTCTTAGAATATGCGTGACTTCTACTGTTTGAAATGTTGCAATCCTGTGTTTTTGCTTCACCAAGTTGGCACCTCATTTTTAGGTATGCCTGCTGTTCCAGGCATGCCTTTTGGACTCTTTGTTAAACCAGAGTTGATCCCTGGTTTGGTGGTAGTCGGGTAGAGGATCCATGCACTGAGATTACATGTCAAGGTTGAGAACAGTTCTGCTGGTGTTGATGAAACCTTCAGTTCCATGGGCTTTGTGCTAGTAAATTTGTTTGAATTAATGCCTTGTGGCACAGTGGTGCCTGTAATTTCACACAACATTATGTGTAGGATGCCATCACCAGAAGGACTGAGTGCCTGTTATAGGAAAGATGTTGTTAAACTTGAAAGGGTTCCGAAAAGATTAACCAGGATGTTGCTGGGATTAGAGGGGTTTGAGCTCCATGGAAAGCCTGAATAGGCTGGGACTATTTTTCCCTGGAGCATTGGAGGCTGAGGGGTGACCTGAGACGTTTTTGTAAGATAATGCAGGGCATGGATAGGGTGAATAATCAAGGTCTTTACCCTATGATCATAGGTTTAAGATGAGAGGGGAAGGATTTAAAAGGGTACGAAGGGGCAACTTTTTCATGCAGCAGGTGGTGCGTCTATGGAATGAGCTGCCTGAGAAAGTGGTGGAAGCTGATACAATTATAACATTTAAAAGACATTGGATGGGTACATAAACAGGAAGGGTTTATAGGGTTAAGGGCCAAATTCTGGCAAATGAAACTGGGTTCATTTAGGATATCTAGTCAGCATGGATGAGTTGGACCTAAAACATCTGTTTCCTTGTTTGTACATGTCAATGACTCTATGACTGTAAGATGCTTACTTCAACCATTAGTATCCTGAATGGAGCAATCTGGGACAACTGAATAAATTCTGCACCTTTGCTGCCCTTGCTATCCCACTGCTGCTTCAAGTGGTGTTTAAATGTGAAGGAATACCAATTCATCAATTGAAGGATGGTTGTGGGTGGTAATCAGCAGATTTCCTTGCCCATGCTTGACCTGATTCCATGAGATCATTGCTTTTAGTTTATCACAAATAGGTTACTCTTCACTATTGAGGTGCTTGAGTCACATCCATGCTAGATTGTAACTACTTCATGTAAATCTTACCTGTGCTGCAAAGTTCATTCCCTTTATACTGTATCCTGTTTGATTATATACTACAGGTCCAAGGCAAGGCTGGAATACTTGATTAGTACTTTTATTGGTTGTTAGTAAAGAAAAGTGCTGATAAAATGTCACTAGAAGTGAATATGGTCCTGATAATGGATAGGGTAAAAATAAATGGCCAGGGTAATTGAGAAGGCTGCAGTGCACAGATTGGCTAAGTTACCTGGTCCAGATGCTTTGAAAAAGCTTTGTTTGCTCTATTGAGGGGAGTTCAGAGTTGTATGTAATTAGAAGGTAAACAAAGAGAAGCTGTTCCCATCAGTGCAATGACTGAGAAGACAGACCTAAGGTTTTTGGCAGGAGATAACAGGGATGACGTAAAGGGAATCTTTTTATGGAGCAAGTAAAATGAACTAGAACTCACTGACCATAAAAATGGTGAAATAATGGATGACTTCAAAAGGAAACTAAATAGATGCCTGAAGGATGGAACAGGAGAATAGGACTTACTGGAATACTGTATATGAACTGGCATGGACTTGATGAGCCAAATGATCTCCTCCTTTTTGTGATAATAAGTTCTGATTCCTGGATTCTGTTATACCTGAACTTGTTTGAGATTCATGAGTGAAATAATAGATTCTTGGAAGTATTAATAGGAAGAATAATGACTATCATTTACATGGTGCCTTTCATGACTTCAGGAATTCTAAAACACTATCCCACCAATGAAGTACTTTGGAAGTGTCATCACTGCTGCAGTGTAGGAAATGCAGCAATCCGTTTGCATGCCATGAGCTCACACAAATCGGAATGAGATAAATGAGAAGGTAATCTGTTTTAGCGATGCTGAGTAGTGAAGATTCACCAGAACAGCACAACATGCTTCCATGCCTTTCTTAAAGATGCAGCATCATGTTTTTGTATGTCTCCCTGAAAAGACAGTTGGGACCTTAGTTTAACATTTTGCTTGGAAGTGTATCACCTCTAACAGTCCACACACCCTCAGGACTGCACTGAAATGATAACCTGGAATTTGTCCTCAGGTTTCTGGTGTGGGACTCTAGTTTTGAGTCTACTGTCCTCAGTGAAATACTCTGACCTCTGGGTTGATGTTAACACCAGTGGACCCAGACTGAACAATACTGGCTCAATGTAGACAATACATTACCTGAATCTCATCACTTTAATCAGTGACCAATGTCAATTAACATCTAACAGAGTGTAACATCTTAGATTAAAAGAACTCTGTCAAGTCTTATAGAGGGGAAAAGGCATTAGCAACTCTTATGGCAGCTGAAGTGGCCAAAAATATGCTTAGAAAATGGAGTGCAGGTGTTTCCAGGGGGAGGTTGAATGATGTTTAGACCATAAAATACTTTGGAAGTTGTAAATCTAAAATTCATGGTTAGGAAAAATAAGGGGCAAGTTCTGGGAAATGGTAAGAAAATTTGGCAAAGTCAGTCATGATTTGTAAAAGATGTGATACGCCTAATTTGTTTTCTTGTTGCTGCCTGGTCAGTAATCCAGAGACTCCTAAATATATCACAATTTTCAGAAGATTTATGGCCCTTTTGGTTTGCAATTTGGCCACTGGTTGATGTGCTGCTCGCCAGCTGTTGCAAAAAGGGCTTGTACCTTCAGAATTGTCAGGCATTATTTTCAGTGAGTTTTAAGAGACTGACCAGTATCACAATGTTGTGCTGAAATCTTTCTACTCTACTCTTATAATTGCATGACTCCTGTTGACAGAAAATTGCAGTAAATCTGGATTCCTTTGAAATTATCTTTGCATACCCAAGAGAGCAAAGCAAACCTCTTCCAATAACACAAAAACAGAAATTGCTGGAAAAACTTAGCAGGTCTGACAGCATCTCTTCAAAACTATTCTGAAGAAGGGTCACTGGACTTGAAACATTAACTCCGCTTTCTGTCTACAGATGCTGCAAAAACTCAACAGGTCTGGCAGCAATTTGTTTTTGTCTCTAACTTCCAGCATCCACAGTATTTCATTTGTTTAAAGTTCTTCCAGTGCCTTTTTTAATTCTTCGCAGAATGTGGACATCACTGGCTAGGTCAGCATTTATTGCCCAGTGAGTAGTTAGGAGTTTACCACATTGCTGTGGATCTGGACTCCCACATCGTCTGGAACAGCAGTTTCCTCCTAAAAGGACATTGATGAACCAGATGGGATTTTCCTGACCATCAGCTGTAGTTTCATGGTCACTATCTGATCCCTAATTTCAAATTTTAATTGAAGTTACATTCTACCATTTGCCCTAGTTCAATTTGAAGTAAATACTCTAGAACATTATCTGATTGTCTAGTTAAAGAATCTAACAATAACACCACTAGGCCACTATGTCTGTCTTCCTGAGTTACAATTTATTTCCAACTCAGAAATACACATTTTGCTCAACTGGTCCAGGCTCTTATCAATGCTTCATTTAAGCTTTGTCCCAAATTATTTCATCTAACCTTGTAAACATAACCCTCTGTTCTTTCTTCTCTCTTGTTCTAATCTAACTTCCCTTAAATGCTATTTGCTTTAGCTATTCCATAATGTAGCAAGTTCCATATTTAAATGACTTTTCAGACAAATCAATTTCTGCAATATTCTCTATTATACTTATCATCCATAGTTCTGGTCCAAATGTTCACTCAAAATACTTCATACACTTGAAATTTGAGTTAACTGAAAAACTCTGATCTTTAACACTTTTAAATTAAGAACTCATTAGTTCCCACTTCATTGATCAAACCTATTGGCCTATAGCTCCTTCATATCATGCATGTCATCTACATGTTACTTCACTATGTTATAGTGATGGGTAGGAGTAAAGTCATATGATCTGGTTTGAAAATTAATGTTCTAGTTCAGCTTCCAAAATCTAATACCCATTGGATTCACAGTCAAAAAGACAACAAGTACAAGGAATTTGAGAACTGAGCTCAAAAGCTCTAAAAGCAACATTCAATGTATCAAATCTGTAAAAATTCACTTTCTGGGACGGTCTTGAATTAAATCCCATGTAAAACAGAAGTAGTTCGTTGTTCAAATAACAAGGTATAGAGCTGGATGAATACAGCAGGCCAAGCAGCATCAGAGGAGCAGGAAGGCTGACGTTTCAGGCCTGGCCCCTTCATTGTTGGTACTTTTGGCAAATAAGAAACGGGAATGAAGTTGACCTCAAGAATGGGCTTGCTGCTACCTAAAGGTGTTCCAATTAATACAAATTAGGCAGAATAGAGCAGAAACTCTAGTTTCAGCATCTCCCCTACGAACCAGCCCCAGTTTGAGTGTTGACCTGTTGTGCCAGATGAGCTTGAAAAGCATCCAGTCCGAAATTGGAGTCATGGATTTCTCAGGAACCCCTGGGACTGGAATGATATCAAGACCCTTAAGCTTGTGAATGAGGGAGCAGAGGTCAACATTCAAGAGATCTGGATACATAACATACAAACATAATGGAGGCTTACATTGGAACACAAACCCATAGTCAAAAAAGGTATTGTTACTAAGGGAGTCATTAAACAATGTGAAAATGTAATTCAAAATGAGATATAGGGCACACAGCAGAAATATTGGTGTAGAGAAAGCATAACAGCATATTGCACAGTTTATTTAGAAAGAGGAATAATTTTGAGAATTATTCAAAGCTAATATCTTTGACTCCATCTGCTTGGACATAGACATATTTCCATGAAATTTTCAATTAATTCAAATGTTACCTCACACTCAACAAGAGTACTTAGATATTGCAAGATGGGCCACACAGCAAACGATAGATTGGAATTGTTCAGTCATTAAATTATTCAAAAGCTGGGAGGTAAATGCTGTCAAACAAAATTAGTATTTTCAGAATGCAGTAATTCTTCACTTATTGTTGGCTCAGTCAATAATCTTTTGCTGAAATATCACTGGCAAGTAGGGAACATGTACACTATTATTGTTGCAGCATTCTCCCTCATTGTGTTGCTTGTTCAGTCCATTCCAGATTGAACATCTGAGATTTATCTTGGACAGAATCATACAATCCCCATGGACGGGGTTGTAAGCAGGAGCCCCATAAAATTTTCACGATGCTGTTCCTGCACCTCCCCTGCCCCCATCCCATGATTTAATAGACAATGGATTGGGGGAAAATTGAGGTAATCTGCCTTCATGCCTGTAAGTGAGCAATTAATGGCTCCTTTGGGGCCACTGCCCATCGAGCTGAAATATTTTGCCTGGCAGGAGGAGGTTGGAGATGGTCAGTCATCCTGGCATAGAGGCCTGCTTGGATTTCAACCAGGAAATAGGGATGGCTTCCTTCACAGGACCTCTTTTCAAAATGGAGGAAGCCCTGTGGCAACTCGCCAGGTCCACCCCCTTCTGGGGTTAGCTCCAGCCAAGCTCTTGCAACACAGACCTCAAAGCCCAATGCCCTCTCCCAGCCCCACCCCAGAGGGGTATTTAGTTCACCTTTGCTGAGCTCACTTCCCGACCTACCTGTCATCCTGCTCCTGACTCCTCTTCATGGGGCATGGGTGAAATCCCAGCAGAGACCAGTCTCTGTGTTGGCACTGGAAAGTCTAGATTAGCTGGAAGTGGATCTTGCTCCCCAAATGGGGCATTAAATCATGGCAGGACAGACTGTTGCAACAAGGCAGGTTTTACAGCCACATTTTTACTAGTAATGGAGAGGGATTGCACAGAAATCCCTGCCCCATGGTTAATAATTTTAATTCCCACAGTTTTTATTGGTCATAAAGTCATACACTATACAACACAGAAGTGGACCCTTCAGTCCAATTCATCCATGCTGACCAGATATCCTAAATTGATCTATCCCCATCTGGCACATATCCCTCTGAACCCTTTCTTATTCATTTACCCATCCAGATGCCTTTTAAATCTTGTAATTGTACCAGCTTCCACCACTTACTCTGGCAGCTCATTCCATAAACACACCACCTTTTGCGTGAAAACGTTGCCCCTTAAGTCCCTTTTAAATTTTTACCCTCTTAACTTAAACCTATGCCCTCTAGTTTTGGTCTCCCCTACCCAGGGGGAAAGACCTTGATTATTCACCCTATCTATGCCCCTCATGTTTTTATAAAATTCCTCAAGGTCACTCCTTAGCTCCAATGCTGCAGGGAAAATAGTGCCAGTCTCTCCTTTGTAGCTCAAATATTATCAACTTAGATTTGTACCTTCTCTGGCTGGGGGCAGGTTTGGCCCAAAGCACTATACATGGATAGAACAAGACAGGGCCCAAGCCAATGCACCTGCAACAGGGATTGAACCCCCTGTACTGCCAAGCATTTCATCTACAGTAACCATCTGAGCAACTGAGGTAACCAGCTTCTCAAGAAGTCTGAGATGCTGTGACAGCACACATTTTTACATGCATGTTGTAGCCTGAGTAGTGACCAATCACTAGATCGGGTTAAAAACTGAACATTTGTGCCATGGTTTCAATAATATTCAAGATTTCTCTCTAATAGAGAGTGTCACAGTAAGTATGACCTGATAAGTAGGAATAACAGCTTAATGTTTACATAACAGGAATTTTTAAAATAGAAAAGTGTATTTCCCAGTCTACTGTCGTATTCTTCCTCTTTGCTCTCCATCCCCAAGAAACGACAGCTCATGCTCAGTGGACAGTGACTTTTCTCTATCAGTTGACTAAAGAGCCACGTTAAATGTGTGATAATAAAAAGTAACACTGCAGAATTGAGCCCTATTGCGCTCACCATCTGATTCCATGATTCAGCCATGATCTCCTTAATCGGTGGATCAGGCTCAAGGGGCTGAATGGCCTACACCTGTTCCTATGGTCTTCTCAGGACTTGTCCTTTCCTGATACCTTTTTGAAAATGATCTATTTCAAACAGTGATCAATAGTGTTCAATTGTTCTGTGTTGGATTACATGAGTCTTTAACTAATGGAACTGAATTTGATGTTGATTCAGAGCAAAGCAAACAACCACCACAGAAGCAATGAAGGTGTAGACACTGTAAAACCTTGTAATTAAAGTTCCTTCATGCTTTGAAGCTAGTATCTCTATTGCTTTGAAACAATTAAAATACATAAAACACACAGCAAAATCCATAAGTACCACCAGGTAAACAATTCAAAAATCACCATTTGGTGATTGACTGACAGAATCCAAGATAAGTTTCTTCAGCCCAGCCTAGGGATAGTGATACTCATGCTAGTGGTGATCCCAGCTACAATCAGGTCATTTAGAGATTAAAAATATTCCTCAATAAAATGGTTAGATTCCAAAAGCAATTTAATGTGATCCATAGGACACTATATTGTATTTGTCCTGTTTGGAGTAGAGTGTGGCAAACATTGTTTGGAGATGAGTAGTCAATGGTTGAATGGTGGATTGGTTGGATAACTATTCTGGGAGTTTTGTTTTTGATTATCTCTGAAGTTTGTTAGGTTTCTTTACAGTGTGGTTTCAATCAAAAGATGAAACAAGAGTGGAAACTGCGCAGAATATGTGGACTTTCCAGTTGTTTATGAATCTGAATAGTTCAGTCTCACCCCATGTGGTATATTAACCCACAGATCCATCTTGGGTGTCCTTGTTTTGAATATATGCATCAGGTTCTGGCTGTGTTAGTGTGAAGTCTGAGCGATAAATCCAGAACAGGAAGAATGTATTTCTCAAACAAAGGCAAAATAATGTGCATGCTGAAAATCTGAAACAAACACCGAATGCTGGAGATCTGAGTGTCTGTGGAGACAGAAACAGTTAACTTTTTGAATCCAGCTTCTTTGTGTTAGTATAAGAATTAATTTCTCACCATTGGTCAATGCCTGAAGTGTTCATTCTCTTTCTCTGCGCCCCCCCCCCCCACCACCCCACCACCACCGACCCCCAACAAATGCTGATCGTTTCCAGTATTTTCTATTTTTATTTAAGATTGTCAGTATTTGCAGTACTTTGCTTGTGCTTTTTGTTCCCCAAATTAGTCAAATTGCCACTCGCCTCTTTTATTGATTTCTGGCCCATGCCTCGGGAATAATTCACAGTAGAGAAATCCTTCTGTCTGTAAGTGGAAATCCGATGGGAGACATTCTTTTTGTCTCAAGCATCATGGTTCAAACACAGTCCAGCTTGATGACATGACGATCTCTTATCTAGCTAATCAGGATTCTGGGATAATCAAGTTTACAGTGTAACTCAGTCCCCAACACACAAACTGTCCCTAAATTGCGACAACACTATACACTCACGGATACAAGCTGAAGAAAATTCCACAGATGCTACAAGTGATATTAATCTTAGGACACAGTTAATCATTTTTACGCTAGAATAAAGTTTCTGTGCGGGAGGGTAGTTGCTACATTCAATCTTGCAGTGTCACACTGATTTTTGTGTAAAATGGAAATGTGCTCCATCTAGATTTATTGTACTGAAGTGAAGAAACCTCCCTAGTTTCACCTAGTGTAGAAGACCAGCTGCTAGAAAAGGTACTTTGTTTGCTGTGAAGTGCTTTGTGACATTCAAAGACTGCAAAAAGAGGTTATGGAAGTACCAATACTTTATTTTTATTCAAGGCTGAACAACCGTTTATTGCAGTGGCTTTGCTCAATGCTTCAAAGAAGAAAAAGCCTCAAACAATTGGGCAGGCTTTTGACTGATAAGTTCAGCTTTTAGTGGACTTCTCTCCACCGATGAACAGGCCAGTGAAAGGGAAAATTCAATTTGGTCACCCAAAGGTCCATCCTATATATCTGTTGCAGGATCGTTTCAAAAGTATACCCTATAGTAAGTGTATTTGTAATGTGAAGTAACTGGCCCTTGAACTAGGCACTCAGGTAGTCTATGCATCTGTATCCAGAATGTTGGGGAGGAGTGCATTTGTGCTGACCCTGATACTGCTACAGTTACAATATGCAAAGCTGGACTCGGAGTTGACAGCATATCTGGGGCTAAATCTTGTGTTTTTGCCTGAGTGAAAGTTATGTTGAGCTTTGAGATTTTTGCCACAAGATCTGGTGAGTTTTCTTGCCAAATCTTAGCAAATTTTCCACACTAATTGCCATTGCCACTCATATATATGGTGTATACAAAGCCAGATATTTTTTTTCCACCCCACCTACCCTTCCCTGAGGAACTCACCACTCAGGCAGATATCACCCCAAGACCAGCATTCCTTGAGACCCTGCCCTCTCTGAAATGTTGCTGTTTACCTGGAGAGGCATTGGCATTTGGTAGCTGTCTATCTTGCTGTGCCAGCAGTGAAAAGGGATGGCAGAGAAGGGGGAAGTTGGCATAATGTTTTTCAGAGACAGATCAGGGCTGTGGGGTGGTGCAGTGAACAAATCTTCCCCTCCCCTGCCACCCAGATGATGCCAGGCTAGTTGGAGATTGCACCCCCGGCCAGTGCCATCTCCAGGGTGTGGAGGACAGGACTGGAGGTCAACTATCTTCTGCAATCTGCCAGGGTGAGTACCATATGCTGCTTTTTGCCACCTTCCACTCATTTTATCCCAGGCACCGCACTTACCTCCCATCAAGGTGCATGCCCTGACATTCCTCTGTTGCATGTGGCCCCTCCCCACACTCCCAAAGCCCTAACAATGCATGCCATGCAGCCAGTTCTGTAGTGCACTGCCATTGCTCAAAAGTTGGAGCAATGCAGCCAGTCCTGTGGTTAACTATCTGTCTCCATGGATGGGTTAGTGATTCCCATGGAGCGTCAGGCCCAGCATCTTAATGGGCTGCCCCATGCATTGATCCTCGGGATGAAAAACAGGGCAAAAGTGAATATGGGGATGCTCTACCTTGGCCCAAGAGGTGCCTTCTCACAAGGAGACAGGGCGAGGCCAGGAGACACCCAGCCACAAAAGGAGCCTCTCACATGATGGCTTAGTGGTATGATCATTGGATTGTTAATCCAGAGACCCACCTAATGTTCTGGGGTCCCAGGTTCAATTCCCACTGCAACTGATGTTGTTTCTTTTTTAAAATTATCCTCTCATAGATGAGGGCATTACTGGCTAGGCCCAGAGGACAATTTAAGAGTCACCAGATTTCTAGGGGTCGAGTCACATGTAGACCAGACCAGGAAAGGATGGCAGTTTCCTACCCTAAAGAACATTTGATGAATTTTTCCGACAATTTATTCATGGTCATTAGTAGACTGTGCCGTGGTGGGATTTGAACCCAGATCCCCAGAACATCACCTGGATCTCTGGATTAACAGTCCAGCGATAATACCACAAGGCCATTGTCTCCCCAAGATTATTTAAATTCATTAAAAATGATGTGGAATTTAAAAGTTTAATGATGACCATTGTCAATTGTCAGGGGAACCTCATCTGGTTCACTAATGTCCTGCAGGGAGGGAAACTGCCATCCTACATGTGACTGCAGACCTACAACAATGTGGTTGGCTCTTAATGGCCCTCAGGGCAATTATAGATGGATGATAAATATTGGCCTATGCACTCATGTGAATGAATGAGAAAGGCTTTTCAGCAGTTTTTGATCAGGACGATGCAGAGGTGGTTTCACCTTCCACTCAACTAAGCCTGCACCCCTCCGACCCCTGGATTTTAAGACTGAGAAAAGGTATGTTGTCTCTGGAAAGAAGGCCCTCAGCATGTCAGGCCTTGGTCTTGGACTAATGGGATCCACTGCAGAGCAATGATCTGTCATCAACAGAGGAGTGCAATGGAATGCAGCAGGAGGGAGAGAAGAAAATTGTCCTGAGGGTATTTTCAGGTCTTGGCTATCAATCTTCTGAAGAAGAGTCCTGACCCAAACCATTGACTTTCTGGTTCTTCTGATTCTGCCTGACCTGCTGTTCTCCTCCAGTTCCATTGCCAAATGTTAGATAAATTGTTTTCTTCCTAGATACTTGCTGTTCAACACTCATGTAGTTGTCTGTATTTACGTGGAGCACTTAGATGCTTCACTGTGCCCTACAGCATCACTCTATTGGCAGTTATGAGGCACAGTGGCTAAGGGTCTACAATGACCAATAATACATCATGAGGCAGTGGGGTTAGCAATGGGTGCACGTGGCACAGATTCAGTCTCTGACAGCATCACCCTACGCCCCTCCCACCCACCCCACAATGCAAAAACCTACCCTTTGGACTTGCCGTTATGGAGGCAAATGACTGACAGTGACCCACTCCCTGGAGCACAGATGAACAGCGTCACTGTAGTTCCACCCCCAATTGGACTCCTAGCAATGGCTAAAGGCCAGGGCTGATATGTGACGCTGCCCTTGACTTAGTGTTGAATTCCCTTATGGACTTCACTGTAGACTACTCCCTTTAGACTTTCAGAGATCCAACTGTTAGTGCAGATGAGCATTCCTGCAACATGCTACAAACTTGACATTCTGGCATACAACAAGAGGGACACGCCATTGACTGAGGTTTACTACAGGGACTGCCACCTTTTTTAATTATTCATTCACAGGACGAGGACGTCGCTCTTTAAGACAGCATTCATTGCCATCCCTTATTGCCCAAAGAGCAGTCAACCAGATTGCTACAGGTCTGGACCAGACAAGGATGACAGTTTCCTTCCCTGAGGGACATTAGAGAACCAGGTGGGTTTTCTCCAACAATCAACAATAGTCGTCATTAGGCTCTTAATCCCAGAGTTTTACTGAATTCAAATGCCACCATCTGCCATTGTAGGATTTGAACCTGGGTCCCAGGAACAATACCTTGGTCCTTGGGTTAATTGTCCAATGAGAACACAACTAGACTATCAACCTCCCCTATTTCAAGGCAAGGAAGAGCATGCATGCTAAGGGTGTGGCAGTAAGCACCAGGTGAATGCACTCAGATGGCACAAGAGTAACCTTGATAGGCAGCCTATTCCAAGCCACAGACAGGGTACCAGTCTCTGTGTGGTAACTACCTACTGCTGGTTACCAGTGCACTGCCGATACTATGGAGAAAGGCCAGAATGGTGGTGACGACTCACTGAAAATTTAGTACCAGTATCTGAGGTGGAAGGATATGGTTGGTGCTGCTGGATCATGCCTGGTCAGCAGTTTCCCTGTGGGCAAGATAGAGTTTGCTCAAAGGAAGGGGCCTAGTTGAAACTGCCAAACATCCACTCAGTTTTTCATAGATAATAGGAACTGCCAATGTTTTTCATGCTGGTTTTTCCTGGTTACTGGCTTGTTGGGAGGACTTGGTAAGATCACAGCTGGAGTATCAATGTGGCGAGTTGTCATCTGGAGGACCTTGACAAGTGTTAATTGCTACCAGTTGGTGACTCATCACTGCCCAGTGAAAATCTTGCCACACTGCTTGAGAAAAGTTTACAAGACAGTGAGGTGACCTCAAGATTGAAGTGGGTCTCTGTCCCAATTGTGCCAGACATCTTGCCACAGCCTGTGTTGCTCAGAACTCCATAAGTTTTTACCCTACGGATGTGAATGGTCAGCCTTAAGTTTTGGCTCATCATTCTGTCCACTTTTCCCACTCTACACTAATGCCTGTCTATTGATAAAATCTGTGGCTGTCTCCCCACTGACGTGACCTTGACTCCTTGTTTGCTTTGTCTTATCCAAAGTAAATATAAAGCTAGATGGGGCTGGGAGGTTGGGGAGTGTCGTGGGAAAGAATGTGTAGGCAGTAGCTGTGGTGATGGGTGGTCCAGAGGTCTATTGAATTCAAATTCCACCTTCTGTCGTTGGGTGGTGTTGTAGAAGAACGATCAGGAAGGCAGGGGGATGGGGGCAAGCAACATCTAAATCACCTCATTAAAGCCGCGCCTTGAGAGAAAGTTCTGCCACAGTCCTACGGCCGAAGTCAGATTACAACTTGTCCTGCCAACACAGTAAGAACAATTCCAACTTGGTCAAGCCTGCTGGAGCAAAGCCAAGGTCCATTTAAAGGGTTAAGCCGAGTTTGTCATCCTGAGAGATCCAGCCTCAGGAGCACTGCTGCCAGGAGAATCTGACTGCATCCCCACCAATCCCTTAGCCCTTCCCATCTCCCACGTACACCCCCGTCACCAACACTCACCCTCCCTGCAACCCCCAACATCCCTTCAAAGCATTTAAGTCACAGCCTGGAATGAGTGCCTGAGCCTTGTTTTAATTTGAGTTTAGAGAAAGATGGTATTCAGCAGCATATTGTTGAAGCATGCAGTGGTGGTGACACTGAGCATACTTCAATGCTTCAGATTGGATGGTGGTCATTGCTGCCTGACGCGTTATCAGGGACTTAATTTCACCGCAAATCCTCTGGAGTGCAGCTTCATCTTCTGAGCCCATGCCAAGTGAATTCTCATCTTCCCACTTGTCTGCAGGCTGTTTGGAGGTTCTAATGTGGCTGGCTTGATGCTATTAATCCCGCTTCAAGTTGATACATGCAAATGCTGATGGAAAAAAAAACAGAGGGAAACAAAAACAAAACAGAAAGAGCATCCAAGTGGCGACCACAAGCCATACTGCCATGGGAACTCTCCTAATTGAAACCTAAACTAGCCCTTTATTGTCAGTACAGAAAAAAGATTTATAACACACCCTTATGTCTCGGCAGCTCCTCCTCATAAAAACAATGATTTACCCAAAACAGACAGTAAATTATTGCAAAGCCTCATTTCTGAACAACCTCTCCCATGCTAAGAAACCTAGTAGCCTTCCTAATTAACTCGTTTGACTGAGCACCGTAAAAGCAATTGAATTTATTTATTTTATTTGTATTTTGGTTTTTTAACAAGGAGAAGCTGAGATGAGAACAGCCAGTTGCCTGGTGACCTGGCCGAGCTAGATCTGTCTGAATCCAAACGAAAGTTAATCGACTGAAGGGGGAAGATGATGTGACTGTTTACTGTTCTAGACCATTGAGTGAACTGCAGCAGTAATATAATCAAACTGTTGCCATCAAGAATTAGAAGCGCAGAGGTGCGATATCTGAATGTTATAGAATTGTTTGCTCGCTGTGAATATTGTGCGCTTGCCATGTCAGGTTTAAAGGCTATATGATTTCTCAGTAGATTAATTGGCACCAAACAACTGATTAATATCTGTATCCCTGTTCAGTTCAGTCAGCATATGTGGCTCCCTGTGTTATCTCCTGTTAAGACCGTTGACTAGGCATTTGGGAGCTGTATTTTATAATGTCGTCCCTGTTATAATGATGGTGCCTTACAGGGTTTCTTTATTAGGTTGGCAGCTTCCAACAATGAAAACTACATCCATGTTCATGGTATTTCAGAATATTGAAATGATTGGGATGTTAATGGCTTTTTCAAGCTTTCTCGATTTAATGAGAGAGCCATATATCGGGAATGATTGCCACTTCACTCAGGCTTTTGGCCTTGTGTTTTAAAAAAAATTGAGTCCAGGCCAAAAGGACTGTTGTCTGATTATAGCCAATGGTCACAATGGTGTAGAATAATGGAGAAAAAGCTGATGTGCATAGGATAGGAATGCACATATTAAACATGCATCTAAATGTACAAACCAGGAACAAGAGAAGGCAGTTTGGCCTTTTGAGTCTGTTCCACCATCATGACTGATCTGATTTTAACCTCACCCGTTCATTCCTGCATACCCCCAAATTATCTTTCATCGCCTTGGTCGCCGAGAAACTATCTCTGCCTTGAATATTTAATGATTCTGCACCCACAGCCTTTTGATGACGGGAATTCTAAAGACCTACACCCCTCAGAGGGAAAATGAAGGATGAACCTTTATATGATTTGACGACAAACTTTGAGTTGGCTCAGAATCCCCAAAATTAAGGAATATGTAAATATGATTAAAATCAGGTTGTTTATGGGAAGGCCGTACATTAGTGCAACAGAAAAACAATCCACCATGTGTGGAGAGAGAAACAGAATTAACACTGTGTTAATAAGTATCCATCAGGATTGATTCACAGGGAGAGCAATGTAATCACATTTCTGTCCATATACCCTTTATCTGTAGATGAAAGCCACGCTAACAACAATTAACAAACTAAACAATTGGGTAAATATTCCAGCTGTTTCCAAGTCCTGAGCCTGCCTCTGGAAAAGACAGACTTTAGAATCATAGAATCCCTACAGCCCATAAAGAGACCATTCAGCCCATCGAGTCTGCACCAATTCTCCAAACAGCATCCCACATATTCCACCCCCCCCCACCCCCCATGCTATCCCCAAACCTAGCATTTAACCGTGATTAATCCACTTAGCCTGCACATCCCTGGACTCTATGGACAATTTACCATGGCCAGTCCAGCTAACCTACACATGTTTAGACTGTGGCAAGAAACTAGAGCTTGCAGCAGAAACCCATTGGGAGAATGGACAAACTTCTCCATAAACAATTACTTGGGGCTGGAATCAAACCCAGGTCCTTTAGCGCCATGGGGCAGCAGTGAGCCACGTGCCACCACAGGGCGATTTAAATAAGATTTTTACTGGGTGTTCCCTTTAGTTAGGATGAAGTGAAGGATGGCAGATAGGTATGCTGTTACTCTTTGAGAGCCTAAGTCCTCCTAGCTTGAGGAGCAGTAAGCTACAATGGAAGGTAGATGGGGTACTTTGACAGAGCTGCCCTCTCTCAACTTTTTAACATAAGTTGAAAGGGCAGATAATAGTCAGGCCACTAACATAGGCTAAAATGTTGGATTCCTTTTCAGTGAATTATTCTTACTCTTGCACTCAGGCAGGTAGGAAAATCTTCAATCTCTAGCCTGATGTTCGGTTTGCTGGACTGCCAGTAGATGTCCACCTCCTGGCATCTAAACTGCCCCTGGAGACCAGCTAGAACATCCCTGTCAGCCTCATTTGATTGTGCTTTTTTTTAAGGCAGTCCGCCACAAACTTAATCAGCTATCCACCATGGAAGAGGGTGCTTGCCTTCACAAATCTGTCTGTCTGTCCCAGTCCAACACCAGCATCTCCACATCTTTGCAAATGCTGCCAGATCTGGGAAATTGGGTATGACAAGAGGTGTTTGTAGTTTCAGGTTATGCCCTCCATTTTGCCCACCTCCTGTGGGTGCGGTCCAAAAATCCAGTCCCTTTAAATCTCCTTTCTCTTTCCTGGAATGCCTTCATCTCAGACTTCCACTGCCATGGTGATTCCACCAACCTGTGTTCAAAAAGCCACAGGTAATGGGGAGATGGGATTTCCAAGGGTTTTCTTTTTATTCCTCCTGCAGAATCTGAGCCATTTCCCTGTGGAAAAGCTAACTTAAACTCGGAGACCAATAATGTATCCCACACACATGTAGCTTTCAATCAAACACTTGTTGACAATGAGGTTTGTTGTCAGTGACACAACATCAATCATAATACTGTATCTGATTATAATTAATGTGCTCCATGAGATGAGTGCCATGCCAACCATGGAGGGATTCCAAAATTGCACGAATGTTCATAGTTATCTGTGAGGATTTTATAGAGGAGTCTGACATCAATGACATATAGCAAGGATTTGAAAAAAGAGGCAGTGTAACGGGGCTGGTATTCCAGAGGCCTAGACTAATGAAATAATGGGGACCAAGTCCCAATGTCATGATGGTAAGAGCTAGATGAACAAATCTGGAATTAAAACAACACTAGGTATGTGAATAGAAAAGGTTTAGAGGGATATGGGCCAGGAGCAGGCAGGTGGGATTAGTTTAGTTTGATATTATGTTCAGTATGGACTGGTTGGTCCAAAGTCTGCTTCCATTCCGAGTCTAAGTATCAGGAAAAAGTGATCTTGCATGACTATTCATTGTTGTGAAAACCCATCTGGTTCTACAACATCTTTGGAAGGAGCTCTGGAATCCTTACTGGTGTGGCCTACAGGTTAGCTTGACCCAGTGCAGTCTGGTTGGTTCTAAACTGTCGTTTTGCAATGGCCAAGAAAGCCATACCATTCACTGGCAATAGGGGGTGGACATTAAGTGCCGCACTTACTCAAGACATCCCATGAAAGAATAAGACATAAAGAAAAGGTTGTTGACATCCAAGTCAATGACAAGAATGAGCCACACATGTTACCTTGCTCATGTGACAACAGTTACAGTCTGTGAACACACACATTGCACCCTCACTCCAGCTGAGGAGATTACTGCCGTATCAATCAATCTCACTGAGACACAGGGCATAGGACAGGGGTGTGCAGCAGAGCCCAATAGCTGGGACAGCAAAGGGCCTGCTGTGCTTGCTTTTATTGGCAGGCCCAGGCCAGCAAAAGCATTGAACTCCATGATTTCTGTTCAAAGACCTAGGTGGAAGGTTTTTATGCTTTTATAAAATTTGTTTTCAGACTGTGACAACCCCAAGCTAGGGACCTTTACTGCCCATCATTAGTTTCCACTGGAAGTGTTGAACAAGCCAGATAATGTGGGACAGAAACAACACAGGTCAGACTGGGTAGGGATGACAGTGAGTTAGTTCAGTTTTTACAATAATGCAGTGATTGCACTGGCATATCTTTCTGTTTCTGTATTTTTTCCAAAGTTCAAAAGATGAGCCATTGGACTCTATGTAAATTTTGTTTGTCTCCACAGCTGCAGACAGGCCTGCAGAGTTTCTCCAGCACCCAACGGGAAGGAAGAGGTTTGGAGGGGATTTGAGGAATAGATTATTAGGGTAATGGGGATCTGGAATGTGCTGCTTAGGAGAATAGATGAGTTGGAACTCTTTACAACTTTTAAAAAGTACTTAGATGAGCATGTTAAAATGTCATAACATTCAAGACTATGATCCAAGTGCTAGAAAGTAGGACTAGTGTAGCTTTAACAGTAGTTTTTGTCAGTATAGACTGGATGGGTCAAAGGGTTTCTTCTGCCCGACCATGAATCAATGTTTTCATGAGTCTGGATTTTCCTTCCAGATCTCCTCCACCCACTCTATTTTGTTAGAGGTTGCTGAAGCTATTGATTCTACTTGGAATCCCTACAGTGTGGAAATGGTCATTTTTGCCCATCAAATCCACAGATCTTCTGAAGAGCATCTCCCCTGGAACCAACCCTCACTACCCTATTCCTGTATTTCCCACAGCCAATTCCCCTAACCTGCATTTTTTTTGGGCTGTGGGAGGAAACCCATGTAGACAAGGGGAGAACGGGTGGAAGTTTGCACAATGGTGGAATCAAACCCAGGTCCTTGGTGCTGTGAGGCTGTAGTGCCAACTGCTGAGCCAATGTGCTGCCCAATTCCTCAGGAGATCAGTAAGCAGAATGATTGATTAGATTCCCTACAGTGTGGAAACAGGCCCTTCGGCCCAGCAAGTCTACACCACCCCCCCTGAAGCATCCCACCCAGACCCAGACCCATCCCCCTATAAACCCACACACCCCCTGAACACTACGGGCAATTTAGCATGGCTGATCCACCTAGCCTGCACATCTTTGGACTGTGGGAGGAAACCAGAGCACCTGGAGGAAACCCATGCAGACACAGGGAGAATGTGCAAACTCCGCACAGACAGTTGCCCGAAGCTGGAATTGAACCTGGGTCCCTGGTGCTATGAGGCTGCGGTGCTAACCACTGAGCCACCGTGCCACCCCTCGATCCATATGAAGATGTTTGGGAGACAGAGTGAAAACCTGACCTGCAAGCAGACTAATCGCACACAGTGACACTGAACAAAGCAGATGGACTCTGTTTCACGGTCTTTCAGTCTCTCATCATGAAGTAAATAATATCAGTTTTTTGCAAAGCAAATTAATTGTGTAATCTCTGCTTTAGGATGCTGGGGGGTTTCATGTTAATGCACAAAAGCGGCTGATAGCCCTTACCCATACTAATGAGAGACTGAAGAACTTATTTGCTTGGTTCCATCATCTGGGGATGGTACATTGAAGGAATATTGAATAGGAAGATCTCTCATCAGTGACGAAGCTGACTCAAATTTCAATTCATCATCTGTAAATGAAGAATTGGATGCCTTCTGTTACTTTCTTACCCTTTCTCACTGATATTCTCTGTTTCCCACAGACAATACAATGTAGCCAAGTGTCCAGCAATGTCTTCAGCAGAAGGGTAAAGGGTTTTACGAATCATCATCTGGACCCTTTATTTCACACTTAACCTGGTAGGAGGAGGAAAGGTGATGGTATGGAGATAGAATGGATATTTGAAGATCTAATATGAACACTTGGTGGTGGGATGGACAGGACCTTAAGCAGTTTTGGAACAGAACAAGAGGTTGAGAACAAAATTCTTCCAAATAATGCCAACATGGCTTCCATTGGAAGAAATGCATGAGAATGAAAAGCAATTGAAATCTCTGAAGTTGGCTGCTCTACATAAACATTGAAAACCAGAAGAAGTAAATGGTGACATGGAACATGCTGTGTTGGAGAGTTGGGACATGAGCTAATACCTATGATTCCCAACACAGTAGGTTTTTGATTGCATTGGAGCCATCAAGAAGAGATGAGATCCATCAGGTGGATGGAGGATTGTAGGACACAATAACCTCAGGCTATTCCTGAGCAGCACAGATGCAACCTTTCAAGATATGCAGATATTTTCTATTTCATAACATCTTAAAGATCTTGTTTTTCTTTACACTATTACAATAGCAAACCTTGTGAGTGAAGTTAAAGGTCATAAATTGAAAAGCTGTTTAACAAGCTGTGTTCTGGGAACAAATAAAGTAGCCAGAAATAGTGTTATTCATTCTATTAATACAATTGGTATTTTCATTGCCTGCAACATTAAAAATGATCACATACACTCATGAAATGCTATAGAATCTGTCTCAGCAAAAGCCTGCAATTATCAATAATTATTTCCATCCACATGCTAATGTCCATCAGATGTTAATGTGCTTGGAGTTTTAAAAGAGAGCAATTTTTAACCCTTTGTGCACTTGCATCTCCAGAGTATTTTGTTCTCACTGGGCGGTCACTTTCACTTTTACACGTACACTTGTACATCAGATTCAATTTCACAGTGGTAGTATTGTTGAGAAGCACAGTTAATGTAAGATCAATAAACTATCAGAAGCTTACTGGACTTATCGTTCATGTACCATTATACTATGGTTTTGCACTCTAAATTCTCCCTAATTGGTCAGTTAAGACCTAAATATCAAAATAGCTACTCTAGCTTACTTCCTCAAAACCTTTCTTCCTTAATTTCCTAGCATCTCTAATTTCTAAAGTATTAATTTAGTTTGATATGTAATATCTAGATTCTAAATTTTTGGCACACTTCTTCTGATCTGTTGTCAACTACCTGTATTTCCTGAAGATAATTTTTTTAAAGGCAGTAATTTGGCTTGTCCTTTTTTTTGTAAATGGGTTGATGCAGTTTGACCCGGCACCTAATGTCGTAGTGGGCATTGACTGCCTGCTTTCTACATACACTGGAGGCAACAGAAGGCTTCAAACATTGGAAGACAGCTGGGTATTTTGCACATGCTCTGCAGGATGGCATTATGAAGAAGCATCGAATTTAAGGATGAAGAGAGGTTTTGAGGAAATGAGCTGAAGAGCAGCCAAGATCATTTTTAGATCATCACTTGCCAACAGCGAGAGCTTAGCATGCAAAGACCTCAATGTACAGTTTCCGTGGAGAGAAAGCAGAGCCTGTTCTGAAGAAGGGTCATTGGACCTGAAACGTTAACTCTGCTCTCCCTCCACTGCTGAGTTTTGCCAGCATTTTTTTTGTAAAAGCTCAGCGGGTCTGGTAGCAACTTTACTGAAAAAATCAGAATTAACGTTTCAGGTCACAGATGCTGCCAGACCTTTTTCCAGCAACTTCTGATTTTATTCCTGATTAACAGCATCCGCACTTCTTTTTTTCCTTTGTTTTTTGTCTCTGATTTCCAGCTTCAGCAGCTTTTTTTTTCGCTCAATGTACAATCCATGAGCTAAGCCATCAAAACCAGGATTACACAAGAGTTTGTGGATTTGAGGATTTTATTGTAATGTGTTGATTGTTATACATTTTGCCATGGCACTTGGAATGCAACAAGAGTGAAAAAGTTTAAATTGGATCAAGATGTCACGTCACTCATAATTGGTCATTATCAAAAGAATTAAACAACTGTTAGGGAGGCGAATGATAGAGAGGCTTACAACATTAGCCATTGAGGAAGAAGTTGATGAGCTTGCTGACTTTGGAGATTGAAGATAATGGTAATAATTATTTGATATGCACCATAAATGCCAGATATATTGTAATGTTTCTTATTAAAATTATCATCTGTACATAAATGGAAATATATCCAAAGAAATTATACCATCCATCACATATCAGCCTCTAACTACATCTCCAATCTACTTTAAGGAGCTTCTAAATTTCAATGCAGCGTCTCAGTCTGCCCCTGCAGCCATCATTGTAGTGCCTTAAGAATAGCACTTTGCACTTGAGGACCCGCACCCCAGCTGCTGAGTGACGAAGGCATCATCTCTGGGCTATTTGCTGGATCTCTTAGAACTCACTTACAGTACCCTACTTTGCATTGCCCTGCTTTCTTGCACTTTTCCAATTCAGCCAGTGATACCAGGCTCACAGTACTGCCGTCTGGCTGAGCCATTCAGCACAGCCACAAAGTCAGGAAAGTTATAAGGAGTCATTATCAGACCTCCGAGAAATCAAGGCAGGTAACCTATGCCCTGACACAGTAAGTCAAGGGCAAACTCTGGTGCCAGTCCAGAGCTTGGGCACAGTCAGACAGCCACTTGAGGTAATCTGAATCAGGGTCCTCCCTCATTCAGGGCAAGGAGTTGGATATCAGTTTTCCTCCTGGAATGGAAGAGTGGTAGATATTAAAGGAGGTGAAAATGGGTGGCACAGTTGTTGTTTTTGATACAGGTGGGGAGAGATCCAAAATGAGTGAGTAGGCAGCATCAAGGGATGTTGAGTGTTGAAGGAGAGAGTTGAGGAGGGTAGGATGTTGCACGTAACAGCGAGTGGTAGGGCGTGGGCCTTGGTGGGAGATGGGTACATGAACAGAGATAGAGGGAAGCTGAGCCATCAGAGAGAAGATGATAGGACTTACACTGGCAGAGTGGAGAAGGTCATTGATGTTCTTCCTACAGGGCCGGGCATTCCTCCAGATAACACTGGCCCATGTGGCAAACTCGGGCCAGGTTGGGATGGCCTAAGGTCATGTCCTCCAGTGCTAATCCTGGACAAAAAGGATGACCCATCTGTTGCAGACTTCATCCAACAGGCCCTCCAAGACCATGCCCACAAAGCAGGGCACTATTTTTCCCCTTTGCATACTGTGTTCAAGACAAATGTCAGGAACAGTGCAGGACAGATTCAGACAGACACCACTTGCCCTCTGCACGACAACCTATTAAAGATGGCACGGGGTGAAAGGGGATGCTGGCCTTTTAGCAGGTATCTGGTGAATGGTATTTTTGATGTGGTCAGATGGGGCCAGAATCAGAGTAAAAGATGCCCTAGGGTCGACGGACATAGTTAATATGACAAGTTTTATAAAATCTTACTGGTCCTCAGGGTGAGAATCCATCCAAAAACCTTTGATACAGCTTGCACTTAGCCAAAAACAATGTAAAGTGCAGCTTTGTAAAGCTCACCTCCACTGAACCTAAACCATCCACTCTGCAGACTAATATGGCTGGCGTATCAAGTATTTACCTTCATGAGCCAAATAGTTATTCTGTGTTGCCTCAGAGACAGCAGATTAAGTTTAAATTCTTGTTCCCATACATTTATTGAGTTGCTGATACTAGCTGATATGAGTGTTTTGATTCAAGGTTTATCATAATGAAACGAAAGGTTCAAGGTTTATCATAATGAAACAAAAGGTTCAAGGTTTATCATAATGAAGCAAAAGCAGATCAAAAGCAAGCAAAAAGCAAAACCTCCAGGCCTGCAAAGTTCAAACAGCGCATAAGAAATATAATTGCTAATAAGAATAAAAAAGCAATTCCTCTGACTCCACAGTTTAATATAGAAGCTCAGATTGACAGAATAAAACAGCACAAAAAGACAGTGTCTGTCAATCGTAGCTGTGCCAGTATTTGTAAAAGCTCTCCAGTTCATTCCCAGTCCCCGTGGACCTGCAGATTTCTTTTCCATCAAGTGTTTATCCAATTTCCTTTGGAAAGTTAGATATAAATCCATTTCTGTCATCTTTTCAGGCAGTGTATTCCAGATCATAACCGCTTGCTCAATATAATAATCAATTCTTCATGTCCACTCTTTTTTTGTTTAGCCAATCACTTTAAATAAAGGTCCTCCAGGCACCAATCCTCTCCAACTGCAATCAGTTTATCTCTATTTATGTCAGCCAAACTATTCATGACCTGAACACCTTGATCAAGTCTCCTCTTAACGTTTCTGCCTTAAAAACAATAACTCCTGCCTCTCCTGTCAGTACATATAGAGATAGATAGAAGGTAGAATCCTTACAGTATGGAAGCTGACCATTCGGCCCATCAAGTCCACACACCCTCCGAAGCGGAGCATCCCACACACACCTTTCCGCTGCCCTTTTGCTGTAAAAACCCTTACATTTCCCATGGCTAATCCACCTAGCTGAAACATCCTGGACACTATGGGCAAGTTATGGTGGCCAATCTACCTAAACTGCACAGCATTGGACTGTGCAAGGAAACCAGAGCCCCAGGCAGAAACCAGTCAATGATCATGCAGATCAGTTTTGTTGATATTTTTCTGTACCCTCTCTAAGACGATGGTATATTTTCCAAAGTGTTGTGTCCAGTATTGAACACAATACACCCAATGAGGTCTAACCACAGTATTATAAAGTTTTGGCATAACATTGCTCCTGCATATTGAAGAGCTATTTTCCTGCACTGCTTTTTAGTCCTTCACAGGATACGGGTTTTGCTGGCTAGGCCATCATTTACTAACCATGTTAAAAAATCCAGAGCACAGTTACGAGTCAACCACAATGCTGAGAGTCTGGAGTCACATGACAAAGTGCAAGTTAAGTTAGGAGATTTTTTAAGTCAAAGGTTATGAGAAAAATTATAAAATCAGAACCCCTGATGACCTTCAAATGGAAGATGGTGAATATTTTAAAAATGAAAATGTTAAAGATCTTGAGAAGGTGCTGGGAGATTGGATATGACTGTATCGTATTTTCAGAGAGCTAACATGAGGCGGTGTGTGGAATGTGCTGCCGGCAGTGGCATTGGAGTCAGATACTTTAGAGACTTTTAAGCAGCTCTTGGATAGGCACATGGAGGATAATAAAATGTATGGTATGCAGTGTAGGTTGAGCTTCATAGGATAATAGGTTGGCACAACATCGTGGGCCAAAGGGCCTGTACCCTACTGTGCTGTACTGTTCTATGCTCTTAACACAGTTGGCACTGATGGCGTGTTTCTATCCTGTAAAATATCAGGGGGAGAAGATTGCAGAGTGATGGATGAGTGCTGGCAGGGCACCAGAAATAGAACAACCCTGAGCATGAAGATTGGCAAAGGGTTCCGGGACACCCCAGCAAGCTGAAAAACTGGGTGGCCCTAGCTTTCCTATGTAATCATGGAAATAATCTAGAAAACTTGGTTTTTCAAAACTTTGGAAGTTCTGGGTGTCCATTTTGAAAACACGCTGGGAAACCACAATGCCACAAAACTCTTCAGCTCGTTGGTGTTTGCTGGTTTCCAGCACATAGTCACTCTTCAGTGGGTAGTCCTGTTAATTCATAGAAATTCTCTAAGGACTGAACTGCTGTTATGATGTGAAAACATTATATATTCATTCACTCTTGCAGAACTCATGAATTATGCCTTTTTCAGATTTAAAGATTTTTCTTTAGTTCCAGGAAAATAGTATCTACTGTAGAGCATCTTTAAAATCCCTATAATAAGGACATACGTGAAATTTCTTTTTACAGCCTCAACCAAGACGTTGGTAGAAGTATACAAACCTAGTTAAGGACTACATTGTTATATTATTCATCCTCGGAATGTGGGTACATCATTGTTTATTCCTAGTGATCTTGAGAACCTAGACTACCTCCTGGAGCCTTTCATTCTTTGTGATGAAGACACTCCCATAGCACTGTTGGTTCAAGTAGAAATCCTGCAGTTGTGTTCAAACGAAGGAACACCAATTAATGTCTAAGCTCTGCCGATGTGTGAATTGCAAAAGAACATAGAGGTTAAGGTATTTCCATATACCAGTTGACATCGTGCTTCCACGTGGTGGAATTTGCAGGTCTGGATACTATTGGTATCTGCTCTACCTTCTGGGGCACAACCAAGTTAGAGCAACCTGTGGGACAATTCTCCAGTCTTTGTTACTAGCCCCTAGTTTATTTCCTTCCTGTATGTGATGTGGACATTGCTGATAAGATCAGCATTTATTGACCTTCCCGAAGGTAGTTTTTTTTTAAACAATAAAGTAATTAAGGGATACGTTGAGAACGCGGGTAAGTGGATCTGAGTCCACAAAATGATCAGCCATGATCTTATTGAATGGTGGAGCAGGCTTGAAGGGCCGAACAGCCTACTCCTGCTCCTAGTTCTTATGAACAAAGATTTTAAGACAATCTTGTAGATTCTTAGTCGCCACTACTAACACTAGATTTTCATCCATATTTATTCAATTGACTGAATTTACATTTCACAGCTGGTATGGAGAAAGATAAAATCTTTGCGCAAATTTTCTTTGTCATTCGAGGCAGATTCTCAATTTGGGGAAATTGGGAAAAATTATGATTGTATCTCAATGTTTTGCTGGCTCATACCCCCTTGCCAGAGACTGTTTGGGAATTATTTCAATAATCCCCACAGCAATGCTGGAAAGAAAAGTTAAAGAGGCATTTGATGGAACTTTTACTCTTGAAATTTTTGTTTGCCAACAGCAGACTGATCACACACAGCATGTGGAATATGACAACATTATTTTGGTCTCCTTATCTAAGGAGGGATCTAAATGCATTGGAGATGTTTTAGAAGAGGTTTACTAGATTGATGGCTGGAATGAGTAGATTGTCTTCAGAGTAAAGTTTGAACAGACAGGGCTAGTTTCTACTGAAGTTTAGAAGAGGAAGAGGTGATTTGACTAAAGTGTATAATAAGATCTTCATGGTCTCAACAAAGAGCATGTGAAAATGATATTTCCTCACATAGTGAGTGCAGAACTAGGGGCACTGTTTTAAAATAGAAGTTAATATTTTACAGTAGACAGGAGGGAAAATTTCACTCAAAGTTGTTTGACTTTGGAGCGCTTTAAATCTGAAAGTTGTGGGAGACAGAATCCTTGAATATTTTTAAAGCAGAGTGCACAGATACTTGTCAGACAAGGGAATTAAATGTTATCAGGGATAATTGGAAGATTTAGATTTTTAGATTAGATTTAGATTTAGATTTTACTGTCATGTGTACTCAAGTACAGAAGTACAGTGAAAAGTGTATAACGTTGCCACATTTAGAGCCATCTTAGGTACAAAGGTACCGAAGTACAAAAAAAAGGTACAATATGGTTAAAGAAACAGAGTTAAAAATGTTAAGCTCAGCCTTCATAGAATAAGTGGAAAAGTAAAGAAATAAGATAACAAGGCGTTGAGCTGGATGAACACAGCAGGCCAAGCAGCATCTTAATGTTCGTCCAGCTCCACTCCTTGTTATCTCGGACTCTCCAGCATCTGCAGTTCTTATTATCTATTAAGAAATAAGGTAGTAGTACACATTAAATCCTTTCTTACACTAGAAAAATAAAGGAATTTAGCTAAAAGTTCAAGTCTTTGATTAGTCCTCTGCTTGGCTTGCTGTTCAGGAGACCTTAGTCACCTGTTTTCAAAGTTGCTGCCACAGATACTCGGACATTTCTCTTACTGCTTGCTCTTTATGCTTTTGGCCATGATACCACCACTACTGCTGAAGCTCTGCATCCCCTATCTCCTCTTGCTGCCTCTGGAACATGCCCAGGTGGGACCCACTTACACTCCGAGGTATCACCATGCCAGGACAAGACACTGCCACGATAGGCTGAGAGTCTATCGCGGCCACTGAGAGACTGAGCCGAGACACCAGATTGGGTATTCAGAAGATAGCCACAATCTTATTAAATGATGAAGTGGACTCTGTGGGCCCACTAACCTATTTCTCATGATTTGTATGTTCATATTTCATGGAGCAGTCATTACACAGCAGAAATTAAGGCCCTCAACTGAAATGCCCTGAGGATTATGAAGGAATGAAAGCTGATGATCTGCAACTATGATGCTGTGATACTTATGCTCATTCCAGTTACATAAATATGAAATATTGTTCACCTAGTAGTGAAAAATTCAATGAACCTTTCTTACAGCTCTTGGCATTTATACATGTATGCTACAGTCACAGGCATTTGCATGTGTGTGCTCAAGCTAAGCTGTTCGGATATATTGTAGCACCTCGCCCAGTGCGTCATGCTTCAAGAAATCAGAGTTTAGAAAGATTGAGACTCAGAGCTTTATGGATAATTAGTTAGGAAAGACCTCTGGAGTTGATGAGACTTGAACACATGCCTTCTAGCTCAAACGTATCATTACCACTACAGTTCAAAAGCCCTTTTCGAGAGCTTTACACCATCGGGTCATATGCCTTGATATTGATGTTATATGACTTGATGCTATGACCTGATGGTATATCTGCTATGATATATAACGCAACAAAGGAGAGAGAGACGGTGAGGCTGATGGGTAGCAACAAGCAGAGGCCATGACAAGAGAAGGTTTATATTCATCATAGCAATCTTTGTAAGGATATTACTGACTGTTTCTGCAGGAAACTTTCACACCTCAATGGGGCTCCAGCCCTTCCCCATTACCTTTCAATTTTCTTTAGAAGGCCCAGATCATCACAGCACCAGGCTTTTTTAGGCAGCCCCCGTGAAACCTGTTGGTGGTCCTTTAGATTCTGTCTGCTTAATCACAATCCTGACTCATGGATCCTGGCTGCCATTCCAAATGGGCACTGATCTCCGAGGTGGTCTCCTAATTTAAAGCCTTTGGCAAAGTTCAATGGGCAGGTTCACTCATCCCTCAGGGGCACCAACCAGGAAATCGCTCTCCAGTTGTTGCAATACTCCACTCCATGCCTACGGAATATTAGCACCATCTTGAGATCATTGAGTAATTTAAACAGATGCTACTGTTTCTTAATGTTTTAGATTTTAGAGAAGAAATTTTGAGAGATCAGTTTTGGCTGTGTCTTCATCATGTTTCAATTCCATTCAACTGGCCACGTCTAAATGCTTGTCCCAAACTTACACTTGTTCTTCCTTATCATGGTTAGATACAACTGTGTTGTCTCTTAGGCCAGCTCAGAAAGAACTAAATGTCAACCAGTCAATTAAAAGCAAAATACTGCAGATGCTGGAAATCTGAAACAAGCAGAAAAATTGCTGGAGAAACTCAGCAGGTCAGGCAGCACCTGTGGAGAGAGAAACTGAGTAAATGCTTCAAGTCCAGTATGATTCTCTATATCAGATTTGAAATGTTGACTGTTTGTCTATCGACAGATGCTGCTAGAGAGGTTCTGCAGCATTTTGTTGTCAATCAGCCGAACTGAGGAAAAAAACCCCACTGCAGTCTATGCATAGCTTTCATTTGCATATTTGTGCCATCAAAAGGGTTACATATTTCAACCTCATTAACATTGAGTCATAGCGTAATACAGCACTGAAACAGATCCTTCAGTCTATCCAGTGCATACCGAACATAATCCAAAATTAGCTAGTTTCATCTGTCTGCTCCTAGCCCACATCTGTCCAAACCTTTCCTAAACATGTACCTATTGAAATGTCTCTTAAATGTTGTAACTGTGCTCACAACCCAACATGTCCACAGGAAGTTCATTTCACACGCAAACACCCTCTGCATAAAAAAAATTGCCACTGTGTCTTTTTTATATCTCTCTTTGTACCTTAAAAGTATTCTCCCAGTCTTGAAATCTCCCACCCTAGGGAAAAGACACCTACCTTTATTCCTATCTCTATCCCTCATGATTTTATAAACCTCTATAAGGTCACCTCTCAACCTCCTATTCTCCAGTGGAAAAAGTCCGAGCCTATCCAGCCTTTCATCATAACTTAAACCTTCCACTCCCAGCAACATCCTAATAAGTCTTTTCTGAACCTCCTCTAGCTTAATAATATCCTTCCTATTACAGGGCAAACAGGACTGGACACTGTCCTGAAGTAGGCTCACCCATATTCTGGACAGCTTCAACATAACGTCCTAACTCCTATACTCAAAGGGCTGAGCAATGAAGGCAACATCATCCGGCTTTGGCTGTCTCCCAACTCATCTGCCACTCAAACCCTCACTCACACTTTCATTGTCTGTGCACTCAACTGTTCAGATACGCTTCAGGCTGATGTCTGACAATCTACTTCTTGTAAACTTGAACTCATCCACACCTCTGCTGCTTGTCTGCAGTTCGCAATGCTTGTGTCACCTGCAAGTTTACAAATTGTGCCCTGCGCACTCATGTCAAAGTCATGAATATAGACGAGACCAAGTAGATTCTGTCCTTGACCCCTCTGCAATACCCCTTCTCTCCAGCAGTAAAATATTCTCCTCAATAAGTCTTACTTTCTTTCTAAATCTTTCCTTTCTCCATCTTTCCAGAACATCTGGCTCTCTAGTCCTGTCCTTTTCTGGAACCCGATCTTCATTATCACTGTCATGTTTCATTTCCTTGTGACTAAGTGTGCCAACTCATTTACTACATTTCTTAGATTCACATGCAGATATTTAAACCATGTTACCCCACATACATAACTGTTTCTTACTTTAACATTATCTGACTTTCCCAATTCTTGATGTACTTTGTTTACCCTCTTTAATGTTATGTTCATGTTCCTTCCCCTACCAATATAGTCTAAACCCTATTAAGTAATTCTCTCAAACTGTTCTGCAAAGCATACAAGATAACAAAGCGTGAAGCTGGATGAACACAGCAGGCAAAGCAGCATCTCAGGAGCACAAAAGCCGACGTTTCGGGCCTAGACCCTTCATCAGAGAGGGATCCTTTCCTTTTGCATACATCCTGCTTCTGTTGAAGTGTAACTGTCAAGCCTGAATAAGTCCCACCTTCCCCAAAACCAGACCCAATTGTTCAGGAATTTAAAGCCCTCACCCCGTGCCATCTTTTTAGCCACACATTCATTCATGCTAACCTTCAATATCTATTCTAATCAGCATGTAACCCTGAGAGTAATCAAGATATTATTCTCTTTTGAGATCCTGTTTGCTGAGTTCTTTCCTAACCTCCCTAAGATCTGTGTAAGGGACTCATCAACCTATGCGGTTGTTATCAACATGGATGACTAGTCTTACACCTCATTTGAATTATGCACTGTAATTCAAGTCCTGCTTTTCCTCGAATTGTCATAAAGGCTAAAGATGTTATCAAAGTATGGAAAGTTCCAGCTTACCTGCCTCATGGACTCATGTTAACAGAAAACATGGACCAGATTATTGTACATAACTATGATTGATAATAAATAAATAGATTCAAACCACAGGCAAATATTATGAACTGCCATATGACTCTACTTGTTAAAACTGTAAGCCCTTTCTAAGCGCGCACACACAAAAAAAAATGGTGTTATGGGTGGAGGAAAAAAAATCACTGAGGGAACAGTTCTCAGAATTTGATCAGGTGCCTCCTTTCCATATCCCATAGGTCTTTGGACTCTTTTCCTTTCAGCCCTTCACTTCTCAGGTGCCACTGTACAACTAGTTCATAACTGTCAAAATCTCTATTCATTAAAAGTAACATATTATAACAACTGGGTGCTCCTGGTGCATTACTGGAGAGAGAGAGGGAGAAGCACACACCATTTCCCCTTCCAGATGTCTGAGGATTTCGTCTTGCATCATTCTCACCCACAGGCTGTCATCTACCGAGGTTGCAGGAACAGCAACTCATATTCCGCCTGGGAACCCTGTAGCCCAATGGCATCAATGTGGACTTCACAAGCTTCAAAATCTCCCCTTCCCCCACTGCATCCCAAAACCAGCCCAGTTCTTCCCCTCCTCCCCCCACTGCACCACAAAACCAGCCCAGCTAGTCCCCTCCCCCCACTGCATCCCAAAACCAGCCCAGCCTGTCTCTGCTTCCCTAACCTGTTCTTCCTCTCACCCATCCCTTCCTCCCACCTCAAGCTGCACCTCCATTTCCTACCTACCACCTCATCCCGCCACCTTGACCTGTCCATCTTCCCTGGACTGACCTATCCCCTCCCTACCTCCTCACCTATACTCTCCTCTCCACCTATCTTGTTTTCTCTCCATCTTCGGTCCGCCTCCCCCCCACTCCCTATTTATTCCAGTTCCCTCTCCCCATCCCCCTCTCTGATGAAGGGTCTAGGCCCGAAACGTCATCTTTTGTGCTCCTGAGATGCTGCTTGGCCTGCTGTGTTCATCCAGCTCCACACTTTGTTATCTAAAATAAAAATGGTACAGTCTATTATAAAAGCTCTGGTTCACCCTGAATCATCAGAATGCTGTACAGCTACGCAGTACATCCTTGACGTTGGCACCTGTAAGGCAAGATATCACATTGTTGTCATGGCAACATTGGACTATACCCCAACAATAATCTGCTCTTTCAGTTCACCCTCCACCTCAGTTATCCCACCTTATCCTTGTCACCTCCTTTAAGAAACTATGGAATCTTTGAGGCCCCTTCTCTCCAGCCAGTTGACTGAAGCAGTCCATTGAGTGCCTGCAGTTTATATAGTGGATAATAATGAGGCATGAGGTCCAATATTAAGTCCATCTATCCACTCAAACAAAGGGAGTGTGCAACCTTTGCATCCATTTCCCAGGTCAAACAAATCTCTCTTCTCCTGCCTTTTGGTCTGATTAACGTATATTTGTAATAGATTTTCTTCATTACTATGAATTATTCATGTGCCAAACCTATTGCATAAATAGAAATCCTAGAAATATTCAGCTAATTAACATATTGTGCAATACTAACCTTCTTCTGTAGTTTAATATTATGCACCTAATTATAATATTGTTACATAACCTCACTGCTCCAACTGAAAACAGCCCTCAACATATTCTGGAATGCGCTTCCAACTTGCCAGATTCACGTGGAAAGTTATATAATAATCCTATTTATCTCTTAGAAATTAAACTGTTTTCCAGAAACCTGAGTCGTTATAGTGATTATCATCAAGTGCCATTTTGAACCTCAAATGAATGAACTTGAACCACTTTAGAATTCACTGAAATCAAAATTTCCCCCAATACCATTCCAACGCAACCATGTAAAGAAAAATGGGTGAAATGAATAAGGAATGAAATGCTTTTACCTGTTCTATAATATTTTAAAGCCCAGAGCCTTGATTCTTAAAAATATAATGGCACATGTGCTCATGAAAAGAAAAGGAAGATAAATGACTAATGTGCATTTATATGTTACCTTTCAAAATCTTAGGTCACATATAAACACATTTCAGCCAGTGCTACAGCAGTGATATAGAAAACATGGCAACAAAGTCCACAAATAGCTGTAGGAGTAATGACCAGATATCTGCATCAATGGTGTCAGATGAGGGATAAATATTTCTCAGGACAATGTGAGAGCTTTTAGCTTTTCTTCAAAGAAAGCTTTTACTTATGCCCACCTGACAGGCCAGTTAATAATTCCATCATTTCCGTCTCATCACAAGACGGCAACATAATGAGGGAAGTCATTCCACAATCTTCATTTATCCATCAAAGTACATCTTATCATCTCCACATTCTAGAATCTCATTATTTCTGATATGTTGCAGGGTTTACGCTGCCTTTCATATGTCAATGATGCATTGTGGCTGATCTTCATCCTCTGTGCCGAATAGTAATGGGGCAATAATGGTGCTGGAAGCATTCCTATGTCATGGCAGCTAGCTCCATTGTGAAAGGAACCTATTAGCAAGTTGCTGATGACAAAGTTCCTTTTACCAGGGAAATAGACACCCTACAAACGTAAATGAGCCTGTAAATCTTCCCAACATACATCCATGGCCGGGGGTAAAAGCAGGAGATGTTGCTGGTCAGTTATGCGAAAACAAGAACATTAGAATGGCAAATAACTATTTGAAGACTTAGATCACAACATGCACCTAAAATTCCACCTTGCCACAGCAGACATGGACTGCCTGAGTTAGATAGAACCAGACCATGTAAATTGGGTTTCAATTTCCATTTTACTCAGAGCCAAAAAAGCTCTATGAAATTATACATTTGAAGTTGTATTCATGGACCCTAAAGTAATAGTAATGTTCAGTATCCTTTTTAGATTTATTGATTACAATTCTTCACTGGCTGGAGATGTTAGCATTGAGTCTGTCAAGTCTCGAAGATTTCTCCTGATAGCAGGAAGTAAATCGGTGACTCTACTAGAGTTCTGCTAGAATGAGAGTAAATATTGCTCATGCTTGAAATCTGAAACAAACGTGGAGAATACTGGAGAAACTTATCAGGTCTGGCAGCATCTGTGGAGAGAAAAGTATAGCTAACATTTCAAATCTGGAATGACACTTCTTCAGAATGCAAGTTTTGAACAAGAATCAAACAGATCTCAAAGTATTAACTCAGTTTTTCTCTCCAAGATGCTGCTGGACCTAATGAGTTTCTCCAGAATTCTTTATGTTTGTTTCATATTGTCTGTTGGATTAGCCAATGATTTACGCACTTCCCTTTAGCCTTTGGATGTCAGGCTTATATCCAGAATAATGGGTTAAAACAAAATGGTTTTCTCTACTTGCATGCCATGGTTCATGTTGGGCAATAGCACCAAACTGATCACCACCTAAGACCACTTTTGGTTCATTCACTTAGAAAGAATTTATTGACTGTTCCTGTTACTGCAGCATGCAGCGGTCCACAAGGGAATTAAGAGAATCTGAGGAGACTTTTCTTCTCTCAAAGGGCTATGCTACGGTAGAAAGCCTTGTCTCAGAAAGTGCGGGAGGTGGCGAGTTAGTTTTAAGAGCGAGATGAATGGATTCTCGTTAGGTAGGTGAATCGGGGTGTCTAGAAATGTGGAATTCAAAACACAAACGGAGACAAGGTGATCTCATTGAATAGAGATACAATCTCAAGGGGCTGCAGGATTCATTTCTGCTCCTATTTCATACGTTCATGTAGACGTTGGTCAATCAATCTGGCAAGTAGGGACAGTGGTGAATCTGAGTGAACTAGAGGTAGAGCTATATGTCATTTGTGCATGTGCAAGGGCAGATCATGGAGCAAGACACCAAAGTTAACAGCACATAAGCAAAAGAGAAGTCATTTTGATCTTAGATAACAAAGTGTGGAGCTGGATGAACACAACAGGCCAAGAAGCATCTTAGGAGCACATGCTTGGCCTGCTGTGTTCATCCAGCTCCACTCTTTGTTATCTCGGATTCTCCAGCATCTGCAGTTCCCATTATCTCATCTCATTTAGATCTTGGTGGCAAGGGATAATTTCAAATTTTGCAGATGACACAAAACATTGGAGAACTGCAAACTTCAAAAGACATTGACAAGTTGGTGGAGTGGGCAGAGAGGTAGCAGATGAACTTCAATGCAGAGATTTTGGAGGTGAAACACTTTAGCGCAAAGATCAGGGACTGACCGAAAAAAATAAAAGTTACATTCTAAAGAGTGTGCAGGGACAGAGATACATGAGTGTGCTTATATATCAGTCAGTAAAGTGACATGACTGAAGGAGGCAGTAGTAAATAAAGCATACAGTATTCAAACTTTTATTTACAGGGGCATAGAATACAAAAGCAGGGGTGTTATGATGAAATTGTATAGATAAACCTGAGCTGGAACATCATGTACAGTTCTGGTCGCCACGCTGTGAGAAGAGTGTGAACGCATTGGATAGAGTGCTGAAGATGTTTACAGCCGCGATTCCAGTGATGAAACTCATCTATTATGAAGATAAACTGATGAAACTTTCCTTGGAGAGAGGAAGGCTGGGGGTGGTTGGGGGGGGGGTAGCCTTGATAGAAATCTTCAAAATTATGAGCGAACTAGACAGAGTGGATCGAGAGAAATTGTTCCTGCTCAAAAACGAATCAAGAGATAGGTGTCACAGTTTTAAAATGTGATGCAATAGAAGGAAATGTTTTGTGGGAAAATCATTCCCACACAGTAAGTAGTTAAGGAATGGAATGCACTGCCTGGGAATGTGATAACGGCAAATTCAATTGAAGCATTCAAGACTGCACTGGATAATTATTTAAAGGGAGTCATGTGCAGGATTACAGGGAAAAGGCAGAACATTCGCACTCACTTAAAATCCTCGAGAGCCAGTCTTGGTACAATGGGCCAAATGGCCTCTTTCTGCACTTTGGTGATTCTGTGATGTATCATAAAGTTCTGCTACATTAAGATCAATAAATATGGAATCCAGTGTATCCTGATGGAGGAGAAGAGTTGAAGGATAATGACACGGTTAATCATGCCTAAGGCGGCTGGCTGGTAAAGATGGAAAAGGAGGCATAGTTCCCTTTTGTCACAGTCATACAGGGTGTAATTCAGTAAAAAACCATTTTGATACCATGCTGGGGCAAAACCCTATTGAGAGAGTTTCAAACATGGAGTTCCAGGGAAGATGGGCACAGATTTGGAAGTGACAACAAATCCGAGGACTTTGGAGAGGAAAGGGACTCAAAAATGGAGTGGTCAATTGCAGATAAACTGAAGTGAATTTTGAATAATTTTTGAGGACAGCATTGACAGTGGCAAATTTTCCAGGAGAGGGGGCTAACTATGGAAGAGAGAAAACCATTAACAATATTGACTAACCTGGGGTTCAAGAAGGTAATAGCTTGACAGTCCTCTGAAAGCAAGATTGAAGTCAAAGGTCAATAAATTCAAACATTCATTCTGTTGTCATATTATCTGATAAGGCTATAGCAAGATGTTAAGAAAACAGATCTCTAACTGACTTCTATAGGTCAACTTAGCAGGAATAAGATGAGACTGTGCATAGCTCCATTTGGGATGTCCAAATGTAATTTCACTGGTGTGCTTTCTTCACCTCAAAAACATAGGTTTAAATCCAGGCCTGACAAGGAGGATAAACGCATCCACTTTCTAATGGCTGGAATGGTTTCGAAGTGCAATGGGGTCTGAGCAGTTAATCACAACTGAAAATGAGCCAGCCCACAATACAAAAGTGGTCATAAATCCAACGCTAATTGGCCCTGGGAATGCTTAATGCTGCCACTGGATATAAAATGGGTAAGATTTCCTTTCCAAAGAGCTGACACTCCTTCACCTCTATGAACATATGCGCACAAATGTATGTTTTATGTTGCGCATCACGTGACCTGTAACCCAGTGGTGCAGTTGTGCCTTCTTAGTTTATGAACTGGAAGTAATGTAAATGATGTAACTCAATCTGAAGGATACAGACCCACATTGGTAACTTAACAGCACAAATTCTGCCCATCTTTTTATCGGCCCACACAAACCATTAGAACAAATAGAATTATGTAGGTGCAATGTAGAATAGAAAAAGAATTGAATATGTGGAATTGGATAATACAACAGCAAATGAGGTGAATATTCCAAATGTCATACAATCTATCACTACACCCTGTTAGTATTTCAGTGCTTTCCACTTTAGAGGATGTTTTGCAATCTTTTCGAAACAGGAGAGACGCCTGGCCTAGGTCACAAATTCTCTCAATCCTGCTTTATAATGAAACATTTGGACAAACGAGACTGATATTCAGATTTGTTTTCCACTGGATTCTGCATCTCGTCGTCATGTGCTGCTCTCCCTCCCACATCCGCTTGAGAAGTAACTCCCAAACTGGGGGAATGGATTCGGAAGGTAATATTTCCTGAGACCTCAACTCTCGACTCCGTCAATCTCAGGGTACCGCTCCTTCTGAGTGAGACTAGTAATAAATGAAACTCATTTTTTAATGTCGGCAGCCTACACTGTTGACCCCCTCACAAGGACTCTGAATGCGGAGAGGTGTTCTGCTTCCCAGCACTGTCTCCTTTCACCTTAATGAGATATGATAGTGCTGCTGCACCTGAAGACACTGTCCACGTGCTGGGGACTCGGCATTTGCTACATTGTTCGGCAGAATAAGCAGGGATTGTTTAACTCTTGTCATGAATAATTTCCATACTGAAATTATCATCTCCTACGCCTGTAGATTTCAGGCCAAAGCATCAGAGGCCTCCCTTCCGTTCCCTTCCCTTCCCTTTCACTGGCTTTGGGATGCTGCTTCCCTCATAAATTATTGATAGTCAAGGAGCCTGCCAACTTCACTTTCAGACAGACAAAAGGGGACAGGATGGCATCTCACGCTGCTCAGAGCCTCCTTTCATTAAAAACATTTCAGCTTGTTCTCCAAGGGCACCCTCTGTCACTCTCTGCCATGCTGGAGAAAATAGCTTTGAAGCCCAGTGAATAGTACAAATGAATTACTCTTCAGGTACTGGCACAATCTGATTATAAAACCCAATTCGGCAGTGTCCTTCACACCTTTTCACTTGTAGCTACATAATCAGCATGCGTCATTTCATCTTTCTGTCTTTTTTCTTTCTCATGCTCTCGTGCTTTTTTAACTTGCCTGTCCTTCCAGAAGATATAACCATTTACAGTTGCTCTGTAATTAAATATTTATAAATCTGAGCAATGGTTAGCTGTTGAATAATAAATAATGAGACCAGGATGGCTTTGGATAATCTCCCCCAGCTTTTCATCCCCAGTCCTTTAACACAGAGATAGGAGTTATTTGCTGAAAGTCAGTCAGTGTACCCTTCTTTATTCCAGCAGTATTGGTACTTTTTACGGTTGTGATATGTGGCAGATGGAAAATTCCATTTAGGGTTTTTTTCTGCATTATGTCTACAACACAAATATGAATGACCAATCTCGAGGATGGTCAATTATACCACAAAAGTAATGGGATATGTGCAGAGCTGCTAGCAGGTAATATCACATGACCTTGGATCACCAGAACACATGGAAGATATCCTGACCTTTAAAATAAATAATTGATATAGTTATGTAGCTATTATGTTATTACTTTACTGTACTAATGACTGGTCTAAATGTGATATCCAATTTTAGCTGCACCAAAGAATAGTTTAACTTCCGATACTGTGCAAAAGGGCCGATCCTCACAAGTGTGCAGTGCCCCTCAGTCAATTATTGTGTGCAATTCTATTCTGCTGTTGTCAGTTTTCACAGTATACATTGCACTGCCTTGTTACTGCAGTTAGTCCTCTCACTTCCACACGTGTTTATTTGAACAAAGGATGGCAGTGTCAGGAACCTGTTTCGCACTTGAACTCCAAGACAGCTTCGAAGCACAAACAGGTCACATGTTTCAGAAACAGAGCTCCTACAATCTCCTGTCATAGCCGAGCATTGGATAGTAATTCCAGGGATATAGGGCAAGGAGATCTCGATGGCCTGGACAACTTCATGGCGATAAAGAGGTGAGCATTATCTTCAGAATGCAGGGTGGCTGAGAATGTCAATAAAATGATGGAACAGAGAGTGGGCATTCACCATGAGTCAATGACAATCATCCTTAATGTAGTTTTTAAAAAAATCTCAAAGTGCTTCCCAAAAGCAAATGTTAAAATTTTGATTCTGAGCCACGTCGTACAAACAATCTGTACCACTGCTGATCACGTTTTATGAGTTCCATGTGCTATTGCTCCCTATAAGGTTGATTTGCTAGGATAAAGATCTCAGTCCAGGCTGGTGGTAGATTACTAGCAACTTAGTAGTTTAACAAGAACAGACTCTTGTCTTAAAGAAGATGTAGTTTATTCTATGACAGTGACTAAGTACAAAATAAACTGATGTGACAAACTCTGTTATAGAGACCATGAGGAGGACCAAACTCCTTCAAAACTCTAAGCTCTTCTTCCCACGAATCTATACTATCTCATCACAGCAAATGTTGCTGAAGTCACTTCTCAACATTAACCGTTTCAGCCTCTTACATCCTCACACAACAACCTAGACAAGGAGATATTAGAGCAGGTAATGAAAAACTTTATTATAAAGGACAGAGATACAATTGCATACTTATTTATTGTCTAATTCCATTCCTATTTATCTAATTGCAGTCAGAATACTAACTGCAATGGCTTTTTTTCTTGTTACTGTTTTCTTACCACCTGTGTCCTCTAAAAATCAATTGTTGGCCCCTTCCTCACTAATATGCTGTCTACTTGTGACTCTATCCTAAAATGTGATCACAGCTTCCACACAGACATTGACAATTCCCAGCATTACCCAACTATCACTGCCTCCCAGTTATCAGACTGATTATCCAACATCCAATGATGGATGAGTAGGAATTTTCTCCAATTAAATTTAAAGAAATCCAAAGATATTGTACTTAATCCCCATGGCATGCAGGGCGCCTTGATCACTGACTAAAATCTTCTCCTGGGTAAGTGCCTGAGATTGAACCAGGGTGTGTACAAACTCAGTGTCATATTTGACTTTGAGATGTGTTGCTGACCATAACCACACTACCACCAGGACCACTTATTTCCATTTCTACAATGTTGCCTGACTCCACTCTGCCAAGGCTCATCTGCAATTGAAACCCTCACTCATACCCTTTTTTGTCTCTAGGCATAATTATTCCAACACACTTCTAGTCAAATGTGAGAAGAACAGTTCTTCAAACAACAAAAGGACAGTTTTCTATGTCTGTTTTTTAAATGAGAACTGGCCTCCAAAGCCCCAGGTTTTATTTGACAAAAGTAGAAATTGCTGGAAAAGCTCAGTAGGTCTGATGGCATTTGTGGAGACAAACCAGAGATAACATTTCAGTTCGAGTGACCTGTCCTCAGAACGGTCTGAGGAAGTCCTGAGAAACAATCACTCGACCCGAAACGTTAACTCTGATTTCTCTCCACAGATGCTGCCAGACCTACTGAGCTTTTCCAACAATTTCTATTTTTGCCTCTGATTTACAAGATCACCAGTTTTTTTTCGGTTTTTACCTAGATTTTAATTGTTCCATCAGCGACATTAGGTTCTAAGGTCAGAAACTTTGGAATTCTCGAAACCTTTCCATCTGTCTGCTTCTCATTGCTCCTGTAAGGTGCTGGTGAAAAATTACCTTTTTTGACAAAGCAATTAAAATGGCTTCTGTTGTACCTTGGAGTCAAATCTTGAGAATTGTCACACAATTCTTCTATGAAATGCTTTAGGACATTTTAGTTTATTAAAAGAGCTGTATAAATGCAAGATAATGCTGCTGTAGAACAATAGATAGGGAAGGAATTTCAGAGCTTAGAGCTTTGGAATCTCCAGGCATGGTCACTAAAAAAATTGAGTGCTTAAAACTGTGTTGTGCAAAGAGACAGAAAGGAAGAAGTGCAAAGATTTTTCAGAGTTGTAGAAGCTGGAGAAGATTGCAAATAAAATTATGGAATACACCGTGCAGGAATTTGAAAGTGAGGATGAGAATTATTTACACTTCATTATAATCCCACTGTGCATGTATCTTTTCCTCTGTGTAATTGCCTACAGAATAGTTTCATTACCCCATGTCCAACTCAATCACTGGAATCCACTGTCATACTATGTGATTAAAATAGCTTTAACTACCTTTAAACACAGTTTGATCAAACCCTAATATTGAGGCACCAGGAGTGAGGCAGGTTTTTTTTTGGTGCTGTACAGTAAAAATGCAATTACATTGGAGCTCAGAGAGCATTTGGTGTTTGTAGAAACTTTATGCCCGTATCACACTGGGTCCCTTTTAAATACTTGTGTACTTGCATACTTTAGCTTCATCGAGCTATCGGAATGAATACAATACATGTGAATGAGGCCCTACAGTAGCATATCGGACTTGCCTGATTTTTGTCCTAGTTTTCTTTAGTGCCCATTTGGAATTGAAGTAAGGCATGTTTCAGAGTCAAGAGAGCCCTTAGAGAAGGGAACTGAATTTGTGTTACATAATAAAAACAGAAAAAGTTAGACAACATCTATAGACAGAGAAAACAAGCTTTAACATTTTCAGGTCATGACTTTTTTTAAAATCAGACATTGTATAATTCTTTCTTGCAATTTATACAGCATTGTTTTGAATATCTATTTTTGACATTTTTATCAATTCATTTTCTGGGGTCATCTTTAGGTGCCACTTCTTTTCTAAGTTCCCTCAGATAGATTTGTGGTTAAAATGTTTCAGGTGCAATCCTACTTTTGAAGTCATTATGGCACCAGGCCCTTCAGCCCATCATGTCCATGTCAGTCATCAAGCACCAATCTCTTCTGATTCCCATTTCCAGCACTTGACTCATAGCCTTATATGCTGCAGAGTCTCAAATGTTTATCTAAACACTTCTTAAATTTTGTGATGGTTCCTATCTCTATCTCTATCACTCTCTCAGGCAGTGAGTTCCAGACATCCTCTGGATGAAAAAACCTTCCTTAAATTTCTTTGAACCCTATTGTCCCTTCCCTTTCTTCAATGGGCCCTATTTATTGATCCTTTTTAATCAAGCTTTGTTAGCCTCTTAGTAATTCTATAAAGGTACAGTGGAGACTGAGTGCAGTGAGATTGAATGGTTAAATCTGGAAACCCAGGCTGCGTTTCACCACACTAATGTACTGGGTGAGTACTTTGCTGGACACCTATATTCTGGATGTAAAAATCACCCCATGCATCCAGTTGCCTGCCACTTCGACACACTGCGATGTTCTACAGCCAACATTTCTGTCTTGGGTTTGCTGCAGTGTTCCAGCGAAGCTCAATGCAAGCTAGAGAAACAACATCTCATCTTCTACTTGGGGACCCTGCAGCCTTCAGCACTTCAACATCAAGTTCAGCAACATTAAAGCCTGAACGCCGCTGTCCATGTCCTTTACCTATCTCTACAATCTAGCCCCAATCACAGTTGAAGTGCTTTCAACCTATTTTCACCTATACATTGCCATCTTTATCAGGTTTTCTCATTCCCAACTCTTTATCATCCACCATTTTTACTCTTAAGCTTAGCTTGGTCCTACTATAATATCAAATAATAGAAAAATGAAATGAAATTTTTTTTACCAATCACTCTGCTTACAAGCACAAAATCAAAAAAAAGAAAATCCTTCCCTTATCAACACACTGCACAGTCTTTCCTTTTTGGTTAGAGGAGAGAGGAAAAACTTCTTCACCCAGAGAGTGGTGGATATATGGAATGCGCTGCCCCAGAAGGCAGTGGGGGCCAACTCTCTGGATACTTTCAAGAAAGAGATGGATAGAGCTTTTACAGATGGTGGAATCAAGGGTTATGAGGATAAGGCAGGAACAGGATACTAATTGTGGATGATCAGCCATGATCATAATAAATGGTGGTGCTGGCTTAAAGGGCCGAATGGCCTACTCCAGCACCTATTGTCTATTATTCCTTGGTCTGCCTAACTTTCCTTCTGTCTCTAGGCTCTATCTCCACCTATCTGCCCACTCCTTTCCACACCCCACCTCCTGCCATGAGGACTTATACCATCTTTTCCTGGTTACTATCAGTTCAGAAGAACAGTCACTGGGCCCAAAACATTATCTCTGCTTTCTCTCCCCCAATTTTACCAGACCTGCTGAGTTTCTCTGAATTTCTGTTCTTGTTTCAGATTTTTGGCATCTTCAGTTCTTTGTTTCATTATCAAAGTTCAAGGAGCTTCATCTACAAGCTGATGGGATGGAGTTCAGGTTGTGGCCATTGTAATGCAGCTGGGAGGAAGACATTATAGCTTTCTTGAGGATAGTTCCTTCAGATTTGCTTCATGGTCAAGGGCAGGTGGGTGTGACTGCAAGAGAGGCAGATTAATAGCCAAACCATGAACAAATTGGCATTGGGTAAGTAAGATCAGGGAGTTGAATATGTGGGAAAAGTGGGATTTGATTCATTGGAGACTGGTTCTAATTTTGGGAAAAAAGCTGTACCATTTGCACAACCTTGACCTAAACCAAGCTGGGATCAGCATATCATCTCACTATGATTGTAGAGTGGGCTCTAAACTAAACATTGGGGAATGAGGGTTCTTATGAGGGAGTTAGAGAAAGATCAAGGCCAGGAATAGGTCCCTACATACAAACAGATGAGACTACTAGCTAGCATAAGTGAATGGCATTATGAGAATTACTGATTATCTTAAATTAGCTGTTGCTGTATATCTTTGCACATTTGCGACTGAACAGCACGTGCTGCCCAATTTCAGAATCACATTTAACTGACTGGTTTAGCAAGCAGCACTTTGAATATAATCTATACTCTGCTTATTCCAAATACTTGTAAGTATCATGCTACTTAATCAAATGAGCCATTTGTTGGAAGAAAAGGCCTACATTAGTGACATCTTACGGCACTGAAATCCATACACATTGTTTCTCAGCCATGTAGTACACAGGATATCTTTTTGATTGATAGTAACTCAAGTATGAAGGCAAATGTGGGCAGTAAGAGTACAGAGGAGTAGATGAGAAGTTGAGAAGGTAAAAGAAGAACAATACTGGGCATACAAGAAGAAGGGATGGATAGAAAGATTTTTAAAAAGTGAAAACCATGCCACTGATCTTGAAATGAATGGGAGAGGGAGACAGGATGCTCTGGAGGGCTGCAAATTCTTCCTCAGGTGAGGGCTGCCAGCAAGCCATTGGAAGGCAGCTATCAAAAAATATTGTGTCTTGGCTGTCACGTATTGTTAAGAAAGATCAATACCATAACTTTAAATTTCCGCTCCTTTCAGGAACATTGAGCCCTCCCCTCCAAATCACTGATCTGGAAGGGTGTATATTATTAAGCAGCTTATTAGTTTTCCAATTTTTTTATGTGTATATCAGCCGAACATCAACTGAGAACAGCATTCAGGAATAAATTGAGTACATCTGAAATTTACATGTAATTTCAGCCCGCGCATAGGAAATAGAGGAAAATCTAGTCTATTACATTTACATGCTAATAACATGCCAAGTTAAAATGATGCAGCTTTTTTTTTGAAACGTGCTTTAAAACTGGTGGCTAATGGTTGCACAGGAGAATATTTTCCAAAAGCTAAGCGTGCAATCATTGAGAAGGTCTATATTGTAAGGTGAAGTTCAGTACATAACTGTGCTTAATGAGTTAACATGCAAAAGGGTAAGGAGACCTAAACAAAATAAGGCACCTTGAATTAGCTCATTGTCATATTACATTTATTCAACCTAGATGGGTGACAGGAATGCATCCCCTCTAAAACAGGATTGATGGGTCTTTATGTCAATGTTTCTCTCCAGTGTAAGCAGAATGATAGATGCACAGTTTCACTCAAGCTTAGAACTTTATTATTCTGCATCACAAGAGAACTGCTGCAAAAGTGGGTAGAATTGTAAGTAACGGCTAAAATATGATTTAAGACATGAATAAAAAGTATAATACACACACAGATTCAAGTGCATTTATCCTGCTATACTGTAACAATCCAGTTTAACACTGAGTCTCACTTCAAGTCAAAGGTGCATAAAAAGTATTAAAATGTGCTAATTGTCTGCCTTTTCATTCCCTGGTGCACCATTAAACTAAATAGGTGCACATTTGTGGGTCCCCATTGGTTGCATGCTATGTTGAAACCCACACTAAAGCCAATCTTGACTCAGTCTCAAATTCCATTTGGCTGTCCATGATAAAATTGTGGTGCCAATGCATAGTAAAAGACTAAAGATGCATCAATAATTGAAGAAGCAAATTATAGTTCTCGTGGCAGAAGTAAGCTGGACATTAAGCATGTACTAACTAGAGGAGGGGCGGCACGGTGGCTCAGTGGTTACCACTGCTGCCTCACAGCACCCAGGGACCCGGGTGTGGGTGACTGTCAGTGTCAAGTTTGCACATTCTTCCTGTGTCCATGTGAGTTTCTTCCGGATGGTCTGATTTCCTCCCACAGTCCAAAGATGTGCAGGTTAGGTGGATTGGCTGTGTTAAATTGCCCGTAGCGTTCAGGGATGTGTAGATTAGGTGGGTTATAGGGGCATGGGTCTGAGCATGAGTGTGGACTAGTTGGGCCGAAGGGCCTGTTTCCACTCTGTAGGGATTCTATGATTCTATGAAATCAGAATGGTTCAAAATTCAAATATACCAGTATGGATCACAAGTTGGAATATTGTCAACTGCAGTTCATTTAAAGCATTCTCACTCCTGAGTCAATAAGGTTGTGGGTCAAAGTACCATGCCAGGATCTGAGTACAAAAATCGAGGCTGATGTTCCAGTGTATGACTGAAGGAATATTATAGTGTTGAAGATGTTACTTTTTTGGATGAAACATTTACCTAAAGCCCTGTCTGGCTACTCAGGTGGAAGTATATGATCACATGGTAATATTCCAAAGAAGAAAGGGGCATTATGCCCAATTTCCTAGCCAAAGTTTTGGCTCAATCATTGTCACTGAAGCAGAATATCTGGTCCTTATCATTATGCTGTTTGTGGGATATTGCTGTGTGGAAATTGGCTGTCACATTTCCTATATTACAATAGTGTCTACTCTTTAAGTGTAAAGCATGAGCTGGAAATTACCTTGAGATGCCTGGTGACCGTGAAAAGCAGTGTATATTTGCAGATGACATGAAGAATGGTGGAGTAGCAGATAGTGAAAGGGACTGTCAGAGATTACAGCGAAATATAGATAGATTGGAGAGGTGGGCAGATAAATGGCAGATGGAGTTCAATCCAGGCAAATGCGAGGTGATGCATTTTAGAAGATCTAATTCACAAGCAAACTATACAGTAAATGGTAAAGTCCTGGGGAAAATTGATGTTCAGAGAGATCTGGGTGTTCAGGTCCATTGTTCCCTGGAAGCAGCAACTCAGGTCAAAGGGTGGTCAAGAAGGCATACGGCATGCTTTCATTCATCGGAGGGGGTATTGAGTACAAGCGTTGGCAAGTCATGTTACAGTTGTATAAGGCTTTGGTTCAGCCACATTTAGAGTACTGTGTACAGTTCTGGTCGCCACATTACCAAAAGGATGTGGATGCTTTGGAGAGGGTGCAGAGGATGTTCACCAGGATGTTACCTGATATGGGGGGGCTCTAGCTATGAAGAAAGGTTGAGTAGATTAGGATTATTTTCATTAGAAAGACGGAGATTGAGGGGGTACCTGATTGTGTAGACTTCAATCATAAGGGGTATAGACAAGGTGGATAGCAAGAAGCTTTTTCCCAGAGTCAGGGACTCAATTACTAGGGGCCATGCATTCAAAGTGAGAGGAGGAAAGCTTATGGGAGATACACGTGGAAAGTTCTTTATGCAGAGGGTGGTGGGTGCCTGGAATGCGTTGCCAGCGGGGGTGGTGGACACAGACAAGATAGTGGCTTTTAAGATGTATCTGGACAGGTACATGGACGGACAGGGAGCAAAGGGATACAGACCCTTAGAAAATAGGTGACAGTTTTAGACAGAGGATCTCAATTGGCGCAGGCTTGGAGGGTCGAAGGGCCTGTTCCTGTGCTGTAATTTTCTTTGTTCTTTGTTCTATAAATGTAAACTTTTTTTAAAACAACCATTCTTGAAAAGAAAGAGGTACCTTTCATTAGACTGGCCTGGATGTGAGTATTGCCTGTTACCAGACTTATTCTCAATAAATGTATCAGAGTTGAAATTACAATTGGACAAAAAACACTCAGATCCTTGAGCCCATCACACAGGTAAGAGGTGATAGTGACTGTATATTCTCGTTGAGGTTAACAAGAATTAATGATGCAAGCATTTATGGGAAATCATCAGAAATTTAATAATCAAATAATAATTGGAATACTGCGTCCAGTTCTGGTCGCCCTATTATAGGAAAGATGTGGATGCTTTGGAGAGGGTTCAGAGGAGGTTTACCAGGATGCTGCCTGGACTGGAGAGCTTATCTTATGAAGAGAGGTTGACTGAGCTTGGACTTTTTTCATTGGAGTAAAGGAGGAGGAGAGGGGACCCAATTGAGGTATACAAGATAATGAGAGGCATAGATAGAGTTGATAGCCAGAGACTATTTCCCAGGGCAGAAATGGCTAGCACGAGGGGTCATAGTTTTAAGCTGGTTGGAGGAAAGTATAGAGGGGATGTCAGAGGCGGGTTCTTTACGCAGAGAGTTGTGGGAGCATGGAATGCGTTGCCAGCAGCAGTTGTGGAAGCAAGGTCATTGGGGACATTTAAGAGACTGCTGGACACGCATATGGTCACAGAAATTTGAGGGTGCATACATGAGGATCAATGGTCGGCACAACATTGTGGGCTGAAGGGCCTGTTCTGTGCTGTACTGTTCTATGTTCTATATTCTATGTAATTTAATAACAACCACCCGACATTCCCCAAAACTGCTTGAACCATATTCACAGCCAAATGTCTACATTCCCTAGATATCACTGGAAACCAAATCAGTACTCCTCGTTCAAATTACGTGGTCAAAAATCAACATTAGCAGAAATCAGAAGAATGGAAAAGGCCAGTCAGCCCTTCTATCCCCTACTATCATTCATAAAAACGTAAGAACCTGGAGCAGGCAATCTGGCCCTTCGAGCCTATTCTGCCATTCGATAAGATCATGGCTGATCTTTTTGTGACCTCAGTTTCACTTACCCACCCTCTCACCCGCCTTAATTCCTTTACTGTTCAAAAAATCCTCTACCTTAGCTTTAAAAGTACTCAATGAGGAAGCCTCAAATACTTCACTGGGCAAGAAATGCCACTGGTTCACAGCCCTTTGGGTGAAGAAGTTCCTCCTCAATCCAATCTTAATTCTGATCCCCCTAATCTTGAGGCTATGCCCTCTTGTTTTAATTTCACTTGCCAGTGTAAGCATCCTCCTTGCTTCTATCTTATCTGTTCCCTTCATAATTTTATATGTTCCTATAAGATCGCCCCTTCATTTCTCTAAATTCCAATGAATATAATCCCAGTCTATTCAGCCTCTCCTCATAAGGCAAGTCTTTCAACTCTGGAATCAACCTAGTGAAACTGCTCTGCACCCGGTCCTGTACCAGTACATCCTTTCTCAACTAATGAGACCAAAACTGCACACAGTACTTTAGGTGTGGCCTCAGCAGCACCCATACAGCTGCAACAGAAGCTCCCTGTTTTTAAACTTCGTCCCTCTCGCAAGAAAGGTCAAAATTCCATTTGCCTTCTTAATTACCCATTGTACCTGCAAAACAACCTTCTGTGATTCATTCACAAGGACACCCAGATCCCTCTGCATCACAGCATGCTGCAAGTATTTTTCACCATTCAAATAATAATCCCTTTTACAGTTATTCCTCCCAAAATGGAAGGCTTCACATATATCAACATTGTACTCCATCTGCCACTTCATTTTCCCGCTCACTTATAGAATCTATATCCCTCTGCAAACTATCAGAGTCCTCTGTGCACTTTGCTGTGCCATTCATCTTGCAGCCATACGCAAATTTGGACACACTACACGTGGTCCCAAACTCCAAATCAGTTCAGTAATTTGTATACCATTGTGCTCCCAATACTGAACCCTGAAGCACACCAATAGTCACTGTTCATCAATGAGAAAAGCATTAATTTATCTCCACTCTTTGCTTCCAATTAGTTAACCAATTCTCTATCCATATTAATACATTGCCTGTAATGCTGTGCACTTATCTTATGGATTAACCTTTTGTGTGGCACCTTGTCGAATGCCTTTTGGGAATTCAGATACACCACATCTACTGGGATCCCATTGTCCACTGCACTCATAATGTCTTCATAGAATTCCAGTAAATTAGCTAAACATGACCGGTCCTTCATGAATCCATGTTGTGTCTACCCGATGAGACAATGCCTATCTGAATGTCTTGATATTTCTTCCTTGATGATAGATTCAAGCATTTTCCCCACTACGGAAGTTAACCTAACCAGCCTATAAATCCCCATTTGTCTTCTCCCTCCATTTTTTAAAAGTGGCGTCACATTTGCTGTTTTCCAATCTGCTGCAACTGCTCCAGAATCCAGCAAATTTTGGAAAATTACCAAGAGTACATTTGCTATTTCTCTTAACATAATTTTAGTGCCCTGGGATGCTATCCATCAAAGCCAGGAGACTTGTCAACCTTTAACTCCACTAACTTGCCCACTAAATTCACTCATTTAATTTAAAACATTGCCATCGTGTAGTTATTTGAATCAACCTGCATGGACACGCTGCTCTGAGAATGACATAGAACCAGTGCTGGCACAATGGACTGAATTACCTTCCCCTGCAACAGCTCTGTGAATCCATGAGCTTCTGGTGTAGATGTAGGGGTATTGTGACTATGTAGAGTATTATATATCCCTTAATGCTCTTACCTAGCAAATACCCTACCAATCTAATTTTGTAATTTTCAATTGACTTAGGCACCCTCATCAGCTTCTCTTTAACTGACACTGAAATATTTTAAACAAGTTTTGATGTTTGCATGATCAGTGGAACAATACATAGCTGGCAACACCATTTTAAGATATTTTACAAAAGGGCAACGCTGTTTTAACTAACAAAAGAAAGAAGCTGAGCATTAAATATTTTACCTTCACTTCTAGGATCTAAATTCCAGTGACAGAAGAGCAGAAAATTATATCAAATCATCATACGTGCACATAAATGCACTGTACCCAGGAGTAACTGCAATAATAACACCTGTCAGAGCAGAAATGGCCCTGTCAATGAAGGTGTACTGGATAGGCACATAAGAGGAGCATTGTCTGTTTAAGCACTTTGAATGCTGAAAGGCCTTTTTCAGTTTTCAAAACACAATCCTCACCCTTTCTTTTAGCAAAAGATACACAGATAGGAGAGTGCCACAGCGTGGAGCACTTAACAATTTACAACGCATTGATGTCAGGCATTTGTACTGGTGGCTGAAGATCTCTTTACTCCAGAGGTTCAGATGGGCCTCTCGGGTGAAAATTTATAACCCTCTTCCCCCCTTCAACTGGAAGTGGCATGAGGGTTGGGGGATTGAGCGTGGTGTGTAAAGGGGAAAATAGTGGGATGTCACAGGGGCCATATACGAGCATCCCCACCTCTGCTGGTATTTAACTAGCAGTGGAGGGGATGTCAGATGGCCATTCCATTGACTGGGGGCAAAGTGGAGTGCTTCAAAGGCCCAGATCCCTAACTTACAAATGAGTTCACCACTTCGCCTTCACATGCTTTTCTGAAGTGGTATAATCTGACCAATAAAAGAGTCCACCACTGTTCTATTTTCAATTTCACACTCTTTCTTTGATTTATTTGATTCATTTATTGCCATGGGTATTCTGGTACAAAATGCGATGAAAAACATTGTATAGTGCGGCCACATCTTCAAACACCGAAAGATAAACCAAAACATTGACTATGAAGGCAGAGAAATAAAGAAATAGTGTTCAACATTGCAGTCTTTCTTGTGAAGTGCTCCAGGATAGGCCATGGGCCTGGTTGCCAGGCACAAGGCCTCTTCACTCAAAAATTGTTTCACTTCAGCACAATCTCACTTCCATCGACATCCTCACTGGATTCATACAGACTCAGACAGACTGTGTAGGAAATGATTAACACTTGAAGTATATTGGCAGGCATCATAAACTTTAGACAGCATGGAGACAATAGCAGTTGGAGACTGAGTTGATAACCATTTTCTGAACCTCCAAAATCCCAGTACCATGTCAAATTTGTTCCCTGTATATTTCGCTTTATGTGAGGGGGTTTTTTTCTCTTTAAAAACAAAATCAGTTCATATCAATGCCAGCAGTGGCTGTCAGTTCCTGTGTCAACCATCACAAACACGGAGCCATTGATGCATGATGACATTCACACAAAAGGACCAATTTTGTTAAGAAATAATCTGCTGGTGATCACTGGAAATATCCATGTTCGCTGCATTTCTCATGGGACTTTAGGCCGATGGAAACCGTGCTGACTGAGGTACACAGTTAATAAACTGTCCTCAATTTCAGAGCAGCACAAGGTGGGGTTATACGATTATTCATGATCTTTTACGAGTTCTGGTCAGGATGTTTTGAAACGGAGGGCACTTGCAGATTTATTGTAATGGAAATAATTATCTCAGTTTTATTGATAGTTTTTCCCCCACAAGGCATTATTTTAATTACAGAATTTTAGAAAGACAGGTAAGACTGCCATGTAAGGTTTAATGCAGTGGAAATCTTTGTGCTTAAAGAAAATAAATTTCTTCCTCACACCCTCAAAGCCTTTTTCTAAGCTTTGCACTTATAATCTAACTTGAAACTCCAATGCATCACTGATGGAATGCTGCCTTGTTGGAGTTACTGTTTCTTGAGTTAAAACAAAGCCTCCTTAGGTCTCACTCACTCAACTCACCTCAGCATATTGAAAATAAGTCATGGATTCTTCTGGTGTCCAGGCAAATGCTTGATCACCAAACAGTTAACTGGCGATGTACCCCATAAGTAAGTTTCAGCTGCGTCACCTCCAAACCTCAATCACTAGGTTTACGCATGAAGACTACTCAATTTAAGAAGGTATTAGTTGTTGTGAAAAGTTGTAAGGGTCTGAAATGGTTCAGGTAAAGAGTGTCTTAAGCACCACCTATGATGTTATTTTATGAATTCAGAGGGACAACAGTTTAGGATCTCAAAGAATATGATCTACCATCTGTTTTTATTTATAGGTTCTGTATCAATGTCTCTCATATTGATGCAGTTGTATATTATTGTTAACATGCACTGAACTACATCTTGTTGAATATTAAAGTGTCTTCTTTTGAGACTAAGAAGTGTTTTCTTTCTGCTACACCATGCTGAACAGGCTGTACAGACCCCTATCCCTAAAGGGAACGGTGTCAGCAAATCTACCAGATAACTTATATAACTTGATGAACAGTGGTGAAGATTCATCTTACATCAACTTAAGGTGTCTGATGCCCATGGATTTTTTTGTTTAAATTGTGCATATTGAGGACATAAACAGTGTTGATACCTCTTGTATTTATTGCCTACCCCCATTTGGCTTGAGAAGTTGCTGGTCAGCATCCTTTCTCTTCAAACAGTGTGTGATATGATACAACATTACTCGATATATCACAGGAACACTATAAAACTTGAGGCTTGTAAAGTAATATGAGGACAGATGGCCAAGCGCTTGGTCAAAGAGATAGGTCTTAAGGAGTGTCCTCAAGGAGAAAAACAAGGCTGAAAGATGTAGGGAGGGAAGCTTGCTACTCAAACAAATGAATTTGGCAGCTGCCTCAAAAGATTATGGATCTGCAGAAGATGACTGAGATGCTGAAGGGTCAGGTTAAGGAGGGATTTGAAAACAAGGCTGGTAATTTTGAAAACATGGCATTGCTTAACTGGGAGTCAAAGTGAGTAAGCAGGCACAGGGGCAGAAGGGGAGTAGTTGTGAACAAACAGGGGGCTGGAAGAACACAGCAAGCTATGGCAGCATCTGGAGGAAAAGAGCTGTCAATGTTTCATGTATTACCTTTCTTCAGGACTGGATGTGGGGGATAGGGAGGCCTGCAGATGAAGTGAAGAGGGGAGGACAGTAGCAGAATGCTGATGAGAGGTGGGCACTGGTAGCAGGTATGACCTGGTTGGTTGATGGGAGGTGTGAATCCCATTGGTGGCTGGATGGGAGTGTTAGAAGGTAGAATGGAAGGGAGGAGGTGGAGCTGGTGGGGGAGCTGGGGGAATGGGTGGCAAGGTTATTTAAAATTGGAGAACTCAATGTTGAGGTCTCTGGGCTGTGGTGTGCCCAGGCAGAAGATACGGTGTTGTTCTTCAAATTTGTGTTCTGATTCATTGTGACACTGGAGGAGGCTGAGGACAGACATGTCAAGGGGGAGCAGGCCAGGTAAAGATGCACATCGAAATGGTCATTGGGTCTATGTTTAGTTTCACCAATGTAGAGAAGACCACATCAGGAGCACCGGATGCAATAGACTAGGTTGGAGGAGATGCAGGTGAAGGTCTGTCTCACTTGGAAGGGCTGTTTTGGTCCCTCGATGGAAGTGAGGGAGGTGGTGTGTGGGCGGGTGCTGTATTTTTTACAGTTATTGGGGAAGGTACCAGGCGAGTTGGATTGGTTGGTGGGGAGTGTGGAACAAACTAAGGTAGGGAATGGTCCTTGTGGAAGGCAGAGAGGGGTGGGCAGTGAAAGATGTTCTACATGGTGGGGTCTAATTTGCGTTGGCGGAAGTGTTTGAGGAAGATATATTGGATGTGGAGCCTGGTGGTGTGGAAAATGAGGACAAAGGGGGCCCCTATCTTTATTATATTTGGAGTAGCATGGAAGCACTGTGGAGAGCAGGAAACGGAGAAGGTGCGTTGGAGGGCTGTCTGAAAGGCAGATATCCCAGATGCTTAGGAGTGGAATATTTCCTCATCAGAGTAGATGCTACTGCGATGGACAAAGTGAGAAAACAGGTTGGAATTTTTGCAGCATACAGAGTAGGAAAAGGTGTAGTCTAGGTAGCTATGGGAGCCTGTGGGTTTATAGTAAATGTCAGTCTGTTAGCTGTCACCAGAAATGGAAACGGAGAGGTCAAGAAAGGGGAGGGAGGTGTCTGAGATAGACCAAGTGAATTTGAGGGAGGGGTTTAAGTTGTTAGAAAAGTTGATGAACTCCTCCAGGTCAGCCTGGGTGCAGAATGCGGTGACAGCTGCATGTTAAGACACAGGCAGCAGAGTTTTGGATAATCTCAGATTTCAGAGACTAGAATACAGGAAGCCAGCCATGAGTGTGTTGGAAGAGTCAGGGAGACATAAGAGAATAAAGCATGGATGAGGGTTTTTAACAGCAGATCAGGTGAGGCAAGGGTGAAGTTAAGCAATATCAGAGAGGTGGAGATGAGTAATCTCCTGTTGATTAGATCTGGGAAAGACAAGAGATTTTCTTCTTTCATAAACATGTGGAAACAAATTAGTTTATGCATTTCATGAAAGGTCATCGAACGGAAACGGTGATTCTTTTATCCTGCAGAGGCACTACCAAACTTGCTGAACCTTTCTGGCACTTTTTGTTTTCGTTTCAACACCTTCATGGTCTTTTTTTTAAGAGAGACTCAAACTCACATTCTCTGCATCAGTCCAGTAACATACCACCATGTTACAAATCACAGCATTCTATTTACATTTAACTATACACTAAAATCAGTTTTCACGTACACGTACCCTATATTCATATAAGGGAGTCAACAGTGTAGCGGTATTATCGCTGGGCCATTAAAGCAGAGATTCCAATGTTCTTGGAATCCAGGCTTGAATTGTAACACAGCAGATGATAGAATCTGAATTCAGTAAAAATCTGGAATTAAAAGTCTAATGGTTTTTCTCAGGTTTTGCCTCCACACTGAGACTGCCAAAAGCAATCCCACACATCACCGTCACTGAGGCCGTGAATTGTTGGAAAAACCCATCTCATTCACTAATGTCCCTTAGGGAAGGAAACTACCATCCTTTTCTGGTCAGGCTGACATGTGACCCCAGACCCACAGCAATGTGGTTGATTCTTGACTGCCCTCTGGGCAATTAGGGATGAGCAATAAATGCTGCCTAACCAGTGATGCCCTGATCCAATGAATGAATAAATAAATCGTCTGCCGTATGCAGGTACCCATCAAATGATGGGTTGGGAACTTCAAAAGAGTTTGAATGAAGCAGCTCCAATCAATCCACCTGTCTGGGACTGACTGCTGGATGCTGAATACAGCATAAACACAGCAGTTAAGAGATGGGAGATAATGGGAACTGCAGATGCTGGAGAATTCCAAGATAATAAAATGTGAGGCTGGATGAACACAGCAGGCCAAGCAGCATCTCAGGAGCACAAAAGCTGACGTTTCGGGCCTAGACCCTTCATCAGAGAGGGGGATGGGGAGTGGGAACTGGAATAAATAGGGAGAGAGGGGGAGGCGGACCAAAGATGGAGAGTAAAGAAGATAGGTGGAGAGAGTATAGGTGGGGAGGTAGGGAGGGGATAGGTCAGTCCAGGGAAGACGGACAGGTCAAGGAGGTGGGATGAGGTTAGTAGGTAGATGGGGGTGCGGCTTGGGGTGGGAGGAAGGGATGGGTGAGAGGAAGAACCGGTTAGGGAGGCAGAGACAGGTTGGACTGGTTTTGGGATGCAGTGGGACGGAAATAACACATTCCATTTCACTCAGCTGCAAATTGATACTCCTGTTGGCCAATCACAGAGTGGCCCAAAGCCTGAGAATACTTCTGTGTCCTTTGACCTACCCACATGTTAGTTCTGCCCACGATGGGAAAAGGAATCATGTGGAGGACATTAAACAGCCTAGCTTTCTGCTGCTTGTGTGTACTCCTGAGTCTCAGGGATGGCTAAGAATGTTTAACTTGCTGTCTTTTTGTGAGAAGGGTCAGCATGGTCTGGACACAGTGGTGGGAGCATCTAGTGAACAAAATGGGGCAGAGTGTGGCAGAGGAGAAGTGGAGCATAACATGGTGCTAGGATGACTGAGATGAGATGAGGAAGTGTGGCCCAGGGATAAGGGTACACTGGGGGAGTGATGAAGAATTCAGCATAATAGATTATGCTGACACATACCTGTTCTCTGGCACTGCACAATAATAGCAGGCGCATTGAGAGAACCGTTTTGTTTGCTTGTTTTCAACTGGAAAAACTACTTGACTGTTTTGGTGAGCCACATCCCACAGAGGATGTAGAGTTCAATTGTGCTGTATTAGATTATATGAGTCTGTTTAGAACTGATGCTCACTGCACTTGCTTAGTTAGACCTGAGCGTAGACTCACAGAAAAGTAAAGAAGTTGTAGACAGAACTGAAAGCCAGAACTGAAGCATGGAATTTTCCAGCATATGCCTCGGATGAATAGGGTGCCATTTTGCTGGGACGGCCTTGGAAAGAATGAAACAGTTAGTTGTAGCAAATCCACAGCCAATAGCTGTATTTATAAAATACATTTTGCTTTAGGTGGTATTACACCTGACTGCTGTCATTCCCCCTCTGATAGTGAGCAATACCATAGAGCAACAATTAGCGTGTGTTTTGAAGGTGGGTGAGTCTATGTAATTGATGTCATAGAGTATACATTAAATTCTGGATTAAACAATAATATAGCTGGTTTACTTCGGCTGGTCCTTGTATTGTGGAAGAGAATTCTTGACAGATTTAACGGAAAAACTTACAAAAGAGATCTATGAGGTCAAGAGACTATTACTTGAAGATGTTTTCTATGAACTGAATATTACTTTATAAAGCACAGATGTATACTGAAATTTGTACTTGCAGGAGTCAAAGAATCTGGAAAAGACATCACACAAGAAGTTGAGCTGTGTCTAGTGAAAGTGAGCAATAAATAGCTTCACATCTGGCCAGAAGATAGTTAAAGAATTTACTGAGTAATCATCATTAAACTGATGAGTGGTTCCTGTAAAGGTTCATTGTTCATCAGTTGAATGAACTTTTTTCTGCTTTCTAGGTTTGTAGTGGAGAAATGCTTTGAAATGGAATTGCAATTCAAACTGATGCAAATTGGATTGATTTCCAAATATCCTAATTTTAGCCAATTTTTCATCATTTGGATTTGATAGTCTGTCTGCTTAACAAAACTAGTAATGGCTCCTTCACACCCAGCAAAAAGATCTTTGTCTATTAGTCCAACTTCACACTCACCCAATACGGATTTATGAACTGATAAGGTGTAAGTTTGAAATGGACGCAATATCAAAGCAAAATGAAGTTGAGATTTCAGGTGACCTTTTCTTTTGTGTCAATATACATGGAATTACACAGGCCCTTGAGCTAATCTTTGAGTCAGGGCCAGTCATTAAACTGCAAACAAACATTCTGGGCATATCATTATGAAGTGATTAATGTGCAATTGTCCTTTCCTGTGGTTAATGGCTGCCTTTTCCAAATAGTTAAAAATAATATTGTTTTCCCAATGATGCTAACAGAATATTCGACTTGAGCATTGAATTCCAGACAATGGCTTTGAGAAAATCCTCTTCAATGGTATGTGAATGGAGGAAACGTGGACATCACTGTTTGACAGTGGTCTAGTCATCAGAAAACATTTGTGAACACAATGGGCAAAAATACTCTTGTATGACCTGGGTTTAAAATCAAGACATTTCATCTGTTCTTCATTGTCAGGGAGTCGTACAGCACGGAAACAGACCCTTCAGCCCAACTCATCTATGCTGACCAGGTTTCTCAGACTAAAATAGTCTTACTTGCCTGCATTTGGCCCATATCCCTCTAAACCTTTACTATTCATGTACATGCACAAAACGTTTTTTTTTAATGTGGTAAGCGTACCTGCATCTACCACTTCCTCTGGCAGTTCATTCCACACCCTATGGAGAAAAAATATTGTCTCCCAGGTCCCTTTTAAGATCATGAAATCTCTACAGTGTCGAAACATGCCCTTCAGCCCAACAAGTCCTCACTGACACTCAAAGCATTCCACCTAGACCCATCCCCCTATAAACCCCCCTAATCTACTCATTCCTGAACAATATGAGCAACTCACCTAGCCTGCGCATCTTTGGACTGTGGGAGGAAACCGGAGCACCCGGAGGAAACCTGCACAGACACGGGGAGAATGTGCAAACTCCACACAGACAGTCACATGAGGCTGGAATCAAACCCGGGTCCCTGGTGCTATGAGGCAGCAGTACTAACCACTGTGCCACCATGCTGCCCCAGCAAATTTTTCTCCTCTCACCTTACAAAAAGCACCCTAGTTTTTTTTAACTCACCCACATTAGGGAAGTGACCTTTGCTATTCAACTTAACCATGCCCCTCATGGTTTCACAAACTACTATAAGGCCAACCCTAAACCTCCTACACTCCACTGAAAAAAGTCCGAGCCTATCTTATAACCCAAACTCTCCAGCTACTTCCATATTTGTTTTGAATTAGTTTCCGAATGTTTTGAGAGCAAATTTTAATCAGTGGTAAAAGTGACCATTATCAGAGCCAGAGCCAGTAGGTGGGATTGGGAAAAAAAAGTGAATGAGAGTAAATGGAGATATTGGATTTAAAACCACCAGGAAGGAATGTTGCACTGTTCTAGACAATTAGGGAATCTGGACAAACAATAATACAAAACAAAATGTTAAGTTAACATAGAACATAGAACATTACAGCGCAGTACAGGCACTTCGGCCCTCGATGTTGTGCCGACCTGTCATACCGATCTGAAGCCCATCTAACCTACACTATTCCATGTACGTCCATATGCTCATCCAATGGCGACTTAAATGTACCTAAAGTTGGCGAATCTACTACCGTTGCAGGCAAAGCGTTCCATTTCCTTACTACTCTCTGAGTAAAGAAACTACCTCTGACATCTGTCCTATATCTTTCACCCCTCAATTTAAAGCTATGCCCCCTCGTGCTCGCTGTCACCATCCTAGGAAAAAGGCTCTCCCTATCCACCCTATCTAACCCTCTGATTATTTTGTATGTTTCAATTAAGTCACCTCTCAACCTTCTTCTCTCTAATGAAAACAGCCTCAAGTCCCTCAGCCTTTCCTCGTAAGACCTTCCCTCCATTCAAGGCAACATCCTAGTAAATCTCCTCTGCACCCTTTCCAAAGCTTCCACATCCTTCTTATAATGCGGCGACCAGAACTGTACGCAATTAAATAAGGGTTCACTTCATAATCAATCATAAGGGTCCACCAAAAACCCAAAACCCATTGCTATTTAGCAGACTTGAGACCTGATAACAAACTAATGGTGATGCATGCCTGTAGGGTCAAAGACAACCAAGGGATGGTGTCACTTTCCACCTCTTGGTTGACTAAAACCAGATGTATGTTTTTAAGATAACAAGGAGTAGAGCTGGATGAACATAGCAGGCCAAGCAGCATCAGAGGAGCAGGAAAGCTGACATTTCGGGCCTAGATCCTTCTTCAGAATGGGTCAGGGCCCTGACCCAAAACGTCAGCCTTCCTGCTCCTCTGATGCTGCTTGGCCTGCTGTGTTCATCCAGCTCTACACCTGGTTATCTCAGATTTTCCTGCATCCGCAGTTCCTACTATTTCTTTTTTTTAAAAGAAGCAATTTTACCACTGGATGCTGTAAAAGAACAGAGAAGTAAAAGAAAAATATTGTGGGTGTTGAAAATTTGAAATGAAATTGGAGAAACTCATCAGGTCTGGCAGCATTATCAGAGAGAAAAATAATGTTTTGACTCCTGTGGGACTTCTTTCAGACTTGTTCAGAAGTTGTGTCATTGAACTTGAAGCGTTATCACTGCTTTTCTCTCCGAAGAAGTTGCCAGAGCTGCTGGCTTTTTCCCAGCATTTTCTGTTTTTATTACTATAAACACATCATATGTGCTCCTCTAGGATCTGTCCTATGACCAATAGTTCAGTGTGTCGTGACACATTGCCAATCACTTTGGGCAGCTTAGGTGTTACCAGTCCAGGAAATTTGACTAGCCCCTGTTGAATGAGCAGCTTTTGCTTACCATCTATGATCTGAAATTCCAGATGTCTATTCATGTTATTGCGTTGGGCTCTCAGAGTAATCTCTCCTCTCTACATGAGTATAATGCAATCATATAGTCTCAACTCCACTTTGGAGGATGTCATTTTTGTGCCACATTGAGCCACATCACATAAATCTGGGAAGGTCATGATGTTGCATAAAGTGCTGGTGTCTATCGGACTCTTTATCTTGATCTCATGTTCTCCTTCTGTGGTCATCATTCTAACATCACATACTTTTTTTTTAAAATGTGGGATGTGTGTGTCACTGACTAGCCAGCATTTATTGCCCATCCCTAGTTCTTATCATCCCAACTGAATCAATTTGTTGTATGGCATAGAGTGATTCATCAAAATCTTCAGCTAGTATCTCTCCAGTGGCCTTCTTTACCTGCTGGCTTTGCATCTCTCTAGTCACGCGCATCTGAGAAAAATGATTTAGCTACTTGCTCTGAGAATATTGCTTTCACCAAACTGAATATATCTTCTTCTCCTTTGTGTGATGTCCTCTGAAATATCATCAATAATTGTTCTGCCCTTTCAACTTGTAGTATCTATCAATATTGTGCAAGATTTTGTCTATTTTGTCAGGAGTATGCTTTGGCAGTTGATTTACAAAATCATCACTTTTGCACATGTCAATTTCTCCATGTTTCTCCTCATTCAGTAGATATACTCTCACTGCAGGATCCTTATGCCTAATATAATCCTGTTTTTAATTACATCATCTTCCAGTTTCACAATTCACAGGATTTTTGAGCTGACTTAATTAAGTCACATATTGACCAATAACCCTTTTTTTCACTTGCAGCCCTAATATTGACAAAATGTCATTCATAAGTTAGCTTCACTTGGGGCCCAAAGTGACTTCTCAAGTTTTTCAAAATTTCTGCATTCTGCTTCATTTTCCTGCTCTCCAGAGTGATTTGGAGTGGAGTACACTTTGTAACAGACAGTTCTCAAAAATGAGGAGATTAGCAACACATTGCAACTCTTAGTGTGTTAAACAGATTTGTTGCTGGTTTGCAACTTTACAATTCCCCATTGGATAAACCCTGCCAACTGCTCTTCACATGTATCAATAGATGCAGTTTCCATAATGCCTGTTAGTTGTTCAACTACAGAACATATCACTTTTTATTTTGCCTTTGTACATAGGCTGATGCTTTTTTTTTCCCTTGGAGCATCAGTGGCTGTGGGGTGACCTGATAAAGGTTTATAAAATCATGGATGGATAGGGTGAATAACCAAGGATTTTATTTTCCCCAGAGCTGGGGAGTCCAAAACTAGAGGACCTAGGTTTAAGGTGACAGGAAAAGGATTTAAACAGGACCTGAGAGGCAACTTTTCACACAGAGGGTGATATGCGTATGGAACAAGCTGCCAGAGGAAGTGGAGATGGTGGGTACAATTACAATGTTTAAAAGGCATCTGGATGGGTGTATGAATAGGAAGGAGTTAGAAGGTAATAGGCCAAATGCTGACAATTGTGACTAGATTAATTTAGGATATCTGGTCATTGCAGAACAGTTGATCTGAAGAATCTGTTTCCTCTACGACACTATGGCCACGTTTGCCCAAATCCCTGGCAGGTTTGCAGTAATGCACCATTTGCATTTAATGCTGTCTTGGCCATCTCTTCATATTAACATTCAATTCCATCGGTGTCCAAGTGCTTGTTTTTATTTTAAATGGTTTCTAATTCCTTTGTGGTCTGGGAGTTTGTCTATTTAATCCAGCTTTACTGTCAAAGTGAAGGACCTAATGCTTCCCAGCTCCCTGATAGAAGGTGATCTATGCTGCTCACATATTGGTGTCATTTAACAGATTCCATACATGAGCAATCCAGATTTCAACAATTGGACTTGGATTCAAGTCTGACCTGAACGCCTACACTCACTCCATTCTGGAGATCTGCCATGCCTGCTATTCACTGGTGAGTTGAAGATCAAGGGAAGATGAAAAAAAAATGTTTTCTCAGTACATAAAGAACAAAATAAATACAGTTCCAGTAAATTCATTTCTGGATTTTTATTTTAACAAGCTGACAATTCTTCTTCCATGTCAAGACCTCCTATCGGGCCAAGCATTCAGCTCCTCTTGCTTTCCGATGTTTTGTCTAAGTATTCCTGTCCAAGGGCCAACAGGGCGCCCAGTGAAGCTGGCTGACTGCCACGAAGCTGAAAAAACAGCACTGAAGCATTTGCTCTTCGAAGGGGTGAACTAACAGGCTATACAGCAACACGTGGAGAGTGGTCTATCAAAAGTCATGTCTCCTTAATAAAAATTGTATTTCGTAATTCAATATGCGCAGCTTTTTTTGTGTGGAACACTAAATCAAGCAATAAAATTGTAGCAATTAGTTTAATATTATAAAACATTAAGCCATCATAAAACAGTACTTTTTTTGGCTATATCTATTTTCAACGTATTGCCAGTTAATGGGTTGAAGTCAAGCTACATGAGGCCCACCTCATTCAAAGTTAAATTTGTCTCTGCCAGCGCAGATGCCAGTCAGACAGGTAAATAACATGATGTTAAACATCCATCCCACTGTTTCTTTTGATACTGCAGTTCTGCCATTAGGCTTCTACAGACTATGATCTGAAGAGAGTGAACAAATGTGCTCAGTGCACCATCCAAGCTGGAGTTTAATCAGACACCAGCTCCCAGGTATCACAGACGTGTGCACACTCACTGGACTCTGCCTGTTACAAAGCTCTTAGACGTTTAACTTGTGGGCCAAGAGCCGCTCATTCTGCTGCTGTACCAGCATATTCGTGGTAACAACGACCATGACACATGGCTTCACCTTGTGTGGCATTTGACGAAAGGCAGAGCAGGTCCTTTGCTTCAAACAGGCTGTGAATTCAGCATTATTCCCTGGAAATCATGAAGAGTGTTTTTACATACAATCCTTGTGACAGGCCGGAAAGGACCTTTTGGTGCAGGGCTAGGAGAGCAAAGGAACAATAATCGAACTTGCAAACCCACGGGTGGCCTGATGGCTCAGTGGTTAGCACTGCTACCTCACAGCACTAGGGACCTGGGTTCAATTCCACCCTCACCTCAGGTCACTGTGTGCATGGAGTTTGCATATTCTCTCTGTGGGCTTCCTCTGGGTGCTCTGGTTTCCTCCCATACTCCAATGCTATACCGATTAGGTGGGTTGACCATGCTAAATTACCCTGTAGTAACCAGGGATGTTCAGGCTAGTTGGAGTCACTGTGGAAAATGTAGGATTATGGGGGGATCTTTGTAAGGTTGGTACAAACTTGATGGGCTGAATAGCATCTTTCCACACTGCAAGAATTCCATGACCGGGCTTGCTGCAACATTATTGGCCATGGCGTTAGGATTAGCAATGTCATGAGAGTAATAATCCAGAGGTCCAGGCTAATGTTTCTGGGAATAAAGCAGAACAAAGAACTACAGGAAATCTGAAACAAAAACAGAACTGAAGAGACTTTGAAGGGACACTGGGCTTGAAATGTCAACTCTGTTCTCTCTCCCCGGATGCTGCCAATTACTCCAGCAATTTCTGTTCTTGTTAATCTTTTGCAGACATGAGTTTGCTCACCAGTTCATGGAACTTAAATTCAGTTAATGAATCTGGATTGTAAAAAGGTAGTTTAATGATGACCACCTTGACTGCTGTTATAAGATTTTATTGTTAACTTTTAGGGCAGGGAATGGTTACATGGCCGGTCCTAGCCCAGATGTGTCTCTAGAACTGTAGCACAATTCATTCTTAACCTGCCTAGCCAAAAGACCCAATCAGTCCAAGGGCAATTAGGGATGGGCGACAAATGTGCCTACAATGCACATATCCCATGAGAGAATAAAGGACAATCATCATAGGATCTCTACAATTTGGAAACAAGCCCATACCAACCCTCTGAAGAGCATCCCACTCTTTTACCCGTAACCCTGCATTTCCCATAGCTAACACACCTAATCTACACATCCCTGAACACCATGGCCAATCCATCTAACCCACACTTCTTTGGACTGTGGGAGGAAACCGGAGGCACCCTGAGAAAACTTATGCAGACACGGGGATAATGTGCAAACTCCACTTAGACAGTCACCTGAGGGTGGAATCGAACCCAGATCCCTAAAGCTGTGAGGCAGCAGCGCTATCCACTGAGCCACAGGGTTAGCACAACAGTGGAGCTGAAGCCGAGATGAGATCAGCCATGGTTGTATTGAGTAATGCAGCAAGCTTCAGGGTGGAATTGCCTACTTCTACTCCTACTTTTTAAGTTCCTTAAGGGACAGCGGGTGGGCACATATCAAAGCTGAGGTTGTCACACTGTTGTGGACTCAAGCCCATGTAGACTGGTTGGACATTGACTCTGGGTGACATTTTACCCACAGAGATCGCCAGTTAGCCAGATTGCACTGGACAGCCATCTGGTTGAGCATCCTCCAGTGGCAATGGCATTGGGCCATAAGGGAAAACAATGAACATAACCTGCCTTTTTAGATGTGATAATGTGAACTGCAGATGCTGGAGAATCCAAGATAACAAAGTGTGAAGCTGGATGAACACATCAGGCCAAGCAGCGTCTCAGGAGCACAAAAGCTGACGTTTCGGGCCTAGACCCTTCATCAGAGAGGGGGATGGGGTGAGGGTTCTGAAATAAGTAGGGAGAGAGGGGGAGGTGGACCGAAGATGGAGAGAAAAGAAGATAGGTGGAGCCCAATTCCTCCCACTTCCTACAGACTAAGGGGGTGGCCATGGGCACCCACATGGGCCCCAGCTATGCCTGCCTCTTTGTAGGTTACGTGGAACGGTCCATCTTCCGCACCCACACAGGCCCCAAACCCCACCTCTTCCTCCATTACATTGATGACTGTATTGGCGCCGCCTCTTGCTCCCCAGAGGAGCTCGAACAGTTCATCCACTTCACCAACACCTTCCACCCCAACCTTCAGTTCACCTGGGCCATCTCCAGCACATCCCTCACCTTCCTAGACCTCTCAGTCTCCATCTCAGGCAACCAGCTTGTAACTGATGTCCATTTCAAGCCCAACGACTCCCACAGCTACCTAGAATACACCTCCTTCCACCCACCATCCTGCAAAAATTCCATTCCCTATTCCCAATAAACAACTGCACCTCCCAGTCGCGAACCATTTCCACTCCCCCTCCCATTCTTTAGATGACATGTCCATCATGGGCCTCCTGCAGTGCCACAATGATGCCACCCGAAGGTTGCAGGAACAGCAACTCATATTCCGCTTGGGAACCCTGCAGCCCAATGGTATCAATGTGGACTTCACCAGCTTCAAAATCTCCCCTTCCCCTACTGCATCCCAAAACCAACCCAGTTTGTCCCCTCCCCCCACTGCACCACACAACCAGCCCAGCTCTTCCCCTCCCCCCACTGCATCCCAAAACCAGCCCAGCCTGTCTCTGCCTCCCTAACCTGTTCTTCCTCTCACCCATCCCTTCCTCCCACCCCAAGCCGCACCTCCATTTCCTACCTACTAACCTCATCCCACCTCCTTGACCTGTCCGTCTTCCCTGGACTGACCTATCCCCTCCCTACCTCCCCACCTATACTCTCCTCTCCACCTATCTTCTTTTCTCTCCATCTTCGGTCTGCCTCCCCCTCTCTCCCTATTTATTCCAGAACCCTCACTCTATCCCCCTCTCTGATGAAGGGTCTAGGCCCGAAACGTCAGCTTTTATGCTCCTGAGATGCTGCTTGGCCTGCTGTGTTCATCCAACTTCACACTTTATTATCCTGCCTTTTAGATACACATTTAAGCTCTCATGACACTTTTCTACAAAGAGTGCATTCCTTCTTGATGGTCAGGCTAATGTTAAACCCTCAACTAACATCTCTTATTAAAATTCCTTCACAAGATGTGGTCATCACTGGTTAGGCCAGCACTTTTTGACAATCCCCAATTGTCTAGAGGGAAGTTAAGAGTCAACCACATTGCTGAGGGTCTGGAGTCACGTGTAAGCCAGACCAGGTAAGGATGGCAATTGCTTTACATAAAGGACATTAGTGAACCAGATGGGTTTCTCTGGCAATCAATAACGGTTTCATGATCAAAATTACTATTAATTTCAGATTTTTACTAAACTCAGGTCCCATCACCTACCAGTGGCAGGGTTTGAACCTAGGTCCCTAGAACATTAGCCAGGTTCTGGATTAATGGTCCAGCAAGGCCATTGCCTCCCCTGCCTCTTGAAAGAAGTAGATGGTCTGATTCTTATTAAATTCCTTTTGTGAGTCCTTCCTATGTGCAAATCAGCTGGCATAATTCTAACATTGAACATTAGTTCAGTAACTGTAGAACAGGTGTGATCCTGAGATGATGGCAGTGTTATATAAATATAAGTGCTTTCTTTACTACTCACGACGGTATGAAAAGAAAATCGAAGTCAAGTTTCTCATAGCTGCTGCTTTGAGGCATCATTTGACTGTAATATGCAAGATCTCAGGCTGTTGTGACCTCAGAAGAAATGGAAATGCAGTCATCTAGAATGTTTGTAATCTGAAGCAATGATTACAGTCCCCATCAAGTCCATTACTAGACCTGGCCACCAATATCAACGGCCCTTAGAATATGCAGACTGCACTGTGTACAAAGTAAAAGCCACTGCAGAGTAAAATTTATCTAATACATCAGCCAATTTATCTCATTCGACTTAAAATAGATAATGACAGTTAGTTTCAGAGTTGAAATTGGCAGAAGACGTGCATCATTTTAGAAGTTACAAGAAAGATTAAGTACCAAATTAAAGTTAATGATAAAGGAGGCACATTGCCACAGGTATATGGCATAATGCCACCAGTATGCCAACGTGCATTATTATGGAGTGGTATGACCTGGGTTCAAGCCAAAGATTTCTTGCATGATGAGTTCTTAGTCTTGGCATTGTACCAGACAGAGGTGCAGAGTTGAAGCAGAACACTTCCGCATAACGATGCAGGGAGAAATAGAGGGGAGTTCACAATACAATATTACGGCTTGCCTTAAAACAAAAGTATCACCATTAACCCAGGAGTGACAGTCTCATTGCTTAAGCCTAGAAGCAACTTGCCACCGTCGTACCTTTTTACTGGGAAAACTAGTGACTCTAGGTCACAAATAATATGCCAGGTCGAGTGAGACCTCATCCATGAGGTATGCAGACCTCTGCTGTTTGTAGACCCATACCTTGACAGGAGAGTAAAAAAAGGCCTCAGGAAAAGCTACACAAATATGCTTCAAAATCAGCAGTGTGGAGCTGGAGGAGTACAGCAGGCCAGGCAGCATCAGAAGACCAGGAAGGCTGACATTTTGGGTCGGGACCCTTCTTCAGACATCAACTTCTTCATCAGCTTTCCTGCTCCTCTGATGCTGCCTGGTCTGCTGTGCTCCTCCAACTCCTCACTGTGTTATCCCTGACTCCAGCATCGGCAGCTCTTACTATCCCTGTTCAAAATTCAATGTTTTATTGAGATTAGTTCTCCCTAATCTCTAAGCCTCCTTCCAACAGTAATTTGACTCTGCATTAGGACAATTACCAGTTCAGATAAAGTTTTTGAAAAAAGGCTTTATTTATTTGGCCAGCATTTTTCTAAGCTGAATACTTCTTTCCTTGCTTGTTATAATACGATAAAATCTGGCTCTTTGTTAACATGAGCCAACTACCTTGCGGTAGAATCATGACATTGCTAGTGGAGGTGGATGTGTTGAATCTACAGCTTCCCACTGTCACTTTGTTTCCTCTAAGCCCTTGTTACAAGACCACCTCTTCAAAACTCTACAAGTCTAATTTTGAGAATATGAGTTATAGCCTTAGACTAAGGAAGCAGCAGCAAGTGCAACATGGCTGGGTGAATATGTATTTAATACAGCCACAAACTATTTGACAGCCTCCAGAGCTTAGAGATGGAAATGCTTCCCTGTCAGTCTTCAGAGCAAAGTGTTTATGAGGAGCTTCTTTTAAGGTTGTACATTAAGGTCATTGTCCCTTGACACATTTGTCTTTATGCTCACAGCCAATGCTATCTGTCACCTAAAAACAGCAGTACTCGGACCTGACATTGTGCATCAGTTGGTCATAGAATCCCCACAGTTTGGAAACAGGCCCTTCAGCCTAACAAGTCCGTACTAATCCTCAAATCATCCCACCCAGATCCATTCCCCTATAACCCACCTAATCTACACATCCCTGAAATCTACGGGCAATTTAGCATGGCCAATCTACCTAATTTGCACATCTTTGGACTGTGGGAGGAAACCAGAGCACCTGGAGGAAACCCACACAGACACAGGGAGAATGTGCAAACTTCACACAGACAGTTGCCCGAGGAACCCAGGTCCCTGGTACTGTGAGGCAGCAGTGCTAATCACTAAGCCACCGTGCTGCCCCATGTTGGAGGACCTTCAGGTGTGCAGTGGAATCCCGTCTGCACATATCCCCATTCGGATGGTATCTCTCATTGGCCCCAAGGATCTGAACTTCCATCAGGAGCTCATGCCCACAACCTGAGCCATCTTTTGAATCTGTGTTGTGTGTTGTGAGGCAAAATGGCTGTTCCTGTCTAGACTGTTGCTGCACACCATCCATCTCAACTTTTACATCTGCTGCCCAGACACCCCTTGGTGTGCTTATTTACGACTGGGCAATGGGGATCCCTGTGCAGAGCTATCTACGTGGGACTCTTTCCATTGGGAACCTAATGTGGAAGGTATTGCATGTAGCAGTCCCTCATAACCACAATTGGCAAACCTTCGGCTATGCTTTTGTTTGCACTTCAGCCCCACACTCCTGATCTTTGGGCGGAGGGGAGCAGGCATTCTAATGGATCTGCTCCTGGGCCTGACCAGGTTAGCTATAAACAGATCCAGGCAGCGGGCTGTGGGGAGGGGAGCCATATCTGCCAACTGCCTGCCCCTCTTCTGGGGTCACATTTGAGTCCAGGTGTCACTGGAGAGGGAGCATGTGGTATCGACCAATGCCCTCTATGCCTTTAGGGAGAGGTGGGAAGCAAGAGGGCATGGAGTGTTTTAATTCCCCCTCCAATTCTGTTTTGATTTAGTCCCCTCCTTCTCTCCCTAACCTGCCCTTTATATTTAAAGAGCAGCATTGCCTTTAACAGGCTTTGCTTGTTAATGGTCAATTGGCCACATGGGTGGCTTCCTGCAGGTGGATAAAATAAATAATAAAGTGGTGTCTTTTTACTGTGTCACTATTTTTAAAAAAAATTATACACAGCCATGAGTGATTTAGGGAAGAATATGAGCATTACTGCTGGGCCCTCATGGGTGATGTAATAGTGTGAGTGGGTAAAGATAGAAAAAGAGATTTTAAAAAGGGGGTCTGCGAACATCTAAGTAATCCAGAGGTCACACCTTGATGGACATTTAATGCAATGATCTCTTCACTGAAGACTGTCTACTTAACCAAACCTTGAAGTGAGAATTTGATTGCTTCAAACAGCAAAACTGAATGACAGACGTCTGCTGAATAGTTTGCATTTCGGGTGTTTTCCTAGAAAATTAACCCAAATGGGTGAAATAAGTTTATTCAGAGTTGCAGTTCACCATTTTGTGTGGTCATAGGAGAGTTTACTTTGTTCGAAGAATGACAGTAGAGGCTGTAATGATGAAAGCCCTGCTCCCTCAGGGGGATGAGGTACAATATCCCCTCTTTGTCTTCCTGCCACCCTCCTCTCTTTTGTAGCAACTGGATGATGTTCTTCCTGGTGTCTACTCCCTTCCTATTCCTCAATCAGGAAAAGGAAGTCCCTAATAGGATGCCCATGACCAACTATTCCCTAGGATAGAGGAGTTGATCATTTACTCCTTTCAGACAAAACTCACAAAATCCTGGTAACAAATTAATGGTGAAGCCTTGACAAAATGTAACAGGAAGTCTCCTGTCCGCTATATCAGAGATCTTCTTTACAACTCCTTTAGTCATAGCCAAGAAAATGTGAATATCATTTTAAAGGGTGTATATCCCTTCAGGTTCTGCTTGAAATTCACATATAAACCTTACAGTGTGGAAGCAGGCCATTCAACCCATCAAGTCCACACTGCCCCTTGAAGAGCATTCCATCCAGGCCCATGCCCCTACACTTTTGTTGCATTTCCCATGGCTAATCCACCTAGCACACACATCCCTGGACAATATGGACAATTTATCACTGCCAATCCACTTAACCTGCAAGCACTGAGGTGGATTATGATCCAGGAAACTATCAGAGAGATGTGTCATGAAATTTGTAGGAAGATCGAAAGAAATGGATACATTCTTAGCTTTGATATCTTGTGACTGAGATAACTGACCTGTAATGCATGATTAGCCTAGATGAGACACAGTGGCACAGCAGTTAGCACTGCTGCTTCACAGCGCCAGGGACCCAGGTTTGATTCCAGCCTCTGACATCTGTGCAAACTCCGCGCAGACATTCTCCCCGTGTTTGCGTGGGTTTCCTCTGGTTTTCTCCCATAGTCCAAAGATGTGCAGGTTAGGTGGTTTGGTCATGCTTAATTCAGGAAGGTGTAGATTAGGGGGATGGGTATGGGTGGGATGCTGTGAGGTTCGCTGTGGACTTGTAGGGCTGAAGGGCCTGTTTCCACACTGTAGGGATTCTATGACCAATTCTATGACCAATTCACATCTATGGATTGTAGGAGGAAACCGTTACAGGCACAGAGAGAATGTACAAACTCCACATAGACATTCACCCAAGGCTGGAGTCCTGGTGCTGTACTAACCACTGGGCCACCATGCCACCCCAAGGCCATATTTATTCCCAAACTACTGATGGCTGCTATAAAAGGGCATTAGCTGAAGCTCAAACCAACACAATGCTGCGTTGGCGCTTTACTGATAGTGAGCACGTATTTAAATGACAATGGACTGTTTAACAAAACCTCATCTGGTTCCAATTCCTTTGCTAAACAACATCCAGGACAGAACATTTGTTAACTGGACACAAAACTGTAACTCTGCTTTTCTCTCTCTAGATGCTGCCAGACTTGCTAACCTGCTCCAGCAATTTCTGTTTTTGATTAGCATTTGTGCTTCAGTTTACGTGCTGATCTTGATTTCTTTTACTGCTTTAGAGCAAGGCATGTTTAATGAAGATCGTTTCTCTCATGTGTTATTGATTCACGATGGGTTCAAAGTTCAACCTCAGCCAGTCAAGGTACTAACCCTCCATGTGCCTGTGCTGGTAGAAATAAAACCAGGGCTCCTATTTCTGATGCAGCAATCATGACTAAAATGCGGGTGCTTGATGAGGCTTTGTGATGCTTTAGCACTATTTTGACACCACCTGACTAAACTATATCGGCCCTGACTCAGTGCTTCCCCTCCCTCTGCAGTTTAACCAGGCCACACTTGAGTACCTATTCCAGAGCATCACAACAGAGTTTCAATGACAAGTGCTACCATTTGAGGTGTACAGTCATGTTTCCTGAATCACATGAACTCCTTAGTCAGTTTGGTCTCTCATAAATGCTCCAGGTACAGAATAGTACGCATCTCTGTCACTTCTTTGTCTTTTCTAGAACTGTGCAGACAAAGTGAAGGAAAAGGAGTGAGAAACCTTTGTCACATCACAGTGTGCAAGAAGTATCACAAACACTGCTTCCTGGAACGTAGAAGGCCTCAGCAAAGCATTAATATTAAACATATGCTGGTGACATGATGATTAGATAGCAAGCTTTTTGTGATCTTATCTGCAGTGGAGAAGAAGAGCTGAGAGAAAGCAATAGGTAGCAGAGGCCACATAAAGCTAGGACGTTAGTTATAAGTAGCAAAAACCATGAGAAGTAGTGTCTACTAAATAGCCCCTGGCATTCACATTCCATAATAGCAGCCCCTTCCTTGTTACAAAAGAGAGCCAATTTTAACCTGCTCTGCTGCTATGTATTGCACTCTGCGGGAGTTGTACATGGATGGAAACCTGCAAATCCCTACATCTGGGAAGGAAGGAGAAATGTGGAAAAACACAGCACAAATTGTCTCAATAGTGATTTCCTGGGCCAGCTATTTCATGTTGAGAATTGAGAAGAGTTTTGATAAAACCAAAACATTTCAATAAAAAAAGCTGTTCATTTGCACTAAAGCAGAGTTCTGCATGCAAAACAAGTGCAGCATATCAGTGTGCCTCAGCCTGTGATCTTGTATTGCCCTTCAGTTATGGGTCATAGATAGGAGTGAGTGAAGGACATCAGACAGACAGGGTCGATTTCTCCTTCTGACACAGGCACTGGGATGTTCGAAGTGTTCTTGACTAGCTGCTCCAAGCTGCAGCTTAACTCCTTCAAAGCTCTCCAGAGAGAATTAGTCTGCACTCTGCCCTTCCACTGAGGGGAAAGGGAAAAGAAAACTGCAATGTGGAGCGAGAAAACATCAAGCTATTATTGATCTGACCCTTATATCAACTATGATGGGGAACCATTCTACATCCCATTTGATTTGCCAAGTAACCTTTATGCTGCCTTCATCCTGAATGTGAGGTCATAAAACAACACAATTCTCATAGTTTCACAGTTAGATGAGTAAATCTCACCAGCCAAGTGTAATGGGGTGAGTGCAAAATTTTAACCAAGGGCAACCCTGGAAGCAACAGTTTAAAAGTGTCCATTAACTCACAGAGAAAAGTTTACCAAAACGAATCAGTTTTGGATTCCATGCTTAAAACAGAAGTGCAAAAATGGTGTATAATAAAACTTAAAACGACAAAAGGTTACAACATCTATGCTACATGCCTAATTACTTAGTTAACAAGGTGTAGAGCTGGATGAACACAGCAGGGCAAGCAGCATCAAAGGAGCAGGAAGGCTGACATTTCAGGTCTGGGTCCTGACCCTTTCTGAAGAATGGCCCAGACCTGAAACGTCAGCTTTCCTGCTCCTCTGATGCTGCTTGGCCTGCTGTGTTCATCCAGCTCTACACCTTATTGTCTCAGATTCTCCAGCATCGGCAGACCCTCCTGTCTCTGCCAAATTACCTTCTGTGTTTGCTATGTCAATGCACTGTATTGGCAATTGGCCAACAAGTGGATGGTTTCAAGGTGCCTGTCATCATGGCAGCCATTTGAGTTGGCATTTCTGTTTTCCATGGCCTGTAAGATGCTTCAGCTAAGTGCCCAGTCTCAGCCCCAACACCATTATGAGCAGCGACAAAAGCCCAACCAGCAGAGTGAGCATTAGCCTTATCCCAGATAGATTGCAGGGAGAGGGGATGATAGAGTGGGACCTCTTTCCATCCCACTTTCCACTGCTGAGGCATCGCTTAACAATGCGGGTGAGAAAAACAAATGGACCTCTTGAATTGAGCTGAACTGAATTACCTTTATTGTCACACATACTCAAATGGGTACAGGGAAAGTTGATAGTTGCCATATTACAATGCCAACATAGGTACAAAGATACCTGGACATAGATACTTAATATCAAGTTCCTGGAAACGACAAAAAATAAGTAAATAGGTAGATTTATGGACTGCACAGTGGCTCAGTGGTTAGCACTGCTGCCTCACAGCACCAGGGGGACCTGGGTTCGATTCCACGCTTGGGAGACTGTCTGTGTGAAGTTTGCACATTTTCCCCATGTCTGTGTGGGTTTCCACTGGATGGTCCAGTTTCTCCCCACAGTCCAAAGGTGTGCAGGCTAGGTGGATTGGCCATGCTAAATTGCTGTAGGGTATGGGCATGTATAGATTAGGTATGTTATAGGGATGGGTCTGGGGGGCATGTTCTGAGGGTCGGTGTGAACTTGTTGGGCCGACGGGCCTGTTTCCACACTGTAAGGCTTCTCTGAATCCTATAAATAGCCCAGGATTATAGGTCATTGGAATAAAGATGTAAAAAGTTCAAAGTATCAGTCTTTTCAATCCAGTCCATGTTGGCACCTAGCCTCAAGAGAGACTGTTACCTCCTCTCCAATGCCTACTCTGCACCCACCAACCTGTAGGAGTCGCCCCACTTTAGGCACCATCTCTTCACCGCTGGGCCCACTTTGTTGATGCCACTGAGCCCACTCTCACCCAACAAACAAGCACCTCTGGCTCCGCTGCCAAAGGCCATGGGTCCTGCTTCGGCTGCAGATGTCGCCTTGATGGGCGCTGCCATCTTGAATAGCCTGCAACCGTTGGCTCTGCCATCCCTGATCACTGGAAGAGCTTGGCTGCTGCTGCTGCCACCGGCCCTGAACGCTGGGGGAAACAACCTCATTGCTTCTGCAAGAGAGGCCATAAATGCTAGGAAGACATCTAACCTATTGTGCAACAACTCACGCTCACAGAGCTCCAGCTGTACCCACACAGGCTGGAAAACGAGGCAGAAAACCTAAGCTCACTTTCTTTCCAGGGTTAATGGTACCTGGTGTTGAAGGACCTTACAAAGAGGAAGAAAGCAACACCCTTGGGAAGAACAGTGCAAAATGAAACTGTGATTGATTCATGTCGTATGTCAAATTAGCTCGGCTGCCAAAATCTTTGGTCATTGCATCTTGACTTGTGTTTGATTTTTTTTTCAAGTGCGCAGTTTCTCATACCTTCATAAGAATAGAATTCCATATAATAGCAAGTACTGATAATGAGTTGCTAACTGGACATTTATACCTTCATAGTGACAGTATTGTATTAGTTTTTCCACTTTCATTCAACAGGATTGATTTGCCGTGGTGGAAAAGTGCCACTGAAGTTAGTTACTTCTTGATAATTAAGGCCAGCAATTTGGCTGAGCAATATTAACAACGAACATTATGAAATTCCTTTCCCTGCGACTTTCAAAGTGTGAACTGTTTAAATTAAACACAGGAACATGTCGGTTAAAGTGGCAGGCCAATATAATTACAACTGGAAGACCCAGCGAGGCTGTTGTCCGAGAGCCTTGGTAGATGGCAATTCAGCTTAGACAATAAACATTATTGAGTGAATGATCAGGGTGGAGCCCAGTTGAATTTGCCCTAATATTACACAGTGTCATTTCAAGGTTAAAATGCTTTCTGTCATGTCGAAGGACATTGAATGTTTTCGAAATTTCCTACAGCTTCTTATTTGTTACATGTTGTGCATTGATTTTTCCTTCCGTGTGACTTTTTGTTAACCTCACCAACTCACCGATGGGTGCATTTCCATTTTTAGATAGTGCAATTGACTTTGTTAATGAAATAATAGACTTGGCAAGAAACATCAATAATGTACATTCTAGCTGCTCAAAAGAAACAGATGTCTGTCTGTTTACATGGAAGTGATCTTCATTTAGCTCCAGCCACCTCTTCTCCCATGAGGACTTCATGACAAAGGGGTAATGCTGTTGCAATAATATTCTGTGTAAAATGACTTTGCTGTGTTTCTGAATAAGCACGAGGGCACTAACACTGTGATCTTGCCATGTTGCAGATTACATCCGTTACATAGGGCCTGGTGGTGGCCACAAAGGTGGCTGGAAGGGGAAATAATTGGGCAAGTTGACCATGGCAAGATACTTACCCAACTTTTTCCCACTTCACCAATTAAGCGCTGGGTGAGAGGGTTGAGTGAGGACTGCCTTGCAAGCAATTAAAGCCCTGAGATTGTCAATTAATGGCTACTTAAGGGCCTCAGATTTCCTGTCTTCTTGGCAAGCGAGAAAAGTGGCTGGTTTCCTGACTGGCTAGCCAAAGCTGAGCTGTGGAGGGGTCTTCCATTTGCCTGCCAATAGGAGTGTGTCACTCGGTTTTCAGGTGCTGCACTGGAGACAAGCACTCTACTGTTATCTGGAAAAAAGCCATCTCCTTCCCTCATGGGTCAGAAACCTGCTCAGACTAGTGTGAACAGAATCTGTGTCAGGCAATGCAGATAGCCTGGCATCAATGATATGTACAGAGCCCTACATGAAATTTAATGACCTTAGTCACAGTCCTTTCCTACCAAATGCTGTAAAGTGCTCCATTCGCTTTACCCAACACTCCTAACTTTGCTACAAGTTTGAGAAATGTTCCCTGAAAACCCAAGGTGTTGAAAAGCCTCCTCCTTCTTGTTTATTTAACTATGCTCCATCTTTCCTTGATGCTGCAGCTCAAGGGGAATGGTGACGAGATCCCCATGACTGGCAGCAAGAGGCCTTTCAAAAGTATGCACCTCCTTCTACAAGTCCAGCTCCAGTCCCCTTCACCAACCTTTCAAAACTCCTCCAGACACCCAGTGCTGTAGTTACACCACAAGTAGAAAATCAGAAGCAATTTCCTTCCAATTTAAAAAAAAATTCACTTAGAGGATCTAGGCTTGCTGGCACAGCCAGCATTTTTGCCCATTCCTAGTTGCCTTTGAGAGGGTAGTGGTGCCCAGAACTATTTGGTGTAAATACAGTCACAATGATGTTACAGAGGGAGTTCCAGGCTTTTAACTCAGTCACCCTGAAGGGACAGCAATATCTTTCCTAGTCAGGATGGTGAGTGGCTTGGAGGGGAACTTGCAGGTAAAGATGTTCCCATATATCTGTTGCTCTTGCCCTTTATGATAGAAGTGGCCATGGGCTTTTTGGAAGGAGCAGTCTAAGACATCTTGGTGAATTTCTGCAGTATATCTTGTAGATGCTGTACACTGTAGCATCAGCAATGAAGGGAGTGGACATTTGTGGACGTGGTGCCAACAATGCAGGCTGCTTTGTCCTGGATGGTGCCAAGATTCTTGAGCATTGTTGAAGATGCACTCATCTAGGAATGTATTCCATCGCAATCATGACAAATGCCTTGTAGACAGACCTGAGGGAGTCAGGAAGTGAGTTACTTGCTGCGAGATTCCAAGGGTCTGACACCCTTGTAGCCATTGTATCTATTTGGTTAGTCCAGTTCAGTTTTTCATCAATGGCAATCATTAGAATGTTGGCAGTGGGGAACTCAGTGTCATTGATACCATTGAATGTCAAGGTACAATGGTTAGATTCTCTATTGTTAAAGATGGTCCTTGGCTGGCACTTATGAGGCACAGATTTTACAAGCCACTGCTTAGCCAAAGCTTGAATATTATCCAGGTCTTGCTACACTGGACAAGGACAGCTTCCATATCTGATGAGTCATGAATGGCACTGAACATTGTTCAATCATCCACTTTCTGAACTTGTGACAGTGGGAAGGTCATTGATGAAATAGTTGAAGATAGTTGGGCTTAGGACATGACCCTGATGAACTCCTGCAGATATGTTCCAGAGCTATGATGATTAACCCGCAACAACCACAAACCATCTTCCTTTGTATCACATATGCTTCAACCCGCAGAGAATTTCCCCCTATTCCCATTGGCTGTAGGTTTGCTAGGGCTCCTTGATATTCAGTCAAAAATTCACTTGATGTCAAAGGCAGACTTATCAGCTAGATTTTCCATGTTTGGACCAAAGCAATGAGGATAATGTAATGTAATGGGGATAAGGAGCTGAGCAACTCTGGCTTACCGAATCCAAGCAACTCTGAACAGGGACAACAAGGTGTGGAGCTGAATGTACCCAGCAGGCCAAGCAGCATCAGAGGACCAGGAAAGCTGACGTTTCAGGTCAAGGGGTCTAGGCCCAAAATGTCAGCTTTCCTGCTCCTCTGATGCTGCTTGGCCTGCTGGGTCAATCCAGCTCCACACCTTGTTATCCCAGGTTCTCCAGCATCTGCTGTTCCTACTATCTCTGAAACACTGAACAGGGTATTGCTTAACAAGTAGTGATACTTTTAAATAGTTCTGGCTGTGGCTGGGGGATTTTGTGTGGCTCTTCATGTAGTTGAACACAAATGTAATTGTGCATGTTTAAGAAGGAACATTAATAAAGTGACAAAAGTCCATAACGAAAGGCTGGTTGATAACAACATTAGACGCTGACTGATATCACAATTTGCCAGACAGTACACTTCCAATACATGACCAGAAAGCTTATAGTATTGCCTTCTTTAACGTGGCAACTGGTACTTGCCATGCTTAAAGTGACTGGGAACTGATAGCCCCATTCAACCCTCATAGTGCCAAAGCAACAGCACGACTGAATCGAACTTTATGGGCAATATTTTTTATCCTTAATTTCCAGTTTCATTAATATGGAATAAGTTTGTGCTGGATACACAAATAATGTACATTCCTGAATGTTTGGAGTCAGTACCACAAATGACCAGGGTGTAATAGCCATCACAGATAACAAATTAGGGCAAAACAAAAAGGTTGTTTTTTTTGGAGATAGTAGAAACTGCAGATGCTGGAGAATCTGTGATAACAAGGTGTAGAGCTGGATGAACACAACAGGCCAAGCAGCATCAAAGAAGCAGGAAAGCTGACGTTTTGGGTCTGGACGTTTCTTCAGAAATGGCTGAGGGGAAGGGGATTCTGAAATAAATAGGGAGAGGGGCGAGGCGGATAGAAGATGGATAAAGGAGAAGGCAGGTTGAGAGGAGACAGTCAGGCCAAAGAGGTGGGGTTGGAGCCAGTAAAGGCGCGTATAGGTGTGGAGGTAGGGAGGGGATAGGCTAGCCCAGGGAGGATGGACAGGTCAAGGTGGGGGGGGAGGGGGAACGGGATGAGGCTAGTAGGTAGGAGAGGGGGGAGAGGCTTGAGGTGGGAGGAAGGGATATAATTATAATTCCTGCTATGTTCATCCAGAGCTATTCCTGGTTATCTTTTTTTTGCTGTAATTGGGATTGAGGGCCACTGCTAGGGGAGTATCAGTATCCAATGCTGTGCATCAAACTGCATTGGACCTGATCTAGGTGGATTAATGCACCAAAAGTATTGGGTGAAAAGCTGAGTAAAATATCCTATATTCTCTCTCACTGTCATCCCACACTCTAAATAAACAATATTTGCCAAAAGTTTGCAAGGAAGTAATAGTATACCAACATATCATCAGGAAAGAATCAAATAGAAATTCAAATCAGTCAAAAGCTTGCAGATAAAAACCTTGGCCTCTTAATTTCCATAATTTCACATTGCATCCCACCACGATAGTTTTAAAATTATAATTACATTTAAACAGCAGAACAAATACAATGAGAGGCGATTTTTACGGAAAACCCCATTTTTATTTAATTAAGAATTGCATGGGGAAAATTGCTTAAAATCACAGTCAAGTTAAATTGAAAGATCTAAATAAAAAATATCAATAATAATTTTGTGTTTGTTCATGACACCCAACAAGGAATTTGTTTATTTATTTGTACATTGACCGATAGTGAATTATTAATAAAAAAAATCTATTTGAGATTATTCAAAAGCCTGATCAGTCTCACTAGGTTTTCTCTCGAGCTAGACATTCCCATGAAGTTCAATTGAATTTCTTGACAGTCTTCGAACGTAAAGGGGCCTCAAGATTTGTCAAAGGTTCCTTTTCTGAAGTTGTTATGCTCGGTTGGAAAATGAACATTGCTGTGTTGCTGTTATGCCCTCAGCTCATCGTTAGGAAGAACAGTGAATGCTGACAGTGCAGGCCAGTCAGCAACAGAAGGGAAAGGACAGGGATAGGTTTCAGTTCAAATATTTCAGTAGTTCTTCTCTTACTTCCATGATCTAAGCCTTCCTGAGATTAGGGTAAGTAACATAAATGCCATGGGTATCACTTCACTTCAGAAGTAGGAAACCACTGAACTAGAATTTTTTCAGACCATGAACATGCTCTTTCTTTGATCATTTGACCGGAGCATCCTGTTAGTTGTCATGGAGATGGATTCCCATTTGCTATCCCATAACTTCCCTTAATGTAACCCAAATTGAGCCCTTGTTGGATGACTTGATGGACCTTGAACTCAACTCCCCTAAATTAGCCAGCATGAAAATGGCTTATGGAATACAATCCCTGATATTTTATGGACCACATACCTGTTTTCCTGACCCCACTTGGGCCCACAAACACTAACCAATATATGCGAACAATCAGGATACTTATAGGAAATAAAAACCAAAAGAATTGCAGATACTGTAAATCAGGAACAAAAACAAAGTTGCTGGAAAAGCCCAGCAGGGCTGGCAGCATCTGTGAAGGCAAAAACAGAGTTAATGTTTCAGGTCCGGTGACCCTTCACAGCTGCTGTCAGCCCTGCTGGGCTTTTTCATCAACTTTGTTTTTATTCGAGGAAACTTATAGATCTGATACAATGTGTGTTAAGTCAACAGAATTAATAACGGGCAGGCTGTAAAATGTGATTTGTTATATGAATTGTGTGATTGGTGCATGTTTTAAAAATTATTTATTTTAAGTTTGGATTATGACACATGGTTTTTAGTGGTGTCTTAAGTTAATAATTAACTTCTAAGTGTTTCTGTGGCCGTGGTGATTTCATTTAAAACAGTTTGAGAGAGCTATTTTGACAGCGCTAGTTGATTTCATTTTTCTTTGGATATTTCACAATTTAGTAAACTAAACTATTATGCTTTAAGTTCTATTAGAAATCTTCAGACTGGTAATTTTTTTTAGTTTAACTTTTTTTGTGAATTCCTTGAATGGAGATAGTTATATAGAACAGTGTTCCAGCAAAGGGAAGGATATAGTAAAACAAGACAACCTGAGTAAGGAGGTGGTGATGGTTCCAAATCAGAAATATTGGAATAAAACCCTGAAGAGCTTACTTGAAGCTGAATGTATTTCAGTTCATGTGTATGATAGCTTCAGAAAGAAGGAATCTTTTTGACATTTGTAAGGAGAGCTTTGGAGATTAATGGAATTACACTTATGTTGAGTGTTTATAAAACTCTTAACTTGTGTTATGAATAAATTATATGGCTTATTCTTTTATAAGTTCATTTCTTTTAGTAAATAAGCTTTTATTTTATTGTTAATTCCAATTCATTTATGCTTATGTCTCAGTGAGAGACCACCTCATTAAAATCAGAACAAAACAAAATATGACTAAAGAGCCAGGTTTTGGGCTGAGATCTGACTTATTCAGTAGTAACATCAGCTGGAATCATAAGACACCTAATCCTATAATTTTTCTGCAGTTTTCAATAAGTTAAAACAATTGCCAGAATTCCAATCATCTCTATTGTGATATGGCATAAATTCCAGACCAGGTAGACAGTTAAGACAGTTAGGTGATATTACAACATTTGACATTATTACAATGATACCTGCCTCAACCTCAGCGCAATGTGCAGTTAAATCAAAAAGCACAATGTGTATAACCTTATGACATTTCAGTCTTGCAAATCTTAAGTTGTTACCAAACTTTAAGACATCTGTCTCAACACAAACACAACTCTCCTTGTGATATATACTATGTGGACGAACACATAACAAGACACAAACCATTTCATATTTATTTTCCCCCAATTCCTTTGTTTTCTGCCTTTGTTTACATCTTTAATTTTATAATTGCTTCTTTTTATCTTACCATTATTTTACTTTCACTCACTATTCTTTCTCTCGCCTCTTGTCTTGGCTGTGATTTGACTGAAGATGGCAGTCTGCATTGACTGCTATTCTTTTTCATTGAACTTTGAAGTTTATCAGTGCTAAAGCCAGCAATGTTTCAAATGACAATGATAAGAAGGAGGGACATGTAGTTCTGTGCAGTCATTGTATTTCTATCAAGGCAATGAGCGGATATCAATGAATATCACTTTCTTAAAAAAAACTTTGAGTCTTGCATTAAAACCAAATCCTGTCACAAGTGGGTAAGAGACGAAAAGGGGAAAAACAAATCTTCCAAAATTTTGAGCATTGAATACTGAAAGTTCTATAAAAAATTCTTATTATTTAAGTGGCCCTGCAGGCACATGGCCCTGAGACAGACTGTAACTTCCTCGGAAGCTGCAAGAGTTGGCACAGGTGATAAATGACCCCACGTCTCCCGGTAGGCTTGTAATATGGAGGGTTAAGGAGTGATTGAGGACTTCAGCATTGTGAATGGAATCCATAAAATAGACTGAGATTTTATTTTTCTGCTGATTGGGAAAATCTAATACAAGGGGATTTAAACTTAAAGTCACACGTAGGCCAGTCAGGAGAAAAATTAGGAAACACTGCTTTATTCTAGGGATAGTGGAAATCTAATAATGCTAATAATTTGCAATCTGTGTTTGATAGATGTTATGTCAATATGGAAAAACTGAATGGCAAAACCTTTTCATTGACATATAGAGAACCCTCCCCCCTCACCCACTCCCACCCCCCACTTCTACCCATCCAAACTTTTAGAATCCTCCCTCTGTCACAATCTGCGTGCTATACTAAAGAGATGAAAATCTTAACAAGACTAAACTATTTGGCTTCGGCACTTGCTCTGCCACTTAATGAAGTCATGAATAATCTGGAACTCAACTTCACTTAACTCATTTTCGGCTCATACTCCTTGATAAGCCTTAAGCAGAAGGAAATCTATTGATCTCAGGTATTATCCTTGTGTGAATGAGGGGAAGTAAATAACAGCTTAAAAGTTCTGAGGAAGGGTCACCGGACCCGAAACACTTTTTTTTCCTTCACAGGTACTGCCCGAACTGCTGAGCTATTCCAGCAACTTTGTTTTTGTCCCCTTGTTTAAACGTGAGAGTTTGGGCCAGACAGCAGCAGGAGCCTTTTTACACAGGCATGCAATGTAGGGTACTGGCATTAATATGAGAGGTATTTGTGATGATGATGATGATATGAGAATGATGTCAGAGTCACATGACTAATTGGAACAATCTAGAAAGAGGCAGAAACTGTAGCCTTGTCTACACGTCCAATGTATATATATATTAGCCATAAATAAAAAGTCCTTGCTTAAAAAACCATGAACTCATGCAGCATACTTTTGAGAGAATGAACTGCCCAAATACTGACCAGCAACAAAAATATGGTGGCAGTGGAAGAGTAAAACTGAAGTTACAAAGCTAGCATTGAATGAGGAACTCAATGTTAAGGAAAGATAGGGAGAGAGAGCAATCTTTAATCCACTCTATATCATTCAAAATCAGAAATGTTCTCTGCTCAGTACAAAGGCATGCCTAAAGTTGGGACCGATCTTTAATGATAGTAGGAACTACAGACGCTGGAGGATCTGAGATGACAAGGTGTAGAGCTGGATGAACACAGCAGGCCAAGCAGTATCAGAGGAGCAGGAAAGCCAACGTTTTGGGCCTAGGCCCTTCTTCAGCAAGAAATTTCTGAAGAAGGGTCTAAGCCCGAAACATCAGATTTCCTGCTCCTCTGATGCTGCTTGGTCTGCCGTGTTCATCCAGCTCTACACCTTGTTATCATTGATCTTTAATGTTGGTGAAGTTGCTGGTTCAACAAATGCACAAATTAAAACTGAAGTGATTTCCCTCAATTGTTCTAGAATTTGGAAAATTAACAACTGAGAATCCTTATAGATTTAACTCAGTTAAACTAAGCAGAGGAACATAAGATTCAGCCAGTGGCCTCAGTGGGTGAAAGCCTTCTAAATTAGCCAAGAGCAGTTTATTTACTGTACATATTGGTACTGGCCAAAAACGTCTGGAGAGCTGATTACATTCATCACACCTTTCGGACACAATTGTTTTATCATATTACCTTCAAGAATTGAACTTGCCCCAGAATTCTTTCAGAGAACAGAGCTCAGCACAATAAAAGGAGTCAATGGTTAGTATGGCATGTAGATGACATACAGATACGTGGAAAAGAATCCAAACCATCCTGAGAGTCCCAAAGGATAAAGGCCAAATATTTTTATAAAATGGTGAGTTTGCCAAACCCAAGATTAAAATTCTTGGACATATTATTAAAGTCACAACAATCAAATTTGATCCACTACAGATGAAAGCTATGAGGGAATTTCCATCATTTAGGAATGTGGCAGCTCTTTAAAGGTTCTTTGCCATGATAAATCAAGTGGGCAGGTTTCCATTGAATTTGGGAGTGCTCAATGACCTTTGAGGCATCTTTTGAGGTAGAGTTAAAAATAGCGCTGGAACATGGGCCAGCAGAACATTTTCGAGAAGTTTGAGTAATGCCTCAACTCTTTGGAAATCCTAGAATACCACCTCCATAATCACCAGCTGTAGTGTAGCAGATGCATCAACCTCAGAGAAGAGGGGAATTGAATTTCAAATTAGCAAGGTTGCAGACTAGTACACTATGTCTCCACATCACGGTAAAGACAGAACGATGCTTTGTTGTAATGTAGAAAGAGTCGGCAGTAAGATAAGCAGGCTATGTTACAGGGCTACATTTCAAAATTGAAAATGATCCTAAAGCACAGGTCACTCTTTGGAACATGAAATATGTATCTAAGATGCTGCTCAGAATCCAACAGTTTGGTTTAGGATTCATGAAGCATCATTCAATTACTAAGTATGTGGAGGAATGTTATCAGAAGATAACAGGCACTTTCTCAAGAAAATCAAAAATACAACTGAAAAGGCGCGAGTAAAATATTTAGCAGCAACTGAAAAGAATTTTCAAGAGATTAGACAAACCCAAGAACTGGATAATGCAAATTTCAGATCTGGAAATATTGTCAGGCAGAATGGCCAGACTTCACATACAACAGTCGATCATTAGGCCACTATTTTGATCAAATCAAGCACCTCAGAGTCATTGTGAACTTCTAAGCCTTCAGTGAGAAACTAGTCACACTGGGAGGCCTTGAATTCAGGATTCCTCAAAAAAGTTTACCGATATTTAGGGATTTCAAACTGTCATACAAGGGCATACCAATCAGTCTGAAGGCTAAGTTTCACTCCTTGCATTTCTAACTGCATTCTTTGTACTGTTTAGAGTGAAAGGAAAAAAGAATTGCTACCACTTCCTTCTTTTCATAAAGGCCACAGCACTACCTAGGAATGGATTTATTCAAATATAAGGGAAAGATCTTCAACACAAACTTGCTCTTTTGAGGTATTGATCCTGTATACAGAAGGGCTTATCAATGTCAGATTTACAACTGAGTAAAAGATTGAGGATATGGCTGCCTTCTTTGACGCACACAATACAACCTAACTTTACTGAAAATGACCACACGAGAGTAATGTAGTACGAAGAAGAGTCGAGAGACCATCAGGCTTGAAATATCAACAACCGGCACAGAGCACAAACGCTGCAGCCCAGGGAGAGCCTATAGGTCAGAAACCAACAGAGGGGGAATATAATCACTGAAGAAACACCAAAAACAAGGTTATAATTTTTTTACAAAGATCATACTATCACAAAATAATGTCTTAATGTCCTAATACAGAAAACAAACAGGACCTTGGACTTATTACTCAGAAGAAGAAGGAGTTATACAAGTTCTCCAGCCATCCAGGAGAATAACATTCACACTGACAGATGGGACAGAACTAAATATTCTTAACCTCAAAAGGAGAATCGGAACCAGATCAGGAAACTTAGCCAACCCTGTGCTATCTGACACTTAGCGGGAAGATTCATAGAATGTAGTTATGAGGAGGACAAACACTTTGGGGGAGATGCAGAGTAGAGCATAGAACATAGAACATTACAGCATAGTATAGTAGAGGTCATTCAACCCACAATGTTGTGTCGACCTATTATCCTACTAAGATCAATCTACCCTGCATACCCGGCACTTTACTAATATCCATGTGCCTATCCAAGAGTCGCTTAAATGTCCCAAATGTATCTGACTCCACTGCCACCGCCAGCAGCACATTCTACGCACCCACCACTCTCTGTGTAAAGAATGGGGCTAACATCAGAAGTATACATAATGATGATATATTCATATGTCAGAGTTACGTGACTAAGTAGACAGATTTGTAAGGAAGCAAAAGTTCCAACCATGTGTGAAGATCCACATATAGCTGCAAAGAAAGAGCTGTTGCAATAACAACCACAGACTCAAGCAGCATGCATTTGATAACATAAATGGCCCCAAAACCTGTCTTCACAATTAAACAGTTGAGAGACAATGGAATGGGCTACCAAAGTGATTGAAGCAGAATCAATGTTAACCTTTGAGAGTTACTGGAATTTGTCATCAAAAAAAAGTACAGACACCAACATGGAAAGATTTGCTTCTGTGTAGTAATTTCTATGTAACCCTTGATCTATTTTATAAACACAACTAAGGTCAACATTGCTATGAGTTTTCTTGCCTTTTTAAGCTCCAACAATGCTGCTTTATTTGCTGCTCCTTCACTTTGCAACCCTGCTGCATTCAAACTAAGATTTATCACACACGCAGCAGCACCAGAACAGAACAAGACCATTCAGTCCAGTCGAGCCCTGGTCTGCCATTCAATTATATAATGGCTGATCTGTTTCTTTACCTTACCTATTTACTTTACCTACTTTATGGACGTTGCCCACTAAAAATCACCATCTCTTATTTTAACATAACCTTCAACAACACCTTCAGACTGTGGAACGCCTCACCTTCTGCACCCAGCACTCTTGTCTTCCTACTGATTTCGGGTCATTAAATTGTCCAACTACTTGTTCTTCAGGTACCCTGGATACTGGAGGTGTTGTGGGGGTGGGGAGGGAGTGGGGTGACATCACAAAACATGCCGTAATAGATCAGGCACCTGTTAGACAACCCACCTGATATCCTGGGGCCTGGGGGTTGCTGGCCAGGCCAATCTTCATTGCCTATCTCTAATTGCCTAGAAGGCAGTTAAGAATCAATCACATGACTGTGAGCCAGGGCTCACGCTTGGCCAAATTAGTTATGTTTTGCAGATTTCCTTGATACCTCAATGTTCAGAATTAAAAGCACAAAAGCTTTTTACTATTCCTTACTCTCATTCGCTCACATTGGAAGAGATAGATGTCATGAACATTGGGTGAGAACAGGAGAAGGCTCAGCTGTGATGCCACCACAGCTGAATAGCCTCTGCTGACAGTCCCCACCTAAGGCAGGAGCTCAGCGGCCTAATGGCACCTGTGAAGCTATATTCTGTTAATCAGTCAGCATCTACTTGGTGTCTCAGTGGTTAGCACTGCTGCCTCACAATGCCAGCGACCCATGTTTAATTCCATCCTGGGGTGACTGTCTGTGTGGAGTTTGCACATTCTCCCCGTGTCTGCATGGGTTTCCTTCCACAGTCCAAAGATGTACAGCTTAGGTGGATTGGCCATGGGAATTGCAGGACTACAGGGATAGGGTGAGTCTGGAAGGTCAGTATGGACCCGATGGGCTGAATTGCCTGCTCCCACATCAGAGATTCTATAAAAGCAAAGCAAGAAAACTTGGAAGGGAAACATAAGAAAGAACAGCTTTTCAAACTTGCTTCAGTAATGGGTTTCCGACTGACATGAAGCCTTGTCAAAGGCTCAGTCCTTTGTCGAACTGAGCAACTTTAATCTGTTTTTCATTAAAAGAATTGCAGACAGAGAAAATTCAGGGCACAGAATAGGAATCTAACATTATAAACCGACAGGTACTGATTTGTATATAAGTCCTTTCAATGTACTATTGGAGGTTTGCACTCGTAAATGGATGAACATACTTTTTTTATTATTAATTGGGTAGAGGATACTATAATAAACTTGAGCTGCACTCAATAAACAGTCAATTAATGGGCTAATCTCTGCATCTCTTCCAATTATAATTGCTCCGAGAGACAGAAGGGCCTTTTTTCTCATAATGTCAAAACGTGCCCCAGTAGCATCTGGATTCTTGTATATACAATAAAGGTGTCCACTTCTCCTCACATGTCCTGCCTGCCCATTCCCATTCAGTGCTCTCCCTCTCTGTCTCGCATAACGCTGGGGGCATGAAAGGCCCTTTTTAAGGTAAATAATTGAAATAATTAGTGAGATCTTCCAAGATACACAGGCTCCCCTTCAAGCCGAAGCTAAGGCCCGCTCCTTCTGTCAGAGTACAAATTATCCCCATATGTTGATGTCCATAGTTTTCAGCTATGATTTATTCATTATGTGTGGGATTGTGTGCCAAATGGCAGAGGCTGATTTCCGCGACAATGGAGCAGCCCCCATGAAGCAAATGCAGGAGCAAAGATTATCTCAATACTTAACCCTTTAAAGGTCAAGGTACAGGATTACACTGTTCAAATCCACACAGCTGTACTTCACGGAGAATGCTTTAACTCTGTCCTCCAAGACATGCCTTCAAGCAGATGCTGAACAAATTCTCAAAGTGGTTGTTCTTTTTAATATTTAAAGAAGTGCAGCTGACACGGTGATAATGAATTTGAAAGCAACTTTCCTTTGTTATCCATTTTCTCCCTCTTGTTTCCTGGAAGGGGTTTGGGAGGGTGAGGGGCGAGGGGTTTTAGGGATTGGAAGGTCAGTGTGAGCCCAGAAAGTCCCAGCAATCCTCCATCATCACACGTAGCTTGCAGTTGGTCGCTTGACCAGGTGGAAATTCGACTGAGAGCAGCACCACAGGCAAGTGGGCAGCACGGTGGCTCAGCGGATGGTGTTGCTGCCTCACAGTGCCAGGGACCAGGGTCGATTCCAGCCTTGGGTGAAAGTCTGTGTGGAGTTTGCACGTTCTCCCTGTGTCTGCGTAGTTTTCCTCCGGGTGTTGCAGTTTCCCCCCACAGTCTAAAGATGTACAGATGAAGTTGTCAGAGATACTAGGAACTGCTGATGCTGGAAAATCTGAGATAACAAGGTATAGAGCTGGATGAACACAGCAGGTCAGGCAGCATCAGAGGAACAGGAAAGCTGATGTTTCAGGTCTGGACTCTTCTTCAGATTTCTGAAGAAGGGTCCAGGCCTGAAACAGCAGCTTTCCTTCTCCTGTAATGCTGCCTGACCTGCTGTGTTCATCTAGCTCTACACTTTGTTATTATAAATGAAATGGATTAGCCATGGGAAATTGTCCCCAGTGTCCAGGCTAGGTGTGTTAGCTGTAGGGAAATATGTGGGAGGACTGGGATACTCTTTGCGTCTTCAGTACAGATTTGACTGGCTGAATGGTCTCTTTCCACACTACAGAGATTCTATGATTTTCAGCCAGATGTTGTCCTCAACCAGCTACTGAGGAAGGCTGGGAATTCCATATATTGCACCAATCCCTCGGCAAAATTCCCCAATTTATCTCAGTTCTAGATGGGAGACCCAGACTTGTCAAGTTTCCAGGTTTCCTTTCTTTATATAAGTGGTCACCACAATCCGACAAGCCCATATGCTTTCCTCTCATTAGAGAAAGAGAGAGAGAGAGAGAACTGGTTGTTGTTTAACCTGAGGGTCACCAAGCCTCAGGCAGGAGGAGAGGTGGAGAAAGACAGTACTTCATGGTAACCTCAGCTACAGCAGGAATTGACCCCACGCTAACAGTGATACTTGGTATTGCAAGCCAAACATTGAGCCAACTGAGCTAGCAGATGTCACTGTATATTCACCCCTTGGATTGGTCACAAAACAATTAATTTAAAATGGACACCTTTCCTTTTGTGAATGCCCTTCTACCAAACATACTGAATTCATTATCTAAAAGGAGCCAATTTAACCAGGCTTTCTAAGATAACTGAAGAGTAACCTTACCAGTTATGAATGTAAGAAGCAAATACCATAATGCATACACACGAATTAGAAATCAGAGTCCAGCCCAAGAACCAAAAGTGTCAGCAGAGATATGGATCAGTCTCTGAGTTACGTGAACAGTAGATTTTGCAATATTGCAGCCAGTATATTGTATGATACTGGCAGTATAGAAGTTGATAGGGCAGCAATTGATTTTGAGATACTTCACTTTTCAGATAAACTGAGATTCAATTGTACAGTTTCCTTTTGACAGTCACTGGCTTTTAGCACTCAGAGCATTACTCTGCATTTCCCTTTTTACCTACAGTGCAGAGGTGTTTAATACTTGTCTACAAGCTATGTCCTTTGCAGGGCACTAACGTTTTTTATAGCCACAGTTATCTTTCAGCTGTATGTCTTTTTATTTTAAAAAGAGACTATTGCATAAAATAGGATCTCATGGTGTTAGGGGGAATGTATTAGCTGTGATTGAGGAATGGTTAACATACAATTCAAAGAATCAGAATTAATGGGTCTTTTCATGTTGGAGAAGCATAAATACTGGAGTGCTGCAAGAATCAGTCATGGGATGTCAATTATTCCCATTCTATGTCAGTGTAATATATCTAAGTTTGCTGATGGTACCAAAACAGGTGGTAAAGTATGCCTCAGTAAAGACGTAAGGAATCTGCAAAGGGATATTGATAGACTGAGTGTCTGTACAAAAGCTAGGCAGCTGGATTATACTGTAGAAAAGTATGAGGTCATGCACTTTGATTGGAAGTATCAAAAGTTAGGCTATTGTTTAAGTGGAAAGAGAGTCCAAATGGCCGCCTCAAATTCTAACAGATTTGTCAGGCATGACTTTCCCTTGATGAAGGCTTGCTGACTCAGCCCTGTTTTACCGTCCACTTGTAAGTAGTCCACAACCTCATCCCTAATATTGGACTGTAAAATCATACCAATGACCAAGGTCAGGCTAGCCGGCCTACAGTTTTCTCTCCTCTGCTTCCCTCCCTTCTTAAGCAAGGGTGTTACATTAGCCATTTTCCAATCCTTTGGGGCTCTCCCTAATTCCAATGATTCCTGAACAATCCACCAATGCCATCCCCCCAACCCCCTCAGCTATTTTCTTCAGAACTCTGGGGTGTAGTCCAACCAACCTGGGTGATTTACCCACCTTCCGTCCTTTCAGCTTCCCCAGCACCTTCTTCTTACTGATGACCACTGCACTCACCTCCGCCCCCTGGCACTTGGAGTTCTGGTACATGACTGGGGTCATCAGTTTTTTTGCCATTTCTTTTCTCCCCGTTGCTACTTCTCCAGCCTCATTTTCCAGCAGTCCAACATTCACTCTTGTTTATCTCTACCGTTTATATATCTAAAAATCTCTGGCAATCTTCTTGAATATTACTAGCCATGTTACAGTCATTTTTTATCTCCTCCACCCTGATTTTTTTTTTAGTTGTGCTCTACTGGTTTTTAAAGGCTTCGCAATCCTTTGGCTTCCCACTCACCTTCACCACATTGTATGCTTTTTCTTTTGCTTTTGCACCATCTCTGTCTTCCCTTGTCATCGATAGTCGCCTCATCCTCCCCTTATTCTTATTCTTCTTCTTTGGGATGAATTTTTGCTGTGCTTCCTGAATTATCACCTGAAACCCTCACCATTTCTATTCCATTGTCTTCCCTGCTTGACTCTCTTCCAATGATCTCAAGTTAGCTCCTCGCTAACGTCTTTATAATTACCTTCACTCAATCGTAATTTGGTTATATCAGATTGCAGCTTCTCCCTCTCAAACTGCAGGGTGAATTCTACCACATTATCGTCACCCACAACCACCCTCCTCCCAAAGGGGTTCCTTCACCTTAAGCTCCCTGATCAAGTCTGACTCATTAAACTTCACCAAATCCAGAACTGCCTGTTCATTAGTGGGCTCTACCCACTATACTACTCTATACTACTCTATAACTGCTCCAAAAAACCATGTCACAGACATTCTACAAAATCCTTTTTTTTGCATCTAGCACCAGTTTGATTTTCCCAGCTCATATACATTTTGAAGTTCCCCATGATTATTGTCATAGAGCTTTTCTTATATGCCTTTTCTATCTCTTGACTTATATTTTTCCCCACAACCTACTATGGCGAGAAGGCCTACACATAACTCCTAATCGGGTCTTTTCTTCTTTGTAGTTCCTCAACACTACGCACCTTAATTCTACGCTTTCTGACTCTATATTACTTTTTGCTATTGACTCAATTTTATTTCTTACTAACATGACAACCCCACCCCTTCTGCCCATCTGCCTGTCCTTTCAATACGATGTATATCCTTGGATATTTAGTCCCGGCCCTGATTCCCTTACAAACCTGTCTCAGTGGGGCCTACAACATCATGTCTACTAAATTTAATCTGAGCTACAAGGTCATTCACGTTGTTTTGTACACTGCATACCTTTAAGTACAATTCTGCATCGACTGCCCCTTTCTCATGATTGTTCCCTTATCTGTTCTGCCTTAAGTTAGAATCCTGACCCTTTCCATGCTTTCTGTCTTACTTGCTCTGGATACTTTTTTTAACCTTCCCTGAGACCTTCCCCAACATAACTAGTTTAAAATCCTTGTGACTACCCTATTAAGCATTTCCACTAGGATCCTGGTCTCAGATTGGTTCAAGTGGAGCCAGTCCCGATGGCACAGTTCCTTCCCTTCCCAATACTGTTACCAATGCTCCACAAGTTGGAACACCTCTTTCCTGCACCACCCCTTTAGTCATACCTTTATTTCTGTAATCTTACCTTTTTGCCAATTTGTACACGGCTTGGGTAATGATCCAAAGATTATAGAGATTCTGTTCTTTAACTTTGAGATACTGTTCTTTAATTTTGTTCTTAATTCTTGATGTTAACTAAATAGGACCTCTTGCCTAGTCTTGCCTATGTTGTTGGTCTCAACAAGGACGACAACAACTAGATCGTCCCCTCACTGCACTCCAATATCCTTCCAAGCTGATTCGAGATGTCCCTTATCTTTTATCAGGCAGAAGACACATAATGGTGGATTCTCAATCCTGCTGACAAAGAATACTAACTGTGCCTCTAATCCTAGAATCCCCTACCACGACTCCTTTAGTTTTTGCTCCTTCCACATGAATGGCCTCCTGGGCCATGATAAGGTGATTAGTTTACCAATCCTCCCTACATTCCTTGTCCTCATCCACACAATGAGAATGGCCAACAGCTTGGGTTCCTCCAATGCTGAACTCAGGATCCCTCTACCTGCCTCATTTGTCATCACACCCTCCTGTCCCTGATCACCGGCCATAATTTGAAGTGCTTACGCTACAGAGTGTGGCTGTCTCCTGGAACACAGCATTCGCACAACTCTCCCCCTCCCTGGACTGATCTATCCCCTCCCTAGCTCCCCACCTACACTCACATTTACTGGCTCCATCCCCGCCTCATTAACCTGTCTGTCTCCTCTCCACTTATTTTCTCCTCTATCCATCTTTTATCCACCTCCTCCCCTCCCTATTTATTTCAGGATCCCCTTCCCCTCCCCCATTTCTAAAAAATGGTTTAGACCCAAAACGTCAGCCTTCCTGCTCCTCTGATGCTGCTTGGCCTGCTGTGTTCATCCAGCTCTATTCCTCATTATCTCAGATTCTCCAGCATCGGCAGTTCCTACTATCTCTCCCCCTCCTTGATTTGCCACAGTCTTTGAAGCTCACATTCCAGTTCATCAGCTGTGAGCTGGAATTCCTTGAATAACCAACACTTGTAACAGATGTGGTCATGGTTAACTGCAGGTCCCACATCATGCAGGCACAAGACATCACCTAGTCCCGCATTTCCAAGTTATTTAATTAGTTTTTCATTTGTATTTCTAAATCCTCTGCTGACCTTTAGTATGTAATCTGTAAAATGCTTCTTCAATTTACCTTTAATCTGAAAACAACAGGTCGTTAATATACAATGAACGGCTGAGGATCCTGGGATTGTATTCATTAGAGTTTAGAAGGTTGAGGGGAGATCTAATAGAAACTTAAAAGATAATGCTTGGTTTAGAAAGGGTAGACACTGGGAAGTTGTTTTCATTAGGCAGGGAGACTAAGGCCTGTGGGCACAGCCTTAGAATTAGAGGGGGTCAATTTAGAACGGAAATGAGGAGACATTTCTTCAGCCACAGAGTGGTGGGCCTGTGGAATTCATTGCCATGGAGCGCAGTGGAGGCCAGGATGTTAAATGTCTTCGAGGCAGAGATTGATAAATTCTTGATCTCGCAAGGAACTAAGCAATACAAGGAGAGTACGGGTAAGTGGAGTTGAAATGCCGATCAGTCATGATTAAATGGCGGAGTGGGCTTGATGGGCCGAATGGCCTTACTTCCACTCTTCTATCTTATGGTCTTATGACCTTAACAGAATATGTATTCCAATTAGCAGTAACCTACCAGCCAATGAACACGTTTCTTCTGTGATGTCACACTATATTTTCTCTCTTTCCAATCCCTCAGTCTCCACCCCCAAAGGCTCTTTTATCTCACTCTTGCTCTGTCTCCTGATGCCTGCTAAATTTGGGACAACACAGTGTGGAGCTGAAGGAACACAGCATGTCAGGTAACATCAGAGGAGCAGGAAAGTTAACATTTCGTCAAAAAGCCAACTTTCCTGCTCCTCTGCTGCCTGGCCATCTCTATTCCTCCAGCTCCACACTGTGTTATTTCTGACTGTAGCATCTGCAGTTCTTGATATTATCCTGATAAATTTGTAGCCTCTTCCTGTTCAGTTTCAGTGTCCTCTCCCACTGGCTACTCTTTCCCCTTTTGCCCTAAATTCCCTAAGACCTGATTTGGACATTAAAAAGCAGAAGTACTCATAAACGAGAGAAATGGAGGGACTGATCACCTCCTCCCCCTTTCACTAATCTCTCTGTTTCACCAAACTCTAGTTTCACCCTAATGCAAAAAAGCAGCAGCCCAGCCCAACCATCTGACCATCCCAGGCCCTAGTTTACACAGTTACTTGGATTATAGTCGACCTGGTTTCACAGGGAAACAAGTCAGGCACAGTATGAAAACAAACTGTCCATTCGCCATATCTGGCTGATTTGTGCTACCGCCAACTTAGACTTTGCCTCCTGCACCTTTTTAGCTGTGAAAGTTTTCAAGTGAATTCACAGCTAAAAGGAAATGGGAATGATCAAGTCAAATAATTCCTGAAGGCAAAAAAACAAAAGCGGATGAGAAAATAAATGTAACGACATATGTAGACTTTACAAACCGGCACTTGACTTTCATCCAATCTTATGTCACAGTGCACAGAAGGAGTTGCTATATAAAACTTTGGTGCGAAACATGCCTCAAGTTACTACAGATCAGCCGCTTCCAATAACCTTGGAGGGGAATTAAATTAAAATTAAATATCCACCAAACAGTAATAATATTTTCAAATGAAGTGATGATCAACAGCAATATTGTAATTATGAAAGATTGTGGAGGCCATAACTACTTTTAATCACATAATGATGCATACAGATTGTGCCTAATATTAAAAAGTAATATTCTAAGGGTGTTTTCTCTCCCAGAAAGCATGTAGAGCAGAGCTAGGATCTAGCACGCTAAGTATGGAGAGAGTGTCAGATTCAGCGTTACGAACATATTGCCATTATTTCCAGAACATCTCCCGATGCTGTTGTGATGGAATCTTCAATTAGCAAGACTTGTGACTTTTCAGAAGCTTGAATCACCCAATCTTTAGTTCTATACCTGCTCCCTCACTGTCATCAGTTAATGACGATCAAAACTCAAATAAATTCAAATTTGATCCATTGAACTTCATTCCACCAACGTGCTCAATTTCCAGCCTCTCCTCCCCACCCAGTGATACAGCAATGCACTTTTGATGTCATTCATCAATTAACATCAGTGATTCCATCTTGTGCTGAATATAGGGGGTATAGGACTCAATTAATAGGGGTCATGAGTTCAAAGTGAGAGGAGGAAAGTTTATGGGAGATAGGGGTGGAACGTTCTTTACACAGAGGGTGGTGGGTGCCTGGAATGCGTTGCCGGCAGAGGTGGTAGACACAGGCACAATAGTGTCTTTTAAGATGTATCTGGACAGGTATTTGGATGGTCAGGGAGCAAAGGGATACAGACCCTTGGAAAATAGGTGACAGGTTTAGACAGAGGATCTCGATCGGAGCAGGCTTGGAGGGCTGAAGGGCCTGTTCCTGTGCTGTAATTTTTTTGGTCTTTGTTCTATATACCAATAAAGATATATAAAACGAATCATAGAAACACAGAGGGAGGCCATTCAGCCTCTGTGCCTATGCTAGCTCTATGAAAGCGATGTAAGTTAGTCTGCTATCCCCAGCCCCCATGTTTACTTACTGCACTGTCAGCATCTTCTTCCTCAAATATAGTGACATTAAAGTCCATAGCACTGAAAAAAGCCCTTCAGCCCATCGAGTCTGTGCCACTCAAAAAACAAGCACCTAACTTTTCTATTTCCATGTTCCAGCACTTGGCCCATAGCCATGTAAGCCTTGGCATCATTAGTGCATATCTAAATATTTCTTAAATGTTAATTGCATCTGCCTTTGCCACACTTATAGGCAGAGATTTCTAGATTCCCACTACCCAGATATTTTTAAACACATTCCCTCTAAACCTCCTGCTTATTACTTTAAACCTAATTATGTGTCTGTTCCCTTTCTCAAAAATTGCTTTTGAATTTGCCTCAACTTTTAAGCAATAAACACTTCTGAAATCACTGTGAGCTTTCCTTTCCTGTGTTCAATTTTCTTCTTTTTAGAGTGTCAGTTCAAATTCCAGGTTCATTCCAAGAACTGGGGAATGGAACATTGCTTGCCCAGTCAGTATCAAACACTTCCAGATCAGGCTTAATATAAAGGAAATGTTCCCATGTCTTCAGACCCCAAAATAAGAGAAGATTTCCACTGTTTTCTGTGCTGGCACTTTTGTAGTCCTCAATTAATTCAAAACCAGAGGACAACTCCTCCCATCCACATCTTAGCAAGCAATTGGCAAATTACACCCCCAAGAGATACTGCAACAGGTCCATTCTTCAGATAGACCTCCTTACGCCATTGCAGAGAGGGATTATTCTGAATTGCACATAGTTTTAGTTGTGCAACCATTCTTATTGGGATTCATATTGCCATTCCTTTGTATCTTTATCCCAACACCATGAAAGAAGGAAAGGCAGAACTTTACCTCATTATTCTGAGATAGTCACAAACCTCAGCAGTGAAAGAAATGGATTGAAACTCTAATAATGAAGGAACAGTAAAATATCCCAATGTGCTCCCCCAAACCTCATTCTTTTCCAAGCAAAACTTAACACAGATAGATTTTATTTGTTTTGCTTTGCATTTCTTACAAAATTCAATTTTTCATCGACTCCTGAACACTATGGACCATAAAAATATCACTCACAGCCCTCATTACATGCAGCACTCTCTCCTCACATTGCTTACGCCATTAACCACACCACGTGACGGGCCCATTACTTGCTATAACATAACAGTGAATGTATCAGAATAAAGTATCATAACATTAACATTTACAATCAGAACAGGAAATGTGGCTGGTCAAAGACAGCCACTCAAAGAAACAACTTAGGTGGTCTTTTCATCATAATTCAAAAACCCAAAAACATTAAGCAGCCTCTTTCCTGTCAAACTGCAGGGGACTTATTTTCACTTCAGAATTCTACCTTATACATTTTATTATTTCTGAGGGGGAGAAATTTCAATGGTGATCGTCCACTAGCCAATGAAATATTTGAGACATATCTTTAGCTTTGTATTTTTTAAATAGTGCTACAGTTTGTGGCACTTCATGATTAAAAGTGCTCACAAGTCTGTGTGTGTGTGTGTGTGTGTGTGTGTGTGTGTGTGTGTGTGTGTGTGTGTGTGTGTGTGTGTGTGTGTGTGTGTGTGTGTGTGTGTGTGTGTATGTATACATATTGGTGTCTCTATACCAGATATATAAAATTCTTCTGAAGTACCCACAAATTAACAAGTCTTTGGAATAAAACATGACATTATAAAGGTCATTTTTGCTTTTAGACAATAAAATGATGGCCTTACCCTCTGAAGAAGAGTACTTTGGAACTTCGAAAGCATCCTACCTTGTGGATTTCTGATAGATCCAGATCAGAAGACTCCGGATGAAGATATTCGGTCACAGTAAGGACAGCTCCCTGCTGAGAGCAGACTCTCACTGAATTACAACTGAAAAATAAGAGGAAAAGTTGCAAGGTTGGCTACCAACAGAAAAGCAAATTAACACAACTTTAAAGCTCACGCTGTTTCACAGAAATAATAGATTGTCCTATTTTGTGTGGGATAACATTTGTTTATACCAAGATTAATTTAAATTGAAATTGTCCTCTTCTCAGAGTTCCTCATTCTACTGTTATTTTTACCTTGGGAGTTTGCTGCAATCTCTGGCAAAACAATTTCATTTTTCAGCTGTTGTTTTTAACAGTCAGCATCAAAAATAATGGATCCTAATGTGTGAAAATGAACTAAGTAAGCAATGAGGTTTACTTCAGAGACTACAGTCCTCCACGGAGAATGCTGCTGGGTAGTGAGATGGAATTATTTTGGTATTAAATAGCGGCACTTTGAGAGCAACTCACTGCCCCCCCCCCATCCCAAAGGCACAAGGCAATGTTGATCTGGCATCCTGACCGAGATGCTACTGGTGCCAGTCTTGCCCTTGCATCATCCCCTTTCAACTCTGCCCGATTCAGCCAAGTGAACTGCAGCTGGTCTCAGACTGAATGGATTGATGCATGAAAGCAATGATGTTTTTGGACGGGAACCCAGGCTCCATTCCTCCCCTCTGAATTGGACTAAAGGGCAGCAAGCAACAAAAGAAAACAAGACCTTTCATTACAATTTCTCACCATCCTGTGATCCTCTCTTCTTTGAAAAATTGACCGGCCTTTTCTCAATCTCCGTCAAGTGATGCAAACGCTCACCATGACACTGACCAACATAATGAGTAGGTTCCTCACCCTCCCATCTCTGTTTCACTCTTGCACAGCTTGGCAGAAGGTGCGTTGCAGGAAGCTGGAATGGGTTGCAAGGAGCAGTGATTAAAGTGAGGACACGAGGCTCATTTAAGGAACAGTTGGGTGCTTTAGCAGCGAAGAGTAGAGTTCTGGTTGCGTGAAACCAAATGGGCCACCTGCCTTCTTTGTCCAAACCTGTCTTGTGACCTTGTAAACTTGGCCTGACTCTCCCATTCCTTTTCTTCCAAACTGCTATTCCCTCATTACCTCTACTCCCATACGGGATCATTAGGAAGAGATGCCCTGAAAGAAATTAGGGAAAAAATAGACTGTGAATATGGAGCTTTAAAGAGACAGGATAGAGTAAAATTCCGTTAACCAAGCACAGAATCAATTAATTTCTAATTGTTCCTTTGTTATGTAGCCTATTCTTATGTCAGCCCAGCCAGTAAAGATGACACACCCCCATTAAAGGGCAAATGAACCTGAATTCTATTTGAAGATTGAATTTGATCTCAACTCCAGATGCACTCTTTCAATTGATTTTCAAAATAATTATTCACAGGTTCCGGGCATCATTGGCTGAACCATTATTTATTGTTTATTCCTGATTAGCCTGGAGACAGTAGTAGTGAATTATCTCCTTAGAAGCACTGCAGTCCTTCAGGTGTTAGTGCACCCATAAGACTGCTATGAAGTATATTAGACGATTTTGACTCAGCAACAGTGATGGAACAGCAGCAGAGCTCCAAGTCAAGACAGTAACTTGGAGGAGAACTTGGAGCTGGTGGTGTTCACATATATCTGCTCCTTTTTATCTACTCAGTCATAGAGAATGCAGGTTTGGGAGGCATTGTCCAAGGACCCTTAGAAAGCTTTTGCAATGCATCTTGTACACAGTACACACTGCTGCCACTGTGCGTGGTTGGTGGGGCTCAAATGTTGAAGGCGTCAAATCCAAATGTCCCACATTTCCAATTTATTTTAAAAGTACTCTTTCAATTACTGACTGATAGCCAACACTATCAGATAATACCAATACCAATGTTATACTACATCAGTGCAAACCATGATCTTGACTAGAATAAATGATGTATCAAACCTATTAGTGATTCTTTGAAATGACCACAGAACAGTTCATTTTAAGTATTTTTCATGATGTATATCTGGACTCCTATTAGCATATGAGTAATGCAAACCATGATTGGCAGGCATCTGAACAAAGGCTTAAGTAATGCCATGTACACTCAGAGCAAGGGGTTGATTTCTCTGTGGGATACAATTGAACTTGGTTTTCAAAAATGATGTCCATGGTACATGTATCCAGATAATATCCACAGAACTAAATGGAGTAGCCAGTGCAACTGTAGTTCGACCATAGCATTTCCAATTAGAGCTTAACCTTCCAGTCTAAACTTTCTATTAACTATACACAACCAAATAAAGCGTTCATCAGCATGAAAGGCTAATTTTACCCCCATGCTACCTGTATCTAAATGGACCCCCACATTTACAGGTTATTTGCGAGTTCTTATGGTTTTGGTAAAAATGTGCTATTGGCACTTTTTTGTAGTCACCTGAGTATTCAAAATTCTGCAGAATCAGGTGTGGCGGGTGCTGAAGACTCTGGGCAAATTATTTGGCCCTTAGACATGGTTTCTGCAGTAAGCATTTCTACTGAAATTGACCATGTCTAGTAGAATGAATAGCGGGTAAGAGGAATCAGACAAGATGCCAGAAGAGGGAGGGCGGAGAGAAAGCCTGTAGGAAGTTGCCAGGAAGTTATTTGTTATGAAGTATTCAGAGAGAAAATTTCAACATGAATGTCAGCACTAACTAATGTTGCCAATGCCTTCACTAAGGGGGTTACCAACGCTGAAATCCATCAACTGTTACAGCCACAAGTAGCTGAGATTGGTGGCAGAGGGTAGTCGTTGATAGGAAATGTTCATCCTGGAGTTCAGTTACTAGTGGTGTACCGCAAGGATCTGTTTTGGGGCCACTGCTGTTTGTCATTTTTATAAATGACCTGGATGAGGGTGTAGGAGGATGGGTTAGTAAATTTGCGGATGACACTAAAGTCGGTAGAGTTGTGGATAGTGATGAAGGATGTTGTAGGTTACAGAGGGACATAGATAAGCTGCCGAGCTGGGCTGAGAGGTGGCAAATGGAGTTTAATGCGGAAAAGTGTGAGGTGAATCACTTTGGAAGGAGTAACAGGAATACAGAGAACTGGGCTATTGGTAAGATTCTTGATAGTGTGGATGAGCAGAGAGATCTCGGTGTCTATGTGCATAGATCCCTGAAAGTTGTCACCCAGGTTGCTAGTGTTGTTAAGAAGGCATACAGTGTGTTAGGTTTTATTGGTAGGGAGATTGACTCTTGGATCCATGAAGTCATGTTGCAACTGTACAAAACTCTGGTGCGGCCGCACTTGGAGTATTGCATACAGTTCTGGTCGCCGCATTATAGGAAGGATGTCGAAGCATTGGAAAGGGTGCAGAGGAGGTTTACCAGGATGTTGCCTGATATGGAGGGAAGGTCTTATGAGGAAAGGCTGAAGGACTTGAGGCTGTTTTCGTTAGAGAGAAGCAAGTTAAGAGGCAACTTAATAGGGACATACTGGATGATCAGAGGGTTAGATAGGGTGGACAATGATAGCCTCTTTCCTCGGATGGTGATGTTTAGCACGAGGGGACATAGCTTTATATTGAGGGGTGATAGATATAGGACAGAAGTCAGAGGTAGGTTTTTTACTCAGAGAGAAGTAAGCATGTGGAATGCCCTGCCTGCAACAGTAGTAGACTTGCCAACTTTAAGGGCATTTAAATGGTCATTGGATAAACATATGGATGATAATGGAATAGTGTAGGTTAGATGGGCTTCAGATTGGTTTCACAGGTTGGCGCAACATCAAGAGCTGAAGGCTCTGTGCTGCGCTGTAATGTTTTATGTTCTATGTTCTATTATTGTTAGGAGTGTGAGTTGACCATGACAATGAACATTAATTCATCTGGCTCCTTCCAAGCCAGTGCTGGGAGTCTTTTCTCGCAACTGCCTTTCTGTATAAGGGTGGTCACTGAAGTTCTTTTTACAAAGTGCAAACTTCATTTCATTGTTTTTTTACTGGAGTGAAATAGGCAGACAAGGCAGAGTTTGCAGAATTTCCCAGGGCACTGAGTTCAATTCACTGCGTGGACACGTTTACTTATTTTTCCCTTTATTCATTAATGGGATGAGGATTTATTACCCGTCCCTAGTTGCCCAGAGGGCAGTTTAGAGTGAGCCACATTGCTGTGGGTCAGGAGTCACTCGCAGGCCAGACCTGGTAAGGATGGCAGTTTCCTTTCCTAAAGGACGTTAGTGAACCAGATGGGTCTTTTCCCAACAATCAACAATGGATTCACAGTCGTCACTAGACTCTTAATTCCAGATATTTTTATTGAATTCAAATTCCATTATCTACCGTGGTGGAATTTGAACCCGGGTCTCCACAGAACATTATCTGGGGTCTCTGGGTTAACGGTCCAGTAATAATACCACTAGACCATTGTCTCCTCTTGGGGCTTGCACCACTGCCTGCATTTTTATAAAGACAGAAACCCTCTCTATTATCATGAAAATGGTTGCAAAAGTCCAAATGTTTTGCGGGATATATGACTGAACAAACATTTCAATGTTTTTATCCATCCCATCCTCATAACCCCGTACACCATTGGGAATCAGAATCAGAATCTATCAAACTCCACCTTAAACATTCTGAAGAATTAGATTACACACCTATACCTTGGATTTTGCTGTGTTACATAGACTTGTTACTTAAGTTGACAGAGGGCATAGATGGAAAATCTCCAAAAGAAACACTGTATTAAAGACAGTACAAGGGCTAAATTAAATAGCCCTGATGGTGGGTTAGGGGTTGTGATATGTGATTATGCCAAGCCTGTTCCAAGTAGTTCAGGCAGCACAACATCTTCACATGTGTGAAGTCGAAGGTCTGTGACTGCACTCAAATGTCAAATTCCACCAACGGTAGCGCTAGCCTCAGCTGCTGCTCAAAGTGCACATCACTCTGGTCATCTGCAGCACCAGCACCCTTACATCCCATTCTGGTGGCGTACTTCACCCTCACACACTGCCACAAAAATATCCCAGATTGCACACAACGACTGCTATTCACCCACATCAGCCATATTACCCAAACCTATTGCATAATACTGACCGAGGCGAGTCCTCTACCAGGAGTTGAGCCACAAAAGACAACATCCAGAATCTGAAAAATGGAAGTATTTTGGCTCTACCCAGGAGGCCTGGGCTCAAGTCCCACCTGCACCCACATGCATTGTAACAATTCTGAACTGGTTAATTAGTTAATACCGGAACAGTAGTTTCGGTAATAGTGACCATGATGACTATCATCAGGTCATCTGATCCACTAATGTCCTGTAGGGAAGGAAATCTACTATCTTCACATGACCTGGCCTGCATGTGACTCCACTGGCTCTTAACTGCCCTCTGCTCTGAGCAAGCACTCAATTCAACACTCAATTAAGGACAGGCCATAAACACTGACTCACTACATATTCCCAGATCCCATGAAAGAAATTTTAAGAGTTAAAATTATAAGATTCTGTCCTGTAAATTATGTAATGAACCATGAGCCAGAGATGATGAACAAATGAAATTTGGTGCAAGATAGGAAATGAGTTAGCTTTGGTGAAATGATATTTTATTGTTGGACTGGTACAGCAATTTCCTTCTAGTCATATAAGTGGTTCCTACATTATTCCTCATCTTAACTGGTTAAAGTTAAAGCAAAGTTGATTTTTTTTCTTCCAGCACACAGTCCAACATGCATCTGCTGTAGTGCTTGGGTTTACAAGGTGGTGGAAGCAATCACTTTTTTTACTTGACCACATGATCAGAATGCTGCTCTTTTATTCTCTCTTTCAGAATTGTATTCTCATAAGCCTCTGAGGTCCTCAGTTTGTTCGTGTTCAGGCATGACAGGTGATGTGGCAACACTAAGCAAACATCAAACATACCCTGGACAATCAAAGCAATGTTTCACACCATTCAGTAGCCAGCCATGTTCTCTCGGGAAACATTAGTGCTGATTTAACTCCTAATTCAGTGCACAGTTAATTGTCCAACCACAAGGTTATACTGGGTGCAACAGCAATAGCAGATACCATGCCACGTTGTGATTCAATGTTCAGAATTACTATGTAGACAGTGATTTTAAAAGGGAAAAAACTGGGCTTCAACATAGTGTTATAATTTATGGGCTTTACTTAGAATGCTTGGATCATTGTGGATGCCTGTACACTGAAATTGGGAGAGCTGTTACACTTAAAATTCTTCCCTCCATTTCCCTCCATGAACCCACCCCCAAGCATAAGGGTAGAACCAATAATATTTGCATTTACTTGCCTGAACTAAATATGGCTCTGTATCTGTATCTTGAGCAGGGATGTTGGATCTGTACCTGCACAATGTAAAAGCATTTGGAGTCCATCCCTCAAGAAGGTGCGGGATATGTGGTCTATACCTGCACATGAACTGCAGGAACTTAGTATGGAGGTGCAGCAGGTATTTAGAATGGAACACTGGCCTGTATTGCAAGGTGATGGAGTACCTATGTAGGGAGGTTTCACTACAAATGTACAGAACTTTGATGAGAGAAAGTTTGCTCAAAAGATCATTTGAAATGCTGTACTACAGAAAGTTGTGAAGGCTGAGTCATTGAATATATTCTGATGTTATGGTCATTGCGCATAGCCTTATCCTTTGCTGAAGACCAAAATCAGACCCATTTCATATCTCTTCCCCATATAGATCGATGGTGCAGTTATTAGCACGATCCCTAAGTCAACTCATGTCAGATAAACAGCACATTGCCCCTGAAAATGTCTGTCAAGTTGTGGAACACACTTACTGTATAAACACATTCCTTCTTATTTCCAACCTCTCTCTGTATACTGTACACTATAGAGAAATCTGTACTTTTACATTGGATTGAAAGACAGTGTCAGATTTTTCCCAGTTGCTGAACAACTCCAGGCCAACATTGAGACACTTACTACTGCTCATCAGGAGCTGGATAGAAGCTTCCTAGGCCTCTTTTATTCAAGTGTGTCTTAAAGTCAACGGTGCTGTATATCTCATTGGGATGGATGGAACCCAGGTCGAAAAGGTCAAGTGAACAATACTCCATCTAGTTCACTGTGCGAGTCCAGTCCTCCTAAAGAACGTATTGACGAATCTGCTGAAAATGGCTCATAGAGAGACCTTAAGAGATGTGAAGAAAGGGAAGAAGGTAATATGACAAGTACTGGTAAATTGTTTTTTTTGCTGAGAGAATAAACTCAGTGCGGGCTGTCCTACTCCTAATATAACATATCTTTGAACTGTGGGACAGCTGCACAGAGCTGTTATATGACATGGAAAACGTTGTGAAATATTCAAGAGGCAATGTCTCTCAATCCCCGCAGGAATTGTGAGGAGTGTCTTTTCTTCTCCCAGTCTCTCGTCATGTTCAAATAACAAGTGTAGAGACGTGCGCTGCCTCGTGTCCCTATGTCTCTATGTCTCCTCTGAAGCATTCCTTACATCGCTTCATTATACACACTCACAAACAGCAGGTGTTCCTGAGGCCCAGATCATTAATATCGCAAACATTATCTAAATATGCGAATGTGTTGGCATTCTCTTTAAAGACACAGTATCCCCCTTTTGATGGTTTATATGCTGGCTGGGCTGCTGTGGAATTATTCCACCCTTGGACTCAAATCTGAACATTAGTCTCGAAAATGTAATCACACTGTAATACCTCATTTACATCCCAGCCTAGGGATAAGAAAGAAAAGATTACAGCGCAACCTCGTTATTACAAATCTCTCGTTATAACAAGCCTTTGCCCTGGTTCTAGTGGAAGCTACATTATAATCAGCAGAAGAGCTGCAACCATAGTAACAGGAGCCCCCGATACCAATGAGTGTTTAGCCACTCAATAATAAATCATGCCTCGTGACCCTCAGCTAAAAGAGTTAAACAAACTGCCCATCCACCTGTTTTTCTAAGCTTCTGTTATCTTTTACAGGAAGCTCATGTTGGTGTGTTTGTCTTACTCTTGGTATTCTGGAGGACTCAGAACTTCAGGAAGGAAAAAACTTCTCGCTCGGCCAACTGTCTGCCTCATAAACCTCCTTGTAAGGATGATGCCACTGTTTGTGCTGCAAATCAAATGGTAAATGAAGCTCTTCTGCATTGAAAGTAAGGTGAAAAGAGTATGATTGGTAAATTTCAATGCACATGAGGGCCAAGTACATGTAGCATGAAATCGAATTTATCTCCAACCGCAGGCCACAGCCAATGATTGGCTATTGCTGTCCTGCTTGACAAATTCATAGCAGAAAAGCCATCTCTTCATTCTCAAGGCAACACTAGGTACACCCTATGGGCTTGTTCTAAATATAATAACAAAAATCTGAGGATAGATTACCAACCCTCTCCACAATTAAGACTGAAGTGGCTTTGCAAGATACACCAGACCGTAAAGCAGAACATGGAGCTCATACAGCAAATTCTGCTCCCATTCCTGTAGCTCTTTTAATCCAAACATTAAACAAAGTCAGGATCCATTGACTAAGCATACTTTGGAATAGTACAGTGGGAGGCCAGACAGCCTCCTATGCATGAGCTGTGCAAGATCTATCCGAGCAGTCCCCTTCATTTTTCCATAGTAGAGATCTTAGAATGTAGAGTTCTGAGGAAGGGCCACAGGACCTGAAACATTAACACTGATGTTTCCTTCACAGATGCTCCCAGACTTGCTGAGCTTTTCCAGCAACTTTGTCTTTGTGCCTGATTTACAACATCCGCAGTTCTTTCAGTTTTTATCTTAGAATGTAGGTTCACCAGGGTTCCTTAGACAGTACGTTCCAAACCTGCAACCACCTCCATCCAGAAGAATAAGGGCAGCAGATAAATGGGAACACCACCACTTGCAAGTTCCCCTCTAAGCTACTCACCATCCTGACTTGGAAATATATAACTGTTCCTTCAGTACGACTGAAGGCCAAAATTCTGGAACTCCCTCCATGGCAGCACTCTGGGTGTAGCTACATCAAATGGACTGCAGCACTTCAAGAAAGCAACTCAGGACCACCTTCTCAAAGGCACTTAGCAATTAATATAACCTATGTTCCCATGTTTTTTTTTTCATTTCAGATCCCCAAAGCAATTAAACAGCTAACAAAGCATCTGGGTTTACTTCTATGGTCTAGAATTTGAAAATAGTGTAACAGCAATAAAATTACACAGGACCCTGGTCAGCCATGTTTAAGGGTACTAGGCGTCATGCTATTCAAAAGTCATAAAAGTACTGAAGAAAATGCAAAGTAATAATGAGGAAACATGAGAATTAGCAAGTTTGGGGGCACAGTCTGGTGAGCGCCTCAATGCAGTAGCTCCGCAGCAGGTTCAGAAAGGAACACTCCAGGCCGCTGTCACTCAGAGGACTGTCTGAGCTCAGGAACCTGCTCAGCGAGCCCTGTGGCACCAGCAGTCAGAAACTTCATCCTCATGCACATGGAGGAACAGGAACAGTAGAGAGGTTTGTGAGGCACAATGATGCTCATTACCCGGAATCTACAGCAATGCAGTGAATAATGCGGCAGCCTGTCTTCCTAGATGGACAGTTTGGCGGTTGCCATGGAGAGCTAGGCTCAGTGCCTTTAGCTTCTGCCGGAGAGACACACATACCTGCACTCTGTCAGCCTAGCCATTGGTCCTCAGGACCGAAGGCATGGTGACAAGGAATGGGGAACTGGCACACACTTCAGGTACTACTTCCCCAAAAGGAGGCAGGGCAGTACCAGAAAGCATCCAGCTGGAGGACAAACCACATTCAGCCTCCTCACTAAGGACCCTCTAGCTCCGCCCTACCTGCCTCTCCAACCCTTGGAACCAAACTTCCAGTGCCAATGAGCTCCAAAGGCACCCCAGCTGCAGAACAAGGGAGTACACTGAGACATAGTGGGAAGATGAGAACGAAGAAAACTTATTGTGAGCACTTTGGTGGCTCAGGTGACAATACTCTGTACATTAGTTTGCACCTTTTTTAATAAATGTCACTGCTGTCACCTTACATTTAGTTGTTAATCTCTCACAACATAGCCCAAAATGTTAATGTTCCAACATAATGCAGATCTTCGTGGCCACACATGCAGTGTGTTTGCCATGTAAGTTGTTGGGACACTGTGTGGGTGTGAAATTGACGTAAAAAGAATACAGTGAGATATCCACTTCCTTGACTGACCAGCAAGGCAAGGTGCCCATTTGTGTGTCTTTGTTCACTGGGTAAGTCAGGTCAGGGATGCTCTGAGTGTGCAGCTAGGCACTAAGTGAGAGTATGAGAACAGCCCTGAGGTGCAGCCTGGTCCAGTTTTTGAGCTAGTTCCCCATGCATGCAGGCAATGTAACCTTACAGCAGCCTTCCAATGCTTGGTGCCTGTGCACTCTGCAATGCCAGTCTGTTTCCAGAGCTCCCCGCCAATGTATCAGAGAGGGTCCATGGTGGTCACGAGGAGTTGGCAAGAGCTGGATGCCAGTGTTCATGAGCAAAGGACAGCTGCAGCTGGTGCCCTTGGATCGAGACCTACAATGCAGTTTGTTCGTGCACAAACAGTAATGTCCTTCACAGCAAGGAGTGAGTTGAATTTGCCAGGTACCCATGTTGATGTACGTATTGAGTTTTATTGACACCCAACTTGTTTGGTAAAGTAGGAAGGTTATTTTTAACAAGGCACTTAACAAGCAATGAACCCGCTGGTCAGCTCACCACTGCCTAATGAGAAACTTGCCATGAGAAAGCCAAAATCAATTTTGGCCTCACCAAACTTCAATGCCACAAATCTCGTAATAGCCTACATCGCTCAGGCTTTTATAAGCTTTCAATCATGGAAATATGTAATTACACTGTATGAAAATACTACAGGCAGTCCCTGGCTTGCGAATCAATTCTGTTATGAAGCTCATTCGCAAGTCAAATTGCTCACAAGTTGGAGCATAATGCAGGACAATTGGAAAGCAGCTGTTGTAAGTATGGAAATCTTCACATGTCAGATATTTAAAGCTGAACTCCTGTATAGGATCGCATTTGTAAATACAAAAGTCAGACAGTCATAAATTGGGGACTTCCTGATAAATATATTTGGAATTATGGTCTGCTTTTGGAGAATATGCAGTCCTTGTAGTCTTCAATCTTAATGGCAAAATGCCTCCCCATTTGTAGAAGCTTTTCTGTTTTTTGGCTGGTTTTGGTTCATTTTACCACCTCTCAATACTTTTCCCAATTGTCTCTGAAACCCATTTACATAATTCACTTTGATCAGCTTTCCAATAATTTGCTTCATACATTTAGGAAAAGAAGTGTGAAATGGAAAAAAAATAGCCAAAAAAGACAGGAGGATTTATTTATATAGCACATTTTGCAGACTCAAAAGAATGCAAAATTCTTTCCAATCAGTGAAATTCACTCCTCTTCATATTAAAAAATTCTGTCCAAATTCTCTTCTAATTTCTTCATCTTCACATTGTGCCTACAGATTTTAAATTGTTCATCTCTGTAAACAAACCATTTGGAGTGTTAAAGTTTAATATCTTCATAAGTGAGAATATTAGTTTGCCTTAAAGATCAAATCTAACTTAGAATATATAATAGTAGAGCACGGGAACAGGCCCTTCGGCCCACCATGTCTGTGTTGACCATGATGCCATTCTAAATTAATCCCACCTGCCTGCACATAGTCTGTATCCCTCTATTCCCTGCCTGTTTATGAGCTGAAATTTCTTTAAACTTTCCTCATAATCTGAACTCACAGAAACTGGATATCAACGTGTCACAGAGTCACAGTATTGTATGGCATAGAAACAGACCCTTCAGTCCAACTCCTCCACACTGACCAGATATCCTAAATAAATCCAGTCCCATTTGCCAGCATTTAGCTTATATGCCTCTAATCCCTTTCTATTCATTTACCCATCCAGATGCCTTTTAAGTGTTGTAATTGTACCAGCCTCCACCACTTTCTCTGGCAGCTCATTCCATACATGCACTACCCTCTGCGTGAAAATGTTGCCCATTAGATCCCTTTTGTATCTTTCCCCTTTCACCCTGAAACTATGCCATCCAGTTTTGGACTCCCCAACCCTGAGAAAAAGACTTGGCTATTTGCCCTGTCCATGCCCCTCATGATTATATAAACATCTATAAGGCCAATCTTCAACCTCCGATGCTCCAGGGAAAATGGCTGCAGCCTAGTCAGCCTCTCCTCATAGATCAAACCCTCCAACCCCTGCAACGTCCTGGTAAATCTTTTCTGAACTCTTTCAAGGTTCACAACATCTTTCCTGTAGCAGCGAGGCCAAAATTAAAGGCAGTTTCCCCCAAAAGTCTTCTAACCAATACCCTGCACAGCTGCAACATGACGTCCCAACTCCTGTAACTCAAACCCCCAATTGTGCAAAGAGTCATAGTGTCATGGAGGCCTATAACATGGGAATTGGCCTTTTGGCTCAACTTGCCCATGCTACTCAGTTTTCACAATTAATCTCATCCCATTTGCCTGTATTTGTTCCATATACTATGCCTATCCCATCAATGTTTTTACTTAAATCTTTCTTCATAACAAAATGTTACTCACTTCCACTAATACCTCTGGTAGCCTGTTCCAAACACTCACCTCCCCCTGTATGAAACAATTGATCCTCTGGTCTCTTTTGTATCTCTGCCCTCCCAGCTTAAATCTCAGAACTCAGAACTCAGAACAGTACGGCACAGGAACAGGCCCTTCAGCCCACCATGCCTGTGCTAACCATGAAGCCATTCTAGACTAATCCCATCTGCCTGCACATGATCCGTATGCCTCCATTCCCTGCCCGTTCATGTCTTTGTCTAAATGCCTTTAAAATATTGCTATTTTATCTGGTTTTACTACCTTCCCTCGCAGCATGTTCCTGCTACCTACAATCCTCAGTGTAAAAAACCAGCCTTATGCATCTCCTTTAAACATTCCCCTATCACCTTAAACTTCTGCCCTGTAGTATTTGACACTTCCAACCTGGGAAAAAGACTCTGACTATCCACCCCATGCATACCTCTCAATTTTATGTATTTCTATGAAGTCAGCCATCAGTCTCCAGCGCTCCAGCGAAAACAATCCAAGTTTGTCCTATCTCTCCTTCTCATCCAAGCAACATCCTTGTAAACCTGTTCTGCGACCTTCTCAAAGCTGCCACACCCTTCCTGTAATATGGTGACCACAACTGAACACAATACGCTGAATGTGACCCAACTGAAGTTTTATACAGCTGGACATGACTTGTTAACTTTATACTCAGTGTGCTGACCGATGAAGGTAAGTATGCCGTGCACCTTCCTTACGACTTTGTCCACTTGTGTCGCCACTTTCAGGGAGCTGTGGACTTGAATCCCAGGTCCTTCTGTGTATCAGTTCTCCACAGGGTCATGTCACTTACTGTATCCTTGTCTTTTGCATTTGACCTCTCAAAATGCATCACTGCACACTTGTCCAGATTAAACTCCATCTGCCATTTCCCCATCCAACTTTTCAACTGATCTATATCCTGCTTTTGACAACTTTCCTCACTATCCACACCTCCACTTTTTCATCCAAATCATTTATCTGTGTTATAAATCACAGAGGTTCCAGCACTGATCCTTGCGGAACAACTCAAGTCACAGACCTCCAGTCAGAAAAGCACACCTTTACAACTAGCCTCTGTCTGGGACCAAGCCAATTTTGTATTCAACCCACCAACTCACTGTGGATCACATGTAACTTAATCTTCTGGACAAGCCTACCATGACAGACCTTGTCAAGGGCTTCAGTAAAGTCCATGTAGACAACATTCTGTGCCCTCCCTTCGTCAATCATCTTTGTCACTTCCTCAAAAAACTCAATCAAGTTTGTGAGACAGGACCTCCCCCACACAAAGATGTGCTGACTATCCCTAATAAGTCCATTATTTTCCAAATACAAAGAAGGATCTTCTCCAGTACTTTCCCCTTTCACTGATGTAAGGCTCACTGGCCTGTAATTTTTCTGGATTATCCCTGTTGTGCTTCTTAAACAAAAGAACACCTATTGCTATTCTGCAGTCTTCAGTGACCTTGCCTCTGTCAAGGCTTCAGTAAACTCCTTTGCTTCCCTCAGTGTCCTGGGATAGATCCCATCAGGCCTGGGGATTTAGCTATTTTAATGATTTTCGAGACACCTAACACCTCCTCATTCTTAATATTGACATGTCTTAGATTATCAACGTAGAGTCATAGAAATGTACAGCATGGAAACAAACTCTTCAGTCCAACTTGTCCGTGCTGATGAGATATCCTAAATTAATCTAGTCCCATTTGCCAGCATTTGGCCCATACCCCTGTAAACCCTTCCTATTCATACACCCATCCAGATGCCTTTTACATGTTGTAATCTATGTCCTTGAGTTTTAGACTACCCTACTACGGGGAAAAACAGATGGCTATCTATCTTATTTACACCTCTCATGATTTTATAGATCTCTATAAAGTTATCCTTCTGTCTCCTATGCTCCAGGAAAAGAAGCCCCAGTTTATCTGAAGTCTCCTTATAATTCAAATCCTGCAGTCCAGGTAGCATCCTCACAAATATTTCTACCCTTTTTCTAGTTTAATAATATCCTGTCTATAGTAGGGTGACCGGAACTGCACACATACTCCAAATAAGGCCTTACCAATGTCTTTTACAGCTGCAACAAGACACCCCACTTCCCATTCTCAATGCTCTAACCGATGAACGCTAGCTTGCCAAAAGCATTCTTCATCATCTTGTCCACCTGTGACTCCAATTTCAAGGAGCTACCTATGGTGCACTGATATTTCTTCCAGGCTATAGAGCTCAAAACGATATTGAAGAAACCAGAATGAACCTAACCTGAGCCTTATACAGCAACACACAGAGACAATTTAATTGTTACTGATTCTCACCTTTGTAAATTCTGATAGATTTGCTAATGCTTCATTTAAATGAGCCTGTTTAACACCTTCTTATTAACTTCTTCTCGACTCTAACCCATATAAGTAAAGGATATGTCACAAGAAGGCTGCAAAAGTTACAAGCATTGTTGAAAGATAAGTTGACCAGAAAATGTCACCAGGACCAGCCAGAGCAGTGCTTCACAGCTGAATATTTATAAGAACATGACGTTCTCCTGATTGTGAAAAATAGAAAATACAGTTGAAAGATTTTTATTTTAAATCACAGAACTTGAATTCACCACCCACCAGAATGATATGAAACTTAGAGTGGCCTGCCTCTTTAATTCCCCACTTTGCTGTCAAGCTGATATCTCTGTCCTCAGCTTACTGCAAAGTTCCAGTTTACTGCAATATTCCAATGAAGGTCAAAACAAACTTGGGGTTTAACATCTTTCAATTAAGGCCTTCCAGACTCGACACTGAGTTCAACAACTCTGTTCCCTTTTTTTGCCCATTAGCTTTGCATATGTTGGTCCTTATCATGGATTCGGAAGACAACGGACCATTATTATGCCAAAACGTGTTCCCTCTTAGCACATTTTTCTTTCTTTACTTATCAAATTACCATTTCATGTGATCGTAAAAGAACTGCAGATGATGGAAATCTGAAACAAACACAAAAATTGCTGGCAAAATTCAGCAGGTCTGGTAGCGTTCATGGGAAGAAAGTAGTGTTAATATATTGTGTCCAATGACACTTCATCAGAGTTGATGAATTCCTTTTGGCTCTGCCCTATTCGTTCTTTTGAGCTTTAACGTCTCCTGTTTTCCATACTTCCATAGAAATTCACATTTATCTGTTTCCCACCTTCCCCTGTTTCACAGCATCGAACCTAACATATTATAATTTTTCCCAGTTCTGATGGAACCTCAGTCATCATCTACAACTGCCAGACCTGGTGTTTATTGCCAATGCTTACTAGCTTCCAGTATCCTCAGCATTTTGCTTTGTCCTTTTGGATTTACTTTTGTCAGTATAAAGCTGACTCAACCTGCAAATAACAGACAGGCAAAATGCATGGTATCAATCCAAGGTGAGAGCTGAAAGACCTAAGATGGTTACAGGTGCTATAACTGGTTACAACAGGTCGATTGAAGATAAACATTGGCTGTGATTCCTGGTCTTGGCTGTCATCCTTTGACCACAGCTGTATCCACCTGGGACAGTTAGCAGCACTTTCAAGAGAGAAATAGAGCAGCAAGGGACAAAATTGCAAATTAAGTAGCTTATGTGCGATTTTCTCGGTGGTTGGCGTGTGCCGCAGATCACTCATTTCCCTTATTTTCACTTTGTCAATATTCAAAAGACTTACATTTACATATCACCTTTCACTACTTTGGATCATGGCAGCCAAATTGCATGTAGCAAGCCCCGACAGACAGTACAACTTGCTTCAGTGGTGCTGACTGTGGAAATAAGTGTTGGTGAAGACAGCGGAGATAGTTTGACTGCTTTTGTGTGTAATATTGGCGTGGGATCAATTACAGCCAGCTCAGACAGTAGGCTGTGCCTCAGTTTGATGTGTCATCTTAAAGTCAGCATTTCCAAGAATGCACAGCACCTTGGTAATATTTTAAATTTGCTTTTAATTGTACACGGATGCACGCAGCATTAGCCATGCCAGCATATACTGAATTGTCCAGAGGGCAGGTGAGAGTCAATCAGATTGCAGTGAGTCTGGAGTCACATGTAGGTCAAACTGGGCAAGGTTGACAATTTCCTGAAAAATGATAATGAACAAGAATTTTTTTCATGATATTCTACAGTAGTTACATGATCACCGTTAGGCTATCTTGCTGAATTCCAGATTTTAGTTGATTTCAGAGTTCCCTGTTGACCACTGTGAGATTTGAACCCGTGTCTCCAGAAAATTATCTTGGATTATCCTGGTCCTTGAAGTACTAGCTCAGCGGCAATACCACAAGGTCACCACCACCCCGCTAATGCCTGACCTGCGTGTATAAGCCAAAAACAGAAACTGCTGGAGAAACTCAGTAGGTCTGGCAGCATCTATGGAGAAAAAGCAGAGTCAACATTTCAGGTCCTTCTTCAGAACTAGCTTTAGACCATAAGACCATAAGACATAGGAGTTGAAGTAAGGCCATTTGACCCATCGAGTCCACTCCGCTATTTAATCATGGCTGATGGGCATTTCAACTCCACTTACCCGCACTCCTCTTATAGCCCTTAATTCTTTGGGAATTCAAGAATTTATCAATCTCTGCCTTGAAGACATTTAACATTCCAGCCATCATTGCGCTCCGTGGCAATGAATTCCACAGGCCCACCACTCTCTGGCTGAAGAAATGTCTCCTCATTTCCCTTTTAAATTTACCCCCTCTAATTCTAATGCTGTGCCCATGGTTCCGAGTCTCCCTGCCTAACGGAAACAACTTCCCAGCGTCCACTCTTTCTAAGCCATACATTATCTTGTAAGTTTCTGTTAGATCTCCCCTCAACCTTCTAAACTCTAATGAGTACAATCCCAGGATCCTCAGCCATTCATCGTACATTAAACCTACCATTCCAGGGATCATCCGTGTGACTTTCTGCTGGACATGCTCCAGTGCCAGTATGTTATTCCTGAGGTGTGGGGCCCAGTGTATATAAGGCTTTGGACTGGGATTCAAATCCACTACTTTTGGAGTCAGAGAGGTGAGAATGTTACATGTAGGACTAAAGGAGTCCATCCAGCTCATTAAGACTGCTCTGCAATCTAATGAGATCATACCTAATCTGATAATCCTAAAATCCACTTTCCTACCTTTTTCTCTTAACCCTCATTTCTTTTACTTATTAAAAATCTGTCTGCCTTAGAAGGGAACCACCAAATGGCACCCATGCCTTCACCTGTCTTTTTTTTTCAAATTAATTCATGAGATGTGGGTTTTGTTGGCGGGAACAACAATTATTGTCCACCACTAACTGTATTGTGAAGGTGCTGGTGAGCTACCTTCTTGAATTACTGCAGGCTACTTAGCATAAGAATACACATAATGCAGCTTTTTGACCCAATGACACTTTGGGAATAGTGACAAATTTCCAAGTCAGGATGGTGAGTGCCTTGGAAGGGAATTTGCAGATGGTGGTGTTCTTACATTTCTGCTGCCCTAGGTGGCATGGCTGTGGTTGTTATTAATAAAGGAAATTCCAGAACTTCACATTGAATTTGTGAGAAGCACAGGAATTTCCTCTCTAATCCTTCCTCACCATCCGTTTCTCGCTCCTCCGTTATGATAATCCTTGAAACTTGCTTCTTTGAGGAAAGCTATTTTTATCTTGCCTGAATAACACATTACATTTCTTAGTATTAAATTTCATCTGATTAGTTTCTGCGAAGTACCTTGGGACACTTTATTACATTAAAAGTGCTATATAAATGCAAGTTGTAATTGTTGCTCAATCTGTAGAGGAGACCTCAAGTATATGAAATGGATCACCACTCCCTGTGTTGTGCGGGGTCTATGGAAGTGTACCTCAAAAAGCCACATGAAATCAATAGATTGAAAATCACCATGTTATGTGGTTGCATTTTCTCTGTGAACCTCTCGCTGGTGAAATCGTGGAAGCAATTTCATGATTCAATTCCATGGGCTGGAGGCCTGGAACAGAGTAGGGATGGCTTTTAGACTTGTTTCTGACACAGGCAGTCAGAGGTTTGAGGGGCCAGTCAGACCATGTGTAGAAGATTCCTGCACTGGTCTACTTCATGTAGTGCTTAGCTGTTTATCTGACTGTAATGTTTATCTTTTAACTATATCTTATTTCTAACTTATGCTATGAATCTTTGTAAGGTAACACAACTTTCTTTTCCTCTTTATTCCTCCTTTGCATTTAAAATTCATACCTAGCTAGTTTGTACCTAAGATAGTGTCATGTGGTATGAAATTAGATCTTAGAATCCCTACAATACGAAACAGGCCCTTCGGCCCAACAAGTTCACACCCACCCTCAGAGCATTCCACCCAGACCTATCCCCACATAACCCACCAAATCTAGTCATCCCTGAATACTATGGGCAATTTACCATGGCCAATCCACCTAGCCGGCACATCTTTGGACTATGGGAGGAAACCAGAGCACCTGGAGGAAACCCACTCAGACACGGGGAAAATGTGCAAAATCCACACAGACAGTCACATGAGACTGGAATCAAACCCGGATCCCTCATGCTGTGAGGCAGCAGTGCTAACCACTGAGCCATGTGCCACCCTAAAAAACACAGGGTGCAGAACAGAACACCACGTGCCTGTCGTGAATAGGGAAGAATGGTTTCAATCCATCAATCTCTGTGTTATGAGCCTAGCACGTTCCCACTGCGCCACTCTCATGTAAGTTGTTCACCATACTCTTGTGTTTCTGTACTTGAGTACGCATGACAATAAAACTTAATTCTATTTTATTCTATTCTATTTTAAATATGCACTGCACATAGCTCCATTTGTGGGAGAGCTAATGATCTTAGACTTAACACATGTCCAGGCTACCAGGATTGAGTATTTCCAACAAAATCCAACTGTTTCAGGAAAAGAACTTCACAAAACAATCTCATTTTGGGACAATGATAATCAATTAACGTCAAAATTGATCCTTCCTTTTATTTGGCAATGAACTGAAAAATCAGAGGGTGGGTCCGCACATTTCTAGTCACAGACTCACTAACGTGATTTGGGTGTTGCATCAGTTAGCTTTTTGTCCACTCCTGCTCAGCTAGGAAGTATTGGGTTCCCAGCTTAAATCCTGGTGTCATGGTTCAAGGTCTGGGCAGTCATGAATAACACAAAACTACAGTTTCCAACTACCTCTGTTCACTAATTCTTGAACTTTTCTCTTCAATAGGTGAAAACCTCTTTCTGCATTTTATGCAACAATGGTTAATAAAAGTTGCAAAAGATTGTCCAAAGGGGAAATTGCCTTAACAGCACCATAGACTATAATATTGCCTTTCCAAAAACATTTTATTTATTTATTTTGCATTTTAAGAAAAAAGAGAATGCAGCTACCAATTCCCAGATCGGCAGTATATTTATTAAATGTAATATTTTATATCTTCACAGTCAGAGTTGACATTATCATTCCTTTCCTATTTCAATAATAATAATGTCTAATATTCCATTCCTTGACAGGAGCTAATGGTTTCTTTTATTATAAGAGAAGCTCACGGAATTCACACAGTATGGAACAAAATGAGCTGTTTTTTTTAATGTTAATTCCATTCACGATATAGACTTCCCTTAAGTCACTAACAAGCTAGGGGATGATGAAATTGCTACTACTACGAGCAGGGAAAGAATAAAAAGATTGTAATTATCCTTTTAACATTTTCTTTATGTTTATTTTGAAGGAGTTGATAGCCTTTATTCTGCTGCTGCCGATATCAATGTCTAAGGAAAAAGAAGTAACTGGGATATTGTCAAGATATATTTGGTCCTCATGAACTCATATTCCATTTAGGTTGAGCTGTTCTGTTTTCAACACATAGGCTTACCTTATTGATTCAACAAACCAAGGATGAAAAGACAAGAGAGGCAATGACAAAGAAAAATGTGGAGTTAAGGAAAGGGGAAACCATGAGAGACAAAATGAAAACAAAGTAAAAAGATTAAGAAAGTTTCATAGGTAATAATCTTTCTGGCTCTACTTTAACTTTGTCAACATGACAAATGAAGATCCATGTTCCCCCAACACCTTTCTGGACAATGCTAGATAGCCAGATATGATTTGCTAAGTAACATCCTTTACACTTGAGATTCTTGTCTTGGGTTATGGACTAGATCAGACCCCCTCAGAATATATTAAGACGATAGTCTATACCCCAATATTTTTATTATTTTAAAGCTAAATGTAAGGTATTATGTTTCAGATGAAATTTGATTGGTCAGACTACCAGATTAGAAGCAAAACACACTTCATTCTTACACTCTAATTAAAATACAACAAAAGAAGAAAAAATAAAATAATTGACTTAGCTGTGACTTGATTAGTAAATCTATCAGCACAATAGATTAGTTAGATACTAAACTGTAATTGTTCCAAAATGGCAACATCCCATAAACACACCCTTGGCAAAACCAAACTCAGAAAACAGGTTGTCTCACATGCAACTCAGCAGACCAGGAGAAAAATCATCAAGAGAATTCTGAGAGAGTGTGGCAAGGAGAGATGTACTGCAGCAACAGACCCAGCAACAACTGCTCTTGAAAAAGATAAGAAATTAAAAATCCAGGCTCTTTGAGCATCTCCACCCACTCATGCTTCTGTTGTTCTAACTTTTAAAAGAAATACCCAAGCCTTCATAAATTGTTTTATCTTCTCATAGACTGCCTGGTCCATGTTTCCCAGTATCTCTATATAAAAACAAGGAACAAAACTATTCTCATAAACCATAGTGTCATTACTCTTGGCCAAGCTGATATGAAGATGTTACAAATAAGATTTCAACTTATATGCAGGTAAAGGAATGTCAACTTAATTCCTTCATCCACGAACAGAAATTGCAATCTTCCCTCAAATCATCTAAATCGATCCTTCATTTACCCAAGGTAGACTGTTGATTGCTTTTCACAAAAAAATTCTTCTTCACTGGCTGTTTGCAGCTTTGAGCCTTTACTGCCTTGCTCCTCTCAGGTGCTCGGAAATAATGTTTCAGGTTTATTTACCATACTGTTTGATGTGTACCTTGGTGAGAGGACCTCTCAATCAATTTCTTTCAAGGTTAAAAGAAATCTCCAACATTAGGCAACTAGGAAAGGGGCCATACTGGATCTAGTACTGGGGTCAACATTTCAGTAGGGGAGCTGTTCAAGAATAATGATCACAATTCAGTGAGCTTTAAGGCACTGATGGATATATGCTTAGTTGTCAGATGACGTTGTTAACTTTGGGGAAGGCTAATTACAACAATATTAGGCAGGAACTGAAGACTGTAGATTGGAGGCTGATGATTGAGGGCAAATCAACATGTGGTGTGTGGGAGGCTTTCAAGTGTAAGCTGTTGGGAACTCAGGGCCAGCACATTCCTGGAAGGATGAAGGATTAGTGTGACAAGTTCAGGTAGCCTCGGATAATGGGAGATATTGTGAGCCTTGCCAAAACAAAAAGGAAGCATTTGTCAAGGCTATGAAGCTAGAAAAGCACGAAGCAAGGGTGGAATACAAGTTTGGTGAGATCAAAAGGGAGGATGTATTGACGGTCTTGAAAAACATTAAGGTAGACAAGTCCCCAAGGCCTGATGGGATATACCCCAGAATACTGAGAGAGGCAAGGGAGGAAATTGCTGGGGGCTTGAGGGAAATCTTTGTGCTCTCATTGGCTACAGGGGAGGTCCTAGAGGATTGGAGAATAGCCAATGTTGTTCCTTTGTTTAAGAAGGGTGGCAGGGATAATCCAGCACATTACAGGCTGATGAGCATTACATCAGTGATAGGAAAATTATTGAAAAGGTTTCTTTGAGAAAGGATTTACTCTGATTTGGAAATAAGTGGCCGTATTAGCGAGAGGCAACGTGGTTTTGTGAAGGGGAGGTCATGACTTACTAACTTGGTTGAGTTCTTTGAGGAAGTGACGAAGATGATTGATATGGGTAAGGCAGTGGATGTTGTCTACATGGACTTCAGTAAGGTCTTTGAGAAGGACTCTCATGGCAGGCTGATACAGAAGGTAAAGTTGCATGGGTTCAGAGGTGAGCTTGCAAGATGGATAAAAAACTGACTCGGTCATAGAAGACAGAGTGTAGCAGTGGAAGGTCACACTTCTGAATGGAGGGTATGACTAGTAGCGTTCCTCTGGCATCAGTGTTGGGACCTTTGCTATTTCTAATGTATATAAATGAATCAGAAGCAAATGTAACTGGTTTGATTAGTAAGTTTGTGGATGGCACAAAGGTTGGTGGAATTGCAGATAGCTGTGAAGAACATCAAAGGATATAGTTGGATATAGATTGGTTGATGACGTGGGCAAAGAGATGGTAGATGGAGCTTAATCCAGAAAAATGTGAGGTAATGCATTTTGGAAGGTCTAATCCAGATGGAAAATACACAGTGAACGGCAGAGCCCTTAAGAGTACCGACAGGCAGAGGGATCTCGGTGTACAGGTACACAGGTCAATGAAAGTGGCAACGCAGGTGGAGAATGTAGTGAGCAAGGCGTATGGCATGCTTGCCTTCATTGGCCTGGGCACTAAGTTCAAAAATTGGCAGGTAGTGTTGCAGCTTTATAGAACCTTAGTTAGGTCACATTTGGAATATTGTGTTCAATTCTGGCCTCCTCACGACCAGAAGGAGGTGGTGGCTTTGGAGAGGGTACAGAAAAGATTTACCAGGATGCTGCCTGGTATGGAGGACATTATCTATGAGGAGGGGTTGGAGAAACTTGAGCTGTTCTCTCTGGAACAATGGAAGTTGAGAGACGACCTGACAGAGGTCTACAATATTATGTAGTGCATGGACATAGTGGACAGTCAGAAGCTTTTTCCTGGAGTGGAAGAGTCAGTTACTCGGAGGCATAGGTTTAAGGTGCAAAGGGTTAATTTTAAAGGTGATATACAAGGGAAGTTTTTTACACAGATGGCGGTGGGAGCCTGGGACTCACTGCCGGGAGAGATAGTGAAAGCAGGTACTATAGTGACTTTTAAAGGGCATCTTGACAAATACGTAAATAGGATGGCAATAGAGGGATACGGTCCCTGGAAGGGTAGGGGTTTTTAGTTATGATGGGGAGCATATTAGTGCAGGCTTGTAGGGCTGAACAGCCTGTTTCTGTGCTGTAATTTTCTTTGTTCTTTGTTCCTTATTCAATGTGCTTTCCCAATCGGAAGGAGGCAGAGCTATGGCATGGAGCATGAAGAGATAAGGGTGACCTGAGGATGGTACTTCGAAGATCTCAAGAAACAATCTTTTACATCATGGGGTGTGGGCGTCACTGACAAGATTGGCTTTTGTCATTGATCCCTAACTGCCCTTGAACTGAGAGTGACTTGTTCAGACACTGCACAGCAAATGTAGGAGCTAGCCATGTCATTGTGGGTTTAGAGTCACATCCAGGCTCGCAGATAAGGACAGTAAATTTTCTTCCCTAAAGGACATTAGTGCGATAAGTAGACTGATACAACAGTCGCTAGTAGTTGCATGGTCACTTATCAAGACTAGATTTCAATTCTAGATTTAATACATTGAATTTAAAATTCCACTGGTTGCAGTGGTGGGACATGAATCCTTGACTCCAGATTATTGGCCTGGACATGCAGATTACTTGTCTAGTGGCATTATTACCACTTCACCTCTTGATTGTTCTGCTGCTCAACAAGGTTTTTATTGCTGTGACTGTGGTGTTTCTTGCTCACCCCTATAATCTCTGACACCCTTATAATCACAAATATGTTGATCTTACTCTTGAAGATAATCGGTGATCCAAGCTTCATAAATTCAGAGAAGAAATTTATCCTCACCAAGAAGTCTCTTCTTGTTAAGCTGATCTGAATTTAAAAAGTGGTGAGATTGGGTGTGAGAAACTCTTGGGTTTTTAAGATGCAAAATGACCACCAGATCTCCCAACAATCAGGAAACTGATTGGTCGCTCATGGGTTGTTGACAGCTATGAGAAACCAGGCCGAGGCAGATCCAGCTGACAAGTGCTGTTGGCCAATCGGAGGCTGGGATCTCCAGGGCTTGACAGTGCCACAAGGAAGGCTGTAGCTGCAGCAGATACCACACTTCCCAACTCCCATGATGGAGGGTCACCTGCATTAAAAGCAACTGCGATTTGGTATTGGCGAGGGGTGGATTTGTGAAAGATTTGGAAACTCAGGGGCCATGGCGTTTGGAAGCTCAGTGAGAAACTCACCTCACCACTCAGCAAGGTGAGGGCGGTAGAGTGGCTCAGTGGTTAACGCTGCAGCCTCACAGCACCAGGAACCTGCGTTCAATTCCACCCTCAGGCAACTGTCTGTGTGGAGTTTGCACATTCTCCCCGTGTCTGCGTGGGTTTCCTCCGGGTGCTCTGGTTTCCTCCCACAGTCCAAAGATGTGCAGGCTAGGTGGATTGGCCGTGCTAAATTGCCTGTGGTGTTCAGGGGTGTGCAGTTTAGGTGGGTGATCTAAGGGTCAGTGTGGACATGTTGGGCCGAAGGGCCTGTTGCCACACTATTGGGATTCTGTGATGCTATGTAGCGATTTACTCCCGTCTTCAAGATGTGCCCAGGCAAGCCTATAATCGCCAATTCTGCCTTGATTCAAACAACGGCCCATGTCAAATTGAATTCGCTCCATTGTCACATGCAGCCAAATGAGTACAGTGAAAAGTTTACATGTCACCACGCTTATATGCAGTATCATCTCAGGTACAGATTCTTAAAAGAACAAATTCTGAGGAAAAAAACAAATTAGAGAAATAAAGAAACTAAAAGTCCAGCATTACAGATCATGGGAATATTTTTTAAAAAAGAAATAAAAAGTTCAGTACAACTGTCATTCCAACCCAGTCCATGCCAGTACCTGAGCTCCAATAACTGGAAGAAACGCCTTCGCCACCTCGCTGCCACCTGGGCCACACCCACCAACATAGGAGCTGACATTCTTTAGGCATCATCTCTTCACCACTGGCCCTCCGCACTGATGCTACTGAACCCACATTCACCCTGCACCCAGGCAACCCACTCTAGTCATAACATACCGTCGCTGCTGTCTCACCAGTGACAGGAGTCCTCACTGTGGGCACACTGCAACCAGGAGTCCCTGGCTCCCCTGCCAGGCCCAGCCACTGGCATGCCAAGAGTCCAGCTTCAGCTGCAGATGCCACCTTGGCAGCGGTGCCATCTTGAAGAGTTAGCTGCTGCGGGAGCGACGTCCCCGATTACAGGAAGTGTTTCGATACCGCCACTGCAGCTGCCACCAGTCCTGAACGCCAGGAGGACATCCTTGTTGCTGCTGTCACTGCCTCTAATAGTCGGGAGAAACCACATCCGTCACTTCACATGTGGCCTGCTCTCACTGTCATGTCAATGCTGCCCACCAGCCTGCCACAGAAAAGAAGACATAAAAAGAAAAAAAAAGGAGATAAAAATCAAAAGAACAATAACAGAAGCAAAAGTTGAAAAAAGGAAGGAAAGCAGGTGAGGAGAGATGAGCCCTGGGCAAGAGCTGTCACACAGTTCTGCAGCCCTGTTACTCCGCTGCCGTCTTGTTGCCCAGAGCCCTCCATGATTCTGTCAAATGAGTATTGTATTGGGTCTGGGTCATTTTGAAATATTCATCACCAACAACATGGAAGAACTGTTATTTATGGAGATAACAATTCTATGGTTTCTTTTTGAAAAAAAAACTTCAGGCAAATATTTACAATTGCTTCAATGGAGTTTAATTTCTTAGCTCATTCACAGGCCTGGAAAAGACAACGTTACAGCATGTGCTTTATTAATAGCACAGATGAAGCAAACTGTATGTTGTAATGCAAATGGGCTTATGTAAAGTACAATTGTCGTGAAACTCCCTGTACGTTTGAACGTGTTCACAGGAATTTTATTTGGAAATGAAATCCTTCTTAAAGGTACATTTTGATTTGTCCTTAGGGGGAGTTATGGTGAAAGTTGCATGAATTAATGTTATTCAATTTTTTTTAGAGTTTGGAATTTTAACCAACGGTATAGATGTATTGATTTATGTTTGTGAATTAAGAAATTAAGAATTAGAAATTAACTATGTCAGCCTTTGTGGAAACATTTTTTTAAACCAGAATGTGCCTCCTGGAATGTTAATGAAAATTTACTTGTACTGTGGCGTTTTAAGTCCAAAGGGAGAAAACTTTAAGTTATTAGATTAACAGGAGCTAGGATGAGATTTTTATTACACTTAGTTAAAAAGCTTTTGTTCAGTTTGAAAGAGAACTGATTGGGTCAAAGCAAGTATAGTCTCTCCTGGAAAAATGAGCTTGTTCAAAACAATTAAGGAAATAATTTTCCACAGAGAAATAGTATAATTTCTGAATGTTCTAGACCATGAGTGTTTGGTTAGGGATCAATAAATTATTAAAAGGCTGAGAAAGTCTAAGCTCTCAGTGGTGGGTAATCATGGGAAAGCCCATCATATCTCACAGAAATAGGACTGAGATGAAGCAGTTTAGAAAAATCTACTGATTTGATAGGGAAAGAATTTCTCTGGATTTAATAAACTGTAAATTGATGGTGCTGAAGGCAAATAAGATTTTGTTCTGCTCGGAGTTTGAAAATGTTTCAAAAATGTTTTCTATATGGGTAGCTTTGTTTGTTTTATATTTGTTTCATTTATTTAATGAACTTCTGTTTTCTCATGAATGTAAATTTGCAGCCTTATGTTCTTATACATCAGTGAAAGATCTGCACATTAGATGTAACAAAATTTGCTTTATTAAGCCAAATTTCATGCTTGGGTCTGAATTGTCTAATAATAACATTAGTTGGGATTATAACAGAGCACAAAAGCAGATTGATGGATCCAGTCACAATGCTGAATCCAGTATCATTAGGTGATATACTGCAGCTGCTTAAAAAGAGTAATAACAAAGCAAAACTCATGTAAATAATTCCTCCACAAAACAGGAAGGATGCATTTTCATGCTGATTTTCCCAATTTCAGAATGTCTCCAAAACACTTTACATCCAATAAGGTACTTTTTGTAGGGTAACCAATTTTAATAACATATGAAATACAGCAGCCAATTTGCTCACAGCAAATTCTTACACCCAAAAATGTGACAATTGCAGCATTATCAGTTTTTTTTAAGACAGTGATTGCGTGACCAAAACTAGACAGAATAGGTTTAAGGTGAGAGGAGAGAGATTTGAACGGGACCTAAGTGGCAATTTTTTCATGTAGAGGACAGTGCGTTTATGGAATGAGCTGCCAGAGGAAATGGTGGAGACTGGTACAATTACAACATTTAAAAGGCATCTGGATAAGTAAAGGAAGGGTTTAGAGGGATATTGGCCAAAGTTGACAAACAGGACTAGATTTACTTCGGATATCTGGTTGGCATGGACGAGTTGGACTGAAGGATCTGTTTCCATGCTGTGCAACTCCATGGCTCAAGATAACACAGTATGGAGCTAGAAGAACACAACAGGCCAGGCAGCATCAGACAGGAAAGCTGATATTTCGGGTCAGGACCCTTCAAGACCCATGACTCCGGGACCTTTTGATAGATTTTGTCTTGTACCTCAATCTTTAACATTCATCTTTGAGTGCAGACAAGGCCTAGGTTTAATATCTTAACCAAAAAAAACATATCTGACAATGCTGCATTCCCTTAGTAATGCATATGGGGGCCAACCTAGATCTTTGCCCCATGTTAGAAGTGGTATTTGAAGCCACAACTTTCTAAAAGGGGCAATGGATACCACAACATTGACAGACTTGTCATGAACAGTAAAATCAATTAAATACTCCCACGCGGCAATACAAGTTTTGACTTGTACAAAACTACATTGAAACAAGGTTGAATTATCAGAAAAACGTAAGGAATTTTGACTGGTTGAAACGGATTCCAATCTGATGATCTCAGTCAGGCTCGCAGCCAGTATTTATTGCTAGTGTTATGAATCTAGATAATTGCAAGTGATGGCAGGGACTTAGGTCTTGGTGGATACACTTTTAGACTCAGATTGCTGAAGCTTCACCTGTATTTCTTACATGTGCCCATGTAGCTGGTGAACTGCGACTTGACACATAACTGTGGTGGAGCGCTTAAAGATGGTACCTCACTATATATCACTGTGACAATTAGTTTCTATTCCCTTACAAATAATGTAACAACCTAACAATATTTGCTGCAAACTGAATGTTATCCAGGCCTGGAACCATTCCTTCAGTGTCACAAAATGAAAATCCGCAACTTCCTTTGTTACAGCAATGGGGTCGGGGTGGGGTGGGGGGGAGCACGGTGGGAGGGTGATCCCTATTCCCTAAGGGCTGGAGTGGTTCAGAGCAGCACACCACCGCTTTCTAAGGGATCAGCAATAAGTTCTGGCCTAGCCCGGATGCCTATATCACACTGACGAGTAAAAAAAAAGCCAAAGGTGCTGTTGACAAATGTAGAGTGTGGATCGGATGACCATTATCTAATTAAGGCAACTAACTCACAGGTAGGCTGTTATCCAAGAATTTGCCACACATTGGGCCACCTCAGGATTAGACTTGACCTCACAACGTGAAAATCCTTGATGAATGCACCCCTTATTCTTGTCAACATAAAAGTCTGTTTTGGCTCAGTCTTGGGTCTTTTACTTTTCTCCCAAAAGTGTCTCCAGGGCAGTAAAACACGAAACTAGCATTAAGTCGGGAAAATTACCAAGTGCAACAGAGAAAAATGCAAAACTGAAAACCCATAATTTGACGATGGCAATAATAAACATTACAGTGCATGTTTATTATGGGGTTCTATGCACCGTTATCCATTTTAGCACTTGGCTTCGCCTCATGCCAGAACACACACTGGTGTACAAAAACCCACAACAAATGCATACCTCCTCATTCATTATTGTTTAATTACACACCAGCCGTTTAAGCCTGAGATCAGACAGGCAGAAAATATTTGAGTCCCTTTGCCCTTGCAAGCCACTGCCTTTGGTATTCAGCCCATCTGCTCCACAAAACATAAATGTATTTGCATTTTGCCAGATCAGATGGAGGTAATTTTGGAAGAAGAGACACTTGAAACAGTTAAACATTAGCAAACTATTCAGACTTGGCAAGCCCCTTTAAGTGAAAACTTCATTTTAATTGAATGTAATGCTTTGAGGGACTTTAATGCACAAACACACATACATTTACTGACGCAGATCAGTAGAAATAAATATTCAGACATTTGGTCTTCAGATTTGGGAGGTCCAGGTGGTGATGCACCTAATCTCTATCCAAATTTCATAATTTAAAAGATGATTGAACCAGTGCCTTCATTTGATCATCCTGTTTCAGACCCACCAGTAAAACATTATAGACTGTGCGCAAGCTCCACATTAGAATACCAGAGACGCAGTCACACACCACCTTGGATTTTAATGTAGCCTTGCTATTTTAACAGGCTCAATTGCGTATGACAGTCCCAGTCTTTTGCTCCTCTACCCTCACTATTTCCTCCTATCAGATTGTCGCAAGGGCATGTCAGTGTTTCATCTTGCCGTGGGTACAATTGCATCAACAGACCACCAGTAGTCTATGGACACACCCACCTAGACCACCAAGAAAACAGATGAATAGCCACTCCACAGACCACCAGAGCAAATGGATGGAAATTTTAAAACCACCATGAGAAACAGACACTGAGCACCAAGCCAGTAATGAGACATGTGAAATATTAATCCATATACCGCGAGAAATCTCTCCCAGACACATGCAGCCACCAACACATCATGTTGCTGAATTGAAGCAAGGTCACACTTTCACTGAGGGAAATGTTGAGGTTTTTATATGAGGTGAAACTTTCTGAAACACATGGGCTTCTGAGCTGATCTAAAAACAGCCAGATTTATATTCCACCTAAAGATGTTGAGTAGAGCCATTCAGCCATGTCCCAGCTTTGCATGGTCCAGTGTGTTTACTTTTCTATGAACCGTCTCATCACAGACCTTTTAAAGAAGTATTGCTTTACAAACTACGTACCTCTGTACACCCAAAAAATCTGTTGCAACATGTGGAACATTTACTTCACAGCTCTTTTTTGAACAATTTTGCAAAATGGCTCTTGTTGTATTAACAAAAGCTGATAATTTTGTTACCACTGCTGTACACCTCAATTGGATGCTGAAAATGGAAAATATATTTATAACCAAGAATGATATGCAAATACCACCTGATGAACAAATAGATTCTGTGCTCAGACATACTCTCCTCACTGGATTACATGCGGCTGTATGTACCCACCTGCTATCATTCTCCCCATTTTTTCTAGCCTTGTTATTTGAGTACTATAAATTAGTCCTATTCCTTAGTTATTTCTGCAAAGCTCTGTCAAATGATTCTCATTAAGTAAATATTGTATTTTTTGTGAAAGTTTCCATCAAACAGATTTCCTTTACCTTTTCAGGCAGAGCTTGTCCATGCAATGAACCGATCCAAATGAAATTACTGTAAAGAACGATATGTTGCTAAAGATCTCCACTGTCATTTCACTCACTAGAACAAATGCTAGAATGGCAAATTTCAAAGAATCTCTAGAATTTATGCTGCAGCAGAAAATATTAAAAGTACAGACTGTACCAAACCAGCTTATGTTTGTAAAGTCTGAAACAAAACGTTTTCTGTTTGAGATAATGGGAACTGCAGATGCTGGAGAATCCAAGATAACAAAGCGTGAAGCTGGATGAACACAGCAGGCCAAGCAACATCTCAGGAGCACAAAAGCTGGCATTTCGGGCCTACACCCTTCATCAGAGAGGGGGATGGGGAGAGGATTCTGAAATAAATAGGGAGAGAGGGGGAGGCAGACCAAAGATGGATAGAGGAGAAGATAGGTGGAGAGGAGAGTATAGGTGGGGAGGTGGGGAGGTGGGGAGGGGATAGGTCAGTCCAGGGAGGACAGACAGGTCAAGGAGGCGGGATGAGTTTGGTCGGTGGGAAATGGAAGTGCGGCCTGAGGTGGGAGGAGGGGATAGGTGAGAGGAAGAACAGGTTAGGGAGGCGGGAGCGAGCTGAGCTGGTTTTGGGATGCGGTGGGGGAAGGGGAGATTCTGAAGTTTGTGAAGTCCACATTGATATCATTGGGCTGCAGGGTTCTCAAGCAGAATATGAGATGCTGTTCCTGCCACCTTCGGGTGGCACCAGTGTGGCACTGCAGGAGGCCCATGATGGGCATGTCATCTAAGGAATGGGAGGGGGAGTTGAAATGGTTCGCGACTGGGAAGTGCAGTTGTTTATTGCGAACCGAGCGTAGGTGTTCTGCAAAGCGGTCCCAAAGCCTCCGCTTGGTTTCCCCAATGTAAAGGTAGCCACACCGGGTACAGTGGATACATTATACTACATTGGCAGATGTGCAGGTGAACATCTGCTTAATATGAAAAGTCATCTTGGGGCCTGGGGTGGGGGTGAGGGAGGAGGTGTGAGGACAAGTTTAGCACTTCCTGTGGTTGCAGGGGAAAGTGCAGGGTGTGGTGGGGTTGGAGGGGAGTGTGGAGCAGACAAGGGAGTCACAGAGAGAGTGGTCTCTCTGGAAGGCAGACAAGGGTGGGGATGGAAAAATGTCTTGGGTGGTGGGATCGGATTGTAGATGGTGGAAGTGTCGGAAGATGACGCATTGTATCTGTAGGTTGGTGGGGTGCCCAGTGTACCTGGTGTGGCTTCCTCTACATTGGGGAAACCAAGCGGAGGCTTGGGGACCGCTTTGCAGAACACCTCCGCTCGGTTCGCAATAAACAACTGCACTTCCCAGTCGCAAACCATTTTAACTCCCCCTCCCATTCCTTAGAGGACGTGTCCATCATGGGCCTCCTGCAGTGCCATATTGATGCCACCCGAAGGTTGCAGGAGCAGCAACTCATATTCCGCTTGGGAACCCTGCAGCCCAATGGTATCAATGTAGACTTCACAAGCTTCAAAATCTCCCCCTCCCCCACTGCATCCCAAAACAGCCCAGCTCGTCCCCGCCTCCCTAACCTGTTTTTCCTCTCACCTATCCCCTCCTCCCACCTCAGGCTGAACCTCCCTTTCCCACCTACCAACCTCATCCCGCCTCCTTGACCTGTCCGTCCTCCCCGGACTGACCTATCCCCTCCCACCTCCCCACATATAATCTTCTCTCCACCTATCTTCTCCTCTATCCATCTTCGGTCCGCCTCCCCCTCTCTCCCTATTTATTCCAGAACCCTCTCCCCATCCCCCTCTCTGATGAAGGGTCTAGGCCCGAAACGCCAGCTTTTGTGCTCCTGAGATGCTGCTTGGCCTGCTGTTTTCTGTTAGGTGCTGTTCAGCATTTGGGAAGCACTTGCTAAAGAATTTTGAGTGTGGTAATAGATACATTAATGTTCAATTGAAGACGAACATTCGAACTTATAACATGGCTCATGCTAGATGCAGTCACTCATTAACGGCAAATGAAAGGAATATACCCAGGCCTCGGTCTTTTCGGAATTATGTGGAAACATAGATCATAGCGTCACATAGTCATACAACATGGAAACAGGCCCTTTGATCTAACTCGTCCATGCTGATCCGATATCCTACATATATATATAGTCTCATTTGCCAGCATTTAGCCTACATCCTGCTAAACCCTTCATATTTATATACATATTGAGATGCCTGTTAAATGTTATAATTGCACTAACTTCCGGCAGTTCCTCTGGCAGTTCATTCCATACAGGCTCTACTGCCGGTGTGAAAAAAATGCCCTTCAGGTCCCTTTTATATCTTTTCCATCTCTCCTTAAACCTATACCCTCTAATTTTGGACTCCCCCACCTTAGGGAAAAGACCTTGCCGATTTACCGTATCCATGGCCCTCATGATTTTATAAACCTCTGTAAGGTCACCCCATGGCCACTGATACTCTGGGGAAAATAGCCCCTGTCTATTCTCCCTATCGCTTAAACCTTCCAACCCTATGGACCTATAGAATTAGGAGCAAGAGTGAACCGCCTGCTCCACCGTTCAATACAATTTTCTGATTGTCTATCTAAGATTGATTTTCTATCTGAATGTCATATGCCCAATTCCTTTCCCTATCTCTGGATGTCTTAAATATCTAAAATTTATTAATTTCCTTCTTGAATATCCTTGGTGATCCAAACTGTGGTAACACATTCCACAGTTTGACCACCTTCTGAATGAAGAATTGTTTCCTCATCTCAGACCTAAATGACGTACCCCACATCATGAGGTTGTGATCCCTGGTTCTAGTCTCGCAAGTGAAGGGAAACATCTGGTCTACCTAGCCCTGTTAGAATTTTATGTTATAATCAGACACCGCCTCACTTTCCTAAATGCTAATGAATACACACCCATTTGAACAAAGACCTCCTCACGCAGTAGTCCTGCCATCCCTGATATCAGCCGAGTGAACATTCGCTGCACTCCCTCTATGACAACTACATTCTGTCTTAGGTAGGAAAATCAAAACTACACACAATACCCCAAAATGTGTTCTTACCAAGGCCCTGTTTAACTGCAGTAAGGCAGCCCTACCTCTGCACTGAAATCCTCTTGCAAAGAAGGCCAACACATCATTCACCTTCCTAATTGCTTGCTGCAAGTGCCTGTTTACTTTCATTGACTGGTGTAGAAGGACAGACAAATCACTATGAATATCCACATTTTCAAACCTATCACCATTTAAATAATATTCTGCCTATCTGTTTTCGCACTGCAGAGTGTAACATCGCTTGTCTACATTATACTGCATCTGTCATGACACTCAATTTGTTCTGATCACCCTGAAGCCCCCTTGTGTCCCAACTCACAATCCCACCTAGTTTAGTGTCCTCACCATACATAGCAATGTTGCATCTGATTCCCTCATCCAAGTCATTTATGTATATTGTGAATGGATGGGGACGAAGCACTGATCCTTGCAATACAGTGCTAGACACCACATGCTACCCTGAAATAGACTCACTTATTCCCTATCTCTATTGCTGGTCAATCAACCAATTCTCAATCCATGCCAATGCATTACCCCAGTTCCATGTGCTTCAACTTTACCCACTAGCCTCTTATGTATCATCAAAATTCACCAGTTCCTCTTTATCTATTCTACTACTTACTACCTCAAGAAAGTCCAGAAAATTAGTTGAGCATGATTTCCCTTTTAGAAATCTATGCTAACCTTGTCTAAGCATGTTAATGCATTCCAAGTGTTCTGCTGTTGTGATTCCCATAATAGATTCTACCTTTCTTTCCCCACTATTGGTGATTGGCTGAGCTGGTTTGTAATACTGTGTTTTGTCCTCCCTCCATTTTGTATTTAAAAAGTGGGTTTACATTTAGAACGTAGAACATAGACATAGAACACTACAGCACAGTGCAGGCCCTTCGGCCCTCGATGTTGCACCGACCTGTAAAACCAAACTGAAGCCCGTCTAACCTACACTATTCCATTATCATCCATATGTTTATCCAATGACCATTTAAATGCCCTTAAACTTGGCGATTCTATTACTGTTGCAGGCAGGACATTCCACGCCCTTACTACTCTCTGAGTACAGAACCTACCTCTGACATCTGTCCTATATCTATCACGCCTCGATTTAAAGCTAAGTCCCCTCATGCTAGCCATCACCATCCGAGGAAAAAGGCTGTCACTGTCCACCCTATCTAATCCTCTGATCTTCTTGTATGTCTCTAATAGGTCACCTCTTAACCTTCTTCTCTCTAAAGAAAACAGCCTCATGGCCTCATGTCCCTCAGCCTTCCCTCATAAGACCTTCCCTCCATACCAGGCAACATCCTGGTAAATCTCCTCTGCACCCTTTCCAATGCTTCCACGTCCTTCTTATAATGCAGCGACCAGAACTGTACACAATTCTCCAAGTACGACCGCATTGGAGTTTTGTACAGCTGCAACATGACCTCATTGCTCCAAAACTCGATCCCTCTACCTACAAAACCTAACAAACTGTATGCCTTCTTAACAAGCCTAGCAACCTGCGTGGCAACTTCAATGGAGTTGAATTTTACGACCTTAAATTCTCTTTCCAAAGGACACAGTCAGCTACCCGAAGGAATGCTCCACTCTCATTGAAGAAAAAAAGTACTCTTATTGGTATTCTACAACATAAATTACATTCTAGTGGATTGACAAAAGACAGAATTCTCAAGATGCTTAGCCCTGGCAAAGAGATAATCTGACGACCTCACAAGTCCCAGTGTGAACACTTACGAACTAAACATTGTAAAGCAATACTGTGAGTAGTCTATCCTACTGAAAAGGCAATATCTAGCCTCCACAGAGAGGAAATAACCTCCCAGGAATCTAATATGTTATCCAATCAGAAATGTCATAGTTAACTGATTACTATGCCAGGCCTATTGTTTGGGTGATGCTACCCTGCATGTGGGATTGGCATTGTTTCTATCTTGGTCTCCAATATGCACAATTCCACAAAATATTGTAATTCTACAAGTGAAAGGAATATAATTTGCTTTTATATAGCACCTTTAGCAATCTCAGAGTGCCCCAAAGTGCTTTGTGACTGATGAAGCACTGGTAAAGAGTACTCCCAAATATAATGTGGAGAATGTGCAAACAACAAGCCTGAAATAGCAGCAAAGCAAATGTTCAGCTATTGTCTCCTGGGAAATTAGCTGAGGGATAAATATTGGCCAGAAAACAGCAAGAGATCCCCCTAGCCCTAAATTAAAATACCATAGGATTCATCCACAAGGGAAGATCTTGGCGTCACAGCCTACAAATATCATTGCTCAACACTTGTACCCCACTCAATGCTGAACTGGGGTTAGGGGTTGAGGAAGGAGGGAGAGGTGTTGTGCTTTTTACCTAAACAAAAGTGAGTGCTGCAATCCCATTAGAATTAGCATCTAAAACGATGAAGTGGAAAATTGGTATTGTGTGATTCGGTGTAACATGGGGACTTCTGACAGGGTACCAGGCTGCTAAAGAGCTTGGAAGCATGACAGACTCAGACAGGTCTGGACCTGCCATGCCAGGCTGTCACGTGGGGCCCTGAGCAGATTATTCATCTGAAGAGGTTTCACAGGTTCAGTGGGGAATGCCAAGTTAACTGGTTACCAGCACCAAGGACTGTACACATTCCTTGATGTCCCACAGCCCCCACCCCCAGATGCACAGCACTCTCCATGGGCCGTTCCAACAATAATCAATGGTGCTTTCCGTATTACAACATTATAGAACATAGAACATAGAACAGTACAGCACAGAACAGGCCCTTCAGCCCACAATGTTGTGCCGACCATTGATCCTCATGTATGCACCCTCAAATTTCTGTGATCATATACATGTCCAGCAGTCTCTTAAATGACCCCAATGACCTTGCTTCCACAACTGCTGCTGGCAACGCATTCCATGCTCTCACAATCTCTGCGTAAAGAACCTGCCTCTGACATCCCCTCTATACTTTCCACCAACCAGCTTAAAACTATGACCCCTCGTGCTAGCCATTTCTGCCCTGGGAAATAGTCTCTGGCTATCAACTCTATCTATGCCTCTCATTATCTTGTATACCTCAATTAGGTCCCCTCTCCTCCTCCTTTTCTCCAATGAAAAGAGACCGAGCTCAGTCAACCTCTGTTCATAAGATAAGCCCTCCAGTCCAGGCAGCATCCTGGTAAACCTCCTCTGAACCCTCTCCAAAGCATCCACATCTTTCCTATAATAGGGCGCCCAGAACTGGACGCAGTATTCCAAGTGCGGTCTAACCAAAGTTTTATAGAGCTGCAACAAGATCTCACGACTCTTAAACTCAATCCCCCTGTTAATGAAAGCCAAAACACCATATGCTTTCTTAACAACCCTGTCCACTTGGGTGGCCATTGTAAGGGATCTATGTATCTGTACACCAAGATCCCTCTGTTCTTCCACGCTGCCAAGGATCCTATCCTTAATCCTGTACTCAGCTTTCAAATTCGACCTTCCAAAATGCATCACCTCGCATTTATCCAGGTTGAACTCCATCTGCCACCTCCAAGCCCATCTCTGCATCCTGTCAATGTCCCGCTGCAGCCTACAACAGCCCTCTATACTGTCAACGACACCTCCAACCTTTGTGTCGTCTGCAAACTTGCTGACCCATCCTTCAATCCCCTCATCCAAGTCATTAATAAAAATTACAAACAGTAGAGGCCCAAGGACAGAGCCCTGTGGAACTCCACTCACCACTGACTTCCAGGCAGAATATTTTCCTTCTACTACCACTCGCTGTCTTCTGTTGGCCAGGCAATTCTGTATCCAAGCAGCTAAGTTCCCCTGTATCCCATTCCTCCTGACCTTCTGAATGAGCCTACCATGGGGAACCTTATCAAATGCCTTACTGAAGTCCATATACACCACATCCACAGATTAATAGAGAGCCCCTCCTTTTTTCACAAGTCCTGCACTTTTCCAACAGTAAATATCTTAAAGTCTTATGATGATCTGTCGTATCACCTTCATGTACAATTATAACTTTGATGCTCATTGCTGTGCCCCAGCTATTCTCACAGAAATGGTTTCTATCCAGAGCCAGTGCTGAATAGGCCAATTCCACATGTCCCAAAGGATAAAAATCAACTAAAGCATTCTGCTCCTCATCATTATCCACTGGTCCCTGCTGGTACCTCCAGCTCACAATTCAGCAAAGGGGACTCCACCCACAGCGATGTGGTGAGAAAGAAAAATTAAATTAACTACATTTACCTTATTAAATAATTCATTTACAGAGTCATACAGCACGGAAACTGAACCTTCGGTCCAACTCATCCATGCTGACCAAATTTCCCAAACTAAATTAGTTTGGCTTGCCCGCGTTTACCCCTATCCCCTAAAACCTTACCTATTCATGTACCTAACCAAAAGTCTTTAAAATGTTGCAATTGCACTTGCATCTAACATTTCCCCTGGCCATTCACTCCAAACAGGAACCACCCTCTGTGTGAAAACATTGCCCCTCATGTCACTTTCAAATCTTTCTCCTCTCACCTTAAAAATATGCCTCCTAGTTTTGAACTTACCCACTCTAGGGAAAAGACCATTGTTATTTACCTTATCTATGCCCTTCATGACTTTATAAACCTCTGTAAGGCCACCCCTCAACCTCTTACGCTCTAGTGAAAAAAGTCCCAGCCTATCCTGCCTCTCCTTATAACTTAAACCCTCCAGTCCCAGCAATATCCTGGTAAATCTTTTCTGAACCCTCTTCAATTCAATAATGTCTTTCCTATAGCAGGTGACCAGAACTGTACACACTACTCTAAAAATGACACCGCCAATATCCTGTACAATCTCAACATGATGTTCCAACTCCTACTCTTAAAGGTCTGAGCAATGGAAGTAAGCATGAAACTATCCAAGGGGCAATACCAAGAACCACGGCACTATTCAAGAAGCAGAGCAAAGTGAACATTGCATTGCACAAGGACAGTACCAAAGGAGTGCTGCAATAAGAGGCCTACCTTCCAAACTGATGTTCAGCTAAGTTTCATACTCTCCTTCTATAACTAATCTCTCGCACTACTTCAAAAGCAGATAGTTCTCCATGGGATTCCAATCAACATCTCTCCCTCGAAGACCACCATAAAACTATCTAATCAGCTTACTGATCCTTCTGGGATCTTTCTGTGTGCAACTGCGTGTCCAAAAATCAGTAGAGAATAATGGCCATATTTTAAAATAATTACTTGTATTACATTAAAATCTTTGATCTATATTAAAAATGAAGGTCATTGGATAAATGTATGTTCCTTTTACTACTTTAAGTCACTCACTGGGCCTGGCCCCAAAGCTGAAGTCAACACCATCACACATCAAGACCCCATATCATTGTCTGCATGTAAAAAAAAACAGGTACGCAACTCATTCTCAGACCATGATTGCTCATGCCCCAAACACAGGGAGAGCAGTACAAGAGTCAAGATCAAATCCCAATGACATTTTCCCCCCTTTGCCAGTTGCTCAAGCATCTCCTGCTATCATACACTTGAGTTCAGACACATGGTGTACAGTGAGTTTACTTGTCTCCCTCGTCAATGTAGCAGGCCACAAGAAAACCACAGTAACCTACAATATGTTACAATACAATGGGACCTTGCCTACTGAACAAAAGCAATATATATATCATCAGCACAAGGTGAGTCACTTCTCCTTCTGCAAGGTCAGAACAACTCCTACCTACTTGCGGTTACACACTTCTCACACCCAATAAAATATCCTCATGGTATGATGTTGCCAAGTGCACTAATCTACATATTCATTGATAAAATAAATCAGGTGTGGCACCAAATTAAGTTACTGTTTATTCCTTTTCACAAAATCCTTTCTCTCCGATCTGCTGAGGCCATTGGTGCCTTGAGAAAGCAATGACACCAGTTATCCTTTGACACCTTGCCCAGGTGAACATTCATGCCTGAATCTTATCAAAAGTGTCTGCAGTCCATCAAAACCTGGAGGGGTTTATTGTGAAGGCAACCACACTGCAAGCATGCACATTTCCCTGATCCTAAGGTACTAAAGCCAATTGTCACATTCCTACCATTCAGATCATCCAACCAAGTAAATTGGTGCTGGAACCTTGAAGCTTTTCAGTATATGTAACTTAATTACTTACTGGCAAAATTTTTAAAGGCAGCTGGAACATAGTGTCAAATAAATTCTGCTTTAAACATTTCGAAGTCTACATTTTAGTAGTCAGGTTTACTGAACCATGACACTCAGGTTTTACCCCCTACCAAGACACATTAAAGATGAATTGTTTTTTCTAAATAAGTATCAAGACGTTAACTTACAACATAGTACAACACAGTGGTCAATTCATATCTCACACTATCTTCAAACTAATTGAGTCTGATATACAACTATTACTTTAACCTGCTGGTTGTGTAATAATTGGGTTCCAATTCCCATCTCGTGAGAATCACTCCAAATCTTAGGGTTTCAGAGCTACATCCTGAATATAGGGCTATGCTGCTTTCACCAAAGCAACACAGGCAGCGGTATAATCATGTAATAGCAATTTTCATTATCATGTGCACTATTCTCGGGTGATTTTGTGTTTGCAAGCTTTGACATTTCTGCTCACTTTTTGATAACCAATATTGGTATTACACTCGAAAGTAATTAGAAATTGGAGAAGAAATAGGTAATTCAGCCCTTCAAGGCTGCTGTGCCACCTAGTAAGATCCTGGTTGACATTCTACCTCAAATTTATTCCCTACCTTCTTCCAAGTATCCAATCATCTTTTAACCTCTGCCTAAGTCACACCCAATAACTGAGCATCCACTGCGGGGAGAGAATTCTGAAGATTTGGAACCTCTTGAGTGAGGATTCGTCTCCTCATTTTAGTCCTTAATAGTTCTCTTATTCCTATGATGTGACTCGTTTTCAAGACTCCAGGAGAGGAGCAACAGTTTTTCAGTATCAGCCCTGCCAAAGTCCTTAAGAGCTGTATATGCTTCAAATGTCCTTTTATTCTAATAAATTCAATGAGATATAGGCCTAGTCTACTCAATCTTTCCTGTACTGATTATCTTAGTTGGTTTGCTGGCCTTAGTATTGTTTAAATGCATTAGAGAGTGTCGCCATTGATAATCCAGTTTACGCTTTTACAAGAAGATTTTTGCATGAATTTGTGTATTCATAACCATGATTGCTGAACCATTTTGTAAACCCAAAATGGGTAGGAGAAAATTAATCGGTTTGGAATAAATCATTGATTTTCTTTTTAAACTGAAACCTGTTTTGGGAATTCTTGGCTGAACCAAGCTGGGCAGAAGCCTTCAGTCTGACCAGGACCTCTTTCCGTTGCAATCCAGCTTCATGTTTCTTGTTGTGAACAGAATTTTCCACACTGTGAACAAATATAACTGTCAAGGTACAGGTATCCAGTATAGTTGCAAAATGAGTTATCCGTCATTTCAAGAGAGAATTTCAAGGTTGCAGTCTTAACATCTGTCAGGGCAGAAATAAGGGATCACTGATCCAACTTGTGGTGGGATCATTTGAAGGAAATTGTTTCAGCCTGTCTTGTATTTCCCACTGGCCATTCAAAAAATCATCTCAATCCTTTGCACCCTAACAAACACTGATCTCAAGCACAGAGGCTAGGGAAAAGGTGGCATTATCGGTCAGAAAGGGATCACATCAAAGATATTTTGTTCTCATGTGTAAACACAGAGTAGATACTGTCGCTTCCACTCTAGCAACATCCCCGCATTTATAATTTGGAAGTAGGGAGGTTTACTTTTGGTGAAATGGACTCCTGCTAACGTTGCAAAAAGAATCCATTACCGGTTCATTTTGCTGTAATAATTAAGTCGAAAGCCTCCCAGAAGGGGTTTCAGCTTTCCAATGAATCAATGGTTGATTCCAAACCAATTTATTTCCCTCCTTCCTGAGCCACCCGTCTCAAGCTGCAGAGATTTACAAAATGGCCTACACCAGTCCAGCTCCTAGCTTGGTCAGTAGCTACCACTGTAATAGCCAGGCCTAAATGCGTGGGGAAAAGAAGCAGAAATCTTCAGCAGATGCACTCTACCTTACGTTATTTCTGGTTGCTGTCGGTCAGGGTGAAATTCGGGATAAAAAGAATTACCCAAAAAAAAACCCCTTTGTTTTTTCTCCTGCTTTCCCGCAATTCCCTAATGCTGCCGTGGTCTTTTTCTTAATTGCCAAATTGACTTATAAACAATTTGATGGCAATTTCAACTTTTATCATCGTAAAATGCAGTTTTGTTAGTGGTTAATAAAATGACACATTTTCAGAGTTTTTTTTATTGACTTGATGTTGGCAGTGATATGCAGTTCATACTGAGCTGTGTATTCTAGACACTGGGGAAGCCATACTTGATTATAGTGAGTGAAGATTAACTCCTTAATTTTCACAGTGTAGATTACCTCTATACTTTGAACAGGAGAGAGGCTCTGGCCATTTGAAATAGCTGTATTCAGAACATGCACCACAGATATATAAAGATAATCTCCGTGGTTGCAAAAGCATGTTGATTTTGTAATATTGTGCTTTGGAAACTCATTACCCAAACGCGTCTTTGCAATTTACGCCTTTTCTTATTCCAAAAAAATGCGTATTTTAAAAGTTGCTAAGGTCATTTCCACGCTGATGGGGTTAGATTTTGATCCCTGAAGACAAAATTGCTGCATCTAGGTCACTCCAGAGTCTTGACACCTCTCACCTCACAAACCACCATCCAGGACTTAATTATAAATGCCTTGGATAGAAAATGATGATTTGCAACCAATTTGTTACAGGAGAAGAAAAGGCATCAAAAACACCACAGGACAGGAAAGTCACTGAATGTAAATAAATCTGTATTTTGGTTTTTGTTACCACACTAGCGCAGTAGTCCATTATCAGCCACACAACAAAAAAGCATTCCTAACTTAACCTACATCAGACACTTGCAGTCAACTGTAAATCACGTAGCTCTATTAAACTGACGTACTTTTTTTATTTTTTTTCGGTAGATACAACTCATTAAAAATGAAAGACAGAGCTGTGCTGTGCATATTGTCTTCTGCTTATTAGCTTGCTTGCCGTTTCATCATTTGCGAAATTCATATTTGTTGAACAAGAAGGGCAGAAACAATGAGAAATCAATCTTTTTTGCTTGGCCAGATAAACACAAGACACAGAGAGACAGAAAATAGAAAGAAGCCTCCCGACGGTGATTGATGACTGAAGTAAACGTGTCAGAATGGTATTATGTAAATTACTGAAGCAACCAACCGTTCTGCAGATGATTACAGTGGATGCAAACATTGTTTCGGTCCCCAGACGCCCATTCCTTGTTATTTTCCTTACCTTGAACTACCCCAGGGTGGATTTCTCCTGACCTGGAGCCCATGAAAAAAAACTCCAGGGACAAGCTGAAAGTTAGGAGACATCTGTTACATTTCCCCAGCAACTACCTGCCTGATTTCCACCTTCCAGACTCTCGCCATAACATCATTTGAAGTTACATATTTTTTTCCAAGATAAGAGATGCATGATTCCAGATTTCCTTGCCACCCCCAACCCTGCTCCTCTCTACATCCCCACCCGTCCCAGCTATCAGTCTACTTCCTATCTACTGGCACACAGACACAAATAAAACCTAAGCTGATAATATGCATTTGTAATCAATTTATCATGTAAAAACAATTGATTATTGAATGATTAGGTAGATTTATTTTTTAATCTTTTCTGATGCAAGTCTAAAATTGCTGCAGATAACATCTTTCTCCTCCCCAGACGCCACACTGGTAACATAATCCATTGAAAGCGAAATTTATCACAGGGCCTGCCTACCCTGTACTGCAGTCTGAAATTCTCAGCCTGTCTGCACAGTTCTCGTTAGACTTTGTGTCTTTTCCTCGTTCCATCGTCTTTAATCCTTCTCTAGTTCATTTCTGCCTTTATTTTCTTTAGTTCACAGTGCAATGTTTAGCTTTTTAGTCCTTTCAATGTCTCGGATTCTCTGCTCTTCTCTTTCTGCTGATCCATTTTGCAGTCAATCATATCCCTTTACCCTAGATTTTTCAATTACTTACAAACTGCTCTGACTCTGTTTTTAGACTCTCCTCTTTGCCACGTTCATTCCAGTTCAGTGCTCAGGTCCTTTCTGGAAGTTGCTCGGTGACATAAGTCTACAGATAAATTAACATTTGCCTCTCTGCATCCCATGGTATGCTCTTTATGCTTTTTGCTCTTCCTTTTCTGCATGCCCGTTCCATCTTTGTCTTCCTTGTACTTTTTATTTCTTCCCCATCCCTGTTGTGTTTCCCACATCATACTGTGCACTAACAGTCTGAAGGGATTTTCTCCCAATCCCCCGCCCAGATCCATGCAAGCCCTGGAAAAAGTGACAGAATTGCTGCTCTCACCATTTTATGTACTGATCTTTGGCTGGGAAATTGGGAGTACCTCATGGAAAGTTTCTCCTTACAATATTTATTTTAACCCGCTTTTCCCTTGAATTGGCGCAAACAGAATGGCGCTGAAATCATTGAAATTAAAGAAAGGAAAGCCACAATTTGATCTGACATGCCTGAGGTAGCTCAATGTGTACTTAATACATTCTATAAGCAGCATTCAATGTCAAATAAAGGATTTCACTGCCCAAAGTATGACTCAATACTGAATAAGGAGTTTGCATATTTGGTTTGGCACCATTGATACAATTATTCCATCTAGACTATGTTTGACATTGTCTTAAACATAGGAAATTGAACAGCAGTCAGCCATTTAGACTATTAAGTCTACAATGTCATTCAAACAGATCACAGATGATCATCTACCTTGACAATATTTTATCCATTGTCCTCATATCACTTGATATCATTAGTATCCATAAATCTTGTGATTTCTGCCTTGAACATGCTGGATGATTGAATTTCTGTATATTTCTGGGGTAGAAAATTCTAATGATTCACCATTCGCTGAGTGATATGGACACCAGAGTTTTGGATAACATCAGGTTTGTCGAGAGTAGATTGTAGGAACCCCTTGTCAGGATTGCATTAGAATAATCATGTCTGTTGACAATATTGATGGTTTCAACAAGAGAAGAGCTGAGGCATGCATGGAGTTGGGAAATGTTACAGGGGTGGAAATAAGGAAGCTTAGTGGTAATATGGGGTTAGAAACTTATTTTGGAATCGAAGGTGTGAACAGCCTCAGACAGTTCTAAGGAAGAAATGTGGGAAATATAGGTAAGGGATTGGAGTTGTGGAAAGGTTAAAAATTGCATTTTTCCAATATTTGATTAGAGGGACTTTCTGCTAATTCAGTACTGATGTGAAACCATAGGCTTGCAACAGAGACTGTAAAGAGGTAAAGAGAGACATTGACTGGATAACGTTTTGTGTTACCAGCCTACCTGTGGAGTCTGGCAGATATGAAAAGGGGAGGAGCACCCCTGAGGAGAGAAACTTGTTAACAAGTCCTTGGGAGTGAGGAAGGGAATTTGGGCGATCAACAAGGATATGGGACAGGTGCAGGAAATTGGAATTAATTCACTTTTAGCGGTAGTTATGTCGGCGCAGACTTGATGGGCTGAAGGGCATTTTCCGTGCTGTAAGAATCTATGAAATCTATAAACAGTTTAGTTGGAATAGGATGGGAGGAGCAAATAGTGGGCCTTAGATGAGACAAGCGGTAGGACAGAAATGAAAGGAAAATAAAAATTCAATGTCAAGTGCAGTATTGCATTACTAAGTTTAAGGATATTCCATCCATAATTAACATAATAAAGCTTAAAGAACACTAAAAATTGTTGATACTGACAGATGAATGCCCAGTACCTTCATGGAACAGCATTTTGCATGGTGTTTCAATGTAACATTTATCAAAGAAATTTTGTATTCACATGTAGGATAGAGGAATGTCTTATACACATATTAACCATTGATTCGATAATAGAGTCAACAGGAATTTCCAGTTTTAATGCTGCTAATCTATTCAGAATCAGAGAATGCAAAACATAAATGTAGTTACAATGAAGGAATTCTTTCTTTTCCGTGTTATAAGTTTTAATTGTCATCTTTATCCTGCCCACAGTATCTTTATAAAAGCAGACACCTGTGATGATACGTCTCATGCCATTGATAAATGTCACCGGTAAATTGCAAATGATCAGTGAGTTGAAATGTAAAAACCCAGTTTCAAAAACTCAAAAACAAGCAGCCACAAAGTCCATTGCCAGTCATGCTGTGGTTATGGGAGGTTGGTTTGTGACAGACTGTTGCTGGCTGCTTATGAAGCCCCAACACCATGTTCATAGTGCTTTCTCCTGTTCACACACTAACCACCACACAGCTGGAGCACTTCAGAGGTAAAGCATTGCACTTGGGGGATACACGCCAGCTCTTTCAGTGGCCGGATTTTATTAGCTCTTGGCAAGGCAGCTAGATGGAGCTACAGTGGCAGAGGCCAGAGAATCTGAGGTGAAAAGCTCGCATGCAAACCATTCCCCTGCACAGGTACATCTCAGGTTGACTGATCAGTAAAGCAGCATTGACACTAGCTCTTGTACAATTTCAAGGCTCATCCCACACCACCCTACTGACTCAAGTGCATCGACAATGCAGAATGACATCAGTAGGCAACTAATTCAGATGAGGAGAGGAAAGAAGCCATTTATAATGAAAAGTTACTGAAGAGTCAGATAATTGTTTTATTTATCAGATTTGGATGTTTGCAACTTTTATCATGTGCACTTTTAACTTTAAGTTCTTCATCACAGTTACACTTCATGAAAGAAAATATGCAGTGCATAAAGTTCTGAGAATTGAACACATTTCTCCAAACTTTGCATTTACACTCCAAGATAAGGGCAACATGATTCTATTTTTGCCCTACATATTGATAATTATGACAACATTAGTAAATGCATTCAATGCCCTATCATTGTATTCTTGCCTGACTTTAACCTCCTCTGACTCACTTCTGTTATGAAAAACATGACAAACTGACTGGAAAAAGACCCATTTCTCCCAATGATCCAACACAAGTACAATGTCTTGCGTATTATGATATATACATGCACTAACCACCAAACTAAGCAGCTTTCTGAAGTGGAAAACATAAATAAAAATTCAGAATAATTAAGGAACAGTTCTGGAGAAGTTTTCCTTCTACCCATGTAAGCTATTCAAATGTGTAGAAGAGTTCTCTGGGCATGATTTATTTTCTGTAGTGACTACTTTCTATATGAGGAACAACATCTTCTCTAACACTCCAAAGTCATTTCACCCTAAAGGGTGAACTCATACTCTGTCATCTGGTCTTGCTGTCCCAACTCTCCACCAGTCAGTCAAAATACCATAGCCCTCACTCACATTACAAAATTGCCCTCCTCAAGCTCTATTGTGTCACATGACACATCCTTGTTAAGTTTTTCATACTGAAATAACGTGTACGCTCTCTGCTCTTCGAACATCCCCAGGTTTTTCCTGGTCAATCCAAACGTCTTGTGTCTTCATCACAGCGTCCCATGATTCCTGTTTTGATATTGGCAAAAGTCATTGTTATTTCTATTGTTTTTACACCCAAGTGTAATAAGGATAAGCATTTGGACATACATGGAATAGTGTAGGTTAGATGGGTTTGAGATCGGTATGAGAGGTCGGCACAACATCGAGGGCCGAAGGGCCTGTACTGTGCTGTAATGTTCTATGTTCCAAGTCATTTATGTAAAAATGGAATCACAAGGAGGTCCCACACAGATTAAAGGTGCGCCACTTCACACATTGCATTAATTTTTAAAAATCCATTTGCTCTCCTATCCTTTACGTTCTATCTACCAGCCATCTCTATGCTTACAGCTCGTTTCTACCCAACTGCTCCCATAATTACAAGTGTTTTTACAACTTCCTGCTGATTGCTTTTGGTTTCCCTTTGCTTTTCTAAATGCTTGATCATTCCGAAATCTACGATCGCACCTCAAAAGCAGATTTTCATATTACTTCACTTAGCACAGTGTAAAGAAGAGAATCAGACAGGATGACTATGTGTCTATTGTGGAAACTGAACGGTTTCTGTGCATTAAAATGAACAAAGAAAAACCAATCAAGCAGGCTTCATTCTGCGCATTTGATTCGCACTGTGCACTTTCCCTCCACGAACTGTACAGTGGCGATCTTTTACACTCAGAAGCAATAAGTGAAAAATCTGCCCCGTGCCAATATCCAAAGCTGTGGTTTGTCATTTTCTGAGATACTCCCCAGTTTTGAACAAGACTATAAAATACTATGGTGCAATTCGCATCTCCAACAAACTTGTGGTGAGTGGAATCTGTTATCTTTCCGTCAGATTTCTTCAGCATGCTGTCATGAGCGACATTAGTCCCTTGTGACTTCAGAAGTTACCTTTTGCATTATTTTATTTAAAATCATAACTTTATTAAATGAAAATCACAGTTTGTGGCACTTTTCTGTCTTTTCCAGGCCCCGCTACAGTCAAAACCCTTGAAGACCTTTCTAAAACTGAGGCAAAATGTTAATCAACAATCCCTCCAGTATTCCCGCACTCAGGCAGCTACCTTCTCTCTGCATCCATAAATGCATTTCCACAAATGGAACTATTTAGATATCCTGACTTGTGTGGTTTCAGAACTCTCTTCTGTAGTTGTTACATGTATTTGTTCCATGATTATCTTTCATTTAGGTCCCTTCCTTTCACACAATCATGGGAGAAGATGGAATGGTGGTAACATTACTGCACTAACAGTCCAGAGATCAGCAATAATACTCTGAAGAAATCTTCAAATTCCACCATGGCATAAACTGAGTAAATTGATAAATCTGATGTAAAAAGCTGGTCTCATTAATAGTGATGACAGGTGGCGTCAGATTGTCATAAGAGCTTATTTGGTTCATGAATGTTGTTCAGATGAGGAAATCTATCATCTTTAACCTGAGCAGCAACTTTTACACACAGAGGGTGGTGCATATATGGAGTGAGCTGCCAGAGGAAGTGGTGGAGGTGGGTACAACATTTAAAAGACATTTGGATAGGGACATGGAAAGGAAAGGTTTAGAGAGATATGTGTTAACCACAAGTGAATAGGACTAGTTCAGTTTAGGAAACCTGGTCAGCATGGTTGGTTGTCAGAAGAGCCTATTTCTATACTGTATGACACTATGATTCTAGTCAACATGTAACTCCAGATGCACAATCATGAAGTTGATACTCAATTACCCTTTGTTATTGCATCAAAAGCCATCCAGTTGTAGAAAACCATTGCATAACAAACGAATAGGAATAAAACAAGGCATATCATGTGGCATCAATCTTGGCGCAGTTCACTCCACAAGCTGCTGCTTCCTAACATGTGAGGGTGCCAAACAAAAGTGTGAGTGTTACCCAATAGATGAGTCCATCAACAGCAGGCTATAGTCAAGCTCACCCAGAATCACAGCCAATGTGAAACACACCTTGGTTGCCATCTGTTAGCCTATCTCATGGGCAGGTCATTACCACCTGAGATGTTGACACATCATATACATTTCAGCCTTGGGAATCTTCTACATTCTCATGGCATCAGGTCACACACGGTCAAGGAAGCCTCCTGCTCATTATCACTTACTATCCTCCCCCAGTTGATGATTTATCACTTGCCTATGTTGACCACCACTTGGAAGAAACACTGAGGGTAGCAATGGCCCAGCATATGTTCCAGTTAATGGTTATCAACAGCAAGAGTGGTTCAACAGCACTACCACTGACTATTCTGGACAGATTCTCTGGAGCTATCTACCATAAGGGAACCAACAAGAGGAAAGAAAACCCCTAAACCTCATCCTCACCAATCTACCTGTTGTAGATACATCTGTCCCCATGACAACTGAATAGTCCTCACAGAAACAAAGTCTCACCTTCACATTGCAGACACTACCCATCATTTTAAATGGCACAATCATCAGTGGTACAATCCAAAATCAGACCGTCAAATTATGTTCCAAATTGACTGGGCAGCACCAACAATTTTTTTTAAGTCAACAAAATGTGAGAACCAGGAAATCTACTGAGATACTAAAGCTATTGAATTCCACAGTTTAGAAGAAACAACAATAAACATTATTATACAATATTAGAATAGTAATACAACCTGTAGCACATGTACATTTTATAATCAATAATCACTGGCCTAGTCAACGACATCCATTTCTCATTCAATGAATAAAAATGTCATTTGCACTCATTACATTCCCACCTCTACAATCAGATAAATGACCAATAAAAAGGCTGTTAATGATTTTGATGGAGCCATTGCCTCAGTTTTCAGTTTCATAATCATTGGAAGCAGTTCAGAGAAGGGTCTCTGGTATGATCCCTGGTACAGGCGAACTCAGTTATGAGCAAAGATTAAACAGTTTGGACACTACTCACTGGAGTTTAGAAGAATGAGAGGGGATCTCATTGAAACACACAGCATTCTTAAGAGATTTGACATGCTAAATGCTGAGGGGATGTTTCTTCTCATGGGGAAGTCTAGGACCAGAGGGCACCAATTTAAGAGTGAGATATGGAGGAATTCTTCTCTCAGAGTGTTGTGAGTCTTTGGAACTCCTTGCCACAGAGAGCTGTGGAATTAGAATGCTTGTGTATATTTAAAGGCAGGATAGATAGGTTTTTGACTAGTACGGGAATGAAGGGTTATGGGAAAAAGCAGAAAAGTGGACATGAGGAACATTGGATCAGCCATGTTGGATGAATGGCAGAGTATAGGCTGGAGGGGCGAAATGGCCTACTCCGGCTCCTATTGCTTATGGTCTTAAAGGGAAGGAGAATTTTCAGTTGTTGAGTTGGCTGAGGCTTTCCTCAACAATGTGGATAACAAAAGATAACCGACAGCCATGAAAGAATACAGCAAATTGGAATTAAAACCTGAAATAAGCAGTTCACAAACTGTGACTAAAATCAGTGATAGTAGGAACTGCAGATGCTGGAGAATCTGAGATAACAAAGTATAGAGCTGGATGAACGCAGAAGGCCAAGCAGCAGCAGAGGAGCAGGAAAGCTGACGTTTCGGACCAAAGGGTCTAAGACCAAAATGTCAACTTTTCTGCTCTTCTGATGCTGTTTGGCCTCCTGGGTACATCCATCTATACACCTTGTTATCTCTAATAAAAATCAGTGCCTCGTGGAGACTGTAACAACTGATTCAAAAGAAAAGTGAAAGGCACACTGAAATCACATGAGAAGAGGAGTTGTGACAGATTTTGTCTTGAGTTATAGCAGACATGGGGAGGTGATGGCCTACGGTATATCACTGGACTGTTAATCCAGAGACCTGGATAACGTTCTGGGAACCTATGCTCAAATTCTGTCACGGTAAATGTTAGAATTTGAATTCAATAAAAAAAATCTGGAATTAAGAACCTAATGCAACCATGAATTCATTGTCGATGTCAGGAAAAGCCTGTCTGGTTCACTCATATCCTTTATGGAAGGAAACTGTCGTCCTTACCTGCTCTGGGCTACATGTGACTCCAGCTCCACAGCAATGTGGTTGACTCTGAACTTCCCTCTGGGCAATTAGCTATGGACAATGAATACTGCCTGGCCAGTGACACACTCATCCAATGAATAAATAAAGGAAAAAAAAACCTCATGGAATTCAATATTACAGGAATTGTCAGAGATTAACAAAGTAGTTCTTGCCAATGTCCTGCAAACTGAAATCATTTTGCCATTTTTTAATTCAGAATATGGGGGAAATGTATACATTGTGCTTTGTCAAAAGAGTGGCGTTCTGCAAGGCACAAGGGAAAATGATGTTACTTGGAGCAAAACAAATTCTCCATTAATTAAGAGAAGAAACTTTATCAAATCATATGAGTTAGACTTTCTATCCGTGTCATGTAAATAGTTAATACATGCAAGAGTATCGATGTGGATTGTGTAGGAGTGAGCTGAGACATCAGGTAAGAGATTCATAAATGTATTGTATGCAGTAAGTTAGTACTTAAAATGTATAGAATGTAAAATCTTACGAGTTGATTTGTTTCACAGAAGCGTTTTGAAAAATAATCATTTCATTGATAAGTTTACATAATTTGAGGAAATATTACCCAAACAAATTTTCTGATAGTTATATACTAGGAATGTCTTTTCAAGTTTGGCTAAGGGATAAAAGGGGTTATGTAACCTATTTCTGAATTTTGCCAACAACAATCTTGGACAATGGCTCGGGCGGGGTGTGGAGTTGTGGGAAGGTAACTAGGTTGAATTATGGGAAGAATGTACGAGTCATAATCTCCGAGTCTCAACGAGAGGCGTTAGGAATGTTAGCTTTTGTATTTAATTTCATACAAACTGTCTATGTCATTTCATGATAAAATGAAGATGGGGGTTAGAAGTTAGATCATCAACATTTCTGACTGGATACAGGGTTATGTGGTTCTCTCACCCGCGGAGGTAGGGGAGCAACTATCATGCTATCAATTTACAGGGGTCTCCGCAAATATATGTCTGAGCTTCACAAACAGGTCAGTCTGTAAGTATCTGAGGGAGTTAATCATGCAGCATGTTGCTGAGAGCTCAAATTAAAGTGACTGAGTTCATGGTAATTAAAAGCAACAGGAAGTTTCACCTAGCTTTGACTAGAGGGTGGGGTCACCAGAGTGGTTTACAGTGTGGAAGTCATTTCAGGGATTAGGTTCACAGGGTCTTGGTGTCATACAGCCCAGAATAGCCCTTTGGTCCATTGAGTCTGCACTAACATATCTACACTAATCCCACTTACCAGCATTTGACCCATAGCCTTGAATACTACGACATTTCAAGTGCTTATCCACAAACTTTTTAAAGGTTCTGAGATTTGTTGCTTTAACTAGCCTCCTAGGTGATGCATTCCAGATTACCACCACCACTCTACGTGAAAAGGTATCTCCTCAAATCCCCTCTAAACCTTCTCCCTTTCACCCTAAAATGATGTCCCCTCACTTTCGACGCTTCAACCAAGGGAGAAAGCTGCTTCCCATCCACCCTACCCCTCATAATCTCACATACTTCATTTAAAAATTGCCTGGCTAGGAAAAGAAATATGAATAAAACAATTGAGAGCTGAAAATAACCGTGATCGTGGACAATGAAGGGCCCCAGCAGAGAATCATTGTTTAGAATATAAGTTATGGACTAAAGTAATGAAGAGCCAGTGTTTCTTTTAGTTTGTTTGGGACAGTAAAAATATTAAAACTTGAAATCATGCTATGTAATCCTTTCAGCTAAAAGGAAGTTGAATTTCTTTTTAAAAGTTAATGTTCTTTATGGGGCTCATAACCACATCATCAATTCTTACAAAAATCTAGATTCAGAACATCACAGTTAGCAGCTCTTGATAGCAAATGAAGTTTTCCAGCAAAGAAGTTTCATTTTAACAGGGATTACTGTTATTAGCAACTCACCTTTCTGTTTGCACTAGGGATTCTAAACTGGCTGTGTTAGGCCTCTACTACTAGAAAGCCTGCGAAAACAAAGGTGCTTACTACACAAAATAAAACCTGAAAGAAATGCAGATGTTGTAAATCATAAACAAAATCAGAAATTGCTGGAAAAGCTCTGCAGGTCTGGCAACATCTGTGGAGTCCATTCAGAGTTAATGTTTAGAGTCAAGTGACCCTTCCTCAGAAATGAGTGTCTGTTCACTGTGTAGTTCAACAGACATTTGTGGCCCATCTCCCCTTCATGCCTGGCTTGGTAGAACAGCTGTAACACAAGGTTCTGAGGCTTCATCCATCAGGTGAACTTTCACATTACTGGAATTGTGTGCAGTTGTTTTCTTTCCAGTTCCCATAAATGAATAAAGAAAGACCTACAATTTATTTGGTTCTTCTCATGACCCGCAGGACTTCCAAAAGCGCTTTAAAGCCAATTAAATACCTTTGAAATATTATGTGAGGAAACACAACAGCCAATTTGCACATTGCAAAATCCCACAATGAAAATGTCCCACCAGAGAGTTTGCACTTTTCATAAAGTGACTTTGATTGATAGACAACCGTCAAGCAGACCTTGAGAGAAAACGCCCCTGTTCTTCTTAAAAATAGTGCCTTGAGATCTTTTATTTTCTGAGAGAACAATGGGGCTTTGGTTTAATGTCCCATCTAAAAATCTACACTTCAAAGGATTCTAAAGCAAATGGCATTACGTGTCAAGATGTTGTCAGCAAGCAAAAAGCAAACATTGAAATACAATTTCTTAATGGCATTACTGATGGCACTGTGGTTTTTCTACCACTTCCCATTGTGAAGACTTTGCGAACAATCCACATATTGATTGTGAGGAATGATATAATCATGTCTACAAAACATGTTGCATCATCGAGCAATTCTGGTGAATAGTCATTGAGTCATACGTTACTTGCTATGATCATTAATAACGGACTGGAAATTCATTCTACATTACGGAAATGTCAGAGGTGCAGTGATAGAGATTGCATAACTTTATCCAAAGGGATAAAGCTCTTCTCACAGACAAAAAAAACTAATGATTAACACTATGTACAAAAAGGGATAGGCCCATCCGAACTATTCAAAGTAGTCTTCGAGTTAATTACTTTTGTGCTGTTGCTACAACGACCTAACATCTCAGCTTCATCATTAGTTTTTAAAAGATGCTACCAATGAACTTGAATTTTCAAATAATCAAATTGTGTGCCATCAGGAAATTCCACCCAAAACAGCCAAGTATCTATTGGGACCTCGCATGGTTTAATCACTAAAACAGATGGTAAACTTACCTGTGAACCAAAATATGAAATCAATGTAGTCCCTCTATCTTTCTATCAGTAATAAGGAGTTTTTGTTTGAAGAAAGCAAGAGGCTGCAGATGCTAGAAACTGAAATGAGAACAAAACAAAACTGCTGTAAAAAATATACCAGGTCAAGCAGCATCTGCCAAGAGAATCAGACTTAAAAATGAAACCATGGACTACAGATCAGCTCCAGCTCAGCATTATGTTTTCTGCTAATGACAGCCCAAGCGAAGAGCCATCTAGAATTGAAACATTAGCTTGCTTTCTCTCCATGGATGCTGTCTGACCCACTGTGATCTACAGCGTTTTTTGTTTTCAATATGAATGTTGAGATGTTTCCAATCGCATAGCTTGTGCATTCTAGACTTTGCACCCATCCTAAAGTGCTGATAAAAGTTCTAGTAAATTTGGAATATCCTTCCTTTACCAACAATGATATTCCTGCCTTGAAAAGCATAGAATCTTTCACAATAACTCACATTGAACTTATCTTTGCTGAGAGATCCTGTACACACATGTTGGAAGGAGTGGGGAGTGGGGTTCCACAGGGCTCTGTCCTTGGGCCTCTACTGTTTGTAATTTTTATTAATGACTTGGATGAGGGGATTGAAGGATGGGTCAGCAAGTTTGCAGACGACACAAAGGTCGGAGGTGTCGTTGACAGTGTAGAGGGCTGTTGTAGGCTGCAGCAGGACATTGACAGGATGCAGAGATGGGCTGAGAGGTGGCAGATGGAGTTCAACCTGGATAATGCGAGGTGATGCATTTTGGAAGGTCGAATTTGAATGCTGAGTACAGGATTAAGGATAGGATTCTTGGCAGCGTGGAGGAACAGAGGGATCTTGGTGTACAGATACATAGATCCCTTAAAATGGCCACCCAAGTGGACAGGGTTGTTAAGAAAGCATATGGTGTTTTGGCTTTCATTAACAGGGAGATTGAGTTTAAGAGTCGTGAGATCTTGTTGCAGCTCTATAAAACTTTGGTTAGACCGCACTTGGAATACTGCGTCCAGTTCTGGGCGCCCTATTATAGGAAAGATGTGGATGCTTTGGAGAGGGTTCAGAGGAGGTTTACCAGGATGCTGCCTGGACTGGAGGGCTTATCTTATGAACAGAGGTTGACTGAGCTCGGTCTCTTTTCATTGGAGTAAAGGAGGAGGAGAGGGGACCTAATTGAGGTATACAAGATAATGAGAGGCATAGATAGAGTTGATAGCCAGAGACTATTTCCCAGGGCAGAAATGGCTAGCACGAGGGGTCATAGTTTTAAGCTGGTTGGTGGAAAGTATCGAGGGGATGTCAGAGGCAGGTTCTTTACGCAGAGAGTTGTGAGAGCATGGAATGCGTTGCCAGCAGCAGTTGTGGAAGCAAGGTCATTGGGGTCATTTAAGAGACTGCTGGACATGTATATGGTCACAGAAATTTGAGGGTGCATACATGAGGATCAATGGTCGGCACAACATTGTGGGCTGAAGGGCCTGTTCTGTGCTGTACTGTTCTATGTTCTATGTTCTATGTTCTAAACAAGCAAAGCTGGGAGGCCTAAGGTTACCATCACTACCAGGAGGGCACTGCAGTCGACTATGAGAGTTGGAGTGAATTGATCAGCAATCGCACTTTCCTATAATGAAACTTTCATGCTTACAAAATGTGAAACATATTCATTTTGTATGGAATGTGTTGCAATGCAACAATTTGTACTCTGGGTGCTGTCTCTTCTTGTGTAGCCCGGGGCAGTCCTACAAACTAGAGCAGCTGGCCTGATGTTGCTAACATGAGCAAATCTAAGACCTTAACTGGGTAAGTCATAAAGGCTTGAAGTTACGCTGTATATTATCACGTAATCCTCTACAATTAACTGATTAATGCATATATTAGACTAGTAACCAAAGGAATTCAATAACAAATCATTAAATATTTGAATGTTAATCTTGGACCATGTGATATCAGTGCCGTTGTTTGATTATTAAGCATATTGATAAAATAATAATTCATGTAATTTTTTATACCAAGAAGAGAAACAATAGAGATAATCCTGTCAAACTCACAACTTCTTCCAATTACCATAATCCAACTTGTTCAGTGGTTCCCTTATTTCTGTCTCCTATGTTCTCATACTCTTAAAGTTGATCAGCGTCTTCCACCTCCAAAATTATCCAGATGCTGCCCCTCAGTTAGATTTTTACGTGAATGAGATTACATTCATCTGGGCAGCACTACCTTTACTCTACCCTAGGCTCCAGCTTCTATCTCAGCTTCCAGTTCATTCGTTCTGAACCCAATAATTAGAGCCTTGGTGCATTTGTTTGATTTCATGGTTGGTTGCTAAATATCATGTCCAAACCCTCACAAAGACCAAGTCTATTCCCACCTCCACTGCATCACCACGTCAACAGTTAGTCAGTTGCTGAACCTTTAGCCACACTGTCATTACGTCTAGGTTTGATTTTCAGTGCCCAAATTGCTCTCATCCTTCTCAAAATTCTCACCCATAATTATGGATTTGACCATGTTTTCATTCAACAGCTACCTTCCCATTCATATTTCATCAATGATCAATGTCTGGTCACCAGTTCTGTGAAATACCTCAGGCTGTTTAAATGTATGAGTCTAAGACACGTTGTAACTTGTGCAAATCCAAAATAGGAAGGAAGAATTAAATTACTGTGACTTTTTTTTAATGCTCCTATGGCTCCAAGCCCAATTGCATAAAACTTTGCAAATCTTTGTACCCAAAAAAATTGCATTAACCAGATCCGTTAAAAACCATGGCCAAAAGTATACATTTTCTTTTCATTTATCAACTATCTTGTGATCCTAAACTTACCCTACAGCAACTAAGAGGTAATTTAGGACTCAGCACAAAAACCTGTGCTTGCAGGCAGAAACTAGATGCTGCAGTATATTAATCTACTTCATTTAGTGTCTCAGGGGGATTTTAGAATCATATCAAAAATCTGTCATCCATTGAAAGAAAAGCCCTTATAATATATAGCTGTTGAGCATGATGCTATTTATTGATTTATTTATTGCGCTGAAACCACTGGCCAAGTCTTAAAGAAGAATAAACAGCCAAAAGTGGGTTATACAGCAGCCTCTAAAATGGCCGACTATTTGCATAGTCCAATAGTTTAACTCCGCTATTTGGAGTTAAACTATCTATAAGAATATATCAGAGACAGTCACCTTAGAGAATTGTGAATGACCCCATCCTTTGAAGTCATTCATAAAATGTCCAAACGCCACCCTGTTCAGCTAGGGGTGGAATAAGCCATGATATGCAATCACTTTGGGCAATTAAATCCTCACAGAGACTGGAATTCTTGCAGATATTATTTTATCATGCATAAACCATGGACCTGGAATCAACTTGATATGACTATATTTGTGCAATTGGTCTGTCGATGAGGAGGTATCATAGGATGAGTCAACTAAAGCTATTTTATAAATAGGAGCAAAATACTGCAGATAGAGTCATAAAATCATAACAGATGTATAGCATGGAAACAGACCCTTCAGTTGAGCTGTCCATGCTGACCAGATATCCTAAATTAACCTAGTCCCATTTTGCATTTGGTCCATAGCCTTTCATATCCATATACCCATCCAGATGCCTTTTAAATGTTGTAATTGTACCATCGTCCACCACCTCCTCTGGCATTGCGTTCCATGCACACACCATCTTCTGCACTTATATCTTTCCCCTCTTACCTTAAACCTATGTCTGCCAGTCTCTCACCCTGGGGAAAAGACCTTGCCTATTCACTCTCTCCATTCCCCTCATGATTTTATAAGCCTCTATTGGTTACCATTTAGCCTCCAACACTCCAGGGAAAATAGCCTGAGCTTATTCAGCGTCTCCCTATAGCTCAAACCCTCCAGCCCTGGTAACATTCTTGGAAATTTCTGAAACCTTTAAAGTTCCACAACATCTTTCCAATAACAGGGAGACCAGAACTGTATGCAATTTCCAAATAGACAATGAGATCTGAAAGTAGAAAGAAAGTAGAAAATGCTGGAGAAATATGACAATTTCGGCAGCATCTAAGGTGAAAGAAGCAGTTAATGTTTTGAGTCCAGTATGATTTTTTCAGAATGTTAACATTGTAAGCAACTGTTTTTCTTCAGACCAGGATCAGAAAGAAGAAGAGATCCAAAAGAGGAAGATGCTGAGGGTGTAATCTCCCACTCTCTCTCGCCTAAAAATCCTGCAAGCTTGCTTGCTGCCTGCTATTTGACCAGCCATCTGCCACAACCTACCCTATAGCTGCTGACTCCTGGAGAACAAAAACTGTTGAAACTTCCCATCAACATCTTTAAATTGCCCCAACATGCCATTTGGAAAATTCCTCGAGTCCAGACTGAAAGCATCCATAATATCAATTTAATAAATTCATGTAAAATAGATATTTTTTAACCTCTCAAACTACTTAGCCAATCCAACCACACTGTGACTGAGTTCTGAGGAAGAGTCCCGGACCTGAAACGTTAACTCTGTTTTCTCCTTCACAGATATGTGCCAGAACTGCTGAGCTTTTCCAGAGTGTGTGTTTGTGCATTACGGGCACATCAATTAAACAGTTAAACATTGAATTCAACCATTGAATTGGTGAGCACATTCTTTCAGAAAAAAATTACATGCTGCAGCCAAAAGATGATTGGAAAACGGATGAGGCCATTCCGTCTCTTCCCATGTGGCTCTATCAGAGTAGGTGGTGGGCTACCAACATTTAATGTATTTGGCAACACTTGACTGAATGTGATTTAAGGAAATTTGACAAAATTGAAATCAATGGGAATGAGAGGGAAACATCCAGTCTCTGTTCATGAGGTGCAATCATAGATTCCCGACAGAGTGAAAACAGGCCATTTGGCCCATCGGGCCACACCGGCCTTCCAAAGAGCATGCCACATAGACCAAACCCGCGGCCCCTCCCCCACCACCCCCACCTTTAATCCTGTATTTCCATGACTAATCCACCAAGACTGCACGTCCCTGGACACTATGGCCAATTTAGCATGGCCAATCCACCTGACCTGCACATCTTTGGGCTATGGGAGGAAACCGGAGCACCCAATGGAAACCCATACAGACAGGGGAGAAATGTCAAAATCCGCACAGATAGTCAACCAAGGGTGGAATCAACCCTGGATCCCAGGCACTATCAGGCAGCAGTGCTAACCACTGAGCTGCTCTAAATGTGCAAAGCACGAGTAAGGAGTAAAATTAAATACTCTCCATTTGCCTGGGCAGGTGTGGGACCAGAAACATTCGAGTAAATTTAGACCACACAGAAAAAAGCACCTCATTCTGTCAGCTTCTCACCTAGTAAATGAAACACTCATTCATTCCATCACTGATGCACAGTAGCAGTCGTGTGTACAGGATAAATCGCCAGACCCTGATAATCTGCATCCCAGAATATTTAAGGACAAGGCTCTAGAAACTGTGGACGCTTAGGTGGCCACCTTTAGACTGTGGAACAGTTCCTACAGATTGGATGGTGGTTAATGTAATGCCTTTATTTAAAATGGGAGGCAGAGAGGAAGCAAGGAAGAGATCAGCGAGATTGACATTGGTATTGGGGAAGTTGCTAGAGTCCATTATCAAAGATTTTACAGCATACCACTTAAAAAAACAGTGCGAGAATCAGACGCAGTTAGCAACTATTTACTAAAGGGAAATCATGCCTGACAAATCTACTGGAATTCTTCAATGATGTAACGAGTAGAGTTGATTGGAGCAAAGTCAGTGGTGGTAGATAACTTGAACACTCAGAAAGCTTTCAGCAAAGCCCCAGACAAGAGATTAATGGGTCAAATTAAAGCACATGGGATTGGGGTAGAAAATTGGTCAGCACACAGAAAACATGAAATAGGAATAAATGAGTCATTTTCTAAATGGCAGGAAGTGACTAGTGGGGTACTGCAGGGATCAATACTCAAAACCTAGCTATTCATAAAACACATTAATGATCTAGGTGAGGGAACTAAATGTAATAACTCAACATTAGCAGATGACACAAAGCTGGGTGGAAGGGTGAGTCGTGAGGAGAATGCAAAGATGTTGCAATGTGATTTGGACAGGCTGAGTGAGTGGGAAAAATGACAGATACAGTGTAATGCCATTAAATGTGAGGTTTTGCATTTTGAAAGCATAAAATGAAAGGCAGCTTATTATTTAAAAGGTTGTAAAGTGAGAAGTGGGAACGTACAGTGAGACCTGGATGTCCTTGTTCACCAGTCGCTCGAAGTAAGCATTTAAAAGAATGAAGAAGGATCTGATAGAAACCTATAGAATCCTAACAGGACTAGACAGGTTAGATGCAGGAAAGACATTCCTGATGTTGGGGGAGCCCAGAACCAGGGGTCATACTTTAAGGATAAAGGGTAAACCTTTAAAACTGAGGTAAGGAGAAATTTCTTCATCCACAGAGTGGTGAACCTACGGAATTCATTAACGCAGAAAGTGGTTGAAGCCAAAACATTAAGTATTTTCAAGAAGGAGGCTGATGTAGCTTTTGAGGCTAAAGGGAGCAAAGGATATGGGGGAGGATGAGATTAGGATCAAAAATAAAGTTGCTGGAAAAGCTCAGCAGGTCTGGCAGTGTCTGCGAAGGCAAAAACAGAGCTAAGTTTCGGGTCCGGTGACCCTTCCTCAAAACTGGGTCACCAGACCCCAAAGTTTAACTTTGATTTTTCCTTCACTGATGCTGCCAGACCTGCTGAGCTTTTCTAGCAACTTTGTTTTTGTTCCCGATTTACAAGGTCCGCAATTCTTTCGGTTTTGATGAGAGTAGGGTATTGAGTTTGATGATCGGTCGTGATCGGCATGAATGGGAAAGCAGGCTCGAAAGGTGGAATGACCTGCTCCCTCTCCTATCTTCTATGTTTCTACAATCAACTGCCCCAATTCAACAAGGCTGCTTTGACAGCACCTTCCAAGCCCACAATATATACCACATTGAACAGGAAGGGTACCAGATGCTTGGGAATCATTCACTGCAAAATCACTGCCAGGTCACACATCATCCTGACTTGGAACTTTCAAAGTTAGTCTACCTATTTGTAGTTAATTTGTGGCGGCAAGTGAGTTTCATGCTGTCCGGCTGAGCACAACATAGGGTACGTTTGGCTCATGCCATCTTCATGCCTTTAATTATATACCCATGCTTTTGAGTGCAGTTCTTGGGAAATTTTGTGGCCAGGGAGCTAGAAGACCCCTCCACTAGTGGACGACATGGCTCACGTTGCCCTGTCACCACATGCAACATGCTAGCTCAAATTGCAACATTCGACCCTAAAAACATCTCTGAAGAAAAGCACAAAAAAAAGAACTTTTTTGGAGAAACTCAGTAGGTCTGGCAGAATCTATGGAGAGAAAGCAGAGTTAACATTTCAAGGCCAGTGACATTTCTTCAGAACTTCACATTAAGAGATGTTTGTGTCATGGTTAGTGCAAAAGGATCCTGCGTAAATGCATGACATCTTAGGTGTCCCCTAGCTCCAAAATAAAATGATGAGTTGGTCTGAGAGCAGGCGTGATGTTGTTCTGATTCTGGTTGTTTGCAAATGCAGAGTTACATAGAACATAGAACATAGAACATTACAGCACAGTACAGGCCCTTCGGCCCTCAATGTTGTTACATAATGAAAGGTTGAGATGGATGGTGACCATGAACTAAGTAGGGGCATGGCATAGAAGAAACAGTTGCATAATGGCCTGAGAAAGCATTTGGTAAACTATTCCTGTTAGGGAATGGCATCAGCTCAGCAGGGGGAGAGGAAGTATAAACAGAGTGAGATGGGGCTGCAGTGAGATGCAAATATATGGACATAGGGCAGTCACCACCGAAAGACGAGGTTCTGAAATCATTGTTTCTGACTTGTAGAAAATTTCTCATACCTTCGAGGATTTGATTCCTTTATTTTTGACCCATGTTAGGAAGGGGAAAATTCTATCTACTATCATTGCCACGCCAAAAATCTTTGATTTCCTTTTGCAGCACTGTGGGCATACCTGCAGTAGATGGACTACAGGAAGAGAGATCACCACTACCATTACAAGAGCAATTAGGGATGGGATCAATTGGTGGTCTTGGCAGTGATGCCCACATCATACAACCAAAACTTAAAAATAAATGGGCCATCAATGGGTCTCTTCAGACTGTGAATGTAAAAGTTTCACAACTTTTGGACGGAATAAGTCCATAAGAAATGGGGACGATATCTGTCCACCCCATGTGAATGTTTCTACTGGTGTGCATTTTCTTATGGAGGGCCAGTGAGAAACATATACAGCTCCCACATACAGCTTGCTGACTGGCAACAGAGGAAACTCAGTGGGCGAGGCTATGTGTGGGGTTGGTTGCTTACAGGGACCCTGTAGTTCATTAAAGGTGAAAAACATTTTACCATGGAGAAAAATAATTTTCTACAACAGAGAGCAGCCTGCCATCAGTTAGTGTGTCTTGATAGTGTCATGCTCATGGAGCAGGAAGATATCTGGGAAGGGTTCTCAGGAGTAATGAAGAAAGATACTTGAAGCAAAAAGTGCCATAGTCCTCACAGAACCTGCCTGCAGTGCAGAATGGAGGCTCATAACTAAACTGGGACTGCCAAGCAAGAAAGCCCTTTCAGGCTGCTTCTACTCTCGATATACATCTGCACCATCCTACTTTAATACAAGCACCATCAAACTCTCTGACCTCACTTACCATTCTCCCCCCACACAACCACTTCACTCATACCTTTCACAAAGGTTTTTACAGAATCTTCTTCCCTGATAAAGGCCAACTCAAAGGATTTATTTAATACCTCAGCTATGTCTTATGCTTCCATATGTAAATCATTTCTTTAGTTACTTCTCAAACCTAACTTCCTTTTAGCACCTCTTTTGTATCGTTTTGCCAGTAGAAGATTTTGTACTCCCTTTTATGAACTTCCAGTCTCTTCTTATGTTCTTTCTTTGCTTCTATTATTCATTCTTTGAACTTCTCTTTATACTCTCTATCGTAAAACTCATTTACATTATCAAATTCATATTTATGCAATCTTTTCCTGCTTCATTTTACTTTTTACTCTTTCTTTATCCGGGCATCCCCGATTTCCTTTGCCCAGTCTTTTCTCTTTGTGGGAATATATTTCTGCTGTATATGCGGCACCTTCTCTTCAAAGTAGCCCACTGTTTTGTTGCAATGTGCTGATGTAGCATTTACTTAAAGCACTAAGGCTAAAAGGGCCTCTCTAGTTGCCTGTTATGTTGCCAGTCATTTACCACTGGATTGCAGAATAGTCAGCCCTCCCTCATTTTATTCAGTTTTGTCAAGTATCTCAGTGAAAGCTGTGAGTGAAAAGTCTCTTTGATTGTTTGCGTTCCCTCTTTCATCAACATTGCGGAAATCAACACCTGGTGTGGTGCACTGGGTCAGTTTATAGTAAGTAAAGTGGCCATAGCCCCAGAGGACTGTTCTCTCATTAGAGTGAGATGACTGGGGATAGTTTAACCTGAGGGTCACCATGCCTTAGGCAAGGGGAGAGGTTGAGAAAGGAGGACCTTCATGGTAACCTCAGCTACTATGGGAATTGAACCCATGCTGTCAGTGTCACACTGTGTCACAAACCAGCTGCCCAGCCAACCAAGCTAACTGACCCTGACTGAGCTAGCCAATCCCTGGTGAATTTAAAGGACCTGCACTGAGTGAATCGATGAGCATAGGTCTGAAGATGCAAGTGGAAACAGTTGACTACAGGGCAAGTTCACTTTCCAGCTCCGCCAAAGAGATCAAAGGTGCAAAGTCTGAGAGCCAAACCTTTGTAAAAAAAAATTAGTTTCTTTTCGTAGGCAATTACGTAAACATATCAGATTGCTTGACAGGGAACCTGCACTAAATGTTACAGGGTATAAACACATCCATTGTCAGCTTAAGTGTGGTTACGGCACATGATATGAACAGTCAACCATGAAGCATCTGCTCACCTGAATGGACACACAACAAAGAATTTGTGGCACCGGTTCTACGATTTCTTAGAAATGATTACATTGCAGCCCTGCAAATTCTTGAGGTCATCCACCCCTCCCACAGGCTTAGGGTTCTGAGTCTGCTTCTCACTCATTGCAGAGATACTGAAAGTGAGAACTATGCAAGATAAAATCATCATGGCAGCTACCAGGAAGATGGGCGTAAATCTACACAATGTACTGTTGGAGCATGAACAAACTGCTTGATCAAGCAGTAGAATGGAAGCCCTTGTGATTCATGTGTGGCATCTGGAGGAGCCCAGAGGGTGACATTGGTACTGCCAATGGTGCAATAAAAATGAGGGAGGGTGTTTCCACATGTCCATAGGGAATGCAATGAACATGATTGCTCAAGAAGTCATGGGTTTCAAACACCTGTTCAATTCAATGCACAAACCACAGATCAGCTGATGCTGCTGTTGGTCTTTCCAATGGCCCAAAAGGCAGGCAGAAGTAAAGACATTGAGGGCTGCAATGATGATGGCTGAAACAAGCATCGCTTTGCCAGATGTGTCGTCTGGTGGAAGGTCTGTTGCAGGAGATGACACAACTTGGTGGCAGTTTCCCTGGGGAACATGCAGCCTGTTTCTGCATTGCTCCTCAGGGAATGGGCAGGCATGTTGTCCTATGCCTTACAAATCCTGTTGGGAGGGTAAGGATTCCTGTGAGCCTGGCTCCTTCTAATTGCTCTCCCTCCAGCTGTAGCCTTGTTTATTCTTTCATTTGACTCATGCTTCACCCCCTTCTCTTGGCAGAGTGGAATTACCAGAAAGAAGCCCATGGAACAAACAAATAATTGACGACGTTCCATCCAGGCATATTTTTAAACAGTCTCAACTAAAAAAAAATTCTAAGATAAAACATCTCTCAAAAATTTCCAGGATTTTCCCAGAGACAAACTAAAGATCATTCTATTAAGGATCATTGCATTGGGAATAATGACTTCCTGCAACCTATCACCCACGATCTGTGGATAGGAACAGGATCTAACATAGAATTGAATTATAGACTTTCACAGCATTGAGGGAAGCTATTTGACGCATTGTATCTGTGCTGGCATCTTGAAAGTGCTAACCTGCTAGTCCCACTCTCCAGCCCTATCTCTGTTGCTCTCGAATGTCATCTCTTTCAGAAACAGTAGCAACATGAGCAGGGATGGAAACATATTTGTCTTTTGACTTCCATTTGCATTCACTGGAAACCCGCCCTGGAGCTCTGGCCACTAAACTAAAACCTGCTTGAAAATGAGATGAGGCAGACAGCCAGCAGTTAGCTAGTTATTTTTCCCAATGTGTTTTCGGGCTTAGAGCCACCCTAACTTAAGGTATAAACTGAATGGCAGTATCGCCTGTTAATTATTGGTACGGTGATCTTCACAAAGCACATAGTCAGCAGAAGTGATTTTACTTAGAGCTTAATCCCCGCTTTCCTCAGCAAAACTTTCCTCATCTTCACATAGCTGTTAAGGATCCTTATAGAACTGAATCATTGGCAACATGAATCCATCTCTTGACTAACCCTGGGATTAATTTTAAATTTTCAGGTACAAATTGTGCATTCTCTCTCAAAAAGGCACGCTCAAATTAAGGAAGTGTTGGGTCTCGGGATGGTGGAGGAAGAGGAATCCAGGGTAGTGAGGGATTTGCCAGGTTTGGCAACAGGGAATGGAGTGTTGTTGTGGGTCAGGTAGAGGCAAGTAGGGTATGTTAGGTCAGGGTGTGGGAGGAGTTATGAAGGCTATGGGGGGAATGTAATTGGGATGGGATGTGGTAAATTGAGGTTGGATCAATTAATAGTTATCCAGGAGTTAAACTGAGTTTATAATTTCCAAATATTTCCTGGGTAATTATTTATTCAACTCCAGTGAAACACTCCGAGGTATTAAATGGATACTTTTAGAGGGTTACAGGCATAGGGAAATTGCCACGTGGAATCTTCAATTTCCTCAGAATCTACATGGGAGGCTCCACATGGTTTAATGAGCCAGTCACACCTACACTGCAGAAATGACTATCTGGCTGTTGAGGAATTGAGAGACAACGCAGCTCAATGAACATTGGAAAGACAAAATAGCATGTAGTGTTTTCACTAGAATCCTTCATTTAAATGTATCTTTGTCTCTCAGATACTAAACAACTGTCCGGTTACAGTTTTTTTTTCTGTTTTTACTGAAGTATATCGATGTGTGTGAGCACATGCAGAGTATGCGCACTTGCACTGACACACAGTCTGGGTGCTCACACACTGATTGAGACTTGAGCTACAGATATACATGCACTTCTACATGCATTGTGCATACACACACACACACACACACACACACACACACACACACACACACGTCTAGGTACACAAAAGTACACATCCATATTCATGCTGCAAATCCAATACTTGTTTACACATACTTCGATCAGGTGTGCAGAGCAAATGGGTTCTTAAGGCCAGCAAAAGTGATGGAATATGTGGGCCAGAATTAATTAGTGAAACAATTTGCGACTTTCTCTTGCCCATGAACCATAGATTAAGTGAAAAAAGAATGAAAAATTGCTCTTCAAAACAAACACAGGAAGCATGGTGATGAAGAAGTCATGAATGTGAGACTGTCAAAACCCTTGAAGTGCAATTTATTAAAATGAACTCAAAAAGTTAATATGTGGCTTTAAGGGTTTGCAGAATGGCTAATTCATTGCCAGTTTTTTTTTTCTTTTCGAACAATGCAATAAAACATCCCAGCAAACATCGTAAGAAATATTAAAAAGTTCCAGAGATAAGAATGGGAATTGGTGCCAACAGTATCCTACGTATCACCTTGTTCTGACCTAGATTTTCTGATGGAAGTCAACTTATGTACTTCTTGTAATTAAAAAAAATTATGCAAAAAAATTCAGAAGGTCACTGAGTTTTCATTAATTTGATGATAGCATCCTTAATGAGCAGGCCCAGCTCTGAAAGATAAAATGATCCATTCTTGATAGTTTTGACTTATTTCCCTGTACTCCTTCCGATTTTCTCTCCTTGCTCCTCGCCCCAGGTGTCAGATCCCGGATAAACTCTGGAACTGAAAAAGCAAGGAAGAAATATCAAGCACATTGCAAAACCATTTCTGAATGCTGATGTACTCACTGGATGCAGTAAGGTTGCAAGCTCCTCACTTCATTAAAGAAGCTCACAATTCTGTGAGAGCCAGAGTAAAGTAGTACCTTTAATCATTAGTCAAGTGCAATAGAGGCAATTACTACAAGTCCATAGTTGTTGTCATTGACTGTCGGCTCTGGGAAACTATCCAATACAATGATAGCATTGAGTTTTCACCAGTGTAATTGGGTCACTTGCATATCTCTATAAACATTACTTCATTTCCCTTCCCCATAATGAATAGTAGAAGTAACTGCCATTAAAATTTAGGATTCTGTTTGATATTCATTTTGCTGAGTTATCTCATTTAAAGATTTTAAATCATCAATGCCTGATTCCAATAGGGTTTAACAGCAACATTTCACACTAACGTGCAGATGTCACTCTGATGACACTGAGCACTCCTGCTTCATTCACGTGCTTCCTAACACTGCAACCACAGTAATTATACATTGCAACCACCACCAGTAACATTTTACTGTAAGCTGTAGACTGTCTAATGGCCAGGAGAAAGGAACATCAGAATATTGGTGGCTCAGAATACTGGTGCTCTTAGCCACATTTGTATTTCAAACATTCATTCAGGGTAACTTGGTGATTGAGTAAAACAGATGGTAGCAAATTGACCGGTATTTATTTCCATTCAAGCCTGACTTCTCCAGCTCACTCTCAACAGGACCTGACTCTGCCAGTTCCCTCTGCCTAGGATTTGATTTCTACAGCTCACTTTCATCTGGGCCTCACTCTTCTAGCTCATTCTTAGCCGAATCTAATTCCTATGATTCACTCTCAGCTTGGATTGAATCTTGTAGCTCACTGCCACTGAGCTAGTAGCAATGTTTCAAAGGAATGTATGAGCAAACTTAGGCCATTCACCCCTTCAATCTTGGTCTGCCATTCGAGATAACTGATGATCGACTCCAATGACACATAATACCTAAATCTATTGTCTCAGTCTGTCAGTTATGATTTGCAAAGCATCCAAAGTCTGTCTCTCTTGCCCCATTGACAACCACATCCTCCACATCAAAGCACACAAAGTAATTTGGGAGGATTGTGCGCTGATAAACTCATTGCAAATGAATATCCACTTCTGTCCTGATCATTTCAAATGTCAAACAAAACTACGCCAACAAAGATGAAATTTCAGGCTATAAAAATGCACCAGAGTTATCTAGAGGTACAAAAAATTAATCTCTTAATTTACATGGATGGAAAATCAGGTACTGTGGACTCACTGACTTCTGATCAGAGATCCTGTCTCCCTACCCTGTGTAGTCCTTGAATGGTTTAAAGTCAGAGAGGTGTCCAGGCTGCCATTTAGTCAATCAAAGCTGGCCTTTCACAGCTCCCTGGCAACAGAGACTATCATCTCCAAGCTGCTCTACTCCTCAGTCCCCAGGAGCTACCAGCTACACTTAGGTTAAAATTCACAAGGAACTTGTGAGGCAAGCAGCAGCAGGGATGCTGAGCAGCTTTGGCTGTTCGGCATCTATTTACGTTGGGTGAGTGAGTGACTGAGTGAATGAGGTGTTAGCCAAATTTGTGCTTCTTAAAAGCAGCTTGCCACTTGGGAGGTGATCTTGTTTGGCTGCTACTCATCATCGGCCTGTGGCTGAAACTTAAAGAGGAGGATCCAAAAGCATTAAAAAGAACGACAGATATCAGTGGCAGGTGACCGTTATGTGTATAATACCACTGCGGGTTGAGAAAGTATCAGCCACTGTACTAAGCAGCTTAGAGATCATGACAATTGTTCACTGCAATTTAAAGAAATCGATTCAACTCCTGCCTTAAGGTATCACACTATTGGCAATTTCCAAGTGCGAAGAACAGCTTGAGCTTAGATTTTTGTTTTGAGCTCGTTGGGTTGATTATACCACCAGAGCACAGAGGAGAATGGCAATGCCAGGGTTAGTTGCATGGAGAAGAAACAAAGGCCAGCGACAGAGCAGGTCCCCCTGAATAGGGCCTTGATACTGAAGTGAGCCATCCTGCCCGGCTTGCCTTTTACCCAGGCCATGCTCTACAGCAGGCACTGAAGAAAATAAATTTACATATGCCCTACAATTTCTGCCCACAGTGAGGAAAGAGTTGGCGAGAGCACAGCACACAAGAACCAGCTCTTACGTGTCAATTTACAATAAAATCATGCATGTGTAGTGCAAAATGTATACATGTCTTTGTTGTCTAACACACCAGAAAAATGTGTGCCCAACTCTCGAATGACGCCTCCTCTCCACTGTGAGAGGTATGTAATTTTGCCCAGGTTACAGCGAGCAGTAACTTGCAGCTCATCTTTCTTTTGTGAGTTGCATCATCATTTCCACTTCTGTTCCTTTATATTAACAGTGTACCTAGTGAAAACATTGTCCAAGTGTTAAAGACACTGAGGAGGATGAAGAAAAAAATTCACAAGGATGATATCAGAATAGATATTATAAATACCAGGAAAGAACGCAGTTCTTTGCTCCAGAGAACAGAAGGCCTAATAGGGATTGTGAAAAAGATGAAGAGGTTTGGGTTGGAAAATACAGAAAAGAATGCCAGGAATAGACTCAGGAGTGGGCCAAATAGCCTGATGTATTCATGGCTGATTTTCTGCATCAGCTCCACTCTCCTGCCCACTACTTATAAGTGGGCATGGTGGCTCAGCGTTTAGCACTGCTGCCTCACAGCTCCAATAACCCAAGCTTGATTCCAGTCTCGGGCGAGTGACTGAGTGGAGTTTGCACATTTTCTCCATGTCTGTGTGGGTTTCTTCCAGGTGCTCCAATGTCCTCGCACAGTCCAAGGACACACAGGTTGGGTATATTGGCCACAGGAAATTGCAGGTTAGATGGATTAGCCATGTGAAATGTGGGGTTATAGGGTAGGGGAATGGATCTGGATGGCCTGCTCTTTGAGGGCTCATGAGTGGCCTGCTTGCGCACTGCAGGGATTCTATGATTCTATGACCTGTTGACTCCGAGAGACCACAAGGCTGTCTCAGCCTTAAATATACCATATAATAGAGCATCCATAAGCTTCTGACGTCCCCAGGTATGGAGAAGGATTAGGGACCATCACTTTGATGTAGCCAGTAATAAGCCTAATAATGAATTCAGGAGAAAGTGTTTTATTCAGAATGTGGTGTGAATTTGGAGATTGCTACGACATGGAGTAGTTAAAGTGAAGAACATAGATTCATGGGAGGAAAAGGCTGAGCATAAGAGGTAGAAATGAATGAAAAGGTATGTTGATAAAGCAGGATGTGAAAAATCAACATGTATTGCAAAAATACCAGTGTGAATGTGTTGGATCAAATGGTCTGTTTACACAAATTGTATGCAATTCTGAGTAGTCCAGCACTTTTAGGGGCCTACTGTAGCTGAGGTAAATTTGGCCGACTTTCCAAAATTCAGCAACTTTGCTGGACTCTTTGTGCTCAGTGTGCAAGAGTTCACGCCTTGACACTGATGCATACATACACCCCACATCTGGGAACAAATTGATGTCCTATAGACTGTGCGCTGCATCGCATTGGCAACGTTCAATTTCATCTACCTTCTTGATATCAGTGCAAATCTGGGTGATTTGAAAAACATGACAAATTTCTTCCATTGGTGATTGAAATATTTTATCTGCTTTCGTTCTCAATTTGAATTTCACAGTATCGACACATGCACATTCGCAAATTTAACTCTAAGGACTAAGTGATGATTTAATCAAGCTGTTAGAAGAGGTGACAGGATACATAGTGAGCAAGCATTTCTTCAGGTGGGGAAGACTAGAGCAAGGAGAAACTTTAAAACTGTGACTGAGCTGCTCAGAGCTGATATCAGGGAGCGGTTCTTTACCTAAGGCAAGTAGAAATCTGGAATCTTCCTGCCTTCTGGAAGACTCAGAGATCAATTTGAAAAATTCGAAGCTGAGCTTTATGATAGACAATGGTATTGAGGGTTATGGACTATGTGGGGACAAGATACAGATAAAACAATGATTTAGGCAAAGATGGATAGATTTTTGAACAGTAAAGGAATGAAGGGTTATGGTGAGTGGATGGGTAGGTGAAGCAGGCTCAAGGGGACAGATGGCCAACTCTGGCTCCTATTTCTAGTGTTCTTATGAGGTGGCAGTACCCAAGGACTGAATGGTCTACTCTTATTCCTCAATCCCTCTATTCAGGCTTTGCAACCAGGATAACAAGTGCTTTTTTGGCAATAGTTTAAAAGGACAATCAGCGCTTAAAACAATTTAACGGAGATGTACAAATTTTAAACCCAATCATCAACACGGAGAGCTGCGAGAGCAGTTGAATGGAAAGGAAATTCGCTTCCCTCGCATTATAAAAACCCTGCTCTTTGCAAAGAGCGGCTGAATATTAAAAGGGGAAAAAATGCAAAGCAAAAGCAGAGAGTGACTGACTATTTAAATGGCACAGTGTAATCAGTGCTTTTTGTTCGTGCTCTCGGAAGGCAGTGATGGGAAGTCCAGTCACTGCCGGGACAGTAATAGCCCTTCCTCATAACCTGAATGCGCCCTCCGATGTTAACATACTGTGAACTGAGCAGAAGTGACAAAAACAATCCATCACGTATGCATGAACACAAAGAAGAATTGAGAGGTTAACAGAAATTGATGACATCCCTGCTCAACTCTTACACTGATTCGACCGAGACTGCGATTGAAACAGACAGAGATTTATAGGAAGAGTTGGGATAGTGGCTCTTTTTGATTGCCTTGATTTTTTTTTAGCTGCTCTGCATATTTATTCCTCAGCCCATCAGCACCTTGCAGTATTAGAATGCTGATTCGATTTTACATGCTACGAGCAGGCATTATGTGGCCATTTGCATGATGTGAAAAAAATCATTCTAACCGTTTGTGATGCTGCTGATGAAATGAACCCTAATGCTTGCTGCATAAGTGGAATCTTGTATTTTTTTTTGAAATTCAGATTTTTATATCACCCTCCTCCAGCAGCAGCACACCCCCCCCCCCCAACCCGCCCATTGCATCTCAAAAAGAATTATTCCATCTTTTAAATGAGAAAATGTGTTTTTGTCTTTGCCTCGAAGGGAAACAGCTGTATTGGGTTTTTTTTTTATGAATTCATTTCAAGTAAGAAGTTAGAAAGCAAGGAAGAACAAAAGGAAAAGCATCAACTGTGTTTTTTTCTCTGAAGGTGTCACAATTACAAAAGGCTCTTATCAATTAATTTTGACGGAAAAATAATTATTGTCCCTCAGCAATGATGGATATCTTTCATAGCCTAAATTTTTATTGGCTGAGTTTGCGAGAGGTGTGAAGGTATATCAGTGACTTGGTTCAGGGATACTAGAATCATGCTAACTTTTCTTAATAGGATTCGTAGAGCATGCAAGCAGGCCATTCGGCCCATACCAACCCTCTAAAGAGCACCCAGCCCACCCCCACCCCCTACCCTACCATCCTGCATTTCACATGGGCAATTCACCCAACCTACACACCTTCAGACTATGGGAGGAAGCCACAGCACCTGAAGGAAGCCCACAGACATGGAGAGAATGTAAAAACTCCACACAGACAATTGCCCAAAGCTGGAATCAAACCCAGTTCCCCGGTTCTGTGAGGCAGCAGTGCTAACAACTGAGCCACCATGCTCTTGCATAACACAGCTCACTTGCCCCCTTCCCAATCAGACTTCTCACTCTGCTCCAGCCTCCCACTATCCATTTCCCACCGCACTCCAACACCCTTTTCCTGTATTGTAAATCTGATGGGTCAATCCCAATTAAATGTAAGGCAAATCTGGAACAGGAATATCTTTGCAACTAGAAACATCTTCCTCCACACACCCCCACCCCCACCCTCTCGTTTTGCTCAACAGCCTGAAGTTGGCGATTGGAAACTGATGGGGGAGCTGGGGTTGAGTTGGTCACAAAAGACATGGAACGAATTCTGACAAGTTTGATTTTCTCCAAATTTCTCCTCCCAACTCCAACACAGCCAGTCCCCACCTTCAAAACTAATGAAAAAAAAATTCATCATTCATAGAATTTAGGAGACATTCAGTGCATCAAGACTAATCCTATCAAAAAAGAAAGACTTGCATTTATTCAGTTGTTTTCACAACTATGCAGCCAATTTACTTTTTTCAAGGGTGATCGCTATTATTGTAATGCAGAAATGCAGCAGTTTAAGGAGCAGAAGGTTTTAAGGCATGGGACAGAAGGTTTCAAGGAGGTACAAGGAAATACTTTCTCTCACCTGAATGGTGGTGCGAATCTGGAACTCACTTCCTGTAAGGGTTGTAGAGGCAGAAACTGTCATAATATTTAACAAGTATTTACCTGTGCACTTGTGATGTCAAGCCTGTCTGGCTGTAGGACAAGTGCTGAAAAACGTGATCAGAATAATTAGGTGAGAGCTAGTAGAAACTGCAGATGCTAGAGAATCTGAGATGACAAGGTGTAGAGCTGGATGAACACAGCAGGCCAAGCAGCATCAGAGGAGCAGGAAAGCTGATGTTTCGGGCCTAGACTCTTCTTCAAAAAATTTTCTGAGGAAGGGTCAAGGCCCAAAACATCAGCCTTCCTGCTCCTCTGATGCTGCTTGACCTGCTGTATTTATCCAGCTCCACACCTTGTTAGCTCAGAATAATTAGGTGATTGTTTTTAACTGGTACAGATGTGATGGGCTAAAAGGCCTCTTTTGATTGCCTTGATTTTTATCTTAGCTGCTTGGCATATTTATTCCTCAGCCCGTCAGACAAGTATGATTTTGTGCACAGCAAGTGCACACAAACAGCAAAATTACAGTGACCAGATAATCTGTTTTAATGATCTTGATCAAGCGACAACTATCTATGAATATGAAGAAATGTATCTCATTCCAATCAATAATTTATTTCTTGTAATTTCCAATCTGCATAATAAAAAGAAATCTGAATTTGGTGTGTTCTGATTCTCTGGTACTGACTGTTAGCTGCTTTGCACAAGACTATCAAAAAGTTTTTATCTCCTAGTGGTGACATTGCTGGCTGAATACGTAAAAAGTAGAAAAAAAAACACAGGGAATGTATTTTATTAAACTAGTTTGTCGTGAGGGGCTGAATTGAAGTGGCCTTCTCTGTAAATCAACAGACATCAGCACTCAGCATAAAACTACACCACATAAGCACGCACTCAGGCAGATACAGGCACAAACACGTGCACACACAGCACATCTGTATTGCAGAGCCAGTGACGCTGAGGACAGAAGCTTATAGGGGTCTGAGCAACATGGACTATAATGAGATTTGTGAAAGATTCAAATGAGAAATATAATGAGACCAATGAGGAGCAACGCAGTCCATCTTTTATGCTTTTGCCAAATTTCTCACAAGGCAGCAGTGAGTTGCCAATTCAGGGGGATTCTTGCTTGTTATGTGTCTTGTTGACAGCCCGCTTGTCTTATTAATATTCAACTTTTTATTTTACCAAGAGTACTGAACAATCTGGATGTCAAGAAACCTCAACAAGGAAATCAGAGTGGGTCCAAGCTGATTTCAGCTTGTCACTTGGTCTGGAAGAGTCATAAATTCAGACAGCTTGGGAATAGATCCTTTGATCCAGTTAGACCATGCCGACCATGTTCCCAAACCAAACTGGTCCCATTGCCTGTGTTTGGCCCATATCCCTCCAAACCTTTCCTGTTCATGTAATTGTCCAACAGTCTGTTATATGTCCTAACTGTGTCTGCATCCATCACTTCCTCTGGCAGTTCATTCCACATACTAACAACACCCTGTGCTAAAAAAAATGCTGCCCCTCATGTCCTTTTTAAATCTTTCTCCTCTAACCTTAAAATTATGCCCCCTAGTTTTGAACTCTCCCACCCAGGGGTAAAGATCCTCGCTATTCAGCTTATCTATGGCCCTCATGATTTTGTAAACATCTATAAGGTCACCCCTCAACCTCCTACACTCCAGTGAGAAAATTTCCAGCCTATTTTAATACCTCAAATCTTCCATTCTGGACAACATCCTGGTAAATCCTATAACAGGGCGATCAGAACTGTACATAGGTACTCCAGAAGAGGTCTTACCAATGTCTTATGCAACCTCAACATGATGTCCCAATTCCTACAGTTAGAGGTCTGAGCAATGAAGGCTAGTGTGCTAACACCTTCTTAACCACCTTATCTACTTATGATGCAAATTTCAAAGAAAAATGTACCTAAGCCCATAGGTCTGTTTGTTCTACAGCACCATCCAGGGGACTATCATTAATTGTATAAGTTCTGCCCTATTTTGTGTTACCAAAATGCAATATCCTACATTTATCCAAATTAAACTCCATCTGCCATTCCTCAGCCCATTGACCCACTTGATCAAGATTTCTTTGTAATCTTAGATTATTTTCTCCACTGTCATCAGCAAATTTACTAACCATACCTCCTTACACTCAGCTAAATCATTTAATGAAATAATAAACAAAGGTATACTCAGTGCCAATCTCTGTGGAACACCTCTGCTCACAGTCCTCCAGTCCAAAAACAACTCTCCACCACCCTGTCTCTCCTACCGTCAAGCCAATTTTGTATCTAATTGGCAAGCTTTCACCTTGAATCCTACGTAATCAAACTTTACCAAAAAAAAAGACAATGTAAACCACATCCACCATTCTGCCCTCATCAATATTTTTGGTTACTTCCTCAAAAATCTCATTCAAGTTTGTGAGGCACAATTTCCCTCGCACAAAGCCATGCGAACTATCCTTAATCAGTCATTGTCTCTCCAAATGCATGTAAGCCCTATCTTTCAGAATCACCCCCAACGTGTACCCACCAACAATGTGGCTCAGGACCAAATAGCATTTCAGGGCACAATTCATGGGCACCAGCAACACACGCTACTAGCTCATGGGCATTGGCATCTGGCAACTCCTCACATCCATCATGCTGCCCATCCTATTCACTCGCAGGCTGTTCAGCAAACACAGACTTGCATTGTAATATGCACTGACAACTAACACTGAAAGACTCCAATCTGGACACTTTACGCACATGGACAGGCATTGGGCATTGGGCCAAGCTGTATCTTGGGACTACTCACTTGCTTTCATATCACTTAATACCTACTTTCTTGCTCACACCACCAATGTCTTGCCTTGCTATGCTAATTAAACCATGGGGCCATAAAATATAGGAGCAAAATTAGGCTATTCAGCCCATCAGATCTTCTCCGTAACTCGACCATGGCTGATAAAGTTCCTATTCTCCTGCCTTCTCCCATAACCCTTGCTCCCCTTACAAATCAAGAACCTATCTAGCTCTGTCTTAAATTCACTCAATGACTTGGTCTCCAAGTGGCAATAATTCCGAATATTAACCATACTCTGGCTGAAGACGTTCCTCCTCATCTCAGTTCTAAAGGGTCGTCCCCTCACTCTGAGGCTGTGCCCTCAGGTCCTAGTCCCCTCTATGAGTGAAACATCTTCTCCACGACCACACTGTCCAGACGTCTCAGTATCCTCGAAGTTTCAATCAGATCACCCCTCATCCTTCTAAACTCTATCCAGTACAGACTCAGATTTCTCAACTGCTCCTCATGAGTCAAGCCCTTCATCCCGGCATCATTCTTGTAAACCACCTCTGAAACCCCTCCAATGCCAGTGTGCCTTTCCTTAGATATGGAACCCAAAACTGCCCACAGTATTCTAAATGTGGTCTTATCAGAGCCTTATACAGACTCAGAAGTACATCTTTGCTCTTGCGTTCCGGCCATCTTGATTTGAATACTAACATTACATTGGTCTTCCAAACTGACAGCTCCACGTTAGCCAACATGTATGTTAACCTACAACCTACATGTTAACCTGGAAAGGATTTTGAACTTTGATTCCCAAGTCCGTTTGCACTTCAGATTTCCAAAGCCTTACCCTGTTTAGAAAATTGTCTATTCCTCTATTCTTCCTACTAAAATACATAATTTCACATTACGTCTTTACAGCTCAGGGTTCTGAGCACTTCTTGACTGGGCTCTCTGGTTAGGCTACTCAAGGGGGTGGACTGTGCTAAGTTGAGCTTGAAAACAAAGAAGAAAAACGAGAGTTGCATTCAAGGGGGCCACTGCCATGTGAACAAGACTTGGCAAGCCATCCTTCAAGATTGGGGTCCATAGACTTCGGAGAAGGGAAAATAATAATTGTAAAGGGAAACAACAGAGTTTACTGGAGGATGTAGTAAAGCATAAATGGGAAGGGGGTCATGTAGGAGAGTCCATTGAGCCATGGCCAAGAGCAACCTGGCTTTAGAGGGGTGGGAAGACAGTATAAGACCACAGATGGCCACCTCAGGTGGTAGGGTTTAGGTGGAGAAAGGTAGGCAGGTAAGGATTAAGGTGGACAGGATGGGTGAAAGTCTGGTCGGGTGTGAAGCCTATAGGAAGGCTCATCAGGAAGAAGCTGTAAAAGTCTGGGATCTCACTAATATGTAAAGGCAGAAACTACAGCATATTGCCTGAAGACTGTTCGTTCTCACCTTCCATTCTACTGGAAATCAAAACTATGCAATGGCTATGACCAGATACGGCATGAGCAGGTTAACATGGAACAGTACAGCATAGGAACTGGCCCTTTGGTCCACCATGTCTGTGCTGACCGTCATGTCATTCTAAACTAATCCTAAACTAATCCTATCTGCCTGCATATGGTCCATATTCATCTATTCATGTGTTCGTGTATCTCAGCCTAAAAGAAGGGTCTTTCAAAGGGCAAGAACATTACACACTGATTCACACACTTTACAGGGCACAGAACTATAATGTGTCTAATCCCTGGATATCCTAATACATTGTGGCCCCACTTGTTTGATTTGCAACTCCCTCCCTCAGGCCTCACTGCACGACGCATTCCAAACAATCCTTTTGGACAGACAGGCAGCGGAAGCAAATAGGAATGTTGGAGGAAGAGGGGGGAGCAGAACGCATTGAGACACTATAGGCCCTCTCCAACCTGAGACAGGGCAGGTGCCTGCTGTCCAGCAGTTTTCCAAGTAGCGGTCATCTAGGTGTTATTCCCTCGATCAGCTGTGACTCTGTCGCATTGAGGTGCTCACTATGTTCCCAAACACTCTCACACTAACATTTCCTCCAAGGTGTCAGGATCTGAGCAGGGGTGACAAGGTGGGTAGGGGTGTGGGTGGCAGAGGGGTGGGGTTGGTGGCGGGAGCGGTAGGGGTGGGGTGGGGTTGGTAAGTGTACAGGAGGGAACCTCATTGATGCTTCCTGTCAGAACACAGCACCCCATCCTCAGAAGTCAAACAGGTGATTTCTGCAGAGGTGCTAAAGATGTCAGCAGTGACAAAAGGGATGGCAGCAGAGCCAGTGTTTAGAAGCGGTGTGCTACAAATAAGACTGACAATCGGGTTCATGGTGAGAGTTTCAGTGAATGGAGAGTGGCACTTACTTCGTTGGTGAGAAATGGATGTCTCCATAGGAGTGAATTTTGACTTTCTGCAAGGTCCAGGATTCTTTCCTCGTAGGAGGTGAAATGTCGAACGTCTGCCATTCCCCCACCTCTGTAGACCTTTTGATGCTAGCCTGGACTATCTTGTCCTGGTATAAAAGTAAGGGAGGCACTGATATGGTGAAAGTGCATGGCATGGCTGTAAGTGCTGGTTTTGGTGGTCAAAAGGTAGGAGGTATTCCGAGGGAGTAAGGAGGCAGTGCAGAGGTCATGGGGAGGCTAGTAGAAATAGGAAGTTGGTCGGGTTGGTGGGGGGGAGGTGGGTTGCGGGGGTAGGGGTTAAGACTGGGCAATGGGAGAAGTTGCAAGCAACAGTGAAAGTAGCTGCACGTGAGCCATGGTTGGAGGTGAGTGTAGGAGGAGAAATATAGGGAATATGTGGAGGCAGGGACTGTGGCAACTTAACCCTGTTGCATTGATCTCTTGTGGCACTGTTAGCCATTCCCCCAGACTGCCAAACACTAACCAATGTGGCAACTTCAAATTGACTGCCAGGCTGTGGTGGCATAGCCTCTCTGCAGGTCCTCTGGGAAGAGAACTTTTCTCCTTTGTACCACCTAGGACTGCCATCATTGCCCTCTCAGACATCTTCAGAAAATGTCCTTGACTTGAAAATGCCAGAACTCTACCGGGGTACAGTGATCTTTTTAAAGATGGTGTAAGCAGCAGTGCAGTCAGTGTGTTGGCACATATCCATGGGTTAATGAATTGTTCGGAGAACAGTGGGTGGTAATATGGGATAGGATTGGATATGATGGGCACCATAGGGTCAGGTAGTAGTGAGGTGGGTTCAGTAAGATACGGCAAGAAATCTTGCTGTGCCTCACAGCAAGAATCCCTCCAAAAAACCTTGATGCAACTAGAATTTAGTGAAACAAACGTAAGGTTGAGCCCAGAGTTACACACCCAAAGACATAATAAAAACCATACACCACAGGCAAAATCCCAAACACGCTGTCTCTCACAGATACAGACACAGACATACACGATAAGAAAAGCAAAACACTAGCCAACTATCTTGTCATTAGCTGCACATTAACGTCCAACTGGAGTAAGAGCTTTGAACTAGAATAAGTTCAAAATTTCTTACAAAATAGTACATCATTTAGCCCCTACAGTCTGCTCCACCACTTAATAAGATTATGGGCGATCTAATAGAGGCCTAAATTCCATTTTCCTGCCCCTTCTTCATAATGTATCCCTTATAGATCAGAAATCTGTCTAACTTAGCCTTCAATGACCCAAACTCCAGTGCTCCCTGGGGCATTGAATTACACAGATTAACATTAAGAAAAAATTCTATCATCTCTGCTTTGAAGGAGAGACCACTTATTTTTAAATTGTGTATCCTTGCTCTAGGTTTGCCCAAGAGAGGAAACATCAGCTCAACATCTATCCCGTAAAGCTCTTCCTCAGCATCTTGTATGTTTCAGTAAGATCACTTTCATCTATTGTCAGTGTAGTTTTATTGGAGCTTTCAGAATTTTCTTCTGAAACTCACTCAAGGTAGCTGAGTATCAGATAGATCTGAACATTTGAACAATTTGTCTAATGGTTAGACTATACCTCTGGGCAATGACACTGGCATCCATTTTAATCAAATTGACTGTGTAAGTTAAGAATATATCAGCTTGGCTTTTGTAGAATTCTTATCTCTGGGGCAGATGTTCAAGCCAATTACACCAAGATTTTGGTACGTAATCCAGTTTGACACTCCTGTGCACTCCTGACAAAGTGCTATATTTTCAGATATGCCATTATTATGAGAAATTTAAAGTTGTGGTTCTAATTGTTTACTTTTGGTGATCTGTGAATGCTAAAATCCTCTAATAGTATTTGAAGAAGATGGATTCTGCCACCTTAGGGCCAAAATTGATACCTCAAAATAAAAACAAAATATTGCATTAGTCACTGAATTGCTGTTTCAAGTTGAACATGACTCGGTTTCTCTCTCCACAAATGTTGCCAAACCTGCTGAGTTTCTCCAGCACTTTCTGTTTCCATTGCCACCTCTTTTATTGCATACAGTTCTGGTCACCGCATTATACGAAGGATGTGGAAGCTTTGGAAAGGCTGCAGAGGAGATTTACTAGGATGTTGCCTGGTATGGAGGGAAGGTCTTACGAGGAAAGGCTGAGGGGCTTGAGGCTGTTTTCGTTAGAGAGAAGAAGGTTGAGAGGTGACTTAATTGAAACATACAAAATAATCAGAGGGTTAGATAGGGTGGATAGGGAGAGCCTTTTTCCTAGGATGGTGACGGCGAGCACGAGGGGGCATAGCTTTAAATTGAGGGGTGAAAGATATAGGACAGATGTCAGAGGTAGTTTCTTTACTCAGAGAGTAGTAAGGGAATGGAACGCTTTGCCTGCAACGGTAGTCGATTTGCCAACTTTAAGGACATTTAAGTCGTCATTGGACAAGCACATGGACGTACATGGAATAGTGTAGGTTAGATGGGCTTCAGATTGGTATGGCAGGTCGGCACAACATCGAGGGCCGAAGGGCCTGCACTGTGCTGTAATGTTCTATGTTCTATGCTCTTAGCTCAAAGTAACTGCTTGTTCTGCTTCATTCTTGAGATATGACTGATGCAGTGGGGACGTATCCTTTCTTTAAATAACCTTGGTCTTTGCTTTGTCAAAAAGAGACTAACTGGCTAAAATTTGATGCTTTTAGAGTCATCTTGGCACTTAACATATTGCTGTATACCAATCAAAGACTAACTTAATTTGAATCAGACATGACTGACCACGTATAGGTCATGAATGGCCCAGATTGTTTGGGACTCTGTAGGGGATAAGTAGTCAACTCTTGTTACGACAAACTTGGTTATTTCCAATGTCTCAGTGATTCCAGATGAAGCCTCACTGAAACCTCTGCACTTCAACCTCAGATATGATAACCCTTGTTACAAGAAACATCTGCTTAGCAGTTACCGTCTGCAGCAGTTTGTAATTAATTACAGCTCTGTTATCATAAACCTAACGCAAATCATTTTGCCAATGAATTTTAGTGCAGCATTAACCAATGGTAGAAAATAACGGAATTTTGAAATGCACGCTCTCCCAGTCAGACCTGCGATGAGAGTTTGTTATACAATAAATTGCCTAGACAATTCATTAAGGTTCAGATAAGATTCTAATCTTTCACTGCATTTTGTAGCTTCTCAAACTGCTGAACCAGAACTTTTGTCATAAAAATTGTTGACTCCGTCACAAGATGTTGACATTGCTGAGAAGTCCAGCATTTGATGCCTTTGAGAAGGAGGTGGCAAGCCACCTATTTTCTGTATAGCTAAGCTGTTTCATACTGATGAGGTTGTCTACATTCCAGATAGTGTAGAAATAGAAGATTTCCTCCCCTAAAGGACATTAATGAACATAGACAAAAAAAAATAGCTTTTAAAAAATCTTCAGTAGCTTCATGGTCACTATGACTGACAATAGCGTTTGTCAAAGATTCCATACATTGGATTTAAACTCCACAGTAGCTGTGATGGTATTTGAACTTGTTCCTCCAGGTAGCAATGTCTATATATAAATGCATGTATTATGTTAACAATAGTCCAGCCCACTGAATTGCTTGCCTTGTAACACAGGTATCATGTTATTGCTTTTTGAACCACTCTGGTGCACTTTTTAAGCCTTGTATCTAACTGGTCCAATGTTAGCACGGTTTAAAGGGGCAGAGCAAGTAACACAAGGTTTTTCTATTGCCTGTGTGCCTCAGGCCTCCATGGATGATCACGTTGCAGTAAGACCAGACCACTTTATCAATCATTCCAATGACGTGTGACATTGAAACTGTGGAAGGAGTGGAAGCAAGACTCAAAACATAATGTGTAGTCGGAAGGATTGTCATCAATCGACTTCACACCCATTGGCTGTTGCCGGGCAACAGGCAAATCGCACAGTCTATTTGCAATGATAAATTAGTAGCATAGTTTCTATGACAACTGGCTTTGTTACTTAATTAGTTTGATTCAAAATCTGAATTGGCTTAAGGGGAGCAAGCATGTTTTCTAAAAGGGGTACACCAGCTCACATTAACTTTCTCTCCTCCCGCCCCCTTCTTTTATGTTTCCGGACAGCTTGTGCATATTCATGACAAGCTATTTCATACATTTGCATATTGATTGATGGATCCGATCAGCGAATCAGGAGTTTGCAAGGTCCATCCATCATTGTCAGTTGTGGCTTGTTTGAACGGATTTGCTGCTCAGACCCACCGAGGCATGAGACAAAAATTCTGAACTGGCTGGAATCACACAAGGTGGCCAAAGAACATTGAGAAGAGCATAAAAAAAAGTCCTTTAAATGTAAAGCCAGTATCTCTACCAAGATTCTACAAAGTTAAAGAACACTATTCTAGCCCATTACGCTGAATCGACAATTGTCATCAAAGTTATTAAACAGTCAAGTCTATGATTTACTAACAGGACGGTTTACAGGGATATTTAAGTTTGAAAAATATTTTTTTCACCTAAATAGAATGGATATATTGGCATCTATCAAACTTCGATTTTTAAAACCTTTTCTCTGCTGAACGGAGACATTGAACATTAGCATAAATGAAAATCACAAGAGCAGACACTTTGAAAATTAAACCACTCCAAATGGTTTGATGTTCTAAAGACTTCACCAACTGATAATGCTGTTCTGCCAACAGGAATTGTTGATAACACGGTTTTACTTTTGGGCAATGAAATTATTTCCAAAGTTAATGCCCCCATTCCAGCCCTGGCCCGCCCAGAACTGAACTTTTTTTCAATAAACTAGAATCTTTTGGTTTTGTTTTCTGAAGCCAAATCTCTTTTCAACGTGCTTATTATTTTGCCTCATATACTTCGCAAAGCCAAAGAATCCTTATTCTCTTATGTTTTACTCTCTCGAGAACTTAGTTAAAAATTGGGAGTTGGAATTATTTTAATGAAGCTTGATTATTTATTGTCTGGTTTTGTAAGATGCAAACATGCAAAAACAACAGAGGGATAAAAATATTGATGAGGAAATCCCAGTCACGTGGAAGTGACAATGGAAGTAAAAAGCCGTGTTTATTTGTTAGAAACATTTCCCATCTCTTTGACATTCAGTTTAACTCTTTCTTGCTAAGTAAGCTGAACTGGAGATGCCAAGGGATTGGAAACTTTGAGCTCTCAAATATTTGGTCTCTGTAGAATTGTGCAGTGTTTACAGCACAAGAACAGTGTCTTTGGCATGCGTGCTGGTGTTAATTTTTTTTTTGAGAGGCTCCTTTCATTCTAGCCTAATGAAAACTGCAATGATTCAAGTGTAGGTATTTCACACTGTCCAGAATGTGTTTTCCAATGACGTGTGGACTTCGAGGCAGTATTTTAGTCTTACTGATCTGAAATTCCGCCTCCAACAAAAGCTGGGAAAATACCCATTTTTCATAATTATTTTGCTGCCACTATATCAAATTTTGAGTATTTGATTTTATCAGCAGGTTGTTAATTATAGAAAAGGAAAAGCTCACTCCCTTTTTTTTATTAAGAGAGGACTATCAGCCTTCAGTAGGGTGGATTCACCACTGTGACTCTTCACAAAATGAGACTGGTTCCAGGCGCAGACAGTGGATAAATGATAGCTGAACTGACCCATTGTATCTACACTGGACAAAGCTGCAGGTCATCCACAGATGGATGTTGAACAAACAGTCTGGCATTAGAGAGAATGCAGAGGGTGGTGTTGGAGAGGTAGAACTGTGTGTGATCAGCATACACACAGAGGCTGACCCAATGCGTACAGAGATAATCGCTAAGAGGCAGCATCTAGGTCAGGAAGATCATGGATCATTTGGAAGCAGGGTGGGGCAGCTTTGGAGATAAGGTTGCAGGGAGTGGAAGCACTCTTGTTACACTCCAACAGGTAAAAGTAGAATCAAACAAGGACAAACCTACTGAGCTGGAAAGGTGGAGGTGAGGAATTGTCAACAGTAACTGAGAGACCGAACAAAACACTGTATATGACTTTGATTAGAGTCACTTCAGTTCTATGACATGGATGAAAGCTAATGTTTCACAGATGGGTTGCAGAAAAGTTTGTCTTTTCGGAGGCAGAAAAGGCTTTGGAGGGGAAAGGGCAATATGAAAACACTGATGAAGGTGAGCATGGAATGAGGGTTGAGAAGGTGTCTCATCTTTGTTCGACAATGAATAATTCCTTTTCTAGTTGTCACTGGCATTTTGTAGTAATTTTCTGTGTTTTGGCTATTTCTTGTGATTCGATTCCAAATTCCGTTGAAACTTGACACTGCCATAATTGCAAATGATAGCAGGCACACAGAGAAAACTGGATGTCTGGGAGTGATTACAGGACGGTAATCTGAGCAAGGGGTTCAACTGACAGCACAAACCAGAAGACCGAAACTAAAGTCGCTTCGAACTGTCACCTGAACCCCAAGCTTACATTACACTCCTCGATATCGCTGATATATGTCATATTTTAATCATGAAAACTGCCTTCATTTTTGTGGTGATTTTATTCTGTTTTTGAGCTGACTGTGACTGTCAGAGCTGCCCTTGTCCTTGATGCATGCCAACATTCACAGGGGAGGATTAATAATTGTGATCATTGCTGTAAGAAATAATCTGCAGTTGATTACCTGGAAGTTCAACGTCCTGCACATATTAGAGATAGAATAACTGTCATAACTCTTCCGACACCTCTCTTACTCGCCTGGACAAGATAGAAGAAAAAGCTTGTCATCCGATAGGTGATGCATCTCTCACCTCCAGCTTCCAACCACCATCACTTTACTGAAACCTTCTCTGTTTCAATTTTATGAACATCATCCTGCCCTGAATTCTCTTCTGAATCTTCCTCTATCTGTTCATCATGAACTCTGAATTTCCTGCCTTCCATATGCTTCCCCTTCTCTGCTATAAAACCGAGGTGTCACCCTGAACACATGCTCTTTCACATAACCTCAGAACCTCATTTTTGACTTACTTTTCTACTAACCTCAAACATAAGTACTTTCTTTGTTTCACTTAATTTGTTGTCCCTGGCCTTGACAACTTTCCATTCCAGGTCTCACTCAGTCTTTGATAAAAAAAAGTTGTTAGGCAGTTTTGGGATAGTCATTTCACCAAGTCTGGCAACCAGGAAACTCAGTGAAACTGAACTGAATGGAATTTTTTTTGGGGGGGGAGAGGATCGGGGGAAGGTGGGGTATGAAAGATTTCCCTGTTATTTGAAGACATACCAAGCACAAAAGACAATGATTGTGATTGTTGGAGTACCAGGGCAATGCTACTCTGAGGAACCCCCATAACATTGTCACAAGCACACACATACTCAGTTCTAAGGAAGGGTCACCAGACCTGAAACATTAACTCCATGTTTTTCCTTCACATATACGGCCAGACCTGCTGAGATTTTCCAGCAACTTTGCTGAAACAAAAACAAAATCGCTGGAAAAGCTCAGCAGGTCTGGCAGCATCTGTGAAGGAAAAAACAGAGTTAACATTTCGGGTCCAGTGACCCTTCCTCAGAACTGATTGTGTGTGTGTGTGTGTGTGTGTGTGTGTGTGTGTGTGTGTGTGTGCGTGTGTGTGTGTGTGTGTGTGTTTGTGTGTGTGTGTGTATATTTGTGTCTGTGTCTGTGTGACAATGCTATAGGAGTTCCTCTGGGTAGCATTCGAGGTTAAATCTGTTTCACCTATCACTGCTCCCCATCATCAGGTCAGAAATAGGATGCACGCTGGCAACCACATGATGTTCAGTTCCACTTCAGATACTAAAGCTATCCCTATCCAGATGCAGAAAGGCCTGTAAAATATTCAGAATTGATTGTGAAAAGTGGTTACTGACCATGTAAGCACCAAACAATGACCATCTCCAGCAATAGAGAATGTAATCATCTCCCCATGTCATTCGAATCACTGAAACCCCCATTATCAACACCCTGGGGGTCACGGTGACCAAGGACTTCATTGGAGTAGTCAAATGAATACTGAGAACAAGAGTGCATCAGAGGCTAGGATCTCTCTGGAGTAGCTCACCTTCACCAATGCTAATAGAATCCCTACGGTGCAGGGACAGATCCTTTGGCCTAACAAGTCCACACCAACCCTCAAAGCATCCCATCCAGACCCATCCCTGAACACTACGGGCAATTCAGCATGGCCAATCCACCTACCCTGCACATCTTTGGATTGTGGGAGGAAACCGGAGCACCCAAAGAAAACTCACTCAGACACAGAGAGCACGTGCAAACTCCACACAGGCAGCTGTCCAAGGGTGGAATTGAACATGGGACTCTAGTGCTGGGAGGCAGCAGTGCTAACCACTGAGCCAGCGTGCTGCCCCTGACCTAACACCTACATAGCACAAGTCAAGACTGCGATAGAATACTCTCTACTGGCCTGGATGAGTACAGCTCCAATAACACTCAAGTAGCTTGAAATCATCCAGGTCAAAGCAACTCATTTGACTTGTATCCCAGTCATGATCTTCAGCAGTCACTCTGTATACTGCCAATGCATAGTACCAGCAGTGTGTACCATGTATGTGTGTCTCTGCAGCATGACAGCATCTTCCAAATCTGTCCTCTCTACCACCTAGATATCCATTCTTTTCCAGTCTCTGGGTTAAAACCCTACAGCTCCCTTCCTAACAGCCCTGTGGGTATCCTTACACAATGTCCACTACTGTAGTTAGAGAGAACGGCTCACCACGGCTTTCCTCAGGTTCAATTAGGCATGGGCCATAAATGCCAGACAGCAACATTGATATCCTGTGAAAGAATAAATAAATACAAAACAGTTCATGAAGGCCAATATGGTTTTGCAAGTCTTTCACAGCAGAAGTACAGTGCTGTGTTGTGTTAGAGACCAGATGGTGGAGGGGAAAGAGTTCAATAGTGGTTACGATGAAATCATTCAGAACAACGATAACAGAGACTGGAGAGAGAGAAGCTCTCTGTGGGACCAGCGTTCCTTCTGCAACTCTGAAGAATAACAACAGCTGATATATGTTGTAATGGTTAGACTTTTCATTGCAGCAAAGTAAACCGCCAATTGGAGCAATTTTTTTCTTATTCCTTCAGTCCATATGGGCATTCCTGGCAGGGCCAGCATATATTATTTGTTCATGTTGGCCCTTGAGAAGGTAGTGGTGAGCTGTGTTCTTAAATCACTGCAGCACCAAACCTAGCCTGAAATGTTCTCCATGTTTTGATCTTTTTTAGTCATTGACGACTTCAATTGCTGAGGCTTTTTTTGTTGTTTATTCATTCAAGGATGTGGGTTTTATTAGGCTTTAGCATTTATTGCCCATCTCTGATTCCCAGAAGGCAGTTAAGAGCAGATCACATTACTGTGGATCTGGAATCACATGTGGGCCACACCAGGTAATGACAACAGTTTCCTTCCCTAAAAGACATTGGGAGAACCAGGTCGGTCTTTCCCTGACAGTTGTTTATGGAGTCTTAATTACATATTTTTATTAAATTCAAATTCCACCATTTGTCATGGCAAAATTTAAACCTTGGTCCCAAAATCGTCACCGAGGTGATGGGATTAATAGTTTAGCAATAATTCCATGAGCTCAATGTTTTGCCATGAGCAACTGCGAATCTTAGCTAACTGTCCAATTACAGTCACAACTGGCTGTAGTGAGACTATAATTTTGATCTGATCTGACTGCTGTAGAACTGGTTAACTCTTTCCTTTGCATGCTGTTGTTTAGCATGCATGAACTTCTGGCCACACCTTCATCAGGCTGGCACCTCAGTTTTAGCTTTTAACCAGTGTGACTCCAGGCATGTTTGTCTGTGTTCCTTACTGATCAAGGTATGGTTCCCTTTGCTTAATGATAGAGCTGGGAGGCTACAGAGTCTGCTGTTATTGATCGCTCACAATGCCTCAAGGATAGTCAGTTTTGAGCGATGGATCTGACCTTAATCCAACTCATTCAGAATAATGAACCCTGTCCTCAGACTTAAGATGATCTCTTCTCTCCTCTAATACTCACTCTACCAATACTGAGTAGTGATACTGAATACTGTGATAATGGGAACTGCAGATGCTGGAGAAAACATCCAGCCTCACATTTTATTATTCTGAATACTGTACCCATTTCTGCTGATCACCTGCTAATCACTCAGTGAGAAAACAAGTTGATGGTCAGACATACCAAATGTTTTAAATGTACAGCTAATGAAACAAAAAGTTGCCTGTGCTTAAAAAAAAATTAAAGGCTTCAAGTTGCAACAGCTTCACCCTGTGTTCAATGTACTGCTACGATAGCCATGATTTGAAGATGCTGGTGTTGGACTGGGATGGACAAAGTCAGAAGTCACACAATACCAGTCCAACAGATTTATTTGAAATCTCAAGCGTTCAGAACACTGCTCCTTCAACAGGTGAAGTGATGATATGTGGAGGTTGAATTTCAGCAAAATGATGGCAGACTCAAATTATCGTGCAAAATTCTAATCACATAAGATCAGCAAGTTTTGATGCTTTGAAAGTGATATTAGACATACTGTTTTAATTGCGTTCTTTGAGAATGATCTTCTTCTTGTTAAATCACATGATTCTCACTGTCACTACCCTCAGTTAAAATTAAAGAGTAAACTATCCAATTTGCCTTTCTTTTCCTTTTTGCATTTCAATTGTAGATGATTATAATCTCTGCAAGTAACTATTGATGTGAACAAAGAAAAGACTCTTGGTAAAAAGCAGGGATCTGGGACAACTTGGGAAGCAGTCTCAAAGTGCTAGCACAGACCAAAGGGCTGAATAGCCTCATTCTTTGCAGTGGGTCACGGCACTGTATGATGACTGGAATTAATACAATTACATTTAATCATGAACCCGAAGCGTTTGAGTGGTTCTGTTACATAATTAGGATAGGTTCTCCGTAGTAAAGGGCTATTGGATTTATTCCAGTACCCAAAGGATCGGTCACTAACCCACAGCTTTTAAAGCAATTGCCCGTTAAAGCAACAAATCGCCCTAATAAGGAAGAATAGACCTTGAATTACTTTAGCTATTCTTTAGAGGGCATAAATACTGGGAATTGAAGTGGAAACAGAAGTCACGATAAGCAGGCTCTAATGAATTATGAAAGTTGCAATTCATATTCTGTGGTGAGAATAATTCTGTTTATCAATAAATGAAAAAAGAGATGGCAACGAGGCATCTCGTTTAACAAGAGGTCACAATGCTGCCCATTAGAGGAGTCTGTGAGCTGTCGGCGGACTTTTCCTATTCTCACGAGCAAGTAGTCCTTCAGCAGCTTCAATCTGCTTTTCCCAACAACATGAGCTGGGATTCACAATTAGCTGTAATAATTCAAACTAGACAGTTGTCCTGGAATATGACTATGCAGGCACACCTGATCACATTAATGCATGGCGGCTGAAATCCCTGAGGATTACAAGGTACCTCAGTGCCTCCTGGTACCGTGACTTATCTGAGCTTTTTGCTTTAGGTAGATTAATCAAACAGTCTACCTGCCTCTAATTGGATGACAATCTGCTTCTGAGGGTCTGCTGAATGGGAAGATTTTGCCGTTTCTCTTTAATTTCTTACCTCTCCCTTTATTTTTCTTCCCTTCGTGTGTTTCCGAAGATATATCACTCTTCTCTGTTCTCTTTTTATCTGTGATCATTACTTTTCTGTTATTACTGATTTCTTTTCTCATTATCCTACAGCAGTCGGGGGAGGATGAAATATTCGGTTTTGTTGCAAGTACGCCCTGTGTCTAAGTATATATGAAGATGTGTAAAGCCGGTAGCTTTGAGTTAATGAATGGATGGAATGGCTGTGACAGTGGCGGTGAGTGAGTTTTAAGAGGGTCCGATTCAAAAGTGGAAGTGCTGCTTAAAAATGGAACGCATTTCACAAGTGAGTGTGACAAAATGACACATAAACAGCTTTGTGGGATTAGGAACGGCGATTAAGAAAGACTGAGTTGTCCTCTTAACGATGAGAAATCCTTCTGAACAAGTTTTGGAGTCAAATCTGAAATTCATATAAAACATTATGATTTCATTATCATGTAAAATTGATTGTCTTTCTGGTGGCTGCAGAGGCCATGTTTCATCTATTCGTGTCCCCAGAAATGTTTCTGCCTTCCCCCTTCATCTTGCTCGTAGGAGTTAGAAACTTTGAGCATTTGCAGACTCAAGCAACTGCCTATCTGAGTGAAGTCAAGTGAAGCAGGGCAGCAGAGTTTCAAAGTACTAAGTGGTAAGGTGATAGCTTTCTGTGCCCAACAGAGGAATGTATAGTGGAGGTACGCGACTTGGTTCTTCTACCAGCTTCTATTTGAGGGGGAAGCAAGGGAGAATGAGGTATTTAAAGTGTGCTCGTGTGCGCCTCCTGGTGTCTAATTACACAGGCCGCACCCCACAGGGTAGGTTGGGCTGCATCGGTTTGCAATACAGAAGCCTCAGCTAGTCAAGCAAAAGGGAAATTATTGCCCCAGTTGCAGCTCAGTGGGTATCACTGAAGGTTGTGACTTCAAGAAAAGCATTGAAAATAGGATCAGGAGCAGGCCATGAAATTCATGATCAATATTATCATAGCTGATCTTATATCTCAACACCATACTCCATCTCTCTCCCTATACCCCTGAGGCCTTTAGAAATTTGTCTGTTTCTTTCTTAAATATGTTCTGCGATGACCACCACAGCCATAAGTGTTAGAGAATTCCAAACATTCGCCATCCTTGAAGTGAAGATATTTCTTATCATCTCAGTCTGAAATGGCCTTGCACGATCTCCTGAGATTGTGATCCCTTGTTCTGAACAATCCCTCTCGCAGGCAGGGGATCATTTAGAATAGATTCTACAAACATGCATGCCACTGACATTGGGATAGCCAGTTCTGATCACCACACCACCAGAAGGATGTGGGTGCCTTAGAGAGGGCTCAGAATGTTGCCTGGTATGGGGGATTGAAGCTATAAAGAAAGGTTGGCTAGACTGGGGGGATAAAGGGGGAAGTTTAGAAGAGATGTGCGTGGCAGATTTCTCACACAAAGGTTAGTGAATGCTTGGAACGGACTGCCAGAGGAGGTGGTGGAAGCAGACACAATAGCAACATTCAAGAAACGCCCGGATGTATACATGAATATGAACAAAATAGCAGGATACAGATTGTGTAAGTGAAGACAGTTTTAGTATGGAGGGGCAAAATGTGTCAGCACAGGTGTGGAGGGCCGAAGGGCCTGTTCCTATGCGGTATTGTTCTTTGTTCAATCTGTAATTCCCAATTTCTCCCTTCTCCCTTTACTTTAAAAGTGGGGTTAGATTTACCACACCCCAATCTGGCAGGATTGTTCCAGGATCTATTGAATTTTTGAATTTGAAACCGATGAACCATTGTTTCCAGAGCCATCTCCTTTCACACTCTGGCATGTAGATTACCCAAACTTGGAGATTTATTATCTTTCATTCCCTTTCATTTCTCCACCAGTTAGTCTCACTCATACCAATTTCCTTTAATTCCCACTTCTCTCTAAAACCTTGGTTTCCTAGCATTTCTGAAAATTTGTTTGTAGATTCTCCCATGATGACAGAAATAAAGTAACTGTTTAAATGCCTTGCCATTTCCTTGTTCTCCATAATTGTTCTCCTGATGTGAGCTGTGAGAGGGCTATATTTGTCTTCACCAATAGTTTTCTCTTCACATACTTGGAGAAATGTTTTACCGTTCGTGTTTATGTTTTTTGCAAGCTTACGCTCGTATTCTAGTCTTTAGTTCATGCTCAATCTTTAGTCCTCCTTTGCTGAATTTTCAGCTGGTTGGGGAGTCCAAAACTATAGGGCATAGGGTTAAGGTGAGAGGGAAAAGATTCTAAAATGACCTGATGGGCAACTTTTTCACACATAAGGTGGTGCCTGTTTCGAACAGAGATAATGGGAACTGCAGATGCTGGAGAATCCAAGATAATAAAATGTGAGGCTGGATGAACACAGCAGGCCAAACAGCATCTCAGGAGCACAAAAGCTGACGTTTCGGGCCTAGACCCTTCATTAGAGAGGGGGATGGGGTGAGCGTTCTGGAATAAATAGGGGGAGGGGGGAGGCGGACCGAAGATGGAGAGAAAAGAAGATAGGTGGAGAGAGTATAGGTGGGGAAGTAGGGAGGAGATAGGTCAGCCCAGGGAAGACGGACAGGTCAAGGAGGTGGGATGAGGTTAGTAGGTAGGAGATGGGGGTGCGGCTTGGGGTGGGAGGAAGGGATGGGTGAGAGGAAGAACAGGTTAGGGAGGCAGAGACAGGTTGGACTGGTTTTGGGATGCAGTGGGTGGAGGGGAAGAGCTGGGCTGGTTGTGTGGTGCAGTGGGGGGAGGGGACGAACTGGGCTGGTTTAGGGACGCGGTGGGGGAAGGGGAGATTTTGAAGCTGGTGAAGTCCACATTGGTACCATTAGCCTGCAGCCTAATGGTATCAATGTGGACTTCACCAGCTTCAAAATCTCCCCTCCCCCACCGCATCCCTAAACCAGCCCAGTTCGTCCCCTCTCCCCACTGCACCACACAACCAGCCCAGCTCTTCCCCTCCACCCACTGCATCCCAAAACCAGTTCAACCTGTCTCTGCCTCCCTAACCTGTTCTTCCTCTCACCCATCCCTTCCTCCCACCCCAAGCCGCACCCCATCTCCTACCTACTAACCTCATCCCACCTCCTTGACCTGTCCGTCTTCCCTGGGCTGACCTATCCCCTCCCTACCTCCCCACCTATACTCTCTCCACCTATCTTCTTTTCTCTCCATCTTCGGTCCGCCTCCCCCCTCTCCCTATTTATTCCAGAACCCTCACCCCATCCCCCTCTCTGATGAAGGGTCTAGGCCCGAAACGTCAGCTTTTGTGCTCCTGAGATGCTGTTTGGCCTGCCTCACATTTTATTACCCTGTTTGGAACAAGCTGCCAGAGGAAGTGGTGGAGGTTGTTACAATTACAACACATAACAGGCATCTGGATGGGTACATGAATAGGAATAGTGTCGAGAAAAATGGGCCAAATGCTGGCAAATAGGACTAGATCAGTTTAGGATATCTGATCGGCATGGACAAGTTGGGTCTGTTTCTGAGCTGTACACCTCCATGTCCCTAACAGCAAAAAAAACTTTACACGTGAAGCAGCAATTTATAAAGTAAGGGAAAAGGTACTGATCAGTTGTACTATGGATTATATGGAGAAACAGCACAAACTGCTAATATCTAAGTTAACTAATAAAAGTTAAAGCATGGAGAGGTGATGGCCTAGTGGGATTTTTGCCAGATTGTTAATCCAGAGAGACAGATAATATTATGGGGATCCAAGTTCAAACCCATCCATGGCAGTTGAGCGAAATCAATGAAACATAAAAATCTGGAATAAAGGGTTGACTCGTGACCATGAAAACGTTTCCAATTGTCAGAGGGGAAATCCCCATCTGGTTCACTCATGCTCTTTAGGGAAGGAAGCTGTTGTCCTTACATGGTTAATGTGTGAAATCACAGTAATGTGGTTGACTCTGAAGTGCTGTCCAGGTGGTGACTGGGACTGTGCCAGTAACACCCACAACACCATGAATAAACTTCTTTAAAAAATCAGGTCAGTCAACCTTGATTAATCAGGATAACATCATGGAGGTGCAGCAGGTGATAAGTTGTCATGATAATCCTTATTGAGAAAGTTGCAATGTGTAGACAAATTCTTTTTGCCTCAAAAGAACAGAACCTAATAAGAGAATAAATGTAATCGCCATACTCTGCAGCTCTATGACTCCAACACTAACAAATAAGTCACATTGTGAGCCCAACTAGTAACCTTAAATTGGTTTAATTATTCATTTTTGCTTTCTTCCTTCCCTTCTCTGAAAAGTGTAAGAATCTCGAAGCCTGGCTCAGACACTCTAGCAAGCAATAAGCCCTAACATCAGTAACTTAGAAATCATCTAGTTTATTCATATAATTGTGAACTTTAGAACAGTTCAGCGGAGAGAAGAAAAACCATGGTTCTTGCTGTTCGTCAGATAATGAAAGTTAAGTCACAATACACATCCGAAGTAGCTTGATATACTGCAAATGACTTATACACCCCAATAACTATCGGTGGGTTTACCTGTGTGAGATGAGGTGATTTCACACAATGCCAGATTTTATGAAATGTGACTCACATAGAGGGAAGTACATTCTGCACCCAGTATTGCTGAAAAATGCCTACTTCATTCTTGCTGGCTATTTATTGAGATTGTTCTTGTGTTGCATAACACTGAGCAGTGAATACGTGGGCAGAAAATGTAAGGAATATCAGAAGATTGAAAAGTCATAGGGATGGAAATGTATAATCTCCTCCTTGTGAATTATCATTTTGGTTCACTCACAAAATATAAACGTAGAGTACAGTTGTGATGGAGGTCTTATGGTTCAGTGGTAGCTGTGTCAGACACTTTTGGATTGAGTGCCACTCCAGACTTGACAGCTCAGGAAGATGCATTCATCATGTGGTCAAACAAGTTTATTATCAACTTGAAAGTCCTTCCCGTGGATTCCAAAGGCAGGGAAGAGTGGGATATATTCCTGATCAGCCTCATGATGGAAAGAACATTGGAGTGCTTAACATCATCATCCACAAAACATGGATGTGAAAGTGCATGGTGTCACAGCCACTGGGATTCTCAGAGGGATCAGTAATACATATCATCACAATAACCAGACTGCACTCGAGGCTTACCACAACAAATTGTGCCCTTGCTACACTTTTCACTCTTCATCAGATATACATACCCTCGGATACTTATCTCATCATACTTTATGACTAACGTGCATCGGCATAGTATTTTTAGTGCAGGAGAGCATGTGAAGGGTTCTTATGTTTGCTGACAGTGATCCTGCCTCAGAAACAAGAGGTCCAGGTTCAAGCCCACCTCATCCAGAGGTGTATAACATGTCCAAACAGGTTGATTCGAAAATGAATCAAAAATCTGACAGCATGTCGCTTAAGGACTTTAAATCAGGAACGCAAATGTTAAGTCAAAGACGAAGGAGTCATGGATTGTCGTAAAGGATGAGAATGAGGTAGCGAAGCATAAAGGTTTAGGGAAGGAATTCCAGAGGTTAGGGCCTAGATGTCCAGAGTTGTGCCATTAATGCAATAGTAAACAAAATTGAAAATCCACATTGGATGAATACAAACCTTTGCACTACAGTAGGGCTTATGGAGGTTGCATAGATACAAGGAGAGAGAGGGAATGGAAGAATTTGAAAACAAGGATGAGATTGTTAAAACTGAAATATTGCTGGACCAGATGTCACATAAGTATTTGAACAGAGAGGTGATATAAGATGAGTTAAAATATGGGTAGAAGATTGCCCAAGCCATATCCTTAGAATATATCACATACTTTAATACTGTGTACTAAGAGGAGAGCTCTTATACTGTCAATTTAGTATATATTTTGTGACTTGACAAAACAAGCTTTCGTATTATACCCTTATCGTCAAAGTTGTGTTTTAAACAGTAGTCAGTATGCACCCGCAGGAAGACCGAGCCAGAGAATTTGTTGTTGCAAGTAACTGATGGAGTTACACTGTAATATGAGAAACTAATGTCAACACAGGGGGAAAGTGACAGTGTTACGCAGTATCATAAGAAACAGGTACGAGCACGGGATGGGGAGAATGTAACAGTGTTACACAATTTCATAGGAAACAGACATCATGGGGTGGAAGTAGTGTAATGATGACATGCAAAATATGGTACTATAATGTAACATGATATCAAGCCAGTGCACAGGAAGACCAGATCACAGAGTAGCAATGGAAGTGACAATGTTGTGCTAAGTAAGTGATGGGTGATCATGTGTAATTATGTTGCAGTTCCACAATGTGGTGGGTACAACATTTCTCAGCAGTCTGCCACATTTGGTACATCAGGCAAAGTGAAGAACTAAAATAGTTGACTATGATTTGCAGTGGAGGGTGAGGCGAGTGGAAGGACAGTGGCCACAACATTGACGAGCTGGTGTGCATATTGCACAAGATTGGTTTTTCGCCGTAAATATGCGCCTGAGTATATCTAGTGGTACCCAGATCAGCGAAGGCCCTGTGAGGCAATGACACAACCTTTCTAAGCAGCTGGGGTTTTGACACACCACAAAAATGCAAACACAGCATGACCCCACTTTGCTGATTGTGTTCTTTCTCTCACTGTAGAGCCTAATGTCCCTAGGTTCTGAAAACTCTCAAACCCTGTTTATTCAAACCGGGTGTTAGGCAATTGCAAACGTTAGTGGCTTCACATTTTGGTATTTTCAAGAAAAATGATTGGCTGACCCAAAGCCAAATGTCACTGTTAATTTGTGACCTTTCGGTTCAGACATTCAGCTGGGTGCCTTCGCTATTTTATCTTACTTTATGATCTTTCGCTCAGCGAATGTCTGATCATAAGATTCTTTCGATCATAAGTGCAGGTGTTTTGCTTTTTAGATATGAATAGAAGTAAAATTGTCATCGTGAGTCAAAAGGCGGGCAGGGGGGGATAGATAGGGAAAGCTTATTTTGGCATTGAAGAGAAAGCCACCAATATGCATCACTCAACAGCAAACTCTTGCTTCAAATATATGATTGAAATTACCTCAGAGACATTTGTATCTCTCTAATTGATCAGAATCTGAAGAAATAAAAAAACTTGAAATGTTACTAACATAAAATGATCATTATGATGGTGAGTAACTATATGACAATGTTCCAACCGTTTTGACCATGACTCATATAACGGCCTGCCAATTACCAGGTTTGTGTTGCTGAGGAATCGAACTCTGGACGGATAGTGGAGCCAAAATGCTGTGACAGCACTTTCGTGAGTTAGCAAGGTACAGAGATGAGTGCAATGTGGTCTGCTTGGGCGGTACAAAGCAGCTTTGGTGTAACATGTTTTCGTCAATTCAAACCCTACTTACGACTGGGCTTTCTTACCTAAGTTCTGTCCAAATTCAACAACAAATTGAATTTATGCAGTGTTTGTAGTGTAATAAACTGGTGCTTGCATGTTTTAGGCAGAGTATTCCTGGTTCGCCTGAGATGTCACATTCAAAGCAATGATTTTCAATTAATAACTCACCAATTAGCTCACCAATGCTCCTCAAACAGCACTTTCCAAACTTATGATTTGTACTAACTAGAAAGACAAGGCAATAGATACATTGGAATACTACCACCTGCATGTGACCCTCCATTCCATTCACTAGCCCAATTTCAGAATCTATCACCATTCCCTCGGTGTCACTAGTCAAATTCTTGAAACTTCCTTCATAACAGTTCTGTGGGTGTCCCTGTAGCAATTCAAGAAGGCAACTCACCACCAACTTCTCAAAGGCAACTCGAAATGATCAATACACATTAGCCTAGCTAATTAGCCTAGCTAGTGAAATGCACATCCCATGAAAGGATAAAAATTATTGTCATTAATGTTGAATGAATATTTGCCAATTCTTTTTGTCTTTCATTCAACACGATACTGCACAAGAATAGAAACTCAGCATAAATGAGCATTTATGTTGCATGAGACGAGAGTGCTGATTTGGTAGAGCAATGCAAAGGAGAAAGCACATATTAATGATGATTGGTAGTTAACAGCCTGACTTTGTTTAAATTTTAAATCAGGATAGTTAACTTTGATTGTTCAAGGCAATGAAATGAATAAGAAAATTTCTGACGCCTTCTTTTGTCAGTTGTAACAGTTGCAGTGAATGCACATTTTCTTTCTGTCTGCAAAGCACAGTGTTCAATGTATGAATATATATGTTAGTTTCAGTACTTGCAAGCGCACCAAACAGTGAACCCTAACTGACAATCCTAAACAGGTTGGCATTTTCTGGATAATCCTGAATGTGTGAGGAACTATACTGATAAATAATTTAGAAGTATCAGCTAGAACTGCTGCAATATTCAACTTTATGTTTTCTTCACAAAAATTCAGAGACAATTCACATTTTAACATTTATCTCTTTTGGACTCCCCTCTTATTTCTAATCTGTGTGTATGAATATCGTGTTCTTATTTCTTCTGGTGTTTAGTAACTAATAAACTTGCTTTTTTTCAAACTGACTCTTTTTAAAAGAAAGGTTTATTTGGGCCTGGGAGAAAGGTAAACACAAGGAATGGAAACCTTTTTAAATTAACCTTGTAGTGGCTAAATAGAATCCCTACAGTGTGGAAGCAGGCTATTCAGCTCATCGAGCCCACACAAACTCTTCGAAGAGCATCCCACCCAGACTCAACCCCTAGCCCTATCCCTGTAACCCTTCATTGCCCATGGCTGATCCACCTAGCCTGCACATCCCTGGATGCTATGGGCAATTTAGCATAGCCAATCCATCTAACCTGCACATCTTTGGACTTTGGGAGGAAACCAAGCACCTGAAGGAAACTGACAGCCACTAGCAGCAATGCCAACCACTGAGCCACCAGAATCTGAGGCAGTTTGTGAATAATGAAGGGAAGGCAGTTCCTGTCTGGGACGAAAACAAATTGGGAAACATCACCAGAGAGCCAACCACAACACAACAAAACAGTAAAGTCAGTTTTGCCCCTGCCTCAGCACCTTTCCCTAACCAGCTAAATTCCTTCAATGCTCAACATTGGACATTTACCTTTAATGATGTCAGAAGCTGCAAGGATGCTGATTAGGGTCAAAACCATTTTCATCTGCTTCCTATACTGGGGAGTCTAATGTCAATGGTTACAGGAGGATATTCAGAGCCTGTGAAAAGAGCAATCAAAAAATGGGCCATTTGGGGAATGTGGAGACAAATTGGATTTCTGGCAATTTAAAGAAATCAAAGTGTGGCCCTTTGCACTGTGGAATATGCCTATGAACCCTGAAAAAATATTCCAGCCCATCGTTTTCAGTGTAAAAGGGTTTACCTTTTTTTTTACACATAAAACATCCTGATGACCTATATCCACCCATTGAGACATCAATGCACGCATATTACAAGTCATTGTGACTGATGAAAGTAAAAGCATGATACTGACAGGACCTACAGTTTTTCACCAGCTTGTATAAATTATAGAAAGTAATTGTCTTGTGTTAGTATTATCAGCCTTGCTTCTGTTAGTCCACAAACCTGCACTGAGCCTCTCAGTCTCCAATCTCAGCACAAGTTGATATAAGTCTATTATAATCTGATTATGTGAGCCAGTACCAGTAATAAAAAGGAGTGTTGTAACTAGAGATTCCTAATAAACATCTGTTCATGCCAGAAGCATAAAAGAATGAGGGACACTGGGACAGATAAACAGAAGAGGATCTGGGACTGGTGCTCTGAATATCTGAAATTATTTTAACCCCTTCTGCCATCCAATCATTTTCCACACTCAGTTTGTTTCTTCCTGGGCTGTGGACTTTTAACTTCAGAGCAGTTTCTTTTTAATATTATTTAACCACCAACAGTGAATTAATAGCAGACCCTTTCATTTTAATAGCCAATACTATACACAGTGCTTTCAATTCCATAAAATGAATGCTAGAGTGTAATTACCACTGAAACAAAATGTAATCGCCATCATTCTTGAATGATAAGTGACTATTAGGGACATGAGATTATGTTATCCAGTTCCTGTCCTCTCCAAAACCTTATGCTTACAATTAATGTATTTTAAGTATCCATGTGCATGTATCCTATCAGAGAAGGGAAGTGGACAGTCAAACTTAATCCTGTTTGTAAGGTGCTACCAACAGTGACTTGTATTGCTGATACGTGGTTACAATGACGAGGTTTGTAATATTGTTGCATTTGGGAAATATGCCTTTACCTTAAGATAAAATGTGGGGTAAGGGGAATATCTGATCTGTTCTGAAATCTGCTTAACAACATTCCTAGGACAGTTAAAGATCAAACAGAGACCTAGATTGTGCTATGGGGGCGTGGTGGGATTTGCTTAAAGAATAGACGATTGGAGACAATTAGAACAGTCTTGAAGTTTACAATAAAAAGGCTGTGAGGTTCCCAACATCCCACAAAGGTGTTAGAAATGCCTTATTGTAAACAGCTAGACTAGTTGTCCATTTACTTTAAAGAAAAGGGGAGTTCTTGTTAAAATAGTTTTCAGCGATTCTATCTCAAAATAAGATTAATGAGATTCACCTTGCCTTTGAGGAAATTGTAGAGAATCTACTTTTGCAATCAGGCTGCAGGCTTCCCTACAATTTAATAAATATCACCAGCAGACAGTAATTCAGTGTAGTCAACTGAGAGAAGAGGCTGCTTAGCTTTGTGAACTACTACAGCAGAAGATAGGAGGCTAATGGTTTCTAGTAAAAGATCTGCTTCCTGCAGACATTAAAGGATTCATGAGATTCGCATTGATTTTGCTAGAGGGAAAGAATGGTTGTAGGATAGTCTCCTATGAGGGAATGCACCAGATGTGGTTACTCAAAGTTGCCACTCAAGAGGAAGGGAAAATACAAAACATTGGAAGCTGAAAGCAACTGAGATGAGCATTAAATATATAAAGGATAATGTCCCATTCTGAGGTTTAAAGTCTACGTTTCTTATGAAGATAGTGTTTATTTAGTAGTGTTATTCATCATTTGTTATAGTAAGCACCCTAAAACGTGCAGCCTTGATGTCATTTTTCTTTTCATCTATTTCTCGCAAGGGCAAATATCTTTTAAAGGGATCAGTCTCTAATGATGGTCATAACAACATGAACAGGCCATTCAGATTACATTCCAAAAGGGAACAAGATATTGGAATAGATTCACGAGGGCAGGGAGTAATTGAAACATTTGTGCAGAATAGGTATTTTAAGGAAAGGATAGATGTAGAAAGAAGTGGTGACAAAATTGAAGGAAATCATTATAATTCATTGATATTGGTTCTCAATGTCTTCGTGAAGTGTCATGCCATGTTAAGGAGGACACACTGTCATGTACATACAGCATGGAAAATGCTTTGGTCTAAGGATTATGTTTTAATAAGAATGTGATCTATTCATCCAATAAGATGCAGAAAACCATTGAAATATTAGGAACATTTCAATGGTTTAAAAGAGGATTTCTTAACTTTCATCCTGACATGGTCTGCAAGATACATCAATGTTGCCAATTTGCATCTGTCTCCTCATTTTCATTAACGTTGGTCACTTCCTTGAGTGGATTTCTAATCTCTCCCATATTGGCATTAGTATACAAATATACATCTGCAGTCGCTTGTCAAAGAAATTTGACATGAGTGGAAACATTGAGTGAATAGAACAGGCTAGTAATGTATTGTCACTTGTATTTTTTACAAAACAGAAGTACAGTGGAAAGTGTTTTAAGTCACCTTACTATGGCACCTATATTCATAACAGAAGGCATAAATAAGAAATTTTTTTTAAACATTAAGACAAAGTCCATCTTAGTTCAAGTCACAGCTCCTGGATTGAGGGAAAGACAATACCACTGCAGAAAGACGATGAAGCTGCCACTGAAGAAGAAGACCACCATGCAGGGCCGTGAAATACTCGGCCAGAATCCACGGCCAAAGTAACCTCCTGTTATATGCTCCACTCCTTATTCAATATCACTGACATTGTCTTAAAATTGGTGAGTTGCATAAAAGGCAGAAATTTTGATTCCACTTGTTTTACATCCCTGTTCATAGTGAATCTCATCAATACAATAGGTGTTTACACATCTGTAAGACAAAATTGCATTTTTCGTTATCAAACAGCAAGTAAACATACAAAGCAACAATTATGATCGGCCTCACTTCATTCATTTAGTGCAACTTGGCTTTTTTGTAACAATGCACATTGTCAAAGAAATTGCAGCTCCAAATCAGGGATCATCTTGCTTGACTGAAGCAAAATAACTTTCACCTGCACCCCTGAATGTTTAAACACCTGATGGCCTCATTCCTTATGCTATCTCTGTTTATTCACAACTCAGTCAAAGAGTCAAAGCCCCATGAGTGGGGCTGAGTGATTGGGACCATAGACTGTCCAACAGAATGGTTTTGAGTCATTTATCAGTTCCCCAGGAGAATGGGAGTTTGACTGAGAAAGCAAAAATTTGTGACTGGAAACTCTTAGCAGACAGGTAAACTAGGGGGCGTCAAGTGAGGCCAAAGCAATTGTAGCTGGGAGAGGCAAGGAAGCCTAATGGAACATCAGTAGCAACATCAGTTGGTAACAGTGGGCCACCAGACTAGGACCAAGACGACAACTGGTAAGGGAGGTTAGTGGGACACAGCAGGGCCATGAATGGAAAGAGAAGCTTATGTCCGGGCAGCAGCAAGGAAATCGAGATGGAGGTCAGCAATTAGAGGGAAGAATGAAGACCAACTGTGCAAGCCATCGAAACAAGGGAGGTGGGTGTTGAAGGACATCTGCCCATAACAAGGGTAGCAAGTGAACTAATTCAGATCTATGGCAAGTGCTTAATTCAAATCTTAGAAAGAACAATTAGATTTCAAGAAAAGGAGAAATTTAAATCAAAACTTGCTGAATTGATAAACAAAATGGCAGCACAGTTGGTGATGCACCTCACCATGTCAGTAAGTGGGGTTGACAGGACTGAAAGATGACTATAATGATAAGTACAGATTAGGATCAGCAAGTCTAGGTATAGCAACATTATACATCAAAAGTCATAGAAGCAAGTGCAGCTCACAGTCACAATGACATTACTAAGCATCATCAGATAGTGGGGATAGTGTGGGAAAAAGTGGATGATCAACCATGATTTTATTGAATGGCAGTGTAGGCTTTACAGGCTGAATGGTCTACTCCTGTTCCTTTGTTCCATCACAAAGAATGACATTGGAAGTAAATTTAACAAGAAGTCTAATCTGTTCCAAAAATTATGATGTTTTACACATTTTATATTATGATGTAAACTAGAGAACATTTTGTTCCGTTGCAGTTCCAGTCAATTTTTCTGATCACGGTTTTCTGTGTCACCTATAATTCAGTAACTGCCTTTGTGAACCTTGCCCTGTGAAAATTGCACCCTCTCATCCATTCCAAAGTGGAGGTGCAACAGCCTCACCAGTAGCAGAAAAGTGCAATGACGGAACGTGAGCTGTACAGAGGAAGTTCCCATTATAAAGTTCATTTTTCTAGTGATACCTCAGAATGAAGACAAAAGATACCATACCAAAATTGGGATTTAGCTAAGCCAACCATGAACAGTTCCAAATATTTCGTCCACAAACTCCGCCCAGAGACATCAATTGGATTGTGAACATTAAACTGGCACTTACACCCCAACAAACTAGTTCTATCATTTTGATTCAATGGCTGTCGTCTTGCCTCTGAGTCAGAAGATGGGGTTCCCAGCCCTCGTCCAGAGTTAAGTAGATAATCTGGGTTGATAATACGGTGTAGAACCAAAAGAGGGCTGTATTGTCAGTGATTCCATCTTTCACACAAGCTGTTAAGCTAAGGGTCCTGTCTGACCACTCTTTAATAAAAGTTTAAATTCCCCTTCTACTCTGATCAACACTGACCCCAAATAAGGATTGAGTCCCCCGGACCTCAAATGCAACCCCGTCAATCTCCAAATCCGCCATTTTTGCCGTCTGCAATCAGGCTCCACCACCAATGAGATATTTCCTTCCCTACCCTTATCTGCTTTCTATAAGGACTGCTCACCTAGCGACTCTCTCATCCACTCCACACTCTCCACCAATCCTTCCAACATACCCAGCACCTTTCCCTGCAACTGCAGGAACTGCTACATCTGCCCCAATACCTCCCATCTCACCTCCATTCAAGGCCCCAAATAATCATTCAGGGATTCATCTGTATGTCTTCTAACCTGGTCTACTGCATCTATTGCTCCCGATGTGGTCTCCTCTACATCTGTGAGTCCAAACTTGGTGATCGATTCACAGAGCATCTGAGCTCTGTATGCTCCAGTTTCCAGACATTTCAATAATCCCTCCCACTCACTTGGCGGCATGTCCAACTTGGGCCGCCTCCACTGTCACAATGAGGCCACAGGAACTTAGAGCCCAATGGCCTCAACATAGTATCCACCAGTTTCAAAATTTCCCATCTCCCTGGCCTCATCCCATGTCCAGCCCTCCCTCTCAACCCCACCTCCTTGACCTGAGACAACCTGTCCAACTATTTTCTCACCTATCCACCGCACTCTTCCCATTAACCAATCTCTACAACCCCCTACCCGTAACCATCACCATCCCATGTACTTTCCCTCAGCCCCACCCTCCTCCTTCTATTTATTTATGAGCTTCCTTCCTCCTCCCCAGTCCTGATGAAGGGTCCCAACCTGAAACATCAACTTACCTGCTCCTCGGATACTGTCTCACCTGCTGTGCTCCTCCAGCTCCAAATTGTATCCACTTTTAATTACTTGAAACAGGTTAGCCTTTATTAGGTATTGTTCATAATTCAGATACTCTTTCTAATTAGGAAGTCTCCTAACTGAGCTAGTTGAAGATACATTTCTATCTTGGATAATCACTTTCTTCTTTTTGCAACAGATTATCCCATTGTCTCCACAGTAAGACGAGAGGGGAAGCACATAAATTCTGTTGGGATTTCTGTGAAGTACCATCAAAGCTACAACTGAAAACTGAGAAGACATCAACAGAAAGGCAATCCCGAAGTGTATCATCTAGCACTGAGATAAAGAATGGTAACATTTTTACTGCTCTTTTTTCCTTCTATCAATGATCCCTTATTATTGACAATAGCCCTTTAAATCACAATTTAAGGAAGAGGATGGGATGTAACCATATCTCTCTTTGTTGTGTAAATAAAAATTTAAAACATTTTCATTAATTTAAAGTACGGATGTCCACCCAAAAAGAGCTCCATAAAATTGTTAATAGGATCTGGCTGTACTTCATATATTTTATTGGGTTTTTCTAGTACTCAAATGTCAGTGGTGTTACATTTATTGCCCATCCCTTGTTACATTGAGAATTTGATTGAAGCCCTTCTTCTCATAACAATTTATTTTAAAACTGAATTCCTTACTTTTTTGCCTTTATCCTTTCATGAGATTTTGGCATCACTGACAAGAACAGCATTTATTGCCCAACCAAATTACCCTTGAACTCAGTAGTTTGCAATGCTATTTAAGGCAACAGTTAAGAATCAACTACTAGTCACATCTGCTAACAAAATACCCGTCTTTATTCCCCCCTCTCTCTTTCCCTCTCTCTCTTTACCCCTCTCTCTCCACCCACAACCCCCCCCCAATTAACCAATTACTAAGGCACTGCAAAGGGCATTAAAGTATTGGATTTATATGTAGACTAGGCCAGATCAGATAGGGGTGTGCAGATTCCCTTCGTGAGTTACACACTAGAAATATGAAAATCTGGCGGCTACGGTGCTGCACATTGATGCAAAGCAGATTATGCTTGCCGTCAATGCAAAATGCAAGGGTATAAATGTGCACTCCACATTGGCATCCCTGCCACTTTCACCCTACCTGTATTCTTTTCAGTAGTAAGCAAAGCCTACCTTACATCAATTTTATGCGAGGATCTAAGAAAACGGAGAATAGGATTAAAAATAATGGGAACTGCAGATGCTTGAGAATCCAGGATAACAAAGTGTGGAGCTGGATAAACACAGCGGGCCAAGCAGCATCTTAGGAGCACAAAAGCTGACGTTTCGAGCCTAGACCCTTCATCAGAAGCTTATTCTTGGGTTGGCAGGCTGTGACTGTTGAGGTGCCACATGATCAGTTCTTGAGCCCCAGCTATTTAAAGTCCATAAGTTGGATGTGAGGACCAAATGTAAGATTGCCAAGTTTTCTTCTGACTGAAAAAAAGAACTGCAGATGCTGTAAATCAGAATCAAAAGCAGCAGTTGCTGGAAAAGCTCAGCAGGTCTGGCAGCATCCGTGAAGAGAAATCACCAGACCTGAAACGTTAACTCTGATTTCTCTCCACAGATGCTGCCAGACCTGCTAAGCTTTTCCAGCAACTGTTGTTTTTGCTCTTTCTAACTGTCATGATTGTGTTAAAAATGGAATATCAATTTTTGATTTCCATCATCTGATTTTAATACCTGGAACATTTCATGGACTAAAATGATCCCCTGACCAGGTTTGGCCAAACTTAAGAAGCCAACAATAAAGAAGGTACAATCTGAACTGAAATTGACAACATTATAAAATGCATTGAAACTCAGATATATATCATTTATTTGATTCACATCTTTCTGGAAATATTGAATTATGATATGAATGTTTCCTGAGATTATTCAGCTTTGAAAATACAATTTAAACAATGGTAGAAATACGCAAGTGAAACTGTATTTCAGGCAACCACATCTGAGAAGAGAGAGAAGGAAGTGGATTTGTAACAGCAGAACTGGGAAGTTTGTTCTCTCTATCTTTATCTCTTTCAGACTCTCAAAAGTCAAAGCCCAGTGATGATACAAGTTGGAGAACATCAATTTATTGAAAACTCAAAGATGTCTACAAGTTTTGCCTCTGCTGAGGATGCAAATCATCAATTAAACAACTGTGGTCTCAGATTAAACCCTAACACTTTAAGCTCTCTTAAGAATTTTTTAAACTGCATATTCCATATCATCCTTTTTTATCCTGGGCATTCTCCCCTTTTTGAACATTGTACCAGTGAATGTGTGTCACATGCTGCATTCTATTATCTTTCAGGGTTAGCAAATAATGACTTTGCTCATTCTTTCACAAGCAAACCTTATAATTGAGCGCTCACTTTTGACCAGTGCTTCATGTAAATTGAAGTGTGCTATAGCTGAAAGATTAAGTCTTTATTGCAGCCAACCAAGGGATTTAAAAAGAGGAAAGTTGATTCACCCTTCTGTACCTGGTTATGATATGATGTAAAAGTAGCTAGTTGTTGGGAAGTTGCAAACAGACTTTGAGAAAACAGTATTAGTGCATAAGAACATGGTTGAAGAAATACAATGTGGGAAAAGTGTGAAGTTGTCCACTTTGGTAGGAAAAGCAGAAGTGCAGAGATAACAAGTGGGTGCAGCAAGGAATTGGGAAGGAAAATGATATGTTACCATTTATTACAAGAGAATTTGAGTACACAAGTAGTCACTGGATCCGAAACATTCACTTTGTGTTCACTCCACAGATACTTCCAGACCTTCTGCATTTCTCAAACAATTCCTGTTTTTGTTTCTGATTTCCAGCATCTGCATTTCCAGCATTTACTTTTTGTTGATTACTTATAGCTCACTGTGGTTTTGTCACCAAAGACTTGTTTTGAGGTATGAGTAGGTCTTATGGTGAATTAAAATATGGCTCTATGTCCGCATTGGTCCAACGTCCACTAAACGTCATCCTCAATTGGATCTTGTCCAGAAAAGCCTCAAACTTGAAATTCTCATTCTTGAGATCAAATCCCTCTCTCTCCTGAAAATTTCTGTGGCCTCAGTCAATCAGTCCGACATATAAGCATTCTTCCTCTTAGGCATCATTGATATTTTTCTTGCTCACCTTTGATGACCATTCCTCAGTTGTCTAAGCTCTAAGCTCTTGTATTTCATTGCAAAAGCTCTAACCACTCTCTTTCTTTCAGTCCTCACAGCCTCAACAAAGACTGTTCTAATAGCTCCTTATGGGATTCAGCACATAATTTCATTTGATAATGTCAGCAATACACTTTGGACTGTTTTGCCGCATTAATGGTGCTACATGAATGCAAGTTGTGTTATTTCCCAGCCAAACATAGCTTTAAGTAGTTACTTGTTGTGTGACACTGCTCTTGTAGAAAGAAATGCAGATTACAGGATTTTAAAAAAGGACCTTGCTGCAAAGCTTTGAAAGATGCACAAAATTTAAGCTGGTTGGAGGAAAGTATAGAGGGGATGTCAGAGGCGGGTTCTTTACACAGAGAGTTGTGAGAGCATGGAATGCGTTGCCAGCAGCAGTTGTGGAAGCAAGGTCATTGGGGTCATTTAAGAGACTGCTGGACATGCATATGGTCACAGAAATTTGAGGGTGCACACATGAGGATCAATGGTCGGCACAACAACGTGGGCTGAAGGGCCTGTTCTGTGCTGTACTGCTCTATGTTCTATGTTCTAATATTGTTACAAGTTAAAATTGTATTTTTGTTGATCCAGCCATGGTAACGAACAAGGATGGAAGTCAGGAACAAATTGGGTCTCGATGATAGTTTGCTTACACAGTAAAAGGAATTTGTTTCTGCTGTATCAGTGGTTCCTTGTTAAGTGGATGTGGCTGTAATCTAAACAGAGAAAATTATTGTTTATGCTGTAAACAGGTCTACAGAAAGCTATCTCTGTTGAAGCCAACCCAGCACATCTCAATTCACTGAATTAGCAATCTCAGTAGATGCCATCTACAAATACATTTAGGAATCTGAATCAATTGAAATTTAAGAATTGAAATCATGTGGATTCAGAATCACTTCACCTTTATAAGAGAGGTGAGTTTGGGACTTCTGTCTTTGTAGCAACTTGCTAGGAAGAGAGTTTCTGTCTTGCCCCACAGGTTTTGAAATTCAGGTGTGGGCACAATATAAAGTTAGAAACTTTTGCATTAACTTGATGTTCATTCCATGTTAGGTAATCATGCATTAATTCAGACAGCACTTCCATGCTAATAAGCGTGAATTCTTTCCGAGATGTTCATTGCACTGTTAACTGGAGGGATTCCCCCACATGAATGGATTGTCTTTTTGGGATTTGGGGGACAATAGTTGCCAGAAGCATTTGTTTCTCTGAGATGTACGTGATGTGGCAGATTTTGGTTTCAAGAGAAATTCAGATTACTTTAAAAAATTATGCACCTCATGCATTAAATTCTCTCAATGTTTAGATCATGACATTTAGTTCTTAAATGGTTTGCACTAAAAGAATCTGAGTCGTAAAATATTATGGGTTAACAACCAATTATTAAAAGTGATCATTTTTAACAGGTTAGGCAGCATTGGTAATCCAGCTTAAAGCATTAATTGCTATTTAATTCATGGAATCAGAGTGCGTATCACGAATTTGTATGGGATGGATCAGTACTCTTAAGGAGAGTTCTGATTTGTTTAAAGTTGGTAATATTGAATTGTTTGGACACAAACATTTTCCCTACAAATAATCTGAACCAAATGCTGTTCTGTTTTCAACAAATGTGGCTTTATAATCCTTGACAAATGCCATTCCTTCTCCCAACAGCACATTCTGTGTAGAGCTCACTGTAAATGGTTATGTACTTTATGCAAGTCTAACATAACTGCTGCATCACAAAATCTAATATTTTTAAATTCTTTAAAAAGTTACATGAAACAGCTCTCAGACACGGCAAAACCACAATAAAGTAACTCAATCAAGAATGCAACAGCAAAGAAAATCCCCTTACTGGCGGAAAAAATTGCAATGTTGCTGGCTAATTTCACCACAAGACAGTAATATGCACGTAGAGGCACCTGGCAAGACGTTTGTCTGTCAGGTAGCTATTTTCACACGTTGCCTTCTTCAATAAGGTACTGTTCAGCATTAATAAGGTATATTATCATGCAAGGACATGCAGTAAGGTGGCTGCAAGAGCTGACTTCGTGAGATTGACTCAACTCCGTTTCAATTCCATTCCCAATGGTCATGAATCCATCGTGCAAAACCCAATTTCATAAGAGGCACCTTTAAGCATTTTTGTAACCCTTCCTTCCCCTTCTTCGTGGAGATAATCATACTACAAAGCATTTACATGGAACTGACATGGTAGATTGATTGCTTGAGTCAACACACCCTTGAAGCATTGTTGAAAAAAAGCAGAAGACTGACACTAACTGGGACTGAAATGCTGGCACAGACTTGATGGATTGAATGGCCTCCTTCTGTCTGGGACTGTTTTATGAACCTTTGAATTTGCTTTCCCTCTTTACAGGGGTCTAGGAGTATATAACCAGCAAACATTTTGAATGAAACCATTTTCTGAACTATGGGTTCCTGGTTAATAGAGATCCACAGCTCAAAAACCACTTGATGCTATCACAACAATGCAGCGTTCTGAGCAGGCACCTACCAGCTAACAATTGGAAGCCTACTTTGGGGAATTCAACCAGCCAGAATCCTGTTCGCATTCCTGGATTCTCAAATGGCCACAATCTCAGGTGGTCCTATCTCGGCCAGAAATCTTCATACATTTCAATACATTTGTGCATTCTGTGGAGACTTACCCAAAATTAAAATCAAATTCTGCATTTCATATGTTTATATTAAGGTGAGGAGATTCAAAACTAGTTTATAGGCAGCTTAATGAACACCCTGATGGGCACTTCGTAAATCCTGTTTGACATCGGCCTGGATTCACATGGATCTGGTGTCAAATCTATAAGGTATTGTCCTGCAGGCAGGAAAGTAGAGTTGAGACCAGGATAAGACCAGCAATGATCATGTTACATTGTAGAGCGAGCTCAAAGGGTTAAATTGCCTTCCCCTCCTCTTAATTCTTATGTTCCTGCTCTGCATTTGATGTCAAACTCCGCCGATGTGAGTCTACTTTCTCCACTTTGCACTGTGAGTCATGGCCCTCTCAGTTTGAATTTAAACTGTCAGTTTAGAATCAATAATAGACAATATATATTCACCGTGAGAAAAACCACAAGGCCTCTTGTGCTGAATCAGTTCTGTGAGGTAATGAAAAAGCCTGACAGCGACTCAGTTACTAGTACATAGACCAGGGCAAGATCGGAAGTCTCTGTTAAATTGACTCACCTTGGATGAGGTGATGGTTTGCTGGGAGCTTCCCAACTGACCTCATCACTTCTGGGATTTATCCCGGAGAAAATCCGTTCAACTTTCCAATGATCTCAATCTTGTGTGGTAGAAACCGAGGTTGTAATTTTTTTTTATTTTATTCATTAATGGGATGAGGGTGTCCCTGGTTAGGTGTCATTTATTGCCCAAAGGGCTGTTAAGAGTTGACCACATTGCTGTGGGTCTGAAGTCACATGTAGGCCGGACCAGGTAAGGATGGCAGTTTCCTTCCTAAAGGTTTTTTCCTGACAATTGACAATGGATTCATGGCCATCGTTGGATTCTTAATTCCAGATATTGTTTAATTGAATTAAAATTCCACCATTTGCTGTGTCAGGATTCGAACCCACATCCCTAGAACGTTATCTGTGTCACTGGATTAACAGCCCAGCGATAATATCCACTAGACCATCGATTACACCTGACTATGATGAACTCTGCGGTGGAGCAACCCAACAACATTCATGCATGTAACTTTAACTGTTAGCAAGTAGCCATCAACAGAGTGCAGTGAAACACAATCTGTAAATTCTAACAAGCACCATGAAATCGACAATGGAGCAGCTAATAATATGAGGGCCCTTTTTCACTGGGCAAGCTAAGAAGTTGAAATGTTTCAGATCTCCAGTATCTGCCGCAGTTTCTTTGTTTTATGAAAAAGTTGAAGCATTGCAAAGGTACGATGTTCACTCCTAAAGGTCAAGTCATTTTAAATCACTATATTAGTTTCAGTTACATCAAATGCTAAGTGACACCTTTCTAACTCTATGTTCCCAAAGTCAGGGAAGTGATTAAGTGGAGCACCTATTCCAAACAAAGCTTGAAACTCTGTACTTGAACTATATTTGTCTGTCAAACCATCTGTTGGTTCCTAAGCACTACCTGCATAGCTGTCCATAAAGGTTTTGACTTGCTCCTTTTCATCTTGGATACAATTTGGCAACCTGATATTTGAGCCTGCTCACTAATCATTCTTCCCAACATTTCACATGGTAATTTGGAAATAACCTCCTCCCCTGTACCAAATGCTGTGTTGGTGACACTATGTCACGCTGTAACATGAGCTCTCAGCTGTTGGTGCATATTTCAGTTCACCTTTGGATAGCAGATGGGTTTGATATCCTACCTACAGCTGATAGCCATTTCTAATGTACTTTGGTAATAGCTTGAACATGAGATCATTTGGTCACAATCTTTTGGGTAAATGGAACAATATATTAAAATTTCAAATGCAAAATACTTCCTTGTTTTTCAAATGCAACCCTAGTTATAGTTTTGGTTTCTAGTCAATTAGCTAACACTTTCTTTGACCCCATCAATGAATTGCTGAAGTCCAGTTATCTGAACGCTTGATTATTTACGTGAAGTACTCATCTCCCCAATTAGTTGAAATAATTCAAATGACTGTTTTCATATCAAATATAGCCCAAATCTTATCCAAGATTTGATAAATTCTGACAGCCTTTGTTCAGAACTATAAATCCTGGATTTGCACTTTAGATTATATTATCAGATTATCGTGGACATTCTTCTTGATAACTGTTTGATCTGATTTTTCATTCAGCTTTCTCCCATGCATTTGCACAGGCCACACCAATAACTGGCATTTACGTAGTGCCTTTAATGTAGCAAAACTTGCTAAAGTGCTTCACAGCGACATCAAACCATATATGAAGAGATATTAGCCCAGGTGACCAAATGCTCACTAAAAGATGTAGGATTTAAGGAATGATTTGAAGGACAGAAATAAACCCAGAGGTAGGACAGGAAGGGTGTACCAGGGTTTGGAGCAAAATCACTGCCAACAATTGTGCAGTGCAGTGAACAGACAAGGCCTGGGGCAAGGATAGGGTGAACAGACAAGGTCTTTTCCCTGGGTTGGAGGAGTCAAAATCTAGAGGGTATAGGTTAAGGTGAGAGGGGCAAGCTTTAAAAGGGACCCAAGGGGCAACACTTTTATGCAGAGGGTGGAGTGTGTATGGAATGAGCTTCCAGAGGAAGTAGTGGAGGCTGGCAAAATTACATTTAAAAAGCACCTGGATGGGTATATGAATAGGAAGAGCTTCGAGAGAAAAGGGCCAAATGCCGGCAAATGGGACTAGATTAATTTAGGACATCAGGATGAGTTAGACCAAAGGGTGTCCGCGCTGTACATCTCTATGACTCTATAATTAGGGACTACTGCCTGGGTGGTGATGGTAAAAATTAATTCCTTCACCCTATTGTCATTGGCTATGACTGAATTCAACAGTGGTGCTAACTCAGGGTTGCAGGTTTCTGTCATGGGTCTGCATGTGACTGAATGGGCTGGTTCTCTACTCACTGCTCACGAGGAACATGGGGCAGGATATTCCAAATAGTAGCGAGATCAGGATTTACTTTCTATTCTCTCCTTCTTTGCTGCTGCTCTACTTCATCTCTGACGCTCAGCAGCAGCAGTGTGTACCATCTACAAGACGCATTGAAGAAATCCAACAAAGATCCTTGGATAGAAATTTTCCAACCCATAACCACTTCCATCTAGGACAAGAGCAGCAGATACATGGAAAAATCACCATCTACGTGTTCACTTCCAAGTCACTCACCATTCTGATTTGGAAATAAAACTCTATTCCGTAGCTGTCACTGCATCAAAATCCTGGAATTTCCTCCCTAAGGGCATTGTGGGTCAACCTGCAGGGTGAGGACTGCAGTGGCTCAAGAAGGCAGCGCACCGCCACCTTCTCAAGGGCAGATAGCGACAGACAACAAAGCTGGCCCAGCCAGAGATGCCCACAACCTATAAGTGAATAAATAAAGTCCCATCCCCACTGTGACCCACAATGAATTTTCTCACACAATCCATCGTTCTTCGCCCTGTTACTTACGCAGCTGAGCTGTTGGGCGAATCTCTTAATGAAACATGTGGCGAGAGATGCAGAAGTGCCTGCCACTGAGCTAGCCTCTGGTGCCATATTTAAAGCCTAGCCACACACTGCTCCTGGTTTCAAGCTAGGGATAGCCCTTCACACTGTGGTGTTTGGGTGTAATTACAGAAGACACAGCTTAGAAGAAAGACAAGCTAGCTCCTGACTTTGCTGGCCATGGCTTGGATGTCCTGATGCAAGGATGGTGGAGAGGAGGCCAGTCACTTTTCCATCTAAGACACCAGACCACCTGGCCAAGAAAACATGGATAAAGATTGCAGCCTAGATCAGTGCCATGTCCCATGTAATGTCGATGCCTAGCAGAGTGGGAAAGCATTTAATGATCTTCTGAGCTCTGCAAGGGCCATGATCTTCTCTCTGCTACCTCACCCTTACGGGCCATAATCACTTTCAGTCTGTCATTACGTGTGCCTCTCACCAAAGCTCATGTACTACAACTCTTGCATGCATCATGTCCCTGAAGGGCTCATACCCACCTCATCCTCTCAAAAGGGTGAATCCTTCCTGTCCTCTGTCCCTCCTACTCACTCACTGGGGATACCTGACCCCCTGTGCTGCTCATGCATCACCACAAACAGGTTTTCTGGCCATTTCCATCATGCTCAATCCCACTCTTTGTCACACTGCAGAAAATACTGCCTAACCCCAATGACGTCAGTCTATGTCTCTATGACTGACATGTTAACAGCACCTTATCCACCTACCATAACCCCCATACTGATTGTACAGGCCCTACAGGACTGACTGTGGCCCAATATCCAAACTGTAAGGACTTAAACATCCAGACTGTGGTAGGCCCTCGTACCTGAATGGCTGTGGCCAACCTCCTGTAGTATAACTGGACAACCCCTTGACTGACTGTGGTGGTACCCTGACTGAATGTAGTCCCCCTCCAATCCACCAAGAACTGCTCCCCTTCAACTTTCACAGCAGCGAGACTAGTAATCTCCCACCCACCTATGGGAGAATTACACACCCAATTCCACCCCCCCACCAGTTTTCACGCCTTAATCTCATTTAACTCCCAGGCAATTTCCCTCCAGTAACTGCTAGAAAGTCAAAGGAAGGGGGAAGCAGTGGAAAATCAGGAAACACCCCCCACCCATCCGAGGTCTCCTTTTGAAACTATATTTGGCAATAGGCCAAGAGTTTCAATCAAATCAGCAACATCCGAAGGAAAGATCAAGGAATTTTAAGTTTCGTCCAGTGAAAGAATCAAAATCTTCTGAATTTTTGTTAAAGTAACCTGCTCAAAAATGTTATTAAATGCCTCTGGAGAAGTGGGACTTTAACGAGGGGCTTACCTAGCCCAGAGGTTAGGGATACATCCACAGCGTCACAAGAGCCCTCAACTAAGCACTTTTGTAATTGTTTAAAGAATAATGCAGTGGATCTAAACCTACCCACAAAGCTGGCCGTGCCTCCAGATCAACTAAATCACCATGACAAGTTGTCACTGATTGTGTCTGCATACAGTCCTTCAAAGCGTGTCTTCAAATTAAACACAATTGCACTCTTATGTAAGTTCTAACCTCGTGTTTTAAACAATACATTAAAAAATATTTATTTACTGAAAAACCAACTGGTGTACTCCATGAATTTAAAATACATTTCCATTTTTTTCACAAACTAATTTGCTGGGATTTCAAATTGGATTCTGAACCGGCAGTCAACTAGACACTCTCATTAAAAATGTTTATTTTTGTGATAAACTCATTTTCAGCTGTATTAATAAAACAGCACAAGGTTACAATTCTTAAATACAGCAAGGAATGTATTTTTAATGCTGGAAGAAAAACAAATAATTACATTCTACAATGCTGCCCAACGGCTCTGGCTCTAGAAGGATTTCATGTTCAGTAAGTTGAGCAGAAAAGTGAGCAATAAGAAAATTAGTGCGATTTCAAATGCGATATGCACTCTGATTGTTGTTTGACCTCTAAATCCTTTAATGTGCAAAAGCATTCCAAGGCATTGAACTGGACAATCAAACAAAATTTAAAACCAAGCTACACAAGATGTCAAACCAGATAAGCAAAGCCTGGCCAAAGAGGTAGTTTTTAAGATTCAGGTAAAAGGAGGAACATGAGATAGAAAAACAGAGAATTTAGGTGGGGAATGGGGGAAAAATTCTAGAGTTTGGCATCTAGGTAGCTGAACGCATGGCCACCAACGGTGGAATGAATTTGTATTAGAATTAGGTTTCATTGTTGCGTGCACTCAAATACTGGATACAGGAATACAGTGAAAAATTTAAGTGTCACCACTCACAGTACCAGATTAAATACAAGGTGCCTCGATACAAAATATTAGGTACAAAATCAAAAATAAATGATTAAGTTAAAAGTTCAGCATTACGCTTATTGTCAGTATAAAGTAGTGAACAAGAAATAAAGTTAAAAGTTCCAAATTACAGTCCTTCTTTAGCCATAGGCCTGCAGTTGCTGCATGCTGGGCTTTCTCCGTGACGAATCAATCTCTCAATCCTCACACCTCCGTGCTATCATTTCGCTGCTGACCGCTGAATGATTAAAACCAGGGGACCATAAGGGGGCCACAATTAGAACAGCATAAATTTCTCAGAGGTTTGCAGAACAGGAGGCAGGATGAGGAAGGTCTCTGTGGCTCTTGACACTTACTCAGACAATGGAATTAGATTTTGGATTTCTGAATGTCCTGATGGCGTTTCTGCTGATCGGTATCCTGGGCGATATTACTGTGAATGCAGCCGTTTTTAGCTGGGCAAATAGAATCAAAGATCACATCCTTCCAAAGCAAATTTTACTTATAAAAGAGAACTTGTTTAATCTGGTGGATCAGATTATTAAGGAAGGTTTACCTTCGATCCATAGTGATAAAAATGCATAGAACTGTTCCATTGAACCAACGCTATAAAGTTCTAAGCCAAAGCCTAAACCAACATTCGCTCAAACAATTCTAGCTAAAGGCTAAATAACATGAGAATTTAAAAAGTGTCAAGAAAAGCCACTTGGAAACATACTAGTCAAAACAAAGCTCATCAATCTTGTGTTGTAACTGACCTGCTCAAACTTTGAGAAGTATCTTAAGGTTTTTGCTTGCTCTCTCCATCTGGTTGGCATCAAAATATCACAATAAACTCTATTTATCGCTAAAATGGTTTTCTCTTTTTGAGATTGATGCTTTTATTCTAGTTTCCTGATTTACTTTAAAGTACTATTCAGGATTTTACTGTTCCACCACCCCCCACCCCACCCCACCCAAGAATACCTCCTTGGATGGTGGGGGACATTTGGAGTGGTCATCTTTTAGAGCCATCTTTTACTTCCAGTTTTAAATCAAGGAATTTCGGGAAGGACTGCTCATTTTCTATTGCCCTTTAATTCGAGTAAGGCACCAAGTGATTTTCCTATCTCCCCCTCATTCTACACCCTGTACACATATCCCAGCATGTCCCTAGTATTATCTGCACTTACTCAGAGTATTGTTGAGATCCTGAGAGATGAAGCGAGAATGGTAATACATCCAGAAAGTCCTGCTGTATTCCCTTTCTTTCTTTCATCCCTGGAATGGACATCAGTGTCCTCCCTCATGGTGTCCCATTTTCTGGGAAAAAAAAGTGTGGCCATGGATAGTATGAATAGCCAAGGTCTTTTCCCCAGAGTGAGGAAATGCAAAACTAGATGGCATAGTTTTAAGGTGAAAAGGAAAAGATTTAAAAGGAACCTGAGGGGGCAACATTTTCATACAGGAAGTGGTGCATGTATGGAATGAGCTATTGGAGGAGCTTTTCTTTCCTTTATTCATTCATAGGATGAGGGCATCGCTGGCCTGGCAGCATTTATTACTCACCCCTAATGCCCCAGAGGGCAGTTACGAGTCAACCACATTGCTATGGGCCTAGAGTCACACAGAGGCCAGACAAGGTAAGGATGACAGTTTCCTTCCATAAAGTACATTCATGAACCTGATAGGTTTTTTTGACAATGGATTCATGGTCATCATTCGATTCTCAATTCCAGATATTTATTGAATTCAAATTCTATCATCTGCCATGTTGGAGTTTGAACCTGGATCGCCAGAACGTTGTCTGGCTCTCTGGATTCTCAGTACAGTGATAAAGCCACTAGGCTATCATCTGGATGCAGTTACAATTATAACATTTAAAAGACTTCTGGATGGGTATATGATTAGGAGGAGTTTAGAGGGATGTGGGACAAATGCTGGCAAACGGAACCAGATCAGTTTAGGATAACTTATCAGCAAGGACATGGTGGGCCGTAGGGCTGTTTCCACGCTGTGCAACTCTATGACTCAAGACTGAGTGTCTCAGCAAATATGGAATGCCCATCCTGGTCATTTGGAGCTTGTGTAGGAATAGCAATCTGCTCAGTTATGCCAGTTCTGTACAAATGAATATATATATATATTAGTGAGTTTTGAGAAGATTTGTAGCTCAGGTTGAGGTTCTGGATGTGAGTTTGCTCGCTGAGCTGGAAGGTTAGTTTTCAGACGTTTCGTCACCATTCTAGGTAACGTCATCAGTGAGCCTCTGACGAAGCGCTGGTGTTATGTCCCGCTTTCTAAACAGATAAATAGAAAGCGGGACATAACACCAGCGCTTCGTCGGAGGCTCACTGATGATGTTACCTAGAATGGTGACGAAACATCTGAAAACTAACCTTCCAGCTCAGCGAGAAAACTCACATCCAGATATATATATATATATGGGCCACATTCCTTTGAAAGACATATCTTTTACTTCCATTCTTCCATCCTGCTGCTAGGTTCTGGAGCACGTGCAGTGTTGGGTGTGGGGCATCAGTTAGATTAGTGATTAGTATTGGTTACAGTATGGCACATGTATTATAGGAGCTCAGTATAAACACTGTACTGATATATTCTGGCTCCAAGTATGAAGATTATGCAGACTGTGGTTGGATATTTATGGCCTTCACCCCATGATGTGTTTGGTAATTGCCGCTAAACAAGTAAAAGATGGCACATGAGGGTCTCACCACCCTCTGTCGCCCCTTCCAATTATGTTTGTGGAGCTATACCTGATGTCCTTTGTTTATGCCCAATAAAGGTCCTTATCTCACTGCCACTGTCATTAATTAAGGAAAAATTAGCACCATGCCACACAGGGGCATCAAAGCAGATCGCTTGTTGGGGTTTAGGGGGCTGGTGTGGGTGCTGCAAGCTGTGGCGCAGGCCTTAATACCAGAATCAAAGGACTTCTGTGGTGCTCAGGAGGCCATTTGGCCCATTGTACTTGCAATGGTTTCATTACCTAGGACCAATTTCTTGCTATTTCCTCTTGTCCCTGAACATCATTACTATCCAAAAAAATACACTAATCCTCTCCTGAATGCCTCCATCACATTTTCATGCTGTGCATTCCACAGCCTAACTACTCACTGTGTGAGAAATGCATTTTTCTCACATCACCCTTGCTTTTGTTGCACCTCACTTCAAATCTATGTGCTCTCACTCTTGTTTCTTTTAGAAACAGAAACTGCCACACCCTGTCTACGCTGTCCAGCCCACTGAGGATTTTGAAACCCTCAATCAGATTTTCTCCCAGCTTACTTCTCTCTCGGCACAACAGTCCCAAATTCTTCAGTCTATCTGAAGAAACAGAAAACTGAAGTTTCTCATTCCCAGAATAGAGTCATACGGCATGGAAACTGGTCCATACTGACCATGGTGCCTTCTCAGCTAGCTCCAGATGATTTGAATAATTCTTGAAACTTGCATTTCTACTCTCTGAAATGCATTCACGTTCTTTCCTATAATGTGGCAGTGCCCACAACTGTTCACAATACTCCAGATGAAATGTACCAAGTGTTTTCGTGCAAGTCCAACATCACCTCTTTGCTCGTGCATTCTATTCTCTTATTGATAAAGCCAAGGGTGCTGTCTGTTTTATCTACTGCTCTCTTTACCTGTCCTGCCACCTCCTGTTCTGGAATAACCCTCACAGTCCAACTAGGTCCCTGATTGGCACTTAAATTGACGAGCCTTCTCTAAAAGAGGGGACAAAGCTTGCCAGATATCCAGCCAGGGAGAATTCAGTCCTCTCCATTAAAACCAGCTGTAGGTTTGAGACTAGCCAGGGCACCAGTATATCTCTTTCAGATGTAGTTCACAGAGCTGGATAAATACTGTTTTTCTCCTTACTTCTGGTGAAGCTGCCCTTCACGTAATTTATAAATGTGAGACGATGCAGTAGTGACTGTCCATAACAATTTATAGAACACTAGTGACCATAAATATAAGCTTGTCACTAATAAATCTGATAAGCAATTCAGGGTAATCCTCTTTACTGAGAGAAGGGTGAGAATGTGGAAGGCACTACCACATTGGAGTCGTTAAGGTAAGTAGTATTGACACATTTACATAGGCAAGCATTTGAAGGAGAAAGGCTGGGGGGGAGCGTCTGCTGATGGTAGAAGGTTTGAGGTAAAAATGAAAGGCAGCATTACTCTGTAAGGCCTGTTTCCGTAATATAGTGTTTTATGTCATATATCCCAGAATTGTTTAACTGCTTTGAGCTTTATCTAGACATTAAAAATGCAGAGTCTGGTCCCGCTATCAAGCCTTCATTTTTCCTCAATCTCCTTACACTAATCTATCACATGTGTATTACTATATATCATTTGATGTTAAACTCTGCTCACCATTTGTCCGACAATCTGAAAACGAGTCGAAATCCTGCCATAAACTCTTAGCTGAAGCCTCCATGTCTACAGCTTGCTTCATTTCGGCCTTATCAGTAAATCGGACAAGCTTACATTTGTTTCTCTTGCTGTGTAGGTCATCCATAGAGACTCGAAGTGACACTCACCTTATGAAAGGAAAAGAGGCTACATTTTCCACCCATGTTCTGACGCGTGAATGGAACTGATTGAATAATTTGAGTTATGTAAAGCAGCGTGCTAAAGGTCACAGTCAGTTTGAGCTCCATATTTACCATTGAAAAACTCATTTTGAGATCAGTCATTGTAAAAGCAGACCAAGCATCCAGCCTTGTTGCTGTGCGATGTTAACTAGAAGAGAAAGTGTGTGATTTTATTATGAGATATGCTGAATTTCCCTGGTGCCACTATACATTAGGTAATTTTGCATGATTTGTGTGTGTAATTCTGTGGGCCAGTGATGTCAGTAAAGTGTCTGAGCTACTGCCAATGATTCCTGGGGCACAGCAGCTGCCCATTACTCCATAACAGAGTGGCATGCCAATGGCACAAAGCCGTTCACGGTTGCAAGTTCAGGTGCTCCCGGTGGCATTCCATTTGTGAATGAGATTTGTACCTCAACTGGGAATCGGAAGGAAATAACCTCTTTAACCTTTCTTGCACAGCGTGAGACCATTTCCTCCCCAGCACACTCATGCAAAAGGGGCACCATTGCATTTGTTTCACAAATGTTTATGTGATGGGTATACACCACATGGATGATAAAGAGAGGTCATGGGTCAGATTTGGCACTGGCACTCAGCAAAAATACACAATAAAAGCTCAGTGCTGCATCATCAGAGACCCTGGTTTCCAGCAAGCAGCAAAGAATATATGTCACGGCCACCCATGTAATGTGATTTATATCTCCACAGTTGAGACTGAGCAGCTAACTCACGAGTGACAATTTTGCAGGAGAAAGAGAGAAACTGTCGGCCACACTGGTGGAAATATAAATCATATTACACAGGTGTCCATGACAAGCCTCATTTTATGCATACAACAGTTGAATTACTGTTTCCAAAACTGAATTATTTTGCACATTAATAAATGGGTTGTATCTTTAATATTGCTTTGCATATGTGTAAAACAGACCAAAATGCAAGATCCTGTAACATACCATGGCATATTGTTGAGCTGCTCCCACCTTAAGAAAAATAATTTACTGGGACTTTAATGAAAATAGGAGGAACAAGATAGTAACCAAAATATTCTGCTGCACTTATTTCAGAGCAGTTAGTTTACTAATACACTTTGTGACTTAGGACTGGTCTAAAAATTCCATTTAAACAAAAAGGCAAAGTAGCACTGCCACAACTGCAGTTGTGCTCAGAGCTTCAGTTGTTCCATTCTTGTATCTCTGAGGAGATCACTCTGTCGGTGATTAAATGTATGGAAATATCTAACTATATTGAACTGCTTCTGGCCTGTAAGGCGCAGGATATGTTTGAAGCTAATAAAATGTGAGGCTGGACGAACACAGCAGGCCAAGCAGCATCTCAGGAGCACAAAAGCTGACGTTTCGGGCCTAGACCCTTCATCAGAGAAGGGGATGGGGGGAGGGAACTGGAATAAATAGGGAGAGAGGGGGAGGCGGATCGAAGATGGAGAGTAAAGAAGATAGGTGGAGAGAGTGTAGGTGGGGAGGTAGGGAGGGGATAGGTCAGTCCAGGGAAGACGGACAGGTCAAGGAGGTGGGATGAGGTTAGTAGGTAGCGGGGGGTGCGGCTTGGGGTGGGAGGAAGGGATGGGTGAGAGGAAGAACCGGTTAGGGAGGCAGAGACAGGTTGGACTGGTTTTGGGATGCAGTGGGGGGGGGGGGGGGGGAAGAGCTGGGCTGGTTGTGTGGTGCAGTGGGGGGAGGAGACGAACTGGGCTGGTTGAGGGATGCAGTAGGGGAAGGGGAGATTTTGAAACTGGTGAAGTCCACATTGATACCATATGGCTAGAATTAGATAAAATCTTCAGGTTGTAATTAGGCCATTTAGCCCAACTGGTTCAAACTGTATTTATGTACCCCACAGGCAGGGTAGTTCACATCTATCACTCTAGCATTTCTCCTGAATGTAATATTGAATTTATTAGTGGCTAACGTAAAGCTCCTAGTTTTGGGTCTCCCATAAGTAGAAATATTTACTGTGTACCTATCGTATTAAAGTTTTAAAAAATGTAGGAAAAGAATCTCACCTTGTTCAAACTTCCTCAATTGGTATAATCTGGTAGAGTCCAAATTTTCACCTCTTAATATATTGAGAGTTCATAGCAGACCAGAGATTCCAAATAACTCTGTTTAAATATATTTTTATTGATAGTCATGTCTTCCAACTGACATTAGACATGTGCATAGTCTCTCACTCACACACACTCTCTCACACTCACACACACACACACTCACACACACACACACACACACACACACACACACACACACACACACACACACACACACACACACACACACACACATATTCAGAAGTCACATGACACCAGGTTATAGTCCAACAGGTTTATTTGAAATCACAACCTTTTGTAGTGCTGCTCCTTCATCAGGTGAAGTGACTTCATCCAATTAAGAAGCAGCACTCAGAAAGCTTGTGATTTAAAATAAACCCATTGGATTATAACCTGGTGTTTTGTGACTTCTGGCTGTTTTCCACTCTAGCCCAACATTGACACCCCACATCTTCTCTCTAACCAACCACTGTCCTAGTCAGAACATCAATTCAAATGCCTAACCCAGTTACCAATATGGCCAATATTTACCACAACCACATTGATTTTGAATAAAAAGACTCGTTAACCAGGTTGCCTTAACCCGCAATAAAATTATTGGTTTACTATGAAAACCAGATTTATTCAGCAAAAATGGTAAGTTGATTAATGCAGTTTCAGCGTGAAATTGTAAATACCTATCCTTCCAAATATCCCCAGTGCAGACACACAGCAATTGATGAAAACAGCTTTTGCTGCAGGAACTAAATTTTAAGAAGAAAATGACCAAATACTGATTAGCTCCTCAAGGAACATAAGATATACATGAAGTGTTCAAGATGGCTTTCAGTCAGCATCATATGAGTCAGACTCATATAGAAAATTGTCACTGAACACAGCACTTTGTCACTGGAATCTTCTCAGATGCAATTTGCTCAGGAGATGTGAAGAATTCAGAGGCTGTTCAGGAGAACAGCTGCATCAATTTTCGAGGTCTCAGGCTGCATTCTCCAAAATGGTATTCTCAGAAAGAAAGAGATTGAGCTGTATAGCGTCTCTGTGACCCAAATGATCTCTAAACAATAACCTATCAAAATTTCACACCTGACTGCCATTAATGCAGGCACTGATTTCCAATAAGCAAGCCCAAGCTAATAGTTTATGCCATATGTCTTACAAGAAGGATCTCAAAATCAAAAGGTCCTAGTCTCCTTTCAGTAACCTCTTTTAAAAATGCCATCTCTTCTTCAATAACCAAAACAAAATGCTCCAGAGGCTAGAAATCTGAAACAAGCACTGAGAATACTAGAGAAACTCAGCACATCTGGCAGCATCTTTGGAGAGAGAAAAAGAGTTAATGTTTTGAGACCAGTGACCCTTTTTCAAAACAGAAAGAGCATAGAATCCTTACAGTGTGGAAACAGACCCTTTGGCCAAACCAGTCCACACTGACCCTCAGGCATCCCACCCAGACCCATCCCCCTGTAACCCACCTAATCTACACATCCCTGAACACTATGGTCAATTTAACATGGCCAACCCACCTCGCCTGCACATCTTTGGATTGTGGGAGGAAACTGGAGCACCCAGAGGAAACCTATAGAGGAAAGGTGTTGGAATTTTTTAATACACTTTTGACAGAGTTGAAGGAGCGATGAAGGGAACAGATGGTGTAGAGACCCTGTGCAAACAACAGAGGTTGTTAATAACGGTGACAGAGAAAAATAGATGTGAAGTGGGTGTCACCTTTTCCTAGTCTGTTCAAGTAAACCATTATCCACAACCCTTTTGACAGAAGCCATCGAAAAGCATTAGCAATGAAGTATTTTAATAATATGTGAGACTGTGATGCCATACTCATGGAAACATGGGATGTATTACCAAGGACTGTTGAACAGGCCTTTACTACAAATATTCATTTAAGAAGCTGCACAAGGACACTTTTTTTTCAAGGTCCACTAACTGGAGGCTTCCTGTCGCTAGGCAGACTGAGGAAAGGATCAAATTTCTTTTTAAAGCAAATAAGAAACACCTGTCTTCATTGTTCGCCCATGTTACAGCTTGTTGCCCTGCGATTGCACTGCTCCATGTTACAGGAAGGCATACTGAGTTCGGCTACAGTTATTAAGTTGCAGTTAGCTGCTGCACTGACCCTTCTATTTGTGGCCTATAACACAAGGCCTTAATTGCGTCTTGGCGTGGTGCTGGTGGCAAGAGAGCCTCCTCGTGCCTGATCTAATCCAACTTCAGTCTGTAATTTTATCATGAGATCTTGCTTTCCCAGTGTTGGATAATATTGAACTTTACCCACTTCAGCAAAAGGCTCTATACATTAAGTTTAGATAATCGACTCTTAATGACACGAATCATTACTTCTATTTGGACTGATGGCTATAACTTTAGGATTTGCTTTCCTTTCAACAACCTTGCCATTTCCTCTCTCTTTAAGCTGTTCCATATTGGTGGAACAACTTTGGCAAGATCCTGGAATGCAGTTTCCTTAGCAGAGACATTGAGGAATTGGGGAGAATTCAGGAAAGCACAATAGGGATCGCTGCAAGGCTTAGCATTTGTGACGGTAGACTCCGAACTGAAATTCGCATTCATTTGAGGAAAGTTTAGAGATTGCAGCCCAAGGTTTTAATTTCAACTGAACTTCACATCAGTGTATGAGAAAAGGAACTAACTGGAGATAGGTTAAAAATAGTTGTCTTGGGCTGGGAAAGGGGAGTGCGGGTGTTGTCAGGTTGACAGAAAAATAAAAATAAAATAAAATTTAAAGAATACTCATGATGTGCTTGGTCAGCTAAATGTATTATGTGATATAGAAAGAACACCAGGAATATCATAAGCAAATAATTTAGGACAAATACATTTATATTTCACCAAGAGTGTTTTTTTTCTTTATTCATTCCCAAGATGAGGGCATCTCTGACCAGGCAGCATTTATTGCCCATCCCTAATTGCCTAGAGGGAGTTAAGAGTCAACCATATTGCTGTGGGTCTGGAGTCACATGTAGGCCAGACCAGGTAAGGATGGCAGTTTTCTTCCTTAAAGGACAATAGTTGGGTTTTTCTGGCAATTGACAATGAGATTCTTAATTCCAGATATTTATTGAATTCAAATTCCTCCATCTGCTGTGGTGGAATTCGGAACCAGGTCCCCAGAACATTTTCTGGGTCATAAGATTAACAGTCCAGTGATAACACTATTAATCCTCCCCAGAGGCTTACAGAGAAACAGAAAAACTCTGCAGAAGCCCAGTCTCTGTGGAGAGAAGCAGAGTTATCAGACTCGAAACAATACCTCTGTTGCTCCAGCATTTTCCGTTTTCATTTCACATTTTCAGAACCTGCAGTATATTGCATTTATTAGAGTTGATAGCTTGCTGAGAATAATGGATAATATTGGTGCAATTTTAAAATAATTTTTTATAAAGTTTTTTTTAATGAGAAGCACAGTACATTTTCTTTGTATCAAAATTACATATCTCTCAAACACCTGAAAGATTCACAGCTCTGCATTTAAACCAACTTGTTTTAAGGTTCATTAATTCCATTTTTCCATTAATCACATTCTAATCTCTGTAAGATCATAGAATCCCTACAGTGTTGAAGCAGGCCATTTGGCCCATCAAGTTGACACTAACCTTCTGAGCAGATCCCACCCAGACCCACATCCCTACCCTATCCCTGTAAATCTTGTATTTCCCATGGCCAATCCAGCTAACCTGCACATCTTTAGCCTGTGGGAGGAAACTGAAGCATCCAGTAGAAACACACACAGACACGGGGAGAATGTGCAAACTCCACATAGACAGTCACATGAAGTTGGAACTGATTCTGGGTGCCTGATGCAGCAATGCTAACCATTGAGACACCGGGCCGCCCATTTGAAAACTGCAGAAGTCTTCCTTTACTTTATAACCCTTTTGCCAAAAAGCCACAGTGGGCTTTCCAGATTTTGCTATCAGGTGATCTCATCTTTCAGGGTCACCTTTTCTGGTTGCCCTGATTTTTTTTTAAGCTTTCTCCAGGAGACAAACCCTCAATGAGGATAATCTGCCATGACAGAAAACAAAATGGCAATGCTGTAACAAGCAATCGATTACTCTTCATTAACTGTTGATGCTCAAAATTCCACCTCCAGACATTCCTTGCACCAAATATCTGAAACGCAATTGAGATATTTAATCACATTATTGTGCAAGCTCTATTCATTTTGGACACAGATGTCTCCAGTGCATTTGGAACCATGTCCTATGTTTGGTACAATGCCCTAGTTGGCACTAAGCTGGCATTACCCACCACAAAGGCTGCCCTGTTTTAAATCCTAGTTACACAGCAAGGTACTTATGCCTTCCAATTCTTAGACAGCCAGTCAAAACTTATCATCTTCAATCAAACTGTATCATTCTAAGGACCTAGTTGATTTGATTTATACTTGTCCCATGCTCCTCAGTACAGTGAAAAGCTCTGTTTAACAGCTCATAGTATACAAAGTGCATGAGAGTAATATTAAAGAGCAAGGAATAGAATGTTACAGCTGCAGAGAAGGTGCACAAGGAACGAGATCAACATTAAATTTAAAATTTGAGAGGTCCATTCGGAAATCAAATAACGGCGGGGAAGAAACTGTTCTTGAGTCTGTTGGTCCACGTGTTTAAGCTTCTGTATCTTCAGCCCAATAGATGAGATTGGAAGAGGTTGGGAGGGATCTTTTGATTATGTTGCCATCTCAAGACAGCGAGATATATGGAAGGTTGGCTCGCATGATGGACACACTGTTAAGTGCATTGCTTGGGCTGCGTCGTCTGGGACAGAAATAGAACAGATTATTTTTAGTGTCTTTTGTTTGCAGAATAAATGGGATAAATGTGAAATATTAGTAAAAAGCTAGGATTTTTTAAAAATCTGTAAGTTGTAAGAAACACTGTGCAATCTTTCTGAAGCAAAACAACGAACATGCCTGAGTCCATGAGATGAAGCAGAAATGGAACGTAAATATTCAAGGTAATATTAAGGTGAAGAATCTTCCACCAAAGTTTTGTCAGACCAGAACACAAGTGTGGTTTCCGAAGTTATAACAGTTCCAGGTAGAAACCCAAAGTTGTTCAGCTCCCAAGTGAGGAGGGATGGACAGGCTGCCCTGTTTTACTCACTCACCACCTCAGTTGGTCACCAGAAGGAAAGCCTGAAAAGAATCCCTCACTTGTGGAGATAGTAGGGATTGCCGATGCTGGACAATCTGAGGTAACAAGGTTAACAAGGTTTAGAGCTGGATGAACACAGCAGGCCAGGCTGCATCAGAGGAGCATGAAAGCTGATGTTTCGGATCTGGACCCTTCTTCAGAGTCCAGACCCAAAACGTCAGCTTTCCTGCTCCTCTGATGCTGCTTGGCCTGCTGTGTTCATCCAGCTCCACACCATGTTATCCCTCACTGTGGATGTCTTTTCTACCAGACTAAATGGATTAATGTTTTAAAAGAAGCCTAATTAACTGGTTTTCTTGAATTAATAAACGCTTGTGTTTTAAGTTACTAATTACCAAAAAGTGCAAGATATATCCGTACAGATCCGGAATAGGGGAGGCATGGCCTAGTGGTATTGTTGCTGGGCTGTTAATCCAGAGATCCAGATAATGTTCTGGTGACCTAGGTTCAAATCTTGCTGCAGCAGATGGTGGAATTCAATGAACATCTGGAAATGCAAATCTAAAATGATGACCATGAATCCATTATCAATTGTCAGAAAAACCCAGCTGGTTCACTAATGTCCTTTAGGGAAGGAAACTACCATCCTTACCTGGTCTGGCCTAAATGTGACTCCACACCCATAGCAATGGGGTTGACTCTTAAATACCCTCAGGGCAATTAAGAATGGGCAATAAGTGCTGCCTGGCCAGCGATGCCCTTATCCTGTAAATGAATAAAGAAAAAAAAATTTTAAAAAGACAAATGTTAAAAGTTATATGGATCTGTCTCCCTCAATGGTTCGTGAAAATTAGACAGTGGAAAGTTAATAACTGAACAGTGACTTTTGGGATTCTTGACTTTCATAGTTACTTTTCATCCTTTTTTTCAGTTTCTGTTGGTGGAGGCTGGTGGCAGCTCTCAGAGTAAGAGCTTCCTTTAATTGACATGTTTTATTTTGACTGACTAATTAGCTTCTAACACTCAGAGTGAGAGAATTCTTTCACCTACAATGCAGGGACGAATAGGAGGTAGCTATTCAACTGTGATCTTCACAGCACACTAGCAGTAGAACACAGGCTAGTGCACACAAAACGCAGTTCACGAATACACCTTTTTCCACAAGCATATATTCACCCACTAACACATATTGGGCAGGATTGAACTCCGCCGTATATTCCTGGAATCACAAAACATAAAAAAATCCGACAGATGATTTTCAGCTGAGAAAAAGGGTGATAGTCAGCAACCCAGCACCAACCACCAGCCACCACCCCCCGGCCCTGCCATTATTCTTCCTGTACATCTCTCTCTCCCTTCCTGTGTCTTTCTCCATCTCTCTCTCTCTCTCTTTCCCTCTCTCTGTTGCATGTTTCCCTGCCATTCTACTGGTACATGGTACATAGTCCATGGGTCCCACACAGAATTTTGACAGAGACCCACCTTTACATCTGCGGTCTTTTTATTGTTTGTAATGTTCCTCTTCTAAAACAAATACTAATGGAATTACAAGTTAACGAATATCCACAATACCTTGTGGTTTTGATCCATTGTCATGACACACTATGGTCCATTTTTTAAACTTCTTAAATGAATGGTCAGTAAATCACATGCCCATATTTACAATATGCACTGCCACTGCATAATGCCATAAATTTCAGAAATTACCCCTTTAATCTCTCCACCCATCCCACCATCTCTTTCAGATTTTTTTTGTGTAATTTGAAGAGCTCAGACAGAAATAATAACTTTCAAAACACAGCAGTCAATTTAAAAGTAAGAGCTTACAGTGCACGGCATTAATATTGAGAGTGACCAAATATAAAAGAAGGATTTAACTGGTCATATTATTAAATATTTACTTGCTCATCCTTATTGTATTTGCATTTTGGCGCCGTTCAGTGATTCCAGCACTTTAATTTTTATAAATATCAGGCAAAGTTAAAGTGCTTTCCTTTCTCTAGGACCTGTAGTATTGGAATGGCTGCTTGTGTCATAAAATATTTTATATCTCTTTAAAAATGATTTATGACTTTTGTTTAACATTTTTGACTGTATAAATAAATCTCACTGCAGGGATAACAAAAGGCCAGTGAATCCAAAAAGAATCTCAAGCCTGCTCCCCCTTTGATCTGTATTTCAGATGTTCCAGGTTGCCCTCATTTCAGGATTTTTCAGTTTGAATAATTACTGGACTGCCACATATTAATTCAAAATAAATAGCGTTTAGGTGGCAACATGTTCTTAGCAATGCGGGCTATGGTGAGATGAGTGGGAGATTGGTCGTCTCAATGTAACATCCCTGCTTTGTTCAACGATCTAACAGCGAGTTCCCGATTGATGATTTTTATGGCTTGTTAAATGGGTTGTTAACAGACCAACTAGCTACAGGTTGTGATCTTACCAAACTATCCATCGGGAAAACCTGACATGCAAACCAGAGCAAGTTCCTGGTAGGTTCGACTTGTGACGTGCTCCATGCTAGCCACTGTGCACCGACACCTTGGGCTCATGTCCACAGGCATTACAATCGGACATTTTCCAGGCTTTATGAACCACGTGGCACATCTCTGATCCACAAATAGGATGATTCTGCATTTCTAAGCGCCGGCTTGAGTTGGCCCAGGAGCTGTCGCTACAATGCTGCAGCAAGTTCATTGTGCTCTCAGGGATAGGCACCCAGCTCATACAGCCAGGTCATATCTCCAGGCTCACTTTGAAAGTGTTCACTCACTTTGAGCCCATCTAGATGCTCACAGCATCCCTGATAATAAAATGTGAGGCTGGATGAATACAGCAGGCCCAGCAGCATCTCAGCAGCACAAAAGCTGACGTTTCGGGCCTAGACCCTTCCCTGCCTTGCATTGCCTTGCTTTGTCTCTTTGTGCTTTGCCTCCTCAGCCTGAGATACCTACTTCGTATCATTACTGTGCCGCCATACCATTTAGTGCTGACACAAAGCCAAGGAGCTTGACACGCAAGTCAGCGGGCCTCAGTCCAAATTATACCATCATCCTGCAGATATTCTGGCCACTGTACATGACAGTAAGGGGCAATATGCAAAAAACAAGAGGCTTGTAGTTCTAAACAAGGAAGCCGCAGATGTAGGTCCATCACTGTAAAGTAAGCAATGTAGAACCCTAAGGGGTCTTGACAGGGTAGATGTGAAAGGATGTTTCCTCTTATAGGTATATCTAGAACTCACCATTTAAAAATATCCCATGTAAAACATAGATTAGGCAAACAAATTTCTCTCCATTAGACTCTCCACTAGGGCAGCACAGTGGCTCAGTGGTTAGCACTGCAGCCTCACAGCACCAGGGACCGGGTTTGATTCCAGCCTCGGGCAGCTGTCTGTGTGGAGTTTGCACATTCTCTCTGTGTCTGCGTGGCTTTCCTCTAGTCTCCTCCCACAGACCAAAGATGTGCAGGCTAGGTGGATCGGCCATGCTAAATTGCCCGTAGTGTTCGAGGTGTATGGGTTACAAGGGGATGGGTCTGGGTGGGAAGCTCCAAGGGGCAGTGTGGACTTGTTGGGCTGGAGGACCTGTTTTCACACTGTGGGTAATCTAATCTAAAGACAATAAGACTGCAAGATATAGGAGCAAATTAGGCCATTCAGCCCATCAAGTCTGCTCTGTCATTTGATTTATAGGTTTTATTTTTCTCAACCCCATTCTTCCTGCCTTCTCCAAGTAACCTTTAACCCCAGTGATCAAGAACCTATCTATCTCCATCTTAAATACACTGAATGACTTGGCCTGCACAGTCTTCTGGGGCAATCAGTTCCACAGATTCACCACCCTCTGGCTGAAGAAATTCCTCCTCATCTCAGTTCTGAAGGGTCATCCCTTCACTCTGTGCTATGCCCTTGGATCATAGTCTCTCCTACTCGAGGAGGCATTTTCTTCACACCCACTCTATCCAGACATCTCAGTATTCTGCAAGTTTCATCCAGATCTCCCCCTCATCTTTCTAAAATCTGTCGAGTACAGGCCCAAGAGTCCTCAACTGCTCCTCATATAACAAGCTCTTCATCCCAGATTATTCTTGTAAACCTCCTCTGAACCCCCTCCAATGGCAGTACATATTTCTTCAGAGGGTCATGAAACTTTGGAACATTCTTCCTGAGAAGGTGGTTGAAGCAGATTCCAGGGATATTTTTAAGGCAGAGGCAGATCAAATTCTTGCTGTGCAAGGGGGTGAATGGTCATCAGGGTTAGATGGGAAGGCAGATTTCCCAGGTTATAGTCAGATTATAGTCAGATCAGGCACGATCTCATTGAATGGCAGAATAGTCTTGAGGGGCTTATTCACGTGCTGCAAATTCATGTGTATGCATGTTCATAGTACAGGACCCCTGCGACCAGGTGTGTTCCAGTTGATCAAATATTCTGGCTAATCAAGAGGTCCACATATGTAATGTGGCAAATACACACTAAAAGTAATCGAAACATAATACAGCAGGTACATACATCAGTGTTATATTCTACTTATAGCATGAATCACATAAATAATAATGCAACATTGCCTTAAATAAAACTTATCAGCAGAGAGCCTTCTCACTCGCACCCTCAACTGACTACTTAGCCATTGCAATAGATCTCGGTATTTAGGGAGAAATTGACTTGAAATTGAATCATTTGTTGTTATTTCACATGACTATTTGACTGAATAACAGGGATATTTACACTGAGGGAAATAATTTTTAAAAAACAAACTCTAGTAAATGAACAGAATAATACAGTAAACTTCATGGTATTTGAGGTATATAATTTTTGCCAGTTTGTCAAGAGTGCCACTTCATGAGGTGCAGGTTAAAACAAAGTTTGCTGTACTTCACCCCAAGATATGTGAAATCCATTAAAAGAGCATGTTCCTATGCCAGCACCATCCTTCCTTAGATATGGAGCCCAAAAACTGCTCACAATATTCCAAATGTAGTCTGACATGAGCCTTATGCAGCCTCAGCAGTAGACCTCTGCTCTTGTATTCTAGCCCCCTTGAAATGTATGTGAGCAATTAATTTGCCTTCCTGATTGCCAACTGAATCTGCTTTTAACCGTAACAGAATCCTAAAGTAGGACTCCCAAGCCCCTTTTTGCTTCAGATTTCTGAAGCCCTTCCTCATTCAGAAAACAGTCTCCTCCTGTATTCTTCCAAACAAAATGTACAACCTCACCATTTAGCAGGTCATGGGACAAAAAACGTTAGGACACATTTCCCACGTGGAGGGGGAAGTCAGAAAGTTCAATTTCCTTTTCCTCTTTTTTTGAAAACATAGTAAATAAATTGCACCTGGAGGAGAGGGATAGTATTGAATTGACAATAAACACTGAGAACTAAAACATGCACAAATGGACCAGGGCAGTAAATGAAAATTAGGCTTTCAAGCTCTATTCTTGTCTGTATTGAAAAATATTCATCTGCAGAAACATCAAAATTTGCAGCAGAACCATAACCCTTTGTATTCCTGCTTATTGCTAGCCAAAGGCGACGAGGGCAGAAAATAAAATTACTGCACAATTGGTAGCAATTTCCCATTGACGCTAGGTTCAACGTGCCTGAAAAATTTGTTTGTTGATTTATTTAACACAAGTAGTTAAAAAAAATCCCATGTTATATATTTAATCAAATATACCAGACTGTTTCCCCAGAAGGGGTACAGCTAACAGACTGTCGACTGAAAGCACACTTTTAGCTGTGACTTGGCTTTAATTTGTTGCTGTTAGATTAGAGCAAGATGAGAAACAGGTCACTACATTTATTTCTTTTTTCCCCCTGGAGTCTGCAATGTTTCGAAGGTGACTATCAAGAACTGATAGATGCTTTTCTGTGTGATTTCCTCGCCAATGGGAGGATGGGGGCCTGAACAGGATTGCAGTGAAATCTGAGAAAGCCTTTGTTCCTACAGCTGTGCTTGTCAAGTTATACGGACAAAGCGATGCAAATAATACCATTATTGTTTGCCTGGCAGCCACTGACAGAAGGTGAACTTGGACCAGACCCAAGGTCTGCTCGTGGTCAGCTGGGGAACCCCAGTGTCTGGACAGGCTGCTCGTGAGAAGTAATAGTCTTCAGGCAGGTTTCTTTGGGAAGCCTTCTGCTTCACTAATGTAATTAAACATTTGGTCCTCCAGAGCCCCGCAAAGCTACAACAAAATCATTCTGAGGTGAGGTTTGTGGGGAATGTTTGAGCACATTTTCAGGAAGCTGCTATATGCTGATTTTTCAGCCATTTGTTCACTGGCTCACTGTAAAACAGATGAAATCAGCAGAGTGACTTCAAATGAACATGCTGATGTACTAGTTACAAATGTCACTCCTGCAATTGATCTTCATTATTCACTTGTGTACAAATAATAGATCTATATGCCACTTATCAAATGATCTTTCTAGCAGATTTGGAGGCAGATGCATTTCTTTCCATCAGTGTGAAAGCTAATAAATTGTACCCCCTCTGAACTACTTTCGGTCTGGTTAAGGAACGCTGTCAGTGCATTTCAAACTTTCCTGATAGCCTTGCATTTGACCTGAAACCCATAAAATGAACCTCAAAAGCTCAAGCGTAGCATTTCCATTCCATAAGGAAAGTTAATTTTTCAGGCACAAACAGTGCATTTAAGTGCATGTGCAGCTGTTTATCATGCTGCCCCAGTGTGAAAAACCTGCAGTGTAACACAACCGGACAGATACTACAAGTACCGGGGTTTCTGTCAGACTGCAAAACCACTTCCAGTTGAATCTAGGGCACTTTTTTCTTTTGCAGGTTGGGAAAGAATTTGATCTGTGCAATATTTCAAAAATGACTTTTGATAAAGAGACCACAAGACACAGTGACTGCCTGTGTAGCCTTAGAGCTGCGGGCTATCATTCTACAATACAAGGCACACCCTAAGAAACATGGAAGCCTCACCTGTCTAATGAGTTAAGCAATTGGGCAGGCCGTAATTGCTTAATAATGACCAATATAATGTGGGTTAAAACAAGACATCATTCTGATGGGAAAAAGTATGTAAAATTTACAACCTTGCATTTCCAAATCCAACTGGTGTGTGCTTGTATGGAATGAAAAAGACAACTGAAGTGAAAAAAGTTTGTTTTAAGACTTTTTACAACACAGGTGTGTTTGTCATATTTGCATTCAGCACTGTCAATGGCTGTTAGCAATGCATCGAGACATTACAACTGGGCTTTCTTCAAAACCGCTGTCTGCAAACACCAACAGATTTCATAAATGGTGATTTTTTTTGTTCACTTGGCAACTATTAGATGCAAAGCTGGATGAAACAAAAAAAATGTGGCAAAAGCGAGCTGTTCTGGGGGCAGAGCGGCTGGGAAACGGCCTTTGTTTCAGGTGTCAGATTTGCTGAACTTTCAGTATAATGGAGCTGGCATTTGGAGCTGTGCCAGTAACTGACATTCTGGTATTTACATCTGTTTATCCTCCCTGTTAACCACTTTAATGCTTTCGGTCAAACACAGGTGCTGAAATAGTCTGGACAAAAGTTTTACACACTTGCAAAATATAAAAAATACACCCTTTGATCACCTCTCTTGCTCCCTTCTCAACCCAGTTTCTGCACCAACATTTTGGTTTATTATGTAATTTTACCAATTCCTATCCTTTCTACTGTGGATTAGCGTTCTTGTTGTTGAGTGTACACATTTTAAGCAGTGTAATAAAGATGCCGGTCAAGTGAACAGCCTGGAATTTTGCAGTTAAAAATGTAAAACTTGGGAAAGGATTTCTGCCAATTGCCGAGTTGTTTTAGCACGCACTTACTTCCTTAACTTCATGATACCGCACACACTGGTGTCAGCTTTACTCAGATGACCCTCAAACCTCAAACATCACCAGCCAATTCCAAACAAAGCAAATGTACAAGTAATGTTGAATATAGAGTGTACACTGGTACAAAAGACTGATGCATTTCCTCGAAAAGTGAGGGAAAGAGAGAGACTTCAAAGGAATACAATGAGGAAAGACTTGCATTTTATAGCATCCCAATTTATTGAAGTATTTCAAATCCTGTCACGCAAGTAAATTTTCTTGCCACAGTGAAAAGCTCAGCAAGTCTGCGGACAGAAATCAGAGTTAACATTTCAGGTTAAGTTCTGAGGAAGGATCACTCTATCTGAAACATTAACTGTGATTTTTCTCCACAGACCTGCTGAGCTTTGCCAGCAATTTCTATTTTTGTCTCTGGTTTACAGCAACCACAGTTCTTTCAGTTTTTATTGACTGTAGTCATATTGCTATATACAGTAATGATCTACACTATGATATTACCGAAGAAAACACAGAACAAGAAGAGTGCAGGTGGTTTTGCTTGCAGTTACAAATCTGTGTCATCTTGAACTCCTTCTAATGTAAACAGTTATCTACATAATATTAGTTAAAGCCCTCAGGGATGAAATGACCGTGAAAACTGGAGAATTTTCACACCAAGTCAACATTATGCACATCAGAAAAAGGAATCTACCTGATCTGGCTTATTGACTTAAGTCACACTTTTCATAGTTCATTTTTAATGCCCTCTAAAGTGAACAAAGATTCACACCAACCAGACCCAGCGTGAGATTCCCCAAGTGATTACAGTTCTCAGTGGGATACACAAATAGTCACATTCCCAGGAGAAGCTCAATAAACTGGCTCACTTTTATACACCCCTTCAGCTGATGACTCTAGGTTAGCTCACAACGGATCTCCTCCCCCAGACACTTTTCTCCCAGACCAAATGAATCTATGTTTTAAAAGGAGTCATTATAGCTCTTTGAGGCTTTGTCGAGTTAAGAAGTTAGTGAGTTTTTTTAGTTACTAAACATGAAAAGAAATAACAATATGACACACAAACACATAGTCTAGAAATGAGAAGTTAAGAAGTATCGATGGGTCGTTCATGAAGAGCATAAAATGGAACATTGATAGTTGAGCATTCTATTTCAGAATGTTTTGACTTTTTCACAGTGTAAATCCTTTCTTTGTGCTTCCTTTAAACAGTTACTGGCAGCCAGAGTCTTTCTTTTGGCCTGTTTCTGTTGGGCTGATTTGCTGGCTAACTGGTTTCTAGTGTTCACCTACACAGCACATTAACACTCAAACCCAGGCTACAACGCACGAGCATCTCAGGTCACTAGCACATACAACTGCCTAAGCTCCCACAAGCCAGCTTTGAATGGGCTTTTGACCCCTATGCTTGTGCATTCTTGAAACAGAGATACTCAGAACTTGTATTTCACCCAGATTGCTGTCCGTTCTCACAGCACATTCAAAGTCTGAGATAACTCCCAGGAGATGAGATTTTAATATTCAGTGATTTTCACCCTTTTAACCCCATCCCTTTGAAGCTGCCTTGACAGCTAGTTGGTATAACATTCCAGGGTCTCTTCTGTCTGCACACACAGCAACCAAATTTACAAGTACAGTCAGCTTTTGGCAGTATGTCCACTTTTTTCAAAATAAAGCACAGTTAAAAAGTCAATATGGCCACAAGTGATCAAGAATTATGATCCATGGTCATGATAAATCATGTCTCAGTTTGAAGATGTGACAGTGAATGTAGCCAAGGAGATTGATAACAGTCGCTGGACAATTTAAAACAGGAACCTTCAAAGCAGAAACTCACTTTCCCTCTCAGTAGGAAAGTAGAATGTCCTTCGGACTGTACCATGGGTTATTTTACTTGCACCTGAGAAGACAGACAGGGATTTAGTTTAACATCCTATCGATGTGGCAGCACCTCCAACAAAGCTGCACTCTCTGCGCCTGACACTGAGGAGTCAGTCAGGGCTAGGTGTTCAGCACTAAGTGTAGCTCGATCCATCTTCTCACTCAGACACCAGAGTACCCATAATGAACCAAAGTGACACCAAAGTGAATATGATATGAGCAACCTTGGGCAAATTACAGAAAGAACATGTAATAGTAGTTTACAAAACTGGAATGCACTCTAATCAAAACTATTGTACAGTGCAGTTATCCACTGATATTTTATCCTATACCCACCTATTTTCTCATCCCCTCTGCCTCCTAATAATCAGGTCTAATAGACCTGTGCGTGGGAGGCAATTTGGACTGGTAGACTGATGAGTGGGTGGTAATCTGGGCACCAGCTTAATAGAAAGGCCAGACAGGGTGGGACTATTTCACAAGTCTGTGCTTGAGGGCAGTCAGGAATATGATAGGCTTGGTCATAATTTCAATGTGGCAAATGCCATATATATATGTAATGTATGCAAAAATCCTTCCTGTTCATGTGTATACACACTGAAACTCGTTGATTTAAAGATGTGTTATTACATTAGGCTGCATTGTTTCTGAAAAGTGAAAGAAGCAAGCAAATTAAAAAAATCAACTTTGTGCCTTTACAGGAGATTCACAGAAAACACCTGGCAAAATGCTCAATCAAATACAAACATTTGAGACAAGCGAGAATGGTGAGCGAGAATCAAGGGGTGGGATCTTATAGGGTGTCAGAGTGATGTGGCCTGTGTCAAAGATGTGTGGCTGAAACACCCAGCGATGCTTATCTTGATATCCAGAACAACACACTGCATGTTTTATGCATTTGTCGAGCAGTAATGCTAGGCAGCAGAGAGTTGATAGTTTAAGTGGTTTGAAGCCTGTTAAGAGCCTTATGAATACTTGCAGTTGCCTAATTGTTTTTCTTTATTCACTCATGGGACGAGGTCATCACTGGCTAGACCATTTATTGCCCATCCCTAATTGCCCAGAGGATAGTTGAGTCAACAACATTGCTGTCAGTTTGGAGTCACATGTAGGTCAAACCAGGTAAGGATGGTAGCTTCCTTCCCTCAAAGGCATTAGTGAACCAGATGGGTTTTTCCCAGCAATGGGCTCATAGTGATCATTAGATTGTTAATTCACAATATTTATTGAATTCAAATTCCATCTGCCATGGTGGGGGGGGGATTTAAACACAGGTCCCCAGAACATTATCTGGGTCACTGGATTCACAGTCCCGTGATAATATCACTAGACCATCACCTCCCCTTGGGAGCAAAGATCTGATGAGTGTGAGTATCGGAGAGAAGATGGCAGCACTTAAGCTAGTGGAGTGGAGACGAACATTGACCTTCTTCTGGCATTACTAAGCATTCTCTCAAATGACTGAGACCACACTAAGCCAGGGAGAGCACTGAGCTGGCATGATCTAGTGTTATAGCCTTCTTTGCTGTCCTGGAGAAGAGACTGTCCCACCTCTGAACTCCCTGGTCCATAAGGACTCCAGCTCCTGGGCTACAAAGCGAGGTAACAAATTTCTGTGCCATGTTCAGGTTAAGTAGTAGGAATTGAACAGGGCAGGTCCAAAACAACAACGTCTATCGGGATGCACAGTGGCATTTTAAAGATGGCAGAGGGGATGCTCAAAAGACACTCCTGCAGCGGTGGGCTGTTCCAAGAACTGTGCATGGTAAGACGGGACTGGAATCAGACTAGAGGACTCCATCGAGGCAGGGTAGGTAGCTAAATGAGGGGAGTTCAGTAAAATATAGCAAGATAAACAATCGAGCCTCACTGAGAACATCCCTCCAAGAACTCAACACAACTCACAAATAGCCAAAACAAAGGCCATTTTCTCTACAATGTCAGATCGGTGGATGTATGACACAACCAGCTTGATTCTTTTGTTATTGTCATGACTTGGCCACGTGATAGCTGTCATCGAGGGAGAACCACTCCAGGTTCTCCAATCTATCCATACCACAGAAACCACTCAGTCATGGATCCATTCTCATAAATCTTTCCAGATCCGCTCAAAATCCTTCACCTCCTTCCTACAGTGTCTGGCACAGAATCGGACACAACACTCCAAGTGAGGCTGAGCTAATATCTTATCGAACTTGACTTTCACTTTTTGCACTCTACACTTTTTCTCTGTCCTCAAACCAACATTATCGAATTCCTCTGCCACTTTCCATGATTTACGTACATGTATTACAAGTATTCCAATCTATAGGAGGTCAAACATCTTGCATGAATGCTGCTGCATTCTGTGAGAGGCAGGTCATTTCCCTTCCCATTTAGGTCTTTGCTTCAGCCACTAATTAATTTCTTTTAGTTGTTGTACCCCTTTAAGATGTTGATCCATCGTTTGCTTACTATATGAAAACTGAAAGAACTGTGTATGCTGTAAATCAGGAACAAAAGCAGAAGTTGCTGGAAAAACTCAGCAGGTCTGGCAGCATCTGTCAAGAAAAATCAGAGTTAACTGAAGAAGTTCTGAGGAAGGGTCATCAGACCCGAAATGCTAACTCTGACTTTTCTTTACAGTTGCTGCCAGACCTGTTGAGCTTCTCCAGCGACTTCTATTTTTGATGCTTATTATGTGACTTGCTGAAACAAGCGCAGTGAATGAGGAGGTCTGAAGAAGACACATACTAAACTTGAAATGTTAACTGTGTGTCTCTTTCTACAAATGCTGCCAGACCTGTTGAGCTTCTCCAGCGACTTCTATTTTTGATGCTTATTATGTGACTTGCTGAAACAAGCGCAGTGAATGAGGAGGTCTGAAGAAGACACATACTAAACTTGAAATGTTAACTGTGTGTCTCTTTCTACAAATGCTGCCAGACCTGTTGAGCTTCTCCGGCAGTCTCTCTATTTATATCATACACGGGCAAGTGATTGGACAAACACAGACATGTATTTCACAGCCAGCAAAAAGAAGCTCCAAACAAGCCTAATGGAGGCTGAAATTTACACCCTCAATGTAGAGCAGAATGCATAATCATGAGCAAATAACATTTTACAGTCCACAATCCTGTGTCAAACTAATCTTTCATCCATTGGAAGTCAGTCGGGTTGGATTTGACTTGTAGGACCTGACACAGCTGAGCTCTGTCAGAGACAAGGACAGCTTTGTCATTTCCAATATCCTTGAACTCCTTCTCCTCTTCAAAAGGCTCCTCACATTCCCTAAGTTCCTCAGCAACCACCATAAGACCATAAGATATAGAGTAGAATGAGTCCATTTGGCCCATAAGTCTACATCACCATTCGATTCATGGCTTATATGTTTCTCCACCTCATTCTCCTGTAATCCTTGATCCTAGTAATCAGGAACCTATTCATCTCTGTCTTAAATAAACTCAATGACTTGGCCACGACAGCCTTCTGCAGCAATGAGTTCCATAGATTCACCACCCTATGGCTGAATAAATTCCTCCTTATTTCAGTTCTAAAGGGTCACCCCTCCAACCTAAGGCTGTGCTCTTGGGTCTTAGACTCTCAAACTAATGGAAACATCTTCTCCACATCCACTTTATTTAAGCCCCTAGGTATTCTGCAAGTTTCAATCAGATCCCACCGCAAGTCCTTTTAACCTCCATCAAGTGGCTCAGTGGTTAGTACTGCAGCCTCACAGCGCCAGGAGCCCAGGTTCAATTCCAGCCTTGGGCAACTGTCTGTGTGGAGTTTGCACATTCTCCCCATGTCTGGGTTTCCTTCGGGTGCTCCGCTTTCCTCCCACAGTCCAAAGATGTGCAGGTTAGGTGGATTGGCCATGCTAAATTGCCCGTAGCATTCACGGGTGAGTGGGTGATAGGGGGATGGGTCTGGGTGGGATGCTTCAAGGGGCAGTGTGGACTTGTTGGGCCAAAGGGCCTGTTTCCACACTGTAGGGAATCTAATCTATTCTAAAAAGTACAGGCCCAGAGTTCTCAACCATTCCTCATATGACAAGCCCTTCATTCCTGGATCATTTTTGTAAATCTCCTCTGGAACCTCTCCAACTCCAGCACATCCATCCTTAGATATGGGTCCAAACTGCTCACAACATTTCAAATATACTCTGACCAGACCCTTTTACAATCTCAGCATTTCATCTCCACTCTTATATTCTAACCTACTTAAAATGAATGCCAACATTGCATTTGCCATCCTAACTGCCAAGTGAACCTGTATTTTAGCCTTTGGAGAATCCTGAACTAGTTCAGGAACTAATCCCAAGTCCTTTTGTACTTCAGACTTCCGAAGCCTTTCCCCCCATTCTTGCTACCAAAGCGTATAGCGTCACACTTTCCCACATTGTATTCCATCTGCCTCCTCTTTGCCCACTCTCCTCGCTTGCCCAAGTCCTTCTACAGCCTCCCCACTTCCTCAACACTACGTGCTCTTCCACCTATCTTTGGATCATCTGCAAACTTAGCACCAATACCCTCAGTTCCATATAACGTATAACATGAATAGTTGTAGTCCCAACACTGGCTGATGCTGAACTCCACTAGTCAATGGCTGCCATCCTACCATAGTCCAAAGATGTGCAGGTTAGGGTGATTGGCCATGCTAAATTGCACTGTAGTGTCCGGGAATGAGTGGGCAAGCTGGACTAGCCAGGGTAAATGCAGGGTTACAGGCATCGGGTTGGGGTGCACGGTAGGTCTGGGCTGGCTGCTGTTTGGAAAATTGGTGCAGACTCATTGGGAGAAATGGCCTGCTTCCACACAGTAGGGATTCTATGATTCTAAGGTTTTTCTCCACAGATGCTACCAGACCTGGATCGCTTCCCCAACATCCCCTGTATACTTTCCCAAAACACCACTAGCCTGCCTGTAGCACTGACCTTGTCATGGGGGAAAGAAGTGAATTGATGTGATGAATAACTGGATGAATTTGTGGCAGCACAACTGAGAGATCCCACACAGGTCACCCTTTGCTGCCTGGAAGGACCAGGAGCACAGGAGTTCAAAGCAGCTACCAATGTCACAACCAGCGAGGGAGGGTGGCTTCCCACTCTTACAGCTCTCAGGTTCAGCTTCAACATCTGGAATAAATCCATCACAGTGTCCCAGGATATATAGTACCTGCATTGGCACTCCACCTTGTTCATCCCCAGGGAATGCAGTTAGGGCCAGAAATTCCGCAGCCACCTGTGAACTCCATGCACTCCGAGGGGCCTTGTGGTTGCAGCCTCTCACTGAACTGGGCATTCCTCGCTCCTCTGCGGGGACCTACTGCGGAACCTTGGCTTGTCATTGGCACTGATCCTCCTGCGTCTGGTCTTCACCTTCTTAGAAGGCTGCCACAGTGAACAACACATCAACAATGGGCGGATGCAGCACTGTTAGCGAAAAGGACTTAGTCAGGAACATGGGAAGTGAAAGAGGTTCTTAGAGCTCAGAGGAGACATTGGTGGGATACCCTGCAGATGACGGCTGCACGCTGCACCCTGATGATAAGGACCAGGTCTCCATCATCCATTTAGTTTCAGCCTCAGCTAAAGATGTTACTCTGGCTGAGTGACCAATATTTCATGTCAAAATAGAAGTGCCTGCTGATTCTGTAATCTTTCCCATTCGAGGCCCATGTTAAACACTCGAGTCCGCACTGCATTCAAATACAGATCATTATTAAAATGACATGTGAAATAGTAAAGTGATGTTACACGGCTCCTGTGGCACCTTTCAAGGCTCTTTTTCGGAATGGCAAGAAGGAAACAAACGAGAGGCAAAAGTAGACTTTGGGCTGCTCCAAATTGATGCTGGAAGGCTAGTGATGGGAGATAAGGAAATAGCTGAAAAAATTAATAAGTAGTTTGCGTCAGCCTTCATAGTGGAAGACATGAGTAGTATCCCAACAATTAGGAAGAAGTCAGGGGGCAGAGTTGAGTTTGGTAGGCATTACAAAACAGAAAGTGCTAGAAAGGCTAAAAGGGCTAAAAATTGATAAATCTCCTGGCCCCGATAGACTACATCCTAGAGTTCTGAGGGAGGTGGCTGAGGAAATAGCGGATGCTTTGGTTGTGATCTTTCAAAAGTCACTGGAGTCTGGGAAAGTCCCAGATGATTGGAAAACTGCTGTTGTAACCCCCTTGTTTAAAAAAGGACCAAGGCAAAAGATGGAAAATTATAGGCCGATTAGCCTAACCTCAGTTATTGGTAAAATTTTAGAATCCATTGTTAAGGATGAGATTTCTGAATTTGTGGAAGTGCAGGGTCAGATTAGAAAAAGTCAGCATGGATTTAGTAAGGGGAGGTCGTGCCTGACAAACCTGTTAGAATTCTTTGAAGAATTCTCTAAACATTAACTTGCAGGTAGAGTCAGTGATTAAGAAAGCGAATGTAATGTTGCCGTTTATCTCAAGACGGTTGGAATATAAAAGCAGTGATGTGCTTCTGAGACTTTATAAAGCTCTAGTTAGGCTCCATTTAGAGTACTGTGTCCAATTTTGGGCCCCACACCTCAGGAAGGACATACTAGCCCTGGAGCGTGTCCAGCAGAGATTGACACGGATGATTCCTGAAATGGTAGGTTTTACGTACGATGAACGGCTAAGGATCCTGGGATTGTACTCATTAGAGTTTAGAAGGTTGAGGGTAGATCTAAAAGAAACGTACAAGATAATGCATGGCTTAGAAAGGGTGGACGTTGGGAAGTTGTTTCCGTTAGGCGGGGAGACTAGGACCCGTGGGGACAGCCTTAAAATTAGAGGGGATGAATTTAAAACTGAAATGAGGAAAAATTTCTTCAGCCAGAGAGTGGTGGGCTTGTGGAACTCACTGCCATGGAGTGCAGTGGAGGCCGGGACGTTAAATGCCTTCAAGGCAGAGATTGATAAATTCTTGATCTCACAAGGAATCAAGGGCTACAGGGAGAGTGCAGGGAAGTGGAGTTGAAATGCCCATCAGCCATGATTTAAATGGCGGAGTGGACTTGATGGGCCGAATGGCCTTACTTCCACTCCTATGTCTTATGGTCTTATGGTCCCTATATACCCTCACTGTACATGAGCAGAAAATGGGCAATGAACTGATTGCAAGTAGGCTTTGCAAACAGCTGCTTTGTATATTCTTTCAATATCTTACTGTTCAGCAAACATGGGTGCCATGTTTTCGCCCATCAAACTGACACTGACTCTGTTGCCAAGCACATTGTCCCAGCCTTTTCCTAGTTGTGCTCCTCATTTAGAGAACATCAGGTGATGGCAGTGGGCACCATCAGCACCAGCCTCCACCTTCCCTATTAGTTCACTCTGCCTCAACAATGATTTCAATTCATCCTCCCATGTGTATACCCTGCACATTGCACTTCTCCTATGACTATCCTCCCTGCCACTTGAACCTTGGCATTACACTTTAAAGATGCCCACCCTCCTCCTCAATGTTCTCCCTATGGAGGCCACCATGATGGTTATTGCGAATACACCCCTTTCCATTAGCCTACCATGTCCTATAATTCTGTTTAGCATACCCACCGTATACTTTGTCGGAGATGCCTATTATTAGGCACTTGTGTGACATGTTACCTGCCACTTGTCAGCTCAAACCTTGGTGCTTAGGAATTCACTTGTCCAAAATTCATTAGTTGTGGTGATTTCATAGAATCCCTCTAGTATGGAAGCAGGCCATTCAACCCATCGAGTCCACACCAACCCTCCAAAGAGCATCGCATCCAGACACAACTCTTACATTATGCATTTCCCACCCTAGACACTATGGGCAATTTAGCATACCTAATCCACCTAACTTACACATCTCTGTACTGTGGAAGGAACCCCACATAGGCACAGGGAGAATGTGCAAACACCACACAAACAGTTGCCTGAACCTGGAATCGAGCCCTGGTCCCTGGCAATGTGAGGCAGCAAGATTTCTTTTAAAATGTAGCATTGGAATGTAACTTTCTAAAGAGTAAGGGGTTTCAGTTTACACTGGGAGAATGTATGAGTGAACTAACAATGTGCTGCGTTAGGCTTTCAGCCACTTGACTCTGGAATTGATGTTTTGGGCTAGGTGAAACACTTACAACTTGAAAAAATGTCTTTAACTTTCGGTTTGGACACATTGTAGACATCTAAAGCTAGATGTGTAAAACATTTCCTTCTGTCTCTTTCTGAGAAAGAGGGGCAGTTTATGGACTGTAAAGAAAGAGGTTATCTTAGCATACTGAATGTAATTTAAAGTTCCAGAGCAGACATATTTGGTTAAAACGCTGAAGGGGTTATCTGAAGCTGAGAAAATTTAAACCAGATTGTATAAAGGCTCTAGGAAAAGGATATTGGATTTTCATGACTGAAATTGAGGCCATTCCTAAGTCAGACTCTATGTGGGATAAAGAAGGGAATTCTCTCTGGTGTTTGATCACTGCAATGAGTTGTTGTTGAGATAATGGGATTGTATGCTTCATGTGTGTTCCAGAACGTTTAAAACTATGGTACATGAAAACAATTTGGCTTATTCTATTTTATCTTCATTTCTTTCATGTGATAAACTTGTGTTTATTGTTAAAACCAAATTTGCAACATGGCATGCCTGTCTTTCGATGAGAAACTACTTCAATAAAATAAAAAAAATTATCAAGCCATGTTTCAGTTTGGGACCTGACTTGTTCAGTAATAACATCAACAGGAATAAAAGCATAGATCTTTACTTATTCATACAAAGTACAGGGATAAAAATAGAAACTTGTACATGGGGTTTTCATGCATATATTCCAGATTTTTTTATATCATAGATCAGGTCCACGGAACTGTCTGTGGAGCTATATAATCATGTTTAGAGGAGGTGTTTAGAGGAGGTGGGCATGGTGATTTGTGACTTAGCAAAGGAACCTTCAGCAGTATCCATTCCATTTGACCATGTAGGATATTTTCCTGCCAAACTAATACTGTTCTTCATGATAATTCATTACAACTGAAAGACTTTAAAGTGTTTTTGAAATGTGATAAGAAGATGTTACAGGCGTTTGAGCCTTTCCTAAGACATTTGGTTATGAAGATTATTAGAGGTAAATGTATAAATAAAAAGTCTTGGTTGCCACCCAGACTGAGCATGGTTAAAGTACGAGAAGCAGGTTTCAAGAATGGGAGTGATGCTCTCCCACAACAGTTTCCCTTCCTGATCATGCACCATTTTCCCTAATGTCCCTTCCTATTTTTGACCACCTCCTATTTATTACATAGGTTAGCCTGGTTGGGATGCTCTTCAGTGGGTCATTGCAGACTTGGTGGGCTGAATGGTCTGTTTCTGCATGGTAGGGATTCTATGGTCTTCTTCTGTGATATGCCACCCCTTTGTGACAGCATCCAAAAATCTAGCCTTAAGGCCAAACATGAAAACATCTGCCTGTACTTCAGTGCAATTCTTAATCGTCCACTGTCACTAAATTACTGGACTACTCACCTGATGACCTGTTCAGGATAAGCATCAAAATGCTTCAGGTAAATATTGGAAAGACTGAAAGCAACTGTTTCTTTAAAGCACATACTGTTGGCCAGCTGCTGGCTCTGTTCATCTCTACAAACTGCTGAGCAAAATTATTCATAATTGTGGAAATGTACTTTACCCAAAAATGAGCTACAACCCATAGAGCCACATCATTGCTAAAACTGATCATATCTACCACTGTAACACTGTCCTACATCACCCTGGCCTCGGCTCATCTGGTGCTGAAAGTCTCATCCATAATTACGTTACACCTAGACTATAGATCTTCTGGCCACATTTCTGTTTCTGCAAAAGTCGTACAGCATGGAAGGAGACCATTTGGCCCATCTTGCTGGACTGGCTCCTCAAATGAGCATCAGTATCTGGACCCAATCTTTTTTTTCCAAAACCTTGCACGTTATTTTCACCCAAACAACTAAGTCTCATCCTAACCTCTTACTGCCTGTACACTGACATGCTTAACTCTCTGTTACCTTTGCACAAATTCCTACCCTAGCTCCTGCTTAAACAATGCCTCAACTTTAAAATTCTCATCCCTGTTATTTATTACTTCAGTAGTCCCTTCTATCCATAGTCCTGTAGCATCCTTTGGGCCTATAATCCTCTGAGATCACTGCTCCTTGGTGTTGGATCTTTGACGTCCGTGCCCTCAGTAGCCAAAGCCCCAATCATTGAGGTTCTCTCCCAAAACCTCAGTACCTGTCTACATGTCCCTTCTTAAAGCCTATGTCTTGACCAAGCTGCCCTAATGCCAAATTTTGTTTGGTATTCCAATTTTCCTTGTTTGATAATGTACCTTTGAAACAACTTAGATCTGTTGGCCACTGGTGCTCTATTAATGCAAGCAGTTGTTGCTACAATGAGAATATCTCAATGCTCAAAGGGTTAATTATCCAGCAGTGCCTTATTTAATTGAAATTTCAGATTCATAGAGGATGTTCTGTTACTGGAAAGGGGTGTCATTGGGTTTATTGAAATGTTGTTGAACTTGTTTCACTGGATTTTTTATTCAACCATTTCTAAAAAGGTGTTTCAATACACAAACCTACAACATTTCAATGGACAATATTGTTTATGTGATAGCTTTTGTTCATGGGTGTGAGGTGCAAAATTATATCAGATAAAGCCAACATTCCAAAATCCTTTCATAAAGAGCTGAAGGATCAGGGGCCACCAAAGAATTAAAATTAGATAAATATTGAAAAATTTCTTTTTCAATTCTTTCACCCATCTCTCCGTCCATTCACCCTCTTTCTCCAAATAAATCATTTTCTGCCTCTGATTCCAGGTTTGAGATACTCATATAAATCACAATCTCCAGAAGACTGAAAAAGAATCAGTACTAGTGAAAGGAATGAGCGCCTCAGGCTTAAATTGAGGCCTACTGGTATATAAAGTCATTCAGCAATTGTTGTATAATCATGCAGCACCATTCACATTTTACTATGTGTCTTTGTTAAGCCATTGGCTCATAAACTGATCTGAAAGGGTGCAGCTGTCAAGTGACATGAAGGTGCAAAAAAACGAAGCAAATTTGGAAAGACTTCCTGTGAATAAAATTCCTGTTCCTAAGATGTAAAGACAACAATCAGCACATCATAAAAGTGGTGCTTATGTCCTCTTATATCACAAATAGAGCACCATATGTCAGCTGTGTAGAAGGTCTGTACAATATTATTTGCAAGTTATGATGCCCATTCGAGATATCAGACAAGTCATTACTGTGTCATCAATAACCATTCCTTTCACATTTTCACATCCTGTCATATCAATTACTCATACCTGGTGAGGTGGACATTGGCTTTGTGTAGTTTAAAGGCCACTGAACTCAGACAATTGGCAAAAGTGGTATGAATAGACATTATAACACATTATTTGCATTGGATTTGGTTCAGTGCAGTGGCAGTCAAGGGAGGCTGCCAGGGCTGGAGGGTTTGAGCTATAGAGAGAGGCTGAATAGGCTAGAGCTATTTTACCTGGAGCATCAGAGGCCGAAGGTTGATTTTATAGACATTTATAAAATCATGAGCGTCATGGCTAGGGTGAATAGCAAAGATCTTTCTCTCAGGATCAGGGAGTCCAAAACTAGAGAGCATGGGTTTAAGGTGAGAGGGGAAAGATTTAAAAAGGGCAACTTTTTCACACAGAGGGTGGTGTGTGCATGGAATGAGCTGCTAGAGGAGGTGGTGGAGGTTGGTACAATTACAACATTTAAAATGCATTTGGATGGGTAAATGAACAAGAAGGGTTTAGAGGGATATAGGCCAAATGCTGACAAATGGGACTAGATTTATTGAGGACATCTGTTCAGCATTGACGAATTGGATGGAAGGGTCTGTAACTATGCCATACAACTCCATGGCCCTGTATCTCTACTCGATGGTTGCATTCATCCTCTTCCCTTTACAAGGTTTTGCCTCTACAACTCTCACCACTGGGCCTGAGCAAGGTGACTGAATTGTCAAAACTCCAGGCCAGGCAGCATTGAAACAGGAAATAGTATGAAAGTAAGATGCACCTTCAGGTTTGGAAAGATCTCACTGGCCCTCATTCATGGGTTGTTCGCCAAATCTTTCAGGGGAGGGAGTGATAGAGCGGTGAACCCACTGATTAGTTCTCTAGAACTCTGGGCTCATGTACAGGGAAACTGAGTTCATAATCTCAATTGGACAGGGAATAAAATTTGATTTCAATATCATAAAAATTTTTGAACAAGAAGCTAATTTAATGACAATCATACACTAAATGTCAATTGTCATCCCACATGTTATGTGTGGACAAAAAACACCAATCAAATTCACATGTCCCACTATATACCAGGTCTCAATAAAAACTTGTGCTACTGGAATGGAAAGTGCCAAGACATTTGATAGTTTCTGGGCTAAACAAATTTTGAATAATTATTCTTTCATCCTCGACCAGCAGTCTTGGCTAACTTTACGAAGTGTAAGTTGGCGGGAGTGAAAGATTGATGAGCAAATGAAATTCAATGGAATAAGGCCCAAGGTGTTGCAATGGAGGATTAAAATTCTAAAGACTTTAATGAGACTCAGAAGCACGTCAGCCCACTGAGACCCTTTGCTAAGCCTGAAGGGGAAGGACATTACAATATGACAGTTTGAAGTGAGAGGGAGGGAGGTTTTTCATGTAGAGATAGTCAAATGGAAGCAAGTGGTGGAGCAATCCTACAAGAAGTAGATACATCCAGAGTTCATGCCACTCCATGGTGGCATCCCCACAAGACTTTGTCGCAACATGCCCAAACTGAAACAGTGCAGAATGAAGCTGTATCAGCTCCCTGGTACACATTAGTAAGACCCATATAGCAATTATTATAACTTTGCATATGGCTTGCTGCTGACTAGCTCCATGCAAAATAATTCCTGACAATTACCCACAAAGTGAATTTGTTGATATCTGGAAATGTAAGTGGCAGCGTTAGACATTGCGGGTTAATTAATGCCCTAGTTTACCTTTCCCTATGCGATGTCACATTTCTACCGCTGTTGCTGGTGCTTTGGAAATATCTTGTATCTGTACTGTCAAGTCTCCTATAACTTTCAAAGTTGAAATTTCCATGTGCACTAATCAGCTGGTAAAAAAAAGCTATAGTCACGTGCAAAAGCAGACACAAATATATGTATAGATATTTTATGTATATGCTAGATATATATATAATGACATAAACAACTCTTACACAGTCTGAGTGATAATGGGAACTACAGATGCTGGAGAATCCAAGATAATAGATGACATGTCCCTCATGGGCCTCCTGCAGTGCCACAATGATGCCACCCGAAGGTTGCAGGAACAGTAACTCATATTCTGCTTGGGAACCCTGCAGTCCAAAGGTATCAATGTGGACTTCACCAGCTTCAAAATCTCCCCTTCCCCCACCGCATCCCAAAACAAGCCCAGTTCGTCCCCTCCCCCCACTGCACCACACAACCAGCCCAGCTCTTCCCCTCCACCCACTGCATCAAAAAACCAGCCCAGCCGCACCTCCATCTCCCACCTACTAACCTCATCCCACCTCCTTGACCTGTCTGTCTTCCCTGGACTGACCTATCCCCTCCCTACCTCCCCACCTATACTCTCCTCTCCACCTATCTTCTTTTCTCTCCATCTTCAGTCCGCCTCCCCCTCTCTCCCTAATTATTCCAGATCCCTCACCCCATCCCCCTCTCTGATGAAGGGTCTAGGCCCGAAATGTCAGCTTTTGTGCTCCTGAGATGCTGCTGGGCCTGCTGTGTTCATCCAGCCTCACATTTTATTATCTTACACAGTCTGAGCTGTCTTGTATCCTGTCTGTGGTTTCCCTATCTTCTTCTAATAACCTCAGGCTGGAGAATTACTACTGGGAAATCCAATGACCCCAATACTTGTTTGCTATATGCAGTAAAATTGGAAAACATTGGAACAAGTCAGGAACACAAAAGAAAGTAATAAAAATGGATCCAAATTAGCATTAAGACTGCAAAATGAAACATTTCCTTGTAATTGAAATTCACTTCAGCGTTCTCCACATTGAGCGGAAATGTGCCCAAGAAGTTAATTTTGATGAGTCCTTTTTTTACGTGGGATAAATGCAATGAAAAGACAAGAGCAAGATATAACAGGCATGATAATGACATGCCCACATCTCCTGTTTGTGGTAATAAAACGCCTGACTGATTCAAACAAGGCATCCACTCCACCCACTGCCCCAACTTACTGGATACGCAACCAACACCAACAAGGGATTGGTGCAATGGAACTGTGCCACTCCTATGGTCCTCACTTGGCAATCATGCAGTGTACAGGCAGGAATGTCAGTTGCCTTTAGGCCATAGAAGATTCTGTAAAGTACAGAAATACACTGTTGTTATCCTGACATTGTGACGAATTTTGCCAACAATTTATGGGTCAGCACCAGGGAGCAATCATTAAAGTTGCTCAATAGGTGCAAAACCAAAGCCATTCACTGACACATGTCAAAAAAAGGAATGTGTCAACCCTACCCTGTCTTGTATACATGTGACTTCATTCCCACACTCTAGTTGCTGCTTTAATGCCTTCAGGGAAACTTGGGATGGGCATGAAATTGCCTACACTCAACGAATGAAGTGTTAAAGAAATTAAGGACAATTGAACTGAAATCCCTCTCATGAAATATAAACCAAATAAAGTTCTGAACATCAAGTAAATATGCTCAGAAAATCCAAATGTGTCACATTCAAGTCTAGCTACAATTTGCAAAACAAAAGAATCTTTACAGAACCAAATCAGCAATATGCAATGTCAGGTCTGCTAGTATCGTGTTTTAAACTGTGGAGGAGGTGGGAAATTTTCTCAGTTGAAATCCTAAACAAGTCGCCAATCAGAATTAGCAATTTTATTAGATACGGGAGGGAGACAATTCTGCCAAGGTGCTAGTGAAGAAAGAATCGAAGTTCAGAAACAACACGATGCCTTGATTTCAATATAGCGGTAGGTTCTGAGAAACAGGACAGTCAGAATAATGCGGTTGTAGACAACGGGTTGAACTGGAAGAACTGAATGACCTGTCTGAGGTTTGCATTTGAAAACAGAAGGAAGTCAACATTATTGAATTTGTTCTGGCAAAGGATTGCAACCCTTTGTGTAACAGAAATAGCAGTTCAGCAATTTGTTTCAAACTCATACCTCTTCAGACAGAAACGTATGATTCTTTCTTCAGAGTGTAATTTTCTTGGCAGCAGAAGCTGAGCTCAGTGGGATCACTGACCTTCACCTACATTTATCCCTGCAGTATTTAACGGTACCACTATCACTGTGGTCCTGCAAGGTGGCATGGTGGGATCTATTGTGAAACACAGGGAAAGGGATGGGTAAGTCCTCATGCAAAATACTTCCCAATATTATCTCCTTATGTCTGCCACTTCTGAATTTGTTTAAGCATTTATGATATAACATGCGCAGGCTAAGGTTACCAGGCGAGATAAGAGTTCAGATAGTCTGCATATTTTTTTCCTTTGTGGGGATATGGGTGACATTGTGTGGGCCAGCATTTATCATCCATCCTTAACTCCCTGGTGTGCAGGATAGTGACTTGTCTCTTTGAACTGTCACTGCTGTCGGGGTCCTATCACCTGACCTCCTTACACTCTGTTAGGAAGTGAGTTGTAGTAGTTTGACCCAGTGGTAGTGAAGGAATGGTGATTTTGAGCCGAGTCAGGGTGCTATGTGACTTATATGGTATATGCCATATACCTACTGCCTTTATCCTCTAGGTCAGGGGGTCACTGGCTTGTAAAGTGTTGTCAAAGGAGCCTTGGTAGGTTACTGCAGTGTGTCTTGTAGATGCTGTCACCATGCACTAATGGTGAAGGCAGGGAATGTTGAAGGTGATGACAGATACCAATCAAGTGAATGTTTTGTCCTTGATAATGTCAAACTTCTTCAGTATTGTTGGAGACGCACCCATTCAGCAGGTAGAAAGCATGCCATCACACTCCTGACTTGCATCACGGTAAAGCAAGTGTTATTCACCATAGAATCCTTAGCTTCAGACCTGGCCTTGTAGTCTCAAATATCATAAGATGAATTGAGTTCAGTTTTTTGGTCAATGGTACCCCCAGGATGTTGCTAGTGCAGAGGTAATGTCAAGGAATAATGGTTACATTTACACTTATTGGAAATAGTTATTGTCTGGCACTTGTGTGGCGTGAATGTTACTTCCAGTGATAAATTATGAGCATGGTTCCTATGAAAACTGCCTTTGTTACTTCATTAGTTGTTAGACTGTCCACCACTAGTCATAACTGGTTTCCCAGCAGATTGCACACAGCTTCCACTGTTTGACATGTGAGTAGTCTGAGCCTGTTGCTTCGCCAGGTTGACCCCTCGTTTTTCCATCTGCTTGCTGCTGCTCCTGGCTTGCCCTCCTGCACTCTTCATTGTACCAGGCCTCATTCTAAGCTTGATGAGAACGGTAAAGCGTGGGACATGGTGGGCCAGGAGTTTACAGATTTTGGTTAATTACAATTCTCAGGCTGCTGAAAACCTATAGGGCCTCATAAATACCCAGTTTTGAATTGCTACTTCTGTTTAGCATGATGGGATTACCACACAACAAGTGGAGGACATTCTCAATGTGTAGATAAGTATTGCTGTAAAGTCACCATTAGACTAGCTTTTAATAATTTACTTAATTCAAATTTCGGCTACGTGTCATCGTGTATGTTGAACCTATGTCCCCAGAACATTTGTCTCGGGTTCTGAATTGTTAGTCCACTTACATTATCCCTACACTTCCCCTCACATAATAGAAAGGATCTACTTGACACAGCATCTCCACATGCAACTGGGTAACTTTGAAAAAGAAGCGCTGTATTGTGAAAGCATTTAGGACAGCATTGCTAGTGTTGTTCAATTGAGAAGCAAACAATTGCAGGACCCTGGGGAAAGAGCAGGGAAAGGGGATAAATTTAGTCAGCTTTTCCAAGACACTACAATAGACCTGATTGGTTAAACGCCCTCATTCCATGCCGCATGCTGTGATGATTCTATTCCTTGATCTCAATAGCAGTGATATGAACTGATAAATTTGCTTCTCCCTTTTTGAGTTTCTGAACATAAATCCATTTACATTAACAGTTGTCTCAGGCCACAGAAGAGGTGTTGGAGGACTGGAGAACAGTCAATGTGGCACTGTTATTCAAAAGAGGAGCAGGGATAAACCAGAAAACCACAGGCCTGTCAGTCTAACCTCAGTGGGGGGAAACTGTTGGAAGTAATTCTGAGCAACAGGAATAATCTGTATTTAGAGAGGCAGGAATAATTTTTAAGGGGAGGTCATATCTGACCAATTTAGAGTCATAGAGTTGTACAGCATGGAAACAGACCTCCTGGTTCAACTCATCCATGCTGACCAGATATCCTAAATTAATATAGACCTATTTGCTAGCATTTGGACCATGTCCCTCCAAACTCTTCCTATTCATGTACCCATTCATATTCCTTTTAAATGTTGTAATTGTACCAGCCTCCATCATTTCCTCCGGCAGCATATTCTAGACATGCGCCTCCCTGTGCATGAAAAAGTTGCCTCTTAAGTCCCGTATAAACTTTTCCCCTCTCTCCTTAAACATTTACCCTCTATTTTTGGACTCCCTACCCTGGGGAAATGACCTTGGCTAATCTCACTATCCATGCCCTTATGGTTTTATAAACATCTATAAGGCCACCCCTCAGCCTCTGACACTCTAGGGAAAATAGCCCCTTGACTGAATTTTTCAATGAGGTGATGAGTTGTGTAGATGAGGTCAATACATTTAGCAAAGTTTTTGATAAGGTCCCCATATGGGAGACTCATGGCAAGGGTTAGAGTCCATGGGATGCAAGGAAATTTGGCAAATTGGATCCACAGTTGGCTGAGTGGCAGACAGCAGAGGGTGAAATTTGAGGAGTGTTTTTCTAACAGCGAGTCTGTGTCCAGTGGAGTCCTACAGGGGTCAGTGTTGGGGCCCTTGCTATTTCTGGCTTATAAAAATTGACTTATGCTTGAACGTAGGAGGGTTCATCAGTAAGTTTGCAGATGATACAAAAATTAGTGGGATGGTGAATAGTGAGGAAGATACTGAAGTTATAGACGGCTGGCCAGATGGGCTGGGCAGAGGCAAATGGAATTCAAATTGGATAAATATGAGGGAATGTACTTGGGCAGGACAAAGAAGGTAGGGGAATGCCTAATGTACGAAAGGTCCCTGGAAAAGACCGAGAATCAGAGACACCTTGATATACATGTCTACTGTTCCTTTAAGTTATCAGGACAAGTGGATAAAGTCATTCAAGAGATATATGAGATACTTGTCTTTATTAGTCAAGGTATAGAGTTTAAGAGCAGGGAGTTATGCTGGAACTGTATAAAATGTTGGCTAGGTCACAGGTAGACTATTGTGTGTGTGGTTCTGGAACCCAAATTATTGGAGGTATGTGATAGAACTGGAAAGGGTACAGAGGAGATTTGCCTGGGCAAGAGAGTTTCAGTTAGGAAGAAAGATTGGATAGACTGGGGTTGTTTTTCTTACAGTAGAGGAGACTGAGCGGAGGCACGACTGAGATGTACAACATAATGAGAGGCGTAGATGGAGTAGAGAGGAAGAAACATTTTCCCTCGGTAGAGGGATCAATGACAGAGATTAAAGTAAGGGGTAGAGGGTTTAGATGAGTTGTGAGGAAAAGCTCTCTCACCCAGAAGTTGGTGGGAATCTGGACCTCACAGCCTGTCAGGACTGCAGAGGCAAGAATCCTCATAACATTGAGAAAGCATTCAGATGTTCCCTGGTGCGGCATATAAGGCTGTGGACCAAGTGCTGGAAATTGAGATTAAAATAGTTAGGGAACTGTTTTTAAACAGCACAGATATGTCTGTGCTTCAGATCTCTTTGACTCCATGACTCAACTTTACCTTCTTTACCTGCTGTACTTTTCACAGAATTCTTAAACAACACTTGTCACACATGCCCCCATCACCACAACATTCCCCAAATCCACCACAAAACCCAGGGCACACATAAAAACAGTCACCTTTTTTCCCTTTCCAGCAGAGTGAAACAACAGGTTAATACAGGCCAAGCTGGTGCAACACCTAGAATTTCTTTTAATCAATTTTTTTTTCCCCTGAATGTTTGCTTAAATGCCTGATGAAGTTACCTGCAACCGTAGCCTCTTGATTTATGGTAATACTGAGAAATCATTCACATAATAAATCTTCCTTTTCAGGACACTGCATATCTCTTTGCAGTTTGATTTACCAGGCAAGGGAGAAAAGATTGTTACTGGAATTTTGGAGCTGAGCCAGACTGCCCATCGGGGAATAGTTATGTGATTAGTACAACCTGACAGATTCAACAGTGTGACACCAAATAAGTGAAGTGTATTTCCTAGGATTCATTCCAGCTCTCCCCACCGTTCCCACCACTTCCCCCCAACCACCCACCCCACCCCCCAACAACCCACTACCTAACAGATGGGTGCTTTGTTTTTCCTGAGCAAACGTCAGACATGCATAGGAGCTGGTGTTAAGTGTGTTATTGGCAGATTTGTGTCAGTAACACAGAGCTGTTGATCCAGGTAAAATAACGAACATTCCCTCATCCTCTGAGATCTCTGCATTCCTCTGATTCTGACCTCCTGATTTTAATCGCTCCACCATTAGCTTTCAGCTGCCAAGGCCTTAAACTCAGGGAATCCCTCCCTAAACCTCTTCTTCTACCTCGCTACCTCTCTCTCATCCCATAGCTAGTGTCTTCAGGATTTCGACAAACCTTTTGGTCAAATATCCTTTTAGATCTCTGTGTGGTTCATTATCAAATATGTGTAATGACTGACCTGCAATGGACAATTTACTTGGTGCTATGTAAATACAAGGCTTAGTTGTTGCCGAAGGGAGAGAAAGTGAAGGGGTCTCAATGTACCCTTCATATCAGTTCTGACGAAGTTATCTCGACTCAAAACATTAGCTTGCTCTCTCTCCACGGATGCTGCCTGACCCGCTGTGATTTCCAGCATTTTTGTTTTCAGTCAAGAATCTGAAATGAAGGTGTCCCTTGTTTAATTTTAATAATAGCAGCGATAAATGCATGGTTGCAAATCATGTAGCATTGAACGTGATCCATCATGTCTTCGAACTAGTTATTTGTCATTTTCCAAGAAGTTGTGTGTCCTTTAGATGAAGTGGAGAAATCATGATGCACAGAAATTGGAACAGACCCAAACTATGATGGTAGTGTTCAACACTGCTCTAATGCTCCATAATACAATCTTGGAGCCAGACATTTGGTAGCGAATTTTCACTTTTGAGTGTAGGAAACTGAGGGCATATTTCCTTTTGCTACCAATCCACACCCACCAGAAAGGGCGGAAGTAGTGGATTATGGACTTTTTTAGGTAGCATGTTGTTAATTGGCCTGGATGCAGGTTCGCTGTCCTATTAAGCTTGGTGCATGGGATTTTAAAATCAAGAGGCCAACCAGAGGACTTTAAGTTTTGAGGAGCAGCAAGCTTTAATGAAAAGCAAATAAGAGAGAGAGGTTTCATCAAAAATGTTGTTAAATCTCTAATTTAAGAAACAATAGATACCGTGCTCAGGTCATCACCGAACATACGTTTTGGGAGGTGTTGGTGTAGGTGGGGTTGGAAAGGAGTCTCTCACTGCAGGACATTGGTCACAGAGTCATAGAGTTTTTATATCATGGGAGAAGGTCATTCAGCCCATCACAACTTGATGGCTCAGTAGTTAACAATGCTGCCTCACTGCAGGGATCTGGGTTCAATTCCACCCTTTGGTGACTATCTGTGTGGAGTTTATACATTCTCCATCATTTCCTCCAAGTGCTCTGGTTTTCCCCCACAGCCCAAAGATGTGCAGGTTAGGTGGAATGGCCACGCTAAATTGTTGATCGCGTTCAGAAATGTGGATTAGCTATGTGAAATGCAGGGTTATAGGGCAGTAAGTGGATCTGGATGGGATGCTCTTCAGAGGGTCATTGTAGGCCCTTTGAGCTGAAAGGCCTGCTTTCACGCTGTCTGGATTCTATAATTCTATGCCCATGTTGGTCATCAAGCATTGAACATAGAACATTACAGCACAGTACAGGCCCTTCAGTCCTCAATGTTATGCCAATCTGTCATACCGATCTCAAGCCCATCTAACCTACACTATTCCATGTACGTCCATATGCTTATCCAATGACAACTTAAATGTACCTAAAGTTGGCGAATCTACTACCGTTGCAGGCAAAGCGTTCCATTCCCTTACTATTCTCTGAGTAAAGAAACTACCTCTGACATCTGTCCTATATCTTTCACCCCTCAATTTAAAGCTATGCCCCCTCGTGCTCGCTGTCACCATCCTAGGAAAAAGGCTCTCCCTATCCACCCTATCTAACCCTCTCATTATTTTATATGTTTCAATTAAGTCACCTCTCAACCTTCTTCTCTCTAATGAAAACAACCTCAAGTCCCTCAGCCTTTCCTCATAAGACCTTCCCTCCATACCAGGCAACATCCTAGTAAATCTCCTCTGCACCCTTTCCAAAGCTTCCACATCCTTCTTATAATGCGGTGACCAGAACTCTACGCAATACTCCAAGTATGGCCGCATCAGAGTTTTGTACAGCTTCACCATAACCTCTTGGTTCCGGAATTCCATCCCTCTATTAATAAAAGCTAAAACACTGTATGCCTTCTTAACAGCCCTGTCAACCTGCGTGGCAACTTTCAATGATCTGTGTACATGGACACCGAGATCTCTCTGCTCATCTATACCACTAAGAATCTTACCATTAGCTCTGTACTTTGCCTTCTGGTTACTCCTACCAAAGTGCATCACCTCACACTTGTCTGCATTAAACTCCATTTGCCACCTCTCAGCTCAGCTCTGCAGCTTATCTATGTCTCTCTGCAACCTACAGCATCCTTCGTCACTATCCACAACTCCACCGACCTTAGTGTCGTCTGCAAATTTACTAACCCATCCTTCTACGCCCTCATCCAGGTCATTTATAAAAATGACAAACAGCAGTGGACCCAACACCGACCCTTGCGGTACACCACTAGTAACTGGTCTCCAGGATAACATTTCCCATCAACTACCACCCTCTGTCTTCTTTCAGCAAGCCAATTTCCGATCCAAACTGCTATATCTCCCACAATTCCATTCCGCCGCATTTTGTACAATACCCGATTGTGGGGAACCTTATCGAACGCCTTGCTGAAATCCATATACACGACATCAACCGGTTTACTCTCATCTACCTGTTTGGTCACCTTCTCAAAGAACTCAATGAGGTTTGTGAGGCACGACCTTCCCTTCACAAAACCGTGCTGACTATCCCTAATCAATTTATTCTTTTCTAGATGATTATAAATCCTATCCCTTATAACCTTTTCCAACACTTTACCAACAACTGAGGTAAGGCTCACTGGTCTATAATTACCAGGGTTGTCTCTACTCCCCTTCTTGAACAGGGGAACCACATTTGCTATCCTCCAGTCATCTGGCACTATTCCTGTAGTCAATGACGAGTTAAAGATCAATGCCAAAGGCTCGGCAATCTCCTCCCCGACTTCCCAGAGGATCCGAGGATAAATCCCATTCGGCCCAGGGGACTTATCTATCTTCACCCTCTGAAGGATTTCTAATACTTCTATCTATAGAATCTATCTATTCTGATCCTATCTTCCAGAACTTGGCCCAAACCTCATATGTTATGGTATTTCAAGTGATCATCTAAATATCTCTGCAATGTCTTGAGTGTTTCTGCCTCTAACAGCCTTTTAGATATTGAATTCCAAATACCGACCACCCTCTGGGTGAAAAAAAATCTTTTCTCCACTCCCCTCTAAACCATCTTTTCCTTGCCTTAAAACTTTGATCCATGGTTATTGACTCATGTTCTGACTGGAAAAGGTCTTATCTGCCTTATTTATGCCCCTCAGAACTTCGTACAATCAATTCCCTCCATCTCAGTCTTACAGAGTCACAAAAGTTTTCATCACAAAAACAGGCCCTTTGGCCTAACTTCTCCATGCCACCCAGTTTTCACAACTAAATGAGTCCCATTTGTATCTTATCCCTCTCAGTTTGAGCCTATGCCCTCCAGTTTTAGACTCCTCTACCTTCAGGAAAAACAGTTGGCTATCCACTTTATCTGTGTCTCTTATGATTTTTTTAGAACTCTATAATGTCACCCCTCATTCTCTTACCTGCTCTGAGGAAAACAATCCCAGTCAGTGTAGTCTACCTTCACAGCTGAATCAGTCCATCCCAGGCACCAGAGATAGTAGAGATAGATGGAGAATCTGAGATAACAAGGTGTAGGGCTGGATGAACACAGCAGGCCAAGCAGCATCAGAGGAGCAGGAAGGCTGACATTTCGAAGGGTCTAGGCCCAAAACGTTAGCCTTCCTGCTCCTCTGATGCTGCTTGGCCTACTGTGTTCATCCAGCTCTACACCTCCTCATCCCAGGCACCATCCTGGTGAATGTCCTCTGCACCCCCTCCAATCAAATCACATCATTTCTATAGTGTGGTGATAAGAATATTTCAGCCATTGCCTAACCAGTGTTGTAAACAGTATCGTCGTAACCTCCCTGGTCTTGTATTTAATGCCTGGGGTCAGGCTGGGGTCTTAATAAGCAGCTACTTGCCACTTGACCCTGATCCTACAAATCCGCTCTGTGGAGCAGGTAAAAGCGAATGCCAGCCACAAAGTTATCCACCTCCGTCCAAAACTTCCACCCTTAACATCAGTGAAAACTTTGATTCCTGACATATCCCGAGTGATAAATAAATTGTTTATTTGGTTGTAGGAGTGTCATCTTACACTACGGTCCAACTCAGTTACTACAAAATGCATCAGAAATAATGGGAACTGCAGATGCTGGAGAATCCAAGAGAACAAATTGTGAAGCTGGATGAACACAGCAGGCCAAGCAGCATCTCAGGAGCACAAAAGCCGACATTTCGGGCCCAGACCCTTCATCGGAGACCGGGGTCTGGGCCCAAAATGTTGGCTTTTGTGCTCCTGAGAGGCTGCTTGGCCTGCTGTGTTCATCCAGCTTAACACTTTGTTATCTACTACAAAATGTGGTTGTTTGAAAAGCTAATTATTTTGTGACCAGATAGTTTTCCACATGAGATTGCCATAGAAGATCCAACTCCATAACAACATTTTTAGACTTGATTCATGTTAATTTCAATTATAAAGAACACCAAAGCAACCAGTTTCAGGACTGAGGTCACTGCCCTCTAACAGGTCAGTTGTAAAAACCCAGAGAGTGAAAAAGAGAGAGAGATATGTGGTTCAGAGGTGTGTGCCTATGTATGTGTGCATGCTTGTGCACACACGTGTGTATGTATGTGTGCATATGTGTATATGTACATGTGTATGCTTGTGTGTGTGTGTGTGTGTGTGTGTGTGTGTGTGTGTGTGCATGCGCGCACACATGTGTGGATAGTTTTTTAATTTATTACTGTGTATCCTTGCAAAGGCCAACGTTTATTGCCCATTTTCCAATCTCTACTTGCCCTTTAGAGGTCAGTGAGCTGTTTGATTTAAACCAATGCAGTCCTTGAGTTTAAAGTCATGGAGTCCTACACCATAGAAACATAGAACATAGAACAATACAGCGCAGAACAGGCCCTTCGGCCCTCAATGTTGCGCCGATCTGGGAACTAATCTAAGCCCATCCCCCTACACTATCCCATCATCATCCATTTGCTTATCCAAATCCTGTTGGTCCATGGCAACATATTCCCAATTTTCTGCGCTTGGCTGATCCCCTTTAAACCTTTCCTATTCATGAATTTATCCAAATGTCTTTTAAACATTTAAATGTACCTACATCCACCACATCCTCTGGCAGTTCAGTCCATACACTAACCACACTATGTAAAAACTTTCACCTCATGTTCTTTTTAAAAATTTCTCATCTTACATTAAAAATATGCTACAGAGTTTTGAACTCCCCCAAGCTAGGGAAAAGACCCTTCTCGTTCATCTTATCCTTGCCTCTCATGATTTTATAAGCCTCAGTAAGGTCACACCTCAAACTTTTATGCTCAGTCAAAAAGTGTCAGACTTTCAAGTATAAAACGTTCCAGTCCTGGCAACATCCTGGTAAATCTTTTCTGAAGAATCTCCAGTTTAATAATATCCTTCCTATAACAGGGAAACCAGAACTGCACACAATACTCCAGAAGAGGTCTCAGCAATGTCCTGTATAACATGTAGATGCACCTAGACACTGTTAAGGACAATGTTCTAGGATTTCACATCAGTGACAGTGAAGGAATGGCACAAAGCTGTGTGTGTTCTTGTCAGTTTCAGTGTTGTATGTTAGTGCTAGGTTGTGCATCTAATTTCATTCCTTTTCTTATACTTTGTAACAGTTTGTTACAACTACACCTTTCTGGGCTATTTCCGAAGACATTTAAAACATGACCACAATGCATGTTTATGCATGCGCGTGTCTGGGATTGTATTGATGAGGACAGGATCATGGAAATAGAATCAAGCTCGGTTTTGAGACTCTTCCCTTCCTCACCAAATATTAAAAAATAGCCAGTTGACAGTCACTGTCTGACAGTAACAAACAGGCCAAAAATTGCTGGGTATTGCAGGGCCTGAGGGAACACCTCAGAAAAAGAAGGAAGAAGTAAAGAAATGTGTGGCTGGTGGGATCAAAAAGACTTCAATTTTTTTTCTCTCTGTGCAGAAAACTTTGTCAAACCTTGCAGCACTCTCAGTTCCACTCAAAATCAGCTGAAGCAATTTATAATAATGGAACTTAAAGGAAAGATTGTGCTCAAGAATTGCTTTGAAAGTACTCATGTTAGGGAGTTGAATCACATGAACTTAGCAGAAGCAATATAGGGCTGATGTGAAAAGATAGATGACTCATAAAGGTCGTTTCATGTGAGAAAGTGTCTGGTCAATCACATTTACAGCCTCGGCAACAATTCTACGTCAAAATGAGAATTGACTGCACTCTCTTGAATCAAACTGAACATCTCTCACTCAGCTGAATATTGTCAGCCAATATCATAATCATCTCCAGAGGACTCAAGCCAAATGTTGCCAGAGGGGTCAGATTTGATATCAGTGCATAGTGAGTAAAAATGTACTCAGGCATTTTCAACCTTGCCTTCTTTCCTGAAACTTTGGGTTTGATTAAGAAAAAGAGATGCCAGTGTGACATGACACATGGTGGAAAGCCACAGGCTCAAACTTTTCCACTTCTTGTTTGTACAAACCACATTAGGAGGAAGCACAGTGTTCGGGGGCCAGAAATAATGGAAGTCCTGCCATTTAAAAGGACTCACAGCCTAAGAATAAGGGGTAAGCCATTCAGAACTGAGACGAGGAAGAATTTCTTCACTCACGGAGTAGTGAACCTGAGGAATTCCCTCCCATAGAAAGCTGGTGGGGCCAGTTTGTTAGATATATTCAAGGTGCAACTCAACACAGCACTTGTGGCTAAAGGGATCAAAGGCTGTGGAGAGAAAGTGGGAATGGGATACTGAAATTGCATGATCAGCCATGACCATATTGAATGACGGTGCAGGCTCGAAGGGCTGAATGACCTATTTCTATGTTTCAAGCCTATAGCAGCCTATCTGTTAGCTGTGAGTTGGTCAATGATTAGCATCCTTGCCTTTGATTCAGACATTTGTGTGTTCAAGTCCCACCCTGGAGACCTAAGCCCAATAAGCAGGGTAACACTGCAAAGCAACACTCAGGGAGTACTGCACTGTTGGAGGTGCTATCTTCTGAGTGAAAAGTTAAACCAGACCCTCTTCTGCTCTCTCGTATGAATATAAACAATCCTAAGGCACTGTTCTAAAACAATTTTCTCCCTAGCTGACACTTGTTCTTCAAGCAAACTCACTGAAACAGGTGACATTGTTTCATTTATTGTGTGTGGAATCTCACTGCATGCAAATCGTCTGCTGCAGTTTCCACATTACATACGTGAAAACAATTCAAGAATGCCTCCTGAGGTCTTGAAATTTGCTATTGAAGCGTAAGTCTCTCTTTCCTGTTCCCTGGCAGTTGGAATTGTTTTTCAAAGTGCTTGCAGAGTCAGGCAGTAAATCCAACAAATGTGATTCCAATGACTGAATCACTCCAAATGAGAAGTCCAGCTCATATTTCTAGACCTGACCATTACCCCTTTTTCTTTTCATTAATTGTATGCTGGTACTGAGTTACTCCCTGCAGCAATATTGACAGAGGGGTCAAGGGACATTTCTGAGCCTCAACCTTGTCTGCCCCCTGACTTTGTAAGGATCAAAACTATGCATGTGCAGCCAAGGACTGGCAGGACTGTGTGGAATAATGGTGGGCAGCAATCCAGGCAAAACAATGTATTTAATTGTAAAATATCTAAAAGCTTCAACATACAGAAACTAGCGTGTCATGGAGGGTCAAGTGAGATAATTTTCGTGAACTGGTTTATGATTTAATTCTCAAAGTGCAAATTTTCCAATGCGTTGAGTTGTCTTTTTAAGTGTATTACTGCACTTCCAAGTACCAAAAAGATTGAATCAAAATCGGACTAGTTGTACCTCAGTGAAGTCCGTATTTCATTTCATTTCAGATCTATGTGGAGCAGGAAATGAACGTGATCTGTTTAACAATAAAGAAGTAGACACGATGATGATCAGTGATAACAAGGTGCAGAGGTGGATGAACACAGCAGGAAGAGTCTAGGCCTGAAACATCAGCTTTTGTGCTCCTAAGATGCTGCTTGGCCTGCTGTGTTCATCCAGCTTCACACTTTGTTATCTTGGATTCTCCAGCATCCACAGTTTCCATTATCTCTGATCATCAGAGACAGCTTTCTTGCTCATCTGATGCTGCTTGGCTGCTGTGTTCATCCAGCTCTACACCTTGTTATCACAGATTCTCCAGCATCAGTAGTTCCTACTAGCTCTGTAATGGTGATCAGTTACCCTTCTTCTGAACTGGTGTTGTGAATTGCAGTTCTGAAGAAGAATCACTGGACTTAAAACATTAACTCTGCTTTCTGTCCACAGATGCTGCCAAACCTGCCGAGTTTCTCCAACAGAGATAATAGGAACTGCAGATGCTGGAGAATCCAAGATTACAAAGTGTGGAGCTGGATGAACACAGCAGGCCAAGCAGCATCTTAGGAGCACAAAAGCTGATGTTTCGGGCCTAGACCCTTCATCAGAGGGTCTAGACCTGAAACGTCAGCTTTTGTGCTCCTGAGATGCTGCTTGGCCTGTTGTGATCATCCAGCTCCACGCTTTGTTATCTGAGTTTCTCCAACAATTTCTTTTGGGTTCCAGATTTCCAGTATCCGCAGTTTTTTGTTTTATTTTCCTCATCATGAAGTTTACTTTGGATAAGAATGGTGGTTGAGGAGAGACTGTTCATGGCAAGAGGGTTTAAACACATTGAATATAAATCTTTCCTTTCATATATATTTCCTCATGTCTGAGGTGTGACTGCAATGCAAGCTTCAATGGAACTTCTATCAGAAATATGGCTAGGTGCGGTTATCTAACTTGATAACACAATCACAGAATTACGATGGTATAGAACAAGGTTATTTGGCCCATTGTTCTATTACTGCATGCAATCCCCTGTTTTTTTCCCTATATCCCCTCACACCAATTCGATCTAAATAATATCCCAATGCCCCCTTGAATGCTTCAATTGGACCTGCCTCCACCACATTTCCAGGCAGTCCATTCCAGACCCAAACTACTTGTGGTGTGAAAAAGCACCCTCTTGCTTAATTAGTATATCGCTTTAAATCTCTACCCTCTCTCTTTATTTTTCCTGTATGTGCAGGAACAGCTTGTCCCGATTTACTCTATCAAGTCCACTCATGAATTTGAAAACCTATATCAAATGTCCGCTCAGCCTTCTTCTCTCCAAGAACAGTCACAACTTTTTCGATCTATTCTTAAAGCTAAAGTTTCTCAATTCGGAACAATTCATGTAAATTGCTTCTACACTCTATTCAATGTATTCACATCTGTGCTATAATGTGGCACCCACGGCCATTCACAGTGCTCCAGCTGAGGTCTAACAAGTGTCTGAAACAAGCTCAACATCATCTTCTTGCTCTCGTTGTCTATGCCCCTATTAATAAATGTGTGGATGCTTCCTGCTTCATTGCCTCTGCTCCATCTGTACTGCCACTCTCAATAATCATATCATAACCAGGTGCCTCTGCTCCTGCACCCCCCCTTAGAATTGCATGCTATTTTATACTGTCTTCTGATATTTTTCTGACCAAAAGTGCATCACATCACTTTCTCTGCAATGAACTTCATCTGCTCACAATCCATCTGCTCCACCAACTTGTCTTTTCTTTAATTCTTCCAATCAAGTGTTTTCTGCTTTTATGATAATAAGCATTTTGTGAATATGTGAGGTTTACTGTTCACTGAAATAGGGGAGATTCATTTGGTAAGAATATGTCAACCATAAGCTGCATGACATTGCCATATCATTGTTGTTTAAATTATTTCCCAACAGATCAATATTAATTTGTAAGGGCCATCTGGTAATGCTACATTTTAGTATGTTAGCAATTGCATTACACCTATTTCAAGCTTGCATTAGCTGGATGTGAATGGGTTAATTATCTCCTAATAAATAGGATTCCACAGGCTGAAGAAGAGCAGTCCAGGCTGCAGAGAAAGGTTGGTGTGAAAGGTCAGGGTCAGTGATTGTAGCAAAGATCTAGCATAGTGGCAGCTCACTGACAGCGCTAGACTTGACTTCGTGCTGACCTGCATCTGTCAAGGAGGTCGTGAGGGTCATGGTCAGGTCCACAATACTGCAACCTGAGCCTTGCACTTCCTGTTGCTATGGTAATTGCCTGCCCCATCCCCCCTCACTCCTGCAACCCTGACCCCTTAACAATTGGTTGCAAACATACCAACTCCATACAATGGTTGGGTTCGCGCTATCCTCTGCTCACGACAGTTAAGCAAATCCAATTGATTTCTCCGCAAAGTGCTCCACCATTGTTGCAGTGCACATTCTCGTTCAGTCTGCAGGCTATTTACGGTGTATGTGCGCACCAACAATTCTACAACATTAATTCTACTTTAAAAAGAGCACCATGTCTATAAGAAACAGCCAACTCCATCTAAGTATCTGATCACAATGAATAATTCTACAATTGAACCATTGAAGGGTACAAATTCTAAATTATCCAGTATCTGAAAGCAGTATCTTTGTTTATTTACTAAATAGTTTGAGCTGTGAATACTTAATATGTAGTATTTATTGTCAGTTTATATATGTTACTGCATTACTGACAGATTACAAAATATATTATCTGGCCTTTGCTATTCCACCCTCCCTACAGCTACTGAAAACAACTATCAGAATGAAACCACTTTGACCCTGTCTTCACAGTTAAGGGCTTAGGCCTTAACTTTGCTGTTTCTTTCATTGTAATTTATTGCAGTTCATAGGATTCACGTCACAAACATGAATAACTTTTCTAAACCATACAGACCTGGGAGGAATTAAAATGGCTCAAAATGCTGAAAAGAGAGAGTTAGAAATAAACCAGGAATTAATAAAGAGGTGAAGGCAGATAATCTGCTTTGAGAGCACCTTTGTACGTAACAAGAGAGTCGCAAACATGACAGAGTTTGAGGAAGGAGCAATATAAATATCAAGTCAGGCTTGCTGGCAACAGCAGTGTCCAATCCTCTATTGGTGAGTCTCCCCACAGAATAGGGGTCTTCGGTCATACGTAAAGAGGCTAGCAATGCTGGGATTGTTCTAAAATGGAACAGGACGATCTAACAGAGGTGTTCAAATGGTGAAGGATTTTGACAGAGACATTGGCCAAAATGCACTGTTTGTAATGGAGGTGAAATAGGCTTCAACGGCGATTTCAAGAATGGAATTGTGCTTAGCCTTTAAAAAGTAAATAATGGACTATGTTTGAAGATCAGCATTGCCATAGTTGCTGTGAGGGAAGGCCCCTGTGTTCAAGGAGCGCCTTCTTTGCCAGAGCCCGCTAGAACTTTGCCAAGGGTTACCTGAAAGCATACCAACATGACACAGACTTCTCCAGCCACTGGCAAAATGACAGCAAAGGTGAGGACGGGTCCTTTGTTGACATTGAAGGGTTCAATTGGTCTCCAGGTGGGCAAGCATTTTCCACCTTTCCTACTGTTGGCAAAATAGTACAGCTGAAGATAGGCATTGAGCACACCATCCAACACATTCTTTTTAGCCATACATCAAAATGGATCCAAAAACACCCCCAGTGTTTCAGGTCATTGACTTTCCAAGCTCAGGGCAGGCAGCTGTCTTGGCATCAGCACCACCTGGCCTCACCAACTCCATCAGCCCTGCCCACATACCTGGCCCCTCAACCACCCACCCTACTCCATGGTTGTGAGGTCACACGGTCACCCACGTGCACTCTTGCTCCAGGTGAACCCTGGCTGTAGCTACCACCCCCAGTGGCAGCGTAGACTCCACTAAGCAATGGCTGACAGGTGATAGTATAATGCTATTATCACCAGACTATTAATTCAGTGCCCCAAGTACTGTTGGACATGGGTTTGAATCCTGCCAGGGCAGGTGGTAGAAGTTTGAACTCAAAAAAAAACCTCTGGAATTAAGCCGTCATCAATTGCTGGGAAAAACCTAGTTGGTTCACTAATCTCCCTGCCAAAGGACACTGCCATGCTCACCTGGTCTGGACAACATGTAACTTCTGGCCTATAGCAATGTTGATGACGATAAATGGATGGCTGGGCAATTAGGGATGGGCAATAAATGCTGGCCTAGCCATAGACAGCAATGTCCTGTGAATGAATAAAACAAAGGAGATGGACCTGCATCCTAGGGCAGGTCACAATCTTCAGTTGACCCAGAGGCGCACTGTTGCCCGACCTGCTAAACATTATCTTGTTTGTTTTTTTTACTGAGAGCTCCTGTGGCAGTTGGCCCCTGTCTGAGTGAACAAAAATAAGTGTTTCATTTCGACAAGTAACAATGCCGGATGAAGCAACTTGTGGAGTCCTGGTCCTCATTTTGAATCACCCCTCCCCCTTTGCTTGTTAATTTCATGCTATTGGATTAAGATGAATCACTGGAAAAAGGACAGAATTTACTTGAGGTAATTACCTTTCCTGGTTCTGATGTGCAATGCACTGCCTTGTGAATAAACATGTGCCCAACATGCAAAACATGACACAGTGCCGTTCCCATTCAGTCCTGTTGGTTCGAAGTTCTTGTCCAAGAATAACATTTCACAGCAAATCAATTATTCACATGTCAGCTTTCTTCAGTGTGACTCTATTTTCAGTTTCTTCCCATTTAACCCAGTCAATGCTGGATTAAAATATCTATTCTACAACATAATTTATTCTCAAGTGAAGAACGAGACAAAATAGTGCTGATTGCCATCACAAAAACACTGCAGTTGTTGAACATTTAGCACAGAATGATGAGCCTCTTGATGTAAAAGCACACTATCCTTGAAATGCACTTTGTCTTTTAAAATGAAATTCCCTTGTTGTATTAGCATGTGCAAACTGGAAAGTTCTAAGATTCACAAAAGTTCCAAATCTACGACCTACTATCTACAATGACAAGGGCAATACAGCCATCGGAAAACTACCACTTGCAAATTCCTCCTGAAGCCACTCGCTGTCCTGGCTTTGTTTTACTGCCATTCCTTCAGCGTCGCTCAGTCAAAATCCTGTAACTCCCTCCATCACGGTATTGTAGGTCTACCTACACCAAGTCAATTGCACTGGTTCAAGGAGACAGCTCATTATCATCTTCACAAGGGATGGGCAATAAATGCTCACCCAGCCAGAGAATCCCACATCTTCCCTCAATCAATAAAAAAGGAGTGGCCAAGAGAGGAGGTCAACCCTTGATTGTTGCCACGAGAGGAGCAGGTATGGAGGCAAGATACAGGAGCAATGTACAAGGGCTCTGAAGCTGAAACTCCAGCAAATGTCACCACCAACAGAGCATTAGGTCACAAATTTAGAGAAAACTATGGAACAGAATGTTAGTCCATGCCTGGACGAAATCCTAACAAAGGGTTTCAGGCCGAATCATTGACTTTCCCGCTTCTCAATGCTGTCTGACCTGCTGTGTTTTTCCAGCCTCACACCTATAGACTCTGGCTTCCAGCATCTACAGTCCTTTCTGTCTCTCCTCTCATTTACTAATTATGCTTTGAGATTACAGTCCCTGCTGACACATCACTACTGCACTGACGGAGTGCAGCAGTGTTGGAGATACTGCCTTTTGGGCAAGAAACAACAAGGTTGTGTCTTCCTTCACAAATGTGCATTAAAGATCTAAGGGGACTGTTTTGAAAAAGAAGTGAGGAGCTCCTTCTGATATGCTGGCCAATATTCATCCCTCGACCAGACAAAACTTACCATCTGATCACCTATCAAATGGTGGCACCTTGCTGCGAGCGAGATTTTCTGTATTGCAACTGTGTTTGCCGATTTCACTGCTCATGAAGCACTTTGAGTCATCCTGAGATTGTGGAAACTGCTTTATAAATTGACACCCTGTAATTTGTTTTTACAGTGTCAGTGCAAAGTCTGCAGCCCAGACTGTTCTGATCGAAAGAAAATCGACACTATTTTTTTGGGTACAGATTGACAAGCAGACTCACGTGGTAGCAGTTGAGATACGTGTTATAAACCACAAGGGTTTGACATCTAGACTGTGATGCTTTGAAATGTACTGCAGTAAACTTTCAAAGGTATTAATGCCCCCAAAACTGTAGCAAGATTGTCATCTGTCCAGGGCATGTAAGAGAATATCACGCCTTCTTATCCTTCAGACCGCAGTCAGAAATGAACTACAGATAAGTTAAAATGTTGCCTTACTGCTGTAAGTTAGCATTCTCTCAGTAAATGACAGCAGCAGATTACAAAAGCCAATACCTTTTGATCATTCCTGATGAACAGCGCAACAAACTAGTTTTTCCTCTTAATGCATGGAGAATACAGACTGAAGCAAATTTTGTCAACTTCACTTCAGTGCATGTTGGTTAAGTGGCTTTCGGTTAAGTAGGTGGAAGCTTAAGGAATCTGATTGCATTGTACAACATTCATGATTTCCTCATAATTTTCGTTTGGTGGTAAACTCCAGAAATTTTACCCACCTTTACATTCTCAAATGAATCTCTTTCAATCAACCAATAGTCAGGGAAATGACTGATTGCACTTCAAGCCCCATTCAATTCATAGATGAAAGCAATGAGATTGCCATAAACAAAACCAAAAATGCTAGAAACCCAGTGGGGATAAAGCGGACCTTGTAAAAGAGAAAACCAGAGTTAAAGTTTCAGGCCAACGGCCCTTCAGTTCTGAAAGAAAGGATTTCTTCTTATCAAGATGGAGGCTCACAAGCTCCATTTAAGATCAGACATGTTGCTAATTTATTCCTAGGCCTTGGTTTGTGTGCTACGTGACTGTCAGGGAACAAACTGGCATTGTTCATAGAATTCATCAGCTCAAGCTTTAAATTGTGTTGAAACTATTTTATGGAGGATTTCCTCAGGCTGGGTTCTTTCCCACTCTTTCCCACTTCTTTCCCACTTCTTTCCCACTCATATTGACCAAAAGAAACATCCTTCACCTGTCTCCTGGCCATGAACCAGTAAAGAACTGGGCTTAGGAAAGGACCTAAGAGTCTTGCTCCTTATGCCAACATGTCTATTTACTTATTCAGTTTTTATAATGCATGGGATCCAGACAATTCAACATGTCCAATTCCAGATGATTGTTTTGTGATCTCCAAATCTGGAACCTTGAATGGGACAAGAATGCATCAAGTGTCCTAGTTTTTCTTGCACAAACCCTGACACAAATCCATGTTCCAGCCATGTTGATGGGTTTAAATGTGGCAAGTTCTAAAGTTATATAACCATTTATCTTAATATATATTCTCTTCCTGTGGGCATCAGCAAGAAGGTTGGTATTTGTTACCACCCCTGTGTGATTTTGAGAAAATAGCAGTGAAGTGAAAAAGCTCCCACAGCACCAGTATTTTGTTTTATTCGTTCATTGGGTATTGTTGTCACTGGCAAGGTCAGCATTTATTACCCATCCCCAATAGCCTTTGACTAAGTGGTAGTAAGTCACATTCTTCAATAGCTGCAGTTGTTGGGGTCCAGGAAAAGCCACAGTGCTGCTAGGATTGGAATTCCGGGATTTTAATCCAGTGATAGTGAAGCTATGATGAAGTAATTCCAAGTCAGAATGCTTTGTCGCTTGAAGGAAAACTTGAAGGTGAAGGTGTTGCCATGTGCCTGCTGCCCTTGCCCTCCTAGGTGGTCAAGATTACAGGTTTAGTGGAGCACTGATGAGTTGCCACAGTGCATCTTGTACACTACTGTGCAGTGGTGGAAGTGAATGGTTAAGTTAGTGGGTAAATCATTGATCAAACAGATTACTTTGTCATAGCTGATGTTGAGTGTTGTCAATCTCAGACATACTCAGGAAATTGGACAGTATTCCATTACATTACTGAGTAATGTAAACTGTATTTTTTATACCTACTTTAAATTTAATTTATTGCAAGTTTGAGTTTTTTTTGATTTTGAGTTAATAACATCTAGCTTTTATGTGTGGTTTAACTCACTCAGAGGTAGTAAGAACTGCAGATGCTGGAGTCAGCGATTACACAGTGTGGAGCTGGAGGAACGCAGCAGGCCAGGCAGCATCAGGGGATGCTGATGTCAGAGAATATGCTCCATCATTTGAACATAGCTGATATGTTTCTCAACCCCTTTTTCCTGCCTTCTACCTGTAACCCTTGATCCCCTTACTGATCAAAGCCTATGAAAGACACTCAATGTCTTGACCTCCACAGCCTTCTGTTGCACGAATTCCACAAATTCACCATCCTTTGGCTGAAGCAATGTTTCTGTAACCCGCAAGCATTTCTGTAGCCATGGTGGTTTTTTTTAAGGTGACTTGATAGAAGTGTACAAGATGATCAGAGGTATAAATAGAATGGATAGTCAGAGACTTTCTCCTGGAGTGGAGGTAGCTATTACGAGGGGGCATAGTTTTAAAATGAGTGGAGGTAGATACAGGGGAGACATCAGAGGTTGGTTCTTTACTCAGAGTGGTTGGGGCATGGAATGCATTGCGGGAGAGGGTAGTGGAGTCAGCCTCAATAGGGGCATTTAAGTGGCTATTAGATAGGCATATGGATGATAGTATAAGGTAGGGGTGGAGGTTAAATAGACCTTGGGATTCGGATTAAAGTTTGGCAAAAGTACTGCGCTGTACTGTTCTATGTTCTATGTAGTTTTTGAGGGCTAAATTTGGAATTGATGTGTTTTTGTGCATGACTGTCTTAGATTGTTTTGTGAGCCATCAGGATTGATAATAGGACCACAACGCTTGTTAGATTATTGACATTTTCTTTTAAGCTTAAGAGAAACACGCAGAGCCCATGACAATGGGTTTTATAAAAATTTACTTTGAGTTTTGGGAAGTCCTGTGAAGTCCATGGAAGTGTTTTGAAGAGGTGGCAAAGAAGGTTGATGTAGTCGAAGCAGTAGATGTAGTTTATATCGACTACAACAATGTGTTTGATAAGGTTTCACATAGTAGACTGGTTAGTAGAGTTGGGTCAAATTGGATCCGGGGGAGCTAGCCGATTGGATACAAAATTGGCTAAGCAGAGCTTTGTGGTAGAGGGTTTTTTTCAGACTGGAGGCCTGTGACCAGTGTTGTGCCACAAGGATCATTGCTGGGTTCACTGCCTTTCATCATTTATATAAATGATTTGGATGTGAATATAGGAGGTTTGCTTAGAAAATTTGCAGATGACGCCGAAATAAGTTGTTTAGTGGACAGTGAAGAAGGTTATCGCAGAGGACAACGTGACCTTGATCAAATGGGCCAATGAGCCGAGGAGTGGAAGATGAGGTTTAATTTAGATAAATGTGAAGTGTTGCATTTTGAAAAGGCAAAGCAGGGCAGGGTGTTTACTCTTAATGGTAGGGGCCCCTGGAGGATGTTGCCAAACAAAGAGGCCTATGGGTACAGATGCAAAGTTCCTTGAAATTAGAGTCATAGATAGAAAAGGTGGTGAAGAAGACTTTTGGCATGCATGCCTTCATCGGTCAGCGCATTAAGTATAGGAGTTGGAATGTCATGCTGCGGCTGTAAAGAAAATTGGTGAGGCCAATTTTGGAATACTACAGACATTTCTGGTCACCCTTCTAAAGCAAGGGAGTTGTTAAACTTGAGAAGATTCAGAAAAGAATTACAAGGATATTGCCAGGACTGGACAGTTTGAGTTCCAGAGAGAGGCTGAATAGACTGGGGCTTTTTTCCCCTGGAATGTTGGAAGCTGAGGAGTGACCTTATCGAGGTTCAAAGAATCATGAAGGGCATAGATAGAGTGAATCACCAAGGCCTTTTTCCTAGGGTGAGGTGTTTAAAACTAGAGGGCATGGGTTTAAGGTGTGAGGGGTAATTTTTTCACGTAAAGGGTGGTGCGTGTATGGAACAAGCTGCTACGGGAAGTGGTGGAGTTGAGTACAATTACAGCATTTAAAAAGCAGCGGATAAACATTTGAATAGGTAGTGCTTAGAGGGATATGGACCAAATGTTAGCAAATGGGATTAGGTCAGATTGGGATGTCCGCCGATGGGTCTGTTTCCATGCTCTATGACTCTATGACTCAAATATGGCTGTAAGGAACGGTGATCCTTGCGGGGGGGGAAGTGAAACTAAATTACCTTGGAGGAATGAGTGTGTGTTACCCTAGACCAGAAGTGTTGGGCTAAAACCCTGAAGGGGTTACGTAAAGCTGGGCATATTTGAGCTTGAGTGCCTTATAACTCCAGGAAAAGATTACCTGCAGTTTGAGTCTATGAATTAAAGTCAAAAGTGACTTATTCCTTTTGAGGTATATCAGACAGGGCCTCTGTTGCAAATATTATATGAGAGGTGTTTCGGGATACTAAATAAAGTGTGGTTTGGATAATACTCAAAAGTTGTTTTCTCTTTTCAATTTATAAAGGAGTGTTTTGGGATTAATGGGGTTATAGTCTTACTCTGTGTTTAACAATCTTTGCATTTGTGTAGTAAGTGGATAGTTTGGCTTATTCTTTTTCATCTCCGCTTCTTTCATTAATAAACTCTCATGTATTGCTAAAACAACGTCTGCAGCTGTGCGTGTTACGTTTCAACGAATGACTAGCTTGTTCAAACAAAATCAAACTAAATATGATCTATCAAGCTGGGTCCAATAAGATCGCTGTCTGAGATCATAACACCCAACTTGTCCCTTGCAGATGGTGAACAGGACAAGATGCACTTAGAACATAGAACATAGAACATAGAACAGTACAGCACAGAACAGGCCCTTCAGCCCACAATGTTGTGCCGACCATTGATCCTCATGGATGCACCCTCAAATTTCTGTGACCATATGCATGTCCAGCAGTCTCTTAAATGACCCCAATGACCTTGCTTCCACAACTGCTGCTGGCAACGCATTCCATGCTCTCACAACTCTCTGCGTAAAGAACCTGCCTCTGACATCCCCTCTATACTTTCCACCAACCAGCTTAAAACTATGACCCCTCGTGCTAGCCATTTCTGCCCTGGGAAATAGTCTCTGGCTATCGACTCTATCTATGCCTCTCATTATCTTGTATACCTCAATTAGGTCCCCTCTCCTCCTCCTTTTCTCCAATGAAAAGAGACCGAGCTCAGTCAACCTCTCTTCATAAGATAAGCCCTCCAGTCCAGGCAGCATCCTGGTAAACCTCCTCTGAACCCTCTCTAAAGCATCCACATCTTTCCTATAATAGGGCGCCCAGAACTGGACGCAGTATTCCAAGTGCGGTCTAACCAAAGTTTTATAGAGCTGCAACAAGATCTCACGACTCTTAAACTCAATCCCCCTGTTAATGAAAGCCAAAACACCATATGCTTTCTTAACAACCCTGTCCACTTGGGTGGCCATTTTAAGGGATCTATGTATCTGCACACCAAGATCCCTCTGTTCCTCCACGCTGCCAAGAATCCTATCCTTAATCCTGTACTCAGCTTTCAAATTCGACCTTCCAAAATGCATCACCTCGCATTTATCCAGGTTGAACTCCATCTGCCACCTCTCAGCCCATCTCTGCATCCTGTCAATGTCCCGCTGCAGCCTACAACAGCCCTCTACACTGTCAACGACACCTCCGACCTTTGTGTCGTCTGCAAACTTGCTGACCCATCCTTCAATTCCCTCGTCCAAGTCATTAATAAAAATTACAAACAGTAGAGGCCCAAGGACAGAGCCCTGTGGAACCCCACTCACCACTGACTTCCAGGCAGAATATTTTCCTTCTACTACCACTCGCTGTCTTCTGTTGGCCAGCCAATTCTGTATCCAAGCAGCTAAGTTCCCCTGTATCCCATTCCTCCTGACCTTCTGAATGAGCCTTCCATGGGGAACCTTATCAAATGCCTTACTGAAGTCCATATACACCACATCCACAGCTTGACCCTCATCAACCTTACTAGTCACATCCTCAAAAAACTCGATAAGGTTTGTAAGGCATGACCTACCCCTCACAAAGCCGTGTTGACTGTATTTGATCAAGCCATGCTCTTCCAGATGTGTTTGAATTCCAAGCAGAAGAGGCATTCGGATTTTAACCCTGCACGGAAGGGACAGTCTAGGTTTTGTTGGCCTGGGGCTCACAGTAAAATACAATGCTGATCATGTTCAATTTTCTACAAAAATTGAGACTTCACAACTCAAAGTCCTTTACTGGATATTTGTGGGTTAGCAGCGCATTGCAGAAATTCAGGATGGAGTACAAGAAACTCACTAGGACATTACACTCAACAAACTTTCAAAAATATGTCCTCGAATCGAATCACAATTGTCGTCAGTTTAGAATATGTTGAGCACACTTTGCTTGCTTACAATCAATTCAGACTCAGGAAGAATCAAGTCAGTGACTTTGAGAACACTTTCTTCAGATCTCTCCGACCAAGTATTAGCATGTAAAACTTCTGAAGCCACAAATGATGTGCCCACTTCCTCAGCATCACTTTACAAATCGGAAAAACATACTGCCTAACCTGAAGTTGAATGTACCCGCCTTGCGTTTGATGATGTTGCCCTCTTCTCCAGACGGGGCACCGGTTCACCGTTTCGAAGGTGGACAGAGAGCTGCACAGTGGCAAGAAACGCAAAGAATGAATGGGTGGAAAATGTAAATTATAAATAGAAAGAGAAGGCAGTGAAGTAGCTCAAGAGGTTGAATGTTCAATTCCCAACCAGATGGTCCCGAGATTGAGTCCCAGGGCTACCTGTCACTCAAACATGGTTGCCACAGATGGGTGAGTTTTTGTCAGTTCTCAGCAGGGTCACTTGATATGGTGCCAGTCGATAACAAGGCATTATGTCTAATGGAGGGAGGGGAAGCTTGGTGTTTTGTCGCGGCGGAGTGGGGGAGGGTGCTGGGAGGATAAAAATGTACAAACTGGCATGATGCAGCTTGCCCGATTTGAAGTGCTCCCTTCTGCAGGCTGATCACCACAAAACGCTGGGAGCAGCAGCCGTCAAAAAGCCTGCAGCCCGGTCCGTCCCGTCCTCGCGGATGGAGAGGCGGACAGGACCAGGGGGATAAAGTGGGACGGGAAAAGGACAGGGAGCAGAGAGTAGGGAGGGGAAGGGGGAGGCGAAGTGGACAAGGTAAGAAATATAGCAGTCTTCACTTCAGACAGCTTGAGCTGCTCTGCAGTGCAGTGCACACTTAATGGTTCTGACAAAAGGAATGCTCTCTGTAAAGGGCTGTGACACCAGCTCTCCCATCGATTGATCGTGGTTCCAGTGAGGTGTACTTGAGTTTATGACAAAAGGATTCATGACGCAAGTGCCAGAAAATCAATAGTGTGATAGATACTGCTCTTGGCAGACCCCATCTACATCACTTTGTTGTGCATTTGTTGTGACATTTATTACTTCACCAATAAATTCCCTCTGTAAAATAACAAATCAGAGCCGCGCAAATTCATTAACCTGGCATTAATTAACTAAGTGAGAGAAGGAGGAGTGCGGCAAAATCAGCTGGATGATGGAGCTTGGTGTCCCTGGTACACACAAGCCTCTCATTTAAATCAGACACCGTACTTTTGGCCTGAGTTTAAATACATTGTGTAAGTAATGCAGAGCTGCCAAATATCTGATGTAGCACATCAGTGGCTGCTGCACCAAACACAGACTGTTTTGGAGGACAGAAGCAGGCTAGCGGAGTGCCAAGCAAATTGATTCCTAATTTTCTCTCTCATAATCGATGTGCCACACCTACCCTTCCTCTGCCTCTGACTTCAGATACTCTCCTCTCTGAGATTCTCCACTCCCAAGTCAAAGCTGCCACTTTTTGGCAGGGCTGTCTCACATGCAGAGGTTCGCTCTCTCTTCATGTGTGGCATATTCCTAACCCCCACTCAGTACCTTCCACATCACAGGCATCACCAGTCTCCTCTCCAAAGTCCATACACCCCTCCTCCAAACCCAACCCTCCCTGCCCTTCCTCTGCCACGTTTATGATAAAGGCAAAAATACTGTTGATGCTGGAAAGATTAAACAAACACAGAGAATGCTGGGGGAAGTCAGCAACTCTGGTAGCATCTGTGGAGAGAGAATCAGAGTTCACATTTTGAGTCCATTATGAATCTTTTTCTGAACTATCAAGTGTGAAACATTAACTCTGCTTCTCAAGTTGAGAAGCTTATTGCCTGGGTAATTGTTGATGGAAGCCAATGTGCTGCTGTGGTCTGGCACACTACTACAGTTAGCCAGCAGAAAATTAGTCTGTTCTAACATCTCCAGCAAGCTCTATGTCCATTCCCATTGAACCTGTCACACAGATATTGCGAGGCTGATAGGGTGCAGGGAGTGGGTGGAACATGGGTCCCTGTGACACAATGACTTTAGCAGTGACTTTAGTCACTGAAATGAGGTCATTGATACCTCGCACAAAGGCATTTGGGATAATTCTCTGACTTTACACTCCCTGTTCAGAGCCTCATCTGCCAGAACTCATGTGTGTGTTTCAAGCAGATACTAGGCATAATTTCCCCCAATTAATTAAAACAGTTTCAAAGTTACATGTAACACACACTGAAATGTAATATTTCCAAGAGACAGATCTCCTATCAGCAGGACCAGGGGCAAAATGTTAATCCTGATACAAATAGGATTTTATCTGTTAAAGATGAAGAGGGTATCTTTTATGTGTTAAGATTGAAATATTCCATAAACGTTGTTGAAGAATTCATGTGGAGTATCTTGCCATTTAGGTCAAAACATTTTCATGAAATGTCCAGGCCTTTAGAGAGACCCCTTAATAAATAATATTAACGTGATTGTTACTTAGTGCCATTTCTCCTGAGAGTAATATACCATCATTTGCATTATTTATGCATTTATATGCATCTATGTAACCATGACCTTTTGATCACAAGCAAGAGATCACACAAAGAGATGTCATCAGGGACAGTGGGACTATTATCAATGGAGCTTGGAGGCTTTGAACCTGCTGATTTCAATGCCTTCGCTAATGCCTAAAGTCCCTAAAGATCCTGTTGTTGCTCCGGAAGAACATCTGTTGTATGTCAGGGTAAGGATGAAGGCACCCAGCATTGAGGCCATGGCACTGAGGCTGGTGCAATGACCAAGGGAAGGCTTATGAAGGACAAGAGGCAATCTCATTGAAACAAACAAGATTCCAAAAGAGCTTGAAAGTGTAGACATTCTATTATTATTTGGTGGCACAAACTAAGGAATCATTGTTCATCATTTAGGACTGAGATGAGATATAAGAAGTTGTGAATCTTTGGAATTCTCTGCTTGAGGAATCTGTGGATATTCCATTGTTAAACACATTTAAAGCTGGGATAGACATTTTTTTGGTCTTTCTGGGAATCAATGGAAAGAGGGAGTGGAAGTGAAAGTAAAGTTGAAGCCCAAGATCAGCCATGACGATGGGGCAGGCTTGACAGACTATATGGTCAACTTCTGCTCCTATTTCTTATGTTCTAGTCTTCTTGATGTGAGAACTTTGCGTGGAATGAACACCAGGTGAACATAATAGAATCCTAAGATGAAATAACATAAACTAGAGCTAGACCTTTCAGGGCTGAGGAGTCATTTCTTTACACAAAGGATGGTGGAAGCAGGAACTGTCAACCTGGCCCCCAAAAAACTGAGGTTATTGAACATCCATTTGGGATTTCTTTTTCTTTTATGGCAGAGAAGATTAAGTGGAAATTTATAGAAGCATTCAAAATTGTGAAGGCTTTTTACTGAGAAACATGAAGAAATTTTTTCAACTGGCAGAAAAGTTGGCAGCTTGAGAACATCTACTTAACACAATTACCAAAAGACCCAGCAGAGAGAGGAGGAGAGCATTCATTAATGCAGCCATTTGCTGTGATCGGGAATTGTGCTCCCTAAAAGGATGGTGTATGAAAATGGAACAATAACTTTCAAAATGCAATTGAATATATATACCCAGCAAGGAAAGACTTAGAAGCCCTGGGGGGAAACAGCCAGGGAGTGTTGGATAATTATAAATTAAAGCTGGCACTGGAATGATGGGCCAAATGGGCTTTACTGTGTTGTATGATTCCAGTGAATTCAAGAACCAATGTGCAGTCATACCCATTGTAGTTTAATCCCCAAAATGAATGAATGCCATTAGGAGGAGCATTAGAAACTGGAAACAACAAACTGTGCAAACAACATGAATATTCTAGCCAATGCAGCTTGTGTTTTGTACACTGTATGTTAACATGTTTACAGGTAAAAAGTTGTCATAACAATTGAAAAATGATTTTTCATAATTTGTGTATGCACTTATATATATATCAAATGTGTATTTTATTTAAAATTGTACAGATTAAGTGTGTTGTACTATAAAACCTAATTTATTTCAAAATGAGTTTCTATTTACGAAAACAGGGTAGTTTATTAGCGATTAAGGAGCTTAGCGCCTGATATTTACACTGGCTGTGCTCTAGCAGATGCATGAATAATTAACAGAATAACATTTAGAGCAGTGAGAATGGGGCCGGAGAATGGAAAGCTAAACTTTATGAAAAATATTCTCTTTGAACAATAAAAGAAACTATACTTTGAAACGGTCGGGAAAAACAATTTGCTTGGAGGCTAGATCCACAATTAGTCACTTGCAGCGAGGAGCAGTCGCAGCGAGAAGTGAAAATTGGGGTCTCATGGGTTTGCTCAAAGTGAGTAACCAGAAAGGTTCTTTTTATATCTATTCATGAGATGCGGGCATCACTGACCTTTGCTGTATATCCCCAACTGCCCAGATATCAGTCTCACACAAAGAAAGAATATGCAGTTATCGTGTGGATCAGTTGCTATATCTTTCTCCTGGCAATGACCTCTGAACACATGGTAGTTCTACCTTGACATGTCTGAGGCAATTGTCTTTGGTACTTTTGGTCAGTGCAGCTCAATGGCACTGCCCGGGAGTCATTAGGTTCTGGATTTAAGCCCCACCTCCAGAGGTAGGAGCACAAAATCTTGTCCAACACTCCCATATTGAAGAAGTGCTGCACTGTCGCAGATGGTCATAGAGTCATACAGCATGGAAACAGGCACTTTAGTCCAACTCTTCTATTTCAACCAGATATCCTAAATTAACCTAGTCCATTTGCCATCATTTAGCCCATATCCCTCTAAACCCTCCATACAGTGTGGAAACAGGCCATTCAGCCCAACAAGTCCACACTGACCCTCTGAAGAGCATCCCACCCAGACCTATCACCCACCCTTTCCCTGCTGCCCTATATTTCCCCATGGCTAATGCACCTAACTTATACGTCTCTAAACACTATACACAATTTAGCATGACCAATCCACGTAACTCTGTTGGGACTGTGGGAGGAAACTGAAGCACGTGGCAGAAATCCACACAGACACGGGGAGAATGTGCAAACTCCACACAGACAGCTGCCTAAGGGTGGAATTGTACCCAGGTCCCTGGGGCTGTGAGGCAGCAGTGCTAGCCACTGAACTAAAATGCTTCCAATCTACACATCCAGCTGCCTTTAAATGTTGTAATAGTACTAGCTTCGACCACTTCCTGTGGGAGCTCATTTTCCATTCACACACCATCCTCTGTTTGTAAAGGTTGCCCTTAGGTCCCTTTTAAATCTTTCCCCTCTCATCTTAAACCTATACCCTCTAGCTTTGGGCTCCCCTACTTTTGGAAAAAGATCTTGGTTATTCACCTTATCCATACCCCTCGACCTCGTAAAATCACCCTTGGGGTAAAATATAAAACCTATACTCTGTCTTCCCCCTTTGGTGGGGATTAATATTCCCATGAAACCATTTCAAAGAAAAGCAGAGGAATTCTTCCCCATGTATCAATCAACTAACCCCCGAAACAACATCCTTAGAACAGACATATTGCTGTGTGCAAATTGGCTGCTATGTCTCTGACATTGCCACAATGACTAGCCTCAAAAAGTACTTAAGTGGCTGCTCTTTGGGATTTCTCAAGCCTATGAAAAATGCTGCGAAAATACAGGTGGCACAGTGGTTAGCACTGTTATCACAGCACCAGAGACCCACGTTCGATTCCAGCCTCGGGTGACTGTCTGTGTGGAGTTTGCACATTCTCCCCGTGTCTGCATGGGTTTCCTCCCATAGTCCAAATCTATGCAGGTTAGGTGGATTGGACCATGCTAAATTGCCCATCATGTCCAGGATGTGTAGTTTATGTGGGTTACAGGTGCAATGGGACTGGGCAAGATGCACTGGGGTTCGGTGTGGACTTGTTGGGCCGAAGGGCCTGTTTTCACACTGGAGGGATACTAATTCTAATTGCAAGCGTCGTAATAAGCCATGAAATCACAGACACTCATAAGGATTGGCTACCTCTATCCAATGCCATCAAAGCCATCAAGCTATTAAGTGTCAAAACAATAGGCTCTTTCCAAAGAAAGCAAGATCTACCACATAAACCCATCTGCAGCTTGTTCCTGTTTAAAGGAAATGATTGACATCTGTTTCTAAGGGATGAATCTTTACAAATTTCCCAATGAAAAAGGCCCATTAAATAGAGAAAGTACTGAACCATTACAGGTTGGCTGGCTTGATGTAGCCTTCAGTGTTCCACACTCCATCCTCACAGCCTGTGCACAAACATAAGCTTCTCCTTCCCAATCACAGCACAATCATTAGGAATGCCACAGGCCTTTTGACACAACCAGTCATCAAAGCAGTACAGGTATAATAGGAACTGCAGATGATGGAGAATCTGAGATAACAAGGTATATTTTCTGAAGAAGGGTCTAGGTCCGAAACGTCAGCCTTCCTGCTCCTCTGATGCTGCTCGGCCTGCTGTGTTCATCCAGCTCTACACCTTGTTATTATCGAAGCAGTACGCATATTTTTTGAAGGAAGTAGGCTATTAAGGATCACTGAAAAGCTCAGGGCTCACGTCTACGTACACATTTGCTGCTTCCTCTAAGAAACCCTCTAAACAGATGAGAAAAACTCCAGGATAAGAAGCTTCAGCATTTGTTATTATTACATGTCCCACATGCAGGGAAAGTGTCACATGCAACTATGCCAGTTAAAATAAAAGTCAAGCACAGCAGATGCTGGCGATCTGAAATAGAAACAAAAAGTGCTGGAGAAACTCAGCAGTTCTGGCAGCATCTGAAAAGGGAGCAACAGATTTATCATTTCAAGTTCGACATGACTCTTCTTTTGGGAAACCCAAACCCATACAGTTCTGAAGTTAACGCTGAATATTAACTCAGTCGCTTTTTCTTTCCATTGGAACACACCAGTTGTTCCCACCATCCCCCAAAAGTTGTCGTCATATATAAATTTTCTTTGCCCTGCTACCTTTCTCCACTCAAATTGCATCCAGCTCAAGTCAGGGTCAGCTGCAACCTTCACTCCTGACCATTGGACTTGCCAATTGCTTTTGGAGGTGGGCGTTCCTTCCTACAAAGGGGCAGCAATCTGATCCAGAGACATTTCACACCTCTCTCAGTCATAGAGTCATACAGGATGGAAACAGGTCCCATTGGTCCAAATCATCTGTGCCAACCAGAAATCCCTATCTGACCCAGTTCCATTTGCCAGCATTTGGCCCATATCCGTCTAAACCCTTCCTATTCATATGCCCATCCAGATGCCTTTTAAATGTTGTAATTGTACCAGCCTCCACCACTTCCTCTGGCAGCTCATTCCATATATGTACCACCCTCTGCAAGAAAATAAATTGCCCCTTAGGTCCTTTTTAAATCTTTCCCCTATCTGCTTAAACCTATTCCCTCTAGATTTGGACTCCCCTACCCTAGGAAATGACCTTGGCTATTCACCCTATCTATGCCCCGCGTGATTTAATAAACCTCGATAAGGTCACCCCTCAGCCTCCGATGCTCCAGGGACAAAAGCCCCATTCTATTCAGCCTCTTCCTGTACCTCAAACCCTCCAGTCCTGGCAATGTACTTAAAGTTTTTTCTGCACCACTCTCAAGTTAACAACATCCTTCAGATAGAAGGGCGATTAGAATTGGAAGGAGTATTCCATAAGTAGCCTTACCAACGTCTTGTACAGCTGCAAAATGATGTCCCAATTCCTATACTCAATATCCTACTCAATGAAGGCAAGCATGCCAAACACCTGTTTAACCACCCTGTAAAGCTTCGGCTTCAGTTTCAAGGAACTATGCACCTGTACGCTAAATGTTTAAGAGTTACAGCAAAGCCGGCTGTGCACACTGCATTTGCAGAGTATGTGCTGGTCCAAGCCACCTCTGACACCTCCAGCCCTGTGTGTGAAAGAAGTATTTCAGCAGGTCTTAACTACTTGCAGAGAATTAGGGGGCTTTCCTGAGTTTGGAAGGAACTTAAAATTAACTCTGTTTTTCTCTCTCCACAGATGATGGGTTTCTGCAACGTTTCCCATTTTTATTTCAGACTTTCAGCATCCGCAGTATTTGTATTTGATCTGCCTGGTGACATTGATTCAGGGATAAAATTTAAAAGCAATGGCATGGGATCTTTTATTTCCAGCAGATAAAGTGTTTTGTTTAACACCACTTCTGAAAGACACTTCCAGGAATCCAGCACTGCAAAATCAGCTGTGAATTTTGTCGTTAAGCCATAGAGTATGACTTGAACTTTAAGACATAGAGGCAAGAGTACTACCAACTGAGCCACAGCTGACACTGTGCAGAGCTAAGGGATTAGCTGTCAGCCAACCAGGTGCAGAAACTAACAGATTACTAATGGTAAACAGGGAAGCAAGCTAGCTCCATTAATGGCCCATTTCTCACGCCTGTATTATGCCCATGGGAACACTCCCAGCGGTCGCACTTTTAGACCACTATTGGAATTACTTTCAAAATGCATTGAGCAAAATGTCTCCCCACTTCAAGAAAAGTAACATTTATCGCTGAACATTTTTTGCAGCTTTTTTTTTCCATTACAAACACTTATCGTGGTAAGCCAGTAACTGTGCTTTGGATTGCTGAGTGCTGGAATTTTGTAATGTAAATCTTGTCAGTGTTATTTGATCACTGCATTTCATGGAAAATACAGCTTTGCAAAATGAGCCTTTGAAAAGTTATGGTTGTAGCAAATAATTTATATGTATTTGTGAAGCTCGACATCCAGAACACATGCTACATTAATTTGAAATTGAAGTCAAGGTCTCCAGAATGAGAGAAGGCTGCAGCTCTTCAGCAACTAAGCTTAGGATTAATGCTAAAACCAAGGGTCATGTATAACCTTTGCATGATAAATAAAGACTGCCTTGTGTCTCAGTGAATAAGTGCACTACCTCACATCTTGAGATATACTGACTTGAGGAAAATTAATTTTGTTCTTTCATGGAAGTTGCTGGTAAAACTAATCATTTGTCATGCATTCCTAACTGCCCTTAAGAAGGTGGTGATGAGCTGCCTTCTTGAATCACAGCCATCCAACTGGGGTCAGTACACCCCTTGTGCTGTTAGGAACAGAGTTCCAGGGATTTGACCCAATGACACTAAGGAACAGCATTATATTTTCAAATTGAGATGACATTTGGTTTGGCGGGGAACTTACCCATACATCCTTTGTCTTTCAAGTCAGTTGAGATCATGGATTTGGAAGGTGCTGTCAAAGAGCTTTGGTGAACTGTTGCAGTGCATCTTGCAGATGGTACACTCTGCTGCCAATGTGCACCAGTGGTGACAGGAAATGTGTAACTTTGTGGATTAGCTGCCAAGCAACCGGGTTGCATTTTTCTTTCTGGAATGTTGCGTTTCTTGCATTATTGGGTTATCCAGGCAAATGTATATGATTTCATCACTTTTAGGGAGTTGGGAGGTGAGTTGTCCCTGCAGAATTCCCAGAATCGGACCTGCTTTCGTTGCCATAGTATTTACTTGGCTGGCCAATGTCAACCCAGAAGATGTTGATGGTGGGACGATTCACCGATGGTAACGGCATCGAATGTTAAAGGCCAATGGTTTGGTTCTGTCTTGCTGGAAATGGTTGCATGGCATTTGTGTGGCATGAGTGTTAATAATCCTAAATTCAATCTTCCAGCCTTGCTGGACAAATTGATCTCAGACAGGAATTAGCAGTGTAAGTGGTACTCAATGCTGCTGACTGTAAAGGAAAAATCCAGGCCTGTTAGGCATCTTTTAGTTCACCTTGGGGTAGAGTTCTATAGGCTTTCCAATGCCTTACCCTCATGATCATCTCACTTACTTGTGTTAGTAAGCGTTGTTAGCCTAAGTGAGACCAATCCCTTACGCCCACGTAAATTAACTTTGCAGAACTCGTCACTGAGTACGTACCAGTAATGTCACTGGCTCTATGCAAATAACCAAACTGATGTTTTCCTCCTTTCTTTGCCTTGAGAAATTCAAAGGCTGTTTACAAATCTGTTTGCAATGTAACTTGTGATCCTCTGGAACTGTATGCCTCAGCAACACAAAACAGTACCTAAAAGTGTTTAACCAGTGTTTGTAATTATTTCATTCTCTTTAAGTGACTGTGCTGGTTTAGTTTGTGGCAATGCTGTTAATCCCTGATTGACTGATGGGTCTCAACATTAGGAATGTTCAGATGGTTTGGAGAGGCCAGAAAGGTCTGGAAGAATAACTCACTTTGAGAAAGTAAGAACTGCAGATGCTGGAGTCAGAGATAGCGTAGTGTGGGGCTGGAGGAAATTCTGAAGGGCCCCGATCCGAATGTCTGCTTTCCTGCTCCTCTTGATGCTGCTCAACCTGCTGTGTTCTTCCAGCTCCACACTGTGTTACCTCTGGAAGAATGATGCAGTCACACTGCACAAGGAGCCTTTCCTAAAAAACAGTAAACTTGAAGAGGACTAATTTGAGATGTTAGAGAAGCTCAGCAGTTCTGGCAGCATCTGTGAAGGAAAAAACGGAGTTAACGTTTTGGGATAACAAAATGTGGAGCTGGATGCACACAGCAGGCCAAGCAGCATCTTAAGAGTACAACCCTTCCTCAGAATTGAAGGGTCACCGGACCGGAAATGTTAACTCTGTTATTTCCTTCACAGATGCTGCCAGCCTTGCTGAGCTTCTCCAGCAACTTTGCTTTTGTTCCTGATACACAGCATCCGCAGTTCTTCCGGTTTTAATTTGAGGTGTTGCAGCTTGTGGCCAGATCTTGGAGCGTGGGACTAAATTGGACAGCTCTTTCAAAAGGGCCGGCACACATGGTAAGGGTAGCAAATAAGGTGGGCAGGCAGCGTGTGGCGTGAAGGAGGATATTGCACAGGTATTGCAGGGTGAGTTTTGTGCTTTGTTACTGGAACAATACTGGCAGATGTGTATAGAGATACAGGTGTAAAGCAGAGTGAAGGTCAACGATCCGTCACTAAAAGTAACTAGATTTGATCTGTTTTTTTACCTCTCCTGTCATACTTGTTGCTGTCTTTCACCTTGGTAGCAGCAGTACATAACTTCCCAAAGTAAGACATTCCCATGGCTTTGGAAGATTAGATCTTTCATGCTCTCATCTCCCGTTTGAGTGGCAGTTGCCAGAATCGATGTAAGCAGACACCGCCAGTGTTCATCCATGCAACTAAATGCTCTGTAGTTTATTGCTGCCTCACAGGGCGTAGGACACTAGTGGGGCTTCCTTATAATTTTGTTTTGCCCCGCAGGCGAACAGGTTCTGGCTGTGCTCTCGCGAAACGGTGACGGAAGCCATGCTGAGAATAAATGCCTGCTGCTCAGACCTCTGATGGAGGCAGCCGTAAAGACAAGGGCACTCCTGCCCTTCAACCATTGTCACTTTTCACAGCCTTTTTTTAAAGGAACAGGCTCCAAACTGTTGGGCTGCACAGACGGTGCTGAAAGAGACAGGAAATGAAATGTACGAGATATTCTCCTTAGGATGTGCACGCATGTGAATCTGTGTGTGTGTGTGTGTAACTCCAAGGCATTTTCACATAAGCATTTTGAATAATTCTTTCAAAGAGATTTCAAGACGTGACCTCTGTCTCCCACAGCCGTTGTCCTCCCTGCTGCAAACAGCACACTACAGAGCACCGGGTATTGCACGTTTGTCCTAAGCCATTAGGCAGGAATGTTGCACGCAGATGGTGTGTGCTGGATATTTATAACAGCAGAGGGTACATCACGTCAAAACAACAATGTAAAAAAACTCATTTCATTATCTTCGATTCTCCAGCATCTGCAGTTCCCATTATCAATGTAAAAAAAAGGTTGAGCAATGTGTGTGCTAGAGTTTGTGATAGCACCAGGGAAGGGACCTTGTGAACCCTTGAATAAAACCAATTGAAATAATAGTGCATAGACTACTCACTATTTAATACATCACCATGTAATGGTGAGAGTCTTACTTCTATGATCCTGAACCACTAAGAAGGCATTGCCAAATCTTACCATGTCCAAAATGTTTTATTTGTTCATAGGATGTGGGCATCAATGGTTAGCACAGCATTTATTGCCTGTTCCTAATTGCCCAGAAGAGTCAATCACATTGTTATGGGTCTATAGTTAGATATAAGGCCTATATCCGCAGAATATCTCCAGCTCAATGGAAATAGGGTTGAAAGATGGCACAATGGCTCAGCACCAGTCAGGCAGTACAGTGGATCCATGGTAAGCTCTGCTGCCTCACAGCACTAGAGCCTGGGGTGACTGCCTGTGTGGAGTTTGCACATTCTCCCCATGTCTCTGTGTTTCTGCCAGGTGCTCCAGTTTGCTCCCACAGTGCAAAGATGTGCGGGTTGGGTGGATTGGCCGCATTAAATTGCCCCATAGTGTCTAGGTGTGTTAGGCATGGGAAGTGCGGGTTTATAGGGATAAGGTAGGAGGCTGGGGTTGGGTCTGGGTAGGATGCTGTTTGGAGAGTCAGTGCAAAACCAAAGGGCCAAAAAGCCTATTTCTGCACAGTAGGAATTCTATGATTTGAATGATGTGGAGGTGCTGGTGTTGGATTGGGGTGGACAAAGTCAGGAGTCACATGATACCAGGCTATAGTCCAATGGGTTTATTTGAAATCATAGGTTTTCAGAGCACTTTCAGTGGTTCAAAAGCTTGAGATTTCAAATAAACCTGTTGGACTATAACCTGGGGTCATGTGGTTTCTGACCATGATTTTAAGGCCATGGAGAGGATTAAGAAAGTAAGGGATGCCATGTTGACACGGCTTCCCACTGCATTTCCCCTCCCCACTCCCTGCCAGCCTGATTTGTTTCCTGGAGGAGGGAAAACTTACGGTTCATAGAACATAGAACATGGAGCATTACAGCACAGTACAGGCCCTTCGGCCCTCAATGTTTTGCCGACCTGTCTTACCGATCTCAAGCCCATCTAACCTACACTATTCCATGTGCGTCCATATGCTTGTCCAATGCTGACTTAAATGTACTTAAAGTTGGCAAATCTGCTACCGTTGCAGGCAAAGCGTTCCATTCCCTGACTACTCTCTGAGTAAAGAAACTACCTCTGACATCTGTCCTATATCTTTCACCCCTCAATTTAAAGCTATGCCCCCTCGTGCTCGCCGTCACCATCCTAGGAAAAAGGCTCTCTCTATCCACCCTATTTAACCCTCTGATTATCTTATATGTCTCAATTAAATCATCTCTCAACCTTCTCTCTAATGATTCAGCTGCCTGCTCAGCATAAAGTCCCTATTGTGGACTTCTTTTCAGGCTCACTGGCAGTAACAGAGGAGCACCCCTGTCCCTTTCTTCCATCACACCCTCCCCCAGTCCCACCGTCACACCCTGAGCTCTTGAGAAGACCTTCAGCTCACAAGGACCACTCCCTGATACAGCCTATGGGATTATCAGAACTGCAGTCACAATGAACCATTGACAGGAGTGGCCACACCCACCACAAACCCCCTCCCCTGGGCGTGGTCCAGCAATCTCCCAGGAGGGGTTTGCCCTTCCATCCACAAGGCCCACACCTTTCCAGCTCTTCATCATCCAATTGATATTCTGGCTCTGAGGACCACTCCATGTTGAGGTTCCCTTGGGGTTTCTTGCCTGTTACAGCAGTGCCAACACCTCCCACTGGACCTGCAGAGAGTCTCAAGTTGCCTGCCTGTGATTGGCCTGTCTGCATTGATAGCCTTTTGGTTCTTCCTAGGTTATTGCAAAAGCAGGCTGAGCAAGTCTGGTCAAGATCCTAAAGGCAGCAAGACAATGCTGCTCAAAGTGCCCATGACATTCACAAAGTGCTTGTTTGACAGCACGTTTTACACACTCCTTTCAAGAACAATTTGTAAATGTTCTGGCCATTGCATTGATGATCTGCATTGGGATTATCAGTCACTGAGCTCTAATATGAGGCTTTATGGTGGTTAAGCAGTGCACAGCGTGCTCTGCAGGATGAAGCTGTGCAGCTGGACATACCGGTTGGGGAGAAGGAATTTTAGAGGCTCTCCAACTGTAACCAGATAAACGCTGTCGTTCATTTGGATTTGTATGGTTCAATGTACGGTTTTGATTCCCTCACACAAGGAGTGCAAGTGCATTGAAGATAAATCAGAGAAAGTTGACTAGATTGATACCTGAAGTAAGTCATTTGCCTCATGAAGATAGTTTGGACAGGCTGGGCTTGTTTCTACTGGAGTTTAGAAGAGTGAAAGTGATTTAAGTGAAGTGTAGAAGATCCTGGGGGGTTAAAATTGTATCAGAGATTTATTTCTGATGAAGGGTCTAGGCCTGAAACATCAGCGTTCCTGCTCCTGTGATGCTGCTGGCCTGTTGTGTTTGTCCAGTTTTACACCTTGTTACCTCTGTAGAAGGTCCTGAATGGCTTTGGCAAAGTGGATGTGGAAAGATTGAAAACAACCAATGCTGGAGTTCAAAGCGGGTCAGAAAACATCCATGGTGAGTGAGCAAGCTAACGTTCAAATCTAGAAGTCTCTTCATCAAAGGTCATCCAAACTCGAAACATTAGCTTGCCCTCTCTCCATGGACACTCTCTGACCCACTGTGATCTCTAGCATTGGTTGTTTTCAGTGCAGTTTCCAGCATCTGCAGTAATTGGTGGAAAATGTGGAAAGGCTGTTTCCTCTTGTGACTGTCCAGAACTAAGGAGCACTGATTTAAAATTAGGGGCCACCCTTTCAGGACAGAGATGTGGAGTTTTTCATTAACTTCTCAGGAGGGCTGTGCAACTTTGGAATCTCTGCCTCAAAAGGCAATGGAGGTGAGGTCGTTAAATATTTTTAAAACAAACTTGGATAGACTCTTGTAAGTTTACCAGGGCTATTGAATTTGAAACACAAATAGTAAAGCCATCTTATTGAATGTCAGATCAGGCTGAAGGGGCCAAATGGTCCATTTGTTCACCTGTTGGAAAGTGCAGTCAAAGGAATCTTGGTGAGCTGCCATCATTCCTGGCAATTAAACCCAGCCCTGATCTATCATTGACTCCGTACTTTTCATGATCAATTCCAATCCAAGATCAAGTCGTTTCCACTGGGAATCAGGACTGGACCCAATGCCTTCAAGGGAAATTAAATGAAGGCTAGAGGGAGAAAAAAAACAATGAGAGGTTTAAAGTGCTCTATTCTGCTTGTGGCCCACTATGTAACCCACTTGCAGCTAATGGATTATCAAACCAGATCCCTATGGAATATTCGCCACTTTCAAGGACTAATCTGTGGTATCCTTTATTTGAATTTTTAGTGCACAAATTACTATTAATGAACCCTCCAATGATGGTTATAGCATTGAATGCACTTATTCTCATTGAAAAATATGAATTGCTCACAAATCATTTTCATTTACATGCATTGCCTAGTTTATCAAGTAATTTTAAATAATCAAATTTAGAGACTAATTCTGGAATATAGAAATCTAGTATCTAATTACGTCCTGAACTGAACAGCAATTATAATGCTGACCCCTAAGGCTAAAGGCAACATGACCAGAAAATGGTATGTATCCCCTGACATTACTGGTACCTCTGCTTTTTATAAAGTTGATTCTAATATCTATGAAGAACAGATCAATACCTGGAATTCTTCTTGGTCCTAGGAACTTAAGGTGACATGATGCATAACAAAGAGGAGCTGTTCTGTAACAAGTACATGGTCACTAATCACAACACTTAAGATAACATGCCCATTCCATTGTTAGACATCCAGAATTTACAGGAATTACCATATTGTTTTACAGAGGCAAATCTTATTGCCTACGTTCCCAAAGCATTGACTCAATGTTTGAAGTTTATTTCTTAATTGATGCAAACAAACCTTTGCCTCCATGACTGAAAACTGTAGCAATTACATCTGCATTGCGAATGATTTACGCAATATGTTCTATCAATCGTATATTATTTTCTGCCTGCTACATTTCCTCCAAGTCATTCTTTGACACGATGTGGTTCTAGCTGGGTCACCCATAATAAACAGGAATGTACCGTACTAATAGACATTTGTACTCCATTATATCTCCAGGGCTACAGTAATGGCACATTTAAATACTGTGTTCATGCAAAGCAGACAGTGTTAAAGCAACTAATTTAATCTTTAACCTTTATTCTAGTCCAAGGAAACTCACCTCTCCCTGAGTTGTCAGGTTTTGTTTGTTTTCAGCTCATGAATAAAATAATATTCATTATTCAGTAATAAGCATTAGGACCAAGTCATGGGTAACAAAAATAGCCTTATTGTAATATGAATTTTTACTTCATCCATATCATATTATTAATCTAAACTTAATCCACGTTTTATTGTAAAATTAATACTAAAACTACCAAAGTGTACAGCACATTATTGAATTTGGAAAGGTAAATGTTAATTATGTTCATGCCATCCTTAATTTTCTCATTCTTTCATCTTTCCCAAGCCAGCTCCATTCGTCTTTTATTCATTCAACTTTGGTGTTATTTCCAAGTCTATCCTCATTATTCTTTTCTAACCTCATTCTCTTTGTATTATTCCACAAAATTGTACAATGGCACTATCAGTGTGCAAACATTTAACATGGTGTGCTTTAAATTCACAATCCTGTTCTCAGTCCTTTAACTGTGGTAGTAAACCGTCAGAATGGGTTGGATTAACACCCCCACCCAAATAGTGCAGACAGAAATTTCACACAAAGGTGGTAAGTGTTGGGAGATATTATCATTTGGGTATTACATTTGTTAATTGAATCCTCCCCAACCTAGCCTTCCTTCTCACCTTCCTTGCTGAACACTGAATCTAGTTTTGATTAGTTTGATTGAAAACTAATTCAAAGACTAAATTGAGATAATTTTCCAAATCAAAACCAGAAAGTAAATGAACAAATTAATGAAATGGGACTACCCTGACAGTTTTGGGATGAATGCATGGGTTGATTTGCTCAAAGGGTTTATAGGGAGTTAAAAGAAAACCTAGTTAGGAATAAGGTGCACAAGGTCGAAAACACGTATAGATAGAGGCCATTAAATATTTATTTTGAACAGCATCTTAGGTCTTGAGTTACTGGCTATGAGAACATATCGTGGATAGAAAAGATCCAATGATGCAGGATGTAAGCAATGAAAACAAAAAAATCTTCCATCTGAAAAGTGCCTTTAATGTAGTAATGCATCATGAGGAGTTTCCTAGAATATTCAAACCTAATTCAATAATGAACCATATAAGGAGTCATTAAGTCAGATGACTGAAAGGTTGATCAAATGGTTAGATTTTAAGGACCATCTTAAAGGTGGAAAGATAAGCAGAAAGATTTCGGAAGAGAATTCCTGAGTTTAGGGTTCAGGCATTCGAAACCGCAGTCACCTATACTAGAATGATTAACATTGAAAATGCACATCTCATTGCAGATTTTCTATTTCATTCTCTCTCATATATTTATGTAGATTCCTCTTGAAAGCCTCTGAATGATTTGTCTCACCTAATTCTTACAGTAGTGAGTTCCCCTATCCAATTTGACATTACTTAAAAGCAAAACATTGCAATTGTTGGATATCTGACGAAATAACTGTACAGAGGCCAATATCAATCACACGTTATTTACTTGTTTGCGGTATATGGGCTGTCACCAGCCAGCTGAAAGCCAATCCTTAGACTGAGGAGACCTTCTGAATCTCCTGTTTAAATCTGTCAGCCTGAGATCCCGACCGGCCCAGGTTAACAGACCCAATCAAGAATCTCATAGGCAATGAGATCTACATGGCCATGGTTCCAATCACTACAACTGGCAATAAAATTAAAATACCGGAACTACTGTCAGCCAATCTGACACTTTCTAGGGAAAGTGAAACACTTTAATATTCCAGAATGATGACCTTTCATCAGGAGAAGTTATTTGACTCTTTATAAGCAAGAAAAAAAGAATAGGGCTTGGGAGCATGAAGAACAAAATCTGTGATGGGGGGGAGGACAGGATTAAGTAACAGTGATGCAAGAAGCAAAGGAGGTGTTTTTGGGACTTCCTCCTGATGTTAGCGTTTACAGAATATCTACCTGGAAATGAGAATGACAATATAGGATGTAATGTTAGAAATGGCAGGATATATAGACAGATCTACACATGGAGCTGAATCCTGGACTTGTTTAAAATCTGTATGTCATCATCTAGATTCATAGAATCCTGGCAAGAGGCCATTTGGCCCATCAGGTCTGCACCAGCCCATGGAATATCCCTGCATTTATCATGGCTAATCCACCTAGCCTGCGCATCCCTGGACACAACAGGACAGCCTGTACATTTTTCGACCATGGGAGGAAACTGGAGCATCCAGCAGATACCCACACAGACACTGGGAGAATGTGCAAACTCCACACAGACAGTCACTGAGGCTGGAATCAAACCTGGGTCCCTGGTGCTGTGAAGCTGCAGTGCTAACCACTGAGACACCATGCCACCCATTGCTATGGGCATTACTACCTTTCATGTGGTAGCTGACCACAGATACAAGATTGAAAGCAGGAGCACACTGGCTGGAGAATTCCAATTGCATCCCACTTTTCCATGATAGATTGGATATTGCATCATAATAAATCAAAACAGAGGATGCTGGAGAAATTCAGCAGGTCTGGCAGCCTCTGTGGATAGAGTTTTAAGTTTTGAATTGGGTGTGTTGCATCATTGCAAGCAATGAGAAAAGCACTGGTGGAAAGTGCAAATGGAGTACAAGATTACTTGCCCTGGCTCAGTTCCACCTCGGTCTGTAACAAGAGACTCCACAGAACTCTTTCCTGACTGATAGGCAACTAACAAGTCATTTCTGAATATTCTAAAACAATCACCAAGACCCACAGTTCAAAGAAAATGAATGTCAGGGGAGCATTCCGGAAAACAAACCATCTGCAGGACTCATGAGTTATGTGTGTCCGATGCCAGTGGGCAGTTTATTTTCTGCTTCCTGACAAGAACTACACTCCATTTTTTTCTCTTTTCCTTCCTAGTCCATTCTAAGTTGTCATCATGTACTTTCATCACTGCACTCACACGGTGACTAAAATGCACAGAAAAAGTTATTTCACTCCCCACAGTCACTTAATGAAATTACTCAAAGCAGAAATGCATGTGAAGAAAAAGGTGGCTCATTAAGTCACCAACACAATATGCTGTTATAGCTGGTCAAGGAGATGTTGTAGGTTTTTATTTAGCTCTATCCTTGTTACAATGAGTTTTGCAGTATGCTAAAATGCTTGAAGACCATCTGCAGCACTAAGTAATGTGGCAAGTATTAGGAAGGCATTGTATTAATGTGCAACCTTGTTAATGCATGATTTACAGCTGTTTCATGCCTGAGGGTGGGACTTTTCTATTTTCGGTATTTGGGTTATACTTAAAATGGTTCTCCTACACTCTTTATATATTATTCACATCGCATGCACCATAGAATACCTGTTGAGTTGTCCAGTGTGTCACAGACTTTTGCAAGGTATTCATTTTCTTCTCTCCATTTCTAAATTTCTCAGAATTACCTTGTGATGAGCACTAAGCCACTCAGATCCACATGCTCTAATGGTCAGTCTTTGGTCTGTGGTGTGTTAGTTGATTCCAGTTCGTGTTTAGCAACACAACATTTGGCCTTGGTGGTCCCTGGTCAGAAACAATGAAAACTCTCTTGTTAACTTTACAGGAACCAAAACGAGTGGACATTGGCCATTCAGCACCTTAAACGTATTTCACACCTCAGTTAAGCCATGGCTGATCCACGAAGACATTGAGTGCTTAATGGTCTCAGTTTTAATGCCCCATTCTCAGCGTTTTAATTCTGATCTTAATTCCCAACCCTGCTTCTCCATCAAGGAGAGGCAGGCACAATGAAGTCAGGTTACAATCCCTTGAAGAGCCACATCAAACTTTAAGGGTAAGGAAAACCAAAAGCACGGCAGATGCTGAAAATCAGAAGCAAAAACAGAAATTGCTGGAGAGGCTCAGCAGGCCTGGCAGCATCTGTAGAGAAATGTTAGTTCTGATTTCTCTCCACAGATGCTGCCAGACCTGCTCAGCTTTTCCAACAATCTCTGTTTTTGTTTGATGGTAAGAATTAAGCCCAGGCTCTCCGTCAGTGTGTGACTGGGGCCTTGGGAGCGGTAATGGAATAAAAGTGGGATGTCTCCTAGCAAACGGTGAACATGATAGGAAGTTTGTTGTTGCTTCCCCAGCATCAAATTCCATCCCTTGTTTGACATTCTGTGGGTAAGGGCAAAACAAACAGGTTGTAATGTTTGACATCCAAGATAATGTTTGCAGGTAACAGGATGGGAACCTTCCCATTTGAGACTCCGAGCTAGGGGAGGAAATAACAGAAAATCAGATCACCACCAAAGGAATAGTCCTGGCCATTCATTTCCTATGTTTCCTCCCGCAATATGCCTCAGTGTGAGGGCACACGGCAGGCAAAAGAGTCCAATTTGCTACATGTGATCATGCAGTAAGATGACTACTTATCTGAGATATCAGAGTCTCATGTAACTTCATCCAAGGCATTTTGTGACATCCTTCATCAGAAAAGCTGATGAAGGGTCTAGGCCCGAAATGTCAGCTTTTGTGCTCCTAAGATGCTGCTTGGCCTGCTGTGTTCATCCAGCTCCACACTTTGTTATCTCATATTTGAATTGAATTAGTTTGGAGAACTTGAAAATCAAATTTCACCATCTGCCACGGTGGCATTCATACCCATGTCCCCAGAACATTTATCCGGTGTCCTGGATTGCTAGACCAGTGGCATTACATGACCGCACCAACTCCCATGTCCTCTTCCTTCAGCAGACTCGCCATTAAATTCTCGAATTCTTTCCAGCTAAAGCCCATGGCTCCAGAAAGAATCAGAGCTTTTTAAGACTGAAAAGAATAAATATTTATTTGGTGACGGTAGCAGGGGATGCGGAGCTAGGGTGGGTTAAGCTGAGGTACAGATCAGAAAGGTGAAGCAGCCTTGAGAGGTTGAGTTGCCTCCTCTTGTGCCTATGAGTCCTCCACACAATACATGACAATGTCACCCCACCTAATGTTAATGATAAAGGGCTACAGAGTCATACAGCACAGAAAGAGACCCTTCGGTCCAACTCATCCATACCAACCAAGTTTCCTAAACAGAACTAGTCGCATTTGCCTTCATTTAGTCAACAACCCTCTAAACCTTTCCCATACATGTACTGTCCAAATGTCTTTCAAATGTTATAGTTGTTCCTGCCCCTACCACTTCCTCTGACAGCCCATTCCATATACTCACCACCTTCTGTGTAAAAAAGTTGCCCTTCTCATCTTAAACCTATGCCCTCTAGTTTTGGACACCCCTACCCTCGGAAAAAGACCTTGGATATTCAGCCTATCCATGCCCCACATGATTTTTAAAAATTCTATATCACTGGACTGCTGCGTTGCCCATTGGAACCCCAAACCTTCCTTATACTCCTCTCAATCAAAACCATGTGAAAGAATGGTGGGTTCAGTATTGTGGTTTGTGAGACCTTGCTGTTCCACTGTTAGCTGCTGTGCTTCCCATATGATGGCAATACTTCAAAAGGTATTTCCATTTGTTTTAAAGCAATTCAGGCCAACCAGTGGTCTCACAATTGAACGTGAGGGTTTCACTTTTCTCAGCTGCACAAGGGCCCGATGAAAAGAGATGCTGCCCCTTTAATTAAATTGTGGGCTGACTTTACAAATCAAATGGAGAGAAACATCCTCTAAGGCAAAGTTTCATTCCAGTGTGAGGCAGAGCCTTTCTTGTGGGCTGCCTTGGCAATTAGCTGAATCTCCCCAGCAGCATCACATGTCATGAAATGTTTCATAATCTGAACTAAAGTTTAGGCAGTGTCAAATATCCTATTCCTGTTCAATTTAGCATCACTGGGCACATTCATTTCCAAGGGATCGGACAACTCCCAAGCAGAGCAGACAAGGCTTCAGGCTTTTTAATGTGAATTTCACTGTGAAAGTGTTTTTTCCTTTTCTAGACAGTTACCTTACTGAGCAAGGGGTGGAGGTATTTGATTAATTCCATTGAATTAACAGCACATGGTTAGCCCTGTGGAGAGGGTGCAGTCATGAGTTGGTTATGATTACAGGTTGGAATTGCCTAGAAATGAAAAGATCATAGATCATAGAATACATACGGTGTGGAATCATGCCCTTCGGCTCAACAAGTCCAAACGAGCCCTCAGAGCATCCCATCCAGATCCATCCCCCTACATCCCACACAGACCTATCCCCCTAGTGTCAGCTGCACTAGGCAGTCAGAGTAAGATTCTGTCCACATACAGGGTAAGGGGGCAAATGTCGGGCAATATACCACCAGACTAGATAATAAAATGTGAGGCTGGATGAACACAGCAGGCCAAGCAGCATCTCAGGAGCACAAAAGCTGACGTTTCGGGCCTAGACCCTTCATCAGAGGTTTTTCTGCCCTGTTGTGGCCACTTTCCCTCTGACAAAGAGACAGATGTTAAGAGTAATGAATGTGGGTGGTACCACTGTCACTTTTGACGGAAGTGGGAGTTTACCTGAGTGCGTGAGTAGGGAACACAGATGGCACACAAGGTTCATGGTGTTGGACATTGGACTGGGTGAGAGCAGATGGGGAAGATGTTGCAGGCGTTAGTGAGATTGGTGAGATAGGTGACTTGATGGGTGGTAGATGCAGTGGCAGAGATAGACCCAGTATTCAGTATCATAGAGAAGGTGATGCCACTTGTGCTGGTGGAGTAGAGAAGGTCATTGACCTTCTTCTTACACTGCTGCGTAATCCTTCAGACTGTTGAGTCAGTACTGACCTGGGTGGCAACCTCAGACCAGGCTGGCACGGTCTGATGTCACAGCCTCCTCCGTGGGTCCTGGGGGTAGTAGAGTTCCCACCTGTGCACTACCCCATTCAGCAAATCTCCGCGCCCCTGCCTGCAAAGCCAGGCATCAATTTTCCCTTATCAGCCATAATGGGGCAAACATCAGAAAACAAGCAGGACAGCACTGAACTTGTCCGGACACTCAGTATCCTTATAAAGGTGACACTGGTGCCAGGGAAGCACCAATTCCAGGATATCCCAGCAGTGGTAATATGGGGCTGGGACTGGATATAAAGGACACCATTGGGCAGGGTAGGTACTTAAAAGTGTGAGTTTGTTAAGATGTGGTTAGAAAATTTATTAAAGCGCACAACAAAAAACGCTCACAAAAAATACATAAGATTCAGCCCTAGACCCTTCATCAGAAATGGGCTCCATTTCTGATGAAGGGTCCAGACGCGAAACGTCAGCTTTTGTGCTCCTAAGATTCTGCTTGGCCTGCTGTGTTCATTCGACTCTACACTTTGTTATCCCTAATGGTAAATTCTTTGGCTTTGACTGAAACTGCTTTTCTGAAGGACTGATAGGTGTAAAGCCAATGACCAGTTCCATAAGCCTTTCAGCTAAGTTTGTTTTGGCATTTTCACTATCTAAATGCATGTGTCAGTACCTGCCCTTGAATTCATCAATTGCCTCATCTGGCTGTGGGTGATATGCCATGAACTCAAGCCTGTGTATCCTGAAGTTGACATAAACTTTAAGTTGACCTTCTAAAATTTGTGAAATCTTTTTAGTCATCATCAGAAATAGTAAAGGATTTCCTTTTGTCAAAACTTCAGTTTGACTACCTGTTCTATGTCATTATGTGCTGCTCCATAAAACAAAACTTGAATTTTTCTCTTTAAGCCACTGAAGTTCTGATAGAATGGCAATGGATTGCCTATCCACAGATAGATGCTTTCTTTCCATTTTTTCTTTTGTAGTTTTGTGCTGTTTATAGCTTGCAAGTGAAAATTCACATTACAGGGACCTTAGACATGCAGTCCAAAGTTTGTCTGCCCCTCCAAATACCCATCCATTTATTATGCATTATTTTGCTTTGTTTCCCCTCATTAAATAAAATAACCTCACACTTCTCCAGATTTGCCATTTTCCTGCCAACTCTACCAAACCAGTAATACCTTCCTGCAATTGACAGCCATCCACTTCACTATCAATTGCCCAGCAGCTTTTGAGCCATCTACAAAGTTCCCAATCATACCTCCCACTTGAAATTCTAAATTATTCATTAATACCACAAAGGGCATGGACCTAAAACAAAGCAATGTGAAACACCACTGAAAACCCTTTCATTGCAAGAATAATGTAGGTGGTGTTCCTTCCAATAAAGAAGCAACGATGATTTTTTGTGGAACTGTTTTGGAAAAAGGTGAATTGACCAGCATCTCAACCCAGGTAAGGCCCCTTTAGTATAACAAACTATTATTTTGAGTTTGCTCTCTGTGCTTTGTTCCAAGATCACATTCTCAGATGTGGGCTGTTTTTCAGTGCTGTTAACTGCTATGTTTAATTCAGAACAGTCCTGAACACCTTACAGACAGTCATTTTTCTCTTAAGGTGAAAGAGAGGTGGAGACCTCACTTTGCTTCAACATAGGTTTGTAGCCTTCAGCTATGGATGTAGCACACTGGTTTTGGTTGTACTTGTAACTTCATCTCTGAACACAGACAGATGGATGGCTGACTGTTAAGAGGGAAAAAACTTCCACAACTGTCACTTTTGCAGCATCTAGTATCCACTTGTCACCATTAACTAGCTCACCCACGTTCTATCACCATGGTGTAGTTTTTTTTACATATACGTTAACCTACCTAACATAAACTTCAAGATATTTGTGCAGCAATGAGCACCAAACTCCCTGTGGCATATGGTGTAACAACAATTCTATCTGTTTGTATGGCACTACCATATCATAGGCTTAGTCTGTGTTCTAGAACGTAGAACATAGAACAGTGCAGCACACTGCAGGCCTTTCAGCCCACAATGTGGTGCCGACCTATTATCCTGCTCTAAGACGAACTATCCTGCCTTACCTTCATTTTACTATCATCCATGTGCCTATCTAAGAGTCGCTTGAATGTCCCTAATGTACCTGACGATATTTGCTGTTTTAAATATTCTATATTTACTAATACTACCATACATTACATGTTCATAGCTGATTGATTAAACTGACTCCATCACACAGAGTGAAGATGAGTTGGTACCTTTGAGTACTGATGTCATGTACAAGCTAAAGGTACAAGCCTGTCTGGTCTGTTGTTGATGCTATATTACCAGACAGGGCAAATACAGCAGATGCCGGAAATCTGAAATAACTGCACATGATAACCCACAGTCTACAGGCCAGCAGCATCTGCAGAGCGAGAAAGATTCAGGGATGAAATGTCATCTTCCTGAATCATGAGCTTTGTTTCTTTGATACAACTTGATATGCTGAGTGCCTCCCCAACATTTTTGATTTTTATTTTTAGAAAGACAGTTTAGGTGAAAACAGTTCCACAGGATTTGGTGTGGGCAGTGGAGAGTGAAGAAGAATTGACGTAGTATTAGTTGTTAAGGGAGTGAGAATATGTAATCATTGTTTTATCAGTGTGGGATGGTTTGCTGGCTGCCACACATATTTGATTTGTAATAAAGAGTGCTTCTTTCAGTCTGATTGCCAGCAAGGCTTCAGTTACAATAATGTTAGAATTCACCGTGAGCAGTATGTGGAGTGTAAATACAGATAGTGTGAGTACTTTCAGGAGTTCTGTGGGAAAGATGCTCCCCACCATTGGAAATAACCAACACTATGCGGTGTGAAATGACAACTATCTTCATTTTCCTGGGACAGCTTTAACATGCTAAAATGTCCCAGGTGCTTCTCAGAAGGCCTATTGAAGAAGATTTCAATCTGAATCACACATGAAGATATCAAGACAGGCAGCCAACAGTTCTATCAAAGAGAAAGGTTTTAAAAAGAGTGTGAGGTCGAGAGGCAGGGTGGTTTTGGGTGGGAATTCCAGAATTTAAGCCTAGGCAGCAGATTTCAGGCTTTGCCTGTGCTGTTGCTGTTGAAATAAAGATGCCACTAAGATTTGAGGAATTGTAGGGGTCTCAAAGTGTTATAAAATGTTAAAGAAACTGGGAGTGATGAGGCAGTGGTGCGCTTTGAAAACTCAGAGGAAAACTTTGAAGTTGAACAATTGCCAGATTGCAAGTCAATGCAGTTCAGTAAAACTGAAGGGTTGATGGGCAAAGGCCATTTGGGAAGGAAGCCTGCTGCCCTTAATTGGGCAGGTCTACATTTGAATCCAATGCAACTGATATGGCCCAAGGACAATTAAAGATGGGGAAGAAATGTCAGCCTTGCAGTGACATATATCTCATGAAATAATGTATTTGATAAAAGTACTGTGGTGCAAGATAGGATGCACATTTGAATCAGCTTACTTTTATGGAAGGTGAGGGATTGGCTAGCAGTGCTTTCAAACAGTCAAGCCCAGAAGGAGCAAAAGCATGGATGAGGATTTCAGCAGCAGATGAGCTCTGGCAATGGAAGAATCAAGCAATTTTATAGAGGTGGAAGTAGGGAGTTCTACTGGTAGCATAGCTATGTAGAGGATGCAGAAGAGATTTACCAGGAGGTGGTCTAGCTGGAGAATTTTTCAGTTATGCAGGAAGATTGGACAGACTAGAGTTGTCTACCATAGAGCAAAGGAGACTAAGGGGGGACATGATTAGGATGTATATAACTTTGGCGGCTATTGATGGGAAGAAGTGTTTCCCTTTGGTGGAAGGATCAATGATCAGCGGGGGAAAGATCAATTTTTGGAGGTTTAGAGGGGCTGCGAGGGGAAAATGTTTTTACTCAGTGGGTGCTGGAAATCTGGAACTCACTGCCTGTATGGGTGACACTGGAAGAAAGCCTCATAACATTTAAGAAGAATTTAGATGTCCACTTGAAATGCCGAGGCATAAATGGCTATGAGTCATGTGCTGGAAAATGGGATAAGTATAGGTAGGCGGTTGGTTTTGGATTGGTGTGGACATGATGGGCTGAAGGGCCTTTGTCAGTGCTGTAGATCTCTATGCTTCCATGTGGTTGGAATCTCAGATCAGTTAAAAAAAAACCACATTGAAGTGCAGTGGCATGTAGATAAACTCAGTGGCCTGGTGTGACCATAGTTCTTTGAAAGTTGCATCACATGCAGACAGGGTGGTTAAGGAGTTGTTCAGCATGCTTGCCTTCACTGCACAGACCATTCACTGGAGTGTAGGAAGTTCAGGGATGACCTTATAGAGGTGTGTAAAATCGCAAGGGGCGTAGATAAGGAGAATAGCAAAGGTCTGTTCTCCAGGACAGGGGAGTTCAAAACTAGGGGACATATTTTTAAGGCAAGAGGAAAGTGAACTGAGGAGCCACGTTTTCACACAGAGGGTGCTTCATGTTTGGAATAACTGCCAGAGGAAGAAGTAAATGCAAGCACAATTGCAACATTTAAAAGACATTTGGATAGGTACACAAATAGGAAAGGTTTAGAGAGATATGGGCCAAACTCAGGCAAGTGGAGCTAGTTGAGTTCGGCAACATTGTTAGCATGGACGAGTTGGGCCAAAGGGTCTGTTTCCATGCTGTATGGCCCTATGACTCTAACCTCAGGCTAATGTTCCAGGGCTAGGTTTTAAATCACACCTTGGCAGATGGTGAAATTTGAATTCAATAATTAAAAACTAAACGTTGTAACAGATGTCAATTGTTGTTTTACAAAAGCCCATCTGCTTCACTAATGTCCTTTTAAGGAAGGATATCTGCCATCCTTAATTGGTCTGGTCTATACGTGACCCCAGACCCACACTTATGCAGCTGGCTCTTAACCTGAAATGGGCAACAAATAAAAACTGAAAGAACTGCAGAAGCTGTAAATCAGGAGCAAAAACCAAAGTTGCTGGAAAAGGTCAGCAGGTCCAGCAGAATGTGTGGAGGCAAATCCGAGTTAGTGTTTTATCTCGAGTTCTGATGAGGGGTCACTCGACCCGAAATGTTACCTTTAATGGGCAACAAATGCTGGCCTTGCTAGCGTCACCTACATCCCATGAATAATTTATTTTTTAAATAGTTTCCATCACCCTCTGCAACCTACAAAAAGCAGTATAATGCCTTGAGAAAAAGGACAACATGCATAATCGCTAAATAAAAAGATGCATTTTGATGGAGCTTTCCACCATGTAGCATTAGGACAATTCGCAGGCAATACCAAAGTAAAGGGGAAACAACCTTTATATGCTGCTTGAGGTAAGAATTACATTGACAACCAATGTAAGTTTGTCAGTCAGGCTCACAGTGTTCCGCACTTACATGCACCGGAAGCTACATATTTTAATAAACAGGGCTCTGTTCTTTGCAGACAGAACAAACATGTACACACATTGCGCCTGTTTCAACTCAACACCATAAGTGACAGCCATTCTCTGGTTCGTTTCTCAGGGCCATATCTTGATCAATGAAAGGGGAAACCAGTTTTCTATTTGTTTCTAACTCGCGTTCTCAAATTTTCTGGCTGCCCCATTAGCCTCGCAAAGTTTTTGCATCAATATCTACCTCTCAAAAAGAAACAAAACAATTCACAAAATGTTACATCTGCTTGTCGCCCTCGTATACGGAGATACTTGGGATGAAATATGTGGACGACATTCACAACCAGAAAAGCACAATATATCTTCATTTGCTTACACGTTTACAACCACAGAAGTACTTTCCTGCAGTGATTGCAAGTGTTACGTAATAGCTAGCCTTTAAAGCAAGATAAAAGTTTGCGTTTAATAATGAGTTAGGCCCAGCACTATGCTCACTTTGGAGAATATTTCTGGTATTACTCTTTTATTTCTGGCTATCTTCTCCTGCCCACCCTCATTCTGCAAATTTTCATTTTTCACCTTTTACAACTGCATAAGGATCTCTATTAGGCCAGCATCTGTGTTCCACATCTATAGATGATCACCGCTGGACACTGAGAGTAATCATGCCACCCTCCACTGGAAAGGCCAATGCTAACGTATTAGCTTAAGATCTTGCTGTGTTTTCTGACTCAATCTAGTCACTGAAAGAAACTATAGAATGACTGGAGGAAGCCAAAAGTGAGAATGATGACCATCAGTGCTGTACAATCACTACACATGAAATACTATGACTTGGGTTTCGCTCAACATTTCTCCATATGCCACAGGCACTGTATCAGGCATCCTGTCACAGCAAAACAGCTTCCTCAGAAGATTTCAGGAAAAATCAAAGGGCGCACTATTCACTTGCACACACATATGGTTGCTTACAGAGTGGTTTCAAAGGATATGTCTACTTTTCAAGTTTAATTTCTCAATGATGCTAAACTCTCAGTGCAAATCCAGATACAAACCCAATCATACTGTTTCTTTTTTTTTCAGTTTAACACCACAATAAGTGTGGTTTTCAGATACCGATAATCTACACAGGGGATTTGTAGTGTTCAATTACCCTGTGTTTGATTTTGTGAGTTTGTTATTATTGATACTCACTGTGATTGATTGGTTATGACTGGGTGTGGGCTCAAAGGAAAGTAAATAAAAGCTCGAAGAGGAGCTGGAAGCGACAGCTGAAACATAGAGCAGATAGTTTTGATAAGTGGTAGCAGATTGAAAACAGAGATGAGGAGAAATTACTTCTGTCCAAAGATCATGAATCTGTGGAATTTATTACTCCATGGTGTGGTGAATGTCAGGGCACTGAATGAACGTAAGGAGGAGGTTGACAATTTTTAATTGGCACTGAGCCGAAGAATTGTAGAAAGCAGGCAGAAAAGTGAAGTTGTGGCTGAGATGAGGTCACCCATGATTGTATTGTATGGCAGTGCAGGCTCAAGGAGTTGATTTGCCTTCTCCTCCTAATTCTTATTCTTACATGCTTATGCTTTTATTTTAAAGTACTGTGATTAAAACCTGTTGCACACTTAGAAACTATTGCCACCTCTGTATACACCGAAGATGTGAAAGGTGTAACAGAGATGAGTTGAATTCTCCCTGTCATTCATACTTGTTAATGGAAACTCAGTCCACCTAACCACCGTACATACATAAAAATGACTCCTTACAGGCCACCTCAAGACCCAAGTAGACAACATCTAAGAACTAAGGGGCACTGTTTCAAAATACGTAGAATCTCATTTAAGATGGAGATGTGAAGGAATTTCTTCTTTCATAAGACCAGTATTGTTTGGAATTCTCTTACGCAGCAAGCATTGGAGACTGAGTCAATGAATAGATTCAAGGCTAAATCAGGCAGATTGCTGATTCCTGACAAGAGAGTCAAGGGTTATGGAAGACAAACAGGACAGTGGAGCACTCTTGAGCCCTAATCCTTTTTTTTAATATTTGTAGAATCCCTGTAGCATGGAAGCAGGCCAAACAGCCCAACAAGTCCACACCAACTCTCTGAAGAACATCACACCCAGACTCACTGCTATATCCTACTCCTGTAACCCTGCATTTCCTAGAGCTAATCCACCTATTTTACGCCTTGCTGGACACTATGGCATAATTTAGCACGGCTAGTCCACCAAGCTTGAACTTCTTTGGATGTGGGAGGAAACCAGAGCAGACCCGCACATACACGGGCAAAACGTACAAATTCCCCACAGTCACCCAAGGGTGGGACTGAACCCAGGTCCCTGGCACTGTTAGGCAGCAGTGCTAACCACCAAGTCACTGTGCCACTCCATGTTGGAAGCAAACAGTAACTCAATGTGAAGCTCAGTCACTAATCTGTGAAAATACCTTGAAAGTTCTGAGAAACAAGTTGCTTCCTCAATCTCTCTGAAAAGGAATAGTTACCAAGAGAGAACACAAAATAGAAAAGGAAAATGAATAGAAAAAAGATGAATCTAACAAATTTCACCTACCTGTTGGAGATGCCTTGTAAGTGCAGCGATGTATCATCAGCTGTCTCTCCCCTTTTCACATATTCCTTAAAATTCACCTGATCAAACTTTACATTGCTTTTTCTGAACTTTCCTTCCTGGTGACAAATTCTATCCAATTGTTTTCCTGTGAAGTGTCCCCGAGATGTTACATTATATTAAATGCACTATACAAGTTGTTTTTATTTCCAGGAGACCTACCATTAGAGCTTGTGAAACAGAAAAAGAAGACCTGCCAAGATTGAAACACCCGAAAGTGAAACAATAATTGTCAGAAGCATGAAGCGACTGCAGCAATATCTGGTAAAGAAAAAGCAGGATAAATCATGAATTGGGCATAAATCCTTTCCTGGAAACATAACTACCTTCTCATTGGGAAGCGAGACAACATTTTCAGTGGGCTAAGTCACATAATTAACTCTTTGAGGCAGTGCAGAAATGCTACCAAGTTATGTCTGGGACCAATTCCGGCTCCAGCTGAAATCTTTGCTGGCACCAGCAGGAGTCAAGCAGAGACTGTCAAATTGGCCCCGAGTCAGTAACATACATTCCCCCAGGAGCGAGACTTGTTCCTTAATTCTGACTTGAAGCCACACAGAGGGCTTGTGCCAATCCCCTGACACATCTCCTGTTTTCTGATTCAAACAAGCACTGACAGGAGTCCTGCGACTGCTAAATGTGAAAACACAATTGGGTGTAGTCAACAGACATCAATCAGATTCTCAGGTCTAATCAATGCACTCAAAGGGTGGACCACCCATGGCTAAATACCTCAGAGCCAAATGGTAAATATTCCTGGCTCCCAAGCTTTCAATTTACTTCTGAAGCCAAGGGGTGAAGACTGGTTTAATTCTTGGCTGTTGTGGAAGGGGAGTTGGTGTGCAAACTAAACAGCTCTTCCTCTACATGACAGTCAGTCAATGGTCGACTACCTCCATAGTACCTTTATTGTTTTGGATGTGATCTAAAGCGTGAGGCAAAAAGATCAACACTATGTGGCCTAGTAAATGTCGGCCCTCATGCTACTGCTTCCAGCTTGTGACCCAGCATTATTGACAATTAAGCATTTGACTGGATTTTGAAAACTTAATGTCAAAAGAGTATAAATCATTCAGAATATTGGAATGTATAGAAACATAAGATTTAAGCTTGTGATGTGCATTTCATAACCACGTGATGTCCCAAATCATTCTATTGTCATGAAGTAACTTGAAGTGGTGTGTGTGTGTGTGTGTGTGTGTGTGTGTGTGTGTGTGTGTGTGTGTGTGTGTGTGTGTGTGTGTGTGCAATAATCCCTTGGAACAAGGATGATGCCTTGTTCATGGTAAGAATCGACACGGGAATCTTTTAACTGGTGACGTTAATGTGCTGCAGTTGCCACCTGGTTCTGGTTGATCAGGAAACTGTCCAGCTCTTACAGCCTATGATACAAGACCATTCGTGTAGAGCGTGTACCTAACTTTGTCCTGAGGGAATCAATGCTTCCACTGGTCACATGAATGATGGTGCTTATGTCACAAACTAATTGTCAGAGGTCTCTGGGTGTAACAATATCCACTTTATAGTGAAAGAAAAATAAATAAAATACAACAGGAACAATTCTTCAATGTTAAAAATCAATCTACAGCCAATAGGAACAAATTTCAATTATGTAACACGTTCATACTCTCGGGTGTCCTTTTACAATACAATGTACAAGCCATGCTAGAGCTTTAAAATGTACTGGTTAAGCTACTTCTAGAGCATTCAATCCAGTTCTGGTCACCATGCTTGAGAAAGGATGAGAGAGTGTACAGGAGATTTATCAGAATGCTTTTAGGGATACTGTATTTTGGCTGAAAGGGTAGATTGAAGGGACTGGTATTCTCCTTGGAACAGTTGAGATCGATGGAAGAATTGGTAGAAGTATACACAACTGTGACATGTTTAGATAAAGTGAATGAGAAAAACTGTTTCCTTTTGCTGACAGTGCAAGGTCTTGTGTGATGATATGTTCCAAGACAATGATCTGTTCCTCATTCACAAGTTTAGTTGATAAATGAGCCGTGAAGCTGTGGAAGTCAGATCACTGAGCATATTCAAGAAGAAATCTGGTGAATTTTTTGGATATTAAAGGCATCAAAGGCTATGGAGAGAAAGCAGGAATATGGTGTTGAGATACATGATCAGCCATAATCAATGTAATGACTTAGAACTCATTGTGTATGATGGTGGTGGATGTGAAAAAGATGGATGACTTCAAAAGAGAATTCACTGGGCAGTTGAGGGCTGTGGGAGGAATGGGATTAAATGCAATGCTTTACAGAAAGCAAACCTTCTCTCAACAGACTGAATAGCCTCCTTCTATGCTTTTATGATGATATCATCATGATTCTGACATTCAGCCACTGATGTAAGCATGCTGGAAATACAAAGAACTGCAGATGCTGGAGTCAGAGTCAATGCAGTGTGGAGCTGGAGGAAAGCAGCTGGCCAGGCAGCATCAGAGAAATAGGAAAGTTGACGTTTCAGTCAACCCTTCTTCAGAACGCTGGAGATGGAAAGGAGCTGGGAAATAAAGAGAAGGAGAAGCGGTGTGGCTGGGGCTAGTTAGGTGGGATGGTGATAGGTGGATGCAGGCTGGGAATGCTGGAGATAGGTCCTTTGACCTGGCACAATCTATCCATCTTCTTTCCCATCTATGCACTCCACCCTTCCCACCAACCAATCTCTACAATCCCCTACCTTTATCCACCAATCACCATCCCACCTACCTTCCGCAGCCCCAACCCTCTCTCTCTATTTATTTTGGAGCTACCTTCCCCGTCCCTCATTTCTGAAGAAGGGTCCCGACCCGAAACATCAACTTTCCTGTTCCTCTGATGCTACCTGACCAGTTCTGTACCTTCAGCTCCACACTGTGTTGACTCTGATGCAGGCAATCACAATAGTTAATTCTTGAATCATAAATGCAACAAACAACAATAGTTGCTGTTGACTGAATGATAAACATTGGCCAGGACAACTCCTCTGGAGAACCACGTGTTCATTTACATCTGCCTTATCAGAGGGGGCCTTCATTAAGTGTTCATAAAATAGGCCTCCTACAATGCTACTCTAAACAGATCGTGGAGTAGGGCTCCAATCCGCCAACATTTGATTGATGTTGCGGGAGTATTGATATTGCAAGACCATTTCCACAGTGCCAAGCTGTCACACTAACTGCCTTTGAGAGAGTCCTAGAGCTCATGAAGGTCAATTGACATCATAACCCACATGGGTGGCTCTTCAGTGTTGGTTTCATCAGAATGTGTCAATTACTGGTGATTAAAATACACAAGTCAGTTGGCATAGAGGCAAGCGAATTAATAGTTTAGATACAAAATACACAATGAGGAGCCATGGCAAATTACCTGTATCCCACTCATAGCACTGACTTTAATACTTGTCATCACTCATGTTATTAGATGGAAAAGGGCAGGAGAGTGGTGATGCTGATTGGCTGATCTGGGGATGATCTGCATCAGTGCAGTCACTGCTTCCAAAAGGTGGTTTGCAGAGGGGCTGTTTTCAAGTGACAGTTTTACCTCCCTACTTCCTCTACTAACAAAAAAAACAAGCACATGTACTCCATTGTGATGATGGAGGACGATCCAGGGAGCAAGCTGGGAAGGTGGGTGAGGGAAGATCTACCTGGGGTATTTGCAGCAATAAGTAAGGGTAAGTATTTAATAAATTTTCTTAACCAGCTTGATTGGGTATAGAAATATCAGTCAGTGGGGGGTTAAGTGCTGCACTTGTGAGATGTGGGAGAACTGTGATGTTTCCAGTATCTCTTAGGACGACAGCTACAGGAATTGCACCCAATTGCAGCTCCTCACAGACCGCATGGATAGGTTGGAGCCACAGTTGGATGCATTCAGGAGCAGGGTGCTCAGGTTTCCTCCCACAGTCCAAAGATGTGCAGATTTGGTGGATTAGCCATGCTAAATTGCCCGTAGTGTTCAGGGATGTTTATGTTAGGTGGGTTAGAAATGGGAAATTAGGGGAATGGGTCTGGGTGGGATGATGTTCAGAGGGAAGGTGTGGACTTGTTGGGCTGTATGGACTGTTTCCACACTGCAGGGATTTTATGATTCTGAGAGTGTGGGGGAAAGTGTCATAGACAGTAGTTTTTGAGACATGGTAACACCCAAGGTGCAAGCAGATAGATGGATGACCACTAGAAGGGGCAGGCAGCACTAGCAGGAATCCCCTGTGGTTGTCCCCCGCTTTAACAAGTATACCATTTAGATACTGTAGGGTGTGATTGACCCATCGGGGATAACAGCAACAGCAGCCAGATTGGTAACACCATGGCTAGCTCCCTTCTTAAGAAGGGAAGGACAAAGATCACTAGAGCAATAGTTGTAGGACACTCTATCTAGTTAGGGGTACAAATAGGCACTTCTGTGGTAAAAGAGACTCCAGGATGGTGTGTTGCCTCTGTGGTGTCAGGGTCCAGGATGCCTTTGAATGGACAGAAAGCACTCTGAACGGAGAGGATGAACAGCCAGAGGTTGTGGTACATATCAGTACTAACGACATGGGTAGGATCAGTGACAAGGCCCTGCAGCAATGGTTCAGAGAGTTAGGTAGAAAGTTAAAGAACAGGACCTCCAAGGTTGTAATCTCGGAATTATTCCCTGTGCCATGTGCTAATGAGGATAGAAATTGGAGGATAATACAGCTCAACGTGTAGCTATACAGATAGTGTAGGAGGGAGGGTTTCAGATATCTGAACCATTGGAATCTCTTCCAGGGCAGGTGGGACATGTACAAGAAGGATGGATTGCATCTAAACCGGAGAGGCACAAATATTCTGGCTGGGAGATTTGCTGGCGTCTCTCAGGAAGATTTAAACAAGCTTGGCAGGGGGGTGGGAACCAAAGCAAAGGTGAATGGATTGAAAGGGAGATAGAGAATACAGCCATCAAGTCTCAGAGAAGAGCAAGCAGGGTGTGGTTGTGAAATAAAGTGCCCTGGTGGACTGAAGTGCAACTGTTTTAATGTGAGAAACAGATAAGGCAAACAAACTTAGAGCTTGGATTAGTACATGGAACTATGATGTTGTTGCTATGACAGAGACTTGGTTAAGAGAGCGACAGGATTGGCAGCCTAACATTCCAGGATACAGATGTTTCAGGCAGGATAGAGGGGGATATAAAAGGCGTGGGGGAGTTGCACTACTAGTTAAGAAGCACATTACAGCTGTACTTCAGGAGGACTCCTCGGATAGCTCATACAGCGAGGCAATATGGGTAGAGCTCAGGAACAAGAAGGGTGCAATCACAATGTTTGCCGTTTACTACAGGCCTCCCAACAGCGGGCGATAGAAGAACAGATATGTAATCAGATTTTGGCAAGATGTAAAGGTAACAAGGTTGTTGTCGTGGATGATGTTAACTTCCCATATATTGACTGGGACTCACTTAGTACTTGGGGTTCAGATGGAGCAGAGTTTGTAAGGAACATCCAGGAGGGCTTCGTAAAACAGTAAGTAGATAGTCCAGCTAGGAAAGGGGCCATACAGGGCCTAGTATTGGAGAATGAGCCTGACCAGGTGGTCAATGTCTGAGTGGGAGCTGTTCAAGTGTAGTGATCACAATTCAGTGAGCTTTAAGGTACTGATTGATAAAGATAGGTGTAGTTGTCAGATGAAGGTGCTAAATTGGGGGGAGGCTAATTACAACAATATTGGGCAGGAACTGATGAATGTAGATTGGAGGCTGATGTTTGAGGGCAAATCAACATCTGGTATGTGGGAGGCTTTCAAGTGTAAATTGTTGGGTATTCAGGACCAGCATGTTCCTTTTGAGGAAGGATAAGTATGGCAAGTTTTGGGAATATTGGATAACAAGATATTTTAAGCCTAATCAAAAAGAAAAAAGAGAAAAGAAGAATTTATCAAGGCTAGGAATGAATGAAGCAAGGGTAGAATACAAGGAAAGTTTAAAGAAACATAAGTAAGGAGTCAGGAGGGCTGAAACGGCCATGAAAAGTCATTAGCCAAAAGGATTAGGGAAAACCTCCAATGCTTTCTATACATCTATAAAGAGCAAGAGGGGAGCCAGGGAGAGGGTTGGCCCACTCAATGTCAGGGAAGGGAATTTGTGTGGAGCCAGAGGAACTGGGCAAGGTATTAAATGAATACTTTGCATCAGTATTCACCATAGAGAAGGACTTGGTGGATGATGAGTCTGGGGAAGGGTGTGTAGATAGTTTGGGTCATGTTGAGATCAAAAGGAAAGAGATATTGGGGGTCTTGAAAAACATTAAGGTAGATAGGTCCCCAAGGCCTGATGGGATATAGCCCAGAATACTGAGAGGGGCAAGGGACAAAATTGCTGGGGCCTTGAGGGAAATCTTTGTATCCTCACTGGCTACAGGGAAGGTCCCAGAGGATTAGAAAATAGCCAATGTTGTTCCTTTGTTTAAGGAGGGTGGCAGGGATAATCCAGGTCATTACAGGCTGGTGACTCTTACATCATTGGTAGGCACATTATTAGAGAGGATTCTTTGAGACAGGATTTACCCCCATTTGGAAATAAGTGGGTGTATTAGTGAGAGGCAACATGGTTTTATGAAGAGGAGATCGTGGTTCACTGACTTGGTTGAGTTTTTTTGAGTAAGTGACAAAGATGATCGATGAGGGTAGGGCAGTGGATATTGTCTACATGGACATCAGTAAGGACTTTGACAAGGTCCCTCAGGGCAGGCTGATACAGAAGGTAGTGTCACACTGAGTCAGAGGTGAGCTTGCAAAATAGATAAAAATCTGAATTGGTCGTAGAAGACTGAGGGTAGCAGTGGAAGGGTGTGTTTCTGAATGGAGGCTGTTCCATAGGGATCAGTATTGGGCCCTTTGCTATTTATGATGTATACAAATGTGGAGGAGAATGTAACTGATCTGATAAGTAAGTTTGCTGATGACACAAAAGTTGGCGGAATTGCGGATAGTGATGAGGACCGTCAAAGGATATAGCTGGATATGGATTGGTTGCTGACTTGGGCAGAGAGATGGTAGATGGAGTTTAATCCAGAAAACCGATAGGCAGAGGGATCTGAGTGTACAGGTATACAGGACAGTGAAAGTGGCAATGCAGGTGCAGAAAGTAGTCAACAAGGCATATGGCATGCTTGCCATCATTGGCATTGAGTTTAAAAATTGGCAGGCAATGTTGCAGCTTTTTCAAACTTTAGTTAGGCCACATTTGGAATATTGTGTTCAATTCTGGTTGTCACACTACCAGAAGGATATGTTGGCTTTAGAGAGGGTACAGAAAAGATTTACCAGGATGTTGCCAGGTATGGAGGGCATTAGCTATGAAGAGAGGGTGGAGAAACTTGGGTTGGTCTCACTCGAACGACAGTTTGAGGGGCAACCTGATAGAGGTCTACAAGCTATGAAGGGCATGGGCAGAGTGGACAGTCAGAAATTTTTTCCCAGGGTGGAAGAGCCAGTTACCAGTTACCAGGGTTTAAGATACGAGGGCAAGGTTTAAAGGTGATGTCCAAGGCACCTTTTTTTAACACAGAGAATGGCGGGAGCCTGGGACTTGCTGCCAGGGGAGATAGTGGAAGCAGATACTATAGTGACTTTTAAAGGGCGTCTTAACAAATATATGAAATGGTCATAAAGGGATATGGTCCCTGGAAGGGTAGAGGGTTTTAGATGTGACGGGCAGCATGTTGGTGTAAGCTTAGAGGGCTGAAGGGCCTGTTCCTGTGCTGTAATTTTCTTTGGTCTTTGTTCTCTTTGTTCCAGATCTACTATTTTGGTCTCAAGACAGTCTTATCTTATTCCCATAGGCTGTCTGTTGTACTTTCTAGAGGTTAAATCACAGCAGAAAGTGGTACATGATGAGAAAACAGCTGGCACAGAATTTAACTAGTGTGGCTGAACTGAGCTGTGGTGCGTCTGTGGTTAAATATCCTAGAATTATAAATTTAGTGAGTTGGTGCTTGTGAGGTAAGTGTTAATGCCTCCAGAACAAAATGAAGAAACTGGAGAGACAAAGATGGCATAAGTAACAAAGATATATTTTATATTCCACTTGTATTGCTGGCTTCAATTCTCATGTGTAATCAGAACAGCCACTAACGGGATCTAAAGTGCACATGCAACAAATAATGAAATAAAGCACAAGTTTTCTGGATTAAGTCACATAGTACCCTACATACCTTATGGCTCTGACTCTCCATATACAGTAATGCAGTTAAAGCGGAAATTTCTCCACAATATTTCAAAAACTATTCTCTTTCAACTCCTTCAGTTGTGTGGACAGATTGAGAAGCTGTGGCTGATCTCTTTAGAGGGAAGTTTGGGAGGAAGTTTGGCAAAATCTGTATGCCATTCAGCCCGTAAGTATGTTCCACCATTCACTGCAATTATGGCTCCTCTATGGACTAATTCTATATCCCTCAAGGCCTTTGCTTAATAGGAAATAGCCTATCTCAGATTTAAAATTAGCAACTGATCCTGTATTGACTGCTATTTGTGGAAGAGAGTTCTGAACATATACCACCCTTTCTGTGTAGAAGTGTTTCCTACCATCTCTCCTGAACAGTCTGGCCCTAATTCTGAAACTATGTACAAAATCTTGAAACATTAGAGTAGATAGGGAGAAATGTTTTCTAATTGGTAGGATGACCGAGAACTAGAAGGTATCATTTTATGGTGAATAGCTAATGGATCAAAGACAACATGAGGGAAAATTTGGTTCACCTTGCTGGAAGGTAGCATGCACTGCCTGAGAGTGTGATGGATGTAGAGCCAATTACAGCTTTCAAGAGATAATTGGATAATTACCTTGAAGATTAAAAAAATGCAAATCTATAGAAAGAAAAGCAGAATGATGGGATTGGGAGAGATAATGGGAACTGCAGATGCTGGAGATTCCAAGATAATAAAATGTGAGGCTGGATGAACACAGCAGGCCAAGCAGCATCTCAGGAGCACAAAAGCTGACGTTTCGGGCCTAGACCCTTCATCAGAGAGGGGGATGGGGGGAGGGAACTGGAATAAATAGGGAGAGAGGGGGAGGCGGACCGAAGATGGAGAGCAAAGAAGATAGGTGGAGAGGGTGTAGGTGGGGAGGTAGGGAGGGGATAGGTCAGTCCAGGGAAGACGGACAGGTCAAGGAGGTGGGATGAGGTTAGTAGGTAGCTGGGGGTGTGGCTGGGGGTGGGAGGAAGGGATGGGTGAGAGGAAGAACCGGTTAGGGAGGCAGAGACAGGTTGGACTGGTTTTGGGATGCAGTGGGTGGGGGGGAAGAGCTGGGCTGGTTGTGTGGTGCAGTGGGGGGAGGGGATGAACTGGGCTGGTTTAGGGATGCAGTGGGGGAAGGGGAGATTTTGAAACTGGTGAAGTCCACATTGATACCATATGGCTGCAGGGTTCCCAGGCGGAATATGGGTTGCTGTTCCTGCAACCTTCGGGTGGCATCATTGTGGCAGTGCAGGAGGCCCATGATGGACATGTCATCAAGAGAATGGGAGGGGGAGTGGAAATGGTTTGCGACTGGGAGGTGCAGTTGTTTGTTGCGAACTGAGCGGAGGTGTTCTGCAAAGCGGTCCCCAAGCCTCCGCTTGGTTTCCCCAATGTAGAGAAAGCCGCACCGGGTACAGTGGATGCAGTATACCACATTGGCAGATGTGCAGGTGAACCTCTGCTTAATGTGGAATGTCATCTTGGGGCCTGGGATGGGGGTGAGGGAGGAGGTGTGGGGACAAGTGTAGCATTTCCTGCGGTTGCAGGGGAAGGTGCCGGGTGTGGTGGGGTTGGAGGGCAGTGTGGAGCGAACAAGGGAGTCACGGAGAGAGTGGTCTCTCCGGAAAGCAGACAGGGGTGGGGATGGAAAAATGTCTTGGGTGGTGGGGTCGGATTGTAAATGGCGGAAGTGTCGGAGGATAATGCGTTGTATCCGGAGGTTGGTAGGGTGGTGTGTGAGAACGAGGGGGATCCTCTTGGGGCGGTTGTGGCGGGGGCGGGGTGTGAGGGATGTGTCGCGGGAAATGCGGGAGACGCGGTCAAGGGCGTTCTCAATCACCGTGGGGGGGAAGTTGCGGTCCTTAAAGAACTTGGACATCTGGGATGTGCGGGAGTGGAATGTCTTATCGTGGGAGCAGATGCGGCGGAGGCGGAGGAATTGGGAATAGGGGATGGAGTTTTTGCAGGAGGGTGGGTGGGAGGAGGTGTATTCTAGGTAGCTGTGGGAGTCGGTGGGCTTGAAATGGACATCAGTTACAAGCTGGTTGCCTGAGATGGAGACTGAGAGGTCCAGGAAGGTGAGGGATGTGCTGGAGATGGCCCAGGTGAACTGAAGGTTGGGGTGGAAGGTGTTGGTGAAGTGGATGAACTGTTCGAGCTCCTCTGGGGAGCAAGAGGCGGCGCCGATACAGTCATCAATGTACCGGAGGAAGAGGTGGGGTTTGGGGCCTGTGTAGGTGCGGAAGATGGACTGTTCCACGTAACCTACAAAGAGGCAGGCATAGCTGGGGCCCATGCGGGTGCCCATGGCCACCCCCTTAGTCTGTAGGAAGTGGGAGGAGTCAAAAGAGAAGTTGTTGAGTGTGAGGACGAGTTCCGCTAGGCGGATGAGAGTGTCGGTGGAGGGGGCCTGGTCGGGCCTGCGGGACAGGAAGAAGCGGAGGGCCTTGAGGCCATCTCCATGCGGAATGCAGGTGTACAGGGACTGGACGTCCATGGTGAATATGAGGTGTTGGGGGCCAGGGAATTGGAAGTCCTGGAGGAGGTGGAGGGCGTGGGTGGTGTCACGGACATAGGTGGGGAGTTCCTGGACCAAAGGGGAGAAAATGGAGTCCAGATAGGTGGAGATGAGTTCGGTGGGGCAGGAGCAGGCTGAGACGATGGGTCGACCAGGGCAGGCAGGTTTGTGGATTTTGGGAAGGAGATAGAAACGGGCTGTGCGGGGTTGGGGAACAATGAGGTTGGAGGCTGTGGGTGGGAGGTCCCCTGAGGTGATGAGGTCATGAATGGTGTTGGAGATGATGGTTTGGTGCTCGGGTGTGGGGTCATGATCGAGGAGGCGGTAGGAGGTGGTGTCGGAGAGTTGGCGTCTGGCCTCGGCGATGTAGAGGTCAGTACGCCATACTACCACTGCGCCACCCTTGTCTGCGGGTTTGATGGTGAGGTTGGGGTTGGAGCGGAGGGAGCGGAGGGCTGCCCGTTCTGCGGGGGAGAGGTTGGAGTGGGTGAGAGGGGTGGAGAGGTTGAGGCGGTTAATGTCTCGACGGCAGTTGGAGATGAAGAGGTCGAGGGAGGGTAGGAGGCCTGGGGGTGGTGTCCAGGAGGAGGACTTGTGTTGGAAGCGGGTGAAGGGGTCAGTGGAAGGAGGGTTGGGTTCCCGGTTGAAGAAGTAGGCATGCAGGCGAAGACGGCGGAAAAACTGCTCTATGTCCGACCGTGACTGGTATTCGTTGATGTGTGGTTGTAGGGGGACAAAGGTGAGCCCCTTAGCAAGGGGCTCACCTTTGTCCCCCTACAACCACACATCAACGAATACCAGTCACGGTCGGACATAGAGCAGTTTTTCCGCCGTCTTCGCCTGCATGCCTACTTCTTCAACCGGGAACCCAACCCTCCTTCCACTGACCCCTTCACCCGCTTCCAACACAAGTCCTCCTCCTGGACACCACCCCCAGGCCTCCTACCCTCCCTCGACCTCTTCATCTCCAACTGCCGTCGAGACATTAACCGCCTCAACCTCTCCACCCCTCTCACCCACTCCAACCTCTCCCCCGCAGAACGGGCAGCCCTCCGCTCCCTCCGCTCCAACCCCAACCTCACCATCAAACCCGCAGACAAGGGTGGCGCAGTGGTAGTATGGCGTACTGACCTCTACATCGCCGAGGCCAGACGCCAACTCTCCGACACCACCTCCTACCGCCTCCTCGATCATGACCCCACACCCGAGCACCAAACCATCATCTCCAACACCATTCATGACCTCATCACCTCAGGGGACCTCCCACCCACAGCCTCCAACCTCATTGTTCCCCAACCCCGCACAGCCCGTTTCTATCTCCTTCCCAAAATCCACAAACCTGCCTGCCCTGGTCGACCCATCGTCTCAGCCTGCTCCTGCCCCACCGAACTCATCTCCACCTATCTGGACTCCATTTTCTCCCCTTTGGTCCAGGAACTCCCCACCTATGTCCGTGACACCACCCACGCCCTCCACCTCCTCCAGGACTTCCAATTCCCTGGCCCCCAACACCTCATATTCACCATGGACGTCCAGTCCCTGTACACCTGCATTCCGCATGGAGATGGCCTCAAGGCCCTCCGCTTCTTCCTGTCCCGCAGGCCCGACCAGGCCCCCTCCACCGACACTCTCATCCGCCTAGCGGAACTCGTCCTCACACTCAACAACTTCTCTTTTGACTCCTCCCACTTCCTACAGACTAAGGGGGTGGCCATGGGCACCCGCATGGGCCCCAGCTATGCCTGCCTCTTTGTAGGTTACGTGGAACAGTCCATCTTCCGCACCTACACAGGCCCCAAACCCCACCTCTTCCTCCGGTACATTGATGACTGTATCGGCGCCGCCTCTTGCTCCCCAGAGGAGCTCGAACAGTTCATCCACTTCACCAACACCTTCCACCCCAACCTTCAGTTCACCTGGGCCATCTCCAGCACATCCCTCACCTTCCTGGACCTCTCAGTCTCCATCTCAGGCAACCAGCTTGTAACTGATGTCCATTTCAAGCCCACCGACTCCCACAGCTACCTAGAATACACCTCCTCCCACCCACCCTCCTGCAAAAACTCCATCCCCTATTCCCAATTCCTCCGCCTCCGCCGCATCTGCTCCCACGATAAGACATTCCACTCCCGCACATCCCAGATGTCCAAGTTCTTTAAGGACCGCAACTTCCCCCCCCACGGTGATTGAGAACGCCCTTGACCGCGTCTCCCGCATTTCCCGCGACACATCCCTCACACCCCGCCCCCGCCACAACCGCCCCAAGAGGATCCCCCTCGTTCTCACACACCACCCTACCAACCTCCGGATACAACGCATTATCCTCCGACACTTCCGCCATTTACAATCCGACCCCACCACCCAAGACATTTTTCCATCCCCACCCCTGTCTGCTTTCCGGAGAGACCACTCTCTCCGTGACTCCCTTGTTCGCTCCACACTGCCCTCCAACCCCACCACACCCGGCACCTTCCCCTGCAACCGCAGGAAATGCTACACTTGTCCCCACACCTCCTCCCTCACCCCCATCCCAGGCCCCAAGATGACATTCCACATTAAGCAGAGGTTCACCTGCACATCTGCCAATGTGGTATACTGCATCCACTGTACCCGGTGCGGCTTTCTCTACATTGGGGAAACCAAGCGGAGGCTTGGGGACCGCTTTGCAGAACACCTCCGCTCAGTTCGCAACAAACAACTGCACCTCCCAGTCGCAAACCATTTCCACTCCCCCTCCCATTCTCTTGATGACATGTCCATCATGGGCCTCCTGCACTGCCACAATGATGCCACCCGAAGGTTGCAGGAACAGCAACTCATATTCCGCCTGGGAACCCTGCAGCCATATGGTATCAATGTGGACTTCACCAGTTTCAAAATCTCCCCTTCCCCCACTGCATCCCTAAACCAGCCCAGTTCATCCCCTCCCCCCACTGCACCACACAACCAGCCCAGCTCTTCCCCCCCACCCACTGCATCCCAAAACCAGTCCAACCTGTCTCTGCCTCCCTAACCGGTTCTTCCTCTCACCCATCCCTTCCTCCCACCCCCAGCCGCACCCCCAGCTACCTACTAACCTCATCCCACCTCCTTGACCTGTCCGTCTTCCCTGGACTGACCTATCCCCTCCCTACCTCCCCACCTACACCCTCTCCACCTATCTTCTTTGCTCTCCATCTTCGGTCCGCCTCCCCCTCTCTCCCTATTTATTCCAGTTCCCTCCCCCCATCCCCCTCTCTGATGAAGGGTCTAGGCCCGAAACGTCAGCTTTTGTGCTCCTGAGATGCTGCTTGGCCTGCTGTGTTCATCCAGCCTCACATTTTATTATCTTATGATGGGATTGGGAGAACTGTTTTTGCAGAGAGCTGGCATAGATATTACAGGCCAAATGGCCTCCTTCTACACGATATTACGTTTCTGAGAAATAATCTGAAATACAGTTAATATCTCCCATTACAGAAGTTTTATCTTACTGCGCACTAACTATTATAATAATTATTTATGTTATTTGTGGAATTCGGATAATTTTCAGACTGGATTCCCCTCTCCTGAATTCTTACCCACATCATTTGTGAACATCCAATGATCACAATTAACTATTTAAGATCATATTAAAGCATGCCTCTCAAATGCCTCTTTTGTTTCCAGTTTCCAAACTGCACAAATAGCGTGGCTGCTTCGAAAAAGAGGAAAAGAAACTCCCAGCAATCCAAATGATGCATAAGGAACAAGAGGAGTCCATTCAGCCTGTCAAGCCTGCTCCACCATTCTGACTGTAACATCAGCTCCACATCCCTGTCATTCTACACCCACTGCCTTTTGAGGAAGGGAGAAAACTCAAAATCTCCATAAACCCACAGCCTTCTGAGACAATTTCTTCTTTCTTTCTATCATCTAAGTTTTGAATAAGCAGACCCTCATATTTAAACTATGACCCCTCATTCAAGATTCTCCCACATGAGGAAACATCTTTTCCACATCCAGCCGGTCAGTTCCCTTCAGGATTTCCTCGGTAAAATATTACCATCTTTAAAGATTTTTCAGCCGTCAGGCCCAAGATCCCTTTGCCTATGCAATCTTAACAGAGGTGGCCTAATGACAAGGCAGCCTGAAGAGTGGCGTTCAATTATAATGGTGGGCTCACACACACTGACTCACCCAATCAGAGTCCAGGGAGCTGCCATGCAAGCAGATCCACCAAGAAAGGTGTGTATTATTGTGGCAGGCAGGCAAATGCAAAGTCGTGTCAAACTGGAGGCACCTCTGAATAGGTAGAACAAATGTAAAGGAATTGCTGCCCACACATGCGAGGCCATCATTGTCGAAGGATAGAATGTACAATTGCAGCTCGTGTCAGACAAGTGTGGCAGTTGGACACACTTAGGAGACAGAAAGCATATAGGAGCTATAGAGAATAAAACCCAAAAGAACTGCAGATGCTGTAAATCAGGAACTTAAAAAAAAATTGCTGGAAAAGCTCAGCAGGTCAGGCAGCATCTGTGAAGGAGAAAACAGAGTTAATGATTTGGGTCTGGTGACCCTTCCCCAGACACTATAGAGATGTAGTCACGCCCAGGGTCAAGAAGAAAGATGGGTCCCATTAGAACAGGCAGGCAGTCAGTGCAGGAATCTCCAGTGGCTCTACCCCTCTCTAATAAGTAAATCATTTTGGATTCCATCGAGGGACACTGCGCATCAAGGGATAGTGACAGTAGCAACCAGAACAGTGGGACTACAACTGGTTCTGTTATAGAGCAGGGAGAATCAAAGTGCTGTAAAGCAGTAGTAATGGGGGCATGGATGGGCATGTCTGTAGCTGCACTAAAGACTCCAGGATCTCAGAGTCAATGATGTATCTGAGTGGGCATAGGAAATTTGCTGAAGGGAGGGCAAGCAGCCATAGGTTGTGGTACACATTGGAACTAACCACATTGGCAGGAAAAGTGACGAGGTCCTGCTGAAGGAGTTCAGGGAGTTAAGTAGGAAGTTGAAAACTTGACAATATTGGGTAGGAACTGGGGAATGTAGACTGGGGGTGGCTGTTTGAGGTAAATCCACATCTGTAATGTGGGAATCTTTTAAAAGCCAGTTGATTAGTGTTCAGAAGCATCATGTTCCTGAGAAAGTGAACAATAAGATGGTAAGATTCAGGAACCTTAGATGACAAGAGAAACTGAGTACTTAGCTAAAAAGAAAACTGAAGTATCTGCAAGGTTTAGGAAATTGCAGAGAGAGCCCTCAAGGTATATTTAAAAAAATACAGAAAATCTTAAACAAGGAGTTCAGAGAGCTAAAGAGGGACATGCAATGACTTTTGCAAACAGGAATAAGGAAAATCCTAAGGCTTTTTATCCCTATATAACGAGCAAAAGGGTAGCTAGAGAAAGGGAGGTCCATTCAAGGACAAAGGGCTTTTAGTTTAAAAAAAGGTATCAAATATCCTTACGTGCTTGGAGGGCTGAAGGGCCTGTTCCTGTGCTATACTGTTTTTTGATCTTTGTAGAATAGCCTATAGCTGCTGCAGTATCCATCTAGTTGACATGGCTCCATGTGGCAAATGGGACTAGGACACAATGAGACCTGGTATTCTAGGGTTCCTCCCAGGGACCTGCTGAGCTTTTCCTATAGGGAAAGCCTCCCTTTGCCATCAGGACAAACCCGAAGGGGTTCCTAAAATGACACCAAATAGTCTGTAAATTGATGTGAGATAACAAAGTGTGGAGCTGGATGAACACAGCAGGCCAGGCAGCATCTCAGGAGCACAAAAGCTGACGTTTCGGGCCTAGACCCTTCATCAGAGATAGGGAGAGGGAACTAAAATAAATAGGGAGAGAGGGGGATGCGGACCGAAGATGGAGAGAAAAGAAGATAGGTAGAGAGGAGAGTATAGGTGAGGAGGTAGGGAGGGGATAGGTCAGTCCAGGGAAGACGGACGGTCAAGGAGGCGGGATGAGGTGGTAGGTAGGAAATGGAGGTGTGTCTTGAGGTGGGAGGAAGGGATGGGTGAGAGCAAGAACAGGTTAGGGAAGCGGAGACTGGCTGGGCTGGTTTTGGGATGCAGTGGTGGAAGGGGAGAAATTCCATCCCTTATTCCCAATTCCTCCGCCTCCGCCGCATCAGCTCCCAGGATGAGGCATTCCACTCCCGCACATCCCAGATGTCCACATTCTTCAAGGACCGCAAATTTCCCCCCACAGTGGCCGAGAACACCCTTGACCGCATCTACCGCAACACATCCCTCACACCCCGCCCCCGCCACAACCACCCCCAGAGGATCCCCCTCGTTCTCACATACCACCGCACCAACCTCCGGATACAATGCATCATCCTCCGACACTTCCGCCATCTACAATCCGACCCCACCACCCAAGCTATTTTTCCATCCCCACCCTTGTCTGCCTTCCGGAGGGACCACTCTCTCCGCAACTCCCTTGTCCGCTCCACACTCCCCTCCAACCCCACCACACCCGGCACCTTCCCCCACAACCGCAGGAAGTACTACACTTGCCCCCACACCACCTCCCTCACCCCCATCCCAGGCCCCAAGATGACCTTCCATGTCAAGCAGATGTTCACCTGCGCATCTGCCAATGTGGTATATTGTATCCATTGCACCCGGTGTGGCTACCTCTACATTGGAGAAACCAAGTGGAGGCTTGGGGACCGCTTTGCAGAACACCTCTGCTCGGTTCGCAACAAACAACTGCACCTCCCAGTCGCGAACCATTTCAACTCCCCCTCCCATTCCTCAGACAACATGTCCATCATGGGCCTCCTGCAGTGCCACAATGATACCACCCGAAGGTTGCAGGAACAGCAACTCATATTCCGCTTGGGAACCCTACAGCCCAATGGCATCAATGTGGACTTCACCAGCTTCAAAATCTCCCCTCTCCCCCACTGCATCCCAAAACCAGCCCAGCTCACCCCGCCCCCCCACTGCATCCCAAAACCAGCCCAGCCTGTCTCTGCTTTCCTAACCTGTTCTTCCTCTCACCTTTCCCTTCCTCCCACCTCAAGCCGCACCTCCATTTCCTAGCTACCACCTCATCCCACCACCTTGACCTGTGTGTCTTCCCTGGACTGACTTATCCCCTCCCTACCTCCTCACCTATACTCTCCTCACCTATACTCTCCCCTCTACCTATCTTCTTTTCTCTCCATCTTCAGTCCGCCTCCCCCTCTCTCCCTATTTATTCCAGAACCCTCTCCCCATCCCCCTCTCTGATGAAGGGTCTAGGCCCGAAACGTCAGCTTTTGTGCTCCTAAGATGCTGCTTGGCCTGCTGTGTTCATCCAGCTCCACACTTTGTTATCTTGGATTCGCCAGCATCTGCAGTTCCCATTATCACTGTAAATTGATGTGCGTTGACTTCCTGCTGCTATAGGCGCATTTCTCATCTGTCTCCAGCAAAATGGCCAAGGCAGGGCCTCGCCCGCTGAGTTGGCACCTTCCCTGGCACAGCCTGTTCAAAATATCACTGGCGCCAACATTGCCACCAAAGTAGTCAGTTATATTCAACATTTGTTTGCATTTTGATATTTGTCTTTCACAGTGCAACCCTTCACCCAACACTCAAATAAAAATTTGCACTTTTTATGCAGAGAAAAGGGGGTGTTGTTCTTCTCCCATTTTCTTTCTGCCACTTAATTACAGTCTAATATTCACACTCAGACTGTGCCTCCAACTGAAGAGTCAATAACTGCATTTTGTTTTGCTTCTTTTTAACCTATGCACAGCCCTTGTTTGTTTTGATTTCAAAGGTGGCCACACTAGTTGATTTGCGTATAAAAATAGGCTGTCTTTCCTAACTGCAAGGTATGTCAGAGTTACTTTGATGTGTTTACCATCAAGTTTGGCCATGCCTGAGACATATAGCTATGTCTGTTGTCAGGGGATACTGCAATAACTGAGTTAAGACAGGTTCGTGCTTAGGACCCTCAAGTCCTATTTCCTTATCCAACTTGGCCAGTAATGAAAGTCCTACTTTTTGTAGCTATCAACATTTGCTGAAGGCTCCTCTTGTGCAAAGCCCTGCCAAACATTCCTCACAAGTTTATTGCCCAAACAAGTGAGACTATTACATGGTCAAAGGCCATGCAATTATGTAGTATACATGAATGCTTATACTTCGTTAGTAGCTGAGCTTGAGAGAGGTGATTAGGAATGCATCTATTTCTTCTGTCGAAAGTTTTTTTTTATTTTAAACTATCTGTGTGGTAACACCCTGTATTATTTTCCTGTTCTTCACAAGTCGGCTTCAGATTCAATTTAAAATAGTGTCATCCAGTTCTAAGCAATATAAATGACACAATATAATATGGTACTGAGGGCATGATGTATAATATGGTAGTTTTTAATTTAGCTTTACAACTGGTGAAATAGATCAAAATGGCCTTTTTAATCATTGCTTATTCATTGGTAATCTAAACCCTCCGTTGATTTTTAGAGCTTTCCATTGCACTGTTAGGTATCTGTTATCTTGTTGATAATATGCTCACTGTTGGCATGAACAATAAGATGTGAGATCTGCTTTTGAATTCTACATAAAAGAAATTGAATTAATTTCTGAATGACAAATTGACATCTGTATTGTCCTTTCTGTAATATCTACTTTAGCCATGAAGATGAGGACAGATAAGTTTGCCACTTTCTCCTTTTTCTGTCTCACATTCAGTAAAAAGAACAGTGCCCACCAGCCAAGGCATTCTGCGACTAATTTTAGCATTAACAGGCAACTTCTTCAGCAATAAATGGCTGCCAAGCCTTTCATCTGTTTGCCAAATGCACATTGCAGTGGCATAGTACACACTGAGATACATCAACTTGCCGCTCGCGTTTGCATCTTACAATGAAAATGAGGGGCAATCCTTTCAGATGAACTGTCTGAAAGAAGCAAAGAAGGAAAATACCCACCTTTCTCAAAGAAACTTTACATCCTTCAGAAACACTTGAGTATCATCATAAGCATCAGTGGTCTTCTTCAGTGAATGCCTCCTTTGTCAAATTGCTACCCTAAGAATGTGAAACAGACTACATAACCTCCAGTGTCACGTCCAGTCACAGCCAGGGAGAAATAGGGTAAAAGAAGGATTTGACACACCCAGTATATACTTAGTGAACATCCGTCCTGTTAGATGTAAGACTGATGGGTACAGTTGCGATTCGTTACGTTTAATATGGGCTTTCTATTTACCATAAGAAATACTTCACCGGAAAAGAAACTACTGGCTGATTCTTCCCTTGTTTTTGACTAATTGCAAGTTGTGTCATTTTTTTTGAAGGGCTTGTTGTCATGAAGCCGAGCAAGATTTCTCACCATATCTTACTGAAATCGCCTCATTAAGGAGACTGTTTAAGGAGCAGTTGTTGTGAGTGATGTATAAATTTGTTCCTCTGAGACAGGTAAGAAGGGGTAAGATTAAGAAGCCTTGGATGATGGGAACAGAGGTGCTTCTCGTCAAAAGAAAAAGGCAGCGTACGTAAGGTGGAGGAAGCAAGGGTCTAGCACAGCTTTAGAGGATTACATGCTTGCTCGAAGGAGCTCAAAAGTGGACTGAGGAGGGCCAGGAGGGGGCACGAAAAAGGCTTGGCAGGAAGGATTAGGGAAAATCCGAAGGCATTTAACTCATACGTGAGGAATAAGAGAATGATCAGGGAGAAGGTAGGGCCGGTCAGGGATAACGTAGGGAACTTGTGCGTGGAGCCTGAGCAGATAGGGGAAGCCCTAAATGAGTTTTTTGCTTCAGTTTTCACGAAGGAAAGGGACCTTGTTGTGAATGAGAACTTTGAGGAGCAGGAAAACAGGCTTGAACAGATCAAGATTGAGGAAGTTCATGTGCTGGAAATTTTGGCAAACATTAAGATTGATAAGTCCCCAGGGCCAGACCAGATTTATCCTAGGTTGCTCCTAGAAGCGAGAAAGGAGGTTGCTAAGCCACTGGCAAAGATCTTTGCTTCCTCACTCTCCACGGGAGTCATACCGGAAGATTGGAGGGAGGCAAATGTTGTTTCTCTTTTCAAGAAAGGGAATAGGGAAATCCCCGGAAATTACAGACCAGTCAGTCTTACGTCTGTGATCAGCAAGGTTTTGGAAAGAATTCTGAGGGATAGGATTTATGACTATTTGGAAAAGCATCGCTTGATTAAAGGGAGTCAGCATGGCTTTGTGAGGGGCAGGTCATGCCTTACAAATCTTATTGAGTTCTTTGAGGAAGTCATGAGACAGGTTGACGAGGGTCGAGCAGTGGATGTGGTGTACATGGACTTCAGCAAGGCATTTGATAAGGTTCCCCACCGCAGGCTTATTCATAAAGTCAGGAGGTATGGGATACAGGGTGACTTGGCTGTCTGGATTCAGAATTGGTTGGCTGACAGGAGGCAGAGAGTGGTTGTAGATGGTAAGTATTCTGCCTGGAGGTCAGTGCTGAGTGGTGTCCCGCAGGGCTCTGTTCTTGGGCCTCTGCTCTTTGTAGTTTTTATAAATGACTTGGATGAGGAGGTTGAGGGGTGGGTTAGTATGTTTGCTGATGACACAAAGGTTGGAGGTGCCGTTGATAGTATCGAGGGCTATTGCAGGCTTCAGTGAGACATTGACAGAATGCAGAACAGGGCTGAGAAATGGCAGATGGAGTTCAACCTGAATAAATGCGAAATGATGCTTTTTGGAAGGTTGAACTTAAGTGCTGAATACAGGATTAAAGGCAGGATTCTCAGCAGTGTGGAGGAACAGCAGGATCTTGGTGTTCAAGTGCATAGCTCCCTCAAAGTTGCCACCCAAGTGGATAAGGTTGTTAAGAAAGCATGTGGTGTTTTGGCTTTCATTAACAGGGGGATCGAGTTTAAGAGCCGTGAGGTTATGCTGCAGCTCTACAAAACCCTGGTGAGACCACACTTGGAATATTGTGTCCAGTTCTGGTCGCCCTATTAGAGGAAAGATGTGGAGGCTTTGGAGAGGGTGCAAAGGAGGTTTACCAGGATGCTGCCTGGACTGGAGGGCTTGTCTTACGAGGAGAAGTTGACTGAGCTCGGACTTTTCTCTCTGGAGAGAAGGAGGAAGGGAGGTGACCTGATTGAGGTATACAAGGTAATGAGAGGCATGGATAGGGTCGATAGCCAGAGACTTTTCCCCAGGGCAGGATTGACTGCCACGAGGGGTCATAATTTTAAGGTGTTAGGAGGAAGGTATAGAGGAGACCCAGAGGGAGGTTCTTCACCCAGAGAGTTGTGAACGCATGGAATACTTTGCCAGTGGAAGTCGTGGAAGCGGAGTCATTAGTGTCATTTAAGCGACTTCTGGACATGTACAGGGACAGCAGTGAATTGAGGGGAATGTAGGTTAGGTTATCTTATTTTTGGATTAGGATTACTCCACAGCACAACATCGTGGGCCGAAGGGCCTGTACTGTGCTGCACTTTTCTATGTTCTATGTTCGATGTTCTAACTACCCGCCCTGCCCCAAGGTGCCCATCGTGATCAATTCTATTCCCATCTTACCACATACTGTACCCAGAAGTCTTCACCAATCAGCAGGTATCCATTGAATTGCAACATTCCTTATATCACACCAACTTTGAAAGGTCATTGTGCACTAGGTTAAGTAGTAACCATCTGGCATTGCCTCACACCAGCAGTGTTAAGGCATGGCAACCAAAAAGCCACAGCACATATCCAACATGGCTGACACTCAGTCGTACATAAGGCCCCATCGTCTCACTTTAGCCACTGTTTAACCACCACATTAGGCATCTTACCTGTTCGTAGACAAGGAAACAGTGCACCCTTCCAACCTCAGTCATAACACTACATACATAAATATGATGGGTCAGGGTTGGTTGAAATTTTCTGTCAGATTTCAGTCTTAAGTGGACTGTCACTATCATGACAAGGTTGATTTGGCGCATACTCAGTAACTAATGTTTGAGTGCCCCGACTGTTAACTCTTTACAAAGTGAAACATATCCTGGTTTAGCCCGACTCAAGTCCATGTTCCCACAATTGTGGTGACTGCATCCACACCATTTCCTGCTCTTGGCTTTCTTCAAAGCCAATCCTGATCAGAGGCGAAACTGTAAAAATTAACTGTTTTTCGCTCCACAGATGCTGCCTGATGTAGAATCATACAGTGCGGAAGACAGCTTTTGGCCCATTGCGGGTGTATATTCCCAAAAGAAAGTAGCTACTGGCTACATTAGTTCCATTTTCCTGCACTGAGCCCCTAGCCTTGAATGTTATGACACTTCAAATGTTCATCCACGTACTTTTTAAAACGTTATGAGGTTATCCGCCTTTACTATGTTCCAAGTCAGAGCATTTTGTGGGGGTTTTGGGGGAAAGTACTGGGATGAAAGTTTGAAGTGTCGTAACATTCAAGGCTATGGGCCTACTGCGGGAAAGTGAGACTAATGTAGTACCTACTTTCTTTTGGGTATATACATGCAATGGGCCAAAAGCTGTCTTCTGCACTGTATGATTCTACATCAGGCAGCATTTGTGGGACTTGTATTTTTTTCAGCAGCTGAACAAAACGCTCTTCTGCAGTGTATGAATCTATAATTCAATGTCAAGCAGTGTCTGTGGAAACTGCAACTGAGTTACTTTTTCAGACATGCTGCATTTGTGCAGCGCTCTGTGTGTCTCTTCCAGATATCGACTATTTGAAGTAAGATCCAGAGGACAGTTTCCCTGCATTTGCAACCCTCAGAGGACATCCATTAAAGACGGTGATTTGGAGGGTCTGCTTTTGTTAGGTTAGTAGTTACCAGAAAAGTTGAGATGGTCATACAGCACAGGAACAGACCCTTTGGTTGAACGCATCCATGCTGATCAAGTTTCCCAAACTAAACTAGTCCCGCTTGCTTGCATTTGGCCCATATCTCTCTAAAACTTTGCTATTCATGTACCTGTCTAAATGTCTTTTAAAAGTTGTAACAGTACCTGCATCTACCACTTCCTCTGGCAGTTCATTCCACATATGAACTACCCACTTTGTGAAAAGTTGGCCCCTCAGGTCTCTCTTAAATCTTTCTGCTCTCACCTTAAAAAATATGGCCCCTAGTTTTGAATTCCCCTCCTAAGGGAACAGATCTTTGCTATTCACCTTATCTACGCCCTTCAAAATTTTATAAACCTCAACTCCTACACTCCTGTGAAAAAATTCAGTCTATGCAGCCTATCCTTATAACTCAAATCTTCCAGTCCTGACAGTATTCTGGTAAATCTTTTCTGAACTCCCATCCAGCTTAATCATATCCTTCCTGTGGCAGTGCGACCAGAACTGCACACTGTGCTCTTAAAGTAGTCTTACCAACGGGCTATACAACCTCAACATAACGTCCTATACTCAGTGGTCTGACCAATGAAGGCAAGTGTGCTAAAAGCCTTCTTCACCACCCTGTCTACTTGTGAAATTCTAACTCATGGTAATATTATATTTGATGACTCTCCAGCTCCACCTTACTGCTCTAGTCCTCCCCGATCCAACCTGACTCTAGTTCCCACAGAATCTCACACTGACTTCTGCCACTAAATCCATGGAATTTGACAACCCTGCCTTGCACCCCCACCCCCCCATCCCAAATTACCTTGATATCAACTCGTCTCACCAATACTGACACCATCTCTCCTATGCCACAGCCCATCCTGACACACCGCTGTGACAGTCCCGAAACCTCCCTTGCCTGTCCCAGCCTCAACCCTCAGGACCCAGCACTGCTACTAACACCCTGAACCCTGCTGTTCCCAGCGCTCACCTCTGCCAGCTTTGGTGCCTACAAGGCCTACCTTAAGCACATTATCATGACCTGGCAAACCTACCCGGTAGGCACCCTGACACTATAGCCGTCAGACACCCTAATTTCTTAACCAACTGCCTCTCTAACCCTGCACTTACTTTACAAATGGCCCTTTCACAGGAGTTCTCAATATGCCTGGCTGTGGTGCTGAACATTTAAGTCTCAGCACAAGGCATACTGACGGCTGCAAAAGGTTGCATGATTTGACTTCTGTCAACTAGCCTGCATCACAAGGGAACCACACTGATTTGAGTTACATGTCACATTTCTGAGGGAGCTGGGATCGGAATTCCCAGCTCAGTAGTAGCAGAGAAAGAAAAGCAGCAGAATGGAATCTGACTGTGACTGCTACTCCTCAGAATATCCAGGCAATTACTGACATTTTCTGCCTTTAGCAACTCCATTCTACATCCTGATCACCCATCTGGCATGAACCACAGCTCACAGTAGAAGGATATGTTGTAGGCCATTTAGAACTAGGCTGAAGGGAAATTTCTTCACCCTGACAGTGCTGGGCCCATGGAATTCACTCACAGAAAGCAGCTAAAGTCAAAACATTGAATGTTTTCAAGAAGGAGATAGATGTAGTTTTTAGGGCTAACAGGGTCAAAGGGAATCAGGAGGAAGAGGAAACAGTGGACAGAGTTGGATTATTAGCCAAGTTCATTTGAATGACAGGACAGGCTTGAAGGGCTGAATGGCCGACTCCTGCTTCTTTTTTTTCTATTTATTTTTCTAGGAAACAGCTACGTATAATTGACCCATTCATCTGAAGCATAGGTCAATACCAGAGGACAAACAAACCACACACTTGCCTCTAATCCCTCTAAGCATGTCCAGAATGCACTACACATTGACCAGCCACAACACCCAGTAATACAGCAGATCTTCAAGACTACATTATGGGCCCCATTGTTCTTAACAGATTGACTTTATGCAAACTTGATACTTCAGTCATGACGTGGCTAGAAACACATTGTGTACATGTGCACCTTTTGAGCTTGTAAGAATTCACTGCTGAAACTGAATATATTGCAATCAATGTGTGGGACCAGCTGAATGGGGCAAGGCTTCTATTACTGAGTGGTAATGTTTCAATTTCTGATTCTTTTAATGTGCAGCAATACATTCTAAAAAATCAGAACTAAATGAAGTCTGTCATATTTCTGCAGCTTGTAGCATGCTGTTTACTCAGTGTTTCAAAGATGAAGTTAGATTTGTGTTCCCCATTAATAAGAGGAGAAACAGTTTGAAGAAGCTCTAAATGTTACCTTTACCAAATTGTTCAAACTGAACTTGACCGCCTGCTCTCAACTCCCAAATGGATATTGTTATAGCTTGGGGTTTGTAGAACAGTTTTGGGCTCTAACACCTCATTCATAACAGCGTTTCCAATCTAATGAATATTAATAAGACCCGTGAAGTTAATCAAACACGATTAATCTCTTATCTTTTTTTACAACAGCAGCATCTAATAGCCCAGGTGATGAACAGTCAGCTGTGTTATCACACATCAGGCAACATAGAAAAGAGCCGAGCTCACATCCTTATTACTAACCCTGGCTGCAAAAAAACAAAGTTGATTCCCAATAGATTCGGAATTTGTTGGAGGAAAATTTGGAATATATTGGAGGAATGGGATCAAATTTCTTCAGGGAAACAGATGACTGCAATCTGATATCTGATACAGCAACAATGGGCGCCCGTGCACAATCATGCGAAATATAGTGTAAATACACTGACACATTCTAGAATCATACAGTACAGAGGAGGGCCATCAGCCCATCAAGGTTGTACTGTCAAAGATGTACTATTACCTACACTCATTCCACTTTCCCACACTAGGCCCCATAACCTTGACTGTCAGGACACTTCAAGTGTTCGTCCATATACTTTTTAAAGATAATGAGAGTGTCTAACTCAACAACCCTCCTGGGCAGTACATTCCAGACTCTCATCACCTTCGTGAAAAAAAAATCCTCAATTCCCTCTAAACCTCCAGCTTTTCACAGAACTAGAGTTCACAGTTTAAAAATGAGGGATCAGCAGTTTAGGGAGGGGATAAATAGGATTTATTTTTTCTGTCAGACGTTTGCCAATCTTTGAAATATTCTTCGAAAGGCAGTGGAGCAGAATCATTGAATATTTCTTAAAATAGAAATAGATCAATTCTTGAGAAGCAAAAGATGAAAGATGACCATAGGATAAGAAGGAATGTGGAGCTAATGTTAAAATCAAATCACTTCTGATCTTGTGGAGTGGCAGAGTAGGGTTGAAGGGCAGAGTGGGCTACTCCAAATTCATATGTTTGTGTGGGATTGAAGATACTAATGGTGATGATGTAACTCACATACTATCAAAACTCAAGAAAAGAGGAATGAAAGAACTGTATAAGAGACTCTCTTCATAACTTAAACCTTGAAGTCCAGGTATCATTCACGTAAACATGAATTGAACACCCTCCTGGGCCAAAGCATCTTTCCTGTGGTGTTATATGTATGTTCAAATGTAAATATGAGTTCACAGGATCTACTAGGGGTGAGGTAATTGTTGTTCTTAAATAAGATAAAGACAAAGGAAAGGCTGAGGGACTTGAGGCTGTTTTCATTACAGAGAAGAAGGTTGAGAGGTGACTTAATTGAAACATATAAAATAATCAGAGGGTTAGATAGGGTGGATAGGGAGAGCCTTTTTCCTAGGATGGTGATGGTGAGCACGAGGGGGCATAGCTTTAAATTGAGGGGTGGAAGATATAGGACAGATGTCAGAGGTAGTTTCTTTACTCAGAGAGTAGTAAGGGAATGGAACGCTTTGCCTGCAACGGTAGTAGATTCACCAACTTTACGTACACTTAAGTCGTCATTGGATAAGCATATGGACGGGCTTGAGATCGGTATGACAGGTTGGCACAACATCGAGGGCCGAAGGGCCTGTACTGTGCTGTAATGTTCTATGTTCCAGGTTCTATGTTCAAAGGTGCAGTGGACTTAGAACATAGAACTGTACAGCACAGTACAGACCCTTCGGCCCACAATCTTAGTTCATGGTCAGTCTAATCAGGTAGAGAAGCCTCGGAGTGCAGTACCATCAGTGTATCTTTGTAACAAATAAAGCTCAAACTTGGAAATTTAAAATAAAACACCAAATGCCCAGAGCCCATTGCAGGCAGAATCTGTGAGATTATAACAAGCCAGGCTTGAATCCCGGCTGAAAGCAGCACAGTTTGTGAAGACAGAAGCCAGACAAAATTTCCAAATATGTGAACACAAGTTCTCTCAAATTCTTGTAGCACTTCAGTTTGCCTGCTGGCTTGTAATGAAGTAGCCTGAGGAACCTGGGAAGAAAAATAGGCCATTCAGCCCCTTGAGCCTGCTTTGTCGTTCAATAAGTTCATGGCTGATCTGTGGCCTATATCCGAAGACTGCCTTGGGCCCATATCCCTTGATGCAATTGATTGGTAAAAAATTATGTATCACAGATTTAAATTTTACCAGTTGAACTAGCCATTTAAGTGAGAGTTCCACACCTCCATTCATTGCATGTAGAAGTGCTTTCTGACATCACCCCAACTGGCTTGGCCTTAAATCTGAGACTATGTACCTGATTCTGGAATCTTCAACCATTGAAAATAATTAACCTTCATCTGTCCTGCCTTTCCCTGTTAATATTCTGAAGACCTCAATTAGGTTACCCCATGACCTTCTAAATTCTAAACAATAAAGGCTTAATCTCTCTTCATAATTTAAACCTTGAAGTCCAGGTATCATTCACGTAAACATGAATTGAACACCCTCCTGGGCCAAAGCATCCTTCCTATGGTGTTGTGCTCGGATTCTGTTAACAGTATTATAAATGGGGCCTAACTAGTGTTTTGTATAACTGCAGCATAACGTCTGCATCCTTACAGTCCAGCCCTTTAAGACATGAAAACCAGCATTCCATTCGCCTTCATGACCATTTTCTGCACCTGTTCGTAAACTCCTAAATCTCATTGTACATCCATTATATTTAACTTTGTGCCTTCCAAAAAATTACCCTGTTCTTTCCTGTTTCAGATTGAAATGGATTACCTCACACTGTCATAGAGATGTACAGCATGGATACGGACCCCTTGGTCCAATTCATCCAAGCTGACCAAATGTCCTAAATTAATCTAATCCCATTTGCCAGCATTTGGCCCATAGCCTTCCAAACCCTTCCTGTTCATATAACCATCATGATGCCTTTTAAATGCTGTAACTGTACCATCCTCTACCACTTTCCCTGGCAGCTCATTCCATACACACACTACCCTGTGCATGGAAAAGTTGTCCCGTAGGTCCCTCACCTTAAACCAAAGCCTCCAGTTTTGGATTTCTCACCACTTTCCCCCAGGGAAAGGCTGTGTCTATTCTCCCTGTCCACGCCCCTCGTGATTTTATAAACCTCTATAAGGTACCCCTCAGCCTCCAATGCTTCAGGGAAAATAGCCCCAGTCTATTCAGCTTCTCTGTATAGCTCCATCCCTCCAGCCATGTTTTCTGAACCCTTTCAAGTTTCACAACATCCTTCCTATAGTAGGGAGATTGGAATTGCATGTAGTATTGTAAAAGTGGCCCTATCAATGTTTTGTTTATATTAAAATGCATTGGCCACAGATTTGTACATTCACCTAATTTATCAATATCTTGTTGTCATTTTGTGCTGTCACCAACACTCTATAATGCTGCCCAATTTTGTGTCATCAGCAAACTTGAACATTTGACTTTTTATGCCAAAAGCAGTCATTAGTGAATATTGTGAATAATTGAGACCCCAACTCTTTGCAGGACATCAGGGTTTTCTCATTGTCAAGGGTAACTTGTTACAATTTCAAACAGAGTTCCAGGTGCCTAGATGAGATTCTCACTAGGCAACCGTGAGATATCTATTAATGGAGATTGCTGCTTTGTGCCTTCTCTAGTTGCCTCATTGCTATGCAGCTTCCTATCCTACTGCTCACCACTAGGAAACAAGACATTGACAATTCCCAACGCGTAAGTCAGAGCAGGTACCAAGTGAGTGCAGCTGGCCACTTGCTAATGTAGGTTGTCATCTGGACACACGCCGATAAAACCCTCAAGGTAAGGAAGGCGTACAGCATCCTTGCACTTAATGGTTAGGGCATTGAATATAAAAGTTGGCATGTCATGTTGCAGATGTATAAGAATTTAATCAGGCGACATTTGGAGTACTGTGTGCCGTTCTGGCCACTACCCTATAGAAAACATGTGAAGTATTGTAAAGGGTGCAAAAGAGGTTTGTCAGGATGTTTCCTGCATTGGAGTCAATTAGCTATAAGCAGAGTTCAGATATACTTCTGGAATTGGAAAACTTCAATTTTGCGTCCAATTTCCACCCTGCCCTCACTTTTACCTGGTCTATCTCTGACTCCTCCCTTCCCTTCCTCAACATTTCTGTTTCCATTTCTGGGGATAGACTGGCCACTAGTTTCCACTACAAACCCACTGACTCCCACAGCTACCTGGACTATATCCTCACGCGCCACTTCCTGCAAAGACTCCATTCCATTCTCTCAGTTTCTCTGTCTCTGTCGCATATGTTTAGACTAGGCCAACTTCAGCAAGGGAGCCTCCGAAATGTCCACCTTCCTCCTCAACCAAGGATTCCCCAGCTCCATTGTTGACAGGGTCCTCAACCAGGTCCGAACCATCTCCGCCCTCACCCCTTCTCTTCCTTCCCACAACAGTGATAGGATTCCCCTTGTCCTCACCTACCATCCCACCAGGATCCACATCCAGAAGACCATCACATGCCATTTCCATCACCTCTAGCAAGATGCCACCACCAGACACATATTCCCCTCCCCTCCCTTGTACACCTTCTGCAGGGACCATTCCCTCCGGCATACCCTGGTCCATACTTCCTTCACCCCAACACCTCCCCACAGGCCTACGACACTTTCTCCTGTAACCAGCAAAGGTGCAACAACTGCCCATTTACTTCCTCTCTCCCCAGTATCCAAGGGCCCAAACGTACCTTCCAGATGAAGCAACACTTCACCTGAACTTCCCAGAATCTAGTTTAATGCATTCGCTGCTCACAATGTGGTCTCCTCTACACTGGGGAAATGAAGCATAGGCTTGGCAACTGCTTCACAGAACATCTGCATTCTACTCACAAAAAAGACCCCAAACTACCTGTTGCCTGCCACTTCAATGCACTACCCTGCTCTCTGGCCAACACCTCTGTCTCTGGCTTGCTGCAGTGTTCCAGTGAAGCACAACACAAGCTGGAGGAACAACAACTTATTTTCCACTTGGGGACCCTACAGCCCTGCAGACTCAATATTGAGTTCAGTAATTTCAGGGCCTAAACTCTCCCATGTCCCAGCCCCCGACTCCACACACCAGGCCTTGTTTCCACATAGCTTGCCATTACACACCCACTGTTGTTAGTCACTAACAATCCCTATTAAAAACTATTCACACCCAGCCTGATTGTTAGCAACTCCTTTGTCTGTCCAACTGTATTTCTCTCTCTTTTGGGCTCTATCCTATCGTTTACTCCCTACCCCACCCAACTCCCTATTTTCTGCATATAAACTGACGTTTTCCCAGCCACTATCAGTTCCGAGGAAGGATCACCGGACCCAAAACGTTAACTCTGTTTTCTCCTTTGCAGATGCTGCCAGACCTGCTGAGCTTTTCCAGCAACTTTGTTTTTGTTTGGATAAACTTAGATTGTATTTGTGAAAGCATTAGAGAGAGAGAGGGAAAACTTGATAGAAGTATATAAAATTATGACAGACTTTGGATACAGTGGATAGTCATCTTTTTCTCAGGGTGAACTGCTCAAATACTAGGTTTAAGGTGAGAGGGGGTAAATTTAAAGAAGATATGCAATAGAAGTTTTTTACTCAGAAGGTAGATTGTGCCTGGAACACATTGCCAGGGGATATGGTAGAAGCAGAAACGTTTGCAATGTTTAAGAGACGTTTAGACAGACACTTCAGGGAATGGAGGGATATAGACCATGTGCAAGCTGAAGGAATTAGTTCAGATTGGCACCATGGTCTGCATGGTCATGGTGGGCCGGTGGGCCTGTTGTTATGCTGTGCTCGTCAATGAATGGTGGGCTAGGTTTAAGGGGCCCAAGTGGCCTAATCTTGCTCCTAATTCACATGTTCCTATAAAGTATCATTGTCTGCATCAGTTCCTTTGACAACCATTAATGTCTAGAAAGCATGGAAAGAGAGGCAGAATGTGCAAAAATTCTTCAGATTGATTCATTTCAAGCCTGTTTGGCAAAATCTGAATTTGATCTAGTTGACAATGGTTAAAATCTGTCACAAATGACCAGTGCCATTTTTCATATTGTGCCATCACACTTAATGCATTTAATGGAAAACGTACATATTGTCTTTAATTATTGGCTAGTTTGATTTTTTTTAAACAGGCTTGTTCAATAGTTTTACATTCCATTTTCCCAGGTAGCCTGGTGGTGAATGTTTCAGAAACTCAGAACAGGAGGAGGTCATTGTGCCCATTAAGTCTGCTCCACCATTCAGTTTCATCATTGCAGATCATCTACCTCAATGCCACTTTTCTACATCACCTCCATATCTCTTGGTGTCATTGTCCAGTAAAATAACATTGATTTCTATCTTGAGCCTATTCAAAGATTAAGATTCCGTAGTTCTCTTGAGTGAAGAATAGAACATAGCACATTACAGTACAGTACAGGCCCTTCAGCGCTCGATGTTGCGCCGACCTGTGAAACCAAACTGAAGCCCATCTAACCCACACTATGCCATTGTCATCCATAAGTTTATCCAATGACCATTTAAATGCCCTTAAACTTGGTGAGTCTACTACTGTTGCAGGCAGGGCATTCCATGCACTTTCTTCTCTCTGAGTAAAGAACCTACCTCTGACATCTGTCCTATATCTATCACCCCTCAACTTAAAACTATGACCCCTCAAGCTAGCCAGCAACATCCAAGGAGAATGGCTCTCACTGTCCACCCTATCTAACCTTCTGATCATCTTATATGTTTCTATTAAGTCATCTCTTAACCATCTTCTCACTAACAAAAACAGCCTCAAGTCCCTCAGCCTTTCCTCATAAGGCCTTCCCTCCACACCAGGCAACATCCTGGTAAATCTCCTCTGCACCCTTTCCAATGCTTCCACATCCTTCCTATAATGTGGTGACCAGAACTGTACGCAATACTCCAAGTGCAGACACACCAGAGTTTTGTACAGCTGCAACACGACCTCATGGCTCCGAAACTCAATTCTTCTACCAATAAAACCTAACTCACCGTATACCTTCTTAACAACCCTATCAAACTGGGTGGCAACTTTCAGGGATCTATGTACATGGACGCCGAGATCTCTCTGCTCATACACATTTTGAAGATTTCAAAGACTTGCCTCCCTCTGAGTGAAGAAATTCCTCCTCATCTCAGTCATGTTTAGAGTTTATGTCTCCTAATACTGGACTGACCAACCAAGGTAATCATCTCATCTACATCCACCCCTACACACCCTGTAAGAATTGTGTGAGTTTCAACGATATTGCATCTCATTCTTGGAAACTATAGAGCATACAGGCCCAATTTCTTCAACCTGTCCGCATATAACAGTCACACTGTCCCAGGGATTGGTTTGGTTAACATCCATTGCACTTCTTCTAAGGCAAGCACATCTATCGTCAGATAAGGAGACAAAAACTGCACATAATTACAACTCCTCAGACAATGAAGCAGTCCATGATCAAATCCAGCAGGATCCGGACAATATCCAAGTTTTGGTTGACAAGTGGCAAGCACCATTTGCACCACACAAGTACCAGATAATGACCACCTCCGAAAAGAGAGAATGTGACTATTGCCCCTTGATATCCAATGGCATTACCATCACTGAATCCCCATAATCAACATTCTGAAGTTACCATTGAACAGAAACTGAACTGTGCTCGCCATGTAAATATTGTGACAACAAGAGCAGAATGGAAGCTCTTAAACATACTTGGAGTAAGTTTCCTCGTGTTATCCCAAAACATGTACATCATCAGGTGGTGGAAGCGAACATAATAGTAGCTTTCAAGAAACACCTGGACAAATACATGAATAGGAAGATATAGAGGGATACAGATGCTATAAATGAAGACTGTCTTAAAATGGAAGGGCAAAATGTGTTGGCGCAAGCTTGGAGATCCAAATGGCCTGTTCCTGTGTTGTATTGTTCTTTGTTTGTTCTACAAGGCACAATTCAAGAACATGATGGAATACTCCTCTCTTGTTTGGATGTGTGCAACTCCAAATACATTCAAGAAGCTTGACACCATGCAGAACAATATAGCCAATTAACTGTCACCCCACCCTCATTCCTTCCACTACCAATGCTCAATGGCTGCAGTATGTACCATCTAGAGCACTGCAGAAATTTACAAAGGCTCCTTGGAGAGTATCTTTCAAACCCATGACCACTACCAACTCAAAGGACAAGCGTAGCAGATACATGGACATACCACCACCTGCAAATTTCCCTCCAAACTACACACCGTACTAACTTGGAAATATATACCATTCCTTCAGTGTCATTGTATCCAAATCCTAGAATTCAATCCCTGACATGATTGTGGGTATTTCTGTAACAAATCAACCACAGCAGTTCAAGATGGCAGCTCATGATCACCTTCTCAAGGGCAATGAGGGACAGGCAATAAATGCTGGTAAGACTAGTGGTGCCCAGTCCCCATGTATGGCTAAAAGAAGACACAATACTTGAGATGCAGCCTTGTCAAATGTTCTGTAAAATTGCAGCAAGGCACTTTTATTTATATACTGGCTGTTACTTTCAATGAGGAGCATTTCCCTTCTGAACTAAGTGTTACATCTGCACTTTGGTTTCAGTGACTCATGAGCTAGGACACCAACACTTCCAAACATCTCAACATTTAGAAAGTGTTCTGGGAGTAATTTTCCCAGCACTTGAATAACATATGCATTGATGAGAAAGTTGGGTGAATCATGAGACTGACAATGAAGAACTTCTTGATATCAAAGGCAAAATGTCCCATTATCCAGCCAGGCACAGAGCAACAAGACAAGATTCCTTCTCACGAGCGAGTTCTATTTTCATGACACTGCATGATCATCCTCAATACAAATCATCTCACCTCATTGATATGCAGTTTCCTATTCTCCCACCTGCTACACAAATACTAGGCACTGACAATCCTGACTTGAAAATCAGTGCCACAACTTCACAAATCAAGGGAGAAACTGGTTAGTTCTACAAAATTGGATGCAATGGGCTGAAAGGCCATTTTTGTGTACAAATGACTGCATGTTTGATAATCATTTAGAAGGCCCTTTTACAATCAATGGAAGGTCACACTAAAAGCAGCATCTAACGGAAACTCTGAGTTTGTTGTAAATTCTCCCCATATTTATCTTTCCTCTACAAAATCTGGACTTGTTAGCGATCAGAAAACTGATTAATGGATACAATAAATGTGAATCGCTGCACAACTTTATGTATTAAATGAAGTGATTATGCTTGAAAGACATCCAGTAACATGATTCCGCTGTAGTACAACTGCTCCACAGTATCAGAATTAATTTTGTCTACCTGTTTTGACCTTTCATCAACCCCACCTGCACTCCTGCTGAGTCCACAGGTTTAAATATAATGTTTTCAATCTCTGGGGGATCCATCATTTTTATTTTTCTAATTCACCACAGAATTGCTGAGCGGATATTAGTTAAAAGATACAATTCAGCAAGCAGCTCCATAGGGTCCAGTGCAGATTCACTTTTTTCTCTTGTGTGGTAACTGTGAACTAAGTACGCCTGGAAATGTCTTTATCAGCTAAGCCTTGACTCAACACAAAGAAGCAGCACATCAGAATAGAAAGATGTGATGGCTACAAATCAAAAATAAGGCAAGTTGCTAGAAAATTGCTAATTGGAAATTTAATTATTATAACTAATTATGACTAATTATTATTAGCTTTCAATAATATCTACCCTCCTTTAATGACAATATGACCGTAAACTTGTAAAGTGTGACTTTGTATTTACTTACTGATCTTCACATCCATTTAGTTTGCAAATATTTTTTACAGCTTTCACAGTACAATCTTCAAAAAAAAACACCATCAACAACAATAAATTGCATTTATGTAGGGCTTCAACAAAATGACCCAAGGCACTTCAAGGGAGAGTCAGCAAATGAAATTTGACATTGGATTGCATGAAGAGATGTAAGACCAGTGGCCTAAAGTTTGATCAGATGTAGGCTTCAATGAACATCACCAAGGTGGAGAGAGGGCTAATGGTTGAAGACATGGCTATCAATGATGGACTAAAGGAATAAGCCATGTTCAAGAGACCAGAATGGGAGGTATTCGGGAAACTTGGAGATTTGTAGAGCTGGCACATATTAACAAAATAAAATTGGGAGTAAAGGGGCTAATGGGAAGGGAGTCAATAGAAATATTTCAAAACAAAGAGGAATTGTCAATATTGATATAGTGCCAGTTAGGACATGGGAATTCTGATATTCAAGTTTACCAAGTTACAAGGTGCAATGTGGGAGCTGGGCCTGAAGTATATTGGAATCGTGGGTCTAGAGTTAGCTAAGGTACAGATGAGGTTTCAGGAACAGAGTTAAAGCAAAAACAGGTAATGTTATGAACACGGGATTAGACATAACACACAATGGGATGAATTTACCCCATGAAACAGAAGCAACAATACTTTCCGATGTCACATTTCTCAAGGTCCAGTTAGAAAACTCTCATACAGTGAGCAATACGTACTTTATTGCATCTTTCCAACTATTTACACATCACAAGGATATGGCATGCCTTTTTACAGAGACTGTTTGGAAGGCCTGGTCCTAAAAATGACTGCTTCAAGATGCTGAGTTACTGTCCCTCCAGTCCTCGTGATATCATCACAGTAACTGCTGTTTATGTTACTTCTGACACTTAATCAGTATTAACTCTTTCAGATTCATAACATCCCTTCCAAGCTTCTTTCCTCATTATATTGTTATATATCTGTTTATTTAATGACATTGACCACAACCATATCTCCCTATAAGTCTTTTAACTTTACAAATTCAGGCGATCTCCAGGCTTTACTATTCTCCCTAGTCATATTCTCTTCGGACTTTGAAAACGGTGGTTTGTTGGGATGTAGGTAGTGGCCTTGCACTGTCATGCTGATGACCTGAAGTGTGCAGTTCTGTCTGAACTGGAGAACCTTTGATCCCTTGGGTTTCTTTCTTGGAGGATGAAACAGGCAATTTTTTTTTTACTTATTGTGAATCTTTTGAACGCAGCTGATGGTTATAGGTGGTAGCTTCCTTCAGGTTCTATTCACTAGATCTTCAAACTGTGTTGGGGATTTTAGTTGTCAATCCACTTATAAATCCATGCTGAGGTACATCAAAGAATTATTTCAACTTGCTGATTAGTTTGGACTTTCTCAGTCATCTTCAGTGATTGAATTTTTGACAAAACCAATTTGCTCACATTCTCACATTCCCATTTTAACTGAAGATTCTGTCTTGCTTGGTGTCGTAACCATTCTGGTTGTCCTTTGGAAGTTAGGGGCACCAGATAGTAAAATTTATCTCTTCTTAGTCATCTCAGCATCTAATTTGTGACTTGGATTTGTCTGCAACTGAAGAACTAACTGTTCACATAAAGTATAATGCAACTACTTCAATGATGATTCCGTTGCAGTTCATCATGATGTATTCTAGATAGTGGGTAGAGGTTCAACTCTTTTAAATGCAGTGGTATTATCTACTCGAGCCTTGAAAAATCTCCCATTGCTTACCTTCGCCTTTAAATAAAAACATGAAACCAAGCTGACCTGAATCAACACTCTTCATAATTGGGCACACCAAAAGCTTGTGACTACCAGTGTTGAAATTTTTTATAGTCCACTTCTGTACAGGAAAGCTCAGTCAAAAAATAATTCTTGGGCCATATTGTCAGTACGTTTTTAAACCAACTAAATGGGGAAACCTTGGACATTGCATTACTCATTGGCATCTAATGTCAGTAAGTGGACCTTAAACAGGAGTTAGTCCTGCAATAGGGTTCGTCCTTTTGTTCATCTTTGAAACAGGGCCCATGGTAAAGTTGGCTGCCGGGAAGTTCTGATATATGAGCCTAATTAGCTTAGCTGTCGTCCGAACCCACGCCCAAATGAGTCCACTGAAAAGCATGCCTTTGTTCAACTCATCCCAAAAGGTGTGTAATGTATGTTATTATCTGTTGCATAAAAATCGTAAATTTGCAAATGTAACTGATTGCCATATCTATCTAATCAAAATCCTTTTGCATAACCATGCCACTCATCAAATCTGTTAGTAGAACAACAAATCAGATGCCACACTTTTCTCAATGTATCAAATACAAACCTTGCTCACTGAATTATTCAGCAGAAGTCCCCAAGAAATCCACAAAAACCACTGCTTGAAAGGCTGCAGTTTTAAGTAATTGTTCTATTGAATTTCTTTCTATGAAGTGGTTTTATTTCTGACACAAAACATGTTTAGCTAAATCCATAACATTTTCAAGGTAATGAACGTGTAAGCATGAAATCATTAAACACTCTTACAAAATATTCCATTTACCAATGCTGACACTTTAACCCCACATCTCCTCTCCCTGTATGCAACTTGGGGCTGTAGCCTCAACTTCCCATCATGTCTCACCTTTCAAGTTTTTCCTATGTTGCCTATTTCTTTCTTATGGAATTGGACCTAATCATTCCCATTCATGAACCAACACAATTGTCCAATGCATGGAGACCTTTCTATGGTTCCATTGAAAAATTTTCATCCTTGTCTTTCAAAACTCTCCAGGATCTCAGACATCCAAAGATGTGTAGGTTAAGTATATTGGCCGTGCTAAATTTCCAATAGTGTCCAGGGATGTGCAGGCTAGGTGGTTTAGCCATGGGACATGCAGGATTATAGGGACAGGGTAGCGGGCTGAGTCTGGGTAGGATGCTGTTTGGAGGGTTGGTGTGGTCTCATTGGGCCAAATGGCCTGCTTCCATACTGTAGACATTCTATGATTCTCAGCCTACACTGCCCACGCAAATGCTTCCACGCCTGGAAAAGCACCTTCCAAACATGTACATAGAACATTACAGCGCAATACAGGCCCTTCAGCCCTCAATGTTGCACCGACCTGTGAAGCCAATTTGAAGCCCATCTAACCTACACTGTTCAATATCATCCATATGTTTATCCAATGACCATTTAAATGCCCTTAACGTTGGTGAGTCTATGACTGTTGCAGGCAGGGTATTCCATGCCCTTACTGCTCTCTGAGTAAAGAACCTACCTCTGACATTGATAGAATACAGAGCTGGGCTGAGAAGTGGCAGATGGAGTTTAACCCTGAAAAATGTGAGGTGATCCATTTTGGAAGGACAAACTTGAAAGCAGAATACAGGGGTAACAGAAAGATTCTTGGGAGTATGTATCACCCCTCAATTTAAAGCTATGTCCCCTCATGATAGTCATCACCATCCGAGGAAAAAGGCTTTCACTGTCCACCCTATTTAATCCTCTGATCTTCTTGTATGTCTCTATTAAGTCACATCTTAACCTTCTTCTCTCTAACAAAAACAGCCTCAAGTCCCTCAGCCTTTCCTCATAAGATCTTCCCTCCATTCCAGGCAACATCCTGGTAAATCTCTTCTCCTTTTCTAATGCTTCCAGATCTTTCCTGTAGTGAGGTGACCAGAACTGGACACAATACTCCAGATGTGGCTGATCCAGGCTTTTGTATAGCTGGAGCATAACCTCACGGCTCTTGAGCTCAATCCCTCTATTAATGAAAGCTAACACACCATATGCCTTCTTAACAACTCTATCCACTTGGGTGGAGGTCTCAGGGAACTGTGAACATGAACTCCAAGATCCCTCTGCTCCTCCACACTCCCAAGAATCTTTCTGTTACCCTTGTATTCTGCTTTCAAGTTTGTCCTTCCAAAATGGATCACCTCACATTTTTCAGGGTTAAACTCCATCTGCCACTTCTCAGCCCAGCTCTGCATCTTATCAATGCCCCTTTGTAACCTCGAACAGCCCTCCGCACTGTCCACAACATGACCCACCTTCATATCATCCGCAAAGTTGCTAATCCACCCTTCCACTCCTTCATCCAAATCATTTACAAAAATCAAAAGTAGAAGAGGACGCAGAACAGATCCTTGTGGTACACCACTCGTAACTGAGCACCATGTTGAATATTTTCCGTTCACTACCACTACCTTTGTCTTCTAAGTGTCAGCCAATTCTAAATCCAATCTGCCACATTTCCCCCCTCAGCATGATGATTGTTATGTGTGGACATTCGGAGTGACTGAATACGTGTACAGCCGCACGTCTGAAATGGACGGTGTTTGAAATGACTTTTTATTTATTCATTCATCCATAGGATGTGGGCAACACTGGCCAGACCAACATTTATTGCCCAACTCTAATTGTCCAAGGGGCAATTAAGTGACGGCCACATTGCAGTGGGTCTGGAGTCACATGTAGGCCAGACCAGGTAGAGGATGGCAGTTTCCTTCCCTATAGGACATTAATGGACCAGATGAGATTTTTTTTTCAACAATTGATAACGGCCACCCTTAGACTCTAAATTCCAGGTTTTTGTTGAATTCAAATAGTTATGTGGCAAGATTTGAAGCCAGGTCCCCAGAACATCAGCTTGGCCTGTGGATATAATATCGCTATAATAATATCACTATGCAATAATGTTACCATGTCAAAACCTCCTCTATATTGCCACCTCTTCGCTGATGGTGGGTTAAAATCCTGGATATCCCATCCTGACTGCAGTATGGTATGTAGCAATTCAAGAAGAAGGTTCTCCAATGCATTTCTCAAGGGCACTGGCACAGGAGTGACACATTCTATAGGAAAGATGTTCTTAAACTTGAAAGGGTTCAAAAAAGGTTTACAAGGATGTTGCCAGGTTTTGAGGGTTTGAGTTATAGGGAAAGGCTGAATAGGTTGGGGCTAGTTTCTCTGGAGCATCGGAGGCTGAGGGGTGACTTTATAGAGATTTATAAACTCAAGAGGGACAGAGATATGGTGAATAGTCAAGGTCTTTTTCAGGGTGGGGGCGTCCAAAATACAGCGCACAAGTTTAAGGTGAGAAGGGAAAGATTTAAAAGGGACCCAAGGGGCAACTTTATCACAAGGCAGGGAGTGCAAACGTGGAATGAGCTGCCAGAGGAGGTGGTGGAGCTGGGTACAATTACAATATTTAAAAGGCATCTTGATGAGTACATAAATAGGAAGGGTTTAGCGAGATATGGACCAAATGCTGGCAAATGGGACTAGATAAATTTAGGATATCTGGTTGACATGAACAAGTGCACCAAAGGGTCTGCTTCCATGCTGTACGTTTCTATGACTCTGCAACCCATGAATGAGTCAATAAAATTTTAAAACCTCAAGAGCTTGACACCTCACCATCATCATTAAACCTCTTGTCCTTCAGTAATTTTAATTTCACCACCAACAGCAATGCCTTCAGAAGCTTACATTCAACCAGTGTATGGGTTATCTATTCTAATAACTCCACACATGGCATATTTTGTTTGATAATGCACCAGCAACATTATAAACTTTTTACCATGTCAAAGGTGCATTAGTTGTTATCATTAAAACTCATGCTTATTTCATTAATTTTAATCTTATTTTACGTGCTATTTTTGTTTTCCCATTAGGAGCTTTGCTGTATTTAAATTTCTGCTTTTTTGCTCTTTCCATAAATCTGGGTATTTTTGCAAAAGCAATATCAACTCAGCTGACTGCTATACATCTATCCAATTCTCACTTACATTAGAGGGATACAGGAATGAAAGCTAAAGGGCCGCTACTTTTTATAGACAATCTCCTGCCACCCCTCTCATTCTGTGCAAGCAGACAGTCAGACTGAAGGAGAGACACAAGTACAAATGAGGCAAAATAAAGGAGGGTAGGAGTTGGGAAGTTGGGGTTGTACAGGACATTGATGAGGCGTCTTCTGGAGTGCTGTGTCCACTTCTGACCACCCTGTTGTAGGAAGGGCATTATCAAGCTTTGATAAGATTTCTGAAAAGAATTACCAGGATGTTGCCAGGTATGAAAAGTTTGAGTTATAGGGAGAGGCTGAATAGGCTGGAACTTTTCACTGGAGCATTGGAGTAGAGGGGTGACTTCCAGAGGTTTTTAAAATCGTGGGTGTATAGATAAGGTGAATGGCAGACGTCTTTTTTCCTGTGGTTGGAGATTTCATGACTAGGGGGCATATTTTTAAGGTGAGAGGGGAAAGATTTTAGAAGAACACGGGGGCAACTTTTTTTACACAGAGAATGGTTCATGTGTGAACTTCCAGAGGAAGTGGGTGGATCCGGGTACGGTTACAATATTTTAAATACTTTTGGATAAGTATAATGAATAAGAAAGATTTGGAGGGATATGGGCCAAGTGCAGGCAGGTGGGACTAGTTTAGTTTGGGAATATGGTTGGCATGGACTGGTTGGACTGAAAGGCCTATTTCCATGCTGAATGACTGTACTACTCAGTATGAAATAAGTAAAAAGAGCCAGAGAAAAGAAACAAGTAAGGGATAATAAGTGTTGCAACAGAGAACAATGTGTGAGACATAAATATTCACAGGCCTCTCCCAAATTTCACAAGAGGAACAGCATGGCAAATAAATTCATGTTGAACTGAAGGAAGCCGTTTGGTCCATCATACCTAGTTCAAGAGGAGCATGGGCCAACATCTATCCAGCTGTTCATCAAATCCTTTCTGGGATCTGTTATATCCACTTGAAAGTATCAGGGCACAGATGTGTATCTCATCTCAGCATCTCCAATAATTTAGTGCCCCCTCAGTGCATTTGAATTCTAAAGTAAAATTTGGAACCCAATCATGAGGGACATGGACAGGGTGAATAGCCAAGGTCTTTTTCCCAGCGTAGGGGAGTCAAAAGCTAGAGGGCAAAGGTTTAAGGTGAGAGGGGAATGATTTAAACCGGACCTAAGGGCAACTTTTTCACACAGACAGTGGGGTGTGTATGGAATGAATTTCCAAACGAAATGGTAGAGACTCGCACAATTATAACATTTAAAATGCATCTGGTTGGGTACATAAGTAGGAAGGGTTCAGAGGGATGTGGGCCAAATGCTGAAAAATGTGACTAGATTAATGTTCGACATGGAGGAGTTGGACTGAAAGGTCTGTTTCTATGCTGTACAATTTTATGACTCTATAACTTTCGGATGTAAAGGTGAGAGTCACAAACTGAAGCTTCACCTAAAGATTTGCACAAATTCTGTGAATGAAACATCTAGAATATATCATTGTTGTAGCCAATAACAACAGCCACTCAAATTTATATCACACCTTTAATGAAATTAAGCATCCCAATATTAAGAAAGAACAATTTTTCACTGCACCACAAAAAGAAATGTTAAGACACATGACAGAAAGCTTAGTCAAAGAAGTGAATTTTGAGGGGCATCTTAATGGAGGAAAGTGTGGTAGAGAACTGAACTACCAATGGTGCAATTAAAATTGGAGATGCTTAAGAGGCCAGAATTAAAGAAATACAGGTATATAGGGCTAGGTAACTGAAGGAAGTTACAGTAACAAGGAGAGCACGACAGTATCCCCCCCAACTCCCCACCTACATTCACCTTCACTGGTTCTAACCCCACCTCTTTGACCTGTCTGTCTCCTCTCACCCTATCTTCTCCTTTATCCATCTTCTATTCACCTCCCCCTGTCTCCCTATTTATTTCAGAATTCCCTTCTCCTCCGTCATTTCTGAAGAAGGGTCCCAACCTGAAACGTCAAGCTTTCCTGCTCCTCTGATGATGCTTGGCCTCCTGTGTTCATCCAGCCTCACACTGTGTTATCTCAGATTCTCCAGCATCGGCAGTTCCTACTATCTCTCGAGCACGACAGTAGTTTTGTTTTGGATGACTCAAGATTATTGAGGAACACAGAGGGATTTTAAATCAAAGATGAGAATCTTGAAAGCCAGTGTAGATAACATAGAGGTGATGGGTAACCAGGACAATGTACAAATTTAGGAATTGTGTGATTATCTTTGACCTGGAATTAGGGCAGTAAGGAAAAAATGCAATTTGTTTGAAATGTCTGAAAAATCTGTGATTGGATTTTAAGAATGGTTGAAAATAGCTTTGTAGAGCTTGTATCAATTGTGAAAAGCTCAATTGCACACTTCTTCAATCATCAAAAATAATTAGCCTTGTGAGCTGGCAACCTCTAACCTGGAAACAGTAGTAAGCAAAAGTAAATTCACACACACAAACCATTTGTTGAGACATTAAGGGTCGCTATAGACAAATAAGAGTGGCAGCAAAGGGGAGAACAGATAAGGAACTTCTTACAAGTAGCTATATGTGTATAATGCACATACAGCCACATTACACACGTGTAATGGGATAGAATGCCAAATAAATGTTAGAGTTAGTCATGATGAATTGGGCAATTTTCTTGCTTCAGGTTTGCCAGAGCCAAGAACTGGGCGTTAATAAAGGGGTTGAATGAAGGAGTCTCTGTGGACTATGTGCTGTCTAGTCACCAACCCAAGGAAACCTAACCAGATAAATAGAAAGCGGGGCATAACACCAGCACTTCATCGGAGGCTCACTGATGATGTTACCTAGAATGGTGACGAAACGTCTGAAAACTAACCTTCCAGCTCAGCGAGCAAACTCACATCCAGAAATTCAACCTGAGCTACAAATCTTCTCAAAACTCACTAGCTATCAAGTCTGTCCTGAACAGATCTAAGGAGGTTCTGGTGGGGCATACTGTTTGAGTGAAAATTGTTTCTGGTGATCTCAGATGGAATATGACTTTGAGTCAACATGACTCGATGTCCCAATTAATTGAATGTGAAAACGTAGGAAGTCATATACCAGAGACCAGTAATTTACAACTGCAAATGGGGTCACATACCCAGAATTTAAGAAATATAATATCTGAGAGGGCTAAATAACTGAAGGAATGATGCAATTGCTGATGGTTATATAAGACCTATCTTAGGTGCATTGATTATTTATAATTAATTTTATCTTTACGACTTGAAGCATCATTTGTCTGTTAATCCATGTTTTATTCACATTGGTTCTGATTCATATTAAATTAATAGCTAGAGTCAGTGAAATCTTGATGGTAATTTTTTTTCCTTGATAGTCATTTGAGTCAGCTTATTTATTTTGGGTTATTGTTTCCCTATGGGAGTGGTTACAGTGGACAGTAGAATTTTGGATGACTTCAGTTTAGGAACAATATCAATCGTAGATTATAGAATCACAGAATTCCTGCAGTGCAGATATAAGCCATTCGGTCCAGTGAGCCTGCACAAACCCTCCAAACAGCATTCTACCTTATCCGTGTTATGCTGCATTTTGCCATAGTCAACTTACCTCGCCTGCACACGCCAGGTCACTGTGGGGCAATTTAGCATGTTTAATCCACATAACCTGCACATCTTTGGACTGCTGGTCCACAGCATGCTGCAATCATCAATTTCAAAGCTAAGGAAGAGTTTCAGCCACAGATAAACCAAGGCAGTGACTGAGTCAGGAAATATTACGGAGGTGGACATTGGTGGAATTAGTGGTTATGTGGTCAGAAGATTATCATGGATCAAATATGACAGCAAGATCAAGAACAAGCCAATTCAGACTGTCTCCCATCAGAGTTATGTTATTATATGTTTGATGCCACATAGATTTTCACATGTATATTCCAGCTTAAATTTTCGTTGCCTTCAGAAAAATGGAAACTGTAACCTGGAGCTAATTATTCAGGTGTCAGCCCTGGTGCTGATTGTCGCCTAACTATTCAATCGCTAGAGTAAACTAACTGAGTGTTTGTTCACTGCCTGGGAGATTGCACTTCCTCAGAGTAACATAGCCAGCTGTAATTCTCCTCCCATTGCTCTGGGCTGCAATCAGTTAATGCAGCACAAACAGAGAAAAGAAGCCAGAACTGTCTTGGTCAGCAATAGGAAGAATTCCTATATTAGTGAATCCAGCAATTTAAAATTGTGCTGTCACAGGAAAGTCTGAGACCCGTGTGTCAGGAACTTTAAGGCTCAAGGGTGCTGAAGGGCAGGCAATGAAGAAGCTGATAACAGGTAGGTAAGGTAGGATAGGGTAAGGTCGGTAGAGTAGGTAAGGTAGACGGAGTGGGTAGGGTAGGGTAGGTAGGTTAAATATGTAGGCAGAGCAGGGTAGGTAGTAGGTAGGTAGGTAACTAACATATGCAGGCAAACAAACTAGCAAATAAACAAACAAACACAGGGAAGTAACCAAGCAAACAACAAAAAGCACCAACATTAACTAACTGTATAGACTAACTGGCCCAAACCTTTGAAAGAGAGTTAAATGTGGACCGTGCTGGAATGCAGTGCAGAGTTTAGCCCTCGCTGCTTATTCATGTTTGATTTGGAATTAGTGAGATGTAATAGTATGGAGCTTTCACACCATCAATTTTACTTTAATTACTAAGATCTCTGTAAGGAAATGTCACAATGCAAAGACATTTGTGCAGAAAAGATTACCACCAGGTCCTGCCAAGTCCTTGCATAGCTGTGCTGGCAGATAGGATTCATATTCAAATCTGCTACAGCTGCCGCTTGTGCCCAGCAGAGCCCCGTTGGATCACAAGTGACCCATTTCCACAGACCCCCTCCCCCACTATGTGTTGCATCCTCTCTATCCTCTAGAGGTTACTAATCCTACCTTCTCTGCTCATATTCTCAGCAGGGAAGGAGTTAGCGAGATTAGGCTTCCTTAATAATGCAGGAATATTATCAATTATATACAAAATATGATTTGGCTTGCCTTTTGAAGATTGGAATCTTTCTGCAAATGCTTGCAAGGATTGGCTGGACTTAACCTCAGCAAGTATCTCAATGAAGGTGCTGAACTTTTTAATGGTCTGGTTATCAGGTTGTAATTAAGTGTTGGGTTCCTCAAAGTATACAATTATTATGGGCTTGGAATCTACTTTTGCGATCCATCCTATCAAACAATTCAGATGTTGGAGACACGTTCCATTCCTAGGATCATGAACTCTCAGCACAAAGTTGGCAGCAACGAGCCTGAGCAAAACTGCAGTTTGAATTTTAACTTGCAAACCCATTGAACTCCAGCCCTGGCACCGAGCTATTCTATCCCCTTCCCAAACTGCATTATGAAAGGGCGATGTGCCTTGACATTACACAGAACCTGAACTCAGCTTGACTGGCAGCCCGTTTACACTGCAGGATTCCTGAGTCCTGGCTGCAACAGATAAACAAGCGACTGTACACCCTCGCATTCATGCGCTAATCTCTCTTTCTTTAGAAGAGTCTCTGTGTCGCTGAGGCTAGCTGGGCCAAATTCTGACATCTGCACATGACTTAAAGACAGGTCAATCCAAATTTCTTCTGTTCAGCAAAGATGGGCCGAGGATTAGTGATCGTCTACGGGCGGGGGTTGCTATTCCACTCCTTTTTTTTGTATATAACAAAAGACTCAGTATTTCTGACAGGAGATTACAATCAGGACTCCTTCAGAAACGCAGAGGCCTACTTATCCACCAATAGGACACACATAGCTGGAGAGGGCAAAAGACACCCTAGACCCTTCTTCAGACACAGTCAGTTGCTGCATTCTGAAATATAAAGGTCCAGAACCACGGAAAGCAGCTTTGACATCTCCTGAGAAAGAGGAAGTGCATAAGGTAAGTGTGAGGTTAGGGTGCAGGGAGGTGCCAAGTATGGTGCAAGATGGGTAATGTGCCAGGTATGGAGGGTGTCAGGTGGATAGGGCGACATGGTGCATGTTGGCAACTGGGCCAAGTAAGTACTGATGGTTTAGAGCAGGTCAGGTCAAACAGGAGACATCAGGTTTGGTGAGGACAGGGGAGGTTTTCAGCTTCCGGATTGGGGGCAGTTGCTTGGATGAAAGAAGGCATATCAGGTCCAGGGACAGGATAGAAGGTTGGGAGATCAGGATCTGGAGAGGGGGGAAAGGGTTGTTGACTGTGGTGGTTCAGAAGGAGGTGTCATGGCCTGTAGATCTCTGGTAAAGTGTTGAGTCCAGCGGTAGCGTGGGAGTGTGGAGAGCAGGGGTAGAGGGTTGTGTCGGGTCTGGTTGGAGTGTTGGGAGGAGGGGTAGAGGGTTGTGTCGGGTTTAGTTGGAGTATCAGGAGCAGGGATAGAGGGTTGTGTCGGGTCTGGTTGGAGTGTCAGGAGAAGGGTAGAGGGTTGTCGGGTCTGGTTGGAGTGTCAGGAGAAGGGTTGAGGGTTGTGTCGGGTCTGCCTGGAGTGTCAGGAGCAGGGGTAGAGGGTTGTATCAGAGCAGTGGTGAGTGAGGTGCTTTCGAGTGAGGTTCTAGGAGGTTGAAAGGCATCACGGGGTGCAGTTGGCCGAAGTAAGTTGACACAAAAACAAAGTTGCTGGAGAAGTTCAGCAGGTCTTGCAGCATCTGTGAAGGAAAAACCGGAGTTAATGTTTCAGCTCCGGTGACCAAAACTCAGAAGTAAGTTGACAAGTCATTTAGATAGTTACTCAGGAGACTAAAGTTTTAATAGTTGAGCTTTTCCTGAGTAGCTATTTATTTAAATTCAGTGGAACACCCCAGATTCTCTGATTTAAACTGATGTTTTCCAATAGTTTTGAGTGCAGAGCAATTGACCAACAGAAACTTCAATTTCCTGGTTAATTCCTCGGGAGTCTATTACATCGAAGATTCGACAGAAACCCCTTGAGCAATGACCATCGACACTGTACAAATAATTATCTGGCCATTGGAAAATTCAGGCTAATGTTGAATTCTGCAGTCCATGTCAGGCCTTGTTTTGCTAGCAGTAAAGAATTTCAATTACTTTTATGGGGCTCTGGTTAACATCTTAAAAATGGGGTCATTCAGAAGGAGATATGCTTGAGGTTTCTGAAGAAGGCAGGTATTTGATTGCTTATGTATGGCACGTCAGCTATTTTTAATCATTCATGTGGGCAGCACACTGATACAACACTGCTGCCTCACAGCGCTAGGGGCCCAGGTTCAATTCCAGTCTTGAGTGACTGCCTGCGTGGGTTTCCGCGGGTGATCCAATTTCTTCCCAAAGTCGAAGTCTGTGCAGGTTAGGTGGACTGACCATGCTAAATTGTTGTTGATGTCAAGAGGTATGCAGGATAAGTGAATTATCCTTGGGAAATGTGTGGCTACAGAGATAGGGTAGGGGGCTGGGTCTGGGAAAGTTACTTTTCAGAGAGTCGGGCCAAAGGGTCTCCTTCCACACTGTAAGAATTCTATGCTTCACTCGTGGGATGTTGGTGTCATTGTCTGGGCTGGCATGTGCTCCCCATCCTGAGTCGCCTTAGACATGTGGTGGTGAGCTGGCACCCTGTACCACTGCAGTCCATGTGGCCGGCACTGTGTTAAAGGCTTCACTTGAATGGTCTTTGTATGATTGACCTCTTTCATGATATCGTAAAAAGAAAGGATCGAGAAGGTAGTGATTAGCCACAGACTTGAACCACGACAGTCCATGCGGTGTAAGAGGCCATTTGGCCTTTTATTTTAATCCAAGGTCTTCAAACATATTATCCAATTATGTCTATTTTCTTAGAGATAGTAAAAACTGCTGATGCTGGCATCAGAGATAAGATGGTGTCGAGCTGGATGAACACAGCAGGCCAGGCAGCATCAGAGGAGCGGGAAAGTTGACTTTTTGGGTCTGGACCTATTTTCCTGTTCTTTTTCCACATACATTTCTTCAGCAAATATTTCCCTTTGACGTGCTTAACCTACTCCCTTTTGTAAATTAATACTGAATTCACTTCCATCCCCTTTTCCAGCAGTGCTTCCAAATCAAAGCAACTGTCTGCATCAAAATAAAATTCCTTCCCAACTTTTTCCTATTCTTTCTGTCAATGATTTTAAATTTGTACTTTTCAGTTAGCATTCCGACTGCCAGTGGAAAGGGTTTTTCCATCATACTTAATCAAAAACCCTTTATAACTTAGAGATAATAAGAACTGCAGATGCTGGAGAATCCGAGATAACAAGGTCAAGGTGTGGAGCTGGATAAACACAGCAGGCCAAGCAGCATCAGAGGAGAAGGAAAGCTGATGTTTAGGGCGTAGACCATTCTTCAGAAATGCAGGAGGGGAAGGGGGTTCTGAAATAAATAGGGAGAGAGAGAGGGAGGCAGATCGAAGATGGATAGAGGAGAAGATAGGTGGATGACATAGACTGGTCAAAGAGGCAAGGATTTGGACTGACCTATCTCCTCCCTACCTCTCCACTTACACTGACCTTTACTGGCTCCATCCCCACCTCTTTGACTGGTCTATCTCCTCTCCACCTATCTTCTCCTCTATCCACCTTCTATCCGCCTCCCTCTCTGTCACTATTTATTTCAGAACCCCCTTCCCCTCCCCCATTTCTGCAGAAGGGTCTAGGCCCGAAACGTCAGCTTTCCTGCTCCTACGATGCTGCTTGGCCTGCTGTGTTCATCCAGCTCTAAACCCTTTATAACTAAAATCGGTTTGTAATAATCTTTATATCTGTATTAAGTGACTAGGGAAGCCCAACTTGTTACTAGCCCCATGTTCTGCTTAATAATGAGGGTGTAGAGTATACTTGGATAACACACTGTCCCTCAGAAGAAGAATATCCAGAACTGGGCCCACTCTGTTCCCTCAGAACGTGTTAGAATCTCGACATGGCCATCTGTAGGGGTTATCAATCAGAGGAAGACAACAGCCAAACAAGGCAACTTTCATTTTGCAATGTCACCTCCTACTTTTTTGTTAATCAACCTCTTCATTCACTGGAGCATATGGAACTTGAACCTAGGTCTCCTAGCCCAGAGGTGGGGACATGACCATTACTCAGCTAGACCCCCCCAGTGTTCACCTTTAATGTGTCAGGTCCTGTGTTAAAAAGAACAACTCTTTTAAGAACAACAAATACTTAGGAATGTCAAGAAACAGGAGGCAATACGAAATGGCATTTTTAGTCATGGGACTAAATGCTACTTTATTGAGACAAGAATAGGAATTGCTGGAAAAGCTCAGCAGGTCTGGCAGCGTCTGTGGAGAGAAATCAGAGTTATGTTTCAGATTCAGTTCAGAATTAAGGAAAGGTCAATCAGTTCATAATTCAGTTCAGTCCAGATCTGCTGAGCTTTTCCAGCAATTTCTATTTTTGTCTCTGATTTACAGAAATCTGCAGTTCTTTTGGTTTTTATTTGGTGTTTCTCTGAGGCTGACGCCAATCCTTATAGCTGTTCATGGAAGTGTTGACATAAAACCATTAAGAGTTTGCCATAGTTTTTTGCCAGGACCATATGCACTTTTAAATTGTGGCTTGCTGTAAGTGGTAAGGCTTGCTCTGTTTCCTGCACATCCATGGACAGTGTTGTTAAACAGCCATTGAACAATATGCAAAATCATGCCAATGGTGCATTTTTTAGAAAGAAATCTGACTCCTAAGTAGGAGTTCCTTGTTGTATCTCCCGCCACAGCAATGCCAAGTTGCACTGAAGCAGTGAATGAGTTAAGAAGCCTCTTGATTAAGAACCTTTCTCTGTTCCTTATGGTTTAGAATAAATCAATCTGGTATTTGCCAGGCGAGTGCTGGCTTGGGCCTTGTTACCCAGCACCTAGACACATGGAATCCAAAACCAGCTTTCCAAACCACAGATCTCTATTTATTTTGAAGGAAGCCCAGCCCTAGTTATAATTATAGGTGATCTAAAAGGTCTCCTGGTGTTGTGGCCTGCTTTTTGTGACTGACTATGCAAGGCTGGTAGCAGAAAATTATATGTGGACTATCTTGCAAAAGGGAAAGGGAGACTGTGACCATATTTTGAAAGAAATGTTACATTTCAACAGTTGCTTCGTTCATGGGATTCACAACCAAGTTCCCAAATTGTGCGGTGCACAATGACAGAGATTCTCAGCCTCCAGCATGAGACTTTGGACCAGTAGAGTTCTACCTTTTGTCCCACATTGATCAGATAAGTGAGACCGCTTACAAGTGATTTGCTCATCTTCTGCCACTGGCAAAGAAGAACTGTAATGTTGAACCTTTTAACTTATTTCTTTATTTTTCTATTTTTGTAACTGAGATTTTCTTTTAACCTTTGTACCTAAGATAGCACTAGGAAGGGCACTTTTCACTGGACTCCAGTACAACTGTACTTGAGTACATGTGAATATAAACTTAATTCTAATCCCAATTCTATTTCTAAAATGTATTATCACAATATAGTTTCAGATCCCCGAATCAAAAGTTTAATGAAACTGCTCTTTGTTATCCCTGTGATCCTTTCTGAATTAAAGTTCTACAGAAAGACACTCACGTCATAAATTAATCATTGACTGTCATGCAAGTTATATCTGTGTATTTATGGAGAGAGGGAAAGAAAGATTATGTTATGTTTTGTCCATGCACCATCAGGCACTAAAGTGACTTATTAACACCTTATGGGTTCAAAGGTGAGCGAATGAGTGACATCTGCTGCCAATGAGGCAATCCCATAATTACCAAGGAAATGAAGGAACATGTGCTTCTGCACATGAATTATTCTTTTGTGCATGTATGTGCATGTCCATAAGGTGTACATATACATTAGAAAGCAAAGCTACAGAAAGCATAAGCTGTCATAGTTGAAGTAAAGATTGAGCTGACAGCCAGTCTATAAGTGCTCTGCTTTGACAATATTCAGCAATCCAATGATTTGCAGATCCCATACTCTCTTTATCTTTCTGGCACTAAATGAATCTTTCGTGACTGCGCCCTTTTTTATTGTTACAAACTATTATACAAGGCACAGTGGAGGCTGTAGCATTTATTGTCAAGCCTGTTGGAAGCATCGCATTCCATCTCCAGGGTTGAAGACAGTTGTACAGTCCAACACTGACCAGGCCAGTACAGCATTCACTTCTTGCCAGGTAGACATGGCACAGCCATTGGTTACGGTTATGGAGGGCACTGCGGGCCAAACAGTCCCAAATGCCTGGCAGCAGGAGTTTGTGGACCTGCCAAGTGTACTACCTCCTGGGATAAAAGAAATGACAAAAAACACAACTGAGGCACAGAAGGGGAATTAAAAAATTATGGTGAGAGTAGTCTTGACAATGGGACAGGAGATTAGAAAGGAATAATAAGACTTTAAAAAGACATTATTTATAGAGGAATAATAAAGAGAGATATGTGTCATATTTGTCACAATGGTGTCACATGGAAATTGCTTTTGTTGTAACCTGGTATTTATCTTTACAGATAAACAATGGACGCTAGTTTCCTGAAACATCTCAATGAAAAAAAGTGGATTTATATAGCACCTATCACATCTTCAAGAGTCCTAAAGCCCAATACACAAAAAAATGTAGCAATGTAGGAACAGCTCATTTGACAACATCAGGATGTGAATTGGCAAAGAAGTGGAAAATAATTTTTAGTGACATGATTGCACCTTTAATAAAACCAGGACAACACAAACACAAATTGTTTTATATTGTTAGATCTATATGGATTGTAGCCCATTTTGGGCCCAATTTATTTTCATTATTATTCAGCATTTTAGGGCAGCAGTTGAATTCCATTGAATCGGCTAGTCCCAAAGATTCTCCTGAACAATTGCTGCTGCACTGTTACAGAAGCTGAATGCCACAGATTGTGTCATTACTGGGAAAAAAGGGACCCTGGACTGGAAAAGGGGAATAAACCATTTGTGGATTCCTCTCCTGATTATCAGAAGGCTCCCACAACAAAGTGTGTATATGTGGGTGCTGAACGAAGATCAGGCTAGATTTGGCTGTGATGTGGTTCCCCATGGCCAGGTATCTCAGGAATGTAACAGAATAACAGTTCTGGGATACAGTGCCAGAATTGAGCCTTGTGTGCAACTGGCAGCTGGATTATTCTAGGCTGCAGAATGGTACATATGGCTGGAGAACTGTCAGTCTCCATGGTATCACAACACAGCAGAAAGCAACAGGTTCAGGCGATAATCAGGGAAGAAAAATGGCTTACATCATTGGCAACAATTGTATCCAGCCTTGTGGATGTTTGATCATCGGCCTTGTTTCCTTCCCTATCTACCTGTGTATTCCACTTATACAGCGTCACAAAATAGAAAGAATACACAAACCCCAATCAAACGACCTGCAAGCACCAAGCCAAAGCAAATTGATGGAAGGACGATAGTTAGGGAGCCGGTTGCTCATTTGATAGCAGTGATTCAAATCATCAATGGCTTTGATAGAGTAAGAAGACTGAGAGAGCTTACACTGCCTGGAGGGTCAGCAACCAGAGGATGCTGATTGAAGATGAACCACAAAAGAGCCAACATAAACCGAGAGATAGTTTTCGGCACATACAATAATGCGTTGCAACTTAGGAGGCACTGCCTTGAAAGAGCAATGTGAGCAGATTCAATAATAACTGTCAAAACAGAGCATCACACACATGAAGGAGAATAGATTTACAAGGCCTATGAGGCAAGGGAAAAGTAGTGGGATTATGGTGGTTGCTCTGCCTGCGATGGGCCGAATACTTCCATCTGTGCTGTAGGATTTGATGATTTTATGATTGTGTACTCAGGCAGCAGTAAGGAGGTGAGGTTACACTGCTCCAGGCATAAAGGGGACTGGAGAAGCAATTTTACACATGGCATCACAGACCTCCTGCATATTCGTGGCATGACACCAATTTTTAAAAATAAGTCCTCATTATGGGAAGTTGATTGAAGAGCCACATGTGCTCAATTAATTGGACCCAGGACAGTTCAGCCTGTTATTTGGTAGACATCCTGACTGACCTACTGCTGTTACAGAACTGACCCAAGAAACCAGATATCAGGACATGCTGACCTGAGGGGAGCATCCGTCGCCTGCAACACAAGATGGGCACTTGGATTATGCCAAGAACTAGTCATCACCACCCCCTCCCACTCTCCCTCCCACCACCTGCATTCAAAATGAACCAGCAGCAGAGCAAATGAATTTTGGTGTAACCTTTCTGTGGGTAGACCCTACATGACTTGTTGCAGCGCTGCTCGTCCTTGAGCCCCCTTGAGTTTTTCACACAGATCCAGCAGCTCAACCCACTGAAACTGTGCATCTGCTGTTGATCTGGACTTCAATACAGTTCTTGATATGCTCATGTAAGGTAAAATCATTTTCTGGGGGTTGAATTGATGAGTGAAGGAGGCAATAGATCCTCTCATTTGGCAGGATATTAAAGGACAAACGATGATTCAATTGACAGTGCAAAAAGGCTGTTGTACAGCTTGCTGATCAATAACAACACTCTGAATTCTCTGTCGTTAAATACTACACAAAGCAGCAATGTGGATTTTAAGTAGCGTTCTTTGGCATGCACAGAATCCTCCTGAATATGTGGGTGCGCTATTGAGCAGAGTTCCTAGTAGCAATTAGGCATTGCATCTGGATTTCCCACCAGAAAACAAAATAAAATACTTACACACAGTATTTGCAAGTGATACTGCTGAAGAATTGATGAAAATCTTGGCAGGCAAGGAGAAAAAAAGTACTTCAAATTGGGGCTTTGGAGCCCCAGAACTGTTTGCTAGTGTCTAGTGACAGAAAATTTGAAAGAAAATAGATTTTTTTTGCCGGGGATTAATTAGCCATAATAATTGTAGTCGACTAGGGCTGCAGTCGATTATGGCTTATTACCCAACTAATCACAGTGTCTTTGCATCCCCATATTCTGACTGTCAGCATCAGGTCTTTCACACAGTTAAAATTCACTCATCGGAAGACTTTCGTCCAGCTTTTTTTTATCTTCTCCCTTCAGATCTAAAAGATCAATCCTCCTGGGCTACATGCACACACGCACAGCCTGATGCACATTTCCCATCCTGGGCCCTCACAAGCCGCGAGAGCTAACTTAATAAATGAACTCGATCCCCCTTGCCTGGGAGCAAGTGCAGATTAATATCTGCCTACCTTGTTACTTAATTCATTATGGAATAGCAGTTAATTTGATTTGATATTATTTTAATAAAATTCTGTAATATATTAGATTGTTTCAGGCTATCAAAATAATTTTCCAATTATTACGGTCGCTCAAGCAAGTCTTTCTCACAGCGGCAGTTGGTCTGGCTCAGAATACATTAGTGGCAACAGCTTTATACTGGTCAGAACAGTGAAGAAAAAAAATAAGATGCATGATTACACCAAAAATGTGATTGCCTATAATGTGCACCCATAGAATGCAACAGACTCCCAGGATACGGATGTTTCCCCTGCAAAGAAACAAATGTATATGATTAGATGCCTCAGTAAAAGAGCAGGAATTACAGTTGTTTCAGGTTAATTAACTCTTTTGCTGCTGAACAATTGCTACAATGGTTAGATGGTTTTATCAGTTCTGGTGGCTTGCCCTTAGTTAGTGCATATGGGAGTCGCCATTGCTGAATTGGTATCCGTGGAACAACTGATTGGCTGCAGCAAAATAGTGGCAACCCCTCTAGACTTTGTTTACCTTTTTTAAACATTAAGTTTGTCCTCTTTGTTTTGGTTTTTTGTGATTTGTATGATTCTCCTTAGTTTGTATCTCCTTCATTTTCAGAAAATGTTGCTCCTAATGACCTTCACTGCTCAATCTAATCCTGAGCCATTTTAACCCGAGAAATTCCCAAATTTAATCCTAAACCCATGGTGAGCCAATGGATGTCAAAGTACCCTTTGATCTCTGAAGCCATGTGGCAGGGAGACAAAAAAAACAGTGCCCTTATTTTTGACAACTAGCCTGCGGAAAAGTAACTGTGTACAATGCACACTTTGTGAGTACTGGGCTGTAATGCACTGTAGATTAATCTGCTGACACTTCCTGACTAGACAGATATGAAAAGTATGGTCAATTTGGAAAAAGTACAAGAGGGGCATTGCTAGCTACCTGGACCCCCTTGGGTACCTTTTAATGTGATTTGTACTTGGAATACTGGCAATGTTACCTTTCTTTCCTATCTTTGATCCCCTGAAGGCTTTAGAAATTGATTGTGTTTTGTGAAACGGGCCTCATATAAAGACCAAGCCTGTGTATGACGGTACATAATGTTATTCAATCAATTGGGTTTTCACAGCAGTCTGGTGGTTTGCACAGTCATTTTATCTGATACAAACACTGTTATTAGATTGATTGAAATTAATTTCTCAATTTGCATGGTAAGTCACTAGTCTAGTTTAATCACCATAAATATACTATACTTGCTTTCATATTGTAATATCCATAATAAGTCATCACTGCATAGGGGCTTCTACTGTCTGACTCTGCCTTATGCATAGATTGAGACTTGAGTGGTAAAAGCATTTATTTGCTTTTTTCTGCAAGTTTCCCAAGGATCAGAACGAGAGGGTTCTGAAGAAGGGTCACTGGGCTTGAAAAGTTAGCCCTGTTTTCTCTCCACCAATGCTGCCAGATCTGCTGAGCTTCTCCATCAATTTTTGTGCTTTGTTTTTGTTCCAGATCTCCAGTCTCTGCAATTCTTTGTTTTATTATCGCAGGACTATGGTTACTGCTGTTGCTGATATATCTTAATGACTTGGACTTCAGATTACAAAGTACAAATTAAAAATTTATAGATGGAGTAAAACTTGGAAGTATAGTATATACTGAGGAAGATAGTAACAGTTTTCAAGAGGACTGGTGGAATGTGCAGGCACAGTGCAAATGAAATTCAATGCAGTCAAGTATAAGAGGATATTATTGGGTAAGACGAATGAGGACAGGTGATGCACATTTCAGGATAGAATTATACAGCAGGTACAAGAGAGAGACTATGTTTTATTTTTGCACAAATCTTTGCAGTACAGGGACAAGCTAACAAAGCAGCTCATAAAGCAGATAAGATCTTGGACCTTATAAATAGAGGCATAGATTATAAAAGCCAGGACATTATGCAAAGCCTATACAAAGCATCTTTGTGGCTTCAGATGAAGTCCAATTCTGGGCATCACACTTCAAGAAGGACATGAATGTCTTTGAAAGGGCCTGGAGAGATTGGAAGGGAGCTCCTTGGGTTGGAGAATTATGTAGATAGACTGAAGATACTGGGAATCTTGCCCAAAGATCGGAGAAAGTTACGAGAAATTTTGACAGTGGTGTTTAAAACAATAAAGTGTTTAGGAAGAGAAATTAGAATGTTTCTAATGAAAGTGATTTGCAAAAGAACCTGAGGCCACAGGAGAATGAAAGATTTTATGCACTGAGTGATTAGGATTTGGAATGCACTCCATGATAGGTTAATAAATGCAAATTCAGTAGTAGCATTGAAAAGGCAGATGAAGGAGAATGTTATGGGAATTTGGGGAAAAAAAAGACAGGTAGGTGAGAGTAGACAGACTGAGAAGCCCACACAGATTTTTTTTAAGCACTTGTGGGACATGGACATTGCTGGCTGACCAGCATTTTATTGCCATCTCTAGTTGCCCTTGAGAAGGTGGTAGTGAGCTGCCTTCTTAAGTCACTGCAGTCCATCTGTTGTAGGTTGACCCACAATACCCTGAGAGAAGGAATTCCAGGATTTTAACCCAGTGACAGTGACAAAACAGTAATATATTTCCGAGTTAGGATGGTGAGTGGCTGGGAGGGGAGACTGCAGGTGATCATGTTCCTATGTATTTGCTGCTCTTGTCCTTCTAGACGGAAGTGGCCGTGGGTTTAGAGGGTGCTGTCTAAGGATTTCTGATGAGCTAAATGGCGTTGTCTGTGCTAAACAATTTTATGCCTCTTCAATTTCATAGCTGTTTAGAAGGCCAATAAAAATAATTAAAATCAGAGTTTCAAAATGCATGCAGTGAGATGCCCATGCCTAAATTTTGATCAGACTGTAAGATAATCGCATGAAATTTAGGCAAAAACTTGGAACTCCCTTCCTAACAATATTGATGGAGAATATTGCATGAACTACAGAGGTTAAGACAATAGAAAATAGACAATAGGTGCTGGAGTAGGCCATTCGGCCCTTTGAGCCAGCACCACCATTCATTATGATCATGGCTGATCATCCACAATCAGTATCCTGTTCCTGCCTTATCCCCATAAACCCTTGATTCCGCTATCTTTAAGAGCTCTATCTATCTCTTTCTTGAAAGTATCCAGAGAGTTGGCCTCCACTGCCTTCTGGAGCAGAGCATTCCATAAGTCCACCACTCTCTAGATGAAGAAATTTTTCCTCAACTCTGTTCTAAATGGCCTACCCCTTATTTTTAAACTGTGTCGTCTGGTTCTGGACTCACCCATCAGCGGAAACATGCTTCCTGCCTCCAGAGTGTCCAATCCCTTAATAATCTTATACGCCTCAATCAGATCCCCTCTCATCCTTATAAACTCAAGAGTATACAAGCCCAGTCGCTCCAATCTTTCAACATATGATAGTCCCGCCATTCTAGGAATTGACCTCGTGAACCTACGCTGCACTCCCTTTATGGCAAGAATGTCCTTCCTCAAATTTGGAGACAAAAACTGCACACAATACTCCAGGTACGGTCTCATCGGGGCCCTGTACAGCTGCAGAAGGACCTCTTTGCTTCTATACTCAATTCCTCTTGTGATGAAGGCCAGCATGCCATTAGCTTTCTTCACTGCCTGCTGTACCTGCATGCTTGCTTTCATTGACTGATGTACAAGAACACCTAGATCTCGTTGTACTTCTCCTTTACCTAACTTGACTCCATTGAGATAGTAATCTGCCTTCCTGTTCTTGCCACGAAAGTGTATAACCGCACATTTATCCACAGAAACTGCATCTGCCATGCATCTGTCCACTCACCTAGCCTGTCCAAGTCACTCTGTATTCTCATAACATCCTCCTCACATTTCACACTGCCACCCAACTTTGTGTCATCAGCAAATTTGCTAATATTACTTTTAATGCCTTTGTCTATATCATTAATATACTTCGTAAACAGCTGCGGTCCCAGCACCGAACCAAGGTTCAAGAAGATGGCTGACCACTATCTTCTCAGGGTCAATTTGAAATAAGCAATAATTGTTGGTCATGCCAGTGACACCACATCTGAGGGACAAAGAAGAAAACATGTGTGTCAGTACTCACATTGCCAATAAAATGTCTTTGATGCTGTTAATATAGGCTGGCATCACCAAATTCTTCCTTTTTACAGAGTTGCAGGTTTTAGGATGTTTTGTCAGGGTCAGAAACAGGAGCCAACTAATGAATTTGAATGTTGCCCTCTATATTCAGTGCTCATAAGATCATAAATGAGAAGAATTGGCTGTGAGCAGCACTTGAGCAGAATCTCACAATGATGCACAAGGCTGGAATGTTTGACAGAATATCTCTGACCCTGAGACAGACCTGTAAAATACATTTGTTCTCCACATCCTCTAATGGTCAATTTGCCTGCCAGTATGAGATTGAAATGCACTGCAAAGTTTCCCAGTTATAAATCAAATTAGATAATCTCAGTCAGAGATAACAAAGCGTAGAGCTGGAGGAACACAGCAGGTAAGGCAGCATCAGAGGAGCTGGAAAGCTGACGTTTCGGGTCAGGAGCCTTCTTCAGAAATCCAGCTCTACACTGTGCTTTCTCTGACTCCAGCATCGGCAGCTCTTATGGTCTCTAATCTCAGCCAGAATTGTTGTGGACGTTTTAATTTTTGGCCCTGACTCTTTATGAGAAAAATAATTCAGCCAGCATGCCCAACACTGCACTCTATGAATTTGATGTTAGATCGGGACGGGAGTAACTTCAGCTCAATGTTCAGTTACATTGATCTCTAATAGTGCCTTGATGTAGGCAGAAAGGGACAAATATTCCCCTTCTGCACTATAACAATTCTGTAATCCTGAGATATATATGCTCAGAACGCTGAAAAAAGGCAACTGGAGCTGTTCAGACCACAAAAAGAGATATCATTCCATTTGATAGCATTCAGATGAGCTCAGATCTATTTTAGAAATTGTAGATTGGAGATTGACTGAGAAGAATAAAATAACAGCCACAGATTATGAAATTCTGATGATTAAGATTATCAGTGCTAATAGTATTGAAAACAAACCACGCAATCAGTAACATAACTATAAAATGTGTGCAAGAATTAACAGGCATTAGCAAAGAAGGTATGAGAGGAAGAAATTGAGGAAAATGATTTTTGATATTTTTCACTCTGCTTGGAACATTTTCCACTAAAGCACTATACTGTAGCCTTCATGTTAGATCTCCAGCAGGTCACCAAGCCAGCAGAATATCTCATCAACTGTGTGAAAATAGTTAGCAATTATCATCTGATTGTTAAAGGTACATCAATGCCTGCTATGGTCTCTGACAAATCAGCTAACTAGATTTGAAACCAACACCGTGTTCAACACTTTGAAGCAGTACTACAATTTTATCATCGCATTACAGATTGTACCTGTTACAAACATAGTAACGTGGAAATTTCATGGCTCAGAAGAAAGCAGTTTAATAAGAGGCCAACAAAATAGTTTGAACTTTGCATCATACCACACCTCTCAATCAAGCAGCCAACATGTAGGGATTTCTGAAATGAGCTCAAGAGATAAATACTCTGGACTTACTCAGGTTTGGCCAGGCCTGGGGGAGAAAAGTCCTTTGATACCAGAGCAGTCTCCTTTTTGATGTTCTGAACTATCAAAACAGGTGCAATCTTCCCAGCCCTCAAAGATGGGTGCAATGATGAGTTGTTGTGAAAATATGGAAAGATTGGAAAAATGAGACTCTTGACACGAAGAAAACCATGTCGGATTTTGCATCTAAAGCTCGAGCGGCACAAAGAAAATTTTGCTAGTGAGCAGTGGTGACGGTCAAAGAACTTAGCCTCCCTGCAGTAACGATCTCCCTCTAATGCTCTGTGTCCTTTTATGTTGAGTAGCTGCCCTTCACAATGATTTTTCCATTCTGATTCCCGGTATGCTGCCTTCATCCATTTTGTTCACAAGCCCATGAACATCTTTCATTATCTCACTGAATTGAAATGGAGTTTGCTATTCTCCTCCCATGATAGAGGGAAACCCGTTCCCAGCCTGAACGTTTGAATGGGTACCTAGGCATCACCACTTGCTTCTTTGGGTCTTGATCTTGAACATCACTCCCTGACATCTCTAGGCTCACTCTATGGGTGGTAACTAACCTCACTCCTCTGTCTGCAGGGGTAGGCATTGAGGCTAACACCAACCTCATCACAGCAACGTGGGGCATCTCTGCAACTCACTTAAAACACAGTTCACTTCTTAAATACTGTAAATTGGAGCTCACCAATACCTTGCATTGCAAGATAACAAAGTGTGGAGCTGGATGAACACAGCAGGCCAAGCAGCATCTTAGGAGCACAAAAGCTGACGTTTCGGGCCTAGACCCTTCATCAGAGAGGGGGAAATTATTTCAGAACCCTCTCCCATCCCCCTCTCTGATGAATGGTCTAGGCCCGAAACATCAGCTTTTGTGCTCCTAAGATGCTGCTTGGCCTGCTGTGTTCATCCAGCTCCACACTTTGTTATCTTGGTTCTCCAGCATCTGCAGTTCCCATTATCTCTGATCACAATTTTAACCTTGCATCGCAATGTTGGTGCCAGGCTGCTATGTGCACAGCAACAGATGTGCATCCCATACATCAGAGCAGGTTGAATCTCAGGGCTCCTCTTTTGCTTCCTCTGCAAACTCACTCACTTTGCATGTTCTTGAATGCTCCCAGTACCTCTACTTTGCCTTGCGTTTTTACATATTGCCATCTCACTGTCACCTTACAGGCTTTCAACTCTTTTGTCTTTCCTTGCCAGGCAGCTTGTCATGTTTACCAGCAACAACCCATCAAGAGGGCAGATCTAATGTTTTATAGCACCGTGCTATGCCAATGACACTCCTGTACCATGTGCTAGCAGCTTACGCAGCAAACACACTGAATACGCTTCAACCAAAAGGCTATTTCTCAAAATCCAAGGGTTGTAGCCCTCTGTCAAATGCTGTGGGACTGTGAGCAGTGGAGTGCTCCTGGCACAGACAGTCAACCAAGGGCATTGACGATCTCAGTCCAGGGGCTTAGACATGGTCAGTTGGCCACTTGAGAATTCAGGTTCAGGAATTTCATATGATTACAGTTCGGGGAGTGGGCTATGGGCAGTCCGGTAGGTTCAGTACAACCGGTCCAAGTTTTAACACTAAGCCAGCCTGGGAGCTCAACTGACATCAGTCAGGGGCCTGGTCACTCATCAGTCTGGGTTTTCTGTCCCTGTCAATCATGGTCTGTGCTAAGAGTCTGCCCGTTGAAAACCAATGCTGTGGTCGCTAAGTTGGGGAAGTCAATTATGGTAATTGGAGGCAGTTTGCTGAGATACAGAGGCAATAATTGTAAAAGGAGCAACTCAATATTTAAGCATGGGAAATGACAGAACATTGGAAGACATGAGTTACCACAGGAGGGAAAGCTCACTGATAGCGGCTTCAATGGTAGACAGGGAGTCAGTGCATCACAATAGTTGGCATAACTAAGATGTAGGCCTGAAGTTCAAGCGTGGAGATAAAGATTAAAATTAAACAGTTGAGTGGAAATGTGTAGAATCTCAGAATTGATGGGGTCAGCAGGGAAGGCAAGGAAGAAATACACATCAGAGATAATGGGAACTGCAGATGCTGGAGAATCCAAGATAACAAAGTGTGAAGCTGGATGAACACAGCAAGCCAAGCAGCATCTCAGGAGCACAAAAGCTGACGTTTCCGGCCTAGATCCTTCATCAGAAATACGCATTCCGGTTTTCAGGTTTGCCTGTATTGACAAGTGGAGCCTGTGCACACTCTGTGAAGCTCTACCTGTGTTGCCTCTCATTCTCACCTGGATCATAAATGCTCACTGGAAATGAAATGACTATCACCACACCAGATTGGACAGAGAGATGTTCTTTCTCTGTCTGAGTGAGCAAGTGATGTAAGGCCCTTTAAGAGTCAAATGCACTCATTGGGCACATAGACAGTACAGGTTACAGACATCTGTAAACAGAATACCTAAACATGCAGTGACCAGCTATGTCAAAGACAAATCTCTACAATAAGCAATTGTGACCATGTTATTACTGATTAGAAATTAAATGCAGCAACGTCCATAAAGCAGAAGTAATTACAGGCAATGTTCGAAGTGTCACCTGTCAATCACAATTCACAAAGCACAAAGGCTGCACAAGCGGCACACAGCTGCTTTCCTCCCACCCTGAACTGTAAGTATTTGGCAGTATGCTTTCATATGAGACTTTGATTTTTTCAGTGATGTGTGTTGCGGGTTGTGGGGTTTGGAGTGGGTAAGGTTGCAGTAATCCCAGCACACCTACAATCTCCTACTGTATTTTTGCCAACATGGTGCCCATGCGGGGATAAGGTCCCCTTTGTAAATGTCCATCCAGCAACATCCAACACCCCTCCCTTGTCATAGTCCTCCATGTCCCACTGTTTGTGGAAAATTGTGCTAAACAGTGCTTTCGTATATGATGTGGCTGGTGACTGATTACACGACAAAGGACCTGTTATGATTCTGACGTTCCTCACGCGGATACATTGGAAGCGTGATCAATGGATCCAGCTACAGCAGTTGATATCACCCTCGTAGCCACTGTTCAATGAAGATGCAGACAGATGGAGGAGGAACAAACGTATCAACATGCCCAAGACCAGCAGCAACCTCTAGGGACAACTAATTGGCTTTCACATGAAGAGGCCATGCTGAAGTTCCCCTCAGGTTGTAGAAGAAATACAGGAGGGACCAAGTTTCTTGTCCTCCATGTAACTCCCTCCAGATGAGCAAGGTGCAGCACCATTACAAAGTGACAATGGCACTATAACAGGACTGTGTCACTTGCTAGATCAGAGCTTATGACCTTAAGGGGTTGGTGGCCATACTATCCTGGTGGTTTTCAAGGTGACAACAGTGCTAACTTTTTTTATTGCAAAGTAATGCTTCCAAGGATCCACAGGCACCTGTGTAGGATTTCACAACCTTCAATCCATAAAAAAAAAGTATTAAAGCTGTTACAGACAGAACATTTGCCACATCACATCAGTTCAGCTCATTACCCCATGAAGAGGTCAATGCTGCAGTCTGGGCAATAGGCCTCTCCAACCAGATGGTTTTCCTCAGGTGAAATGTAGCTGATTTTATCAATGGTAAGGGATTCCATTTAGTCAACATAAGGCCAATATCCTGGTCTGAGCTGATAAGAGACAAGTAACATTCATGCCACACAAGTGCCAGGCCATGATCATGCCCAACAGGGAAGAATTTAACAAATTCCCCTTAACCATCACTGAATGCCAATATCAACATTGCAGGGGTTACAATTGACGACACACTAAACTGGACACACTACATACAACAGCAGGTCAGAGGCTCGGGATCTTGCAGCAAGTAGCTCACCTTCTGGCTCCCTAAAGCCTGTAAACCATCGACTAGGCACACGTCAGGAGTATGATGGAACAAACAAGTGATTCCCCACTCGTCTGAATGAGTGCAGCGCCAACAACACTCTAGAAAATTGGCACCTTTCAGGACAAAAGCCAAATGGTACGTTGGCCTTCATTGCGAGAAGTTTCGGGTACAGGAGCAGGATGTGTTGTTGCAGTTGTACAGGGCATGGGTGAGGCCACACCTAGAATATTGTGTGCAGTTTTGGTCTCCTTTTCTTTGGAACGATGTTGTTGCTCTTGAGGGAGTGCAACAAAAGTTTACCAGGATGATTCCGGGGATGTTGGGACTGACATATGAGGAGAGATTGACTAAGTTGGGATTGTTTTCGCTGGAGCTCCAATGAATAAGGGGAGATCTCGTAGAGACATATAAAATTCTAACAGTATGGACAGGATTGATGCAGCGAGCACGTTCCCAATGGTGGATGTGTCCGGAACCAGGCGTCATAGTATAAGGATTTGGGGTGAACCATTTAGGATGAAGATGAGGAGACATTTCACCCAAAGAATGGTGAGTCTGTGGAATTCATTACCACATGAAGTAGTTGATGCCAAAACATTGAATGTATTCAAGAGGTGGCTAGACATAGCACTTGGGGTAAATGGAATCAAAGGTTATGGGGAGAAAGCAGGATTAGACTATTGAGTTGGATGATCAACCATGATCATGATGAAGGGCAGAGCAGGCTTGAAGGGCCAAATGGCCTTCTCCTGCTCCTACTTGCTATCTCTGTTAGTTGCTGCAAGCTTGGATCTTGGAACATGATGGCTATATAAAGCAGTGTTCCTGCTAAGAGAAGGATATAAAACAACAAAGAACAGCAAATGCTGGAAATCAGAAACAAAAATCGAAATTGGTGGGAAAATTCAGGTCTGTGAAGCAAAAGCAGAATTAACACTTTAGGTCCAATGACCCTTCTTCAGAATGGACATACTAAGTTAAGTTCTCCGAGTGAAGAGTTAGTTTTGGTTCCAAACCAGATAAAAACCTTAAAGTGGCTATTTAAAGCTAAGTGCAGTGAAGCTGAAATGTATGACAGCTCCAGGAAGAAGCTATCACAGTTTGAGTTTAGAAATTGAAGTCCCAAATGACTTAAACATACCAAAACATTTCATACATTAAGGATTATATGAGTGGAGCTTCGGGTACTGTACCAGGCCGGGTTTCTTGAGAATTGTAACAGGAGCGTTTGGGGCATTGCACAAAATCTATTTTGTTTCTTATGAAGAAGTGGACTGTTTTGGAATTACTGCAATTTACTTTTACTGTGTGTTTAAAATAATTGAATTTGTGTTATAAATATATAGTTTAAAATGTTCTATTTCATCTTTGTTTCTTCTGTGATAAACATTTGTTTCATTGTGAAAGCAAATTCTGCAGCGAAGCTTATGGTTTAAAGAAAGATCACTTAATTAAAGCCAACACAAATGAAGTTTTCATTTATCTAGACAGGTTCTTGTCTGGGATCTGACTTGTCCAGGAATAACATTGTCTGGGATCATAACAATAGATTTAACCAAACTATTTATATCAAGCACAAATTTAAATATTTTAAAACACATGATAAAACACAATCCCATTAATCCTAAACACATACCCTTATAATACTCATACCAGAAAGAATTTCCTTATCTTTCACATGCATGATTTCAATGTTGTTTCAGTTCCCTATCTTTCAAATCGGATAGTATTTTCCGGGAGCCCTCATAAAACTGAGGACATAGAACATAGAACATAGAACAATACAGCGCAGAACAGGCCCTTCGGCCCTTGATATTGTGCCGACCTGTGAACTAATCTAAGCCCCTCCCCATACACTATCCCATCATTATCCATATGCTTATCCAAGGACTATTTAAATGCCCCTAATGTGGCTGAGTTAACTCCATTGGCAGGCATGGCATTCCATGCCCTTACCACTCTCTGAGTAAAGAACCTGCCTCTGACATCTGTCTTAAATCTATCACCCCTCAATTTGTAGCTGTGCCCACTTGTACAAGCTGAAGTCATCGTCTTCGGAAAAAGACTCTCACTGCCCAACCTATCTAATCCTCTGATCATCTTGTATGTCTCTATTAAATCCCCTCTTAGCCTCCTTGTCTCCAATGAGAACAGACCCAAGTCCCTCAGCCTTTCTTCATAGGGCCTGTGCTTCAGGCCAGGCAACATCCTGGTTAATCTCCTCTGCACCTTCTCCAATGCTTCCACATCCTTCCCGTAATGGGGCGACCAGAACTGCACGCAATATTCCAAGTGAGGCCGCACTAGCGTTTTGTACAGTTGCAGCATGACATCATGGCTCCAGAACTCAATCCCTCTCCCAGTAAAACCTAACACACCATTTGCTGTCTTAACAGCACTATCAACCTGGGTGGCAACTTTCAGGGATCTATGTACATGGACACCAAGATCCCTCTGCACATCCACACTACCAGGAATCTTTCCATTGACCTGGTATTCTGCCTTCCTATTATTCCTCCCAACGTGAATTACCTCATATTTATCCGTATTAAACTCCATTTGCCACCTTTCACCTATTTCTGCAGTTTATCCAAGTGTCCCTGCAACCTACAACATTCTTCCACACTGTCCACCACTCCACTGACTTTAATGTCATCTGCAAACTTACTAACCTATCCACCTATGCCTGCGTCCAAGTCATTTATAAAAATGACAAACACCAGTGATCCCAGAACAGGTCCTTGAGGCACACAACTAGTAACCTGACTCCAGGCTGAATATTTTCTATCAAGCACCACTTGTTGCCTTCTTACAGAAAGCCAGTTTCTAATCCAAACTCCTAAATCTCCCTCAATCCCGTGCCTCTGTATTTTCTCCAAAAACCCACCATATGGAACCTTATCAAAGGCTTTACTGAAGTCCATGTACACCACGTCAACTGCCCTTCCCTCATCCACATGGTTGGTCACCTTCTCAAAAAACTCAATGAGGTTTGTGAGACACAATCTGAGGTAAGACTTTCTCAGCTTCAAATAACCTCTTCAGCATTTGAACCAAACACTGAGGTCTGCAACCACTAAACTAGCTTCTTCTCTTGGACTAAACTCTTTCTTAATTGTCCTAAAACTATGGAAGTAGCAAGAACCGCAGATGCTGGAAGTTGGAGTTGTTACAGTGAGGAGCTGGAGAAACACAGCAAATCAGACAGCATCAGAGGAGCAGGAAAGTGTCCTGACCCAAAACATCAACTTTGTTGCTCCTCTGGTGCTGCCTGACCTGCTGTGCTCCTCTAGCTCCACACTATATCGAGTCCTAAAACTATCTCCCCTTCTCAGAAGCAATTGTTTTGTATATCTGACATCAGGCTAAATTTTGACAAACAGCCCCAAACTGAAACAAAAAGGTTTCTTTCAAGACATCATCATTTCCTCTAAGCCTAAAACAACAATTCCAGAATCATCTATCTGAAAGCCTCATGCATTATGTTGTTTATTTTCTTCACTAAAACTCTGCAAAAGTAAACAGTAACCTCTTACTCTCTGAGGAGACTCCCTATAATACCATGCTTTAGAAAAAATCAACATGGCTACATAAATCCACACATTAAACCCCTTTAGGCAAACAGAAAACCCATATACCACTAGTTCAATATTCAAATTCTAAAATACATGATATTTGAAATAGTTTAAAGTAAATGAAATACATATAAATCACACACCTTACATCATACTAACATTAACAATTATTTGAAGGCTTTTCAGTAAGCAATGCTCTCACATTGCAGGAAGTCTGGAGTCACATGTAGGCCAGATCAGATGAGGATGGCAGTTTCCTTCCCAAGAGGATATTAATGTACCAGATGATGTTTCATGGTATTCAGTAGATTCTTAATTCCAGATTTTTATTGAATCTAAACTTCACCATCTGCCATGGTGAGATTTGGACATGGATCTCCAGGATATTCCCTATGACTCTGGATTAATAGTCTCGTAATAGATAGGGTATAGACAGGGTGAATAGCAAGAAGCTTTTTTTCCCCAGAGTGTGGGACTCAATTATAAGGGGCCACGATTTCAAGGTGAGAGGAAAAGTTGAAGGGACGCATGCGTGGAAAGTCCTTTACGCAGAGGGTTGTGGGTGCCTGAACGTATTGCCAGCAGAGCTGGTAGAGGTGGGCACAATAGCATCATTTAAGATGTATCTAGACAGATACATGAATGGACAGGGAGCAGAGGGATACAGATCCTTGGAAAATAAGCGACAGGTTTATATAGAGGATCTAGATTGGCTTGGAGGACCAAAGGGCCTGTTCCTGTGCTGTAATAATTTTTGTTCTTTGTTCTTTGTAATAACACCACTTGGCCAATGCTCCTGGCAGCGATTGATCTCGTACACAACTGGGTTTCAATATGATGACAATGTTGCAAATCCTGAAACATACCAGCAGCAATGAGCCCTTCCATCACCATCAGGGTAGCACCAGCCCTGCACTATAGAGATGTGGTACATATCTGATGGAGTGAGCAGGGGAGAATTCGATTGCTCACTGCAGCTAGCTCATGGAGGAAAACTCTTTATGAAAACTTAGCTGATTTCTGGTCGAGATCAGAGCAACATGTTGAGGTAAATGGTACCAGAGCAATGAACAATTGTAACTAATAACATTGGAATCATTGTGCCTTTCTTCTGTTGCCACATTTATCTCTGGGGGAGTTAGCTAAGGACCACCCCTGATGATGTCCCTGAAGATACAATCCTAAGATCAAACAGCATATCAAGCCTTTGACTTCATTGCCATACTTAATTTGAGGTATCAAAGCCACAAATTATAGCTGGAAGCCAACGTAGCCTTTAATAATATATATTTGTAGAATTTACCTACAGTTAATGCAAATATGGAAGAAAAATAATTCTACAGTGACAGGCAGTGTTAGTTACTGTGCTTCAGACACTTACTTCTATGGCACAATAATTTGCTAATCTGTTACCCAATCATAAGGTCTAATGGTCACTAAAGACTTAAGAACATATGATAAAGATGCAGAAGTAGGCCATTCAGCCCATTGAGTCTGCTCCACTATTCAATGAGATCATGGCTGATCTGATAATTCTCAACACTACTTTCCTGCCTTTTCCCAATCACTCTTGATTCCCTTACTGTTTGAAAATCTGTCTATTTCAGCCTTGAATACACTTAATGAACCAACTTCAACAACCTTCTGTGGTAAAGAATTCAACAGATTGACAATCCTCTGACAGAAGAAATTCTTCCTCATCTCTATGGTAAATGGGTGAACCTTTATTCTGAGATTATGTTGTCTGGCTCTAGAATCTTTCTCAATTTATCCTGTCAAGTTCCCTAAGAATCTTGTATGTTTCAACACTGTCATTTCTCATTTTTCTATGATCCAATGAGTGCATGCCCAATTTCCTCAATATCCCTTCATAACAGACAGTCCCTTCATGCTTGATATCAGCCAAGTGAGCTTCCTGTGGACTGCTTCCAATGGAAATATAGAACATAGAACATAGAACATTACAGCACAGTACAGGCCCTTTGGCCCTCGACGTTGTGCCGACCTGTCATACCGATCTGAAGCCCATCTAACCTACACTATTCCATGTACGTCCATGGAATATATGGAATATGTCTTTCCTAAGGTAAGGGACCCAAAACTGTTCGTCATATTCCTCCTATAGTCTAACTAGTGCCTTGTACAGTTTTAGCTAAACCTCCCTAATTATATACTTCATGTTCTTTGAAGTAAAGACCAAAATTTCATTTGCCTTTCCTATTATCCAGTGAGCCTGGATATTGGCTTTTTGTGATCCAACAACTTGCATTTATCTAATGCTTTTAGTTCTGTGCAAAATCCAGGAATTCTCTCCCTCACAACACTATGTATGTACTTTAGGCACATGGGCTGAATTGGCCTAAGAAGGCAGCCAACTAATACGTTATTAAGAAGGGCAGTACATGGATGGACAATAAATACTGGCATTTCCAGGCACACTCTTAATTCATAAGAATGGATAAAAGAAGGAAGATAAGATTAGGAGCAAGAGTAGGTTGTAAGGGCCCTGAAGTGAATTCCACCATTCAGTAATATCACAGCTAAACTGTTAGATCAATTTGCTTTTCTTCCTTATTCCTATATTTCTTGATTCGTCTTGTGTCCAACAGTTGGTTATCACAAAAAAAATGCTTCACAGGGGTGTTATTAAACAAACTGAGCGCTGAACCACTTAACCACTTAAAGCGATATCATACAGGTTCTTTTATTTAAAGAAAAAGTGTACACAGGAGGTAAGTATCTTGGTAAGACAGTATCCTTATTGCCCAAATGGCAGGATAGAGGTAACTACACATAGTGTAGTCCTGGAGCGATGTGCAGGTGGGAGCAAGTCCTTCTCTAAAGGACAACAGCAAGCCAGATGGGTTTTTAACAACATTGTTTTCATGATTACCATCAGGTGAGCCTTTTACAGCAGATTTTTGTTCACTTCAAATTTCACCATCCGCCACAGTGGAATTTAAACCCATATCCCGAAGGGTCCTGGATACTAATCCAATACCACCTTCACCACCAACATGACCAGAAACGTAGGTAAAAAGATAAGCTTTAAGGTTCGTATTCAAGGAGCACTGAGGAGTGGACGGATTTTCAGGGGGAAATTCAAGAGTATAACAGACAGCTAAAGGCCTGTTTCCCATGTGTAGGGCAGTGAAGTTCTAGTTGAGTTCAAGTTTAAGGTGAGTGGAAACTGCACACTGGCTTAGGGGAGTGTTAGAGCAGTTAAGACTGGAAGTTATAAAGGCAGAAACAAAGGTTTCAGCCGCAAATGAGCTGAGGCAGGAATGGAGTCAGGTAACATTGCAAAAGCTCTTAGTACATGCCTTATGAAACACTAGAAATCATTCAAAGTTAATGATATTTTCTTTAAACCCACATATTGTAAAGAATAACAAATATCTGACAGCAGGTTTTAGGCAATAATTTAATCTTGAAGTTCCACTAATGTTCACAAATCATTTGTGCTTCATTCTTGTGGTTTCTGATGTCATTGTAATCGTTGTATTGAATTACTCCTTGTATCTCACTGGCAGTCTTTCATTATCTGATATTAAATATAATGCTTGGAGAGCCACAAGGAAGATAAATATCTATGTCATGAATAGGTTGGGAAGTCTCTGCTGTTTGGTTTTGATTGCATTCTGATTCAAGCACCTTCCACCTTCCAGGATTTGTGGTGAGGTCTTTTACACTTTTGGTAAGATTTGAGCACGTATGTTTCGAAAGTTCCAGCCATTCTGCACAATTACAAGATCATTGATATTTTGGAACAGAAGAAAATCACTCAACCCCAGTTATTCAAACATTGAGTCGATCATCATCCTGCCTTTTACCTGTAAAAAACAATTTAAGAGGCTTCGCAGAGAAATAATGAGAGTTTTAATCAAGAACACCAAGGAAGGAAAGAAGATAACAAGCTAAAACCTTCCCCACTCCACCCCTTGCAATGAATGGTGGAACAGGTTCAAAGGGGCAGAATGGCCCACTCCTGTCCTTAACTACCGTGGATGTTAAATTTTAAATTACTATGTCAAAGACCAAGAAATGTTTATTGTTTAAGGGTATGAAGTGATAAAGTTACTGTAAAAGTGAGACACAAATGAGCATGTTCTAATCTAATCTAAAATCCTAGCTTTAAAATCATACTTTTTTTTTCTTTTTTTCTCTCAGTTGCTGCAGCCCCCCCAACATAGAGATTAACATTCTTTTAATTCCTGTGTGTTCAGTACCCCTAATTTTAACCAGGGCACCATCAATCTCTTCAACCAGGCCTTTTACTCACCAGATATAATCTCAGTTTATACAGCTTGATGTCATCATTAGTTTTATAATGATCGCATGAAGCAACTTGGGATATTTCCTAATGATAAAGGTGTTGCATAGATTTAATGTTGTTATTGCCCGAGGACACTAAAACGGCCAATTCCTGAGACAGTGACTACAACTACTATTGAACTTAGTTACCGAGATGTGGTTTAAGGAAGGATCTTGAGGGAAAGGGTAGAACAATTGCCAGTTTGTAGGGTATGGATCATGATACGGGAGAGGTTAGTTAGCTCAGTTGGCTAGACGGCTGGTCTGCAACGCAGAATAATCTCAACTGCATTCAACTGGCTGAGGTTACAATGAAGGGCCTTGTTTCACTCCTCTCACCTGAGGCATGCTGACCCTCAGGTTAAACCACCGCCAGCCATCTCTCTCTCATAGGAGAGTTGGACTATGATGCCTTTCCCTTTACTTTATAGGATTTCAGATGAGTGCACATGTATTCTTCTGAGGGAGTGCCTCATGACCTGTCAGTCAAAGGTATTCTTTGAGTAAACTTTGCTGCTCCTCTGATGCTGCCTGACCTGCTGTGTTCCTCCAGCTCTGTGCTGTGATATCTCTATTCTTTGAGTAGAATGTTTTCCCTGCAGACATCAAGAGGTTCAGTACATATTAGCATAGGAAGATACTCAAACTATCAGTCTCGACATCCATAGAAACAATCCATTCAAATCTTCCTGGAGGTGGATGTCCACAAGGTTTTGGGGTGGATCCTACAATAGGTTGAACTGCAGTCCTCTGCTGTTGGATAGAGCATGATGAATAAATCAGTGTGCAGTGAGCTGGTTACACCGCTCCAGGTGATGTGTGGCAGTTTCCATATGATAGTCACTCTCATCTTGATCTTGCTTGTGCAGGCATTGTCAACAGATCATTGAATGGTCACAACTGATGCCAGGATATGTGGGCATTATATCTTAGGTGAGAGGTTGGCAAAAACACTGAACATGAAATTCTTTCAGTTCTGAAGAAGGATCACCAGACCCAAAATGTTAACGCTGATTTGTCTCCAGAGGTGTTGCCGGACCTACTGAAATTTTCCAGCAATTTCTGTTTCTTGTTTCTGACTTACAGCATCTGCAGTACTTTCGGATTTTTCATGAAATCCTTAATTTTGAGGTCTTCAGATTAAGGCTGAACCTATTGTCTCGGCAGTATTAAGTGAAATTCTCTATTTTCAGAAGACTTTATGGAAGGGAACTCATTGGTATGTATGTTGAAGAGAGCCAGTGTGAGGACTAAACCCTGTGGTAGCTCAGCATCGGTTATGTGTGAGCAGCAGATTCAATCACCAAGGTGCATATGGAACTAATAAATTTTCTAAAGGGTTTTCATGCAGTCAATGATTTTGGAGAGTTTCAGCAGCTACACTGTGCCATGAACATTGGATGAATCAATCAAAGGTGTGCCTGCTTCAGGTCATTCTAGAAACACCTCAATAGGGAGGGCAGTGACTGGCGCAGCTCAGAGCAGTTGAATCCTGGGAGAAATCCGGTCTGCTGAGTGGACATCATTACTCCCAGAGTGAGACCCAGTCTACTTATCCAGAGACATTCCAGGTTCTCACATGTTACTGAGAGCAGGGTGATGCGGCAATAGCTATATAGATCATCATGTAGTTTAAAAGTATTAAATCACTATAGGACAGTTAATAGAATTTAAAGCTTATTATTAATACAGTAGATTTGTCATGCTTTAATGATTTAATAATAATTTTGAAAAATACTGCAAATAGCCTAGCAAACGCAGCAGTAATTGAATTTAGAACAGCGTACGTGGATGCAGAAATACAAACTGAGGGAACAGCAGATCACAAGCAATGTTCAGCTGATATAGATTTAAAACATCTTTGAAGTAAAACAAGGTATTAAAAACATTGAGAAGAATTGGAAAAAGACATAATATTCCCAAAATGAATTCAAACTCAGAGAAGGGCCATACAGAGAATAAGGTAGGACATTGTGGAAGTGGCAATTCTTAGGACACAGAATTGCCTCGAAATGAAACAGTAAATCTGTAGCTGAGCAGATTAATACACATTACTTTTAGTGTGTCTGATTGTTAGTGATTAATTAACAGAATGTTAGAAAGTGAATGCGTGCTTTTGAAAATTTCCTAAAAGCTTTTGACAATTATTTCAATGTAAGAACAAATAAATTCCTTCAAAGAGCAAGATCTAGTAGAAGAGTCTAGATTCCAGGGAAATCCATAAATAATTTAATTAATGATGCCTGCAGCGCAGTGGAAAACTGACTATGGAGCTTTGAAATCAGAACTCATAAGAGACAGAATTTCTGTTGGAATTCTTGATAAAACTTTGTCAGTTTCCTTATGGTCTGAAGAAGATTTAACTTCGGAGAAAGCTAATGGATCTGTTTCCATGCTATATAACTCTATCACTCTATTCAAATTGTGCTCAAAGCAGAAAGCAGAAATATATAGTCAGCTCATGAGGCGAGAAAAACTGCCTTAGGAAGACAACAGAGTCGATTCACTTTATGAAACATGAACACTATAAAGAGGTATGTGGCAAGCCAACACAGAGAATAATCCAAGCAACAGGAATTACAAATCAATGTCAATTCTGTGAGACGAGACATTCTCGCAGGCGCTAAAAATATCCAGTCATTACAAAAAAATGTTACATTTGTAACTTTATACGTCATGTTCAGAAGTTGTGCAAAAGTAAGACATCATGTCAGAACAGTGGAAATACTGGCAATCATGTATGCAAAAAGATCTACATAGTTGAGCACCCACCAATGTTAGAAAATATACTCAAATTAGATGAAACGAATACAGCTATAAAGTAATACAGCATGGAAACAGGCCCTTTGGCCCAAACTGGTTGATGCTGACCATGGCGCCCAATCAGCTAGCTCCAAATGCCCACATTTGGTCCATATTCCCCTAAACCCTTCCCATCCATGTACCTATCCAAATGTTTTTAAATGTTGCTATTGTACCTATCTCAACTTTCTCTGGCGGTCCATTCCATATGCACACGACTCTCTACATAAAGAAGTTGCCCCTCAGGTTCTTCTTAAATCTATCCCCTCTCATCTTAAACCTATGCCCTCTAGTTTTCAATTCCCCATCCCTGGGAAAAAGACTATATAGCATTCATCCTATCTGCCCCTCATGATTTTATACAACTCAGCAAGGTCACTCCTCATTCTCCTACATTCCACTTAAAGTCCTATCCTGGCCAACCTCTGACTATAACCCAGGCCTATTAGTTCTGGCAACATCGTCGTAAATCTTCTTTGCACACTTTCCAGTTTTAATATGTCTTTCCTGTAAGAGGGTGACCAAAATTGTACACAATGCTCCAAGTGCAGTCTCACCAATAGCTTATACAATTGTAACATAATGTCACAACGCCTATACTCAATGCATCAACTGATGAAGGCCAGCATGCTAAGTTCCTTCTTCATCACTCTGTTCACCTGTAATGCTGCTTTCAATGAGCTATGTAATTGTATTCCCAGGCCCCTCTGTTCCACAACACTCTTCGGGACCTTGCCATTTACTGTACAAGTCCGACCCTGGTTTGACTTTCCACAGTGCAACACCTCACACTTATCTGTATTAAGTTGCATTTGCCAATCCTCAGCCCACTTCCCTATTTGATCAAGATCCCCTTGTGATTTTTGATAACCTTCCTTGCTATCAATGATACCTCCTAATCATGTATCATCCACAAACTTACTAATCATGCCTTGTACATTCACATCCAGCTCATTTATGTAAATAACAAAGGTCCCAGAATTTCACTGTGACAAATCTCAGCCACCCTCTGATTGGCTGTCCTTCTTTGCCATCTCCTGGAAGGTGACTTGCGGAAGTCTCCTGTGCAGTCATGATGACTGTGGTGATATCTCCCAGAATTCCACTGTGATGTCTCTCATCGATCCTCTGATTCACATCTAAGTAGTAGAGTACTGGATGAATTTCTAGGAGACCTCTCCTGATCCAAATGAGGCAGAAGAGACAGAACTTGTCTATGACAGTGGAAATCCTGTTATTTTTAAGCTTTGGTAAGGAATGAGTGTTTCTTTCCTAGTTGGCTGAAGGAGACAAAGGTACAACCTGCAGAGATTAGGCCAGCTAGCATATCCGGCCAAAGTATAGGAATGTTTGAAGTTACATTGTAATGAAACTCAATGTACATAAGGGAGCTGAAAATACGTAGCTGGTTCGCAAAAAAAATCTTGGCTTTTGAATTTGTATGTATGTCTCACCCTGAACTTTATCAGGAGAGGATTGACAAACAATAAGAAAACAATTGGTCCAGAAGCAAACAGCTACCCAAACACTGTTCCAGGCATTAACATGTCAAGGGCCAATCAGTCAGATTTCACTCGGCTTCAAGGTAAAACCAAAAAAGGAGTTCAGTGAGGTTGCATAAGTTGGCGTTAGCGTTGTTTAATGTTGCCAACTTCACGGACCTGGTGAAAATGTTCAAATGTTCAATCCTCTGTTTTCTGAAACCAGACAGTCAATGCCTGTGACACAGACAGTGTAGTGGCCTTACAGTAACTGAATTCCTTGTCCAAAGAACAAATGAAATATGGGTTCTGTCAACGACCACAAAGTTGAGACACAGGGCCACCAACAAAAATGTTAGGCAACATACAACTTACAAACAAAATAACTCTCTGACGATAGTGTAAACGTCATCACTCTGTAAGAAACCCATCTTGGAGACCGCTCCAGCTGTTGAGCCCATATTTGAGAATGTCAACCCATCGCAACATAGATATAGGGCCTACATCAATGATGTGGAAGACCTAAAACCAGATGAGCCCTTTTCTATCTCTATTAAAGTAAATAAGCCAGGCATTACAAATGTTCTACAAACCACCTGGGCCCAACACCATAATCCAGCAACACATCCAACTATCTGCTTTCGCAACTCTAACATTGTATGTGAGGATACTTTAAACAACACCACCATTGAAGAATGACTGTCAGATTCTATAGACGTCTGTTCATAACCAAAAACCCGGTTATGACATAAATCCACCTGGCACATTCCAATCCATCAAGTGGATGTACTCACCTGATCTTTGCCTCACAACACATGACAGCAACGGCCAACCACTGATGTGTTAGCCACCCAACACCTACTTACACCAATCCCAAATGCCCATAAACTCAAAGCCTAATCCACACTGAAATCTGCAACAGCGGTAGAGATGAGATAGACGAGAAAGACGTGTTGAGAAAGAGCTAGAAGTGTGTGGTGTTTGTTATGGAAAACCTGAGGAGTCCAAACCACAGCTTGGCACCAAATAGATAGTAATCAGTCTGGTTCAAATTGAGGAAATGGCCAAGAAGAAAGGCAGAACGAGAGGCAAGGTAACAGAGTAGAAGCTGAAACAATTAGCTTTGTTCTTCCTAGATTGAATAGAAAAATGTGCATCTCATCGCAGAAAAAATAATCCACTTAGAGAGTGCATTGCAGAAGCTCAAAATAACTTAAGACAAGTGACAAGGATAGCAACATGTCTGATTGTGTTCTTACGAGCCATTATCCCCAAGTCACAGTGATGGGTCAGTCTTCTCAATGTACAACACTCAGTATTCACCTTCTTTGAACATTCAAGTATTTCTTCATTGCCTACGCAACAAAATGTTTGCTAAAAATGATCAATGACAAGACCCCGGCAACAACAAAATGGACTTAATTTCTCAAAGGGTCCAAAGGTGCCTTACTAGGTGAGTAGGACATTGTGCTGAAAATGGGATAGGTTCTAGCAAGAACACCAAAGGTGCACATGAAGCAGTGGTGAGTTTTTGAGGAAAGGCCAGTCAGAGATGTAGCAAGGCCAAAAGATGTGAGAGGAAATTTCCAGAATACACAGTTCTCAGTGGTTTATTCATTTACATGCAAGATCTTCTTCCTGAAAGCAAAGAAATAACAACACATTTTTTGCTTCCAATAATGAAAATGATGTAAAGGTTGGAAGGTATTTTGCACCAGAACAGTGAGAACCCGGTACTATTATTATTCACAGGAGAGAGTTGCTAATCAACATGTTATCAAAATATCACAAGGATGTAGCCAATCTATTTACAACACTGAAATATGAAGGTGTGTTTTGGTGCATGCTCAAAGCAGCTTTGTTCCTTAATGCAATGCTCGCCAAAATGTGCATGTGTGTAACAACAAGGGACAATACCTGGTGTGTGTCATCTACCGTAGCAAAATCTAACACAATAACAGGTGTATAGACAGCAAAATTAGGATGTAAAAAAGGACGTAAATGGGGGAAGACTGAGTTTTTGGAACTAATATTTCCGAAATGACATCTATAATTATCAAGAAAAGACTTAATTGAAATTTGCTGTAATTACCACAGCAAGGGTTGAAATATGTTATTGAAGTAGGCTGCTCCCAGGACAGGTTAACAGCTGCTATATCCTGACTTTCAGTATTCTTTACCTGCCAAAAAGGCTCCAAGCTAGACTGAAGTGGGCGGTATTAGACATGGACATTAAATTTTCAGCAGTTACCAGTCTTTACAAAGCAGAGACAATTATGATTAAAATGTGACTCTGTGCCAAATGGAAGACGCTGCTGTAGGGATGGATTTAGTATCCATTTTATCACCCAAGAACCTGCTTTCGGTAGCTCAGATAAGTTATAATTAATACAGTCCAGGAAAATGTCACACTGAAAATGTAAAATTTAAAATGGTATCCATTTTCTTTTGTCTAAGCTACCCGTATTCTTGCTTCAACGTAAGTTGTTACTGTAAGGTGGATTTGTGTTTATCAAGGGCTTTAGGGAGCCACAATGCATTTTGGCATGTGATTAAAAGACATATAAATCTTTGCATCTGCTGTCAACCATCCTGACTTCACAGCAGTACCTGTGTGAACAGAGAATGAAAAGATTTGAACCAGAGCCAAATTATCTAGTCATTGTTATCTTTAATTAGAGGTCAGTTGCGAACCGAAACCCAAAATCTACATGCATCCAAACCTTGGGTGGGTCCATTGGGTTGGGCGAGAATTGGATTTCATCCAGAAAACCCTCGAGCTTCTTTAATTAAAGTTGGTTAAGGGCTCCTAGAACAGGCAATAACTTATGGGACATTTGAGACAAGTATTTTTGGAAGCAGAATACAATGACTTATAAATTTTCTCGCTCAAGCTGCACTTTTTTTTCATTATTTATTTGGTGTCCAATACTACTAATTGTCTCTGAACTAAATAACTTGCTAGGCTATGTCAGAGGGCAGTAAAGAGTCAACCCACATTGTTGTGGGTCTGGAGTCACATGCAGGTCAGGACAGGTAAGGATGGTAGATTTCCTTCCCTAAACAAAACGAGTGAATCAAAAGGGTTTTTACATCAAATGATGAAAGCACTGAGCAGTCAGGATGACAAGGAAAAAGGAATGATAGTTGAGACAATGGGACGGCAGAGTTATTGAGACATCAGGACGGGTAAGTCAAACAGATAAGCAGATTGTGGTTGGGTGTGGAGGGCGATACTGTGCAATGTCAACATCAGTCTGTGGTTTCAATGCGGAAACAGAGTACCAGTCCAGATTCAAGTCTATGTAATTTACAAATACATGTTTTTGCAGATACCCTTCAGGATACGAGTTACGTTACATGTGAAAATGTTTCCTTTGAACTTAACAGGCCCAATTTTGTGATGACAATGTCAAATAGATCTCAGGCAATTTAGGTATTTCCTAATTAACCTGTTCAGAGATATTATTTTCTACCTCCAGAACAGGTTGGACTTGAATCCAGGTCTCCTGGTTCAGTGATAGAGATATTACCACTGTTCCCCTACAGCCCATCCTCAGACTATTTAGGTCTGTTTCAGGTGCAGGTCCTGGAAAACCATTTTCTTTGATACCAACATGTCTTATGGAACCTTCTGGCTTGTAATTAGAGTCCGCTTCCTGACCCACAATTTGCATCTAAAGAAGACATAAATGTCTCCAAGGATTCCTATTGTCCAAAAATCACCACGGCTCAGAGACATTTTTAATTTTCATGGCTGAACCTAACTAAATTCTGCTGTTATCAGTATAAGAGAGTTATAGAGTTATACAGCACAGGAACAAACCTCTCGGTCCAACCCGTCCATGCCATATCCTAAACTGTACTAATCCCATTTGTCCATGTTTGGCCTATATCCTCAAACCCCTTCTATTCATGTACCTGATCAAACGTCTTTCTGGGTAGAGTTTAGTTTTGATAAATGTGAGGTGTTGCATTTTGGTAAGGCAAAGCAAGGCAGGACTTCTACAGTTAATGATAGGGCCCTGGGGAGCGTTGCTGAACAAACAGACCTAGAGATGCCTGTGCATAATTCCTTAAAAGTGGAGTCGCAGGTAGACAGGGTGGTGAAGAAGACATTTGGCACCCTTGCCTTGATTGGTCAGTGCATTGAGTATAGGAGTTGGGACCTCATGTTGCACCTGCAAAGGACATTGGTGAGGCAACTTAAGAATACTGCATTCAATCCTGGTTTTCCTTCCATTGGAAAGATGTTGTTAAACTTGAAATGGTTCAGAAAAGATTTACAAGGATGTTGTCAAGATTGAAGCGTTTGAGCTATCGGGAGATGCTGAATAGACTGGGATAATGGGAACTGCAGGTGCTGGAGAATCTGAGATAAGAAAGTGTGGAGCTGGATGAACACAGCAGGCCAAGTAGCATCTCAGGAGAACTAAAGCTGACGTTTCGGGCCTAGCCCCTTCATCAGAAAACAGGGATGGGGAGAGGGTTCTGAAATAAATAGGGAGAGAGGGGGAGGCGGATCTTCGCTCCCTAATTATTTCAGATCCGCCTCCCCCTGCTCCCTATTTATTTCAGAATCTGCCTCCCCCTCTCTTCCTATTTATTTCAGAACCCTCTCCCCATTCCCCTTTTCTGATGAATGGTCTGGGCCCGAAACATCAGTTTTTGTGCTCCTGAATGGACTGGGGCTATTTTCCCTGGAGCATCGGGAGCTGAGGTTTGACATTACAAAGGTTTATAAAATCATAAGGCCATGGATGGGATGAATAGCCACAGTCTTTTTCTCCTGAGAAAGGGAGTCCAAATCTAAAAGTCATAGATTTAAGGTGAAAGGGGAAAGATATAAAAAGGGAGCTAAGGGGCAACTTTTTAAACACAGAGGATGGTGCATGTATTGGAATGAGCTGCTGGAGGAGGTGGTGGAGGCTGGTACAATTACAACATTTAAAAGGCAAATGGATGGGTATGTGAAGAGGAAGGGTTTAGACAGCTATGTTCCAAGTGCTAGCAAAAGGGATTAGATCAGTTTATGATATCTGGTCAGTATGGACAAGTTGGACTGAAAGGACTGTTTCTGTGCTGCATAACTCTATGACTGTATAAAAGTTGTACCTCTAACACGATATAAATCCAACTGCAATATCCTGGGTATATTCACGGGCACCAAACTTTTTTAACAGGATTAATCTTAGCTACTGATACCAAGTGGAGAGGGATATTCACACAAAAGCTTTGGTAAAAATTAGGCTCAAACCCGCTAAATAGTAACAATTTATTACACAGTACTTAACAGCTAACTACATTGCATATGAAATAGATAATAGTCTCTCATGAGACATCAGGCTCAACTTAAAAGTGATTTGCTAAGCTGGATAGATAATAGTTATTTTCTCTGTTGGAACTGCCCAGTCCAAAGGAGATCTCATCACAAAATTAGGCCAATCACAGGTGTCAGAAAGCATTTCCTCACACAAAACAGGAAAAAAAATAGAAATGTCTCCATTAAAAATCTATTGAGAATGGGGTCAGTTGAACATTTGAAGCTTGATACATTTTTTAGACAAGCTTATTAAGGATTAAGGAATCAAGGCAGATAGATGAAATTTAAGATACACATCAACCATCATCTCATTGAACATACTTGAAGAACTAAATGGCCTACTTTATTCATCTATTTATGCTTGTTTTTCAACCACATATCCTAATTCTAAATAATAGTTTGGTTGTACAGAACTTAAGTGTTTCAGAAAAAATGCACATTTTGTGGAATCTATTTTGTCTCATACTCATCAGGACAATTTGCAAGAATACCAAGCTAAAGGCTAAAACAATATTTTTACGGAATAAAATGAGAGCGCTGACTGGTTGTGAAGTGGCGGTGTTAATTGGGAAAATCTTTGTCATGGTAAGTGCGGCAGATTTAAAGCTCAACGAAACTGTGTCATTTTTTAACAATACTGAATGTTTAATTCACGTTTAATTGTTACCATTTTCGCGTGAATAAACACTGAGGCAAAACATTTTGTACACTAAACAATCTCTATGTGGGTGAATTTCATTTGCCATTCTTTCCCCTAGATGCAGTCAATTCAATATCCTATTGACATTTGTTGGAGGGATTATGCTCGATCTGTCAGGGCCGAGGGTTTAATGAATGGGGTGCCTCAGAGATCAACATTGGGACTACTGCTGCATCTGAAAGTATGTTCAGAGCTTGAATTCAAAAGCTGAGTGTGAATTGGTTAAACATGTAGATTGTACCAAACTAATGGAATCAGAGAAGGCAGAGTAACTGAAAAATGCAGAATAAAACAAGCAAGTAGCCAGGAAGATACAAATTTGAGTTTAATCTTGAATAGTAGAATTTACTGCATGTGGGAAAGAAAAATAGACAAGCTATATAACTTATAAACAAGGTTGAAGTATACAAAATTAAAGTTGAAAGAGAACCTGAATTTGATGTTTAACATGCCCAACCAATGAAGAGTAACACAACATAGTGATACCAGGAAAATATAAGTGAGTGGATGTACTGATCAAACCGTACAGTGCTCTGGTCAGCGCACATTTTGAGTAATCTGAACAGTTTTGTAACTGACACACAAGGGAACAGCTCAAGGGCTTCAGGCAGCGCAGAAAGAAGTCATGAAGCTGAACCATAGCATCAAAAGTCTGATTTATAAGGAAAGACTGGATACAGATGTTTTTCAGACTAGAAGAGAAACATCTGAGATTGAGATAAAAAAGAAACATGGTACTGAGAAGGCAAATCTGTAAATTTACATTTAAGTTTAAATGTAATGTACTAAAAGGACTACAGGTTCAGATAAGTGAAAGGCAAATTTGGGATTGATGGAAAGACGTGCTTTATCTAAGGTTAAATTGATGCCTGGAATAGGCACCTTAATGAAGCGGTGGGGATGGAAAACCTTGAATGGTTTAAAAATTGATGGAACGTATAATGGACGGTCTGTTACATTTTGAGGTAGCATTGTCCCTTGCAGAAAGAAAAGTACAACCTGCTAAGCTTTTTTTGTCAAGTTGTAACTGCTCTTCCTCACTATTCACATGAATCATTGCTGACCCCTCCAACAACTTATAGTATATAGTGTGTCCAGCAGAGGCAACCACAGGCATGAAACAGGGTAAACATAGTGCATTGATGTAGCTGTGTCTGGAATATCACCTTGAGATTCTGCAATATTCACCAAAGAAACCTCAAGCCACAATTCAACATCTTTCAGCTCAGAGTCTGCTTTGACTTTTGATCTAAACCTTCCAGAGTATCCAATGGCAAGAAACTATAGATCCAGGCAGCTTGGAAAAATAGCAAGCAAAGAAAGCAACTGAAAAAAAAAATTCCTTTGTTTAATTAATGTTCCATGTGGCAGTGAAGTTAATGCTCTTGATACATGTGTCGATTGTTGGTATTCAAGTTGGTGACTAGGAATATAATATTTGGGGGTGATTCTATAATACCGTACGTGATAGTTTGTAAAATACATTGCTTCACCACACATTTAATAATTTTTTAACGACTTAATTAACATTGAATTCCTATATGAAAGCTAACTCTGTGATTCACGGTTTTGAACTCACACTTTCTATGTTTCACAGTCAATTAAATTGCAGCATCTAGAAAGCTAACCAATACAGAGGTTATTTGGTAAATAGTTTTATGTTAATCTGCTTTACTGAGGTCTGTTCAGAAGACTCATCTATCACTGTATCTGTCTCAAAGAGTTATGTTGCTTTTAATTTTTCCTAAACAAACTATTAGGTCAATATGTTTGAAAAGTGCCATTGAAATGACAGAGAATTTTAATTAAAGAAGGTATTGAAGATAGAACACTGGATTTTCTTTGGCCCGATGTTGCACTGTAACCAGAATTGCAGTTCATACAGTTTACTCTGTCTTAAGCATGCATTCCATCAGATACATTGCTTCGCCTCTTCCTATCAGTTATGGCTGAGATTGGTATGAAGATCAAATGTAAGAAATCATGTGACAGGAAATGTCCAATGAAGTGGGACAGACGTTTTCATTCGGCCCTAGCAAACAGAAATGGGATCTTGACATTTTATGAAGATCAAAAAGATTTTAGCTCCTGCAACATGTGTAGATTTGTTTCAAAAAGATGGAAATGAAGAAGGTTCTTAAATATGTTAATTAGTTCTAGTACTCATGATTGTGTTATGGTTAATGTGTTTTATTTGATGGCATTTCTGCCCACGATGATTCTGGCATTGCATTATTCAACCATCTTCTACTATGACTTCTCTTTTTTAGAATCTGAAAATTGGCGAACCTCTTAGTCTCCACTGTTAACACTGCTAAAATATAAAAGGTGTGGCTCAGTGGGTACCACTCTCACCTCTGTGTCTGTAGCTAATGAGATCCACTTCCACTCCAAGGTGATGAACATGAAGTCTGAAGTTGACACTCTACTGCAGTAATGATAAAGTACTGCCCTTTAGGAGGTTCTTCCTTCAGATGGCATAGTTAGCCGAGACCCTGTCTGTATTTTCAGCAGCATGTAAAAGATCCGATGACACTATTTTAAAGAAGAGCAGGCAGGTCATCGTTGGTGTCTTGCCTGCTTTTTATTTCTCAATCAACATCACTAAAACAGATTATGAAGTAATTATATTATTGCTGTCCTTTTGACCTTGCTGTGCACGAACTATCTGATAGATTTCTTACATTGCAACAATGGCTTTACTTCCAAAATATTCCATTAGCTGCACGGCACTTTCAGTCATCTTGAGGTCATGAAAGATGTTATACGAATGCAGTTACTTTCTCTGCCCTTCTAAAATCAATGCAATTTCAAATCCAATGTTATTCACTGCCTTTTGATTTACTTTCCTCTTTTCCCGTACTCTTTTGAATTTTAGCAGTATCCTGCACTATAAATTTTTCACCATTTGCCCAACTGTTTTGAATTTAAAATAGATTTAAAATGGAGCAAACAGATGTATAAGTTCATCGGCCAAAGCCATTTATTTGCAGTAGTAGAGGAAATAACTATAAATAAAACTTCTTAAAGTTTTTGGTGCTAATTTTCTCCTCTTCTGAAAGCATCGCGGTAGATAAAAACTGAAAGCACTGCGGATGCTGTAAATCAAAAACAAGAACAGAAGTTGCTGGAAAAGCTCAGCAGGTCTGGCAGCGTCTGTGGAGAAAAAAACCAGAGTTAACGTTTCAGGTCTGCTGACCTGAGTTCAAAAGAAGCGTCACTGGGCCCAAAACATCAGCTCTGATTCTTTTCTCCAGAGAAGCTGCTATACCTGCTGAACTTTTCCAGCAACTTCTGTTTTTGTTCTTGAGTATGGGTGGATCTAGGCTTTGTGTAATTGTAAGTTCAATGAAGTGAAAATTAGATAAGTGTGAAAAGGCCGTTGAGTCTCGAATACCTGATATTTTTTCTACATTTTTGTAATATGAGCTTCAGTAGCTGCTCATCACCAAATGTCCTTGAGATGGTGATGATGCTGATCTACCCTTGAGTAGCCTTGACCTAAACCCCCATTTAGCAGAGTGAAAAAACCAACTGAATTCCATTCTCTGACCTGAGGCAGTAGGATCCACTCACAGCATCCCCATTGCCATCTCAAGCTGATCAGATGACTCACAAACTGAGATGTGAATGTGGGGACTTCTGGTTTAACTTCTGAGCTGTTGGAAAGCTATTATAGACCCCAACAGAAATGATAATGAAAATCTTCATTTCAGACAGGACTGCAGCGTAAAAGTGAAATACCATGGATGCGGGAGATCTGAAATAAAAATAAAATGAAACTCGCAGTAGAGCGAGAAATAGAGTTAACAGTTCGAGTCTAATATTACTCAAATTTCAGTTCTGGCGAGGGGTCATATAAGACTCGAAACGTTAGCTGTGTTTCTCTGTCCAGGCATGTTGACTTTCTCCAGCACTTTCTGAAGGTATTTTAAACATTGAGAAATGGCTATTCAATATGTAGGCTGTTAAATTCAACTTCAACTCTTGTAGGAACCGACAGTTTGACTGACATCAGCACAGTCCAGACCATTGCAAATCTTTTGATCAGCAGCATGTGTGATGACGTCCTGGATGAAAACCAATGATTCCAGAACAACAAAAGAAAAGAGAATACCCAACGTTGTAAGAACATTCTAAGTGTCAAAACCACATTACTTGAAAGATCTTTATTGTAGGATGATTGTTTCCTTCCCAGACAGTTATCATCCCAGTCTTAAAGGTGATGTGCTTGGTCCCTGTAAATGAGGCACTCATGGGACTCCAAGATAAAGTAATTTAACTAACCTCACTGGCATTCTGTTTAAAGAAGTGGTGGATGGATCAACAATGCATATTCACTGCCCAGATTAGTAGTGACATTTTGGACAATTCGCTGAAGTCGAAGCAAAATTTGAAGCAGAGATGACCTTGCTCAAGTTACTGATTCAGATTCCCTTGTCGGAAGATAATGGAAATCTTATTGAAGACCCAATGAACAGAAACAGCCTTTAAAAAGTGATATCTAAAACTGGATTTTTACCAGGAGTTTTTTTTTCCTTCTGAAGGGTTTGTAAGACTATTGCAGTGGATGTTTACCTTAAAATTTAACAATTACAGCCATCACATTGCGAGTCGAAGAAAACCGAATTTCAAATATTAATCTATTCCATTTTGCCTCCTTTTGAATTGCGTTGCTCAAATTTTATAGATTATCAGCAATGATAACATAGCCTATAAGTGATCTGTTTGATTGATTGACTTAAAGGATATTAACTGTTTACAAAATAAATAATCTCTCTGATCTTTGTTTTAATAGTTAGTAGTATTGGCTGTAAACATTTTGAGCCCATTTACTTATTCTTCCCTACGATACTGTATAGAAACAAGAGATTTTGGAAAAAGCTGAGACTGTGAAATGTAAAGTTAATTTTAAGAAAGAAGATCTTACATTTATAATGTCACTCATGACACTGGGACATCGCAAAGCATTTTTAAGTATGGTCAGCTATGTAGACCAAGGAACAGCAGCAGCCAAGCTTTTACAAGCATCACAAAATAATAACAGGATAGTCTGTTTTATTATGGTGTATTGATTAAGGGATAATTATTGGCTGATTATAACTCCCTAGTCCTTCTTCAAACTTCAAGATAGCCATAGACTAATAGAATTATATAACATGGAAACAGGCCCCTGTGTCCAGCTTGTCCATGCTGACCAGATATCCTAAATAAATCTAGTCCCATTTGCCAGCATTGGTCCCATATCCCTCTAAATCTTTTCTATTGAAATACCCATCCAGATGCCTTTTAAATGTTGGAATTGAATTACTCCAACACTTCCTCCGGCAACTCATTCCATACATGCACCAACCTTTGAGTGAAAAACTTGCCCCTTCATTCCCTTTTTAAATCTTTTCCCTCTCATCTTAAACCTATGCCCTCTAGTTCTGGACTCTCCCACCCTGGGAAAAGACCAAGTCTATTCACCCTATCCATGCCTCTCATGACTTTATAAGCCTCTATAAGGTCACCCCTCAGCCTCTGATGTCTCCAGTTAAAAAAAGTCCCAGGCTATTCAGTCTCTCCGTGTAGATCAAGCTCTCCAGTCCCAGTAACATCCCTGTAAACCTTTTCTGAAATAGTTCAAGGTCAACAATATCTTTCTTATTAGCAGAGAGACCAGCTTTGAATGCAGTATTCCAAAAGTGCTGTATTCATCCAGCTCCGCGCCTTGTTAACTGACATCCTGATCTTTTACAGTGGCTCAGGAAAGGGACAGGCTAAGGTTGAATATTGCCTCCAAATGTTATCTTTGGCAGTGTAGTGCTCCATCGTTACTGTTCCTAACTTTGTAACCCTTGAAAGGAGCTTGACTTCACAGTCCACAGAATCTGAGATAAGAAATCAGAAAGGGTCTAGGCCCGAAACGTCAGCTTTCCTGCTCCTAAGATGCTGCTTGGCCTGCTGTGTTCATCCAGCTCTACACCTTGTTATCTCAGATTCTCCAGCATCTGCAGTTCCTATTATCTCTGATACAATTTTAACCCCACTGTGAAACCTCATCTAAGGATGCCTTCCCCTGAAGAAGTTACTCTCCTCCCTCTGGACAAACCTCAAGGGATCTCTCTCCCACGACAACTTTTCATAATCTCTTTGGCCTTGAAACTGCTCAACCATGTCCTGAAGCAAACCAGATACTACCCACCTTTCGTAGTACCTGCCTACTGAACCACTGAACCATACCTATTAAATTAAGATTATTGTGCCCTTCATAATGAATAAATCTGCAGTGATCATCAATACCACATGAAATATTTATGACCAGTTTCTCTCCTTGCCTTGGAGGAGTGATGCATGTTTGACATCAATCTTTATTTAAATAAAGACATATTTCTGGCTGAATGTTTGAACTGGTGTTAACTATTGTAGTTTTCTTACAGGAATAAGTTTCAATACAGCTGCTCAATTTGATCTAAACTAATTCAACCCCCAGAATCAGTAAAATTATTTCACATAGATTCATAATGGTGTCACAACTTAATGTTGTCATTCCACTCATCTGGAACCAAACTAAATTGATCCTAAAACATCCAAATCCATTAAATGTACTTCAAAGTTCTACCACAGCAGGTTTTACTTCCCTTGTTAATTTTTTGTTCTGAAAAGATTTTGCCTTTTACTGCCAATTATAGTCATTTTACTCCATGTATCTTCTTCAACCACAAGCATAAAACAAAGCATTATTGAGGTTAAAATAGGTCTTTTAAAATCTTTTGTTTTCACTTTTCAAAATTTCCTGTTTTTAATTAACAATAGATGGGTGAGCTACAAATAATACCAGGAGACAATGAAAAAAGTGGCTGAATGAGAAGGAATTAAATGCATTATCTACTACTATCTATGATATTCAGGTCCTGCACTGTGCTAAAACACAAACCCATTACTTTGTTTGCAACATAACTGATACAAAAGTTTAAAGTGAAACCATTAGAGAGATCAGTGAGCTCTGTTGGATAAGGGTATGGTGCAAAATGATTTCAACAATATGGGTTTGACTTCAATTGCTGTAAATGTTGAGATCATTCTTGAGCCCTATCACCTCAATATACCTGCATTGTGGCATAAACCATGAGTAGCAACCTTCAATGGACTCCACCAAAAGGTGAAAATATGGAAATATCCTGCACGACCAAGCTCGCAGCTGGCAAGCCACCCAGCTATCTTGGATCCTTCATGCCTCTGGAATCATGTGAAAACAGCTGAGAAAGGAACATCGACCTTTTCTCCACTAACATGAAATTCCTTAGTGTGGGATTAACAGTATCCACAATGACCATTGGAATCATTTACAGTTTGGCCAAACAATGCGGAATCTATTAGCACTGACCAGTTTGGGAAGTTTGGGTTGTACTGGAATGACTATTCTTCCTCTAACACGAGATGTGCTCAATTTAGTTGAAACATTTCATATGAAACATTTCACTTGAAGCCGATATGGAGGCATCCTAGTCATGATAACATACAGAGTCTACGTAGCAGTTTGCAATACTAGAACCACTGACAGATGGCCACAAACAAAAATAACCACAATGATAAATGGCATTTCAGCTCACCCATGATGACAGTTAGGGAAAGTTTTGCTTTTAATGAGGTCTCTAAGGACTCACAACTACAATGCCTTTGTCATCTATCTGAATGCGAGTATGTCAGCGTATGTGATCAGCACAGATAATAAACGTAATATCTTACCTCCAATTTAGGAAGATGTAAGATCAGTACACAAATCTTTGCACATTAGCTGAATCTAATCACAGCAATGTAAAGTTGTCCAATGCATATTATGGATTGACAAACTGGAGACGGTCAATCATGGCATCATCATGTATAATGCAACCAGTTTCACTGTGAAGCTACCATGATGTCATTAGCTGAACAACAGGAAGCATGGTAAGAATTTGTAATCAAATGAGCAACTGCAAGCATCCCAATGCAGCTGAATGCTCAGAGAAACATGTTATAATGGTGAGTTCTAAAGGGCTGTACTTAGGAAAATATCCTCCTATGCTCTAGAGTGTATTTGTCCGAATAAATCACTTCCAATGATACTGTGAGGTGATGGCAATGACTTGCCAAGCTGATTTAATTGAGAGCGCCAGGGGCATCATTCAGGGCCAGGTAGAGGGGCTTTGTGTGTTTGATCTGCATTGCTCCCACTAGTACAGCTGCACTGGCACTGAGGGCTAGAGGGTAAGAGAACAAAGGGAATTTTATGTGTCGGAATAGAAATTCCTGCCTTTGAAATGAAGCAGCCGGAATGGGCAATAAAACAGGAAAATGGATTTCCGTCAGCATTTGAAGTTAAGCCTTTAGTGTCAAGAGCGTCTCTTTCTTTCACCTTTTATGGAAAAGGCCTTTTGAGAGGGTTAAGTCCTGCGTTTCACATCAGAAGCTGTAAACATGCCAGGGGAAAGGAAAATGATTTATTACAATCACTTTTATTTATGGCGTATCTTTCTCGTGGTGATGTATTCATCCGTTTGTGATCAACAACATGACTTCAGCTGAACAAAAGCTGTTAATTCAGTTTTCAGACCAGGGTGCAGCAGTAGATTAAAATAATCAAGTCTTTCGAACAAGCAGTGAATTAGCACCCTATTTACTAGTCAGGAACAGCTTTAATCTATCAACAGGTATGGGCTCAGCATTTTTACAGATCAACAGTCAACATCCTGTAAGATTAAAGTAGTCTATGCAATTGTGGCTTTACAAAAGATTTTGTAGCAGTGTACTTCACTGGGCTGGTTATAAAGGAAAGATACATGTGCTATGTGATTGTTATTTAGCACAGTTTAAAGAAAGAATGTGTGTGCACTCATATAGTGTCCTTCAAAATTTCAGGGCTTTCCAATGCACTTTGTTATTAATTTTTGAAGTACATTCATTATAGCAATGCGGGAAAGGCAGCCATCAATTTGGACACAGCCAACTCACGATAAACAGCAATGAAATAAATGACCAGGTCATCTGTGTCTTAGCTTTTAGTCAAAGGATAACTATTGACCAAGAGAACAGAAGAACTCTGTTGTTTATCTTCAAAAAGTGCCCTGGGAACATTTAGCCCCATCTCAGCAGACAGATGCATCCTTAATTTAAGGTCTCATCCAAAATTCACAGAATATTTGTACTGGCAGAGCTGTGATGAACATCGAGTCTTATTTAAGGGGTCTGTTGGCCATCAGATCTATGTTTTGAACTCTTTAAATAACAATATAGAATAGGCATTAGATCATTCATGTTTGAATTGTATTCAAGTGTAGTGTATTAACCATTTCCCTCCTACAATGTGCATCTGGAGATTTAGATATTGATAATGCTGATATTGCATGAGCTAGTTGTGTAAATATAAAGGTCAAACAAAATATTACAACTGAACTGAATATTTTTCTGCGGATCACAAAGTATATATTCAGATGAAGGGTCTAGGCCCGAAACGTCAGCTTTTGTGCTCCTGAGATGCTGCTTGGCCTGCTGTGTTCATCCAGCCTCACATTTTATTATCATATATTCAGATCAGTCCGGATCACAGTCTTCCTTTATTCTCTATCTCCCCTCTCAATTCTCATTTCATGCATAATACTGATTGACAGATGAGTGTCAGAATTGGCCTAAACGAGATATCAGATCTGACATTTCCCTTTAACTCATTCATTATTAACATGTCATTTAGCATCATTTTAGGAGCAGACCCTTCATTCCAGTGATATGCCAGATGGTATTATTAGAGCAGTTGTGTAGGGTTAAGGTGAGTTGTAGCAAGAGACATCACGATGATAGAAAATAAAGTGATAAATTTGAAGAGAATTTCTCAGTAACGGTGACATCTTGAAAACCTTCTACATTGAAAGAAAAAGCAAAAATTGTGCTTTCAAAAAAGTCACTATTGTATATGTTTGGGACAAGGTAAAGGATCCTCTATTGTAACAAATTGGTTTTGGAGAAAGGGTATAACATTAATTAATGAAGACTTCTCCTGCCTAACCTCCCTTCCCACTCTCCATACCATAATAACTGTCCAGCCCCCATTTCTAAATGTTCTATTAAACTCTGTCAACTATGGGAGTCAGTATTCAAGACTCATTTCAATCACCTACTCCATTGTTTACAACGACCATAAAAGGTGTCAATAATTCATGGTCAGTGTAATGCCTTTATAGTTTTATCTGGGCTGATTTTGACCCAGCCTACCCAGCAATTTTCAATGACCACCACTCACATCCACTTAAAATGTTGACAACCATTAATGGAAAATAAGGAGAGTCTAATAGACACAACTTTGCCTGATTTTGTTTTCAAACCAGCCTTTAAATGAGACCCTACTTTTTCTGCCCAACTCTTGCTGTTGGTGGTGTTCCTGTGTATGTGCTCTTATCCTTCTTAATGGAAGTGATTATGGATTTGGAAGGTTCTGTCCAAGGAACTTTGGTGAATTTCTGCACTACAACCTTGTAGATGGAGCACACTGTTGCTACTGAGAGCTGGAGGCAGAGGGAATGAATGTTTGTAGATGTGCCAGTAAAGTGGGCTTCTTTGTCCTGGATGGTGTCAAGCTTCTGGAGTGTTATTGGAGTTGCAGTCATCCAGGAAAGTGGGGAGTATTCCATCACATTCCTGACTTTGCCTTGTAGATATGGACAGGCTCTGGGGAGTCAGGAAATGAGTTACTCGCTACAGTTTTCCTGGCACTTGACCTGCCTTTGTAGCTGCTATATTATGTGCTTCCTCTTGGTTTGTGGTTTTGCTTCAGAATTGTTCACCGACAAGGATGAGTTGTTGAACCGACAAGGATGAGCTGTTGAACCAACAATGATGGCTTTTGAGGAAGAAGATGATTATGTGAACAACAGTGCAAAGAATGTGGTTTTAACTTGTTCCATCATTGGGAGTTTAAGTTTGTTGATAGGTTTCTAAATGTTTCCTGCTGACTGTTACAGATGAAAGTGTGAACAGTTGTCCACTCAGTCCTGAAAAGATAAATCCCAATTTAAAAATAGTGTCCTGTAGTTTTGGACTCAGCTGCAAGAAGAAACATCCTTTCTACATTTACCTTGTCAATGTCATTCTCGGTCTTATACACTTCAATGAAGCCAACCTTCAGTCTTCCAAACTCCAGTGGGAACAAGCCCAGTCTGTCCAAACTTTCCTTATAAGACTACTTCCTCCAGGTGTCAGACCTGCCCTGTTCTCCAATGCATTTTTCCTTAAATATGGAGACCAAAACTGCACCCTGTGTTTTGAGAAGCTGTCTGATAAATGTCCTGCTTAACTGAAACCTGACAACTGTACTTATATATTCAACTGGTCTGTTGATAAATGACACATCCCATTAGCTTCCTTGATCACATTCTGTAATTGTATACCAACGTTTTTTTTGCAACTCTCACATGAGAAAGCATAAATCTCTCTGCACCTCAGAATTCCACCGTCATTCTCCATTCCAGTAGTAACCTGCATTTTTCATTGTTTCTGTCAGTGACCAATTTCATTTTCTCATGTTACGCTATCTGCCAGATTTTTGCCCATTCAGGTGATTGATCTATATTCCCTCTGCACATTCCATATATCTTCCTCATCGCATATTTCCCCCGTTGTTGTTGTCTGTAAATTTAGCTGGCATGACTTTACTCTGATGCTGTAGATACTTGCCATGATGAGTGAGATGCTGGTGTTGGACAGGGGATAGACGAAGTCAGAAGTCAGACAACACCAGGTTATGGCCCAAAGCTGTTGTACTATAACCCAGTGACATGTGACTTCTGACTTTGTAGATACTTGCAACAAAAATTTAACTCACTTCACAGGTGACAGCAAGGCAGTGGAGGGTGATTTGGATGTGAACATGGGAGGTATGGTTCATAAGTTTGCAGATGACACCAAGATTGGAGGTGTAGTAGACAGTGAAGAAGGTTATTTCAAGAGTACAATGGGATCTGGATTGGATGGGCCAAAGGGGCGAGGTGTGACAGATGGGGTTTAGTTTAGATAAATGTGAGGTGCTGCATTTTGGAAAGGCTAATCAGGGCAGGAATTATATACTTAATGGTTACGTACTTGGGAGTTTTGCTGAACAAAGAGATCTTGGAGTGCAGGTTCATGGTTCCTAAAAGTGGAATTGCAGGTAAATAGGATAGTGAAGAAGGCTTTTGGTATGCTTGCTTTTATTGGTCAGTGCAGTGAGTATAGGAGTTGGGAGGTCATTAGCAGCTGTACATGACATTGGTTAGGCTATTTTTGAAATACTGCATGCAATTCTCATCTCCCTGCTATAGGGCGGATGTTGTGAAACTTGAAAGGGTACAGAAAAGATCTGTAAATACGTTGCTTGGGTTGAAGGGTTTGAGCCATGGGGGAGGCTGAATAGGCTGGAGTGATTTTCACTGGAATGACAGTGGTTCAGAAGTGAACTTTTAGAGGTTTGTAAAATCATGAGGCGCAATGGATAGGGTAAACAGACAAGGTTTTTCCCCCCAGGAGGGCAAGTCCAAAACTAGAGGGCATAGGTTTGAGGTGAGACGGAAAAACTTGAGACCTAAGGGGCAACATTTTCAGAGGTTGGTGGGTGTATTGAATGAGCTGCCAGAAGAAGTGGTGGAGGCTGGTACAATTACAACATTTAAAAGGTATCTGGATGGGTGCATGAATAGAGGAAGGGTTTAGAGCGAGATGGGCCAAATGCTGGCAAATGGGACTAGGTTCATTTAGGGTATCTGGTCACCATACAGTTCTAATACTGTACAACTCTCTTTCAGTTATATCTTTATGCTTTTTTTAATTCTTAAACTATTCAAAATACTGCCAGATTGCAGCAATCATTGAAGCTTTTCACTGTATTTTACTGGGTTATCCATTGTAAAATGCTAGTGACAGTAAGACATCGTTCATTTTTCAATTTTGAAAAATACACATGAAACATTGCCATCCATTTTACTTGGCTTTCTAAACAAATCTCAATGTGGACATGTTGACTTTCTGCCAGTCCTCACCTCGGTAGGGCAAGAAGATTTGCTGTGGTTGATTTCATGCGGTCAGCCTCAGCAACGAGGAGCAGCTGAAGTAAATTCTTGAAACCTTTTGCAACCTTAATATTTCACATCTTGGGTATTAACAGTGAGGTAGGGGTGTAGGATGTTATTACAGTGAGCTGTCTTTTTAAAAAAACAAGTTCTGAAATTTTCAAAAAAGCCCACTCAAAAAATAGATTTATTCTGGTACCTTACACACCCAAGTTATAATATTGAAATGGCGTAATGTGTACAACCACAGTGACCATTTAAAATACTGACATAGAGTCAGAAATGACTGTCTGTCTGAAGGTTTCTATTTAATTCTGATATGCATTCCTTTCATTCATAGTATTAATCATATCACTTGGCCGTGTTTCCACCAGTGGTGAACCTTAAAATACATATATCAAAACAACTTATTATTGAGACTGAGGACACTCCTCCAAATTCCAGTTGCTTGCACTAATTAATTGAAATAATAATAATTTCAGCAACACAAGTTCCAAACTTTGTTTTCCGCTGTACCCAGAAGAAACCATCTCTGCTTTGGAAAGATCATTAGTGGTTTTTCTATCCCCACGGAGTTGAAGGTGGGGCTTCTGTGACTCCTGGGGAGCCTGCAGTAAACAAGAAATGTCTATAAACAAGACCCTTTCTGAAATAATGGTTTATTTTCACTCAAAAGAAATTACCTCCAGGATTTGCTTGAGCTGCTTCTCCTTTCTTGCTTCTCCTGAGGTTGTCAATTCTTGTTGGTGGAGGGTTCCTCTGAAACCAAAACATAATTGTACCTGAAATCTGACATTGAGCATTGTATGCTATTGTAGGCTGCATCACAAACCTGATGCTGCCCTCATTTGATAGATATACATAGACTGAGATCACTCAACATGCGATCAATCAAGAGGCAGCAAATTTAGCTATTTTCCATCCTTTTTAACCCAGTGGCATTGAGTCCAATTTTAACATCCCGACTGCTTCCCCTATTTCAGCCAATCTCATTCAGCAAATATCAATGCTGACACCTTACTCATTTGGATATAATTATTTGCTGTGAAAAGTTGTAGAGATTCAAACAGGGTCCAGTACAAAAACAGCAACAACAAGATTTCAAATATCCCCACATGCTCCACAGATTGAGACAGAAAAGAAAACACCAAGCTGAAGACTAAATGTTGAAGCAGGAGTCGGGGGAATGCAAATCTGGGCCAAAGAGAAACCATTTTAAGAAGATCTTTAAAAAGAAAAGAGAGGTGGGTAGAGAAAAGATGGGATTCTAAAACAATCCTAGATATTCTCAATGCTACCCCATTCAGACTGAAACTTGGTAAAAGATACTATTGTATTAAGTAGTTTCTGATTCTAACGAAAACAGAAACTATCCCTTACATTATCTCCAAACTCATTTTCCTCTCCAACATACTTTGACATGTTGTATCTCTGAGGTATAAGATATTTTTCTGTTACCCAGTTTTCATGCCTCCAACCACAAACTTCTATATCTCCACAGCACTGACATGCCCTAACCAAAGACATAAAGACTTTCTCTGTAACTGTTGGGTGAATTAGCACTTCTTATTCTCCTCACCTTGGCCGCAACTTCTTACGTAAATGATTCTGTCATGCTCCAATGGCTCTTTGCTGTTGTCTAACTCAGTGGATGCCTCCATCCAGTTCCACTCCAATTAGTCTGGGGGGGACCAGAGCATCTTACTATGTTCTTCGCTTCCAATTATAATCAGAACTCTGCCTACCCATCCTTCTCCCTTCTTACTCTTCATCTACACACTACCTACCAGCCACCTCATCTGTTGATACACTCTTGCTGGAATTCCATTTTGAAAGTATCACTAATAACTTTTGATCACATGACACACAGCCCATGGTAGTTAAATTTAACCTTAGTGAGAGTGCTAAAACAGACAGAAGTAGAGTGACCTCCAAATTTCCCTTTACGCTGATGTCACCAACACCACAACAAGATTCTCAGTTGAAATATCATCAACATGAAAGACCTCCTTTCAAAATGTTGCTTGAACTGTTGATTACATGCAGCATTTTCAGTTTTTGTCACAGAAACTTTTCATTGCTGAGGAGATTGAACTGTGCTGAATACTGCAGAAAAGGTCTATGTTTTAATTATCAGTTATTGTAGACCATTTCACTTTTGCTTAGATCATTGGACATCATATTGGGCTGAAATTTTCTCTATGGTGAGCTAGGTGTAGTGCACTGAGCTGAAATGCTGAAGTTCTCTTTTGTGAACCTTCACAATGGGAAAAGTATACGACTTGCCCAGGTCTAGGCCAGTTGTTGGGCCTTTACCAACACGCAAAGGGAGGCTTTTGAAACAAGTCTGTCCCACTGCAAACCTGGCATTAGGTGGAATGCTAGCAACATTGACCTCAAGACTAAGTAAAATCAGGCAGGCTATAAATCCAACCCTGAGCCCAAAGCTTTCAGTTCTTCACTGGTTTGTTTGGGTTAGAATTGCCCCAAAATCTTGAAAAATATTGGGAAGAAGAGCATGAAATTTTCATTCCGGACAATAAAAACAAATCTGAACACATTTAGAGTTTCTCCTTAAAATTATGAGCTTTTTTGTTCTGAGAATATGTAAATTACTTCTCGTGCAAAATAGCCCAGAAAAGCAGATCTCTGTACATTGCCATTCCTTAAAAGAGGTGGATACATGAGATACATCACAACTGCTGCATTGAATCAAATTGCCTTTCTAATCACATAAAAACCATTAAGAAAGTAGCAAAGCAAAGCACATATACTCCATTTGAGTAAAAAAAACACTGTTCATTTCAAATGTTTTACAACATCTATAATGTCTGTACAACAATTGCATGACAATGTCATTTGTCGTTAAATAAAACAAACTTCCAAAATTAAAGGCCTTCCAGCAATGTATTTGTATATATAATCTCATTTAATCCAATGAACTCAGTGAGATCTGAATATAGCACAACTCCCACTTGCAATGTATCACTTAAAAGTTTTCTTTTGAACATTCTTTTGATTACAGACTCTTTTGCTTTTGCTGTGAATTTTATTGATGTGATTAATCACAGTGAAATAACATGCAGTTTTCATGCAGAATAAAAGGAAATAATACTATCAAAAATGCCATAGTGCTTTCATCCTTTAAAATTGACAGTCAAAACTCATTTTTCAAAATATGCTTTTGCAATTAAAAAGAAAAGAAAACTCTCAATATTCACCTAAATTTACCTTTCAACAGTTATGAGTTTCTCAGGACTGGGGTTGAGGGGAGGACACAGGAAAATTAGATTCACGCTACTCACTTTTCATGTTTATTAAAATGGCTTTGTTGTTGGATTTTCTAGCTTTCAAGTGATAATGTAACGTGTGCTAAAGGGGCAACGAACTCTGAACAATTCAATTCGTGACACCCACTCAAGATTTTTTCATTTTTTTGCCTTCTTGGATATTGCCCTTCTCTTCCACATTTATTCATATTTCTCAAACCAAAACGCAATCAACAGGCTGATTAAGAAATTAACAAATCTCTGTTTATCCACTTCTGAGTTAGCCAAGGATTGTGTAGGAAAGCATCAGAAGCTGGTCTTCATCCTGAGTTTATTTCCTTCAATGTAGAAGAGACGTCTTCTGTCTTTAGAAGAATGTACTTGAAAATCCATTGCAGTTTCTGACTGCTGCCAGCAGAAAGAACATCTAATACAAAGACTGAAAGGGCTAGAAGAACTCAGCAAATCTGGCAGCATCTGTGGAGAGAGAAATGGAGTTAATGTTTTGAGTCCAGCAAGAACCTTCTTAAGAATCAATCTTATTTTATTCGCAACATCTACAATATTTACTTCAACAGAAAGAATGTTAATCCTCATTTTTCTCTGTAGATTGATTGGTGTAAATGTTGAATCACATCCTTGGTTTCATGCTTGCAAATGTCCATCCAAGTCACTTTTGCAGATGGGCCCATAAGAAGATGCATCATGTACTCCTCTTTGCAAATGAGTATGTGAGAAATGTTGATAAAATTGGCTTAGACTAGTTAGACAAAAAGTAGACTTAATTTCTTCAAAACAAAAATCTGGCATTTACCAAGTAAATTATTTAATTGTACTTTTTAAACCAGTCAACAGTCTTTCAAAGAACCTGAATTTTATGTAACAAGATTTTTCTATGCGTAGGACAGGGGAGAACAGAGAAGCCTCATCCCGTAACCTTGTCCAACAGATGCGAGGTACTTGCTCCTTGTGTGGATGAGGAACAGAGCTGTAGGGTGGATGAGGCAGCTGACCATGCCACTGTGGTATGGGAGGCCATTCAAGAGGAAGGAGTAAAAAGATAAATGGCAGTTGTAAAGGATTCTATAATTAGGGAAATAGATAGCATCCTTTGTTTGCAGAATCAAAAGTCCCATGTGGTATGTTGCCTTCCTGGTGCCAGAGTGAGGGACATCTCTGATTGGCTTGAAAGGATATTGAAGAGGGAAGGAGAGGATCCAGTTGTCCTGGTCCATGTCAGGACAAATGACATAAACAAGACGAGGAAAGAGGACCTGTTTGGGGATTAACGGGAACTAGGAACTAAATTAAAGAACACGTCCTCAAGGGTTATAATCTCCAGATAACTGTCCGAAACATGTAAGAATTGGCACATGGACACGAGAATAAGGGAAATGGCTAAAGGAGTGGTGCGCAAAAGAGGTGTCCGGCAAGTGATCTGTGCTGCTGGGACAGTCTCCATCTGGACTGAGCTGGAACCAATGTTCTAGCAAGAAGGGTAAATAGGCTGGTCGACGGGACTTTAAACAAGAAAGTTGGGGGGAATGAAAGGGTAAAGCCCCAAGAAGTATAATGTCCAATGGGAAACAAAGCAGCGGGTTAACATCTGTGTTGGTTGATTCAACAGCATGGACAAGTATGAAAAAGATGAAAGGAAAGGAGAACTCAGGAGAGGTTATTAATGTATCCAGAACAGAAAATAGGACAGAGTGTTTGGAAAGGGTTAGGAATCTAGCTTCAAGCACACTGGATAAAAGGATGACAGTGAGAAGAGGGACAGTATATACAGCACAGAAGGTGCCGTATCTGAATGCACGCAGCATACAAAAGAAGGCAAATGAGCTTGTTGTGCAGGTTGAAATTGGCAGCTATGATGTGGTGGGCATCAAGGAGACATGGCTGCAAGGGGATCAGGACTGGGAGCCAAATATCCAAGGATATACATCATATCAAAAGGTAGGCAGAGGGGGTGGTGTTGTCTTATTTGTAAGAAATGAAATGATCAAAAACAAGAAACAAAATAGGGTCAGATGATGTAGATTCTGTGCAGATGTGCTGAGGAACCGCAAAGGTAATAAAACCATATTACGAGGTATGTACAGGCCTGCAAGCAGTAGTCAGGACATGGGGAGGGAGATAGAAAAGGCACGTAAGAAAGACAAGGTTACTGCGATCACGGGAGATTGCAAAATGCAGGTTAACTGTGAAAATCAGGTTGGTAGTGAACCGCAAGAAAAGAGGGAGCAACGAGGAGTAATTGCCTGTCAAAAAGCATAATTTGTTCCCAGCAAGACAAGGAAGTAAGTCTTGTTGTTGTAAATTAATCTACGTTGGAAATTTATCGATTTATACTTATAGATATAGATTTCTGCTGCAGTGTTTGACTTGCCACCTCACCTGGGCACAGGTGCATTGAAGACAATCAAGTGAGGAGGATATTGCCTTTAATTTTATATCAATTAATCTGCTTCACTGCTGGTAACACTACTGGACAAAATTTATACATTTATATATCTTCAAGTTATTTTAGTATAGTATTAACATGTATTTGCATTAATTAATATATCTGTTGAAATAATGGATAGGAGAACATACTTGAAAATACGTTAATCAAATGTTGGCTAATATTTCTAAGTTTAGAATTCTACAACTCAAAAAAAAACACAGAAGGTTGCAATGTATCATTTGATGCCTTGTATGAGAAACAAATCAGTGAAAATATTTAATCTTAGATTTGAATGTTTTTTTCTACAGAGCACAGTGCAGTTCAAAATGCTACGAGAATGGTATTGATAATACCAATTTCATTGACATCACATTTCCTTAAAAAATCCTTTGGTTAAATTATTAATATAGGTAGAGTTTGTAAATATGATTTAATATATATTGAAATAATCTGTTTTTCCTAAATATAATGTATAATGGATGAAGTATCAGCCAGTTTAGGACTTTATCATCAGTTCTTTTATGATCAAAGCATTCACAGGCAAGTATGGAATGGGTGAGATGAAGAGTAAAGCTCTCTTCCTAAACTCTGGAGAAAATCCTGTCTACAATGGCTTGGAGGAGTGTTTTGTTCTGTCAGTAAGTTGATTCTCCAGTGAAATGAGTTTCAATAGAGTTGATATGGTTTTCCACAGCATGAAATTGGCCCTTTGTTACTAACTAAGATGACGTTGGTAATCTTTCTAAACAAGCGAGGGTAAGAGATACAGACAACACAGGATAACTAATATCATAACTGCACTGAAACAGCCAATGTAGTCTTCTGAGTGAGGGCCAAATGCACATCGTTGCGACAGAAGGGAGGGGAACTTACTTTACAAGTTTTGGCTGGGCACATGATGATAGGAGGTAATATGAACTGCAGAAGCTGGAGAATCCGAAATAACAAGGTGTAGAGCTAGATGAACACAGCAGGCCAAGCAGTGTCATAGGAGCAGGAAAGCTGACATTTTGGGCCTCGCCTCTTCTGATGAAGCTTGTTGTGTTCATTCAGCTCTACACCTTGTTATCTTGGTGGTAGGAGGCAACTGGAGACTAGGGTCTGAGTAGAGCCACAAGTTGTGTTGGTCTGAGTTGTGCAGTTCGGGACAATGCTGGGCTATTCAGTGAACAAGCATGACATCTGAAATCTGAAGCAGAAAGACAACTGCTTCAACTGAGCAGGTATGAGTGGAAGTAAACAAGGACATCAGCAGCAGGACTATGGCTCCTCCAATCCTAGCAACAGTGCTCCAATAGAATTCCAGACCTCAGGAGAGCATGACAGATGGCCAATTATTCTCTTTTGAAGTGCTGGATCCAGTTGGTGCACTGATTGGAGGGACCACATCCCTACCATTCCTCAGTTACTTCTATACAATCCTGATTGGCTGGAGAGTTGTCCCTCTCTGCAGTTGACAAAACTAGCCTCTCTATAGTCCCTCAGATCTTTCAACAGGACCTCCAGACAAGAGCGACACACCTTGGGGAACAGATTTCCCAGTTCTCCTTTCCACTCCTATTGATGTTCCTGCCTCAAAAATCCAAAGGAGCATTTCTGGCATATTCCTTTAATTGAGTGAATACTTCATCCCACCTGCCCTCCTTAATTGGTCAAGGAGCCCAGAGCCAGGCAGGCAATTAGGCTACAAACATTCAAGTTCCAAATCCAAAAATATTCTCCTCATTCAAGCAGAGACTAAGGTGAGAAGATTGCATCCTGAATGTACTTTTGAAGTTGTTGATTAACTTTCAATCATTTTGTCAGCGGTTCTACAATATTCTCATCACAACTGTGGCGACCAACAGTAATGCTGTGGGGATTCTTGGGTCCTGAAATCAGGGAAGAGATAGGGTCTAGGTGAAGGTATCCCTTTCCTCCCCACCCCGTCTCTCTCATGATGGTGCTGTCTTCGGAACAATCAGTATGCATTCACTGCACGGGGCATGAGATGGGGGAGAAACAAAACTTCAATGCAATCAAAAAAAAGAGAAAAGAACTGCAGGTGCTGCAAATCAGAAGCAAAAACAGAAAGTGCTGGAAAAACTCATCTGGCCTAACAGTATTTTTGGAGAGAAATCAGAGTTTGTGTTTCAAGTCCATTGACCCTACTTTAGAGCTTCAGCGTTGAATTCAGGTTTCTCCACACAGATACTGCCAGATCAACTGAATTTTTCCAGCAATTTCTGATTTTGCTCAATCCAATCAAGGCTGGAAAGTGAACCATGTGAATAGTTAAATCTGCAACCTAGAGGAAAGTCACTGAGTTATCAGTATTTCTGAGGATCTGACGATAAGGGGTGGAGATGTTAATTATTAGCCCTTTGTTGCTATTGGGTGTGCCCTTCATTATGAAGTCCTGCAACATCAAGATTGAAAATGCAACAGCTCCTTAAATTAGTGTGAGCAGAAGGGTTTGTTCTAAAACAAATTTCAAATATAGGAGGATGTATGTATCTGAAGGCATTATAGGAGAATTTCAGAAAGCCTCATCAAAGATCAGTCACCTCTTTCAATGATTGAGTGGCTTGGACGGGAGGCCATGGTTCAGTAAATCATACATAGCCTGTGGAGAGAAGCAGTTTAATGGGCCATATGGCCTTTTCCCATTTATGGCTGTTTCTTTCTTATGTTCATTGTGATCTGCATTAATATATTTGCATTAAATTAGCAATTACTGGCTATGCATTAGTGAGTGTGTTGCCTTGAGAAACTGAGCATTTACTGGATACATAATGGAAAAAAATCGAATATTCAATTCCATCAATTGTCTGATGGATCTTTTTGTTTGCTTAGGTAGTTGCTGTGTAAGCTCACCTTTGAATCACAGCTTATCGTTTTTGAATGGGTTTCACGTTTCATTCTCATTTTTAAAACATTTAACATCAGCATAGTTTGCAGTTCATGTGGTCTTTTTCATATTTCCAGTTGTTACAAAAGAAAGAATATGCAATTATGTAGCACCTTTCACAACCACAGGACTTCCCAAAAGTGCTTCAGATACAATGGAGCTCTTTACTTGTGAAGTGCAGTTACTGCCACAATGTACGCAAAACAGCTGCCAATTGTTTCAAAAAACGACTGTTCCATCTTTACAGCTTTGCCTGTTCTGGGGAGTCTAAGTCAAGGTCAAGAATCCACTCACTATTGCAAATAAGTTTCAAATGGCAAATTTCCGGCGATATTTAAATAGCAATTCAATGCTGTTGGTAAAGACTCATATAATGTCCCAAGGACTACCTGAGGATGATACATCAGGGCAGTACAGAGGGAGCACTCAAGTATAATGTTGCCATCATTCCCATGAAGGGTTAAACTCAAGACTTTCCTGATAGTGAAAGTAGACATTAAAGAGCCCAGAGTGTTAAGAAGGTCAACAGAACAGTGGCTCAATGGTTAGCACCAGAAACCTGGGTTTGTGTCCATCCTCGGGTGACTGTGTGGAGCTTGCACATTCTCCCTGTGTCTGCGTGGGTTTCCTCTGGGTGCTCTAGTTTCCTGACACAGTCTAAAGATGTGCAGGCTAGGTAGATTGGCCATGCTGGATTGCCCATTGTGTTCAGGGATGTGCAGATTAGGGGGATAGTAATGATTGGGTGGGATGTTCTGACGGTTGGTTTGGACTTGTTGGGTTGAAGGGCCTGTTTGCTGTAGGGAAACTGTCAGGGTTCTCTGATTATCCATAGTATCCTCACCAAACGTCATACCTCAGAGGGCCATGACTCTTTGGAACTCTCTTTTCCAGCGTGTAGCCAAGGCGGATTTCAAAACAGAGGTGGATAGTCTCTTCACTAATAAGGGACTGAATAGTTCTCAAGCCTAGGCAGGAATGTGGAGTTGAGGTAGCAACCAGATCAGCCATGATCTTGATAAATAGTGGAGCAGATTGGATGAACTAAATTCCCAACTCCTCTTCTTAATTCTTCTGTTTGCATGTTTCTCCATATGTTAACGAACATTACCAAGCTAGTGGCCCCAAAACAACAGTAACTTACATATACATGGCACTTTAAACAATCGAGAATGTCCTAAAGGCACTTTACAGGAACATAATCAAACAAGAATGGATTGTGAGAAAGAGAAAGGAACATCAGAAAGGGTGACTAACTCATCGCTGCTTACTGCATGAATAAATGGCCTATAAACAGTACTGTATTAAAATATAATTTTCTGTACAATAAGTATCTTGAAAACTTCTGAGAAATGCAATGAGGGGATATAGAGTCATAGAGATGTAGGGCATGGAAACAGACCCTTCAGTACAACTCGTCCATGTGGACCAGATATCCTAAATTAATCCAGCCCCATTTGCCAGCATTTGGCCCGTGTCCCTATAAATCCTTCCTATTCATATACCCATCCCGGCACCTTTTAAATATTGTAACTACACCAGCATCCTCCTCTGCCTTAGAAAAATAAAGTCTTTTGTTTCAACAAACATTAACTCAAAGCCATTGTGCATTTTGTGCTCTGAGATGGGGGAGGGGAGCAAATGGAAGAGAGTTTATGTTTGGTTCTTAATTATGTTTTCCTTTCCTTTCTTCCAAGTCGGCAAAGAGTTAATAAAGAAGCAACAGTTCCTGATGCAAAGTCCCATCTCACTGTGCTACCGTTTTGACGTGCGACATTAAAAAAAAGCACATGACTCATCCCTCACAACCTATCGCAGGTGCTATGAGATACTTCACTTGTGCTCCAGCCAAGAGCATGGTTTGAAATATATAAATATCTTTTGACTTGAAATGCAGTGACTTCCCTCACTACGCCACAGATTTTCGAACGTTACACGATGTCAATAATCTCCAAATCGAAGCAAGATCCTCCAATTCCCCTGATTGCACTAATCTTCCTAATGACAAATTAGCATTCTTCACATTCTGTTCTTATATTTCAAAATTAACACCCCCAGTTCCAAGGGAGTGGGAATCAGTCGCGCTTCCTAATGCTTCCACGGACTGCTTGGTGCATAACAGATTTCCAACATCCCTTTTAAAACATTTCAGCTCATGAGGCACAAGAAATAATTTATAATCTGGCTATGAGATGCAGCAATTTTCTCATATTATGCCGGGTTTGAGGTGGGGAGGGAGGGCATAAGGAACTAGGGAGTGTGAGGGGTAGGAAGGTGATACCGACAGAAGGATAGGTGGCTCACAGCAAGTTCTGGTGACAGGGAAGGCTCCATCAAGCAGCAGATTTGTAGCTTTTCAGAAAAGATTAGATCAAATTTGTACAGCATTTGAAATGAATTGCTGCAAATATCCAAAATAGTTTTTTGTCTATCCAGTGCTAATTGTTATTCCTAAAATTCAGCCTTCTGATTTAAGCTGGGGATCCCTCTAAGATGATTACTTAAATCAAAGAAAATTAAAAAGTAGTCACCAGTTTTGACAAATACAGCAAACTTTCCTCTCAAAGAGAATGTGAGAACGATGGTGAAATTTCCATTTATTTTGCACAACCTCCAAGATCAAATCCTCATGAGATTTTGGACATTGCCCTCTGAGATTCTATTAAATCTAAGGAAACAGAGCACAAAATCTTCTTGGAGTTTGCAATTTTTCCCATGGGGTCCTTCAGGAATTTTCCCCACCAACTTCTAAAGTATCAAACAGGATTTCTGAATCACATCTCCTCTGGGATGGAATTTGCAGAAGGGGAGAAAGTATTTCTTTTGGTGTTGTGCAGCTGATAATTCCCTCTTGGAAACCTATGCACCACATCACCTCAGACCTTGAGATGGGTTAGAAAAACTGCTTCAGAAGTCATTGGTGCAGAAATGTTTCAGATCAGGGAATTTTAACTGTTTGAGTTCTGAAGATCATCATCAACATTTAAAATGCTTGCACATACAGTGCAGGAATGGATTATCTTTTGATAGTTTCAAATTGATTGTTAAAAAGGCCAAGTATGGCAAAAGTATTCTGACGTTGTGAGTCTCCTTCATAAAATCAGAGGGCCATTGGTGACCAGATAATGAAGGAGGTCAGTGTTTGAGCCCAGTGATATGGAACAAGGCAGCTCTCCAAAAAGCCAGCTCTATGAACTCAGCTTGGCTGTTGGAGGAAATGCCACCTCTATAAAAAGCTCTCCTCTCTGTTGGAAGACTAGAGAAATTAAACCACGAGTTCCCCAGCACAGCTCCAAGTGTTAATAACTCTGCAGTAAGGCACCAACCTGAGCTGGGGAAAAGCACAATGTAACTGCAAGGAAAGTGCCAGAGACTCAGAAAAATTATTTGCATACAAACAGAAAAATAAAGCTTCCCTCTTACTCCTAATGCAGTTCTGAAAGGGTTAAGCTTGAAATCACCATTCAGCAAAGTCTGACTAAAATCCATTTAAGTCAAGATAGAGTCATTTCTAGCCGGTAATGAGAACAGCAATGTGCACAGGAACTAAGTACTCCATAGAAATAGCAACAAGAGTTAAATATTTCAAAAGAAAAAGTGGTTGGAACGAAAAAGAGTGTCTTTATTTTTCGTCTGAGCCTCAGTGGGAAATCAGAACTCAAAGGGTTAAAACTATTTACCCTGCACACATTCCATCCACCTCCACCACCACCCCCCCCACCGGTCCCAACCCAAAACCATTTTTATTTTGAAAGCTAGTCAGGGAGAAAAGGAGATGACAGTAGAAGCAGAACCTCCTCCCCAGACCCGATTTGCATACACCATTAAGAGCATGTTTTATTTATTTTTAATCAAAACCAATTGACAGAGAAATTAATCAATGAAGTCGAAAGAGCGAGTGGTATCTGACCATCTGGGGAATGCACTTTTTCTCCCCCTTTCCTCTTCCCCCTGCACTTGTCACAGTCCATATTGCGGAAAGTGAACTTTTTTCAAGAGCGTTGAGAAGCTCCATATGGCTGAGATCAAAGGTGTTGCTGGGTGCATGGTTATGCTTTATTGCCAGCCAGTGCTGTTAATTAGACAACAAGATCAGAGGCAGTATTAAAATCTAATTAAATTGATATGAACAGATTGCCAAGTGATGTACGCTAATGTATAATTGAGCACCATGCAAATCTTGGTCGCTGTCTTTTGTTTTCCCCAGCTCTGAATGAATGATGAAGCTATGAAGTTTCGCTGCAGCAGATAAACAAGTTAATGTGCTGAACTAAGGGGCCGGCTAGGAAGAATTACTTTGCTGACTGCTGCAGCATTAAAGCTGTAATACTAATAGGTTAACAACTCTCGGCCATTTGAGACCAAAAAGTGGACTACTGCCTGGAAGTTGAGCCAGAGTAAGAGTCTTTGACTGCACATTTAACTTCAAGTCACCCTCTAAGTGCCAGTTTGCAACGATTGTAGAATACATTTTGTTTAAAAGATCAAATTAAGCCTGAAATAATAATGTACCAGAAATTCCACTTGAAATATAATATAATGTTCCCATCTCTGCATCTGAACTTGCAGTAGAAAGGCCTGTAATTTTCATTCTCTGACATCATTCATCCATTGTTTAATTACAAACACTGTCACCATCTGCTCACCTGTGTATTCTGCATATTGTGACAATCCATTCACACGGCACATCTCAGGAAAACCATCAAACTGCATTAAAATGCGTACACTATATGTTACATGAAATAGCAGATGGTCAGGGAGGGATTACCAAAGTAGACATGGCCTCTCATTGGTTTGGGGCTATATCGCATGAGACCATATCAGCTTCAAACTATGTATGTCTTTTAGATGCAGCTGCCTCATCCATATTATATCATTTAAGCTTCCACTGGAGAAAAAAGGTATTTGCTGTGACTTTGCAATGTAAATTAACACTCTCAAAATTGAAAAGATCACATGGATTTGTATTTACTTTCTTACAGTCAAACATATAATAAATTAGTCACTAATTAATTCAATAGAGAACTCAGAAGAGAATTTGTGATACAGGGAGCAATGCAGTCAAGAAGAGGCTAGAGAAATACAAGGGAGATGAGAAAATAGGGAAATGTTGATGGGGTTGGATGAAGAGGAATGACAGGAGTGTTGTGGAGAATGTGAGCACTGGCCTATTGAGCTAAATGACATGTTTCTGTTCTGTAAATGCTATCTAATAGGGTAAGGATAGAATTCAGGATGCTATCACAGTTGTTGGGCACCCATATCTGTCATGTCCATCTTGTAAGACCATACAAGATATTGTAGCAGAAGTAGGCCATCAAGTCTGTTCTGCAATTCAATGAAATCATTACAGAACTGACAATCCGCAGCTAAGGCCTCGAAACAGCCTCCTTAATAGTTACTATGATTGGCATAACAAGCCACAGAATGCAAGAAAAATCATTAAATCTATTGTTTAAAGAGGACTTGCTTTCCCATTGTGAGAGTTTGATCTAAGTATTGCATGCATTATCAATGGAGTTCATTAGCCTTTGTCAAATCATCATGTACAATTTAGATGGGCCCATAACCTGTGGCTGGCGGCTCCACCTCTTAACCACAAGGTCCTGGGTTAAAATCTAGCTCCAAGGATTGAGTACAAAAGTATAGGCTGCCAATTCCTCCACAATACTGAGGAAATTTCATCATTTGGATGAGACATTAAAGCAATGTTTCATCAGATGGATATCGAATTCGTATTGGAACTGTTTTGAAGAACGCAAGAGTTATCCCTGGTGCCCTGAAGCTTATTTATAATTGGACCACTGTTGTTAAAATAGATTGCCTGGTCATTATCAGAGCACTGTTTCTGAGAGTTGATATGTGTACATTGAATGCTATATTTCTGACATTAATTGCAATTACTTCAAAATGGCTTCATTGACTGTAAAGTGCTTTGGGAAATCCTGATATATTCAAGTTTCTTTTGGTCTGTGTGTGAGATACATTTCATTTGCCTTTTTAGGTTTACTTTCCTATCTCAATTATGAATTTATCACAAGAGCACCAAGTTGGATAAAAATACAGTCCAGGGGATTCTAAACCAAAGGCTGTAATCCCACACAAAATAAAAACTTGCCATAGTAGAATGATCATCAGTCTTTACTCTCCCTTGCCATGGTCCCTTCTCACAATTCATTGAACTTTTAAATTCCATGTGAAGACTGAGATACTTTGAGTAATTTTCATTTGTTTCCTTTGAAACCTAGAGGTACTAATGATAACAATGACATGGCACAGTTTTGAAGGATCACAGAGCACCAACGGCATAATTATTACTTTAGATAGTAAAATTGAAGAGTTTCTCAATTATAAATATATAAGAGACATATAATCAATGACCGGAAAATGATGGAAATGGAAATCACATTAGTTGTTAGTGTCGAGGAACTCATAAAACACTTAATTTGTCAAAAATGCGTCTTCCCAAACCCAATGTGAAAGATCTTTCTGCTGCCTACAGCCCTCTCTTTACTGGCCTAAAAACACAAAATGCCGGAGATCACATTGGATCAGTCAGCATCCATGGGCAGAAAGCAAACTAACGTTTCGAAACTCGAAGCAAACACCGTGATCTCTGGCATTTTTTCCTTCGGTACAGATTCCAGCATCTGCAGTAATTTTCTCCTGCATTCTCTTTACTGGTCTTTCAGGAATGTAGGCTTATCTGACTGAGAACAATCTCAATGTGGACAATTCTACTGATGTGGAAAGGAAACCTATACTTCAGTCTTGACTCGGATAGGATCTAGCTAGTGTTTGATTTGTTACTGAAAACAGCTGGAGTGCCACCTTTGTGAAAATGGAAATGAGTCATAAGCCTGTTTTTCTGTGTGCGCCACCAATCAAATGACAACAAGATGAAAAGACGGGATCAATGGACTTTTGACAGGAATTATATGATTGGTTTGTTTGGCTGGGAACCAGCAAAAGAGGTTTTACAGGTAAATTCCAAAGTTATTGCCCTTTTAAGTGAAGGAATTCTTCATTTGCAAGCCAGCGCTGTTAAAATGTTACTTCACTATGAGATTTAATGAGGAAAATATAGTGTCAGAGGAGAAAATCTAACTTCAGTTTCACATATAACCAAAGAAAACAATTGATCTGAGGACAGATTTCAGACCCCAAACGTCATTTTTATTTTGGTAAAAGAAATATTAAAAATGAATGATATAATAAAATATTAAAGTGATGGTTATTTAATAAAATGATTGTCATACAGGTGCTGCATTGCCAAGAAGCATCTTAAGATGGAATTAATTAGTTCTTCTCAAAAGTAAACTGCCTTTCCTTTTGCCCTTACTTAATTTATCAAATTGGTGAGCCCTGCAAAATCTGATCTGATTGTGATCCTCTAAGAGCTATAATTCCTCATGCACTGAATCCTAAATACAATAGATCAGTTCCTTTTCCCCAAATTTTCTCTGGCAGCTTCAAGGGCCTCGCACATAGCCTCACATATGGGCTCAGAATCACACAGATCTTTTTGAAAATCTCCCCTCCATTCTTTTAGTGGAAGTATTAATCAGCTTATTTAAAGTGGGTTCCTGCTGCTGCTAGAATAGGAGGGAATTGAAATCTAATACAAGCTCGTTAAGCCTCTGAACGGCAACCTCATTGACAGTGATTTCTGTTTTGTTAAAGCAAATACAGAAATAAATTGGCAGAATTCCCTATCTAAGTCACCCAAGCTGCATCGAGGGTGCAGCACACTTCCAGCGTATTTTCAGGCCTGTCTTTAACTCAATCAAATAGCCATTTATTTAAATGGAATTAAAATCAAACCTTAAAAGATATCAAAACAAAGATGTCACTGAGTAATGGTTGGGACTGTCTTAATTGAACTCAATTCCTGGGTGCAATAGGAGCTAAAAACCAGCACTTCTGATTTCTTTGTAGCAATCCCTGCCTAAACTTTGGGACTGCTAGGCGTACAGTTTGAAATCATTTCCAATGTTAACAATGGTTTGTCAATACTCATAGTTTATGATAAGAATTGAACAGCCACAGAGCAAGGATGGTCAGTACACATGAACCGTCTGCAGCCCAGCATGAGTTAGCCCCATCAAGAGAGTATGATTGAAAAATGGTGTGGAAAATGGCGAAACAATGGAGACAATTAGATGTGTTAAAATAAAGGTAGGCTTCAAGGACAAACAGCTTTACAAAACTGAGTGAGCATGAGGTAGAAGATTACAGCTCAAAAGTAGGGGTACTAATGTTGTCATAAACTACAAGAATAAAACTTGAGAGCTGGATGAACTTTATGGACATCCACAGAACCCTGCAATTTAATTACCTCCTTAAAATCACCATCGACTCCTCTGAACTGTTCAGCAGCAGGGAACCCAATAGAACCAACTCGATGCTGGGGAAAGTGTATCACAGTATAATAGTGAGATTGGGCTTCTAGAATGGGTTATAAGCAAATGAACTATGCATGATATATGACTGTGAAAGACATTCAGTACAGTAAATGCTGGACTTGCAGAAAGCTGAAGGAGCAACCGTACATACTACGCATATAGTGAATAAAACAATTCTGGCAAGCTAGAGACAGACATTAATGAAAATCACACACATTACCGTTACACTGGAAATCCTGGAGTAAATGGGTTTTATGAAGCAAGGAGATAGGACCTGTCTGTTGTTGTCAGCTAATAGTTCTGCCACTAGAGAAGAGAGATTATTCTGACACTGCATCTACAATTCTCGAAAAGTAGATATGCGAGAATAAATCATAAATTACGTTATAAACAATGAGATTTTTAATACAAATTTAAAACAAAAATTTCAAAGGTAGTCTTTGCCCTGTGATGGCATGGTCTTCGGGAACCAAGTTCTTCACAATTTTAAAGCTTTGTACTACATGAATTTACATGACACATAACAACAGTCTGTCACGACCATCCATCAACCTTCAGGACACTGTCACTTAGTATAAGAGTAAGGTGTGAACACAAACTTAATCATGAGAGGAGGTACATTTCTCTTTTTTTGACATGAAGCACTTCTATCTCAGCCATGGCATAAGCATCTGCTTATTTAGTTAGGAGATGACAGTATGAGGAGCTTGAGCATTTTCCTTTTTATATCTACTGACATTGACAAGCACTCCCAGCTCAGGTTAGCACCATGCACATGCACAGTAAGAGCTCTCCATACATTCTCTTGAACGCGTAGGTCGGAACATTCATTCTACACTAGTGAGGCATGTCCTCTCCCAGGCACTCTCCTCACGGTGTCCCGGAAGCAGATTAAGAAATTCCTGGTAATGAGAGCCTCAGTTTGGGGTTGGGAGGTGGTGAAAGCTGAAGTCTTTTGGGCGTGCAGTCTGAAATTTGTTTTAGCCGTATCGAAACAATTAGGAAATTCCAACACTGTAGTTAGGATCACAGAATTGACACTGAAGGCAAACTTGGCCATTTCCAAATGAGTTTGAAGGAGCAAATATAAATCACTGTAACACAGCATGCGCTATTTGCATTTTCACCTGTAGACTCCTAATCTCAGCCATGCTATCAGCACAGACACATCCAATGGAGATTGAATGACACCTTATATGGCAGTATAAAGAATGATGTTGTAAGTCATGCCTGTAGCTGGGTCCTGGCACCTCTCAGACCTTCTTTCAGTAGTTTATGCAGTTACCAGTCTTTTTAGTACTAGCCTGCAAGGCTTACTATTGTTATAAGTGGTTAGCCCGTAAGAAGTCTTCAGTCTGTGCTTGAGCAACAGAAGTAGCTTTACAATGGTGAAAGTATCCACTCCCGAGCAGCAGGGTGTACTATCTACAAGATGTACCGCAGAAATTCACCAAAGGGCCTCAGGCATCACCTTCCAAACCTACAACCACTTCCAACAGGAATGATAAGGGTAGCAGATATATGGAAACATCACCACTTTCAAGTTCCCCTCCAAGCCACTCACCATCCTGGCTTGGAAATATATCACCATTCCTTCATGGTCACAGAGTCAAAATTCTGGAATTTCCTCCCTGAAGGCATTGTAAGTGTACCTACAACCCACGGACTGCAGCAGTTCAAGGCATAGCTCACCACCACCTTCTAAGGGCAACTAGGGACAGGGAATAAATGTATGTTCAGCCAGCAATGCCCATATCCCATGAGTGAATAATAAAGAAACTGAAGTCGAAAGCATCCGTCATCAAATCAATGGTGCTTTGGGATGCTGTATAAACTCAAGTTCTTTCTTTAAGGAAGATACTTCAATACAAATCTCACCGGAGAATGATGAAAGACCCAGGGAATAGAGATATTGCTGCTTTAGATTACTACATTCTTGGTAAATAAGTCCTCTGCAAAGACAAAGTATTAAAACCTTTTCCCTTGACGAATGGCATCTGCCCTCTGTTATCCAGATTTAATGATATTTTACTGTTGTTTCTCCTCCGTAGACCATGCTTTAAAATGGTGTGCTGTACAGGAGTCTCACTGTTCTGCCATGCTGGAGAATGTGCTGCACACTATTTACTCTGTAACCAGCAGGAGGTGACCCGACTTCACAGCAAAGAACATGGTTTTCTCCCCAAGTGAGTTGAGGGGATATGAGTGGGGCACATTTGGTTAACACACTTAACCCAGTGGGTACGAATAACAAAATATTGCAGTGCCCTGGCTTATCCCCTTGCAGTTTAGATATATAGCATTTACATTTCCACTGAATGAATATTATATGCTGAAGTAAATAATAGTTTCACACTTGCACAGCCAAATGCTAATTAGTGGTGTGCTCCAGACCATAATATTGTCTCCAAGAAACCACTAAGATGCCAACGTTATTGTGACAGAGAAATACAGCTAGAACTCTATTCAGATCACAACTGATTGTGGCACAGATTGGTCCACTCCAGGAAGAAGCCATTCAGTTCTGTATGCTTGTGTTGGCTCGATGAAAGAGGCATCAAATTCCCCACGCTCCTCAGCATTTTCTATGATGTTAATTTTTACTTCCCTTTAATAAGCATGTATCTTGCCTGCTTCCAGCACACTTTCAGGCAGTGCATTACAAATTATAGCAATTCTCTGTATCGGAATCTTTGTGGCAATTCCATATGTGCCAGTGGAAACAACAACTTATTTAATTTATCAAAAAGCTTCATTATTTTGAGATCTTCCATTAAATTGCTCCAACGTTCAATGCTCTAAAGAAAAAAATTGCAGCAACTTAAGTCCTCTGAAAAACCTCTTTAATGCTGGTATTTTAATAAAATGCCTCTCAACCTGTTCCAACACCTTAATATCACGTTTAGAGCCCAGAATTGGGCACAGTATTCTATTAGTGTGTACATAGTTTAGAAAGTATGAGCATACCTTCCTCTGCACTCTACTTATGAAGCCAATGCTTCTTTTTGATTTTGAACAGCTCTTGCCTCCTTCAGAGTAGATGGTATTTAATGGAGGCAGCTGGAAAGCCAGCGCAATCCCACATCACCCCTTTTCAGGAATAATGTTGAGCACCAAGTCGAGTGCCACTCAGATATTTAACTCAACTACAGTGAGCCTTCCCCAGATCAAAGAGGAGGTGGTGGGTGATGCCAGTTTGAAATCCAACTAAAGTCAGGCATCCTGGATCCCAGGCTACAAGTGAGTGATGGTAGGATGGATTCGTGGAGGGGGAATCATGAGGGAGCAAAGGGTGCTTCAGAGTGAAAGGTATCAGCAGTATTCACTTCCTCATCAACCTGCAGCTTGCACCTTCCTGGTGCTGGGTCCCTTGGTGAGGCACCAAGTACTTTCCAGCAAGAGACGATCTCCTGGGGCAAAGAAACAACCTTGTGCGGTTTTGCTTGTTTTGCCCCCTGGATGATGAGCCCCCAACCTACCCCCGATGCTCCAAGTTAAGCCTTGTGGCAGTGGGATGAGAGTGAAGAGGCTCAATTGGCTGTGGGCTCAGAGAGCTATCACAAGCCTCTCTGCTATGCTTGCAATGAGATAGAGGTGGGAGGTGCCAAGGTCCATACCAACCACCGACCCTGCCCCCACCTAATGAAATGCCCTTGTCATCAAATTCTCCATGAGGGACGGCATTAAATTTCATCTCACAGCCCTCGGAATAATGCTCCATTCAAAACTGAACCATTTCATTTATGCCACTTTTCCTCTTCCTCCTACCAAATTGCACCTGCCATCTTTGTCATTTGTTAATCCTGTTGACCAGTCTCATTGTGAAAACTAGTAAACCCATTAATTCAAAATTCACACAGTCTTCATTGCTATGGAGAGATCCACTATAATAATTTCTTTCCCTTTTCTGATGATCGAACAGAAAAAAAAGCCCTGATGTGTTAAAGCAGGCTCATCAATTACAATTCTATCAATGACATTTCTTCACACCTAATTTCTCCGATGCCTGTGCCACCTCCATTGATAAGTCATGTCCTTACATCTTAGCATTGTGATCGTAGATTTGCTTAATAAATATGTACTACGCCAGGAAGACAAGCCAAGGTTCAGTGTTGAATAATTTTTCTTTTTTTTGTCTTTTAACACCTGCTACAGGGCTCAGGGAAGGTGTTAGGCTGAACTCCATGGAATGGAGCATCAATAATTCTGCCAACTTCCACACAGTGCATTGCTATTCATCAATGGCAAAAGCCTTAATTCCTCAGGCTACCTCGAGCATGGAAGCCAGATTAATTGGATAGCTCTTTCAAAAACAAATCCAGCCTTGACGGGCTGAATAGCCTCTATCTGTGCTATCTCAGTCCATGACCATGACAGTCATATTTGCTATTTTAAAAATCATATCAATCCACTCACAATAAGCAGGTTGATTTTTTTGTGAAGAAGGAATTTTGCACAAGAAAGCTTTGATGATGATAAAATACATTGTGATTACAAATGCTTTCTGTGATTGCAGAAGTGTTAGTTTAGCCAACAGATCGGATCTTACCTGAACGATTCATCTGCCTTTTCCTTTTCGGTTGCTCCCTGACCTGATATATATTTCCAACATGCTCTGCTTTCATATCATTCACATTTTTCTGTGTCAGTGTTTTAGGATAACTCATTTTCAGAGGAAAATGAAGTTTACAGGCAGCTTCAGGCACTGACCAAACCTGTCAATAATACTGAATGGTCTCTCAGCTCACCCATGATGATAATCAGAGTTGAGCTCCCATTTAAAGGAATGCTACTGCACTCTTTGGTTGCTTTAAGTGGACTGCTTATTGATCCAGCTATGTTAAATGCCAATTGGGATCTGCATCTCCCTGACTAAGCCCATCCATCCATCCACTAGTTAATTGCAAATCCAATATATATGGACATGCAACTACTCTGGCACCATAATAAGTGGAATGAATAGAAAAGCTATTTTCAAGAAAGAAAGGAATTTTTTTGTTCATTGGATGAGGGTGTCACTATCTAGGCCAGTATTTATTCCCATTCCTAATTGCTCATAGGGAAGTTAGAAGTCAAGCACATTTCCGTAGGTCTGGAGTCACACTAGATAAGAAGGCGGTTTCCTCCCATAAAGGACATTAGTGAGCCAGATGGGTTTTTTCAGCAAATTGACAATAGATTCATGGCCGTCATTAGACTCATAATTCCAGATTTTTATTGAATTCAATTCTACTATATGCCGTGGTGGGATTCAAACTTGGGCCCCCAGAACATTAGCTGAGTTTCTGGATTAATTGTCCAACAAGAATACCGCCAGGCCATCAACTCCCCTATATGCAGAACATGCAGGAATATAATGCAGAATAATACAGAAATATATCACTAGAAATAAACATATTTGATAGATCTAAAAGCTGAGTTCTTAAAGGAAAGAAAAAGAACCTTGCATTCATTTCGAGAAAGTAGGAACTGCCGATGCTGGAGTCTGAGATAACAGGGTGTAGGGCTGAATGAATACAGCAGGTCAAGCAGCTTCAGAGGAGCAGGAAAGATGATGTTTCAGGTCTGGACCCTTCTTCAGAAATTTCTCCTGTGATGCTGTCTGGATTGCTGTGTTCATCCAGCTCTACACTCTGCATTCATTTAGCAGCTTTCAGGGCATTCCAAAGTGTTCTGAGGCTAAGAAAGAGTTATCAACATTGTCTTATATGAAATGCAGCAGCCAATTTGCACACAGCAACCTCCCACAGACAGAAACAAGATAATAATGTGATAACTTTCAGAAAGCATTTGATACGCTGCCACATGGCAGATTGGTTAGCAAATTGGAAATGTTTGGAATTGATGGGTCCTTAGCACCATGGATTAGAATTTGACTGAAATATAGGAAACAGAGGGTATGTATAGCTGGGCATTTTTCAGGTTAGAGATGAGTTGGAAGTGTGTTAGTTTTGGACCCTTGCCTTTTCTAATTTATATAAACAATATGGAGATTGTTGTTGAGGGCAAAATCTCTAAACTTGTAGATGATACTTAGCTAGAGAGAATAGTGAATTGTGAGGATGATGCTGAGTGAATTCAGAGGGAAATGAATGAGTTGGCCAAATAGGCAGACACCTAGCAGATGAAATTCAATGCAGAGAAATGTGAGGTAGTGCATTTGATAGAAAACATGTGGAGAGACAATCCAGGCTCAATGGTACAACATTGAAGGGAAGATAGAAGCAGGAGGGACCTCAAATGACACTACACCTCTTGAAGTCATTGGGCAAACCACATTTGGAGTTTAGTGTTCAGGTCCGGACATGTTGTTCAAGGAAGGATGTTAAAGACCTGGAGGGAGTGCAAGGAGATTTGCAAGAATGATACCGGGAATGAGGGATTTTAGACCCAAGGAAAGATGAGAGAAATTAGCCATAATCTCCTTGTCACGGAGAAGATTAAGGTAACATTACTGAAGTGTTCAAAATTATGAATAATTTTGAGGTGTAGCATCATCTCCTTCTTTTATACTCTATGCCTTTATTTATAAGTCCAAGAATTCTATAAACCTCCTGAACAACTGTTTCAACTTGCCTGGCCGTACTCAGAGAATCATGCATACTGACTCTAAGGTTCTTCTGCTTCGGTCTTCGCTTCAATGTTGTACCGTTGAATCTGGATTGTCTCTCCATGTGAATGAATCATTTTGATCAGGAAGGATATTGTGTTTCCAGTGGTTGGTATGTTATAACTAAAAGGTCACAATTTCAAGGCTGTCAGCAATAGAAACTTCCTTACCCAGAGCATTGTTAGGATTTGACATGCTCTGCCTGGGAGAGTGATGGAGGTAAATTCCATAGGAGCTTTCAAAAGAGAGCTGGCTATCTTTTTGAAAGTGATGAAATTAGAGGGCTATGGGAATAGGGCTGGAAAATGGGATTAGCTGGGAGCCCTCTAGAGAGCCAGTATAGACATGATGGGCCAAATAGCCTTCTTACAGCACTCCCTCCAGTACTGCGCTGAGCTTATCATTCTTGAGAAGATCACGCAGAGGCAGCAGAAGGTCAGGCAGTTCAGTGCCGCAATCCTGTATGGAGCTGAGGTCATGCCTACCAAAAGTCAAACTTACCCCACCACCAGGGCAAAATTCAATCCTTTTTTAGATAATCGGATGATTTTAACCAAGGCAATCATATCTGACATTTTAACAATCAATGAATGAAAATGTTCAACACAAGTTAAAAAGAAACTACTTCTCTTTGCTTTGCTGATTACTGATTTGTCACTAATTCCTGGAGGCACCAGAAAAGTCCTGTTGACGGCATCCCTGGAGGGGAGGGAAAAATCAAGGGGGAGAAAATAAAGCGAGCTACATACATACTCCTTAAGCCTTGATGTTCACAGCCTGATATTCAATGTTAAACATGTCAACCTAAACCAGTGTTACAGAAAATTCTGATCATCAATGGTTGTTTAATGATTTGTAGACTCTGATTATCATTTAATAGTCACAGGCTGGTTATAACACGGTTTAATTTGGATGTATTCAGCCTTTAAATGGGGTTACATTGCCTCATCTGCTTAATATGCAAATTCAGATCTATGTGAGTCATTTTCAGCTCCCAAGCATTTCCAGATAAGAGGATTTCACTGCATCATTTTCCCTTCCTGCAAAAATCCAGTTAGCACCAGTAAAAATTGGCATGAACTTTATTTTGAATGGTGTTGAGCTGCGAAACTCAAATCCAGTTGCAATAACTCCACTGCTTAGTTATTTTGACAAGGCACAAGCAAATGCCAGCTCAACCCACTTGAATGGCCACACCAGAATACGCTGGCATACGCCAGGATTCCCTGCTAAATAGCCTCACCACCTGTGAGTCTAACAGGCTGGTTTAAGTGAAGTTTACGGCTGTGCACCGCTTTGGGTTACTGGGAGAACCCTCATCTTGAATTCAGGTATCATTCTGGAGCACAAAATCAGGTTGACTGAAATACTGAAGGAGTGCTACCACTGCTGAAAATGATGGCTGCTGAGTGTAATGTTATTTTGAGGACCTCTTTTCACCCTCAGCTTGATGTATAAGATCCTGTAGCACTAGTTGGAAGGAGGGATTTATGCCAAGTCTCAGTCCAACAGCAAGCATGCTCCCAGCTGGCAGTACTGACTTTACTGGCTCCTACAATTGTTACTGATGAAAATGTATATAGCCTTGAACAGAAAAGGTTATCAAATATAGACATAGATTGGACAGGGGTTACATACTGTGGCAGGCTGATACACACTGAATCGACAACAGGTTAGGCCACTTTTGGAATATTGCATCTACAAGTCACAATTCAACAGTGTGATGGAATACATCCCATGTGCCAGGAGGGGTGCAGCTCCAAAAACACTTGAGAAGCTCAATACCATCCAACAAAAAAAAACAGCCTGCTTGACTAGCAAACAACTCCCACCTTCAACATTCACTCCCTTCACCACCAATGTCCAATACCACCAATGCCATCTCACTGAGGCTCTCCTGATCGTACCTTCCAAACACACTATCTCTGTCATCTACAAAGACAAGGGCAGCAGATGAATGGGAATGCTACTATCAGCACGTTCCCCTCCAAGCCACTCACCATCCTGACTTGAAAGTATATTGCCATTCCTTCCCAGTCACTGCGTCAGAATCCTGGAAATCCCCCCCCCCGCCGGTTGCTGCATCCCAGGAGGTCAGCAGCAAAGACAGCAGCTCACTTACGAGTTTCTCCAGGGCAATTAGGAATGGACAGCAAATGCTCACCTAATGGCAATACCTACATGTCATGATTGAATAAAACCAAACATTATTTTCTTTTTTTTCCACAAATCTTTTAGTCAATGAAAAATAATCCCAGAGTTATTTTTAAGACCATTAGAACTAGCACCTTGTGTTTTGAAGGGGACACGATCAGTATACATATATAGAGGCATTCTGCTTTCCATTTTGATGTGAAAGCCATTTTTGCAGCAGACACCGTTTTCAGTGAGAGCATTAGTTTGTTGATTTATGCAATGCTGCTTGTTTTTCTTTCAGCTCATGTTCAATACATTGAAAAAGATACTCAAACTTATAGCAGGGGGTGTGTGAACAATGTACTTGGTCATGTTACAGTTGTATAGGACTTTGGTTCGGCCACATTTGGAATACTGCATACAGTTCTTCGCCACATTACCAAAAGGATGTGGATGCTTTGGAGAAGGTGCAGAGGACGTTCACCAGGATGTTGCCTGGTATGGAGGGCACAAGCTATGAAGAAAGGTTGAGTAGATTAGGATTATTTACATTAGAAAGATGGAGGTTGAGGGGGGACCTGATTGAGGTCTACAAAATCATGAGGGGTATATAGACAGGGTGGATAGCAAGAAGCTTTTTCCCCCAGAGTGGGAGGGCTCAATTACTAGGGCTCACAATTTCAAGGTGAGAGGGGAAAAGTTTAACGGAGATATGCGGGGAAAGTTCTTTATGCAAAGGGTGGTGGGTGCCTGGAACACAGCAGAGGTGGTAAAGGCGGACACGATAGCGTCATTTAAGATGTATCTAGACAGATACATGAATGGGCAGGGAGCAGAGGGGTACAGATCCTTGGAAAATAGGCGACAGGTTTAGGTAGAGGATCTGGATTGGCACAGGCTTGGAGGGCTGAAGGGCCTGTTCCTATGCCTAATTTTCTTTGTTCTTTGTTAATATCCCTGGGATGGTGAGAAAGTACAAAGTCATTCCATCCAGCAAAACTATCCCCTTATATACCAGCTGCAATTCATATCATTGCCTGGTGTAAAGTTCTGTTTCATTTTTCTGTGGCCTCAAAGACAGTCAAGGTGATGGACAAATACCAGCATGGACCTGATAAACCAAGCAGTTATTTCCACTCCCTGATGTGGGGAAAATAACGATGAGTGTGGTGAAGTAACCACATGATAGTCCAAGTACCTCACTATTGCTGTGACCAGATAAGGAAGGGTAATTCATTCATTTTTTTTAACCCCCTCTTGATCAGTTACAGCAAAATGTTTTATTTATTTTTTAACATATAGTCATCAAACTTCAGATAAACTTAGTTAACCAGATCAAAAATGAAGGAGAGACTATTCAAGATTTCATTGAGTGAAAGAGAGCAAAAATTTCTTACCAAATAAACCTGAGATAAACAAGAAAATGAGACATCAAGTATACACAGGTAATAAAATATTAAATGAAAGAGAATATTGTCTAGGACAGACTGGGATAATCAAAGAAGTTGCAGTTTCAGATCGTCCATTATCTTTGTAAGAATGAAAGGATGTAGTCCAACAGTTTGGCTGCCATCTTGTTTCCTCAGTATGGTCAGGCTACAGATGTCCCAGAGGTCTCAATGTTGTTGCCATTGCAAGTTGTTTGTTTATGGACTAGTTAATGAGCTTTGGAGAGCTTGACAGAGAGGTAGAGGAGACTTTTGTGTATAATTGCTGTTATCAGTCCATTCAACAACAACAACAATCAGCCACCATCAGTTCTGAGGAAGTGCCACCAGTCCTGAGAAGTTAACTCTGTTTTTTCCTTCACAGATGCTGCCAGACCTGCTGAGTTTTTCCAGCAACTTTTGTTTTTGTTCCCGATTTACAGCATCTGCAGTTCTTTCATTTTTTTGTTATCAGTCCATGTTGTTTACTCTTTTCTGTTTGTTCAAAGACTGTTATGGATGTACAGTTCCTTTGTGGATTTTGGCATCTATTACAGTAGCCTGAATTTTCCCCAAGTTCAGTTGTGTCAATTTCAGGGAATTTCATGGAGGATTTTCCATCCATGAACTCAAACGTATTTTCTCATGTAAGTTTACACTGCGCAGCTCATTAAGTGTGTGCTCTACCTCCATAGTGCGGCTCTTGTACTTGCACTCAGTAGTGGCTGAAGTACTCATCAGTGTCAGGGCCTTCATGGTGTATGATCCATATTTACACCCTGGCTGTTTCAAACACTGCGATATTTAATTTAGCTCTATTGTTGGTATATGGGTTAGTATGTGCACAAAGTCTGGAGGTTCATGTAGCAGTGTCACAACAGGGATAATAATCTTCTGTGCTCCTTAAGGATGTGTGCCACCCATACCTTACCCTTACTTGTATTCTGCCATCGCACCGTTCCCGCTCCCATTATTGCACGTAGCGTATTCCCTCAATAGCTCTTGCCTACCACATTTCCTCAAACCTTTCCTGTCTTCTGTGCTTCCTACTTCCTCACATGGGACACCCCACCAGCTTAGGTGACTGAGGTTGGACCAGCGTCCCCCGAATAACCATAGTCTCCCTTGACTGGACTGAAGACTGTTCCCGTTAGACTTTCAAATGTGGCAATTTGGTTGAAGCACATGCAGTGTGTTTGCCACATGAGCTGCTGGCACATTCTATAGGTGATGTAGCATGGTGCTAACCAGCAATGTGCCCCCCCTTTTGATTGTTCAGAGTAAAGCTGACAAGTTGTCTGGTATTCTACCTGTGCTAAAAGGCAAAGCAAGGCAGGGATATAGCTACCAAAGTAAATGGACACTAAGAAAGAAAGCTAGAACTCTGAGTTGCACCTTGTTCTGATACATTCCTCGGTTCTGTTTTGTTTCCTGATTTACAGCATCCACAGATCTTTCGTTTTTAATTTATTATGTTGGTGGTGTGCATTCAAGATAAAGGGTGAGATTTGAATTATCAAAAGACCTGGAATTAAAAGCTGCTCTAATGGTGACCATGTAACTACTGTTGCTAGTCGTAAAAAACCCAACTGGTTCACTCATATCCTTTAGGGAAGGAAATCTGCTTTGCTAACCAGGCCTGACCTACATGTGGCTCAACATCAGCAGCAATGGAGTTGACTCTTAACTGCCTCTGGGTAATTAGTGATGAGCAGTAACTGCTGGCCTAGCCAGTGACGCCTACATTGCATGAATTAATGAAAAAAAAGTCTCAAGGCTCCAATGGTACGTTTGGGTCTGAGGGACTCTTTAATTCAAAGGACTCATTGACACTTTCATGGTACCATATCAGAATCACTAAGGAACATGGAAAGGAGGATTCTTAGGTTTGAAGGCAATCAATGTCTCCGAGAGCCTGTGAGCTGGCTGGCTCAGAGCTGGCCTCTTAACAAACACCGAATCAAATCAAATGGTTGCATACCACTTGGCTCAAGTGTGATGCTGCCTTCTGTGAGGGCATAACCAAGAGAAAGATGGCAGAGTGAAGCTTCCCTTCACTAAAGTTGTGGATCTTCTCTTACGACTCTCACGGATCTGCTGTAAGTTTGAGAAAGTCAAGTAGAGGTCGAACTTGCATTTTCTGTGGTCCTACCACTGTACAGAGTATGGCAGAAGGTGGCAGAGATAACTCTATCTGTAACAACAGCAGCTGCCACCATTGATTGCTGTTCAGCCACCAAAAAGGAGGTACAGCAGGTCAAGTGGTGCCACACAGAAAGCAAGCTCTTATGCAGATCTGGCTTTGAAGCAGCCATCTACAAGTGAATGGGGGTCAGCACAGAAGATGACAGAGGGTGCCCTGACCCACTGTGGCACCACCTATATCTATGGTCACAGGTCTGGGTGGCAATCCTATTGTGGAGTTCTAAATGTAATGGTTGCCCTTAATTTCTTTGCCAGAAGATCACTTCAGGGAATTATAGAGGACTTCTGTGAAACTCTCAGTCCTCAATGTGTATGTGTCTCCACACAATCACTGACTATTTCTTTGGAAAGAACCACCAATTCAACTCTTCCTTGATGGGCAGAGTCAAACAGCTATGTCATTGCTAGTTTCATGTAGGAGCAATTGATTGCACCCAGATAGCAGTTAGAGTGCCCTATCCTGAAACTACAGCCTTTGTGGTCTCTTAATATTCAAACCATTTGTGATCACTGCAGCCAGTTAATACAGCTCCATGCAAGATACCTAGACAGCTACCACAACTCCTCCATCCTGGACCAATTAGACATGCCAGCTCTTTGTAAAAGCCCACGAGCGTGGTTGCTGGGTGACCATGACACCTGACCGATGAGCCTTCTATGAAATCCTCCTTCTGGTGCCACCAATGACCCATACAATACTGCCCACACCTTTGAGCCATGTCTTTGCAGTTTTGGAGCATCAAACAGGAGGCATCCTTGAGAACACCTCTACGGTAGGTAAAGTGGGGATACTGAACACGACTGAAAATAACTGGGATGTGACAAGAAGTCAAGGTGTGAGGCAGAGGGGGAGGATTAAGGACGAGGATATCATTATCTTCAATGGTTCAGCCTTGCCACTGGCCACAACCTCAATCCTGGAATCACCTTGATATTGGTGAACAGCATCTCCCCTGGTAGAGATCAGGCCATCAGCCCTACCAGGCCCCGTCTAGTTAAGTCCTGCTGCCTCTGGTTGTGTGCCAGTGAGTGGGAAATGTGTTAGTGAGCGTGTTGCAATGTGTTCGGGTGATGTTGCTAGCATGTTTTTAATATCTGGCAGCATGCACGAACTGTGAGATGTGGAGGTGAGGCACTGTGGCAATGTTGAATGTGTGGGGGTGAGGTGAGGCTATGACTGTGAGGTATGAGCTGTCTTCAACTGGAATTCTCAGGAAATAAGTGGCACAGGCTGTATCTGAGCTGTGGTCCATTCAGTAGGATTCACATGAAGATGCTTTCACCAACCCTGACCATCCACATGTGGTCATTGGACGCCTTGCAGTGCTATATCCAGGACTTTAGTGCTGGACGGCTGCATTGCCCATGACAGCTATATGCTTCCATTGTCTTGATGGTGTTCCAACCTGGAGGGTTTCCTGGCCTCTTCTAGATACAGGACATCTTTACTCCCCAACAGCTCCCACACCAATGCCCTCAAAGCAGCTTCAAAGAATCTGCTCTGATGTGCTATTAGTGCAAGTACAACTATTTTCCCTGACATTTCTACCAGATGCTATGGCACCTTCCCTTGAAGAGGTCCAGGCTAACTTCAATTGGTACTGAAACAAAATTGCTGGAAAAGCTAAGCAGGTCTGGCAGCATCTGTGGAGGAGAAAACAGAGTTAACATTTCAGGTCCGGTGACCCTTCCTCATAACTGCCTTTAATTGGTACTATCCTGGCAAGAATATGGGCCTCCAGCTGAGGATTCAGCAACTTTGAGCACTGGGCTGCTTGTTGCAATCATTTTAAATTACCAGCATGCACAAAGTTTCTGTGATAATTGCACATACATTGTGTGTTCGTGTGTGTGTGTGGTAGTCTACGTTTAACAATAGTTACTAGAATGGATTCCAAACAGGCATTTTTTTTCTCTGACCGTGCCATTTGAAAGAAAAGCAAAGTGCGTCCTGTAAATTCTCTTATCAACGCGATTTCATGATGAACGTGAAATCAATTTCCAATTTGCGTGAAAGGACTTTCATTTCGCCCTGTCAATCTGTCATCAGCTTTCAATGCAATGTTTAAATAAAAGGAACACGGCGATCCTTCATTCTGGGAGACTCGGGAGTGCGGGTGTGCAAATACAGTCATTCATGTTGTTCGGACAGCAAAATCTCGTACAAGAGGTTTTGCACTCTGACACCGGGCGACTCAACCCGTTAGAAATCTCCTTTAAGTTTGCTGAAGACCAAGAAGGGAAGAGAGGCAATCACACAGACACACACAAATAAATTAGACCTGCACCCTGGAAGCGGAAGTTTTTAACTATTCTCACAAAATCACAGCAGGCAAATTTGCTGCGTTTACACGGCCACGGCTAATCTAATTTGGCACAGCTGCTAATGCAGTCGCAAAAGTGCGTTAGTGATTGGCTGTGTAAACGGGCTATCAGACTGGTCCTCAGTAAAGTGGCAATAAAATGTGTTCAGTATCATTCCTCACCTTAATAAGCAGCAGGAAAAATAGAACCGAAACTTGTACCAATTTCAATTTACTGATTCAGCTGTTACAATTTTATGCTCTGTACTAATGAGCTCTATCAAAGAAAAATCACCCAGACTTTTACAGCTGCTATTAAGCTCTATGTAAATGATATTCTGTTATTCTTCTCACTTGGGTTGTGGCAGGCAGTATGATGCAAATGATGCAATTCATGTCATTCATGTCCAAGATAAATAGGCTTAAAATGGTGTGCTGTTCTCAAAAGTAATAGCTGGCTTACTGTATAAGGTGCTCCTCAACATATCCCCCTCTACTTGAAATTCACATCACAGCTTAGCTGCAAGATTTATGACATTGGTAAGGGTGAGCATATTTTACCTCAGAGGTATATTTATGGAATTTATTTAATAATAATGCAAAATACATCTGTGGTGTTTAGAACTCTTCTAATATGAAGGAAACAAGTGCAAACTAGTCAGCACAAAATAGACTGGAATAATGTTACAGGTTGTGCTCAACACTCGCCTGTAGTAGAAACTGTAGGCTTTTCAAAATGTTAACCCGCAGCCAGGAACTATAATGTTCACTGAATATACTCCACGTGCCCGTATTATGGGCTGTACCAAATTTAGTTCCATGATTTAATCAACTTAACACTACTCTATGAAAGAAATCTGTAACAATCCAGACTTATGTTTACAATGCCCAGTAACATCTTTCAGATGGCATGCTAATTCTGTACTATTTGCTGTTCATTTAGACTTCACCAGTGTAGAAACCATAGTAAGCAATTCAACCGTCTAAGCCTGTTCCACTTCAATGAAATCATGGCTGAACTGTGGCCTAATTCCATTTACCTGCCTTTGGCCCACATTCCTTAAGTATTTCACAAAAATGTATCAATATCAGAGTCAAAATTAACAACTGATCCAATATCAACTGCCCTTTATGGAAGAGAGTTTCAAACATTGACCACCCTTTGAGTGGAGGCGTGCTTCCTAACATCTCTCCTCCATGGTCTGGCCTAATTTTTAGGCTTCACCCCCTCATTGTAGAATCTCTAGCCAGTGAAAATAGTTTGTCCTTATCCATAGATATAACAAAGTGTGGAGCTGGAGGAACACACCAGGCCAGGCAGCATCAGAAGAACAGGAAAGCTGACGCTTTGGGTCGGGACCCTTCTTCAGACCAATGCCTAGCCTGCTGTGTTCCTCCAGCTCCACACTGTGCTATTTCTGACTCCAGTATCTGCAGTTCTTGCCATCTCTTGCTGTTATCTACCCTGTCTTTTTCAGTTAACATCTTGAAGTCTTCAATCAGATCACTCCTTAACCTTGTAAATTCTAGAGAAATCAGATCTAATTTATATAATCTTTATGCACAATTTAACCTTTGAAGTCCAAGTATCATTCTTGTAACTAAAACTAAGAACTCAAGATGCTGGAAATCTCAAACAAAAATAGAAACTGCTAGAGATGCTCAACAGATCTGGCAGCATCTGTGGAGATAAAACAGAGTTAACGTTTCAAGTCCAGGAAATCTTCAGCTCTGAAGAGTTGCTTAACTGAAACATTAAATCTGTTTTCTGCAGATGACATCATTCTTGAAAACCTCCATTGTCTGTTATCCAAGGCGAATATATCCTTCCTAAAATCCCATAGCGCTGCTTAGAAGAGGAGCAGAAAGGATCTGCCAGTGTTCTGAGTAGCATTAACCACTAAAAGACAAAAGAATAACTTGTTATTTATCTCAATATTAGTGGAACAGGTACTTAAGATCGAGAGTAACTATTTGTCTCATTAGGGAGTCTCAGACTAGGTGTGATAGACTAAAAAATTAGAGTCAAACTGTTCAAGAGTGAAATTAAAAAGGCAGCAACACAGACTATGTGATAGTGGTTTGCAACTAAATAGCAACTGGTGCTGGATTTATTGTTAATTTTAAATTTCGGATGGATTGACTTCATTATCCAAAGTTTGGAAGAGATACAGGGCAAGGGCAGGTTTTAGCCGGGATCTGACTGAAAGACAAATTAGACTTGAGGAGCTATTCCTGTTCCTGTGTGGCTGTGTTCTTTGTGGAACTTTGGCATATATAGATTAGCCGGTGTGTTTGCCTAATAACCAGAATCATTGGCAAGGACAGTCTCTTAGCATGGTTGGATGTGGATAGTAATGTACCACTAGGCTCTGTTTCAGGATTGTTTCTGTTGATTTTATATGTTGACAATTGGCAGCTCATTCTAGAGAGAGTGGTATTCAGATTAATAAATTAAGAGAACAGAGAAAATCCACAAAGGGAATACTGACGAGATACTAAATGTTTAAAGAAGTGACAAATGGAATTTATGGTATTTCTCCAGATTTAGTTATGTGCCACCATTAGCAGTATATGGCACTGGGTAAGGTTGGAGGTAGACCACAGCCAGAATTCCTCCTTTGTCTTAATGCTGCCAGTCACTTATCTAATGATCAATAGTAGAGGATATGCCAGTATCTTCACAAGGGTCACTTGCTGAGATAACAGGAAGGTTTATTGTGTGGTGAAAAATAAGTACAACTACGTTTGGTCAGACATATTCTCTTCCTCTAGTTCTGTACCGAGGTGCAATGTTCTGTAAGCAAAGGACAGAGAGCATTTCAGTGGTTCAGTGACCAGGGGCTAATGGTTTACTTTCCTTCATAAGCTATCCACACTGTACTGCAGCAGAAGTACAGTCTGTCTGGTAAGAATTGGACCTGATGAAACCAATATCAATGCACTTAAGCCATAAGTGTTCTATGGGTTGGTTGAGCTTAGCACAGTGCATCACCTAAATTAGATACCCTTGACTCTGACAGTATCCTTTCCCCACATAAAACAATGCTGCTGTTACCTATTTCTCAAACAACGACCCCCCCCCAAAAAAAATACAGTTAAAATGCTAAATAGTTTGGTTTGCAAACTCATTAACTTTACAATTGCTGCAGGTTATCACTTACATCAGCCGTTTAAGTCCACAAACTAAATGAATGTCGACTGCACTGATTGCTGTTCATTAACTCTAATGTTTGTCTACAACCTGATGGTACACATTTAGGAGGTAGATTTTGTGCACTTTTAAAGTGGAAAATGCCAGGATCACACGTCAGATATGAGCAGAAATCTAAGGACTCGAGATCTCCATTCCTGCCTCTCCTACTTTTCCTGATCTTGTAAACCCAATGCATTAGGCTGCACAGGCCACTGCTGAGTCACTTTGGTGTCTGCTAATCTACACAAGCTGCAAAATAATGTATTGGAAGGGTTGGGTTTTGAAGGGAAACTGTGATGTTGAAGCAATGTCCCAGTAATTCTGAAGCCAGCTAACCCTTTGAGGACTTGGGATCGAATCCCGCCATGGCAGCTTGCGGGATTTCAATTTAAATGGAAGCCAGTCTCAGTAGTGTGAACTATTCTTGTCTTTTACCTGGAGCTAACTAAAGAAGAAAGGAAGGTGGAAGAATCACTTACCCATCTTGAGGTGTTTAAGAGTCTGCTTTTTGCCAGCCAATCACAAGGGCTATCAGCAATGCAGTGAACAGTAAAGAGCAACGTCTGGGTTCTCAGCTGTAACCTGAAGGACATGATGTGGATAGAGGAGCCCTGATGAAGAAAAAGATGAGGGGAAAGTAAATTAATAAAGAATGCCGAGTACATGCCAATTGAGAGGTAGAACAGATCTATGAACTTCGAAGTTTCAAGATTTAAACAACAGTGCAATGTTGAATTCCACTCTGTGACCAGTTTCACCATTCTACAGAAAATTATATTTCTTTTTCTTTCTTTATTAAGCAGAGTTAAAGAACAGGCTGCATAGCGACCACAGTTGCAAACAGGAAACCGCAGTGATCAAAACACTACACGGTTCATTATCTGTGTAAAATAAAGGCTCGACACTTTCTGCATCGAGTTGCAAAAGAGAAAAAAAAAACTCCAGCAAATAATTATAATAGAAGTGTTTTGAACAGAACAGCGAAGAAGAGTACATTTAAACTAAAACGACTCAATTAACAGCATAAAGTATGGCAATGTAGTGGCAAGCCCTCTCGGTGGCTAGGAGATAGAAAGGGATTATCTCAGCATGGAGCTAATGCAGCCTGCACCACAAACCACAGCAAGCTCTACGTTTGACTGACAGCCACCCGGCAAAGTTGACAGAATCATCGGTGTGCTGACTGCTGGCACAGGGGCTCTTCTCATCACTGCTGGAATAAATTGTTTTGCAAGAAGAGCTAGGGCAAGCAAATGCTTGTCAGTGATAATCCAATTGAATTTTTTTTTTGCCCCTGCATTTTAATTTATATTTGCTCTCGTGGTCCATTTGTAAATAAGAAAAAAAAGACAATTCCATCATTGTACACTCAGGACAAGCTATAAGAGGATCCACTTGCTTTACAGTCAGTGCACGCATCTGAAACTACGCCTGTGCGCATTGAACAAAATAGCTGAACATTTTCCTTGTTCTTCCAGAATTATCCTAACATTTTTTTATGCCTCCAATACTTCACGCCATCAGCCATTAAACTGTTTACCTGCATACTGTCTCACTTTCAGTGAGTCTGTCAGAAAAGCAGATTCAAAATAGGAAACTAAGAACTGAAGTAGCACCGAACCACATTGAGGCTGTCTGTTGGACCCAACTGAAAGTGCTTGCATGCATGGACATTTCTGTAATTTTTTACTTACAAAGCATTCCCTCCCATTCCCTCTCCTCCAGCTTCCAAATGAACAGCTTTTCAGCTCACAAAACACCATTTGTCTCTCTGTACTTTTCAGTAGTGAGTTTTGTTTTAAAGGAACAACCTTAACGAGAAAAGGCTGAGGCCTAGGCAGCTGAAGGCACGGCCACCAGCACTGAAGCAATTCAAGTTACACACTGTCTCACAAAAGAAAAGATGGTGGCTTAATGGTTCGCACTGCCACCTCACAGTGTCAAGGACCTGGGCCACTCTCTTCGTGGAATTTGCACAGTCACTCTGAATCTGTGTAGGTTTCCCCAGGTGTTCTGGGTCCTTCCCAAAGTCCAGAAAGAGGTTCAGGTGAGATGGATTGACCTGATGTGGGATATCCGGGGTTGTGCAGTGGCAAGTGATAAACTATCCCCCATGAGGTACATTGGCAGCTAACCAATCAACTGTTCTTGCCCCTGATCTTCTACTGTCACCCCCTCATTCAGTACTTTTCCCCCTTTGTCAGACCCACCTTGCCCCTTCATTTCTGTTTCCTTTCTTGTTGGTCTCAGCCACTGACTCCTGGACACCATTGTCTAACTCATAAGAAAATTGTGGCAATCTGCTAGCAATATTAAAATGAGACAATCACTCCAAAGTGACGCCCATCCTCAAGTAGACATTGCTTTAGTACATTATAGGATGCTACCATGCAAAGAAAGGCCATATGACTTTCCTCTTGTTTTTCTGCATGAACCATCTAATGTGAGTAAGACTATAACAACATGTCAAAGCAGAATTAGGCCATAAAGCCTATTGAGTTTTCCCATCATTTAATGGGATCACAGCTGATCTGAAAAGCCTCAACCCCTTCTCCTACCTTTTTCCTTTAACCCTTGACTCTTTTAGTTTTTTTAAAAAAGGTCTAGCTCAGCCTTGAACATATTGAGCAAACACACCTCTACAGCGCTCTGTGGTAAATAGTTCCACAGATTCATTACCACCTAACAGAAAAACGTTTTTCCTCACCTCTGTCTTAAATCGACAACCCCTTACTCTGATTATTGTCCTTTGCACAGGGCAAACAACCTCCCCACATTGAAGGCCTCTAAATTTTATAATTTTAATAAGGACAACTCTCATTCTTCCAAACTCCAATGTGTGCAGCCCAATCCACTGAAAATCTCCTCATAAAACAGCCCCTCCTTACCCAGGATCAACCCCAAATAAACCTTCACTAGAATGACTCCATTGCCAGAACATTTTGATAAAGGGACCAAAACTGTTCACATCATTACAGGTGTGCTCTTAGTCATGCTTATTTTATATCATTGTCGCAAGACATCCCTAGTTTTATACTTCATCTACTTTGAAATAAAGACCACCATTCCATTTACCTTCCTGTGAAACAATTTTTAAAAATGCACAAGGCTGAGATAAACAGTTTTTTAATCAGTCAGGAAATCGAGGGTTATGGGAAAAGGCAGCAAAGTGGAGTTGGGGATTATCAGATTAGTCATGATTTCTTTGAATAGCAGCGAAGATATGAATGATATTCATTTGTTCCTACATGGACTTATTGCTATGATGCGCTTTGTGATAAAATTGGATAAGAAGTCTATCTCAATGTCATGAGCTTGTTAAATGTCTTATTAAGGCCACAATTAACTTCATTACTATTCAGCATCCTATCTTACCAAATGCACCAAACAAAGTAAATGTGAGAAATCTTGAGATAGAAACCGAAGCAGATACCTGGCAACTTCAGCTCACCACTTGTTCCTAAAAGACCTCCATAATGGAAAGTAGGCACCAGGATACACCTGGCACTGGCCACATGCATTCCACGTCCACTGACATGTGCCAGTCTCTAAAGATTCACACGAGACATTTCTGAACATCTTACAGGATGTTCCTCCTCTTCAGTGCTGCACCTCGGGCTACACTAGCAGCACTCATTTGAATGCTGCAGTTAAGGACACTGAGCACTCAGACACAGGGACTGGACCAGGCTGTATCCCAGTGCTCTTCACTTGCTGATATAGCACTCATTCACTCTCAGCCTAGCTGGATGTTCACAGCATCCATGCTTTGTCCTAGCCTTGCGTGCTTTTCCCTTTACCTAGAGATACCAGGCTCATATTACATCTGTCTTATTGTTTAGTACAGATATATAGGCAGGAACCTTGTCATGGTCATCAGCAGGTCTCAGTCAACTCAAGTTGGATAGCCTTCCCACTGTGGGTCCCAGCACGTTAAGTCAAGGGCAACCTCCAGTACCAGTCCATGGGCTTGGATACACTCAGCATTAGGGGATAGCCAGAGTCAGAATGGTCTCCACACAAGAGATAATGGGTCAAATGTTGGGCAGCATACCAACCTTCTTGACTCTCTGACATAATAGGACCGTGTTCCACCTAGGATCAGAAAAGCTGGTGTTACGGGTGATGAAAGTGGTGGGACAGCTATTACTTTTGATGTACATGGGGAGCTGTCCGGAGTGAGTGGGTAGGCAGGGCACAGGCCTCCATAGTTGGCCCCGGGGAAAGCACAAGTCTGAAGTCTGTACCACCCCATCCAGCAGGATCCACAAAATCTCAACCGCAAAGTGGGCCAACAATTTCCCCCCCCCCCATCTGCCGTGTCCGGGGCAAATGGTACCAACTTTTCAGGGTGGCGCTGGACTGACAGTTTTCATCCTGGTACACAGTGGACTTCTCAGGATGGTTTGGGCACAAGGAATCCTGGTCTATGGTCAAATATTTGAGAGTTGGTGAGTTGTTAAGTTGCTGGGTTGCTGAGCAGAGTAATGCCAACAGCAAAAATTTGATTCCCCCACCAGCTAAAGTTACCATAACGGACTGTCCTCCTCATCTTCTTCCCTCACCTGAGGCATGGTAACCCTTCGGTTAAACCACCACCAATCTTCCTTCTCTCCAATCAGACAGCAGTTCTATGGTTTGGTAAGACTGTGGCAATTTTACTTTGTTAAGGCAGGGCCAGAATAGGACATGAGGGATACCATTGAGGCAGGGTAAGTAGTTAAGGAAGGCTTTTTATAAGATAGGACGAGAAATCTCACTGTGCCTCCTAGTGATAATGTCCCCCTGCCTCCGAAAAAAACACCCAAATGCATTTTGCACTGAGAGAAAAGAAACCCTAAGATTCAGTCCTAAATAACAATTATAAAAACCACTGTGAGTCACTGATGTCCTTTAGGAATGGAAATCTGCTTGTCTAACCTAACCACTGTACTTAATGCATTTGATTCCAGATATACAGCAATCTGGTTGACTCTTAACTGCCCTCTGTAATGGTCTAACAAGCTAATCAGTTCAGGGGCAATTAGGAAAAATCAACAAATACTAGCTTTGCCAGTGGCACCCATGTTTCATTCAAAAATTAAGAGAAATTATAATTCCCTTTTGGAAACAACTCATAACATTCTTCCAGTCCTATAGGCACTTCCCTTTACTCCTTTGCCTTCTGATCTTTAATTGTCACCCTACTGATTTCCCCTCAATTGAAATGTTCCATTCTGTCTGCTGTACGCATCTTATTAGAGCACAGAAGCATAAAGGTCATGTTACTGGACCAAACCTCTGCACACATTATTCTGAACACGAGGTAAAATTCCAAAGCATTGTGCAAAGTTGAATTTGGTTCTAAGTAACAGTCTGAAACTGAAAAAGAAAGCCATGAATCAGTTTAATGATTATTAAAAACCCACTCTGTTCTGGGATGTCCTTTGTAGTGGGGAAACTCAGACCAATCTGGGGTGTCATGTGCAATCCAGATACAAGTCAAGGTACTTCCTTTTACAGCCCTGAATCAAGTTACTTACATTTCTCTCTACTTTGGATCTATGCAGAGGAAATTGTATTAAAAATCCTTTCTTTCATCCCAGTTTCCAAATGATAATGCTATAAATTTAGATCACACAAGTGGCAGGAATATTTGGCATTCATAAAACATGACAGTGTAGCTGCTGACAAAACAGTCAAGCTCATTAACATTCAAAATGGTGATGGACAAATCATGGTCTGTTTTGATTTTTAGGCTCATTTACTGCGAAAAGATTCAACACTGCAGTGATTACAGAAACATTCCATAATACAGATCCTTTCCTTCAGTCTGATTAACGTTAGCATTTCTGTGTCACAGTTGGATATTTTTCTAAACTTTCTCATCCAAAAATATTCTACCATTCCGTAATTGTAGACAATTTATCTTCTCCCACCACCTTACGCCCAATATGTCGCTCTTAGTAAGAGAGCATGAAGCCCATTCTTTTCTAGTATTGCCCTTTGTCCTGCTTCTAAGGTCGCTGCCCTGATTCTCCTTGGTTCTTGAGAAAGACAGCTTGCCCTTAGTCCTGCTTTCAACTGAAGCTTTCAACAAGAGAAAGACCAGACTGTTGACAGTTGTAGAGATGGTTTGCTAGACTTAATATGGATCTGAATGGAGGAGAAGAGGAGAATATTCGTTAAATTGCTAATTTTGACTTACCTTCATAATTAGGTCAACAAATTATTTTTTAAAACAATGCTCAAATAACAATGGTATTGTTGGAATATGGAATACATATGGAATATGTAGACCATGTCTTGTCCTTTGATCAATTATTTTATCCTCTGTCCACCTCAAGGACAGTTCCATTGGTATCAGTTCTCCGTTGAACTGGTCAGTCATTTTGAGCAGTTAAAGGGTAGATTTATAGAGTCTTCTCAACCATTATCAAGGGACTGGTCCCAATGCAGAACCTAGCGAAATAAGGAGCGTGCCAGTGGTACAATCATGTAAGTTTAATTTTATTTGTTCATAGGATTGATGCATGGGCCATCATCAAATGCCCTGGAGTTGGTGTTGGTAAGCAGCCTTCATGAACAGCTGCAGTCCTGGGGATGAAGAAACATCGTTGTTAGGAAGGGAGTTCTAGGATTTTGACCAAGTGACAGTGAAAGGGCAGTGATACAGTCCAATGTCAGCAACAATGTGTAACTTGGATGGGAGCTTGTAGGCACTGAATTTCCCACTCATCTGCTGCCCTTGTCCATCTGGGTGATAGTAGTCGTAGATTCAGAAGGTGCAGTCACAATCAGCTTGCTGAGTTACTGCAGAGAGCCTTGTAGGTGATGCACGCTGCTGACACTGTACAATAGTGGTGAATATGTTGAACAATAAAGTTGGTGGATGGGGTTCCGATCAAGCAGGATACTTTCTTCTGGGTGGTAGCAAGCCTCAGTGGGGTTAGAGTGGTGCTCAACCAGGCATATAGGGAGTACTCCATCACATTCCTGACTTGTGCCTTATACATGGTGGATAGGCTTTAGGGAGATAGGAGGTGAGTTACCTGCTGTAGAATTCCTAGCCTCCTGTGATCTGCTGTTGTATTTGTATGACTGGACAAGTTCATTCTCGGATGAATGATAGCGAAATATTTAGTAATGTTAATACCATTGTCTTCAAGGAGATATGGTTAGATTCTCTCTTGCAGATGGGCATAATGTGACTCACATGTCATTTACCAGTAATGAGCAACCTGGATGTTGACATGAGCTGTTACAATACTTCATGAGATGCGAATGGTGCTGTGTTTTGTGTAATCACTATGGTGGGAGGTAGGGCATTGATGAAGCAGCTGAAGATGGTTGGGACTAAGATCCTAACCAAAAGAAACTCCAGAAATATCCTTGAACTGACATAATTAACATCTGACAATCGCAACCATCTTCCATTTTACTAGCTATGACTTCAACCATTAGAGTTTTCACTTTGGTTCTTTTATTGACTCGCTGCAGTGTGGAAGCAGGCCATTCAGCCCATCAAGTCTACACCAATCCACCAAAGAGCATCCCTCCTAGACCCACTGCCCTAGCCTTTCCCTGTAACCCTGCATTTCCCATGGCTAATCCACCTAACTTGCCCATGTTTGGACTGTGGAACAAAACCAGCGCACCCAGAGGAAACCATGCAGACACAGAGAGAACGCACAAACTTCATGCAGACAGTCACCCGAGGGTGGAATCAAACGTGGGTTCCTGGCACTGTGAGACAGCAATGCTAGCCAGTGAGCCACCATGTTGCCCATTGACTCCTGTTTTGCTCTGGCTCCTTGACGCCACACATGCCATATGCTACCTGTCAGCTGACATCTGAGGTTCAGCTCTTTTGTCCATGTTTGGTTGAAAGCTGTAAAGAGGAAGGAAAGAGATAACAAAGTGTGGAGCTGGATGGACACATCTCCATGCAGTGTGGAGGCCAAGCAGCATCTCAGGAGCACAAAAGCTGAAGTTTCAGGCCTAGACCCTTCGGGTACTGGGAGAACCCAAACTGAATGTCCGTGAATAGGTTATTTGTCTTCAAGTGCCACTTGCAAGTACTGTCAACAACCTCTTACACTAGTTGCTGATCATTAACAGTGGACCAATAGGGCAAAGCCAACTGGTCCAAAACTTTGTTTTGCGTACAGGTACACCCAGAAAGTTATTCTCATGTTCAGTAGATGCCACTGTTGTAGCTGCACTGGGAAACCTTGGTTGGAGGTGCAGCATGTTCCAGTGCAGGAGTTTTCAGGTAGGATTGTGGAATGTTGTCAAGGCCTATAGCCTTTGCAGTATGCAGTGCCTCCAAGAGCTTCTTGATATCACTTGGAGTAAATCAGGTTGACTGAGGACTAGCATTGGTGATGCTGGGGACCACAGGAGACAGCGAAGTTGGAATATCCACATGGCACTTCTGGCTGAAACAGATACAAGTACGTCAGCCTTGTCTTCTGTACTGTCATTCTGGACTCCGCGTTGCTGAGGATTGGAATATTTACGGAGCCTTGACCTTATTTAATTACCCACCACTATTCATGACTGGACATGGCAAGGCTGCAGAGCTTAGATCTGATCCAGTGGATATGAAATTGTTTAGACTGTTTATTGAATTCTGCTTCCATTGTCTGACATGCAAATAGTATTTTTATTTTGTAGCTTCACTAGGTTGACGCCTCATCTTTAGGCATGCCCAGTGCTGCCCCTGGCATACCCTGCTGCATTCTCCATTTAACCAGTACTAATCCCCTGGCTTAGTGGTAAAGTGGGGGGATATGCCAAGCTATGAGTTTACAGATTGTAACTGAATACAATTCTGCTGCTGTCAGTGGTCCACAGCACCTCAGGGATGCTGACTCTTGAGTTACTCCACATATTCAAAGTCTATCTCTTCCAGCAAAGTTATAATGCCGCACAACACAGAGGCTGTCCTCATTGGTGTGACAAAGTCCCACCTTCACAATAATTGTACAGTGGTCACTTCTACCACTAGAGTCACTGGCAGATGCATCTGCAGCAGACAGGTTGTGGATGACATGACCAAATAAGTGTTTCCCTCTTGTTGGTCTATCACAACCTGCTGTGGACCCAATATCATAGCTACATCCTCCAGGACTCATCTAGCCTTGTCATTAATGCTGCTACCAAGCTGCTCTTGGTGAGGAACATAGAAGTCTCCCAAACACAGTGTATTCTGTGTCCTTGTCATCTTCAGTGCTTCAACGTGGAGGAGCAATGATTCCTTCAATATTCGCTTTCCCACCCGCAAGTTTCTGGTAACATTCAGGTAAAAAGCAAACCAGAAAAGATTTTCCCCAGGGTAAGGGACCAAAACATAGAACATAGAAGCAGGTGGTGATCAGCAGGACGTTTCCATGCTATGTTTGATCTGATGCCTCAAGATTTTTAATGGATCTGGAGTCATTGTTGACAACATCCCTGGCAACTCTCTCCCAACGGTATATCACTGTAGCACCACTTCTTGTGGGGCTGTCCTGGCATTGGGACAGGATATTTCCGGGAAAGGTGAAGGGGAAAATTGGTAGCAGAAGCAGGCCATTCAGACCCTTCAGCCTGTTCCAGTAGCCAAAAAGCTGATCTGTTTGTGGCCTCAGGTTTCCGTTATCATCTGCCCGTGATAACCTGCGACTCCCTTGTTAGTCAGGAACCTACCCAGTTTCACCTGAAAAGCACTCAATGACTTTGCCTCCTCAACTCTCTGGGGAAGAACTTTCCACAGACTTGCAAACGTCAGAGTGAAAATCAGTTCTCCCCGTCTCCATCTTTATCTGTAAACTCTCTCCCTTGGTGCTGCTGGTTGAATGAATAACTGTTAATGTGGCAAAGCTGTCATGTTATACTTTCAAAACAGTGATGGAATGCAAGTCTTATGTTCTACATAATAACATACTCTTTTGAAGAATTAGATTCTTAACAGGGCTCTTGAAGTTTGCAAGCCAGAAATTGTTCATCAACATTTACCCTATAAAAGTGATTTTGGAAGACTTCCTGTACCCAACAGTAGCTCAGTCAAAAAATTGGTTGAAAACGTGAAGAAATTCCTCAATCTTTGCTCACTGTTTTCTTGCCGTTTTCTGCATAAGACAGACAGACAAAAGGCAGTCCTATAGGATAAAGATTTACTTTCTGGGCTGAAACTCAGAAAGATGCTTGACATATGTGGGATGAAGCAGTTACCAATGGTTACAACATTTCAAATGACATATAATTTGCATATCATTTCCAGCAGTCTTACCTGAATCAGTTCCAGTGATCTGACACAAACAAGATGAGGGCTTGAGTGCTTCTACAGCTCTAACATTGCTGTCACTCAAAAAGGAGGGACACAACCGAGTCACAGCTACTTCTCAGCAACATGACCTTGAGACTTCCACCCAATTTCGCCACATTTCTGTGGATGCAGGCCAAATATCTGCGATGGTGTTTCCACTGAGAGATGTGTTAAATCTCACAATTAGTATGTCAATATATTTCGATTTTAGAGGTGCATTCGTGATATTTTCACTGCATCATATCGTGTTGCCAAGCCTCTCAGACTACACCTCAACTTGGGACACTTGAAGTATAGCATGCTGGTGGACACATGTTACTCTTTGTGTTTTTCTTTCTAGCTTTCCTCAGGACCAAGAGCAAGTTAAAAAAAAAAGTGATAGAGGGACAAGGATAAAAGATATAAATTGTTGGAGCAGGTGAAGCCGGGTTGGGGGCTGGGGGGAGCGTGTTAGCAACTTTGGGCTGTGTGGGCACTTGGCACCTTTGCTGTGGTCTCTCAGTTTCAGGGCCTGGCTGCAGGGTTCTGCATCAATGTTCTCCTCTCCTCTCACTGCAGCAATCCGGAGCCTATTCGCTTTCCCACCCGCAAGTTTCTGGTAACATTCAGGTAAAAAGCAAACCAGAAAAGATTTTCCCCAGGGTAAGGGACCAAAACATAGAACTTAGAACATAGAACCATACAGAGCAGAACAGGCCCCTTGGACCTTGATGTTGTGCCGACCTGTGACTAATCTAAGCCGATTCCCCTACACTATCCCATCATCATCCATATGCTTATCCAAGGACTATTTAAATGCCCCTAATGTGGCTGAGTTAACTCCATTGGCAGGCATGGCATTCCACGCCCTTACCACTCTCTGAGTAAAGAACCTGCCTCTGACATCTGTCTTAAATCTATCGCCCCTCAACTTGTAGCTATGCCCACTTGTACAAGCCGATGTCATCATCCTAGGAAAAAGACTCTCACTGTCCACTCTATCTAATCCTCTGATCATCTTGTATGTCTCTATCAAATCCTCTCTTAGCCTTCTCCTCTCCATTGAGAACAGACCCAAGTCCCTCGGCCTTTCCTCATAAGACCTTCGCTCCAGGCCAGGCAACATCCTGGTAAATCTCCTCTGCACCTTTTCCAATGCTTCCACATCCTTCCTGTAATGGGGCGATTAGAACAGTACACAATATTCCAAGTGAGACTGCACTAGTGTTTTGTACAGTTGCAGCATGACAGCACAGCTCCAGAACTCAATCCCTCTCCCAATAAAACCTAACACACCATTTGCCTTCTTAACAGCACTAGCAACCTGGGTGACAACTTTCAGGGATCTATGTACATGAACACCAAGATCCCTCTGCACATCCACACTACCAAGAATCTTTCCACTGACCCAGTATTCTGCCTTCCTATTAATCCTCCCAACAACAGCCCAGCACAACCAATTAATCAAAAATACCATTCATAAACATAGGAACAAGATGCAAGAACAGGGTCTTCAGCTCATCAGGCCCATTCCGTTATTTAGTGAGATCATGGCTGGTCTGATTCTTTCACATTTAGCTCCTCCATCTCATTTTCACTATTGAAATGCAGCTGTAATATTATTTGTCCCTTTTATTGTTGAGCTGTGATTTCTGATTTATGGTGTAATAGATACCACCCACTTTGTATTTCAGATGGTAGAAAAGCTGCCCACTGGGTTGACAGAATGTCTATTTTTAAGCCCACCATGAACATTGCCGTGTTTTCTTTGCAATTAGTGTGGCATTTGTTCAATATTTACCAACTTATTTCAACCAAGAAGGGATTCCGTGCATCTGGCGGTATTTCAATTTGCGTATTGTTTTTCCAGGTGAGCAATATCCAAAGGAACCTAACACTGGCTTTAACTTTGGTTCCTATGGGAAACTATGATTCCATTTTCTGAAGAAGGGTCGAGGTCCAAAACGTCAACTTTCCTGCTCCTCCGATGCTGCTTGGCATGCTGTGCTCATCCAGCTCTACTCCTTGTCACCCCCCTTCACTTAAAGACATTTCACTTAAGTGGCAATTTTCAAGAACACAGCTACAAATTTAAATGAGGAGTTGGGTGAGAGGAGACTTGAGTGGACCATGAATACCTATATAAATTACTTGGGCTAAATGGTGTTCATGTTTCATTAATAACACCGAATGTGGTGTATCTGAAGTTACCTGATATATGCCAATGAGGCAGTAATAGCTAGCCACTGGAGATTGACTGTTCTTTAGGGGAAATTTGATATCTTCAATGGCTGAGAGAGCAAGAGGGCAGCAGCACTGCACTGAGGACAATATGTGCAGGGTGTTTCAGGAAAATCCCAGAGAATTGCTTATGGGTGCACGGTGGGTTGTGTAGCAAGTGGGCAGCTCCTACAGTCAAACGGTGCAGTGTCCATTATAATCATGAAGCTCAGCAAACAACTTGTCATGCTAGGTACAATCACAGTCAGTGCTTTCAGTACACCAATACAAATCCCCATCTGTACCCCAAGTGAAAACATGTCCTCCTCGACAACATGTAAGCTAATGTTTTCGTTCTTGCTAGGCAGCACAATGACAAGTATGCATGAAACATCTGTGGAATAAGCTCAGTCACAACAAATAAGATTCAGATTGCCCTGGAAGTAACAGTTAGTCTGGAACCTTCTTTAGGATCTTTCACACAAGTCAGAAATCTCCCCCTTCCTCTCACTCCCACCACCACATGCATTTACAGTATCCACAAGATGATAAGAATGAACCAGCTTTGAAAGCTAACAGGGACTTTGTTCCATTTGTTTGGGCCCATAGCCAAACCCATTGAAAAGGCCCAACATAACTTTCCATTGAGCAGTTGTTTCGCATAATGCTGACCAGTTGATCCTTCCTGACCCAGCCAAACATGAGTAAAGCTGCCATATGGCCCCACCAGTGAAAGCACATGACCCAATTCCATGCTTACAATATTAATGGCTCCAGCTTATAGTTCTACAAGTACATCACAAAATATACAGTGGTTCTTACAAGCATCTGTATAGCATTACTTTTGTCACACACATGTTACTTACCATGGGATCTTGTTACATTACAAGACCTTTGAAAGCAGCATCTACAATTCTTACCCACACTTCGTTTTGTATCTTATAATGTTCTGATACAAAATTTAAACAGATGAATCATCCACTCTCCAAAAATATCGTTGTTGCCTCAAAAAAAAAGGCCATGCTCTTAGCTTGTTGGAGCTCTGAGGCCATAGCAGGAGGACAGCACATTCCTGTTGAATATCCACAGTGCTAAAGGCAGCTGTGATTATAATCGCTTGAAGGTGAATGATTATAAGAATTAGGCGCTGGTCCTCATTACCGACATTCTCTTGATGAAAAAAGAACAAAAATCAGTCGGTTTTGTAGGACTAGATGGTTAGATGTGACGGCTAGAAGGCCCAACAACACCTCTCCTCCTTCTTCAGTGGCTCAGGAAGTTCAACATGTCCATAAGGAGCATCAAACTTTCACACAACCATCATAGAAAACATTCTATCCAGCTGCATAATGACCTGGTACAGCAACTGCTCTGCCTAACACTAAAAAATTATAGAAAGTTGTGGTTACAGCCCAGACCATCATGGAAGCTAACCTCCCATCCAGAGACTCCATTTATACTTGTCACTGCTGCAGAAAGACTGCCAACACTATCAAAGACTCCTCCCACCCCAGCAGTGCTGTCTTCCAATTAGGCAGAATATACAGAAGCTTCCACGCACACACTAACAGGTTCAAGAACAATCTCTGCTGAATGGACCTCTCTAACTTCAAATAATATTGATCTTGATTAGCATACCTCCTGTGCAGCTGTAACCTTGTGTACCTCCCTCCGACTAAGCATCCTATGATCTGTATATCTTCGCTTGCTGTGATCTGCCTGTACTGTTCGCAAAACAACGTTTTTCACTGTACCTGGGCACATGTGACTACAATAAATTACAGATAAATATTGATGCCCAAACAAAATAAGTCCAACTTTATACTGACGTCAGTTGATTTTCAGGTAGGCAATAAGTGGTTGTGGAGATATTTGAACATGTGTAGTTTGGATGTGCTCCAAGAACTTGCAAGGTCTGTTTTGTGCCCTTAATTACCACAATTTTGTTTTACTTACTCATAAATGCTACCCTTGGACTTAGGGCAAGTGAAGGGCAAGACATCAACCTATATTTGATGAGGCAACCAGGCAAGCCGCCCCTGGGGAGGTATGCCAGATGAGGGGAGCTCACTTCTCTTGGTAAAATAAAGCCCAAGGCCTAATGTTGACTGAGCCTCAGAATTCATCTATAGGCTTCACCTATTTTTAGGCCAAAATCAGTTAGATTCCCTCAGATTCTCTGAGCCAGTCACCCAGTACCAAATGCTGGCTAGTTTTGCTAAGCATTTAGAATTAATGTATTAACTATTACAGCTGATAAGATACTCCCCAAATTAGCATTTCATTTAAATACAGCCACACAAAAATGGCCTTTGATGACTTCTAGAGAGGATTGCAAGGGCATCTTTGGATGCTGCCCTGGAAACGATGTCAAACACAACACAGCCAAATGGAAAAGCTATGTCCACATTCGTAAGGTAACTGGATGCTGCACTGGAAACGATGTCAAACACCACAGAGCCAAATGGAAAAGCCATGTCCACATTCATAAGGTAACTGGATGGACAATCTGAATCCAAAATAAGCAGCTCTCTCGTACTATTGTAAAGAAAAAATAAATGGTGATAACCCATAGTCTCACTGCAGCATGACACTTTCCCCAATCTTGGCTGCAGCACTTGAGGAGATGAAAGATCTGCCACATCAGCGAAGAGGAGGAGCAATAAATTCAAAGAGCTTTGCTGTGTGACCAAAGAGAAAGGGTTTGTTGTGTGGCTGGGGGGTTGCAGTGGGAGAGAATAATGAGGAATACTGTTCAATAATAAATAAATAAATATCGGCTAACTCAAGTGGAAAAGCAAATCATAAATGCCAGAGTTCCCTACCCCTCAGTTGGTTTTGGTAGCTGTGGATTAGATGGTAGTGCACTCCTCTCTAACCTATGTGGTTCAAGGCCCAAATCTCTAAAGCTCGAGCACAAAAGTCAAGGCTGATACTCCAGCGAATTACTGAGGGTATGCCACGCAGTCAGAGCTGCAATCTTTCCGATGAGATGTTAAACTGAGGCAGAATCCACTTGCACAGTTGGATGAGAAAATAAAATCCCATGATGTTATTTGGTTGAAGAGCAAGGAGTTGTCATTTCTGGCAGCGCGGTGTGGGGTGTGGGTGTGGGGGGCCGGTTTGGTGACAGGGGAGTGTTTGTCTTTAGAAAATAAAACTATGTACTCCACCGTTTTTTAAAATTAATATTCCAGTCAAATGGAAAACAGGTCATCATTGCCTCCCGTTTGTAAATCTTCAGCCACTCACATTAATCGAAAAGACAAGGACACAACGCATGAGAAGGAATTGGGGATTAAAACATTGGCATTTTAACGTTATTATTGAAATCAGTTCTCTTAGATATGCAGTGCATTTTGTTAAAACATACCACCAATGAGTTATTTTTACAAACATGCTGATATGATGTACAAATAACAAAAGAAATAAGCACTAAAATTACAAAAAAAAAGTGTTCAAAGAGTTAATCATTAGTCTCAAGAACAGAGATTAGAAATAAATCATTTAGTGTGTGGGATCACTTCATGTTGATGCTGTTCAATGAAATCTTCACTTTGAACTCCAGCACTGATGTAATGCCATGAATAACTGACCAGCACAAATTAACTCTCAGTCATTCCACACTGCTTATTATTCATCACTTCCTTCCAATAAAAAAAAGGCCAATTTAGTTGTCAGGAATTTTCTCAGACCTGTAGTGTTTCACAGGGAATTTAATCTAGAGAAATTGCAGATAGTTGGTTGCTTAGACCAGCCTGCCCAGGGAACCTCTTTCCATTGCTTTCTGTCACACACAGCTTGAGGCTATATAGGCAGGTTGTATAGACCTGACCCAAGAAGGTCAATGGTTGTGAAGAATTTGAAGGTCTGACATCTGCTGCCTGGCTTTCAGTGAAACCCTCACCCCTGTCAGCCCAAACAGAGGCCTGTGTAAAATAACCCCCTCCCCACCCCACCCCCAGCAAGGATCCCAGACTACAATGAAAAGACTAAATGGGTCTCCTTTTTTTGTCTCAGTGTCCAGCCTTGTCTGTCCCCCTCACTAGACAGGATAGAGATCAGGCCACAATACAAAACACAGCCCATATTCTCATGCCACAGTAGCATAACTCTCTCATCTTTCATTCAAAGCATGGACAGCAGAGAAAGGGAAAAGGAGAGTCTCCCCTTTTAGAAAAACTTACTAGCATTAACCAAGCATTCTTTTAAAAAAAAGGCTGGTTGTTTTGTTTAAAAGAAGATTGTAAAACAAAACTACTGTTGCTAAAAAAAATTGACATTCCAGCTGTTTAAAATAGCCATTTCCCTTGAATATATGATTTCTCAATATTTTATGCAAAATCAAGAAGAAATATTCTAAATTATTTAAAACATCAGCAGAGATTGAGGCTCTTGCTTAATAAAAGCAATTTTGTCAACTCCTAATTATGCGCATTAAAAAAAAACAAAATCTCATTTATCGACAAATCATGCTCGCTTCTCACAGCCTATCCCAGGAACATTTCCTTCATAGCAACAACTGAATAGGAGAACATGGCCCCATGATCCACTGGGACACTTTGGTTCTTAGTAGTGAGGACGCGCACACACAGTGTCGCTTAAGTCACCAGCTTCAGGGCCTTTCATATCTGAAGTCGTGAGACTCAGTCCAGGACAGGAGAAAAGAAGTAAATATTCCAGTCCTATTGAAGACTTACAGGCAAAACAGCAACTGAATGCAAGAGTACACACAAAGCCTACTTATAGAGCGCACCACTGTTCACTAATGCAGTCAGATTCATACCTGCAAGCTGAGCTTTTCCAGTTTGGTTCAGCCCAATCTATTGTAAACCTTTCGATTCCAAATCAGGTCTGAACCAGTTAAGCATTTTCCCCTTCACCCGCTGCAGAGCAAACCTGTTCAACTCCAAATAACATTTTCTTTGCACAGGGAGCAATGTTAAAATCAGGAGTCTGAAAGCAAAATGCTGCTGATGTTGAAAATCTGAAACAAACACAGAAGGCTGAAGAAATTCAGTAGGGCTGGCAGCATCTGTGGAAACAGTAGCCAGAGTGAATGTTTCTAAGTCCAGTTAGACTCTTCTTTATTTCAGTAGGAAACTCAAGGTTGTAAATGGTGCTACATAAATACAAAACTTTATTTCCTTTGTCAACTCCACTTCCAAAGCACACATCATCTTGACTTTTGAGCGATATTGCTGTTCCTTTTCTGTCACTGAGATAAAAAATTTAGGAACTCCCTCCCTCCCTCACAACAGTGTAAGAGTGCCTATCTGTCCTCACTGTGGTAGCTCATGAAGGCAGCTCAGCATTGTTTTCTCCAGAGCAATTAGAGATGGGCAAGAAAGTTGACCTAGCCAATGACGCCCACATCCTGTGAGCAAATATAAGAAAAGTAATGGGAAGATGGAAGAGGTTGTGGGGGAGGTAGGAAAACAAGTTTGTACAGTACTGTTTGAACTGTCGTCTGAGACTGGGAGCTGGATGAACTTCAGGACGCTAATATCAGGGCCAGTGGGGGTGAGGTCCCCAAGATATTGCATTGGCATTATATCTACCAACACAATCTTTCAGGCTCCTAATTGGCTAATTGTCTTTGTCATTCTATTAAAAGAAGGTGGACAGGCACTTGAATCACAAACAGAAATTGCTGGAGAAGCTCAGCAGATCTGGTAGTGTCTGTGGAGGGAAAGCAAATGTTTTAGGTCCAGTCACCCATCTTCAAAACAGGTTACTGTAAGTTTGCATCACATGTAGACAGGGTGGCTAAGAAGGTGTGTAGAACACTTGCATTCATTGCTCAGACCTTTAAGTGTAGGAGTTGGGACATCGTGTTGAAGTTGTATAGGACATTGGTGAGGCCTCTCCTGGAGTATGGTGTCCAATCCTGGTCACCCAGTTAGAAGAAGGATACAATCAAGCTGAAGAGGGTTCAGAAAAGATTTTCTAGGATGTCACTGGAAATGGAGGATTTGAGTTATAGGGATAGACTTGGATAGGCTGTGACTTTTTTCACTGGAGTGTAAGACATTACAGTATGACCATACAGAGGTTTTAAAATCTTGCAGGGTATGGATAAGGTGAATGACAGGTATGTTTTCCCTTGGGTTGGAGATTTCAAGACCGGGGGGCATATTTCTAAGGTGAGAGGAGAAAGATTTAAAAAGGACATGAAGTGCAATATTTTTACTCAGAGTGGCTCATGTAGAGAATGAACTTCCAGAGGAAGTGTTGGATGTGGCTGTAGTTACAACATTTAAAAGACACTTGGATGAGTACATGAATAAGAAATACTCAGAGGGATATGGGCCAAGCACAGACAGATGGGACTAATTTAATTTGAGACTGTGGTCAGCACAGACTGGTTGGACCAAATGGCCTGTTTCTGTGCTGCATGATTCTAGGACTGTGTGTTAAGAAGGTCACAACCGCAATTTAAAACAGAGGCTGCTACCTCTCTTCTTTTATCTAGGTAATCAGTCAGTGCAAGTTCAGATAAAGGTTAATACTCTGCTTAGGTTGACAACTTTGGTTTAATTTTATTTTGAAGGCTTCTTGATCTCTTGCCTTCAACTTGTACATGGACTTCAGTAAAGCCTTTGATAAGGCTCCACATGGTAGGCGATTGGAGAAAATGTGGAGGCATGGGATTGAGGGAGATTTAGCAGTGTGGATTAGAAACTGGCTTCCTGTAAGAAAGCAACGAGTGGTAGTTGATGGAAAATATTCAGCCTGGAGTCAGATTACTAGTGGTGTGCCTCAAGGATCTGTTTTGGGACCATTTCTGTTTGTCATTTTTATAAATGACTTGGACGCAGGCATAAGTGGATGGGTTAATAAGTTTGCAGATGACACTAAAGTCTGTGGAGTGGTGGACAGTGTGGAAGAATGTCGCAGGTTGCAGGGAGACTTGGATAAACTGCAGAAATGGGCTGAAAGGTGGCAAATGGAGTTCAATGAAGATAAATGTGAGGTGATTTACTTTGGGAAGAATAATAGGAAGGCAGGATACCGGGTCAATGGAAAGATTCTTGGTAGTGTGGATGTGCAGAGGGATCTTGGTGTCCAATTATATAGATCCCTGAAAGTTGCCACCCAGGTGGATAGTGCCGTTAAGAAGGCATACGGCGTGTTAGGTTTTATTGGTAGAGGGATTGAGTTCCAGAGCCGTGATATCATGCTGCAACTGTACAAAATGCTAGTGCGGCCTCATTTGGAATATTGCATGCAGCTCTGGTTGCCCCATTACAGGAAGGATGTGGAAGCATTGGAAAAGGTACAGAGGAGATTTATCAGGATGTTACCTGGTCTGGAGCAAAGGTCTTATGAGGAAAGGCTGAGGGACTTGGGTCTGTTCTCATTGGACAGAAGGCAGCTAAGAGAGGATTTAATAGAGATATACAAGATGATCAGTGGATTGGATAGGGTGGACAGTGAGAGTCGTTTTCCTAGGATGATGACATCAGCTTTTATGAGGGGGAATAGCTGCAATTTGAGGGGTGATAGATTTAAGACAGATGTCAGAGGCAGGTTCTTTACTCAGAGAGTGGTAAGGGCGCAGAATGCGCTGCCTGCCAATGGAGTTAACTCAGCCACATTAGGGGCATTTAAACAGTCCTTGGATAAACATATGGATGTTGATGGGATGGTGTAGGGGGAGGGGCTTAGATTAGTGCACAGGTCAGTGCAACATCGAGGGCTGAAGGGCCTGTTCTGCGTTGTATTGTTCTATATTCTATGTTCTATAACTGTCCTATCCCCACAACCAAATCTCTCCCACACCCAAGTCCCTGCTATTGGTGACCTGAAATATGCAACTTCACTGTATAATGCCTCCTATGTTTTGGTGAAACACCAGACGCAACATCACTCAATTGATCTATTCTTGATTTCATCAGCCTTTACTCTCAGTTCCACTAGTTTCATCACTATTAATGAGATGCGTTAGAAGAAATTGAGGGAAATGCATAACTTAGCCTCTCAATCCCTATGATTTCCCTCCTGGGTTTACTTGTAGCACTGTTCTGGAGATTAACTGACAGCTCGCAGAGGCTGCAGGCCATTCTAGGAGGCTTGCTAACCCTTCATTATGTTACTGTAGAAATATCGTGCTGATCAGCAAAGGAGAAAAGTGGTCAAATTTACATGATTAAGTACAGTTTTTCAATAATTTGATTGATCTGTGTTTGATCATGTTAGTCTGCTGTCTGGGCTAATGTTCACTGTGCTCGGTTGATTAAGCCTGGGTGAAGCTTCTGAGCTCTAACATAAACAGTAGCTTCATGAGATCTGCAGCTGGTAATGTGTCTATAGAAATGCTGTGATTGTTCAGATATTTTAGAGTGCTGTAAACAAACCTGTTGTGAGTTTAGAACAAATATCATCTTTGTATCACTCTGGAGGTATATCAGGTACATAGAGAATACAAACAGGCAAATACATAACAGCAAGGACCACTGATGTTAAACTCCAAATCAAGACTGGGGCTCCATTTGTTCTACCTTTACAGATAGTAACAGGATCATGTTGAAAAAGATAGAAGCATCAGTAATCCACAATTGCATGATAAAAACCAACAGAACTGCAGCTGCTGTAAATCGGGAACAAAAACAGAAGTTGCTGGAAAAACTTAGCAGGTCTGACAGCATCTGTGAGGAAAAATTCAGAGTTAACGTTCAGAACAGAGGAACTGAGCCTGAAACATTAACTCTGATTTTTTTCTTCACCAGTGCATGATGTTTGATGCCAGAAGACGATTAACAAAAATGAATGAAGGAGGAAAATCAAATCAAAGACCCAGTATGCTCACATCTCAACCTTTCAGCTGCCTCCAGGATAATTCCATGTATATTGTGTACCTCCAATTACAATAGAATGTGCTGGAGAAACTCAGCAGGTCTGGCAGCATCTGGAAAATGCCAGTGGTAGTGGGAAGAGGCCTATAATAACTCAGTAAGCCCAACTGAAAAGGAACATCATCCATGTTGAACACTAAAATACAGCAACAACTTGTGGCTTATGTCAGCAAATCCCAGCCAGAGACAGATAGCTGTGCAAACCCATTCCTGGGTCATCTTTCGTCTTCAAAGCTCAGCTGCAGAGATTAATACCCAGCTAGGTGCGAGAGTGCGAGCACCTCTTGTAAGCAGTGGTTAATGATACAGGTTTATGTATTTTTAATCAACCGATTAGAATTACAGAATCCCTACAATGTGGAAACAGGCCTTTTGGCCCAACAAGTCCACCCCAACCCTCATAGCATCCCACCCAGTCCCATCCACCCATAACCCACCTAATCTACACATCCCTGAACACTGCAGGCAGTTTAGCATGACCAATCCACCTAGCCTGCACATCTTTGAACTGTGAGAGGAAACCAGAGCACCCAGAGGAAAGCCACACAGACACAGCGAGAATGTACAAACTCCACACAGTCAATCACCCAAGGCCGGAATCAAAGGCCGGGCCCCTAGTGCTGTGAGGCAGCAGTGCTAAGCACTGAGCCACAGTGCCACCTATTCAAGCACATTGCAACACAAATCTGGGGAAGAGTGGGAGTTGAACCCAAGCTTCTGGGCCAGATATAGACACAGTACCATTGAGCTACAAGGGATCTCTGCAATCACTTCATATTTTTTATTTTGCTCTTGTATCCAGCTGTTACAACTGAACATTTGTTTTTCCTGTCACCAAATCACCTGTGGTGTTTCTTTATTAATCGCCACTGGTAAAACCACTATGTTTCGAACTTTAAAATAAATGTCAAAAAGCCCATTGAGGGCAATGGAAGCTGTCAAAGGTGAGGGAGAGGTAGGGAGAAGGGAAAGAGACTAAATAAAAATGGAGTTAAAGGATAAAGCACTGTATCCCCCATGGTGTCCACTTCTTGGGTCTACTTTATTGCATGACCTGTGCTGTGTTAGCTGAAAGACTTTGAATTAACACTAGCTATTTTCTAATCAACCTGGTCAGAGCTATGATTACAAACCTCTGGAGTTGGTGGGATTTGAACGTGGGTCAACTAGCCTAGAGGAAGGGACACTGCCACTGCACCACATGGACCCTTCAATACCAAAGTATTTTGCCTGTGAATGTAGGAGGTTTAAAGGACCGTTAGAGTTTTAATCTGTAGAGCCATTTGTTGATAGTTCATGCATGTTTAATTGGGAGTGGAAGTTACTTTTTTGGAACAGAGACTTTCTAACCAACCTGCTCAGAGAGATATTACTATACGACTCTAGAGCAAGTGGGACTTGGATCTGGGCCTCCCGGATACTGCCACTGTGCCATAAGAGCACACTGGGTGTGCATTTGTTTCTTACGTCTAGAAATGCTGACTGAGTTGTTTTGCTCCCCATCACCAAAATCACTAACTTCTTTTGTTTTTAACTGTTACCACCACCAGTAAGCCACCCAAGTAGGCAATTAGGTATTGACATGCAAAGCCCGTTAACAACAATGCAAGCCATTAAAAGTGAAGAAGAGATGGAGGGGACAGAGGCAAAATCAAAATGGAGTTGGAAGGGACTGGGTGTGCATTTTTTAAAAAATATATATCTGCATGTACCATCACATACCACCTTATGTTTTTCTTGACCTATCACCAAATCACCATGACAATTTTTGGTTTTAACTATTAACCACCATCAGTAGTTACCAATTAAATATTCTAGGTATGCTTTGTTTTCTTTCCTTTTTTTTTTTGCTTTTTATCCCCAGAAGTGCTATCACACACAACTGAGTGACATTCCCAGCACCAAATTACCGTGACTTTTTTTTTTAAGAAAAGCACTAACCATCACCAGTAACCTCCCATATAACCAATTTAATATCAACAGGAAAAACCAATTAGTCTAATGCAAGCCATTTAAAGTGAGGGGGAGGTAGGACGAGATTGAAGAGGTAAATCTGGGCATGCTTTCTTTTAACCTGTTTTCTAGTCAATCTGTTCAGAGATGTTATTACCAAGCTCTGGAACAGGTGGGACTTGAACCCAGACCTCCTGTCTCAAAGGTAGGGATACCACCATAGGGTATGCTTTGTTTATTTTTATACTCATATGGGTATGCTTTGTGAAGGTCTCAGGTCATTTCTATCTGAGCAGGCAATTGCCTGTTACCAAGGGAACTCAATCTCAATGAGCTCCATAAGGATATCAGTTAGTGATTCGCCATGGGCCCTGTAGGCATTATCACAAAGCCTCTGGGTGGTTATTGAGTTGTTCAATTGGGGAATTGGCAGGAGGACCTTCCTCCATAGCTGGCAAAATATCACTGGTGGGAAACAGGCACTCCATCCCTTAACATCCCATATCATATTTCTCAATGTAACCACACACCCCCAAACCCACCAAAATTATTTTTCAGCTTGTCACCAGAGAGTTGACTCTTCTCATAATTGGTGTCAGATCATAGATAACCAAGACAAGCAATTGAAAAACTTAAAGATTCTATTGTAAAGTACAATTCTTAATCAGTAGTCTGAATTTTTAATCTTTTAAAATTCATTTGTGGGACATGGATGTCGCTGGCTGGCCAGCATTTATTGCCCATCCCTAGTTGCCCTTGAGAAGGTGATGGTGAGCTGCCTTCTTGAACTGCTGCAGTCTACCTGCTGTGGGTTGACCATCAGTATCCTTGGGGAGGGAATTCTAAGATTTTGAACGAGCGATGGTAAAGGAATAACAATATGTTTCAAGTCAGGACAGTGAATGGCTTGGAGGGAGCATACAGGTGGTTGTGTGTTCCCATGTATATGCTGCTCTTGTCCTTCTAGTTGGAGGTGGTTGTGGCTTTTATGGTATCCCAGCAGTGGTCCATTAGCTACCAACCCTGTCCCTTTCTGCAATCAAAAGAAGAATAACAGCCTAGAGCTAGTAGGAACTGCCGATGCTGGATAATCGGAGATAACAAGGTGTGAATCTGGATGAACACAGCAGGCCAAGCAGCATCAGAGGAGAAGGAAAGCTGACATTTCGGGTCTGGACCCTTCTTCAGAAAGACCTTCATTTCCGAAGAAGGGTCCAGACTCGAAACGTCAGCTTTCCTGCTCCTCTGATGCTGCTTGGTCTGCTGTGTTCATCCAGCTCCACACCGTGTTACATCAGAGATAATTCCCTTGTGGTATTATCACTAGATCGGAGAGCAAGATAATGTTTCTGGGCCCCTGGGTTTGAGTCTCCCAGATGTTGGGATTTGAAATCAATTTTTAAAAATGTGGAGTTAAATAGTGACCATAATCATTGTCATTTTAAAACTAAAATACATCTGGTTCACTAATACCTCTTAGGCATCCTTTCCTGGTCTAGGGTACATGTCAGCCCAGACCCACAGCAATGTGGGTGACACTGCCGTCAGAAACGACACAGCAAGTCATTCAGTTGCCTCTATCATTGGAAAATCTTAAGGATTGAAATGAGACTGACCACCTGATATCAACCTAAGCACTAACAATAGCAAATGTAGCCTTGTCTAGCCTACAAAGTCCTCCTTATCAACACCTCCGGGGTAGTGCCAAAATTGGGAGACCTGTCCCACACCTTCGCAAACAACTGCGTAACATAGTCAGATAGAGAAACTTCCCTCAAACTAACTAGCCTCAGAAGCCACTTATCCTGCACAGATAGTCTTTTGGAACTACATTTCACAGAATTTGAGAGAAGTATAGAGAACCTTTTGTGTCATGTAAATGCAGTTCCACTTTAGCATAGCCCTCATCTAGCTAAATCACTTTGCAAGAATTAGGAAAGAGTGGCCCAGATATCAATGAAAATGTTAGAACATCTCCATTGTTACAAAGCAACAAATTGCCTGCTTTACCATGAGGAATGGCAGGGAGATTTGCTGTGCACTTGATGGAGTTGTGGTGGTAGGGAGGTGTTGAGCAGTGCCACTCTAAGTCTTTTCTCTCGGTGAAAGTAATGACTCTTGGGATGTCTAATACAAAATGGTATCAGTGATCCCACTTGCTCTCTGGTGCACTGAAAATCCTGGCACCATGTTGCGGAAGCACACTGGAAATTAATTTAAATTAGTCTTTTAATATTAATTTAATGTAAGTTAATGACTGTGTATCTTGCTTAACCACTGCTGAGTAAATCAAACGTTTAGATCACAGCACTCAGTTGTGCTTTGCACCTGGGGTACCAATGACACAAATAAAACTCAGCTCATGTTATAATAGCAGCTTTGTGGAAAGGTAGAGGAGCAGCGATCTGGTGTTGCAGAACATCAACACACCAACGAGCTGGAGCACAGAAATCTGGCACAGTCTTTTCACATTCTCTATTCCCCATGTGGGGGCCACAAGTTTCCTCTGTTCGATAATTCTACTGAAAATCATGCTGGCGTCAATAAATGTGTAACGCTCCATTAAAGAGGTAACTGAAGCCTCACATCCCCAAGCACCCAGCTACATGATATTCAGCATCAAACTAGTGGCAGCTGAATCCATAGTTTTCCCCATGCTTCCCTCAGTGGGGCAGTGAATGATAAATCTCTCATTCGAGCTGTGCCGTGCCGAGCTGGGAGGAACTCAGCACCAAAGGCAATAGGAGCTCACACAGCACAGGTATCTTCCTGTTAATGCTCTTCAGATCAGTGTGTATCTCACTCATAACCTGCATGCAGTATCCAAGCTTATCTACCCTCAGGCAGCATCAGAGGAGCAGGCAGGCTGATGTTTCAGGTCTAGACGCTTCTTCTGAAAAGGGTCCTGACCAGAAACATCAGCCTTCCTCCTCCTCCTCAAATGCTGCCTGGCCTGCTATGTTTATCCAGCCCACACATTGTTATCTCACACTCCAGCATTGGCAGTTCTTACTATCTCTTTGCCTGTTATATTACTGGCTCAGTTGATGGCAAATCCCATGAGAATTGGGTACATTGACAATTATGCTCGTCATCAAAAAGACATTGACAAGTTGGTGGGGTGGGCGGATAAGTGGCCACTGAGGTTCAGCGCAGAGAAGTGCGTTAGTAAGAAGAATATTGGAAGACAGGATAAAATAGGAAGCAGAATTCCAAAGGGAATGCAGGACCAGAGGGGCCCAAGTGCATTTGTGTACAGATGATTGAAAGTAGTAGGATCGCTGGAGACAGAGCAGTTATTAAAGCACGGTGCTTTCAGCTTTTGAAATGGACACCAAGCACAAGAGCAAAAAAGGTAATTAAAAGCCGAAAGAACTGCAGATGCCATAACTCAAGAGCAAAAACAGAAGTTGCTGGAAAAGCTCAGCAGGTCTGACAGCATATGTAAAGAAAAAAAAAATCAGAGTTAACGTTTTAGACCCAGTAACTCTTCCCCAGAACTCAGAAAAGGTCACCGGACCCAAAATGTTAACTCTGATTTTTTCCCTTCGCAGATGTTGACAGACCTGCTGAGCTTTTCCAGCAACTTATGTTTTTGCGCAAAAAGTTGATGTTAAATTTACACAAGACAATTGTTTGACTTCACTGGAGTATTGTGTACAGTTGTGGGTACCACATTGTCAGGTCAAGTCACCATATTCACACCAGACAATAGTGCTGGTCTCTCAGAGACAGATGACTGGCAGTGACTTTAGCCTGAAGGTCAGCACACCTCAGGCATGGATGGAGTTTAAGAAGGAAAGTAACCTCAGTTGGTGTGGAGATTAAACTCCTGCTGTTGGCATCATACTGTTTCATAAACTGACCATCCAGCCAACTGAACTAAACCGACTCTACATGGGATTGAGTGCACAAAGATTCACAAGAATGGTTCCAGTTTTGTGAAACTTCAGTCATGAGGATCGGTTGAAGTTGTTGGGATTGTTCTCCTTGGAAAGACGAAATGTAAGCAGAGGCTTGAAAGAGATTTTCAAAACTTTGAACAGGTTGGAAAGAGTAGATAGGTTCTAACTCATAAAAGAGAAAAGAATGAGGGTGTGGATATAAAGTGATGTGCAAATGAAACAAGGGTGATATGAGAAAAGACTTTTTCATCCAACAATTTGTTGGGGAATGCATTGCTTAGAAATGTGGTGGAGGCCGGTTCAACTGAGGAATTCAAGAGAACACTAGATGTTTATTCAGAAAGAAGTGATACACAGGGATATTTTAGGAAAAGGCAAGAGATTGATGCAGGGTAATAAAACAATTAGCTGAAAGGCATTCTTCTGTACCATGGCAACTTTCCACGAGACTTTGATGGAATAAAACAGTGGAACGTATGCCGCACCGGGAAATGCTGAAGTTTAAAGTATGTTCACTAACTGCCTTGACTAAGTAACTGTTTATGGAGAGAGGGAAACTCAAGAAACTGACTCTCAGGCCACTGGCAGCAATTAGGGGAGGTGAGGCCTACTTGTAATGTCACTGAATCCAGAGGCCCAGTCTCATGTTCTGGGGATAAGAGTTTAAATCCCATTCTGGCTGTTGGTAAAATTTGAATTCTATAAAAGAAAAATCAAGACTTTTTTTTAAAAAAAGTTATTAATCTAAAGTAACAATCGTCACAGAAACCCATCTGATTTGCTAGTGCCCTTTAGAGAACGAAATGTGTTGCCTGTAGCACATGACCCCACGCTCGCTGACCGACTCTGAACTGTTAACTGGACTGTTAATCCAGAGGCCCAGACAATGTTCTGTGGGCCAGTGTTCGAATCCCACCATGGCAGGTGGTAGGATTTGAATTCAATAAAAATCTGTGATTAAGCATCTAATGATGACCACTAAACCATTGTCTACTGTCAAGGAAAAAACCATTTACTTCACTAATGCCCTTTAGGGAAGGAAATTGCCACCCTTACTTGGCCTGGCCTACATGTGACTCCAGACCCACAACAATGTGGTTGACTCTTAACTGCCCTCTGGGCAGTTAGGGATTGGCAACAAATGCCAGCCTTGCCAACAGTGTCCTTCTTTTAATATAAGTGATTGATGGTCCCACTGTTCAACCTTACCACCTTGGCAAAGGATAGGTGGAATGATACGAATAGGCTGTCATTCGTCCAAAATATCAGGATGCCATCACTAAACATTTGAGGTCTGTTCGAGGACTTAAAGGTTGAGGCTGACAATGTTCTGTAATCTGGGACCTTAGATGATGATTGGTTGCTGCAAGCTATGGAAAAGTAAGACGAAGGGGAAAACTTCTCACGGTTACTTTACCAATGAACCATAAACTCTCAAAGAGTAGACAGAGACAATTTGGTCACTTTGATCTCAAATTAATCCCGCTTCCAATATTTGAATCTCTTTCCAGCTGCAGCAATGTTGTCTCATTTTAGCTGCACATTTACCGTGGATATATCCTTGGACTCATTATGTTATAACGTCTGATTTTGACAGATGACCTGCGCACAGCTAAGTGATGGAGTCCTTGCGATTCTTTACCAGTTTGAATCTGATGAGCTTCCTTATAGACCAATTCTTCTCTTCAGATTTGCACACTCCCAGAAACACAGAATTCCCAGGTTAACCAGGTTACCATGCTCAGTGGATGACATCCAAATCAAAGACAACGAAGTGTGGAGCTAGATGAACACAGCTTTTCTAATGAAGGGTCTAGGCCCAAAACATCAGCTTTTATGCTCCTGAGATGCTGCTTGGCCTGCTGTGTTCGTCCAGCTCCACACTTTGTTGTCTCGGATTCTCCAGCATCTGCAGTTCCCATTATCTCTGATCCAAATCACCATCTGTCTTTGTGCCAAGTGGAACTGGATGTGATCATTTTCGATCAGCTTTGCATCAGGAAAGGTCGAGGTCAGGCCGGTGACGTTTCAATACATCCACCTGCCAGAGTATTCAGGATATGGACAGGATCCCTTCTGTCTGCCTGAGGAATGTCATGTAAGGTAAGTTTTCCAAAGCAAACTGTCATAACCTGTATACCTCTGTCTAAGTTTTTTTTTCCACAACATTTGATCTGTACATCATTGCTTCCTTTGATCTGCCTATACTGCTCGTAAACAAAGCTTTTCACTGTACTCTGGTACTTGTGACAATAAATGGGTCAGATAGGACTGGCAGTATCTGGATACTGTTCAGGTCACCATTTGTGTCAGAGGACAATCCCCTTGTGCAGCCTGTGGATCTGGGTAGTGACATCAATTATGCTGAATTTTCCAATGATGAAAGGATATTCAACCCAATATACTGGTGTTTACACTCCATATAGGCCTTATCGTCTTATTTTCCCTAGGATGGGGGATTTTAAAACTCGGGGGAACATTTTTAAGGTGAGAGAAGAGAGATTTTAAAAAGACACGAGGGGCAATTTTGTTTTAAAAAACAGAGGTTGTTCACATGTGGAAAGAACTTCCAGAGGAAGTTGTGGATGTGGGTACAATTATAACATTTGAAAGACACTCAGGTAAGTCCATGAAAAGGAAGGGTTTGGAGGGATATGGGCCAGGAGCAGGCAAGTGGGACTAGTTTAGTTTGGGATTATGTTCAGGATGAACTGTTTGGACCGAAGGGTCTGTTTCCATGCTGTATAACTTTATTCTCATTTCCCTAATTATTTTTATTGACTTATATAGCTTCCCCTTAAATTCTCTTGTTCTTTTTGCCTCACCCTGTCCATGTGATAGCACATTTCATAGTAAAGAGTTTTCTCCTGGGTTTCTTTATTTGTGACTATGTCTTATATATAATGCCACTCGTTTTGGGACTCTGAGTCCAACTGTTTGATAAATCTTAAACCAGATCATCTCACTTCTAGACAAAAAAAAAGTGTCAGTCAGTGGCAGAATACAGTGGGCAGCCCAGTTCCAGCTTCATAAAAAGTGCAGACTGACCCACCACAAAATGTTCTCCTTGTGCACCAACTTGCACAGTTCCCATTCATGCCGCCGTCACCACTCCCTGACCATTTCAATGGCAGTGTCTGCATGTTCAATAGCTTTAGCACGACCATACCAGCGTACAAGATAACTACAATGGTGTATCAAATGAAACACATTATTTTGGTATTAGTCTTAGGTTGGTTTGTACATAAATGATGGTTGTTTAAATTTGAAACAAGGAAAATTAGCTGAGCGAGGTAAAAGCCCAGTGGAGATTAATATAATTGGAATGTGACATAGGAAGGATGTAAACTGTTCTGAAGAGATGAATGAAAGTGGAGGAAAAGTTCCATTATATCACAGCAGAGAAGACTAAGGAACATTGAAAATAGAAGCAGAAGCAGGCCATTCTGTCCTACACCATCCCCCATCCCTTGATTTTAATTTGAACGTGAGAAGTAGGAACAGGAGTAGGCTATCTGGCCCATCAAGACTGCTGTGCCATTCAATAAGATCTTTAAACCCAGAAATCTATTGATCTCTGCCTTGACCATGCTCAATGACTGAGCCTCCACAGCTTCCTGGAGTAGAAAATTCCAAATATTCACCGCACATAATGGAGGAACTGCATAGTACCACAGAATACCGCACAGAAAACATCTATTGTGTCCATGCTGACCACCCCTCTCTCCTCATCTCAGTCTTCAATGGCCTACCAGCTCTAGACCTTCTTCTGTGCACTCCTCCCCAACCCATCTCTTCACCCTTAGCAAAGCGAAACATTCTTCCTGCATCCAACCCTGACATGCCTGTAAGAATTTTAATTGTTTCAACGAGAGCATATCGCAATCTTCCATACACTAGAGAATATAGGCCTGGTCCCTCCACAAGGACAAACCCAAATATCAGTGTGGTGAATCTTTGTTGCACACCATCGATGACAAGTGTATAGGAAAAGAGCCCAAAACTGTACATAATACTCTAGATGTGATCTCACCAAAAGTCGATGCATTCGCAGCAAGATAGTTTTACGCTTGTACTCAAACCCTCGTGCATTAAAGGTCAATATTTCATACCCTTCATACCTGCTTGGTGGACCCACATTTTAGGTCTTGGTGACCTGTGAACAAGGACACACGGGCCCCTTTGGACATCAACGTCACTACCTTTCACTATCTAAGAAATTCTCTGCATTTTCTTTTAAAGGGATAATAAATCATCCCTAACGAGCCGCAAAATGAGTAAGCAGAAATTATTGATAGGCGTTTTCTAAAAAGGTAGCCAAATGAAAAGCTCTTAAGCTTTTTAGAGATAAGTACTAGTTATTTGCTGCCTTTCACTAATGGATGCATTCACAAAATCGTTCATCCTAATTTTTCGACACTTGCACTTAAATTTGAAATTTTGGTTCATGGTTCTTACTTCTCCCGCTCAAGCCTAACTCCAAATTCAGGTCACAATGCCAGATTGCAATGACAACCAGGCACCATTGAATTATTCCATCTAATAACGTTGGCATTCCCTTTCAGTCTCAACGTAATAGCTACATCGCTCCTTTTATCAAACTATTACAACATGAATGAATAGATAATTTAGTTTCCTATGATATTGGTCGGCAAATAAATGTTGGGTTGGATGTCAATACCTTGACCTTCACTGAGTAGTGCCACAAGATGTCTTCCATCCACCTGAGAGGGCAGACACAGCCCCAGTTTAACATCGCCACCATAGCTATAGCTATATGACAGGTCTTCAGATCATATGCTGTCTTCAATCAGTTATGTTAAATTTCCCTGTGTGGCATCTCTCTGGAGGGGAGGCCTCAAAAGAACTGGCCTCCAATTTAGGAAACATAAAGGATTAATTTTATTGTCTGCCAGAGTTAATGTGCTTGTGAAGAGAGGCGTCTGATCAATATCCTGCACTGTGCCAGGTTATACACACTGAATCCTTCACTGTGAATTTTCTAACTCCACTTATATCTTATGAACCACTTAAAAGGCCCTATTGATCCTTAATTGTGGGTTTCTGATACAGACTACTAATTCTCTTTAGGAACCAGCAGCTGTGCCTTTAACCTTTTCTTAGCCAAACCCTTTCCTTGGCTCCGAACTCACATGGCTGGTCATTCTGTGCCCTGCAATGCATATGTTTCTTCAGAATGGAAGTTATTGGAAATCTGGGTGAAAATAGCTGGAAGCAGGGACGAAAATTGTGATATTATAGTTATATTGACCCCTTCATATATTAGTGGATTGAAAAGCACAACAGCTCATGAATGACTTGTATTAAGAAATAAGTCAACGACTTAAGCGGAATTTATTCAAGGATTCAGTCCCACACCTCATTTCTTTACTCCCTTTTCACATGCACTGTTACACTACTACATGATCTTGTGGTCTAGAGGTGGAGAATGAAGGGGGAAAAGAAATCCTACAGATGTATTCTAAGTGACTTAAAGTAGATCTACTACATAACAGTGTGGAGGCCTCACTTGGCGACATCAGGCGACTGAGGCAGTGTTTAATGAGATCTACCGGAATTGTTTCATTTGTCTCTGACCAGGCTTCCTGCAATGCCTGAAAATCAATTCGACTAAAAACAAATTTCTTTAAAGGGCTTTTCAAACACCTGTCGTAAGTGAGACATCTATAGAAACAGCAAAAGCAAATTAAAGGGTTCGTAATAATAGATTTTGTGTACTGTTTTGTGAAGAGTGTAAAAGACTCTCTCTTCAACAAAATTTACGAAGATCTGTTAATGGCTAGTTCTCAGCCTGAGCTGTCCCGGATAGCAAAAGTTTAAATGAGGTCCAAAACACATTGGGCCAAATCAAGGGTTTTTTGACTAAGTCCAAGTCATGACAGGTTTTGAGGGGTTTCCACCACAAGGCCTCGCAGCATTTCTTGCCATATCTCACCAAACCCACCTCTCTAAATACATACCATCCTCAGTGGCGCTCTTCAGGTCCAATTCTAGCCTTGTCTTCCCACAGGCCGTTCCCAGAACAATTTACTACGTCACAGATATCCATTGTAATAATGCAGAAAGCCCAACTGGAAAGGAATATCATTATTGTCGAACATTTTCCACTACTCATGGCAATGGAGATACATCAGCTAGTCCCAGCGTGTTTTAGACATTTCTGCAAATCCATCCCTGGGTCTGCATTTTTTTTAAAAAATCAAACAATAATCTAGGAACCAATTATAGAAACTTAGCCAGTACTCACTGAAATCCCTGAGTCTGCTTTACATTTATTCTTTTCACAATCAACCTGTTTAGAAATTCCACAAGAGTCCTCTGGAACAGGTGGGACATGAATGCAAACCGAGCTCAGAGGTAGAGGCACTACTACAACACTCCTAGGGCCGCTATTTTGTGCCTCATACCCAGGTGTGTTCTCCCACACAACTGAGAAACTTGCCCACCACCAAAATCAGTGACTTTTTAAAAATATTTTTTAAACTACTGACCACCACCAGTAAAAACATCTGTGTAACCAATTAAATATTTAGATACAAAGTCTGTTAATGGTTAAAGGGTTCCAGTGATGAGTTTCAGCTGGGCAAAACTGTTACCAAGGAGACTCATCTTCAATGAGTTCCATGAGGAGATTAAATACTGATTCCACATTGGCTTTAAGGGAGTTATTACATCCCTTCCCCTCCGAGTCCAAGGGCTACCCCTTGCTGCTGTTATGATGAGGTCCCATTCCTGTTGCTTTCCGAGTATGGTCAAGATGCACATAATAAGCAGGCAAATGAATTTTTTTATGAAAACCAATGAAGAGTAGTGCATGGGTCCCTGGTGATGGGTCTGCTTCTATAGAGGGTTCTTGGTGGAGATGGCCAATAAGTTTTCTTTGCTGTTATGTGGTCTTTTTACAGATTTTGACCACTTATGACATTGTTCTCTTTTTTTCCTCCCCAAAAGAAAACTCCTGAGATCACTGGTGAAACATTGCCAAAGGTCCTTATCTGGATTATATCTCCCCCTAGTAATTTCTGAGATCTGGGAAAAACCTCCACTCTGTTCTGTTCCTTTGAGTTGGAGAATGTTTTTATGGCTTTCACTTTCTCTTTGACAGAGCATTACCTATCCTTGTCAACTCTGTACTTGAGGTACATTATTTCATTTACCTAGAACATACATTTTTCCTCTTTTTAACTGGATTCGAGTTTCAGAAATACACCATAAGACCTCCTCCAAACTCCCCATATGTTCATTTTCTGTAACTCTTGAGACTAAAGCTTCATCCAGATGGACTGTCACTCTTGGCACCCCTTGGAGTATATTCCCCAACCCTCTGAAAAATGATGCAAATTGAAGATATCCCAAAGAGCAGTAAGTATACTCACACAGTCCTATGAGAATTTATAGAAACATACTTCCTGGATGACTCAAGCTTCAGTTGGAGGTAGGCGTGGCTCATTTAATGTGGAAAATTATGTGACCTCCATGCTAGCTTTGCATACAAGTGTGACATGCTATTTGTCTAAGGAGGAAACTCTGTTGATTGTCAACTCAATCCTCGCAGAGATGGGCTGAGTTGTCAGATTTTACAACTGAATCTACTGCCTGGTCCATTCAGCAACTTGTGCTGGGCATATGATGCCAAGTTCCTCACATCATTCCACTTCTGCCTTGGCACATAGGGCATTGGTGATGAGCCCTGCCTTGAATTGTTTGGGTTTGGCCCCCAGGTCTACATAGATCTTGGCCCTGGCATCTGTTGTGTTCCTGAGATCCCAGCGAAACACTGTGATACTTCCCAACAATTTCACATAGACTGCCAGTCTCATTCACAAGATTTGTTGCCAATCCTGGTGGATTTTCTACAGCCGGTTCCTTCTGAAAAAGACTCTTACACTACCACTAATGGGAGTCAGACTGTCTCTGCCCCTGCCTAACTGGGGTTACAATAGTCACAATAATAGACAAGGACTCCCTATTCTATTTGCCTAAACTATCCTTGGTATTTCACAGACCTTTAGGCAAGATGCCCTGTCTGATTTTTCTAAAGGTTTTTTTCCCCAACAATAGATTCAGCAGTCACTACATCAACTTCCATGTCTAGGAGGTAATGATATACCTGGAGTTTTCTCCTCCTCCTCAGACACAATAAGCTTTTACAGTTCACACGCTCTCCTACAAATCCATCATCTGTTGCAAGCCGGAGGACTGCATCAGTTCAAAAAGGCAGCATGCCACCACCTTCTCTACGGCAACCAGCGATGGGCGAGAAATGCTGGCCAGCCAGTGATGCCCGCATCCCGTAAATGAATAGTTAAAAAAAATCAGGGTGCTTTTGGCATAGTTGGTAGGGATAGGACCCATTTACACCTTACTACTCCATCCGGAAGAATTTTCATGACAGGGAAGTGGAACGGAAAAAGGATTCTTGCGTCCATTCTTACCACCTAATGTCATGAGGGAATCAGTCTGATCAAAGCTTCCCAAACCATCCTACCTCCAACGTCCTATTGCAAGATGGCAGGAGGTGGAGTTAGGGAATTACAAATTTCAGTCAGATTGGTTTTCTTATTGTCGCCATTTGAAGGCTGTTCACTTACTGCTGAGTTAAGAAGGCTTATGAGTTCAAGTCCCACTCTGAGTATAAATTCTTGACTGATGCTCCATTGCCACACTGACGAAGTGCCGTGCTCTCAGTGCACTGTTTTGGGTGAGATTTTAAACTAAATCCCTGTTACCCCTTGGAGCTGAATGCAAAACATACACAGCATTATTTTGAACAAAGTTTGACTTACAAAAACAAAACTTAAATAATCCTGAAAACATGCCCAATAGGAATTTTTCTCTCTTGAAATATTTGCAAATGAAAGGAACAAAGAAGTTGATGTTTTGAGAACTAATAATTTAGGACAAGGGAAGAAAATGTTATCCACCCACAACACAGTGCCTGTTCTCTTTATTTGAAATAAAAATCTGTTACTGATATATCTACACAGCCATGTCATTGCCAATAATTACATTCCTCAGAAAAAAAAGGAATAAATTAGATCTTGATTGAATTGATTAGAAATGTATATAATATATTTTTCTTCCTGCTATGAAACTGAAGAAGACAGGCTAAAATATTCATAAAATCAGCAGCATCTCAATGAAATTATTGAAGCTCTTATAGGTGTCAACTCCCTGAATCTCAGTTGGCAACTCCCACAATTTAAGCACAAGCATGTCATTCAAGCTCTTTGGGAAATGGGCACTTTACACAATACCCCACAATTTTATTGCCACATTAGGTCAAGCAATTGGGACATAAAGGTTCCTTTGACACATCCTTTGGCATGTCAAGCCTCCCATATTGATAACTAAACTGCAAAGCTTAGAGAGAGGAACTAGATTTTTTTTTATTAAGTGAGGAACCCATCACCACAAAAAAAAACCATACCAAAGAGCCACACCTTGTGCTTTCAGGATGTAAGGCGCAAGCACAAAGGGCTCGTAGATTATTGCAGTAGGCAGTGGCTAATTTTATAACAAAATCAATGCTTGCTGACATTTGTCTTCTATATGGCCATACGGGAGGGGACTTCATTATGTTCTGGTATCTGAAGCCCATAATCTATCTCCAGGTTTTATTAGCACAGTGAGACTTTGCATCTGAAGTAAAGCTAATGAATAGGAAATTGTTAATAACAACTATGAACTAACAGCAAGTCCATTTCCCAGCACTGTCATCTGCCACCTGACAAGGGTAGGTGAAGGTTGGGGTTGGATGACGGGGGTGGGGGGTGGTGGGAAATATGGAAATAATGTATTTATTTGTTAATTACAGGAGAGTCTGCCGCCGCCTATGCTCCCACAGCATTCGCTGTGAAAAGCCACTGGCTCGAGGAGACGGTTGAACACAGTTCATCAGTGCAGTGTGATTGCTGGCCCCATTGACAAAATAATTTGCACCCGTCGCTTTTTTGAGGCGCGTGTTAAATGACGGATTTGGCACGCCGATTTTGAATTTTAATCGGAAGTGAAGGAATGACACTGTACATCAAAACAAAGCATCAGATGTTAAATGGGCTTTTGCAATCACTGTCAAACAAGACTCCATTAAGGAGCCATGACTTCATGAGCATCAATCACATTTTTTTTCAACTCCTGTATATATAGCTTTAATTAGACTCCAATTTTCAACAAGCAGTTTGCTAAGTTGTTGCGAAGCTCTTCATGTTGATGGCGAAAATGTTAGAATCTAAATGGCGGTACCCGTATACAGGGCTTTTTTTTTAAATGCAGGCACATATGTCTCTATTATATGCCTGGGTATTATATATTCTTTCATAGGAACAATCCATTATTTATTATTTCCTTTGTATTTTCCTACTGTCCCAACTTTCTCCTTTATCGGCATTCTATTGGTGCCACAACCTTAACCATTGCTCCATAGTTACCAACATGATGCTCAGAGGACAAGGTCAATTAAGAGCTAACAAAGTTGCATCCTGCTGCTGTTAGCTATACGCTGCGCAGGTTACACTCTAGTTCTTCACCAATGGTTAGCGAAGTGACTTGGAATAGGACAATAATCTCACACATTCAGTGAGTAGCAGCACAAAATGGTTTTGAGCTGAATAAATGGTCCAACATTTATGGAAACTCCACCTCAACAAGATTTGCTGAAAGTCTTCAACGTTGTTCCCAATGAGTCATAAAGTCATACAGTATGAAAAAAAGACCCTTCGGTCCATCAGTCCCTGCTAACCATAATCCCGAACTAAACTAGTCCCACCAGGATTTTCAAATTCATTTAGAGAAAAGTCCCTGAACAGTGAATTGAGGAATAAGTGCCTTTGTATTGTCTTTTAGCACTAATAGTCCGTATAAATTTTGTTATGAAAACAGTCAAACAGCCAGATATGTTACTGTGAACACACTCCTCAACCTTCAACAGTTTCCATACATCCAAATCCTGTGTGCAATGAATACACAAACAAGGAACAACAGTAGCCTGCTTCACCCATCAATACGATCATGGCTAATTCGATTTTAACTTGAAGTCTACATTCCTGCTTACCAAATAATCTTTCCTTCCTTTGGCCATCAGGCCCACATCTTGATAATATTTAGTTTCTCTCATGCATGGGAGATTCCCGTTAACACCACAAAACAAATTTAGCACTAATTAGACAACCCACAGCTACATTCCACATTTCTCTCTCACCAACTTTTCTGGAGGAGACCATCCTCTTTCAAGGTAAATTCTTCCAATCTTAAAACACAAAAGCAATGTACTGTGCATGCTGTGAAATAAAAACAGAGAGTGCCCAGACACTCAGCAGGTCTGCCAGCATCTGTGGAGAGAAAACAAAGCAACAGAGCTCATAATCTTTCCAGGCCTCCCAAAAGCATCAGTATCTCTTCGTGATCCTTGATAGAGAAAATAAAGGGAATTGCATTGTAGCTGAAGAAAAGAACCAGGGCAAGTTTCACAGCTCATCATAGCCTCTCAAATATTGACAGACCCACTATAAATTTATAGTAACTACGTTGAAATCCAAAAGACAAAGAGAACAGCAAAATACTGTTGGCCTACATTCAGATTGGATACTTAATTCCTGTTTGGAGATTTTCAATATTAAAGTCGATTCCATGAGAACTTTTTTTTCCTATTTATTTACGGGTCACTGTCTGGGCCAACATTTATTGCCCATCCCTAATTGCCCAGAAGGCAACTAAATATCAACCACATTTCTATGGGACTGGAGTCACATGTAGACCAGGCAACCTAAGGATGGCAGAATACCTTGCCTAAAATATCAGTGAACCAAATGAATTATGACAATTGACAGTGATTACATGGCCACCATGAGGGTGGCAGTTTCATTCCATTTCTTTTAAAATCAAATTCAAATTTCACCATCAGTCCACGTCCCCAAAATACTAGCCTGGGGTTTTGGATTAATAGTCTAGTGGCACTGTCACAACATCAACCCCTCACATATATTCAGCTTGGGCTTTCTTGCCATAACCACCACAGTTAGCTCACAGTATTTGATCCACATAAAGGTTGAAATCGGTCATGTTATTATCAAATGAACATCAGGAAATTTTGACTCTCAGTCATGCAACTGTCCAGGTGTTAAACAGGTCAGTAACAAGGGCATGGGGGATCATCTCATTTTTGTCTATTCATCATTGGACCTCAAAAATCCTTCTTTAATTCTAAAGTACAGCAGCTTCTTTTCCTTTCACTTCTGACGCTGCCCCATTTAAGGCTATTTGGGAACACAATGTGGATCAACAATCTTGTCCTGCCAACCAGTAAATGTGAGCTATAAACTGTGGCAGCTCTTGGATTTAAATGAAGTATATTTGAAATGTAGTCACTGTTGTTATGTAAGAAACATAGCTGCCAATTTTCAAAAAGCAGGCACTGACAATAAGCAGCATGGTACTAAACAGATAGTTTGTTCTAGTACTTTAGGTGGAGCAATAAATATTGTGAAGAAATACCTACTGTTTTATGAATAATATCACAGAACATTTTACCTTGCATGGACAGGGCAGAGATCCTTGCTTTAACATCGAATCCAAAAGAAGGCAGCCTCAACAGTATAACTCAGGATTTTTGTAGCGTGTCAGGTGAGATTATCTGCACGGCTCTGAAGCAAGGCCTGAACCTGCTGACATACTGATCTTCCAAAGCTAGAGTGACGCAACCCAAGTCAACATCCACAAATTCCCCAATCCAGTCTAGCACAGTCCTTGTCAGAAAACTGTGCCTACTCACTGAATCAGAGTCAGGGAAACAATCTCAAGAGATTTAAGTCGATATTCAGATTCTCAGATCAGTTATGATCTCATTGAATGACAGAGCAAACCTGATGGGCTGAATGGCCTAGTTCTGTTCCTACATCCTACAAGATTGTACAGCCTTACCAGACGACACAGTCATAACAAAAACCAGTAAATTTGTTTGTGCTGGTGGGGCAGATAAGGAAATGACTAGAAACGTGTTGCTAGAAAGAACAGGGGAAAGAAAATTCAGAGGTAAGGAATCAGGTAGGTACTTAAAAAGGAAAACAGCAGGGCTTGCTGCTATTTGTTAGCCCTTTCAGACAGCAAGCAGAAGCATGATCAACTGAACGGCCACTTCCATGCTTTATTATTCAATAATCTTATCCGCTAATCTACGACATTGGATTTAGACGTAGGTGGAAAGCTGAAAATCAACCACATTGACTTTTTTTTCCTTCAGTCATTGTATACAAACCTTTTAAGGCCCACTTTATCTGATGGGGGAATTTACTGCCTGCACCACACTCCTGAGATTTGATGGACTGTTTCAGTGAAATCTTTCACTCAGATTCTCTGACACTTGGCTTTTTAAGTTAGCTTTGTTTTGCATGCATCTTCCCACCAGACCTAACTAACCCAGCCTATTTATAAAAGGTCAAGTGGGTCATTAATGCTTGTTAAGGCATTAAATTAACATAATTCTATCTACTTACCCTTGCCTGTCTTAATTTACCACCTGCAGTAAATTACCATGAAGGAATCTGGATTGAATCGTACTTGCATCTGAACAGTAAAGGTCTGTTATTAGCATAGAGTTACCCCCCAAAAGTACCTTAAATAAGTCAGAATGGATAATTGAACTGGAAATAGAGGATTTTAAAATGAGGAATAGAATACACTGCTTGCATAGAAAGAAAGACGACACAACAAAGGAATCAAAATATCCAAGTTGCAGGGAAAGATGTTAAAAAAGAAGCTGAAGACAGAAGAGGTAAGGCACTTTTTTCACTTACCAGGCAAGTTAAGTTCTTTGTTTACAGCTCAACACTGTGAAGTAATAGGTTACTGAATGGAACTGTCTTCTTTCTGACTGCATTCACAGAAGCAATAAATGTCAAGTGTCTTTATTGCTCTTATAGCAGGTTGTTGTTTGAACTTATGAAACAGAAACAAAAGCAGTCCAGCCATTTTATCTTAAAGCATCTCTCCTGCATAAATTCGACATCCTGTTCAAATCAATCGTGAGTGGCTCACTAGCTCAGACACTCTAGCTCACACTTAGGAATTTGTGAATTTTGAGTCTGCTCCTTATATTCCTTCCTTGCTCAGTGCATGAAGTTGTTTTCTGCTGACATCTGACACATTACTTATGATATATTGAAAATCTATAGTTATTGGCTGAGTCAGTGATCATCTACCAATATAGAAGTCAATTTAAGAGATAATAATGATGTTGAGAGGCGAGACACATTGTTGTGGAGAAAACGTCTATGTTTTCCCACATCGAGCAAAGAAGGTAACGATTGCCAATTACACTTTGAAAGAGAGGGCTTGAGATGTGCTTGTGATTTTTGAATCTAGTTTGTGTTACAAAAGGCATGTGCCTCAAGTAATATAAAGATTTTATTTCATTTGAAAGAAATGTGAGATCTCCTTGATTCTATGAGAGATGGAGGCCTGGAATTTCACTGCAATGAAGAGCCTTTCTGTCGTGGTGAAAATGGGGGTGAGACCAGATAGCCCAAACCCTGCCCTTTGAACATGAACATAGAACATAGAACATTACAGCACAATACAGGCCCTTCGGCCCTCGATGTTGTGCCGACCCGTCATACCGATCTCAAGCCCATCTAACCTACACTATTCCATGTACACCCATATGCTTGTCCAATGACGACTTAAATGTACCAAAAGTTGGCGAATCTACTACCGTTGCAGGCAATGCATTCCATTCCCTTACTACTCTCTGAGTAAAGTTTTTTTTTTTGTTAAGGCTCTCCTTATCCACCCTATCTAACCCTCTCATTATTTTACACATTTCAATTAAGTCACCTCTCAACCTTCTTGTCTCTAATGAAAACTGCCTCAAGTCCCTCCGCCTTTCCTCGTAAGACCTTCCCTCCATACCAGGCAACATCCTAGTAAATCTCCTCTGCACCCTTTCCAAAGCTTCCACATCCTTCTTATAATGCGGTGACCAGGACTCTACGCAATACTCCAAGTACGGCCACACCAGAGTTTTGTACAGCTTCACCATAACCTCTTGGTTCCGGAACTTGATCCCTCTATTAATAAAAGCTAAAACACCGTATGCCTTCTTAACAGCCCTGTCAACCTGCGTGGAAACTTTCAAGGATCTGTGTACATGGACACCGAGATCTCTCTGCTCATCTACACTGTCAAGAATCTTACCATTAGCCCTGTACTTTGCCTTCTGGTTACTCCTACCAAAGTGCATCACCTCACACTTGTCTGCATTAAACTCCATTTGCCACCTCTCAGCCCAGCTCTGCAGCATATCTATGTCTCTCTGCAACCTACATCATCCTTCATCACTATCCACAACTCCACCGACCTTAGTGTTGTCTGCAAATTTACTAATCCATCCTTCTACGCCCTCATCCAGGTCACTTATAAAAATGACAAACAGCAGTGGACCCAACACCAACCCTTGCGGTACACCACTAGTAACTGGTCTCCAGGATGAACATTTCCCATCAATTACCACCCTCTGTCTTCTTTCAGCAAGCCAATTTCTGATCCAAACTGCTATATCTCCCACAATTCCATTCCTCCGCATTTTGTACAATAGCCTATTGTGGGGAACCTTATCGAACGCCTTGCTGAAATCCATATACACCACATCAACTGGTTTACTCTCATCTACCTGTATTGGTCACCTTCTCAAAGAACTTAAATACCAATAGGGGCATGATTAGCTATTCAGCCCCTCTAGTTTGCTACACCAGTTTAGAAGATCATGACTAGTCTGATTGTGGCCTCAAAGTGATTCATGTACCATGATACCTAACTGACTCTACATCAGAATTCTGGCCCCTCATGCAACTTAAATAATATGCTATTTTTCTGTTCTTCCTGCTAAAAAGGACATATTCACATTTTCTAACATTTTACTCTATTTGTCATTCTTTTTACAAGTCATTTAACTTGCCTTGCTTATATCCATTACATCTTCTTCACAACTTACTTTCTTATCTTTGAACCATACCTGAAAACAATGCTTCCTGTTTCTTATAACAAAAGTGAACACATCCTAAAGCATTGAAATTAATATTCTTCTGTCAAAGTGTCTATAACCACTTGTAGCTGTCAATCAAACTGTGAAAATAGTGATTATGGATAGATGGGAAACAGCCATGCAGTGCTAATACCGTAATGATTTGGAGTTGCTGGTATTGGACTGGGTTGGACAAGATCAAAAATCACACGACACTAGGTTACAGTCCAACAAGTTTATTTGAAAGCACAAGCTGTTGGAGCATTTCTCCTTCCTCAGGTGTAGTGAGAGAGGGGGTGACAAGACACAGAATGTATAAGTAAAAGATCAAAGGAATATACAACTGATGAGAATGTATTGAATAAACCTAAAATGGCTGGCTGACACCCTCCTGTTAAATCTTTAATCAGTTAGAAAGGAAATGCAAGTTTTGATTTATTAAAATGCAAATCCCAGAATATGTTTCAAGTCACTGCCCCAAGATAACTAAAGATTTTATCAGTTTATACAACAGGTGACATCTTATGTCAGACATTGCATTTTAGGTGTGGGGCCTTGTTTAGCAACTGTCTGGATTTTAACCTAGAGTTTTAGTTCCAAAGCAGGAATTTAAAAAATTGAATTTACATGCTGTGTGTATGTGGGGTGGCATCACCTGCAGTGTGACATGAACTCCAGATCACAGTTGAAGCCATCCTCATAGGTACTGCATGTGGCTATTAGACTCTGCTCAGCGACTCTGCATTGTTGTAAATCCCAAAGTCTGACTTGATGTTTAACCAAAGATCCGAGGCCGAATGTCCTTGACACTAGGAGGGAATGCCCCTGCTGGCAATAGTTGTGCAGTGTTCATTCATCCATTGTCATAGCATCTGCATGGTTTCACCAATGTACCCTGCCTCAGGGCATCCTTACCTGCAGCGTACGAAATAGGCAACGTTGGCCGAGTCACATGAGTATCTGCTGTGTATGTGGTGGGTGGTGTTCCCATGTGTGATGGTAGTATCATGTTGATGATCTGACATGTCTTGCAGAGGTTGCCATGGCAGAGTTGTGTGGTGTTGTGATCAACATTGTCCTGCAAACAGTGGTCTGTTTAAAGTTTGGCATCTGCTTGAAGGCAACAAGTGGAAAGGTAGAGAAAATCTTGGTGAGGTGCTCAGCGTCATCGATAAATGTGTGGAAAGCTGTGAAGAATACGGCTTTGTTTCTTCATTCCAGGGAAGTACTAGACAAGGAAGGGTGCCCTCTCTGTGGTATCCCATCTCTTGTCTTCTAAGGAGGTCATTACGTTTTTCAAAGTAGCTCGTCAGAACTTGCAGTCGATGACTCAAACGTCGTTCTTATCAGGGTATCCTTCACATTTCTCCTCATCTCAACAGCTTCTTTGTACGTAGGGCTTGTCCACATAGGATGTATTTTTTTAAATGTTTCTTGCAGAGTGCAGCACCACGAGGTTATTTGTGGGCTTGCAGAAGATTGAGATACTAAGGTGCCCATCCTTGATGGAGATGACTGTGTCCAAGAATGAGACTGATTCTAAAGTGTAGTCCATGGTAAGTCTAGTGGGATGGAACTTTTTGATATCACTGTGTCGTTGTTTCACTGGTTCCTAGCCATGAGTTCGAAGGAAGAAAATGTTGTCAATGTATCTGGTGTACAGCGTTGGTTGGAGGTCCTGCGCAGTAAAGAAGTCTTGTTTGATCTTGTGCATGGGAATGTTGACACATTGGGGTGCAACTCTGGTTTCCATGGCTGTTCCATGTGTCTAGATGAAGAACTTGATGTTGAAGGTGGAGACATTTGTGGTTGGGGATGAAGCAGGTGAGTTGTAGCATGGCGTCTGGAAATTGGCAGTCGGTGGTACTGAGCACTGAGGCTGTTGCAGTGATGTTGTCATCATGGCGGGTGCTGGTGTAGAGTGCCAAAATGTCCATTGTGACAAGGAATGTTCCTGATTCAATTGATCTATGGCTGCTGAGCTTCTATAAGAAATCTGTAGTGTCGCGACAGAAGCTGGGGGTTCCCTATACAATGGGTTTCAAGAAGCCCTCGACCTAGCCAGAGAGGTCCTCACACAGGGCCCCATTGCCTGATACAATGGGACTTCCAGATATGTTTGCTTTGTGTATCTTCGGAAGGCAGAAGTCCCCTATGCCAGAAGTACATTGGATGAGAGTGCATAGGATACTTTGAAGGACCAGATCAAAAGTCTTGATCAGTCTGTTGAGTTCACGGGTGTATTCTTTGGTCAGATTGGCAGGTAGCTGTCTGTAGAGTTTCTGGTTGTTCACTTGTCGGTACACTTCTTTGCAGTAGTCAGTTCTATTCTGTACAGCAATTGCTCCTCCTTTGGCATCAAACCAGCAGACAAACGTTGTGATTGACCTTGAGAGCATAGATGGTAGTGCAATGTTGTGTCTGGGTGACGTTTTGTACTAGCTGGTGGGTGCAGCTGATGAATCTGGAGTTCACGCATTTCTTGACCGCTTGAGTGTACATGTCGAGCCTAGGAGCAGCAGTCTTCTGAAGGAATACAGTTTGACTCCTTTAGTCGCTCACCATGGATCTCTGTCAACTGCTCCGATTCATTGGTTAGCTCAATGGGCTTGCTGCTGACATCTTGAAAGAGTTCCCGAAGTCTCATTCAACTGATGAATTCCTCTGTGTCTGCAGTGAGATCAATGGGGTCCATTTTGGTGGTGGCGCAGAAATTCAGTCCTCGGTTAAGAACGTCAATCTTGTCCAATTGAAGGGTGTGATTTACTCTTTGTGATGGTACCAGGGGAAATTTGGTTATTGCTGGTGATGATGTCAATTTTCTCTGGTTTCTTGTTCTTGGTGTGCATGTAGTTTGTGGAATCGTCTCGTCTGCTTGGCAGTGTCTCGTAACTGTTCTGCTATGGTATGAATTTGCATTTGAAGACTTGTATTTGAAGATGCATTCTATTTTGCTCAAAGAGCACTCCAATTTGCAGACACAGTCAGTCAATGAGGCATTTCATAAATTCCTGCTTTGACATAAAACAAGTCTGACCCCAGGTTAAAACACCAGTCGGATTCTAAACAAGGCTTCCTAAACACCTAAGTGTGAAGCTGGATGAACACAGCAGGCCAAGCAGCATCTTAGGAGCACAAAAGCTGACATTTTGGGCCTAGACCCTTCATCAGAGAGGGGGATGGGGAGAGGGAACTGGAATAAATGGGGAGAGAGGGGGAGGCGGACAGAAGATGGATAGAGGAGAAGAGAGGTGGAGAGGAGAGTATAGGTTGGGAGGTAGAGAGGAGATAGGTCAGTCTGGGGAAGACAGACAGGTCAAGGAGGTAGGAAATGATGCTGCGGCTTGAGATGGGAGGAGGGGATAGGTGAGAGGAAGAACAGGTTAGGGAGGCGGGGATGAACTGGGCTGGTTTTGGGATGCAGTAGGGGGAGGGGACAAGCTGGGCTGGTTTTGCGATGCAGTCGGGGGAGGGGAGATTTTGAAGCTTGTGAAGTCCACATTGGTACTATTGGGCTGCAGGGTTCCCAAGCGGAATATGAGTTGCTGCTCCTGCAACCTTCAAGTGGCATCATTGTGGCACTGCAGGAGGCCCAGGATGGACATGTCGTCTAAGGAATGAGAGGGTGAGTTAAAATGGTTCACAACTGGGAGGTCCAGTTGTTTATTGCGAGCCGAGTGGAGGTGTTCTGCAAAGCGGCCCCCAAACCTCCACTTGGTTTCCCAATGTAGAGGAAGCCACACCAGGTACAGTGGATACAGTATACTACATTGGCGGATGTGCAAGTGAACATCTGCTTGATATGGAAATTTGTCTTCGGGCCTGGAATGGGGGTGAGGGAGGAGGTGTGGGGAAAGTGTAGCACTTCCTGCGGTTGCAGGGGAAGGTGCTGGGTGTGGTGGGGCTGGAGGGGAGTGTGGAGCGGACAATGGAGTTACGGAGAGAGTGGTCCCTCCGGAAGGCAGACAAGAGTGGGGATGGAAAAATGTCTTGGGTGGTGGGGTCGGATTGTAGATGGCGGAAGTGTCGGAGGATGATGCGTTGTATCCTGAGGTTGGTGGGGTGGTATGTGAGGACAAGGGGGATTCACTTAGTCAGTTATTGCGGGGACGGGGTGTGAGGGATGAGTTGCAGGAAATGCAGGAGACACGGTCGAGGGAGTTCTCGACCATTGCAGGGGGGATGTTGCAGTCCTTGAAGAACATGGACATCGGTGATGTGCGCGAGTGGAATGTCTCATCCTGGGGGCGGAGGCAAAGGAATTGGGACTAGGGGATGGAATTTTTGCAGGAGGGTGGGTGGGACGAGGTGTTTTCTAGGTAGCTGTGGGAGTCGGTGGGCTTGAAATGGACATCAATTTCTAGCTGGTTGCCTGAAATGGAGACAGAGAGGTCCAGAAAGGTGAGGAATGAGTTGAAGATGGCCCAGGTGAACTTCAGGTTGGGGTGGAAAGTGTTGGTGAAGTGAATGAACTGTTCGAGCTCCTCTTGGGAGCAAGAGGTGGCGCTGATACAGTCATCAATGTAAGGGAGGAAGAGGTGGGGTTTGGGGCCAGCATAGGTGTGGAAGAGGGACTGTTCCACGTAACCCATAAACTTGCCACCACACCTCCTCCCTCACCCCCATCCCAGGCCCCAAGATGACTTTCCATTTCAAGCAGGGGTTCACCTGCACATCTGCCAATGTGGTATACTGTATCCACTGTACCCGGTGTGGTTTCCTCTACACTGGAGGCTTGGGGACCGCTTTGCAGAACACCTCCACTCGGTTCGCAATAAACAACTGGACCTTCCAGTTGTGAGCCATTTTAACTCCCCCTCCCATTCCTTAGACGACATGTCCATCCGGGCCTCCTGCAGTACCACAATGATGCCACCCGTAGGTTGCAGGAACAGCAATTCATATTCCGCTTGGGAACCCTGCAGCCCAATGGTATCAATGTGGACTTCACAAGCTTCAAAATCTCCCCTTCCCCCACTGCATCCCAAAACCAGCCCAGCTCATCCCCACCTCCCTAACCTGTTCTTCCTCTCACCTATCCCCTCCTCCCACCTCAAGCCACATCTCCATTTCCCACCTACTAACCTCATCCCGCCTCCTTGACCTCTCCGTCCTCCCCGGACTGACCTATCCCCTCCCTACCTCCCCACCCATACTCTCCTCTCCACCTATCTTCTTTTCTCTCCATCGTCAGTCCACCTCCCCCTCTCTCCCTATTTATTCCAGAACCTTCACCCCATCCCCCTCTCTGATGAAGGGTCTAGGCCCGAAACGTCAGCTTTTGTGCTCCTGAGATGCTGCTTGGCCTGCTGTGTTCATCCAGCTTCACACTTTTTAATCTTGGATTCTCCAGCATCTGCAGTTCCCATTATCTCTATTCCTAAAGACCTAAAATGCATTATCTGACCTGAGACGTCACCTCTTGTAAATACTAACTAAGTTTTTATCTCAGGGCAGTGACTTGAAAGAAGTTCTGGGATTTGCATTTTAATCAGTCAATACCCGCATCTCCTTTCTAATTGAAGGTTTATTCAATGCATTCCCATCAGTCGTATGTTCCTTTGATCTTTTTACTTTAAATTCTTCTGTGTCTTGATGCTTCCTCTGTCATTACACCTGAGGAAGGAGCAAAGCTCCAAAAGCTTATGTTTTCAAATAAACCTGTTGGATTATAACCTGGTGTCATGTGATTTCTGACCCAGTGGAAACCCTTGACTCTAGGTCAACAGATTTTCAGTTCACGTGTGTATTCTTTGGTCAGATTGGCAGGTTGTTGTCTGTAGAGTTCCATCTTTTTTTTCAGTGGTCCAAACTCTTTTCAGAATTTAAAGAGCAGGAGGTTTAAATATCTTGGTAGCTTGACAGCTCCCTTTGACAGGTGTTTCTAAAACATTTGACAGATCCTCTGCAAGGCTCTGTATAACAAGTTGTTGACATTTCTGACAAGTCCTTTTGACTATACATCAAGCGGATTTGACAGTTGACTTTGATAAGTCTATTCACCAACCTTTCCTCTCTAAGAAGTATGAGCATAGCTACTCCAATGTTCCATGTAAGGCAATTGTCATTGGCGTACTGATCTCAGCATAGACATCCAATTCCAGAAGTTGTTGTTATGAACATGCCTCAGAGGTCCATGCAGTCAGTGAGGAAATTAGAGAGAACACTGCTGTTGACCATCTTAAGGAGCCTGGCAGTAACAAGTTGATGTGTACTTCTGGTAAATCTAAAGGGCAAGTGATCTCCAACAAAGGACTGTGCTCCTGAGATGCTGCTTGGCCTGCTGTGTTCATGCAGCTCCACACTTTGTTATCTTGGATTCTCCAGCATCTGCAGTTCCCATTATCTCTCTCCACCAAAGGACTCCTTGCTTCGTCTAATGGTGTCACAGAAAAAGATCTGAACGGGCACCTTACTTGTCCAATGGAGCACCTTGGGCATCCAATGAAAAGCATGAAGTTCAGAGCTGCTCTTACCAGATCACCTCTCCATTCAGTGGATTTCACATCCCAAGGCTGGGACCCCGCTGTCTTTGTGAACTACTCATGTACAAATCCAGATCTGACTCTATTCCTATTCCCTTGAAAATAGGTCCATATTCAGGGGTGGCCTTATTTCCAGGCTCATGGCATGGTACATGTCAGGGCAAAAGGTGGTAAGTGGGAGGCATAGAGTGGAATGGGTTGGTACTAAATTCATATGGGGCCTATAAAGGACTATAAAATTGGTGGTGAGGATTGTTTGATATGGAATATATGAGGGGTGGGTAGAGGGACATAGCATGATATGGTGTTTTGTAGGCCGTAAGAGTTGGGGAGGGGTGCACAGTTTGTCTTAAGAAGCATTCACTCAGGTGGGTGGGGTGTCAGGCGACATGGGTTATTGCAAGGGGGGCTGAGGATCATGTGAGGGAGGATGAGGAGGTCAGGGCTGAGGGCTAGGGAGGTGTTTAAACTTTTTATTCTCTACTTTTAATGTTTTGGACTTAATGCTGCATCCCACCTCCTCACCTGACAGCTTCCTCAGTTCTTCCAGAGTTGCCCGCCCTGAGTTATAATCTCACCTGCGTCCTCCCACTTGAATTCCCCAAGCCAAGGCCCTGTTGGTCAGGATAGCCATTTACAAAATTCATGTTCACAGAAGCAGGAATTTTCACATCTCTGCATATCTAACTTAGGAATGAAAATCAGGGCTGAAGTGTTTCCCTTTATGATTTGTTGTTTACTTTTTAATATGCATCGTTGGCGGTATTTAAGGTGCCTTTTACAAATTTGGACAAGATCTACCATCTTCCACAACTCTGGAAATTTCTCACTGGCACAAAAATAATTTGAGGAAAAAATAAGGTCATCAGAAAAGGATTTAGCAGGTATTTCCCCATTACATCCTAATTTTATTTACCAAAATACTAGTTGTCTTCAACTGCATGACATTGAAAGCAGTCAGCCAAAAGTTATTTGGTTAAACTTTGAATCACAATGGACAGTATTAAGGAAGGCAGATTACAGCACATTAGATAGTCTTTTAGTCTTGTGTCTGATGGATATAAAACCAAAGCATATAACTGACATAAATGAATTGCACTTCACAATCTAGGCTTGAGGCAGTGCTAGGAGAAAATAAGGTTCTGGAAGCTGCTTACTTCCCAAGATTTTATTCTTAAATGCAATGAGCTGTTCATTCATCAAGACTTGTTACCTGAACTTCAACCTAGGGCATTGAATCCTGGAAAAAATAAGTTGTAATTTTTCTTTTAAAAGCATCACAATTGGAACTGACTATTTCTGAGGGGAATTTTCCTATTTTGAGTTGTGGGGAATTCCAGGTAAGGTCATGCACATGCAGTGCCTGGTTGATACCTTTTGAAGCACAAAGAGAACGACAAAGAAACTTCACAAATCTTCACAATTCACGCCTTACTTTTCTTAAACTGAAAATATGTTTGATTCAAAATTATGCAGCTCTGATAAAAGGTCATTGCTTTGAAATATTAACTCCCTCTTATCCTCTTCAAGGTTCTGTTTCACCTGCTGAATGTTTTTATTTCAAATTTCCAGCCTCCACAATAAGGTTATTGATTAACTTGTGTGAAACTGTTGCAGAATCAGACTTAGGCAATACATCCCGAAGTAATAAAAAAAATCTGTCCTCTGTCTTAGACCCACATGAAACAAGCAATGTGTCATAGTGTAAATGATGATAAGGAGGCATGAATTTGAAAGTGCACATAGAGTATGGTGGGAGCAGAACTGGATAATATAATGGATCTGAATTAGCATTTGATGTGTGAGAAGGGAATATCTGGAAGCAAGTCCAGTGAGTCTGCCACTATATTGGAAAGCCCATGTGTAATCAACATTAGAAACTAGCTGCAAAGGTTGTACAGTGCTCACCAGAACTATTCCATGTGAGAGAATGTCTCAGTTCCTAAGGGAAAAAAATATGTACACTGTCTCTGACAGCATATCTTGAATTAATTACACATCTAAGAACTGAGTTCCAGTTCATGAACTTGTTATTCAGAAAAACATCATTTTGGATTTATCTATTTATGTGCATGTCATTGATATTTAATAGAATTGATTTTGCACCTTGTAGGTTCATTCAGTTACCTCCCAAATCATTTTGCCAGCCAAGAGGATAATTCACCTTATTGCGTCATCATTGAATTTGAAACTGAGGCACCTGAAGTGAAAGTTAAGGGGCCGTGCCTTCCAAAGGAAAAAGGCAACATAAAAATTCATTCTTCTGGAGAACATGGTGGACTTAGCTTCCATCTCATACTTATGTTAGTTAGGGCTCTGCGGTAAATCTGCCCCATGATTTACATTGATTCAGAGATAGTAGGAACTGCCGATGCTGGAGAATCTGAGATAACAATGTGTAGAGCCGGATGAACACAGCAGGCCAAGCAGCATCAGAGGAGGAGGAAAGGTGACATTTTGGGCCTAGATCCTTCTTCAAGGCCTGAAACCTCACCCTTCCTGCTCCTCTCCTGCTGCTTGGTCTGCTGTGTTCATCCAGCTTTACACTTTGCTATCCCACGTTTTATATTGATGCCATTACAAAGTCCAAAGCTAACGTCTTTCTTTGAATTGTTGCCTGGACAGAGGCACACAAAATAAAGTACCTTACTCAATGCTTGAGCAATCCAGGCTCACAGTTTATCTAACCTACCAAAAGTCAGAAGCCATAGCTACAACACAGTCATGAAGGATTCCTTGAGTCTTCATTTGCATTGTTTCATGTGCTGTAGGGCTCGTTGGCTGAGTGAAGCGAAGAAGGCACAGACTCTATTCAATTTCATGAGTAGCTTCACAGCTTATGATTCCTATAGTATCAAGCATTGGCAATTTTGCAGGAATCCAGTGAGTACTCAGTACATGTGCTGTGAGACAATTTAGTGTGCTGTTCAAAATTGCCAAGCTGATGGTAGCCCACTTGAAGGGAATTACATTTTAACGAATGCCATTTCAGAAACTGTTGTTGCATGCGGCCATCTCTCTCTATCACTATAATTGGCGTTTCAATCTCATTTTGGAAATTCCCCCGGAATAAGATGCATCCATTTCAAACATAATCCCTTTGCCAACAGTTGCATGCCACGTTCAGGCGAACCACATTCAATCCCACCCTCCGATAACTGTGTGGAGTTTGCACATTCTCCCTATGACTGTGTCGGCTTCCTCCCAAAGTCCAAAGATATGCAGGTTAGGGGAATTAGTCATGGGAAATGCAGGTTACAGGGTTACAATAGGGGAATGGGGTCTGGGTGGGATTCACTTTTTGGAGGGTCAGTGTGGACGCACTGGGTCCAATGACCTATATCCATCCTGTAGGGATTCTATACCTCTGTAATTATATAAAACGTATCTAGCATGTTTGCAGCCCATTTTACATCTCTCCAGATCTATCAAGTTGCATGAGCTAGCTTTACATTCCATTGAGCAAAGAAGGTTAAGGGGTGATCTAACTAAATATTTCAGATAACTGAAGGTTTTAATAGGATAGGTGGAGCAGTTCCTATTATCTCAGGTAGAGAGAAATTATTTCTTCTAATTGGGTTAGTCCGGAACATGTGCTGTTCTTTGGAAATTTAGTACAGACTTAATGAGTCTTTACATACTTTCAGGAATCTACAATTCTACTCCGAGATGTTCTTTCAAATTCGACCTAAATCTCCCCTGATTACAAATTACTTCAGTTCTTCACCTAGACATTGAAAATTATCATGAGATGTAAATAAAATACATAATCTTCCTACAGTCTATTCCAGCCTCTTGCTACTTTCTTCTGGATGATGCCCCCAGCCTTGGCATTTTGAAGCACCATGGTCCGTTACCTTCACATATTCCACATTTTAGGCCGTAGTCTATTTTCTTCTCGCTGCCTCACTACAGCTCAGTCCGAGGGTCTAGCAACTGCTGAATTCGTTGGCAAAAAGACATCAAAGAAATGCCCTGAGGCCTTGTGGTCTATGTGCCATGTGAAGGAAAACCTGATCATTGCCCAAAACAAGACGCAGCTTCACTCAGCCCTTCAAGTCTTCTCCCCTTCTGGATCATGGTTGTTCAGTACCATTTACATGCCTTCGAGACATCTGTCAATTTCCATTTTAAAATTTTCAGTTAATTCCCAATCTCAACAACACTTTGGAGCAACGGAATTTGAGATTTCCACAACTTTGTGAGTAAGTATTTCCTGAGCTCAACACTGGACCTTCTGAGTAATTTGTACATGCGTCCAGAGATGATCTGAAGGGGTAGATCTATCTCCTTTAAATTGACGTACAATCCTATACACTGTACACAGATGAAACACTGACTGAAGAATTCAAGCCTGTGCCATGTTATATAATCACAGAGCTGTACAGCACGGGAAAAAACATTTGGTCCAACTTATCCAAGCTGACTACCTATCCTCTTATTAATCTAGTCCTATTTGCCACCATTTGGCCCATTTCCATCTAAACCCTTACCCATCCAAATGCCTTTTAAAGGTTGTAATTTTACCAGCCTCCACCACCACCTCTGACAGCTCATTCCATACACGCACCACCCTGTGCATGAAACAGTTGCCCCTGAGATCCCTTTAAATCTTCTCCTCCTTCTCACCTTAAAACCTATGCCCTCTAGTTTTTTGGACTCCCCAACCCTGTGGAAAAGATTTTGTCTACTTACCCTATCAATGCCCCTCATGATTTTATAAACCTCTATAAGGACGTTAAAGTAACAAAGTGCAGTTCCTAATCTCAGGCTATTAGCCAGAATGTAAGAGCATCCTAACCAACTCAAACAAATTGCTATTACTGGATAAGTTACTATTTTAATCAAGGGTAAAATCTCCAACTGGAATGCAGCAATGTCTTAATATGCCATCCTGTATTAGCACAGTTAACCCTACAACCTGCCATTTGCTGCACTATTCGTTTAATTAAAAAAAATTGCGGGGGCAGCTCATTTTGTCACATTTCAAATAAAATGGAACAAAGGGATTGGGTAGAGGTTGTGTGGTGTGGGGAGGGGAGAGAACTGTAAAGGTATTGAAATGAATCATAAGCAGAACTGATTATTCACAAGACAGGATTCCTTATACATTTTTATTGTGTACCCCACAAGGTTACTTTAATAACCGTTAAAGCAAAGATTATGATTAGAATTACTTGAGGATAGCCCAGATCATTATTATTCAGTTATGAAAAGTACTTTGGAAATATTACAACTTGAATTAGTTGGAGGACATCCACTTCAACGTGTTTCTTACATTGACTGATGCTGTGCAGTGTCTATACTGAGATTATGTAGTTAACATTCACCTAACAATCTGCACATCAATTTTCTATTCCAGCCGATGTGTAACATTTCGTTTTAGGAACCGGGGAAGACGACTAATCCCCCCATATGATGGCAGGAAATGACGATTGTTCACCCTTCCTCAAGAAGTGTACTGCTGCCATTTTGCATCTGATTGTCACAGAAGAGGCAGGAATGTGGACCAGGAATGTGCAAAAGTGGAATTAATCCACTTATTTGAGGATCTTGTATTCCTTCTAGCAGTGGTTCATGTGGGAGTATCAATCACTATGCGCTGAGCATGTCCCTATGCAAAATGGAGTTAACTGGCAGGAAGACCAAAACGCACAGACTTTTTAAAAATTAATTAACAGGGTGAGGGCATCACTGGCTGTGCAGCATTCATTGCCCATCCCTCATTGCCCAGAAGGCAATGAGTCAACTGCACTGCTGTGCAATACTTTGGCTAAGGAGTTAGGCAGAGCAGGACTTCACACTTCACACTTCAAAGAAACTGAACCACTCCTCCCCTTTCCTTGAGCACAGCCCCTGCTCGTGGTTTTTCCAAAGCAGGTGGAGGTCTTGCTCAGCTGGGCGTCAGTTAGCTTAGTTGACTGGATGGCTGGATTTATGATGCAGAGTGATGCCACCAGTGTGGGTGCAATTCCCACACCAGCAGGGGCTTACATTAAAGCCGCTTTCCCTTTCCTGTGGTGTGGTGACCCTCCCTCCGGTTAAACCACCACCAGCTTCCTTTCTGTATTAAGAGGGTGGTGCTGTGGTCTGGTGAGATGCTGGCAACTTGACCGTGACCACCTGCACAGGTGGATGCGACATGTTTCAGACGGCCCATTGAAAGAAGAGCAGGGTTTTTTCAGCAATATGAGGCTGCATTCCATCCTCGGTCAAACATTAGCAAACCAATTAACTAGTTGATCCATACATTTGTGTCAGATCGGGCGGCGTGGTGGCTCAGTGGTTAGCACTGCAGCCTCACAGCTCCAGGGACTCGGGTTCGATTCCAGCCTTGGGTAACAGTCTGTGTGGAGTTTGCACATTCTCCCTGTCTCTGCGTGGGTTTCCTCCGGGTGCTCCGGTTTCCTCCCACAGTCCAAAGATGTGCAGGTTAGGTGGATTGGCCAAGCTAAATTGCCTGTAGTGTGCAGGGGTGTGTGTGGGTTATAGGGGGATGGGTCTGGGTGGGATGCTGCAAGGGGCGGTGTGGACTTGTTGGGCCGAAGGGCCTGTTTCCGCACTGTAAGGAATCTAATTTAATTGCATGAGCAACTTAGCCATAAAATTGGCCAAATAGCAACCCTGGCTGAAAACATAATTTGTGACCCTCCAAGAACATTGTGTACATGCAGCTTGTCTTTAGAAACAGAGTTGGGTGGGGGTGGATTCACTCCAAGCCCTATTCTCTGTGGTTTAGCATTCGAACCACTTTTGTTTTATTTGAGAATTTTTTGTTCTTCTCAGTTTTGGGTGATATTGGTCAAGATGTGATATATTCTATAAAAGTTCTGATCATCAGTATCATGTTGAGTGCAATCCAACATTGTTACCCTCAAGAATTCAGGGTCCAAATTAAATATTCGTCTTTATTTCTAACCATCTATACCAAATACTAATGACCTAGTCAGTGATGGACTCCAGACAGTTAGCTCTGTCTTAAAGCAAGACAATACATTTTACAGGGAGGAAACTAGAACAGAATGCATTTTTAATCTTTCTGCTAAACATTAATAAGCTCTGGGACTACTGTTGGAAGCGTTGTTCCATAGCCATTGAATTTTGCCTTTTTTCTTCAACAGAAAAACAAACAAATCGGTAAGTAATTAATGTATAAGTTTAATGTGCACAATCACATTCCCAGTGAAAGTTATTTCTGGGCTTTGGTATCACACACATTTTGTGGAGGTTACTCCATACAGCTGCTAGTCCTCAGGGAACATTATAATCAGGAATATTAAATATAATTACTCTTATTTCAAGGTGGGATGGGCATTTAATCAATAACTGGCAAACCTCATCTCACACATGGCTGATGGATTAAAGAGTGCTGGAACTTGAAATCTCAATTTTATGAGAACATGAAGCAAGCATTGCAAATACATCGTGCAAGCTGTTTGATTCATTTACCTCAGTTCCTATACACTCCTGTTATGCATTCACTTTACCATAATTTTTACCAGTGACCCTCATTAGCTGCAAATCTGTTTTGTATGGGGGGAGTTAGGGGTGTCATAGCTCAAACAGGAAGTCTGAGAAAATGTGGCATTGTGCACTTTCACTAATACGTTTGTAGTCTGAGGTGGTGCCTGTTCATGGCAAATGTTTTAATATTCCTTTCCATCATATTTTAGGAATAGGAATCTCTCCAGTTCTTAGTGTTGTTGGCAGAGTTTTACAAGGATTTACACATTGATACACAACTTGTTTGGCCCCAAAAAGAACACATGTCCTTGGTCATTAAGGACTTTGAGGTTAGAGCTTCTAGCTCAGAGGCGTAGACATTACCTACTGCTCCAAAGGACCTCCTATAAAGTTGTTTAATTGTTTACAAATCAAGGATTTGCCTGCCCGACAATCTGGGTGAATATTCTTGGCAGCGCTGCTACAGAACAACGTGAGTCATATTTTCCATCAATCCATTCGGCTTCAAATGGTTTGATGGTCTATGGTCTCAAAATAGTTTCCAGATATGAGGCTGTTTGGTTTCCAACTTCAGCAGGAGTTTTTGGGTGGCATAAAAATTAAATAAACGTGGCATATGGTAAGTGTGTTTGATTCAGGCGAAGAGGGGTTTGAAAGTCAAAAGTTAGGAGATGTCAAAGCTAACAAAGTTTGAGACTGTATCTTTATGGCAATGTTTTAGTATTGCTGATATTTATGACACTCTTAAGTTGATTATCATCTTTTTTATATTTTTAGATATTTCAGGGCAACACAATAATATTACAGAACATTTCAATCCAGACTAAATCTGGATTTCAGATTCTAATTCAGAGATAATGGAGATGCTGGAGAATCCGAGATAACAAAGTGTGCAGCTGGATGAACACAGCAGGCCAAGCAATGCATGTAAGATGCTGCTTGGCCTGCTGTGTTCATCCAGCTCCACACTTTGTTATTTCATATTCTAATTCAAATTGGTTTAAAGGTTTCTTCTGAAGTAGGATAGCAATAAAGTAAAATTGACTCTTAGGCATAAATTTCAAAAAGTACATAATTGAAAAACAGTAAAGTCATGATAAACTTGTAAAGAGTCCTGGTTGCACCATAACTAACAGGCTGTGCACAGTTCTGATCTCCATAATACACAAAGGAAGTGATACACTGAGGAAGGTGCTGAAAGCATTGACAAGGATGACACTAATTATGAGGATATACCAATCAAGAAAGATTGGAAAGGCTCAGATTTATTTCTCTACAGAGAAAAAGAAAGCCAAATACCAACAGAGTAGAGATAGTAAGAACTGCCAATGCTGGAGTCAGGGATAAGTGTGGAGCTGGAGGAACGCAGCAGGCCAGGCATCATCAGAGGAGCAGAAAAGTTGATGTTTCTGGTCAGGACTTTCCTGCTTCGTTGATGCTGCTTGGCTTGCCATGTTTTTCTAGCTCCACACTGTCTTGTCTACCAACATAATAGAGGTTTTTAAAATTCTGCTTTTGAATGAGTCCAAAACTAGGAGTCTAATGTTCAACACCAAAAGAATGATGTTTTCAAGAAAGAGATAGATATAATCTTAGGGCTAAACAGATGTAAGGATATGGGGAGAAGGTGGGAACAGGGTACTGAGTTGGATAATTAGCCATGATCAAATTGAGCTATAAGTAGGTTCAAAGAGCTGAATGGCCTACTCCTGTTCCTGTTCTCTGTTTCTATGAGATGGCTACGGAGAAATCCAAAAGTAAAGTCATGGGAAACTTGTTCAAAGAGTGGTTAGAATATGGAAAGAGCACTTGGAGTAATTGAAACAAATCATATATTTACTTGCGAAGGCTATCTAAATACACCTGGGAGAAAACAATATGTTGTTTGTATTAGATGAGGTAGAATGAGGGGAAGATCATGTGGAGCATAAATGCCAGAATAGGGCAGTTGGGCTGAACGCCTTGTGCCTTTGCTTCAAATTCAATGCAATTCAATAAATTCTACTGCCAAAGGAATAGAAAATCTGTGCTCAGGGAGGTTACACTATATTGTTGGATTTTTTTCCCCCTGCCCCCACCTTCCATTAACTAGCAGGGTTCAGTGGGAGAAAAAGCTATCTAGGCATGTTGAGCACTACATGATACTAAAGAGCTAATAATAGTTAACAAGTATCTGCTGATATGAAGAGGTAGACTATGGCCTTTATGATGGTAATATACTAGTGGAGGTCAAGGCACCACAGGCACACAATGTATTAGAGTTCCAAATCACTGCAGCACAGAGTGTTTCTGGTATGAGCCTTTAACTATGAGTTCACATAAGGTGGGAGCACAATCTCTACCATGTTGCTGTGCAAAAGCATTGAGCTTAGAATGCACAGAGCCAGGGGAAAAGTTGCAACTGACAGAAAGAAGAAAGGGATTGTGGCTTCCTTTTATTTTAAAAAAAAAAACAACTCTCTTTACCCTCTGGCAGCCAGCTAAAAGTATTCCTCTCATCTTCATAGCTGAGGAACCTTTTACAGCAAATGGAGGCAGTGAAAGTTAAATATCAGTTAAATGAGAAATCACAAAGATTAGAATAGTGCAATATTCATTAATAGTACTCAATGTCACATTCAAGAATCAGGATTCAAGATCAAACCATGACAAAGTATTCAAACAAAACCCAAATAGCAAATTTTTGAAAATAAAGTGAAGCATTGAACTTTTATTCTTCATCACATGAACTGCCAGAAATATTCCACAGTGATCAAGCTTGATATAAAGAATTGTACAATATAAACAGTCTCAAACTCTTAATTTTCTTTGCTTTAAAGAGTACCACTTGTCTCACCTTGATTAGCACAGATTGAATTAGGTTGAACAAGGCACACAAATGCGAAGATTTTCTTTATGAATAGAGGTTATTCCAGTGAAGGTTGAAGGGAATGCAAATTAATGCTTCAGAAATATAGCTGGAGCATTAATTTCAGAGGTTTTCTTTACCAACTCAGGTATGCAATTAACAGGGATGAATGCTATAAGAATTGTGCTTGACTTTAACGAGTTCCAATTTTCCTCTCATCTGGTTTCCTCAATCGCACGAGATGGCTAGTCTTGCAAATTAGGCTACTTTGCAGTCTTTAAAGTTATTATAAAGTATAATAAGAAAAACCTTCTAAAATCAGAGAAACCTTTTTTGCTGCCACTTATTCCTCTGGCTTTGAAGAAAGGCAAAATGAAGGTGTATTATCAGGAACATATTCTTTCTGAAGAGCGAGAAGGTTGTGCTGTGCTAGTTAAATGACACTTATATACTGATTTTCTTACAGGACTAGCTCTTAGACAGCATAATGAGTTTTTCCCGATAGTGCAGGAATGTTGAGCTGTGAAACACAAGACTTCCAGTATGACTAAGAGCCCACTAATCCGTAATGGTCCTTATGATATCCTTATTTAGATTGTAATAAAGGAAGTTACACAGAACGGATCATATATTAGATGGAGCAAAAAGACATCAGCATCTCTTTGGCACCCCATGAAAGCATGGCAAAAAATGTGAATGGAACTCAACACTGAAGACTCAGGTATGATTCCATTGGTAACATTCTCACCTCTGGTTCAAGAAGATTTATAGATTTGAGTCCCACTCTGGAGACCTGAGCAGAAAATCTACTTGGATGCTCCTAGTGCCAAGGGAATATGGCATTCTGTGAAGAACTGTCATTCAGATGGGATTAAACTGAAACCCTGTCTGTCCCTAAAGGTTGCTGCAAGCAATGCCCAGCCACAATTTTAAGAATGTTTTACATGGTGCACTGGTCAATATCTTTTGACATCAATTACACCGACACCTTTTAGTGTCGGGGGGAGCTTGCTGTGTGCAAATTGACTGTCACATTTCCTACATTGCAGAGTGGCTGCACTTTAAATGTGCATATTGACTGACTTTGAGACATCTTGAACTTATGAAAGGCACAAAGGAGATGCAAATTATTCTCTTTGGAGAAAGCTGCTCCCAACTAACTGGCAGAGTATTTCAAAGGGGGACATAGAATAAAATTCCACAGCCTGGTTGTGAAGCCAGGGTCTTTTTCCAATTTGGACCAGAAGTCACTTCTAAAGGTGGTTTGCATTGTGTCCAATTGCATTCCAAATGGCCTGAGAGAGGCTGGTCTACCACTGGATCCCATTGGCATGCATACCTCCACATCAATTAAAGTCCCATTGCTTATTTTTTTTTGGAGAATTATGTCAAATGTTACTGCACTGCCCAAGCTAATGAAATTTGGGAGAATAAAATGCAGGGGTCAACGTAAGTTGGTTAGTTTGCCATAAAAGGTGGTATTTGCTTTCCTTCTCACAGAAGCCCGAGTTTTACATGTTGCTGCTTTCCATGCAGAGGCTTGTTTAAATGGAGACTCCTGCTGTGTTCAGACCTGACAGCCAAATCTTTAACATGGAATAATCACTGAGACAGAAGGAGCTCCACACCTGAACCAAAATGAAGCCTGATCCCCAGTTCTGGAAGTTCACACCCAGCACCCAGCATTTTTGCCTAAAGTGTGGGAGCTGGGGGGTTTGGGGTATTTTGGGATATCTATTTTGCACACACGTTATTCATGAATTAATCTGCACCTTGTACAATTGCCTTCAAATTCCAAATCCAATTTTCAATACTGGGCTTTCCAAAACACAACCCTTAGACATTGGAGGAAAATGGTACCTCTTTTGGAAGGTAAGATACTATTTAAGAGTTCAAGTGCCTTTATGGAGAGGTCAGGTCCCATTAGAAATTGTTAACAGAGGACATAGTTTTATGTAAAAAGTGGATAAGATCCATGAAACTGTCAAAGCATCAAGTCATTTAAATCATCAGGTCCTTTAAATGTCTGATTTAATGAAACCACAGAGCCTGCATTTGAAAGACAAACAGTGCATACTGTTTTACAATGGGCAAAAAAATTAGTGTGCTTGTCTACTTTTGAAAACTAACATTATCGCAGTGAGTGCCCTGTAATTTTTAGTTCGATTGATATCTCCAGGGGATAGGGATAGGCTACCTTTTGATGTGGGGCTTTGTGTCCAAATATAAAGATTTAAGTACTTGAAGAAAATATTTGTTTTTAAAAAGGGTTTAAAGACCTGAAGCGATAAATGTTATTATTTAGTGTTTTTCTAAATATTGTGAGTTTGTGTAAGGGTGTTTGGTTGCAAGACAAGTTTTGGACTGAGTTAGCCCTAAAATGGCATAGGGGCTATGAAAGCTATGGGAATAAGTAGGAACATGAAGGGTATGAGAGGCAAAAAGGGTGAGTAGAGGAGCAAACATTGTCATGGGGGGTATGATAGGCCATGTGGATGGATGAAGGTTGATAGATGGTGTGAGTTAGCATTGATGGAGCATGGGATGTGCATGTGGAGGGGGTAGGTGGAAGTTTGAGAAGGGTTTTTATTTCCTTCCGTTGTTTCTGTTTTGATTTTGAAAATGTCTAAGGCAACTGAGGTGGTCTTTGTATCCAACCCACTTCAGTACACGTGGCTGACTCTAAACCTTTTTCAGAGGTGATCCACAGGTTCACGGCACTTTCTCCTAAATCAAGTTTTGCAGGGGTTGAAAATTCCAACACAGCAAGTATCCAGTCCTCAGTGTCAAATCATTCTGTCTCCATGCTCTGGGTAATGGGACTCTTAAAATTTGAACCTTACGTTTCACAACCAAGTGGGAGCCATGTGACCCATCAACCTGCACTGTCTATTTGAAAGATTTGTCAAATTTATTTCTACGCTATCTTCCCCAATGTCCCAATTGGCAAAGGAACCATTACAGCTGATCAGATTGGATAGGAGTTGTGGCAAGTGAAAGTGCTGTGATGATAACCTCAAGCTTAAGTTACAAGGGTTTTGCCGTCCTTACTCAAGTAGAAGGATTTCAGAGCATCTTGCTTGCAAAGTTGCATTTACACATCTGTATAATCCTGGATCGGAAACTCAAGCTCAAATCCTGAGAACCTGTGTAGGAATTCATTGATCGCCAGTGGTACTGCCCAGTAGGATGTCTTACTGCTGCCTTGGGAGGTCTCCTCCTTTAAGCAGTGTTGCAGGTATATTGGCCTCCAGTGGGATTCATTAGTTGCTTGAAGTGTTTTAATGGCACACTAAGCCTGAGGTCTTAAAGTTCAGAAGCAGCAATTTTTGTTTCACTTTTGGAACACCAAGTTGAGTGACGCAGTTCCCTAGGTTGCTTTTACTCAGCTGAAAGCATAGATTTTTTCCTAATTCTGATATCTCAGGTTTTGTTGAATTGGTTAAGAAGCATTGTGACACGTCATTTAGAGAAAGCTCTATAATTCCACACTGATGGCAGATGGGTTTGACTAATTAGTTCAAGACAATACTGAACCTGCCACAGGGAAGGATCTTTTTCTATCGCTGTAGACTCTTTCCGAAGATCTGTGTGCCCGTTGCAATCACACTGCAGTATTTGGTTCTGCTCGCTAGTGCTCCTACATATCAACCAAACATCTATGTCCTACATAGACAAGTGACAATTCACACTTGGTCTGCTATCCAGAGTGCTAGAGAAAATCAGTCTAATCCAAACTTCCTGTGACACAAAAAAAAAGGCATCATTCCCATTGGGGAAACCAAGCGGAGGCTTGGGGACCGCTTTGCAGAACACCTCCGCTCAGTTCGCAACAAACAACTGGACCTCCCAGTCGCAAACCATTTCCACTCCCCCTCCCATTCTCTAGATGACATGTCCATCATGGGCCTCCTGCAGTGCCACAATGATGCCACCCGAAGGTTGCAGGAACAGCAACTCATATTCCGCCTGGGAACCCTGCAGCCCAATGGTATCAATGTGGACTTCACCAGCTTCAAAATCTCCCCTTCCCCCACCGCATCCCTAAACCAGCCCAGTTCGTCCCCTCCCCCTACTGCACCACACAACCAGCCCAGCTCTTCCCCCCCCCCCCCCACCCACTGCATCCCAAAACCAGTCCAGCCTGTCCCCACCTCCCTAACCTGTTCTTCCTCTCACCCATCCCTTCCTCCCACCCCAAGCCGCACCCCCATCTACCTACTAACCTCATCCCACCTCTTTGACCTGTCCGTCTTCCCTGGACTGACCTATCCCCTCCCTACCTCCCCACCTATACGCTCCTCTCCACCTATCTTCTTTTCTCTCCATCTTCAGTCCGCCTCCCCCTCTTTCCCTATTTATTCCAGTTCCCTCTCCCCATCCCCCTCTCTGATGAAGGGTTGAGTCCCGAAACGTCAGCTTTTGTGCTCCTGAGATGCTGCTTGTCCTGCTGTGTTCATCCAGCTCCACACTTTGTCATCATTCCCATTGCTCTTTTCCTCCTTGTTTTCCCCTCTCTGTCTCTTTATGTCCAAACTCCTCATTAAGTTCTGTCTGTGTCTCCTTCTCACTGTTCTTGTTCTATCTCTCTAGGCTTAACTCAACTGAACACAAAGTCAGCTGAGTATATTTTAAAAACTACATTACTTACTGCTATGGGATAGCAGATGTTGGAAGTCGGTGTCAATACAGCGTGGAGCTGGAGGAACACAGCAGGTCAGGCAGCATCAGAGGAGCAGGAAAGTCAGTGTTTCCATTCCCAACCCTTTATCAGGACCCTGACCCAAAACGTCAACTTTTCTGATCCTTACTGCTGCACTGTATTTACTTTTTTTTAATCAAAATGCCTGCAAGCCACAATCAAATAAAAAGATTGACCCAGCAAGCTGATGGGGAAATTTCTTTGTGACGAAATAAAAACCATAAAATTTGAATTAAAAACCAAAAGAACTGCAGATGCTGGAAATCAGAAACAAAAATGGAAATTGCTGGAAAAGCTCAGCAGGTCCGACAGTAACTGTGAAGGGAATTCAGAGTTAATGTTTTGGGTCCAGTGACCCTCCTTTTGAACTACAAAAATCAGAAATATCCTTTCAGCTCAATACGACTCTTCTTCAGAATCCTTTGGACTCAAACCATTAACTCTGTTTTTCACCCTACAGCCAGAGCCTCCTCGTTTCTCCAGTACCATCTGATTTTGTTTCAAAACTTCAGCATCTGTAATATTTTGTTCTTAACCATAAAATATGAAATTTGCTGTCAGCCTTCATTTCAGGGTGACATGGTGACACACTGGTTAGTACTGTTGCCTCACAGCACTGGGATCCATGCGTTTGGTGTTCTCCCTGACTCTGGGTGGATCTCCTCTGGGTGCTCTGGTTACCTCCCACAGTCCAAAGATGTGCCAGTTAGGTGAACTGGCCATGCTAAATTGCCCACAGTGCCCAGGGATGTGCAGGTTGGTTGGTTTAGCCATGGTAACTGCGGGATTACAGGGATAGTGTGGGGGTCTGCATCTGGATGGGATGCTCTTCAGAGGTTTGGTGCAGACTCAATGGGCCAAACGCCCTCTTTCCACACTGTAGGGATTCTATGATGCTTTGACATTTCTACGACAGGAATCAGTCTTTATAAGACAGTCTCTCAATTCTGCAGAGGATTTTTCACAATCCGGTCACCAAATGACCGAAGGCTTTGTCAAAAGGTAAGCCTTTAAGATGTGTCTTCAAGGGAGAAAACAGGATGAATGGGTGTGGGGAAGAAATTCAACAGGTTAATCCCTTATGCATCTCAAGAGTTAGTCACCAGTGGTGAAGTGATGCAAAATCTCAGGTACACAAGAGGCCAGAATGGAGGAGCACAGATATCTTGGAGGGTTGTGGGGTTGGATGATGACAGATAAAGACACGGAGGGTTTTGAAAACATAATGTTTTGAGAATATTAAAATGAATATTTGAAGACTCTTCATGTCAATAAGTGAAAGGGGAGCAAGATTTGGAGCAAGTTAAATTATATAAAAGTCACATCAGAAGTGAACCCAGGCAGAAAGAACTTCTTTGTTCAGCTTGCTGGACAGAAATAACCATGTCTTTCTCAAAGAGCAGAACATTCATAATGGGCAAGGGGGCATTCTAATCAGATGTGGTCAGGGAAAATGGTAAAGGACCGGAATTGGACACGTTTTAGATCCCAGCCAATTTTACATTGAATTGAATCGAATTTCCCTCTGATAAAACATCATTAAAAAAAACGAGAACAAGGGGCACAACCTCAGAATAAGGCGGAGCAGATTTAGGACTGAGTTGAGGAGGAACTTCTTCACCCAAAGGGTTGTGAATCTGTGGAATTCCCTGCCCAGTGAAGCAGTTGACGGTACCTCATTGAATGTTTTTAAGGCAATGGCAAATAGTATTTTGAATAGTAAAGGAATGAAAGGTTATGGTGAGCAGGCAGGTAAGTGAAACTGAGTCCATGAAAGCTTAGCCATAATCTTATGACTCGCGGAGCAGGCTTGAGGGGGGCCATATGGCCGCCTGCTCCATTTGTTTTTTAGCCAGAAAGGTAGAGGAAGGGTGAAATAACTCATTCTGAATTGAATTTTAAAGATACAGTTAACTAATGACAAAAAGAATAACCTTTCAGTTTGCTGTTGAACTGTGAACTGGACAGTCATTAGTCCCCTTGATCTCTTCCAATCTGTTACTTTCTGGTTAATTCTGCCCACAGTGGCACTCAATGTTCAGAGATTTAATTAGAGGGGCAGTTTGCTCAACTCAAGGGCCAAGGAAAGGTCTGCAATGACAGCTTCTCGCTGAGTCCTCCATCCATCTGTCAGAGGATGTAGGGGCTAGTGTGAGGGAGCTCACCTTCCGACAGAGAAAATAGGCTGCAATTATCACCAACCCCTAACATTGTCAAATTACTCTTACAGACCCCAGCCTTTACTCCATTATCAATTAACAGGAAAGATGTTTGCTAGACTGCTATTAAATTGCCATGTGTTCCATTACAGAAATTGCCTTGCATGAGGTGCTCGTAGTGAACTTTATTGCGATTACTCAGAAATTCTCCAGCTCACTTCCATCCTCCACATAAGACTAAAAAAGGATCTGTTTCTTTAGACAGGTTGTCATTTCTTTTATCAATACATTACGGACAGTTCCAACATACAGATCACACTTCATATAGATGCACCAGTCTGTCTGTCAGACAACCCCTCTCATACTCTGATGTACTAAATGCTAAGAAATTGCTATTAAACTTCGTCATCGTTCGCATTGATTTTTTTTTGGAATGTTTCAGACCATAAGATATGGAAGCAGGATTAGGCCTATTAGGCTATTTAGTCCATTTGAGTCTGTTTCTTTCTCAGCCCCATTCTCCTGCCTTCTCCCCATAACCCTTGATCCCCTTATCAATCAGGAACCATCTATCTCAGTCTTAAATACACTTTAGAGATTCATTTCCAGAGGGCTCGAATACAAGAGCAGGGATGCACTATTGAACCTGTAAAAAATCCTGGTCAGACTGCATTTGGAATATTGTGATTAGTTTTCTGTCCCAAATCTAAGGAAGGGTGTGCTGACATTGGAGACAGTCCAGAGGAGGTTTGCAAGAATTATCCTAGAGGTGAAGGGCTTGACATAAGAAGAGCAGTTGAGGGCTCTGGATCTGTACTTAATGGAGTTTAGAAATTGAAACTTTCAGAATACAGAGAGGCTTAAATAGAGTGGGTGCAGAGCAGACCTTTCTGCAAGTAGGACACACTATGACCCAAGGGCACAGCCTCAGAGTGAAGGGACAACTCTTTAGAACTGAGTTGAGAAGAAATTTCTTATGCTGAAGTGCAGTAAATCTATGGAAACTACTGCTGCTGAAGGCTGTGGAAGACAAGTCGCTAAGTGAAGGAAAGTACAGAGTTAATGTTTTGGGTCCATTGAACTTGCCTCAGAACAGTTCTGAGTGAGGCTCTGTGATAACCACAACATCATACCCACCAATTTCAATCTGCGCCACAAACTCATTCACTTTGTCACATCTACTGCATGCATTTCATCACAACACCCTCAGTCCTGCATTGCCTGACTACATTCTCATAATCCTGTCCTCATCAGCTGTGCCCGAAGTTAGATTCCTGATCTTTTCCTCTGTCCTATCACTTGTTGTGGAAACTTTAATCTTTTCTGAGACCTCTCCCTTTCAACTTTAGCCACAATTTTCTATGCAACTGATCCCAACCCCTTGTCACTACTTTGTTTACAGTGCTACTCACAACCCTCATTATGCAATTCTCCAGGACTCTGATACCAGCATAATTCCGATGGAGCCTGTTCCATCGGAACAACTCAGAATGAATTCTGAGGAAGGGTCACTGGGTCCGAAATGTTAACTCTGTTTTTTCCTTCACAGATGATGCCAGACCTGCTGAGCTTTTCCAGCAATTTTTTGTTTTGTTTCCTGATTGATAGCATCTCCAGTTATTTTGTTTTTTTATGACATATAGTTTCATGTTTTCGGAGTCTCTCCATTCTTTAAACAAGGGTGTTACATTAACCACTTTCCAGCATTCCTTGATTCCTGAAATATCATCACCAATGCCTCTACAATCTCCTGAGCTATCTCCTTCAGAATCTTCTGGGACATAGTCCATATAATCCAGAGATAACACAGTGTGGAGCTGGAGGAACACGGCAGGCCAGGCAGCATTACAGGAGCAGGAAAGGTGATGTTTTGTGTCGGGATCCTTCTTCAGAAATGCCTGGCCTGCTGTGATCCTCCAGCTCTACACCGTGCTATCTCTAACTCCAGCATCTGCAGTTCTTACTATCTCTGAGTCCATAAAATCCAGATGATATATCCACCTTCAGATCTTTCAGTTTCTCCAACACGTTCTCCTTGGTGATGGCCACTATGTTCACCTCTGATCCCTGACTTTCTTGCAGTTCTGGTGTGCTACAGGTGTCTTCTACTAAGAAATCTGTTGCAAAGTGCCTATTCAATTCCTTGACTATTTCTTTCTTCCCTATTACTACTTCTCCAGCCACATTTTCCAGTGGTCCAATATCCGCTCTTGCCTCTTTTACATTTTAGATATGTAAAAGAAATGCTTGTAATATCTTTTTATTACTAACAGGGTTATTTTCATATTCTATCTTCTCTCTCCTTATTGCTTTTATTTTAGTTATCCTCTGCTCATCTTTAAAGGTATCCCAATCATTTGGCTTCCCGCTAATCATCTTCACATTGTATGATTTTTCCTTGTGCTTTTATGCTTTCCCTGACTTCCCTTGTCAGCCATGACTGCCTCATTGTTCTCTTAGTATTTTTTTTCTTCCTTGGGATGAATTTCTGCTGTGTGTCTCCTGAATTAATCCCAGAAACTCCTGCTATTCCTGCTCCACTGTCTTCCCTGCTGGTCTCCAATTCCAAACAACTCTGCCCAGCTCCTGCCTCGTGTCTTTGCAGTTACCGTCACTCAATTGTAACACCATTGCATCTCACCAGCTGCTTCTTCTCAAACTGCAGGGTGCAATCTATCATGTTATGGCAACTATCACATATGAAGTTCCTTCACCATCAGCTCCCTAATCAAGTCTGCCTCATTTACACATCACCAAATCCAGAATTGCCTGTTCTCTAGTGAGCTTTACTACAAGCTGCTCCAAAAAAGACCAAGCCATGGGCATTCCATGAATTCCTTTTCTTGGATCCACTGCCAACTAGATCTTTTTTTCCACTCCACCTACTTAGTAAAGAACCCCATGGCTATTGTAATAGTGCCTTTCCTACATGCTTTTTCTAGCTCCTGATTTATTTTTGTCCCTACATCCAAACAACTCCCTGTACACAACTCCATCTTCTTTCATTTATAACTCCTCAGCTTCACCTACACAGATTTCACACCTTCTGACTCCATATCATTTCTTGCTATCAATTTCATTTCATTTCTTACAAACTAGGCAACTCTGTCCCCCTTTGCCCCTGTCCTTTTGATAGGATGTGTATCCATGGATACTTAGTTCCCAGTCTCTTATCCCTTTGCAGCCAAGATCTGTGATACCCATAGCGTGCATTTAAGTACAACATCCTTAGCCCTACATTGACTGACCACATTCTCATAATTGCGCCCCCATCGGCTGTGCCTAAAGTTAGATTCCTGACTGTTTCCTCTGTACTATTACATGTTCTGGAAACTTTAATCTCTTCTGAACCCTCTCCCCTTTAACTTTAGCCACAATATTCCATGGAACTGATCCCAGCCCCTGCCACTACTTGGCTTAAAGTTTTACCCGCATCCCTAGTTATGCAATTCTCTAGAACACTGCTACCAGCATAATTCAGATGAAGCCTGTTCCATTGGAACAGTTCCCTCCTGGGGGCCAATATGCCATGAATTTGAACCTGTTTCTCCTGCATCAACCTATCTTGTTCTATTTTTAGTTTTTTCTATTTAGCTGACCCATTTAATATAGTTTTGTATTCGTCAAGAAGTGTGATAGAATTAAAATCAAATAGTAAACAATATACAATGCTTAATAATTTCATAAGACTTATCACAATGCAATGGAGTAAATTCTTGGAAGTACATACAATAATATTTTCATTCTCCCCTTTTTCAGTGACCTTGTGGTTTGATGTGAGCTCAGTAATTCCACTCTCAATTCCGTGAATGGACTGAACTCCCCAGAACAGCAATATAAACATAGGCAGAAAATCTGTTTCGGTGATGTTGCTTGAGGGATAAATATTGCGAGGACTGGAAATAACTCCCTTGCCCCACTTCAAGAGAGTATCGTTCGATCTTTGACATGCACTTGACAGGTCAAAGTTGGGCTTCAGATTAACTTAAAAGGCAATACTCCTGATAGTGCAGCACTGCAATGTCAGCCTTGATTTCTGTGCTCAAGGACTGGAAGAGAACTTGAGCCCATGACTCTGAGGGGAGGGTGACTACAAGCTGAACTGGAACTTACTTACAGGAAGAATCAGCAGATGAATGGTTGGATTCTAATCTGCATGAGTTGGCTTCTGTTAGCCAAAATGGAGTAGTAGAGATGAAAGTTAACAAGTAGCTTGTGGTCATTTCACCAGAGTGACCTCCCTATCTTATCCAAAGGGTCATACATGTGAGGTTGAAAAGGCAAGGGTTTGAAAACTGATGAGATAAATCGAGATTTACAAGTATTCATTTTCTATCTTTCTTTTCTACTGACTTGTATTTGTTTCTTTTCTTTTCCTCTAAAATTAGCCCATCTCTTAGACGTCCTTTTCTGGTATACAATGACACATATTCAAAGATGTTTTCCACAGGTTCCCACTGAATAATACAAAGCTACATTATTCATGCCCCTCTACTTCAACATAATATCTGCGAGGTTCCTAAAGGCAGCGTTATGGAGAAACACCATTGTATTTTCCTACTGACTTCTGTTGCGAAACATACCAGATTGGTATCTGGCCAATTGTCTGAACAAAGAGTTTCACGCAAGATGCCCAAAGCCACAAAGCTAAAGCTCAAAGATATTTTGAAAGGTTATGCAGTTCTTGACAACAACACCATGTGCACTCAGGGCTCCAGACATTGATTCGGTTTGTGATAATTGATGAATATATTTTGCTGTAGAAAGAAAGCATTTCTTCGAACAATGCTGCTGATGGCATTATAACAGTGGTGGCCCATTCAATTTTTAAATAAGAACAACTGAAAGGTCGCCTTATCTTCCCACCACATTTCTGGTGACAATGGAATGTCTTCAGTCATACACTGAAAGTAGATTCTATCTGAAATCAAATATTGTATGGGCACCTAGCAATCCCCCAGGGTCTGACTACAGGGCAATTTTTTGTCACCTGGAAATCAGGAAGTTTTTTTTGCACACTATCTGTAATCTTCAAGACCCTAGCCCCTCCCCTCCCCTCTAAACAACTCTCCCATATGTATCAAGGTCTTTTGCATCTAAAAGAACAGGGGTAGCTAGATGCCATTAGCCTGATTCAAGCTCAAGTATAGTCAGCTGTTCATCTGCATTGAAGGAGGGGGGAGGAGGGTGAAAAAAAAGCCTTGGCTAAGGTCACATTAAAATGTATCAGAGCTTTATCCTCCCAGCTGCATTATCTACAGCAGCAGAGAGCAATGTCACCGGCTACAGTTTTTGAGGCTGGAACAAAACTGATAGCTGGGCTTTCTTTGTCTGAAGGTTTGTCTGATTGCTTTCACTTCAGGCCCTCGGGCAAAAATGGGTAACATTTCAGAGGCAGTTCTGAGGCAAGAGAACGTAGGGGAGCAATAAATAAATGAGCAATTTAAAAAAAGACAAGTGGAACTGCTAGCCGAGTGGCTCGGTCTCCGACCTGTTATCAACATGGCTTGAGTTCCACTTCAAAGAGTACTCTCAGGTCTTTGCCAGTGTAGTAATGGTCATGGGAAGTGAGTTTTAGAGGGCAGGCAGAGATACTACCGAGGGACTTGCAAACACTATTGGAAAGCTGACTCATTTTTCTTCATGAGTTTGAGCTGATTCAAATTTGTTTGGCAGTTGTTATTTTACTCTTTATGCAGTGAATATGATTATCAGCTCTTTACTAAAAGAAATTATTCATTCTTGCATAGAATTCCACAGATTATACTGTGCAGGTTCAGACCATTCGACGTAATGAACCCATTGTAGAATCCCTACAGTGTGGAAACAGGCCCTTTGGCCCAGTAAGTCCACAATGAACCTCAGAGCACCCCAACCAGACTCATCCCCCTAAAACCTACCTAACATATGCATCCCTATGGGAAATTTCGCATGGCCAATTCACCTAAACTGCACATCTTTGGACTGCAGGAGGAAACACATGCACACACAGGGAGAAAGTGCAAACTCCACATAGACATGTCACCCGAGATTGGAATTGAACCTGGGTCATTGGCACTGTGCTAACCACTGTGCCACCATGATGCTACACGCAAGCACCCACTTCTCTGCCCTCACCTCATGCCTATAGTATGTTTATTCCTTTCTGCCCCATGTATGCACCTTGTAAACTCTTCAGATGTGTCTGGGCCAAGTTTCCCAACTATTCTCTGGTGTAATGTGTTCCATGTTCTTCCCACTTGCCGGATAAAGAAGTTGGCACAGCTTTCTTTCTACTGTCTGTACCGACAGGTTTGCCACATTCTGATACGATCGAATATCTGTTGATTAAAAATGCAAATATACTCAGTGTACATTTCTAATCCCTAGACAGCAGAATGGTGTCAGGCAAACTCATTTTCCTAAATTAACTTGCCACAGCTCAAGCAGCAGGTGATGAAGGGATTGGAGGAAGAAGTGCTTTTGGGAACAACTACTTTTCCCTGTGCTCTGATCACATGCCTGTTCCTACATTAGGAATATCTCCATTGATTTGTAGCGGGAAAGAGGTGCAGCAAAGGTGACCAGGCCACCCTGAAAAGGAAAGCCAGCTTCTGCTCAATATACAATTGCAAGCTTTCTTCTAGGAAAATGGAGAGAGAGTGTGCAATCTGCCAGACCGATTGGACAACTGAGGAGAGATAGTAGGAACTGCAGATACTGGAGAATCTGAGATAACAAGGTGTAGAGCTGGATGAACACAGCAGGCCAAGCACCATCAGAGGAGCAGGAAGGCTGACGTTTTGGGCCTAGACCCTTCTTCAGAAATTGAGTTTGTTGCAATACAACTGGTCCCTGTGCTGCACACTCTAAGAAAGGTACTCCAACAGGAAATGAGCAGCAGTAAAAGCATCACCAAGGAGATGGCACAGGATGATCCACTGAATACGGAACAGTCAGACTGGACAGGGGAGCAGAGATAATGGGAACTGCAGATGCTGGAGAATTCCAAGATAATAAAATGTGAGGCTGGATGAACACAGCAGGCCAAGCAGCATCTCAGGAGCACAAAAGCTGACGTTTCGGGCCTAGACCCTTCTTCAGAGAGGGGGATGGGGGGAGGGAACTGGAATAAATAGGGAGAGAGGGGGAGGCAGACCGAAGATGGAGAGTAAAGAAGATAGGTGGAGAGAGTGTAGGTGGGGAGGTAGGGAGGGGATAGGTCAGTCCAGGGAAGACGGACAGGTCAAGGAGGTGGGATGAGGTTAGTAGGTAGCTGGGGGTGCGGCTTGGGGTGGGAGGAAGGGATGGGTGAGAGGAAGAACCGGTTAGGGAGGCAGAGACAGGTTGGACTGGTTTTGGGATGCAGTGGGTGGGGGGGAAGAGCTGGGCTGATTGTGTGGTGCAGTGGGGGGAGGGGATGAACTGGGCTGGTTTAGGGATGCAGTAGGGGAAGGGGAGATTTTGAAACTGGTGAAGTCCACATTGATACCATATGGCTGCAGGGTTCCCAGGCGGAATATGAGTTGCTGTTCCTGCAACCTTCGGGTGGCATCATTGTGGCAGTGCAGGAGGCCCATGATGGACATGTCATCAAGAGAATGGGAGGGGGAGTGGAAATGGTTTGCGACTGGGAGGTGCAGTTGTTTGTTGCGAACTGAGCGGAGGTGTTCTGCAAAGCGGTCCCCAAGCCTCCGCTTGGTTTCCCCAATGTAGTGGAAGCCGCACCGGGTACAGTGGATGCAGTATACGACATTGGCAGATGTGCAGGTGAACCTCTGCTTAATGTGGAATGTCATCTTGGGGCCTGGGATGGGGGTGAGGGAGGAGGTGTGGGGACAAGTGTAGCATTTCCTGCGGTTGCAGGGGAAGGTGCCGGGTGTGGTGGGGTTGGAGGGCAGTGTGGAGCGAACAAGGGAGTCACGGAGAGAGTGGTCTCTCCGGAAAGTAGACAGGGGAGGGGATGGAAAAATGTCTTGGGTGGTGGGGTCGGATTGTAAATGGCGGAAGTGTCAGAGGATGATGCTTTGTATCCGGAGGTTGGTAGGGTGGTGTGTGAGAACGAGGGGGATCCTCTTGGGGCGGTTGTGGCGGGGGCGGGGTGTGAGGGATGTGTCGCGGGAAATGCGGGAGATGCGGTCAAAGGCGTTCTCGATCACCGTGGGGGGAAAGTTGCGGTCCTTAAAGAACTTGGACATCTGGGATGTGCGGGTGTGGAATGTCTTATCGTGGGAGCAGATGCGGCGGAGGCGGAGGAATTGGGAATAGGGGATGGAATTTTTGCAGGAGGGTGGGTGGGAGGAGGTGTATTCTAGGTAGCTGTGGGAGTCGGTGGGCTTGAAATGGACATCAGTTACAAGCTGGTTGCCTGAGATGGAGACTGAGAGGTCCAGGAAGGTGAGGGATGTGCTGGAGATGGCCCAGGTGAACTGAAGGTTGGGGTGGAAGGTGTTGGTGAAGTGGATGAACTGTTCGAGCTCCTCTGGGGAGCAAGAGGCGGCGCCGATACAGTCATCAATGTACCGGAGGAAGAGGTGGGGTTTGGGGCCTGTGTAGGTGCGGAAGAGGGACTGTTCCACGTAACCTACAAAGAGGCAGGCATAGCTGGGGCCCATGCGGGTGCCCATGGCCACCCCCTTAGTCTGTAGGAAGTGGGAGGAGTCAAAAGAGAAGTTGTTGAGTGTGAGGACGAGTTCAGCTAGGCGGATGAGAGTGTCGGTGGAGGGGGCCTGGTCGGGCCTGCGGGACAGGAAGAAGCGGAGGGCCTTGAGGCCATCTCCATGCGGAATGCAGGTGTACAGGGACTGGACGTCCTTGGTGAATATGAGGTGTTGGGGGCCAGGGAATTGGAAGTCCTGGAGGAGGTGGAGTCTAGGCCCGAAACGTCAGCTTTTGTGCTCCTGAGATGCTGCTTGGCCTGCTGTGTTCATCCAGCCTCACATTTTATTATCTTGGAATCTCCAGCATCTGCAGTTCCCATTATCTCTGATACCAACCTGTCTCTGCCTCCCTAACCGGTTCTTCCTCTCACCCATCCCTTCCTCCCACCCCAAGCCGCACCCCCAGCTACCTACTAACCTCATCCCACCTCCTTGACCTGTCCGTCTTCCCTGGACTGACCTATCCCCTCCCTACCTCCCCACCTACACTCTCTCCACCTATCTTCTTTATTCTCCATCTTCGGTCCGCCTCCCCCTCTCTCCCTATTTATTCCAGTTCCCTCTCCCCATCCCCCTCTCTGATGAAGGGTCTAGGCCCGAAACGTCAGCTTTTGTGCTCCTGAGATGCTGCTTGGCCTGCTGTGTTCATCCAGCCTCACATTTTATTATCTTGGACAGGGGAGCAGTATGGTTCTGGGAGACAGGGGAAGACCTGACAAAAGAGGTACATGAATTCGATTGGACATGGTCAGACTGTGTGTGGATACTTCCGCGCTCGCCCAGTACAATGCCAGCATTGAACACTGCACCTTCCAACATTCTAGACTGATCTTTACTGCTCATTCAATAAACACATCCCCGCCCTTTCCTTAGGCACTTTTCTATGCAAATGTAGCACGGTGGCTCAGTGGCTAGCACTACTGCCTCACAGAACCAGGGCACCCGGGTTCAATTCCAACCTCCATGGAGTTTGAACATTCTCCGTGTGCCTGTATGGATTTCCTCCCAGGTTAGGTGGATTGGTCAAGCGAAATTACCCTGTAATGTCTCAGCAGGTTAGCCATGGTAAATGTGGGGCATTGGGATTGGATAGACGGCTGGGTCAAGTCAGGATGCTCTTCAGGGGATTGGTGTTGACTCAATGGGCCAAATGGCCTCTTTACACAATGTAGGAATCCTATGAAATACAGGGATGCAATACCTGCCTTTTTAACTTCATTCTTCTCATAATCCAAGGTTCAGAAAGCTCCTTCCAGAGATTTAGCCTCAATACAGTTGACTTTATTTGGTGCTCACAATACATTCTCCTCAACACAGGTCACAGACCAAATTCAGATTAGGTTGATGCAAGCATGCCTCCAACTTTCCTGTTGCTTTTCATTTAAGCTCCCAATCTTGTCCTTGACCTGGTCAGTGACCCCAACACCAGTTTGACACAAGCAAAAGGAGCACCACCTTCTCTTTCAGTCATAATTTTCTATAGTTTATAGTTCATTCAATAATTTTCAACCACATTTCATTTTTCTCCCATTCTACCTTGTTTTTAATTGCTTTTGTTTCTCTCCTGCTGATTTGAGGATTCGGTTGGCACGTTGACTCTGATTAGCTAAGGAGTCACCTCGGAGAAAGCAGCACATTTTTTTTCTCCTGTCCTGTAAATTGTTGTGATCCTTTGATATTTGGTGTTCTTGTGTTTGTCCTAATAAATACAAGGTGGAAAATATGTCTCTCTTTTTAGCAATAATCACAAGTTGATTTATTTACATCTCAGGCAGAGACCAGTCACCCCATTGTGCACATCCCGGCTCTCTGTAAGAACAATTCAGTCAGTTTTGTTTTCCCACTCTATCCCTCTGGTTTATTTCCCTCAACTCCGATCCAATTTCCATTTGAAATTTGGTAAACCCCCTCCCACAGGAGAGAAGGGCAGAGGAAGGGTGCTGCATCCTGCTAAGTGACCCCCTAATTGACATCTTAAATTAGCAAACTAGCTGCCCACCACTGCCTGGGTGACACAGTGGTTCAGTGGTTAGAACTGCTGCCTCAGCGCCACGGGCCCAGGTTCGATTCCACCCTCAGGTGATCAGTTGTATGGAGTTTGCACATTCTCCCCATATCTGCATGGCTTTCCTTCAAGTATTTCAGTTTCCTCTCATGATCCAAAGATCATGAGGGATATGGATAGGGTGAATAGTCAAGGTTTTTTTTCCCTTGGGGTGTCTAAAAAGGGCATAGGTTTAAAGTGAAAGGGGAAATATTTAAAATGGAGATAACAAGGTACAGGCCAAGCAGCATTTTAGGAGCAGAAAAGCTGACGTTCGGGGCCTAGGGTCCAAGCCCGAAATGTCAGCTTTCCTGCTCCTAAGATGCTGCTTGGCCTGCTGTGTTCATCCAGCTCCACGCTTTGTTATCTTGGATTCTCCAGCATCTGTAGTTCCTGTTTCCTCACGCAGAGTGTGTGTGTATGGAATAAACTGGAAATAGTACCGGCTAGTACAATTACAACATTTAAAAGACATTTTGATGGGAATACGACTAGGAAGGGATTAGAGTGATAGGGGCTAAATGCTAGCAAATGGGCCAGATTGATTTGGTATATCTTGTCCACATGGACGAGCTGCACCAAAGAGTCTGTGTGCAGATTTGGTAGATTGGCCATGCTAAATTGCCAATAGTGTGCAGGGATGTTCGCCCTAAGTAGGTTAGCCATGGGAAATGCAGGGTTACAGGGATGACTGGGTCTGAGTGAGATGCTGTTTGGAGGGTCAGTGTGGACTCAGTGGGGTGAATGGCCTGCTTCTGCTCTTTGGGAATCTATGATTCACCCTGCTACAAATAGCTCATCGATTATGCCCAGCTGCCACCGGATGGAATTCATCAGGGAGTCGTTCCTTCGCAGCTCCCCCGTTATTTCGATGGAGTCCTTGCTTGCACTCCATCCTACGGCTGGGAAAATGCTGCTGGATGTTAACTCTGTTTCTCACAACACTGATGCTGCCAGAGCTGTGGAGCATCTCCAGCATTTTATTTTTCCTGGTGGCTATTTTGGATTCCCAGCAGTAATTTTGCCCTGCATTTGGAAAGGTAAAGTCAGCTAGGCATTGTGCTCTGAATTATTATTCGGGAACTCCTTCTGGCTATGTACATGTGTGGAACAGTGTCTGTGTGGGGTCTGCCAAGTCATAATACTTGAATGAATAAAGAAGCTGTGTCCTAATGGGAGGAGTGTCAATGGAAGTGACCACATGTATTATACATACATTATTTCACTGTTGAGGCATAGGTCAGTGCTTGCAAAGCTGCAGCTGAATTCCCTCAGGGAGTGAATATGTAAAGTGTGGCTGCAACAGCCTTGAATATACTCCAATGTGATCCTGGAGGTTATCTCAGCACTTTGCCCTGAGGCATTTGTGGGTTACACCTAATTGGAAAAGGGCTAGTTTGGCATCAATATTCTGGAATGTGCTGTCTGAAACAGTGGTGGAAGCATACACAAAAGGAACTTCCAAAAACTCGTTGGACATGTACTCAAAAGGAAAATATTTAGGGGCAGAGAGAAAAGATCCGGGAAATGGGCCTGCCATGACATGGGCACTCTGTGCAAAATGGCTTCCTTCTAATCATTCCATGATTTCTGGTGAGCATCATTGTGGGCATGTCACTGAGGCATGCAAGTGGCTCTTGGTTGCCTTCCCATTCTGGACACAATTCCAAAGATTTACTTAGTGTTAATCAAAACGGATGTCTTCAAAAATCCGGCAAATATTCCGCCATATAGAAATCATGCCAGCGTCTGACCAGGCCCTGTTATTTTCCAATGGTCAGACCGAGGATGCTGCCAGAGCTCGGCAAACTCTCCCACTTTGTTGGTCTGAGGAGCTGGCCCTCACAACAGGATTCTGTGGAAGAAGGGAGAGCTGTTTTCATTCTGAGTCACCCTTCACTCACTCTTAATCCTGGAACACCAGGATAAGAATAACATGGCATGCCATATATCAGCACCTTGCCTCTGCATCTCCCCTTTCTCCTGCTGCTCCATTGTCTCCTCTTTATCCTGTTGGGTGCCTATTACTCTCTAATTTTTTTGCCGGACTATAAAGGAATCCAAATGTCTGTGGTCTCTCAAACAGAGTGTTGCATATTGGAAGCATTCTATTTGTGGCGCTGCTTTTTCTGGATTGGAATCCAGGTCCATGGATGGTCAGTGCTCTCCAATGCCCTGATCAAGGGAAGGAGCATTAGCAAACAACTTCAGCACAAAACACCCCAGCCAAACCCAACCCTCCTGAGGGCTGAGCTCCCATGAAGAATTTTTCCCCTGCCATCCAATCGAGCTTTTGGAGGGAGGTTTGCCTAGCCAATTCTCCAGCTACTTTCCACAGAATGTCCATCTCAAGTCACATTCAACAACCGGGAGAAATTCAGCCCTCCATAATGTCACAGACTCCTCATTTCCCTCTGGGATTGGCTATGTAGTGATCAAGAGGAAAGTATTGAAATTTCCTCAAAATATCAAAATTCCGCCATGGCATTGCTAGCTAACACTCACTGAGACCGGGTTTTCTGTGCTTCTGCTATATGATGTCCTAGCCCTTTTTTGACAAAGGTCAGTACCACTGATGGCAGAGTATTTATGCAGTAAACCACAATGGAGTCCAGAAAAGGAAAAACTCCTTTCCCATTGACATCATTCATAACATTTCATGTAACACTCAGCTGTTGTGGCTGAAGGCCACTGGAGCATACAGCCATCATACTTGATCTGCCAATGTGGTGTGAACTGTTGCTCCCAGAATGGGATTTGAAACAGAGACCATAGGTTTGTTCTCTCATTGGATAGAGAGGGAGAGAGAGAGGGAGAGAGATTGATTGTTGGTGGTTTAACCGGGGGGTGGACAGCGTCACCATGCCTCAGGTGAGGGGACAGTTGACAAGGTGAGCCCTTCTTGGTAACCTCAGCCGATTGTAGGAATTGAATCCATTAGGTTGGCACCACCTTGCATCGGAAACCAGCCGACTAATTACCATGAAGATCCTGCATTCTCGACTTCACCACCTGCCTGGGGCATGGTGGCTCTCGGGTCAAACTCACCACAGTCATTTTTTTTTGCTCTCACTCGCTCTTTCTAATGACACAGAAGGCCTATGATCATCTGAAACTATAATGATTTTACTTACTTTTATTTGTACCTAATGAGGCAATACTTATGTTGGCTCCCATAACATAAGGCCTACACGTGGATAAAATAGTATGAAAAGATTAACTAGCAGCTCCTGATACATACGTATATTACAATCATTGGCATTTAAGCTTATGGGCTGATATCAAGCCATTTCTTTATAAACTATATATACTATGATCAGTGTGGCATCCTTCAGGTGTCCTCAGTTAAAATGGTGTCTGAGACCTTTAGGTCATATGCTATGATATAATTATATCATGTGCATGTCTCTTTCAGGTATACTCCATCATAACCACGGGACATGACACAACAGTTTTGTAAAAGGGCGGCTCAATTTACTTTAATGTACTAGTGAATGTTTATGGGCGACGTGCTGCCGCAGGATTGTAGCTTGGTCAAGAACTGTTATCTTGTTGAAAAATGTTCAATAAACAGCATGATTAAACTTTAATAAGAAAAATTGATTACAGGCCATTGTTTACTACTGCACTCTGTGGTGCAAGCATGTGATGTACAGTTTTATAATCTAGCAATTTGAGCAGTGATTTCCAACCCTGGGGTGTTGATTACTGGCCTGAGAAAAGAGTATTTCTGCTATAATGCCTATTGTTGACATTTTTACTGCTCTGACAGCACTGTTTTATAGTTTACAGCGCACTAACTACAATGTTTTTGATGCTGCCAGCTTTTCTCCAGTCGGACTGATACCCTAGTTACACAGTGTGTGGGAAACTGAAGCGGCTCTTAATTATGACAGAACTCCAGCAATTATGCCTGACACCCCCACTGGACCCCTGCAAACAGTAGACAGAGATCAGACTCAATCGAATGTGCTTCCAAATGGCTTCCAGCACACATACCAGCATTACCCAAACAAATACAGTGAGCATTCAATTGCCTCTTGGTTTTTCCATCTGTTTTATGGTAGCCTTCTAGCCAGACTCATCTTGCTTTGTCTGCTTTGTTGCGGGCTTGTGTTTACCAGATGGAGTAAAAAAAGGCATTTGCCCTAGGGTGATAACTTGTACCAGCTGGTCAGGGTGGGTGACACACTCTCTTGCCAGCCCTCTTCCCTCCTTCTTAAGACTATTAGAACTTCCTTGCTTAAAATGGCTGAGATCTCTCCTTGTCATAGTTCCCTCCAGTGCTCACGTCTGCTCCCTACCTCTATATTCTCTCCAGGATCTGCAACCCTCTGAGAGCTCTGCGTTCCTCTGCTCTTGGTTTCTTGGCCCATTCCTGACACTGTTTGTGCCAGTAAATGTGGCCATGCCTTCAGCTGGTTCAGTCCCATGCTGAGATTCCTTCCAGAAGACTCTACTTCGCTGTACATGGCCAACCTACTTCAAAGCAAACCTACTAGGTGCTCGGCCACCCAAAGCAACACCTTACATGGTTGGCTGTCATAGTTTGGTTACACTCTTGTGAAGAGGGGGTTTATTGCTTTTATTGCTTTGGACATAAGTAAATGCAAGGTCTTGCTGTTTGATCAGGAACTCTATCAGTATGAGAGAGTGGGGAAGAGATATGCTGTTCACTTCTCTTGTGCAAATCAGCTGGTCTCTGAAAGGGACAGCAATCCGATCTTCTGCCTAATCACTACCAGGACGTGAAAATGAGAATTTTCCCCATAGCCATCACCAACCTCCCTCAGAAATAAAACTTAGTGGTTAACTGGAAACTGGAGTACAAATGTGGACCTGAGACAACTGTGTGTGTAATTTATAACTGCTTTGTGAATAATAGAAGATGAATAATGGAAATTAAGGGGAAAGATTAAATTTTCTCAACGTAACATCAAGAAATTTAAAACTCAAGACCTCCACAGCTGGAGATGTAGGTTCAGCTCAAATTACTCAGTCTTTTGGAGGGCTGGGTGGGGGTCACAACCAAAAAAGGGCTGACTCTTCAATGCACCCCAAGACTGTGCTAAACCCTGACAACTAAGGAATTTGCATCCCTCATGATGATAACATGGCCCAAGAACAGAGGCTAAATCATGAAAGACCCCACACAGTGTAGGGCCCATTCAGCCCAACCCCAAACCCCATGGGTACTCTCTGTCCACTAGAGGCTGGTTGACCAGAAGCTGACGCCTAGGTCTTCAAAGCTCTTATCAGAGTCAGGAATGTCTCCGGAAGTGGATTGCTTTGGCACAGGCTTCTGTATTCCCAAGTGGCACCCCTGCCCCAACACCAAGGACAAAGTGATTGCCAGGTCACTTGAATTCACAGCAGCCCATAGCCAGTGATCACAAAATCTGCTGAATCACTTTTACTCCTGGAAGTGACCCACCACACTGGCATAGAGCTTCTTTTGATAGGGCGTTACTCTGGCCAGCTCCAAGTCAGTCCTGGGAATCCTGCCTAAGAGTCCAATCCATCTCCAAATGACCCCAAGCATGTGCCTTCTCTCCCTGTCCTGAGTAAGGCGAGTGGGCTAGTGATGCGACAGGTTCTTAGGGTGTAAATAGAATTCTCACCCGACTGCCATAACAGCAAATAGGGAAATCCATTCCCAGTCTATTGGTTTGGCAAGACCTGAGGCATCCTGCTCTCCATGTGGTCACATGCAGCATGCTAGGGAAACCAGAAATTCTGAACAAAATAATGAGAAAGCAAAACCAAAGCTAGCCCGGGAAACACAAAAGTTCTTTAAGAAAACTGTAGCTATCAATGAATTTAATTGTTTTGTGTTTGATTAAGTGAGTCTGGCAGCTGATCACTACTCTCCGTGCTTGATTCAGTAAGCCTGGGGTTGAACTCCGTGTAAAGTACATAGTCCTGGTGGTAACGTTTCTTTAATTTTGCATAGAATGCAAACATCGCTGGTAATAATGACATTTACTGCCCATCCCTAATTGCCCTAGAATTGATTGATTCTCAGAGGATAGTTAGGAAGCCATGAGGCTGGAGTCACATGTAGACCAGACTAGCAAGAAAGATAAATTTCAATCCATAAAAGACAGTCAATTTTTTCACAATAATCAATAATGGTCACCATTAGGCTAGTTTTTAATTCCAGGTTTTATCAAATTCAATTTCACCATCTGCCATAATAGGGTTCAAACCCAGGGACCCCAGTACATTTACTGGGACTCTGGATTCACCAGCACAATGGCATTCCCACAAAGCAACCACTTCCCCACAAGTGACAGGAAGTTGAACATAAACAGAAATAGCTGGGAAAACCCAAAAGGTCTGGGCAAAACCCTTAATCTGCTTTCTCTCCACAGATGTTGTCAGAACTGTTGAGTTTCTCCAGCAATTTCTGGTTTTGTGTCTGATTTCCAGTGTGTTAAAGTTAACTTATAAGAATGGGTGAAGACTTTTTGTGATTGCTGAGATATCATCATACTTAAATACAGAAATACATAGCATGCCTACAAGCTCGTGTAGTGCTATACTGACAGAAAGGGGACGTTATTGCTGGTAAGAGAGAGCCACAGAGATCTAATGGCTTGGACCTGCAATAAAACAGCACATCATTGTAATTTAAAGTACTTGGTTGATAGCCAATTCATCAATACCAGTGCTAGAGTATTTTAATGTCTTGCACATTCACAGAGATTGGTATGAAATAATTCCACAGAGGCCAGTATCCCATCACCAAGTCACTGTTTATTTACAAGTGGAGAGTCCTTGATATTGATCCAGCTCACAGAGTGAGCAAAACCCCTGGTGCTCCTGTTCTTATCTGTCAGCCAGGGCTTCCTGATTGGGGCTGTTAATCTGGTCTAATCAGGGAACTCAAACTCTGAGGTCCTATTGGCTGTCCTTACTACAATCACTACAGGTCAGAGACTGTATTCTTTCACAGTCGTTGGTTAGCAGTTATTTCTCTCTAACTCAGTTGTGAGAGACCTAAGAACAAACTCTAGGCTCACCCTTCAGTGCAGCAATGCAGCAGTGTCAATGCTCATTTGTCTCTGGATGAGACATTTAAGTGAGGTCCCATCTCAGGTAGAAGTAGAGGGTCCAACTGTATGATTTTGAGAAGAAGTTGTCCCTGGTGTCTTATTTACATTCATCCCTCAATCAATTGATTCAAAAAAACTAGTTATTAGGCCATTATCATATTGTTTGTTTGGGGATTGCTATGTGCAAGTTAGCTGGTGTTTCTTACATTACACAGTTAGTACATTTCACTTCAAAAGCACTTAATTGATTGTAAAGTGCTTTGGCACATACTTAGACCACAAGAGGTGTTATATAGATGTCCTCAGAGATAGTAAAAACTACCGATGCTAGAGTCAGAGAATACACAATGTGGAACTGGAGTAACACAGCAGGCCCAGGCAGCATCAGAGGAGAAGGAAAGTTGACATTTCAGGTTGGGACCTTTCTTCCTTTCTCAGTCACCAGAGATGGAGACATGAGACAGACACAGAAAGTAGGCCACTCAGCCCATCGAGTCTGCTCTACCATTCAATCATGGCTGATAAGGTCCTCAACCCCATTCTCCAGCTTTCTCCCCGTAACTCTTGATCATCAAGAACCTACCTATATCAGTCTTAAATGTACTCAATGACCTGGCCTCCTCCAGCCTTCTGTGGCAGTAAATTCTACAGATTCACCACTCTCTGGCTGAAGAAGCTCCCCCTTATCGCCGTTCTAAAAAGCCTTCCATTTACTGTCCAGGAAGGAGCAAGAAAGATATTAGAGATAGTCCAGGTGAACTTGAGATCGGGGTGAAAGGTGTTAGTAAAGTTGATGAACTGTTCAAATTCCTTGTGGAAGCATGAGGCAGCGCCGATACAGTCATCAATATAATGGAGGAAGAGGTGGGGGATAGCGCCAGTGTAGCTGCGGAAGAGGGATTGTTCCACGGCTCCTACGAGGCGGCAGGCATAGCTTGGGCCCATGTGGGCTCCCATGGTCACGCCCTAAGTCTGTAGGAAGTGGGAGTCAGAGGTGGAGACAGTGGTCCAGGAAGGAGAAAGAGGTATTAGTCCAGGGGAAATTGAGGTTGAGGTGAAAGGTGTTAGTAAAGTTGATTAACTATTCAAGCTTCTCGTGGGACCACAAGGCAACACAAGGCACAATCATCCATATAGCAGACAAAGAGGTAGAGAGAAAGCAGTGGCATGTGAATACATTGGTTTTACATGACATGGTCCATGTGACCCTGTGTCCACATATCTGCTGGCAGAACTCGTCCTTCATCACAACTCTTTTTTTACTAGTCCCACATAACTATCCTAGTGTTTCAGTCAGCATGTGTGGGAAATACAAAGACAGATGTTAGTCATTTTAGAGGATTAAAGTGTTTCACTGGGCCTGTGATACATTAAGTCATGTGGTGCAATCTCTTAGCTTAACTAATAAATGAAAACATTAATGTTTGGAAATGAATGCTGTGGTCAGACTAATCCTCCATTTTGAAGTATACAAGGCAGATCAGGCCAGTTGATTTCATTGATTTTTTTTTGTTTTATTTTAAGGTACTCTGCAACCTGGAGGGGATGTGGCCTAGTGTACCGTACACAGGGGTGATCCCCATTCTCCAAATTCTCTGCAACCATTGCTCTCAACTAGTGAGATTCAAATCCTTGGAGAGAATCAGAATAGTGAAAATCCCACAAAGTACTGCTTACCATCTGTGAGACCAAACTGGTGAAGAATTCACTTAAAACCATAGGATAGCACGCCATTCTGATTCTGAATGCTCAATACATTTGAGTGAAAATTTGCTACTGTTTTCATTGAGGTGGTACATGTTTATTTAGTGAGTTTATCCAGTTTTTAGTTTTAAACTGATGCCATTTGTGTTCAAAATCAACCAACAAATCTAGGAAGACAGTGATGATGTCCCTGGGCTAATAGCCTACACTTGTAGATTAATGCTTTGAAGGCATGGGCTCAAATCCTACCATGGCAGATGGTGTAAATTAAAATAAATAATTAGGAGTTTAAAAAGTTAAACTGATGATGACCATTGCTGTAAAAATGGTAAGGTGAAAGTGTAATTGTAATGTCACCGGACTAGTAATCGAGAACCCCCAGATTAATCTTCTGGAGACATGGGTTCAAATCCACATCATGGCAGATTTGAATGTGACAAAACGATGGTCTAATGGCAACAGCATAAACACAGTTCATTGTTGTTAAAAACCCATTTGCTTCACTAACTTTCCTTCAAAGAAGGAAACTGATGCCCTTAGCTGGTCTGGCGTACATGTGACTCCAGACACACAGCAATGTATTTGATTCTTGACTGCTTTTGGGGAAATAATTGTTAACCGAGAACAAAGAAAACTGATTCACTAACGTCCTTTTAGGGGAGCAAAGCTGTTGTTCAATGGTCCACATGTGGCTATAAGCCCATTGCTCTTAACTACCTTCCAAAATAGCCCAGTAAGACCATCCGTTGGTGGGTAACAAAACCTGTATTTGCCAGTGACACCCATATTACACACAAGAACAAAGACAGAAAATAAAATCTTGCTTTTTAATGTGGATCAAACTCTCCTCATGAAGAATCAGATCAAACATGCTATCTTTCATTAAGTTGACCCCAGATTCATATTGTTCATTTCACCATTGTTGTTAATAGGGGCTGGTGATCAAACCAAGATACGAAAGTTCCATTGTGATACTGAAATTTTGATGTTACTAAAATAATAGAGCAGGCAGGAGTGCACACAGAACAAATGAAGTCTATGACACCAATTTAGATTTCCAACTCCTCAAGTAATCAACCCATATCCATTCCAAAACTGAGAAAGGACAGAACTGCAAATTCCCCTTTAACATAGCGATTTATTTTGTATAATGAAATACTAACTTTCTTATTTTGTCTATGTTGATGGGAGTGTTCGAGAGCTCTGTAGCTGGCTTCAATTCAATATCTTTTGACACAGGAAAGGGTTCAAAAATATGCCAAAGGAAACACAGACTACACTGGATTTTAACTCACTCCCTCGCTCCTAATTAATATTTACAGTAATAGATTGGTTTTAAAATAAATTCTCCAAAGACCTGACTGGAGCAAAGATAAGAAAAGAAAGGATAAAATAATAAAGGATTAGGCTGATATATCACTGCTGTGACGGTAATCTGACAATGCATTTTAATATTTTGCATTTTTTTTGAAAACCATGCCTAATATTATGTGCCAACACATGCCAGGTTGCTTAGGAAGAAAGTCATGGTGACCCAGAAATGCGTCAGGGTGCTCTGGGATATATTTTGCGTTCTATTTAAGCAGTTACTAAGGTTTCAGGTCCGCAAAAACAAGATATTGTAATATTGGTCATGTTTTATTTATATGTAGTACTGAAGCATGTACAGTGTTAACAAACACAGATGATTGCTTCAGGGACACTAGCTTGTCCTGAGGTAATTAAGACAAAGTGGCTCATGCCGACCTAGGGATTCACACAGTGAGCAAGCTTTTATAACAAGAAAGGTTTGGTGAAACCAGGCCAAAAGCTCGAATTAGCCCAGTGTTTTTAAATTATCTATGGCTTGGAAGTACAGCTGCATTGTATGCTAGGATCTTTATTCTTATATTTTCTCCCCCTTCATCTTTTGCTGTTTATGTTCCCCACAGGAGCTGCTCATCACTACATTGCTTCAGTGAAAGAAGACAGGCTAGTTTATGGACTTCTCCATGTCTGGCAACGTTCCGATTCCATAATCAGCAGACAGCAGGGAAAGCCAACTATGTCAATTACTTGCTCCCTTCCCCCCTGATCACCCCAGGGAGCAAACACTTCGACCACTTACGTACACCCGTCTCCCCCACCTACCCTGACAAGCCCTACCCAGCCTCAGCACGGCACTCCATCCAGTGGCCTGGATATGAACTAACAATACACCCACAAATAGCAAGCTGCTGAGGGACTGGTTCCCAGTAACTGCAATAAAGACTATTTAATTGGGAAACAGGCGATGGCCAAGTTGGAAAAACAGAACCTCAAGCAGGGAGGTGATGCTGGGACTGTATAAAACATTGGTTAGGCCACAGCTAGAGCGGTGTTCTGGAATCCACATTATCAGAGAGATGTAGTTGCACTGGAAACAGTGAAGAGGAGGTTTACCAGAATTTGCCTGGGCTAAAAGGTTTCAACTCTAACCCCAGTCTATCTAACCTGAGTTCAGAGCAGAGGACATGATTAAGGTGTGTAAAAGTATGAGGCACATAGATTATATAGACAGGAAGGTAACTTTACCCCTAGTGGAGGGTTCAATGACCAAGGAAGAGGGTGGGGGGAGTCATGGATTAAGGCAAGAGACAGGAGAGTTAGAGAGAATGTGAGGAAAATCCTTTTTTCACACAGAGAGTGGTGGGAATCTGGAACTCGCTGTCTGTAAGGGTGATAGAGGGAGAAATCCTCAAACATTTCAGAACTATTTAGATGGGCACTTGCAATACTACTTATAAAATAAGGCTATGGGCCAAGTGCTGGAGAATGGGGTGAGAACGGTTCAGTGCTTGTTGCTGACTGGAGCAGAGTTGATGGGTTGAAGGATCTGTGAAGAAACAAGAATCAGAGTTAACATTTCAGGTCCAGTGACACATCCTCAGAAGTGAGGAAGTTCTGAGGTGCTGCCAGACCTGCTGAGCTTTTTCAGCAACTTCTGATTTTTTGTTCCTGATTAACAGCATCTACAGTTTTTATTTGATGGGTTGAAGGGCATTTCTCTGTGCTGTAGTCATAGAGTTGGACAGCATGGAAACAGACCTTTCAGACCAACCCATTCATGCTGATTAGATATTCTAAATTCATCTAGTCCCATTTTCCAGCATTCCACTATGACTCTACTTTTCTGAAATATTTCTTCATAATAAAGACAAATAAAAATAAACCGGTTCAAGCTTGTGATTTGATTCATCAAGGGGAGCTAATCTAATTTAAGAAGAACATGAGAAGTTTTGTGTTAAACAATAATCATGGTATGGACCAGTAATGCCACATGGCCTATTTCTGTGCTGCAAATTCCGTGTAATCTTACCTTAAAAAACATTGTACACCTCTTCATCATCCCTAGTTACCTCAAAGGGCAGGGACGAAGGCCATTCATCGCCCTGTCGTCAGGGATGGATAAATTAATTGAAGTTTCCACCCCGTTCATCACCTCTATGGCAATTCCACTCTTTCTGCCCCTTTCACCCAGAATTCCTCTACAATGTTCATGAGAAAGGAAGTAACCTCACTGTTAAAGAATTGAGACAACTTACTTTCAAGGTTTAGTGAGCCAATTCTTTGAGAGATTCTGTTGAGACGGCCACCTGGGAACTGACTAAACTCATCACAAGCGAGGGTGGCAAATTTGAAGATGATCCAAGCACTGGGATTTCAACCAGAAACATCTAACAATGCATGAAATGTCTGAACTGATTACTCAACCAGTCGAAGACTTCAGCTGTCTTGGGGGAGTTTTCAGGCTATCAGATGTGAAAGTACTTTCAATAGTTTTGCAGTGTAAAACTTCCTTCAGTTTGTGCTGAATTTCTGGTCACACCTCTTTTTTGGTCGTATTGCATAACTTTTGCATTCCATCAAAAACACACTTAAAGCTGCACCACACTCCGTCCCTGTCAAATATTGAACAGTGTTGCATAAATATAACGCTTTGGCCTATTCAAATGAAATAGGTGACATATGCCTATTTCAAGTTGCCTGCTGTCCATATCCAACTGTTAATTGCTTGGCGGGATGAAGAGTGGGTTTGGATTGAGGCACATGTAATGCTTCATGTCTTAATGTAATAATTTCATCTCCTTAATCTTTGAAGGCATTGATTGCGAGAGCTAAAAGTTATGGTGTTGATTTTTTGCAGGTATTGTTTGATTACTGTTTAGTGAGGCATTAATTCTTAGAAAATAGACGAGTTAAAACACTGAGGTTGCAATTGTTAGGTTTCTGGTATCGCTATCAATGTTTTGAAGCTATAGTAAGTAATTTTATATGCATGTGCATTGGTCCATCCATCTTTTGACATTTGTGTATATTATTTAGAGCCCATATGTATTCTGAGCATTAGCCTTCACCTTCACCAGTGGTTTGCTTTATATATTGATCGCAATGCAATTATAAACCTCCTGGATGTGAGTTTGCTCGCTGAGCTGGAAGGTTAGTTTTCAAACATTTCATCACCATTCTAGATAACATCATCAGTGAGCCTCCGATGAAGCGCTGGTGTTATGTCCCGCTTTCTATTTATCTGGTTAGGTTTCCTTGGGTTGGTGATGTCATTTCCTGTTCTTTTTCTCAGAGGATGGTAGATTGGCTCCAAATCAATGTGCTTGTTGATGGAATTCCGGTTGGAATGCCATGCTCTTAGGAATTCTCGTGCGAGTCCCTGTTGGCTTGTCCTAGGATGGATGTGTTGTCCCAACAAAGTGGTGTCCTTCCTCATCTGTATGTAAGGATACTAGTGATAGTGGGTCATGTCGTTTTGTGTCTAGTTGATGTTCATGTATTCTGGTGGCTAGCTTTCTGCCTGTTTGTCCAATGTAGTGTTTGTCACAGTTCTTGCAAGGTATTTTGTAGATGACGTTTGTTTTGCTTGTTGTCTGTACAGGAAATGACATCACCAACACAGGAAATGATGTCACCAACCCCAGGAAACCTAAACCGATAAATAGAAAGCGGGACATAACACCAGCGCTTCGTCGGAGGCTCACTGATGATGTTACCTAGAATGGTGACGAAACGTCTGAAAATTAACCTTCCAGCTCAGCGAGCAAACTCACATCCAGAACCTCAACCTGAGCTACAAATCTTCTCAAAACTCATTGTAAACCTCCGTCTGAAAAATTTCCACTGATTTTCTTTCCCACACTCTGGAACTGTATCTGCTGAAAAGAAACAAGTCCAATTCCAATATATTTAGCTTCAAGGATTCTATTTTTCTTTGCTTGAAAAAGAAGAGGTCCCAAAATGCAAAACTAATCTTCTCTATTTAGTTCTCCTGTCACTCTTCAGCAAACCTTTTGTAATGGCCTGATATGGATGATAGTATAATGTAGGGTATGCAGGGTAGTTTGATCTTAGTAGGATAATAGGTCAACACAACATCGTGGGCCAAAAGGCCTGTACTGCACTGTGCTGTACTGTTCTATATGCCACGTTCTACATCCTACTGAAAGAATGAACATCAAACCTAGGCATGCTGGGAGACATTTTCCAACTACCTATCCTGACTAGATGTGGAAAGGATGTTTCTTCACATGGGGCAACTCAGAATGCGAAGTCATAGTTTTAGTATAAGGGGTACAGAGTTATCACAGAGATCAGGAGAACTTCTCTCAAAGAGTCATGAATTTAAAGAATTCACTATCCCAGAGTGCCATGGGGGTTGGGATATTGAGTAAATTTAATGAGGAGATATATTTTTAATTGGTAATGGGTTGAGGGTCATGGAGACCGGGCAGAAAAGTGGAGTTGAGGCCGAGATGAGATCAGCCAGGATTGTTTCAAATGGTGGAACTAGGTGAAGAGGTTGAACTGCCTGCTGCCGCTGTTGATGCTTATGCATCCTCTTTACGGTAGAAAGTGAAATAGTCAGCAGTTAAAACTTGATACAACAAATTGACCACCCATTAGTCATCCAAGCATTTCTATACACAGGTCCCGACCCGAAACATCAGCTTTCCTGCTCCTCAGATGCTGCTTGGCCTGCTGTGTTCCTCCAGCTGTACACCTCACTATTCCTAAGTACTCTGGAGGGGCTAGCGGTGAACTGCTACAGTCCTTGGAATGTAGCAGCGCCCACAGCTTTGTTAGGAAGGGAAAATCATGATTTTGACCCAGTGACAAAGAAAGCACGGTCCAAGTCAGGACAGAGTGGGTGAATATTGAGGAACATCCGCTACCCTTATCCTTCCGGGGTATAAGTTGTAATTTGGAAGGTGCTTTGATGAGTTACTGTTATCTTCTAAATGGCATACTTAGCTGGCGTTGTGATTCAGTGGTGAAGGGAGGGAATATTGCAGGTTGTGGATGAGGTGCCAGACAAGTGAGCTGCTTTGTCCTGGATCAGGTCAAGCTGCATGATTTTTGCTGGAGCTAGCAGGGACCATTCCATTACACTCCTGATTTTTGTTGTGTGGACAGTGAACAGCCATTAGGGAGACAGAAGGTGAATGACTCACTGCAGAATTTCTGCTTTTATGGTGGCCCAGCTCGATTTCTGATCATTGGCAATCTCCAGGTTATTTATGGTGGGGATTTCAGTGACAGGAACGCAATTAGATATCAAGGTGGAGTCAGTAAATTGGTTGTCACATTTCCTAAACTTGCAACAGTGATGTCACATTAGCTGAAAAGAACTTTGAGACATTCTAAGGCTGTGGAAGATGCCTTATAAATGCAAGTCTTTCTGATCTAATCCTTTCTTCCTTCTGTGAAGCAAATAGAGTCATGTTCTTGGTCTGAGGTTAATTGAATTATTTTCCATTCTTTCTTTCTTTCACATAGGTACAAAGCATTAAGTGGCTTAACCATGTATTCTTTATAGGACTATCATTAGCGAACAAGATAACACCCAGTCATGACCTGTCAGCTGTGGCTCAATAGCAGTGTTTTCAGTTCTGAGACAATGAAGAGTATGAATTCAAATCTCATTGCCAGACTATACTTTAAACTAAATGCTGAGGGAGTACTCCTCTTTCATTCAAATAAGGCATTAAACATTGGCTTTTTAGGTAGATTTGAAGGATCCCAAACGACTTTCCCATAATACCCGCACAAATAATTGTCTCTCAACCAACTGGGATAAAGCAAATTACCTGGACATTTATTTTATTGCTGTTTGCAGGGGCTTCCAATGTGCAAGTTTTCCACTGTGTTTCCTACATCAACGGTGTTGATACTTCACAAAGCATCCCATTGACTCTAAAATGCTTTTGGACATCCCCTGATTGTAACGGGTGCTGTGAGGGCTTTGTGGCACAGTGGGCAAGTCTCTCCTCTGGATTCAAGCTCTATCTGCCCCAGAATTGCATATTACATATCCAAAAGCATTGATTTAAGTCTTTCTTTAATACAATTTCTTATTCCGTTTACTTTTTTTGGGCTATTGTGACCAGTCATATCATTTACCCATCACACACCATCTCTGGCAATCATTCATAACATTCCTTTTTTCAATGAATCATGGAAACCCTAAGAGTGAAAGCAGGCCATTCAGCCCATTGAGTCCGCACCACCCTTCTGATGAACATCCCAACCAAACCAACCCCCATTCCCTGTAACCCTACATTTCCCACGGCTATTCCACACATCCCTGGACACTACAGGCAAGTTAACATGGCCATCTTGGAACAGTGGGAGGAAATCCAAGCAGACATGGGGAGAAGAGGCAAACTCAACTCAGACTGGAATCTAACCTGGGTCCCTGGTGCTGTGAAGCAGCAGTGCTAACAAAGCCACTGTGCCACCACCGCCACTCACAATCTTATTACGATTTTAATCAAGGGAAATTGAAGTATTTATGCAAGCGTGGTGTTGTGGCACAGTGGTGGTGTCCCTACCTCTGGGCTAGAAGACCTGGCCTCACGTCTCACTCACTCGAGAGGCATATCACAATGGGTTGTTTTTAAAACTACAATCAAGTCCCTTTGAACAGACTGCTGTAGCACAACAGACTGCTGCAGCATCCTCAATCCAGGTTCAACTCCCTTTCGCCCCGGAAATGTGTCATGAAATATCTGAGCAAGCTGTTTAAAAATAAGCAAGCAGTCTAGTTTTTGTTCGGTGCCCTCTTGCCCCCCCGTGCTCCCCTTTCCCCCTGCACCCTCCCTTGCCCCAGCATCATCCGCTAACCCTTGGCCTGATTGCAAGCGTGAGGAAATCAGAGAGGCTGATCTGATAGTTCCGACTGAAATATCAGATCAAATAGAATCAAATTGTCAAAGCTAAATTGCCACTTTTAACTATTTGATTGGACATCAAAATCAAAACTGTTCAAGCGGATGACTGGATTTTCACACAGCTAGTGCCAGGTTAATTTGTTACACAGTATGGTACTTCCACACAAGCCACCTGGACTCCTTCCTACTATGTCTATGCAAACATCTTGGATGCTTGCTATCATTTTAATTATTCCTTCCAGTGCCAGCATTGAGATCTGGAGCCATGGAGCATTAGAAATACTTGCTCCAACCACAGCAGGCTCCTGCGCCTTGTGCCTCTGGCAGTCACTTGATTGACTGTTTTTTCACCACATTGCAGACTTGGAGGTGTCATATTGAGAGCGCTGTGCTGCAGCACACAAATAAAATACTTCCGTCACCACCCTGCCCCCAGTTCACCTCTCTGTACCAACGCTGTCCTCCCATCACCCACGAAGACAGATCACTTGTTACTCGATACATGACCATGCCAATTGTTGGTGCTATAACCCAAGTGGTCAGTCTTGATCAGACTTGTAACAAGTCATACTGAGCTATTCACCTCTGGGGAGCATCGCAGCCAAACGCAAGCCTCCACCTGCCACTTGTGCAGCTTCCAACAGAGTTTTACTCTCACTTGGTCAGTGGCCAGAGCCCAAATAATAACCAATGGCTCAAGTTTGTGCATTTGAGAAAGGGAATAATGGGAAGAGTATCAAGACAAAGGCCAAGAGAGGAATAGAATGAGCAACTTAGAGGCAAATTCCCTGGAATAGCCAGCACAAGCATGACAGGCAAAATGGCCTGATCCTGTATTGTAGGTATCTATGATTCTATGAAGAGAAAGAGAGTTGGCATTTTGGGTTGAATTTAGGTGGGACTGGTGGTCTGAGTAGGCACCATTCTCCAGTGTATGATTATGGAGCTGGTGGGAAAGATGGGAGTCGCAAATGGTAGGGGATATGAGAGAGTGCTCTTGATTAGCCAAGACTTTGAAAGTGGAAGGCAAGAGAGATGGTAAAATTGGGGAAATACATGGCCATGGGATTACATGAGAATGGGACTGGATGATGATACGAAGGTATGTCAGTTCATTTATTCATTCATGGGATGAGGGTGTCACTGGCCAGGTAGCATTCATTTCCCATCCTTAATTGTCCAGAGGGCAGTTAAGAATCAACCATGTTGCTGTGGGTCTGGAGTCACATGTCAGCCAGACCAGGTAAGGATGACAATTTCCTTCCCTCAAGGGAAACATAGAAACATATGCCTGCTCCATCATTGTTCGAGATCATGGTCTGATCATCCAACTCAGTATCCTAATCCTGTTTTCTCCCCATAACCTTTGATCCAATTCGCCCAAGTGCTCTACCTAGTCACCTCTTGAATACATTCAATGTTTTAGCATCAACTACTTCCTGTGGTAATGAATTCCAAAGGCTCACCACTCTTTGGTGAAGAAATGTCTCCTAAATCATCTACCCTGAATCCTCATACTGTGAGACCTGGTTCTGGACACACCCACCATCAGGAATATCCTCCCTGCATCTACCCTGTCCAGTCCTGTTAGAATTTTTGTAAGTCTCTATGGGATTCTCCCCTCATTCTTCTGAACTCCAGCAAAAACAATCCCAACCTCGTCAATCTCTCCTCATACATCAGACCCGCCATCCCCGGAATCAGCCTGGGAAACCTTCACTTCATCGAGAGCAGGAGTGAATCATATGGGTTTTTCCTGAATGTCAACACTGGATTCACAGTCATCTTTAGACTCTTAATTCCAGATTTTTACTGAATTCAAATTCCACCATCTGCCATTGCAGTTTCGAACCTGGGTCCCTAGGTTAACAGCCCAGTGGCAATACCACAAGGTCATCACCACCCCCAGCTAGGTTAGGCTGGGAAAACTTTTGGCTAAGTAAGGAGCTGGTGTGAGAGCTGTGATTGTGCCATCCAGTGAGGACATAGCTTTGGGACAAAAGAAGCGTAGGAGAGGGGGAGATTGTCAAAGCTGGATCCTCAGCTTTCTGGCAACAGACCACAATCAGTGAGGATAAGTAACTGCACCTCCTCAACACTGGAGTATCCTCAGTCCCCTACTGTACACCCTGTACACCCACGACTGTGTTACCAAATTCTGAATAAATGCCATCTACAAATTTGTTGATGACAGCACTATTGTGGGACAGATATCTAACAACAACGAGTCAAAATACTGAAGGGCGATGGAGAGCTTGGTGATGTGGTGAAATGAAAACAACCTCTCTCTTAATGTTGGCAAAACTAAAGAAATGATCGTTGACTTCAGAAAGAAAAGAACACACCCCCATCTATATCAATGAAACTGAGTTTGAGAGTGTGGAAAGCGTCAAGTTCCTCTATGTGACAATAACCAACAACCTGCCCTGGGCTTCCAACGTAGATGCAATGGTCAAGAAGGTACAACAACGCCTCTTCTTCCTCAGGTGGCTCAGGAAATTTGGCATGCCCATTAGGACTTTCACCAACTTCTACAAATGCACCACTGAAAGCACACTGTCTGGGTGCATAATGGCCTAGTACAGCAATTGCTCTGCCCAGGACTGTATGAAACTACAGAAGGTGGTGTGTATAGCCCAGACCATCACAAAACCAACTTTCCAATTATGGAGAGATAATGGGGACTGCAGATGCTGGAGATTCCAAGATAATAAAATGTGAGGCTGGATGAACACAGCAGGCCAAGCAGCATCTCAGGAGCACAAGAGCTGACGTTTCGGGCCTAGACCCTTCATCAGAGAGGGGGATGGGGGGAGTGAACTGGAATAAATAGGGAGAGAGGGGGAGGCGGACCGAAGATGGACTTCATTTATACATCTTACTGCTGCAGAAAGGCTGCCAACATCATCACGGAGCCATCTTCTAAATCTCTTCCATCAGGCAGAAGATACAAAAGCCTGAACACATGCACGATAAGGTTCAAGAACAGCTTCTTTCTGGCTGTTATCAAACCGATGAATGGACTTTCTAACCTCACATAATGCTGATCTAGCTAACGTTGATCTCACCTGGCGCACACTTTGCAGAGTAGCCTGTATGCCTCTGTCTTTTTGATCTGTACATCCTTGCTTACTATGATCTGCCTACACTGCTCAGAAAAAATGCTTTTCACTGTACTTTGGTACACGTGACAATAAATCAATCAATCAATCAATCAATCAATGGAAGAGGTACCATACTTACAGAAATGAAGTCAAATTCGGGTTTGTCAAGTCGTGCGACCAATTTGGCAATTTAGGCTGAGGATTGCAGCCAAGAGGGGAATGACTTTAGGAAGGATAAAAGTGTCTCTGCCATAAATCAATGTTTGTTGGCATCGAGGACTGATTCATGATAAAGTCACTGCTGGAGATGGTCATGATCACAAGGGAGTAATCATTTTGGTGGATGAAGTAGTCATAGTCATAGTGTCATACAGCATGGAAACAAACCCTTCGGTCCAACACCGACCACGTTCCCAAACTAAAACATTCCCACCTGTCTGTATTTGGCTCGTATCCCTCCAAACCAGGGCTGCCCCGGGTCTGCTTTATTTTTATTTATATTTGGCAGTGGTATCACACACAACCGAGCAGTTTTTCTTTCTTTCATCGCCAAATCCTGGGTCCACTTTATTTCTTTTACTTTATCTAGAAGTGTGATTACAAACAACCAAACAACATTTTTTCACCTGGAACAGGACATCGGATGGCAATGGAAGTCAAAGGAGTGGCATGGTTGATCACCTGGGAATTGGAAAAGATGGGAACACCATTGGGTGCTGCTCTGACTCAGCTGGCAGTAAGTGCCCACAATGGGTGTGTGAAGAATACCAAGGAGGCCCTGATGGACTTGAGCTGGATCAACAACTAGATGGTAATGTGGGATGAGAAGTAGGCTCCACGTTTGTGGATCAATGGAGTGAGTAGTAATTTTTTTTTCCTCTTTATTTATCAACAGGATGGCTGGCTTGGCAGCATTTATTGCCCAAGCCTACTTACCCAAAGGGTAGTTCAGAGTCAACCTCGTTGCTGTGGATCTGGAGTTTTGTGTAGGCCAGACCAGGTAAGGATGACAGTTTCTTCCCCTAAAGGGCAATAGTGAACCAGAAGGGATTTTCCGACCATTGACAATGGATTCATGATCACCATTAGATTCTTAATTCCAGATATTTTATTGCATTCAAATTCCACCATCTACCATGGCAGGATTCAAACCGGGGTTCCCAGAATGTTATCTGGGTCTCTGGATTAATAGACCAGTGGTAATACCAGTAGGCCATCACCTCCCCCTAAATTCTGAAGGAAGTAAGGGGCTTATATTGACATAACACTTTTGACAACTGCAAAGCAACCCAAGGGTGCATGGCCATGAATGAAGACAATAAAAAAAACTGAAAGGGAGCATGGTAGAGATGAATGAAAGGACAGATCAGGGACAGAAATGTCTGAAAGGGCAAGAGGAGAGTAGAACTCCCCTAACATTTCCCCCCCTCCCCCCCCACCCGTTCTTTGCATATGTAAAACTTGTTCCCCTTGATCAGTATTGATTAAAATGGTCCTATCCATGATGTGACTCTCCTCTGGAAACGCATGACCTTGCAGATTCACTGAAGACAAAACCTTCTCAGAAATAATAGCATTATCAATAATTATCAGAGGCAGGAGATGTCACTACAATGAGGAGGTGTGAAATAGGGGCCAATAACAACAAGATGAATTATCTTTTCACTCTGTATCAGGTTCTTAATCTTACATCATAACTGGACTGCATAAATATGCCTTAGATTAAATCGGTTTGACTTACTGAAAATATCTTTAGTGCTTAACCTTTTGCAATATTCAATGTAGTTGAAAAGTGACAGGTAAGCTATTTTGTTGATGACAGAAACTTAACCCTTCCAAGATCTTAGATAAAAATGGAACAGTCACTTGTGGTAAATTTTATGAGGCCTGGTTTTGCTGGCTCACTGGACAATCAAAGCCAGTGACTAGACATTTACTTTCAGCATAAAAACTAAGATATACATTTGTATAGTCAAAACACACACGCATTCTGAGAACTACTGCACTGCCAGAGGTGCTGTCTGTTAAATAAGACATGAAACCTATATCTGTTCTCTCAAATGGACGTAGAATATTTCATGGCATCACTTCAAAGAAGAATAGGGTGTTCTCCTCAGTAACCATAAGTCAATATCATTAAAACAGATTGTCTGGTTACTTCATTGTAATTTCTGGAACTTGCTGAGTCCAAATTGGCTGGCATGCAACATTGTAACAGTAATCACGCTTCAAAACTAATTTATTGACTGTAAAGTGCTTTAGACTATCCTGAAGCAATAAAGTGTTATGTATCAATGCCTTCTTCAAATGTCTGTTTTTCTTACCATCAGTCTTACTTTCTTTTGTTTTGAAGCATAATGCACATTGATTTGTTTTACCATAACAATATTTTTCCATCCATGTTCTGTCCTGCTGAGAACTCTTACATGAAGATTTGAAATATGGGCATAAACACAATGGTCCATCTTGTGACCATTCATCAGGAGGTTCACTCCATGGCAGAGGGTATCAGAAAGCCCCTCAATCAAGGAAAGACATGCCAACTTGGCCCAGTCCTCTCCTCCCTCAAAGTACTCCCATAAATTTCCAATGAATTTCACCTGAAAATGGTCAGGAACAAGCATTTTGTCTGAGGCCTGCAATCTAGGACCAGATCAGCAAATTCAACTTTGTTTCCAATTTGTGTGGCTCAGTCCTAGATACTGGGCATATAGCTATAAGCATCTTTTTGTACCGTTCTCTAACTCCAACTTCTAACACTGAAATGTAGCACTCTTAAATTTCTGTGCACTCCTTATTCCTCTATCATTATAAACTAAGGAAGACATTCCAAACTGTGAGTGATTGTTGGGAATCAGTGTGCATCTGCTGGGAGGAGTCAAAGCTGCCTCTACTGTGTGCTTCTTATTTGAATCAAATTTTTATGCGGTTAGACAGTGCTCCATTTACCACTTGCTTACTGAGAGCTGTCATGTTGGCAAATCAGTTCGAGTCACATTGCCAACGGTCATGTTGTTAAGGGCAGGAGCCCAATATTGTTTTCTGGAGAGACCTTGCAGTGAGGACTAGTTGAAAGCCAAGCTCCCATAGTGTAAGACACCTCCAAAGTGGCAGGGGTGATGTGGTAGTGAGGAATGGGGTAAATTCGGAAATAGAGTTTACAAGCCACCAAGCTTGAGGTTTAAATTCCCTTTTGTTGCTACTTGGTTCTGATTTCAAATAGAATTCAAAATCCTTATGCAAAATGAAAAGCATATGTAGCATGAAAGGTCCAAATAGAAGGTTAAGCTGCATATCCTTTTGCCATCCCCTTTAATATGTCAGAGACATCACTATTTTGTGTGCAGTATTAGACAATGCCACTATATAGTATTTTCTTCTCATTAGTTATAAAAATATGGAGCGTGACTACGTAGTAACCAGGAATAGCTTTCTTCTAAGTCCACTCTCAGAGTCTATTAGGCTGGCCTCCTGTGGAGTGGCAGCAGATGCTATAATCTGTTGTGGCATAGACATTCTCCATGGGCTGGCTTTTTTGATTGCCAGTTTAAAGTTCAAGCATTTGCAGATGCAGATATGACTCATAATGTAACAAAGTGCTCCTTCATTAATCACCTTTAGTAGCACCACTCAGGTTTACAAAGCTGATTTCTATCTTGGGGTTAGATTTTCCAACTTGACATTGGCCGAGAATTCCAGTTGGACTATTGCCCGAATGGCAGTGACCCTTCCCAACGTGTAATTTCTATATACCAAATGATTAGACGGAAAGCGAAAAGAAGTCAGGAGCTTTAAAATATATTTGTTCATACTATAAATTTAAAGAGCTTAATGAATTCAAAGCATATTAAACTAATGAGAGATCTATAACGAGCAATTGATTCAAACTTCTGTTAATACAGAATTACATAGAATTTAAGGCACTGAAATATACCATTCAACACAAGTGAGTTATGCTGGTGTTTCAGCTCGACATGAGCACCTTCCTCCATCTCATCCTCACAGTGTATTCTTTGATTTTTATTTCTCTCTCTCATGAAATTTTCTTTTTTAATTCAGCTTGCTTTTGGGACTTACCTGAAATATTTCCAGTTTCTTGTTTACCTATTCCCTGAATGAATGTACGTTATCCTTCACTATTGATTGAAGTAAAGATGGCTCCAAAGATTTCAAGAATAAGTCTGATTAGGCAAAAAATTTAAACTGTTGTCCTTTGCGTAATATGTTTCTGGCTCTTGTTGTGATGGTGATAAGTAATGTCTTGGAGATTTTTCGACTCAATATTCCAGCTCTGAGCTTTGCCTAGACGAGAGGTTTGAGAATCTGCACACTGGACGAGTCCGAGACAGAGTCAGTAAAAGCCATATTGGAGATAGAAGAATATTTTTGGCTCTGGGGTGGAAAAATAAATGGTTATTTAAAGAGCCGCTCGGTCAGTAAAATTGGATCCCTGGGCGAGAAGCCGCTTTTCAGTGAAGAGGCAGAATCATTTATGGAGCCTATGCTAATCTCTTTGGCACATTTCAGCCTGCTTGCTAGTGAAAGTGGTGAAGGGAGCACTGTGATTGATAATCTGTATAACACATTACATGGAGTGTCAAAACATTAATCAAACTCCTAACTCTAATCACTGCACTGAAAGATTGGCCTGCTCAAAGGCAGGTACACTGGAATTGGAGATTAAATTCAACTTGGTTGGATGATAGTTGCACAGAACATTTTGGGGAAAAACAGCGGTGCCAGTTCATGTGCATTTTCCGCCCAAACAACGCCAGAAAGAGCACCCTAACGTTATTGTCATTCAACCCAGCTTGATTCAGGACTGTGGTAATCTCAGGATTTGGGCCTTGCTATCATCCAACCCAAATTGCCCCAGTTGGATCTAACTGAAGGGTTTGTCTGAAGGAGTAAATGCAACTCAAGTCGCATTTTCTGAAGTAACTACGTCATTGCTTCAGATGCTTGGGAGGGAAATGAATTGAAACAGTTGTTTCGCTTTTAAACTTTAAACTGGATTCATAACCTCAGCCTATGATGTGAATTAAACTTGATTCTGAGTCCACGTTCTGGGTCATTAGGATCAGTAACATTACTAATACAGTATTTTTTAAAAATTCATTTATGAGATGAGGGCATCATTGGCTAGAGAGCATTTATTGACCATCCACAATTTTAAGAGTTGCAATTACTATGGGACTGGAGTCACAAGCAGGTAAAGATGGTAGTTTCCTTCCCTAAAGGACATTAGTGAAACATTTGGGTTTTTTTCCCCCTGACAATGGTTTAATGGTCATTAGACACTTAGTCCGAGATTTTGTTTTGTTGGATTCAAATTCTACCATCTGCCCTGGTGGGATTCAAACCCAGGTCCTCAGAACATATCTGGATTAGCAATCCAGGAAGCATACCACTAGGCCATCACCGCCATCTTATCCACAGTACCACTGAGAAGCCAACCTTCAGGGGAGTACCTGTTCATAAAAGCATCAGGTCGGAGTCCCAGCTTCCAATAAATTGATACAATTCCCAATGGAGCCATCACCCTGTAGACTCCTGATGAATTCATTGAACTTTCACAAGGGGAAGTCTTCCCATATAAACCATTGCCCCTGATCCATCAATTCAGCTCTTATTTGATGTTTATTCCTCAGACATAAGAGGATTCTTGGCAGTTTAGATTTTACAAATGATCACAAATGTCATTATTCCCAATTGGAACACCCACTCTTCCAGGCTCCTAAAAATTCAGCTCAACCTCATGATTCCTGAGGTTATAGCAGTCATAGGCAGAATACTAAATCATAGAATCCCTACATTGCAGAAGCAGGCCTTTCTGCCCACTCTGCCACTCCAAAGAGCATCCACCCCAGACCATCCCTTTAACCCTGTATTTCCCATGGCTAATCCACCCAGCCTGCATATTGTGGGCAAACTGTCAAGGCCAATCGACCTAACCTGCACATCATCTCTGTGGGAGGAAACTGGAGCACCAGAGCAAATCTACACAGATAGATTGAGGACGTGCAAACTCCACACAGACAGTTACCCAAGACTGCAACCAAACCTGGGTCCCTGGCACTGATGAGGCAGCAGTTCAGACCACTGAGTCATCATGCCACTGCAGTCCTGAAACACCAGGAGAAGACAGCCATTTCACATGCACAAGAAGGATCTTTAAGCTCACTAGTCATTAACATTTGTGCTTCAAGTCATCTGGGGAAAAGGATGGGGGTGATTTGAATTTGGCAACGTCAATAGCGTATTAATTTCGTCTCTGTTTTCAAGGGAATATAGGAAGAGGGGATGAGGTACTGCGCTATAATTAAATATTCCCAACAGCCAGCAGATGTCAAGGAATTGAGAGCCTACAGCCTATAGTTTTGCAGCTATTCAATATAACAATTGCAAATGTGCATCCATGTCTCCGTAATCTTCCAGATTGTGCTCCATAATCACTCTAAGCAGCATTCCTACTTGAACAACTAATGAGGGAATGAGAGCACAGGGGAAATTCATGAAGTTTGGTTGAAATTGATCTGACTCTCCACATTTGAGGCTGGTCTTGCCTAGTTTTACTGGTCATTGGGTAACAAGCACATTCATCCCTGAAAACACAGAAACATAGAAATATAGAAGATAGCAGCAAAAGGAGGCTATTTGGCCCTTTTAGGTGAATGCTGAGCCATTCTTCATGATCATGGCTGATTGTTCAACTCAATCGCCCAATCCTGCTTTCTCCCCATTCATTCCAAGTGCTATATCTAGCTGCCTCTTTAATACATTCATTGTTTTGGCATCAACTACTTCCTGTGATAATGAATTCCACAGGCTCACCACTCATTGGGTGAAGAAATGTCTTCATCTCTGTCCTAAATCGTTTACCACAAATCCTCATACTGTTATCCATGGTTTTGGACACACCCACCAGTGGGAACTTCCTCCCTGCATCTACCCTGTCTAGTCCTGTTAGAATTTTATAAGTCTCTGTGAGATCCCTCCTCATTTGTCTGAACTGTAGCAAAAGCAATCCCAATGTAGTCAATCTCTCTTCATACGTCAGACCTGCCATCCCCGGAATTAGCCTGGGAAACCTTCACTGCAAACCCTCAAGAGCAAGACCATCCTTCCTCAGAAAAGGAGACCAAAGCTGCACTCAACATTGTAGGTGTGCCCTCACTAAGGTCCTGTATAACTGCAACAACACATCCCTGCTCCTGTACCCAAAACCTCTCACAAATGTACCATTTACCTTCTTTACCGCCTACTGGACCTGCATGCTTATCTTTAGCAACCATTGTACAAGGTCACCCAGGTCCCACTGCACACTCCCCTCTCCCAATTTACAGCCATTCAGGTAGTAACTTGCCTTCTTGTTTTTGCTTCTGAAGTCAATAACCTCATATTTATCCAAGTTATACTGCATCTGCCATTGATTTTCCCACTCAACCATCATGCTGAAGGATCTCTGCATCCTTATCACAGTTCACCCTCCCAACCAATGTGGTATCATCTACAAACTTGGAAATGTTACATTTTGTTCCCTCATCTAAATCATGAATATACATTGTGAATAGTTGGGGTCCCAGCACCGATCCCTGTGGTATCTCTCTAGTTAGTGCCTGCCAATTTGAAAATGACCCATTAATTCATGCTCTTTGTTCTGCCAACCAGTTTCCTAGCTATCCCACTACATTTCGCCCAACCTAAGCACTGTAACCTTGCATGTTAATCTCATATGTGGGACTTTGTCAAATACTTTCTTAAAGTCCAAATATACCACATTGACTGGCTCCCCCTTGTCAACTCTACCTATTACATCTTCATAGAATTCCAACAGATTTGTCAAGCATGATTTCCCCTTCATAAACCCATCCTGATTCTTTCTGATCCTGCCACAGCTTTCAAAATGATCTGCTATAAAATCCTTGACAATGGATTCGAGAATTTTCCCCACTACTTTTATTAGGCTCACTGGTCTGTCATTCCCTGTTTTCTCTCTATCTCCCTTTCTGAGTGCCATTAGTCACATTCCAATCTGCAGGGTTCTGATTCAAAGTCTATTGAATCTAGAAGATAACCACAATTTCTAGAATTACTTCTTAAGTACTCTGAGATATAGATTACTGGGCCCTGGGGATTTATCAGGCTTCAATCTCAACAATTTTCACAAAACCATTTCTCTACTAATATTCATCTCCCTCACTTCTTCCCTCTCACTAAATCTTGCATCCTCCAACAATTCCGGTATCCGATTTGAGTCCTCTTTTGTGAAGGTAGAACCAAAGTATGCATTCAGTTTCTCAGCCATTTCTTTGTCCCCTATCATACATTCCCCCATTTCTGTATGTAGGGGACCTACATTTGGCTTTATCAATCTCTTTCTCTTCAAGAACATGTAGAAACTCATAGTGTTAATGTTTATATTCCCTGCAAGCTTACTTTCGTACTCTATTTTCCCCTTCTTAATCAATCCTTTGGTCCTTCTTTGCTGAATTCTGAACTGCTCCCAGATTTATTATTTTTCTTGGTCAAGCTGTATCCTTCTTCCTTGGATTGGATACTATCTATTATTTCCTTTGTAAGCCATGGATTGGCCCTCTTATACATTTTGCCTTTGTGCAGGAATACACAGTTGTTGCAGTTCCCCCATGTGTTCTTTGAATGTTTGTCATTGCCTATCCACTGTCATCTCTTTAAGTAACTATCCCCCATCTATCAAGGCCAACTCATGCCTCATATCCTCAATGTTTACTTTATTAAGGTTCAGCCTCTTAATCTCCAAGTCAACAACCTCACTCTCCGTCTTGATAAAACATTGTATCATGTTATGGTCGCTCTTCCCCGTGGGATCTAGCACAGCTAGATTGGCAATGATTCCCTTCTCATTACACAGCACCCAGTCTAAGAGGGCCTGCTCTCTTCCAGATATCGATCAAGAAACGATCCCATATTCACTTCTACTGCATTATGGGTAATTTGATTTGCCCAATCTATGTGCAGATTAAAATCACCCATGATCACCGATATTCCTTTATCATGTGCATTTCTAATTTCCTGTTTGAAGCCATTCTCAACACCACGACTGCAGTTTGGGGGCCTATATATGACAACTACTAATGTCTTTGTCCATTAGTATTTTTCAACTCTGCCATACAGACTCCACATTGTCACAGCTAATATCCTCTCACTATTTTGTTAATTTCCCCTTTAACCAATGCTGCTTTTCCTTTTTGTCTGTCCTTCCTAAATGTTGAATACCCTGGGATATTCAGATCCCATCCAGGTCACCCTGCAGCCATGTCACCGTAATCCTAACTATATTATTGCCCATTTACATTTGCTTTGCTCCCTGTGGGTTCAGTCTTTCACATTCCCTATATGTGACTTCCAGCATATATCCGAGAAGCGGTGCTAGACAGCAGAAAATGGATCATAACCCTGAGCTATTTAAAGACATATCAAACTTTTGAGTTTTTTTTGAAGAAAGTCATAAAAGCCAATGGAATAGTGGAAAGTAATCCAAAGTCACTGCTAGAACCAGTGGTATAGGGTTTAAGGTGGTTTTCAAAGCTAAATTGACAGACAAGATTCCAGGATGGTCATCTTCCGTTATCTCCACTTCCACATATTGGACAAGTTAAGGAAAGAATGATTAGGGTGATTGTTACTACAAAAGCAGAAGCTCTATCAGAAATAAATAGTGAGAAGTTACTATCAGTGGTCAATAAGAAAGAGGATTAAAAGTAACAAATAGGCAGTAAAGGATATTGTTAGGCCAAAGGGCTTTTTATGTCACTGTAGGAATTCTATGAAATCAAAAAGACAACAGCATATTAAAGAAAAGAATCAAGGTTGAAATAATCCAGCATATGGAAGGCAAGGTTCAATGGTTTGTATCTCTCTGTAAAAAGCAGGCAGGTAAAGAATTTGGAAGTTAGCAGCATTAATAATTAGGGCAGAACAGTGAACAGAAAAGCTTGGACTTTGGATGCAAGTAAGGACATTTGAATTAAGCTGCCCAGTGACAGACTCACATGATCAGATTGGCTGGTAAATTTGATGCCCTCCCACATGATGCAGGATAACACCAAAGGCATGGCTTCAATGTTCATACCCACTGTGAATACTCCTTGGCGCCAACCTTCTCGCCTTGCCCTCTACTGATAATGCAGTACAATTCATGATGAGCCATTCTCAGACAATCAGGACACTACGGGGAGAGGAGGAGAGAAAAACAAAAGCTTTGGGCCCGAGATTTCACACCCGCCCAACAAAAATACGTGTTGCCTTTAACTGCTGTTGTTGCCCTTTAAGGGAGCTGGTAATAATTTCCTGATGGCTTCATTAAGTGAGATCCCAGAGGAACAGCCCAATTCAAGCCACAATTAACAAATGAAGGTGAACCTGGATGACCGTTACAGAAACACAGCAACAGAAGGCTCACTGTGCCCCAGTTCTAATACATTTAACACCCAGCTGGACCAGAATATATATGTAAGTCTCCTGGTGTGCTTTCACCTCTTAATGTAGGCCAGAGTTTCTACTATAGCCCACGTGCAAAGCTGCGTGATGGGCATTTTTTATAACAGTGCTGAGTGTCTCACCTAAGCACAGAACTGTGTATCGTCTGTGAATTTGCACTTCCTGCAAAATGATTAAGCAGAGGAAGATGGAAAGGAAGCTTATATTGGCAAGCAATGGTTCACCAGTACCATCTCACAGTGTGACGTCAGATATAGGAAGCCTACAGGTTGCTTATCAAGATGGATTCACCGGAATTCTGTTCTTTCGAAACCACGAACATTTGCTCTGCTTTTTTTTATGTTAAAAAGAACAGATTTTATCAGATTGCAGATGACGGAATCAACCTGCAGCCACCTAAAAGCATATCTCACTCGAATAATTAGTAAAACTGAACTTCGAAACAGTCAGATGTAGTTGCGCCCATGCAGATGTTAAAACATCTGGGTTTTTGGTGGGTGGATCATTATCTTTTACCATCTTCTCCCTCTGCCTCGTGTCTGTGACCAAGTATTCTTCTAATTTCCTTTCCCTCATCTACATCTTTTCCTCTTCCAGTCTCTCAGCGGGACTTCCTGCCTCACTGTTAGTCTCCAATGGAATCTCCTATCTCAGCTCCAACAAGGCACCAAGCCAGTGCCTGGGCTCTGTTTCTAAATTGTCAAAGGGGGAAAAGTGAACCTGTGGCTCCACAAAAACATACAACTGATGAGTTTTACAGATACATGAGGTTAGCTTATATTAACATGTTTCCTCTCCTCTCAGTTTAAACCACAAACTGAGGGGTGTGTATATTTATGTGAGTGAGAACAAGGAGAGAACTTACACAAAGAACCATTGCAGTTAAAATGTAATTAAGCAAGGGAATCAATTTGAGACACTGCATGATTCCAGCAGTTAATCCATGATTTAATGAATGAGCCTGTTTTCCCCTATTGTCCCAATCGGAATCACACAATGCCTTTCACATGCATTGACACTCACTCACAATCATATTCATATTGATACACATTTGGATACTTGGGGAAATACTAACTTCACTTCATTCACTTGGTGGGAACGTGGGGCAGGTCATCCGCTATCCATTTTATAAATGTTCCCAGTTTTATTTTCTGATGTCAGCAGAAGTCAATGGAAAGTAAAATGAAATTGGTTGTGCAATTGACATCTGAATATTCCCCACACAATGGATTAAATTAGAATTCAGTTACACTCCACTCCTTGCATATATTCAATTCGTCTGTCGCATACACTCTTGCTCATTTGATACACACACGCAGACACGCGCACTCTCATTCACAAACATTGACACACACAACTCTTTTTCATACACACACACACACGCACACACGCACGCGTGCACTCTCTCTCACGCAAACGCACTTCAACACATTCTTATGCACTGATTTTCTCACACACATTGACACATACATTCTCAATATTTCACTCAAACATTGTCACTCACACACTCACATGCACAGATGTTGACATACACACACCCTCACGCTTTCTTACAGACTCTCAAACATAATCATTGATGTACATGGTCTCACACACAAATATACTCACTCATACTGACACATGCATTCTCACTTTCATATCAGATGGTCTCGCACAGAAACATTAAAACATACACACCCTCACACAATTTCTCATGTGCAAACATTGGTACTCACACACACAGAATCTCTCTCAAAAACACAAACTTTGACAGATGCGCACCTTCACAAACTTGCTCTCTCTCTCACTCACATTGGTACACAGTGTCACACACTCACTTTCCACACACCACCCCCGCACCTCTCTCTGACGCACACTCATAAGCCCGATTTTGTCAATATCTTCGAGTCTTAGTCCCAAAATTGTACCCAGAACTGTACGCCATTTACACATTCTCTGTTTTCATCTTTCTGCAAATTCAAAGTGCCAGCAGCATGCATGGAAAACATACTGAATTTAACAGCTGGGGCAGCTATGTATTGGCCAAATCTGCTGTCAGCTCCCAATTCTGAATCTGAGGGTGGCCTATTAGAGTCTCCCAGTCAAACAGGGAGGCTCTGTATCATGATAACAAAGTGTGGAGCTGGATGAACACAGCAGGCCAAGCAGCATCTCAGGAGCACAAAAGCTGACGTTTTGGGCCTAGACCCTTCATCAGAGAGGGGGATGGGGTGAAGGTTCTGGAATAAATAGGGAGAGAGGGGGAGGTGGACTGAAGATGGAGAGAAAAGAAGATAGGTGGAGAGGAGAGTATAGGTGGGGAGGTAGGGAGGGGATAGGTCAGTCCAGGGAAGACGGACAGGTCAAGGAGGTGGGATGACGTTAGTAGGTAGGAGATGGAGGTGCGGCTTGGGGTGGGAGAAAGGGATGGGTGAGAGGAAGAACAGATTAGGGAGGCAGAGACAAGCTGGGCTGGTTTTGGGATGCAGTGGATGGAGGGGACGAACTGGGCTGGTTTTGGGATGTGGTGGGGGAAGGGGAGATTTTGAAGTTGGTTAAGTCCACATTGATACCATTGGGCTGCAGGGTTCAAGCAGAATATGAGTTGCTGTTCCTGCAACCTTCAGGTGGCATCCTTGTGGCACTGCAGGAGGCCCATGATGGACATTTCGTCTGAAGAATGGGAGGAGGAGTTAAAATGGTTCGCGACTGGGAGGTGCAGTTGTTTATTGCGAACCGAGCGGAGGTGTTCTGCAAAGTGGTCCCCAAGTCTCCACTTGGTTTCCCCAATGTAGAGGAAGCCACACTGGGTACAGTGGATACAGTATACCACATTGGCAGATGTGCAGGTTAACCTCTGTTTAATGTGGGAAGTCATCTTGGGGCCTGAGATGGGGGTGAGGGAGGAGGTATGGGGGCAAGTGTAGCACTTCCTGCGGTTGCAGGGGAAGGTGCCGGGTGTGGTGGGGTTGGAGGGCAGTGTAGAGCGAACAAGGGAGTCACGGAGAGAGTGGTCTCTCCGGAAGGCAGACAAGGATGGGGATGGAAAAATGTCTTGGGTGGTGGGGTTGGATTGTAGATGGCGGAAGTGTCGGAGGATGATGCATTGTATCCGGAGGTTGGTGGGGTGGTGTGTGAGAACGAGGCGGATCCTCTTGGGGTGGTTGTGGTGGGGGCGGGGTGTGAGGGATGTGTTGCGGGAAATGCGGGAGACGTGGTCAAGGGCGTTCTCGACCACTGCAGGGGGCAAGTTGCAGTCCTTGAAGAACTTGGACATCTGGGATATGCGGGAGTGGAATGCCTCATCCTGGGAGTAGATGCGGTGGAGGCGGAGGAATTGGGAATAGGGGATGGAATTTTTGCAGGAGGGTGGGTGGGAGGAGGTGTATTCTAGGTACCTGTGGGAGTCGGTGGGCTTGTAATGGACATCAGTTACAAGCTGGTTGCCTGAGATGGAGACAGAGAGGTCCAGGAAGGTGAGGGATGTGTTGGAGATGGCCCAGGTGAACTGAAGGTTGGGGTGGAAGGTGTTGGTGAAGTGGATGAACTGTTCGAGCTCCTCTGGGGAGCAAGAGGCGGCGCCGATACAGTCATCAATGTAACGGAGGAAGAGGTGGGGTTTGGGGCCTGTGTGGGTGCGGAAGAGGGACTGTTCCACGTAACCTACAAAGAGGCAGGCATAGCTGGGGCCCATGCGGGTGCCCATGGCCACCCCCTTGGTCTGTAGGAAGTGGGAGGAATTGAAAGAGAAGTTGTTGAGGGTGAGGACGAGTTCGGCTCGGCGGATGAGGGTGTCGGTGGAGGGGGACTGGTCGGGCCTGCGGGACAGGAAGAAGCGGAGGGCCTTGAGGCCATCTGCATGAGGAATACAGGTGTATAGGGGCTGGATGTCCATGGTGAAAATGAGGTGTTGTGGGCCAGGGAATTGGAAGTCCTGGAGGAGGTGGAGGGCATGGGTGGTGTCAGGGATGTAGGTAGGGAATTCCTGGACCAAAGGGGAGAAAATGCAGTCCAGATAGGTGGAGATGAGTTCGGTGAAAACCAGCCCAGCCTGTCTCTGCCTCTCTAACCTGTTCTTCCTCTCACCCATCCCTTCCTCCCAACTCAAGCCGGACCTCCATTTCCTACCTACTAACCTCATCCCACCTCCTTGACCTGTCCGTCTTCCCTGGACTGACCTATCCCCTCCCTACCTCCCCACCTATACTCTCCTCTCTACCTATCTTCTTTTCTCTCCATCTTCGGTCTGCCTCCCCCTCTGTCCCTATTTATTCCAGAACCCTCTCCCCATCCCCCTCTCTGATGAAGGGTCTAGGCCCGAAACGTTGGCTTTTATGCTCCTGAGATGTTGCTCGGCCTGCTGTGTTCATCCAGCTTCACACTTTGTTATCTTGGATTCTCCGGCACCTGCAGTTCCCATTATCTCTGATACAATTTTAGGCTCTGTATCATGGCTGCCTAACTTCCTTCACCTGAGATTTGAAAGCAGAAGGATGACTTTTGAAATTTAATTTCAATTTAAACATTTCACATTGCGATGATTTCATTTTGGTCATGAGTGCGTCATCATTATTTGTTGAGATTAGCTAAATCAGTCTTGGCACACTTCATAATTGGCATGCAATTCATGGTTGCATAGCATTTAGGGGCATTTCCTTGAATAGGCATGAAACAATATTTTGTTTTTGCGTTCACCTTTTATTGAACGCTGATATTAATGTCCTGAGATGTATTTAACTGACCCTCTGTGGAGGATAGCTAAATGTTCAGATCAGCTGGCCCTTTGTCGTAAAGCACATTCTAAAATACATTGTCCAACAACAATCTCAGCTGAGGTAGTGGAAATGTCGAAGATGAACCTAAAGCTCCGTAACAAATCTGCCAGGCAACACGCTGATATGGACACACAATTGGACAGTACTGATACTGCCCTTTAGGCTCCTCATTTTATTACCTTGACTGACTGCTTTGTTTTTCTGAAGAAGGGTCTAGGCCCGAAATGTCAGCCTTCCTGCTCCTCTGATGCTGCTTGGCCTGCTGTGTGCATCCAGCTCCATGCCTTGTTATCTGAGGCTGTAATTGTCTGGTTTTCCTCTTAGCCCCTTCTTAAAAAGCAGAGTGACATGTGGCGTCAATTGAGCTCATCAGAGGCCTGAAAGAATCTTGTCAATCTGCTTGAGAAAAGCACAAAAAAAGTGGCAAGATGGTCTTGATGTCAAGATGGCCCTCACCAAAGCCCATATCACACAGACCTCTATAAGATTCCACTCCACATTTCTCACTGTTTTGCAATCCATGAATACTGCTCCCACAAAAACAAACACTGATGTAACTCGTTCACACAAAATTTCACACACGTTCTCCCACATTCCATACTCACACTTTGAGGTTTCCATACTCTTTATCTGAGTAGCAGCACAGTCACGTGCTCACAGTGATTACTTCTCTCACATTTGCGGCCCACTCGCTGAAACTAGACCTCACTACATCCGTTGAATTGATGCAATGTGACCGCATTTTGGAGATCACTTCAGAGCAGAAATTCCTGGTGAAATTCAGCAAGTCTGACAGCATCTGTGGAGAGAAAGCAAAATTAATGTTTCAAGTCTGATGAGCCTTCATCAGTTCTGACCTGTTGCACATTTACAGCACTTTCGGTTTCCACGTTTACCTCATGTTGTCTTTGCAGCTGACAATCTTACCTGGTTACTTTGTAATCCTAGCATTTTGCCATCATCGTCAGTGTATACAAGCACCAAAAGAATGGAGAATTGCAAATTTTACAGCCTTGTTCAGAAAAGGGTGTAAGATAAAACCCAACAACTATAGGCCAGTCAGTTTTGTCTTAGTGGTGGGAAAGCTTTTAGAACTGATAATCCAGGACAAAACTAACAGTCACTCGAATAATTGATAATTAATTCAGAAAAGCACGCATGAACTTTTTGAAGGTAAGTCATCCTTGACTAAAATGTTTTTTGATCAGTATTAGGTAAGATTAATAAAGTCAATGTGGTTTATATGGATTTACAAAGGCTCTTGATTAAATGCCACATAATGAAACTGCCAGTGAAGTTGAAGGTCATAGAATCAAATGGACTGCACATGAATCGAATCGAATCGAATGTAATATTCAATAGTTGCCTTTCAGACTAGAGGAAGAGGGGTCGATATCAGGGCCAACGTTGCTTTTATCCTGCATTAATGAGTTAAAGATGGATGGTCAGGCCAAAATTTAGTTTGTACGTGACACAAAAGTAGATACATTGTTGGAAGGCTAGCAATAGACTTCCAGAGGTCTTATGGATGGGAGCGTGTGCCAGATACACTGCAATGCGCAGAAGATTGAGGTAATGTATTTTTCTGGGAAGAATGAGGAGAAGCAATTGAATTAAAAGTGTAATCCTAAAGGGTGTGCAGAAATAGAAGGATCTGGGCGTATGTGTGCACAATGATCAAAGACCATAAGACATAGGAGTGGAAGTAAGGCCATTCGGCCCATCAAGTCCACTCTGCCATTTAAATCATGGCTGATGGGCGATTCAACTCCACTTCCCTGCACTCTCCCCGTAGCCCTTGATTCCTTCTGAGATCAAGAATTTGTCGATCTCTGCCTTGAAGGCGTCCAACGTCCCGGCCTCCACTGCACTCCGTGGCAATGAATTCCACAAGCCCACCACTATCTGGCTGAAGAAACGTCGTCTCATTTCAGTTTTAAATTTATCCTCTCTAATTTTAAGGCTGTGCCCACGGGTCCTAGTCTCCCCGCCTAACGGAAACAACTTCCTAGCGTCCACCCCTTCTAAACCATACATTATCTTGTAAGTTTCTATGGGATCTCTCCTCAACCTTCTAAATTCTAATGAGTACAATCCCAGGATCTTTAGCCATTCATCATACATTAAACCTACCATTCCAGGGATCAGAGATAATGGGAACTGCAGATGCTGGAGAATTCCAAGATAATAAAATGTGAGGCTGGATGAACACAGCAGGCCAAGCAGCATCTCAGGAGCACAAAAGCTGACGTTTCGGGCCTAGACCCTTCATCAGAGAGGGGGATGGGGAGAGGGAGCTGGAATAAATAGGGAGAGAGGGGGAGGCGGACTGAAGATGGAGAGTAAAGAAGATAGGTGGAGAGAGTATAGGTGGGGAGGTAAGGAGGGGATAGGTCAGTCCAGGGAAGACGGACAGGTCAAGGAGGTGGGATGAGGTTAGTAGGTAGCTGGGGGTGCGGCTTGGTGTGGGAGGAAGGGATGGGTGAGAGGAAGAACAGGTTAGGGAGGCAGAGACAGGTTGGACTGGTTTTGGGATGCAGTGGGTGGGGGGGAAGAGCTGGGCTGGTTGTGTGGTGCAGTGGGGGGAGGGGACGAACTAGGCTGGTTTAGGGATGCAGTGGGGGAAGGGGAGATTTTGAAACTGGTGAAGTCCACATTGATACCATATGGCTGCAGGGTTCCCAGGCGGAATATGAGTTGCTGTTCCTGCAACCTTCGGGTGGCATCATTGTGGCAGTGCAGGAGGCCCATGATGGACATGTCATCTAGAGAATGGGAGGGTGAGTGGAAATGGTTTGCGACTGGGAGGTGCAGTTGTTTGTAGCGAACTGAGCGGAGGTGTTCTGCAAAGCGGTCTCCAAGCCTCCGCTTGGTTTCCCCAATGTAGAGGAAGCCACACCGGGTACAGTGGATGCAGTATACCACATTGGCAGATGTGCAGGTTAACCTCTGCTTAATGTGGAATGTCATCTTGGGGCCTGCGATAGGGGTGACGGAGGAGGTGTGGGGGCAAGTGTAGCATTTTCTGTGGTTGCAGGGGAAGGTGACGGGTGTGGTGGGGTTGGAGGGCAGTGTGGAGCGAACAAGGGAGTCACGGAGAGAGTGGTCTCTCCGGAAAGCAGACAGGGGAGGGGATGGAAAAATGTCTTGGGTGGTGGGGTTGGATTGTAAATGGCGGAAGTGTCCGAGGATGATGCGTTGTATCCGGAGGTTGGTGGGGTGGTGTGTGAGAACGAGGGGGATCCTCTTAGGGCGGTTGTGGTGGGGGCGGGGTGTGAGGGATGTGTTGCGTGAAATGCGGGAGACGCGGTCAAGGGCGTTCTCAACCACTGCAGGGGGCAAGTTGCAGTCTTTGAAGAACTTGGACATCTGGGATGTGCGGGAGTGGAATGCCTCATCGTGGGAGCAGATGCGGTGGAGGCGGAGGAACTGGGAATAGGGGATGGAATTTTTGCAGGAGGGTGGGTGGGAGGAGGTGTATTCTAGGTAGCTGTGGGAGTCGGTGGGCTTGTAATGGACATCAGTTACTAGCTGGTTGCCTGAGATGGAGACAGAGAGGTCCAGGAAGGTGAGGGATGTGTTGGAGATGGCCCAGGTGAACTGAAGGTTGGGGTGGAAGGTGTTGGTGAAGTGGATGAACTGTTCGAGCTCCTCTGGGGAGCAAGAGGCGGCACCGATACAGTCATCAATGTAACGGAGGAAGAGGTGGGGTTTTGGGCCTGTGTGGGTGCGGAAGAGGGACTGTTCCACGTAACCTACAAAGAGGCAGGCATAGCTGGGGCCCATGCGGGTGCCCACGGCCACCCCCTTGGTCTGTAGGAAGTGGGAGGAATTGAAAGAGAAGTTGTTGAGGGTGAGGACGAGTTCGGCTCGGCGGATGAGGGTGTCGGTGGAGGGGGACTGGTCGGGCCTGCGGGACAGGAAGAAGCGGAGGGCCTTGAGGCCATCTGCATGAGGAATACAGGTGTATAGGGGCTGGATGTCCATGGTGAAAATGAGGTGTTGTGGGCCAGGGAATTGGAAGTCCTGGAGGAGGTGGAGGGCGTGGGTGGTGTCAGGGATGTAGGTAGGGAATTCCTGGACCAAAGGGGAGAAAATGCAGTCCAGATAGGTGGAGATGAGTTCGGTGGGGCAGGAGCAGGCTGAGACGATGGATCGACCAGGGCAGGCAGGTTTGTGTCTAGTTCGTCCCCTCCCCCCACTGCACCACACAACCAGCCCAGCTCTTCCCCCCCACCCACTGCATCCCAAAACCAGTCCAACCTGTCTCTGCCTCCCTAACCGGTTCTTCCTCTCACCCATCCCTTCCTCCCACACCAAGCCGCACCCCCAGCTACCTACTAACCTCATCCCACCTCCTTGACCTGTCCGTCTTCCCTGGACTGACCTATCCCCTCCCTACCTCCCCACCTATACTCTCTCCACCTATCTTCTTTACTCTCCATCTTCGGTCCGCCTCCCCCTCTCTCCCTATTTATTCCAGCTCCCTCTCCCCATCCCCCTCTCTGATGAAGGGTCTAGGCCCGAAACGTCAGCTTTTGTGCTCCTGAGATGCTGCTTGGCCTGCTGTGTTCATCCAGCCTCACATTTTATTATTCCAGGGATCATCCATGTGAATCTCCGCTGGATACGCTCCAGGGCTAGTATGTCCTTCCTGAGGTGTGGGGCCCAAAATTGGGCACAGTATTCTAAATGGGGCCTAACTAGAGCTTTATAAAGCCTCAGAAGCACATCGCTGCTTTTATATTCCAACCCCCTTGAGATAAATGACAACATTACATTCACTTTCTTAATCACGGACTCTACCTGCAAGTTAACCTTTAGAGAATCCTGGACCAACACTTCCAGATTCCTTTGTACTTCTGCTTTACGACTTTTCTCACCATTTAGAAAATAGTCCATGCCTGTATTCTTTTTTCCAAAGTGCAAAACCTCACATTTACTCACATTGAATTTCATCAGCCATTTCCTGGACCACTCTCCTAAACTGTCTAAATCTTTCTGCAGCTTCCCCACCTCTTCAGTACTACCTGCCTGTCCACCTATCTTCGTATCATCGGCAAACTTCGCCAGAATGCCCCCTGTCCCTTCATCCAGATCATTAACATACAAGGTGAACAGCTGCGGCCCCAACACTGAACCCTGCGGGACACCACTCGTCACTGGTTGCCATTCCGAAACCGAGCCTTTTATCCCAACTCTCTGCCTTCTGTCAGACAGCCAATCCTCAATCCAAGCCAGTAGCTCACCTCAAACACCATGGGCCCTGACCTTGCTCAGCAGCCTCCCGTGAGGCACCATATCAAAGGCCTTTTGGAAGTCTAGATAGATAACGTCTACTGGGTTACCCTCCCCAAAGGAGGTAGGACATGGTCAAAAGAGATGACAGAAGCAAGTAGTATGCAAATCTATATGAACAGAGGCATTGAAAGTAAAATAAAGTTACTCTAAATCTAAATAAAACACAAGTTTAATTTTCACTGGAGTAGTGTATCTAATAACATGCGTGCATAAGGATGTGAATGTTTTAGACAGGATGAAGAAAAATACTTCAAGATTGATTGCAGCAATGACAGACTTTAGTTGCAAAGGTTTATTATTGAAGCATTAGCTGTTCTCTTTTGCAGGGGCAAGGTTGGGAGTATATTTGATGGAAATGTTCAAAGTCATTCAGAGAGGTCCTGACAAATAGGTGGAAGGAAATTGCTCGCACTGGCAGATGGTTTGAGAACCAGAGGACACATGTTTACAGTGATAGGCAGAAGAACGAAAGACAACGTGCGGTGAAAGTTACACACTGTTCTTCAGAAGAAGGATCACTGGGCCCAAAACGTTATCTCTGCTTTCTCTCCACAGATGCTGCCAGACCTGCTGAGTATTTTCCAGCAACTTCTGCTTTTGTTTCCAATTTGTGCAATCCTTTGTTTTTTTCTTAATGGGGTGAAAGTATTTGACAGCGTGTGGTGATGAGTTGCTTCAAAGTCTGCTGGAGGCAGCATTCCGCTATGGCTTTGGGAGTGAAATTACTGAAGTGCCTGAAGAGCAAAAAAAATCACAGGGCTCCAGGGCAAGCACCAGTGAGAGGAACTGCCTGCATTGCTCTTACGATGGCCCAATATGGACTTCGCAAGCCGTGTGTCCTCTTTCTGCACTATAACCATTCCCTGTTTCTCTCATTCCTTCAGATGATAACCAGGAACTACACAAGGACCGGGTCAGCCAATGGAAATTTTGAGTTGTGTTTGAAATAAATCGCTGTTCCTTGCACCCTATAACAGCAGAGCAAGTGCAAGTGAGGAAGACAGTGGCATAGTGATAATGTCACTGATCGAACAATTCAGAAAACCCAGATAATATTCTGGTGATATGGGTTCAAATCCCACCATGTTAGACAGTGAAACTTGAATTCAACAGAGAAAGAAAATCTAGAATAAGTTGTAGACTTGCTTGTTGAGCTGGTGTGTTCGGTTGCTTGCGCTTCATCACCCTGCTAGGTAAGGTCCCCGGCGTGCCTCCAGTGAAGTGTCGGTTTTCTTTACCGCTTGTTATTTATATGTCTGCCACCCTGGTTGATATTATTTCAGGCTCTGTTTTTCAGTGGCTTGTATATTGGTCCAGTTTGGTGATGGAGATCAGGTTGGAATGCAAGGCCTCCAGGAATTCCCTGACATATCTCTGTTTGACTCATGCTATTATGGCTGTGTTGTACCAGTCGAATTCGTGTCTTTCTTTGTCCATGTGTATTGAGGCCAGTGAGAATTGGTTGTGTTTCTTGGTGACTAGTTGGTGTTCGTGTATCCTTATGGTCAGTTTCTTCCAGTCTGCCCTACTTAACGTTACTCACAGTTCTTGCATGGTATTTTGTATATTACGTTAGTTTTATTGGTTGTGGCTCTGGGATCCTTTACATTCATCAATAGCTGTCATAGGATGATTGGTTTGAGGGCTACCCTGATACCTAGGAGTCTGAGTAGTTCGTGGTGATCTCTGATATGCATCTGATGTATGGTAGGGTGACTAGTGTGTCTGGCCACATTGTCTCCTCTTGTTGTGGTCTGTCATGGAGCTAATGCTGGATTGGGCTGTTTGCGATCCATTCCTTTTAAAAACTCCATATAAGTGTTCCTGTTCTGCATTGTGCAATTCCGGGTTGCTACAGTGTGCTGTGGCCCATTTGAATAGTGTCCTGGTGCAGCTCTATTTATGGTTGTTGGGGCGGTTGCTGGTGTAATTAAGCATCTGATCCATATGTGATCTTTCTGTATATGCTAGTCTGGAGTTCCCCATTGTTCTTTCGTTCCACCATTACATGTAGGGAGGGTAGTCAGTTATTGTTCTCCTCTTCTTTTGTGAATTTATTCCAGTGAGAATGGAGCTTGTGTGTCGGTGGGTTTCTTCTACGTTTGATAATCACAAAAGGTGTCATCTTCATAGCGGGCCCAGAGTTTGGGTTTTATAGTGGGCAGTGCTGTTCATTCTAACCTTTGCATTATCACTTCTGCAATCAGTCCTGATATCGGCAATCCCACTGGTGTTCCATTGATTTGTTTGAATACACGCTATGAAGATGGACACCTTCATGATCATCAAATGTACAAGGCTCGAAAAAACCCACCCGTGCATAAACAATATCCTTACCAAAATTCACAAAAGAAGGAGAGAAGAATAACTGTCTATTCTTCCTAGACACAATGGTGGAAAGTAAGAACAATGGGGAGCTCCAGACTAGGGTCTACAGAAAGACCACACATATGGGACCAGATACTTAATTACACCAGCAACCACCCCGATACCCATAAACTGAGCTGCATCAGAACATTATTCAAATGAGCCATAACACAATGCAGCAAACCGCATTGTGCAAAGCAGAACAGGAACACTTATATGGAGTTTTTAAAAGGAATGGATACCCAAAAAGCACAATCAGCCATTACTTCCGCAGCAGATCACAACAAGAAGACACAAAGCGACCAGACACGCTAGTCACCCTACCGTATATCAGAGGCATATCAGAGATGACCACTAGGTATTAGGGTAGCCCAAAAACCCAACAGCCACCCTGCACCAGCTACTGATGAATGTAAAGGATCCCACACCCACATCCAATAAAACTAATGTAATAAACAAAATACCATGCAAGCACTGTGAAAAACATTACGTAGGGAAAACTGGAAGAAAACTGACAATAAGGATACACGAACAACAACTAGCCACCCAGAGACATGACCAATTCTCACTGGTCTCAACACACACGGACAAAGAAAGACATAAATTCAACTGGGACAACACATCCATAATACTACAAGCCAAACAGAGACATGCCAGGGAATTCCTGGAGGCCTGGCATCCCAACCAGAACTCCATCAACAAACACATTGAACTGGACCCAATATACAAGCCACTGAGAAACAGAACCAGAAGTAATGCCAACCACACCAGCAAACCGAAGCATATAAATAACAAGCTGGACAGAACACCAATTCATCACTGATGATGTTACCTGGCAGAGTGACAAAATGTCTGCAACCAAACATACCAGCTCGGCCAGCAAGTCTACAACCTCATCCACGACCCAAACTACAACTCTTCTCAAAAACTTTAAAACCTAGAATAAACAGCTAACACAATAAGCAGCTCTAGTCACTGAAACCAATCTGAATCACAAATGCCTTTAAAGATAGGAAACTTGCTGCTTTTACCCATTCTGACCTCTATGTGACTTCTAGCCTTGACTCTTAGCTGCTCTCTAGGGCAAGAAATATTGGCTTAGCCCCGTGTCTCCTGCATTCCATGAACATATTTTTTCTTAAAAATGTAGAACCATCAGTTTGTAATATTATAGACAACAGACAATAGATAATAGACAATAGGTGCTGGAGTAGGCCATTCGACCCTTCGAGCCAGCACCACCATTCATTATGATCATGGCTGATCATCCACAATCCACAATCAGTATCCTGTTCCTGCCTTATCCCCATCACCCTTGATTCCACATTATCTAAGATAATTCGCCGTGCTTCAGAAAACCAACTTATTTACTCTTTAATTGGTAAACAATGTAATTCATCTCTACATTCTGAGTGTATATCTGCTAATTAAATTATGGACAGTTTGTTGCCAGAGTCATGCCGATAAAGTAAACTGTTCCTCCAAACCAGCAGACCTTCCTTAGGATTACTGTCTGGCAAGTGACCCTGCCTTAGAACAATGCTATCTTGCAAACAAACGTTCCCATAAATAAGCTGCACTTGAAGATTAAGATGATTAAAAGCTTATAGAATTTGTTAGCATAGAAAGAGAGAAGCTACTTCTTATGGTGGGGAGGAGTCCAGAACAAGGCCATAAAATTAGACAACATTAAATTAGAACCAGACCAATTCTGAGTAATGTCAAGAGTCACTTTTTTCACAAAGTGGAGTGAAATCTGAAACTCACTCCCCTAACAGTTTCAAAATTGAAACTGATAGACTTGTGTTAGTTAAAGACATTTTGGAATATAGATCCAAGGCAGGTAAATGGAGTTAAGAAACTGATTGCACTGAATGATGAAGCATGCTCTTGCAGTTTAAGTTCCTGTCCTTAAGTTCCTAACTGGTGCTTATTGTTTAAGAAGCAAGCTGGTCTTTCCTCACAAACAGTCTGAACCAAACCGAATCAATTTTATTTTGATTTAAGAAATGCAATCTAGCTTATCTTCAGTTCAGACGTATATTACATTGGCTGAGGCGTTTTGGGCAATAAATCACTTTGGAATCTTCCCCGTGTCAAAGTTTCTCTTAATCTTTGCATATGTACCACTTTCTTGCAACACATAACACGTTGATTGGAACTTGCCTTTTCTAAATAGCTGTAGATTACTTGAAGATGTCCTGTCTTACTCGAGACTGTTGCAGAGTCCAAAGTTCCCTCTCCCATTCTCTTGGTTGAAATCTGGTGAGATTTAATCACAGTACAGTAGCACCCAGCAAGTTAGCACCCTATTTGAGTTTTACAAAATGATTTTGAAAGAGAGTAAAATTGTCTGCTTTGGCAACTGCAAGTAAACTTTGGCAAAAACCAGCAATGTGATGGCCAATGCTGCATTTCAAAGTATATCATCCCACATGAAGTGCTTTGATGTTTTTCTAAGAAACATGACAAAACATTGCATTAAAATCAATTGGCAAGATATTCAGGCCAGTCATTATTGGAGGTGATTCTATTGAAGCCAATTGTCCTCTTGGAGCATATTTCCAACGCTGCTTCCTAATTCTCATGTGACCAGAGCAACATGCCACATACAGATGGATAGTCCTTTGGGCACTGGGAGCAATAGAATGGGTGCTATCAGAAAGTCACATATTCCAACAGGCAGGTTGATGCCCTTTCAGCAAATCTGGAATACGCAGCTCTATTCAACAAATATGCACATCATCATTGAAGGCCCTTCCCCCTCCATCCCTATTGCACAGGGTGAGACATTTAATCAGCCAAGAGGCTGGTGGGTGGAGACTGTGATATCTTTGCAGCTCTGTCCATCTATGATGGGAATACCCTGGAATGGACAATCAAGCCTCATCTCTCTGCTTTTGGGATCGACGGCTGGAAGGTTCACCTCGTGAAGAGTGTGAATAGCAAACCAGTGTGGAGCTACCTGCAGCTTCCTGGGCAGTAAGGGAAGTGGGGGTGAGGGGTCTCATGTCACTCACTCAGAGTCTAATCAAGGGATCCAAGCTCAGGATGGAGAGGCATGCTGAGAGCCACAATCTCCTCCCTGCTTACAACCAACACCCATTCCATTTGCCACCACCCTCACTTCTCTCCACCACTTATTCAAAGTCCTTTAGCTCAGCAAAGGCCCTCCCACTACCTGACTGGCACTCTATACAGCCGCCCTTACCTAAGAGAGATGACTCCTTTAGATTCTCACTGGCTCTGGTGGGTGGGTGAGAACCCCCATTGTTTCTCAAAAATCTTCTCAAAAACATTAAAATCTAGAACAAATAACAATCACAATAAGCAGCTCTACTCACAGAAAACAATCTGGATCACAAATGCCTTTAAAGATAGGAAATCTCCTGATTTTATCCAATCTGATCTCTATGTTGACTTCTGGCCTAGGCTCTTGGCTGCCCTCTAGGGCAAGAAATATTGGCGTAGCCCCGTGTCCCCTACATTCCATGAACTTTTTTTCTTGAAAATATAGAATCAAAGTGTTGAGCTGTGAGACAGAATAGCATTACTTAAAGCACCAGGCTTCCAAATCACAATAGGTCAATGTTACAAAATGTTGCTGGTGCAAGCTATCTGAAAGTGATTTAGAAGTTTCTGAGGATGTTGCAGTGAGGTATAAAGAGAGGGTGGAAGGTTTGGTGACTTGTCTACAGCGTGGCTGCAACTTGTATTGTAGAGGGGATACAGGCTATAACTGTCAGTGCAGTGCCTCCGGGGCTACAACTCTTAACAGCAGATGGAGTGGAGGCAGCGAAAGCATGTAGCTCTGCGTCATGTTCTCAGTCAAACTAGAGCTGGGAACCATGCTCCTTGGTAATGTGCACCCAGCATCATAGTGTGCATACCCATCAGTATTCTCCTGACACCTCTCCATCCATCTCCCCATCTTTGTCTTCTGCAGAACCCATCAGTGGCCTTGCCCTCTGGAGAGCTCAACGACAAAACATCAATTACCCGTAGATAATAAAATGTGAGGCTGGATGAACACAGCAGGCCAAGCAGCATCTCAGGAGCACAAAAGCTGACGTTTCGGGCCTAGACCCTTCATCAGAGAGGGGGATGGGGTGAGGGTTCTGGAATAAATAGGGAGAGGAGGAACGCGGACCGAAGATGGAGAGAAAAGAAGATAGGTGGAGAGAGTATAGGTAGGGAGGTAGGGAGGGGATAGGTCAGTCCAGGGAAGACGGACAGGTCAAGGAGGTGGGATGAGACTAGTAGGTAGGAAATGGAGGTGCGGCTTGGGGTGGGAGGAAGGGATGGGTGAGAGGAAGAACAGGTTAGGGAGGCAGAGACAGGTTGGACTGGTTTTGGGATGCAGTGGGTGGAGGGGAAGAGCTGGGCTGGTTGTGTGGTGCAGTGGGGGGAGGGGACGAACTGGGCTGGTTTAGGGATGCAGTAGGGGAAGGGGAGATTTTGAAACTGGTGAAGTCCACATTGATACCATTAGGCTGCAGGGTTCCATTCCGCCTGGGAACCCTGCAGCCTAATGGTATCAATGTGGACTTCACCAGTTTCAAAATCTCCCCTTCCCCCACCGCATCCCTAAACCAGCCCAGTTCGTCCCCTCCCCCCACTGCACCACACAACCAGCCCAGCTCTTCCCCTCCACCCACTGCATCCCAAAACCAGTCCAACCTGTCTCTGCCTCCCTAACCTGTTCTTCCTCTCACCCATCCCTTCCTCCCACCCCAAGCCGCACCCCCATCTACCTACTAACCTCATCCCACCTCCTTGACCTGTCCGTCTTCCCTGGACTGACCTATCCCCTCCCTACCTCCCCACCTATACTCTCTCCACCTATCTTCTTTTCTCTCCATCTTCGGTCCACCTCCCCCTCTCTCCCTATTTATTCCAGAACCCTCACCCCATCCCCCTCTCTGATGAAGGGTCTAGGCCCGAAACATCAGCTTTTGTGCTCCTGAGATGCTGCTTGGCCTGCTGTGTTCATCCAGCCTCACATTTTATTATCTTGGAATTCTCCAGCATCTGCAGTTCCCATTATCTCTGATCAATTACCCCTGTCCTGGCAGTACCCTCAGCACTCCTGATAATTCACTTTCAGCAGATCCCAGTTCTGTTCGAGCCTTTTGGCTACATGTTGGACCAGTGACTGATCTGGTCGAGGGCTCAGCTGCTGTGACTGGGCAGGCAGTAATCTTTGGGTGGCTGAAATGAGATCAGAACAGGAAGGTTAGAGTGGAGCAAGAGGATGGGGTAGAGAACACGAAGTCCTCCATTACACCAGCTGCATTATGCTTACCAAGGCAGATCGTAGGATGGAGAGTGAGAACGACACAAGGCAGCAATGTGCCATCATGCTCGGTGTGGTCAGGCTTTGACATGTCCAGCTCCATGAAGCAGGCAACCAGCTCAACTCTAAGGCTTGGGAGATGCAGCTGCCATTGTACTCCCTGCCACTGAACCCACTACCAATTTTGCATTGCTCCTTTCATGATGTGTACCATCTTGTCCTCTAGGAGAGTGGGAATCATAGAATCCCTACGGTGTGGAAGCAGGCCATTCAGCCTGTCGAGTCCACACCAACCCTCCAAAGAACATCCCATCCAATCTCACACCTATCCCTAAATTCCGCATGGCTAATCCACCTCGCCTGCACAACCCTGGACACTATAGGTAATTTAGCATGACCAATCCACCCTAACCTGCACATCACTGGAGTGAGGGAGGAAACCAGAAGAAACCCATACAGACACAAACTTTACATTGACGGCACCCAAGGGTAGAATCAAATCTGGGTGCCTGGTGCTGTGAGGCAGCAGTAATAACCATGTGCTGTCGCACCCGACTCTCACCTACCACCACCCCAAACCCCTGCCATCTGTCAGTCATTGCATTTAGGTGACCAGCCTACCACAGAATAACTGGACACCTGTGTTGTCATTGAGAGGTGGGTGGGTGAGAGACTGGTACCATTGACAAAGTGCAACTTCAGGATTTGGGATAGCTGCTGGGTGAGGGATGGGACTGTGCTGCAGTGGTTAATGTGAGTAATTGGTCTGCAGTAGTTGCAGGATGTTTTGTGAATTTGCATTCCCTGATTTTGACCATCTGCATGTGGGTATTCCACTTCATGTGGGGCTGCTGCCAATTCAAGCATAAGTCCAGATGTTGAGAGTTGACCCAGTTTACTCCCAGTTTCATCTGAAGGATGTCATTGAGGGCTTCTTGCCTCCCATAGGACAATGAACATTCTCCTCCAGTGTACCTCAAACATAAGTGCCTCCAACATCTCACCAATGAATCGAAGTCCCTACTCTGCCCTAGAATTCCAGCGTCCTTGTTTAGAACTGTTAGTCAGCAGCTACCCTTTAAGACGAGTAGACTGCCTGTAAGTAAAGCAAGCTGGTCACTCTTTGTGCTAACAACATAACACTGCTGAGCTCTCTACTGAGCACAGAGCCAGGCAGCACCATGTTACAGTGTACTAACAAGCTAAGGGGTGGTAGTTCCAACTTTATATGGTGCCTATCTCCATTTGAATAGGCACTGGTTGGTAACAAATTGTGATTTCCATTCCAAATAATTGTGCAATTCAATTTTACCTCAGTTTGTCTTGAGTTTATCCTTGTACCTAACTTATGGACTATATATGTAATGACTCTGTACCATTCAGACCTCACTCACTTAATTCCATTGTGTATAAAGTGCACTCAAGTCAAACTAAAAGTTTCCATTTATTATCTTGTTCTTACCATCATAGCTAATTGCAGAGGAGAAATTGTCAAAACAACAAATCACATGAAGAGTTTCTAACATAGAGATGGCCTTCATTTGACATCAACAGAAAGTTGATATATCAGTGACAATTTGTTTTTTTTTCAGACAACATACATTTTTTCCTTGTCTCAGCTTACAACACTTTCGGATTACCTGACCACAGCCTCATTGACTGTAATAGCAGTATGGGATTTCAAGTATTAAAAATTCTCAAATCTTGCTCCTTTCGTCATTATCAAAAAACCTTTTGCTACCTAAACCCAAAGAATTATGTAAATCTCAAAACCTGCCTGTAATAACACAAAAAATAGCTATGTGAAAATTGCAACCTATTTCATACCATTGTTGTCGGGATTGACAAGACAAGACACTTAATCCCACGATGTAGCCAAGAGAATGTGCCATAATGCTTTGCGTAGGCTGGGAAATCTGAATATCAAAAAAAAAGCTTCACTCACGGACCTCAGAAGTGGCACTTTACTGATGTGCACTTTCTCTTCAGTGCTTTTTAAAACTGTAGTAATCCTCTTTGTTTTATTATTTTCTGTCTCTTTTGAGTTTGCTATAGCACATCATCGAGGTAGACCACCTATTCAGCAAATAATGACTTGAGATTGACTGCATAGTGAGTCAATATGTTCCTTGTAAAGCTTTTGGAGCAGCTCCTTTATCATTTAGATAACTAACTGGTAGCAGGTAGATTATGGAACCTAATTTTACCTGCAATATCTGGACTAGGAGCATACCATTAGATTTTGTTTCAGCTTCTGTGTTACATTTTGTCAAAACATGCAACTAAAACATCCCTATCAAGAAAAGTGATCTAAGGTCTTTATGGCCACATCAATGGTTGGAGTACAAGAACTACAAAATCAATATTACATTCCATGATAAGGGTACAGATGCTTTTCCAGCATTAGGTATGGGGACATGTAAATATGCCATTGAAAATGCAGGCCCATCGAAATGAAACCTCAGTAACTACTCTCAGTAGTACAGTCAACGAAGAGAACTAAACAAAGGGTCTTTTCCACGCTTGGAAGGTCCTGTTGAGGGTAAACTGTTTGCAACAGGAGATCCAAGCTCACTGCACAGGGTCACATTCGGAAGCTTCATGTCAGCAGCAACTGGTTTCCTTCTGACACGTCACATCTGATGCAGTTGAAGGCAAATCCACCATAGGTAGTCCCTACTCTTTAAACATTTGCATGGATCAACTTGCAACATCTAGTGCCAGAAGCAATCCTTTGCCAGATAATAACAAGAACTGATCATAATAGAGCATGGCATTGCAACCCATTTGTGGTTTTAATTAAGTTTGTCAGAGTGAATGATTGGGTGTTATTTAAAAAAAAACGTACCTGTAGATGGATGGCATTATTGTAAATTAGATATTAAGTCTGACAGCTGTTTTCATCTCATCTCAGTTTGTAAGCCTCCCACCACTCAATATATGGAACAGCAATGGTAGGAGTATCTGTGGAGGATTCTGTAGCCCACTAGCTCAGTGAGAAGACTGACAGTAAAGCAATGTGGATCCTGTACAAAGGAGCTTGTGAATAAAAAGACAGTTCTATTATCAGATGGTCACAGCTACTAAGTTAATTCTTAGCCTATACTTAAGTTGCCATGTGTGTGGGCTTCAAGTTCCTGGTGAATAGGAGAACAAGGTACTGTCGGGTGATCTTAGAGGGTAATGATATCTGATAATAAGATTAGTTTCTTGGTTATAAGTATAGATGGTCTTTCCTTTCATTGGGATTCTATTTTTGGAATATCACATACACCGGTATAAATGTTGCGATGTTAAGAATGAACATTGGCCGTGTACATTCTTGAAATTATTAGTAAGAAGTTAAAAGATTTAACTTTGCTAAAAGTGAGGACAAATAAATTGTTAACATTAGAACTATAAATGGAATTTCTACAATTTTTATTTACAAATATATAAATAATGACAGACAGGAGAAGACCTATTGGTCAGTCCAGTATGTCTCTCACAACCGCACTGTGCCATCATAATTTGCATGCTGTCCAGCCAACTGAAAATCCACGTACTGCCCTCAAAGAGATGGGAGACTGGGTAAAATCAATCTCACACTGGCTAGGGACGGAACACCTGAAATATTCTTTCCTAACCCTCTGCAGATGCTTCAACTGGTCAAGGAGACTAGTCCATCCCCAACTGAGGTGAACTGTGCCTGCCCTTTCACCTCAACCATAAATGGTTCAAATTCCTACCTCAAAAGAATTTAGCAAATAGTCTTCCACAGATGCACTGTGCCCCAGTACCAAACTCAATCATGTTATTCTAAAGCTAATGCACTCTGCACCCTTTTTATAGACCTTCCCCAGGGCCCCTGAGTTAAATCAATTTGAGTTTCGCAGATGATATGAAAATAAAGGGTCCAATCATAAGTTCGTTTTTTGTCGCTGCAACATTTAGCTAAAGTGGTCCACACGTATTTCCGTACATGTTATTAGTGGGAATGTGACACCCCCCAACCAAGTCTTAGGATTAAGTGCTAAACTGCTTGCTGAAGTAGGTGAAATGATACTATTTGAAGAGATCACTTTTAATTATGATAAGCATCTTCCCTCAATCAGTATCCAAAAGAAAACCTTTAAAATTCATTCCAACTCCTAGACGTTGCAGGCAAAGCCAATGTTCATTGCTCATGTCTAGTTTCCGCACGTACTTGGTGGTGAGTCTTTAAATGTTTGTTCTTCATAAACTCTTCTACAAGGGCTGAGGAAGGAAGTTCAACAATTTTAACCTAGTGACAATGAAGGAATGATGATATATTTCCAAGTTAACCAGGATGAAGTGTGACTTGAGAACTTGAAGGTTACGGTGGTCCCATGTGCCTGCTGTCATTGTCTTCTTAGGCTGTGGAGCTCAGGTGATAGGTGCTGCTGTCAAAGTCATTTTTATGAGTAGCTGCAATGCAGTGCACAGATGGAAAGCATGTGGTTACAATAAGGCTGCCAAGGCTTGATGTTTAAACTGGTGGATTGGCTGCTAATCAGACTTTAGAGTATGGGATTACACTTTTGACTTGAACAGTGTAGACTTTGGAGAGAATTTGGGGGAGTCAGGAGTTCAGTTATAAAATATCCAGAATCTGATTGCCATAGAAGCCATATCATTTAGCTATCAATTCCCAGCTGGGATGTGTGATGCCCCAGAATGTTGAACATTATTGAGTCATAGATATCTATTGAGAGAAAAATTCCCTTTGGCCCATTGCATTTGCACCAGTCAAAAACAAGCATGTAATTATTCTAAGAGATAGTAAGTACTTCCAATGCTGGAGTTAGAGATAACGCAGTGTGGAGCTGGAGGAACACAGCAGACCAGGCAGCATCAGAGGATCCTATTTTCCAGAACTTGGCCCATAGCCTCGTATGCCCAGGCATTGCAATGCACCTCTAAATACCTATTCAATGTAATGAGAGTTTCTGCATCTACCACCCTTACAGGCAGTGAGTTCCAACTACCCTCTGAGTGAGATAAAAATCCTCATGCCCCTTCTAACCTCCTGCCCCTTAGTTCAAATCTATGCCTTCTGGCCTTTGATCCCTTCCATCATGGGCAAAAGCCTTTTCCTGTCCACCTCATCTCAGTCCTTCATAATTTTATACATCTTAATCATATCCCCTGTCAGTCTCCTCTGCTCCAAGGAAAACAACCACAGAATGTGCAATCTTTCTTCATAACTGAAATTCTCTATCCCAGGCAACATCCTGGTAAATCTCTTCTGCAGCCTTTCCACTCATCCTCCTCCTCCACTCATTTCCACTCTCCTCACATCCCTCCTTTAACATAGATTCCAGAACTGCAGACAATACTTCACCTATGACCTAACCAATGATTGAAGGGACATGGCAACGCTAATACAATTGAATAGGAAGGGGAAGTGGTCATTCTCTCCTTGCTGTGTCAATCTTTGCTCTGGTGCTTGCCTTCATAATGACAGTAACCACGTGTCAAAAGTAAATCACTGTTGCTTTAGGATATTGTGAGCATGCTGTGTTCTGCTTTATAAGTATTACATTCTTTCATGCGAGAAAACTAAGCTGGATTTTCATCTTTGAGACAGATATTTCCCAACTCAGGATACCTTCCACCAAAGTAGGTTCGCTATCAGGCAACATGGTGGTTCAGTGGTTAGCACCTGCCTCACTGCACCAAGGGCACAGGTTCAATTCCAGCCTCGGGTGGCTGTGTGAAGTTTGCACATTCTCCCTGTGTCTGTGTGGGTTGGCTCTGGTTTCCTCGCACAGTCCAAAGATGTGCAGATTAGATGACTTAGCTGTGCTAAATTACCCAAAGTGTTCAGAGAAGTGCAGATTAGTTGGGTTATAGGGACCACGGCTCTAGGTGGGATGCTCTAAGAATCGGTGTTGACTTATTGGGCTGAAAGGCCTGGTTCCACACTGTAGGGATTATATGAGACTTAGGGTTTGTTACAGGAGAGCAGTTGTGAAATAGAGTCAAGTTTGCTTCTCGCAGAAGCAACTCAAAGATCAGGGCAGGCTGATTAAAAAGGCCCACCTTGCTTCGCTGGAACTTCTTCTCAGTTAGTTGCTTACAGTGTACGGATCTGGTTTCCCTGTTATAGAAAGGACATTATTAAGCTGGAAAGAGATCAGAACAGATTTACCTGGATGTTGCTAGGAGCGGAGGGATTGAGTTATATGGTGAGGCCAGATAGTCTGGGACATTTTCGCTGGAGCCTAGGAGGTTGACAGGTGACCTTATTCAAGTTTATAAAATAATGAGGGGTACAGACAAGGTGAATGGCAAGTGTCCTTTCTCTAGGTTGGGGGATTTCAAAACTAGGGGGCACATTTTTAAGATGAGAGGTGAAAGATTAAAAAAAAGAAATCGCGTACAATTTAGTTTTACATATAGAGTGGTCCGAACTTCCACAGGAAGTGGTGAATGTGGGTACAGTTACAATGTTTAAAAGACATTTAGATAAGAACATGAATAAGAAATGTTTAGAGGAATATGGGCCAAGCACAGTCATGGTCATTATTAAAATATCTGGAATAGAAAATCTAACAGTCCAGTGATAATACCACTAGACCATTGCCTCAGGGAGACGGTGGCCTAGTGGTATTATTGTTGGACTGTTAATCCAGTGACCTAGATAACATTCTGGTGGTCCTGTTAACTTGCAAAGCCAGGATTCTCAAAATCAATTACTTCACTACCAATGTTAGTATTATCAGTATCATCTAACTTAGCCAGAGGTTAATTCAAAAATCTTTTCAACCATTTACTGTACTCGTATTTCTATGTCATTTTTAAAATCATCTTTTCTCATGTTTTGTGGCTAAAATACTCAGTTTCTTTAATTTAGGAAAGCTTATTTTATTTTGATCCTTTTTAAAATAAGAGACATTTAGATTGGGAAATGGTGCCCATGAGAGAAGGAAATACATTTAAATTAACCTTGTTGCAACTAGCCAAGAGAGGGGTTGAAGACTATCTTCAGAGAGAAGGGTATCCCATCCAGGATCGGAATAAGTTGGGGAACTTCACTCAGGTCTAAGTGCAACACACAGTAATGGTTACAAGGATGAGGGTGGGGATCTGACTTTTTTGTACAGTATACTGAGAGGCCTGGATAGAGTGGACATGGAGAAGATGTTTCCACTATTAAGAGAGACTAAGACCCAAGGGCTCAGCCTCAGAGTGCAGGGACGACCCTTTAGAACTGGGTTGAGGAGGAATTTCTTCAGCCAAAGGGTGTTGAATCTATGGAATGCATTGTAACTGAGTCCTGTGAAGGCCAAGTCATTGACAGCATTTAAGGCAGAGATAAACAGGTTCATGATTAGTAAGAAGATTACAGGTTACAGCAAGAAGGCAGATGAATGGGGTTGAGAAACAGATCAGTCATGATCAAATGGCAGAATTGACTCAATGGGTTAAATGGATAATTCTTTTCTTCTCCCATATCTTATGGTCTAATGTGTGAAACAGCTTGACAGCCCAGATTTCCATAAAAGTTTTTACTTAGTTAGGAAGATTGATTGTATGATTGATTGCTTTATGATGTTATAAGAAGCTATTTTTCTGTAGACCTTTTTTGCCAATGTCTTAATGTTTACTCGGACAATATAAAAAGCTTTGAAGTGCTTTTAGCTTCCATTATTGATATTTTAAATGTCTAGTTGATTGTCAATTGTATGGGATGGTAGCAGTTTTTTTTAAAAGAACATCATGTATGTGAGATCATTGCTTTTAAGCAGTTCCATGCGATTGTTACTTTAGTTGACAACTGTTATCTTACATTCTGTACAGAACCAAAGTGTGGAGCTGGATGAACACAGCAGGCCAAGCAGCATCTTAGGGCTCCTAAGATGCTGCTTGGCCTGCTGTGTTCATCCAGCTGCACACTTTGTTATCTCGGATTCTCCAGCATCTGCAGTTCCCATTATCTCTTTACAGAATGTATTTTTTTTAGATAAGCTTATTGTCGTATGTTATGACAAGTGGGACTTGAATTCAGACCTTCTACCTAGACGAAGGGGCACTACCTCTGAGCTCAAAAACCTTATTGTATCAATGTGCATGGAAATTCTTGTGAGCTGGCATGCAAGGCTGTTGTGAGTTGGACCGTGAATTGACATGGAGGGAGCATGAGGGATTTGGGTAAAGTCTTTTGACCTTATTTCAAATAATTTCTGAATCTAGACTGCAAATGTGACTGTTATGTTTTAGTAATAATGACAGTTCTACCTTCAACACCATTATCTTCTCCAGATTGATCTCAAAACTGCATGATCTTGGTCTCGGCTCCGCCCTCTACAACCGAATCCTCAGATTTCTGACCAGAAGATCACAATCTGTGAGGGTAGATAACTGAATCTCCTCCACAATAACACTCAACACTGAATCTCCCTTCAAGGATGCATCCTCAGCCCCTTACTGTACTCCTGTGTACCTACAACTGTGTTACCCAATAGAACCAATGGCATCTACAAGGTTGCTGACAAATGAACCGTAGTGGGACAGATATCTAACAAAGACGAGTCAAAGTACAGAAGGGAGATAGAGAGGTTGGTGATATGGTGCAATGATAACCACTTATCTCTCAACGTTGACAAAACTAAAGAAATGATCATTGACTACAGAAAGAAAGGAGAAAACACCTCCCATCAACATCAACGGAACTTAGGTTGAAAGAGTGCTAAGTGTCAAGTTCCTCGGAGTGATGATAACCAACAACGTGTCCTTGACTTCCCACATAGATCCAACAGTTAAGAAGGCACAACAAAGCCTCTTCTTCCTCAGCAAATTTGTCACATCCATAAAGGACCTTCACTAACTTCTACAGATGCACCATTGAAAGCATACTGTCCGGATGCATACAGCCAAGTATAGCAACTGCTCTGCCCAGAACCGTAAGAGCCTACAGAAGATGGTGTGCATAGCCCAGACCACATGGAAGCCAAACTCCCATCCATGGGCTCTATTTACACGGCTTACTGTCACAAAAGCCTGCCATCATCATCAAAGACTTGTCGTACCCCGCTAATGCTCTCCTACAACCTCTTCTGTCAAGCAGAAGGCTGAAGCCTGAACACATGCACCAGCAGGTTCAGGAACAGCTTCTTCCCAGCTACTATTAGACTGATGAATGAACACTCTAGCCTCAAATAATGCTGATCTTTTCAAAGTTGATCTCATCCTGTGAGATGTAACCTATGTGCTTCTAAGTCTTTTTGATCTGTACATCCTTTGCTTACTACAATCTGCCTGTACAGCTCGTAAACAAAGCTTTCCACTGTATTTCAGTACATATGACAATAAACAGAAAATTTTTTTTTTAAATTCATTCATGAGATGAGGACATCACAGACCAGGCAGTATCCATTGCCCATCCTTAATTACCCAGAGGGCATTTAAGAGTCAATCACATCGCTGTGGGTCTGGAGTCACATATAGGCCAAGTAAGGATGGCAGTTTCCTTCCCTAAAGGACATGAGTGAACCAGATGGGATATTCCTGACAAGTGACAATGGATTCATAGTCATCATTAGATGCTTCATTTCAGATATTTATTGAATTCAAATTCCACCATCTGCCGCGGCGGGATTCAAACCTGGGTCCTCGGAACAGGATTAATAGTCCAGTGATAATACCACTAGGCATCGCCTCCCTAAATACTACAAGCAAAGACAGAACTCATACAATTAATGGTTGGGCCCTGGGGTGTGTGGGAGAACAAACAGATCCAGGTGTTCAGGTACATAATTCTTTGAAATTTGCATCTCAGGTAAACAGGGTGGTTAAGAAGATATTTATCATGTTTGACTTCATTGCTCAGATCATTGAGGATAGGAGTTGGGATGTGATGTTGTGGTTGTAAAGGATGTTGATGAGGTCTGTTCTGTAGTACTCTCTGGTTGCCGCTATTGAAGGAATATTATTAAACATAGAACAATGCAGCGCAGAACAGGCCCTTCAGCCCTTGATGTTGCGCCGACCCATGAACTAATCTAAGCCTCTCCCCCTACACTATTTCATCATGGTTAAGTTGACCAAGCTGAATGAAAATTGCAACAGGATAAGAGATGCTTTTGTGTGCATTGCAACCAGCCTGGTCACATGTGTGAGAGTGCCTCTGTATATATATGTGTGTGTGTGTGTGTGTGTGTGGGGTGGGGTGGGGTGGGGTGGGGTTGGTGGGTAACAGGGAGGTGCAGTTTACTGCACACATCATTATTCTATGCCACCGAGCATTGGGGACATCAGGAACAGACATGTGAATCTTAGAATTGGGCCCAGTTTACCATTTTTAATCCCCATCCATCATTTCTGTTCAGAGATGGTCAGAGGCACGAATGGCCAGATTTGGAAACTGAATTGAAACTTTCTCCATCTCTGTTTCTTTCTTCCCCCCTCAGAAACACTTCATAGAATCACAGAATCCCTGCAATGTGGAAACGGGCCCTTTGGCCCAACAAGTCCACAGCAACCCTCAGATCATCCCAACCAGACTTAACCCCCTATAATCCACCTAATCTACACATCCCTGAACAATACAGGCAGTTTAACACAGCCAATCCACCTAGCCTGCACATCTTTGGACTGCAGGAGGAAACCCGAGTACCTGGTGGAAATACACACAGGCATGGGGAGAATGTACAAATGCCACACTGACAGTCACCTGAGGATGGAATTGAACCCATTCCCCCAGCACCATGAGGCAACAGCGTTAACTACTATGGCACCATGCTGTACACTTGTCCACATTTAATTAAAATGGGCTCCAATTTATTTATTTAGTAGTGATTTACCAGAGCCAATAATAAGTTCCAGCCAATATTGGTCAAATGGACCTACCCTGTTTCTTAAACTTAATAATGGATGATTGACCACATGTCCCGTTTGATGTTGAATGGTGTTTGTCATGCAGATTCAACAGCCACCTACATTGAAGTTAAGTTGTAAGAGGCCAGAAGTGATTACTGCTGTGAACTTTTAACTCTGTAGTTCCGTTTTCTGTTCTTGCAGAGTTAGCAGTTTTGTTTTAGCCTTGATGGATTCCTCCATCATAACTTAGGTTTTCATTTCTCATTTTCTTTTATTGCTACAGCAGAGCTTGGATTGAACAGGAATCATCTTAAAAAAAACATGCTGTAAAGCAATACTAGTTATTTTTTGATCAGAAATTATAATTGTTTACTCAGTTAATTCAGCATGTTAAAATCTCAGCCAAATTGGCATTACATTTGCAACATTTTAACTGATAGCACGTAATATGTAACATCACGATAAAGATCACTTTGGCTGTCATTGTAAATGAATTATTAGAAATCCCTTTGTTCTATATTTCCAATCGAACTGCGGTCACATCTTTAAGAACATCTTCACAGTTTTCCTAAAAATATCCACTGGAGGATGTCTTAGGAAATTCATTTATAATGTCACTACACATTCATAACTAGTAGTGAGGTCTTAATAACAATTTTTGTATGTAATTAATTGGAAAATATTTCAGAGTGCATTGATGCACATAATGTTATTATTGAGTACAAATTTAATAACACTTCACGAGTGTAATGAGAGAATGTATTTAACTCTATCTTGGGTTTGGATTGCAGCATAATCTTGTCACTTGACATCATCTGCAAAAGTGAAAAGAAAGGCTTCTTCAAACCATGCTTCTTGAGGGAGACCTACATGCAGGTAACATGGAGTTATTTTTCAACCATCTTCCCAACTGCTCAATAATTGTGATTGTCAAAGTCTGTGACCCATTCTAATTGACAAAGATAACCCCATCTTGAACAATTAACTTGAAAGTAAGAGTTACATTGAAAACCAACAAGATCATTGTCTTCCAATGAAGGGAATGCAGAACTGGATATGCTACATGACTTTAATAGTCTTTGGAAATTTGAGGATAGGATGGGAAGCCATATGTATTTGTTTTGCATGCTCAGATATTGGGTTTTCCAGATCTCACCATGAAGTAAGCCATCAGCTTCACTAATGCCTTGAATATTTTCTGCTGCTCAACCAAATTGTGGAGGATCCAGAGTACCTGTTTGAGAAATTCAATCTAAAAGAGCAGAAGTTTTCACTCTTCCAGTTTATAGAGCTCTATTCTAAATTCTGAGTGTTAGAGTTCTTGTTGTACAATTTTGCAAGTTGAAAGCACTAAAAATAATGTACCTCTATGACAAGTTGAACTTTCTGGTCCTTTATCTCATTTTTCAAACATCCCAAAGATCTTCAAACACAGTGAATGAGGTCAGCATGCATTGTTTTGTGGGGAAACATAACAGCCTACAAAATTATGTTACCAACAACAGCTTAGAAACAGCAACGAGATGAATGAGCAGTTAATGTAACTTCAGTAGTGGCATTTGAAGGACACAATATTTGGATAAGTACCTCCTCTGCTCCAACAGTACCATGGCATCTTTAGCATCTACCTGTACCATGGAACGGGGCCTGAATTAAGTCAGCATATAAGACAACAGCAACAGGTACTATCACAAATATTGAAATCTGAAGACGAACTTTGAGGGCTACTGAACAGTTGTCACAATAACTCTGGCTTCCTAAGGTCAGGAAGAAATACATTGTCCACTTCTATATAATAGAATCTCTTAAACAGCCATAGCTTTAACATTACCATTTGCAAAAGAATTGACATTTTGGGTCCAACACACTATCTAAAGCGCACATGCACTATACATCTGCATACCTATTTATTTTACTGATAAATGCTGAGCTATAGGTATTATGTATTTTTTTTAAACAGAGCCCAATCTCAAGCACATAATTTGGCAGTGTTCCTGTAATTGTAGTGCCAATTTTATAAAGAGCAGGATTAGCTAGTGCAACCCTGGGTAATCCATCTCATGATATTAAGGCACCAGAGTTACATGGTTGCAAGTGATGGAAAAACAGACTTAATTGCTTTCATCTCCAGTTTGTTGATGTGCCAACTTGCTTCCTTTGGATACCTCGCACCAATTTGTTTCATCAGACAAATTGACTAAAAGTGTTTGCCAGTACGGTAGCTATAGTTGGTAACTGAATATGTTTTTTTCTTGATGCCCCAGCTTTTGCTCCAGAGGCAACCTTAAAAGATTGCTCTACTGTAACCCATGGTGAAAGTGAAAAGCACGTGCTCATCACTGAGATAACCATCTTAAGTGGTAAGTGTTTATCATGTTGTACATGATCCTAAAGAAAGCCTCTTAAAATTGCAAGCAAGACGCTCTAGATCTGTGCGAAAATGAATTCTCCATACACCATGGAACCTAGCTATTTTGAAGCTCTGGCCTGGAATAATTCTATCGGGTATTTTATCAGGGCTGCTTAGTGTCTACATATGGGAGCTAATCACTATCTAAAACCTGGACAGTTTTGTAATAATGAATTGCAGTCATATAATATTTTTAACACAATATAACTACACAAGGTGCTTCACAGGAACAGTTATCAAAGCAAAAAATGACTGAACCATATAAGAAGACAGAACAGCAATAGTTCAAAAGATTGGTTCAGTGAATGTGCAAATACTACTGACTCAAATGGGCTGCTATTCTAGAATCAGTCAATGCAAAGACATTTCAGAGTACTGATAGCTGTTGCCACAAGCTTCAGTTTCAGGAAGTGTTTTTTTAAATGGTTTCTTCTCTGATAAAAGATTTGATTGATTTGTACGCTTCATTTCAAACAACAACAAAACTCATTTCTATGGCATTAAGTTAAGAAACTGCTGCTTTTATCGAGGAACTTGCTAAGACTTCTAAGGTTCCAAAGTACCCAAGATGAACCTAACTTTTCTACATGTAACAAACTGCTATGAACAAATATGGTATCTATTGCCTCTAATTCAAGACGTTCCCAAGGCATCCATTTCCCCTAATACTTTGGAGAACAGGCCAGGAACATCACTCCCACCATTATGAGCAATAAACAGGATTTCAACCTACCCCACCATCTGTTGATTATCCCGATCACTAAAGACCAATGGAAAGCTCCACTCGCTGTCATTTTTTTCTTTTAAAAATCTGAATAGGATCAGTTCCATTGAATTGTCTTTGTGCAATGTAGAATTTTGGTTCCTGGATCATTTAACATCTAACTTCTACACTTTGTGTTTATGCCCACCTCTTCACTAGTGGTATAACTGGTGCACAAGGACATGGCTATGCTAGGCTCCATAGTGAAAACGTTCCTGTTGATCATAAGTATGTTATATATACTTTACTCAATGGATACTCGATGGCGTGTTGTACTGGGAAAAAAGAACAGTTTCAAAATTCAGGGGACCTTCCAGCCTGGCTAGGCCCACTGAAAAAGGAAACCAAACTTTTAACAGTAGACCAGTGACACAAGCAAGATCTTTACAGTAGGCTAATAAAATGATGACAGTTCCTTGCATGGAAGATTTATGCATACACATTTTAAGAAAACATTCCATTCTGCAAAATGCACAATACTTATCTCTGTAAAACAATGATTGTTCATGAATTTGTAAATTCAAAATTAAATGTCAGCTTGTTTCAGATTAAAGATTGTACTAATGCCAGGAGTAAACTTCTTGCTCTCTGAATGGGAATCAATTATCCTACAAGAAACAACAATCATCAATGGGTCTTCCCTCTCTCATCTGGAATTGGAAAAGTTGATCTACTTCACTTCCAATTTCCACCGTTCTCATCTTCACTTGATCCATCTCTGACTCCTCCATTCCCTTTCTCAACAACTGTTTCAATTTCTGCAGCCAGGCTGTCCACAAATATTCATTACAAATGCCCACACTTACCTGGACTTCACACCCTGCTTCCTGATCTACTCTATTCCATTCTCTCAGTTTCTCCATTTCCATCGCATCTATTCCAATGATGCCAGCTTCTACAAAGGGGCCTCAGATATCTTCACCGCCTCCTTCAACTGACTAAGCCCCACCACTATGGTTAACAAGGCCCTCAGTCATGTCCATCCCATTGCTCAAACCTTGGCCCTCATCCCTTGTCAGCCTCCTTCAACAGCAATAGGGACATCTGGTCCTCACTGACTACCACAAAAGTGTTTGCCACCACTAGACACACACATATCCCCTCTCCTCCCTTCTCTTGATCAGCCATCTACAGGGACTGATCCCTACAGCACACCCTGGTCCACTCCTCCTCAACTCCCAACTCTTCCTCACACCCACAGGACCTTATCCTCACTATCTAAGTCCCCAGGCACACCTTCCAGGTGAAGCAGCGATTTACCTGCAGTCCACTGTCTTCACTGCTCACATGGTCTCCTACACACTGGGGAGATGAAACGCAAACTGGGTGACTTTGCAGGACATTCATATTTTGTCCGTAAAAATGACCCTGAGCTTCCTGTTGTCTGTCACTTCAACAAACCACTAGTGTTCCCTGTTTAACATCTCTCTCAGGCTTGCTGCAGTGCCACAGCAAAAACTCAACGCAAGCTAGAAGAACAGTATCTCATTTTCTGCTTGGAAACTCTGCACCCTTCAGGGCTCTGTATTAAGTTCAATAATTTTAGGGTGAGGGCGCCTTCTCCTGTGTCATTACCCCAATCCCCTCACACCAGGCCTTGTCATTATATGGGCTGCGACCACAACCAACACATTTTCAGCCACTAATAGTCCCAATTAGCAACTATTCGTTTCCCAAGGCTGACCTTTACCCATTCCTTTGTCTGTGGTTCTCTTTGAGCTTCATCTCCACCTACTGTTTACTCACAGAGCCAGCCACCCCAACTCCCATCTTCAGCATGCGTACAAACCTTTTCCTAACTACCTTCAGTTCTGACAAAGGGACACTAAACCTGAAAAAGATATTAACTCTGCTTTCTCTCCACAGATGCTGCCAGACCTACTGAGCTTTCCTAGCAATTTCTGATTTTGTAACCTCTCCTTTTTCCTTTCCCAGATGCATTTTAATACTCTGCTTGCTGCAACGGCTGATGAAGTCGCAGTGATCACAAGTCACAACTGAGGACTGCAAGAACCCCAGACGGATTTTTTTTTGTACCAAATGTCGGACAAATATAAACATTTAGCAAATGATTACATAGCGTCATGGATATGGCAAGGAACAATTTTGACAAAATGTACTGATACACGAGTAAATACCTCTATCAAAACAACAGACGATTCACTCCTGCTTTGACATTTATTTTACTGATCCTAATAACACTCTTCACTTCCCTCAGAAGTTTCAAAATAAGCTATGCAATTTGTTTCAACTGGAGACAATCACTTCCATCTTGTAACTTAGGAACATTTCCATTAATCGTTAGCATGTACAGAAATTTTGTTTACTAAACTATGCTTAATTAAAAACTTACTAAAGGCCATGCCCATCTACTGAAGTGGACAAAATGCTTTCCAGTGAATGCTCCCCTTGCTTACAGAAGCAAAATGGGTGTTAGCAAAACAGATGGAAGGAATTATGAAATGAGAGGATGAGATAGCATTGGGCACAGTGGTTCAGTGGTTAGCACTGCAGCCTCACAGCATGAGGGAACCAGGTTCAATTCCAGCCTTGGATAACTGTCTGTGTGAAGTTTGCACATTCTTCCTGTGTCTGCGTGGGTTTCCTCTGGGTGCTCCAGTTTCCTCCCACAGTCCAAAGATGTGCGAGCTAGGTGGATCAGCGATGCTAAATTGCCCGTAGTGTTCAGGGGTGTGTGGGTTATAGGCGGATGGGTCTGGGTAGGACACTCCAAGGGGCAGTGTGGACTTGTTGGGCCGAAGGGCCTGTTTCCACACTGTAGGGAATCTAATCTAAATCGGACAAACTGAGAATTGTTGGCTTCTGTATTATTTATGTAGACAGCTTCTCATTTTCACTTTGCAGAAATTTTCAGATCAAAAAGAAAGAACAAAAATATCTTGAACACAAGCTACATTTTCAACAATTTGCCTGATTCTAGCACTGCTCAAGTGCAAGACACATGACTTTATTGGGGCAATGTACCAAATTCAATAATTTCATGCACTAAGTTATTTAAAAATTAACGCATCCGCTATTGCGCCGAGATACCATCCAGCGGGTCTTTTAAATTACTGACAAGAACTTCTTACTGCAATTTTGACAATTTGTTACAAGACTATTAAAAGTTCCAATTAAAGCAAACCCAATGCAAATAAGCATTCGTGAACATTATTTGAATTGAGACATTTTAATTTTTAACACACTTTTGTGCATCTTTTATTGTCCAGGCGTAACTTCAATGTGTACATTTTGTCTCATGTCATCTATTAGATGATATAAACATCTGGACAGCTTAATGTGCAAGTCTTGTCTCCTGGTATTTTGTTTGGTGGGCCTGTCATTTTAAGTTAGTTGATAGAAGATAGAGTTGTTTATTTTTAATCAGTTGGTTCAACTTGCTTATTCCACGTGACAAGAAGGCATTTAAACCAAACCGCTATTTCAAAGCACTATGGATATGCGTACTGATATTACTGGGAAAGCACACTTCTTAGTACATTCAATGCACTATATTGTGTCCGAGTATAAAATTGTCCACTTGTACCCCAAAACTATACAAAACATTCTTGGGTCAGAAACTATTTAAGTTTTCTCTGCTATCTTCTCCAGTAATACCCACTGTGCATCACATCTGTTGACCATATTGCTGTCCATACTTGCAACTTGCATATGCTGTGACTATTTTTTAAGGTTCCAAATAACTATCAGCATGCATCATTCGTATGTCCTGTAAACTGCAAATCATTTGAATAACATTGATAATTCCCAGTATTTGCAAAATATGACAGTAAGGGTCACAGGAATTGAGGTCACTTTATCCCTCCAGATAGTACTGTAAAGCTGTTCTATTGCAAGTTTTCAGAGCAGCAAATTTTGTTTCTCTTTATTCATTCACAATAGGAAGGTGTCACTGGCTGGGCAGCATTTATTGCCCACAGGGCAGTTCAGAGTTAACCACATTACTGTGGATCTAGAGTCACATGTAGGCTAGACAAGGTCAGGATGGCAGTTTCATCCCCTGAAGGATATTAGTGAATCAGATGGGTTTTTCCCCAACAACTGACAATGGATTCACAGTCATCATTAGATTCTTAATTCCAGATATTTATTGAATTCAAATTCCAGCATCTTCTGTGACAGAACTTGAACCCAGGTTCCCATAACATTAGCGATAACAAGGTGTAGAGCTGGATGAACACTGCAGGCCAAGTAGCATCAGAGGAGCAGGAAGGCTGATGTTCAAGGCCTAGAACCTTCTTCAGAAAAAGGACCCTTTCTGAAGGAGGGTCTAGGCCAGAAACGGCAGCCTTCCTGCTCCTCTGATGCTGCTTGGCCTGCTGTGTTCATCCAGATCTGCACCTTGTTATCTCAGATTCTCCAGCATATGCAGTTCCTACTATCCCCAGAACATTACCTAGGTCTCTGGATTAACAGTCCAGCAATACCACCACTGGTCCATCACCCTCCCCCTAAAAATGAATTGTTAAAAGTTGACCTGAGGGTTGTTCTTTAATGCCAGGGCTACAAGTTACAACGAAAGAAATTAAACTGGGAAATCGGTTGGAACAAGTGTACTCAAAGGCTGATATTGTGGAACACAGTCTCAATGGAAGGCCATTCACACAGGCAATGAATGTTGATTTGAGGAGTATATGTGCTTCTGAAAAAAATGTTTGACTAATGGGGGTGGAAACCATTAGGCCTAATGGCTTTCATCCATTCTGAATATTTTGCAAGGTAGAAGTCTTTTTGCTCACTCCATTTACACATCAGCCAAAGTTGTTCAAAGGCACTGCACTTAGCATCTTGTACTCTGACCGAACTTGGCTTCCACAATCTTGAAGAGGTCCAGTGTTGTTTCTATATTTCATATCAGCCAAGACAGATTACTCAAATACTTCTATTGAGTGTGTTTCCTTTCTCAATAAAGCAGTCCACTGCCTAAGACGATTGATCTGCTTTTGGTTACGTTACGTAACTCCAATTCTTTGTCAGTGCTGGAAACATTCAGTCATTAAATCTTGCATAAGATCTTCAAGTTTTGTTTCTGATCATCATTCACTGTGGATGCATTCTAAAACAGGAAATTATTCTTAAAAATTTCTAAAAACAGCATTTTTGAAAAGAACCAACAGCTTTATGTTATGAAGGGTCAGTGGGCTTGAAACATTAACTCTGCTTTCCCTTCACAGATGCTGCCAGACTTGCTCAGTTGCTCCAGCAGATTCTGTTTCTTGCCTTGTATTGTAGATGGAACAGGATCAAGTTTTTGGATCAAAGAATCCTAATTAAAATGCCTCATTTAATGTCCTATGTAAAAATGGAACTTTCACAAAAGGTAGACACATTAACATTCCATTTCTTGTGGTAAGGTACCCAGTTGATTTTATTTTAAACACAGCTTTTGATAAACTGTTGCTGCCAATAGATACGAAGTAAATGCAATTATGAAAATAAACTATGGGACGACTGTCTTCTCAAAATAAGGGAACAGCAAAGAGTGAAGAAATGGAGAGTACCAATGGATTTGTGTGTGTGTGTGTGTGTGTGTGTGTGTTTCTGTGTCTACAACACTCAAAAGAATGAAATGATGTCCGATTGGTATGAACTGAACATGAGAAGTTATTTACCAAATATGGCTCTAAAAGGTTGCATTGGTTAATCCATGATGGTGCTGAATGCCACAATGGGTTCTTGCTTACTTACACACTGACTAATAGCCTATTAAAAAACAAAATTCTGAGCATTACAGACCTACTCAACAGGATGAGTGGGCCATTAGGACTCAGCCAGATGTCACAATATGAAGTGCAGATATGTTCCATCATCATTTGTAGTGCTATCGAAGGTTTTATTATCTGAGTCTTGATTGTGCTCAACTTGACCTGTGATACCATGAGTCATGCACGTGCTTACTGCTGAACATTTATTGTTAAACCCACATACTGAGAAGGGAGTGGGAAAAACAGGCAGAAAGGTAAAAGTTTGAAGATTGTAAAGATAATTTTTGATTTATTTCTTTCACTTGAAAATGGGACAAACATTTGGATGAGTGTATGAATGAAATGGTAGACACAAGCTGAAAACAGTGTGGATTAGGAGAGGGCTTGATTTTGTACAGAAAAACAGAACAATAAATATTTCACAAAGCCAAGCTGATGTGACCTCTGGTCAGCACTTCAACATAAAAAAAGGATAATGTGCATCTGTTTTAAACAGAGCACAACACAAGCAATAATAAATAGTTCAAACTTGTAGTATAAGACCAAATCTCAAGTTACAATAAAAAGCTCTAAATACAGAAATAGAAAAAAGCTAATAAAATATTTTGCCTTGCCATTACAAATAGGTCCAACTCAAGTGGCATTGATTTGCTTTGCATTTTAAGTACAATTCTTAAAAATACAACAGCACCGTTAAAGTGTTTTGGTCATGATAAAACAACCTGTGGACTGTATTTAACAGAGGTGGGATGAAACGTGAGCTCTTAACCTTTGAATGTTTGTCAGTATTTTTCCTTGCAAAAATCCTCATTGAAAGTACACAATGTTGACTGGTTGGTGGTAAATGGCAGCATGGGGAGGTGAATCTTGTGTAGTGGCACACAATGTCAGAAGCTGCTGAAATAGCACAGCCCAAAAACTGAATACTGATGGAGACCAATATCAGAGCACTGAACACCACAATATAAAGGAGCATGCAAAATCAATTAATCCTAAACTCACCCAACATAAAATGATCATGGGCAGGACGCCAATACAATAAACTACAATGATTTTTTTTGTTTTGAATGATTTGTCAACTTCAAGGAAGCAGGTACGAGTTCTCTATATAAATCCATTGTGCAACTGCTACACTGGCTTAATTTTGAGTTCATTATTTCTTCAGCACCAAGTACTGGAATCTGGCACTTAAAAGCAGAATTTTTTTTCCCCAATTCCATTAATCTTTCACAGATAAAATTTGAAAACTTAGGTATATAATCTAGGTTTTATCTAGTTCAGTAAAACCTGTGTCCATTGTAATAAACGCAGTGGCTGCCAATATACAAATACTCAGTGTTCACCATGATGACTGTCTTTTCCTCTTTGTGGCCAAAAGGATTATGCTGTAAAATATTGCTGTAACAGATTAGATCTAGTTCCCCACCTCCCCTCGGTGGTATGAAACCTACTCAAACAAGAGAATGCTCCTTCCTTTACACTTTTGTACACTGCCTGTTTATCAATGTTTTCCTAAAAGCTTTCCAATGCCAAGACCTTAGAAAACAGAACAGTGAGGGCACATTGATATCTTACACTGGTAAAACAAACGTTGTGGGAACCAATTATAACCTAAAAATTTACATATGGAATCTAATAATAGTGACCATTTGATGACAACATATTAATTTTAAAATCAACTTTCTGATCTATCACTGCAGTAATGACAGGTGCATCATTTGCAGAATTCGGCAAAGTGCTTTCTCTGCTGTCTGCCTGTTTTACAAGGAAGATGTAAACGGGGAAGTTAAAAAAAAACTTTGACTGACATGCTAAGACGACTGCCAGAAGCCCCGTGAAGTGGTACACTGAAGAAGTTGGCTCCATGAATTATTCCTTCTTGACATAATGAATTTAACATTTTCTTTTTGGCCAATGAATATTGTCTGTCAAAGCTGATACCTTTGTTTCTGGCATCCAACCAGTGGGAGGTGCATCTCTTGAACTCACGGGGCTGACACTCAGCCGTAGCTTAGGTTAATATTGGATCAACCTCCTTCCATCTCACCGAATTACTCGCGGTAATAAGAATGATGCAAGGAAAACTGTCGTGAACACTTTCCACTAGAGCTAGAGAAAAATGCTTAAATAGTCCCTTGTTACCTTATATTGGTAAAATCAATTAAAAATGTGTAACTGTCAACAGCTGACACAACCTAGGCCAAACAGTGATAGCTGTTGCAGATCAACAGATATGCAATGGAGCCTCTACAGCTTTCATGCTACATTTTATTCACAGAAATGCACTGGAATGTCTGAATATCAAACTCACTAACAATTGGATATTTCAAGCCACTTAGCCCATCAACTGATAAGCAACTTTGAACACGTGGAGTTTAATGAATGCTGCCCATGTCTTAGGTAGTGGAGTGATAATATTTCAGACCTTAACAGTTAAAGGTTATACAGATTATTCATCCAGGGTGGTTTTTGTTTCGTTTCTGCCTTTTAGTGCAAATTTCAAAGTGTCAAAATACAAAAGGTTTCATCCCACCTCTTACCTATTATTACATACGTTGAGGAACCCGTGGAATGTGAAAAAAGGAGTGAATGATCCTGTTAACACAAAATTTAAAAGAAAACCAAATGGCAGTTAGATCAACATATACTTGTACCTGCCTCATCAGTTTTACACAGCAGCAGATCAAGGAGGCCTGAAACCCAAATCCCCATGGAAATGTAAAACAAAACAGTGCCATGCACATAATGTGGATGTATCAGGGACAAGAGAGGAGTTCCAAGAGAAAATAACATAAGGAACCACTGAAGGGAGTTCCATTTTGGAAAAATGCAGTATTTGTTCACTACCATTAGTGGTCGCTAGCGCACTGACAATTGAATGTTTCAGTGACACCTAGTGGTCACTACATACTGCAAACATCATAGTTTAATTCAATCATTGTTTTCTTCAAAAAAAAAAGCTGGGCAACTATTTTACAAAACTTATGAAAGGCAGACATGTGCCCAAAATAATGAAACTTCTCATCCCTGTGAGCATACAACTGCCCAACATGGACACAATACAATTCATCTGCTGTCTTCAATGTCACGTACTGAATGACCCTTAAAGCAGCGCGAGATGCAACATATTTTAGTTCTCATTCAGTCCGATTTACATTGATCTGACTCTGACCACAACGGATTTGAACTGAGTCCATGAGAATAGGGAGAGCGAAGGCAGCAAATCATGAAGAAAAAAAATAAATGAAACAGACTGGCGAAACTGTAAACCGTGCATATCCAACAGGGAATCTGGGAGGGAAACTGTACAAATGAAAATCAAATTATCAGTGACCAGCAATGCATTTCCTAATTCCTTTTTGTATTTTTTTTAACAAAAGGTCGTTACACGACCTTTCTTTTTCTCCTGTACAATAAGATTTCAGAACATACAAATTATTTTTGCACTATTTTTATCCTGCCAAAATTAAAAAAATATATTATGGCAGCCTGTGTTCTTTTTCTAATCCACTACCAAAAAAAAGGTACTTTTTTGTTGTACCTTTAAAAGGACAAGCAAACAGTTAAAAAATACAAGCTCCTGTATAAATACAGCAAGTGCCTACACTATTATGAACCAATACCAAGTAACCATTCCAGAGAAACAGAGGGAAAAAAGTACAGGTCAGGAATGTGATTTAAGCAAAGCAATTACATGAATATGCACTTTTCTACTAATTTTTTTTCTTGTCTACATATGGTAGCAGTAATCGTTCTTCCCAATACAAGTTCTATACAATTTTTGAAAAAAGATAAAACACCCAAGGCAAAAAAGTCTACTAAAACTGATAGTCAATTAGACTTTACAATTACAGTGACAAGTACAATTTTAGACCCACAAATTTACTGCAACAATTTCCATTTCTGAAAAAAAAATTTTTTTGTTTTTTTTCTCCATTTTGTAAAATGCCCAGGCATTCTCCATTATTACAAATACTGGTACACTTTTACAGTGATCAAGAAACTGTAATATATATATTAAACCCCTTCACCAGTTGAATCAGAGAACCAATATACACATGGCCATAATGGCATCCATGTATTTACTAAGCAAACTTCGGAAAAAAAAATCTCTTGATCATTCAACAAACACACGCACGCGCACACACACATACAATTTTTTTGTTGTTTTTTTTCCACCTTTGTATATATTCAATACTGTAAACTTATTCGAGACTGAGTGCACTAATTCTGTTCAGAACAAAAAAATAAGGAGTAGCCATTGTTCCTGATGAGTTACTGTCTTTACGTTCTTGTTGGGACTCTGGAGGCGTCTTTTTTTTAAAAAAAAAACTTTTGAGCCTTGCTACAGTGGGGTTCCCACAGTTTAAGCAGCGTCCTGCAGCGTCAATTGATGAGTACAGACCGTCAAACTGTTTTTCCGAAGTTGATTAGATAGGTGGGGGGGGCAAGTGGGGGGGAAGGGATGCTGTTTCGTCTTCACCAACTTGTAGCGGCTGGCGTGAAGTTCCGCTGATTTTATTTTTTGTTTTGTTTTACAAATGCTGGATTGTTGGTGCATGTAGAACTCTAGAATCTAATATGACGTATATTTTTCTCTGTTGTGTGATTTTTTTTCTTCTTCAAATCAGTACTTTTTTTAAACTTCACAAAAAATGGTTTTGCATTTGTCTCAGAGACTCATTAGGAAGATCAAATATTCAAGGCACTCATGTCAAATTGAATGGCAGTATAAAAACCGTCAACTGACATTAACATTTTTTTTTATAGTGCCAGCATTGTGAATGCTATGCTAAGCAACACTGACACTTTTAATCTCAGTTGTTCCCTAATGTATACCATAACCCTTTTGGACCATAGAATTCCCATAGTTTCTTGTTCAGAAGTCGCAGTTTCTATAATTAAAAAAACAAATATGTTAAGGTGCGGGTTCAAAAAAAGGAAATATCTCAGGTACAAATTTAGCTATTTAACACAATGGCCAAAGACCATCTATTCCTAATGGCAAAATAGCAGTGCATTTCTACAATAATGCATATCGCTCACAGTCGAGCACAGATGTTTCCTTAGGTGTTGGCAATAATGCACTTTTGACTTTGCTCAGATTTACTTCGCTGTGCATTTTATTCACTAATTAATAACACAACAAAAAGTCCGTTATTGCTTAGGTTAAGTTTCTGGCTGGTACAACTGGATACCAGATAGTAAACTGCCTCTCTCATTTGCCTACTGCTTTTCTTAAAAAAAAAGTTATTAACTGTGTTAGGTTTAGGCAGGCGTCTTTGATGAAAAGCGACAACGGCAGTTCCAGACACCATAGGCTGGCAAGATCAGTGCTACATTTCGAACCCAGCTTGTGATAAAAGCCTATTAAGTGCTACGATTAGGATTGTGATCCGCTGTGGCTTTTTCTCATCTTACAATTCAAAAAAAATTTGTGCAATTCCAATCCTTCCTCCCCATATTTAAAAAATAAAAGAATGAATAAACGCGGCTTCTATTCAAGAAATTACTGCGTTGAGTAGCTTAACTATTAAGTTCCACATAAGCAGTGGCCCGGGTCAAGGGTTATTTCTACAGGTCTGCACCTCAAAATGCAAGTAATCTCAGGTTTGTTTTTTTGAAAAGTGGGTAAAATCAAAAGGGATACCCAAAACAAAACAAAAAGAAGTTTCAAACAACAAAAAATAAAAAGGAAAAAGGAAAAAAAAGTACCTGCACATGATGCTTGAAAAAATATTTTAAAAAAAACAATAAATACAGAAATTATTGCACAGTTGAAAAGGCTCAACATTATTTTACTGCCTCTATATCACCCTCAGGTTTGATTGAGCTTCTCAGACACAAATTATACCTTGAAAATATTTAAGTGCCACAGGAGGCACTCTGGGCCGACTTTCTCAGTTGGCAATTAATTAAGCTTTACAATTGAATTTTTTGTGTGTGTTTTTTTTTTAAAACCAAGTCTCTTTTACTTCAAGGAGCTTTAACTTCTTTCTGCTTGTTCGATTTTTACGTCGCTTGTCAGCAAATGTTCTCCATGCCATTTTTTCATGTGTTTCTCAAGGGTGCTGTAAACGCTGAAGGGCATTTGACAAATGTCGCACCTGTAAACCTCCTTGCCGATCTGGCCGTGCGTTTTCATGTGGCGCGTCAGCTTGCTGCTCTGGGCGCATGCATAGTTGCAGAGCTCGCATTTGTAAGGCCGTTCGCCAGTATGGCTCCTGCGGTGCACTGTCAAGTTGCTGCAGTTTTTGAACACTTTGCCGCAGTACTCGCAAGTGTCGCTCCGACGTCCTTCCTTGGAGCTCGGCCTCCCCGGGCCGGGCCCTCCCATGTGAGGGGTACTGCCGCTGCTGGCTGTGCCACTGCGGCCCGAGAGTCCCCCATCCAGCATGTCTCCAGGCGGTGTGGAGAACCTCAGACTGCCATTCTCTGAGGAGTGCTCAGAGGAAGTGGCGAAAGGAGATTGTCTAGAGTCGCCGAATCCCAGGAATGGGTCTTTCATGAAGTGCCTTGATGCTGCGTAGCCCACCAGCCATTGAGAGTAAACATTCTCAGAGGGAATTAAAGGTGCCGAGGACAAGTCCAGGTCTTTCTCCGTTTTAATTCTTTTTGAAGAAGCGACTGACAGAGAGGGGCTAGTGATGAGAGGTGGTTTCCGCGGCAAAGTGATCGGAAAAGATTCACCAGGACCAAAGCCTCTTCCGTTCACTGTGCCATCTTCTGGTCGATCCAGTTCACCTGCAACAGAGTCCTCGTCTCCAGTGTCTCTCTGACCGTCGGAGGATCGTTTTGAGAAGCTATTACGCTTCTGCTTATCCGTAAGCACGTCACTGTAATGTTGGATTGCACGGAGACCTACATTTTCCATGACTTTGCCCAGAACACAGTGCTTTTCATTCACTGGCAGTTTGAAGCCATTCTCTCGATTGCGACTCAGCTCGGAGTCCATGCTGAAACTAGACTCGGGCCGGCTTTCATTTTCCAGTTCCTCTTCCTCTTCCTCCTCCTCCTCCTCTTCTTCCTCCTCGTTCTCATTCATTTGACCAGTGTTGAAATTGGTTATGTTGGTTTTCAGGCCACACCCCTCCCCGCTTGCATGTTCACTAGTGCCGGGTTCAGGGGAGCTCGTGGCGGACAGCCCATCGTCTGACCTGGCCGTGACGGAGGTTGACTTGTGCATGTGCGTCTTCATGTGACGTTTCAGCTTGCTGGCCTGGGAGCAGGCGTGGTCGCACAGCTGACACTTGTACGGCTTCTCCCCCGTGTGGCTACGCCGGTGGACTATCAGATTGCTCTGGAACTTGAAGGTCTTCCCACAGAACTCGCAGGACTTGCTCTTCAACTGTGACTGAGGAGGAGTTGTGCTGCTGGGGGGCATGGGGGGGAGTGGCGGAGTGCTCAGAAATGGTGATTTGGGGCTAGGTTGGAAGGGCTGAAGCAAGCGATGCATAGGATTGTGACGGCTGGGCGACAAGGGCGGAGTGGAGCTGTTGTTCCCTGCTAGTTCTCGGAGCCTCCTGGAGAAGTCCATAGACTGGGATTCGATACCCAGTGGGTGGTTCAAGCGCATTACTCTGTCAAAGGCACTATGATGCTGAGATACCAAGCCCATTTCATCAGCATTAAGGCGGTCCAGACGATGTGGGTCTAGATGATGGCGAGGCGGCGGGCTGAAAATGGGGGGAGTATTGGGGAGACGGCCATCACCAAAGCCCGGGTGCTCCTGAAGTATAGGTCCAGTCATCCGCAGCAGGTTGAAAGGATTGTTCTCACCGAGAAAAGTCGTAAGGGGGGACTGTGAGATTGGGTCTGGTCCCAAGGACGGGGGAAGGCCAATCCGAGGGGTAAGGGGACTGTTTGACGGATGCGTTTCCAAGTAAATCCGGAATCCGTGTGTATTCTGTGCATGTTGGAGCAGGAACCAAGCACTCATAAAAGGCTGCTTGCATGTTGTGCAAATGTAGCTTGAAGGCTCATCTTTACCTGCAAGAAAACAGAAAATGAGCTTTAAAATGTAACCACTCATACAATACAATCTAAAATATTACCAGAAGCAACCTTCATTCATATAGCACTTTAACACGACAAAGTGTTCTGATGCACTTGACAAAATTGCCAGACAAATTCTGTTACGCACCACAGAAGCAAATATGAGGACAACTGACTAAAGCATAAGCGTATCAAAGTAGGTTTAAGGAGTGTTGATAGGAACACAGAGGTAGAAAGCTGAAGGTTTATCAAGGGAATTTCAGAACACGGGGTCTGGACAACCAAAGACACGACTGCAATGACAAAATAACTGAGAACTGGCAGATATACAAAAGGCAACAACTAGAGATCCTAAAGGGTAAGAGGACTGGAACAGTTTACTATTAAACACAGAGCAGCGCAGCAAAGGCCTCTGGCCAACGTGTCTTCATCAACCACGATGCCATTCCAAATTAATCCCATTTATCTGCACAAGGTCCATATCCCCCTACACCCTTCCTGTCTCTGTCGAAATGCTTCTTAGAAGTTGCTATTGTATCTGCTCGCACAACCTTCCTGACAGTGCGTACTGGGTACCTACCACCCTCTCTGTGTTAAAAACTTGCCTTGCAAATCTTCTTTGAACTTTCTCCCTCTCACCTTAATCCTATGTCCCAAGTATTCAGCATTTCCATCTGACTATGCACGGAGGCTATGCCTCTCATAATTTTACATACTTCTCAAGATGTCCCTCAGCCTCTAGCAAAAACAATCCAAGTTTGTCCAACCTCTCCTTATGGCTAAGAGATGTGGTTGGATGGGTATTGGGGGGGTGGCTGCCAAACAAAGTTACAGGGGGATTTGAAATCTAAGGATCAGAGTTTTAAATTCAAAGTCTCACTGGAATGGCAGCCAAAAGAAGCTGGTAAACACATGGGACAACACAAATAGAATTTGGTTCAAGGATATCAACCTCAACACCAAAAAAAAAATCAATGAAAGATAATATTATCCTTGGGCAGACTGTGCCTTTCCTGCACCAACAGCTCCTTGATCACCGGTAAGCATTGTCAGACGCACGGAACTTCACTGATAGATGGGAAAAATAAAATGTCATCCAACCCAACATACACCATCTTTGCGTAATTCGGACCTAAGTGCAGGAAGGAGAGAATCTGTGCATATCTTGCTGGTTTATAAACACAGGGCTGTTTTACAGGCACCCAACCATGCTGCTGAAATGAGTGGGAACTAAAGTAAAAATCATACATTTGGTACAATAAATTTTGAATATTCAAGTCTAGAAAGAATTGAGGTAAGAATAATTCATTTTCTTTGCATTATATAGGAATTCCAGTGCTGATGGTTCAAAATAGAGGAGTTAGTGTAATGCTATGTTCTCTGATTTTACAGACTGTAGGGGTGGAGAGAGGAGAGGAGAAAAAAAGATTGCTGGATAACTGTGTAGCTGCTCTCATCACTTTTTAAATTTCAAAAAAGTCAATTTTTTATTGGCTTTAATCTGATGCTGTGGCAGAATAAGTTATAATATAGTCGACCAACAGCTATTTTTCAATAAGTAACAAACATGCATGGACTGAATTATGTAGCATTATCTTAACTGGTAAATTAATATAAGCCAGAGACCTCTAATAGCAGCAGAGGTCAATTGTAAAGACCACTCACATCTTGCCTAATCAGCTGCACTCTCACAGCTCAATTTATTGCAGTCACTGATACACAGTAGTGGAATACCATAGTCAGGAGTCAAGCAGAAAATGAGAAAGACGTGCCTTATGCAACGGTTCCTCTAGTTGTACAACTCAGCTGCCTCCCCAAATCTTAAAGACTGGGGTGTGGGTTAGGGCAGGTGGTTATCAACCACTGCTTTTAACCTCCTGTTTTTTTTTCCCTGAAATGTGCACTGCAGTGCAAGTTTTATTATTTGGCTTCTGAAATAAATCCTCCAGCTGCGGCCTTTTCTTTTTTTGGCTACCACTGACACAATCAGCCGAATGGCCCCTTTCTGCACCACAAATTTCTATGATCCCACAATCAGGAAACGTGATTCAAAGCTTTAAAACAAGCATGATAGGAATATCCCACTGCAGGTGAAACTAATCAGAAGCAGTTTCTGGATTAACGCCATTATCTGAGCAGACCAGAGTTCTCTCGAACTTCAGACACAGGAGCGAGCAGTTCAATATTAATACGGTTAACTCCAAGTGTATCTTCACTATATAGAATCTATAAGGAGGTCCCAGGAGTGGGATTGTATCTATTTAATGTGCGGCTGCATCCTTCACCTTGGGGTTTACCTGCTTTTCCTGGCTTTAAACTAATCTATTAATCAGAGACAGCTGTTCAATTATACTTCAAAAATTTTACTAGAGATCTCTACAGCCATTTCCATATGGTTCCTGATGAGGGGAACTTTAATGACCTGCTCACTGCTACACTACTGAATGAAGAATACCATTAATGTTTTTTCATTAAGGCTGTCCCAGTACATTGTGTTTAATATGATAGTCTAATTCTTTATCTTTTACTGACAGGAGTTAACACACCACCACCTCCATGCAGACACTGCCCTCCCCCATTTTAAATTAGAATGATGGGCAAATGAGACAATTTCCAGTGTAAGAACATATCTCAACTTCCTTTCCCTCCCACACCACTCACCAACCTCTCCAACACCACCCTCCCCCACAACCCCACCACCATTACCCCTTAATACATATGTTTTATAGCTATTAAAACAAAAAAAAATACAAAGAACATTTATCTTGTTGACTTGGGAATTTGCCTTCTCACGTTGCTGAAATTCCACATGAGCCATGCGAGTAGGCAACTGTTTCTGACAGCTTCAGACTGAATCGCAGCCAAGAGAAAGAAAGTAAAATATACAGTGTCTTTAGAAACATGCAAGGGTTCCCACTTGAAAATACACATCCACCTAACACATGGCTTTTTCATTAGGAGTGTTTCAGAGGTGAACTCACAATTTAACTGGAATTCTCAAGAAACCACTGGGTTTTGCCATCCCCTCACTGACCGTAGGAAACACTCTCACGGCTACCTACCTTCCACAAAGATGCTTTAAAACGTTTTCAACCAAGTTCCCTCAGATCTCTTCAGCTCAGTTTTGGCAACAGATCTGCACAGATCAGTCATCTCTATAGAGAAACAATGACTTGCATTGTGAACCCCCATCTCCACCACCACCAATCACTTTAAAAAAAAGTGTGTTGCAGGCATCAAGCCACAGGAACTGGAGACGACCATTTGGCCAATCCAGCTCAACAGGTTATTGACTGAATTCAACATTCTTCCCATTTTGAAGCTTTTTTCCAGATCCCCTCCATCTTTCTCATTATCAAGAAAGGTATCTGTCTCCTAAAGAACCTGTTTCATTCGTTTCAGACATATTTTCCCCGTTTAACTTATTCCATATGGCCATTTGTACAAATTCCCTAATCTCTCCTAATTTTAAAAAGACATCCCTTAGTTTAAAGTAGGGTTCAGAAACTAAGGTGAAATAAATCAACAGGAAAAGTAACTGTAGCAAACAGACATTTATAATAGGTTCAACAGGCAACAGATACGTTTCTGGGACAGACAAGGGAATAAGACAATGGTTAGATGACGCTTAGCTAAGCAAGTGGTCTGGTGGATTTGCTAGATTTTTACTGGGTCCTAGCATCTTTTATATTTGAATTTCAATAGTTAATGCACAAAATGTACTACATCAAATGATGAATGCTAGAGGAAGTGGCGGAGGCTTGTACAACTACAACATTTAAAAGGCATCCAGATGGGTACATGAATAGGAAGGGTTTAGAGGGATATGGGCCAAATTCTGGCAAATGTGACTAAGTTAATTTAGGATATCTGGTCAGCATGAACGAGTTGGACCGAAGGGTGCGTTTCCGTTCAGTACATCACTATGACTCTAGGACACTAAGTGGGGTAAGTTTTTAAGATTGAAATGTTGGGTCTTTCAATCAATATTTGGATTTATAAGAATAAGAGTTCCTGACGTGGCTTATTCTTCGAAAGAAAATGTCACATTTAGTTTCAACACACTTACCGAGAGGCCACTTAATATCTAACCAGTAGGATAATTAAACTTTTTTCCTAACTTGATTGTATTTGTGATCTCCCTGGGTTGTTGCTTCTTCCTAGATGCACTGGCCAAGTGAACTCTCCTCATGGGTACCCCTTGACAATGAATGGTGGCAGGTGAACTGACAATGCCACACCCCCTAGTGGAAGAGCATATTTGCTGGAAAAAGGGTCGCTATAGGGAAGGAACCTCTGGTTATTTCTCCATCCTCTAAACCAAGGGACTGCAGCCAATTCAACGTCCTACCTTCTTGGTCAGTTGATTCCACAGATTGAGCCTGCAATGCTACAGGTTTGGATGTCTCAAAAGATCAGAACTTTTTCCGAACCACAGGGATGTCAACCATTGTGTTCTTCAACATAGGAATAGTTTACCCTTGCTGGCTCATAGAAAGTAATTACATTTTTGATACTGCTAAAAGCCAAGGAAAAATACTGAAATGATTCAAGCTGGGAATCAACAGCAAACCCACCAAATTATATACAACATTCCTGATGTACCAGTTTGTAAAAAAATTACCAACATTAGCGCAATTTTACTTTGTTTTAAAATTGACATTTTTGTGGTATCATTGGGGTTCTGACCTGGAACAGTGGGCAAACCACACAGCACAAGAAAGCTAAACCATCACTAAGACAGCAAATTATTGAACTATTAATAAGAGATCATCATTAATCTAGAACAGTCATGTTAATTCAGCTAACCTACACTGTTGGGCTCAACACTTCCCCCATGACTCCATGAATACCAGAACTGCTTTTTGTTTAATTAGTTGAAATGCAAGGAAAAGAAAGCTATTTATTGTTAAAGGTGAACTTACTGGTTGATGGATCCAATGTTTTCTTTTAAAAAGCATATTCTAATCACAGGCTGACCATGACCCTCGTCCCATTCTTTCATCCTAACTTGAATGAGACTTACAACTTTTAGGCTTTAGATGAATGTAGTGCATGCCAGTGTTAAATCATGATATATATCTCTCTCTCTCTCGCAGTATTAATGAATTCCTAATGCATTTAAAACTTAGCCTAGTTTTTTATAAAGGTAATGAATAAATAAAGTGATGATTTGACTTTCTTTACGTATTTATTTATTTATCTATTATTATTCAAGCAATTACACAGAGAAGATCGATAACAGGCCAAATGCACACAGTTTTCCTTTCACATGTAACTACACTGTCTACAGTACCTGGTTCAGGTTATTCTTTGAAGCAGCTTTCATTAGCATATTTATCTACGAATAAACAAAGCATGTTGAATAAAATTTCCATCTTTTAAATCCTGATTGATTACTTTGACATTTCATTATAATTCTTTTCAAAGAAGGAAAGTTTACAGATCCACATGACTAGATCTCCGGGGGGGGGGGGGGGGGGGGGGGTGGTTTGCTGTTTTGGTTCACTCAGATCAGCAGGGGAATCCTCATGCCCTTCGAAGTTTTAACTTCGGAATATCATCACTTTTGCTACAAGTTAACCATGACAAGAAAATAGTAAATGAAACAGAAAACAGACTGGGCAACTTCATCCTTCATGTCATGCAAGAACTCCTGCCCAAATCATGTGCAATTAACAAATCCAAATCATCTTCAGGGACAAATGGCAAATTTGCAGAAAGCTGATGCAAAAAAGCTCAGAAAATTCCTTCTATCTACAAAATAAAACTTGGCTTAATTCAGTTGCTGTGAACCAGTGTCCCAGTGATTATGCTAAAACAAGTTCCTGTCGGAGTGAACCAACGTAACTCGCAAATTTGCAATGAGACATGATTGGTCACAGTAAAATTGCAAAGTCCTGTCTCTGGAAGTTAGACCAGGAATAACTCAATTTTGGAGATAATGGGAACTGCAGATGCTGGAGAATTCCAAGATAATAAAATGTGAAGCTGGATGAACACAGCAGGCCAAGCAGCATCTCACAACTCAATTTTGGTGCAGGTTTATCAAACAGGCAGGAGAGAAGTATCATTGTAAGTACACTCACAAAAAGGCTCTGTATTTCATCAACAACACAAAAGCAAAATAATGCACACGCTACTTTTTTTGTTACCTTATCAAGTACAGAGCTTTTCTTAAATTAAAAAATATGTTGACATCCCAGCATGTGCTGTGGTTAGCTCTCGGGCACACTCACAAAAAAAGCTTTGTATTTCATCCACAACACAAAAGCAAAATACTGCACATGCTACTTGTTTTTGTTACCTCACTAGGTATAGATGTGTTTTTTTAAATTAAAAAAATGTTGATATCCCAGCATGTGCTGTGGTTAGCTCAGCGGTGCATAGTTATCAGTCGATGAGATTTCATAAAAATCAATCAGAGAATGGCTAATTGAAAACCTTAGATTGTTAACAGTTATGTTTTCCATTAGCTTCTATCGTAGTAAATCTACACAAACCTCCTGCCTAATCCCACGAGCTAATGTACAGACAGTATTTTAATTTTAATGGAGCTATGCAGAGCATACATTTAGCAACTAAGTGGTAATTGACATTACACAGACACAGTCTCATAGCCACATTATATAGGTTAGCAAATACAGAAGGGAGTCATTAATGGGGCAGAGCAAACAAATGATAATGTATGTATGCAGTGCTGAATGATGTGATATTGAGTGTGTTGGGTCTTGTGGGATTTATAAAACAGGAAAAAATGACAACTGAGCACTAGTAAATTTGTCTCATTTGTCGATTAAATTAAAGGTCAGCCTTCTGACCTGAAACACAATAAAAAAATTGTAACTTCAGAGTGGGCCTATGTTGGTGCTTACTCAATCTGACTCTTAGCAAACTTGAAATGCTTTACATCTATTGTCAGCTTCATTCACTTGGTAATATATTTGCCTCCAAGTTAAGAAGGCTGATTGTTAAAGTGTTACTGTGCACTCCAGTACCTAATTGAGGCCAAATTTTACATTTAGAAGAACTGCCAGGATGTTGGGGGTACTGTCTTTTATATGTGATGTCAACCCAGCCCAGCCTAACCGCAACCTTAATCCAGAATCATAGTCCTATCTGAAGACATTCTCCTGATGTTCCTAGTCAACTTTACTCATTCAGCCATGAGCAGCAAAAAGAGTCTTAGTGATCATGTGCTGTCGTGTGGGATGCTGATGCGTACAGAACAGGCTGCTGCATTTGGCCAACAAGTCACTAAGGGGTTTTTCTGGTGCAATGGTAATGTCCATACCTCTTGGCCAGGTCTAGGTTCAAGTCTCAACTATGCCAGAAGTGTCACCTAACATGTCAGAACTGCAGTTAGTATATTTCAAAAGATCTACACTGAATGCACAATATTCTGACAGAACTGGGGAAGAAGTAAGAACATGCATTTACACAGTAGCTTTCACTCCCCCCACTAATTTTCTGCAACCAGCAAAATTTGCTCATTTATGCCTTCATCAGAAAATTAATAAATCCATTTCTCACACTTCCCAGGTACTGCAGAAATGCCATGCATCCGAGCACTTATGGTTTCATATTCAGACTTCCATCATTTGTAAGTCATTATAACTGACAAAAATAATTCTTCTCTGAAAGCAAATCAAACAGCAATGACTGAATGGTCATTATTCACGACAACAGTGAAATGTCAACTCAAGTGGCTCATTTAGAGATGTGGTGATACAGTCAAAACTGTTCAATGATGTATAAAAGAAAACTTTTCAAATTCTCTTGCTTCAAAAGATCTAAGAAATTCTGTACAGTGAACTATGAAATGCTTTACCTTTGATCAATGTCCACTCTGAAATGACATATTACTCATCCAATTCTCTATATTTAAGCAAGAACAGCTAGTTTCAGACCACAGTGAGCCCTGTACAATTTCCTCTGGTCTCACATGTCGAGACTGGAGCCTTTGTATGCAGAATGCAATGTCCGGATGTACAGTCTCTGTGGCTGCTTCCTCCCTGAAGCCTGACTGCCACTGTACTTTTAACAATTCTTCAAGAGCTGGGGTTGGATACTAAGAGCAAAAGTATGGAAATGGGGAGAGGTAAGACTACAATCACTCTAGAATCTCTGCCAAGTCCAACACCCTCTTGATCAGACTGTCCCCTGTAGTGAACTTCTCGATCTGCTCCCTTTTTTGGTCCTAAAATGACTACACCTAGACAACAAACACCAGGTTATGATGACCAGTAGAAAGCCTGGGGATAAAAACTTGAAACGTTTCAATACTCCAACACCAAACTTATATGTGCTTTGTCCACCTTGATTTTTTTTTAAAGGAAATGATTGAATGTAGGTAGTATCTACCAAGAGCACATGGTTAATGAGCATCAACAGAAAATCATTGCCATCACTTGCCCAGTCCTCGCAAGATATTTAGGCACTTCCACTTTCAGATCCAAAGCAGACAAAATCTGTGCAAGGATGGAAAGTTTGTCCTGGATCACTGATGCGGGAGCCTCACATAGGACTCATTGTCTACATATACTAAAAGCCAAATCTCCCAGCTCAGTCACTTCAACACTGGATCAGAGCAATGGAACTTAGTGCACTACTGACAAGTTAGACAAGTTAGACAGGCACTTGTGGAATCCTCAAGAAAATCCATTTGTGGAACATGAGCATTGGCGGCAAGACCTCGTTTCTCTAGGAGGTGGTTGTGGACCTTCTTGAACAGTTGGCACTGGTTTAAGAAAACTGAAATCGATTTCAGACAACAGTTTCAAGTTAACCACTTAGGTGTGTGCCCAGAGGACAGACTGATTGCGGGAAACAGGTTTCCTTCCTTAAAGATATTTGCGAACCAATTTTAATTTTAGTGCTATCGAATAGTCTTATGGTCACTACCACTTTTCAAAACTGAACCTAACTTCTCAAAGTACCACAATAGGATCTGAATGCAATAAAATAATCATACGCCAAGTAACAGGACACAAGAATTTTCAACCAACTGATAACTGAGGCAGGTATCTGGGAGTTTTCAGAATGTTGACAAGAACCATTAACACATTGCTTGGTTTCAATTTACCAATATGCCTCACTTGGGCCAATTTACTCCACAGATTTTAAAACATTGAAGAGTTACAACAGTATTCAAGTTGCCTACCAGATACAGTCATGATGTCAAAACAGGAAGAGGCTTTTGAGTCACTATGCCTTTGTGACTGCTACTGTGTGTGTGCGCGCGTGCGTGTGTGTGCGCGTGTGCATGTGCGCTTCTGCTTGCCCATAAAGTGTGCTGGGAAAAGCAATTCAGCAACATGTTCCAAATTGGCCACTTATGTTTTCAGTGCCCAGTGCAGCTGTTTCCTTGGATGCACAAAATAAAATACAGCCAGTTTGAAGGTCTTGCATATATATGACTTCAAACCAACCGTAAAGCCTGAATCATGCACATTAAACAGGAGAAGCCTAATGATGCATTCTGAAGTGCAATGGTACAAATAATGGATGTAAAACCCTACTGGATTCACAGGGGATAGGGCCAGATGAGAAAAGGGTTAACAAAGCATAAGTAGTGCAGATGCTGAAAATCTGAAACAAATGCAGAAAATGCTGGAGATTCGCTATCTGGCTGCATCTGCGGAAAGAGAAACAGAGTCCAATACGGCTCTTCTTCGGAAGGGTTAATATATTACGGGTGAGTGTGGAGGGGAATTGGCAACCTATACTTCCAAAATCAGTGGGGATAACGCAATACATCCAATGAGATCTTTTTCAAGCTGACTTATGCCTTCTGGCTATATTGGATGAGAAGCTTGAGCTAATTGGTTGACTGCACAGGGTACACAGCAGGAGCCCTGTAGTTGTTTATCCCCCCCATATGATCACAGGGAAAAGCCTTTCCTTCCTCTGCCCATTGCCTACGTGACTCTTCCATTGATCTTGGGAATCCAGGTGACTTGCTGCTTTGTATCCTCCTGCTAGCCAACTCCAGACAGGAAGTGGACTGGTGGGATCTAAATGGACCCATATGATTACAATCAACCAAGGTCTGTCTCCCTCTATCCAGAGAACGGATGGTACATTAATTGGTGGGAGTGGTTTCTTACTTGCCCAGAGTTTGGAATAGCCATAGCAAGGTCGAAGGCAGGGCGAGAACTCTGGCCCAATGTATTTGCTTCGTCCAGCCTAAAAGTAGCATCTGCACTGTCAGGTCGCCATGGGAAACAGGCATCAATGTGATGACTCCATGGGAGAATAGCTGGCAGAAACTCACTACCCGAGGGATGTAATGCATCCCAGTACAAGGAGAGATGAATAGAGACCAAGTACAATCTTCACATCACTTTTCAAGCAGGAGTTTGGTGAAGTGTATAAAATATATTTTGCCTCTCATGACAAGGTTTAAAGGATATTTGTCAACAGACAGTCCTTTCTGCTTGCATTCCTGAAAAGCCTCCTTTCATTCCATTTAAAACTGGCAAAGTTCAGTGTCATTCCTTAACAAGTAACATTTTCCTTATCTCCATCTCTAAATTAAACACAACAACAAAAACAAAATGAGGGGAAACAAGCATCTCGGTTAAAATCCTGGAGAGAGAGGCAAGATACCCATGTGAGGGGTCAGGGGATTAGTCTTCTCCCTCAATAACAGGCCAAAAGCTAGCTATGTAAACCCATCCTCTCAAGTCGGAAAGACACTCGCAGACTTGTCACGCAGTACAAAAGTCATCAGTAACTAAATGTTCTTAGCTGCACCGCAATTAAGCAAAATCAATATGATGTGCCAGAAATGGTATTTTACTTTCAATAAGGTTTTCGGCTGAGTTTATTCAGAATATTTTAGCCGCCCCCAGGGGGATTTTGCTCAGTCACAGATGGCAAATAAAGTCCTCAGCCCTAGGCTACATAGTATTATGTTAATTCCAATGTCAGATGTACTTTTATATACAGCTCTATTTAATCACCCCATTATTCTGCATTTCCATATGAAAAAACCCCACAGCAGCTCCTGCTCAGTCCTCACCACAATGGCTGCCTTACCCTTCAGCTTAGAGGACTGAATTCACACTGGTCACTAATATCTCTCCTCGGAAAGGAGGGAAAAAAAGACATAATAATAATCAAAAATGCAGCTGCTGTATTTGCAAAAGCTTGTACAAGTTACAGAGGTTGATTTAAATAGCCGGAAGCTAGAAAACATCAACCAATTAGCTCAAGCTGCCAGCCATGAGATGGATTTGCAGTTCAAATCTGCAGCAGACAGAAGATATTGCAGAAATGGCCCATCAGAGTGGTTCAGCTCTTAAAATCTGTCATCTGCCAACCTTTTGCCACTCTTTCAAAACTGTCTGAAACAAGAGCTCTTTTCTATGGGACCTGGTGCCCAAATCATGCTCAAACTGGGCAGAGATGAAGAGTCACTTTCACAATAAATGCCTGGTGCATTACAGAGATGCAGACTGCTTGATAAATGATCCCTAACCTGAGGTAGCTAATCTAGTCAAGCAGCAGAGGAGACATTTAACTGAAATCCTGTCTGCCATCTCAAATGAGTATCAGAATTCCTCTAGCACTATTTCTAAGAGAAGGATGGTATTTCTCCTGAAATCCTGGGCTAATAATTATTTTTCAATCAACATGGCCAAAATGAAAAGTATTCAGGCACAGAACTCTGCTTTTTGTGGGAGTCTGGCTGTCAAATTTCCCACTTTACAACAGTCACAGCACTGTTTCGGAAACTTTCTTCCCCCACTTTTTGTGGGATGGGCTGAGATTGTGAAAGGTGCTATACAAGCGTTAGTTCTGGCCTTTTGTCAAGTAAATACACGTGAGAAAAGAAAGTTTGAAAATGGGCCATGGTTGCATCTCCTGGTCACAGTTCAGACGGTCATGTTAAAAAGGCAAGGTGAAATTATTTGGTGAGGACATGGTCACCCCGAATAATCAACCCTCACACTCTAATCTAATCACACTGGAGGGGACTGCAAATGTGGTGGTGGGGGAGCGAGGTACATGGGGCCATTAGTGAGGAGAAGGCTAATTACAGCATTTTAAAAACTATCGTAGAGTCAATTAGTGTCTAGATCCTTGCAATTAACTTTGGACAAGGAGAGAACATTTTTAGTACCCAATTCAAACAGGATATTCAGACTCCACTGACTACTGGAACTGAATCAGGATCTCCAATTCACTTACTAAAACAATGCCACCCCCAATATCCAAACCCAGTGGTTACTATTGTCAACATATCGTAATGGCCTAAATAAAGTTTTTACTAATGCATTTACGAGAGAATCATTACATACTAACAGATGTGAGGCTGATAGGCAAGATTGACATGTACGTCTTACATATGCAACAAGTACCACTTCCAGTTTGGCACAGTCAAAAGTCAGCCAATCAGAAAGCACAGCCATGTTAAGCATACACTGACGCAAGGATAAGGAAGGGACTTTCTGCACATCTCAATCATCCCTCCACTGCTTAGGATGATTAAATCTAGCATGCAACTACATTTTTAACAACTCTGATGACTATAGATGCTGCTACCGTACATCCAAACATTTCAGCTTCTAAAAAATCCTGATACCTATTTTTAAAACTTACTTGCTTGCCAATTGTAATTGGCTTGTTCTGACTTGACTTGAAGCAAGCTAAAGGACTCACCTTATCTGTTCAAGTCTGTACTTGATAATCATGTGTGTGTTTGGGGTGGGGGGGGGGGGGGTAAGAGAAGAGAGAGGTGTGCAAAGTGGAGTTCACTGACTCCTCACTCCAAGTGGGGAGCTCAGCAAGAAGTGTGGATCAGAGAATCAGAGCCAGATTATGTTAGCCTGCCTTCAATTTGTACACTCCCTTTCAAATACTACTTTCTGTTAAGGGGCCAGCATCATGGGGTAAACTCCTTGACATGTTCCACCTGTGCTTTAGTACTCCAACGGCACTGTACTGTTATACCATCTCTGACTTTGACTCCTACCTCAAACTTTGCCTACCACTGTACTTTACTGATAACAGTTCTGAGGGCCATGATGGCATGGTGTGGGATGGAGGAAGACATGCCTAGATGAGTCGAGGTGCGTTGCCTGAGCCTTTTGACAAATCCAAAACCATCTCTCAATCAGGCTGCTCATCTAAGTGATATACAAACTGAGTAAACTATTAATCAAAACTACACAGCTTAGGTCTGACGTTAATCTGTTAAGTTCAATTAACTCTCAGTGATACTGCTCAATGTTCCAATCCCTTTTGATAAAAACAAACGTAATACCACCACAGTTCTGAAACTGTTTGATTATGCTCCTGTCAAGCATTTTAATACGTCCTACTACATCAATGGCAGGAGACAAATGCAAGTGGTTACTGTTAATCCCAGTCTGGTGTGCAAATTGTGCTACTTGCTGAAGTCCATTCTCATCAACATCTCCGGCAAACTACAATTCTGCCTCTTTTTACATCTCATTTCTCCAGTCTGTAGTTGACACAAGTAAAGCTGCTCCCAGGAGTTCCAGTAAAGAAAACCTGCAAGAGGGGCCGTTCCAAAGGTAAACACTAAAGGGTTGTCTCAAAACCAAACAGGCCAATCATTTCATTCCAGGTCAGTTCTTCCCACCGTTATTTGTCTCATGCCTCTGTTGCACAATTGCATTAAAGCTCCTATTTAGCCAACATGAACAAAATCAACTGTATCATTAAACCGGAGGATCACCAAATGGTGCTAAAATGTCTTGAAACTTTCTGCTTGTAATTCTGCACAGATGAAAAATGCCCGAGAGTCTGCTTCGATAAATACCGTGAGAAAGGTCACGTCCAACTTATCTGGACAACCTTGGCTATTCATTTGCCTTGCCGCTCCTAAATGTCACAGTCCCGTGCTCTAGGATTTCAGTTCCACCTTCTAACCAAGATTAGGTAAGTATGGTCACTTTACTACTTAGGTATTTCTTCTGACCCACCACTGGACTGTGTCAGGGGAAATAAATGGTTCTAAATGAAAGCTTTTAAAAAAAATTGAAAGTCAGCACCTTCTGAAAACAAAAGAGCACTGACTTCTTTTTTGTTCTGCCCCCTTCTTCCAAGCAATAAACTGGAGACTTAATTTATAGGGTGAGAGGGAATGAGATAGAGGAAAGTTCAATCAAGAACCCTTTCAAGCCCACAGCAATGTGGACATGAAAAGTCTTCCAGAAAAACGGTTCCAAGTATGCTTTATCAAAAAAAAACTTTACCAGTTAGCATCTTCCCACCTCTTGGTAATTGTTACAAGTGACCCCAGTACAGGGTTTATGGAGGAGAGAAAAGGAAAAGTAAAGATTTACAAAAATCAGGAAACTTTCATAAGATGTAAAGCTTAATTTGGTCAACAGGTTGGTGATGTAGCAAAGTGGATTCTCCATCCAGAGCCTACACAGTCACAACAGGATGAGCATGTGAGAGCTACAATGGGTGAGTGGTTTACATGGCCAAGTTAATGAGGGAGTGTGTTGAAAATGGCAACTTGTTAACGGAAAGGCATTTAATTTAAGAGGCTGATGTCTCATGGGAGCAGCCTGACTGAACTGTTGCCCAAAACAGCAGAGTGAACCTACTGAAACGACAGCAAACTGACCACTGCCATGTGTGTACAGGGTGCCAATCCACGTGGAACAATACAGAGAAGGGACACTGTGGCACAAAATACACAAGATGCACAAGGAAACAGAATGATTGGGAATTGTAGCATGATAAGAGATATTCAACCCACCCTGTCTGCGATGCCAGCATAAATTAGCCGCCTAATCTAATCCCATTTATCACCATCCAGTTGGTAGCCTTGCAAGTTACAGCCCTTCAGGTATCTGAGTTGAGTTTGGGTCGAGTTGCCTCAAACTCCAAACTGGGCAGCGAATTCTCTCCATGAGAAACCCTTTTCCTCATGTGCCCTATAATCCTTCCACCAATCACTTTAAACCTGTGTCCCCTGGAAACTAAACTCTCCATTCAGGCAAAGTGGTCCCTCATTATTTTGCTCATCTCAAATGAGTCATCTCTACGCCTCCTCTGCACCATGGAAATAACTCTAGCCAATCCAGTCTTTTCTCACAGTTGTAATTTTTGAGCCCCAGCAACATTCTTGCAAATGAATTATGTCCATCCTGTGATATGATCACAATCGTACACAAAACTCCAACTCTGTCTTAATACACTTCCAGCAGTGCATCCCAGCTATTACATTCAATACCTCGTCCAATGAAGTAAAGCAACCTATATGCCTTTTTAACGACCCTATCTACCTGTCTTACCAGTTTTAGGAACCCAAGCATTTGTGCTCTAAGATCTCTCACCACCCTCTCCTTTGTGCATTCCCCTGCTTTGTTCACCTTCCCCAAGCATCTTATCTCACAGTTCTCCATAATGAATTCTATTTGCCATTTTTGTCCCCTCTCAACCAAATCATTCATATCATCCTGCAGTCGATAGCTATTCTTTTCCCTATTGATTACCCAGGCTGGGTCATCTGTAAATTTCCCAATTATGTCTCCCACCATTTAAATCCATTATATATACACCACAAACAACAAGGGAATCAAAGCTAAGCCTCGATCATCAGAAATCAGTTCCATTTGCAAAAACATTATTCAACCATTACCCAGTGTTCTCTCACTGAGCCAGTTCTGGATTCAACTGGCCACATTCTCCTCTCTCTCTCTCAGGCTTGGATTTGATTACTGACCAGTAATCCACATAGGATGTTGCCAAATGCCTTCCAAAAATCCAAGTAGACAACATTCCATTGGACTAGCCTAATCAATCTTCATTGTTACTTCTTCAAAAATTCAATTAAGCTAGCAAGACATAAACTTCTCGTAACAAAACTGTACTGACTATCCCTGATTAATCTAAGCCTTTCCAAACAACAGTTAATCATATCTCTCAGTCTGTATCATAATAATTTGCCCACATCTGAGGGCAGACTGACTAGCCTATATAATTTGGTCCTGCATCCTTTTAGAGCAATGATAGAATCTTTACAAGCCTCCAGACCTGTTACTTCACCTGTATGTAGTAAGGATTGGAAAATGATCCTCTGGGCATCCACTACTTCCTCCTTGGTTTACTTTATCAGCTTAGGAAACCATTCTTCCAGCCCTGCTGATTTACCCACTTCCACAGAGGTCAGTGCCTCCAGTACTTCCCTTCTCATTATATATATTTCATACTCCTCCTCTTTGACTAGAATCATCCCACTCCATTGTGAAGATAAGGACGAAACACTCATTAAGAATCCTGCCCACATCTTCTGCATCCATGTGCAAGTTATCAAGTATCGCTGACAGCCTTTCCCTTTCCTTGTCATCCTCTTGCCCTTAATATACTGATAAAACATCTTTGGATTTACATTGATATTATCAGTCAATATTTTCCATTATCTTTGTTTTCTGAATTTTCTTTCTTGTTTCATTGCTGTACTTCCTTTAACTTTGTTAAGCTTCCAAAAGTATTACAGTTTTGAGATTGTCTCAAAGTTCTATTTTTCTGCTTTATCTTACCCTGCATGCATCTGGATAACCGAGAGATCGAGATTTGTCAGAGATCTAGGCGATGGTGTCACTGTGTGGTAGTGTCCCTTGCTGGGGTCATAAGTCTAGGTCTCACTGTTACGGGCTGTTAAGTATGGTTGCACCAGTGGGCACATGCTCACTCAGACTCAGGGAAGAAAAAAAGATTAGCTTTTGTGCTCCTAAGATGCTGCTTGGCCTGCTGTGCTCATCCAGCTCCACACTTTGTTATCTCAGATTCTCCAGCATCTGCAGTTCCCAGTATCTCCAATACAAAATTATTTCTCTGCTCACTCTCTGCTGCAGCTATCAGCCACCATTTGGAAAACTTAGGTGACAGTGGCATATGATCACAGATAGGCATAAAGAGCAGCTTTTGGCACAAAGCTCATTCATTGTTCACTATTACTCCCTACGATACAGAATTGGCTGGCCAACAGAAGACAGCGAGTGGTAGTAGAAGGAAAATATTCTGCCTGGAAGTCAGTGATGAGTGGTGTTCCATAGGGCTCTGTCCTTCAGCCTCTACTGTTTGTAATTTTTATTAAAGACTTGGATGAGGGGATTGAAGGATGGGTCAGCAAGTTTGCAGATGACACGAAGGTCGGAGGTGTCGTTGACAGTATAGAGGGCTGTTGTAGGCTGCAGCGGGACATTGACAGGATGCAGAGATGGGCTGAGAGGTGGCAGATGGAGTTCAACCTGGATAAAGGCGAGGTGATGCATTTTGGAAGGTCGAATTTGAAAGCTGAGTACAGGATTAAGGATAGGATTCTTGGCAGTGTGGAGGAACAGAGGGATCTTGGTGTGCAGATACATAGATCCCTTAAATGGTCACCCAAGTGGACAGGGTTGTTAAGAAAGCGTATGGTGTTTTGGCTTTCATTAACAGGGGGATTAAGAGTCATGAGATCTTGTTGCAGCTCTATAAAACTTTGGTTAGACCGCACTTGGAATACTGCGTCCAGTTCTGGTCGCCCTATTATAGGAAAGATGTAGATGCTTTGGAGAGGGTTCAGAGGAGGTTTACCAGGATGCTGCCTGGACTGGTGGGCTTATCTTATGAAGAGAGGTTGACTGAGCTCGGACTTTTTTCATTGGAGAAAAGGAGGAGGAGAGGGGTCCTAATTGAGGTATACAAGATAATGAGAGGTATAGATAGAGTTGATAGCCAGAGACTATTTCCCAGGGCAGAAAAGGCTATCACAAGGGGTCATAGTTTTAAGCTGGTTGGAGGAAAGTATCGAGGGGATGTCAGAGGCAGGTTCTTTACACAGAGAGTTATGAGAGCATGGAATGCGTTGTCAGCAGCAGTTGTGGAAGCAAGGTCATTGGGGACATTTAAGAGACTGCTGGACATGCATATGGTCACAGAAATTTGAGGGTGCATACATGAGGATCAATGGTCGGCACAACATTGTGGGCTGAAGGGCCTGTTCTGTGCTGTACTGTTCTATGTTCTAACACATAGAAACAGAAATAGAAAACTCAATCACGCTTTACTTGAATAAGGCAGAACTAGAATTTAAAAGTGGGTAACTGTGCTGGAGAACATAAAATCCCCTAGTGCGATATATTAATCCAAAAACATACCACTATTCCAATTGAGAATGAGTGGTGATAGAAAGATTTTGATTTTTTTTTCATCAGCTTGCCCTGCGAAGCAGAAGAGACAGTCACTGAAGCTCAGTCTGCACACGATTGCACCATGCACCAAACAGCACAACGATGCTGAAAGTTGCAGCCCACAAGCTGAGCTGAACTGTAGAAATGGATTAAATAACAAGTCATGTGGCTAAATTCATCTATCAACAGCAAACAGCAACCTGCAGACACCACCATGTTTCTTTTTGGAACTGGAAGAAATTAGTAAAAAACTGAAAAAAAACAGAAGAGTAAAAAACTGCAACCTGGCAGCAGCTAGAGCCCTTCACATATGCCGGAAGACAAGAGTCACCTACTCAAAGTCTTTTAATATCTTAAGCCTACTCTGGTTTTTAAAATTTGCAGCCAGCAGCAAAGCCAATGGCTTTAACAGTTTGTCACAGAATGTCTACTCATGGCCTCTTACCTTTCTGTGTGAGGACAATGAGTCGGGGCTGGGTGGGGGTGTGGTGGGTGTAGGAGTAGAGGAAGGGCAAATGTGAAAATTTGTAATGGAAATGATTCTCATCTAAGCTTTAGGCCATGCTGAGCAGTCCACCTGGCTTTTCTGCAGTTGGGCTACCAATACTCTGCAGCCACAACAAGCTGTCCAATTTTCCATGCTTTACATTCCCCAAGGTTAACATCAACAGAGTGGTTGCAAATTACCTTGCCAACACCCACTTCCTGCACAACCCAGACTCAAAACAATTTACCTGATCTAGACAGCCTCAGGAGATGCAGATTGTAAGATCAAACTGGACAGGACAGCAAGTGTAACTAGCTACACGACAAGTGAAAGCCAGGTGAAGGTCTACAGTTTAAGACATTTCAAAATAGAGGAGTGTAGAGGGGGAGGAAAACGATGCAATTTGGGCAAAGATCCAAGTGGACACAGATTGATACTAAGCTCACAAAATTCTGTTGAGTCAGAACTTCAGGACAAGAGGTTAAAAGGATTGCTGTGCTTCCTGTGCGTAGTGAAGGTGTGAGCCTTCCGGCTTTTAATTTGCTCTTCCTAGTTGTAACTGCCTGTGAATAATATAAAGTTTTGAAAATGCCTGACATTTTAAACAACACAGTGGGAATATTTTGTTAACAGAATATAGTTTTTAAAAAAAATCATTATAAGCAGTTCCGGAATACTGTATTGAGGCAAATATGCAGCAGAAAACAGGAGGCTGGAATGGTTCCTAAGTGATGTTGAGACGAAGGAGCAAGGGGCCCATCCAGGATAACCTAACAATGGGGTAATCCACCTGTTTTGCACAAGACCTCCCAGGGCAGTAGGTTCTACCTGTAGGTACAAGCTCGTTTCACATGAGGACGATCGATGCAGTTTTAAAGCTGTTTGTTTTGCTCCAACCAGAGTTGGAGACAGCCTTCCCCACAAAAGAGAGGGGAAGATAGCTGAAAAGTTGTGAAAAAAGCTCTCAGACTTAGAAGAATGCTGACATTGCATGGAAAAACACAGCCATGCTGAAAACTCAGACAGAAAAGCAAATCATCACAGCCGTTTTCAAAGAGGTCCACTGTCCCTAAAGCATGTGTATCCTCCAGCAGTCAGCCAGTGACAGACAGCAGGGATCCTGGAAAACTTTACTGCTTTTTTGCTAACCCTAGGGACACTAAGTCCAATTCATGAAAAGTGGGGCAATGATTACAGGCTTACTGCTCTCAGGAGCGATCCAAGGTCCCAGTTTAACAATTTGATTGAATGATGCTAATACACTGGATATTGGGATCCAAAAAATTTAATATAAAAAAGCCTGCATCCTGTCCTTGGATAATTATCACAGTTTGTCCGAATCTTGACTAAAAAGGGACTTTGGAAATTCACATTTCATTTAAAAGTCAAAGGGGATCTTCCACATAAACTCTGCAGAAAAACAAGGTGCCTCTCAGCTTAGCTGCTTAAGCTGTTCTACAATACTGATATCAGTCAAATAAAAGAGACACCTCCCAGATACCTCCTTAGAATGTTAAGGGTTAACAAGGAAGTGCAGAAATGTGCATGGTAAAACAACATTGAGAGAAAGCGCAAGAAAGGGAGCGATATAGTGACAGGAAGAGAAAGAAACAGACATCACCAGAGAAAGAATGAGAAATCATGGGAGAGACAGGTTAGTGGAACAGCATTATGAGAGAGAAAGTGAGAGAGAAATACTGAGAAAGCAAAAAAAAAGAAAAACTGCCCAAGCCTGTGCCAGAGAAGGTCCTTCTTTTAAGAGTTAGTCAGTCCGCATGGGCTGTGACTCGAAGGAATGTTGTGCTTGCTTTGGACACTGTTCACACACTGTGCTGGCAAAGGGCTGCTTGGAAAGAGCACAGTAAAATGCCGTCAGAGACATTCACACTCACATCCTAACAGTTCCTACCATCCGTTTTCTAACATCATACGTGCCAAGGGAAGCAAGATCAACAACACAAAAACCTTGTCAGTGCAGGCTTGCCAAGTGTTTATTTATTTTTATATTATAATGAAGTAACACGTGTTCGCATACTGCATTTCTGATGTAGCCTCCCTGACTTATATGAAGTGTTTATTTAGGCACAGCTCTTTATATACACAAATGATGACTTTGGACATTTTCCTAAAGTATAACAGCTACTGCTGGCTTCCTCAAAATTGCAGTCAATGTTACTGCTTATCGAGCCTTTTTAAGATAAAGGCCATGTCAAGTTAGAATGACATTCACTTGAATGACTACTGGGCTCATTGTCTTTCAGCCATGTCTGAGTTATCAAGGAATAAACATGTCTTAAAAATAGATTTTCCCATTTTTACTACCCCCCCACCAACGCATTAACATGCTCCCACTGATGCCTTTAGTTGCTCTAGTGTCTCATCATCATGCCCTCGTTTGTGTGGGTGAAACTGGACCAATGGCAGACAGACTGAAACGGTGCCTGTGCTGTCCACTGTGGAGCAATAGAAGTTAAGAGATGTATCATCATTTCTCGTCTCAGTGTACGGATACATGGAAGACCACTTAGGGCTGATTTGAGGAGAAATTTGTTCAACAGTGAGTGATGAACCTATGAAATTCTCTGCCACTGGAAGCAGTTGAGGCCAAAATGTGAAAATTTTCAAGGCAGCGATAGACACAGTTCTTACGGCTGAAAAGTGATCAACAGGTACGGGGAGAAAGCGGGAGTAGGGTACTGAGTTGGATGATCAACCACGATCATATTGAATTGCAGAGCAGGTTCAAAGGGCTGAATGGCCTATCTTGCTCCTATTTTCTATGTTTTTATGTCTCATTAGCAATTACAATAAATAATTACATTTGTGTTTCCCTTTGGTAGGGCTTTTCTGGTGAAGGTGAGGTAACAAAACAGTTTAAAACAAAAAGAAAAACTTCTTCTCAAGAAACCTTCACTTGACAATCTGACTTTGCTCCAAAAATGGAAAAAGCTCATAAGACATCTTTAAGCAGCAGATCTGAGGCTTACTTTCACGTTAGCATTTAAAAGCAAGGATTTTGTTTTGCTGTTGTTGCCTCAGATGGAATGAATCCAATAAATTCTTGGCGATGTTAATAAATTTGTATTCTACAACACAACTCATGGGAATAGGTGCAAGGCCTTTGCAAATTTACAATTTAAAAGTGGCTCTTGAAAACTGTTCATTACTCCCTGACAGATGCTATAGAAACCATTAACAATTCCGCTTGTTTTGGGAGAAGGACAGCATGCACAGTTTTTGCGCATCAATCAGGAAACTTTGCAAATGACCTACTTCAACAAAAACCAAGCTGGAAAAAGAAGAGATAACAAGGTGTAGAGCTGGATGAACAGAGCAGGCAATCCAGCTCTACACCTTGTTAACTTGGATTCGCCAGCATCTGCAGTTCCTACTATCTTTGGAAAATGAAGAGGAGTTGTAGGATTGCAGAACTTCCAGGTACAGTTTCCAAAACTTTCACTGTGATAGGAATCCCTCTAAACTCTCCACACAAACTCTTGTCCATTCAAACAGCCTGCCACCTTAGGGCACACAACCCAAGCCACTTGAAGGGTGAAAACCAGAAACATGTTCTGAAGCTCTAAACCAGCAAGCACAAAGCCATTTCAGCGATGAGATAATGGGAACTGCAGATGCTGGAGATTCCAAGATAATAAAATGTGAGGCTGGATGAACACAGCAGGCCAAGCAGCATCTCAGGAGCACAAAAGCTGACGTTTCGGGCCTAGACCCTTCATCAGAGAGGGGGATGGGGGGAGGGAACTGGAATAAATAGGGAGAGAGGGGGAGGCGGACCGAAGATGGAGAGTAAAGAAGATAGGTGGAGAGGGTGTAGGTGGGGAGGTAGGGAGGGGATAGGTCAGTCCAGGGAAGACGGACAGGTCAAGGAGGTGGGATGAGGTTAGTAGGTAGCTGGGGGTGCGGCTTGGGGTGGGAGGAAGGGATGGGTGAGAGGAAGAACCGGTTAGGGAGGCAGAGACAGGTTGGACTGGTTTTGGGGTGCAGTGGGTGGGGGGGAAGAGCTGGGCTGGTTGTGTGGTGCAGTGGGGGGAGGGGATGAACTGGGCTGGTTGAGGGATGCAGTGGGGGAAGGGGAGATTTTGAAACTGGTGAAGTCCACATTGATACCATATGGCTGCAGGGTTATGCTGCCACCCGAAGGTTGCAGGAACAGCAACTCATATTCCGCCTGGGAACCCTGCAGCCATATGGTATCAATGTGGACTTCACCAGTTTCAAAATCTCCCCTTCCCCCACTGCATCCCTCAACCAGCCCAGTTCATCCCCTCCCCCCACTGCACCACACAACCAGCCCAGCTCTTCCCCCCCACCCACTGCATCCCAAAACCAGTCCAACCTGTCTCTGCCTCCCTAACCGGTTCTTCCTCTCACCCATCCCTTCCTCCCACCCCAAGCCGCACCCCCAGCTACCTACTAACCTCATCCCACCTCCTTGACCTGTCCGTCTTCCCTGGACTGACCTATCCCCTCCCTACCTCCCCACCTACACCCTCTCCACCTATCTTCTTTACTCTCCATCTTCGGTCCGCCTCCCCCTCTCTCCCTATTTATTCCAGTTCCCTCCCCCCATCCCCCTCTCTGAAGAAGGGTCTAGGCCCGAAACGTCAGCTTTTGTGCTCCTGAGATGCTGCTTGGCCTGCTGTGTTCATCCAGCCTCACATTTTATTATTTCAGCGATGAGTTGCCTTCTGGATTGCAGGATGAAGTGTCCAACTATTTTATGTCACACGCTTTCATTGCAGAGGATAATGCTTCGAGGAGATTTGATTGAAGTTTTCAAAATCAGGAGAGGTCTAAACACAGGGAAAAACTGTTCCACTCACAAAAGGATCAGAAAATGACAAGGCACCATTTAAAATGATTACAAAAGAAATAAATGTGACATGAAAAAAAAACCTTTTTCACATGGTGAGTGGTTCAGGTACATTGTCCAGAACTGTGGTGGAAGCAAATTCAACTAAGAAATTCAACGGGGCAGTGCCAATATTTATAAAGGAATATTGTCCACAGTAATGGGGAACGAGAAGGAAAGTGGCATTAAGTCATGATATTCATTCAGAGAGCCAGAGCAGACATGAGGGGCTGAGTGGCTATCATGACTATAGGACAAAGGTGCAGAACTAGGCCATTCAGGCATTATGGCCACTCCGCTATTTACCAAGATCGTGGCTGATCTGATAATCAACTCCACTTTGCTGCCTCATTTTCGTAAGCCTTAATTCCTTTAGCAATTAAAATTCAGTCTATCTCAGCCTTGAATATTTTTAACGAACTACCTCTGTGGTTTAAAAAAAAGTCTACAGATTCAGCTTCCTCAGAAAAAAATTCCTCATCTCCGTCTTACACAGCTGACTTCTTAGTCTGTGATAATGCCCTCTGGAGTGAGACTATTCCACAAAAGGAAACAGCCTCTCCACACTTACTCTTTCAAGCCTCCATGTATGTTATATATTTCATTTCCACCATAAGAAATCTGTGATCCCACATGATTCGGATGTACGGTTCGGGTAATTGTTCTTTTAATCGTTTTCCTAAACCACTGCCCCCTTTCTAAAATGGATGTGTTGCCTTTGAAGCTAAGGCACATGAATGAAACAAGACCAAAGTTGTTCATGATGGAGCTAGGCAAGGATAAAGGGACAAATAATCATAGAAGGTACAAGAATCGTGATCCAAAGAGCTTACAGGAAAGAAATGTATATACTGTCTCAACTTAGTGACCAGGCTGACCATAAAACCTATGGAATGGAATGGCAAAAAATAGGATCTGTGAATTTGCATAGTTCATGACTGTTTTTATTTAGCATGGTTACATCCATTTTCAGCATTCAGCTTCATCTTGTGCCAAGTCAATCACCAGCATGGCAATCCTTTCCAAATATAAACATACCTTGAAATTCACAACTGTATAATCCTCTCTGCGCAGCTGGAGTTAGTTTCCAGACCTCGGAACTAGAAAAACTGTGCACTCGCACAAACATATGCAAGGGAACACGCAAGAGACAGAGGGAGAGGTTGACAATGTTTGTGTGCGTTTGGGCAAGCAAGAGAGAGAGCACACATGAAAGAAAGCAGTGGCTGTGTATGTGCATGGTGTGCGTCTGTGTCATATCTATCAAACTTATTATTGCTGACCCAAATTCTCAGGTGCAAACCTTAAATTCCAAGTTATACACAGAAATACCCACCATTTCTCATTTCAGTGATAGATTCAAACTACTTTAATTAGTTAAAGTACTACACTTTAAAAGATCTCTCAACCCTGGCAAATAGATGGTATTAATTTGAAATCCCTGAACTCAACTTGCAAGTTTCCAATTTTGGCAGGTTCAGTAACAAGATTTTACTATCTGCGGACCTTTCATTAAGAACAAGCCCAGTTTTATACAAACCTCATAATACTTCAATAGCCCTCAGGGGGATTCTACTGACACAGATCACACACAAGCCCAGACTAGTAAATGATCTCCATCCAGTAAAAACAACCAGCAGACAAGTTCTGTAGACTGAGAGATGCATGGACTTGCGACATTTCCAGTGTTTTCTTTCTTACCAAACTGAAAAAAAATTTATTGCAGCACAACGCGATCAAAGTCAATTTAAACTGGTTTGAGGACAAAATCCAACTCAGGACTGTAAATGAGAGATATTGGTCAAGCAAACACACTACCTATTGTCAATTCACTGGTTACTAAGATGAGGTAGGGTGTTTGGCAAATGGCAATTGCCCCACCCTGTACTACACACTTTCCCCAACACCCCTCAGAATCACAAAAAAGGGAGGTACAGACAGACAGAAACAGAGAAAGAAATTAGTGGTAAAAATGGACAATCTAAATGACTTCCATCATCTGATTTTAATATCTGGAATATAGCATGAACAAAAAAGGAAAGACAGTGGCTTAAAATGGCTACAGTGATCATTTCACCATAGTTTAAGTCAGTTGACAAAATCATCAATATGGAACAGGTCTGATCCAAAATGAATATGCCATCAAAATAACTGATATGAATTACACAGATTTGTTTTTTTTTTGTTTGATTTACAGAGTTTTGGAAGTTTCACACATTGATATGAAATTGAACTGGTTGTGCAACTTCGAAAAAAAATGAAGCAAGACACAGGAATTCGGAAAGGAACTGTATTTCAGGTAACTCCTTTTGGACACAGAGAGAGGAAAAAGTATGGATTTTAATTAGTAAGCCTGCTCTTTCTCTCAACCTTTCGATAAACAGCGCCCATCGGGAAACAACCATTCATGAGGACACAGATATCCACAAATCCATTGCTGCGAATGATGCGAGTCATCAATTAAACAACCATTATCTCGAGTTAAACTTAACAAGTCAAAGGCTCGAGGTTTTTTTTAAAACTATAAATCTTGATTTTCCTTTTTGTACCAGACATGCTCCCCTTTTTAACCTTTATACCTGTGTTCGTATGTATGTGTTTGATGTTGTGTTTTATGATTTTTTTCAGGGTTGGTAAGCAATAAAATTTCTTTCACTCAAGAAAACCTTGTAATTCATGTGTTATTTTTGAACTAGTGAATTGCATTTTAATTATAGAGTGATAAAACTGCTTGCTAAAAAGAATTTTAAAACTTTATTACAGTTGAGGGGGCGAAGAAGAGGATCATCCACAGAATGATTCTCTCCTCTGCACTTGGCCATAACAATTTCCTCGTTGTTCTTTCTTGTTACATAGCTTGTGAATAACCTACTAATCATAGTGTCTATCAAACACTGATGTTCATTATACACTTTACCCAAGGTTTCAAGAAGCCATAGGTAAAAAGTGTACTGGTGATCCTGTCCTTATCCTGCCTTGTCCAGCAGTCATAGCCGGCTATGAAGTCAGTCCTAAAAAAACACTTAGCATTGAGTATTTTTCAATTAACATCTGGGACGGTTATATTCAAAGAAAATTAAGGCAAATTTTTGTCAGATAATTCGACACTTTGCTGGGAATGATACGATTGGATTCCTCAAATGGTTCTCTCATGGCACTCAGTGACAGCAATGTGTTACTCTACCTGGAATGGCCTACATTTGAGGCTTACTGCTCTCAAGTCACGGAAATTATATTTCAAAATAGGTACTTCACTAGCTGCAAATGCTTTTGGATATCTGAAGGTCAAGAAAGGTGGTATGAAGGAACAAGGTTGTCCTCTATCAATGTAAACCGTGATAGGAAGGAAATTCGATCTTGCCAGTATTACCCACACGTTAAGGACAAACGACAATCAAAAATAGATCAGCCCATATTTTCCCCAAGAACACTTCCCAAATGCCAGAGGTAACTGATTTGAAATGGAGTAAAGCTGTCAGGCTTAATACTGTGTCCATCTTATCCACTGCTGACCAAGTAGGTTCATAAGAGGCTCCCATGGAGACTAAACACAAGCAAAGGACAGTGCAGCTGAAGAGTCTTTATGTTCTGTAAATACCATATCATGTAACAGCAAATCACCATCAGTCTTGAAAACAATAAGCAGTGAGGAGGCAGCCATGTAGTGGTAATGTCACTGGACTAGTATTTCAGAACCCTATGTTAACGGTCTGGGGGCATGGGTTAAAACCATGCGGACACAAGAGTGGCAGGTTATCAGAGGTAGACAGGAATGTAGAGTAATCAGATAAGCCATGATTTTACTGAATGCTGGAGGAGGTTCAGGGGACTGAGTTACGTTCTCCAGCTCTTACATCAGTACGATGCACATGCCAGAAACAAGCAGCCCTGCCACCCCTACTAAGTGTAATATTAAAACAGCTGCAGATATCAACACACATGATAGGGCATGTTTTACTTGCAACTTCCAAGTTAACCGAGTATAAAAGTGGAACTTTCCATTTTGCTTCATCTGTTGCCACCATCAGAAGACTGAAAGAAATTACATGGAAACGTGTTAAATCCTGTCCGCTTTCACATGTTTTCTTTTTGAATGCTTTTTAAACTTAACTAAATTTTTAATTTATTATTTTCAGTAAGGCACTGGAACAAAACCAATCTCAATTTCAATAATCTAGTACAAGTATGTAGAAGCCCTGTAGCTTGTATGATCTTTAAATTGTACTTTTTGCCCAAAGCAGGGATATAACCAGTTACATTTGCTAAACGTCTGGACATTCTTGCTCAGTAATCCTGCAAATCTTCAACCTAGATTAGGCACTGGGTTAAAATTACCACATCAATAATACAATGGACTCCTTATTCTTCTATTATTCCTTTCCCTTATTCCACCCTCTCAATGCTGATTTTAAGATCTAATATTCCAATTATTTTTGTGTAAGTTATTAAATTCTTAATAAATATTGTGGTCACACTTCATCTGCACCTTTAGAATGAAAAGCAAACTCGTCTTTGATCCTTTGGGAAGATCTGATACAAATGCTTTAAATTTACTCATGCGATCCTACAGCACGGTGTTCCTTGAAATTAAAAATCCTTTGGGTCTAATAGTAATTGTCAGTCAAAGGTTTTCACCAGATCTACTAACTTAACACAACAGCAAACCTACTAAAGTGATGGCAGAACAAATTTTTCGATCAGGTTTTTTTAAAATATATATATTTGAGCAGATTAAAATACTCCAAAGACATTAGCAGAACAAAACGAGATCATCACAGTAACTGTGCAATTGAGAAACTGGCAAATGCTGCAAATACTGTAATGCTTAAAGCTTGCTGTGTTTACATTGCTCTGGAGCTATTTTTAAACTGGAGAGCTCTTCACTATAAGAATGACGTGCTGATTGTACTGAATAATCAATGAGCACATGAACAAGTTAATTCATCTACGGGTTTCAACTTAAAACTTGCATTGAGAAAGCAGCAATGGGAAATGTGCACATAGTGTCTTTGATCTTGATTATTTCAAAAATGATTATTACCAGTACAAAATAGTCCAATATGAAAGAAAGATGGAATCCCTTTATTAGGTTAAGGGTTACAGAACTGAGGGGAGGCTGGTGCTGAAGAAGAGTCGACCATGGAGAGGTGAACAAGTTGAAAGGCTCAATATCCAAGGCCTATCCCTATCTTTCTAAGAGAACTGTAGGTGAACAGATTGTTGGGGTTTTTTTTACACAGTTTTGTAAAATGTCACAAGTACACATCTGAGCCAGTCAACATGTGGAACAGCAAGGCAGATGAGACTTCAGGAGAAACAGTCATCAGTTCCAGTGAGATGCTCAACCACAGAGAATATGTGTTTTTTGCTTCAGATTCAATTTTCTCCACTCTGTCAAGTGGACATTAAAAGATCCTGCACTACTTGTTCTGAAGGCTGTCAGGGAAATTCTTCCCTGTGTTCTAGTCAACATATAGCCCTCACCATTATGACAGAGAAATGTTATGATCTGGAGGCTTTTAATTATGAGGAGAGGGTGAATAAACTTGGATTGTTTTCACAGGAAAGATGGACACTGAGGGGCAACCAGATAGAGGTTTACAAGACTATGAAAAGCATGAACACATGGATAATCAGAAGCTTGCTCCCAGGGTAGAAAGATCAACTACAAGAAGGCACAGGTTCAAGCTGAGGGGGAGCTGTTTAGGGGGAAAGTGCAGGGAAAACCTTTCACAAAGAGGGTGGTGAGTGTCTGAAACACACTGCCACTGGATGTGATGAAAGCAGGTACGTTAGCAACATTTAAGGCGTATCTTGATAGACACATGAATGGAAGGCTAACAGAGGGTTAGAAACAGCGCGTGGGTAATAAATAGCAGGAATAGGAATCAGCACAGGCTTGGTGGGCCAAAGGGCCTGATCCTAAGCTGTACTGTATTGTATCGCTGTGCTGCAGTTTGCAAGAGTTTTCCGTCCACAAACTGGCTGCCTGCTTTTCCTGTAAAGTGACTGCACTTCAAGAACATTTCAATAACCACAAATGTTTTGGGACATCCTGAAGTGGTGGAAGATGTCATATAAAAGCAAGTCTTCCTAACCCTTTATCTTCTTATCAATGAACCTTAAAAGACTCCAACCAGAGATAGTAACCGAGACAGCAAATTGCTTTTGAGAGCAAATTACAAAATTAATATATAAACATTTCCTGCCAAAAGAGACACAGAGCCAAGCAAGACTTTTCTTCTATTTTGGAAAAGGGAAGGCAATCTGCACAAAATACAAGAGGCAGGTTAACAACTGTGATTAATTCTGACATGTTTGGAATAACTAAAATTAGCAGATCTGAACCCTGCTGACTTTTTAAACACGGCCAAAATGATTCACAAACTTTTTTTTAAAATTGGGATTGAGCGGCCGGTCAGTGACACTGCACACAAGTGTTACTGTTAACCACCAGTGAAGCTGTGTTACATGTCAAGACAGTTCAAGTAAATCTATTCAACACAAAAGAATTAACAAAAGCACTTTTGAAAAAAGCAGGCTTCTATCTAAAAACGGAGCACAAATGTCTGCAAACTGCTTTGTTAACTTTTCGAAACATTCTCTGTGGAATGGAAAGCTGAATCTGCAACAAAATCAAAATGGTATATCTATTTTGTGGTGGGGAACACGAAGTTGCGAAGAGGGGTCACCAGGCCCGAAATGTTAACTCTGATTTCTCTCCACAGATGCTGCCAGGCCATCCGAGATTTTCCAGCAATTTCTGTTTTTCTTACTATGGGTTGGTGGAATGGTTAATAAAGAATTATCTAAAACATGAGAAGGCAAACATATTTTCCTTCAACTCTGGGAATGGTTTTGGTGTCTTAGTACTTAATCATTTTTAATGGTCACTTGCACAGCATTGCAAACCTCCTGGAAATTTATATCCACTGGGCAATACTCCCTTCTGTCCATCACGTAACCAAATGCATAGCAAACTTTTGTCTCCTTACACGTGAAATATACCATTCTGTGATGAAACTGCTTTCCCTGCTGACCTCTAAAATCCACAGGAGTTGTTTTACTTACTTGGACCTGAGCTCGCTGCCACTTCTGCTGCATCTCTGAATGTTACACAAATCGATCCATATTTCAGTGGCACTCATGTCTCCAGTCAGGAGGTCATGGGCTTAATCCCTACTCCAGCGTCTTGAGCAAAAAATTTAGACAACACAAAATGCTGGCAGCATCACTCCAACAATCAATCATTGTGATAAAACAGATACAGCCCAAAATGAGACTACATGGCCTATCAAGCCTGTGTTGAGACTCTCATTTTCTTGGCATCAGCTGGAAATAGAGGGCAGATGCTAGAATTTGTCTGCCCTGTTCTTAGGGGAAACCAGTTGAAGGTTAGCACGAGCAAAAGAAGATGCAAGCCTCTGTCTGAGAGGAAAGATGCATGAAAGCAAGAACTGAGATAGAGAAAGCAGGGGCAATACAGTGTGGGTGTGAAACATGCAAGAGTGTAAAAAGGACAAAACCGAAGGATCTGTAAACAACTCAGTATTGCACTTGAAGACAAAGGATTGTCAGTACAGAGAAGATTGGAGAAACATTTGTGGACACCTTAGAGCATGACCTTTGATACCCTATCTCCCACTTCGTGATTTAATCTGGAGATCCTTTATATTCAAGTGATATTTCAGGACTTGGTCCTACAATCCTTGAGGGGCAAGGAATGAGCATAAACATATGCTGTTGCATATCTGCGTATACATAGTCTGTGCTTGTGTACACTACACATATTTTAATTCATTCATGTAGACCTCACTGGCAAGGCCAACATTTAATGACCATTCCTAACTGGCCTAAATTAGTTTTTAAAATGTGAGGCTGGATGAACACAGCAGGTCAAGCAGCATCTCAGGAACACAAAAGCCGACGTTTCGGGCCTAGACCCTTCATGAGAGAGGGGTGATGAAGGGTCTAGGCCCGAAACGTCAGCTTTTGTGCTCCTGAGATGCTGCTTGGCCTGCTGTGTTCATCCAGCCTCACATTTTATTATCTTGGAATTCTCCAGCATCTGCAGTTCCCATTATCTCTAAATTAGTTTTTGTTAGCATGTCTGAGAAGGCAGTTAGGAATCAACCTCATTGTTGTGGATCTGAAATCACAGAGACCAGACCAGGGAAGTACAGTACAAGAAGATCAATTAACCAGCTGGATTTTTGAACAATCCAACAGTTCCATAGTCAACATTGCTGAGACTGGTTTCCTTTTTATTTTTTGACTGAATTGAAATCCCTTAGCCACCACGGTGGGATCTGAACTTTTGACTCCTGGATCAAATAGTTGCGAGACAGGGACAGTATGATAGTAAAAAAGAGTGAATGCCTGTGCATGTATATACATCATGTACGCATAAACTGCGAACTGTCTGCTGTTCTCATACTGCCGCACAGAAGCAGCCAGGGATTCCTAAAAATAATGATCTGCTGGTTGCAGCCTTTTGGCAAATCGGACAATTTGAGTTCTTCAGAGGCATGATCCACTTACAGAACTGCACAGGATGCACTGGGCTGGGATTAAATTAACAAAATGCTTCAAATAATGCTGGAGTCATGAAGAGGAAAAATAAAGGGTTAATTGAGCTCAGCAGGAAAGCTGTCATATGGCAGCCTCATGTGCCCTTCCAATTATTGAAATGATCTGTTGAGTTCCCTGGGGAGATGTCACACTGCATTTCACAGCGACATTGAATGGCTACGCGTTATATTAGAGGCAGCCCACTCAGATAGGCTATAGGAGGTGTCACATTTGTGGACATGTGAAACAGAATGACTGCCACGAAAGAAAGAAAACTGCCAGACATCCTTTTTTTCCCTTCTTCTTGGAATGGTACAAATAGTTGCAATTTTATGTGGGAGGGCAGGGAATAAATCATTTAAAAGGTTGGCGATTTAATAAAAGGTTAAAGTCAGTGTTGTCTGCAATCTGTTCTACACCTGCCACTGAAAGTAAAGCAGTAGATTTTCTACTAATCTGGTTTGGAAAACTGTGACAAGCACAGATCCACCTATGCCAATCCATCAGCCTGTACTTCCAGTAGGCAAATATTTTAACTCCACACTGCACAGATATATCTTATCGAGCCCAACACATTTAAACTAACACAATTAAGATGATTTTTTCCATCATTCAAGTCCCCTTCCCCCACGCACCCACCCCCAGCCTCTCAAAAATAAAGACTGCACCCAATACAAGGCACCGTTCTCAAAATGGGGATCCTTTATATCAGGGCAAGTGTTTAAAAACAAAAATCCCTTGAAGCTTCTGTAAAAATGTGATGGGAAGGAATGATACAAGTGGCCTTAGCACCCCTGAACAAGGAAGAACAACCAGCTTCTCCTGGTCAAATACAAGGACAGAATACCAATGACACCATTATCCCACTCTCAATAAATGCAGGCACATGGCTGCAGAAAGTCCACTCAAGTTTTCAAACTCTGAACTACAGCTCGCAACTGTAAAGCCCCCAAGAAGGCACAACAGCAGTTTTAAAAGGATAGTGCGGCTCTACTAGTTACAAACAAATAACAGTATTTCATCCCAACCAGTTCCAAAAAACTGCTCCCAATAAACATTTGTACGTGGGCTACATCCACAGTTGCTTAACGTAATGGCAGTGAAGACTGTTACACACCACGTGTAAGGTAGCTCCTCAAATCAATAGACATAATGTTCAACATGCCAATGGGACAAGTTCCCATTCATTCAGTAAAGTTAGGGTTAATCACAGTTCAATCTGCACAGGATTTCTGGGCCAATAGCCATTTATTTTTCCCTATATAATTTATGGTTCTGTGTCGTGCCGTTCCATTAAATTCCTTATGTGTGTACTCTCTTCTGAACCTTATTTTTTTAAAACAGTTACAGTATAAATATTACTTCATTACAGTCAATTGAAACCTCATTAATAAGAACACCTTGGTTAAAATTGACTCCGTCTTTTGTTCCCCTAGAAATGAGCCAATTTTTTTTTAAACGTGCAAGGCACACACAAAAGATTTCACCGCAACCTTAACAGCATAAATCACTGATAACAATAAAAAGGGGGCTGTCAATCCCCACAGTGTTCTTGTGGCTGAGGTATGGATTCTTTTCTAAAATACTCTGCATTGCATTGTTATATAGAATAATCACAATTTAAATAACAGCTTGTGCCAAGTATAAAGAGTGCCCATTCCTTCATTTTCCTCAGAATGCACTCATAGCAGGTAGGGCATTGAATATCGCACACAAGAAAGGGATATATAAAATAACTGCAGCACTCAAGGTTCAAAGCAAACAGGCAATTTAACTGAAACTCATTTTTTTTTAATTAAAGCATCACTATTAGAAGTAAAGTCCAAAAAAGATAATTTTATACATGTACATCAAAACACTGAACACGAGGGAAGAATTGGCTATCTTCAGCAAAGAGACCTCTATTCAGAACAAGCCAAAGTTGGGTTACTAGGTTTGCCCAGTAAAAGGAAACCATTCCACATACAAGACAATTACATCATAGTTTAGAATGCAGGAGAATGGAAAGAGATAGTCCCTCTGAATTTCAATTTTTAAATGTTATCATTCTCCATCCTAAACTCTTTGCCATATGTTAGATCTATGATAGAACAATCTTGAGACAGCTTCCGCTGCCAAGTTAGAACAGCCCAGCCTCTGCTGCATTCCAGAACTCAGTTTTCGATATTACTCATACTCACTGAATCAGAATATGGTTGGAGCAGAGGGGATCATTTGGCCCATTGTGTCCATGTCATTTCACTGGAAGATGTACTCACCTAATCCCACGCCCACACCATTTGCCCACAGTTCTGTAAATTTTCTCTCCACAGAAACTGCTTAATTCTCTTCTGAAAGCCACAATGTACCTATCACATTCTCCACAGATCCTAATCACTCACTGCATAAAATAAGTTTTCACGCATGTCACCATTGCTTCTTTTCAAATCACCTTAAATTGGCGCCAGCTAGTCCTTAATCTTTCTAGCAATAAGAACTGTCCATCCCTATCTATTCTGTCCAAACCCTTCATGGTTTAGAGCATCTCATTCAAATGCCCCCTTAGTTTTGGCTGAGAAGAACAGCCCCGGTTTCTCCAATCTATACATGTAGTTGTAGTCTCTCAATCCTGGAACCACTATCATGAATCATTTTTGATCCCTCACATCTTTTCTGAAATATGCTGTCCAGAATTGGGAAGACGACTCCAACTGCAGCCAACCCAGTATTTTATAAGGATTCATATGTAACTTCATTGCTCTTGTACCATATGACCCCATTTATGACACTCAGGGTCTCTTTGCTTTAGTAGCTGCTTTCGCAATCTGCCATGCCATACAGTCAACACATCATAGAGATCTGCATCAGAGAAAAAGACCTTCTCTGCCTATCATGTTGGTGTTGATCAAAACCAGCCGCATAACTATTCTAATCCCATTTTCCAGCACTTGACCCATAGACGACTATGGCCTGGTATCTCAAATGCACATCTAAATGCTTCTTTCAAGGTCATGAGGGTTTCCGTCTCTATCATTTCATGTAGTGAGTTCCAGATTCCTAACGTCCTGCATGTGAAAAGGTTTTTTCCCCTCACATCTCCCCTAAACTTTCTGCCCCTTGCCTTAAATGTATACTCTTGATCATTGATCCTATCATCTTTAGTAACCTACAAAGTTCCAAAAGGATGAAAAAGCAGACTAATTTGAGGTGGGAGGGTGGGTTCTGGCTCTCTAAGTGCGCCAGATCTTTCTTGCTTGTAAAGTCCTGTGTTGCCAACTTTTCATTCACCAGTGCAATTCAATGTCAGCATATCACAACTCAGATAGGAGATCTGCTGGAAAACCCAGGAGAAGGCTCCTAAATTTGACAGTGGGTGAATGAATGGAAAAAAAAAAGCTGGAAATGAATTGAGAAAACAAGCCTTGGTGCTCTGTTTTGAGCGAAACAGTTGTCTTGGTCATGCACATTAGGGCTATCAGCTCTGAGGGCTATGAGCTACAGTCTATAAGAACGTCAGTGCTGTAGTAATTAAGACTAGCTACTGAAAGATAAGCTTTCTTTTTACCAGGCTGCAATGAAAGTCCATCAGAGCAGCAAGAGGTTATTAACATTTTTTTTTAAATGATATATTTTGCTTTCCACTAAACAGCTCAGTTAACGCACAGTCACCAAACAACAATGAAGGTGTGAAGCCAGATATGAACAACCTAACTGCTTCAATCAACCAAAGTTTAGGGTCATTGCTGTGTTCCTGTGAGGTGGTTCTTTCTGTGGTCTTTCTTAATGATTTTACCTGTGTTGTGTTTCCTAAAATTATCCAGACCATCAAGTTGTTCCATATAAATTTGTACATTAAGCCAGTGGTGTGATATCAAAGCTGGCAATTTATATTCGACTCTTTCCTCCGTAACAAGGAGTCATCAATTTAAACTGGTCACAAAGAGAGCAAGGAAGGTGGCTTGGGAAAAAAAAAAGCTTTGTGCAAAGAATGTTTGATGGCTTTGCCAACAGCAGTGGTTGATGCAGAAAGAGGAAAATCAAATCTTTAGGGGAACAGTGCAGAAATATTTGAAACAGAAAAAGAACTTCAGGGACAGCACAGTCCAGAGAATTAGTTTTGCACTGCTCCAACTGAATGACCTCCTGTGCTATAAACGTTTACAATACAATTTGTGGGGTGGCACAATGGCTCAGTGGTTAGCACTGCAGCCTCACAGCATCAGGGACCCGGGTTCGATTCCAGCCTCGGGCAACTGTGTGGAGTGTGCACATTCTCCCCGTGTCTGCATGGGTTTCCTCCGGGTGCTCCGGTTTACTCCCACAGTCCAAAGATGTGCAGGCTAGGTGGATCGGCCATGCTAAATTGCCTGTAGTGTTCAGGGGTGTGTGGGTTATAGGGGGATGGGTCTGGGTGGGATGCTTCAAGGGGCAGTGTGAACTCGTTGGGCCGAAGGGTCTGATTCCGCACTGTAGGGAAGCTAATCTAATCAATACTGCATTACACAATCTCACAGTTGGTAGGCAAAACAACTTGCACCTGGGGGGACTGAAAGTCTGTTGGAGAGGGGGAGTTTGGGGTAAAGATTGTACATACAAGCCTTTGACCTCATCATGTTGTGCTTTAAATGGTTCATGGACTATACTGATTTGCTTCTCTCAAAACACCCCCAGAACCACCACCATCAATGACCAATATTCACTCTAAATTATACCTTTCTAAATGGTCTCTCTGGGAATAAATGACATTGACAGGACAAAAATCATGGAATGCAAATAAAAGCCAGATCAGAAGAAGGTCCGTTGCTTGATTTACATCAGCTGATTGCAATTTCATTTCTCTGTAATTTCCCTGTATGTTTTTATCTTCTTCAACTCCTTACCTAGCATGTTCTAATCTGTTCAGTTCTAAGGAAGGATCATCGGGACCAGAAATGTTAACTTTGTTTTTCCCTTCACAGATGTTACCAGAACTGCTGAGCTTCTCCAGCAACTATGTTTTTGTTCCTGATTTACACCATCCACGGTTTTTTTGGTTTTTATTTATGTCCTAATCTGCTGTTGGTCATAAGGTAAGCTGGACATGATAATTATTTGAAATTCACAGATCTACTGCTATACCTCTCTGAAATCCCAGAGGAATGTTGTTATTTTCTGTTCCTAATAAAGAATATGTGAACAGAGAAGCTTTGGGTTGGAGATAGGACTGCAAAATCATTGGCAGTCTTAACATCTAACCTAAGGCTTCATATAAATACAGCATCACAGATATCACTTCATTCCTAAGTATACTATTTGTATGTACCCTGCACATATATGTACGGTTACGTCACAGCTGTGTAATACAGCGAATAATCCAGAGGCCTGGGCTAATAATCTAGAAAATAAGAGCTCATCTCCAATTGTAGTCATGTAAATTTTTTGTGTTTGATCGGTAGCTAAGAATCCGAAAATTTAAACATGTTATTGGTAAAAGTGACCAGGAATATTTCGAATTGATCTAAAATTTTGACTGGGTTCCTTAGTTCCCTTTGGTAAAGGAAATCCGCTTTCCTTTCAATCTCCAGTCCCAAGCCATTATTAATGGGCCTAGCAAGGTACTCAGTTCATCCAATTACTACTTAGAAGATATTCACCAACACCTCAATCAGAGAAGGACAATAGATGCCAGTTCCCCCACATCCCCAGAGAAGACGAATTTAAAATAAGGTCAATGCAACTCACGAGCAAACAGAGTAAGTGCTTGCTTAACATTCTTAATTGGATCCTGGAAAATTCAACATTATATGAAACATAATTTCCCAAGGACGCAACATTATAACAAGGGGTTGCATTCATGGGGAAAGACATTTGGAATATACATTCCCATAAAAAATGTACATTGACATTATGAAGACAGTAAATCATATACATTGTCAACAATAAATCTGTCCTGCTGCGAGATGGTCATGATAACCAAGTTTAGGTAGTCACTATGAATAAACGGTAATGAATTTCGATTTTACTGGAGGTTCGGATGACAGTTTGAATGGGTTTTGGTGAGTATATAACCTATTTTTATTTAGCAGGACAACAGGAAATCACTACAGAACTAATTCCAGCACATATAAAAATCTGGGCTGCTTCCAGTCTTTGTGAGACCTCATATGCCCTCCATTTTCCAACCCAAGCTTAGATTCAACTCTCACACAGGGTTATACAGGAATGTCAAGACACAGAGGTTCAGATGTACAAATACTGGCATGCAATAGCAGCAATACAACATTAATGCAGAATATTAACTGGAGAGCAATGGTTATGCGAAACGATGCCGCTTGGGGCAACATTAAGCAAGGCCTTCCCATTTTGACTAAACAAATACCTAACATCCAAAGAGCTACAACTTACACAACAATCAAAAATAAACTGGCATTCCCTGCTTTTCATTCTACCGACATGGAAAGGTTCAGGTATTGATGCAAGCACCTTCCAAGAATAAAGATTGAGATCAGTGCCTATAACTTAGTATTTTTAACTTAGTAATCAGAAATGTAATTAGCTACATCTGGATTCTCAATTAGCCGCATGTGGGTAGTGTCTAATATAGTGGACGACACTGCAGTAAATCAGCTAATGAGTGTAGCATTTTCAGGGACTATGGAAACAGCCTATGGGCTGAACCAGCAGCACCCTTTCCTCCCCTCCTTCCAAGATGTGTGGTCAGCATAGATGTGATCAGGCAAGCAATATGCAAATCTGAACAAAATATACATATCAAGTAGATGGAATCAATGTGCAAATCTCTTTTAACGCATTTGCCTCAATGAACAATGAGACTGTTAAGTGAGGAAAGCTGCTTGTGGACACATACTTTTCTACCAACCTAGGGCCAGGACCAGTATTAAAGTGCAGAACTGCACTGTTGACACTACGAAACAATACAAATAAAATTGGCAATCATGAATCAGATACAGAGCTTAGCTGCAAAAAAAGGGCAGAGCTTAGAATGCTTCCAGTGTCAGTTTGTTTTAGTATTTCTTTTGATCCAGTGAGTCGCTTATTAAATCATTAATGGCTTTGAAAGTGACACCACAATTGTGAGTTGAATATGGATTAATAAGCACATTACCCAGCAGAGCTGTGCTCATTTACTTCAGAGACTGCAACAGGCAATATAAAAAAAATCACAGTATGTGGCAGGATCAGGGAACTATGAAACTTGACCAAGCAGTGACAAAGAACTGGAGCATCTTCCACATTTCAGAAGTTTCCTTGGCCCTTCGACTACTCAGTTGAGCCAATACTCATCCCTAACCATCATCAAGTCATAAATCATTTAATGTTGTGGGAGCTTGCTATACACAGAATTACTAACAAATTTCTCTCATTTCAACAGCAGCCAAACTTCAAGAGTATGTCACTGGCTAGAAAGCGTTCTGGGACTCCGGAGGTCATGAACGGTGCTATATAAGTGCAATTTTTTTTTTTAGCCCAGCAACAGAGCCACTGGATTTACGTACCTGAAGAATTTTGCAGTGTACAAGTGCACCTAAGGCATTTTTCTACTAAAATGACTATTCAGAAATTTCTATGAACAAGTGAATGATTTAAATTCCTACCTCCCTTCTTTCCATCCACTTTATAAACTTACTCATGTAAGTGTTTTTTAAAAATAGTACCTTTTAGTCACAAATGAGTAGGTGCAATGTTACTTCAGCATTCCCCCATCCATTGTTAAAAACTAAAGTTATTTGGCATCTAATCTAAATGGCAGTTTTGATCTTGAGCCACCAGTTTTCTCATTCCTAGCTCCCAAAGCCCTTGTGCAAGTTCGAATAGGGCAATATTTGATCAGATTACTGGACCCCAGCTTACTAGGTCAGACAGGGCTCCATCAAAACTCATTAATTACTGTATTCCAGAAACAAAGCTACCCAGCAGAACATCAGCAAACATTCAACTCACCACAGAGCACTGCTTACAGTTATTAGCAGGTGAATACTGAAAACCTAATCCAATATCAAGATTTCTCAAATCTGGTCAGTTCAAAATTTAGTTTCTGTTGCATCCCATCCTTCTCCAAATTTATGCAATGCTTTAAACCATTCAGTAGAACTCTCACCACTAATAACACTGTCTGAGAGCTTGGAGCCACTACCATACCACAGGTTACTAAGCGTCAGTAGCCAGCAGCTCACTGCTCTGGATAATGCAACAGGAATTTAAAATTAGCCAAAATGTTTTATAATCGCAGCCTCTGGAAATGAGTCAATATTAACCACACATTCAGAAAAGTACTCATACTGCATTGACAACATTCTAATTTCCCACCCTGTCCACCTTTATGCCTTTTGGAGAAAGTCCAACAAACACTGAATTATATGGGTGGTTTAGCCATTCACCAGCAACCTGCTGCAGACTGCTCAAAACTTCATTCCTACATTGTGAAACTTAATTCCTAAGTTACACAACAGTGACTAGACATCAAAAAGTACTTAATTGGCTGTAAAGCACAGCTCTCCATCATCAAGGTTTGCCTTCCATATTGCACTCTCAATGACAAATTTCCACAAAAATTATCAGAGGGTTAGATAGGGTGGATAGGGAGAGCCTTTTTCCTAGGATGGTGACGGCGAGCACGAGGGGGCATAGCTTTAAATTGAGGGGTGAAAGATATAGGACAGATGTCAGAGGTAGTTTCTTTACTCAGAGAGTAGTAAGGGAATGGAACGCTTTGCCTGCAACGGTAGTAGATTCGCCAACTTCAGGTACATTTAAGTCGTCATTGGATAAGCATATGGATGTACATGGAATAGTGTACGTTAGATGGGCTTGAGATTGGTATGACAGGTCGGCACAACACCGAGGGCCAAAGGGCCTGTACTGTGCTGTAATGTTCTATGTTCTAAGTCCTAACTAAGTCCTATCACAAGGTGAAAGATAACTACTCAATCCTTCAGTAAAAATGTTATTTTCTGTTGGAGGAAATGATTCTTGCTGAGTTCAGATTCAAAGAATGCTAACTGTGCGATATCACACCCAACACATGTCTTCATCATTATCCCTCCCCTAACAACACAGTACTTTAGATCTTTCTGGAAACTGAATATTTGCAGAGTCAAGGAGAGGACTTGAGTTGAGTCCAATCCTTTGAGGCCCAACAATTTCTCAGCAGGCACTACTGAACAGTAGCTGCATCAGACATAGCAGCACATTTTGTTCCTCCTGGTTCGGGCAGGGTAGCATTGAAACAAAATGAGGCGACTATACTGGAAACAAGCTCCAGTCCTATCAATCTGCACATGGTTCAGTCACCAACTAGGTAAAGGGAGGGAACGAATGGTATGGATTCACTCCGCATAGCACCCAATCCACGCGGCATTCTTTTTACATTAACGATACACAAGTAGACATAACTGGGTGGATTACTGTGTGCTTAACGTGGTACTCTAAAGTGAAGTGTGACACTGCGTGGGTGGCAAAATACCAAAGAGGATGCCCAAAATTAGAAGCTGCTTGCCTAGAGTGGGCTGCATTCTCATTATTCTCTCAGCTGCCAGGTGGATAGAAAACGCTTTGGAGGAAGAAAGCTGCATAATCCAATTTGTCATTGCTTCGACAGGATGCCGAAGCAGGCATGCCCACTGCTCATCAACATCTACTGCCTACAAGGTACAAAAGATAACTTGTCACATGAGATGACATATTAAATGCAATCCATTGCTTGGAAGGGCAGTAACTTCCAAAAGGGAACTGGACAAATGTTTGGAAAGGATAAAATTTGTGGCTGTATGGGACAGGAACATTGAGTGAGATTAATTGGACTGTTCTTTCAAAGAACCAGCAGACACTCAATAGGCCAAATGGACTTTTTTTTCTGTGCTGTAAGATTCCTAAGAAACAACACAGAAACAACCATGTTAAATACAAAAACATCAACAGGAAGACTTCTATTATTTTCCTAATACTCCTTTTTCTTTTTTTCTGGAATAAAATTTCAATTTACAACCTCCTATTTTCCCCAAAGTCCTTTGCAAATAATAAAATACTTGTGAAATGCAATCACTGTTGACACACAGGGAATCCAAGCTTTGGATCCCTACACAAAGTTCAGCAAAAACATTTCAATAGTGAGCAATTTTCATCTAGCGATGTTGGTCCCACAGAATAAATGCAGGCAAGATATCATTACTCTCTACACTACATTCTGACAAAGGAGACAGTTATACCTCATTGAGTTTACATTATTCTTGGGGTAGTCAGTAGACTTAAGACACCTAACAGACACACAAACCCAAAAACCTTCATCTACACCCCACAGCCCACACCTGCCAAAAAAACTCACCAACATGGGGTAAAATTGTGTGGTTGTGGAATTTAAGAACACAATGTTAACAATTTTTCTCATGAAGAAAGAAGTATCAAGTCTCATTGATGACACTAATAATTACATCAATGCTATTCAATGACACATACATTTCTGGAATGCATGCAAAAAACAAACAGAACACTGACAGCAATCTATGTGACCAGCAAACAGAAGCAAAATTTAATTTTGTTTTAAATACAGAAAAACCTTCTTGCATTTCAGTGGAAAATGCTCTCAAATAAACAGGGAAAATTGCACTGCAAAATGTTTTCATTTTAGAGTGAATCATTGGTTATAATTAGTGTGACCAGTCTAATAAAACCATTACAAAATGGAGGTCAACTAGCTCTTAGAACTGTTAATTTTAATTTAAATGTATTCATCATTTGCTCTTAATGGCCTCATTCTGTGAACAGCGCTTTAATAAATATTGCCGAATTACAGGTTAAATAGCTAAATTAAATTATTGCAATTACAACACACAGCAATTGAATGGGGTTTACCTTACTCTAGTTAAAGGGGAAGGAGGGAATTTAAAACGACAGAGATTTCTGATTAGTTTTACGTGATCTCTACTGAAATACCAGCTGTGCCTTGAAGTTCCTGAAAAATCTCTACATAGATAGTGGATAGCCAACCAACTCTGGCCAGTGTTCTGAGGCAGACCCTAGCTAACCTGTACACTGGACAATATGTCTTCAGCAAAGGGACAAGAATAACCACTCCAATATTATTTTATTTTAATCTTTCATGGAACATAGGCATCTCCAGCAGGACAGCATTGGTTATCCATCTCCAACTGCCCTCACATAGTGAACCACATTCTTAAGTCATTCAAGTCCTTTAGTTACAAACCATCCCCTGCCTTGATCCACAAATGGAGGAATTCATATCATCTCAATACAGCTGAACTGTAAATCACCTCTTTCACCAACCATTTGCCACCGTAGGCAATGCTTGCCAGGATTGTACAGAATTTAAAACACAAAGACAGGGCAATGTGAACCAGCTAGTCTGTGTCACTGCATACTTTCATGAAGTTTCCTCGAATCTTAAATCAGTAAATGCTAGAGTGGAGAAGAGAATCAACCAAGTCTATTTAATTTTATTTTATTTTCGCTCACATCAGGGGTGCTGTAACTGGCCTATCCACTTCTGGTGAGTTGGGATAGGATAAAGGGCTAGGATTAGTACACCTGATTATTATCTAGTGGTATTTACTGAAAATTGTGCCTCTATATGCACACACGTGCATTAGGTAAGGCTGGAAGCTTGCTGGCTTGATGAAGCGCGCATGTGTCAAATGGTATCACAATGTCAGTCAGTATGCCATGCAGAAAAGGCATGCTATGTAGTAGGCACCTTTATTGATGAAGAAAAACTATTCTGAAGGCAAATTAACGAACAGTCATTCTCTTGTATACAACTCGAACACCGCAGCAAATGTTGCTTAAGTTTTTTTTTCCAGTTTGCACTCGTCAAGATAAATCCAATAGTGCCAAACTTCAAATATTCACAACTGGCAGCATGTACGTACTGAAGAATCCATTTACTGGGATTCCACAATCAAATTCAGATCACAACTCTCTTTTTTTATTGACGCACATGTGCATATAATCAAGATTAACTGAAGTCATTGTGCACACCTTGGTCATGGAAACAGCATCATGAAGGAAAGAGTCCTTGCCCAAAAAACAACAATGCTGAAGTTTACCTCCTCCAGAGAAGCAGCAGTAGGTTATTCATTCCATCAAACCTATTCTAACTTTCAATGAGCTTATGCCATCTGTGTTTCAAGTGCATTTACCAGATTTAATTCTATGTCCACAATTTCATCATCAACAAATATCCAAGATAAGGAGAGTTAGACGTTTTGCTTTCTACTGTTAAGAGTTTTAATCACTTTGAAACTAACTTTTACTGATTTTTTTTTACATTTCCGGCCAGTTAACAATCACTGTCACTAGAAAAAGTGCAATTCAGTCCAGTGGAAACCTTTTCGATACCCAGGTATTAACCAATTAGAGTCACACAGAGTCATACAGCACGCAAACAGACCCTTCAGTCCAACCAGTCATAGATTCATACAGCACAGTAACAACCGTTCAGCCAACTAGACATTGAATCATACAGAAGGGAAACAGACCCTTCGCTCCAACCAGTATGGATTCATTTAGCACGGAAACAGACCCTTCAGTCCAAACAGTCATAAAGTCATACAGCACAGCAACTGACTCTTTGGGGGTCAGTCCACGCCATGACCATAATCCCAATCTAAACTAGTCTCACCTGCCTGCATTTGGCCCATATTCCTCTAAACATTTCTTATTCATGTACTTATCCAAATGAGTGTTAAACATTGTAACGGTACCCACATCCACCACTTCCCTCTGGAAGTTAATTCCACTCTGTGCAAAGAAGCTGCACCCTGAGTCTTTTTCAAATCTTTCTCCACTCACCTTAAAAATATGTCCCCTAGTCGTGAAATCCCCGACCCAAGGGAAAAGACATCTGCCATTCACCTTATCTATGCCTCTTGTGATTTTATAAACATCTATAAGGTCACAAGTCATCCTCCTACACGCCAGTGAAAAGAAAACCAAATTTAAATATAAAATTACAGCTAATTCTCTTCTCTCCCCTGTACAGAATCCACTGCCTCAGTTTAGCACCTTTTGTTTCCATTTCACAATCCTTCAGTAATTGGAGCATTGCACGTGGTATGGGCACAATTGTAATGAAATTGCTATTCCAGGACAGTACCTCCCATTTAATTCTACAGCAGTCAATTGTGTACTCATTTAATTGCATAAAGTGTCTCAAGTCTCTAATTTTTCTTCCATTTTCCTTGTATCAGTAACATTATTACTCAAATTGACTCACATGCATAAAATGCGTGTTTACGTACCAAATTTTGCCTTTGGATTGAATTCCATCAGCTTATTCACATCTTCCACCACTGTTTCCTTGGTCTAACCAATATCAATCAGAAGCAATAACAATGTCTCGAGAGAACTCTCAAGAACATGCCTTCAAAAATACACAAATAAAAACCAACTGAAAACTGAAGTGTTTTTGAGGGTCCCCGTTCAAAACAACAACCATTATTATGCATTGGCAATTCTCTTCCCTTCTTCCTGAAGGCCACGATATGTGGGCAGGTGGCAGTTCCATGAGCAAGGGTTCCCATATCCAGATGGCAGTTCCTGCAAGTGGACATTTTTCACACATGAACTGGAATCAGAAGTATCAGGCTATCTGCTCTTTGGGTACAGAGACATGGCAGCAGCAGGAAACACACAACAGCTAAGGTCACTGCACACTGAAGTGGACGTCAATTGTCGAGTATGGAATGACATTTGACACATCCCATGTTTCCAAGTTCCTTTAATGACAGAAGAGTGTGTCATAACCAGAACAGCTCTTATGGAGCCCTAGAACACGTTGGGATTTCTAACACACACACAACCAAGTCAGATCATGTATGGGGAGATGACCAAAAGCAGTCAGTCTTAAATAACATTCTCATATAGGACAAGGTGCAGATCCGACTGGCAACAGAAGATGCATGATGCAGGTGCAGGAGTTGGGGGGGGCCACAGTTGGTGCAATGCAGGAATCTCAAAACTTTCTAGGGCTGAAAGACATTAAAAATATATACATGGGTAGAGATCTGGAAAATGGAATGAGAATTGTTAAAATTGATCCATACAAGTTGATACTAAACTGAGAGCTGTTGAGCACAAATGTGATGGAAGATCAGGACTTGATGCACGTTAGGATGCAGCTTAGCTCAAACTTACTGAAGGTGCAGGGCAGGTTGTTACCCAGGAGAGTACAGTATCAAAGCAAGTAAGTATGCAGATAACAAAAGAATGGATGAGGAATTCTGCAGTGGACAGGCACACATTTAGCATTTAAGTATCGGTATTAGTTGGCTAGACTTCAGCAATCGGTAATATGTCAAACTTTAGGCTAATAACAATTATCTATTAAAACAATGCTAAAAATACAACACTACAATGAAAAAAGTTTCCCAGTGCTGCAGCACCAAACTTTCCCCAATGGCTAAACACAGAAGCTCAGTGGTGAACTGTCAAGAGCTGGCTTATCCCAGGAAACGCCCCACTGGGACAACCACGCCTCCCCCTTTTTAAAGTGTTTCACTGTTTCAGTAGTAGGTATTGTTTTTTCCTATGCATCCTTTTGAAAATAGCAAACCAAACAACAGAAAATAAAATGTTTGCACTGAGAGACGGAGACTTCCCCATTCATGTTAATGGAGACTACTTAATTGCACAACTGCCTGCAGTCCTGACATTCTGCAATTAAAGGGGAGGTGTCACATAGCAAATACTGTGCTTCCCGTAGCAGTACAAGTACTGGTCTGGCAATAGCTAACCTACTTGGGAAATCAATGAGGTGAGCAAGACAAGTGGCACAGTTCCCCTGTTCTGAATGTTGAGTCCAAGCACAGGTAAGACACAGGATGTCCTGAAGTCGTGAAAGGCGCTAAATAAGTACAAGTTCTTCCTTTCTTTCAGTCAAGGTTCTCCATAAAGGCAAAAAGCTTGCAGTCACTGTAAATCTGAAACCAGAACAGAGAGAAAAAAAACAATGGAGATCATTCAGTTGGTCAGGCAGCATCTGCAGGAGAAGAAACAGATGAGGTCAGCATTTTAAGTCTGGACAAAAGAGTCCACATGTGAAATGTTAACTCATCCCTTCTTTCCACAGATATTGCCTGACCATTAGCAGCCACTAGCTGGTTGAATTTTGGACCTCCACGTATTTCTCTGTAGCAAGCCTAAATCAGCACGTTTGAAAAGACAGAAGGTGCATTTATTGCCTGAAACAGGCCATTTTATGGTAAGGGTCGTATTTCATTTTAAGCTCATGTTAATCATCACTGATCAAAAAGGCAGATTTTTATAGTGCAATCACATTCTCCCCAACTACCTGAAACTTTCATTGCAAGGTTATATCAAAAGCAATTTGCAGGTTTTTCAGCACAGAAATTTCCGCATTACCTTGACTGAGTATTTTTGAAGAACTGACAAAGGAAATTGATGAAAGCAGATATTAACTATCTTGACGTCAGCAAGGCATTTGACAAGATCCCGCATGGTAGACTGGTTAGCAAAATGAAATCACATGGAATCCAGGGGGTGCTCGCTAGCCAAATGGATACAAAATTGGCTTGAAGAGATAGAGGCTGGTGGTGGAGGTTTGTTTTTCAAACTGGAGTCTGCCACTAGTGGTGTGCCACAAGAATCATTGTTGGCTCCACTGCTTTTCGTCACTTATATAAATAGTTTGACTGTGAATATAGGAGGTATGGATAATCAGTTTGCAGATGACACCACAACTGACGGTGTAGTGGACAGTGAAGAAGGCTATCTCACAGTGCAATTTATCACATAGGCAGAGGAGTGGAAGATCGAGTTTAATTTAGATAAATGAGAGGTGTTGCATTTTGGTAAAGCAAATCAAGGCAGGACTTCTACAGTTAATGGTACGGCCCTGGGGTGTGTTGCTGAACAAAGGGACCTAGGGGTGCAGGTGCATATTTCCTCGAAAATGGAGCTGCAGGTGGACAGGGTGGTGAAGGCGACATTTGGCACACTGGCTTTCATTAGTCAGTGTGCCTAGTACAGGAGTTGGGCTGTCATTCTGCAGCTATACAGGAAATTGTTGAGGCCACTTTAGTAACACTGCATTCAATTCTGGCCTCTGTGCTACAGGAAAGATGTTACTAAACTTGAGAAGGTTCAGAAAAGATTTACAAGCACGTTGCCAAGCTTGGAGGGTTTGAGCTATAGGGAGAGGCCGAATAATCTGGGGCTTTTTTTCCCTGGAGCATCACAGGCTGGGGGATGACTTCCTAGAAATTTATAAAATCATGAGGGGCAGAGATATGGTGAACAGCCAAGGTCTTTTTCCCAGGGTAGGAGAATCCAAAACTAGATGACATACGTTTAAGATGAGTGGGAAAAGAGCTAAAAGGGATCTGAGGGGCGACTTTTTCCACACAGAGGGTGATGCACATATGGAACGAGTTGCCAGAGTTAGCGCCAGAGGCTGGTTCAATTACAACATTTAAAAGGCATCTTGATGGATGCATGAATAGGAAGGGTTTACAGGGACACACGTCAAACACTAGCAAGTGGGACTAGACCAGTTCAGAATATTCGGTTGGCATGGACAAGTTGGGCCAAAGGGTCTGTTTGCCACGCTGCAAATTTCTAAAACTCTATGACTTCACAACACTGATTCCTCTCCATTTCTAATGAAGTCACTAATGTCTCAATTTTAAAATTCTCATTTATACTCCCAAATCTCTCTGTAGCTTTGACCCAGCACACCTCTACATGATTCTGTGCTTCACCAATTCTGACCTCGTCAGCATCTCCTTTACTTTCCTTCACTACATCACTGGAGACCATGTTGCTTGGGCCCTAAGCTCAAGAATTCTTTCCCTAAATTTCTCCTTTCTTCTTTTAAAAAATGTTCTCCAAATCCTACCTCTTTGACTAAGCCAATAGCTTCTTATGTTGAAGCAATCACGATTTTCTTTCAGGACTCTTTACTATGAAGCATCTCAATTGTTTTACAGTTTCAAGGCATTAAATAAATGCATATTAGTATTATAGCAAAGGTTTGACCTTAAGCCTCCCACTTTAGAGCATTTTCAGTTCAGAGATGCGAACCTAACCCGGAAATAAATCCTTGTCCAGCACATTTAATTTGAGTGAACATTTTTACAAGTTAGTATCTAAGTCTCTGTGCATGTGATGCAGCACACTGTACTTGATGCTAAGGCACTATTTTGGAAGACCCCTAGTATCACAATATGAAATATCTTAAGAATATATAAAACTTACAAGCAGAGAAATAGCAATCAGCCCATCAAGTATGCCCCACAACAAAAATGAGTATTTAATTCATCCTTTAATAGCCTTTGCTAATCCCATCCTTTATTTCTTGGCAGATTTATAAAAGACACACAAAAAGCCAACAAAGGAAAAACAAATAAAATTAAAACTCCTCTCCTACCTCTCAGATGTGTGAAACCAATCTGAATGATCACAAGGATTGAATGCTTTTAAAATGAATGGCATGCGATCCAAATGACTGAAGGCAGAAGCCTCCTGAGGCACTCTGAAGGTTCCGCCACATTACAACCAGGCACTGAGGTGATGCCTGATTTCAAAATAAAAATGACCAAACAATGCCATCCAATTACTGTACAGACCAATTCTTTTTACTCTGACGACCAGCTAAGATAGTTTGCTTCCAGTTGATGACACTATCTCACGCATGCTTGCCGACCAGCAATGTTAACTCTCTCTCTACAGATGCTCTCATGCCTGCTGATTATTTCCAGTATTTTATATTTTTGTTTCAGGTATTTATCCTCCAAGTATATTGCTTTTGCTGCAGCATGAAAATAATCCTGGGAAGAGCAGCTAACAAACTTGCAGAGATCCTGCCTATCCAACATTTTATGAAGAAATTATTTCCTCTAACAGAAGCTGTAAATCTTCACCTAAACTTCCTAAATACATGGATCTGAATCACACCAGCTTAAGGCAGCTTTAAGGTAGTGAGCAACTGGCTAGGTGTTCAGGAGGCTGAAACTAAATTAACCAAAACAGAAGGGTGGGTAGGGAGCAAGAGACACACACATGGAGATGGGGAGAAATACAAAGAAAGGTACAGCGCTGAGGAAATATAGACAGCAAAAGAAGGAGGGAAGCAAACATGATAGAGATAGACCTGGGGGTAAGGCCATGGTGGAGTCAAAGAACAACAACAAAATCACCAGATTATTATCTGAAGAAGGAGTACCATAAAGCTGTGAAGATAGAGTAAGTCCCAGGGCTTAGATGATTCTTATCAGCAACGGAAAAACATGGAATGGAGGCATTCGACCCTTCAAACCAGGTTCACCATTCAATCAGATTGTCGCTGATCTGCATCTTAAATACACCCAATCACCTTCATCTCATAATTCTGAATTATATAAACAAAATGTACAGAGTGGTCAGTATCACATAAGACACTATATTAGAGGGAGCAATGGAAGAGCTATAGAAAGAAGGACTAAATTCAAAGGGAGTCAATGATTAGGTAGATAAAATTCAAAGCTGACGTACGAGGTGATACAGATCAAGAAGGAGGGAAAAAAAGTAAAATATGCTCACTTAATGAGTGGTGTGTGCTATCGAGGGGAAGAAACTTAGAAAGATCTGGGAGTGACAGTAGACTCAATTATGACCATGCCCAGGCACTGCGAAGCAGTAATTAAAGCAAACAGGATGCTGAGCCATGCTGCCAATCAGTAGAGTACAAGTCGAAGGTCATTATGTAGAAGCTGTGTATTGTTCTGCTCAGGCTGCACCTTGATCACTGCTTTCAGTTCTTATCATCAAAGCACAAAAGGTCTGGAAGTGGCACAGGGGAGGGCTACACGGCTGATTCCACGTGTCAGAGGAATGAGTGATGAGGAAACATTAGTGAAAGTTGGACTGTTTCATCGTGAAAAAGAGAACACACAGAATAGAAAAGCAGGACTAAGTAATCTGTTGAAACCTTGGCTGCAAGACAAGGGGCACAGACACACACTAATAAAAAGGCATGCTCAGGAGCACTTCTTCACAGGGTGATTAAAATCTGGAATGTTCTACTGGGTAGGGCAGTGAAGACATAAACTCTTAAAGAGTTGTTCGTGGGGGAGTTGAATGAGAACTGCTAAAACTGTAGTGTTCAGTGGCAAGGTGAGCAAGGTTGGTTGAGTGATCGCCCTCATATCTTCTTATCTTTACAATCTTAGTTCCAGCTCTGGTTTTAAGTCCTGCACAGTTTGCAGTTTTACAGCACCAATTAAATGTGGCTCGATATACTGGGCAGTGTCCTGTTCTGTTTGAATAAAACATCATTTGTGCAGAGAATGTATATCTGTTTGCTTTTGGAACACACTGTCCAATTTTCAATTAAGCTCTGTGAACACTGAGTGCTGGTCTAGTTTTATACTTATCAGGAATGATAATCATTCATTTCTCCTACTGTATTGCTTCCTGTAGAAATATTGCCTATTGAGATAAAGTACCTGGAGATTTTGATGATTTTCACAATTCAAAAGCAAATCTCCAAACTCAGAATCAAGTCACTTCTTAAAACCTAGTTCTTTATCAAAGCTTTTGGTCACGTCCTACTTTTTCTTTATATAGTTGACCATTGGATAGGATTTGATAGCTCCCCTGTGAAGCACTTTTCTTTAAAGCTAAAGGTGACACACAAATGCAAATTGTTATTTTCTTTCTGGAAAAAAAGGTGGCCACACTCATGACTCTCACCAGTTTCTGTGCCACCTGTGTCCATATCTACGTCCACCAGAGCATAAAGTCCACCAGCACATCCACAGCTAGGAATCAGCACATTCTGATTTAATACTAGCAAAATACTAATCTACTTCCCTGATCAACTCAGTGTAATTTCAAGCCAATTTACCAGAACTACACCTTCCTGCTTAATTTTTTAAAATGCTGTGGTTCCCCCAAGGAGATTTAGAAACAGCTTAAAATGGAGACGGTATCCTGTTGGTGGAGAGAAATTGGCTCAGTTGGCATTGTTCTCAGTTTCTAATTAGAAATTTATGGGTTCCAGCCTTGTTCCTGCATACAATCCAGGATGGCACTTCAAAACAAACACGCATTAATAAGGCTCTTGGCAAACAGTGATAGTGACTGCTTCTTCTCAACATGTGGGGTGCACCCTTTGGTAGCATGGTACTCCACACAAAAGCTCATATTGCTTAGAACGGGCAACCTTCAGCAAACTAAGTAACAGCTCAAAAATGTGGTAAACCTTGGCTGGAGGCATGCATGGAAAAGTTCACAGTTCACGTTATTGATAGATTTACAACCCACAGTGAACATGGAAGGATGTGACCCACCAGACATACCTTGCTTGTCACATGCACACAAAATCATTGGTGCCCAATGGTGTGAACTGTAAGAAATCTATTTGTCCACTGGTCCAGAGCAAAGTATTTTGCTACTATGGCAAAAGCAGCATCTGCATTTGGGATTTATGAGCTTAACAAAGTGACAGGGTCCCCTGGATATAATCTCCCAGAGGGGGCAAAAGGAAGGACTGGGAAAGATCATGAGGATCGGAGCAGGTAGTTCAGTGATTCAGACAAGCTGTCTGAACACAAGCAGTAAAATGGGTTCAAAGCACTTTACGTGTCCCTTTATTTTTGTTGTAAATGTATTTTTCCTGTAGCCTGAGTCGTTCTGGACAGAAGTTTACTTTGCGTTAAATTTCACACTGTGGCTAAAGTTTCTTCCATCCCTCACCCACCCCACACTTACTGACAGTTGGCCTCAGCTTGCGGCAAGCTTTTTAAGATTATGCAGGAATAATTCAGTAAAGGGTTGCTCGGGAATAGGCACATCCAGTACTTGTTGCATTCAAAGGTCTCAATTTCCAAATCTTTTATGGCCTCTTGCCATTCTGGATTTTATACTGTGTACCGTTGCAGATTCTTTTGTACTGTTGCTTCAAGAATGAAGGTACCTCTTGCTGACTCTCAGAATTTATTTCCTCTCAATCAAGTTACAGTCAAAAAATATTAAGTGAACAGCTAGTGATGGCATATATTAAATTAAGATCAAGGAATACACAAAAAAAATTTAAAGAAGTCAAAGAGTCCATATTAATTTTTCCACCTGCTTCTCCAAGAAATCTGCCTTTTCAGACATTTTCTGCCTTTCAGCAATTTTAATCAGTTCAGCTACCTCCAAGGAACTGGGAAAGCTATAGTCACATCATCTTTTAACTACTGTTCATTTGTCTGTGCACTTAATAACCCAACAAAATCAACAATTCCAAGGCAGTAATAATTTGGTTGGTGCAGCATTCAGATTTGCCACCAACTACTTGTAAATTCATTCAGACTGTGTACATTTGTTCTGACTGTATTAACCAGTTAGCTTTCCCTTCCTTTGGCACTAGCTCAGCCCTACACAGAACATGGAGTGCGTGATGTGGTCAATGATGTGTCTTGAGCAGCTCCAATGTCAACACTCTACAATTTCATCACAATGTTTTGCCAAGGGGCTTATACTTTCTCCTCTGCCCTTGTATACACTATCTAACAAGTGGAAGGTTGGAACTGTGCTGCTGTTGGAAGTTAACAGCAGAATTAACAAGACAGGAGTCTAGTCAGGTTTCCTCCAATAGGCTCAGAAAGTTGACTGTGACCAACTATACAGCCATTCAGACCAGGGAGCTCTGACCTCACCGTGGTGCAGATGTGTCAGCCGTGGCTTAGTTACCTCTGTTTCAGAAAGAAACACAAGTTTCCCTCTCGAGGCACCAATGCAAAACCCAAGGTTGCTGTATGAAGAAACTGTTGCACTGTCACAGGTTTCACCAGATGAGATCATAGAATATTTTTCCTACAGTATAGAAATACGCACTTCAGCCCAACAAGTCCACACTGACCCTTGAAGCATCCCACCCAGACCCATCCCCCTATAACCCATCTAAGCCACACATCCTTGAACATTATGGGCAATTTAGCATGGCCAATCCATCTAGACTGCACATCTTTGGACTGCGGAAGGAAACCAGAGTACCCGAAGGAAACCTACGCAGGGGACAATGTGCAAACTCCACACAGACAGTTGCCCGAGGGCGGATCTGAACCCGGGTCCCTGCCACTGTGAGGCAGCAGTGCTAACCACTGAGCCATCGTGCCGCCCCGAGAGGTTACACTTACAGGAGGATTCTGTCAGCAGCATTTCAAAGAAAACTAGAAGATTTCTCCTATACTATTTCATTCCTCAAACCATGACTACCAATGCAGATAATCCGGTCATTACTGGTTGTGGACCTTGTTATATACAAACTGCTTACATTTAGGTAAACTGTTCAACATTTAAAGAAAACTAAACACGTTTCAAAAGTTCTTGATTGTCTGAGTGAGAGATGTTCTGAGATTGCGAACAGTCTTACAGGATTTCCAAATCCATTGGCAAAAAATACACGCAGTCTAAAATAGTCTGGCGAAGATTATTAATTGTTTGCCATAGAGCTTACATCTCCAAACTAAAAGTATCCACCAGAGTACTGGCTTGGCTTGTTTGTATATACAAAGTGTAATTAACTAAATTAATACCCATTTACCTTATTACTAGGTATTTACTATCTATCAACAGAACCTATTAGACACCAACAGAAGTACTGTATAAATCATGCACAAAAAGTCATGGAAACACAGCAATTTCAACGGTATAACAAGGCATAGAGAGGATGAACACAGCAGGCCCAAGCAGCATGAGGGGAGCAGGATTCTAGACATTGTCCCCTGCGTACGTTTCAGGCCTAGACCCTTCTTCAGATGTCAGCTTTCCTGCTCCTCTGCTGCTGTTTGGCCTGTTGGTGTTCATCCAGCTCTACACCTTGTTATCTCAGATTCTCCAGCATCTGCAGTTCCTACTATCTCTGAAACAATTTCAATGGTATTCTTTGCTTAACCTTTCATCCCCTCACTCCGTGTGGTTAGAGAAAGATGGGCACGATTGAAGGAGTGTATTTGTCAGAAGATTTTCTCTTAAACACTTCAGAGTAAGGTGGAGCCACCTCAGCTTCACACCAAACCACAAGTGTGCTTCTGACTCATTGACTGCTTACACTATCTTGCCCCAGAGTGGATAATTACCGGTTTCTATATTGAAATGTTAGTCATAATTTTTACTACATATACGATTCAAATTTATATTAACAAATGTGCTCAATGTCCCTAGACTGGTAAGGAGTTTGAGCACAGCTAGAATGCTACCTATCCTGCTCTCTTTCTTACCCTTACCTTGACTCAAGGTGCTCTGCTTGGTACAACCAGAGAAATAAATGCCTCCTATTGTCCTTCAAAACATTTCCCAGGATATCTGAAAGGACAGATATGGGTCTGTCCCGAAAGGCAGCACCCCTGACAGCCCAGTGCTCACTCGACACTGTCCTGGAGCGTCAGGATGAAATTTGTGCTCAAGTCCCTGGCTTGGCCTTGAACCCACAAACATCCATCCCGAAAACCTTAGCTTAATGAGTCATCTGACTGTAAACCAAGTAACAAGCTATTCAGTGAATGTGTCCAGGCAGGTGATAACTGGTATTTGTCATCTTAAAGTTCAGATGGATAGTGCGAAGGTATAAATCTGCCCAAAGGTGGGGTCAGTATTATCCTTTGTGATGTCTGCATTGGTTGCTTTAAAGAGAAAATAGTTCCCCGTTCCAGCCCACAACTGCTGCTCCCACTGTACCAGCCAACCTCATTAGAACAGAGACATTCTCTGTTTGCTTGCATTCAGGGAGCAAGAGAAATAAATTGTAGATTGAATTATCTTTAAATGATATCCATTTTATTGTATTGCTTGACAGTGGCCAGGGCTGAGTTAACATGTACTGTGTGACTGAGGTTGGGGACTCAAGCTGTGTTAAATTGACCTGACAATTCTGCGAGATAGCTCTGTTATTTAGCCCGCAGTTCATTAGTTTAAATCTGCCACTTGCTGTTGGCAGGCTCTAATTTCACACCTCGTCTTACTGACGTTGCATTCATTGCAATAATAATCGAACAATTTCCACCCCCCTCATCTCTTCCTCATGGAAAGAGTTTGAGAATCGTGGCAGTTGGGGTGGGGGGTGGGTTTGGAGAGACGATGGACACTGACACTTAACATTAACGCTAACAAAGATGGGGTGGGTGCGCAGTTGACCATTTGTTCATTGTTATTACTAGTCACTTAAAAGTTGTCAAACAGTTAAACATTTGTACAACAGCTCAAATGTACATTTGGCTCAGAAATCTCTTATCTGCATGCAGCATACTCTTTTTTTTATTTGCAGCGAGAAGTGTTCCCTTCACTGCGTGAAGCTATGAGCTCCTGAAGATGAATCATTCTTTACAAATTCATGAAAAAAACTTCAGTGAATTGTATTTATATAAATAGCTTAGATTGTTCCCTGGAAAAATCACAAGTATTTTTTAGAAAGTGACTCTAAAAATCCAGACGACTTCTGTTTTATGATATTTGAAATATAAAATTTGATTTCTAAAATATCATCCAATTCTATCCAAATAAAAATGCCTCTATATCAGAAACATTTTGTTATTCCATCACTGCTTTAGGGTTACAGAGGCTGATTGGATACATTCCTGAAGATTCCTGCTCTATCCAACCAAGCCACCTCCTTTTCTCCCTTATTCAATTTTCCCTTTGCACCTAATTAAAACATATATGCCTGAAGAAAACAAAACAAGAGATTTTTTTTAGATGTTTCCATGCTTTTTGTTTCCTCTAGAAGCTTGAGGCAGAGTCCAGGAGATTAATCTTTCATTCCTGGAGGAGTGGCGACTGTCTAGCAGAACCACAAATGGTTATGTGGCCAAGTTGAGCTTTCAGTTTAACTTTTCTCGAAATCGTTCAATTGTTTGCAACAAACAGGGAATGGCATGTGCAACACCCTCAAACCCAAAGAATTTCAGCTGAGCAGTGTTCCCATGCACTTGAAATCAAAGACAAAGACAATCTCAGCAAAAGAAGTCACTGTTTGCTGACATCAAGCCCAGACAGCAGAAAAGGCTCTTGCTGAAATATTACAAACCTCTGAAAACTGCCATTAAATCTTCTCCTCATGTAAAAAGAGTATTTTTCAATCCCTAAAAAACCTTGGCATTTAATCAAATGCATAGACAAAAATAAAGCAATTTTATCTTTAAGCAGTTTATTCATAACTCTGGAAAGAGCGCTTTTGGCTTTCTGGTTTAATGACATTCAATATAAAAGAAACTTATTATTTCTGAAGCTGTAGTGTGCAATGAGTGCCTATTATGAAAACTTTGCCATGCACACGTTTCAGGAGAGCTAACGTAAATGTTGCGCGTTGCTAATTACGTTTTGTCTCAAAACTTGGTGTCATTTCCTCAATCTTGTAATATTACAGTGAAAGTGATTTCTGTGGCTCTACAGTAAAAGGGAATCTATCCAAGTGGAAACCGATTTTAAGAGGAGATAATCCTCAATTCTTCACTGCACCCGATACCAGCCAACAACACAGACAACATTTTTTTGTGTGTGTGTGTCAGATCCTAGATAAATGGTACCAGGTATCAGTTCATCTCCAATATTTACTGAATGATTTATATAGTTATCAGACTGAGGAATTGGAAAGCAGCTGCTTTCTATCGGTGTGCTCAGTGTACCAGCGCAGTCCTGTTATCAAAAGCACATTCCTAATCAACAAGCATCTGTTCCTCATTTTCATTTACAGACATGTTGTTATTTCCGCATTAATCTTCACCTCCAGGAGAAACTCAGCTTTGTAGCTCAGACCTTCAATATTGTGAAGGGATCCACCAGTATCTTGACAGCAGAATTGATTATGTTCACCCCTCTCCAATGCATGCACCCTATGTCAAAAGTCAATCTCCTTTTGTAAAAGGTTTCTTTTAAAATGTGTACAGAGCTGCAACTTTATCTCTGTTCTATTTAAAGGCAGTCTGGCAAAAAGTGTTAATCACACAAGGGGCAATAATAATTTTAAAATAAGAGTTTTTTTGCTGTCCACACATACAATGCACCCTTAAACAGCAGATTAATGACCCCATTCTCACCTTTACAAATGCTAATCCTGTCATTATTCAACTAAATGCCTCTGTTTAACGCCTCAACAGTTCACTAAACACTGAAGTTTAACCAGTGAAAATGTCATATTCTGCTCCTCACCCTTAGTTTCCTTGGGTGAGATTGAATCCTAAACAGTGACGTTAAATGGTCTGAATTTATGTGCCAGTAAAGTACCAAATCTTGCGACAAGCAAGTCAGTATATGCTGCTAGCAAAAAATAACATTGGTTACACATAACAAGGAGCAGTCAGTGCAGTATACTGTTAACAATCCAATCTTAGTTTGAGACTGGAAGATCAAAATGGGTGTGAGCCACTTTTCAAACAAGACATACGCCATTATCCAGCCATGCAATAACTGTAATAAACACAAAAATATGATTACAGCAATACCAATGGTGAGTGTACAAGATAAATAGATGGATTCAAACAGAAACAAACTAAATAAATCTTGTATAATCTTAGAATAATAGAACCAGAGAAAGCCATTCAGCCCATCAAGTTTACTCAGGACATCGTGGTTGGTCCCACACCTGCATCTTTTCCTCCTAGGTATTCAGTTTTTGCCTTCAAATATGTATTCAAATCCATTCCTGACCCCTCAAACGAATCTATCTCCAACATTCGCTCAAGCAGGTATTCCAGATCAGCACCGTGTCACCTCTGTTTCTTTCACCCATCATTTGAAACTAGTATCCTCTGGCTCTTAACCTTTCCACCAACGGGAACAATTTCTCCCAATCCACTCCATCCAAACCTATTATAACTTGGATGAATTCTATCAAACCTTTTCTCAACATTCTCTTCTCCAAGGAGAAGAAGATTCTTAGCTTTCTCAGCATAGCTTACCTTCAATCCTGGCATCATTCTTGTGAATTGTTTCTGCACCCTCCCTTAGGCCTTCACACCTTTCCTGAAGAGGAGTATGCAGAATTAGACACATTACTCCAAATGAAAATGAAGCGGTGTTATACAAAAGGTTCACTATAACGTTCTTTAACTTTATACTCTATGGTATCGTTTATAAGGCCCATGTATACCCTATTCACAACTTGTTCTACAACCTACTTGTGCAAATAGACTCCAGCTATCTCTGTTCCAGTGCTCCCTTTAGAAATGCACCTTTTAGCTTATATTGCAACTCCTCATTCATCCTATCACAAGTTATTATTACCGTGTTGAAATTCAAGTGCCATGGATTTGCCTATACCACCAGCCTGTCTATCTCCTCTTGAGGTCCAGGCAGTTGTGAGCTTGAATGGCTAGTTTATCATGCAGTGATGCCTACTGTGTGGGTTCAGTTCTTGTATCTACTATGGTTGTCATAAAGAACTCCCGTTCTCAACCTTTCCTCTCGTCTGAGGCATGGAAACCATCAGGTTAAACCATCAGCAATACAGAGAATTCCAAGATAATAAAATGTGAGGCTGGATGAACACAGCAGGCCAAGCAGCATCTCAGGAGCACAAAAGCTGATGTTTCGGGCCTCGACCCTTCATCAGAGACCTACTAACCTCATCCCACCTCCTTGACCTGTCCGTCTTCCCTGGACTGACCTATCCCCTCCCTACCTCCCCACCTATACTCTCTCCACCTATCTTCTTTACTCGCCATCTTCGAAAAAGCCTAACCATCAGCAATACAGAGAAAGCAGCCTTATGGTCTGTGAGGATTATAGTGACTTTAATTTTGAGGTTGATTGGCTCGCCGAGCTGGTTTGTTGTTCCACAGACGTTTTGTTACCGTGCTGGGCAACATCCTCAGAGCAGCCTCCGATGAAGCATTGGTGTGTTTTCCCACCTGGTTTTTAAACTCTGGGGTCCGTTGCGAATGGGTTGCCTCATTTCCAGGTTTCCTCCATGGTGGAATGTATACGGGGTCATGTTCAATGTGTTTATTAATAGCATGCTTTGTGGAATATTGAACATGCACATTGAACTCAACTCCGTACACAGTCCACTATGGAGGAAACCTGGAAGTGAGGCAATCCATTCACAACAAACCCCAGAGTTTAAAAACCAGGCGGGAGAACACACCGGCGCTTCATCGGAGGCTGCACTGATGATGTTACCCAGCACGGTAACGAAACATCTGTGGAACAACAAACCAGCTCGGCGAGCTAACCGACCTCAACACCCACAATCTGAGCTACAGATCTACTTCAAAACCTTAGTGACTTTAATTGCTATCCTCCTCACAGTTCATAATACTTCTACACTTTTTGTCACCCAAAAATTTTGACATTGTGGTACATTCACCTGAGTTGAGGTCATCAACATAAGTCACAAAAAGCAGCTATCCTAATACTGATGCCTGGAGAACCCCTCTATTTACTTTGCCTTTTCCGAAAAAAGCCATTTACCACTACTCTTCCTACCTGTCACTCAGCCAACTTCATATCTATGCTGCCATTGTCTCATATTTCACAGGCGTCAACTCTGCCAGTAAATCTCTTCTGTAACGCGTTTGCTAAACACCTTAAAAAGTCTCTATATACATATCAGCATAAAAGCGTTACCCTCATCGACGCTCTGTTACCTCAGTTAACTTAGTTAAACGTAATTTGCCTTCAGCAAATTAGTGTCAGCTTTTCTAATTTCATCCATCCTTATCCAAGTCACCAAAGTCAACCTCTGTCAATTTTTAACTCATCCATTATCACACTCACCTCTTCTTTCACAAGACTTTTCTTCCTTGGCAAAGACAGATACAAACTGCTTCTTTCATACCTCAATCATGACTTCTACCTCCATGCAGAACTCCCCTTTTTGGTCCCTAATTGGACCCATCACTATTTTATGACTGTAGAAAATCCTTAGGTGCCTTTAAAAACTCTGAATTTATGTTAGCTGTCAGATAGTTTTCTCCCATATTTGTTGCTTCTATCTTACTTTGTCACTCCCCTTCTGAAATTCTGACATTCAGACTGGTTGACTTGCATTACCAAACTGACATTTGTCATATACAATCTTTTTCTGCTTTACCTTAGTCTCTATTTCTTTTGTCAACCAGACAGCTCTGGCTTTGCTTGTCCCATCTTACCCAGCCATGGGAAAGTACCACAACAATACATTTTAAAGGCAGTGTACTGGTCTATTAAAGTTTGCCCACCAATCCCAATTTAGCTGGTATAGATTTGTTCTCAACTCATGAAAACTACCAATGTTCCAATTGATGCTTTTACACTATCTGCATAAATTTATTATTATGCAGTATGCTGACCACTATGCATTGGACAGCTCCAGCCCTAACTCCTACCTCTGAGATCTCTGCATTCTCCCGGTTTCATTCTCGCGTATGCCCAATTTTCATCACTCCATCACTAGCATCCAACCCTTCAGGTGACTAGGCTTAAAATCATGGAATTCTGTCCTTGAAACACTGTCTCCCTGGCTTCCACAAGACCATCCTCAACACCTCTCTCTCTCTCTCTCTCTCTGCTCCGTCTTCCTATTCTCAATGTGATTCAATGTCACATTGTATTAAATAATCACACTTTTGAAAAACCTTGCAATGTTTTGCCACATAAATGCAAGTTGTTATTTGGCACAACTAGGGTTTGGAATTCTTCATGCTCCTACATTATGCTGTATGTGATTCTACAGTAACCATGGATAATGGGAACTGCAGATGCTGGAGAATTCCAAATGCTCTGATGAAGGGTCTAGGCCCGAAACGTCAGCTTTTGTGCTCCCGAGATGCTGCTTGGCCTGCTGTGTTCATCCAGCCTCACATTTTATTATCTACAGTAACCATGCTCTGGCCAAGCTTACCTCCAAGTGGTCTCACTTCACCTTTTGAAACTCAAGACAATGGCTTTACACATCTTGCCCTGACGTGATGCTACAGACACAGTCAATGTAAGTGAGTGTTAATTTTTTTTGCATTTGAAATCAACACCATTCTGAAATGCTCTCTCTCTTTCTGACTGACTGATACTTTATTTTCTTGGTTTTAGCCTGAATGCCAATTCCTGATGTCATTTAATCCCAAAATGATTCTTTTGACCCATATAATCCAACAGAACAAAACCAAAAGGAAAACCCCCATCTAACTTATTCGTTCCTAAATTTTTCTACATCAACTTTAATATGAGCCAAGGGGAAAGAAAATCCAAATGGAAATGCTCCTATAACTTGCATCAGACATAGTTCCATGGGTAGAGCTCTTACACCAAGTTTAGGAGGTTGTGGGCTCAAATCCCAATCCAGAAACTGGACTGTAAAATCTGGGTTGAAAATCAATTGCAGAACTGAGGGAGGTGCAGTTTTTCGGATACAGTTTAAGTAGAGACTGTACATAAGCCAACCGTTGGTCCTTAAAATTCTCCAAGCACTACAATGAATAAAAAGTAAGTTGTAATCATTGGAGAGTTCCATTCATTGTTCTGGCTAGAATTTATTCTTCAACAATCGCTAATACAGAGTCTAGCGATTGTCAAATATCAACAGCTCTCACGAGAGTAGTTGGGAATGACCAGCAATGCCACATTGAAGAACTAGGTAACTTTCCTTTATTCCCTTTGTCTCCAGAGTGTGATGGATTTTTGCAACATCAAGTTTCACAGCTATATCTTTGAGTCCATTGGATCACCAGCCAATCAGCATTTTGCTATATGTGTGAGTGATAATGGGAACTGCAGATGCTGGAGAATCCAAGATAATGAAATGTGAGGCTGGATGAACACAGCAGGCCCAGCAGCATCTCAGGAGCACAAAAGCTGACCTTTCGGGCCTAGACCCTTCATCAGAGAGGGGGATGGGGTGAGGGTTCTGGAATAAATAGGGAGAGAGGGGGAGGCGGACCGTAGACGGAGAGAAAAGATGATTGGTGGAGAGGAGAGTATAGGTGGGGAGGTAGGGAGGTGATAGGTCAGTCCAGGGAAGACGGACAGGTCAAGGAGGTGGGATGAGGTTATTAGGTAGGAGATGGAGGTGCGGCTTGAGGTGGGAGGAAGGGACGTTCGCAATAAACAATTGCATCTCCCAGGTCGCAAACCATTTCCACTCCCCCTCCCATTCTTTAGATGACATGTCCATCATGGGCCTCCTGCACTGCCACAATGATGCCACCCAAAGGTTGCAGGAACAGCAACTCATATTCTGCTTGGGAACCCTGCAGCCCAATGGTATCAATGTGGACTTCACCAGCTTCAAAATCTCCCCTTCCCCCACTGCATCCCAAAACCAGCCCAGTTCGTCCGCTCCCCCCACTGCACCACACAACCAGCCCAGCTCTTCCCCTCCTAGATAATAAAATGAGAGGCTGGATGAACACAGCAGGCCAAGCAGCATCTCAGGAGCACAAAAGCTGACGTTTCGGGCCTGGACCCTTCATCAGACAGAGGGATGGGGAGAGGGAACTGGAATAAATAGGGAGAGAGGGGGAGGTGGACCGAAGATGGAGAGTAAAGAAGATAGGTGGAGAGAGTATAGGTGGGGAGATAGGGAGGGGATAGGTCAGTCCAGGGAAGACGGACAGGTCAAGGAGGTGGGATGAGGTTAGTAGGTAGATGGGGGTGCGGCTTGGGCTGGGAGGAAGGGATGGGTGAGAGGAAGAACCGGTTAGGGAGGCAGAGACAGGTTGGACTGGTTTTGGGATGCAGTGGGTGGTGGGGGGGGAGGGGGGAAGAGCTGGGCTGGTTGTGTGGTGCAGTGGGGGGAGGGGTGAACTGGGCTGGTTTAGGGATGCAGTAGGGGAAGGGGAGATTTTGAAACTGGTGAAGTCCGCATTGATACCATTAGGCTGCAGGGTTCCCAGGCGGAATATGAGTTGCTGTTCCTGCAACCTTCGGGTGGCATCATTGTGGCAGTGCAGGAGGCCCATGATGGACATGTCATCTAGAGAATGGGAGGGGGAGTGGAAATGGTTTGTGACTGGGAGGTGCAGTTGTTTGTTGCGAACTGAGCGGAGGTGTTCTGCAAAGCGGTCTCCAAGCCTCCGCTTGGTTTCCCCAACGTAGAGGGAGCCGCACCGGGTACAGTGGATGCAGTATACCACATTGGCAGATGTGCAGGTGAACCTCTGCTTAATGTGGAATGTCATCTTGGCGCCTGGGATAGGGGTGAGGGAGGAGGTGTGGGGGCAAGTGTAGCATTTCCTGCGGATGCAGGGGAAGGTGCCGGGTGTGGTGGGGTTGGAGGGCAGTGTGGAGCGAACAAGGGAGTCACGGAGAGAGTGGTCTCTCCGGAAAGCAGACAGGGGTGGGGATGGAAAAATGGCTTGGGTAGTGGGGTTGGATTGTAAATGGCGAAAGTGTCGGAGGATGATGCGTTGTATCCGGAGGTTGGTAGGGTGGTGTGTGAGAACGAGGGGGATCCTCTTAGAGCGGTTGTGGCGGGGGCGGGGTGTGAGGGATGTGTTGCAGGAAATACGGGAGACGCGGTCAAGGGCGTTCTCGATCACTGTGGGGGGAAAGTTGCGGTCCTTGAAGAACTTGGACATCTGGGATGTGCGGGAGTGGAATGTCTTATCGTGGGAGCAGATGCGGCGGAGGCGGAGGAATTGGGAATAGGGAATGGAATTTTTCCTGGAGGGTGGGTGGGAGGAGGTGTATTCTAGGTAGCTGTGGGAGTCGGTGGGCTTGAAATGGACATCAGTTACAAGCTGGTTGCCGGAGATGGAGACTGAGAGGTCCAGGAAGGTGAGGGATGTGCTGGAGATGGCCCAGGTGAAATGAAGGTTGGGGTGGAAGGTGTTGGTGAAGTGGATGAACTGTTCGAGCTCCTCTGGGTAGCAAGAGGCGGCGCCGAGACAGTCATCAATGTACCGGAGGAAGAGGTGGGGTTTGGGGCCTTTGCAGGTGCGGAAGAGGGACTGTTCCACGTAACCTACAAAGAGGCAGGCATAGCTGGGGCCCATCCAGGTGCCCATGGCCACCCCCTTAGTCTGTAGGAAGTGGGAGGAGTCAAAAGAGAAGTTGTTGAGGGTGAGGACGAGTTCAGCTAGGCGGATGAGAGGGCTCTTCCCCTCCACCCACTGCATCCCAAAACCAGTCCAACCTGTCTCTGCCTCCCTAACCTGTTCTTCCTCTCACCCATCCCTTCCTCCCACCCCAAGCCACACCTCCATCTCCTACCTACTAACCTCATCCCACCTCCTTGACCTGTCCGTCTTCCCTGTACCGACCTATCCCCTCCCTACCTCCCCACCTATACTCTCCTCTCCACCTATCTTCTTTTCTCTCCATCTTCGGTCTGCCTCCCCTTCTCTCCCTATTTATTCCAGAACCCTCACCCCATCCCCCTCTCTGATGAAGGGTCTAGGCCCGAAAGGTCAGCTTTTGTGCTCTTGAGATGCTGCTGGGCCTGCTGTGTTCATCCAGCCTCACATTTCATTATCCAGCGTTTTGCTATATATCTATTTCTGAAAGGAGCGTCAGCTAACCATTCAAACGTGTCAGGTTTGTGAGCTAACCCAACATCCACATACAGAGTCATTCTATCAGAAGGTGTGCCTGAACGATTAGCAGTTGCAATCCTTTAGACTTGTTGAAACCATCTGTAACACCCATTGGCTTCACAAAAATGACCGTGACTAGAGTGTGATCAGAGATAATGGGAACTGCAGATGCTGGAGAATCCAAGATAACAAAAGTGTGAAGGTGGATGAACACAGCAGGCCAAGCAGCATCTCAGGAGCACAAAAGCTGACGTTTCGGGCCGAGGCCCTTCAGTGACCATAGAGTGAACCAGATCTGCTGCTCTTCTTGCTTAGCTATCACATGTAAACTCCTGAACAGAATCTCTTTAAATAACATCTTGAACTACGATCAGCCAGGTTAGCTTTTGCCTTCACTTCAACTTACAACTCAAACCACTATTTGAAACTAATAAAAACAATAACGTGGAGTAGGAGGGATGTTGGTAGCAAGGTAAATGACTGCCCATCCCCTACGCCCTTCAAAAAGGTGGCAGTGGATCATACTTCTGAAACAATGCAGTGCACAGTGCTGTTAGCAAGGGGATTCCTTTTAAGGATTTTCACCTAGCAACAAACTCCAATATATATCAAATTCAGGCCAATGTATGACTTCAAGTAGATGTTAATTAGAGGTCTCACCAGAGAGTAGAGCTGTCTAGTAAGAACAGAATTCCTACTGCTTCTATAACATCTGCAGCTCAAGTTTATGAGAATGAAATGAGAGATCTTCTGCATTAGAAGGACTTTGAAGGTAAATAGCAGCAAATTGTCAGTGAGAAAGTAACAGAGGGTCAAAAATATTAAGATAACTTAAAATAAAAGCAGGTAGGAAGAAGATACTTTGTAAGAGACCAAGTGAAATGTGAAATGTGAAATGTTCAGTATTAACTGTACGTATTATCAAAATACAAGTCAGTAGTTTATTTGAAAAAGAACTAACTTCAATGCTTGGAAAGGGCAATACGAACGCAGATGGGAGAAAATATTGGAATCTGATCAGACCGACTTAAGTGAAGACTAACACTGGTTCTCATGGTTCACTGCAATGTTGAAAGTTACCTGTTAGGATCTGAGAAACAACAACGAATTCTCCCAGGTTGCAGCAGTCATTCCTCAATCAACACAGCCAAAAGTAGATTAACTGGTTATTCGTCATAATGTTTGATAAATCTGTATACAAATTGGCTGTCACATTGTCCTACATTGTTAAATTCAAAGGCCTCCAAAAGTAGTTCACTGAAGATCCCCAACGAGTCAAAATGAGCTGTTATATACCAACAAATGTCTTTAATGTACTAAAAAATGCCCACGCATGGTATATTACTAAAAGTTATAGGCAATCAAATTGTACAAGGAAGTTTAAGAAAGGTCCAAATAAACAGATAACCTTTCAAGGACACAGTTCAAAATGTGAGGAGAGATGTCACTGGCTGGAGGGATACGAGGACAGCCTCCTCTAGTTCTATTCCACAAGACTAATAGAAACAATGAATATTTTTCAGGCTTGAAGATTTGTATGGACTTCCCTCAAGGTCAGTACTGGGGCAAACACATTCCCTGATGTTTAAAGTGATCTACATCTTGGTGTGCAGGGGTCAATTCCAAAGTTTGTAGGTGACACAGAACTTGGGAGAAGCACAAACTATAAAAGGAGAACAGTGCAGAACTTTAAAAGGGCACTGATAAATTGATGAAGCGGGCAGGAAGATGGCAGGTAAAATTCAATAATTCTTGATTCCCTGTCCCAAAAGTGATTTGCAGCCAAAGTATTTCAAAGTGTAATCACTTTTATAATGTAGGAAATGCAGCAGACAATTTGTCCGTAGCCAGCTCCCACAAACAGTACTGTGATAATGACCAGATTAATCTCAGTTCAGAGATAAAAATAATGGAGTATAGGTATGTAAATGCAGATGAGGAAAAGACCAGTCGTGATAGAAGTAAGTGGTGGAGGAGAATCATGCAGCAAAATTCTGTTCTAATAATCTGGTACGTCATGAGATAGGACAAGTTATCTCCAAGTTAAAACATCAAACAAGCAGTGGGAATATAGTAGTCTGAAACAAGAGGGGTGTTTCATTCCAGCTGCCCATCCTCCAAGCTATTTCAGTACAATTTTGAGGGAAAGTTGAGAGAAAGAGACAGAAATGTGTTTCTTCACTACAGATTTTCTTCTTGCGTATAAGTACCGAAATGGTCATGATCATTTCAAGAGAAATCTACCAAATGCCTTCATTTGTACGGCTCAAGAAACCAAATATCTCATCCTTATTGGTGCTGCTGTTCTCTATTGCTAGGCCACTCATTTTTCGTTGAAAAACTAAACATGCAATTTCAGTTAGAATAATAATTTCCCCCCAACCCTTCAGTTTTTTTCCTTCCAGTCTGATCAACAAATTTATACGCAGACAAGTGAATCATGATTTATTGAAATTTTACATAAACTACACAAGCTAATACTTAAGTAAGGAATTTGAAATAAAAATCTGATTGGAGCAAATCAAAATCTAGAAATTAAACATTTCTTTTGTCAGATTAAATATCCATTATGGACTTTCTGTATTGGGCCTTAGCAAATATGAGGACGCGGTGAAGGTCTGACATACTTAACCTCGTGTCTCACTTCTCCATCATTCAAGTTCACTCAATACAGCAAGACAGTTCACATATGCATCCATTAATCCCTTAAATTATTTACATGGTGGTTTTGATTAACTGGGCAAGGTCTCTGCTCTCTTGTCAAAATCTCTGCTTTAAAGGAAGCTGAACAGGCTCTGATCTAATAACATTCCACAGCACTAGGCCTGTTTAATGCACACACAGTCACACGCACACACCCAAAAGCACATACCCAGTTTAACTGAACCATACAACTCTTAGCTTTCAGTCTGAATCTGTACTTTATCAGAAATGAGTTTTTAAGCATACAAACTTCAAAAGCACAGACAGTTATGTGACAATGTACTTTACGGCATTTAAGACAGGCATTTAACCAGGAGTGATAATTTGTGAGTTTAGCATAGGTTGAAGCACAATATCTAAGGGTGACACTCCAGCATAGTTCTGAGGTAAACAAACTGCAGGCTAGAAGAAGAGATAACAAAGTGTGGAGCTGAATGAACACAGCAGGCCAAGCAGCATCTGGAGGAAAGGGGCAGTCAACGTTTCGGGTACTGTCGTTCTTCAGGCCTGCAGGCTTATAGTAAATGGTGTAAATGTCGATGCATAATCTGTCGCCAGAAATGAAAACAGAGGTCAAGACAGGGGAAGGAGATGTGTGAAACAGACCAAGTCAATTTGAGGGAGAGGTGGAAGTTGTTAGCCCTCAGTTCTTTTCCTCTCCAACAGACCAATCCATTCCCCACCACCAATACCCTCCTGCACCTTAACGAACTCGTCCTCGACCTCAATAAGTTTTCCTTCAATTTTCCCCACTTTCTCCAAATCCAGGGGGTTGCCATGGGCAGTCTCACAGGCCCCAGCTACGCCTGCCCAATTGTCAGTAATGTCGAATAGTCTTCTTCAGTATATACACCGTTACTGTTCCCCAACTCTTCTGCCTTTACATCTGTCTGCATCAGTGCTGCATCCTGCATCCAGGCTGAACTGGAGCAATTCATCAACTTCACTCACAACCGCTCACTCAAATTCACTTTGTCTATCTCAGACACTTCCCTCCTCTTTCTTAACCTCTGTTTATATTTCTGGCAACAGTTTACACACCAACATTTACTATAAACCAGTAGTCCTGAAGAAAGGTAATACCCGAAACGTTGATTGCTCCTTTTTTTCAGAGGCTGCCTGGCCTGTTGCGCTCTTCTAACCTTCTGTTTGTCGACGTTGCATTCCAGCGTCCACAGTTTTTTTTGTCTCTAACCCAATTGAGGTAACAATTTTGAGGAAGGGTCACCAGACCCGAAACGTTAACTCTGTTTTCTCCTCCACAGATGCTGCCAGACTTGCTAAGCTTTTCCGCAATTTTTTTTGATCCTGATTAACAGCATCCGCAGTTCTTTTGGTTTTGATGAGGCAACACTTGTTTTGGATGGGGTATGAAAACCTAGGCCTTGTTTACTCTCTTGAATGGATGTTAACATCACGCAGCACTGTTTTGAAAAAGATCACAGGAATTCTGAATATTCACAAACATTGATCTCCGACTCAACACCACTGAGTTGATTATTATCATACTGTTGCTTGTGGGAACGCTCCTTACTTAAACTAGGTGCTACTTTTCTTATATTACAGCAGAAGATATAATTCAAAATCATACTTGCCTGGCTATAAAATGCTTTAGAAAATACTGAAATTGTGACGGGGCTAGATAAATGCAAGTCTTTCATTTCACGGGACCAATACTTAGTACATTTATACAACAATTACATGTATGCCTTTTAACAGAAACTTGCTTTAAGCCATTTATTTTATACTTTATTCTCTAAAAGGAACTTCTAAACTTGCAAATAATAAATAAACTCACCATCTTATTTTTCTTATTCCAAGTCAGAACCAAATGGGTTTTCTTTAATACTATTTTTAATTGTAGACAGTTAGATTAAATCTACTAATTGTGACTAAATGGTCTGGAGCAAAGCAAAACCAAAAGTTGAGATTTATTATAAAAAGGCAACAACCAAGAACTTTAGGAGGAGGGAGAAAGCGTGTTTTAGAAACATTCCACATAATTAAACACAGGTTATTCTGAACCCTGCAAAAAACAGGAAACATAAAGCTTCCCTATTGAGAAAATATCAAACCATGGAATTGGGATGCAACTCCAGCTCCTGAATGACATAGGTCATTCTGGTTTCTGTGATAGTCTCAGTTTTTCTCTCAGCACCAAGCATGCATAGACAATGCTGCATTGCTAAGATCACATGTTTTAAATCAATGTCAGCACCACATTCACTGGCTCCATATTGTGCAATACACAGCTGGCAGGTTTGTTTGCAGGTAGTTTCCCACCAGCATCACCTCCAACCAACCAAAACCCCACGAGTATGCAATTTTACATGGAGGAGAGTCCTAGAAGGCTCGCCTGCCCTCTTAGCAACTTAGGCCCCTAAGGAACTAAATTTCAAAAAGACCTCAAATTTGAGGCAGACAGGGGAAGTACTTTCTTCAAGGGTCACATTCCACAATCCCTCCCACCCTGATGTCTCCCCAAAGATCCCCAAGGGGTGGCAGACAGGGGGGGTGTGTTAGAGGGAGATGGCGACAGAGAGGGGGAGAGAGAGAGCGGGGCGGGGGGAGGGGGAGGGAGAAAGAAAGACAGACAGACAGAGATAAATAAAATTTCATCTTTATTAAAAAAAAGGTGAGGGATACTGGAAAATAGTGGGAGCCAACAGATACACATTCAATTTCTGAGTGCAGGGGCAAGTTTCTCCTTTTCATGTGATTATTTCTTTCCCACCTCCATTTCACTAGCTATTTTCTTTTCCTAGCTCTGTACACTCTAGTGATCTAAATGACCTTTCCCTGTAAAACGGTCCATTAATCACTGATTTAATGGGGCTGTAATCACATAACAAGCACCTCACGTCCTGGTCTATTCTCAAGCATACCTAAGAGAGGGAGGATGTGCCAATTCACTGAAGTAAGGCAGAGAAACCAACATCAGCCAGCTACCTGTTTGAAACTTTAATCTAACACAAATAAGCCAGAGCATCTGGTAAAGTGTGTAGATGGATGAACACAGCAGGCCATGCAGCATCTCAGGAGCACAAAAGCTGACGTTTCGGGCCTAGGCCCTTCATCAAAGAGGGGGACGGGGAGAGGGTTCTAAAATAAATAGGGAGAGGGGGAGGCAGATCGAAAATGGATAGAGGAGACAAGAGAGTTGCAGTGGGGGAGAGATTCCGAGGTTGGTCCAGAGGGACAAGGGTAACTTCTTTAGGTTAGGCATCCCTGGAAGAGGCTTCGCAGTGAGGTTAAAATTGTGATCAGAGATAATGGGAACTGCAGATGCTGGAGAATCCAAGATAACAAAAAGTGTGTAGATGGATGAACACAGCAGGCCAAGCAGCATCTCAGGAGCACAAAAGCTGCCGAGACCCTTCATCAGAGACGGGGATGGGGAGAGGGTTATTTATTTCAGAACGCTCTCCCCATCCCCCTCTCTGATGAAGGGTTTGGGCAACCTCACTGCGAAGCCTCTTCCAGGGATGCCTAACCTGAAGAAGTTACCCTCCTCCCTGTGGACCAACCTTAGGGAATCTGTCTCCCACTGCAACTCTCTTGTCTCCGCTATCCATCTTCGGTCCACCTCCCCCTCTCTCCCTATTTATTTCAGAACCCTCTCCCCATCCCCCTCTCTGATGAAGGGTCTAGGCCCGAAACGTCAGCTTTTGTGCTCCTGAGAGCCTGCTTGGCCTGCTGTGTTCATCCAACCACACACTTTGTTATCTTGGATTCTCCAGCATCTGCAGTTCCCATTATCTCTAAGCATCTGGTACAAGAAGTTTAGTTCGACCATGGTTCCTTATGTCCCACACATAGTCCCTTTTGGAGACTGAATGCACCTTTCATTTTAGATATGCTTTCTCATTTACAAATATCTGGAATTTTTGGGCAAGGATGTAGAATCTGGAAAAGTTTTAGCCATGGGTGATTTTGTTTGAACAGGTAGCATGTGCGTTTTTAGAAAATTTTTCCAGCCACCTCTTGCTAAACAGTATCCAGTTAGTCCACTAGGAACTACATGTATGAGGGCAGCATGAAACCCAATGGTGAGGTAGAGTGGAAAACATAGTTCATTTTCAGCTCCCTGACATCCACTGCTCCAACACAATGCACTAAGCACACAGTGGACATCAAAGGCAGTCTCTGCTGGTCAACGTCACTCGAATTCATTCGTTAAACAAATTCATTCACCAAGCAAGCAATGAAACCCCTAACACTCTGTTCAACATAAAGATAGGCAGTGAGCCAAGCTGAGCTGCCACTTTTCTCAGCTTGTAGGGACTGTCAAAACACATCCAAAAATTTGTCTGCATTCATACAGAATCTTTAACATTAGCAACATGTTCCAAGGCATTTTCAGAGAACCACTGTCATGTCATTTGACAGCAAGTTACATAAACAGTTAGGAACAGTGACTAGAAGTTTGGTCAGGAGGCAGATTGTGAGGAGCATCTTAAAGGAGAGGCAAGGCAACAAAGGCAAATGGATTTAAGGATGGAACGTTCAAGTTTTGGGTCCAGGTAGCTGATGGTACAGTTATCGGGGGCCAGCAACAAAAATGAGAGAGGATGGGTGCAGTGCAGAAGCCAGAATTGGAGGACCGCAGAGGCAGTACAGATCCAAGTGTTGTTGGAAGATTCAGTGATAGGGAGGGGACATGGAAGACTAGTGGTTTTCAGGAGTGAATAACTAACCTACGTTAACAAAAAAAATGACTGCAGACTGACCCATGTGCATCAACAGTCACTTGTTTTAGACAATTTAAGGGAAAGCCACTGAAACAAAGCAAAGACATTACTACAATATTTTTGCTAAAGGTCAACTCAATCAATGAGGCAATCATTAACCCAAATGTGAGATAATGCCCTTCTCATATCCCTTGGTATTAAGAACAGTGACAAGTTTAATTGGAATACTGGAATGTTTGTCTTATACCTGTCCCTGGGACAGATGTGATTTTGTCTTGCTCACTCTTTTTTTAAACAAATGACAATTCTAATGCTGAAGTAATAAGAGGGCAGGTAGTTAATTAACTAAGGGCAGCTATGTATATCCCTGCAATGATCCAATATGTAGTAGCCACAGCTTCCTGTCTCATCTATTTTGTTTAAAAACCAGCCATATATAAGCACGCAGTTGTCACCCGAGACAATTTCAAGACTGGCGACCTTGCAGTATTACATTCAGATTACGTCCTGTGTGTCACTCCTGGTTGCAATCACTTGCCATGAAATTGCCATGGCAGAAAGAAACATACAAAACTTAATATATAGTGACTGAGCATTCACTGAGCCAATCAATAACGTCTGAACAATACCAGTTAGTTTCTACAAATTTACCAGTTTCCATTGACTATGCTTATCAATAAAATGAAGAGGCCTCACCTCTCTCGTTCTCTTTATCTAACATACTTCAGTACCATTATAGAACATAGAACACTACAGCGCAGTACAGGCCTGTCGGCCCTTGTTGTGCCGCCCTGTGAAACCGAACTGAACCTACGCTAATCCATTATCATCCAAATGTTTATCTAATGGCCATTTAAATGCCCTTAAACTTGGCGAGTCCACTGCTGTTGCAGGCAGGGCATTCCACGCCCTTACCACTCTGAATAAAGAACCTACCTCTGACATCTGCCCTATATCTATCGCCCCTCAATTTAAAGCTATGTCCCTTCATGAAAGCCATCTCCATCCGAGGAAAAAGTCTCTCGCTGTTCACCCTATCTAATGCTCTGATCATCTTGTATGTCTTTATTAGGTCGCATCATAACCTTCTTCTCGCTAACGAAAACAGCCTCAAGTCCCTCAGCCTTTCCTCATAAGGCCTTCCCTCCACACCAGGCAACATCCTGGTAAATCTCCTCTGCCCCTTTCCGATGCTTCCACATCCTTCTTATAATGCAGCAACCAGAACTGTACACAATACTCCAAGTACGGCCGCACCAGAGTTTTATACAGCTGCAACATGACCTCATGGCTCCAAAACTCAGTCCCTCTACCAATAAAACTTAACACACCGTACGCCTTCCTAACAACCCTATCAACCTGGGTAGCAACTTTCAGGGATCTATGTACATGGACACACAGAGATCCCGCTTCTCATCCACACTACAAAGTATCTTACCATTAGCCCAATCAATTCTCTTTACCCAAAGAATCAAAAGTTTTACAGTGCAGGTGGTCATTCAACCCACTGTGTCTGTACCCGCTCTCCAAATCAGCATCTCATCGAGTACTATCCTCCTGAGTTTTCCCTATAACCCCGTATGCTTCTACTTTCCAAATTGCCATCTAGCCATTTGAATACCTTGATTAACCTTATGTCCACCACAATCTTGGGCAATGCATTCCACATCAATGTAACTGATCTACTTCTTGTTATGCAAACAGATTTATTCTCATATAACTCTTGTTTGTTGGCCAGTATAGACATGGTGGGCCAAACATTGACACTCACCACATTGCCTTCACATTCTTCCTAAGGTGTATTACACTTTAGCTGAAGTCTCCTATATTAATTTGACATAACCTAATTGCTCTTTTATTCTATTCCCCTATTAATAAAGTATGCTTTAATAATTGCACTTTCAAACTTCAATGTCTTGTGTACATATACACACTGGTCCCTCTATGTGCTTTTCAATATTTTTTGTCACTCCATTTTCTTTCTACCAAAATCACAACTCTCCATATTGAACTTCGTCTGTTCCTAACAGTCCATGCCACCAACTTGCCTATGGCCTTCTGAAGTACTACAGTAACCTCCTCACAGTTTACAATATTTCCAAATTTCTCATTTACAAGTTTTGAAATTGTGCCCTGTTTACCAAAGTCTAAACTGTTAATATTTGTCAGGAAAAAGAAAATCTCAGAGTGCAGGAGAACTCCAATACAAACACTGTTTCTACAAAACTCCATTAGCTGAGATAACAACATGCAGAGCTGAATGAACACAGCAGGCCAAGCAGCATCAGAGGAGCAGAAAAGCCAACGTTTTGGGCCTAGACCCTTTTTCAGCAAGAAATTTCTGAAGAAGGGTCTAGGCCCGAAACGTCAGCTTTCCTGCTCCTCTGATGCTGCTTGGCCAGCTATGTTCATCCACCTCTGCACCTTGTTACATCAGATTTTTCAGCATCTGCAGTTCCTACTATCTCCAAAAATCCATTAGTTATTACTTTCTGTTTCCTGTCACTCAACCCATGTTGTTTCCAGGTTTCCTTTGTTCTTTAACAGAAAAGTTAAAACTTTTCTTACAAATCTGTTGTGTATCACTGTATTAAAAAACTTCGGGAAGGCCACTTGCAGCACAGATCAATCCTCTTTGTTAACTCTTCAAAAGCTTTTCAGCAACTTAGGTGAACGTAATTTTCTGTTAAGATATCTACGTCGGATTTCCTTAATTAACCCACATTTATCCACATGACTATTAATTTTGTCCCAAATTGTTTGCAGAAGAGTTTCAACCTTCAAAGTTCAGCTGACTGATCTGTGCGGCATGGCTTATCCTTACGCTTTGGTCTTCAATTACTTTCTTCAGTATCCTTGGATGCACCATGGCCCAGTCAGATTGATGGGGTGGGGGCGGTGAGAGATCGCCAGACAGGGGGAGGAAGTGGGAGCATTCTGAGAAGGTTCCCACACCTCAGGAAGGACACACTAGCCCTGGAGCGTATCCAGCGGAGATTCACACGGATGATCCCTGGAATGGTAGGTTTAGCGTATAATGAACGGCTAAGGATCCAGGGATTGTACTCATTAGAGTTTAGAAGGCTGAGAGGAGATCTCATAGAAACTTACAAGATAATGTATGGTTTAGAAGGGGTGGACGCTAGGAAGTTGTTTCCGTTGGGCGGGGAGACTAGGACCAGTGGGCACAGCCTTAAAATTAGAGGGGGTAAATTTAAAACTGAAATGAGACGACATTTCTTCAGCCAGAGTGGTGGGCTTGTGGAATTCATTGCCGCAGAGTGCAGTGGAGGCCGGGACGTTGGATGCCTTCAAGGCAGAGATCGACAAATTCTTGATCTCAGAAGGAATCAAGGGCTACGGGGAGAGTGCAGGGAAGTGGTGTTGAAATGCCCATCAGCCATGATTTAAATGGCGGAGTGGACTTGATGGGCCAAATGGCCTTACTTCCACTCTTATGTCTTATGGTCTTATTCAGAGGTTTGGCAGCAGAGCTCTAGATGTGCTGAAGTTCAGAGTATGAATGGTTGAAAGTTGACCAAAGCATTGACATCTTTCAGCCAAGAGATGACAAAAGGCATGGTTGAAGGTACGAGCAACAGACTGAGGCAAACCATTAGCATTTGAGTGCTGGAAGGATGGGAGTCAGAAACTCAACTGGTGAACAGCCCATTTTGGCTTGAGGTTCCAACCAGGGGCCCGGTGAGAATGTTGAAAGAGAGAAGGACAATGGTTTCGAGTCTTTCCATTTTCTTGAAAACTGGCTTTGAAGGGTCTGCTCAGAGAATTGCCTCAGGAACACTTTTGCTCTTCGACCAGGAAATGTTTTCAAATTTTGTTTTCAATTTCATTTTAACACTGTACCTTTAAATTTTCCTGCTGTCAACCATTTTCTAGTCAAGTACAGGCACATTTCAAATTATTTTTAGCTACTGAGTACAAATAAAACTGTGTATTTAATGTTTTTAAGTTTCTAAAAAAAACACTGAATTGACCATCTCATTCAGAAAAATGATGAACATGACTGGTTGCAGCAACTGATAAAGAGGGAAGGGTTGGGGCTGGAGCCAACAGTTTTGGCAGAGCTGAGGAGGCCTTACCCTGCAACAAAACGGCACTGCAGCTGACTGTCTCAAGACACGTAGAGCTAACACTGGGGAGCAAATCTAGAAGATTATACCAATCCTCACATTGGCATCTGATTTTCATGAATCATCAAAATACTGGGCGAGATCTTTATTTGTTTCCTGAACTTAAGGTGATTTTTCATTTACATCCATCACTTTAGTTGGTTAAGCTGAGTCTAGACAATATGCCAGAGTAATGGAGGTCCCTGGTTAAACAGTGCTGTGTTTAACTCTTCACTAAGACAGAATCACTCCCTTTCTCTTTGGCTAAAGCTTGATAATTTTTTCCTGTGGTGAAATTGTGGTAACTCCCTTGGTCGCTCTTTACTGCCTGCTCTTAAAAAAAACAAACGAGGGAATATGGCCAATGTGCATATATATGGCTTACTCAAACTGCCATCAGCTAACTGGCATTTGAATGAAATGTCGTCATCTCTTCCCTCTGACTAACATTTACTTTTTTTTTGCGATGTGTTTCTAGCCAAATTGCTTGATCAGCTAATCTAAGAATCATGTCTGAGGCTGTTAACCTGGAAAATTGCAATTTGGCTAAATCTTCGCGTGTGTGGTGTATAGACTTGAAGGGTGCAGCCAATCTGCAACATATCCAAACAGGAGAGTGTCAGCGAATTTCCTTTACTCCTGCTGAGCAGGAACGTCTATTAAGATCTGCAATATGGTTCCTGAACTTCTGGTGCCTGAAGATCGCAGCAACACTGTGCAATATATAAGACAGGCAGAAGGAAAACTGAAGAAAGGATAAGGTGAGGGTCCCAGTTGGGGGAAGATCATAAAATGGAGGAGGGGGAAAGAGGTACACACTGGTTCCCATTAGTAAGCCATCAGTAAACAAACCCTTCTGTGGTGGCAACAAGGAAGCGAGGCCACATCTGAAAACCATTGAGTTGGACAAACTTTTTCTTTCCTCCCTTGTAGTGGTTTTCTTCTCCCACTACCTCCCTCCCCACTCCGTCTTAAAAAGCGTTCTGTTTTGTTTTGCTTCCTCAGAAAATAAAACAAAAAAAAAGTGGCTCACTGTCTCAGCCGAACATTAAGTACGCATTGTGGAATTGAGGGAAAAAAACGTTGTGGCTTAAAAGACAGAGTAAGTGGGTTAACCAACTTGGATGGCAGCTGCCAGAGCACATGACTGCCAATCACCCTACAAAGAATTAGCTGTAATGATATTTTTTCTCAAATTCTTGCTCAATAATATGCACTGGGATATTATATCGTGAAAGGTGCTTTGTGAACTCGGGTTGCTACCAGTTGGATTGGCGGAAAGCATAGGTATAAATGGAAGAATAAAATGGAGCCTGGCAGATCTAATCTCTAATGCTAAAAGCTGTCGCTGTCAGGTTAGAGACAATCAATCTCAAAAAAGAGGACCAAGTGGCTCTGCAGCAGAAGATACTGATTCATCAAAAGTTGGACCTTTTCACTGTTCAGTTACAAAGAATTACGTGTCACTTCTGTTGAGTAAGCATGGTCTTTCTTCCCACTTTTACGCTGATAAAGCATAGTTTTGCACAGATGCCTGGCAGCTTTGCTAGCATCCCACTGTCTACAGAACTTTACCTCACCAGTGAACCTCTGGTACACGTATGGATAAGCTATGTGCATAAACGGAGTGGGGAGGGAGGTAGTGGGAGAAGAAAACCACTACAAGGGAGGAAAGAAAAAGTTTGTCCAACTCTCTGATGAAGGGTCTAGGCCCGAAACATCAGCTTTTGTGCTCCTGAGATGCTGCTTGGCCTGCTGTGTTCATCCAGCCTCACATTTTGTTGTCTTGCATAATGGAACATACAGGATTGGAGTCAGATCCTGTCCTCAGCCAACTTTCATAAGAACACCCTCCAGTGACTGCTACTGAGTGCAGAAGCTCGCCCAGACAGTAGATATCAATGAGATCATAAGAATTTAAGACAGTAGGAATAGAAATAGGCCATTCTGCCCATCCAGACTGCTCTGCCAAGCAATAAGCTCATAGCCAATTTGATAACGATAATACTCAACTTCATTTTCCTGCCTTATTCCCATACCCCGCTACCTCAACCGTGAATATACTTAACGATTCAGTCTTAACAGCTCTCTATGTTGGAGAAGTCCACATCGAATATGCTCAGAGAAGGAGTTTCTCTTCATGTGTCTTAAAGGGGTGACTCCTTATTCTGTGATTATGAGCTCTACTCTGTTCTCCCAGAAGATGAAAAAAATGCTTCTCAGCTTCCAACCTGCAACCCCACCTAAGAATCGCATAAGTTTCAATAAAGTCACTTCTCATTCTTTTAAACTCCAGTAAATACAAAACGCAAACAACTGAACCTGCCCTCAGAAGAAAATCCCCCCATACCCAGAATCGACCTAGTGAACCTTCTCTGGACAGCCTCCAACATCAGTATCTTTCCTAAGATAAAGGACCTAAATCGTTCACAGAATTCCAGGTCTGGTCTGACTATGTTAACTATCTAGACTTCCAAAAGGCCTTTGATATGGTGCCTCACGGGAGGCTGCTGAGCAAGGTGAGGGCCCATGGTGTTCGAGGTGAGCTACTGGCTTGGATTGAGGATTGGCTGTCTGACAGAAGGCAGAGAGTTGGGATAAAAGGCTCGGTTTCGGAATGGCAACCGGTGACAAGTGGTATCCTGCAGGGTTCAGTGTTGGGGCCGCAGTTGTTCACTTCATACATTAATGATCTGGATGAAGGGACTGGGGGCATTCCAGCGAAGTTTGCCGATGATACAAAGATAGGTGGACAGGCAGGTAGTACTGAGGAGGTGGGGAAGCTGCAGAAAGATTTAGACAGTTTAGGAGAGTGGTCCAGGAAATGGCTGATGAAATTCAATGTGAGTAAATGTGAGGTTTTGCACTTTGGAAAAAAGAATACAGGCATGGACTATTTTCTAAATGGTGAGAAAAGTCGTAAAGCAGAAGTACAAAGGGATCTGGGAGTGTTGGTCCAGGATTCTCTAAAGGTTAACTTGCAGGTAGAGTCCGTAATTAAGAAAGCGAATGTAATGTTGTCATTTATCTCAAGAGGGTTGGAATATAAAAGCAGCGATGTGCTTCTGAGACTTTATAAAGCTCTAGTTAGGCCCCATTTAGCCTACTGTGTCCAATTTTGGGCCCCACACCTCAGGAAGGACATACTAGCCCTGGAGCGTATCCAGCGGAGATTCACACGGATGATCCCTGGAATGGTAGGTTTCATGTATGATGAACGGCTAAGGATGCTGGGATTGTACTCATTAGAGTTTAGAAGGTTGAGGGGAGATCTCAGAAACTTACAAGATAATGTATGGTTTAGAAGGGGTGGACGCTAGGAAGTTGTTTCCATTAGGCGGGGAGACTAGGACCCGTGGGCACAGCCTTAAAATTAGAGAGGATAAATTTAAAACTGAAATGAGACGACATTTCTTCAGCCAGAGAGTGGTGGGTTTGTGGAATTCATTGCCACGGACTGCAGTGGAGGCCGGGACGTTGGACGCCTTCAAGGCAGAGATCGACAAATTCTTGATCTCAGAAGGAATCAAGGACTACAGGGAGAGTGCAGGGAAGTGGAGCTGAAATGCCCATAAGCCATGATTTAAATGGCGGAGTGGACTTGATGGGCCGAATGGCCTTACTTCCACTCCTATGTCTTATGGTCTTATGGACTTTTACCTTGTATAGTTTTAATAAGATCTGCTTATTTTTACACACCACTTTCTTTGAATTAAAATCCAACATTCCATTTGATTTCCCAATCACTCAAATGAACTTGGATACAAACTTTTTCTATTTCATGCGTGAGGACTCCAAATCCCTCTGTGTTGCAGCTTTCTGCATTATTTCCCCATTTAAATACTCAGCTCTTCTGTTCGTCCTGACAAAGCTTCACATTTTCCCCAAATTATATCTCACCTGCCAAACCTTTGCTCACTCAAACTGTCCATATCCCTGTGTAGACTCTTTTCCTTCTTCCTTAGTTGCCTTGTCATTTGCAAACTTGGTCACTGAATGTTCACTTCTATCATCCAAGTCATTAATATATATTGCAAATAATAGTGGGCTTGTACTGGTCCCTCCACTAGTTATAGGTTGTCATCCTAAAATTGCTCCCTTTATCTCAAATCTCTGACTTGTATTAGATAGCCAATCCTTTATCCATGTCTACATACTCTCCCCAACACCATGGGCTCTTATCCGATTAAGTATCCTTAAATACAGTACCCTTATCAAAACACCTTTTGATAATCCACATATACTATATCTATTCATTCACCTTTTTCTAGACTGCTTGTTACCTTCTTAAAGAGTTCTAATAAATTTGTATGGCAGTTTCTTAATCAGCAAGCTTTCTCTGGGTGTAGCCTTCTCCGTTCCCCCCAAACGCGGGAAGGGGTGGGTATCCAAGGCAACATTAGCACCATTATTATTACTCCAGTTATGTCAGCAAGGGTTTAAAAACCCACAACATTTCTAATAATGTATTACTGCTATAATTCCACATTAGCAATCATTACCCCAGGTATTGCTAATTCACCACATGAGCACAGCTAGTGTTCCCAAATTGTTTTAAAGCTAAATCAATACCAAAAGCGATACAACAGAAAAAGCAATGCCTATGATGCAATTCCGCAACCCAGAATCAGCCCCACAGCGGATACAAAGGAAAGCCTGAGTCAATTACTCTAAATATTAATAAAAGCAAAAGGAATTTACAGAATGCCCTTCTCAACCTCGGGACATCCCTGAGTGCTTTACAGCCAATGAAGTACTTATTGAAACATGGCGACCATTGCAATGTCAGAGAAAGAGTCAACCAATTTACACACAGCAGCTTCGACAGATGCGGTAATGCTTAGATAAACAGTTCTGGAGATGTTTATTGAGGAATAAATATTAGTCCAGCCTGCGGAGAGTTTTCCTGTACTGTCCAAGTATAGCATTATGGGAGAGGGCAGGCACCACATCTGAAAGGTGACAACTCCTTTAATTATCAGCCCAGATTTTATTTTGAAGGCTTCAAAGCGGGAGCTGAGCTCACAAACTACTGACTCAGGCAAAGGTACCATCCACTGAACCATAGCTGAAACAAGCCTTACACAAGAAACCAGACAAATGTTAGACTATATATTAAGTCTGACAGAGAGAGTGAAGACTCCCCACTACCAGTGCAGCTCTCCCTCTGTCTCAGTACAGTAACAGTCCAATGTGAGTTCAGTACTCAGAGCTCTGTGCCAAGCTCAGCAAAGGACTCTCCAGTTACAGAGGCAGTGCAGTGCCTTTTTTTATGATAAGTGGCATTCTGCCACAGCCAAGTGTTGAGCTTCTGGCTAAGCTTAACTTTTAAGATTTTAAAAAGGTAAAATGCCATTTTCTCAAAATCAAAAAAGAAACTGTTCCCTGAGGAATTGCAGCTGGGATCTGAACCTGGAAGTGCTACAGAATTTCTTAGTTCATACTACATTACTTGTTTCTATGTATTTTAACTATAGGCATTAAACTTGTGATTTGTGACCGATCAAATTTCATGAAAAGTTCTTCAGCCCGATTTCTCAGGAGTTTATTTTGTTTTCCCCTCCTCCTCTCTATCCAACCCCCAACCAATAGTATAATTTTCTCAGAGGCAAGGAGGCCAACTTCATATTAAAAGATCTGAGAGTTCATCTGGCAATAATTCTACAGGTCAGTAGAACCTGGCCTGCTTTTAACCAAATACCAGGCTCCAAAGTTAGAATAATTTACTATTTTTTACACTCCAAACACAACCGGGTTTCTTATGGTGCTGATGTCATTTAATAGAGCGGAGCAAAGCCAATGGTAAGCACAGTCTTGACAGTTCATGGCACCAATTGTCCTCAGCATCACAATGGTTATCATTTTCATGTCTGTTCTCAGTGCTGTTCATATTCGCACTATCCAACCACTCAGTGAACTAGGTGCAAGGTCAGCGGCAGCAAGTCCGGGAAACAGGAGGACCAAAGCAAGATTATTAATTCCTCCTTATTCAGGAGAATTATTCTTCCCAATAATTCAGTGCAACAACAGAAGCAGGGTGGGAAACTATATTTGGGTTTAGCCTGGTCTGCAAATCATAGTTCCATTTTCCGACTTGCAAAGGAGCTAGTACAGTAGTGTCTGTAGAGATGGGTTTCAACCTGTAACATCATGTACTTACCCCTCCATTCCTTGAACATTGTGTTTTCTTTCTCAAGGTGGCACGTGAAGATGGTTAGTCTTATATTTCACAACTGCGGGACACCCAACACTCGCTAGCAACAGAGAGATTTTTATATTTCACAAAATGTGAGGCTGGATGAACACAGCAGGCCAAGCAGCATCTCAGGAGCACAAAAGCTGACGTTTCGGGCCTGGACCCTTCATCAGAGATGGGGATGGGGAGAGGGAACTGGAATAAATAGGGAGAGAGGGGGAGGCGGACCGAAGATGGAGAGTAAAGAAGATAGGTGGAGAGAGTATAGGTGGGGAGGTAGGGAGGGGATAGGTCAGTCCAGGGAAGACGGACAGGTCAAGGAGGTGGGATGAGGTTAGTAGGTAGATGGGGGTGCGGCTTGGGCTGGGAGGAAGGGATGGGTGAGAGGAAGAACCGGTTAGGGAGGCAGAGACAGGTTGGACTGGTTTTGGGATGCAGTGGGTGGGGGGGGAAGAGCTGGGCTGGTTGTGTGGTGCAGTGGGGGGAGGGGACGAACTGGGCTGGTTTAGGGATGCAGTAGGGGAAGGGGAGATTTTGAAACTGGTGAAGTCCACATTGATACCATTAGGCTGCAGGGTTCCCAGGCGGAATATGAGTTGCTGTTCCTGCAACCTTCGGGTGGCATCATTGTGGCAGTGCAGGAGGCCCATGATGGACATGTCATCTAGAGAATGGGAGGGGGAGTGGAAATGGTTTGCGACTGGGAGGTGCAGTTGTTTGTTGCGAACTGAGCGGAGGTGTTCTGCAAAGCGGTCTCCAAGCCTCCGCTTGGTTTCCCCAATGTAGAGGGAGCCGCACCGGGTACAATGGATGCAGTATACCACATTGGCAGATGTGCAGGTGAACCTCTGCTTAATGTGGAATGTCATCTTGGGGCCTGGGATAGGGGTGAGGGAGGAGGTGTGGGGGCAAGTGTAGCATTTCCTGCGGTTGCAGGGGAAGGTGCCGGGTGTGGTGGGGTTGGAGGGCAGTGTGGAGCGAACAAGGGAGTCACGGAGAGAGTGGTCTCTCCGGAAAGCAGACAGGGGTGGGGATGGAAAAATGTCTTGGGTGGTGGGGTCGGATTGTAAATGGCGAAAGTGTCGGAGGATGATGCGTTGTATCCGGAGGTTGGTAGGGTGGTGTGTGAGAACGAGGGGGATCCTCTTGGGGCGGTTGTGGCGGGGGCGGGGTGTGAGGGATGTGTTGCGGGAAATACGGGAGACGCGGTCAAGGGCGTTCTCGATCACTGTGGGGGGAAAGTTGCGGTCCTTAAAGAACTTGGACATCTGGGATGTGCGGGAGCGGAATGTCTTATCGTGGGAGCAGATGCGGCGGAGGCGGAGGAATTGGGAATAGGGGATGGAATTTTTGCAGGAGGGTGGGTGGGAGGAGGTGTATTCTAGGTAGCTGTGGGAGTCGGTGGGCTTGAAATGGACATCAGTTACAAGCTGGTTGCCTGAGATGGAGACTGAGAGGTCCAGGAAGGTGAGGGATGTGCTGGAGATGGCCCAGGTGAACTGAAGGTTGGGGTGGAAGGTGTTGGTGAAGTGGATGAACTGTTCGAGCTCCTCTGGGGAGCAAGAGGCGGCGCCGATACAGTCATCAATGTACCGGAGGAAGAGGTGGGGTTTGGGGCCTGTGTAGGTGCGGAAGAGGGACTGTTCCACGTAACCTACTGTGTTCATCCAGCCTCACATTTTGTTAAATTAAACTATGACATCTGTTATCTTTGACCCTTCGACCAATTCCTGCTTTTGTGTCAAAGCTTTCTCATCCAAATGTGGCCCAAACTCTGTTAAGGTTGCTGTAACAGAGACAAGTATAGAAATCAGAAGGCAGCTGATTAGAGAGACACATTAGCACATACACAACAGAATCTGCTTAGCACATTCACCTGGTTAATGAGATTCCTCTTTACAAAAATCTTTATCCTCGTAACCCCATGTATTGCCCGACTGCTTAGTCGGATCAGCTGCTGGCTCTGTATCAATTTTATAAGTTGATAACTTAACATTTCGGTACCTGACCCTAGGCAGAGTGCAGGAGGTGTGATAATTAGAAAAGGTCATTCTTCTGTCAGCCTGTCTTAATTACAATGCTTACTGAAACATTTTATTTTGCCTTAGAATGCCCACTTTGGTTTGTGTAATCAAGGGATTTAGGGAAATGAATACTCATGTATATCACAAATGTAACATGCTTGTGCATTCAGGCTTCTAGCATAAGTTCAAACACTCATCAGATGACGACATCCACACCCAGCTATACCCTGAACAATCCTAGTTAGCATGTCTAGATGTACTGCATAACAATTATGCTGTTCAGCACAAACATGGTGCAATAATTATGGTCCGTTTTACTACACTTTCCTCTATAACCTCTTCCCCACTTCACAAAACCCATTTATGGTTACCAGATCACCTAATCAATGAGCAATGTGGTTTTCTTCTTACAGCAAGGAAGTCTCAGCAACTCTGTTGAGTTGACCTCATTTGAAATGGTGCTCGGCTCATCAGCATTGTTCTCAGCACCACTGCTTTCAAGAAGGAGGCAATCAAACGCATGAAACTGGCCCCAGATCTCAGTATTAAAGAATTCCCCAATGCAAAGGTTAGAGGCAGGTGTAAACATAGAACACAGATCAATAGAGCATGGAACAATAGAGCATGGAACAATAGAGCGCCGAATAGGCCGTTCAGCCCTCAATGTTGTGCCGACCTGTGAACTAATCTAAGCCCATCCCCCTACAGTATCCCATCATCATCCATCTGCTTATCCAAGGACTGTTTAAATGCCCCTAAATGTGGCTGAGTTAACCAAATAGCTCAATGACCCCTACAATACACACTTGGGAAAGGTACTAATAACAGTCTAACCGTACCAGTGTCAATCTGAGATTAGCAAATGTGTGTTAGGCAAGGGAGTTAAGAATTGCAGGTATCTGCAGCTGAGATAACTACAGGCATGATCTCACAGAAGAGTGGAACAAGCTTGAAAAGCTGATTGACCGACTCCCAGTTCCTGTATTACTCAACTAGTAAGCAGATAGTATATATTGCAAACTATCAGCTTGATCATCAAACTTCTCGGTTATTATTAGGTGAAATAAAAAGTATAGGAGAGATGTTGAGCTGGTGTTTTACCCTCATCTCCAAGATCAAAATTAGTCTCATTCTATCTGGAAGTGGAAGTCTTGAATGTATCAGATTATCTGTCATCCTATTTACAATTAACTACCTTTTAAAAAAAAAGGTGCCTTTCTGGATTAGGCCCTGCCGACACCCTACAAAACAATGTAACTTATCTCATTTGTGAGGAGGGAAGCTGGTATGTCTATGCTTATATACACATCTGTTACAGTTTAAAATATTTTTCGTAAAGAAAAAAATTATACTTTTTGCACACAGTCTATCATGTATACAAGCCCTGCCAACTGGGATGTGAGATTGCTTATTTGCTCAGCTGGATGCAATAGTGTATCTCCGAGCAGGCAGCTTAAATTCCCTGCTAAAAAAAGAAACTGTCAAATAGAAATGCGATTGCACTTCCAGTCTAACAATGATTTTAAAACAGTCTTTGCAATGAGCCCCTTCACTGGGACATGTTCAGATCTGACAAGACACAAGGCCTTTGAGTTGTTTCACACTTTCTTAACCTCCTTTTCAGAATAGCCTGCCGAGGACTTCCCAAAGCAGGTGTGGAAAGCAGTTCTCTCCTTACTCTCCTCCTCCCCCATCTTTCTGGCATGCCCAACTCATGCTAGGACATGATTTCACTGTCAATCTCTAGTATCTCGTCGTTAGTGGCCAGTGGTCCAGCATCAAACTAGACGACAAGTTTTGCCTCATTCAAACAATGCAAACTTGATTCTGTCCTGCCCCAACATCACCAGACAGAAGCAATGGGAATGCAGTCAAGCAACGAAGCCCTTATTACACTCTTGGCACAAGTTAAATTAGCCCACAACAGACTTTTCAAGGTGATGGAGGCACAGAACCTGGCTGATCTCATATCTGTATCTTTGGGAAACAGAGGACAGGTGTAACATCCATAAAGCGACTACAGCAGGGATCAGCTAACTTAGCACAGACCGGGGATCAACGACAGGAGTTAGATTATCAGTGATGCGTCAGAAAACATCTAGGTGGGAAATACATAACTTCTTTTAAACTCAAAATCACAGAGAGGTTACTACACAGAAGCAGAGTTCTTGTTGGTACTCTGCATGAACAAGTTTGTTTGACACTTCTCTCCATTCCCTTGCACATTTTTACTTTAAATTATTTTTTCTAATTCCTTTGAAAGCAGTAGAGAATGCCCCCACAACCTTTCGGGTAATGCATTCCAGAGTGTAGCAACTCACCTGTATTTTTCTGTGTTGGTTACTTGTTTCTTTTGCCATTTACCTTCTACTGATATTCTCTGCTTTTCAGCCCTTTTGTCAATGGGAACAGTTTGTCACTGTCCATTCTAGTCCTCACAATTCTGAACATTTGTCAAAATTTCAGACTTTCAAGAAATGGAACAATTATATGGCTGTTTAGAACATGCTGGTATAAACAGTAATATCTGCAGCTTTTTAACCACTTCCCTTCACATACTTGAGAAAAGGTCAGATTACTAGAATGGAGTTCCTCAGACTGGGATAAATTAAAGAATTATCCAGAAAGTTTTGACAGAGATGCAGCAGGTACATCTCAAAACAGCAACATTAGCAAATGTTTTAAAAATTGCCACCCGCAAATGGCAATTTAAAAAAATCAAAACAACCACAACCAAGATCATTTTTCAGGTCTCGGGTGACTTCTAAAGTGGGCAATCGAGTAGTGTTTTTGGTCTTTTTATATTCAGTGGCAACTTTACAAAAGCCTTGACAATTAATTGAGGACTGAAGATAAAGATAAATTAATAGGATTGCTAAATTTGCACAGCAAATCAATTAATATCAGTGAAGAGAAGGGACAAGTTGCTGTCTCCGTAACAGATTCATCAAAACTCGAAATGCTAAACCACCCAGAAAAATTTTACTGTCATTTATTTTTTCTGCTGTGAACTTCCGGCGTTTATTATTCTTACACTGTGTTTCCTCGTTGCTCATTTCTGATCTCTAAAGATGACAAAACAGCCCTGGTCAAGTGGAGGGAATGTAAAAAAAAAGACCTGAAGCTAATCCATGGCTGTATGACAATGCGACGACAGCTTCAACGCCACTGTGACACACTCTCGTCAAAGGACAACACACCCAGCATGATATAGCAAAGTGCACATTCAATGGCTACAAATCCTCTCCTCATCAGAGGTCAATGGTTTCTTCTATGCCTCATGATTTTATGATTCTATTCTAACTCCTTTACATCCCACTTATTCTAAAACCCTTAAATGGTTTAAATATTGCACGGTTGTTACCGTCTATTGAATATGAGGCCCATCACATCACCAGGGCAAAAGTGGAACCTCAAATCAAGGACCCACCATCACCATCAGCTTTGTGTTTAAAGCCACATGTGGGTTCTGATAATTTAATATTGAGCCCATTCTGAGAATCGCACATTTTTGACCCCAGCTGTGTGCTGCACCACCAGCAAGACTGCGATGTTCTTGGCCAACAAGTGCATTAAGGCAGAGAATGACAAAATGGCTGCAAGCTTGTTTACCAGGCTGCAAGACAATGGCTGCTCTGGACAACATCATTAACCACAGAGTAGCAGACTGATGTCATGTGAATCTAAAGACTGTTCCATGATTAACCACTCGCTCATGCCTTGTTGCAACTTTTATGAAATGTGCAATTTCTTGGCTTTTATCCTACATTCTGTCAACTTACTGAGCTTTTCCCTTCTTAATTTGCTATTGGAGTTCATTTCTTCCATTGACATCAACTATTCCGTCTTTCATCTTTGAAATACTTTGTTTTTGTGGCTTTCACCTGCTCTCCTTTTTTTTTAAAACAAAAAAATTGTCTTTTTTACAGTACCTTTAACAGACCAAAGCTGACAATAAGCTGAAAAAGGCAGCATTAGGGCAGGTACCTAAAAATACTGAGGGACCGATTTAAGGATGAGTGTGAGATTGGGGCAGATAAGCTAAGGGAGGGAGTTATCTAAAGCTTCATCTAAATATCATAAGATTTGACCACTATAAAGCAGAATGCAGGAAATAAAAGGTGCAAGAAAGGAAAGAATTTTGGGGAATGCAGAGATCTCAGATGATTGTGCTTTCTGAAGTCTGACATTCTTTAAGAAACTGTCAAAAAGACATTAATGCCTAAGCAGGACTGTAACAACATTACGTTAACACAGTTCTATCAAAGCAGGCAAAGAAAGAGGATATGCATGATTTTGTACGCTAAAAGACACGCACAAAATAGTTTCACTGCCTCAGTTTTTTGTAAAAAAAATTTTTAATTATTCAATATTGATGAATGTCCAAATTGTGAACAGAAGTTCAGAGACAAAGGGCTGAATCTTTACCTCACTGATGACGACAAGAAGGACAAATTAGCCTTGGCGAGATACTCATTCACTTCTCACCAATAGAAAGAGATGCCATTCAATCTGTCATGTCAATTCCAGTTCTTTCCAAGAGCTTTCTCATTAACCCCATTTCCCTGCTCCTTCCCCAACAGACCCTAGCAAGTGATTTGCCTTTTTAAGAGCTCTATCCAAGTCCATCTTGAAAGGTGCATTTGAATCATCTTCTTGGACATTGAATTCTTTAATATTCAGTGATGGCCTGGCTGCAACCCCAAGTCATCTGAAATTCTGCAGTGAAAAATAAGCATGAGCCAGTGATCTGGGGCAGCAGAGCTTGGCCTGGTGTAAAGAGGATGTGGCTGACTCTTGGTGATATCATCCAATGTCACATACCCCTCATGCATCTTTAGGCAATCTTATTATCACCTAGAGACACTTAAGCATGTTCACGTTCACACTCACACAGAGCTCTGGCTATATGCTGCAGGGAGACAGGGGTAGAGAGAGGCAAGACTTATACTGAGAGTTTCAGCTGTCACACAGCCTAAATTAAAATGGCTGCAACTATTTCTACTCGAGTTATATAAAATCAAAACCAGATGAGCATTGCTCCACATTAATTCTTTGACAGTGTGTCACATTCGCCTCTCTAAGTGTGGTCGAAAGCAACGTCAGTTGGTCGTGCTGAAAGAAAGGAAATGGGGGGGGGGGGGGGGGGGGGGGGGGAAACGGTGGTTGGCGCTGGTGGTGTGGTGAATAAATGCCTGAAAATACTGCTTAAGAGAATTCAGATTCGCATTCCACTGGTATGGTGAAGCAAAATATACAGCCAACTGAAGAAGGGAAGAAAATGTGCTTTGACAACAACGCAATTGATACAAGAATTGCTAATATTATACAATATTTTGAACTTTTCTTGTTTTAATCTATTGCCACTGGAATTCTCACCTGAAAGGATGCCAGCAAGCTAGTTGATTTTTGAAAATAAAATTCTGATGGCTGAATAGTCACTATTATTGGTACCAACATTTGAATTCCAGACTTTTAAACTAAAATGGATTTCAAATTGCCATTCTGGAACGTGAACTTGCATTCTCTCAATTTTTGATCCAGGCTTCCTGGTTGGAAAGACGCAGGTTGATCGGAGCACATTAACTCAATCACAATTGTTCAATACAAGAACGACATTTGCAAAAATAATTACTGTACTAATTATGCACCTACTGTGTATTATCACATAAGAATACAAGAAACAGCCTCACCACAATTAAATCAAATACTACACTTCGTTCTAACAACTGAAGTAATTCCACAGAGGCAGAAACCACAGATTTCAATTCTGCATCACGTTAAACAGGGGCAAATATTTTACTGCTGAACATGGTTCATTCTTTCTGCATGAAGGTTATATTTAATTCTTAAATTACATAACTGACGAAAAAAAGCACACAATCTGATAAACAAACCTGGATGGGCACCAGCTGACAGAGAGCTCATATGCTTACTGCATTAATTTAGATGTTTGCACTCCTGTGAGTTAGACACACACAACACTGTGAAGAGTGAACACATTCCTCACTCAATAAATTAATTAATAAGAGGAAGGTAAGAAAAGACTTGTACAGTAATTAATCAGATTCCATGTAACTGCCCAGATTGTGACAGGTTGTCCTTCCCTGGCAAAGTGATTGAAATCTTGCTCACAGCACAGAGATGTTATGCCTAGCATTTCTTTTCAAAACGGAATATTTAAATTACATCACATCTCTAATCTACACCAAATGTCATCAATGTTTTTATTCCACATCTGTAAAGCTAATATTGTTTGCTTTCCAAAATACACCAGGAGCATTTCTGCATGGAAATACAAAGAATGATGTGACAGCTTTGTAAGTTAAATAAACATCAGTTACTTACTAGTAAACTCACTGCAAAAATAAGAGAATCTGCAACACAGGCATAGCCCTCGCAAAGCAAACTGTTCTGATGGACAATGTACTGCCATTGACTCTACTGGTGAGAACACTAATTCCAGCACAACACAAAATGCCACAACATTATGGTAAGTGCTGAAGAATGCTTCTTTAAAAAAAAAACTGGAAATGCATTTAACAGTGGAGAGACAGTAAAAACCGTTACCAGTCATAATGCCTGCTTCTACATCCATCTTACATAGGGCACAGTGGCACATTCACCTGCGTAGTGTCCAACTTCCAATAGCTGGGATAGTGAGTTCATTGTAGTCAATCTCATACACCCAATCCCAGCTCAGAATAGATGGAATGTGCCAGATCATGTACTTGCAGTCATTACTGACCAGAAAGTCACTGCACAATGTATGTGTCAAACAATAAGTGGATGAGGATAAGATATCACTACAATGCTGTCGATGTTGAACTGACTTTCTTCAGCACCCTCAGTCTTAAACTGCTCCATGATGGTAGCTCATGCTTTCAGCTTCCTGGGCCCAAAGCTCTGGAATTTCCTCCCTAGATCTTCCCATCTCTACACTTCTCTTCTCCTGTCAAGACAGCACTTAAAGCCTACCTATTTTTTTGTTATCTATCCCAGAATCTTGAAGTCAAGTCTTCTTTGATAGCATTCCTATGAAGTGCAAGCTATCATTGCTTTTGCCCAGCTTCTCATTTGAAGTGACTGATTAAATGAATTCCTGAGGGATGGAGAGACAGCCAACACCTGTAGAATTATACTCCCGTAACAATTAGGACCTGCAGGAAATATCCTTTGGGAGAATAAAATTTGAGTTGGAAGCTGCAAGAAACCTAATTTACAATGGCAGTATCTTTTTGTGGTTGTTGTAGACATTACACTACATAACACCATTCTGACCTATTGTTTTCATCCCAGAATTCAACCTATAAATCACATCTTAGGTAATAAAAGGGGCTCACCAGGAGACACCATGATTATGAACATAAATTATCTCCCATTTAAACAGGTGAAATGCAGCTACCTGAAAATTCCCCTAAGTAATATGGAAAGTTTCCAGATAACAAATTGTGCATCTGGCTTGCTGTGTTCATCCAGCTCCACACTTTGTTATCTCGGATTCTCCAACATCTGCAGTTCCCATTATCTCTGATGGGAAGTTTCCACAGTTATCTTATATTTGAGTTCTCATTTTTAACCCTAGTATGCACAATAACATCCCTGTATCATTGTGAATGGTTGCTTTCTCGTTCCAAATTAATACAACATTCTGGGGGTGTCAAGATTGCCTTTTAACAGCCACACAGTCCTGTGCGAATGATTTCACATCTGGGGCATTGGTGCATGTTGCAAAATAGTGAAAAGATCCTTAAACTGTATACACAGGGGACATTTCACTTCTGGGTATTAAGCATATGGCAAGGCAGAATGCAAAGCTGCCTTTTTGCCTTTTGATTTTGATTTTGATTTTATTGTCATGTACCAAAACACAGTGAAAAGCTTTGTTTACGAGTGGTACAGGCAGATCGCAGCAAGCAATGGATGTACAGATCAAAAAGACTTAGAGGCATCCAGGTTACATTGCAGGTTACATTATTTGAGGCTAGAGTCCATTCAACAGTCTGATAACAGCGGGAAAGAAGCTATTCCTGAACCTGCTCATGCACGTTCAGGTTTCTGTATCTTTTGCCTGATGGAAGAAGTTATAGGAGGTCACTACCAGGATGCGATTTGTCTTTGATGATGTTGGCTGCCTTTCTACAGCAGCGAGCCGTGTAAATGGACTCCATGGATTGAAGGTTGGCTTCTGTGATGGTCCGGGCTGTGCACACCACTTTCTGTAGTTTCTTACGGTTCTGGACACAGCAGTTGCCAAACCTGGCTGTTATGCACCTGGACAATATGCTTTCAATGCTGCATCTGTAGAAGTTGATGAAGGTCATTATAGACATCAAATTTCCTGAGCCACCTGAGGAAGACAACGCATTCTTGTGCCTTCTTAACTGGCGCATCTACGAGGGAAGTCCAGGACAGGCCGTCAGTTACCATCATTCCAAGGAGCTTAGTGCTCTTCACCCTCTCAATCTCAGTGCCAATAATGTAGATGGGGGTGTGCTCTCCTGCTTTCTTTCTGTAGTCGATGATCAGTTCTTTAGTTTTGCTGATGTTGAGGCAGATTGTTTCACTGCACCACATTACCAAGCCCTCTGTCTTCCCTCTGTATCTTGACTCGTCATTATTAGTTACCCGTCCCACTATAGTGGTGGCGTCAGTGAACTTGTCAGTGGCATTTGTTCAGAATTTGACAACAGTTGTAGGTGTACAGAAAGTACTGTAGGGGGCTGAGGACACATCCTTGGAGGGCTCCAATGTTGAGTGGAGCCAGAAAACGGTACAGCCCTGGCTGCTGATTTCTGTTAAGTTGTGAGAAGTTCCCTACATTTAGACACAACTTGACAGATGACATGTGTAAGATCGCAATGACCAGCAGAAACTGACCAACTCTTTGGCTCTGGCTCACTGAATAGGGGGTCACCTGATCTCAGGGACTTCGTGCCACTTAGCACTCTTGACTAATGTCCAACACTGCCTTCCTCCATCCTTGCCACACTCCAAATCTGGGAATGCATCCACACACAGGCAATACATAAGTTTCAGCATAAATGGAGGAAAGAAACATGGTAAAGAAAGAAGTGTTTTAAAATAGTAAGTTCAGGTGAAACTGAAACTTTTTGAAGGGTAAAGGAGGGTTGGACAAAATTTGTGGACAGCATATGCAGTTCCAGATAGGCTCTTCTTCCTGTCTGTGGTGGAAATGTACATGTCTTGTGGAAAGATGATGATTTGTTCATACTATTGCTAGACTATTAATCAAACAGTCCCAGATCACAGAGAACGTGGGCTCAAATCTTATCATGGTAGGATAAAATTCTGAAATTAATTAACATATTTGGGTGAAAAGCATCTGGTTCACTAAGGCCATCCTTAACTGGCCAGGCCTACATTGACTCCAGACCCACTGCAATGTTGTTGACTCTTAATTAACCTCTGGGTAAGAAATGCTGGATTAGCCAGCAACACCCAACATCCCATCAATATTTAGTGCAATTCTCTGTCAATTCAGCATTAGAAATGTTAAAAATGTTGTAAAGTTTTACAAGCAAGGTACTGCCTGTTTAATTTGAATTGTTAAATCATGGATTGATATCAGGAATAAGGAATGACTGTACATTTCCCAATCACAGTGGAAAGATGCCAACTACGTGGTGTGCATCTCTTCTGAAGCTATGCCTGGTTACAACTTTTCAAACATTTGCCTGGTGCATTTGCCATATGCCTGGTTTCAACATTTTCAAAGATCCCGTAAGCAAATGTAGCTCTGACAGAAATGCTACCCCTACAGCAACTGACACCACAAGCAGTGGCCATTCCCAACTGCATTCATATTAACTCTGCCGGCACGCCTCTACACTAGATAAAACTTTCACTTGTGAAAGAAGCTTGTACATAAAAGGAGGTTTTTAAACAAATATTCTTTATCTTACTGACTGGCAGCAAGAGTTCTTTGCAGGAATGCTATTACCAATTTGAAATGCTTGTCACTCAGGATCAGTTGGTTTCTACCTGTTGAAGACAATCTGTGTCACAAAACTCCCAGTTATCAGCCAAGTGCGTTCACTCGTTGCACAACACAACTTCATTCAGCATCCAATGAACCAAGCATCCTTTACAAACAGTATCTATATTCCCGCATATCGGAGTGGGCTGGTTGTGCTCCTGGATGTTGGGTACTAACTAGATCATGCAGGCATAAAGGTTAGAGAGGTTAGAACCTGCAAGTGCCTGAACACAGAATACAGTTAAGCAGATGATCAATGTTACTGATTAATGGACGTACATGGAATAGTGTAGGTTAGATGGGCTTGAGATCGGTATGACAGGTCGGCACAACATCGAGGGCCGAAGGGCCTGCACTGTGCTGTAATGTTCTATGTTCCAACAGGCTGGGTCAATATGAACGGGGAACAGGTGGAACTGGTGCGTGGAAGGAACTGAGAGACTGAGTACTTAATAAACGTCATCCACAAAAACAGGTTTTATCTCACTGACTGGCTTGGATCGGAATTTACACCGTACTGTCCTGCTCACTATCCAAGCAAATCTACACTGCACACAGGAAATCTCACAATGGAGCTTGTGTTCCAACTCACTACTGAATCACACCTACCAGACTCCACCCCTCAGTTTAGAGTTTTCAAATCTAGTTGGACATGTTCTTCAGCATTTCAACGGATGACCTCTCTTTAGGCCCATCGCCTCTGCCCGTACCAGTGCTAATCCAATACCTCTATCTGGAGCACTGCTTTCCAGTGTCAACTGCAAAATAATCAAACTCTTCAATACTCAACTGTATGAAACCTGCCTGGTTCCCCATCTCCAATTTTTTTTACAACCTACAAACAGATAGAATAATCGTTTTAAAGCCCTGAAGTTGTTCTCCTGGATTGCTGGCCGCAATCTCCTGGAAATTAACCCAGCATTTCTGGAGACTCCGGAGCAACCTTAATCAATGTCCGAGCCTCCACTAGGAATCAATAGGTTCAGGACTGGGCAAACGTCCTGCCAACACTCACAATTTGAGCTTAAACATTCAAAGAAAATTACAAGTGAAGGAAACCAAATGTGTTACATAAATAGAACTTTCCCGGAGTAACCACAGAATGCAAAACAATCTCTGAACAAACGCACTGAATATTTTTGGTATTCTGTATCTCCCAGAGGGATATCCTCCAACCCAATCACAATTATATCCCAACTTTTGTTTTTCCTGCATTCTAACCTCCTGGACAGTTGAAATGATTTGGACAGATTGCTGGCAACAGCCAGAATGTGAATGCTCATAAGCCTGTGAGATGCCTTCACAGAAACTCACCACTCTCACTGCTATCTCATAATGACTAGCTTCGTTTTGATGTTATATATTCATGAGATGTAACAAAAACAGGTACATTTCCCCCCCCGCCCCCCACTTTCCTTTATCTCAGAAAATTAAAGTAAAAACATTAGGTGTGGAAAGAAAATCGGAAGGAAAGTGTTTGGGTAACAACGGGCCTCAATCATAGGGTGTCTCACATTTAAGTGCAGTACATAAAGTGACTGAACATAACAGTTACTGCAAGCCAACAACAACAAATGAAGGCCTTGCTCCAAGACAGAAACTGGACTTAGATGCCTTTCCTAAGGTGGGAGATACGTACAAAACTGTTGTCGTGTGAAAACAGGGACAGCCTTCATCATACTTTGCTACATTATAAACCCAAAAATCAGCAACAATGGAGTGTTTTTATACATCACCTTACACATAGTGAAAAGCTGCTAGGTGCTTTCCAGGAGATTAATCAGACAAAACACAGATACTGATCTACATAAGCAGATGCTACAAAAAGAGTCTCAGAGTTGGATAAACACACAGGGATTTAACAGTGTCTTAAAGAAGAAGTGTGATGGTGAAGAGTTAGAAAGTGGGAATTTTAGAGCTTAAGGTTTAGGTGATTGAAGGCACAGCTGCCAAAAGTGGTAAACTGTAACAGCGGACACTGAACAGACCAGAGATAGAAGGTCAGAGCATCGCCAAGCCATGACAAACAGAGTTGAAAACAAAATTGAGACTTTTGAAGTCAAAAAAGGTGAGAAACAGAATTAAATAAATTCAAAAAGGAAACAATGAAAGCATAAGAAAGTAAGACTAGGATAGTCGCTGTCAACAAGGGAGTTTACACCGGAACCATTAGCATTTGCCAAACAACTTCCTTATATAGCAAACCTTTTGAGTCAGTACAACAGTGGCCAGAGACAGTAAACACTCATTTCTCTCCTTGTTCACACTAGTATTAGCAATACAGCATACATCTGCACCAATCACCTGTCTGCTGGCAAAAGTAGAACACAGGCCAAAATATCCTCCTTTAAAATAACATACACAGCCTGTTTATTTTGGAAAACCAAAAGAAATTCTCACTTCCAAAACATCCCAATTTTTTGCCAAAACCACCAATACCCTGCCATAGAAGTATCTTTATTTACAAAAAGTAATGAGGAATGCCTGCTTTCTTCCCTCTTAACAGTACCCCGAACTGAATCTTTCCTGACTACTAAAATGGTGCAGCGCTGATCTCTCCCTCCAACATGTTATTCCCTTGTTGAAATTAATGTTGGTTATTCAGTCCTGTTAATCCTACAACACATATTTGTGCTGTTATTTTGCTGTAATTTGTCAAATCTTTTGTTTGTAAAATGCAATTTTATCTTACTTATGGAGGTTTTTTTCTTAATGCCACACTTACGAAATTTTACTTCTGCTGTTTAATTATTATTGTGATATTGCAAATATATTACTTTGAAATAACTAATTTAATAAAAACTATACAAAAAAACAAAACAAAAGTGCTAATTTTGAAGTGTTAAATAGGTGACTACCAACATAAATATCTTTACTTATGGGTGTTCCATTTTAACTTAACTCACCAAAATGTACAATGTAAATGCCCAGTGGAGTATGTTCATTCAAAGGAAGTACCTCTATGCTGTCTTTAAGCAAACAGAAGCCTGAAATTCAAACTGTAGAATGGTTCCAGCATACAGATGCAGGTTATACATGACATCAATGTTATTTGCTATGAGTTACAGTCATACAGATGCACAGCATGGAAACAGAACCTTCGGTCCAACGCACACATACCGACTAGATATCCTAATTTAATGTAGACCCATTTGCCGACTATGGTAAAAATCTGGCAAACTAGCATGCAAGTGCTCAAAACTCCCACATAATTTTTCTTATTCTACTCATTGAGTCAAGAAATAACAAGAGTTATCCACAACAGGGGATCCCTTTGTTGAGACAGGAGAGAGAGGTTCACATAAATCTTTTGAACGTTCATGTTTTAGTGGACCCATAGCAACACTTCATTGTGCTGATGATCCAGCCAGATTATCCAACACGTTGATAACAGAGTTAAAAGGAAATTATGAAATAAGCAAAATAACCTTGCCACAAGTATGTTAACTGGAAAAGGCAGCAAACCAGAAATAGAAGTCATTTGAATCTAAACATATTTTCCTGCTTTGAAAACACACAAAAGTAAACAGTTATATCTAATGTAAGAGCTAACAAGATGTGGAGCTGGATGAACACAGCAGGCCAAGCAGCATCTTAGGAGCAGGAAAGCTGACGTTTTGGGCCGAGATCCTTTTGTGTACAAAATAAATTCTACCTCTAAACAGCTACATACACACACCCGCCCCGCCCAATCTGGTCACTTTGTTTTATTATGAACAACAAAAAACATTTTCTTTTAAGCCACATTTCCGCAGATTTTTTTTAAAAAACTTCGAGGCACAACATCAAGGGCCGAAGGGCCTGTACTGTGCTGTAATGTTCTATGTTCTAATTTAATTAATAATAATATTTATTGCAGAAGGAGAATTGATATGGTCCCAAGATCTAACCTGTCCTGTCCAAGAGGAAGATTACTGTCTCTTTCACTGCCTGTGACTACTTTCAGCCAGCATGGCAGAAATAATGTGAAATACTCCAGCTGACCTGTACCTCAGAGGTGTTTTACATGGACGTTTAAATTGCATTCATTCTCCCAGGCTGACTGTTATTTACTCCTTTGTCCGTCCAACTGTTCCTCTCTCTCTCTCTCTTCGGGTTCTATCCCCATTTATCATTTACTCCTTACTCCCTCACCCTACCTTACCTTTTGCATAACAAACAACTGTTTCCTAGCTGATGAAGGGTCTGGGCCCGAAACGTCAGCTTTTGTGCTCCTGAGATGCTGCTTGTCCTGCTGTGTTCATCCAGCCTCACATTTTGTTGTCTTGGATTCTCCAGCATCTGCAGTTCCCATTATCTCTGTTTCCTAGCTACCATCTGTTGTGAAAAAGGATCACTGGACCCGAAATGTTAACTGTGATTTCTCCCCACTGGTCAGACCTGCTGAGCTTTTCCAGCTATTTCTGTTTTTGCTTCCAATTTCCAGCATCCACAGTTCTTTTGGGTTTTCTTTTTATTAAAAGGGATGTCTTATTGTTTTCCCCCCACTTCCTGTTGCTCCAACTCCTCCACTCACAGGCTCAAAAAGGAAGAAAAGTCATTCTTTCTAGTTGGCTGGAAGTCAGAGCAAAACATTAGTACTCATTGAAGAAGTGAGTAAAAACTCAAAGGGTGTGAAATGGATTCTTAAATATGCTTTAGCTTCTCCCTGAGGGGTGAAATAAAAAGGCTGGGATTACTGCAGATGAAAGATTGCAGCAATTTTGATTTTCGCTTTTTACTACAAATCAGGTCAGTGGGTATGCAACAGATGGACAATCCGGTAGGATCACACCCAGTAATACCCTATGGTTCAAAATCACGGGAGGGTGTGTGTTACAACGGTTTGCACTGAGAGTAAGGTTTGAAAACTACAAGTAGCTGATGCAGAGAACACAGCTCATGCAATATTTCTGCCATCCTAACATCAGGACATGATATTGTACAGCACAACTGGCACCTAGTTTAGATTAATTAATACAGAATTAATGAACACAAGCGTAACATAGAGGTGGAAATACTTTGTCTTGCAATGCAGAGATCTGGGCACAGCAATAATTTAAACTTGACATGCATTAGCAAGGTGACCAGCTTCATCACAACTGCTTTGTTTCCTGTGAAAGGAGGCACAACGTGCAAGCATACAATGTATGGGGCAGCACAAACTCCGACATAAAGAACAGAATTCCAATTAAAACAAGTTGCACGCATATCACGTCTTTCTTTAGTAAAACGTCTCAAGGTGCTTCACAACAGTTATCAGACGTGACTGGAGATTGAGCCAGGTAGCCAAACACTCAGCCATTTATTTTAAAATGTGGTGTAAAGAAAAGAAAAAAAATGTAGTGACATTGGTAAGGGAATTCGAGAAATGAGGGTCTCGGCAAATGAAGGAGTTGGATAAAATACCATGTAACGGGCTGGTCAGCCAGGCTAATGTAAATTTGAAACAAAAGGAAGAGTTGCTGCATGGAACCAAAGTTGTCTAAGTGACAGGAAACGGAAATAGTGTCAGATGGTTCTTTTCTGGACTAGAGGAAGGTATACAATGGGATTTCCGAGTTATACCCTAAGCGCTGCTTTTCGTGATATGTACCATATTAGACTTGGGTGTATTGGGCAAAATTTCAAAATCTGCAGAAGACAAAACAGAAGTAATGTGAACTGTAAGGAGGATAATGACAGGCTTTGAGGAGGACAAGAAGTTGATTAGAAAAGGCAGACAGGTAGCCGATAAAATTTAATGCCGAGGAGAGCAAAGTGAAACAATTTGATACAAAAATAAGGATGTTTTGATAAACCTGTAGAAAACATTGGTTTGGCCTCGACTAGAGTACTGTGTTCAATACTGGGCACCACATTTTAGGAAGGATGTGAAGGCCTTACAGAAGGACATAAGATCATTGCTTCAACTTGGGCAGGGAAGGCCAATCAGCCCCTTGTGTCTGTTCTGCCATTAGGACATGGGTCATCTGAAATTGTGCAGGACCATGGGAAGTTAATAGGTAAGAGTGTGGACTAATTTGATAGCTCTCCCACAAAGAGCAGACAGAGGCACAAATGGCCAAATGGCCTCCTTCTGTGCTATAATATTCTATGATTTCTATGATTCTACAATTGCGGTCACAACTCCCATTTCCTGCCTGCCCCAATAATCCTCAAATCCACCAACTAAAAATGAGTGTAACTCAACCCCGAACATGCTCAGCAACCCAGTCTCCATTCTTGACTGGAGAAGAGAATCCCAAAGATTAGTGATACTCAGAAGAAATTCCTTGCAGTCTTCATCTTAAATGGAAGACCCTTTATTTTGCTCATTCTTCTTTATGACCCTGAGGGGAAAGATCCTCTCAGCATCTAGCCAATCATGTTCACAAAGAATAATCATTTCAATAAGATTACCTCATTTTTCTGAGCACAGTTCAACCTGCTCAACATTTCCTACATGACAACCCCATCATCCCAAGCATCAGCCTAGTAAACTCATTTTGAGCTGCTGCCAACTCAGGTAAATAGTGCAAGTAGTACTTAGAAGAACAGGCCGGAGAAACCAGTGTTATTCTCCTTGGAAACCGGAAAGGGATGAAAGGATATGAAGAAGGGCTCAAAATCACACAAACAGTCTAAGTCAACTAGATGAAGTCCAAATGTGCCTACTGACAGTATCCTGAGGATACTGGCTTGGATTGGGAAAGGAATGAACGGTCAAATGAAAAAAAGGCATTTTCTTTAACATAATAATGGAGCTGCTGCAGGGTGGTTACACAGAGATATGCATTGCTTGAGAGACTTGTGGAAGCAAATACAATTATGGCTTTCAAAAGGGAATTAGAGAGGCACCTGAAGAAAAAAAATGCATGACAGCAGGAAAAAGGGCATGAGAGAGTGGGGTGAGCTGAGGTGAGCTACTCTGCACTTTCAGAGAGCCAGTATGAATACAACTGGCAGAATGACCTCCTTCTATTTTGTTATAATAGGATTCTGTAATTAATTATGTCAGCCAAGGTCAGAATCTTATCCGTTCTGGTTTATATATCTTAGTAATAATGGGCTGCGCAATAATGCAGCTAACCTAGGGTCACAGGCATCTGCCTGGATTGAAAACAAGCAGTGGAGAGCATTGGAGAGCTTATGTTGCCGAAGCCATGTCACTTAGAGTTAAACTTAGCTCCTGCTTGCAATCACACCTTGTAGAGATTGCAGCGCATGCATCCTTGCCAAACACTAGTGCTTAGTCCAGATTTTAGCTCCCTGCCAACAGCTCCTAGCTAAGAAATCTTGGGAGCTGAGCCTAGCTTCTGTCAAAATTTTCAACAAAAAAAACAGCCGAGGTTCTGTACAACTGGCCAGAATCAAGAGAGTTGTTTTAAGCAATAGTTTCTACTTTTTGCTCTCCCTTCAACTTTTTCTACTTTGGCACAGCTCCACATAAACTAAGCAAAACTGTGCATTTACATGGGGTCTTTCATAACCTCTAAGCGTCACAAAGTGAAATCACAGGCAATTGGGGTAGTTTGTTGAAGTGTAGCTATTGTTGTAATGCAGGAAACACCGCAGCCAATTTGCACACACCACAAATTCCCACAAACAGCGATGTGATAATGACCAGATAATCTGTTTTAGCAATGCTGGCTAAATATTGGCCAGGCCACCAAGAAGATTTCCCTTGTTCACGTTTGCATCAACATAAAGGGATTTTTACCATCCACCGCAACGGATGGACAGTGCCTCACGATAAAATCTCACCCTGCTTGATCTGCCGAGTATTTCAAGAGATTTTGGGTTTTAGTTCAGATTTCCAGAATCTGTGGCATTTTGCAACAACACCGAAATAATAATGGAGCTGCTGCAGGAGGAAAGCTTTCTCTGGTCTTTTCCAAATATTCTCACAAGTGCTTTCTAGCTCCTTCAATTGACATTCCAGCTCTCATTTCCTGACAGCATCAGCTTCAACAGAAGTTTAAAAATATGCTTATGTTGCAAGCTGGCTGATTACTTCACAGCATCAGCCACTTAGTTCTGCAACAGACTAACGCTCCTCCTTTTCTTGTTTCTCCAGTTAACCTAACCTACTCTGCAAGATATACTTACATGCCCTTGATGGCATTTCTGGGCATTCTGCTTAATTTCTACCTGACAACTAACATATTTTACCATTTGATTTCCAACTTCCAACCAGCCCAGCCTCAGTCAAAGTGCCCATTAATCTGACACAATGGGCCAGCTCATTTCAAGAGAGGGAAACAGTCGCAAAATCAATAGTGAGCTTAAGAGATCCCCACTATTTTCTTTGTCCTTGCTAGACAGAGCAGAGCAAACTCAGAAACAGAATTAGTCCTATTCCTCTAACACAGGGTGCATGTAACTTAGACCCCTCTCATTGCACCACTACCCCCACCACATCTTGCAATGGCAAATTCTCAAATCATCTACTGCACTGTTATACAGCGACTGAGCCATCCTGAAACCTGGGATTCAGGGAGTTCAGAAGAGTCAGGGAATGCCTGAAAATCACTCTTTAGACAGACAAAAATGCCATTAGGCTCATGTCTTCACTAGTGTCAGAAACAAGACATTTGCAAAATGTGGTACTCTGTCCCTTAATTGCAGAAGTCACAGTGCCTTTTGATAAATACACACAAGCCTCCAAAGCAGCAAAATTTCTACACCGACAGACTATGGCATATTTTTTGTTATGGTTCAGGGCTTGGCCTGGAGCTGGGTAAAAGTGCTGCAAAGGACAGGTCAGGCAAGTTTTAGAATAGAATAGAATCCCTACAGTGTGTAAACAGGCCCTTTGACTGAACAATTCCACACTGACCCTCACAACATCCCACCCAGAACCATCCCCCGATAACTCACGTAATCCATTCATCCCTGAACACTGTGGGTTATGTTACTAGGCAGATCAATGTTTGCAGACCATCGACTCAAGGGGAACACTGAAGCTCAAGTCACCATCCTCATTTTAGATTAGATTCCCTACAGGGTGGAAACAGGCCTTTCAGCCCAACATGTCCACACTGCCCTTGAGCATCCTACCCAGACCCATCCCCCTGTAACCCACACACCCCTGAACACTACGGGCAATTTAGCATGGCCAGCACACCTTCGGACTGTGGGAGGAAACCGGAGCACCCAGAAGAAACCCACGCTAATGTACAGAAAATATTGAAATCAGCCATAGCATAAACTTGTTCACAATGTCATTGTAAACAATGGATTGAGAGATTCCTTTCTCCCAATCTGCAGACCTCTTCTTTTAAAAAAAAGGCACTTTGCATGGCTTGACAGGGCCTTTGCTGCCTTGGAAATAGGTGGACTAAGAGGGCCAAGCGCAAACAAGGCAGGCCAAATGGCCTCCTTCTACACTATTACCATTCTGTGATTCTACACTGAAGTGTCATTAAACAAAATGAAAGACTAGAATTGTTCAGAATGCCTGAAACGTCTACTCAATAATTTATTGCACAATAGAACACAATAATAATTTGCAGCAGCACGGTTGTCTGCAAACATCCCTTGAGGAATAAGAGTGGTGGCAAACATCTTTCAGAGAATACTGTGTGCAATTCTAGTATCCCTGTTATAGGAGGGATGTCATGAAACGTGAAAGGGTTCAGAAAAGATTTACAAGGATGTTGCCAGTGTTGAAAGGTTTGACCTGTAGGGAGAGGCTGAATAGACCGGGGCTATTTTTCCTGGAGCATCAGGGGCCAAGGGGTGGCCTTATAGAGGTTTACAAAATGATGAGGAGCATGGATAGGGTGAACAGACAAGGTCTTTTCTTGGTTTGGGGAGTCCAAAACTAGGGGGCTCAAGCTTAAGGTGAGCGGGGAAGCTTTAAAAGGGACCTAAGGGGCAATGTTTTCACAGAGGAATAGTGCGTCTATGGGATGAACTGTCAGAGAAGGTAGTGAGACTAGTACAATTACAAGGCCTAAAAAGCATTCGAATTGGTGCATGGCTAGGATGTGTTGAGGGGGATATGGGCCTAAAGGAACAAGATTAATTTTGGACATGCGGACAGCACGGACAAGGTGGACCAAAGGGTCTGGTTCCGTGCTGTATATCTCCCATGGCTCTGAATGTTTGAACCAATATCTTAAAATATTGCATTCAACTGAGATCCTACAAATCTGGGTGATGCGGGATTAAATCCAAATGGTCGTTGAGAATATTCTCATAGCAAGTAAGTTTCTAATTTACCTAAAACAGTCCCAACAACAACAACGAAAACCTGCCAGCAATTTATTAAAAAATAAGTTGTATTTCAACCCTACACTTTAATGCTTATCGTTATTACTATAGTTCTGTAAAAGTACTAACCCCAATGAGAGAACGTGTTTGTTTTAAGATTAGATTCCCTACAGGGTGGAAACAGGCCTTTCAGCCCAACATGTCCACACTGCCCTTGAGCATCCTACCCAGACCCATCCCCCTGTAACCCACACACCCCTGAACACTAGGGCAATTTAGCATGGCCAGCACACCTTCGGACTGTGGGAGGAAACCGGAGCACCCAGAAGAAACCCACGCTAATGTACAGAAAATATTGAAATCAGCCATAGCATAAACTTGTTCACAATGTCATTGTAAACAATGGATTGAGAGATTCCTTTCTCCCAATCTGCAGACCTCTTCTTTTTAAAAAAAAGGCACTTTCGGACATAATCAAGCTGGATGGCTTACTTTGATGCATCGAAGCAGCTCTTGAACCATTAAGAGTTACTTCAACCTGCCTGTGCGCTGCAAGTTATCTTTTTTCTGCATATACACGTTTATTGTTATCATTGCTGAATTATAATGACATGGGAATAAGGTTAAGAACATATTTTTCATCCTGACCTGTTTCATTATGTGACACAGAACTCTATGACACTTGACATTAATAAAAAGGTCAGGTTAGCCAACATATTCCTGCAATTTTCCCTCCGTGCTTCATTTCCCCACGAATCAAAAAAAACTCCTAATGGATTCACATGCCTCTGCAATACCACGATGTATTGACAAAATGTCATTCTGTCTCATCCAATCCCAAGCTAAAGGATATGGGAGATTCAGAGTTTCTTGCTGCAGGGGCTTGTGAATATATCTTGCAGGATAGTCTATTTAAGGATCCTAATAAGAGCCTCTCACTTATTTATTAATTTGTTCTCCTGTGATGAGCCAGTTTGCTGCATATTGTACCATCTCAATTTCATTAACAGAACAGCATGAAGGGCAAGGCCACAGCCTTTCTCCAACAACCCCATATAATTTCTGTCACCCTCTGACCAGCTGGCAGCTTAAGCAAGCCAAAAAAAGGGGTCAAGTCAGGCTCTTGTGATCCTACTTCTTAAGGTCTAATGTGCTTAGGGAAGCAGCTGTTACAATGTGCCCCCATGTGTACCAAGAGAAACGGCCTGCCCATCTCACTGAACTGAATTCATGGCATATCTGGAGGTATACAGACAATGTCGAAGACATCGAAAAGCGGCTACAGATATAATAAAGTCGATAATAAAACCGAATGGAAATCCTTGAGAAACCTCTCTACACATAGAATATTTTGGATATGATATATACTACTGCAAGAAGGCTTTGAAGCAATTACACTGATGCTTTAAAGCTAAGCTTGTTAACTACATGAGGGAGAAAGGAAAATGAGGTGATGCTAACAATGCTAGAGAGAGAGAGAGAGAGAGAGAGAGAGAGAGAGAGAGAGAGAGAGAGAGAGAGAGAGAGAGAGAGAGAGAGAGTTGGTGCATGGCTCATATGGAGTACCAGCCCAGGCCTGATGACCTAATTGTCTGTTTCTGTGTTGTTGAAGCCATACAACTTTGTGTAAGAAGAAATTAAAAGGTTCAAAATAAAGAAATCGCAAACAAGCAATTCTTAAAATTTGCGAACACCCGTCTACTACAATTTCAACTCTGATGAAATACTTTGAGAAGGTCTAAGGAGGGATCACTACACAATCTCACCTAGATTTTAACATTTAAAGTATTCTCATGCAATTTCAAGAGCTCAGTCTTTTTTAAAGGAAATCATTTGATGTTATTGCCATTTTCAGTCAGGAATTCAAGAAAATAAATCTTCCGACTGAAAACGATCACCTCGTTGTTACTATACCTTCAACAACCATAATGGCTCCAGTCACTAAGTATGGGCAAGTATTTCATCTGATCTCACTTTTATCAGGTGGTTCCCTTGCCTACTATCCTTTGTAACCTATTTCAGAAGGAACAGACCATAATGGAACATGATGGCCCTCACTATGTCTGTTGAACGAGTCTGAATCTTTATTAGAAAGCTCCTGCTGTGTTGACAATTATCTTAAATAGTTCATTGAAAAATATCCCAAATAAAAACGGTATAAACTAAAAAGTACGATTTTTTAAAAAAACAAATATTCAACCATCTTTGGTTCTAGCTTTATTATTCTCTTTGGCTTAGGTAACAGATTTTTACTTCTTTCCTGGAATGTATTGTGAAAACTATATATTATTTGATCACTTGCAGAAATTGAACAAATTTGGCAAACTAAAATCCAAACTAACAGCTGTACAAGTCTTAAAAATCAATGAACACTTCACGTACATGTCTTTTTAAAAACATCTCTCTGCATTTTAATTGCTTCCACATGCAGATCTGCAACGTAACTATCCAGGATGGTGATAATGCTCAAGGCTCTCCAGATCCCATTTTCAAGCCTACTAGTGCAAATCTTACTGGAACACCCAATATTATTGTTGTTGTACTGCTTCTTAATCTTTTGGCCTTTTTGGGGTCTGGTAGGGGTTGAAGTGGGATGGAAGGAAAAGAGTGACAATGAACAGTTCTTCAATGTTTCATCCATACATATTAGAGAATGGTTCGAGCACACTGAAATAAATAATCTGTTCATGTATTGGAATCTTTTGTAGAAGTTCCTTCTATAAATTAGTACATATGTTACTATTACATACATAACCACACAAGTAGACCATACAGCAATCTCTGAACCCCCAGTTCCATCTTTCACTGAGCTCATACCTGTATCCTAACGCAATCCAACTTTTTTGGCTCCTCTTCCTTTAAAGTTCTTGGCCAACAAAAATCAATTAAGTCCAGATTTAATGTCATTATTGACATTTGCTTTGTTTTGTGGGACAGTTGCATTTTTCAACCAGCCTTCAAAATGTATTTCCGAACTTCTCCCCTGAATGGTCCAACTCAGATCCGAGATATTCCCAACAGGAGAAACTCTCTCTACTGACCATACTAACTCCTTTTAAAATCCTAAAAGGATCAATCATACCACATCTTAAACTTATGTATTCCATGCAAAAGAAAGCTAGTTTTTGTAACCTTGCCTCGTAATCCAGTTCGAAAGATTAATATACTAACAGTGGTGAATGCACACTGCATATTTCCAAAGCCATTGTATCCTTGGAATGTGCACTGTAAGGTGGTCAACACTTCTTCAATACCAGGGAGGCTTTCATCTGGGGCGGTATTTTACTGCACTCCATTTCCCCCTGTCCTGAGAGTTTTGGGGTCTCTTCTGGCATGCCTGCGTGGGTCCCAACTTTATACCCTCACCCTTGTCAGGTCTCCTATTTTTAACAACTGATCTAATCACTTTCATCTTCCTTCACTGGTCATCAAAAATTCCCCATGTACTGGAACTGCTTTAAAGTGCTACTTACAATACTGCATTAAAAATTAATTACACATGCTATTTTATTGATAGTGCATATCTTAATGAGCACCAGCTGTGCAAGGCAACCAAACTCAATTTAAAGACAGCAATAAAAAAAAAGGCTTCCAAGTCTCTCGCTCCCTTTCATAGTTAAAATGGCAACATCTTGCATGGATTTAAAACAGAGAACTTTGATTTAATACTAAATTTAGCTGGGTTTTTGAAGGGCTGTGCGCATACAGTTTTGACGCTTTAGTAGAGGAGGGGCACACTGTTTTGTTATTCTACATTTAAAGCACCTTCCTGCTTGCCCTTAGAGTTCAGAACATTGTGTGTTTTGAGCCCAAGTAAACAACGAATATATACTCAGGGGGAACAACGATGTTAAAAATATCAGGCGATTTTAAAGGTTTTCTTTCATGTTGAACTGGACAAGTGGCTGTGGCGGGTGAAATAAAGCAAATCTTTCCCTGTTAAGTTGCACAAAAAGTTCCATTTTGTTAAATATTTGTTCAACAGGTTATCTGCTGAAAAACAGAAATCAAAATAACTTATGTACTTCACTTTATATCTGATCCATATGGTGTTCAGTATTTATGATTAATTCCACGTCTCCTCTGCAGGTTATTTTTCCAATCTATTCAGGATGCAGACTGTACAGACTGGGAATACAAAGGAATTTTTTTCACATGTCAATTCCTTAGCTGCATCCCCTCCTCACCCCACCAACCTCCCTCCACCCCACACCTCTGCTTCCTTCACCTCTTGGATGCATTGACTGTGCCGCATTGGTGACAGTCCCACGGCAGTCTTGTACATGAATACCACGTACAGATATACCTGTGAGGTTTGACCAGCTATTCAATTGTTGAAAGTTGAAGGGGGAGCAGAGTAGAGGCATCACATACATTTCCTAGTCTGTTACTACCAACTCTCTGCCCAAACCTGGACTTCCGACCTGACCACAAGCCTACTTAGTCCACATGGTGACTGAAAATGGACAACCTCTCCTGGCCCACAACTTCACATAACTTAACCCTGGAGGACCAAATAAACTAACCTCGCAGAGATCAGTACAGGTTGAAGAGTGGCACTGGAACTTTTCCCAGTCCTTTGGCATGGAGACTCACTAAATCTACATATGATAAAACATCATCAGGTTCTTGTGATGCAGCAGTAGTGTCCCTAGTTCTGAGATAGGAGGCCTGGGTCCAAGTCCCCATTCCAGAGGCGGGTAATGATGTCTCTGTATAGGTTGATTAGAAAATTGTTACTTGAGTCTGGTGAGACAATCAGACTGAGTGATTCCAAACACACTCCTGAATTAACAGGCTATAGGGCCCAAAATGCACCAGTGTGCTCCCAAAGCTCACCCACAGAAAGAACAGAACATCACATTGCTGGTTATGCATTACAAGGGTTTCTTCACCTATGAAGACACCATCAAAAGTGAGTCACTCATGTTTATGATCTATAAGGCTATTGTGACGGAATGCCTCTAAACACATAACATCTGTTAATTTGCAATTTGCCCTACACACGCGTGCGCACATGCACACGGGTGGCAAACATGTCTGTGCATTTACAGTCCCAAACAACAGTGAAAAATAAGAAAGAAATGTCTTAATCATCACACTCCAAATCTGAGAATTGCTTTGAGATATGCTGATATGAAAGAAAGAAGCAAATTTTCTCCCCCTTTTGTAAACTTCACCTTTATCCCCTTCTTCCCAAAAGCCCTCCCCTCAAAGGTTTTGTAGGAGATACAAATCCAGCTGAGAATATGAAAATCATTGGTAAGCCCCAACTCTAACACCCAAGCACTTCTCTCAGCTCCTCCAATGTTGTTAAATTAGCAGCCTGATCTCTAACATTCACTACGGGATGAGCAGAAACGTTCTCAAATTAAACATCGGTAAGAATGAAGTCACCTCACTTCGGTTCCTGTTCAAAATTCTTAGGCTAACGACTCCATCCCTCTCCTTGGCAAACAGTCTGAGATTAAGTTGGTCTATTTGCATCAAATAAAAACAGAAAATGCTGGCTAAACTGAGCTGGTCTGGCAGTATTGGGGGTACAGAAAACAGAGGAACACCTCGTGCCCAGTGACCCTTCTTTGGAACTAAAGTTCAGTTCTGAAGAAAGGTCACTGTACTTGAAACACTATTCTTTTCACTACCAGACCCGCTGAACTTCTCCAGTAATTTCTGCTTGTTTTTTACCTCAGATCTTCAGCATCACAATTCTCTGTTTTGTTTTAGTCTGTTTGTATGTTTGGTGCTACATATAACATTGAGATAATTTTCCAACATCATATTCATGGCATTGCTAAAGTTGTCCATTTCCACTTTCTGTAATATCATCCAAGTTTGCCTCATGTCAGTTTATCTGTCCTGAAACCCTCATCTATGTCTTCAACATGTTGCTGGTTCCAATAGGTTGCGGTTTTTCTCCCCCACATTCTACCCACCCTAACTCAGAAGTTCAATATCCCTAACACCCAAATACTCACTGACCAACACTGGCACCTGGTCAATAAACATTTTGATTTTCAAATTCCCATCCTCATTTTTAAATCCCTCCATGGTGTCATCCCCCTTTTCTCTGTAATTTTCTTCAGCTCCAAATATTGAGATATATAGCTTCTTATGCATTCCCAATTGTAACTGGTTCACCCTCAATAGTCATGTATTCAGCTGCACTGAGACAAACTCTGGAATAATCTCATTACACCTCCCTGCTTCTATTACTTTCCTCTTTTAAGATATGCATTAACACAGTCTCTCTTTCCCAAGCTTTTGGTGATTTCATTTAATATCTACTTCTCTAATGTCATGTTGACTTTTTTTTAAATGCCCTGTGAAGCACCTTACATTCAAAGGGTTTTACTGTTTTGTTCATGGTGCAAGAACAGAGAGAAAGCAATAAAATAAATGCCTGATAATTCCTTCAGTTCTCCACTTTCTAACTGTACCCATTATTGCTGTTTTCCAATGAGAGATACCCCATCCGGCCCTTTTCTCCCTCTATAACATTCAGTAGCTATTCAGCTGTAAAGGGTATCACAGCCATATCCAGGCTATCTATTCTCACCTCGGTTTCCCACATCTGCATTTTCAGTTGGTGGCACTGGGGTGTTGGACATCAGTCTTATGTCAAGCAGTGTCCCCCATCCTCCCATTGTCTCATACCACTCTCCAGATTATGGAAGGCAATTAACCATTATAGACTTCAGTACCTCCATTCTGCAGCTGCTAGATTTGTGAGCTTTAACCAATAACCAGGAGAAATGCTGTATAAATGAGCAAGAACTGAACAGGCTGAGAGTGGGGCGGGAGCCGGGGTTAATAAGAGAGCACAGGTAGTTACAGTGTTAAATTATTTGAATTCAGTCAATTGGAATATCAGAGAAGATGATTTCAACAGCACTGGAATTAGCTAGTAGTTAACAATGCTGACAATAGTACAGTCTTTGGCAACTGTACAGTAAACATGGTGCTGCTGCTCCTTGGGTTCCAGTTACAGTAAATACAAAGCACCCAGCAGGAGAGACAGCCTTGTTCACAGAGTTGTAACACTCAGCTGGCCTGAAAAGACTACAAAAAGTTGCTCCCTGCAACACACCAGCATCTGAGAGGGTACTTTTTTTCCCCTCCACTTCCCCCACACCACCCCCCCCCCCCCCCCCACCCCTTCTATAACATCGCCAACTTTAGGTGAGGCCAAAAACCAGTCATGACATCAAAGCATTAAGGCAACTATGCCTTGGCAGAGCTCAATTTGTCAGGCATGATAAGCGGATTTTGACACACAGCCTCCCTTTTCAGGCAATTATGGGAGCTTCCTCTCTAAGAAACTAAGCTTTCAGAGGAGCTTTACTGCAGCCACATTGAACAGGCTCCAGACCCTCATGATAAAATGAACTGCTTTCCCTACCCCATCTCACGCAGAAATAAAAGTATTCAAAAACTGGCAGATTAAAGTGCTCCCTCCTTATTTGAAAAGATCAAGTGACCAGAATGGTCCAACAAGTACTTTTTTTAATACTGTTTCTTTCTTGAGGAGTGGAGACAGAGAAATGTTTGCAAAACCTAGTTATTTCAGTTTAATGAAGTACATACTATGATTTTTCAAGCCGGTCTTAAGCAAAAGAAGCGTCTTTTGTTCCCTGCCTAAAACAGTGGTACACTAATATATTTCCACTATTTCCCTGCAAAAGCTGTCCTACAGCCTCCCCTATGTGGGAATAGTGACAGTGCTGGTTGAAGCTGCGCAGACTGCAACCAGCAAGCACTGTTGTTTCCAATAAGAACCTTCCTGGGTCAAAACAGATTGAAATTACATTACCACATCCTTTCAAAATCCCTGTTCCAATCTCCCATTAGTTCAGATTATTTACTTCTAATTCTTTCGTGGGGCGATAGGGACATGGGGAAGGGGAGAGGGAAGATTACAAGCAAAACATAAAACACTAAAGATTGCCGAATCTTGCACATACAGTAAAAGTTGCTTTGCAAGATTGCAGTAAGATTTAAAGGACAATGGAATCTGACAGCACGATAAATCAAAAGAGATCAATAGTCACGGTGAAACAACAGCGATTCCATCAACCCTGCCAGTTCATTCCAGGTCACTGTTGTTTTTGTTAAAATATAATCAGGGTTATCGGTGGCTTTAATCAAAGTGGCACAGCTCCGAAGACTTAGGTGCTTTGCAATCCATTCAAGTTCCACACAGCAAGATCCCACAAACTGCAATTTGATAATGTCCAGATAACCTATTTGAGCTATGGTGGTTGAGAGTTTAAATACTTTCCAGGACCATGGCAAGAATTCCCCACCATTGTCTGAAATAGTGCCATGGGAATCTTTAATGAGCAGATAGGTTTATCATCTCATCCAAGAGATGACACTTTCCTCAACACTGACACTGGGGCAATTCAATACAGATATGGGAAATGAATCCACACCCATGCTGTTACCAGAGCGCCCAAATGCTTGAAGTTGTTTTACAGCAGATATGACAGCAAAGGAGATTCTGTCACAAATTTTAATCAGGCCTAGATGTACATCCATTGAACCTTCAAGGCAAAGATGAAGGCAAATCAAATATTTGTTCACAAATTTTATCTTTGCAAAAGCATAGAACAGTACAGCACAGTACAGACCAGGCCCTTTGGTCCACGATGTTGTGCTGACCTCTCATCCTACATTAAGATCAAACTACCCCACAATTTACTATCATTCATGTGCCTATCAAAGTCACTTAAATGTCCCTAATGTATCTGACGACTACGACCACTGACTGCATATTCCACACACCCACTACTTTATGTAAAAACACCTCTGACATCTTCCTTATACCTTCCTCCAATCACCTTAAAATTATGCCCCCTCGTGGTAACCATTTCAGCCCTGGGAAGAAGTCTCTGACTATCCACGCCTATCATCATCTTCTACACCTTCATCAAGTCACCTCTCATCCTTCTTCAATCCAATGAAAAAAGCCCTAGCTCCCTCAATCTTCCTCATAAGACCTGCCCCCCAGTCCAGGCAGCATCCTAGTAAATCTCCTCTGCACCCTCTCTAAAGCATCCACACCCTTCCCATTAAGCTGATCACTTTATAAGAAGATAGGGCCTTATTTAATACAAGGAAGCAAGAAAATGATTTCTGAAATGATCAGAGCAGTTATGCAATTTATCAGGATGAAAGCACAAATATCTTTCTAGCCACATAGTTTCATAACAGGCAAAGTCACAAAACGAGGTCCTCTTCAATTACACTCAGATGGACAATTGTTCCTAGCACCACAGTTTCAAGCCTCTTTGCTACACTGTTTCCCCAAAACTTGAAACAAATCTTTCTCAAATCTCCTTCATGGCATTGATTAGAGTTTTCTTTCTAAAAACTGATGGCTCCACTATAACATCTGGCCCATGGGGACTAAGAGAACCATGTATCATCCAGCCCCTCCAACACAGTCACAGAGTAAAAGCTATTATTCAGTTTGGAAGCACAGAATCTTAAAAGCACAGAGAATGACCATTCAGCCTGTCAGGTCTAAGTTGGCTCACAGTCAGAGCTATTTGACGAATCATCCTTTCAGCCAGAAAATGGTAACAGTATTAACAAATTTATTGAAAACACTGCCAGAGTTTGAAACTAAAAGGCAGCTCTGATGTGGTCAGTAAAAGTGTAACTGACAGCTTACAATCAAACTTTACACACTATCAGAACACGCCTGAGATGAACCAGTTAAAAGACTGTAAATACAGAGGCATTAATTCTCCACTGTGAACGCCACCATATGTAACTTACTAGTAGCAGATTTCCACACTCACAACCACTGGCGCTACACAAATGCGCCAACAGCATTTGGGAGTGAGTATTTCACACAACTTAAACCAATAAATCACTTCCACGCTACAATATGAGGATTCAGAAAATTATTTTAAGTAACTTGACCTTCAAAAGCCCTGGCGTGAGATGCCATTTGCACCCTTGGTTAGATCACCATTTCTGGTAACTCTATCCATGCACTATTTCCCTCCACTTAATGGGTTCTTTCAATATTAACATGACTGGTCTGTGGACTTGGACTGCAGAACCATTCGATCTGATCTTCCACAAAATGCGGTGGCAGCAGAATCTGTAAGAGCTTTTAAAAAGGAAGCAGATAAATATTTGAAGAAGAAAAGAAATTCAGAAGGGTGCAGGGAAATGGAACTAAGTGCACAGCTCCTTCAGAGAACACAACACATAGGATGGGCTGAGCTGCTTCCCTCTAAAAACTGCAGGATTCTATAATTCCAAGTCAGAGGAACCAGGGAAGCAGCGACGACATGTCCAACAATTATATCAATCATAAAGCCAGGGAATAAAACAGAACAATACTGTAGAGTCATGAGATTATGACCACATACTTATATAATATTGTCACAAGGGAGCAATGCTGCCCAAGATACATTTGCGACTTCAGCTTGTGAGCAAAATGACTGAAATACATGCAAGCCTGAAAAACAGTTAATGCATTCCCATGATGTCAGCTTTGCTGCTCTGCAGAAATGGTGATTACACGCCTAACCGAAACAGTTGACTATTTCTTTCAATAATTGACAGATTATTTAATTGCCATAATAATTGGTTAGCAGAGTTTTAATCAATACCCCTCAGCAATTCGGGGGCCTGATGCAAATTGTCGCTTCTCATTTGCTGCAGTTATCAAAAAGTCCCAACTCTCAGGACTAAATTACCTCCATCAACACCTCTGCGGCAGGTTTGAATCTTGAAACTGAAATGCCTTCCTTGCGAAGGACCCTTAGAATCAGGGAAAGCTTATATTTAAAGCCAACAGAGCATGAAAAATTGAATTTTCTTCAAAGTACAACTTCTATGTGCAATATGAATGATTTCTGTAAGCTTTATGTATATTTGTTAATTCCATTAAAGCTGTGATAACTATTTTCACTCCATGGTAAGGAAAAATACGCAATGCAAAAATACTTTATCAATCAATTCTCCTGATGAGTTACTACATACTGTATAATGCTTTATTTAGCGGGATTTACATTTTGTTGAAGCTTAATTTCACTCTATCGCCAATGGTAAAAAGCATTAAACCAGCCAAAGGAAAAAATAAATTTGTCTGGGTTTAATTTAGTGATTTAAAAGAAAATCAACGAAATGGAAATCTGTCATGTGATGTGTTTGGTAATTTCTTCATTTAGTCATTTGTATTGATCAGTTTAAAAACCCAGACTGTCTTATTTGCATTTCAACTTCAAAACTAAACGCAATGGGACAGAAATTCAATTCTTCATTTTTGTCATCAGTCTCACCAAAACTCCTGGGAGGGGGAGGAACGGGAGTGGGTGGTCAGTGATCTTGTCCCTTCCACAGCTCCTTCAAGACATCACTGGAGGCCATGCAGACCCTTAAAGCTCCATATTCTCCCTCGGTCTCACCACCTTCACCGCTGAGATTCGAGTAAGAAGTTACCTCTTTGACCAACCTTTTGGTCACCCATCCTAACATCACCTTCTTTGGTTTGTCTTGATTCTTTCATCTGATAAACATCATGGGGCATGTTACTGAATCTAAAATGTGGTACATATGCTCACATGCAAACTCCCAACAAGATGCTGAAGCTTTGCACAGACTGGTTTTGTGACAAGTTTCTTCCATTTGATACCTGGGTCCTGCAAAGCTGGGAAAGAGATGAAAAGGAAAATCAAAGGTGTTTCCTATAGCCACTGGTAACACTGACACTGCCAACCACAGCAACAGTCCCAGAGAACAAAGGTTCTAAAACAGAACAAAATCCAATGATGAAGCAGCTGAGGAAACAAGAAGAAACAAATTTACAAATTGTAAATAGGCAGCATTAGGAAAGCGGAAGTGGTCCAACAGAATGATACTCAAAGCTTATTCTCTTAAATCGGTACAGGCTATCGCACCATGTCTGTCATGACAACAATGCAGCTGATCAGATTCCATCACTTCAGTCATGATCTATGGGTTTATAACTACAGTGAGTCAAAATACTTCAACTAAAAACAACTCATTAATACAGACCATGGCGGGTTCGCTAGTTTTGTTTAACAGGTTGACTTCTATCAACAGCACAGTCATGGAAAAGTAACAGCCAGCGTCAGTCAAAAGATTCCAGGATTTAGTTTCCTGCTCTGATTGTAAGTGAGCAACAATAAGATGTTCTGATTGATCTGAATAGTGCTGGGCAACTGAGGAATAATATCAACGAGGTTAACTTTGGGAACGCAGAAGACGTATGGACCATGTAAATATAAAATATCTGTGCATACGGTGGACTCGATGGGCCGAATGGCCTCACTTCCACTCCTATGTCTTGTGGTATGGAATCCATTGCCCATGACAACTTCACAAGGAAGCAGAAGTGATGCTTCAGATTTGCAAAGGTCAGCCAGAGTACTGTGATAAAAGCAATATACTACAGGTGCCAGAAATCTGAAATAAAAACAAAAGGTGTTAGAGAAACTCAGCAGGTCTGACAGCATTTGTGCAAGGTCAAATAGAGTTACCGTTGAGTCTGATAAGAGAGTTTGGTGTCAGTTTGAACATGCAACTTGGGGTAATTAACTTAAAGGGTTCAAAATAATTGGGGAACATATGGAGCAGACAAAGAAACTTTAATCTTGGAATCCCCAGTCAGCAGAACTATGGACACAGGCAAAAGTTAGAGCCAAGCCAGAAGTTAGGAAATTTACACAAAAATTGTGGTAGGCATTTGAACTCTTCCGCAAAATGCCAAGTGATACTTCGTCAATTGTTAATTTTAAAACCTGAAATGGATAAAATTCTTGTCAACCAAAAGCATCAAGGAATCTGGTGGAAACTTGGAAACAAAGTTAAGTCAAAGACCAACCATGATTTCACTGAATGGCAAAACAAGTCTCAGTCTCAAGCTGAGGAATTTCTTGCATAAACTTTTCCACCTCTCTTTCATCCCGTTTGTTACTCCTTAAAACCTACCATTTTCATCAGATATTTGGTTGTAATACTTCTGTGGGTGGCTTTGTGTCAATTGACATCCCTCTTATTAAATCAGCTCCAGGTGTTTCCTATGATTTACTAAGGGAGCTACATAAATGTAAACTGCTGTTGTAACAGGGACAGAGCATGTACAACATCATGGGTACTAAGAAGAAGTGTTCAACATTCCTCCCTCTTATTTTGTTTCCAATTAATCCTAAATCCTACTACAGCAGAATTTCACAAGCTCCTGAACGTTCTGATATCTGGATGGACCATCATGTACAAATGCAGACAGTAAATGGGCAAAGAAAGGTGCTCAAATCAGATGGGTCACTATAATGACAACTCAAAGCCAATATGGTGGCAGTGAATTCAGAGACTGCAATCCGGAAGGGCATCCAGATAATCTGCTTACTGAAGGAGAGGTTTCAGTGAAGTGCAACAGTTGTACAGGGCTTCTATCACCTCTTCATTTACGAAAAGGAACAAGAAAGCAATTCACAACTCAACATGCAAACAACGACAAGCTCACCAGATTGCTAAGCGTCCCTAATTCCGACAGCACAACAGCGGTGCCTGGCAGAATAAGCTTTCACTTGCATATAAACAGAAGATGATAGAAAGGTTAACAGTTACCTAAGAAAATTTTGTTTTGTACTCCCCTCACCCCTCTGCTTGCACACCACACACCTTGCTTTTTGTGCATGAATCTAACGTGCACCTAGTTGGATATTAGCAGAGCAAAAACAGCATCAAAATGGGGGGGGGGGGTGTCAGGGGAGTGGGGATTTATAATTTTAAGCAAATTAAACCAACAGAATATTCAATCAACATAAGCTGAAGTTATGGTGAAAATGCTGATAAGCAAAGCTGCTGTTAAATAGCATTACTTTCAACAACGAGCTTATATAAAGAATAAAGTTTATCATAAATAAAACCCCAAAAATTAGGACTGTGAAATGTCACATAAGAGTTAAAAATTGGCTCATCCAGAGTGCTTTTGGGAATGCTGGTGACTACGAGCCATGGGCAGGCAGGCAAAGCAGTAAGTCTCAGCAGCTACATGACAGTAGCATCACCCTCATCTCCCTCCCTCCCCCACGCCAAGACATTAATTCTCAAAAGTCATGAAAATTACCATGCATGAATGCAAAAAGCATGATCAAAAGTAATTAACAGAGCTTCATATGCAAATTTTATTAATGCAGAAGTACAAAGTCATTATGCAAATTAAACCTACGTCAACTCTCTTGACAAATATTCAGCACCAGAATCAATTTCTGGGAGATTTTTTTTTAAAAGGGGAGGGGGGTGGGTTGGGTTGTGGGTGTGTTGTTGGTGGTGGTCGGGGTCGGAGCGGGGGGGGGGGGGGGATAGAAGAAATAACAGCGATGAACAGGGAAACTTGTCAAGCCTGTAGGCCCATGCTCTTACCAAAAAGGAAACAACATTTTTTAAAAAAATCTCTTCTGTTGTTGCAAGTTTTGACAGAAACAGAACAACTCATCAAGAATCGATCACCACCAGGCGGCCAATCAAAACGGCAGCAGGCATAATGAAGGCGATATGAGTGTTTGGCTTTACTGCAGGGTAATGAACTAGAATCCAGTCAAAATATGAATATTCATGAAGCCGCTCCTGCCTTTGATGATTAAAGAAATTTTTAATATTCAAATGAGCGCTGCCGAATTATTAACAAAGAGCAAGTGTGCAGAAAATGGAAATGGAAAAGGGTAGATTTGGGAAGGGGGGGGTGGGGGGAAGGGACTGCAGTGCACAACCAGAGCTTGGCAATTTTTAAAAATATCTTTTTTAAACAAAAAGAATAGAAAAAGCATCCATACGCAACAAAAGACAATAGGAAATTAAAACAGAATTGCAGGATGCAATTGTCTACTAATGAACTGATTCTCGGGTTTCACTGGAGCAGGGTTTTCCAAGTGACATTAATTCTTTTTTCTTGGCTCCCCCTCCTTCTCCCCTATTTCACTGACTCGTGCAGACACAACCCCAACAGTTTTCCACCTCACCATGTTTCCACTCTTGGCCACATAGCAGCTCACTCAGCCCCATCTGTTGGTATTTGTCCCATTAACTATGGTGAGGGGCTGAGTGGGGGGGGGGGGGGGGGGGGGGGGAGGGGGTGAGGGGAACATTCCCAGCAGATCTCAAGGGAGGCACTGATCAGAAGCAGGTACTTAGGCTGATTCTCTCAGGATACCACCACTCACCTTCTCCATTCCCTCTCCATACACCCACAATCCTCAAGTCAGCCCCCTGCCAATTTCATGCCATTGCTACCCAGGTGATCTAATTCCGATCAGGGTGGTAGCAGAGATCATACTAAAAAGAGTTTCCTGAGCTGAACAGTTCAGTAGCACACCGAGCAGGGAATTAAGCTGCTTTGCCATCACTGAGAGCAGTCAATGTCATTTTTGCTTTAAATTGTAGCTACACTTCCCTTTTCAACCTCAACTCACACTGGGGAACAGTACACCACATTCATCCTCAACTCTGTTTTTCTTGTAAAGAACAGGTTTTGAGCCTATACCCAGAAACCGTTACAGTCTTCACGAATTCCACACCTAATTTTAAACATATAAAATGGTTCTCGGATTTTATTTTCCATCTCCAGAAATAAAGCAAATATAACATCACTAATCTATTGTGAGAAGACAGAAATTAAAGTTGGACGCAGTTATTATGAGCTCTGAAACCGCATTGATAATCAACTGCAAGCTCCATGTACAGTCCAACGTTTAGTCTGCTTGGTGTAGGAATGCAACCCTTCAGATTTACTCAGGTGACAAAAATAAATGAGTAAATTCCCAGATAATAACAGAAATATGGAGAAGAAAATTCTGAAAAATTCTCACATTCAGTTGTTATTCTTCCCCAATATTATGCACTGCCAGATAGGCACATCAGCTTATGATTAAGAGCTGGACTCTCTCTTAAATGGAAGAGGATGGCATTGTCATCTGAAAGGAATCAAACAGGCCAGAGGACACTGCAGTGATTGTAACAAGGTCAGCCAGGTGGACCTCACAGAATATGAGTTCCTGATTGGGGTTGTTAATCTGGTCCAATCAGGGAGCCCTGATTGACAGATAAACAGGAGTGTCGGGGGTTCTATTCACTCTCGAACCCAGCTCTAAACTAGCTGGGTAAGTGTCATGTACTATGCTCGGGTAAATAAAGGGTGACTTGGTGACAGGAGACCAGCCTTCATGGAGTTACTTCGGACATCATCCTCTGGATTAATACTGTAACCTATGAGAGAGCGTGCACTGGCAACACATCCCCCCCCCCACACACACACACAAACAAATGCAATTTCAGTGCAAAAATAATGCAGCTGAGGACTTTTTTTGGATTAAAAGGGGAAAGGAAGAATGAAAGGAGGGAGGGAGGAAAGGAGGGGAGGGAGGGAGGAAAGGAGGGGAGGGAGGGAGGAAAGGAGGGGAGGGAGGGAGGAAAGGAGGGGAGGGAGGGAGGAAAGGAGGGGAGGGAGGGAGGAAAGGAGGGGAGGGAGGGAGGAAAGGAGGGGAGGGAGGGAGGAAAGGAGGGGAGGGAGGGAGGAAAGGAGGGGAGGAAGGAGGGAGGGAAGGAAGGAGGGAGGGAGGGAAGGAAGGAGGGAGGGAGGGAAGGAAGGAGGGAGGGAAGGAAGGAGGGAGGGAGGGAGGGAAGGAAGGAGGGAGGGAGGGAGGGAAGGAAGGAGGGAGGGAGGGAGGGAAGGAAGGAGGGAGGGAGGGAGGGAAGGAAGGAGGGAGGGAGGGAGGGAAGGAAGGAGGGAGGGAGGGAGGGAAGGAAGGAGGGAGGGAGGGAAGGAGGGAGGGAGGGAGGGAGGGAAGGAGGGAGGGAGGGAGGGAAGGAGGGAGGGAGGGAGGGAAGGAGGGAGGGAGGGAGGGAGGGAAGGAGGGAGGGAGGGAGGGAGGGAGGGAGGGAAGGAGGGAGGGAGGGAGGGAAGGAAGGAGGGAGGGAGGGAGGGAGGGAGGGAGGGAGGGAGGGAGGGAGGGAAGGAGGGAGGGAGGGAGGGAGGGAGGGAGGGAGGGAAGGAGGGAGGGAGGGAGGGAAGGAGGGAGGGAGGGAGGGAAGGAAGGAAGGAGGGAGGGAGGGAAGGAGGGAGGGAGGGAGGGAGGGAGGGAAGGAGGGAGGGAGGGAGGGAGGGAGGGAAGGAGGGAGGGAGGGAGGGAGGGAGGGAAGGAGGGAGGGAGGGAGGGAGGGAGGGAGGGAGGGAGGGAGGGAGGGAAGGAAGGAGGGAGGGAGGGAGGGAGGGAGGGAGGGAGGGAGGGAGGGAAGGAGGGAGGGAGGGAAGGAAGGAGGGAAGGAAGGAGGGAGGGAGGGAGGGAGGGAGGGAGGGAGGGAGGGAGGGAGGGAAGGAGGGAGGGAGGGAGGGAAGGAGGGAGGGAGGGAAGGAAGGAAGGAAGGAAGGAAGGAAGGAAGGAAGGAGGGAGGGAGGGAGGGAGGGAGGGAGAGAGAGAAGGAGGGAAGGAGGGAGGGAGGGAGGGAAGGAGGGAGGGAGGGAGGGAAGGAAGGAGGGAGGGAGGGAAGGAAGGAGGGAGGGAAGGAAGGAGGGAGGGAAGGAAGGAGGGAGGGAGGGAGGGAAGGAGGGAGGGAGGGAGGGAAGGAGGGAGGGAGGGAGGGAAGGAAGGAGGGAGGGAGGGAAGGAAGGAGGGAGGGAGGGAAGGAAGGAGGGAGGGAGGGAGGGAGGGAGGGAGGGAGGGAGGGAGGGAGGGAGGGAAGGAGGGAGGGAGGGAGGGAGGGAAGGAGGGAGGGAGGGAGGGAGGGAAGGAGGGAGGGAGGGAGGGAGGGAAGGAGGGAGGGAGGGAGGGAGGGAGGAAGGAACAAAGGAAGGGCAGAATGCAGGAAGAATACAATGAGTGGAGCAAGGGAAGGCAAGTGGCACCTTTCACAATCTCAGAATGGCCCAAAGCATTTACACAGCTATTTAAGTATGTTATTGGTTTGTACTAATGAAATTAAATATAAATACAGCCAGGCATGTTCTGAATTAACCCTTTTCCTGCCCAGTGAAACAGTCAAATTAGAGAGGGAGCTATCTTCATTACTTATTCTCCTAACAGGGAAATTCCTCCTGGGAGCACAAACCAAAAATTCAGATGTAAGGCGATAGGGTTTCTCCCCTGCACTAATTTCAACAATGAGTATTTCTAATGACTTGTCCATTCTATCCAAATTCCAGAACAGCAGTTCCAACAGATTTTTTTTAAAAAATCATTAGCGGATGAACCTGCAGCATTTATTGCCCAGAGGACAGTCTAAGGGTCAACCACACTGCTGTGTGTCTGGAGTCACATGTAGGCCAGATCAGGTAAGAATGGCTGTTTCCTTCCCTAAAGGACATTAGTCAACCAGATAGGTTTTTTTTCCTGACAATCAACAATGGATTCACAGTCATCATTAGGCTCTTAGTTCCAAATATTTTTACTGAATTCAATATCCTCTCTGCCGTTGTGAGATTCGATCCCAGGTCCCCAGAACATTACATGGGTCTTTGGATTAAACAGTCCAGCAATAATACCTCTAGTCCATCACCTCCCCAAAAGATGGAAATGGATCTTGCAAGAAAAGGTCATAACGGCAGATGTGTTCGGGTTTTTGCAGAGCAGACAGTAAGGACCCTGGACAAATGGAAGCACAACAGTCCACTAATAATATCTGCAGCAGCTCTTACTGTTACAGCATTTAGCAATTTCTGTAGCTTGAATCACAGGAGACAGCTGTGTTTGTAGATCGAAGATTGTGCCATTGCGGTAAGGATCTGGTTTTAACAACATAAACATGAGCAGCCTGTACACGGGTGTCAGTGCCTGCACTACAGGAATACCTCAAGTTTAAACCAGGATCAGCTACACTCTGCTGGATCACACAACTCTTGTGTCAGCAAACTGTGCCAGGAAGTCAGGATGTGTGAAGATTGTCCTTGCACTGTTCCCACCAGGAAAGTGTTCCTATTCCTTGATTATACATACAATATGGGATACAATCAGCTGCCTAGGCTACGTGGGTGAGGCTGATTGTAAAAAGACAAGAGCAAAGGGACCCCTCGGACAGGTTCTGGCAGCTAATTCAAGAATCATCACAGTATGAAGCTGGACAAACACAGCAGGCAAGGCAGCAGAGGAGCAGCAAAATTGATGTTTTGGGTCAGGACTCTTCTTCAGAAATGTGCTGTCCTGCTCCATTCTTACAGCTCCACACTGTTGTCTCTAACTCCAGCATATGCAGTTCTTGCTATTTGCTAACTCAAGAATCATACTGTTAGTCCTCTCCTACTTCATGCACTTTGAAGCAGGGTCTAGCAGTTACTAGTTCAGCAGCTTTTGGAATCGGCATGGCAAAAGAACCATATTTGTTTGCAAAAAGAACCAAATATGCAGAATAAGCAAAGATTCCTTATACATGCCCAAAGCAAGTGCATCATGTTTGGACTATTTCATCAGGACACCCCAAAGAAAGGCGGAGGAAGAACACAGCCTATCGCATAGACATCATGCCAATTTTCAATGAGTCAAATTGCCATAGTCTTACCAGGCAACAGGGGTTACTTTCTCATTACAGAAAGGCAACTGGTGGCGATTTAACCTGGGAGCCACACATCTCAGGCAAGGGGAGAGGTTAAGAAGAAGAGTCCTTCATGGTAACCTCAAGGGATTGAACCTACTGTTGGCATCACAATGCTCTGCAAACCAACAATCCAGCCAAGTGAACTAAACCAACCCCAAAAGCTTTGCATGAAGCACTGCATGTCTCTTCTCAATGTTTCAATTAGAATCGGCAGAAGACACAGAATTTTAAAAGAGAGAGCAATTGCTTATTAATCCCCATCTCAGTGGATTGGTCAGGGTTGGATGTGGGGGCTGCTGTTTTTCCTCAAACTGCTTCTGCTCCATCCATAATTAAACTGCAAGAACATCCATACAATTTGCTTAATATTCCAAGCGCTGTAAAAAAGCAGGTCGCATCCAACTTTAAAATGACCTCAGTGATAACAACTCAGGGAAGCAATATGGTGCAGGTTTACTGACAGTGTCCTCATTCAGTATAGCATTTCTAAGGCTTCACTTCAGCACACCATCAAAACATGGGTTTATCATTTACTTAAAAATTTCTTTCAACTGCTTCTTTTTTCTTCAGCATGCCAAACCACTTTGTTCATTTTCTTTAAAAAAAACTGCCACTGTGTTTTCATTAAGAGTCGCTCAGTGTTTGTTTTTATATTAAACATGCAAATCCAGCTGAAGCAGTACAGAGCCATGTCAGACTCAGAGGCGAGTTGAGTCAGCTCACTCTCTCTGCACCAACAGTGCAGAGCTATGTGCCGGTCAGAATTTAGCTGAGACTTGAAATGAGAGCCAGTATTCAGGAATTGCTATCTTCAGCTGTTAGAAGCAACAAGACCCTTGACTGATGTTTGTAACAAGAACTGAAGAGGTTTTCTACATCTAGTCTATGAGGGGCTCTGATAGATGTGTACTTCTAAAGAATACAAAACGTAGCAGTTTTGAAGAAAAGCATACGCGAGGTCACAATGAATCTGGCAGAAGATCTATGCAGTACTAGCAATAGTAAACCTGAGACTTTCCACGATAAGAACTTCAAGCTCAGTCTGTTGTGCACAATCTTCTGATGTGTTCAGCCATAAAATGCAATATGAGAGACAAACTAAGCAATTCAAATATATATTGCCACACTCAATCTTGATGAGATTGATTTGGGGTGGGGTCAGTGGGAATTAAAGACAAGCCCCCAGCCACTCCACTCAGCTTTCAACATTAAGCCTGCTTGAAAATCAGAATGAAAGTGGACAGTGAGTATCTCAGGCACTGCTGGAGCCTAAATGGTCATAGAATGTGCTGTACATTTGACTTAGCTACCATATTTTGTACAGTCCAATAGTGATGATACTTCAAAAGTACCTCAATGTCTGAAAAGAGCTGTAGGAAGGCCTAAGATTATGAGTGATGCCAAAAATGTAATTTTTCTACTTTCTTAAACAGTGGCAAGCAATCAAAATCACTAAATTTTAAAAAGGTAAACTTTTGATTTGAGATGAATTTTTGAAAAGGTTAGAAGTGGGAATAAAAGAAATTACCAGAAGCACTCTGTAGCAGCAATAGCAAAAATCATGGCACTAAGACGGGTTAATCTCTATTTATTTCCAAGCCATGACTGTACCAAAGCACAGTGACAGAACGTAACACTTGGTTTTATACTTGTAATTTTACCTGAAAATGGGCTCACTCTCTTCCAGGTCATCTTGTGACATGAGCAAGACTCTTCTCAAGTAGGAAGGTGTGAAATTCAAAGTGTGATTCATGAGAGAAAACAGAAGAGAGAAGACTGCTACAGATGGGAATCGCGAATTAGAACAGAAGATGCTGGAGGTACAAATCAGATCTATACAGAGAACAAGACTGTTCATCAGAACTGTGCACCACTGAATGGTCTACTGTCCAAACGAGACAAACCTTCTTTTGCTCTTTTTCTGGAGGAAAAAAGGAAATCTTGTTCTCACTTCCCCTCCATGACCCTGTCCTTTACATAAACATCCTACAGAACAGAAAAGGAGAAGCAAGTAAGATCTAAATCTCAAAAACCTGCATTTGCATACTATCTGTCATGGTTGCAGGCCTCTCAAAGCAGTTTACCACCAACTACAGTGGGCAGTAACTGCTGTCAAAATAGCAGCCAACATGCACATAGCTAGATCCTGCAACAGAATAATTACCAGATAATCTATCTTTAGGCTTTGACTAAGGCATAAATACTGGCCAATCAATATCAGGGATAAATCTTCCATTCACTGAAAGAACACCTACAGGACGTTTTGCATCTTCCTGAGCAGACAGACAGGCCCTCAATTTAAAGTCCCATCTGAACATATAGTACCACACAGATGAGTTTTTGTTCCAATGCCCGCAACCCCATCCCCACATACCCAACATTCAACTTCTACTACTGTCGCACAGCAATTGAACATAAATGCCTGAGTGGGGTATTGTTCTTATGAGTGCTGGGTTTCATCCAACACAAAACTGCCACACTCCTGCATAGAGCCAGAGAGTCATTCTGAACCTGGAAGATTTAGCATCATGTCATGTTGCCATGAAGTGGACTTTTAATCTCATTATTCAAAAAAATTAAATGATATGTTGCTAAGATTCCAAACACAGGGTAAAAAAATGAGAATTAAAAAAAACTTTCCAAATATCCAGTTGCACTACACAATCTGCTTTGGATTAAAAAATACTTTCCAAATATACAGTTATATTACACAATCTGCTTTGGATAACTCACTATCGTTGTCCCCATTTCTAATTCTTAATTCCCCACCCTGTTCTCTGCCACATTTGTTTCTTGGATACATTCTTTTTAAACAATTACCCAAACAGCACTCTAGAGCTTGAAGAGGCATCATTTATCTCAGAATCCAAGAAGCAGACATTTGCCTCATGTTCGTTTGTTATTGGATGCATTGTCTGCAACATTTGCAATCCTTAAGAAAAAGGGCACACAAAAGTCTGTATAATATTCTAATAACTTTCTCAATATAAAAAACCACAGACTAATCTGTAAAAATTTGGATCAAGGAAATGCTACAGAGGATCCTCTATTTACAGCTCTGAATGAAACAGGTGCTGTGATTTTTATTCTATTCATAGCATGACAACAATAACACCACCAATTTTTATAGCACCTTTTGAAAGTATCCCAAAGCCAACACTCAGAAAAGTCCTCAGACAAAACTGACACCAAGTCACAGAAGCTGGAGTGTAAAATGCCCACAAGACAGGTTTGAAAGTGTGTCCTAAGAAGATGAAAGAGAGATATGTTTGATGAGGAAATTCCAGAGCTTGCAACCTGCATAATATGGCCAGCAGTGGTGGAACGATTCAAATAAAACCAAGGATGCACAGAAGTCACGCAGAGATCTCAAGGGATTGAGGGCTGCAACAGGTTATGGGATAAGAAGAGCTGATGCCATACGAAAGAGGTACTATGAATGTGAACGTGAGCTCAAACTCGAACTGGAGTCAAAATCACTCTGAAAATTCAGTTTGGAGCAACTAGCTCCCAGTCAGTCCCAAATCTCAGAGTTCAGAGCAAGTGAGAGCTGATCGACATTCCCGTCTGTGGTAAGGGAGACCTGATGTTAATGAATTCATAATCAGTTCAGCAATGGTTGACAAGGTACTGATGTCATCATAGATCCAATTCTGAATTGCTTTACAATCAAAAGTCTCCAAGACAAAAAGACTAAATTCAGACTCAAGGATATTCCAACTCAGTGTGTTAACTGGCTTCTTAGCTCTCAAAAGCTGACTAACCTGATGTGAATTTGCAGCATTTTTAAGTTCTAATTTCAGATTTTCAGTCTCCTCAAAATTGCTTTTTTAAAATCAAGATTCTAACCAGAATCAAAACTCTCAAATTCAACTTGATTCCCCCTTTCAATTGATCAAACACCTTTGCCACTATGGTAAGACACCACAGCTTTTATCAGTCCCAGCTATACACAAGGGAGAGATAACGGAAAGTGAGCTGAAAATCCAAGTCAGTTTAATTGCAGCCTTCAATGCAGTCCCAAGTAAACCTGACGGAGGTGAAGAATACCACAGCTGAGTTACAACAGTGGGTAGTGACAGTGATGCAGTAAATGGATCACACAATCTCAATTTATACACCAGTGCACTGATGTATATAACATTCGGACTGACAGAACTGAAATAACTTTAGACTGCTCGTGTAACCGCGGCCTTTACTCTCTGTTAAACCCCTCTGCCTCACTGTCACCCCCTTCAATCTTTGGTCATTTATATAGTATTCACCATTATATCTGATTGATGGCTAAAGCACAATAACAAGTGCAGTTAAAAACCTAAGATAACATGGTGTGGAGCTGAATGAACACAGCAGGTCAAGCAGCATCAGAGGAGCAGGTAAGCTGACATTTCGGGCCTAGACCCTTCTTCAGGAAACCTAACCTAGTTCAAGTAAGCACCAACATAACAAACAAATCCAGCTCAGGTCTGAGCTAAAGTTCATACATACATGCTAATCAATGGAGAACAGTTTAGACTGATAAAGTATTTTGTTACAAAAACGTTAATAGGCAGCCACTTAAATAATATTGATAAAAAGAACTTCGCAAAATATTATGCTGTTCGGGTTAAACCAAGGAGTGCAACAGTTTGAATACATGGTGTGTTTCTGTGCTTTACGTGCTTTGAAATTCCATGCAAGTTTACATGATAACTATGAACAAGGAAGGCCCAACAGCCTATTTGCTTCAACTCTCACACAACAGCCTGCAAACCAGAGCTTTTAACATCAATCAACAAGAACAAACAAGTGGAATGTTTTTCCAATACCTGGGAAAGCCGAAGTCATGGGCTTCTACTGAAAGAACAAGGAAACCCAGATGTAAAATCTTTTGCCTACGTAGATATGCTAGCAAGTCAGTTAACACAATGCTGGATATCATCTTGTGTTGATTAGAGAAAAGGAAATAACAAAGAATCCAAACAAACTAAATTGAAAAACAAAAGACTATTGTAAAAACAATAAAGTTCAACTTCGTAGAATCTGCATCCCTTCTGAATTTCTAAAACTATCAGCAAACAAATATCTAACTGCATACTTTCTACAGACAAAACCTATTTCACCACAATCATTTTTTTAAGTCTGCCTAACATCATCCAGCATCCTGTATCTGAGCTCTGTTCTCCACCCCTGGTGCCCAGGCTCTTTACCCACATACAATTCCACCACCCTCCTGTCCCCGGTAGCCGTGACCTGCTCCCTACTTGCGCGTCCTCTGCGATAGATCGCTGTGATTTCATGTAGCAATTGCTTGTTTCACCTTTATTGTTGGGAAGTGAAGAACAAGGATGGATCTTTCCACCAGCAGCTCAGCAACCCAGGGAGTGAAAGCCAGAAATGCCCGAGGAGCAGAACACAGCATCCCCCACAGCTCTGGAACTATCTGGCTACGAAGTTGGACTTGCATACAAGCAACCTTCAATACAAAAGGACTAACAGTAGGATCATCACACAAGCATCAACATATTCCTACAGTGACCAGGAATTGTAATGTCAATATCCCACGGTTTGATTTGATTTGATTTGATTTCTCATTGTCGCATGTACTTGGGTACAGTGAAAAGTTTCGTTTTGCATGCAGTACAGGCAGATCATACCATGCAAAGGGCAAAGGGCAACAGAATGGAGCAAGGAACTGAAGGCTGAAATCACATTCCATCAGTGGGCCACCCTCACAACAATAAACTTAAATCCTCACAGTAATAAATGAAACCTGGTAGATTTTTAACCTTGCAGAGCAGAGAGAAAAAAAGATCAAATGTTAATCAAATGTTTGGGTACTTGGCCACTGGTCTTCCAAACTCTCACCTACATCAATCCTCTGAGAGCGTAAACCTACAGATTAATTTGTAACATGTGTGTATTAATGCATTTAAACAGATTGAGGAATGAAGGTCTGTATACACATACACAAATACCAAATGTTCAGTATAACTGCATCGGTCATTTCACTCCTGTGCAGACTTGAAGAGTCATGAGCTTTTTCACAAGTGAATTAAGAGTCAGCTTACCTTTCAGACACAGCACAATTCCTGCCACAAGTGGTAAGGTCTGTGTAATGCTTGCTTGGGTACAAAGATGCACCAAAGGAAATAAAAGAATATGGACCTTTCTATGTCTGATAACAGAATCAGAGATAAAATTGCAGGTGCTCAAGTGTGCTGAGAGTTATGGTCCAAACATGTTTTAAAACTAGGTCATCAAACTCTGCTTAAACCTACTGATCAATTTGTACCTGAAACTCCATATTCTCAACTGGGGATCAAAAATCACTAGTTAAAAATAAAGGTCAGCTGGCCTGTGGAAAAGACTAACCAATCCCCCTACCCGACAAACGCTTCCTGGGGAACATAAAGAAACAAAATCATTCTTCCACTGACACTAATACAAATAAGATTCAATGGATATTATGTCAGCAGAACTCTGCTGCTGCCCAGCAGTTTCATACACTGCACAGAAACCCTTTATGTTAACCTGTCGAGATTGCATTTCAAAACTATCAACGAAATAAAAGCAATTCTGCACCATGCCTTCTAACACACTTCAACCTTGTAAAACAGGCTTCGTTGTCAAAGCTAACATCTCAGGAAGCAATTTCCATTCCCCAAGTAAAGGGAAATGATGGCAAGTCAACTTCACCCATTTACAATTATCTCATTAGATGAATTCAGAATGTAGTGCAGCTCAAAATCACCAAAATTCTTTTTTTGGTTCATAATACCATTGTGCCAAATGGTTAAAATTATGGGCTTCTGACCCAAGAAAACCAGCACATTCAATTTTTTAGTTTAAAAGGGGTCAGGAATAAATTGTATTCATCCTGAAGGGTAATGTCCCCAGTTAGAAATTTAGATATGTGATCAGATGCATTCCAATCCCATTCTTGGAGCTAGTTCTTGTGCCTTTAAACCTATAGTACCTTCACAGCTAGTAAGAGTTTGAAAAGTAGTAATGATACAAGGTTCTTCACCATGCTGCCGTTTCATTTTAACTAACAGGGCTGCAAACAGGTATCGATTTAACTGATTTGTGGTCCTGACCCACAGCCTCTCAGCTGTATGTCAGTCAAGATGACGTGAGGTAAATTTTTTAAATGTATTAATTTAATAAATAAACATGACTTAATTAAGGAAAATATGGGCTGGCAAATGAAAAATAATTTTCTATGCACAGTAAATAATCGGACACAGGAAAGTACAAGAAACAATTAGCTGCATTTATACAAAAATTCTCACAGGATGACTTCCTCTGTACAGGTCGAACAATATCGCAGCTAAAATTATAAAAGGAACGAGTATACAATCCCACAGCAGCTAGCACACAGAGGAAATCTTCACTTACGGTCTACACTTTTAGATGGAAGCCTTTTGAAAGCTCATGCATAAAAAAGCACTTTGTTAAACATCCTCCTCATCCTCCCCTACCCCTTCATCTCCCTGTACTATCTGCACAAAATCAAACACAGCATTTTTCCTCTTTAGTATCTATGAATTATGAATACAGCTGTCTTATCCCGAAGTATATTTACAGATTTTCAAAAGTAGATGGTATCTTGTTAGATTGTAATAAATGGGGCCCAGGAGAATACTCAGAAGTCGGTGCACAGCAACCACCAAACAATAGCTCCTTCCTCATTCAGATGCATGTCTTCAAAAAAAATGTCGTAATTAAGGATGCTACAAAGTACTTTCAGCAGTCGCTTTCTCCTACTGCAATTGAACTAATCACGACAAATCATCTTGTACTGCAGAAAGCTGGCTGTCAGTTTACTTAACCCTATGCAGTCCCCAGTTGCACTCCTACTGTAAGAATGAGTATTTTGCAGGCTTTTTGGACATTCCTATCATGTTTAGAACCACCTCTTGTGTTTTGCTTTAGTGACTAATAATTTGTGTTTTCTTTTAAATTCTATATATTCTCCAAACACCAGTTACAGTAACCATTTTTTCAAATATCTGGCTTTTCCATCAAAGTAATTTTCTGTCCAGCTGTAACAGTATAAGAACAAGTTCAGACCTCCTTCTGATGATGAATTCTAATTTCCTTGATATTTTCTTATCATTCCAAGGAATTCTCCAAAAACATGCTAGCAATGTTTCTGCGGCGTTTTAGCGTAATACTGTTAATGGAGCTTGTTGAAGTCTGCAAAGGATCTCCTCACATTCCCAGCAGCGTGTGCAATAGATGACACAACAAAACCTATACATAATAATGGCTAATACACCGATATGACAGCCTTAAAATCAGTGTGTTCAGTTCAATATTCTCTGTAATTGCAGCATGTAAATCTGCAGCCTTTTGCCAAAAAAAGGAGTAAGCTTTACAACACAATTTCTAACAGAAGCAAAATAAACTGAGGAGGAAAGTAATTTCAAAAGAGTTAGACTAACAATGTTAGAAATTATCTTCATCAGTCCTGAATATCCGAGAACATTTTACCCATTCTGTCCCCTCTTGCCCTGAATATTAAAGCAGTGTTTTACCCACTTTATTCTCCAATGCCCTGAATGTTAATTTGGTGTTTCAGTCACTCTATTCCCTCCTGCCTGAATATTAAGAATGTGTTTTACCTCATCTATCCACTCTTACCTTGTTCATCAAGATGGTGCTTTTACCCAGGAATATTCTACACATTGAAAAGTGATTTATTTATCAATTTACCATGTGTGCCGCTTGTACATCAAGGCTATATTTTTACACTTCCATTTAGGACTGTCTTGCATATTAAATCAGTACTTATCTATTGGATTCTCTGGTCACCTGTAACACAAGCCGTATCCTGTAGTGTGTCATCTCATATACTACGGTAGTGTTTTTCTTAATTCATTTAGTGTGCTTTTCTTTGAGCTGGTATTCAGTGGGCTTTCCAGCATACAACCTATATAGACATTTAAAATTGGTTTCGTCTGGTTGTTGAGGACTGTAGGCTGCTGGTCAACATTCTACAAACCCAAGCTTTAGTACTCTGCCAAAGCTGCAAGTTATTATTACAACATTGCCTGAGACAGACACACAGATAGAAACAAAAAAGGAAGTAGAGTCACCCTGGGCATTACACATTTGTGGAATGGGTGCAGCAAGATCAATGTGACACGCTTGCTGGGGAAACAGGGCCAGTAAACACACAGTAGACCGGACTGTTATTATTAAATCACACAGAGCGCTATTGTCCGTCAGTCAACATTTTATACATCTGCACAAAGAGACATTTGCGCTGAAGGAAAAGAGGAGAGAGCCAGACTTTTTTCCCCCCACTAAGACCTGTCAGCAAGAACGCTGCTGACCATAGAGCAACTAGCTCCACAATAAATTTCAGGCTGCTCCTGCCAAGGGTAATTTTATTTTTTTTTTGACAGTTTTCTATAATAGCTGCGCTGGGACATCTCGGACGCGAAATCAAATCCATTAAGTGCACTTCTGATTTGATTTAACTTCACCACGGTACCAACTGATATCGACCAATGGTACTATTCCACTTGCCCCCAGGAAGCTGGCTGCATCAGTGCTAACCTCCATCAGCTGCTACATCCTTACTTATACATATTTTCTATTCAACCTATTCACACATGCTACGGAGCAGATGGGACTCGAACCAGGAGCCAGAGGGAAACTACCACTCTACCACAAGAGACCTTACTATCCAACATTCTAGCACCAACAACAGTTACACAAAACTCAGTGCTCAAACATGTGCTTTTCTGGCTGTTACAACAGTCAAAAAATATCAGTTACATGCTTCACCCGAAACAAAACGAAAATGAGATTCCTCTTAAAAAAGGCTATACCGATTTTGAAATGGTTGCTCAAGCATGGTGGCTTAGTGGTTAGCACTACTGCCTCTCAGTACCAGGGACCAAGGTCTGATTCTGGCGTTGGATGACTGTGTGGAGTCTGCACATTCTCCCCATGTCCAGGTGCTCTGGTTTCCTCCCACAGTCCAAAGATATGCAGGTCAGGTGGACTAGCCATGGGAAATGCAGGGTTACAAGGATACGGTAGGGGCTGGGTGAGATGCTGTTCAGAGCAGTAGTGTAGACATGATGGGCTGAATGGCCTGCTTCCACACTGTAGGGGCTATATGATTCCTTGATCACCCAGTAAGACATGCGTTCTGACAAGACAATGCCACCTATGCACCCACTTATGGAAGTGGCCACTTTAAAAGGGAGCACTTTCTCAAGTTTCAATTCACGCCAGGTTAGTCCTGGAACATTTATTTTATAATGAAACAAAAGGATCCTGCTTAACAAACTGGGCCCATGAGGAAGCTTCTGCCAAGGCTGCAATGAGAGGTAGCTCCCACAGCATAAAAAGCTGAATGCACGCACCCAAGAATCCATTTTCAAAAAAAATGGACAGCACACACACCAACCCAGGCTTTTTCAGGTGGTATGATACAACCTGACCTTAAAATGCTACGATAACAAGGTGCAGAACTGGATGAACACAACAGGCCAAACAACATCAGAGGAGCAGGAAAGCTGACGTTTCAGGTTGACACCTTTCCTCTGATGCATCAGCTCCTCTGATGCTGCTTGGCCTGCTGTGTTCATCCAGCTCTACACCTTGTTATCTCAGATTCTCCAGCATTGGCAGTTCCTGCTATCTCCTTAAAATGCTATGCACCTGTCCTACGTCCAAAAATTGGTTATGCAACAGAAATGTTATTACAAAATTATATTCTTCTTTATTTGCATAAATTGTTTACTTAAAAAAAGCATTTGTTTTGGCCCTGGCTTTTGATCAAATTGATGCAAGTTTCCCTTATACTCATTACCAAATTTCCTCTTTTAACCAAAAGACAATCAGCATAACAGGAGTCAGTCAAAAAGAAACTATGAATGTAGCACAAACTCTTTGACCAAAAGCAGCTACAACCAAAATCTCAAATCCCTCTAGGTTCTGCTGAACTCAGCCTCTTCATTGATAGTAAAAGAACTTTTGTCCATTCTTTTACAAATGTTAATTAAACATCCTGTAAGTTGACAGAATGAGTCCACTGACATGCAAGTGTCCAACGGATTTTGTTTTAGCAAAAACCAGCATTTTTACATTAGGTTCACAGTTTAACATAATTTGAATCAAGATGTATCCTGCAGCAGTAAGGACGGTATGTTTGTCAAATAATCTGCCTTCAATGACAAAATGGTCAAGGGTGGGCCCACAATACACTGACCGCCAATGTGACCCTTGTGTATGAAGACATCATGACAAAAATAAGGCACAGCCATCTATCTTCCCTTGCCCTTAGTTTAATCTCATGTATATAGAGGTGTGTCTGTATCTAAGAAAGAGAGCGCGCCATGTCTTTGGAGGGGGTGGGTTAGTCCACAGCCCCTAGTGGCACAATGATATACTGCAACTAACACAGGTTAACGCTCTTCCATACAATTCGGTTTGTTTACCTGCCACTCACCAGTTGCAAAACATTAAGAAATACTTACTCACCTCAAAATCAATTTTACTTCAGCATAAATGCATATCCTATAGTAAACCACATAAGAAGGTGAACAATAAATCAGATCATGCCCTTTATTCAGCCACATGAACTATGTTTTGCACAGGCTATTGGCCTCATTCCCTTTCCCAACTACTCGCTTTTACAGTATTGGAATTATTTATCTTTTTTGTATCGTTCTATCCATAAGTATTTGTGCATTATTTTCAAATTCATCCATCTCTTCGGTATTTATATTGGTAACACTGACATACTTAGTTGACTTGGTACTAAAAGAATTAAAGCCAATTTCGTCCTCAATATCTTGACGATTAAGTAGCTCATCACATTACATAATCACTGGTATTAAGAAAAATCTGAGCCGTCACTCCAAACATGATCATCTCTTGACAGCTCAGTGCTCAGCTTCCCCCATGGCCTCACCAATGTTCTCATCTCAGCAATCTCACTAAACCGTGGCACTTACAGCCCTTCCTAGCTTGATTGAAGCTCTAAGTTCTTTCCTGTCATAGGTTATGGCCCAGCAAATCACTTGTAAGGTAAAGAAGAATGCAACAGACATATGGAGAGCTGGAGAAAACAATCTATAAAGAGAGCAGAGATTTGGAAGTCTGCCTCCAATTCCAAATCTCAGTGAGTGACAGGTGACATACAGAAATATTTATACGAAAGAAAACCAATGAAATTCAGAATGCTTGATATATGTAGAGAAAACAAAAAAACCAAAAAACTAAAAAGAAGAAAGGCAATTGGAAACAGACAGAACAGGTGTGATGCAAACAGAAATCAAAGACAGGGAGAGGGAGAGAGAGGGGGAGAGAGATAGATAGAGGACAAAATAGAAATAGTGAATGGAGAGAACAAGAAAATGAGGCATATTCAAAGAGAAAACGATAGTAAAAGATAGAAAAGATAGTAAACACAGACTCTTTCACAAGGAGATAAATAATATGTAGAAAGTGCACAGCCGATCAACTAAAGTATAAACAAAGAAGAACTTATAGCACTCTAATTCCCATATCATCCCCTCCATTTGGTTAGTGTTTCATAAGCTGAAGAACACTTCTCTGTAGAAGGCCGACAGAAAATTCAACAGAAGATTGAAAATCATGAAGGGTCTGGGGAGAAATAAGCTATTCTCATTAGTGGAAGAATCAAGAATCAGGAGGCACAGATTTAAACAAATTGGCCAAAGAAGCAATACTGATATCAGATAACAACTCTTCATGCAGCAGCAGTTGAACTAAATGAACTGCTCATTCAGAAAGCTAGTGCAGAGGCAATGGACATGGATTTTTTGGAGAGACGGCATAGAAGGTTTACCAGAGTCTTGTCTGTCCAGTTTAGAGGGTTTTACTTATGAGGCGAGGTTGGATAAAGTTGCAATGTTTTCAATGGTAAGATGGAGGCTCAGGGGCAAACCGATATTATGAGCTGGTTGGTGGAAAGTATAGAGGGGATGTCAGAGGCAGGTTCTTTACGCAGAGAGTTGTGAGAGCATGGAATGCGTTGCCAGCAGCAGTTGTGGAAGCAAGGTCATTGGGGTCATTTAAGAGACTGCTGGACATGTATATGGTCACAGAAATTTGAGGGTGCATATATGAGGATCAATGGTCGGCACAACATTGTGGGCTGAAGGGCCTGTTCTGTGCTGTACTGTTCTATGTTCTATGTTCTAGAGATAAGGTGGATAGTCAGAGGCTTTTTCCCCCAGGATGAAAAGATCTACTACAAGAGAGCACAGGTTCAAAGTGAGGGCAGACAGTTTGGGGGAGAAGTGAGGGGATAATTTTTCACACAGAGGGTGGTGGGTACCTAGAATGCACCGCCAGTGCAGGTGGTGGAGGCAGGCACGTTAGCAACGTTTAAGGCATATCTTGATAAGACGCATGAACGTGATGCAACAGAGAGACAGATACCATACATGAGCAGTAAGTAGGCCAAGCAGCATCTTAGGAGCGCAAAAGTTGATGTTTCGGGCCTAGACCCTTCTTCAGAAAAAGGGGGAGGGGGAGAGGGTTCTGAAATAAATAGGGATAGAGGGGGAGGTGGATTGAAGATGGATAGAGGAGAAGATAGATGGAGAGGAGGCAGACCAGTTAAAGAGGCGGGGACGGAGCCAGTAGAGGTGAGAGCAGGTGGGGAGGTAGGGAGGGGATAGGTCAGTCCGGGAAGTCCCTTCCTACCACCTCAAGCTGCACCTCCATTTCCTATCTACTAACCTCATCCCACCTCCTTGACCTGTCCGTCTTCCCTGGACTGACCTATCCCCTCCCTACCTCTACTCTCCTCTCCACCTATCTTCTTTTCTCTCCATCTTTGGTCCGCCTCCCCCTATTTATTTCAGAACCCTCTCCTCCTCCCCCTTTTCTGATGAAGGGTCTAGGCTCAAAACATCAGCTTTTGTGCTCCTAAGATGCTGCTTGGCCTGCCGTGTTCATCCAGCTCCACACTTTGTTATCTCAGATTCTCCAGCATCTGCAGTTCCCATTATCTCTGAGCAGTAAGTAGCTGGTTTGTTGAGCTAGAGGACCTATTCTTGTGCTGTACTGTATTGTATTGTGCAGTACATTGGCTACTATATCCACCTTCCCCGCAGTGATCAGCTAAGTAACTAAACAGATTTCCATAATTGCTAGTAGAACAAACCTTCTTCCCAATTAAAGGGAAGAGGGTTCCACACCAGGCGCAGCCTGAGCAAATCCAAAACAATTCATCCAAACTGGTGATATGGTTCTTGAACTCATCCACAAATTTGAAAGGTGCAATGGTTGTTCAACTGTGGACTCAATTAGGATGAGCGAGATTTGGGAATAAGAAAATAATCCCACAAAATTCAGCGGTTAGTGGACAAACTGTCAAACCTAATGTACTCTAAAAAAAACCATATTTTTTCTAAAAAGAGATTTTATGAAAACTCAAAGTGCTGTACCTACCCAACCTGAGTAGATAATGATGAGCGAGGTGTGAAACTGACCACACTTTTATCTCCAATTCACAAAATCACATTTGCCAAGGGAAGAAGCAGGAACATCAATCTGCTGATTAAATATGCATGTGCATGGATTTAAACCATGTCATAAATTCACTCAATCAGAATGAAAAGCACACAGTACATGAGCGTGGTCAGAACCTAAGCCAGAATGACATCTACAAATGGAAGTTCTAATCTAACGCAGGTGAGTGCAGCAAGAAGTTGAGGAAATGCCACTCTTACTGAACAGTGATAGTAAAATGAAAATGAACAGGTATCACTCATCTCAATACGAGATCTAAAATGTAAGACAGCAGTGCCAATGTGTCTTGCGTACTGGTTCCATTCCAGCACCTTGTCCCACGTACCTACCTAGATAGTTGAGTTTAGAATGCTCCGTTGTGACTTGGCCTGGTGCAAATTCCAACTAAAATTCCCCAGATCATGCTCAGGAGTAAGAATCTGGACACCCAATTGAAGCCAATTGTATAAGGTCTCTCAGCTGTTTCAGCCTATTTTAGTTATGTTATACCAAGTAATTGATGCTCACAAATTGTCAACTAAGAGAGTCAACAATCACCAAACACTGCCCTTACACTGTTTAACCTGCTAAATAAATCACGCCCCGTTTCAGAAGAAGATTATGTAAAAATGATGATGGAAAAATTTGCTTTTCATTCAAAACAAAATAACAGAACTTAATGTACCAATTGTAAAAGGAAAAATGCTGGAATGTATTGGCAGAGGTTGCAGGCAACTTCACTACTGCGGGTCTTACTAGCCAAAAGCAAATGGGCAGAAACGTGCTATGATATTGTACATGCATCTCTGACCTAGCAGATCCTTGTAATATAGTAAAGAAGCAGGCTGTTCGCCCACTCAGCTTGTTCTACTATCCCATTACATAGATCATGGCATAATTTCTATCTTAACTCCACCAGCCTGCCTTTATTCTGCAACCTTAAAACCCTTACCTAAACAAAAAAATCCAAAGTTTTCAAATAATCCCTGTGCCTCAAAAGCAAGGTTTAATTATCTTGAAGGCCCTTCTTCAATAAATCTCCAGCCTGTAGTGGCAAATGGGGAAAAGAAAATATCTGTCAGATGTACACGAGGATCGAGTGCACAATTGATCAACTTCACTATGGTTTCCTTACCACATAGAATGAAGATTTCAAATCCACCTTCCTAAAGCACTACTGGGCACTTAACCCAGAAACAGCCACTATCCACATTAAAATACAAAAGCTTTAGCTAATACTTTAACACATTTCCTGGCTAAAATGTATTTTTATGGTCATCATTGCTATGTTTCATCCTAGTGCAAATCTCCCACTGCAAATCAGGAGGCCTGCCTGTGCCAAAGCTCCTGCTCTTTAAGCAGCTGTTGGCTGGCCCTCAGGTGGTGCAAGGGCAACTTATCTTCTGATGTTTCTCCAAGTGAGACAGGTGTATTTACTGCAGCATTGCTCCTTTAACAGCTTGCTCAAATTCACACTTTAATCCACCGCTACTTGGTAGTATGTGCCTCAGCAGATCTCCATACTGCCTGACCACACAACCTCCCCACTTCACCATGACTGCCATCATTTACCAATTTGGAAATAAACGGGAATGACAACGCCAACACAAAGCAACAATAAGTAATCTATTAATCTCCATTTCATTCCTCACATTAGCATACAATGATGAACACAGTTGGTAGCCATGTGGCCCATCATTTCTGTGCTGCCTTCATGAGCCAGGCGAGTGTCTGTAATCATCCTAAGCCCAGTCAATTTCCAATCAAAGTACAACACATTATCGTTTTAAAATTGAATTCTAAATTGTTCTGTCCAATGTTTATAGCATTTCATTTCTGTTTACTGCCTCTCTCCTTCAGTTATCGAACATCTCATTGAGATGGAGGTACAGAAGCCGTGGTCTTTTGCTATTGTGCAGAACAGGTCTAACTGCCTCTCAAGCCTGTTGTAGTAACTCTTCTGCAGTGGCATCTGTTCCTGCAGCACAGACTCTATATGAACTGGAAGAGCAAAAAAATGTTGTCTCTGTACTTCTGCTCAATGTAACCACACACAACAAAGAAAGCCTTGCACGGCAGAAACCTGAAGGCTGAGGACAAAGCACACGTCGAACAAGCAGCCACATTAATCAGTAACAAACAGATAAAGAGTTTGCGAGGAACGCTTCTGCCCTTGGACTTGTGTGTTCACCAAAAGCAGCTCCCCATCCCCTCCCCCTCCCCCTCCCAGTTCTCAATCAGTGCACGAACTGGCTCCTCAGTTTAGTGGAGGTAAATTGGCTCCCAGCCAAGCTCCAAGCTGACACTGTAGAGAGCGAGAGAGAGGGAGAGGGAAAAAAAAAACTTTCTGCGGCCACTGTTCTGATCTTTACAAGCTCGTAAAACTCACTCCAATACACCTTTAAAAGGAAAAAAAAGGAGAAAGACAAAAAAAAAGTGATCCACTTCTCTTCTACCTGGCACCAGACATACCATAGTATTCTCTCCTTTTGACAAACACACAGAAAGCTAGATTTAACCCATTCTCCACCAATACCGAGTGGCATGGTTTTGTTTCTCAAAAAAATTGCTGCACACATCTAATTGGTCTAATTTTTTTTCTGCTGGAGGCCGTTTGAAAACTGCATTTAACTAAACTAGGCAGTGGCCTCTACTTAAAAAAAGTGTCGACTATGACTGCAAGACTGGTTCAAAGTACAACAGTAACTTTTGTAAAACGGCAGCTTCAGTGACAAAGCAAGAAGATTTTTAAGAAGTCCTTTAAAGATTCCAACTGTTGCACACTACAACTGAATTGTTGACATGTTTTAGAGAGCTTACCTACATAGGCCTTCGATCCCTCACCTCAGTTCAGCTGACTGGGTAGCAAGGGGGTGCTCAATGCAGCTGGAGTTGCTCAGTACTTTGAACATTTCCAGTTTTAATCACACTTGCTCGTTCAGTACATTCACCTGTACATCACTGAGGGGGCATCAGGAAATGAGAACACTTGCTAATTATATTCCCCACTCTCCCTAAAAAAAGGCTCATGGAGCACACTCAGACAAAGGACCAGGATCAGCAAGTCTAAAATGGATGGTAGGAATGGATCAAATAATTAACAATTAAACCACTGTTCATCTAGCACAGTTTCACTGTACTGAACGTATCAGGATATCAAAAGCTCAAGGCCAACTAACTGCCACAGTTCAATGGGTGATCTTTTCACGTTTGAGACAGAGAAATTTGGTCCCACTCAGGAGTATTCGGGCTGAGGCCTACAATGCAGTACAGAAGGAATGCCGTACTGCTGAAGGTTCTGCCATTCAGGTAGAATACTGTCCCATGGCTCCATCCTCCCTCTCAGTCGGATGTAAAAGATCCCTGGTACTAATGCAAAGGAGATCAAGGGTCTTCTCTCCAATGACCTGGCCAACAGTTATTCCTCAACCAACATTACTAAAAATAAAATCCTCTGGCCACTGTCACCTTGCTGTTTGCTGGGCACTTACTACACACAAATTAACTGCAACATTTTTACATTTTAAAAGTATTTAATTGGCTGGAAATCCAACACAGTGTCCCAAGGTTGTGAAAGTTGTCACATAAATACAATCTTTTTTTTCCCTCTTACCCATCTTCCATCAACACAGATTTTCTTTACCATTTGCTGTTGCAGTCAGCTAGAGTAATCAGCCCTCTCTACAACATGTGACGAGTAAAATAAAAGTCCTGCATTATCAAACAAGGTGACATTTAATCAGGATGTAAACTGGGACAGCGCAGGGGTTCTATGGAGAGAGATTATTTCTGCATTTTTACAAAGATAGAAGCTGCCAATCTAGTTTTGTGCTTGGTGGCCCAGGTTTTGAATGGCATAGTTGGAAATGTCAAATGACAAAGCTTGATTATTAAAGAAGGTGTGTTGTTTCCACTTATATTTCTGTCCCACAAAGTAGAGACATGATTTATTATCACTCCTGAGGCAGTTCATCAATTTTCAACATCAGTGAAGGAAAATATTCCAGATCAAGCCCCGGCCCCGTTCACGAGGGCAGCCACATGACAAAGGCATAAGGTGCAAGTCTGGGACATTTAAACCTCAACAAAAATGTTAAATTTACTCCAATTCTTCTGAACAAGGACAGTCTGTCGAACATGGCAAAATTGACAAGTTACAAAACGCTTCTGGTGTTAAGTCTGGAGAAGATGTGACAATATTAATTACAACTGTCCAGGAGAAATAAGAATGAGGAGACGCAAACAGAGTACTACCGGCCACGTAACAGCAGACAGGAAAGAAGGAAAGCATTATTAGGACACAGAGAGAGGGGGAAGGCGGGGGGTAAAGCGGGAAGAGACGGGGGAAGAGAGGGAAACAGATATCAAATATGTGCACGAGCAGCAGCAAGCAGATGTTAAAGACCATGGGGTTTGTGAAGGCAGGGATGGACGAAAACAACTTTCCATATTAAAGATTAAACAGTTCCTGGCTGAGATGTGAAAATCAGAAATAGGAGGAGAAACATCTATCAGGTACAGGACATCACATATTCAACACTGCTGCCCTCTTAAACAAAATTTCACGTCTGCTGACAGAATTTGGTTAAATACTCTTTTGAATCACATCTTAAAACCAGCCCCTGATGAGACTTAGGTCTATAAAGACCATGTTACCTGTAGTGCAATCTCAACGGCAATAAAGACCAAACAAGACTTTTTACTTGTGATTTAATCAAGGAATGGCTCCAGACCAACACCAATTACTGCAGCATATGGTCAGCAGCATCTTCTTTCATGGTATGCGCCTTTAACATTTGACTAATCTTGCCAACTTTCTTCAGAATGTCACTTGACCCATTGCCCCTTGGTCTTATTCATCTGCTCTTTTGCCCCAGGCTGGCAAACTTTCCTTCCTCAATCATCAAGAACCTGACACTACCCCAACTGCGGCCTAAAGATTTTGCATAACTTCCCTTCCTTCATCATGGAATACTCTAATTGGTTCTTTCTGAAAGACCGCTCTGAATCCATCATACTGTTCCCACGCTGACCAGCCAGGGTCCCAGGTAAAGGTCTGAAGATGACAATTCCCTTATTTTCTCCTTTCCCTGTAGGTAGTCACTCTGCCAACACAATGCAGACCATCACAAGGGATAAGAACATCATCAGCAACCTCTCAACTGTTGTAGAGACACTATCTGCGATTCATTCATCAACGCTAAGCAAGAAAGTCAACTATGCCGAGTTAGCCAAGTGGCAGCCTGCTGCTGTATTTGGTCCCTGAGCTAGGAAGGAAGAGAAGAGAAAAGAAAGATGAACAGAGATTGCTCAATTGAGTGATATTTATTAATACTGACAGAGGAATATACCAGAGATAATGGGAACTGCAGATGCTGGAGAATTCCAAGATAATAAAATGTGAGGCTGGATGAACACAGCAGGCCAAGCAGTATCTCAGGAGCACAAAAGCTGACGTTTCGGGACTAGACCCTTCATCAGAGAGCTGATGAAGGGTCTAGGCCCGAAACGTCAGCTTTTGTGCTCCCGAGATGCTGCTTGGCCTGCTGTGTTCATCCAGCCTCACATTTTATTACAGAGGAATATACCAGCCTGGCATGACTACAACTGCCTGCACTAAGGAGCTTCACCCTCTAATCCAGTCCACAACCCTCACATTTTAGGAACTTTCAGACAGTGCTCTTGACAATGAGCAAGCCCTCTGGCCCACCTAGAATTACAGTCTTAACTGTGGTATACGCTGTTACAACTATGGCAATATGTCAAAGAAGCACAGGCGATATTTATCTCTTTACCAACATCCCTAAAAAAAAACAAACCCGATCCTTTTATCTCATTGCTGTTTTGTAAACAAGTGCTGTATGCAAAGCGGCTGTCACATTTCCTACTTTACTACACCAGTGACTACAAGAAAGTTGAAAATGGTGCTGCATAAACTCAAACGTTTTTTTCATTAACAAAACAAGGGTTAGACGACTACACAAGGATTTGGTGACACGCTCCCACTCTAAACAGCAAAGAACAGAACTGCATTGCCACAGCGCATTCTGCACTTGCATTGACTCTCCACTGGCTGAGTGCTGCAACTGAATTGGCAGCTCACAGTTCACGGTGTGTGTGTTTTTATTTAAAAACAAAAAAAAAAGATAATAAAAACCTAACTGTGAAAGACTTTGAATCGGTGCCAGGCATGGACGCAGACTGTTGCCAGTTGGACAATAGCAGGCAGCAAGGGGGCAGGGAGAGGTTTTCTTCTTTAAAATCATTGCCACAGGAAGTTAAAACGTTGCCAGGGAATGGAAGCAACGCCAACAACCTGTGTCATTAAAACAAAGGCACCCATCATTGCTGTCTACCAGGTTCTGAAGGAACAAATACTGTTGAACAAAAGCTAGGCTTAATAAGTAAGCAAGCACCAAAGCTCATCCAGTGTAGTCTTCATGCTTACTATAACCTGCCTTCAAATTAGAAAGGAAACAGGCACTACCCCTTCTTAAGGATACAAGAAGGATTAGCTCTATACGCCACTTTCAAATGTTGAAAAGTGGGAATCATTTCCCCCAAAAATATCTACTGAGTCAAAAGGGAGCTCAAGAAAGGCAAATCCACAGATTTGGGGTATTACAATTCTGCAGGACATTCCACAAATTACACCACACCAAACAGGGCACCAATGTTCTCACAACATTCCAGCTACTCCACGATCACATGGTGATTTGAAAAACCAAGTGGCGTCTCTGCACAGATCAGCCAAGCTACAAGTGCATGTGATACCAAACATGTGGTATATCAGAATGTAGACATCCCATCTGACTATTAAACAAACCTCCCAATTTGTTATTCAATTACTGCCATTTAGCCCACCTGACCCACCACCCCGGCACGTCACATCTGTTCATCTGAGTTGATCCATAACGCCTCCAACAAAAATCCGCTACTTGCATGTGAATGTACGTATAATCTATTTCATCCCTGTTACATTTGAAATGAAACCAAGTCTTCAGTTTTCCCATTGGAAAGAGAGAGGCACCATGGATGAAAGCGAGGAGCGAGGAAGCAAAAGAAAACACAAATCCCAAACTTAACAGGATAAGGCTTCTTGCAGGTAAATATTCCCAGCTAGTGTTGAGAATGGTAAAACACACAGGCAAGACTATAATTATAATGTGAAATCAGTGCAGATCTGAATCCGTGCCGGCAACCAGATTCCTATCAGTATTCCATTTTCTCATTCATTCATGGGAGATGGCCATCTTTGACAAAGCCAGCTTTTGGTGCCCATCCCTAAGTGCTCTTGAACTGAGGAGCTTGCTAGGCCTTTTCAGAGAGCAGTCTGAAGAAAGTCTCATTGCTAGAAGGAAGTGGCAGGGGTTCTTCAAACAAATGGAGGCCAAATCGGGTAAGCACGGCAGGGTTCTTCCCCTGAAGGGAGATCATTAGTGAACAAGCTGGACTTATCAGGATCCACCTTACAGACACGAGTTTTACATCAGTAATTTATTAGTCAATTTAAAATCCAGTAGATGCCATGGGATAATTTGACTCCATGCTCCCAGAGCACTGGCCTTAATCCTCAGGATTGAGATGAAGAACATCATAGTTAGGTCACCACCTCCCCATAAAATGGAAATTACCACCAGCAAGTGGCTGCATGATGCTGTGGGGTCAGAGCAGGTGATAGTGATGTAGAATAAAAAACCAATCCACACGCTGATAGATATACAAGTACAGCGACATCACTGTTAACCAGCAGGAGCGGGATAACTGGGCTTGTACTTTATGCTATACATGGAGGTTACTGTGAAGACTCTCCTTCTCAACCTCTCCGCACATCTGAAGCATGGTCACTCTCATGTTAAACCACCTCCAGTCATCTCTCTGTAATGCGAGGGCAGCCCAATGATCCTCTGGGACTATGGTGCCTTCATACTTTCCACTATCTCCTGCCAACAATGATTGACCCAGTACCATTGGCTCTTCTTGTATTGTAGTAAGGGATATTTTTCATCCACCCAAGCAGAGAATGGGAGATAATCTCAATTTACAGCTCAAGAGAAAGCTTCCCCCAGCTTGAATTATGTGCTCAAGTCTTTGGAATGGGTTTCAAAGACATCTGACTCACCAGCAAGAGTGTGACCTGCTGAGCCAAGCTGCCTCCTGAAGAGCTTCCTTCTGCCAGCACCTGCAGAGGCAACAGTGTTCCCCACCCCTCAGCCTAAAACACTCACAAGCTAGGACTGCCACCTTTGGACCATATATCCCTCCACACAAACATTCACCAGCTATGGATTTCTCTGATTCCACTGACCACTGAACATCTCCCAAACTCTGAATAATGAGCAGACCTCCCCTGCCCTTCTTAAGTAACAGCAGAAACTGCAATGTAGCAGGAGTGGATCATCCCAGAAAGGAAACATACAGAATGCGTAAAAGGGAGAAGTGTGCAGACTACACTGTAAACTAGCAACCTCCACATCTTTAAAGTTCAATTGCTCGAAAGAAGAGATAAAGGTAGAACGCAGCCAGACCTCAAGGGTAAGCCAGAAGGAAACTAGATATTATTTTTATTAGCAATGCACTTTCTGACACACAACTGATATACAAAGGGGGAAAATCCAACCCCCAACAACAGGCAGCTGTAGGTAGCTTTACAAAGCTTTTCCCTGCCCAGTGTTAGGTCACACTTTCCCATTCACTTCAGATAGTTCACTGTCGACATAACAGGAGGTTTGCTTCAGCAGATGTAACACAGAACTAGAGAAGTTGAGTTTTGGGATGTGGAGAGAGGAGGTGGTCAAGACTGAATTGGCATGAGACAGCAAAAACCTCAAAAGTGCTTTTCTTTACATTCCAGAGCAGCTCTGCTCAACTGTCCATTCTCGTTTAACCATCCCATTCCAGGAGTTCCCACTCACCCTCAAGACACCTTCCTGAAAACTGGAGGGAAGGGCTTTCTTCCCCACTCAATGAATCAGCTCACTGTGTTAGCAAAACAATGGGAAGTCGCTGAGTGATAACGGGATGAAGAGGCATGTAGTCTTAGGTACACTGCAGAGTGTGTGCGCGTGCATGCGCGGCAGGTTTACAATAATTAGGAGGTGGAAGTAAACAGTCCAGACACCACTTCAATACCCACCATCCAGTGACCCTCTGACACAACCATCACTCTCCCACTACTGCTAAGTGCACGTCTTGTGCGGCAGTCAGGTAGGAGCAGTTCTTAGGCTTCCCAATGCGTTCCACAGTTGCAACGCCCTACCAGTACTAACATGTCAAGCTTCAAGCATGCAGAAAACCATGTCAGTGAAGTAAAAGATTGGTAGAACCTTTCCACAGCAACAGTCAATGAGTTTGCAAAAGGGAGGTAACTAGAGGGGAAGGCAGTTCATTTCTAAAGAGAAAAGAAAGCCACTCATGGAGGGGGGGAATATTGAGTAATACTGTCTGCCAGTCCTCCAAATGTGTTTCAGAAGTTATATGAACAGGGCTCAAAAGAACACACTGTCCAATCCACCAAGTAGCAGTGAAGTCCATCATTAAGCATCTCTCAAGGCAAACAGCTCCACATTATAAATCATCTTATAATGTTTCATGTGGCTTTTCACCATTCATTCTCTCCACTCTCTCCCCTGACGCTGAAGTAAGCTGATGAAAAGTAACCTTTCAAAATGACTATTTCTGTGAAAAAAATAAACAAAAAGAGGGACATAAAACCAGGGAGAGAGATAGACAGAAAAAGAGTTAGAAACAGACAGGATAAGGAGGGAGCGAAAAGATATAGTGGAAAGAAAGAGAAACACTTAATCAGCAAAGGGAGGGAGATAAATGCACAGCAGTACAGACAGAGACAGAGACATCAACAGGCATAAACACAGAGAAACAGAAAAACAAAGCCTGGTACAGATATACAGACAGAGAAACATGTAAAGTCAGGAAAATGAGACAGACAGAGCAATTTTTTCTTTCCCATGTCCCCTTCAAAAAAAAGTCTCCTTTTTCACCTCTTTTTGTTTTATCATATAAGGCCATTATAAAGAAATAAACGTTTATGTTCCGAATTTAGGAATTCAAGTGAAGCTTACTCAACTGGCTACGTTCCACAGCACTGGCTGGGGGGACTGAGCTGCTGAGCCATAATATAACCAAAGGGTTCTGGATATCAGCAGTAACAGTGGAAGCGAAGCTCTGGCTGTTAAGGCAGATCTGGGAATCAACTTGGCCAAGTTTCATACTCAGTTCTGAAACGTAAATTGTGAAGATAAATGGCAAAAAAAAATCAGATCTTACTGCTTTGTATCGGGGATGTGTCAGGTAAAGACTCCAAATAAAACACTGCATAAAAACCTTAAGATTGCGTTAGAGGCCCAATGGCATGAGCATGTGCACGTTACACGTGCTGTGTCAGCATGTTTCTGAATGCCTGTAGGAGGGAGAACATCCATATGTAAGCATGTTTCAGAATGTGCCTTTACACAGGTACGTGTGTGTAATGGTACGTATCTTCACGAGTTTCTAAGTGAGTGCATTTATGTGACTGACAGAAAGACATCATGAACGGGCAAGCATGTGTCTGCGACAGAGAGAATACATTTGTACACATGTGCATTAATGGATACTTGCACAGAACGGCACACCCAAGAACAGAGATCTCTTGAGCCCACAATTTTATTCAATTTGTTAAAATGCAGTCCTGGTGTAATACAGGAAAGCCCATCAGTCAAAGTGAGGTGTAAGGAAGCACAACATAAACACTGCAAGTCAAATCAAATTATAAAAGAGTGCATCGCACGGCAGGTGCTGGCACATTTCCACGGATATATTTCCAAAGTTCTATAGAAATATTTTTCCCAAGCTTACTGTAAACAAATAAGACGCAAAGAAATGCTGAGCACCAAATGGTACCTGACATTCAATTTCAGACTGCATTCTAAAACAGACACCATAACTTTCCTTGGGCAAAGTGCATCCTTGCAGTATTGATGGTGCTCATCTCCTCCTAAATTCCTACCTGCTAAGGAGTACAGTTTACAAACATGAATGCCTAGATATTAAGATGCACTCCAATATGCTATAATCCAAGAAGTTCTTCAGTTTCTCTCCCGGGGGCGTTAATCCAGGGCAGTGACAAATTGTGGGAACCAATTCGAAACAAATCTTTGTTTCGGGTTGGAGGTGGTGAGGAAGGAACGACAGAAATAACAGTGGCACGACAATAATTATCACACTACAACACATGAACGTGTGACAAACAGTCACTAATTTCATTTTTAAAATGAAGTAGCCATCAGACAGTTCCATCCCCTTTGTGAAAGCCATGGGACTGGCTGCTAAGATTATCTGATTTTTCTGTCTCAAACATGAACACAACTTATCTATTTTTTAAAATAAAAGAAAGCTAAATATCAATTAGCAGAAAACTTGAAATTTTTCTTTAAAATCTGCAGGTTTCTAATCCATGTTGTAATTTTCTTTTTGTTTAAAACAAGGACATTGTATGAGTCTAAGGCAAACAAACCACTAGGGCTCATGAGTTCTCCGAATGCCAAAGGCATCAAAGGAAATCAGAAGGCCATTCTGCTTTGATTATAACTTTGGGATTTCTGGATAAGCCCCTTACTCGGGGACATTAAAAGTGGCTGGTACCCCACCCATTCTTTTAAACCTAAAAAAATTTAACTAAAACTTAACTAAGCAGCTTCTTAGGAATTGTGGGGTTGAGATAATGAGAGTGAGATAGTGACAGAGAAAAACAGTGAGAGAGAGTGTGACAGAAAAGGGAGAAGGCAAAATGTGCATCTACATGTCTGAGTGGGTGAAAGACAGAAAGAAAGAGACATGGTTATGCGAGCACAACATAGTGGTGGGGGCTGGAGAAGAAAACAAACACAAAGGGTGGATGTTCGTGAAAGGGAGCAAACAAGAGAAAAGGCAAAATTTGCATGTCTGAATCGTGTGTTTATGTGCATTTCTCTAAATTACAGAGAGACGAACGCAGTGATAGGTATGTTTGTGTATATGAAGGGCAAAAGGAAGATATAGGTCATGTGAAAGAGTCCAATACAGCACAAGCTGAAGTCACCCAATTCATGAATTTTTCATTTTCAGGCCCTGAGAAGCTCCAAAGAAGTTTGTTAATCACACCGAAGGAACAAACAACGCAGGTAACTCACTCCCTATTGCTTAGAAATGTCTAACCTCAAAGTAACTTACTCATTCAAATCTCAAACATTCTTCAACCGCCTAAATAACCCACCTTTCATTCCACTTCGTACAATGTGCTGTAATCTTTGAAATAAACAGAATTCCACAACATTCCAATTTAAGCTAAACCTTTAAAGTCTTCCTACAAAGAAACAATGTCTGCAGTGACGCTGACAATGATACTCATTATGTTTAAAGAAGCTTTTAAAAGATAATTAAAAGTATTTTGTTTTAAATGGAAGTGGTATCCTCTTATGAGAGATTCTGAATGAAGAGTGGAAAAGTCCACAGCAAGCACGGAAATGTTACATCTTCTACAATTCACTGATTAGAGGCAACCTAAGTGAAGAATTTTGACACAGTTAATGTTCTTGTGTACATATAAGCAAATGCGACACAAGAAAAGCAAAGAGGTGCTGATCACGAGGCCTGTTAACCTCAGACAAGTCACCGACTCAACCACTCCCAAATTTCACTTCCGCTGCTGCCGTGGTGCAGCTCACAGACTTTGTACAGTGCATAACTAAAATGGTATTAACACAGTTCAACCGTTACTCTTCCTTGGACAGTCCAAACATCAAACCAGGGCTGGTCTGTTTTACTCCATTAAACCACATCACCCACACCCTCCATCCAGACCCCCAATAAATGCCAGCTATTCATCAAATCTAACTTGTTACAAGCAGCATTTGATCATTTGGTCTAAATGCAGATCTCTCGTCTAGCACCATAATCATCACTCCATAGCACAAAAGACCTAGGCAGAGAAGCTTGGAGATTTAAAACCCGATTGAAAAAAAACAGAAAGGCAACGATTCGGCCTCAGGCCTAAATTCCATTTATATATAACTTTTTTGTTGTTGGCCACAGTTAAGTTCTCCCTCCAGGTTGGACAAAGCTTTCTCTAGGTGAAGGGTCAGAGAAAGAGGCTGGAGTTGAAATCCCAGTTCATATTTTTAGCCAGCACAATGTCAACACTTCCTTTTATATTCTGGGCACACCTCACGGATTCTTCTTCCCTTCTATAAAAATTAGACCCCTAATGACAGTGAGTGAGAATTAGCATTGGAAAATATATTTTTAAAAAAAGACATCTAACATTCTATTAACCATTAAAAGTACCAAGTATCACATGTCACCACTGACTGACTTAGAACACGCGTTTCCTTAAATTCACTTGACATTGTGAACAGCTACAGTGATCTCTTTTGGAAGAGTTACACTCAAAAAAGTGTACATATCCCAAGAGCCCTCTCTGCTGTATCAGCAATGAACTGATATTTAAGAACAGTAAGCTCTGAAAATGCTTAAAATAAAAACAAACCAAGGGCCAACTGTACCTCCTCCTAACTATTTATAGAGTATGCCTGTATGCATACATATATATTATATATATATATAAAATATGTGTGTGTATGTGTATAGTGTGTAGTGAGATCATTTTCTTGATGCATGCTGTATACAGTGTAGGTAGTAGCAGAAGAAAGCAACTTGCAAAATAAGACAGGCACTGTTTCCTTTTCCCTGCATGTTATTAAAATCTGTCTAGCAATCTGGAAAATAAGTGCTTCTGGTCAGCCAATGAAGGTTTAAGGCAAAATGCTATATGTACCTGGGGAGATGCAAAGAGAGAGGGGATCTATGACTGCAACCGTATCCACTTATTAATCCATAATTAGGAACAAAAACAAAGCAATTATCTGTACACGGAGTGGTACCAGACACATTACCTCCTGCAAGATTCTCCTGCTTCGGGCAAATTCCTTTCGTAGGTGTTAGCAGCCGGTCGTCCTCCTCGGGCGTGACTTGGATGCCGATCTCGACGGGCTCAGACACTCTCCTGGGCTCCGGGTGTGGGGGAGAGGGGCTAGATTTATCCACTGGCTTCTCGAAGCAGATGGCCGCACCGTTGCACCGCTTCCTTTTGTGCTCGATAAAGACGAGGATGTCAGCCAGCGGGAAGTGCGCCTGGCACTGCCCGCAGGTCAGTAGGTCATGGTCTCCAGTGCCAACACCGCTGCCCGGCCCAGCCATGACCGCGTCCTCTTCGTCCGTGCTCGCCGTTTCCACATGGTCAGCCTCTGCTTTGTGCAGGAATACAGAGAGACAGGGAGGGAAAAGAGAAAAAGAGAAACAAAAAAGGAGAGCCTGATTTTAGTTAGGAATTCATTGAATAACACGATCCCCATTTGTAAGTTTGCATGCAATTTTAAATATTGCATGGATACAAGCTCCAGACTTTTATTGGCCAAAAACCCCTTCCCCTCATTTAAACGGACTTTTTTTTTGGTTTTAATCATCAAAATGAAGCAGTGATGATATAGAAATAACCAAAATTTAGGGCTAGAAATGTATTTTCCTTAAATTTTGTTGAATATGGAAAATTGCACCTTACACACAAGTCAATGGAACAAGGCGTAGAGAATCATACAAGAGATATTCAGACTCTACCTGAAAAATGCTAAATAAATTATCTTTTCTCACACAAAGACCCTGGATTATCACAAATCTAGATAAATTTTACAGTGATACCGTGCCCTATTCAGATTAATTTCACATTTACTGATATCTTGACTTGGGGGTTTATTCTCATTGTGTCAAGTATGGGAGTCAATCACAAGACCCAAGGTTGACTATTCTTTTCACACGTGAAGGGGCATATTAGCCGAGTCTCTTCCCAACTCCTCCCCACCTTAAACCTGCATTACAAGTCTGCGAGAATTACTGACAGCTAACAACAGTTGTACACTGAGCGAGAAAGGTAGTGGAGTAATCAGTGAGAATAATTTTCCCTCCCTTGTTCCTTCCCAACCAAAACAAAAAAAAACTTAGTGCAAAGAAGTGCATTTTTATTATGAAAACGTCACAACTCGTGGTTTGTAGGGCCCTTTGTTAAGCTGATGGTAACGCTGTCATGGAGCTATTTTTAAAACATTCACCCATTTTATTTTTGTATCCACGTAAAGAAACCGGACGAGTCACTTCATCAAGTTGTGCGGCTGCGGAGGAACATCACATTGAAAATTTTGTATACGGTTTTCTACATTTATAGGTACAATTAGCAAGCGTGAATAACAAAGAGGTAGAAGGGGAAAGAGAGAGAAAGAGAAAGAGAAAGAGATTGGGAAGACAAAGCATGAATAGGAATGTTCTGATTCATCTGCCTCCTCTCAGCTCCCCAGCTATTGTACCGACAAGCACGTAACATTTTACTGCTCTCCACAGACAGTCGCTCAAAGTTTAACAACTTGCTCTGTCACAGGATTACAAGAAGCCTCATTATTTCAGTAATACAATCTTTTTCCGCATTATTTGAAAACCCTTAACCGGTTCTCAAGGAATATTAATCAGCAGCAAAACTGATCCCAACAAACTAGAGTGTACAAACAGACGTGTACGGACAAAACAATCTTATTTATTCTCTAAAAACCGAACCCTACGAAAATACAAGTCAAAATGAGCAGCAAATAATTTTCATATACAACAGCAAACAATGTAATTGTGACATAACACCAACTCTCCAAGCAACCAAAAAATCTGCATCTGATATACAAAATAAAATCTGCAATATTTAATATATGAAGACTCAGAAAAGGCAAATAGACTTGCAGTGATTGTTCCATCATTAATCAATTCCCACATCTGCTGTCACTTTAGCAAGAAAATGATGATATTCATCTAACCTACTCATTGACGTGTGTACAACTGCTGAAGTGCATCCCCTCTGCTTTAATTTATTTCTAAATAACTTGCTTAAGGCACTTTTTGCTTTATTCCTGGGTTTTATGAGCTCAAAAACAATGAAGGAAGGGTACGAGCTCAAAAGCATCCCTCAAAGTCATGCTCTGTTTCTCTCTCTCCTCTATGCAGTAGTTTGGGCTTTGCTAGTTTAAAGCAACTCCGCAACAAAACAAACACGATCACATTTTGTTAAAATGCCTGCTTCACAACATTCAACTAATAGCTTTCAAACTGATATATTTATTGTTTTCAACCACATCTCTCTCTCTCTCTCTCTCTGATTATCCACCTTTAGTTTAAAAACAAAAGCACATCACTACAGTAGCCTAAATATTTTTCAAAGGTATGGCAAATATATTTTTCTCCCCAGCCACAAACAGACAAAAGCAGCACACTTTTGAGAAAACAAAACAGGATGCACACTTTTACATTTTCGTTGTGTGATGCTGTACAATATTCCAATTAATTCAAATAAGGCCAATATCAAAAAATTGCTTTTGGATGTTTCATGTTATTATTTTAACTACAATCTCCCTCCCTCCCATCTGCAAAATGGTTTAAGTTCCTCTGAAGACCAACGCGGCATTTGGGTTTCACCAATATGATTCTGATTGTGTTGTACCAGAAGTTGACGCACAGAGAGAGAGATACTGGAAATGGAGCAAAGATATAATATATTTTTCGTCAATAATAATGAGATTATAGCACATTGAAAGAATAGCAACAGTGGAAAAATATGGCATATTCTTCTAGAAAAAAATGAGATTATACTGCACTGAAAAAAATACAACGGTGGAATGCTGCAGTAAATGCTTTATACTTAGGAGGGTTGTGTGTATTATGTATGCCTGACAGTAATACAGGTAAATGGGTCTGCTGCTGGCTACTAGAACAGGTTTCCTGGTTCTCGAGGCATTATGAGTTGACTTAGAGCGCCCCCTTGCGGCAGCTGCACGTTACTGCCGCTCAGCAGCGCGGGACCCACGCGCTTTAAGTTGGAAACCTGGACAAAGTTTATTACAATTATAACTATCTAAATCTGACTCATTGCCGACAGTACGTTTACGAAGGTTTTTCTCTTTTTTTAAAATTAACAAAAAATGTTCCTTTTCCACAGCGTGCTTCCGGCGCGCAACACCCTCTGGCTTTCAGTGCAAAGCAACGGCGATCGGCTGCAATGGGAATTTCAAGCACATACTCTCTGCCCCGACCCCACCCCCCTCCTTCCCTTTCATCAACCCTTTATTCAAACACAAAGGCAGCCAAAAAGGAGTCTAACTCAGACCCTGCACAAGCCCAAGTTCAATGTCTAACCCTCCTCCGTCTCTACAGCCGCTCAATAATCTGCCCGCAGCCAGACAGATCCCTTGCAGCAATGCACTTCAACATTGCAGAAATTTCGATAGCAAACACATGCAAAACAAAACGCACATACTGCATATGAAATTTTTTAGCTCTCTCACCCGATACATCCTCACCGCCCCCACCCCCAAAACACACACACACACACACGCACACACAAACCATCACACCAACATACAGATATGCATCGACTACCCAGCGACTGTTACGGAGGCGATTTATACAATATGGAAATTACTGGATGGCAAATTGCGCGGATCGCGTGAAAAAGTGGCATTAAAAAGCGTCCAGTACTGTCTGCACCGTACGGTGCAAAAAGAAAAAGGGGGGGGGGGGAGGAGGAGGAGGTGGAATCGCATCGGGCGTGTGGTATTCATTCTCTGTGGCTGTATGAAAGGTGTGGAGGAGAGCGCGAATTTTCTCGGGAAGAGCAGAATTTTTTTGGGAGGGTGAGAAGCGTGAGTATAGAATGAAAGAAAATAACCTACTTAGAAATGCGCATTAAAATAAATGCAACCTAAAGAGAACGTGTGTGGCGAGAGGTATTCCGATTTACCGCCAATTAATTTTTTAAAAAATGCATGCAATGGGTTGGGACAGATTCATTTTCAGAATGAAACTAAATCGTTATACTTTTAATGTCTTCCACACGCTCTCCCCAACACTATTAGGCTGTCAAAGAATAAAGAACGGCAAAATGTCTCACATGTATTTACCTTTTCAGCGAGTTACAGGATCTCTCAAACCAAAAAGTGCGCTTTAAACCCCCATAAATACAGCAACGTGCATCTTGTCTGACATGCAGACACGTTTTAAATGATAAAACAAAAGGGTCGGATTTATTCTCCACACATATGTACAATTTTTAACAATTCGCAGCATTCTGTATTTCTGCCTAAAATGTTCCTTTTTAAAACCAAAAATGCCCAATATCTCAATACAGGCGATCCTCTCCAGGAGCCCCAGCCGTATTAAAAATGCATTTACCTTTTCTTTGCAAGAAAAATGGAACCGATCTCCATCGAAAAAGAAAATGATATTCCGACCTTTGCACGGACACACGCGACGCAACAACCGGAGAAAAAATAACATTATTTCTTCACACACAAGAGAAAACACACACACACCTTATTGCAAAGATCCCACTGCAAATTTATTAATTTGCAAGAGAAACTGTGTATCTGTGTGTGTGAGACAGAGAGGGAAGGGGGGTGGAAAGCAAAATGAAATCCCCGAGAATTTTAGACAAAAAACAAAAATGCTGCCCAACTCGAAACATATATATATTAATATATAAATATTTACATATATGTAGAATTTTTTTTAAGAAAAAGCAAAGCAGCGACGAGACCTTGATTCGCAAAGAAAAAGATACGGGGGGCTTTTATTTCCTAACCTCGCAAGCAGCGGAGTGCATTTATTGCTCTTTTTTTATTTCGGGGAAGGTCGGGAGGAGGAGGGAGAGAGAGAGGGAGCGGGTGGGGGGGCAAGAAAAGAATATATTTATTTAAATTTTTAGCAGAAATAAGGGACATAAATATTCCGACTTTCTCCTTATTTGGCCACGTTTGGAACGTTGCGATCCGCCGCCTCGCGCTGGGCAGCTCCGCTCCACGCGCCACTCGCAACTTTTCAAACATTCTCCCGATTTTACACACACACACACACACACACAGAATTCGCCCCAAACACCCAAAAACATGCAAGAACAAACCCCCGTGCAATCATCAATGCAAAGAAAGAACTCCAACGCGCTATTGCACAAACTTTTTTTAAAACCTCCTTTCTTTTCATCCCCTTTCTTTCCCCAGCTCCTGTCCTCATTCCTCCCCCCCCCCCGCCCCGCACCAACCAGACGCATAGACACACAAACGGTACAAGTAAGTAAGTAGGAGTAAGTGGTTGCAGGAAAGGAGGTGGAGGTGGTAGTGGTGGGGGGGGGGGCGTCCGGCAAGAAACAAAAATTAAATTACGCGCAAAAGCAATATGTTTGCAAAGGGGGAAAAAAAGCCCGAGAGATCCTCCAAGCAAAGAGCGTAAAAATCTTTTATTTTGCAACTTTCCCCGGTATTTAAAAAAATGTTTACAAAAATCCAAGCGATGTCCCCTCGTTGCAAAACTGTACAACGCAGGGGAAGGAGGGCTTTTCAAAATTTATTTTTCCTCCTTTTTTTTCCTCTGGGAGGGGTAAAATTATAAATCAAACTAGCGAGCGAATTTCCACAGACCGATCTTCAATCCAACAAGAAATAAAGAAAGCAGAGAGATCTGGAAGAAAAAAAGAAATAACTCCGCCAGAATTTTTTAAAAGTCTCAGTGTTTTGTTGTCATTCCTCCTGTGCAATCCACCTCAAACATTAGTTTAAAAAAAGTGGAAGGGGAGGAGAAAAAATATAGAGAGAGAAAAACAAACACACACACACACACACACACACGCGCGCAAAAACAGCCTGAGATATTAAAACAATTTATAGTGGGTTAGGAAATTTGTTTCTCAAAAAAAAGAAAATTCTGAGGGGAATAAAAAGAAGAGGGCTGTTTTATTTATTATAACCATCATTATTATAATAATTGTTATCATTTTGTCTCTCTCTGAATGGTTACTTACGCGAAAATTCCCTTTTACTTAAATGCTGAGGGTTGCCTTGCTTGCGGCGAGACATAGTCGGTCACATCTGGAGCGGAAAGCCGGAGACTCCAGAGAAAAATATCTTCATCAGAGCCCCTGACAGAAAATAAATTGGAAATAATGCAAAGATGGCGGATGGAGATGGATTGTGGGACGGCCGTCAGTGTGAGAGAGGGAGGGAGGGAGGGAGAGAGAGGGGGGCAGAGAGCTGCTAGTGTACACACATAGACACACACACATATACACATGAGACAGACAGACAGACTCTGACAGCGGCTTTCACTCACACACACACACACGCTCTCTCTCACATACACACACAGACTCTCTCTCACACACATACACTGTCAAGTTCAAGTGCGGACGTGACGCGCCCGCGAACTTGAACGTCAAAGCCCCGATGTTGAATTAGCCGCCAGCTCAATGGGGGCTACTACTGGCAAAGGCATCACATTGTCGAGAGAGAGAGGGAGGGAGTTAAAAAAAGAAGCCTTCCTCGTTTCGCCCACTTTCCCAGGCAGAGCCGAGACTTGGTTGTGTGTCTTTCTCTCTCACACACGCCTCCAGACACACCTCTCCCCCCCTCACACACACCTCTCCCCTCACACACACCTCTCCTCTCCTCACACGCCTCCTGACACACATCTCCTCACCTCACACCTCCTCTCCTCTCACACACCTCTCCTCACACACGCCTCCTGACACACTTCTCCTCCTCTCACACACGTCTCCTCTCCTCACACACACCTCTCCTCCCCTCACACACGCCTCCAGACACACCTCTCCCCCCCTCACACACACCTCTCCCCTCACACACACCTCTCCTCTCCTCACACGCCTCCTGACACACATCTCCTCACCTCACACCTCCTCTCCTCTCACACACCTCTCCTCACACACGCCTCCTGACACACTTCTCCTCCTCTCACACACGTCTCCTCTCCTCACACACACCTCTCCTCTCCTCACACACACCTCTCCTCTCCTCACACCTCCTCTCCTCTCAAACCTCCTCTCCTCTCACATCTCTCCTCTCACAAACCTCTCCTCTCCTCACACACCCTCTCCTCTCCTCACACACCACTCCTCCCCTCACACACACCTCTCCTCTCCTCACACCTCCTCACAAACCTCTCCTCTCCTCACACACACCTCTCCTCTCACACCTCCTCTCCTCTCACATCTCCTCTCCTCTCACAAACCTCTCCTCTCCTCACACACACCTCTCCTCTCCTCACACACCACTCCTCCCCTCACACACACCTCTCCTCTCCTCACACCTCCTCTCACAAACCTCTCCTCTCCTCACACACACCTCTCCTCTCCTCACAAATCCTCTCCTCTCACAAACCTCTCCTCTCCTCTCCTCACACAAACCTCTCCTCTCCTCACACACTGCTCCTCCCCTCACACACTCCTCCTGTCACACACCTCTCCTTCTCTCACAAACCTCTCCTCTCCTCACACACACCTCTCCTCTCCTCACACACCTCCTCTCACACACCTCTCCTCTACCCTCCTCACACACACGTCTACTCACCTCACACACCTCTCCTCACACACACACACCTCCCCTCTCTCACACACACACCTCTCCTTTCTCACGCACCTCTCCTTTCTCACCCACACCTCCCCTTACACAGCTCCCCTCACACACACCTCCGTTCACACACACCTCCCCTCTCACACAGCTGTCCTCGTACACAGCTCTCCTCATGCACATCTCTCTTCACACACACTTCTCCTCACAGACACAAATCTCTACTCACACACACCTCTGTTCACACAGTCTCTTCTCACACACACCTCTCCATACATCTCTCCTCTCACACACACCTCTCCACACACACACCTCCTCTGTTCTCACACCTCTCACACGTACCTCTCCACACCACACCTGTCCACGCACACCTCCTCTGTTCACACAGCTCCCTTCACACACACGTTCTGACACATCTCTGTCACATACACAGACCTCGTCACACACACCTCTTCTTACACACTCCTATTCACACACCACTCCTCACATACAGACAGCTCCCCACATACACCACTTCTCACATACATTACTCCTTGAATACATCCTATCCTCACACAACTCCTTTCCTCAAACCTCGTCCCACACACGCACCTCCTCTCATCACAGATACACACATCTTCATACACACACAATTCCTGCCATACACTGTTTCCTTATTTTTCACACCTCTTCACTTACATACACACACCTGACATATGTCTCTCCTCTCCGTCACACACACACCTCTTTACACACCTCCCCTCCTTTTCACACATACCCTCCTCACACACCCATCACCTCTCCTCACAAACACACACCTCTTCACAGACTTTTCACACAGCTTCTCGTATACACACCTCTGCTCACATCCACCTCTCTTTACAAACCTTTGTCCTCACATACACCTCAATTCACACACTACTTTTCTGTCAAATTACTTGACCCCACATCACACAGCAAATGCACGGCACTCACTTTAAGAACAAAAAAGCTTATAATTCTCTTTGCCCTCTGCAAGTTGCATGTGTATTATAAATAAAATCACGGATCCCTAAAAACAAACTTTTGAATTATTTTACAAGCTGCATGAAAACTATCTTTAAAATCCCAAAAAAAGTTTTCATTGCATGCTGCAAGTTGCCTGCATGTTGTAAATAAAACACAATACCTAAAAAGTCATTGTCTTCTGCAAGATGCAGAGGTTGTTTTTTAAAAAATGTATTCACAGCAAAAATTTTCGTTGTATTTATCAACTTGTTTTCTTTTTCATTTAAGAATAATGTCGAGAAATAAACTTCGTTGCCTTTTGTAAATTGTATGTATATATTGTTTTCCACAGCAAACATATTAATCCATGGGAATAACTTTCCATCCATTGTCTTTTCAGCCATTTACCTATTTTGCTTTAAAAATAAATCATCACTCTTCTTGACAGCATCTTTTTAAAAAAACTTTTCTTTACCCCCATCCCTCTCAATATCCCTAACTTTAAGTCTACAGTGACATTTTTTCCTCGGAAATATCTTATTTCCCCCCAAACTTTCTCGGACAGCGATTTGAAAGTTAAACCGGACTCCCCCTAACTGACACTTTCTGGCAGCTCTTCATTACATATACATTTATTAAAATAATGAACTTTCGGAGTAGAGTGCGTGGGGTTTTCGTTTCAAGGGATTGTATTTTAAAAATAAGGGCTTAACTGCTTAAGAGGGGAGGAGGGGTAGGAAGGGAGGGCTGGAAGGTATTCATTCATCTGCAATTATGCTCGTACGCGCACGTCTGTTAAACCGGAGCAGCGCAGAGCTGCTGAGAGCTACTTACTGCTATGTTTGCAGTCGGTTTTTTTTTCTCTCTCAAGGAAATACATTGCATTGCAACTGGCAATAGAGCGCATTGTATAGATAGTGACTCACGCACAATGCACACACACGGTCTCATCGGAGAACTACAGAGTTGGCAACAACTGCTTAATGAAACGTTTGATGTATTTTAGCGATTCTTTTTAGAGCTCGGGGGGGGGGGGCGGTGTGGAGGAGAGGCGGTGATGTACAGATTCATCCGGCTCCCTCCGCAACTAGGATCTGCTACTGGTGTCGGACCAACATTCATTCACATCCAGGCACGGCGCTCTGGCCACTCGGTGCTGCGCGTCCGATTCCCCCTTCCAATTATATTTCAAAGTGCGTTTGCAAGGATTCTATCCGTAAACCGGCTACAAAGCGCTCAAACTGGGAGGAAGCGTCGCTTTGCCGCAAATCCAAAATAACGCGCAAACATTAAGGCAGAGGGGCGCCGGGGACTGCTGGGGGGAGGGGGGCGCGGACGGGAGGTGTCGAGCTGAAAGAGTCAATCAGTAAATGTTCGCCTGCATCTTTTCCGAAGAGTTTTATTTTCGATCTAAAAGAATGAGAGCAAGGAGTGAGCGGCCGCCAGTGCACGGGTTAACACGATTATATATTCAGTCATACACCACACACGTTATTAATTACGATGGGGAAAGGTTAGGGGTGGAAATGATGCTTTTGGCATAATATGTAAGATTTGATAGTCTCCCCCACCGCTGGCCTTGTATGATCAGAAGCGGAAAAAAACTAAACCATTGACTGCTAATTAAACACAGATACCTCGTCTGTACAAAGCCACACCTCAATATTGATTAGAGAAATCTTCGGCTACAATCCCAGTGTGGCATTGTGTAAAACAGTGCCTTTTGCTGCTTAAATATAAACGGGCATTTTTATTTTAAAAAGGTTAAAATCTGCTTTGTTATTAAACTGGAGGGCATTCAAATCACCGCACCGCGAGCAAAACACAATAAAACTTCAGATTTTATTTTTTGCGGAAGGAGTTTGAATCTGCAAAGCAGAAATTATTTCACAACACAGTAAGAGGCATACACACCACTCATGTTTATAGAGCGGGAGATTCAGTCTTACTGCCGTTTGTTATTGAAAGTAGGAATGAATGATTAACACCACGGCATATTTGTTAGTTTATTAGATAAAGTATAATCGCCCTCTCACAAATCAAAAACTAACAGACACGGGCTAAATTGAGCAGTGCTAAACTGCTAATAGCCACTCACAGTAACATTTTCCAATCATCTTTCTGACTAAATGAATTGGTTTGATTTTAGATAGGGGGCCTTCCGTTCGCCAAGCTCGTACACAGAAAGGACATTTGCACTGACATCATTTAACTTTCTGTGCTGTGGCTGGCAGCAGCTAATTTAGACGGGGGGGGGGGAAGAAAAAACAATTTGTTTGAAAGGTATTTAAATAGCAAACAAAAGTCGGTGTCTGCTAATTCTATTCCTTCCCCCATCAACGTGTTTGAAGGACTATCTCGAGACTTTTTCTCTCTTTCCACACAACACCGTTTCCCCTCCATCAGTCAATATCATTCTATCACAAGTCAGTGAGAGATTCTGCTTTGACAGTGGGGGTAGCAGACAGAGAAGGGAAGAAGGATTTTCCTCCTTCAGATACTGCAGTCCCTGTCACCCAAGCTTTTCCGAGATTGAAACAGGTAACCAGCGCTAACAATTGCCCCCATCCCACCACCCACCCTGACTTGTAACTGATTCACCAATGCTGATCAGGGGAAAGGGGGTACAACTTAAGATTGTGGCACCTCTAGTTTGCCTTCTTTTTTACGAAGTTTGTAACTCTTCGGATGCTGGTTCGGGAGAACCACGGACTGAAAGATGGAAGGGAAAGATGTAGAAAGAACCTCAGAGAGCAGGTAAACCCCAAGCGGGAGCTAACCTCGAGGTGTGCGGCTCTGTCTGTGGAGACTGGGGCAAGCAGACCCATTGAGAATAGGGCAGAGCGTAGAAGTGCCAATTCTGATTGCACCTAAAGTATTCCTGGAAGTTTTTATTCAGTGATGTCCCGACATGAACTGTTCTGTTCGGTCAAACTGTCCCTTCCACTCCTTCCACCACCACCCCCGACCGTTCCAATAACAATGAATAAACAGTGCACAAATAAAATGAGAGAAACACAATCTATTTCATGCCTCCCCTTGCAGCAAGAGAATATTCAGGAGAACAAACTCTTTATTTTTGAGATATATCAGGACAATCTTACGGATAAGGAGAAAAAAAGGAATAAACAAATTATATCATCTATAATCATTACCTCTGAATAAGAATCGAGGAATTTTCAACTATTGCTACCAGGCACCCCACTTGCAATACTATTTCCATCTATATGGTTTCTTTTTATCCTTTAATATGTTGTGAGTGATTATTGTACCGCAACTGACAACTTTATTTGCAATAAATTCTATTATACACGGAATTCACTGCCCTACAATTCTAAACTGTGCCCTCCCGAGCGAGACTCCGATATGCACACAGTTGGATGTTTGAAAAACTAAGGTTGTAAAATAAATTAAGTCTATGCTATATCTGTTTCACCTGCCACATACCGTTAAAAACAGTTAGTTTAACATGAGGTGGAGTTTCACACACACATTTCCTAGCGGAATACAGCTCATCTGCATATTCCCATACCGGGAACAGTTCCTTACATTTGTATTTTCTTTTTGCTGGTTTTTTTTCAGTAGGGTGAATACTAAAGATATTATTTTCCCTCATCTTTCTTTATTTTATAAAATGGAAAAAAAAACTCGCTAGAACTGGCATGGAAGCATATTTGAAGATGCTTTCCGTCTAACCTGTGCCCTGTAGGACTGGCAACAGCTGTGTATGTTAGCATTTGCTAGTGATGTTTTAACGCAGGAGTTTTTAACATATGCTGCGTCTTGAATGTTTGTTTCTGTTCTCCAATTAAAGAAGGTTACTTCTGGCAACAAATCGCATTGTCAGGCATTCAATGCAAATAAAAGTACGTACACATAGATTGACATGTGCAGCACACCATTGGCACCAGCTACTTGCAGCCAAATTTTTCCTGGCATATAGTATAGTATTGCGCCTGCATTAATTGTACGACACACACTGGACGGATGGCTTTCCCTGCTGATCAATTTTTCGTGAGCAGCAAAATGTGAAACGCTCTGAATCATCCGTCTGTCAATGACAGACTGTAGTACTGTTCGCCATCAGCTACCCACAGAAGCCCATAAAGGGTTAAGAGGCTGGTACGGCATAATGCATATCCATTATTCAATAACTCGTTGAGGATCAGCTTCGAGTTATGATCTCCCTCACCGTCCTGCTAACAACTAACTTGACTCACACTTGAAGATTCGCCATCAGCAGAGAAATAGGCCACAAAAGAAAGCCTGCAAACTTTAGCTAACTTTCATTTTGATTGCTGCATTTAAAAAAATACATTCCTGGCCGCGACTGCGATAGGAATGGTTACGGGTTTGAACCAAGGCGTGCAGACCTTGTCTTTGAAAGTATAACTATAGATGCACCCAATCCCGACTATAAATACCGCTCAGCGAGTCTGTGGCACACTGGCTAAAGTGTGATGTTTGCTATCACGACATACACTGCAGACACCTTTTGTGACGCAGTATCAGAATAGCGTCAAACAATAACCTGGAGACAATTCCAAAGCAAAGGCTGGGCCACAAGAATCATGACATGGTCCAGAGGAATTTAATAGATCCCAACTGATCATAAAACCAGAAGACTTGCGGCAAAAGTAGGCCATTCGGCCCAGCGGTTCCACTGCACTATTCAATGAGATCATCTTTTCCTATCCTTATAACCCCTGATTCTCTCGCTGGAGAGTGGGTTTACTTCTTGTCTGTGGTCTCGTTTACAGTCAAAAAGTCGCAAGTGAAAATTTGGTATTCAAACTCATCTGTCTCATCAAAGGTGACTTGAGGCTAGCTTTCCACTGAACTGGTCAGTGGCGTGTCTGGTTGAGAACGTCAAAAAGAGGGAAGCAGAAATTAATTGTGTCAAATTATTGTTTGTTCAAATTATCTTTGCCATCCTATCGTGCAGCATGATCAATTTGATGATAATGTAATTGATTCACACGTGCACACACGCACAGTCATAGACACACACACACACACACACACACACAGGCACACATAAACCCAGGGCTCATATTGAGAGGCATTCATTCAGAGACAATAGACACATAGAGAAACCTCTGTTGTGCAAAATAGCTGCTTGCAACTACATTCGTAATCATCACTCTAAGTAAATGTGATGTGCTTTATATAAAAAAAACTGAACAGGAGCTTTTGGTGGCAAGACCATACATTGTACATTCAGTCACTTAATCACAATATGGTGGAATCTTCATAGTTGAGAGCTAGCATCAGCTAACCCAAGTTGGATATTTGTTGGTCTATTACAAAGAAATGATCTTTCAAAAGGAGCACAACTCAAATTATTTTCTATTTTCCATTCAAAAAGTGACTACAGCTAACATCTACCACATTATGTAATTCATTCAATGGGGAATTGCAATTTTAGAGTGTGTGGGGGATTTATGATATTTAAAAACTTTATCACAGGTATTCATTTTATTTCTATGTTCCCAAATATTGCAGTGTGACCATGAAACTTCAACAAAGCAAGCAAAAAAAATTACATTTGCAGTAATTACCCTACCCAAAATACGTATCATGGGGTTAAACATCGCTGTTCAGAGGCAGGAACAACTGACAAGTTGTAACCTATTTCCAGCAGTTTATTGACAAACTTAACTCTCGACATAAAGGTTTGTATCTAATTTTCAATATGTATTTGTGCATTTATTTAAGAGTGAATAAAAAAGTGTAGTGGTACCTGTTGTCACAAATGCTTGCTAGTTTATTTGCCAGATGGTCATAGGTTTTAATCTGAGTGTCACTTTATAATCAAATGTTTCAATTAGTACTCACAAATAGGGCCTTGCAAAATCAACCCTTCATGACTACCTTAAAATAAAACTTTAGGCTGAGTATTTCTCAATATCAGAATTGAAACAGAATTAGAGAAAACCATTGCACACCTTACCTAGAGGCTTCATTTTCTCTGCTGTATTTCCAGAGGTGATGATAGTTATCCACTCTTTATTTACTATAGTGTGACAAAGCTGCAGTTTAATGCAGAACTCAATCTCCATTTAATAGAATGTATTTCCTTCTGCTTTAAAATGTAAGGAGACACCTCTCATTGTAAATGGGAACAGGCTGCACTGGAAGCTCTCTCTTTTTAAATATTCTCTCTTCCAGTATAATAAACACATAAGCTAATGCCCACATGTTCCAGATAAATCCAGCAACTATTGATAATCTCAAAAGTTTTTTTTCCTTCGGTCCACATGAGTCTCTTTTCCTATGCTTCAGTTTAATTTCTGCAACAAAAGAAGGTAAATGCTGGCAAGCAGTTCATATCGCACATAGTCACCCAGTCAATCACAACACATGATACTGTACACGCATAATACATAGGCTAATTTGTGACTGTGGAACTGGCTCTGAGTACTAAATGTGAATTCTATGAGTAATGTTTTAAAGCTGTAAATACATTGTAGAAATATTCATTTTGGAAGTTTTGGCATAATGCATTGGAATTTTCTCCTTTGCCTTCCTCTTTTTATTTCTGTTGCAATTTTGGGGTTTATATTGGCACTGTTTCCCATCACGCACATTCAGTCACTAAATATTATTTACACACAAGCCAGTCTGTACAGTTCAGCATGGGCACTAAGCATTTTGCAGCAGATTTTGCCGGCAGCATTTCAAAACTGCAGTTAGTTAACAAAATGTCTCCCCTTGTTGTTGTTGACATTTTTTTAGACACCTGGCCTTCATTTTTGAAACTGAGTCTGGCTACTAGCAAAATAAACCAAATAGAATGGGGTTGTTACTGACAAATACCTGCATAAGGCACATTCATAGGAGTCAGGTATAATGCACTCATGTAAACTACCCTGTAGAGCTTAGAATATACAGCGCCAGTTAATTACAGCCCCAATTGTAGCAGAGCTTCAGCACTGTCTTGTGTTATGCCTTTTCTTAAAAAACAAAATTCTGACCAAGACATCACAACAAGTTTTCTCACTCACTTGACTGTCCTTTTGCTTCCTTCTTCAGAAACAGATTTTTTTGTAAAGAAATGCACACGCGCGCGCACACACACACACTCACACACACACACAAACATACACACACACAACTTGAAATAGTCAAGCGACAGGAAAACATGCATGGAAGGAGAGAACAAAACACAAGGAGCAAGAAGAGGAAGGGAGAGAGAGAGAGAGAGAGAAATGAATGGGAGGAGCTGTTAAACTGACATTGCCCTATCAGAATACGGGAAACCAACAGAAGTGAACTCATGAAAATCAATCACCATGGCAGTGGGAGGGAAGGGAGCTTAGATCTGTGACATCAGAAAGGAATGGAGTGCTTGTTTACAGAACATACCCTGTTCCTGGGGTCCCTCACTAGTCCCAGAGCAGCACATGAACTTCACATGAATCAAACACCTTTCAGCCTGCAAATTCCTCTATAAACTATTTACTTAGAAACTCTCATCTAGAACCTATTGCACTTTTGTTCTGACTTCTTGAAATGTTACAGGGCAGGCTCCTCTGTTTGAAAGCAGCTTCCCATGAAGAGTTAAATTACCCAGCTTTTCATCTCTATGTGCGGAGCTGATGGCAATCCCCACAGAAAGCAAAAATTCTCTTGAGTGCAACTCCACTCTAAGAGCAATCTTTTCCATTGGAAAATTCTCACTCCTTGGAGGGATCAACTGGGTTATCTTCCTCAGTAAGAGTTCAGTTTCAGCACATGACTGGGATGTTACCTGTGCTTTTACTCTGTGTTTGGACACTTTTATACCAAACATTTATACATTGCCCGCTTTAACATTACTATTTGAAACGTGACTAAGAGAAAGCTCTCAGTAACACTGAAATACAGAGGGGCAAAAAGAAATATAAGTGCTGAGTGGAGGTAGGCTAGGGTTTAGTAGCGATGCCTCCCAGGTACAAATAGCTTGTCAACAGCTCCTGTTTCAGGCTTACGTATAAAGGATAGCCTTTTCATCAGACAGCACCGACAGAACAGTACTTGACCCTGCGAAGCACGAGAATAAATATAGCATTAGCGAGATGAATAAAACCACACAATCTTTCAATTTACTGTATTGTGTCAATGCAGTAAAGGAATTAAGTAATTATGATACAGCCTCTGTAACAAATAAAATTACATCCATCTTTAAATCGGCAACCTTGTAATACCCTTCTGTCAGTCGCATGATGGTGTAATTACATCACGAAGAGTTGTTAATATCATTCTAGGAGTCACATGTGCTCATTAAAGTCCAACACTGCACACTGAAGAATACTATCAGCCCATAGCAATTCAGCTGATGTTGAATAACATACCTGCAATACTTATATAAATATACATATGTTATAAACATATATATTTTAGACAAATTGAAATAAAAATGTTTAAAAGATTACAACCCAACCTCACAGTTCTGATCACGTTTATCAATTGGTTCAGGTTTCATTGTAATGATTTATGATGTCATCCAAGCCTCTTAATTGGGTTACAGCCTGGTAACTCACCCCCAGGTACCTATTATTCTGTGCATAATCACAATATGTTTTGTTCCTGCTCTCTTCCACTGTCCTCATACAATTAATGGGACCCTACACAGCAAAATCATTGCATCATAATCAGAACTTAGTTTGACATTTTACAGCAGTGGAAGGTCATATAAAGCCTGGGAGGGGAGGCTTCTGAAAGTATCATTGGAAATATTGTGGTGTTTTTACAAGTGTAACACCTTACCTGGAATTATTAAGATCAGATATATCTCTAACTAATTTCCTTCAACTTCAGCCAGAGGGTGTTGGATTCCAGCACACATCATGCGGGCCAGCAGAATCCAACTCGTCCCTCACAAAGATGAAAACACAACTGAAGTGGTACCTTCTTCCTAATTGTCTAAAATACATTTTTTAAACTCTGATTATAATTTTCTCAGATGTTGTAAGGATCTGGGTGAAACTCCTCAGAAAATAGTCCCCCATCAAAGGAATAGGAGTTGCGTTCATTGTTACAGAAGATTAGATGAGACAATTTGAATTTTAAATAAACACATAAATTTAATATTACAGAAAGCATGTAACTTTGGTGGTTCTACACAGAGTATAAATCATGATGCAAAATAAAATCCTGAAAAGAAAACTAGTTATTATTTCTATCAGAGAACCCAAACTTCAACCTCTACTTAATTCACATACAAACCTTTGAAAGAAAACACGGCTATTCATTAAACGCCAAAGTAAAATTACCTTGATCCCTGACAGTGTGAGACATGTGTTAGATTCAGAATGAATCTGGGAATTGGAAATGACTGAGACCAACAACTCTGTTCTAACAGATTGGATCATTTAAGTTATTTTGATGTATTTACAATTATTTTTTGGTTTTGTGAAGCAAAAATGTAGGCGAGGATAGTGGTCATTCAATTAATAATAGACCGACCCTACCCATTATCCCCTATTTGGAGAAAAAGCCTGCCCATTGCAATTACGTTATCCATTCAATTTCCAAGAAATGTTTTTTTGAATTTATTCTTGAAAATCTAGACCTAATTAACAGTCATGTTGGTCAATCATTTTTGACATTTTTGACTCCGGTAATGACCTGGAGCCTAATGTTACTTTATCAGATTATGGTTTTACCTGTCAATACTAGCTTTATATATAGTGTCAGTTGTCGTCACAAGGATTTCCAGGATGGTGCCTTTTCAGTGTGTGTAATCTTTATCTGCACTCCCGCATTGTTGTGAGTGGTGTTGACCATGTTATACCTGGTCATTTTTGCCCTTGGAAGAATACAGTTTGCTATCGGCTTTATTGGAAAGGAACTTTACTGGAAAGAAGTTAACTTCTCATATCTCATCTCTAATTCCTTCACAATGTAAATTCCTCTTTGAAGCACTGAAACTGAACCTTATTCTTCATTTCCTTTTCTTGTCTGCAGAACTGAATTTTCCCCTCATTTCCTGTAGCCATCAGCTCCCTGCCAAGTACCCATTTGACCATAAGACCAAGACAGTGAACTTTCTCCACAAAGTGCTCTGACAGTCACTAACATATGGTAGAGACATACCACTGCAGCTTGTACAGAAAATATCAACTGAAATCCCCGCTAACTGCATCACTCGCTTTGGTAAATCATTGGGGCATTTGTGTATTCATTGCATTTTTGTAATTTTATATTACCTTCAAGTGAACTCTTCGATAAAAATAAACACTGGGGATAGAACTTCTGCTGTTTAGATACATTGGCATGACGAGGTCTTTCTGAGCACCGCACTGGTTGTAAACTTTTTTTGTTATGCCACATAACCAGCACTGTATCGGTAAAATTGCACATGTTCTAGACAGTGCAGGTGACTCAGTAATCAAACAGTGAAATCATTATGAGTTAGGGAAGATACAAATATGGCAAATAAAACTAATATAGTCAATAACTTCCCAGATATTCACAGGTTAGTGAGGTACTGAGGTAGTTTTAGACCAGGTCCTAACCTTACTGCCCAGTCTGTTCCACTACCCCTGAACATGCATTTTGTGCACCATAGTTGGTTCCAATATTCCCACTGTTTAATATCCCCAGAAAAAGTAGATGTAGCATTAGAAAATGTTTCTGCTTCTCTGCAGAATCCTGTGATCCCTGATAGAAAGTGAAGATGCTGCATAGATTAGATTCAGTTCCAATCGAATCTTTAAATTGCCACCAATACTCACTCCCAAATATCAATACGTGAAGAGTGGTCACATTGGTGAAAGAAGAATAGGAATTCTGCACAAAAATCCAGATAATGTCATCCTCTTTGGGAGTGTAAAACAGTAAACATATCAGAGATTCTTCCAGCTTTTTATTTAAACTTTGTGCTTCATTGAGACGGTCTCAAGTGTCCTTATGCAAAAGCCTCCTCAAAGCTTTTTTTGACTGTGCTTTCATCCACATCTTCTAATTTTCCACCACTGCTCAATCTGTTCTCTCATATGCGAAACAGCTTGGAATGTGTTTTTTATGTTAACGGTTTGTTATCCAAATACAAATTCTCATTATTTATTTGGAGTCTTTGTGAAAGCTGCAAGGTGCTTTGTAAAAGCGAAGGTGGTGTACTGCAATGAGAAAAAACTGAAAGTATGATCAAAATGGCAATTTTCCAGGAGATGTAAATACAAAGACATCAGGTGGGATACCAAGGTAAAGGCATTCATAGAGGCAGTTCAAAAGTGCAAAATGGAAATGGATGAACAGAGGAGAGATGAGAGACCAGAATCTGACAATCAAAGTATGCAATCTGGAACTTCAGGTGACTGGATATTTCAAGAGCAAAGCATCATTCAGGTCATGAACAGATTCACAAAGGAAAATGACGATGTAGGTAGTTGAGGGGCTACTCAGGGTACCTGATGTGGGACAAGAACCTGGGTAGCTGGTTTTAAGCAAGTTGGCATTATGTAGGATAAAGAGGGTCCAAGAATTTTTAAAACTGGGGGTAACAAAAGCACGGTGAGGAAGTTAGCAGCACTGGCTCTAACAAATCTCCATGAAAGTAAAGATTTTAGTTTGCTCTTCAATTCTCATCCCTACTGCCCAGCTGTAAAAAACATCTGCATTATTTTTCAGGCAATGCATTTTAACGACGTTATTTTTTGAAAACTGTATTTTGGTTTTGATCATTTTTGCAAAAGACCATTTCTTCACATGTAGAATGGAGAATATTGGAAAATTGCAACTCTGTATGCCAAGGCATTGCTATAAAATAGCCCATACAGCAACGATTGAATGACTGAGTTTAATTCTCCTTCAATTCCATACCATTTCAGGCGTTGTACAAAAGTAGTGTTAAAACACTTCTGTTGTCAATTTCCATTTTTGCCATATATTGAAATCATCACTGAATGTTAAACTCATCAGGTCAGTCCCTTTATAAACTCAGGCATTTTCTGGTGTTGCTTAGTAGGGAGCTTGGAAGGGAAAGGGTTATAATTTAAATGTATTCACTTCAGAAAACTGCCTGAACTCTTCAGACTGCTACACATCTATCATGCCGTCCCCAAAGAAAATATCTGGATAATTGAGATGCCTCTAATTCCTGGTGCAATATTATATAAGACCCTTTAAGTTACGAATGATCATTCCTAATGCGGGTAGGGCAGCCCGGGTTGAGAAGTTTGCAATTAAGTTTAGTGTTGTTGGGCTGAGTAGGAAAAAAGTGACCTGGTAACCTGATCCTGGCTATTTTCCAGTGGCATCAGCTGCAAGTGTGTATATTTGGACCTCCAGTGGGGACAGAAGTGGTTTTCAGTGTCACAGACCCTGCCTCTCTAAGGTGTGAATCACCTATCTGAACTCATAGTAAATGGTCATTGTGACAAAGTGAAAGAGACTGGGTCACGTCTGTGGTGCACATTCAATAGGACAGGAGAGAAACAGCTTCGTTAATAAGCACAGTTCTGGTTTTGAATTATCTTTCAGTCTTTTCCTGCAGTTCATTCCTGTACATGCAACAACATACAGTCAAGACACTGCATCTGCATCTCTGGCAGATTAGTGTTAATGACATTGAATTGTTGGTTCACAGTGCCCCCTTTTGGTTCCTCTTTGCCACACATCCAAAACTCAACTCCAAACCAGTAACATCTTCCCAAGGTAATAAAATGTGAGGCTGGATGAACACAGCAGGCTAAGCAGCATCTCAGGAGCACAAAAGCTGACGTTTCGGGCCTAGACCCTTCATCAGATGAAGGGTCTAGGCCCGAAACGTCAGCTTTTGTGCTCCTGAGATGCTGCTTGGCCTGCTGTGTTCATCCAGCCTCACATTTTATTATCTTGGAATTCTCCAGCATCTGCAGTTCCCATTATCTCTGATACATCTTCCCAAGGTGCTCTCTCCTCTGGATCATTATCCCTAGCCTTTATTCCTATTGATCCTCCTCACCCAAAAATGCTGTGTTCTCCACAGCTATTGAATGTGCCTAACTGATGGCAACATACACAAAGAACAGCGACAGCTCTCACCTGGTAAACTACAGGTAGATTGTTAAGAAGGAGCCTCAATAATAGTGTGGCTGGATTATTTGTCCGAGGATTGGGACAGATTCTTTGGATCCTATAAAAGAAGCATTCTTTAGAATACAGTTTGTATTGTAAACTTTCCCCTTCCATTTTGACATGGTTTAGGGAGTGAAGCAAGCTTCTCTCGCATTGTTGCTAAGGCACAGTGACGTGAGCCACAGGATGCAGGGAAGGGACTTTAAATCGTCTCACCCTATTTCTTTCATCCGAGCCCCCTCCCCAAGTGAGGCCCAACAGATGAGCTAAATCCAGACGTACTGTGAAACCAGAGGGCAACCTAGTGTTCGAGATCTACCTGGTGGGATGTGAGGTTTACGCAACAGGTAATTTTGACTCATCCTAATCTCATACAGTCCCATAGATATGGAATACTTTTCATGAGAAAAATTCATCAAAAAATTAATCATTGAGCGTCTTGAGCATTACCAATAGGCAGAGTCCTTGCAAAAACAACAAATTACTGCTTTGTTTTAAAGACCCAATTGTACAAAATATTATTAAAATATACTACTAAGGAAGCATGATGCAGAGGCACAACAGATCAATATATCAATGTACAACGCGTCTAAGGCACTGACAGCAACTATGGTACACTAACTACGTTGCTTCAAACACCGGCTAACTCAGTACAGGACAGGACTGAACTTGGAACCGCCTGCCCGTGTGGTTTAACTACTGATCATTTCAACATGTTCACTCTCAAATGACTCTTTAAATGGTTTCGTTTTAGGGATATGTGGGAAATGAATTTATTTTCTCAGGTTTACATGTGAAAATGGTTGAAAAGTACATCGGTTAATTTTGGTTACATTTAAAAATACATTTCCAGGACACAAATATCTTTTGCTGGTGTAAAAGGCGGGCATTCTTTTTGCAGTAGCCCTTATTAAATACTTGGCTTCTAAAGCAATATTGCAGTAATTTTTTTTAAATGCAATGGGAAGAATTATTTGAAATTTACAGCATTGGTTCTTATTGCAACATACTTTGATCAGAAAATACAGAATTATATACAATTATGCAATTGCCATTCTCTGGTCCTGCGTGAAGTCTACTATACAGTCCAATGTCTGATGAACTCGTGTTGGAATTAACCTCTTAAGCCATGGGGTTCCTCATTAACATGGATAAGTGCCTTCACCTGACAAAGGATCAGCACTCTAAAGCTTATGATTGCTAATAAATCTGTTGGATATAACCTGGTGTTGTGTTACTTCTGGCTTTTTCCACCCCAGTCCCAACACCGGCACCTCCTCATCACAACCTCATCCTTTGGCAGCAATGGTTCCAGCTGCCACAAACCAAAGCTTTGAAATTTTCTCCCTAAGTCTGTTTGCCTTTCTATGTCTTTCCCCTTCAATGCATGGGGTATTGGAGTATAAATTCTTGCTACAACTGTGCAGGGCATGGATGAAACTGCACCTAGAGTAATGTGAACAGTCTCCTTACTGAAGAAGGCACAAACTCACATTGGAAGCAGTTCAAAGAAGGCTGATTTCTGTGATGAATGGATTGTCTTCTGAGGACAGGTTGAGCAGGAATGAGCCTATATCCCAGTAAATCTTTCCTATTCAAATACCCATCCAGATGCCTTTTTTAAATGTTATAATTGTACCAGCCTCCACCACATCTTCTGGCAGCCCATTCCATACACACCACCCTCTGCATGAAAAAGTTATCCCTTGGGTCCCTCTTAAATTTTTCCTGTCTCACCTTAAACCTATGCTGTCTAGTTTTGAACTCCCCCACCCCATGGAAAAGGCCCTATCCATGCCCCTCATGATTTAAAAAACCCCTGTAAGATCACCCCTCAACCTCCACCACTCCAGAGAAAATAACCCCAGCCTATTCAGTGTCGCCCTCTAGCTCAAACCCTCTAATCCTGGCAACTTCCTTCTAAATCTTTTCTGAACTCTAGCGTTTTTCACAATGTCCTTCCTATAGTAGGGGGACTCGAATTGCACACAGTATTCCAATTGTGGTCTAAGCAATATTTGTACAGCTGCAACATGACTTCCCAAATCTTATACTCAATGTGCTAACCAAAAAAAGGCAATCATACTGAATGCCTTCTTTACCATTCTATCTACCTACGACTCTACTTTCAAGGAACTATAAACCTGCACTCCAAGGTCTCTTGGTTCCGCAACGCTCCCAAGGATGTGACAATTAAGTGTATAAGATCTGCCCTGATTTGCCTTTCTAAAATGCAGCACTTCACATTTATCTAAACTAAAATCCATCTGCCACTCCTCGGCCTTTTGGCCCATCTGATCAAGATCCCATTGTAACCCTCTTCACTGTCCACTACACATCCAATTTTGGTGCCATCTGCAAACTTACTAACAATATCTCCTATGTTCAGTTCCAAATCATTTATATACATGACAAAAAGCAGTGGACCCAGCACTGATCCTTGTGACACACCACTGGTCACAGGCCTCCAGTCTGAAAAGCAACCCTCCACCATCACCATCTGACTTCTGCCTTTGAGACAGTTCTGTTTCCAAACGGCTATTTCTCCCTGTGGTGCCATGTGATCTAATCTTGCTAACCACTCTAACCTGAGAAAACTTATTGAGATAGTGAGGAGACTTCCGGGATATAGGTTGTGAGAATGTTTCTCCTCAATGGGAAAATTTAGAACTAGGAGTTCACAGTTGCAAAATCGGGATCTCCATTTTAAAAAAAAGACGACGAGGGATTTGTTTCCGTGAGTAGTTAATCTTTAGAATTCTTTTCCCCAAAGAGCAATGGAGGCTGGGTCATCAAACATATTCAAGGGCGAATCAGACAGGCTTTTTGAAATACAAGGGAATTAAGGGTTACGTGGGGTAAAGCATGAAAATGGAGTCAAGCATTCAATTTGAACAATTATGATCTTATTGAATGGAAGAGGAGACTCAAAGGAGTCAAGTGACCTATTATTTATGATTTCCCAAAAGTCCACTTTCTAGCCACTGGTCTTGTGTCCTTTATAGGGCGCAATATAACATTTTATTTGATAACATTTTGAGAGACTTTTTCACTATAAAGGTGCTATATAAATGACACAGCACATGTATTCTGCTTGAAGGCAGATCCTTGGCTCATCATTTGCCGTTGTTTCATTGGGAGTCATTTTATTAGTAGAATTTTTTAGCCAATGATGTTTTCCCATTGCTTTCCACTTGAGTTCAGGGCAAGGAGGCAGGTCCCACATTTCACTCAGCTAGAAAGGGAATCAAACCCACACTGTTGATGTCATTCTGATCACAAGCTAGCCATTCAACTAACTGAGCTAACTGAAACTCACTGTGCAAATACAAGTTTATATTACTATCATTGTTGGTGGCCTAATGATGCCCCAATTCCTCTTCATCAATAACAATCTCTTAAATAAGAACCAAAAGAACTGCAGATGTTGTAAATCAGGAGCAAAACAAAGTTGCTAGAAAAGCTCAGCAGGTCTGGCAGCATCTGTGGAGGAGAAAACAGAGTCAATGTTTTGGGTCTGGTGATCCTTCCTCAGAACAATCTCTTAGATGGCTTCTTTGCTCTGCTTACCTGAACTTCAGACGCACAATGCAAGGAATCTTTTGTGTTCGAATTAATTGGCAGATTCCACTTCCAACCTCATCTTGATACAATCCTTTTGACTCCCAGTCTTCCCACCTATCGCTGCTGAAAAATGAGAAATGTGCCTCCTGAATTCCCTCTTTGTTACATAGATCTTTGATGTACCTGGGAGTCGAAGGTTAGGGAGTTAAAACCACAATCCAAAGAGCCACATTCCTATTCAATGGTGGTATAGCTTTGAAGAGACAGTTGTTCATATTTCTTATCTTCTCCAGTTCCAGCTGCTGACCAACCAACTGAGCCTTGATTCAGTAAAGAAATGGGCTGGAGTTTGGGGCTATCATTTCCTCTCTGCTTTTGGGCAGTATTCTTATCTCCCTCAAAAACATCTTGAATAAACTCTCCTTCAAAACAACAGCTTTCATCCCCTTGGTTCGATCCAACCATTGCCCAACCTCCAACATTTCTCTTCTTCCAAAGTCCTGGATTGGGTTACCCAACTGTTCCATCATTCCTTTCTAGAAATTTGCTTAAAGGCTTGATGTAAACATCTCTGTATTTGGCTATGGGGCTGCTTCTAAAATAAAACAGCCAACTACAGCTGATTTTCCCAACACACACTTCACCTGTTTGATTATGTCAGTGATGCTGATTCTTGGATTAATCCTCACCATTAAGAAGCTAATCAAGGAGGAACTGAATGGCAAACACAAAGCAATGCCTTCTTTTACACTTCAAATACGTTCTTATAAAGGAAGCCCAATTTATGTTTTTTATTCTGAGTTTACTTTTACTGAAATTGATGGAAAGCCCAGGAATAGTTCTGACAGCAGGCATGCAGGAAATGATGCTCAGCATCATTCCCAACAGAGGGAAGTGAGTAATTTGGAAAATAGTACATTCTGCAAACAGAATGCAGAGCTAAAATATTCAGGCAGCAGGTATGAATTCACTTTCTTTGAATACGCTCAGACAGCACACTTGCATTAATTCTTAAATCAGAAGGGCAATGTGAGGCTCGTGCAGTTGATACAGAGATGGAAAAATGGTCCAACGTCTCACCGTCCAGCCACCAAGAGCTGGAAGGTTAGGACGTCAAAACAGCCAGCTATGGGTGTGTACAATAGTTTGGCTGTGGCCTTCCCAACTCCAGGCCAAGAACTTGGTGATGGAGGATGTGATGGTGGTTTGGGTGGGGTTGGGAGTAGGGATGGAATAAGGGTCAGATGCCTTAATGGCTGGACAATGAGCGGGAGGTAGCTGATAGCCCAGGGAATGCTACGGCCATTTTCAGTGCCACTATCCCTGATTAATTCAATGCAGATTGAAGCTCTGGTTTCATGCTCACTGATATTAACCTGTGATACTAGTGGGATGGCTGTGTCCATAGAACCGTGTGCCAGAGAGGCCAGGCTCTTCAGAGAAAGAGGCATTAAAAACTGGAGGAACAGATTTATTCCATAGATGATTAATCTTATTTTGTGACAATATGAGAAAAGAGCCTCTGGTATTGAGGTGTGGAAAATCACCAGTAGCATCCACATCAGTACAGATGGATACACAGCTTAATAAAGTGGAGCCCAGAGAGAGTTTTCAAGGGCAAATTATAATTGAACCTGATCGGTGATAAACTGAAGGGAGCGGAAAGGCTGCATGCTTAACACTTCATGTCTGATTTTACTTTTCATCACAATGACCATTGCAGTTAAAAGGATCTCCTTCCTCTGCTAGCTGGGTAGAACGTGAACATAAGGAAGGCACATTATCAGGTTCCACTATTGGCATTGTTCAACATATTCCAACTATGTTGCTTCCTCTCATTGCTGTCCTGCTTTAGAGAATTTTTTTTAAATGATGCATTTTTTTCAATCTGTCCTCTGTAGGAGGTAGGCAAATTGGAGGTCAGAAGTGGACATATTTTCAAATGTGCACAACAGAAGCCTTCTGGTACCCAAGCTCTTTTTTTTTACTCAATACAATGCTGAAGAACAAAAATAACAACAACAGCAACATTATTCCCCCTCTGGCTTGTCTCAGGAGGTCTCAGGCACCTGCTGGTTTACTTGCCATGTAGTCCAGTCCTGAGTACCACCTGAGCAGCGGCCTTGTCCCAAGTGATATTTAATTCAATTGGTCCCCCGTCACTGAATCACACACCTTAAGAGGCTAGCACACTGCCTAATTTCTGCAGTGAATGGTGATGCTCTGAGGAACAGCTAATTATAATGGGAAGAAGCTACCAAATGACAAACAGAAAGCAACAAAAAAGCCTGAAAATCAAATAAGTAAAACGGATTAGCTGTGCATTGCTTGCATTTTCTATTTATATAGGTTTCAAACAATTCTAAGCCTCATTGTAACAAATTGTGATCCTGGCACATAACAGGGAAAATTGCAACTGATACGTTACATGACAAGGTATTTCATGAACATTAAATTGCAGCATTGTACTGTATGTAATTTGAATTGCTCATGGCCCGTCCCAAGAGATTTAAATAATGGGATAAATTCTGTGATCTGTAGGAGACAATTAGGTAACGTGTCCACCTCCTGACTGGCCTTGAGAACTGGTGCTATCCTACTGTTTGATCTTCAGTCCACCAACTCCAGTTAACTAACTTCAGCCTGGGTGAGTTGTATTTATTACTAGAAGTAACCGTAAAGTCTCTGGGATGCACAATAGGCAGGGGAATGAAGTTGGAACCACCCTGTCCTGATTACAGTCCAGTGACTTGCTGTTAGAAAGTGACACCAAATAAGGACTAGATGGAGACCGGTTTTAATATCTTCCAATACCAAAGAAAGCTGTCACTATTCATTGTCCATATTCATGCATTAAAACAGCTCCTTGAACATTCAGTGGAAAACAGTACATCAGGGATTGTAACACAAGAGGAGACAGTTAGGATGAAAGTGAGGGGGAGTAGCAGGATGGATGTTAATTCTCACTCTCGCCTTCAAGGTAATAAATCTGTTACAGAGGCCATACAATTGGCATAAGAATGATAATCTACCTGTACATTGATTCCACAAAGCTTGTGGAGACACGGTGCTTTTATAATTGTGTCACCTTACCCAGAGCTATTAATTAATTTTCCTCAAATTCGGCCAAAGGGATTTAGATTCTAGGATATATTATCTGGGCCCATAAAATCTAACTTGCCCCATCACCCAAAAGGAAAAAGCCCAAGAAGGGTTTAGAGATCTTAGGAGCTGCAGATGCTGGAGAATCTGAGATAACAAGGTTAAGAGCTGGATGAACACAGCAGGCTAGGCAGCATCAGAGGAGCAGGAAGGATGCTTCTTTCTGAAGAAGGGTCTAGGCCTGAAATGTCAGCCTTCCTGCTCCTCTGATGCTGCTTGGCCTGCTGTGTTCATCCAGCCCTACACCTTGTTAGCCCAAGAAGGTTGTTACCTTCTTCTGATAGTCTAAATACAACTGTTTTAGTTAGTTTGTAATTTTCTCAGATATTGTAAGAGTCCAGGTGACATGCTCAGAAAATATTTCCCAATCAGAGAATGGGAGTTGCATTCACTAAAACATTAAATACAAAATATTGGATGAGACCAGTTAAGTTATAAGCGAATACATACATTTCATATTATAAGAAAGTAATTTTGGTGATGCACGGTGTATAAATTACAAAGCTAAATAATATGCTGAAAAAAGACAGCTGATTCTTATTTCTATGAGAATATCCAAACTCCAACTTCTACTTAATATAAATACAAAACTTTAAAAGAAAGCAAAGATAGCCATCAAACACCAAAGTAAAATTGACTTGATTGCCAAGTTAGAGAAAGACTCACTTGGTTCAGAATTACTCTGAGGTGGAGATGACAGAAAACCGATGTTGAGATGTTTATAATGGATTTTTTCGTGAATTATAATCTATTTTGTGATGTACTATTATTAAAAGACGGCTTGAAGATGGTCATTGAGTCCATAATAGACCACCCCAAAGCATTATTCCATGTTTGCTGGCAAGGCCTTCCCATAAATAATAGCATGTATAGCCCATTCTATTTCCAAGAACTTGTGTTTTAATTTATTCTTGAAAATGTAGGGCTAGGTAACGGTCATGTTGGTCAATCTGTTTGATCATGGCATTGTGTCCAGGAAGATAATAAGACCTAGGCCCTAGGATCCCTTTATCATATTGTGGCTTACTTATCTGAACTAGCACAGCTTTCTCATGCTACTGTCATCACATGGATATGATTTTTATGTGCTCTATATCTTTATCAGCACTTTCACATTGTAGTGAAGGGAGTTAACCATGTTATGCCTGGTCATTTTTGACCTTGGAAGACTGCAACTTGCTGCAGGTTTCACTGTAAGTAAACCTTTCAGTTAGTTTCTTGAACTCATCCCATATGTTTTCACCCTTATTCCTTCATGGCAAAGCAGGGATACTCCTAACTCCATTTCTCTAGGTTCAGGCTTCAATTTCCATCAACTCACAGAGGTTCAGATATTGAGGTTTTAGTTACTGTCATTTACACTCAAGAATAACTTTGCTAGATTGCTGAATTGCAAATATCTCAGGTAATGTCAGGGTCCAGGTGAAATCCTCAGAAAATAGTTCCCAATCAAAGAGAATGGGAGCTACAATCACCAAAACACTAAATACAAAATATTAGATGAGGCCATTCAAATAATGTGAATGAAAATGTTTAATATAAGAAAGGATCCCACTTTGCGGGATAAAGAGGAAGGTAGATTTGTGGCAAAACTTGGAGAGAAGTTCATTCATGTTTCCTTGTCCAGGCAAAACACCAGGCTAGTGCTGGTTATCAATTGGGTATAGGCTGCTGATCAGGTTGCAACTTATTTAAAAGTTGTGCTCGTAGTGAGAAAAATTGAGGCAAATAACTTTCAGCCAGTTGATGACAGGTCAATCCAACCCAAAACATTAACTCTGCATCTCTCCGCAGGTGCTGTTTGGCCTGCTGGACAATTGCAGTATTTTTTAAGTTCCATATTCCAGCATCTACAGGTTTTAACTTTTGTATACTGCTGCAATACAGCTGGACGAAATGGTCTATGTTTGTGAAATATATTCTACAGATCTCCAAGTGTATGTCAATGTCTGTGTTAATGCGTGATAGCCGCAGCTCCCGTACAGCTGTGTCAAATTCACAAATTGTGTTTAACTGTGTTTAAAGGCAATCTCCTCCTATAGTAGAGCCTGTATCCTAAAGGATGGCTGAGTACAGTTCATATCACTACAGTGCATGCAGAGGGTCTAGGGAATAGCAACCCCATAATTTTCACTCGTTTTATATAATTTAAAGTAATTTGTACATACAATAACTTAGTTATGAAAAGGCATAACAGTACTGAGGCAATAATAGCACTGTGAATGTTTGGAGCCGCTGTATGAAATAAATAATAGAACTGAATTTCTCCAGTTGACAGTCTCACTTTTATTTGTCAGTGTATTCTCTCAATGAAAGTATAAACTAATACACTGTGTAAATCTTTCTCCCCCAAAATGAAAAATAAATTGAGTTTAAAGGACCAGAGGTTGGTGGCTTTTCACAGTCATTTGATTGTGGGTTTTTATTTATTTATTCACTTTTGGTATGGTACTAGGAATTGCCATCACTAACTGTATACAAATTGTGTAGGGCAACACCTGATTCATAATAACAAATAAATTAACTGTGAACTACAGATCATCCTCTCAAATAGAGCAGTAGTGGGGTGTGGAGAGGGGGATGGGAGATAAAAGAATCAAACTTGAACTGAGAAGGTTCAAAAAGTGAGAGGTAGAGTGGGACTGGGTATGAAATACAGATGCATGTACTACTGGCCTGTCAGAATCTGAAAGGTAAATATGTTGGGCAATATGTTAACGCTCATCCAGAGAAAATTCTGTTGTCTTACCACTCTCAACCCACTCACTAGCTCCTGCATACAACACCAGATATGAAATCTCCCAATGCAAGATCTGTTGAGACTTTGATGTTGGAAACAGGTATAACCTGGCAGCCTAAACAAATAGGTTCTAGAAATCAAAGCTGTAATCAAAATTCAAATAGCCACAGCATTAGCGTGGCAAAGATACTGCCTCACATGCACTTTGTAGGTGAGGATGACCTTTCCTGAAGCAAACAGTAGCGAAATCCCTCTGTAATTTCCACATTCAGACCTGTCACCTTTCTCGAAGATTGTCACAATTACGGTGGGGCTCTGGGATCTCCCAGCATGCTCTTTTCCTTCCAGATATGGGAGATGAGGTCATGGGCTTGTGTCAAGACAGCCTCTCTGCCATATTTTAATACTTCAGTGGGGATTCGATCTGCTCCAGAGGCCTTGTTGCTTCTCAGCTGAGAGGTGTCATTTTCAATCTTACAATGAGTTGGGGGCACCGTAAGGTGGTGTCGTTAGTGTCGTTAAGTATGTTGCAGGCTGCAAATCTCTTGCAACAGCAAAAACATGTTTGTACACAAGTTTATCAGTGCAAAATATCCCAAGGTGCTTCACAAAAACATTGACATATGAAGGCATGAGGAGACAGGAGAGATCAACTGACCAAATGCTTTGTTAAAGAGGCATGATTTAAGGAGGTTCTAAAAGGAAGAGAGAGAAATGGAGATAGGTGAGAGTTAGGGAAAGAATTCCATATTTTAGGACCCAGGTATCAGTAGGCTTGGCCTCTAACTGGGGAGAATGCACAAGAGACCAGAATTGTTATAACTGGGACCACTGATGAGTCATGGCCAAAGAAGTCAGGTCCAGCCATAATTGGGGTATATTTCCTAATGATTTGTATATTGACGCTACAAATCTTGAGAAAACAATTTCTGAGTTTTCCTCAAAACAGCAAATCAGCAGCCTTCATTGCTCATCACTGTCCTTTCATCGGTTGGGATCCAAGTAAAAGGCAAACAGAAAAGACCAAGGGCTAAGGTTAAAGTGGGGCAGGGAGGGGGCAATTTAACTGTATGAAATCAGCACAATAAAATCAGTAAGAGCCTTTAAGTGGAGTTGGTAGACTAAACACTGTGCTAGCACAATTGCTCCTTCCGTGCTAAATTATCAAAGGCCAACCAGTGAATGTTCAAGGTGGAAGCTTCTTTTAATATACAAAGAGCTGTGCTATAATTGATTGAGACAAGAGGTGCACAGTCCAACCTCCACTGATGACGGCACTGATGGATAGGAATTGTAAATGGCAAATTTTAATGGCCATCTACATTGAGAATTGTCTTCTGTTCCTGCAATACAACATATATTCCTGATTCTCAACCAGGAGTTGTTGGGAAAACTCAGCCGGTCTGGCTTCATCTGTGAAGAAAAATCAGAATTAACATTCTGAGTCCGGTGACCCTTCCTCAGAACTGATGGCAACTAGGAAAATGTCAGTTTATATGCAGAAAATAGAATGGAGAGGGTGGGAGTATATGTAGAAGATAAAGTGGGAAGAGAGGATATACGCAGAATATAGGGTGAGGGCAGGGGAATGATTTACAGCATCCACAGTTTTTTTGGTTTTTATATATTTCTGATTTCTGGTCTGTCGTATTTTGAGTGATATCATTGATGATATCAGGACGCTGTCCTAAAGGGTGGAAGTTGGGTGACAACCTAGAACTAAGTACAAATCATTAGGATCTGATTCACTAATTAACAATATTGTTTTAAAGAGGGCAGTTAAGAGTCAACCACATTGTTGGGGGCCTGCAGTCACTTGTAGGCTGGAATATGTAAAGACGGCAGATTTCCTTACCTAAAGGACATCAGTGATAAAGAGGTAGTGGGAACTGCCGATGCTGGAGAATCTGAGATGGCAAGGTGTCAAGCTGGATGAACACAGCAGGCCAAGCAGCATCAGAAGAGCAGGAAAGGTGACGTTTCGGGTCTTCAGAAATGCTGAGAAAGAAGTGTCCAGGCCAGAAATATCAGCTTTCCTGCTCTTCTGATGCTACTTGACCTGTTGTGTTCATCCAGCTCTACACCTTGTTATCCTAGTGAACCAGATGGGGTTTTACGACACTTGATAATGATTTTGTGGTCACCATCAGACTTACCTTTTAATTCCAAATATTTTTTGATTTCAAGTTTCACCATCTGCACTGGTGGGATTTGAACCCATGACCCCAGAACACTAGCCTGGGCCTCTGATAATATCACACAGGGCGGAGAAACAGTTTCTTTTTGTATAATTGGTGGGATGTGGGCACCGCTGGCTGGTCAGCATTTCTTGCCTATCCCTAGTTGTGCTTGAGAAGGTGGTGGTGAGCTTCCTTCTTGAACCACTGCAGCCCTCCTGCTGTCGGTTGACCCACAATGTTATTAGGGAGAGAATTCCAGGATTTTGTCCCAAAGTTAGGGTCTAACAAAGTTAGTCTTGCACAAATGCAACATATCTGGCTCCTAACAGTGTAATTATGCCTGATGTTAATTGTACAGGTACATTATTATGTGATACAAGTGCTCTTTTTGTTAAAATTCTCCAGTGGTCAAACCAAAACTTTTGGTATAAATTTTGCTCAGGCCCTTAGAATCGGCATGAAAAAAAATAGTTTTGATGATTCTTGTGGCACAGTAGTAGTGTCCCACCTCTAAGTAGAAGGCCTGGTTTCAAGTCTCATCTGCGACGGAGATATTTCACTGCATTTTCTAACATGTTGATTAAAATGGATACAAAAAGGTTTTATGGCAGTTAACTACCCAAACACCAGCTTCCAGTGTTTGGTGTGCAAAACCCAACATGGCATAGTGGCCGTGATAATGGGAACTGCAGATGTTGGAGAATCTAAGATAATAAAATGTGAAGCTGGACGAACACAGCAGGCCCAGCAGCATCTCAGGAGCACAAAAGCTGACGATTCGGGCCTAGACCCTTCTTCATCGAAGGGTCTAGGCCCGAAACGTCAGCTTTTGTGCTCCTGAGATGCTGCTGGGCCTGCTGTGTTCGTCCAGCCTCACATTTTATTATCATGGCATAGTGGCGAGTGGTGTTGAAATACCTGAAGGTAACAGTGGTGGAAAAAATTCATTCAACCCAGAAGAGTAACATTTTTCAAGCCAAGTAACTTAGACACTTGAAGAACATTACCACTTTAAAAAGTATATACTGTTATGTAAGACAAGTGCCTCTTTATGTCAAGATTGTCTCAAGGTCCATCCTCTACCACTGATCATTAGAAAGGCCCTTAGAGTCAGCTTAGAAGACAGGATTTGTGGCAGCAAACTACCCTTGGTACCCAGCACCCTGTGTGACAGTATTTACCATCAAGTCATGGTGAAAAAGGGAATTGGGTTACCATAAAATCAGTAAACTGAAGGAGATCTTTTGGTCCCTCACACTCATGCCAGGTCTCTACGAATAAAATTCACTCTCAAACACAGCAGAAGGGGACCGAGAGAATTTCCTTACACTTTGAATATACTTGCTTGAACTGTGTCAGCATGAAGCTTTGCAAGACATTTTCCAGTGAAACGTTTTGAAAAGAGACCTGATGATCAAGTCCCCTTAATTCGGTTACTATTAAATAACTAACTATCTGCAGCCCTGCTTGATGTTCCCTGTCATTGTCCCCAACTCTCTTCCCTGACTGAAAACAGATACCACGTATTTCCTAATAAGGAACTGAGGTCATCACCTTATCGTCTGGGAAGTGAATCCATCATCTGCTCTTTAACTGGCCTACAGCTAAAGGTGAAGTTGGTATAGTCCCAGAGGACTGCTCTTTCGTTAGAGAGAGACAACTGGCGATGTGCTTAACCAGAGGGTCATCGTGCATCAGGCTGAAAAAGGCAAAATGTTCATGGTGCTCACTGAACAAAATGACACCCAATTTCAATTAAATCTGACCTAAATGGCCAATGCTGCTCAGAATGGGGCAATAGGTTGTCTGGTATGGGACATGGTGCCTTGTCATGCTGTACCTGACCTGGCACTGATTACCTGAATACTCCAGTTCCCAACACCTCTCATCCTAATGGGCACAAAGTAGTCAATAAAGGAAAAAATTCTAATAAAACCACTCATGCGCAACAAAGTTAACAAACTTCATTTCATCCCCTGCCTAAAATACTCTTTATAGTTTACTTCTAAACAATGCAGATTAAGAATTTCTCACTTGGGAAACTAATGTTGTACCACGTTAGTAACAGATGCATGACTCCTAGATCAAGCATTTCCTGCATTAGAACTCATTTGCTTGTGCCATGGGATCATGACCTTGGACTGGCCTAGTTCTACCAAATCTCTTATCACTATCATAGCATAAATTGTAAAGTTTAAGCTGGGAGGGTTCTACAGTGTGTAAAATAATTTGGAGGACTCTAATAAAATTTATAGAGTGCATTGCTCTTTGGGTTTATGGTATATTAGTCCACAGAGTGACTGCCTTCCAATTGCTTCCCAATCATTCATACTCTTTTCCCTTCACTTCAGCTTATGAGGCAGGGCACAACTAATTTCCCTCATTTTCAGCCGGAGGGAGTTCGATTCTAGGACACACCATTTGGTTCTGCCGAAATATCTATCAGAGTAAAACTACTTCGATCCCTAAAAGTGTGAGATTTATTAGGTCAGAATGAATCTGAAGTGGAGCTCATTAATACCAATGGGAACCCTAAGGAATCTAATCATTTCAGTTGAGTTGAGATATTTACGACGATTCTTTTGGTGTGGCAGAATGAACCGGCGATGTGGAAGATAGTCATTCAAGCAATAATACATGATCTCCAATAACTATCCCATATTCACCGACAAAACCTTTCCCTTGTAAATTAAGTCACCCACTCAATTTCCAATCTTTTAAAAGAAATTCATGATAAGTTAGGACAGGTTTAAAGTCATGTTCGTCAATTTGTCTGCTCAAGAGACTGCATCCAGTAAGATTTGGGACCTTTTGTTCCTTTACCAGATTGTGGCATGAGTTAATTTCTCATATCCCATCCATACGTTTTAACCCTTATTTCTTTATTCCGTGCTCACCGTCTCTGAGTAGGTTATGAGGCTGCTCCAGATGATCTCAGCCGAACAGGACAGTTTTCACCAAAGGCAATGTTTTACTGACTGCTAAAACAAAGTTGCTGGAAAAGCTCAGAAAGGTCTGAGGAAGGGTCACCACATGCGAAACGTTAACTCTGTTTTCTCCTTCACAGATGCTGCCAGACCTGCTGAACTTTTCCAGCAACTTTGTTTTTGTTCCCAGTTTGCAGCATCCGCAGTTCTTTCGGGTTTTTTTTGCTCAGAGCTGTCCCAGTTGTGTTGTTGCCCTGTAAGTTACTTGTAACCATTTATTTTTGGACATATACGACTTAAGATGGCTCTAATAGCTCACGTATCTGGCAATTTCATCTCTGAGGCAGAAAGTTGTAGTTTCTCTAGAAATCTGAGCATATCATCCAGTTTCACCTTCCTGTGAAACACTGAGTGAGTGCTGCACTGTCAGCTGTTATTTTTAATTGTTTCATTAAAATGAAGCTCTGTCTGCTCTCTCAGGTGGATGCAAAAGATATGATTGCATTATTTTAAAGAATGGTGTTTGAAGATATTCCCAGTGCCCTGGTCCATGTTTAACTAATACACAAAACATAACTAAAAGCAGAATGAAGCTTCTGTTTCTGTTCTACTGTAGGATCTTACTCTGTTCAAACTGTCTGCTGTGTTGTCCACACAACAACAATGGCAGCGTTTTAAAAAGAGCACTTCATTATTGACCACAAAATGCTTTGGGACATTCTGAGATCTTGAGAGACACTATATAAATGTGAGACTTCCTTATTAGAAAAGGTTCAGATTATTAATGACTCCCATTGCAATCAGAGTATAATGGTGCCTTCACTTTTAGTGCATTGCTGGGGACTGAGCAGTCATTACTGCTTATCACGACAGTTTGACCTATAATTACCCTGGTATCTCACCTACTCATACTGTTAGTCCATGTAACGCTGCTTGTACAATCATTGGAATATTTTAGCAGTAATAGATTTCAAAAGCAAGAGGTCAAGAGTCCCAAAAGCTAAATAGGTTTATTGGCTGCAATCTGCCTGAGCTTTAAACTTCCATTTCACAACAAGGGAAAGCTAAACAAGGACAAACAGATTAAGCTTTTTTCTTAACTGATGAAAAACATTAAAAAGGGGGGTTGAAATTATATATGTATGAAAGCTAATGGGGAATTATACAGGGTTCAAAATGTCTTTAGAGGCATAATGTTCTGAAACATTGTGAAACATCTGCCATTTCAAGAAGTTGCATTTACATAGCATCATTGAGGATTGGGGAAATTATTTCAAGATGCTTCACGGGACCATTAGCAGGCAGAATCAGCCTTCTTGTTCAGTGACTGCTGAGTCTGTTAGCGAAGTCCAAATTGCCGCTATGATTTCAATTTTTCCTCAGTACTTAATGTAACAGTCAGGAGTAGGGGTCATGTAAACATCTGCAATTCATGAAGCTATGAGGCGAGTTCTTTGTCTGTTACCCAGAGAATTGGTTTCTTCTGACCCTAGGATTGAGAGACATAACACATCAGGTGTCAGTACCTTTGGAATAACTTAATAAAAGAGATGAGCCAGCCAGATAATTGGCAAAAGAATCAAGGGGGAGATGAGGAGTTTATTTTTATGCAGCAAGTTTGCAGTGAGCTGAGAGATACTGACTGAAAAGATACTGAAAACACGTTCAATAGTAACTTTCAAAAGAGAATCGGATAAATGCTTGAAAGGATAAAACCCACAGGACTGTGCAGAATGAGCAAGCATGTGGGATTACTTGAATAGTTGTCAAAGGGCTGACATGGGCACAATGGGCTGAATGATCACATTGTGTGACGTTTCATTCTTTGATTCACTGATCAGCTCACAATTGTTTCATGATCAAGCATTCAGAAACAGCAGAGCCACTTCATAAATCAGTGTATCTTCACTGAAGAAGTGTATCTTCACTGTACAAATCATCCAGAACATCAGAATACTGTGTAGAAAAACAGTCTTTTGTGGAAAATGTTTCTCATAAGATTCATTATATTGAGCATGGTAGCCCTCGAATCATGGGTCCTCGCTATGCTTATTTGTTCACGGGACATGACAGTCTGGTGAGCTGTCTTCTCGGCCAGCTACAGTACACTTAATGTGGGTACAGCTACTTGCTGTGACGAAGAAAGTTCCAGGACTTTGACCCAGAAGTAGTGAAAGAACAGTGTAACTCCAAATGAGGAGTGAATGTGGCTTGGAGAGTGACTTGCAAATGGTGGTATTCCATTTACTGCTTGCTCCTTATAGATGGTAGAGGCCGTGAATTTAGAAAGTGCTGTTGAAAGAGACTTGTTGTGTTACTGTAGCCTGTCTTGTGGATGGTACTCCACTGTGTGCCAGTAGTGGAAAAAGTAAATGTTTAAGTTGAAGAATGTGCGGCCAACTTTGTCTGGTTTGCCCTGGGTGGTATCAAATTTCCTGAGTGTTCTTGGAGTTACACTCATCCAGGCAACTGGAGAACATTTCTATTGCATACCTGATTTGTGTCTTCTAGATGGTAGCCAATTATCTGGCTGCTTCATCTCTTTCATTAAGTTATTCAAAAGGTACTGACACTTGATGTGTTATGTCTCTCAATCCTAGGGTCAGAAGAAACCTATTCTCTTGGTAACAGACAAAGGACTCGCCTCATAGCTCCATGAATAGATGGTAGGTAGGCCGGAATTGAGCTACTGATTTTGAATCTGCTATTGTAGCCACAGTATTTATACAGCCAGTTTGATTCAGTTTCTGGTCAATAGTAATTCCCAGGATGATAATAGTGGGTTGATGGTAGGTGGCAATGCCATTGAGTAAGAACAGGAGATGGTTCAACTCTCAGTTACAGACAGCCATTACTTGGCACTTGTATGCTGTGAATGTTACTCACCACGTAACAGTACAAATCGGAATATTGTCCAGGTCTTGCTTCATATAGTCCCAGATGACTTCTGCGTCTGAGGATTTGTGAATAGTGCTGAACATTATGCAATCATCAGTGAACATCCTGACTTCTGACCATATGATGGAAAGAAGATGACTGATGGCACAGCTGAAGATGGTTGGGCCTAGGACACTACCCTGAGGAACTCCTGCAGAGATGTCTTGGGGCTGAGATGGTTGACCTTCAGCAATAATACCACCTTCCTCCGTGTTAAGTATTACTCAAACAAGCAGAGAGCTTCCCATTGACTGTCGTTGACTCCAATTTTGCTATGACTCCTTGATGCTACATTCAGTCAATGCTGCCTTGGTATTAAGGACAGTCACTTCCACCTCTCTCCTCCTCCTTTTTCCACTCTTGGACCAAGTCAGTAATAAGGTCAGGGGTTAAGTGGATTTGGCAGAACCTAACCTGAGCATCAGCGAGCAGGTGATTGCTGAGTAAGTGCCTCTTGATCGCATTGTCAATGATAATTTCTGTCACATTGCTGAAGATTGAGGATAGACTGATTCGATGGGAATTGGCTAGATTGGACACGTCCTGCGTTTTATGGACAGGACATGCCTGGGGAATTCTCACATTATTGGTGTTGTAAAGTACTGGAACAGTATGGGTCTGACTGTTTCTGGAGCACATGTTGGGATTTGGTTAAGGTCCATAGCTTTTGCAGTATCTGTTGCCTTCAGCCTGTTCTAGATAGAACTTGCTGTGAATCGAACTGGTTGAAACTGGCAGCTGTGAGGTTGGGATCCTAAGGAGGAGTCTGAGGTGGATCATCACCTTGGCAGCTCTGCTTTAAGATTGCAAAGTGTTGCCATTTGCACCGTTGTGCTAGGCTCTCCCATTATTGAAGATGCATGAAAAACTCTTAATATAGGCTGCCCTCTCAATGAAACCTGACTTTACAGCTTATGTGATAAAGCATATCATATTGAGTTTGACTGGACCTGTTTGCAGAAAAAATGGCTATAAACCAACTGAAAGAATGATTCAATCACAATAGTGTCCCTCTTCACAGCTGTAGCTTTTCTAAGGTGCTTAGAGACATTTAACCAGAAGACTGAAGAAGTTTGAATACTGCAGACATGGGTTACTAGATACGATGAAGTTATGTCTTCTAAAATTACTTCTGTTACCTATTGTGTCTCATTATTTTGTGAAAATATCCAAACGTCTAAGTTGTGACACTTAAATTCATTTCTGGAAAATTGCGTGTTGTTATATTGGGAAAGAAAGGAGCTGCTGCCATCTACTGGCTAATGTGTAGTAATTTTGCAGATTGAAATATCGGCTGTTTAATTTTTAACTGTGCTACCAAAGTATTAATCCCACAGCAATTTCCATACACAGAAATCCGTAGTTACAGAGAAAAGAAGATTTTCTTCAATAAGGCGTGGATGAGTACGTTTACTTTATAAAAAGAGAGTTGAAGGGGCCCAAACATCTTCAGCTGCTTTACCAATGACTTTCCCTCCAACATAAAGTCAAATGTGGGATGTTAACTGGCTGCACATTGTTCATTACCATAAACAACATCTCAGAGGTGGAGCCAGTCCCTGTCCAAATGCAGCAGGACCCTATCTTGAGAATTGAGTGATAAATGACAAATAGTAATCATGTCTCACAATTGTCAGGCAATGATCATCTCCAGCAAGGGAGTCCCCTTAACGTTCAAAGGCGTAATCATCAGCAAATGCCTCATCATTAATAGACTGTGGATACCATTGACCTGAAACTTTAAAAGACCAGCCATGTGTATACCATGGCTAATAAGGTGGGTCAGCAGCTTAGGATTTTGAGGTGAGTAACCTATTACTTGACTCCCCAAAACTTGCCCATCATCTATAAGGCACAAAAGGTCAGGAGTTTTAGAGAAAGGTCTTGATCAATGTTACTGCATCAAAACTCAAGAGACTTGGTACCGTCAAAGCACAGCAAGTAATTAGACTAAATTTTAATCATTGATTCATTAGGGGAACTGAATGCAAAAGTAAAGAGTAGTATTTCACTTAAACAGGCCACATGGATCTGGAGAACCATAGTATTGGTCACCTTATTTTAGGAAGGATTCAAATGCTTTGTTGGAAACTTGGAGAGGATGAAAATCTGAAAGAGGACAGTTGCCTTATGAGGGAAGGTTGGATAGGCTAGGCTCGCATCATTGAAGTTTAGAAGGGTAATAGGTGTCTTGGCTGAAACATATAAGTTCCTGACGGGTGTTGATGAGGTAGATATGGAGAGGATGTTTCTTCTTACAGTGAACCTGGAACTAGGAATTACTGTTTAAAGATTAGGGATCATTCATTTCAAACTGAGACAAAGCACAATTGTTTCTCTCAGAGAGTCATGAATCTTTGGATTTCTCTTCCTAAAAATCACAATGGAAGCAGATCCTTGAATATTTTAAAGCAGAGGTAGATAGATTCTTGTTAAGCCAACAAATGTGTGAAGTCAAAAACAGAGTTAACGTTTTGGGTCTGGTGACCCTTCCTCAGAACAGAATGCTTTGACAAAGGGTCACCAGATCCGACACGTTAACTCTGTTTTTTTCTTAACAGATTCTGCCAGACCTGCTGAGCTTTTCCAGCAACTTCTGTTTTTGTTCTCTACAGCAACTTGGGACCAGCAATAAATGTCAGCCTTTCCAGCAATGTCCACATCCAACTATTAATAAAAACAAATTGGAACACAAGGCGAAAATCCCTTCAATTCTATCTTGCCATTTTCTGCATTCTATTACCAGGGTGAACAATTTTATTACTAATTGGTGAGGGGAAACATTGTCAAGAACATTGTGGGAATATTCCTTAGCAATGACAGAATTGGAGAAATAAATTAATGCCACTAGCCAGCTACTCTGAACCTTGCGTTTGACTTGGCCCTTTGCTTAATGTATAATTAATGACTGCACATATAACGAGTATACTCGGGCTTGTTCCAAGGTTATAATAAGAATGCAATCTCTCCACACCTTGTTTTTCTGATTTCATCATCTACCTGCCACTTAGCCAAAGAGAGCTGCTGGATATCTTGCTGTGGATCAGAAGGCAGTAACTCAATCAAGTGGTTCGGAAGACATCACAAGAGCAAGAATCATGAATTTTTCAGCTGCAGTCTGAATTTGAATTTTGCCCACCACATAGCTTGTTTCTCCTAAACTGTGAAGATTTTACAGTCTTTCTTCACTATTGCACTTCTTCCAGGATTCTCTCTCTCTCTCTCTCTCTGTCTCTGTCTCTCTCTCTCTTCAGCTTCCGTGCCTTAAGAGGGCATTAGCGACCAATGAATTTCAAGGTTTGGCTCATGCTCATGCTTGGCCAGATGCTGCAGATGATCGCTCTTGTCTTCTGCAGATTCTGGCTGACCAGGAAGTTTCCCTCTCTTGCTGCCTGCTATAGGTGTATTGGAAGGATTTGCAGATTGAGGATCAAACTGTTTGGCCGTGCAATATGCACATTTTCCACAGCCAGCAATCAAGACTCAACCAAGAGCTACTGGCTCAGAGGCAGGAAGGCTGCTCACTGCACCACAAGCCTTTCTTCTCCCATGGCTGCATGAAAAGAAATTATGAGCACAGCTTGCATAAACTGATTCTGTATCCCCTTGAGTACTGAAGCTTAGGGGGATCTAAGGGATTTAAGATGATTAAGGGAATCGTTCAGATAAATTATTTCCTTGGGTAGGACAGTGCAGAAGAAAGGAACATAACCTTGAAATTAAATTAAGCTATTCCATGATCAAATCACAAAATATTTCTTCACAGAATAGATGCAGAAATCTTGCACTTTCTCCTGCAAAAAAGCAATTGAAGCTGGAGTTCAATTGATTGTTTCAATGCTTCAATTGTTCAGTTTTTGGCGAGCAAGGTTATAGAGATAAAGCAGGTAGCTAGAGTTGAGCTACAGCTCCATGTTCTGAGCTGCAGTGCTGGAACTGTCCACCTCAAAGTCCTGTACTTTAAGGATGAGCATAGATTCCGGGAGCAGATTTTGCTTATTTGTCCAGGTGGCATGTCTTGCAGATATGCAACAAGCGAGGGTTTATACCTCCTGTCCCCTCTCTTTTGAGAGCCTAACTCTTTTCTATTGAGGTTGTCGGGTACAACACTTGCTTTGACTGAGTCTTAGTTGGAACTTTATTCTCTGAAGCCAACACCATCAAGGAAACTGGCTGATGCTGCAGTGGAACATCAGTGCCTTAAGAGGAAGAACACAGGGTCTGTGACACTTTAATATCCCATTACCTCACAATGGTTTGGAAAGTGGCATCTCAGGCAGCCTGATCAGGAGATGGATATCAAGCAAGAGAAATGTAGTCAAGTGCTTTTCCTCCACTGCCTGCCTTTGTATTGGTCAGCTGGAAACAGGAAGGTTGGAAAATGGATGGATTTCCCTAAACATGGATACTGGTGGAGTAGGAGCCAGGGCAAAGATGGGGGTGTTTTATGAATCATGGAAGAATTATATAATGGTTTCAACATAGAAGGGAACCATTCAGCCCATCATGTCTGTGCTAAAAACAACTCTGCAAGACCCACTGTCCTAAGTTTGGCAAGTATTGTGTGGAGCCACTCACTACCACCAATCCCCTTTTCTATATTGAATTGAAGGCCCTGCTTTGTTATCAGTGATTGAAATTAGTCCTGGTGATTTTTAAAAAGAAAAGGAACCTATCTTATCAATAAGATGTAGTATATTGAATGAAGGAAATAGGTACAAATTGCTAAGACTATTAGAATCCAGAGATGACATGACTAATCCCATCAGATCATCAGCTGGACACCTCAATTCCCCATCCAGAAATAGGTCAGAAATCACATAACACCAGGTTACAGTCTAACAGGTTTATTTGAAAACCTTTCAGAGTGTCATTCCTTCTTCAGGCATTAGAACATGCAAACATAAAGAACATAAGAACTAGGAGCAGGAGTAGGCCATCTGACCCCTCGAGGCTGCCCCACCATTTAATAAGATCATGGCTGATCTTTTTCAGACTCAGCTCCATTTAGCCACCCTCTCACCATAAAACTGAATCCCCTTACTGTTCAAAAATTTATTTAGCCTTGCCTTAAAAACATTCTGAAGTGGCTTCAACCACTTCACTGCGCAGGGAATTCCACAGATTCACAACCCTTTGGGTGAAGAAATTCCTCCTGACCTCAGTCCTACATCTGTTTCCCTTTATTTTAAGGCAATGCCCTCTAGCCCTAGTTTCACCTGCCTGCGGAAACAACCTCCTTGCCTCCACTTTATTTTTGCCTTCATAATCTTATATGTTTCTATAAGATCTCCCCTCATTCTTCTAAATTCCAATGAGTATAATCCCAGTCTACTCAGTCTCTCTTCATAATCCAACCCTCTCAACTCTGGAATCAACCTAGTGAATCTCCTCTGCACCCCCTCCAGTGCTAGCACATCTCCTCTCAACTAAGAGGACCAAAACTGCACACAGTACTCCAGGTGTGGCCTCACCAGGACCCTATACAGCTGCAGCTGCTCCCTGTTTTTAAACTCCACCCCTCGAGCAATAGCAGACAAAATTCCATTTTCCTTTTTAATTACCTGCTGCACCTGCAATCCCACCTTCAGCGATTCATGCACAAGGGCACCCAATTCCCTCTGCACAGCAGCGTGCTGCAATTTTTTACCATTTAAAACATAGCCCATTTTGCTGTTATTTCTACTAAAATGGATGATCTCACACTTATCAGCATTGTACTCTCTCTGCCAGACCTTTGCCCACTCACTTAGACTATCTATATCCCTCTGCAGACTTTCAGTGTCTTCTGCATACTTTGCTCTACCACTCACCATAGTGTCATCTGCAAATTTTGACACACCCCACTTAGCCCCCAACTCCAAATCATCTATGTAAATTGTAAACAATTGTGGTCCCAACACTGATCCCTGAGGCACACCTCTAGCCACTGACCGCCAACCAGAAAAACACCCATTTACCCCTACTCTTTGCTTTCTACTGGTCAACCAACCCTCTATTCATGTCAATACATTACCCGTAATACTGTGAAACTTTATCTTATGTAGCAGCCTTTGGTGTGGCACCTTGTCAAATGCCTAATGAGAATGCTTAGTGAGAAGGTTAGTATCAGACACAGAATTTACAAGTAAAAAATGACAAGGATGTATTAAACAATCCTAAGATGTTGTTAAATCTTTAATCAGTCAGAAGGTATTAATTGATTGATATGTATATGTAAATCACTGAATTCCTTTCAAGTCACTGTCCTGAGAATGTTTATCAGTGTAAAGAAGAGGTGACATTTTAGGTGAGACAATGCATGTTGGGTGTAAGGCCTTGTTTAGAATCCGTTTGTCTTTTAGTTTGGAGTCAGACTGTTTTTATATCTAAAGTAGGAATTTATAAAACACCACATTGACTGACTGTCTATAAATTGTGTAATTTTTGAACAAAATGGAATGTATCTGCAAATACAAATTCACCAATCCTAATCTGATGAAGAGTTGCCAGACTTGAAATGTTAACTCTGTTTTCTCCCCACAGATCCTGCCAGAACTGCTGAGTTTCTCAAACAATTTCAGCTTTTATATCCACTACTACTTCCTATTTCCTGTCAATGTCACAGTCCCTTTATTTCCAGGGATTTCAACATTTCAGACAGGCTGGATATCTGGCTCGCCATCATATTTCTTCTGGAAGTCCATGAACACCTCAACCACCACATTTTCCTCAATCATCATCAAAAACACAGCCAACCTGGTTAAACATAACTTGTCTTTCTCCAATCTCTCTCTAATTTGGCCACATTTGTCCCAATGACTCTTAATTCTTTCCTGGATTATTGTTACTGAAACCTTTTTCACCACCAAGGTGAAATTGACTAGCTTGTAGTTGCTGGAGTTATCTCTGTATGTGTTTCTGAACAAGGGTAAAACATTTGTTGTTCTCCAGCTCTCTGGGTCCACCCCTGTATCTCAGGAGGATTGCAGGATTATGGCCAGTAACTCCACAATGCCCAGCCTGTCCCTCTGTACCCTCAAATGCATCTAAACCTGTTGTGGTGACATTTCGATCTTAAGTTGCAGCCATTTCCTATATTCCTCTTTGGCAGTACGGACTTGATAGGCTGAAGGATCTCTTCTGCACTATATGATTCAATAATTCGTTGGCCATAACTTATGGTTGGAGGCTAGCATGCCTAATGAAAAGTGTGCTAGTCTCTTGTAGAGATGAAGTAAGCGTTATGTAAAACATATAATAATGATTTAAGTAATCCATTGCTGACACGGGATGCCAATTAGTACATTTAAAGGAGGCAATTTATGTTGCAGCTATTTTTGTTGATTTTTCAGCTACCTGGGGAAAAAGCTGACGAGAGAAGAGGCGATTCTTCTTTTGTGGTCATGTGAGCCAGCAGTTTGGTGGTATAACAGGACCCATTGGACCTTCATCTGCATCAAACAGATCTGGTGCACTTGCAAGTTTAAAAGTGAGCCCAGCAAAGAGGAAGGACTGGCCAGCTTTGGGTGGCTTTTAACTTGCTGGCACAGACCTATCCTGCTTCTTTGTGGGGAATAGCCAAAGAGATTACCTTAGCCCTGTACAGGTGCTACAGCCCCTGAGTCTTTTCCTTTTCACAGCTGAGGGTCAGTAGGGCACTTAACAATGGCAGGATGGGCATTTTCAATGGTGTTGGTTGGACAACCATTTAAGTAACCCTGTTCTCCTTCTCGATTTAGGATGTAGTCTCCACCAATTTAAAGTAGGGGATGGAAGAGCTTACCTGATGCACTTCCAGTGACCCAAACATGCCACACAATGATACCAGGGGTGTGTGGCATTGGTCAAGTGGTAGGACGGTGCAAAGTGGGGACCTTGATGCCTTCCTGGCCTGATGCCAACTAGAGCTGTGTAAGCAGGTCATTCATGTCCAGTTAAGAAAATTAGCCCCTGGCACAGGTATTCAACCAGGTGTAGGTAGGGCAGTTGCCACATGGGAAGTCTATAAAAGTGACCTCTGTAGTAAGGTTTCTCACTCTGGCCAGGCATCTTCCAGGAGCTATTTGTGGAGAAGCCAACAGTGTGGTATGAGTGGATGAAACTAGAGAAAAGGGGCTAGAAAATTATGCAGAAAGGTTAAGGCTGAGATAAGGTAGCGAGTGAATAAAGCCAGCTGAGACCAGCTGAGCCAAATGATTCTATTTGGCATTGGTACAGAACTATCGAGTCTTAAACAAATCCTAACACTGCCAGTCAGTCACAGGAACACAAGCCCATGGTGTACCACAGCCTGCCTGGTTCAATTAGAAATATTAATAAAACTAATTAATTGCTGTACACTTGGCCAGTAGTTCTCAAGGGATAGGATTTCATCCCACACCCTGGGTGTCCTTAATCCCTTGGGAAGTCCTGGCCCCTTAATTGCCTAATTGGCACTTAACACCATGGTCCATCTTTAAAGGATATCAGCTGGAGCCCTCACTGACTCTCTAGTTGGAGAGCAAGACCTTGTCACTAGAATTAAATACCACCCAATGTTTTAAGAAGTTAGTGCTGTTGACATTTTCAGAGACATTAGCTTGAAGGACCCATAAGGACTGATTAGATAGGAAATGAATTACTGCTATATCATTGCCATATAGACCCTATTCTTCTTCCTGTGCTTGTCAAATCTTCTTCAGAATCCTCTTCATCTATCATCTGTTTAACACCTTGGGAATTTTCTTCATTGAAATTTTCTTTCTCCTGTACACCCCCACTCTCTGCATCAATATTCATTAATGTTGCCCTGCATCTTTGCTCATCTCTCAGTTCTCTAATAGATTGCTCCAAAGCTCCAACCCCACACTTGTTTGATTAACAAAGAGGGAACATCTTGTACATGGTACACAGTGGTGGGAACAATAACAATTAAACGGGCAGCTTTGTCTTGGGTAGTGTAGAGTTTTGCAATTGTTATTGGAGCTACAGTTATCCAGGAAGGTGAAGAGTATGCACTAGCTCATTCTTGTGCCTTGTACAAATATGTTTTAAGATTTGATGCAATTTGCTGTAGAAATGAACTGGCACCTCTCATAATCAGTTGCCCTGAGCTCCAGAAACCAATCAAAGGTGAACAATCAAATAGCTCACAGGCACTGAGCACAAGACCAGTTGCCACATTGTCAATGTATAAAATCAGGTTATAACTCTTAATGAGATAGCATCATTGGGAGCAGGATTACTACCAGGGTCAATCCTGCTGAAAGTGTATTGGTCCTGATCAGATCAGAAAAAATTGATCTGCAGTCAACCTAGTTTGACTCATTAGGAAGTAACTGCATGTTTTAAATCAGTCTGTATTGTTTTCAGGTTTATGTCTTTCACATTAAGGCTGTTGAATTTGTGGTGAAATTCTGTCCACCATGATTCTTAATCTCATCGGCTTTGTAGCCTTGTATTCACTGGAGTTCAGATGAATGTGAGGGGAATCTCATTAATCCCATAAACTTCTAACAGGACTAGATAGGGTAGATGCTAGAAAGGGTGGCAGGGAGTCCAGAATTGAGGGTCGAAGTCTAAGGATACCAGATAAACCATTTAGGACTGAGATGAGAAACTTCCTCACTCAGGGAATGATGAGCCTGTAGAATTCACGAGAAAATGATCAAGTCAAAAAAAATTGAAACAAAGGCAGAAATTTCTGGAGAAGCTCCGCAAGCCTGGCAGTATCTGTTTAGAGAAATCAGAGCTGGCTTTCAGGCCCAGTGATCCTTCCCCAGAACTCAAGTCCAAAGTATTGTATAATTTCAAGAAAGGTTTGGATCTGGCACTTGGGGGCTAAAGGGATCAAAGAATATTGGATAAAAGTGGGAATAGGCTTTTGAGTTGGATAGTCAGCCATGATGATAATGAATGGCAGGGAAGGTTTAAAAGGCTGAATGGCCTACTTCTGATCCTATTTTCTTTGTTTCTATATTTTGATAAAGACGGCAGACAGATTGTGAGGAGTCAGGAAGTGAGTGAATTACCTGCAGGGGAGTCTGCCCTTTGTAGCAGGTGGGCTTTTGTCACTTGCCTGCCAAGGCCCAGTTGTGTCTATGGTCTCCATGGGTTGTGCTGCTCCCATATGGTCTCAACACTGTGTTTTTCTCTCCTTATCAATTCTGCCTACTATAAAGACTAAGTGTTTGGTGCCCGTGTTGCTCTCTTGATGCTGTTCTACTTAGACTGTGTCTACTCTGAGTCAGCTGCATAGTATGTAACTGTTGGCGTCAGAGTCATCATCATTATCATCTTCATTTCCATTGTACTGCAGCCAGGGCACCTTGCTATTGGGGTTGGGGAGGAATTAGCATCCACCTCTTCCTCCAAGTCTGTCTGAGTCCTGCTCCATTTTAAATTTACAGTTTTGAGCCAACAGATTTCTGCTGAATCTGGGCTGGTGGATTTATAGTTGGCCTCTGCATTCCTGGCATACATTGAGGGAAATATTATCCGGAGTTTCCAATTCTGATCAGTGTCAGATGAGCAATGCTGTAGAAACGTAAGTACAAAACAAGTATGGATGAGAAGAAAAGGTCTTAAGCAGGGTGTTGGGTATTCTCTACAATGTTTTAATTGTTTCATGGAAAATGAGCACTGGTAGCAAAGCCAGCATTTGCTGGTCTCTTCTAATTTTCCTTGAGAAATAACTCAGTCTATCCAACCTACACTCATAAGACAACCCACTCATTACAAACATCAATCTTGTAACCTCATCTGAATCTCCTCCAATGCTTTTACATCCTTCCTTAAGTAAAGAAACCAAAGATGCCCATAGTATTCAGTACCGATGTGGTCTCGCCAATGCCCGATGGCATTGCATCCTTACTTTTAAGCTCAATTCCTCCTGTAGTAAAGGATAGCTTCTGATTTCTTGATAATGTACTGTAACTGCATTCTAACTTCATGTGACTCTTGACCCAGAACACTTAAATTCCTTGCCACTCTGCTGTTGATCTCAATTTGAGTAATACTCTGCTTTTTTATTCTTTCCGCCAAAGTAAACAACTTCACATTTTCCCAAATTGCACTCCATTTGCCAGATTTCTGTCCACTCATTCAACTTGTCTATATTCATCTACAACTTCTTAATAACTTCTTTACAACATCCTTTCCCACCTATCTTGGTGTGATCTGCAAATTTAACTACTGTCCTTTTGCTCCCATCTTCTAAGTCATTATGTCAGTGAGTTAGGTGGCAATAAAGTGCTTTCTTGACCTGTTACTGTTTTGTGGCATAGATTTACTCACCGCGCTATTTTGAAGAGTAATCCAGGATTTTGACCAGTGACAGTGAAGGAACAGTGATATCGTTCCAAATCGGAATGTTGCGTGGCTTGGAAGGGCATTGGCAGGTGATGGTGTTTCTCTCCATGTATCAGTTTCCCTCACCTATCTAGGTGCTGAAAGCCGTAGGTTTGGAAAGTGCAATTGAAGGAAGATTGACAAATTGCCGCAGTACATTAGTGCTGCAGTGCAGATGATAAACACAGTTGCCGTGTGCGTTAACGGTGGAAATATTTAATGCTTAAAAAGTTGAAACATAGACACATAGAAGATAGGAGCATGAGGAGGCCATTTGGTCCTTCAACCCTGGTCCAACGTTCATCACAATCATAGCTGATCATCCAACTCAAAAGCTTAATCCTGCTTTCTCTGCATAATCTTTGATCCCATTCACCCCAAGTGCTATATTTGGTCGCCTCTTGAATACATTCAAAATTTTGGCATCAACTATTTTCTGTGATAACGAATTCCACAGGCTCACCACTCTTTGGGTGAAGAAACGTCTCCTCATCTCCATCCTAAATGTTCTAGCCCGAATCCTCAGACTGTGACCCCTAGTTCTGGACACACCGACCATTGGGAACACTATCTCTGCATCTACCCTGTCTAGTCATATTATAATTTTATAAGCCTCTATGAGATCCTCCCTCATACATTTACTGACTTGCCTCAGATCCCGTGAGCTCTTACCTTTTGGACCAGCTTTACGTTTATAACCTTGACAAAGGCCTTACAAATGTTCATGCAAACCACACCAATTGCACCACTCTTATTCAGTCATCTTTTCAAAATATTCAGTTTAATTACTCAGATAGGATCTCGCTTTAACAAACCCATGCTGACTCAATTTGATTAATCCCTTTCTTTCCATGTATTAATTAATCCTGACCTTCAGAACGTTTTCCAATAAGTTCCTTACCACTGACATATATTTTCCAATATTTACAATAATTCCAATAATAGTTCCCTCCCACAGTCCAGAGATGTGCAGGTTAGGTGGATTGGCCATGGGAAGTTCAGGGGTACAGGGATATGGTGGGTGGGGTGGTGGCCTAGGGACGTTGCTGTTTGGATGTTCAGTCAGGGCTCAATGGGCCGAATTGCCTGCCTCTACACTTTGGGTTTCTATGATTCTATGTAACAGCCACAATATTAACAGATGTCTGGCCAGTCCCATTTAATAACTGACATACTACCAGGGAATTTTTACAAAATTACCACACTTGTTGGGAGACCCTTGAAATGCCAATACACTCCAGTTGGTAACCTAACTTCCAGAAAAAAGTATGTGTGAGATGAGGGATAATGTTGTCAAATATTTTAAATGAAATAATTTGTTGTGATCTTGAATGCACTGCCCAGAAGGGTAGCGGAAGCAAATTAAACACTAACTTTAAATGGGGAATTAAATGAATACTTGAAGAAGTATTGAGAAAATCTACAAGGCTATACAATGGGGAAAAACATATGGAGATAAGTAGATAGCTCTCTCAAAGAATTGACAAGTTGACAGTCAATACAGTGTGGAGCTGGAGGAACACAGCAGGTCGGGTATGATCTGAGGAGGAGAGTCAACATTTCGGGCCTACATCCTTCATCAAGACTGGGGTGGGTGAAGGGAGCTGGGAAATAAACAGAGGGAAGAGGAATGGGGGTGGGGGAAGGGAGGTGTGATGGCAATAGGTGGATATGGGTAGGGGTAGTGGGGATCGGTAAGTGCGAAGGGTGGGGCAGATATGTGGGCAAGGAGATGGACAGGTAGCGTAAGGTCAAAGAGGCTGTGATGAGAAGGAGGATCGGACATGGGATGAGGCTGGGGGTGGGGAGATTTTGAAACCCGGTTGAATTCTATGTTTAAGCCATCAGGTTGTGGGCTCCCAAGGTGAAATAAGAGGTGATGTTCCTCCAGTTTGGTGTGGTGTCATAGTGACACATTCTCCTCCACCTCCCATTGTTGATTTATGTATCAACTCCTAATCTCTGATTGATATCAGAGTATTATTGCTGCCCCAGGAACCTATAAACCTAAAAAAGTAAATATAACAATGTAAAGAGATCTAATACTGAGTATGAGTCAGGAAAGGAGCACTGACAGCTTGTTCCTATCAATGAAGGTTAGATGTACAGTTATTTGATAGTCATAATAGAATATATTTACCTGTAGCCTGAAATGGAATAAATACCACGTGACATGCAGATGAGGATGGCGGGAGCTGAAATTTGCAGGAACTCGGGGCTATCCAACTAAGAAACAAAAACAGAAATTGCTGGGAATGCTCAGCAGGTTGGCAGCATCTATGGAGATGAATCAGAGTTAACCTTTCAGGTCGAGTGACCCTTCCTCAGAACCAAAGTAAGAACTATGCTCTATGGTTCCAATAACCAGAGGCTCAGTAATTCACTGGTAGCATATACAAGGTTAACAAAATAGGAACAGAAATGGATCATTCAGCCTCTCAAGACTTCCCACTGTTTAATAGTGCCATGGCTGACCTGCTGATGTTTTGAATTCTGTATTTCCATATGTCCCATGAGTCCCCCCTTGTCAAGAATTTCACCACTTCTATATTCAAAAATATTTAATAACCCCACCTCCACCAACTCAAAGTCACACAATTCTCAGAGAAACAAATTCCCCTCATCATTGTCCTGAAAGGCTACCTCTTAATTTTAAAACTCCTATTTCTGGATGTTTCCACAACAGGAAACATCCTTTCCACATTCACTTTGTCAAGACAATTCAGCATCTTATGTACTTCATTCAAGTCACACTCACTCTTCTAAACTCCAGTAGGAATGGATCCCTGTCTCTCCAGATTATCCTATTAAGAAAATCCATTCCTCAATACAGGCATCAACTCAGTTAATCTCCTCTGGACTGCCTTGTATCATTGTGGAACAAAATCATCTGCACTAATTACCAGATGGTTAAAAGATGACAAGTTAGGTCTTGATTTTGAGTACATACAGACTTCTTGCAGTTTGAAAGTGCTACAGACAGATTGGGAACAGAGTGAGCTAACTATTGCCTTTGCGTGACAGCGTGAAACTGGTGATAACAAATCTGCAGACCATTTGGTAACTCTGACCCGCAGTTTGTATTTCCATCGGAATACAAGGTCAAAATCCATTCCATTCTGTGCTATCTGTCTGTAACTTCCAACATGTCACCTACTTGTAAGACAATTTTTGAATCTAGTTTGCCAACTGACCTTGGATCCCATGAACTCCTACCATTTGGACCAGCCTCTTTGTGTGACCTTGTCAAATGCCTTACTGAAATCCATGTAACCCACATCAACTACACTACCCTCATCAATACATTTAGTCAACTTTCCAAATTAATTTGATTAAATTACTCAGGCAGAATCTCCATCCAACAAGTCTACGCTGACTATGGGTTGAATGGTTTATTTCTATGCTGTTTTGTGGCATCATTGTGGCCTGTAGGCCAGAAACGTAGACCAAAAGTCTGGAGAGATGAGTACTAATCTTGCCATGGAATTTTAAGTACAATGAATGAATATATCAGGACTGCAAAGCTACTTTCAAGAATGGTGACTATGATAATAGGATTGCTGCATGAACCCAGGCTGGTTTGCTAATCTCATTTGGAAAAGGAAATCTGTTGTCTTCATCCAGTCTAGTCTACCTGTGATTACTGACCCACAGCATTGTGACTCTAAACCTCCTTTAGAAATGTCCTGGCAACTAATGGAACCAGTTGCTACAAAACTGTTGCAAGGAAAGTCTCATCAGAATAAAATGAGACTGAGTCACCTACCATCCAGCTAGGTATTGAACTCAATGAAGGCCTTCAGTGTCATGGGATCTAAATTTTGGAACTCCCAGCTTGGCAACAATGTGTTCCTACACCATGTAGGTAACAGAGCTCCATGAAGATGACTGATCACCACTTGGTGGGATGGGCAATGAATGCCAGCCCTACTATCAATGCTTGGAGGCCAGGAACAAACTTTTTTATAGCGATATAAAGGAGACAGCTGCAACCTGTTGTCTTTGATGAGATATTCAGTCGCTGCCCCCACCACTCATTCCTACATTCTGTTGAACATACATCAATGACATTCCCAATCTGAACGTACAGTCCCAATTCAAGCCATCATTACTAGTGGGTACTTATACTTGCATTTCTAAAAATATTGAAAATGAGAGACACGTATCTAAACTTACATTAATGCATATTTGGAACTGCAAAATTAAAAACACCAATTCTAGGCACTGCCAAACCCCAATCTCATTCATTACAGCATCTATCTCTTCTAGCTCACCACTAAGGTCTTTTTGGTCAGTCAAGGATTATTTGCAACCAGCAAAATTCACCATAAATATTTTAAATTTGAAGCTAAATCCACTCCACCCTAACTGGACATATCAGTTGTAGTTGGGCCCTGCCTTTTGATGGTTATGCTTCTCCTTGCATTGCCCTCAGTGCCAGAACTGTTGTTGTAACAGGCCATCCATAATAGTCAACAATTGCTCAAGAGTATGAAACCTATTCTGGGAGGCAGGGGGTTAATTCTCTCTCTTCTCTCCATTAATTTACATTTGTATTTGTGCAATTCTTTTGGGAAAATGAGAAAAGGGAGATAAGACGAGATAAAAGAAAAAGTCTTTGTGCTTTGTCATAAAATACAACAATCATGGGTGCTCCCAGAGGTATTCTACCTGGTGGCTTCATTGAAGACTGATGAAACTCATCATCACAAAGTGTGGCTGCTGAAACTGACTGTCAGACAATACTAGAACCTCAAGCAGCCTCCTATTGACTGATAGCAAGCTACAGCACTTGTTCTGAAAGAAAAGGATAGCACATGTTGCATATGGAACAAGAAATAAATTCAGCTGTCTTACTGAATGACAATGCAGAAACCACCTGAAATTTCAGCGTGTGTACATCGGCTGAGCCTAGATTTCTCCAAAGTTATTACAGCACAAGAAGAGGCTATTTGGCTCCTACAATGCATGTTGGCATAGTTTTCATTTTCATGCTGCTATATTTTCTCTCAAAGTTGATGTGACGCAATAAAATGAAAGGCAAAATAAGAAATAGCAATAATTGGCCGTGCAAATGTTCATCTGACCTGCCAATAACTGTTTGAGAAATTGTTAATTGCCCATAAACACACTGATTGTTTAGCTCAATGGCTATGGGACTGTGACCTGTACAATGTGACAAAATAAATTGGACATTGCTTTTGAGGAAACATAATCTGTGTTTATTCTGATAGAGACCCCAAGGTTGTTCCTACTTGTAGAAATTAAGCCCAGGCACAATTGTTCAAGATGTTACTTTCTGTACATATACCTGTCGTTAGCCAACAAAAAGCAGCTTACAAATACAATTTTCATGTTATCTTGACATATGTATGTAATAATCAATGTCATAAATTTCATGTGTACCATGATAATAATGGTCTTTAAATGTTTACAAGGAGACTTACTACCATAAATAAAAACTAGTTGAAGTGGATTTTTTTTTCTTTCTCTGGCTTTGAGACTGAACAGCTCGTACTGCTGCTTTGCTCTTGCATTTCTCCAGTGCTCTCTGAGCTGTACAGTAAAACTCATAAAACAGGAGACACTGTGGCTGTCTGTCATTCATCACACTCCTTCTCACCCACTTATTAATACACTGAGCAGTGATGTATGGAGGTGAATAAAATTATCAGCCATGTAGACTGGGATCTGGGATAGCCACCCACTCCCTCCCCCATCTCTTTCTCTCATTGTCTCTATTTTTGTTCTTCTTAAGAATACATTTATTCATCTAGAAAATAGAATTACACTTTTGAGGTTGCAGTCACAAACTGACTGCACAGTTTTTTTTAAAGAAAGGTAATTATTTTGTTAAGAAGAGAACAGGTGCGAGAACACTGACATCAACAGACTAAAGGATGATTTGTGACAGTATTAAAAATAAAGATATATGTGGTCTTGTTGTGGTTATAGGCCAACAAACATAAGAGCTATACAGATATACACATATAAGCTCATGGCCAACACAGAACTGTATACAACCTTAGTAAGCCACCTCAACCATCTGTAATTTTATATGATACAGATAGCATAATTTGTTTTATTTAGCCTCCTCAATAGGAGGTTGGTGTCGTGTTGCTGGGAGTAGACTGTATACAGGTGAGCAGATGGTTTGTAATTAAAGACAACAGACATATGACATCAGAGATATGCAATTAGAGGCTTCTTTTAATGCATGTTCTGGGTTATCTTGAATTTTTTTTGTACCACTCAGTTGTGCGCACAGGTTATCAAAATCACTTACAAAGCTACAGATTCTCCAATAGGTAAAACTAAAGAGTTAAGTTTTAGACAATGTGGATTCTGATAAATCCCTTCAGATATAAAAAGTGATATGAAAGATATCGTACAGTGTGACGTTCCTGAGATCAGCTTTACTTCACCCACTCTAACTATTACCATAGCACCCAGATTCTCTGCTGTGATTACATTCAAACTCCCGTGTAGGGTTGAAGCAGCAAGAGCACCTTTCCATATGCCACCTGGGTATAGATTTACCAACATAACTTAAACACCTTTTGAATGCGCGCAGCATGGTGAAGCCAGCAATTTACATCGGTTCTGTAATGCTCTATTATGAAAGATTACTTGAACTCCATGAATGGGAACTTTCAAAAAGGCAACTGGTCACTTCTCAGGAAGGTTGAGGTATAAGCCAAATGATATATTCATCTAACTGAAGTGCCCAACTGACTTCCAATAATCCCTGTTAATTTCCCATTTGAAAAGGAAATAAAAAATAATATTTTAAATGAGATTACTTAAACCGTAATACCATAAGCAGTGCCTAGAATTGAAATTAAACTTATTCCACTATATTTCGGAAGACTTCCTCTAATGAAAGATATACGGTTGATGATATATTTCTTATCACATATAAACAGACTCTTCTTTAACTTGTTGATAGTTTATGTCCCTTTAACATCTGCAGTTCTGTCTTAAGGTTCCTCAGAAAATAACTGATATTTTGAACATTTCACCATCTTAACAGAATATAATGTTTATAAAATATTTCTTTCACAGCAAGACAGTGACCTCAGAAAGCTTCTATAATATTAATATGGTAGTTCAATTAAACTTCTAGTTGTTAAAAATGTCAAGGGGCCAATGGTAGGAGCAGTTTAAGGACAAGAGCAAAATTGTATCGTTATGCCACTTTAAAAAGGTATGTTTCTATAAAAATACATATCATGGCATTTGGACCATATAGTGGATTAATCGTGCCGTTTTCACCAGAATAATTGGATACATGTCTGCATTCTTCACTGGTTGTCGATGTTCTTTAAGTATTGAGCTTGGACAGTTCCAAAATAACATCTAGCCAATGCTGGTATAAAGCATGAAACTGCTAAAGAATTGTCATGCGCTGGGAGAAAATTGGCAACTTTACAGAATAAAGAAAGCTAGCCAGTGTCAGAGCAGAAATTTCCAATGGAGAATTCACGTTGGATGTTGTGATTAGAACTCCTTGTTGAGATTATTTGTGGCAGCTAAACTCTAAATCTGCCAGTGCCATACATGACCTGGGAGTGTTTGATGCTACCACAACTAACGCCCAAAACAGAACATTGTTCCAATGTTTGGCAATTATATCCTTCACAAGGCTCAGCCCAAAGAATAAAGGAAATAAAAACAAAATTGATAAAAGAAAGACTATTACTTAAAAATGATTGAATGGAGGAAAAGAAATTGCCGATGAAATTCATCTGCAGTGAAGGCATTCTATATGTTAACGTTTCATTATCCATAAATCTGTTCAATATGGGCTCCCAGTAATGATGGCTGCAGATAATGTATAATAGGGCTTTTACTGTCTGCATGTAACCCACCTTGGTCTCTGTGAGATTGCTCAGGTATGCAGCTGGTAATATTAGCAGACCCCATAGCCTAAAGATTGAAAATCATCTGTGATGGGGTGAATCAAATGAAAATATGTTTGTCTTTAAACGCTGTGGAAATTTCCCCTCTCCCAACAATCATCTTGTCAATTTCAGGCCAGTTTCAGAAAGTTACAAATCAACCAACCAGCAACCTTTGTGTAGTTAGATTGATTTAAGAGCAGGAGGCTGTCAGTGAAGGAGATGAATGCAATGAAACAGGACATCAGGGGCTTCGGGAAGGCGGAATAATTACAGAAACTCAAACAGGGGGAGGAATACATTTTTATCTGACAAAGTTTTTAATAGCAAAGAGCAAGCAATGCCATTACAGTTTAGACTTGTCCCTTTTAAACTAGTACTTCAATCCTTTTGTCAGGTATGTTCAATCTGTAAGTAATTTATTTGTGAAGCTGCTATTTCTAAATACATCTAGATATAAACATTAGTGCTATTGTTTCTTTCTGTTCTATTCATCTATCCATCATCTATCCATTCTTTATAGATAAGATAACGTACAATCCAATTAATTGCTATTTATATCAATCTATTCTCTACATTTGAACTATCATGAGCAATCTAATTAATCTGGCATCTGCTTATTTTATTTGCAATGCTTTTATTTTAGCTCATATTTATCTGTTTTTCTCTTTATTTCTGTCTGAAGATGTATAATTAATCCTTGCAACTAAAATAATGTAAATAATTTAACCTGGGGTATTTTAGGTATCCTTTCTGTATTTTTAAGAGGTCAAATTTTAGTTCTACAATTCAAAATCAAAATCAGATTATCCAAATCCCTATCAAAGGAAAAAGACTGTTGTTACTAGGATTACCTATGTATGAAATTAAAACAGAAAACACTGGAAGTAGTCATCAAGTTTGACAGCATCTTTGAAGGAAGAAACAGAGTGAATATTTCAGGTGGCTCACTAGAGAAATTGTTCAGAACATTGAGACAATTATAGAAATCTTTACTTCTGTGTCATAGGTAGACTAATGTAGTTGTGAGACATATTCCTTTAGTAGGGGTTAAATTTATAATGTTCCCATATAAAATTCCTAAGAGTACATAATTTTGTCATTGCATTACATACTATTTATGGAGTAGAAAATGCCATTTAAAGCCCAAAGGCATTCAGGATAGGTGGATTGGCCATGATAAATTGTCCATAGTGTCCAAGAATATACGAACTAAGTGGGTTAGTCATGGTAAATGTGGGGTTTTAGGAATGGGAGGGTAGCCTGAGTCTGGGTAGGATGCTCTTTGGAGGATCAGTGAAGACTTGATGAGCTGAATGGCCTCTTTGCACGATGTATGCGTTCTACGATTCTATAATTCTATGGCTCTATGATATGATGAAAAAAAATAACTAAAATCCAAGGTCAGCACCCTTGAAGAATGACAACCTATAGCTCACGTCAGATCCCAATTTTCCATTTTTTTTAATGAGGGAATCAATGTTTAATATGCCAAGCAGTAACTATGTAACCTAAGAAACTTGTACTGCCCAGCCGGAAGTGAAGACTGCCAAACACATGGGCATAAAGTGAATACTATAATAATTAAAATAGAAAGTGCTACCATTATTCAGCATGTCTGACAGAATCTGTAGAGAGAGAAAGAGAGTTTGCTTTGAAGGTCTGCGACATTTTTGCAAAACCCAAAAAAATCAATACCAATTGTTACTGCATTCTGAAGAAGGGTCACCGGACCCAAAACATTAACTCTGTTTTTTCCTTCACAGATGCAGCCAGACCTGCTGAGCTTTCCCAGCAATCAGAGATAGTAGGAGCCGCAGATGCTGGAGAATCCGAGATAAGAAGGTGTAGAGCTGGATGAACACAGCAGGCCAAGCAGCATCTTAGGAGCAGAAAAGCTGACATTTCAGGCCTAGACCCTTCATCAGAAATGGGGGAGGGGAAGGAGGTTCTGAAATAAATAGGGAGAGAGGGGGAGGCGGATCGAAGATGTATAGAGGAGAAGATAAGTGGAGAGGAGACAGACAAGTCAAAGAGATGGGGATGCAGCCAGTAAACGTGAGTGTGGGTGGGGAGGTAGGGAGGAGATAGGTCAGTCCAGGGAGGACGGACAGATCAAGGGGGCAAGAGGAGGCTAGTAGGTAGGAAATGGGGTGCAGCTTGAGGTGGGAGGAGGGGATAAGCGAGAGGAAGAACAAGTTAGGGAGGCAGGGATGAGCTGGGCTGGTTTTGGGATGCAGTAGGGGACGACTTTGTTTCTGTTCCAATTATTACTAACACCATAATGACTGAAAATCATGAGCAGGGCTAGATAGAGTGGACAAGGAGAAACTGTTACCATTCAAAAAAGAAACAAGATTGAGCAGAGCTAGCTTTAAAGTGATGTACAAATGATGTGAAAAAATCTTTTTCCATGCAGTGTGTAGTTTGGTTATGGAATGCCATGCCTTGAAATGTGGTGGAGGCAAGTATAATTGAAGCATTCAACAGGGCATTGGATGGATTTTTGGATAGTAATGCTTAGCAGGAATAAAGGGAAAAGGCTGGAGATTAGCACTGGATAATACAGCCAGACTAGATAATAGACCCAGTGCAGGTACAGTGGGTCAATTGGCCTCTTCGGCACTGTATTAATATACTGATTAAAGTGGCCAATTAAGAATGAGACATTTACTGGGGTAATTAAGAGTTTTGCTTATCAGATGATCTTTAAGAAGCAAAATATGCAGATGCTGGAGATTTGAAATAAAGACAAAAGAAATTCGGCAGGTCTGGCAGCATCTCTGGAGAGAGAAACGCAGTTAATGCTTTGAGACACTGCCAGGCTTGCTGAGTTTCTCCAGCACTTTCTGTTTCTATTTCACAGCTTCACAAATGTTTTTATAAAAGCAGAGGGAGGTGGGAAAGCAGACACTTTGCGAATGAATTCCAGAGCATGGGCCTTAGATAGCTGGAGACAATGACCACCAGTTGATGGGTGAAAGATCAAAGCGTTTGCTTAATGAAGGGACTTTAGGGCTAGAAAAGGTTACAGAGATATGGAAGGGTGAAGTTGAGAGCTTGGCACAAGATTGTGTATGTGGCTAAGTCTTAAATAAGATAAAGTTTGCAGAGCCTGTATAATAAGAGTCTGGTCAGGAGAATATGGGAATAAAGGAACCTGGGCGCCACAAGGGGAAGGATGAGTGCTTTAGCAGCAGATAGGCTGATGCATGAAGAGAGGCAGACCATATCATTGAGGTGGAAGTAAATGGTCTTGATGTTGTAAATAATACAGGGCTGGTATACAAGTGAAATTAGGGGAGGCAATAGACTCGTGGTATTATCACTGGACTGTTAATCCAGAGATCCAGATAGCTGGATCTGGGAACCTAGGTTCGAATCCTGCCATGGCAGATGATGGAATTTGAATTCAATTAATATCTGCAATTAAGAGTCTAATGATGACCACGAATCCATTGTTGTTTGTTGGAAAAACCCATCTGGTTCACTAATGTCCTTTAGGGAGGGAAACTGCCATCCTTACCTAGTCTGGTTGACAAGTGACTCCAGACCCACAGCAATGTGGTTGACTCTTAACTGCCCTCTGGGTCATTAGAGATGGGCAATAAATGCTGCCTGGTCAGCGACACCCTCATCCTGTGAATGAATAAAGAAGAAAAAAGAAAGGAATGCAGTTTAACAATCTCCATGGAGAAGGAGGAAGCAATTATTGGCAAGAAGACTGATAGCACAGAATTTATCAGAGGTTGAGGCAAGGCAGTGGACAGGAAGAGGTGCTCTCAGTGCAAATGTAGAACCTCATGCCACACCTGGGCTGATGTTGCCCCAGAACAAAATGTAGGTGAGGTAGAGAAGGAGGCCTCTTCCTTGCAGGTACCTAGATGTATAGAGCCAAGGATCAGAGAAGCCATTGTTAGAGATGATCTGATAACATAGATAAACTTTTATTAAATTGTCAAAAATGTATCTTAAACAAACAGAGCCAATGATAGAATGACTGTCATACATCTAGAATATCACTACACAGCTCTATATTTATAAAATTAGTGATCAGGTCAATCCAGATACTTTCTTTAGTAATCAACACCCCTTTGAAATAGTTCATTTGGATCAATCTAAATCAAGTGCACCTTAGATTTGATTGACATAAACCCAAAATAACATCAAGGGGAAAAGGCAGTTTTAATGAAGACATTATGTACTTCAGCAGACAACTCCTCTTTGATCTTTAAATAAGCAGGGCTTTATATTTCAAATAGGATACCTCACATAAGGAAAGTCAGAGCATCAGCCCTGGCATAGCATTGCAAACTCATTAAAGTTGAGCTTGATTCAATCAAAACCACATTTACCAGTCAAATATATCTTTCCTGAAACATCAGAACCTTCGAAGAGAATCAACTCGCAATGCTAAGCGGAGGTTTCAGCACTCAAGGGGTTAATGAAAATCCCTACTCACTCCATAATTCACACCAAACAGTCATAAGCATTTTGGAGAAATTACCTAGATATTTACAAAATAACCAAACATTTCCTTTTGTGAATGCATATGTACCTTTTCTCCTTAGTATTCTCTTGGAGTTAAAAGAAAACAAAAAAAAACCTTGCTGTTCATGACTTTGTCTCGCTGTATCCATTTGCAAATTACATCACTTGTCTGCATATTGTCACTCGCTGCCTGCTCGCACATTCATCAACTGTCCGCTGCACAGTGAAAACTGGCTGCACCCTCCACACTTAATTGTTCCCACACTGACCTAGGAGAATAGAAATGATGTGCTCTCCTAACGAATATGTAGTGTGTCCCTCCTCTGAAAAAAAAAGGAGAAATGCATATCTGGAACCACAATTAGGTTATGAGAAAGATGACGGCTCCCCTCCTGGCACTGATAGATGAAGGTATGGGAACCTGAAGTGCAGAACATCCGTTTTTGTCCATCTCCCTGACCCAGGCTGCTGGGCCTGCTGGGGCTTCCACTGCTTGGCAGCCTGTCTCTCTTATCCTGAGTACCATGTTCAATTTAAATTAACTGGTTCCGAGCAAGCAATCTCCGAGGAATGAGTAGGGAAATGAACTTGGTAGCAGTCTGAATGGTTTAGTGGTCATATCATTAAACAGACAGCGTTCCTCAATTCTGAATTACACAGGCTGGATTTTAAAGCTTTTAGAAAACCAAATAGCTTCATGTCTTTTGATCACCTATTCAGTTCTTTGTTTCCCTAGCTATTATAGTCATAATGAGAGCATACATTGAGCACATTTAAGTTATAGTAAACAAGTAGGGATTGAATGGATAAACTCCACGCTCTAACACGTCAATTAATTATTTGAAGCAAGACGATTGTTCTACTTCTGCACCAGTTTACTCCGCTGTTTCCTTGTTTAAACCTCAAGTTAAATCCCACATCTGAATGATATTTTCCACAGGAAATAAAGGCACAATCCAGCACAAGCTGCAGGGTGGGATTATTCAAAAGTCATCTGTTGTAGAGGAAGCTCTCTTAAATGTCATTTAGTAGTGAGGTCTGTCGCTAGATTTGCAAAGTCCTAATTACTGTTTTTATGCAAATAATGCCATGAAACTCCACTTTTTGTTCTGACTGTTCATTGTGTCCGTTTTGTGAATTTTGCATACATATGTCAATGGTGTGACCATTCTCAGCTCCAAGGTTCAGGATTTTCAGAAACTTAAATTTGACTTTTTGTTTCAATTAATCAAACACTTCAGCAGATTACTACAATTGCCACCCTCAAATACAGATAAGCACTAAGATTATTGTGGGCCTGTGTCAATTTCTGGTTTCATGAATGGAATAAAGTAAAATTAATCTTAAATTTCCAAACAACTAATATAACGTAAAAATGTTTAGTCTGAATGTCCCAGGCTACATACAAGTTAAATGCTATTAATATTAATTTGTTCCAAAGATCTGAAGCTGCGAAACTCTAGACTTCTGCAATCTTCCTTTCTTCTTGTAATCTATAAGCCACCCTCAAACTTCCTTATGCTCTATAGCCTGTGTGTTTGACATTTACCAGCATTTTCCAAGTTGTCTTTTTCTCATATCTTTCAAAGTCTTGGTGGTTCCCTTCACTTCTGATTGTCATTAAGTGAACATTCTCTACTGTAGATGATGTTTGGACAACCCTGGATTGTACCATTACTCTCAATATGATCCAAAGCTGTGTTTCAGTTTAGAGTTTGAAGCAAGAAAACAGCAAAATATTACTGATGCCGATGTACCTCCATCTGATTCAGATACAAACAATTCATTTATTTGTGATAGACTGAAGCTAATCTACTCGATTGCTATTTATGTACCGTAACATAAATACATTCAAAATACCTTAATCTAAATTCTTTAATCATACTAACAAGACAAGATCAGAAAGATGAAAAAAAATGCAATATTATTTTGTTTCCCAAAAGTTTAAAATCCAGACATGTTAAAGAATCTTCAATTTCCCAGCTTCATTTTCAAAAGGCCTTAATGGGCACTTTCCTTAGGTTTCTCAATTGTTTTGCTGGGAAACCTGGGCTAAATTAATTTCAGCTGAACTAGCTACAGTAATTGATGCAATTGCAGAAGCAGGGTGACATGTTTCAGCGATCTCCCAATCCTTGGGATTAAGGGACTAATTTGAGGAGGGTTTTCATGTCACAGCATTGAGAATGGCACACATGAACACTTACAACAATACTAGCAGTTGCTTTGTTGGGCGATGGACTCTCTCCTTACAGTTTCAATCCATCAGTTCCTGAGAGGACAATTCCATGATCTCAAAGCTGAAGAAAATAAGTTTCACACCTGTCCCAGTATATTGAGTTATTTGAATGGAGAGACCAGTAATTGTGAGCACATAATATAGACCCCAGTTCTACACTCTTCTAACAACTAAACAAATGTGTTTCCTGCTGGGATCACTGTGATAACAATCAGGTAATAAAGCCAGTGATTATTTAAACCCCACACAGCACACCCAAGAGGGGTTTAGGCCCAAAATGTCAGCCTTCCTGCTCCTCTGATGCTGCTTGGCCTGCTGTGTTCATTTAGCTCTAAACCTTGTTATCCAAGGAGAGCTGAGTCTGATTGTAACATCTCACTGGCTGCCCTAGATAATTCAACCCAGAGCTTCTCTGAACCAGAAAACAAATACATGTTTCTATCGATTTTCTCTAAATTAGAGAGTGATTTACACACATGTGACCTTATATAAAAGTGTTAGCCGAATACTGGAAATTAGAGTTATGTTCAGATGTAGATTCAAGTGGCACATCTCAGCTTTTGAGCTGACATGACCAATTCTCATTGGCCTCATTACACACGGACAAAGAAGGATACAAATTCGTCTTAGACAACATCCATAATAGCACAAGCCAAACAGAGACATGTCAGGGAATTCCTGGAGGTCTGGCATTCCATCAGGAACTCCATTAACAAACACATTGAACTGGGCCTGATATACAAACCACTGAAAAACAGAACTGGAAGTAATGGCAACCACCCCAGCAAACTGAAGCATATAAATTACAAGTGGGACAGAACACTGATGCTTCACTGGAGGCGCACCGAGGATGTTACCTTGCAGGGTGGCAAAACATCTGCAGTCAAACACATCGGCTAGGCGAGCATATCTACAACCTCACCCACAACCCGAGCTACAAATCTGCTTGAAAACTTTAAACCTTCAAATTGTGCCACAAAAATTAAAGTGGTTTCTCGCCTGGTGTGATAGAATTCAATATCTGTGGAATGCAGTTGCTACAGCTGGGGGTACCTGAGGCTAATATATAGACACCTTCTTCTCTTCATCTTTGGTGTTGCATCATTGTTGATGATCCACAACTGTTGTGAGTCCTGAAGTGGGAATATTCAGCAAGGCATTATCTTGAAGTGGAGGCACTGTAGGTTGTCATTTGTAGTGGCAGGGTCTGCTGCTAGCTGCTAAAACACATCCCCATGGCAACCTGATGATGAAGATCTTCAAACATCCACGTTCATGTGTGAAGACTTCAGCAAGTACTTCAGTCATACGCAGATTATTCCCAATTGTTGAAGTCAAATTGACATGACTTTTACTCCAAAATAAAACTAAGTGTTGATTTCATAATATTTCCAGATATAAAATCAATCTGAACTCTTGAGAGATAGTAAGAGCTGCAGATACTGGAGTCTGAGATAATACAGTGCAGAGCTGGAGGAACACAGCAGGCCAGGCAGCATCGAAGGAGGAGGAACATTGATATTTCAGATCGGGATCCGTCTGGAGTCGCCATTTCTGGAGAAGGGTGCTGGCCTGAAATGTCAATGTTCTGCTCCTCTGATGCTGCCTGGCTGCTGTGTTCCTTCACCCCCGCACTGTGTTATCTCTGACTCCAGCATCTGCAGTTCTTACTATCTCTGAGTGAGTTATAACCTGACCTGGTGAAGCCTCTTCTAAGCATGCTTACCTTGAAGAGGTTGTCTTCCTCCCCATTTCTGAATGCTTAAGAGTTCCCCTTCTTACAGCTCTCCCACGATTTTTTTCAAAATCGATATCAGTTCATGTAAATGCTGGCAGAAGGCCAATTCAGCCTGCAGTTCTACAAGGGGCAACAAAGTTTTGAAACTTGAATCTTCCCTGCAATAACTCAAATTTAATAAATAATCCAGAATTTCAAAACTCTCCTCTTCGCCATAAAGGAAATGTCTCATTGTTTACAAGTTTATGTCTACATTGTTGCTGTCTGTCTCCCCCAGCCCTTCCCATTCTTCTCAGAGCTGCCACTAGGTATTCAGAAGAATGTAGAATAATTTTAAATCTGATAAATGCACCTTTTTCTAGCAAAGATATGAAAAAATATGGGCAAAGATAGGTATATGGAATTAGGCCACAGGTCAGCCATGATCTTATTGAATGGCAGAACAAGCTTGAGGACCTGAATGGTCTACTCCTGTTCCTATGTTCAGTAACACATATCAAATGGTGGAGAGAGGCCACACGTAAATGAAGGAATGAATTAGTTTTATTGCAATGTGCACTCGAATGTGTGCAGTAAAAAATTTACAATGTCACCACTTGCAGCACCATCTTAGGTACAGAATATTTAGGTACAGATATTTCGGTATTTGGTGTAAACCTTTTCCCAAAATGTTCTCTTTTACAAAGTTGTGGGGCGACCTAAGATCCTTGGCTTATAAAATAATGTCTCGATTATAAATGTTAAAACCTGAAGTGAAGTTGTGTGTAGCACACGATGATGTGTATTTACTATTACTATTAATGTTAATAAAAACATGACTTTTCTCAGAACGTCAAAAGAAAAGCTATACTTGAATCAAAAATGTTATAAATAAAATTGACGACTCAATGACAATAAAATTGATGACTCAATATTCGCTGTGAGTGGAATTGCTTTGGAATAGGGTGGGTAGGTTAGAGTTGAACCAGGACAGAGTTACACCCACTGAACTGGGCAACAGAGGATAGCCTTTGAGGAAGCACGATAATCAAAGTGCCAAGGGGACAAGGAGCAATTACAGAAAGAAAAATAACGATAATGGTCCCAATTTTAACTCTACACAATTGTAGGTTGTCAGTGAGTTAAAACATTGTTCACTGCCTTTGATTGAAGTTCTGCCAGTCCTTTGGAGGGGGAAGCAACTTATTTGGAGCATTTCAAGTTGGAAAGAGAGATCCACCCAATCTGGGAGGTAACATCATTTTGGTGTGTGTTGAAGATATGCTTGTGTTTTAGGAAGGCAGAGTGGGAAATGCTGGAGTTTTAATCTGAGGAAAGTTATCTATCATTTAAACAGTCTTATATTATTTAATGAATATTTCAAATATTTATACTGAGGAGATCAGTGGTTTTTATTTTGAGAGAACCCTAGTCCCAGAATCAGTAGCAATAGGAAGAGGTTAAGACCAATAACTGTAAGGCTGGCAGGCAACAGGAGAGCTACAAGCAGAGACCTGGGGGTTGAACACTTAGATGCAGACAACAATAGAAAGCAAGCAGAGACAGAAAGAGAACAGAAAGAGAAAAAAATTCTTGTGAGGAGGAGAAGCAAGTCACTTTTAGAAACAGATTGTTTTTCTGTTTGGCAGAAGAGGAACCAGGGAGCTCTTTCAGGTACGGTACAAGCTGGTTAAAAAAACTTTAAAAGCCTGGAAAACTGTGTGACTAGCATACAGGTGATAGATAAGCTGTCCCAGGAGTGAGGGGAATAACCACAAACTGGGGTTATTGTTTGGTCAGTTCAAAAGGAACAGTGGGAAGCTTTACTTGTGCAATGTGCACGTTATTAGTTGCACCCAGCGTTATTACCCATCCCCAGTTCATCTTGAGCGAATGGTGTTGAGCTGCCCTCTCAAACTGTTGCAGCCTAAGTGCTGTTGGTAGACTCATAATGCCAATACAGAGGGAATTCCAGGATTTTGACTCAGCGACACTGAAGAAATGGTGATATATTTCCAAATCAAGCTGGTGAGTGGCTTTGAGGGGAACCTGAATGTGGGTGTCCCCATGTATCTGCTGCCTTTGTCCTTCTGGATGGCAGAGGCTGTGGGTTTTCAAGATGCTGTTTAAGGAGTTTTGGTGAATTTCTACAGTGAATCTTGTATATAGTATACCTTGCTGCTACTGAGCATCAGTGGTGGATAGAATAGATCCTTGTGGATATAGTGCCAATCAAGCCGGCTGCCTTGATCTGGATGGTTTCATGCTTCTTGAGTGTTGTTGGAGCTGCATCCATAGAGGCAAGTGGGGAGTATTCAATCACACTCCTGGCTCATGCCTTGTCGATGGTGGACAGGCTTTGAGGAGTCAGGAGCTGAGTTACTGCAGCTTTCCTAGCTTCTGACTTGCTCTTATAGTTATAGTATTTACATGGCTGGTCCAGTTCAATTTCTTGCTGATTAGAAATGTCGCAGCCCAAAGGAGGTAGGTCTCATGAAGTGTGATTTGCTGATGGTAGTCGCATCCATGAAACTCAAAGGTGAAAGCTGTTGGCAGAAAGGACTGACAACAGAAAGGTTTGCCTTTTAGACGTTGCTAGATGTAGTAAGCTTGGAAAGTGCTGTCAAAAGAGTTTTTGGTCATGACTAAAGAATTGTGCAGCCATGTGTGGGAAGTGATGTGAATGCTTGTGTTATATTGACTATTTAAAGGGAAATTTAATCTTTTGTTTGAAGTATCTTTTTAAATCGTCATTACATTTTAAACATGTTAATCCCTGCTTAACTTGAATTGGCTCTGATTCATGTTAAGGTAAGAATCACAGAAGTGGAATCTTGTTGGTAATTTCTTCTCTGAGGGTTATTTGGTAAATTTGGTTATTTTGCTTTACAATTCCTCACAGGGATTGGAACAATGTAACAATTTACAGCCATTCCTATTATGGGATTAAGGTGCAGGGTATCAGCATGGCAATTTTGACTTGCAGAGACAAAAGGCTGTATTGTGCAGAAGCAGCTTTTAAAGCTTACTGTGTCGGAAACTTTGTAGAAGTATAAACACGCTCTGAGACACCTGGATATTCCTTATGATATTAACAGACACCCAAGAAGTAAGTACAGTCTGGGGACGATTGGCACAATCTCAAGCATTCCTGCATATGTTAATTGGTTACCAGTAACTGTGTGAAACCATTGAAACCTTGCAATTCGTTTGAACAATGTCAAAAGCACAAAGTGGGAGCCCCACCATCAGAATCGTCAAATTGTCAAGAGATAATGAAGGGATGAACGAGCTTTCCAGCAGTTGATAAACTGAGAAAAAATCAGCTGCAGAATAGGAAGTAGGTTTGAGTTTGGAAATCTAATTTGTGTGCAATCAGCTTAAATGAGCAGTGTGTTTTCAGGCAATCTCACAGGGCATCAAGGTGGAGGTGAGAAATAGGGTGTGGTGATAGGGTCCAGGATAGATCCTTGCAGAAATCAGAAGTATTAGTGTGGGAGCAGAAAGAAAAGCTGGATAAAATGGAACTTGGTGTTTGCACTTCCCCCCTCAGTTAGATGATGAAGGAGTGGCATTGGAAGAGAAGGAGTAACCAACCATACCAAAGGTCAGGAAAGAAAAGGAGCGGATTTTGTCGTGGTCACATCGGCTGACATTTGTGACTTTGGCAAGAGTCCATTTTGATATTAGGCCTGATTTTTTCACATAGTGTCAGTGAGATGAAACTAGTTGCTATGGTCTATAATGCACATTCCAAAAAGTGATGGACGCAGATTAAAACTTGGAAAAGAGAATTAGAAAAAAACTTTTCGAGGGGAAAACATTACAAGGCTACAGGAAGAGGGCAGATGAGTGGGACAGAGTCAACAGTTTTATTCAGCTGGAATGATGGGTCCAATGGTCTGCTTCTTGCTGTATCGTTCTAAGAAAGTAGTGTTGTCCCTACAGAAGTGTCATTTTGATGTACAACAACAGGAGTAACATTTTAGTTAGCAATTAGTCGCTATAACTTCAAGGACAACTTAGGACGTGCAGTAAATGCTGGCCTAACTAACCACACACATGTCAAACAAGTGAAGTTAAAAAAAAATCACGATGCAGATAATGCGATGAGCTTGAATGGTGGTTCCTTTGAAGTCTGGGGAGCCCAGCTTGAAAAGCAAAGTTGGACAGGGCCCTGTGAAATGACAGGAAATGTTTAGCTCTGCCCTGACACAACGCAGCAATAATATTAATGATCCTCGTCTATTTTTGTAGCCCAGATCCTCCTGCATGTTATGGTCCATGGGTGAACGCTCCCTCGCATCCTGGATGCACCATTATATAATCATTTTGATAAAGGTTAACAAGGGTTACAGCTTCCCCATGGTCACAGAATGGGACAAGTTAACTGCAGCAGTTATTTGCAGCCTCTGCTTTGCTGCACATAGTAGTGAAGGAACTTCTTAATCTCTTTGTTTTCAGTTCTCATACTCACAGGGACTCAAGGCCATTTGCATGTGGGACCAAACACGCAGTTCCCTGAAATGGCTCTATCATGTGAGGATGATTAAATGAAACTGGACCTTCAGCGCTCTTGCAAGCTGTCTTCTTTTATACTCAGTGCTACATTCGTTTTTTTAATTAACTAGCTCTGAGCAAACAACCTCAGAGAAATGCACTGAGGAAAGAAACTCAGCAACAGCCTGAATAGCTCAGTGGTCAAATCATTAATGAGGCAGTCTAGCTGCCAAAGAACAGGCAGCCCTGGTACAAGGAAAATCCTTTCTCTGATTTATATAGGTTTTGCTTGGGGTTTCTTAGTATAATTTTGCTTGCCCCTCCTGCACAGACAGATTTGGGAAAATTAGCTAAACTGTGAGAAGAGAGAGAACACAAGAGACATATTGTGGCCGTAACAGCGGAAAATGCATTCACATAAATTGTTGGAAGTATTTATTTGTACTCTGTGACTTTTCATTTCCCTGCCCATGTCTCATTCACTATCTCTGCCTTATTCCTTGCCCGAATCCCTACATCTGCCCCAATCCCTGGCCCTGTACAACTCCTTGTACCATTTCCCCCCCGCTACTAGGGCAGCAACAGAGAATGCAACAGGGAATGGGACAGGAAATGGTTAAGGAGCAGAGAATTGGGCCAATTCTGTACCATTCTCCATCTCAGTCCCTATCTCATTCCCTGTCGCATTCCCTGTCCATGACCCACTCCCTGTCCCATTCCCTGGCCCTGTTTTATTCCCTCTCCCTTCCTTGGTGAATTCCCAGTGTCCCTTTCCCTGTCCCAGAACCTTCACTTCTCCTTCTCCCATTATGTGGCCCTGAACCTGACCCATTCCCCACGCCTTTCTCTCGACCTGCATAGTCACTTTCTCAGTCCCTGCTTCTTCCCTTGTCCCTTTGCTGCCCTTCTACTTTCCTTTGTAATGACTTTAACTTAAATTCTCAATGAAGTGTAGTTTCTAACTTTAAAATGGCAAAAGCTGAAAGTGATCAAGAGTTCCATAATTGGCAAATGCGTAGAAAAATCTGAAAATAGAGATTGAGAGGCTAAAAAGAAAACCTGGTTGGACCAGCTCTCTCCCTCTGGATGTTTGGAACATTTACAATCTCTACCCACCCCTAATTGGGTCAGTGGAGTTGGAGGAGTCAGGATTCCTAAAACTGAGAGGTCTCACTTCCTGCACCTTAGAACGTAGAACATAGAACATAGAACATAGAACATTACAGCACAGTACAGACCCTTCGGCCTTCAATGTTGTGCCGACCTGTCATACCGATCTGAAGCCCATCTAACCTACACTATTCCATTCCACGCCATCCTTTTGGAATAATCAAGTATTATGGAGGGATTGTTGAGGACATGCATGGTACGGTAAGTGGCTTGGGATGGAGAGGATTTCTGTGGTTGGTGGGGTGGGTTTTGGATCAACTAGTTTCTCATTGTGCTAAAATAAAAGGCAAATTGACCCCGGTCCCTCAAAGTGAAACCTGTTCTTTTTCAGTAATGGTACCTCAGGATTTTGCAAAAGGGCCATAACTCATGAGTGGCTTGGGTCTGAGTGAGCTGTGAGAGATTTCCAAGTGGGTGATACATTGTCAATGATGTAATATTCACTGAGTGATTCATTCCAGTGTTTTAAATGCATGCTGAAATCAGACTGGGTGATAATTCACTGCTGCCATGATATTAATGTCATGTCAGCAGACAAAAAAGTATCATTTGAACCCAGGGAATGAAGATAGTTCTAGTGCAGATACCACAACTGTGGAGATAACGGGTGAGTGAAATTATGTGTGTGTGTGGCATTCCATAATTATTGAATAGTAACTGTCTGATGACACTGAGGCAGACCACATAAACCCCTTTTATTGGAAACACAGCTAACCTTCAGCCACACTATTCAAACACAGCTCCTCTCGTGATACCACAATGAGTCATTTTGCTGCTTACAGAATATGGTTTGCATTGTCAGTGCTGTACAAAGAATGATTGTATTTTACCTGATCGGCACTGCCAGCCTTCCTCCTGTATTAAGGATTACCAAAGTGATTGTTACATCAAACACTGATTGCAATTTTTATTGAGTCAGGACAATGTCTAGAGCTGAACTGTAATTACAGAGTGAACATAGTCAGGGTCTAGTTCAGACTATGATAATGAGTTAAGAGGAGGAAGCACTCTTCAGAGGGATTTTTAATACTGGTAGCACAATGAATGACACTTTATGGTTAAAAAGAAAACCTAGAATGATATGAACTGTTGGCTACATTTCATTAAGAGGTAAAAGATATTATGTAAATAGATGAACCGAAAGAACTGCGGATGCTGTAAATCAGGAACAAAAACAGAAGTTGCTGTAAAAGCTCAGCAGGTCTGACAGCATCTGTGAAGGTAAAAAAGAGAGTAAACGTTTCGGGTCCAGTGACCCTTCCTCAAGAGTGACTGAACCCAAAACATCAACTCTGTTGTTTCCTTCACAGTTGCTGCCAGACCTGCTGAGCTTTTCTAGCAACTTTGTTTTTTATTTCCGATGTACATATATGAGTTGTAAATTGCATTTTCTCACTTTTGTTGCGTTTTATTTTATTTTCTCAATGGCATTTGGTTTGTGTAAAGACAGTAACTCTAGTTTCAGTGGTCATGTGAAATTAACAAAACACTCCTAGGAAGATTGGGAGAGGGAACAAGTGCTGTTCCCATGGTGATAGCATTCTTTGATCGAGCTACTGGTCATCAGCCCCAACATATCGTTTGTGGCTTAGTATCAAATGTTCTCACTGTGAAGAATTTTGGGATGTTTGATCATGTCAAAGATTTGACATAAATAAAAGTAGTTGCTGTCATTGATCATTTGCCTCATTGTAGTTGAATGGACCTTGCTGTTTGCAAAATGTCTTCCAATTTTCCTTCAAATATTTCAACAATGACACACCATAAAAGTATATCATTGGATTCAAAAAGCTTTTGAATGTCCTAAGGTCATGAAAGATGCTGTAAGAACATGATTTCCACTACCTTGATATGATATGTTACATTCTTATGTATATATTTGCAACAGTCTAAAAGATGGTAGAAGGTGAGTGCGAAAGGTTAAGAAGCATGATGCAGCAGTTGGAACGGCATATTTATAAATGCTTTAAAAGTCCCTTTGACATTTTTGAATAATATATTCAAATTCACAGGGCAGCATTTTCGATATGGTTTGTACTTTCCATTCCTGATTGTGCTACATCAGCAAACCACACTTGGTTGAGAACAGAGGAGTCCAAAAGCTTGGCTGAACTTTGGAGGCTTTGTGGAAAGCATTAAGGAGAAATGGAAGAGAGAAAAGTTTCTGGAGGAAATTCCAGATCTTGGGGAATCTTTGACAGTTGGAAGTTGGAGCACTAATGGTCTAGTGTTGGCCATTCCTTGGAAATGGCCAAACAGGTCACTGCTGAGGCATTGCAGAATTCTCACAGAATCGAGAGGCTGGAGGGGAATTTAGAAATCATGAGGTTGAATTTGAAAATAAAGATGCAAATTTTAAATATGAGAATTACTGGAAAAAAATGAGTCGGTAAACACATGGCGCTTATGAGGAAGTAGTCAGCAGAGTTCTGGCTGTGTTCAGAAATGGATCCCAGTCTACTGCCAGCCCTGTGACACCACGTGAATCCATGATATCACCACTCTTTCTCCACTTGAGTTCACATAGTCCCCATCTCCTCCCTTAACCAGAAAATACTACAGATTGATTATGATATATGACGTAACTCTGCCTCTGAATGATATAGCTGCATTACCTGAGCTAATACAATATCTTTGCATCAGCGTCTTTTCATTCAAGCACAAGTATAGGACCTGAATTGGAAATCTAAATATATTAGTAAAGACAATAAAGTACTGCCACAGGGCAGAAAAACATATGAATTTATGTATTCACATTTAAAAACTCTGTACTTGGAAGTATTTTATAATTAAACGTGGACTCCAGTAATCCATAAGAGATCTGGTTGGATGCTACGTTGCTTGCCATACATTTTTTAATGCTGTTCATAGAGACATAATAAGGATAAATTGAAAGACACAAGCACAGCCCTTCCAAATTGGCCTGAACCTGCTCAGAAACTAGAATAAAGTAAGCTTACCGATTAGTTTACAGATTAAAGGGTCTGTGGATTTGTTCAAAGGATTTAAGTGACCATTTCAATCCAAGGAAATGCCAAAACACACAAAATCATAACCTGAGGCCCTGTTGAATTTTGAATATCTGTTCAGTACTTTTTGAAAGCTTGCACACCAGTCAAGTTACAGAGTTTGACATCTTGGCAAGATTTTTATCTTGCAACGAGATACAGCCTGTTTGAGCTTGATTGCCTGGAACCCACCCTGAAAACGGATACCCTGCACATGAAAGGTGAGCAGCAGAGTTTCTGCAAATGTCCTTTTCCTTCCTTTGATGGTGTTAACTTGTCAGGGGGAAACAAAATCTATGCTCAAAGCAGCAAGGTCCCAGTCCCCTGGCCTACGTTGAGGTGGCTTATGCCAGCAGTGCTCAGTGAGAGAGGTATGACAATTGACATCAATGCCTTTAAGTTAAAGGAGGGAGAGTCAAGCTGGGGTTTGGTGACAGTCAGGGAAGTGCGCTACAGAAAGAAAATCAGATGGTTTTCTGTCTCCTGCTTAGAATCCAACAAACCTGACCAGGCAAAAACACATTCATGGCTGAGGGTACATCTGATTCAAGTGCGATGCCCACTGCAATTGACTTGCTAATAATTTATAAAATGTGCAAGCCAGCAATTGCAACTGCATAGCTGTTGCGGTTAAAGCTTTTGGGGTCATTGGGAGGTCACTTCATTCAATTGGGTCTTTAAAGCAAACCTCACGTTCCTAGCTTGGCTAGAATTTCCTGGGTTGTGAGCATAACTGCATGGGTTGAGTGACCAAGGGGCTAAGGTTAAGACATGCTAATGGTCTAAACACTCAAATAGTCCTCTTCCCTCAGCCTGCCTCAGTCTAGCTACCTCATGGCCTCCAGATATGCTAAAAGCACCCACACTTACTGCTGACTGTGTAACTGTGCAGTCTCCATTATTACTTTTGTACTGATGCAAAACCAAAGTAACGTGATAGAGATAAGTAAAGGCCCATTTGACAATGAAGGACAATAGTTTCTCACATCTATCACCCCCACAAAGGAGAATTAGGGAGGGTTAATGCTTGCCAGTGATGCTAATATTCCATGACAATTTTTCTCTTTTTAAATGCCTTTCACTTTAGCAACTGTTATCTCCATCCGGGGATCCTGATGCTAATTTGGAGTGTGGTGCATGTTCTGCTCAGTAATCTCACCCAGCAATCAAAATACCGAATGGAAAATACTCTGGCTAGCCATCTATCCACATAAACCCTTGCCATCAGAAACACAGCTAACCTTCACAATCAGTGGGTGCATGGAAACACTACCACCTGCAAGCTCCCCTCCAAACCACTCACCATCCTGACCTGATATGGAGGCGTCAGTGTTGGACTGGGGTGGAGAAAGTCAGAAGTCACACAACACCATTTATTTGAAATCACAAGCTTTCCAGACTTCAACTGACAAAGAAGCAGCACTCCGAAAGCTTGTGATTTCAAATGAACTTGTTGGGCTGTAACCTGATGTCGTGTGACTTCTGACCTTGTCCATCCTGACTTGGAAATATCTTGCCACTCTTTCAGGGTCACTGGATCAAAGTCCTGGAGCTCCCTCGCTGACATTAGCATGGCGGTACCCAAATAAAGTGGTTCAAGAAGGCAGCTCACCAGCATCTTCTCAAGGGCATTTAGCAAAGTGTAATAAATACTGACCCAGCCAGCATACCATGAGTAAATAAAAATAAAATAGTTGCAGACCTTTAGATTCAATTGACAAGGTCACTGCAGCCATTGTGAGGTATTAAAGCATGACAGGCATCAGGTCGAGTGAAACATAAACTCTGCTCAGCCTCAGGGGAAAGTGTCATCTGTTAGTCCATCTTACTTCCTTCTCACAAGCGAATCACACAAGCATCAGATGGCATTTTGCAATGTAAGCTTTGCTCAATTCAGCCCAACTACATTGCTGGACCACAGCAACAGATCTGTAGCTTTGATGTGCGACACCTGCCTGAGTCTTCCCTCAACTAATTTGAAAAGGCTGAGCAACAGAAGCATACAACTATCTTTTTTTAACAAAGGCCCCTGGAATATAGAAACTTTCAGAGTAGAGCAAAGGGTTGATGTCCTGATCTTTTGCTTCTACTGTGCATAATTCTCAGATACCAACTTTGCTGGGTGATAGTCCCTCTTGAAAGTATGAAGTTAAACAACTCTGTCATCTATAAACATCATGCAATATACTATACAAGGAAATTACGTTAAAACACTGTCGTATTGTGTTCACCCCTGGGGTCTGAGAACCTCATGGAAGGTGTGCAGGAAATTCAATAGAGAAGGTGAAGAAGTATTTATCCGATTAGTGCCAGGGATGAAGGGTCTCAGTTAGATGGAGAGAAACTTAGATTATTCACTTTAGACAGAGATAGTCAAGGGGAAATATAATAGAAGTGTTCAAAATCATGATGGACTTTGACAAGAGTAAATGGGGAGAAATGTTTCCACTGGCAGAAGCATCAGCAGTCACAGAATATCGATTTAAAGTAATTGACAGAAGAACAAGAGGTGAGATAAAGAAAATTTGTTTTCCTCAGTGAGTTGTTACAGCTTAAAATGCTGTGCAGGAAAAGGCAGTGGGAGCAGATTCAATCATAACTTCCAAAAGCAGATTGGAAACATATTTGAAGAGGAAAAAATATACAGATCTGGGGGAAGGGGCAAGGGGAGAGGAACTAATTGGATAACTAAATCAATGAGCATATCCAGGCACCATGGACCAAATGGTCCCCTTCGATAGTGCATCATTCTATGATTGCAGATCATAGAACATTTCTACTGTGCTGTTGTTGAAAGTTTGAAGAAAAACTTAAAAACCATAGAAGTTGCAAGTATTTAACATAAATGAATAGCAACACTCAAGTGTTACTGTGCGTGAAATTCTTTTGTCTGCTATTTTAATGGATGCATTACAGCATTTAAAACTAACAGCTAGCATTGCTATTAAGATAATGGACAAAGGAATTTTATACAAATACATGATACATTCCTAGGCTCATCATAATTGCAACAGGTGAAAGCCATTCAGCCTATTGTATCTGTACCTGTGCTGGTGCTGACTTCATGCTGGAGATTGCTATTCTCATTCAATTTTCCAGTGGGGTCTTTTTCCTTACAACCTTTAATTTTTTCTTTTCCTCAAGTGTTTACCTAATTTCCCCTTAAATGTCATGATTGGCTTGGATGTAATAGCCACTTGTGGTAATACATTCCCTATTTTAAGAACACTTTGTGTGGAAAAAAAAATCCCTTTTAAATCTCCCCTGGTACACTAATAGTCACACAGTGCAATTTCAAAGCCATTGTGCTTTAAGTGGACGTTCTCATTGTTGGTGAGGTTTCTGTAAATTAGGAGAAATTAGTTCAATATATGCAGGTAATTGCCTGGGATAATTTCCATGCCATTGTTTTGTCTTTTCACGGTAGTAAAGTTCCAATAGTTTCTGCAGCAAAATAATCACTAACAAAGGTAGAATGAACCATTACTGTCTGAATACCTAATAAAATGTCCAGCAGCCATCATACATCCACAGTTTCTCACAGTATCACATGCAGAGAACCTCACAAAAAGGTACTCGCCATCTCTCACAGAAGTAGATAGGCAGACACACCCACACACTCAGTCACAATCTCTCACATAAATGAAATCACAATGCCAGATTTTTAAGAAACACGTGGATATTCACACTCCTCTGGTGACAAGCTGTGAGAAATGGAAACAGAAAATGGGAGCAGGAGGACGCCCTATGAGCCTGCTCGACACTCATTCTGATCATGGCTGATCATCCAACTCAAAGCCCCACTTTCTCCTCATTCCCTTTGATTCCTTTGGCCCTAAGAATTATAGAACATAGAACATAGAAAAGTACAGCACAGTACAGGCCCTTCAGCCCACGATGTTGTGCCGTGGAATAATCCTAATCCAAAAATAAAATAACCTAACCTACATTCCCCTCAATTCACTGCTGTCCATGTGCATGTCCAGCAGCCGCTTAAATGTCACGAATGACTCCGCTTCCACGACTACCACCGGTAAACTATTCCATGCGCTCACAACTCTCTGGGTGAAGAACCTCCCTCTGACATCTCCTCTATACCTTCCTCCTAACACCTTAAAACTATGACCCCTCGTGGCAGTCAATCCTGCCCTGGGGAAAAGTCTCTGGCTATCGACTCTATCCATGCCTCTCATTACCTTGTACACCTCAATCAGGTCACCTCTCTTCCTCCTTCCCTCCAGAGACAAAAGTCCGAGCTCAGTCAACCTTCCCTCGTAAGACAAGCCCTCCAATCCAGGCAGCATCCTGGTAAAACCCAAAACCAGCCCAGCCTGTCTCTGCCTCCCTAACCTGTTCTTCCTCTCACCCATCCCTTCCTCCCACCTCAAGCCGCACCTCCATTTCCTACCTACTAACCTCATGCCACCTCCTTGACTTGTCCATCTTCCCTGGACTGACCTATCCCCTCCCCACTTATAGTCTCCTCTCCACCTATCTTCTTTTCTCTCCATCTTCGGTCCTCCTCGCCCCCTCTCCCTATTTATTCCAGAACTCTCTCCCCATCCCCCTCTCTGATGAAGGGTCCAGGCCCAAAACGTCAGCTTTTGTGCTCCTGAGATGCTGCTTGGCCTGCTGTGTTCATCCAGCTCCACATTTTGTTATTTAGCAACCTGGTAAACCTCCTTTGCACCCTCTCCAAAGCCTCCACATCTTTCCTATAATAGGGTGACCAGAACTGGACACAATATTCCAAGTGCGGTCTCACCAGGGTTTTGTAGAGCTGCAGCATAACCTCGCGGCTCTTAAACTCAATCCCCCTGTTAATGAAAGCCAAAACACCATATGCTTTCTTAACAACCTTATCCACCTGGGTGGCAACTTTGAGGGAGCTATGCACTTGAACACCAAGATCCCGCTGTTCCTCCACACTGCCGAGAATCCTGCCTTTAATCACATATTCAGCATTTAAGTTCGACCTTCCAAAATGCATCACTTCGCATTCATCCAGGTTGAACTCCCTCTGCCATTTCTCAGCCCAGCTCTGCATACTGTCAATGTCTCGCTGAAGCCTGCAATAACCCTCGATACTATCAATGGCACCTCCAACCTTTGTGTCATCAGCAAACATACTAACCCACCCCCCAACCTCCTCATCCAAGTCATTTATAAAAACTACAAAGAGCAGAGGCCCAAGAACAGAGCCCTGCGGGACACCACTCAGCACTGACCTCCAGGCAGAATACTTACCATCTACAACCACTCTCTGCCTCCTGTCAGCCAACCAATTCTGAATCCAGACAGCCAAATCACCCTGTATCCCTCCTGACTTTATGAATGAGCCTGCGGTGGGGAGCCTTATCAAATGCCTTGCTGAAGTCCATGTACATCACATCCACTGCTCGACCCTCGTCAACCTGTCTTCTGACTTCCTCAAAGAACTCAATAAGATTTGTGAGGCATGACCCGCCCCTCACAAAGCCATGCTGACTCCCTTTAATCACGCTATGCTTTTCCAAATAGTCATAAATCCTTTCCCTCAGAATTCTTTCCAAAACCATGCTGACCACAGAAGTAAGACTGACTTGTCTGTAATTTCCAGGGATTTCCCTATTCCCTTTCTTGAAAAGAGGAACAACATTTGCCTCCCTCCAATCTTCCGGTATGACTCCCGTGGAGAGTGAGGAAGCAAAGATCTTCGCCAGTGGCTTAGCAACCTCCTTTCTCACTTCCCGGAGCAACCTAGGATAAATCTGATCTGGCCCTGGGGACTTATCAATCTTAATGTTTGCCAAAATTTCCAGCACATCAGCTTCCTCAATCTTGATCTGTTCAAGCCTGTTTTCCTGCTCCTCAAAGTTCTCATTCACAACAAGGTCCTTTTCCTTAGTGAAAACTGAACCAAAACACTCATTTAGGGCTTCCCCTATCTGCTCAGACTCCACACACAAGTTCCCTATGCTATCCCTGATCGGCCCTACCTTCTCGCTGATCATTCTCTTATTCCTCACGTATGAGTAAAATGCCTTCGGATTCTCCCTAATCCTTCCTGCCAAGCCTTTATCATGCCCCCTCCTGGCCCTCCTCAGTCCACTTTTGAACTCCTTCCGAGCAAGCCTGTAATCCTCTAAAGCTGTCCAAGACCCTTGCTTCCTCTACCTTACATACGCTGCCTTTTTCTTTTTGACAAGAAGCACCTCTGTACCCGTCACAACTGTTCCTTAAACAGCCTCCACATGTCTGTTATGCCCTTACTGTGAAACAATTGCTCCCAATCTGTACTTCCCTACTCCTGCCTGATAGCTTCATAGTTTCCTTTACCTCAGTTAAATATCTTCCCCTGGTAACTGCTCCTTTCCCTTTCCATGGCTATGGTAAATGTGAGACTGTTGTGGTCACTGTCGCCAAAGTGTTCTCCCACCACGAGAACTGACACCTGTCCAGGCTCATTGCTGAGCACCAAATCCAAAATGGCCTCTCCCCTCGTTGGCCTGTCCACATACTGAGTAAGGAAACCCTCCCGAACACACCTGGCAAAAACGGCTCCATCCAAACCATCTGCACAAAGGAGGTTCCAATCTATATTAGGAAAGTTGAAGTCACACATAACAACAACCCTGCTACCTAGCTCCTTCTTGAAAACACTCCGTTTTGGCCTCAGCCACTTTCTGCTTCAAAGAATTTTACCAACTCAGTTCAGTAGGCTGGAAGGCTGGATTGAAACGCAGAGTGGCGCCAACAGCATGGATTCAATTCCTATACCGGCCGAGGTTACCTTGAATGTACCTCTCCTTCTGAACCTCTCCCCTCACCTGTAACACGGTGACCTTTCATCACCAGTTAGCCTAGGACCATAGGCCTATGGTGCTATGGGGATGTGACCTTTATTCTTTGGGTGAAGAATGTTCTCCTCACCTCAGTGCTAAATAACTTACCTCATATTCTTAAACTGTGACCACTGGTTCCACACTCCCTGGTCATCGGGAACATCTTTCCTGTCAGGTCCTGTTGGAATTTTCAATGTTTCTATGAAACAGGGCAGGTGAGCCCTCAAAATGGTGGAGGAAGGCAGGTGTAAAGCTCACTACTTTCCTGTTTCAGTCCATTTCATGACCTGCAGGGACGATGGAGCTTGTTCCTGCTGAACAGAGGCCAATTCAGGGCCTCTTCCCCTTGCTTGCCAATGGTTGGCAGATCCTCCATCACTGCTGCCAGTCTGTCTGGTGGACCCCATCATCCAATCAGCTCAGGCTGGGTTTTTGAATCCGAAGGCATTTTACTCATACATGATTGTGGTGCACAGAGGAGGCCTGCTGGAAGCAATGGCTATCTCTGCAACATGATCATCCACCTTTATGAGGCATCCCTCCCATTGCTGGGGTGTTTTTGGCTAGCCCCATGTGCCCACAGCGGTCCCACTACTGAGCTGCTGGATCTCTGACTGACCAGTACCTACTGGCATCTGGGAGAAGGCGAGAGAGTATCCTTTAAAAGGGACATGATCCCTGATACTTGAACAAAGCGACCAGATATCCCACAAATGGTGATAATTATTACCCACTGCCATCATATCCAGGCGGGTCCTGGCACTGGTGCTATGTTTAAAAGGCAGTTGGGCAGCTGGTGGAGCATCATCTATCAGATCTGCCCAGCACAGCTTGAGCTATTTACCCCGGACATGATAGGTAAGGAGGCATTGGCGCCCACTTTGCAACAGGAGCCTGGAGGTCCCAGTGGTCAGGGGACTGCAGCAGAGGGCCATTCACTTCCCTCAGGATCCGCAGGAGGGACCACAACAGCGTACTGTGCCAGCCTAGTCTGAGATTGCCACATGGGACAGTGCAGTGTCTGTGGTCTGGAGAAATGATCAGCAATGCCCAGAAGGAGGTTAGTGACCTTTGCCACTCTGCCAGGGTAAATGCTGTCTTCTCTGTGCTACTGTATGCAACATCGTATCTGACTCACTCTCATCCATTAACCCTGCATACCCTCTGTTCTGCCTCCTCAAATACTCAAGACACCTCCACATCATTCCTTCATCTGCACAAGCACTGACAACAGCGCCAGCCACATTTATCTCACTTTCTTTGTCTCATTTCAAGAAAAAATGGGCCATAATAGGATGGAGTCAGCCAAGATGGTTTGGTGTGTGGGGGGAACATTCATCTCCCACCTCCTACAAGGATAAAATCTAGGCCCTAGCCAATGAGGGCCAAGAACTTTCACGCAGCAATGCCAAACCAAACAAGTAAGAAACTGTTCTGAGAATGGGTCATTCGATGTTAATTCTGATTTCGCTCCACAGATGCTGCCAGACTTGTTGAGATTTTCCAGCAATGTTTCTGATTTCTAGACTCTGCAGTTCTTTCAGGCTTCTTTTTAAGTGACAAGGATTGCCCATGATTTGATATTCTCCCATTTCTACCACTGTGAATGTGCTCTAAACATGCCTGATCTTCCAACTCTTGTTCATAACACATTCCCCCTTTTGTCACCACCAGGTTGCATCAGCACAGCCTCAGTAGCAGGACAGTGGACCACACGACATCTCCTCCTCTACTTCTGAGGAAGAAGTCATGGATCTCTCATACAAAGTGCCAGTAAGTTATCTCCTGCATTCTCTACCAGCCCAGATACTCACAGCTTGGAGATTACATTAGCTGGGGTAGCCTTTGGAGCACCACATACACTGTATCTCTCCCCACCCCACCTGAGTTTCCTCACAGGATGCCCCAGAGATAGTTGGGGGTTCCATCTCCACACTATAGGTGATCACACTGAGGAGGGTGCACCTGGCCCACGGCAGAACACAGTCATCACATCCTGGTCCTCTAGACACAAACACCCCTCAGGTGGCCTGACCAAACCCCAAGGGCCTGCACATCCCATTGTGGGGCAGGGTCGCTCCAATGCAGCTGCAGACGGCGGAGTGTATGGAAAGAAAAGAAAGAAAGATGACTTTCTAAGGCCAATAGATGGCGTGGGTGACACTTAATTCTAGATATGTTATCACACTTGTAGGTATTTTCCACTTTTTGTCATCAGCTATGTGAGTGAATGTCTGTCTAGCTACACCCATGAGTTTGAGTGTACAGAGTCTAGCCATCTTTAGGGCTACACAATGTTTAATGGTGCAAAGTGTGAAGTGAGCAGGCTAGGGGAAGTGCTTGCCACTTTGGCAACGAGCGTGAATCTTTTCAGGTCAAGATGCATTGCTTGGGTGCCACAGCCATTAGTGGGATTGATCCCTGTTGCTGTGTGATGTGGTCAAGAGGGACTAGGGTCAGGATTTGGTCTCCACGCAGTAGGTTCATGCCAATGGGTGACAGAGAGTATGCAGTGCTCATGGGTGTCTCTCCCCTGTACTGTCAGGCTCTCTGTGTGGTGCCATTGTCCTTTGAAGGGTCTCACATCAAAAGTTAAGCAACCCCTTCATCGCAGAACTAGACATTCACCCCAGCACTGGGTGTAGTGGCAGGCATTTTTATCTCCATTCTACACTTGTTATTTACAGCTCGATGGAAAGCAACAGCGGTGAGTTCTCACGTAGTGAGTCTCAGACTTAGCCTTCCACCATTGGCGTACTCCAGATATTTTTATTTCTGGGTAGCTCCGTCTTCCCATCATCCTGTAAATACCATCTGCTTCAAACTTCCCTACATTCCTACCCAACAAGTATATCTAAGTATTCATCTCCTCGTTTTACCTCCTCAGTCCCAGGCATTTTGAATAAACATGTCAGATATAATAGTGTACTGTTCCCTGATGGAAACCAGGCATTGCTGACTGTTGAGATCTCCCTCCCACATTACCCTTTCACTTCAATGACCAATCATCTGCTCGCATTATTTGATGAGTTATCCTGCCCTTCACAATTATTATCCCCTCTGTATCCTGGCACGCTGCCACCAATTCCCACAATTTAAGTTACTGTGACTCACTACATAGGAATGTGGTGGGACCTTGCACTCAGATTTAAAAAGTTCTAAATCATTAAGAAGTTAAAGTAAAGCTGGAAGATTTGGCTAGCTTGTGCTAGACAGACAAAGTTCACTGTTTAGCCAGTTTAAGTCTGTTTGTTACAGTGAAACTCTTAAAAAAGCAATGTCTGATCATATAATTCTGTCAGCTATTAACTAGAAGCTTGAATTTCTTGTTAAAAGTGATCAATCTCTCTGGTAGCCATAACAAGGGTGGACAGATGGCAGAGAGTATGCTTTGCAGGAAGATGGGAAATAATATGCCAGCTAGGACGGAGGGAGGAACAAGCAGGACAGTCTATTGAGGTTGGTAGAGGTTGTTGTATGAATTCTCATACAAAAAAAAATTGTGGAAGCTAGAAATCTGAATCAGAAATCAAAATGGCTGAAGATCTAGCAGACCAGCAGGTGTAGCAGAATCTGCGGACAGAAAGCAAAGTTAACATTTTGAGGCCAGTGACCCTTGTTCAGAACCGTATACTACTTATGTTATTATATCTTATTGTCACTATATCTTTGAGAGACGTGCTCATATATTTATCACTGTATCATAGCATGTGACCTAAAGATATAAAAGTCTCAGACTCCATCTTACCCAGATATCACTTGAAGCATGACATGCTACCAGAATAATGCTTCTCTATTGAAATCTTATTGTTTCATATTACTCCAGCCGCTTAGTTGTCTGAGAATGTTTGTAATAAGATGTAACAAAAGTCTGTTGGATTCTTCAGTCCACACAAAGTTCTGAGGGATAACTTAGCAATGCTACATCAGGTAAAGCACGCAAGTAGAGGAAACATTCAGGCAGGAGCCATCAGCAGATGACAGAAATTTGGCAGAAAATCATGGGAGAAGGCTTGCAAGACTGATAGGGGAACCTATAGCTCCCATCCCAAACTTCTTGCCACACTGGTCTCAATACACACAGACAGACAAGAACACAAATTCGACTGGGACAACACATCCATAATAGCACAAGCCAAACAGAGACATGTCAGGGAATTCCTGGAGGCCTGGCATTCCAACTGGAGCTCCATCAACAAACACATTGAACTGGACCCGATATTCAAACCACTGAAAAACAGAACCAGAAGTAATGTCGACTACCCCAGCAAACCGAGGCATATAAATAACAAGCTGGACAGAACACCAATACTTCACCAGAAGCATACTCATGACATTACCTAGAAACATCTGCAATCAAACACACTGGCTCGTCGAGCAAGTCTACAAACTCACTGATCTCTAAAGAAACACATACCTGTTGCCAATGGTAGGTCCTACTTGTCTTTTGCAGGTAGATTTCCCAAACTCTGAGACCTCGTCATCCAGCATTGCATTTGAATGCTGTTAAAATCTGACTGCTTACACCTCATTAACATCTTAAAATTACTGAGCTGCCACTCCAGAGTGGCAAACTACCCCAAACTTAGTTAAAATGTGGTTAAAGTTAAAGGTGTGTTTGTAGCTGTTTGGGGTTTGTGCTCCTAAGATGCTGCTTGGCGTGCTGTGTTCATCCAGCTCCACACTTTGTTATCTCAGATTCTCCAGCATCTGCAGTTCTCATTATGTCTGATACAATTTTAACCTCACTGCGAAGCCTCTTCCAGGGATGCCTAACCTGAAGAAGTTACCCTCCTCCCTCCAGAAAAACCTCAGGGGATCTCTCTCCTACTGCAACTCTCTTATAACATCCATCTTTGATCCGCCTCCCCCTCTCTCCCTATTTATTTCGGAACCATCTCCCCATCCCCCTTTTCTGATGAAGGGTCTAGGCCCGAAACGTCATCTTTTGTGCTCCTCTGATCCTGCTTGGCCTGCTGTGTTCATCCAGCCTCGCACTTTGTTATCTGGGGTCAGATGTCACACATTTGCCAACTTACCGTATCCCCCAAGTCGCACTCCCACCTCCTAGCCAGCCCTCCAACTGTGCCTAACTTGGTAATGGACCAAAAGTCCTCGCAGAGGCTTACACTCAAACAGACTCTTAAATGCAAAGGTTACACTTCTTTTTGTGTAAAATCTCATTGCTTCTAATTGAAATATTATGGAAAAATGTATTGTTGAGGCATTGGCTCCAACCAGTAGGGAACGCCTGAATATCTTGGTCAAATAATTTCTTCGATGTTGCAGATTTGAAAAATGTATGTATTTTTGATTCAAGATCTTGATATTGCAACCATAATTATGCACATTATATACAGCACATTATATTGTGATTGTCAAACTGTGTTTCAAAATAAATGGTTGGTATGTGCATATTAAACATGTCACTGCATCTGCAGCTATGGCCCCAAATCCCCACGCACTCTATCAGCTGTGATTTGTATAACAGTAAGCAGCCTGGACAGGTGACATCTTCCTATAATAAACATTTTAGTTTGTATTGCCCATTATAGTGAGACTAGTAAATTAGAGCGACCTAAAAATGCATTTTTCAGAGGATAAATTATGCATTTTGTGCATAAAATGTGAAACGTAGTGAATTAAATGTTTCGAAAATAAATAAAGATGAAAGAGTTCCTTCATAAATTTATAATGGGCATGGATTCTGAGAAATTATGTGGAAATTTACTCACAACTTCACCTGGTTCCCCTGGAGTGTGTTCAGAATATTAGCATATGTAACATAAGCACAGGATAAATACCGATGTGTTGGTGACCTGTGAAATTAGTCCTGTCAATTGCACTGCAGACTGCTTAACCCTTTCAATGCTCAATGGCTTTTACAAGTTGCTTAATAGACGCACAACAAAGAAAGCAAATTTGAATTATACAGCATTTTCCTGATCTTAAGTCACCCCAAAGCACTTTGTAACCAATGAAGTAGTTCTATGATGTTTTTGCACAGACCTCAGAAGATCTCTCTTTAACTTTCACTTTATATCTTCCACCATGAAGTACCAAAATACTACAGAGTCCATTAATGTAGTCACTTTAGTACAATCCCATTGTGCAGATATTGGAAGTATGTCACAATGATATCTTCCAAGGGCAATAGGCAGGAAACGCAGTAGCCATTCATAGCCCTAAAATTTGGAAATTGCGCCATCAGACTGACACTGGCCACGTGTATCAATTTATTCGATGGGAAAATGCTGACCAAACTGTAGCCATTCCTTTCATCACAACAGTGTATTGCAGGGCTAGCTAGGAATGAGTCATCATTATAACACAAACGTAGGTTCACAGAACAGGAGGGGATCACTTGACCCATCAATCAGTGCCAGCATTATGCCAACTTAATACATAACCAATGTTACTGCTTTATACCTGCTCCAGAGATATACCTCCACTTGGAGCAAGGATGTTGGTGACCATACTAGCCGCTATAATATTATTCCTCTGTCCTAGTTAGGGCAGACCTTTTTTGCTCTGGATGACAAAGCAGTCCCTTACTGACTAGAGCAAATTCAGATTGTTGCACTGGATCATTAGTTGCATGCCAAGGTTGGTGGATTGTTTTGGATTCTTCCTAATCTCTTAGGCAAGCCTTTGCTGCACCTTGTATTGCTTTAAACATGAATACGATTTCTCTGAAAAGTATTTAAAGTAAGTTAACATCAAAGATAAATAATCCACCACTAAGTCACTTTTCAAATAAAATTGTTTAAGATTTAGAAATGCAGTTTTACAACTGTGGTGTCAAAATTTTATTGTACCAAACTAAAACAAAGGGTATTTTAAAGCTCTTAGAAAGGACTACATCCTTACTCATATTGCAAATGAAGTGAGATGACGATGATAAATAACAATGCTGTAATTCTGCAGTGTAACAATTCTATGACCCTGTGATAGATAAGGAATGAAGGGAATTAGATGAATTTGATGCAAGAAGAATTGTAAGGTATGGGACGAGGATTTAAAGACATACTGTTGCAATATTATTAAGTTCACTGAAAACATTTTACAAGTCTGTCCTAGCACATGATCAAATAATTGCATTTTGAAATCAGTATTAAATGCAAAAGCCCTTAAATCAAAATATAAGCAGCAACAATCAAAATAATATCATCTTAGGAAACAATGGAAATTTATGCTGCTTGACTATCTTCAGACTCAAACATATGAACATCACATCTAATTACTTCAAGTACTATTTGCAGATTAATGGTATGGGGAAAAGAATTACTTCGAAGCAAAGGCAATGACCAATGTCTCATTAAGTTGATGGTATCACATTAAGTGGAGCCTCTCTGAGAACCACATGAAGCAGCAAGTGTTACAATCAGGACCTCTGTTAAGAATTAGATTTATCAGTAACTCTAATATCCTTCTGTCTCTGTCTCTCTGTTGATTTTAAAAAGTATAATTAGTCTAAATGGTTCACTGATGATGTCACAGGGGAACAGGTTTGCTGGAGTTACTGAGGGAGATGTTGTCATGAAGCTGGATTAGCATTGCTTAAGGTGTCGTCATTAATACAGGTGCTTTTAGCTTTCAGCAGGCACATTCAAATCTACTGCTATAATCCAGAATCAGCATGAAAATAAAGATACTTTTAAATAAGCGATCAACACAAGCTAGGAATCGTCAAAAGGATTACAGACTTATTTGAGAATAATTTGTTGAATACTCATTAGTTCCAATAACTCTACACCTAAGTGTTCAAATTTTATAGGCCTCTTGGTCATTCCTCAGTTAGCATGGATGCTCTTTGAATGTATAGGAAACTGCAGCACACAGTATTTTTCTGTCCTTGGGAGGGAGAAGGGTTATCCAAACACAAAGTAGGTAAGTGTGAAAAACAACTTTCACCTCACCATTCTGCAAGAATCACTATTCTCCCAGCACCCCATTACACCATCCAACCTACTTCTCACTGAGAATCAGATGAAATGAAGCCAATGAGTGTTTTCTAAGTTATTCATAATTTACTGCAGCAAGCACATTCTTGAAAAATGTTATTTTCAAAGATTTGAAGGTAATTTTTGATTTGCTGAAAAAACATTAGTGAAGTGAGAAAAACAGATTATGTTTCTTTCAAAAATTTTAAGGTGATTTTTGATATTTGAACACAGAACATAGAACAAAGAACAGTACAGGACAGTACAGGCCCTTCAGCCCATGATGTTGTGCTGGCCTATTATCCTACTAAGATAAAACTACCCTCCATACCCCACATTTGACTACCCTCCATGTGCCTATCCAAGAGTCGCTTATAAGTCTCTAAAGTATCTGATCCCACTACCACTGTCAGCAGAGCATTCCACATCCCCACCACTCTCTGTGAAAAATGCCTACCTCTGATATCTCCCCTATACCTTCCTCCAATCACCTTAAAACTATGCCCCCTCATAATAGTAATTTCTGCCCTGGGAAAAAAGTCTCTGTGTATTCACTCTATCTATGCCTCATCATCTTGTACACCTCTGTCAAGTCACCTCTCATCTTTCTTTGCTCCAATGTAAAAAGCCCTAGCTCCCTCAACCTTTCCTATAAGACCTGCCCTCCAGTCCAAGCAGCATCCTGGTTAGTCTCCTCTGTACTCTCTCCAAAGCTTCCTTCCTATAATGAGGCGACCAAAATTGAACACAATATTCCAAGAAATAGTAGGAACTGCTGATGCTGGAGAATCTGTGAAAACAAGGTGTAGAGCTGGATGAACACAGCAGGCCAAGTGGCATCAGAGGAGCAAGAAAGCTAATGTTTTGGATTTATGAAGAATGGTTTCGACTCGAAACATCAGCTTTTCCTGCTCCTCTGATGCTGCTTGGCCTGCTGTGTTCATCCAACTCTACACCATATTGTCTCACATAATTCCAAGTGTGGTCAAACTAGCGTATTATAGAGCTGCAGCATAATCTCATGGCTCTTAAACTCAATCCCCCTGCTGAAGAAAGCCAACACACTCCATGCCTTCTTTACAACCCTTTCATCTTGGGTAGCAACTTTGAGGGATCTATGGATGTGGACCCCAAGATCTCTCTGTTCCTCTACACTGCTGAGAATCCTGCCATTAACCCTGTATTCTGCATTCAAATTCAACTGTCCAAAATGAATCACTTCACACTTTTCTGGGTTGAATTCCATCTGCCACTTGTTTGCCCAGCTCTGCATCCTGTCAATGTCCCATTGCAACCCTTGACAGCCCTCCACACTATCCACAACTCCACCAACCTTCATGTCATCAGCAAACTTACTAACCCACCCTTCCACTTCCTCATCCAAGTCATTTATGAAGACCCCAAAGAGCAGAGGGCTCAGGGCAGATTCCTTGCAGAACACCACTGATCACTGAGTTCCAGGCTGAATACTTTCCATCTACTACCACCCTCTGTCTTCTATTGGACAGCCAGTTTTGTATCCAGACAGCCACATTTCCCTGAATCCCATGCCTCCTTACTTTCTAAATGAGCTGACGATGTGGAACCTTATCGAATGCCTTCCTAAATCCATATACACCACATCCAATGTTCTGCCTTCATCAATGTGTTTTTTCACATCCTTAAAGAATTTAATAAAGCGTGTGAGGCATGAACTTCCCCTCACAAAGCCAGGCTGACTGTTTCTAATCACACTGTGCTTTTCCAAATAATCATAAATACAGCTCTCAGAATCCTCTCCAATAATTTGCCCACCACAGAAGCAAAACTGACCAGTCAGTAATTCCCAAGATTATCTCTATTCCCGTTCTTGAACAATCACCTGGTACCGCTCCAGTGGACAGTGAGGATGCAAAGATCATTGCCGAAAGGGTAGCATTCTCTTCCCTTGCATCCTGTAGAAATCCTGGATATATCCCGTCTGGCCCAGGGGACTTATCTATCCTCATTTTTTTTCAAAATTTCCAGCACATCCTCCTTCCTAACATCGACCTGTTTGAGCATTTCTGCCTGTTTCATGCTGTCCTCACAAATGCCAAGGTCTCTCTCACGGGTGAATACTGAAGCAAAGTATTCATTAAGAATCTCCCCTAACTCCTCTGGATCCACATATAAGTTCCCTCCACTATCCCTAATTGGCCCGACCTCACTTTGACCATCTCTTGTTCCTCACATAAGTATAGAATGCTTGGGGTTTTCCTTGATCCTACCCGCCAAAGTTTTATCATACCCCCTTCCAGCTCTCCTAAGTCCATTCTTCAGTTCCTTCCTGGCTACCTAGTAGACATCCAAACCCTGTCCGATCCTTGCTCCCTCAACCTTAAGTAAGCTTCCTTCTTCCTCTTGACTAGATGTTCCACATGTCTTGTCATCCAAAGTTCCTTCACCTTACCATCCCTACTTTGCCTCAGTGGGACAAACCTATCCAGAACTTGTAGCAACTGCACCCTAAATAACCTCCACATTTCTGTCATGCATTTCCCTGAGAACATCTAATCCCAATTTATGCTCCACAGTTCTTGCCTGATAGCATTGTAATTCCTCCTCCCTCAATTAAATACTTTACCATTCCATCTGCTCCTATCCCTCTCCATGATTATAGAAAAGTCAGGGAGTTGTGATCGCTATTCTCAAAATGCTCTTCCACTGAGAGATCTGAGAGCTTGTCTGGGTCATTGCCAAGCACCAAATGCAATATGGCCTCTCCTCTAGTTGGCCTATGTACATATGGGCCAGAAAGCCTTCCTGGATACACCTGACAAAATGTGCACCATCCAAACTATTTGCACTTAGGAGGTTCCAATCTATAAAGGAGAGGAACAGCAGCTCAATGGTTAGCACTGCTACCTTACAGCACTAGCGATCTGGGTTCGATTCTACCCTCAGGTGACTGAGGTGGGGCTGGAGTGTGTGACTGGAGTTTGCACATTCTCCCTGTGTCTGTGTGGGTTTCCTCTGGGTGCACTGGTTTCCTCCCACAGTCTGAAGATATGCAGACTGTGTGAATTGGCCTTGCTGAATTGCCTGTAGTGTTTGGGGATGTGTAGATTAGGTGGGTTTATTGTGGAATGGGTCTAGGTAGGATGCTCTGTGGGTCAGTGTGGACTTGTTGGACTGACAGGCCTGTTTCCACAACCCTATTACTTCTGCACCTTTCCACAATCTGTCTCCCAATCTGTTCCTCAGTGTCTCTGTTGCCACTGGCGGGTCGATAGAAAACTCCCAGTAAAGTGCCTGCTCCTTTCCTGTTTCTGATTTCCACCCATACTGACACAGTGGACAAACCCTCCTCCACAACCTCCCCTCCTGCAGCTGTGATACCATCCCTGATTTGCAATGCCACTCCCCCACCTCTTTTACCTCCCTTCCTATCTCTTTTGAAACATTTGTACCCCAGAACATCCAACAACCATTCCTGCCCCTGTGTTATCCAAATCTCCATAATGGCCACAATATTGTAGCTCCAAGTACTGATCCATGTTCTAAGTTTGTCACCTTTATTCCTGACACTTTTTGCATTGCAGTAGGCACACCTCAACCCGTCACACTGACTGTAGCTTTTCCCTATCAACAGCTTATCCTTCCTCATAGATTCTGTGCTTGCTGTATCTGCCTGTACACCAGCTACCCCATCCTCTGATCTGTAGCTCCATTTCTCATCCCACTGCCAAACTAGTTTAAACCCACCCAAATAGCTCTGGCAAACCTCCCACCCAGGATATTGGTGGCCCTCCAGTTCAGGTACAACCTGTCCTTCCTGTACAGGTCCCACCTTCCCCAGAAGGTATCCCAATGAATCACATATCTAAAGCCCTACCTCCTACGCCAGCTCTGTAGCCACAGGTTCAGCTACACTCGCTCTCTGTTCCTGGCCTCACTAGCACGTGGCACTGGCTAACAGCTAATTCACCAAAGATCCTAAGACTACGACTCTGCCCGTCCTGGCTTTTAGCTTCCATCCTAACTCCCTATATTCACTTTTCACGTCCTCATCCTGTTTCCTAGTTGTGTCATTGATACCGATGTGTACCACAACTTTTGGCTATTCTTCCCCCCCCCCCCACTAAGAATCCTGAAGACTCAATCTGAGACATCCCTGATCCTGGCACCTGGGAGGCAACATACCATCTGGAAGTCTCATTTAGTACCACAGAATCTCCTGTCTGCTCCCCTAACCATTGAATGTCCTATCACTTCCTTCTCCTATTCTCACCCCCTTCCCTTCTGAGCTACAGAGCTGGGGTCAGTGTAAATTTAATTTGATTTGATTTATTATTACCACATGTACTGAGATACAGAGAAAAGTATGGTTTTGCAAGCTGTCCAGGCAAATCATATATTACACAAGTATATCAGGGTAATAGTTACAGCTACAGAGAAGGTGCAGAGAAAGATCAACCCTAATTTATGAGAGGTCTGTCAAAAAGTCTCATAACAGTGGGAAAGAAGTTGTTCTTGAATCTGTTGGTATGTATTTTCAAACTGTTGTATCTTTTGCATGACGGAAGACGTTGGTAGAGAGTATAACCAGGTGGGAGGAGTCTTTGTTTATTTTGGCAGCTTTCCTGAGGCAGTGGGAAGTGTAAATAGAGTCAATGGATGCACTGCAGAAATTCACCAAAGATCCTTAGATAACACCTTCCAAACCCACAACTGTGCCATCTAGGACAAGGGCAGTAGATACATGGAAATATCATCACGCGGAAATTCCCCTCCAAGCCACTCACCACCCTGACTTGGAAATGTATCACTGTTCCTGTGACAAAATTCTGCAATTCTATCCCTTAGGGCATTGTGGGTCTTCCTACAGCACATGGACTGCGCTGGTTCAAGAAGGCAGCTCACCACCATCTTCTCAAGGGCAACTAGGAATGGGCAATAAATGCTGACCAGCCGGCAACACCCACATCCCATGAGTAAATGAATTCCATTAGAATGGAACATAGTGACTATAACCCCTTTATTCAAAAGGGGGAGGAGGGAGAAAGCTGGAAATAACAACTTAATATCCATCGTGGGTGTAAAACTTTTAAGAATTACTTCTAACTATTTCCCTCAATCAGGCAGAATCAACATAGTTTTGTGAAAATGAAATCAGGTTTAAGCCATTTAATGGAGTTTTTTGAAGAAGTAACATGAATGGTGGCTAAAGGGGATCTCATGGATGTACTGCACTTAAATTTTCAGAAGGCATTTAATAAGACACCACATCAGTTATTGCTAAAAATGCCAGATCATTGTATTGGGGGAAACATATTAGTATGGACTGAAGAATAGCTGGCTAACAGGAAATGGGCCGTAGGCATATTTTCTTTTTCTGGTTGGAAAAATGTGATGAGTGGGATGCCACAGGGGTCTGTGCTGGGGCCTTAGCATTTTACAATTTATATGGATGACTTGAATGAAGGGATCATAGATATAGTTGCCACAGATAGCTCGGGAACTATGTTGTAAAAAGGATAATAAAGAGGTCACAGAGAGATATTGATAAGCTAGTTGAGTAGGAAAAGTTCTAGCAAATGGAGTATGATATAGCAAAATGTGAAGTTGACCATTTTTGATAGGAAAAATGAAGAGAAAAGCATAATATCCAAATGAGGAGAGAAAGCAAATCTCTGAGATACAAAGCTTGAGTATTCAACAACATGAATTGCATAAAGGCCAGTGCACAGGTGCAGCAAGAATAAGGAAATTTAGTAGAATGTGAATTTTTATAAAAATAAGGGGCCGGTTGGTTACGAGGGAGATTTAGTGATTTTTTTTCTCTCAGAGGCCTGACAGAAATATTTGGAATTCTCTTTTCCTCAAAATGTGGTGGAAGCAGAGTCTTTTTAAAGCAGAGTTAGATGAATGTTTTGGTCATCAATGAATGAAAGACTAGTGAGGCTCGGTGTGAATGTGGAGTTGAGATTTGGACCAGATCAGCCGTGATATTATTGAATGGTGGAACAGGGTCAAAGGTTGGACACATGTACACATTAAACTCTGTCCTCCCTTTATAAATACTGATAGACATGGAGCAAATCTCCAACAATTTCTCTGGTGACCAATATTTGCAATTTTCGTAAAAAGTGTTTCATTTCTGCTGATCTTTTTCAGTGCCGAGTTTGACATTTCTAAAGGGATTTCCAAGGCACCAAACCACACTCTGTAATCTAATTTTAGCCCATTGGAGGATGAGAATAGCTTTTGTTTTACCATTGTAGACCCACACAAATGGTAAAACATGGGTTTTAAACAGAATTACAATTTAAAATATAGCAAGAAATCGCAGGAATGCAAAGAAGATGGTGTGGAGTACTCAAAGGCAGAGCAGAAAGTTCTCAGCTGATGCAGTTGAAATATCCACTGCCAAGATATATTCATTAGCAGATACTCAAATCATTGAGAACCGAGTTTATGTGGCAAGTTCCATCTTCTGTACCATAAATATCTTATAATGATGATTATTTTTAAAGACCCATGCAGAAAGCATTAAATTGGTATTTAAAATGCAGTGATGTTAATTTATTGATTAACCATGAGTTAAGGTGGTTTTCTGCACACAACCTCTGACTCGTGAGTTTAGTGTAATCACTTAACACCTATCTATCCCAGATGACACTTTAACCTGGCCATCTGAGGTGGATGTTGTACGGCAGCTAATGCAAGAAGAGGTGTAAGGTGAAAACTGGCTGAAGATTTTTGTTTAACATGCCAATATTTACAAGTGAATGGAGAAATTTTCCTGAGCCTGTTGATGGCCTGAATGCAATGAATTCATCTAGCTGAACTGCATGCCTAGAGAGATATATTCAACTGATTTGTCCTTCAGTCAAACGTGGCTCCGTGATGGCACTCTCACTCTGAGGCAAAACTGTGAAGATTGAATGGTACTACATAATCCAGAGAACTCAGTTAAATATGATGTAGAAATTCATTCCCAAAAACAGGCCATTTGGCCCACTTAGTTTACACTGATGTTTATGTTCCATATTAGCTTTACTGACTAAATATTAATGAACCAAATGGAAGGCTGGCCTTGCTAGTCCAAGAAACAAAACAAAACACACTTTGAACAATATATTAAAATGTATAAAATAGGTCAACAAAGTCAGAATAAATAGTTAAAAGCTTGAGTTAATACAAACTTGGTTAGCCTTGTAATCCCACTTTTGTGTGTGAATGAATTGCAAATTTGCCATCAAGGCAAAGATGACAGTATTAGGGATATTGACTATTTTCTACTTTTCACAGGCAGGCAGGGTCATTACCTTTCTAGGTTGGAGACAGTGCAAGTTACATGCGGTCTACACTGCTTGAACAATATGCTGAACCTGAAGAGAACACTCTCCCGCTGCACTACTGTGACATTTCTATAATTTCTGACACCATCTGTCCTCATGTCTTCTCGGAATGAAATTGCCCGATTGGTGTCAGTGCCATGGACTCACACCCACTGAGAATGGCACACCTGATTCCCTGGCAACTGTTATGTACGTGTTTCTGAGTCCCTGGCAGCTTAAAGTCCCTCTGTTCCTGCACTAATATGCACGAGTTCAGTAAATCTGCATTTCAAACTCTTCTAGCCAGAGACGTCTCTAGGTGGAGTATGGGACTTCAGTAAATCGCACTGTATAGGTCCCCTCTTCTCAGAGGGCGAATTACCCTCCGCGCACTTATCCAGTCGGTCAGTGGCTGTCCAGCTTTTCTTCCCACTCATGAGTGAAAGTATGATTTACAATCATTCCATTTATCACTGTCTCTTATACATTTCCTCTTTTATTTCCTTCTGTATAATTATTAAGTTCAAATAATGTCTGGAAAAAGAAACTCAGTAATTATGGTCAGCACTGTACCACACGTATTCTGAAGCCTTCAAACCAAACCAGAAACAAAATGAAAGGTCACATGAGGTGACTCTCACCTATTCCAAGATCACCTTCAGCCTGGCTTCAATGGTATCTGGCACCAGATGCCTCTGCCTTAGTGGGGCCCTGTAATGTATGGCATTTGCCTTGATCCACCTTACCCTGGGGACATTTCGGTTTCTAGTCCATAGTCTGTTAACTGATGTTCACGTAAAAATCCTTTAGTGACTATAAGAATTTTATGTCAATAATATAATGATTGGAATGGAATTATTAAAAGTAATGTGGGGTTTTGAGGGTGGAGGAGATGAACTACAGCCCATATTCCTATACAGCTCCAAACACAAAGTGGAGTGTTTACATTATCACCTTGCAGAGTGCTTAGAGAATGAAAGTACAAATATGCTTTAAAGGGCAATCACATCAATATATTAGCAGTACCCCAGCTCTGGGATTTTGCTTTTTGCAGGTGCACAATATTGACAATACCGGATTTGTTGCCTCTTCTAGTTACCCGGAAGGGAGAGTGTCATGAAGCTTGTTCTTGGAATGCAAGAAGCCTTGTTTTGATTTTGATTGCACAATGTTAGTCAGCAAATTCTGGCAAAAGCCAACATGTTAATTTATTTATGGCATAGTAGTGATGTAGATCCAAATCAGTGCAGTGGGAGCACTGGTGTTCCTGTGACTTTCTTGTTGTGGTCCTGCTTGCTGATAGAAATAATAGGAGAGGAAAGTGTTGTGGAATAGCCTTGTGTGTGATCCAACAGAGATCTAACATTATCCAAATAATCTACCAGTTAGATTACATTTGCCAACAATCAGCGCTATCCTTTTACACAGTTTTTTTGGTTTTCACCTGGAATTTGTATTCTTGTGAAATGTCCTGATGAGGACAATATGAAAAACCTTAACAATGAAGTTTAACAAAAACTTTAACAGTAATAAATTATATTCTCTGCTGCATGTAGATGACCTACAGAAATTCATGAGTGCCCAGTTTTGTGCATATCTAAGCTTGTCCCACCAACCACAATTCTGGTGGCACACTGTACAACACAAGATGTCTTGCTGATGAAGCTGAAATTAGGTGCAATACTTGTATACCAATGCTGTCACGGCCACGGGCATCAGCAACATGTCAAGATAAGACAATTATTTCCTCATGCTGACTCCTGTAACTGTTGAACTGTATCAGGAGGTAAGTCCTGACACTACCGAGCCACTTTTAAACAGATAGATAAAAGAAGAAAGGGCAACGTAAGAAAAGAAACCTTTTCACGCAGTGAATAGTTAGGGTATGGAATACACTGCCAGGAAATTGGTGAGGGCAGGTTCAATTGAGGACTGTGGATGATTATTTTGGGAGAAATGGCACGCAGAGATATGTGAAAAGGCAGGGCATTGGCACTAGGTAATAGGACAGTGCAAGTATGATAGGCTGAATGACCTTTTTCTGTGCTGTAACAAAGTTGTGATTTTTGATGGTGCTTACTAAAGCCCTTGCACTGAAGAATAAATTCAGTGTCCTTACTTCCGTCAGTGGACCTCAAAATTATTTTCAACATGAGTACAGAATCGTCATATAGAAACAAGGAAGGAGTGGTGGTATGTAATGCTCAGGAGGTAATTTCCTTGAACGCTTTTTGTCTGAAATCATGAGATTTCACATGTTGTCTGGAGTCCACTTCTATGACTCCCATTCAACAGTGAATATCTGAGCCTGTTCTCCTCTGCCAATCCTCTATGACGGTAGTAACCCACTCCGAAGCATGATGACAGCCAGCAGTTGGACCATGTGGAGTCCCTTGCATTGGTTTGCTGCAGAAAGATCCTAGCGAGAGCGTGATGGTTGTCTTTTTAACTTTGCTTCTTGTTTTTCTGACTTATGGTAATACTGTGTATAGCTGTAATGTAACTTTTTATTTTTCTATTCTGTAACTAAAGATCGTACACAGGTACTCTGTCAGTGGTAACTTATAGACTTTTCACTGCACTCATGTGAGTACATGTGACAATAAAGCTAATTCAATTCATTCATTCATTCTTGGTGGGAGAAAATGTACTTACTGACAATCATGCAGTAATCAGCAATGTTGACTGATAGATGTGAGACTTTGAATGTGATTATATTAGGCTATTACTTGTGCAGTATGTGGAAACTCTTTTACTTGATGGTTGTAAGTCTGAGCTACCTATTATTCTTGAACTTTTTCAAAAATGTGACAAAGTAACTGGGTGACAATGCTGAATTGGAGTCATCCATATGTCAGACTGTGTAGGGTCCCTTCTCTCAATGAATCAGGTTGTAATTTACAACAATCCAATCACTTTCAAGGTTCTTTATTCTGCTAACTTGCCCACAAATTGCTCAGCAAATACCTGACCTACAAAGCCCCTTCCCACGCTGCAGAGTTTAAAATTGCAGTTTTCCTTCACATACTTCCATAGTGACAATTTTCTTCCCATTTCTGAATTCAAAGTAGAAACTGGAATGTTTTTGTAACCATAGAAATCCTATTTTTAAAGTTGCTGCAATAGACATATTCTGGTCTGTTTGTCACAGAGGTGCTTCCAGAGAGCAGTTCAGTGATTGTGTGCAGTGTAGACATAGCCTGTAAAATGGGCATTGTCATGTTGTGTAATACTTACAGTCCATATCTTGGAAAATCAAAAAGAGAGTGTGAATAGTATCGTGCACTTTGGGTTTGCTAGCACTGGCAAAGACATGATGAGAAAAGTATCTGCCAAAATACCAGTTTGCACACATCAAACATCACTACTATAAATCAGAAACTTAACAAAACGCAGATTCCAGTCAAGGCAAGCTTTACAGGGAGACCATGCCAAATACTTCCTGTTTAAAACTTTCCAGTTCTGAAGATGATTCAGTGGACCCAAAATGTTAACGCCGATTTCACTTCACAGATGCTGCCAGGCCTGCTGAGATTTTCCAGCAATTTATGCTTTTATTTCTTCATGTTTAGTAGTCTCTCTGGACATTTCAATATGGGATAATATTATGGCTTAGCAGATATAGACTGTACCCTTTTGAGGCAGATGGTGTAGATTAGTTGGATACTTTTCCCTGAATTTCCACTGTCGGTTAGGAAACGTGCATGACCCATATAGAATGACATCAATATACATGCATAACTCAAGACATTAACTTTCCTATATTCAAATGAATAAGGCTGATTTCATGATAACTGGAAACTGTCTCCAAGCTGAAATCATAGACAGAAATAGATGTGCAACAGTTAAAATCCTGTAGTTAACACCAAGTCCAGAATAGCTTACGTTGTGTATTAAGTAACTGAGACCCATCTGCATTGTCATGCTATGTGACAGACACAAACATCTAATAACATTTACTTGGATAATTTTGTCCTTCCTCATTAATTCATCCACAGCAAATTCAGGCGTGCAGGAAATTTTCTTTCATAGATTAAGCAACAATTTATATTTACACAAATAATTTGATCTGTTTATTTTCAGACCCTAAAATCTATCACATTTTAATATCTAATGTAAAAAAGTTTAGTATTATTCGGTTGATAAAACTCACTAGTGTAACATAGCTGATTACCAGCTGCCAGTGGTATGGTGCTGTTTCAGTAGGTTTCAAGAAAAGTTGCCAATTACACATTGATATTTTTTTCTCTAATACAGGATGTGCTCATACTTTACACATATACCTTGCACAGACATGTGAGCTTTAAAATTTCATGCCAAGTCTCAATTCCATAAGACATTTTGACAACTTGTAGAGATACATTTGTTGAAATCGGCATGCTAATGGACTTCATGGAGATTAGTGAACATATTGTTAGAGATCAGACTAGACCCCCTCAAAAATATTTTAAGAAGGTAGCCTAGACCCTAACCTTTTCTCACTTTAAAGGTAGGTGCGAAGCTCTGTATTCCAGATACAATGTGACCGGTCAAACTACTGGACATTAAGCCAAACACAATTTATTTAAACACTATTATGATAGTATAAGGTAGGGTGGAGGTTAGATAGACTTTAGGTTTAGGGTAAAAGTTCGGCACAACATCATGGGCTGAAGGGACTGTGCAGTCCTATATTGTTCTATGTTCTATAGTTAAAACGCCAACAAAATAAAGAAGAATTTAGAATAATTTAACTATTGGAAAATTTAACAAAATAATAGATATAGTAACTATTACTAATTAACTGTTTTAATATAGTAACATCTCATAAACACACCCCTTGGCAAAAAGGCAAATTCAAACACACAGATTCTTACATGCAGTTTTCCTATCCAGGAGGGAAAAAAAGCAAGAGAAAATTCAGAGAAAGTAGTAGCTAGGAGGCATTCAATGAAGCTTTCAGCTCTTTTGAGACTCCAAAGGCTTCTGCTTGAAACTAAACCTAAAAACTTCAAAAAAAAACTGGAAAGCCTGGTCTTTGGGAGCTGCCCACACCCAGGCTGCTTCCATTGTTCCAACTTTTAAGAAAATCCAAGGATTCAGATTGTTTATTTTCTTAGAGACAGCTCCCTAGCTCTGCCCCACAAGCTATCCTTCAAAAAAGGGCAAAATAATCTCTTAAAGCAAACCAAACTCAGTCCAAACTACTGCTCCAGTAATCCATGAAGGCAGGTACTATTGGGTCGGAATCTTCAACAAGATCATGAAAACCTCCTATTGATAATCATGAACTGTCATCATATCCCAGCTACCAGATTTCAAGTAAATTTAGCAGTAGTAAAAGACTCTGGATGACATTGGATACCAGCTTAGGACTGAAATATGCTGGCAGCATCATAGAGTTGTACAGCACAGAAACCGATGCTTCAGTCCACTTGTCCACGCTGACCAGATATCTTAAATTAATCTGGACTCGTTTACCAACATTTGGCCCATAACCCTCTAAACCCTTCCTACTCCTGTAGCCATCCAGAACTCTTTTTAATGATGTAATTATACCGGCATCCACTACTTTCTCTGGCGGCTCATTCCATACACACACAACCCTCTACATGAAAACGTTTCCCCTTAGGTCCCTTTTAAATATTTTCCCTCTCACCTTATACCTATGCCAGTTTTAGACTCCTCTACCCTGGGAAAAAGACCTTGGCTATTCACCCTATCCTTGCCTCTCATGATTTTATTAATCTCTATCAAGTTACCCCAGCCTCCGATGTTCCGGGGGAAAAAGCCCCATATTATTCAGCCTCTCCTTATAGCTCAAAACCTCCAACCTTGACAAAATTCTCATAAATAGAGTTATAGAGTCATAAGAGAATACAGCATGGAAAAAAGTCCTTCGCCCCAAACTGGTCCGTGCTGACCATGGTGCCCACTCAGTTAGTTCCAATTGCCCGCAAATCTTTCTGAACCCTTGCAAATTTAACATCATTCCAATAACAGAGAGACCAGAATTGAATGCAGTCTTCTAAAAGTGACCTCACCAATGTTCTGTACAGTCACAAAATGACATCCCAACTCCTATACTCAGTGCACTGACTAATAAAGGCCAGAATACCACACACCTCCTTCAATACCCTGTCTACCTATGACTCCACTTTCAAGGAACTATCAACCTGCACCCAAGGTGTCTTCGACATCGCTCCCCAGGACCTCATCATTAAGTGTATAAATCCTGATATGCCCTACCAAAATGCCACGCCTGACATTTATCTACATTAAACTCCATCTGCCATTCCTCGGCCCATCTGATCAACGTTCCCTAGTACTCTGAGAAAACCTGTTTCACTGTCCACTCCAGCACACACTACCAGTTCAAAAGTACAACGCTCCACCACCACCCTCTGTCTTCTACCTTCAAGCCAATTTTGTATCCAAATGGCTAGCTCTCCCTCTATTCCATGTGATCTAACCTTGCTAACCAGTCTACCAAGTGGAACCTTGTTCAACACCTTGTTGAGGTCCATACAGACAACGCCCACCACTCGCCATCATCAATCTTCTTTGTCACCTTTTGAAACATTTTCTTAAGTTAATGAGATGTGATTTTCCCATGTAAAAAGCCATGTTAGCAATCCATAACAAGTCCTTGCCTTTCTAACTACATGTAAATCCTGTCCCTCAGAAACCCCTCCAATGGCTTACCCACCTCTGATGGCAGACTCACCAGTCTTTGGTTCTCTGGCTTTTCCTTACCATTTTTCTTAAACAATGGCACCACTTTAGCCACCCTCCAGTCTTCTGCCACTTCACCCTTGGCTATAGATGCTGGGCCCCTTGCTGAAATCAATAACGTCCTTAACTTCCTACAAAGTTCTGGGGTACACCTGATCCAGTTCCGGGGATTTGGAATTCAGTCTGCCAGCAGGACTATTTTCTTCTGTGAATATCGATCCATTGTTGCTCCTCTGGCTTCCTTTCTTCACAAATATTACTTCCCCACATAACCACCAACTAACAAATACCCATGAGATGGCTGAAACCATCTATGCTGTGCACCCACTTAACTATTCTGTGTTGACCTGTTCAACCTACCTACTTGACCTCCTTCCAGCTCAGGGTTCCCTACACAGCAACCTTCCCATGCAATATTTATGGATCAAGGAATGGAAAACACAGGAAATCCCTAACAAACATCTTAACAAACCCTATTTGTTGAGTGGCAAGCTTTGAACTACCACAGCGAGAGTCATCCTTGCTAAACAGGATCAGGGCAGGCCAAGACCCCTCTACTCCCAACCACAAATAGTGGGTTTCAGTACAAGCTACTTATTTATTTCTGGAGACACAAACAATGTGCATTACCAAGGACACTCCCTTCTACAGACTATGTGGCAGGCTAAATCACCATAAACTCAGCAAACGAGAACGCTATTGCTCATCTTCGGGGATTTGTGTAGGCGAAATAAAATCATCATTTACCAATTAGATACAAATATGATGAGGAAGGTGCCCAGGAGCAGTACACAAGGCAGGCACCTGTGGAGGGTAAGACAGAAAATCGGAAGTGGAAATGAAAGCTAATTACATTAACAGAGCTCCTTCAGGCTGTATCTATTTAAAAAAAATCATAAATGCAGACTCATTCAATACCAACATAGTGATATATAAATGAATATTGGATTTGATATCATTATGCAGAGGTTCATTTGGAGACTGTGAAAATTTGCTTGAGACCCCATACAATTTCGTTGTTAGGCTATTCAGGTGGATGCCGAACTGGCAGAAAAGCTTTTGTGACACCACAGAATTATCACAGTAAATGTTATATATAGACAGGGGTAGAAGACTAACTGAATGCTGCATTAGTAATAGGGCTTGCATTGATATTGTTCATACTGCAATAACACAAGTGTCAGAGGTTCAGGTCCACTCTAACTCAATCCTGAGAGAACAGTCCTATTCTCCTACTTCAATGCATACATATGTATTTCCAAGTCATTCAGCATAATTTAGCTTCTCTCAGCCAGGAGGACTGGAGGAATACAGAGCTCAGACTATTTCTTGACAGATGTCAGTGCTGCTCTGCAAGTCGTTGACAAGAGATGTGCTTGCAGTAGTGTGAGCCAACTAGGCCATGTTTTTTTTCCCTCTTTTCTCAGAGGCATTGTCCCACCATTGTGGTGCACTTCATCACTTACCACCAGCAAAATTCACTGCCAAGTAGTCACAGGCAAAACTGAGCAATGGACAGTCCTGGGATTAGAACAACATAACCATCCAAATGGGAGGCAGGCACATTAACTGGCCCACCACATTCTGTCATTAACAGAGAAACAGTGACCCATTAAATATATTCATTAAATGCCACTTTATTTCTTTTCAGTACATGGAACTTATACCACCTGAAGTCAGAAATGTGTGAGCTTTTGAATATGTAAAAAGTAGTTTATATTCTGTTGATGCTTGAATTACATTGGATACAGTAGTATCTGAAGGTCATTCAGCATCCATATGCAGGATGGACTTAAAATAGAAGATGCTCAGAACAGGAGGGTTAAAACTTTGCAAACAGTGCATGCCGAAGGTACGTATGCTGAAGGAATAGCAAATTCACTATCTAAGTGCTGACCCTTTTAAAGCAGGGTTGAAGATCAGCTTAGGAGTTAAAATATGCTATTTCCAAAAACGTAGCTTTTAAATTCTCAAAAGAGTAATGTTTTGTTTGTTTCTCCCCCTCTTCTATGTGTAGGATTCTGATGCTTATTAATAAAGGCTGTTAGCGAGAAAGATTTTCCAACTCTGATTCAGAGTCAAGTAGAATTGAAGTAAAACTGACCCAGTAAATGCTCTTTAACCTCAAACTCAGATCAGCACATATTACTGAAGCCCAAGTGATTTCCTACACCATCTACCTTGAAGACCACAGTGAATGAGCTTGCTAATTTGTGTCAAATGGTGGTCATTTTCAAGGAGTGGGCTTGAGCCTGCTCAGAATTGGGATTGTGCTTTCCAAGCCCCGTTCATTTAGCACCAGAGAATTTTCAGCTCAGCAATCTGAACTGATCAGATAGATGAGAGGACAGTGTCCACATTCGATGCAGCAAAAGAAAAAATATGCAGCTGCTGGGAGCAGGCCAGTCATCAGCTGTTGTTACATGTTAATGCTTCAGCTTTGTTAAAACAGGAAAAGTAACAAAACAGGAACAGAATTTGAAAAAGAACAGAATGAAAAGTAGGAGAAACAAACACACGTACAGAGCATCATGGAGGAAAACAGGATTGCTTAATGGCTTAAGACTTAATACATACAAAACTTGGAGTCATCATAGATTGATTTTCTACATTCTGATGTTGATATGTTTCAATTCTGCTTCCTGTGGTGATGCAGCTATTTCAATGACAATGTTTTAAAGTGTAACAGAAACAGAAAATGATGGAGAAACTCAGCAGGTCTGGTAGCGGCTGTGGAGCGGGAAACAGAGCCAGTGTTTTGATCCAGAATGCTTCAGAACACAGTCACTGGACTGATATCATTAACTCTGCTTTCTCCCCACAGGCTTTAAGTACATTTAAGTCATCATTGGACAAGCATATGGATGTACATGGAATAGTGTAGGTTAGATGGGCTTCAGGTTGGTATGACAGGTCGGCACAACATCGAAGGCCAAAGGGCCTGTACTGTGCTGTAATGTTCTATGTTCTATGTTCTATAATGAAACAAACTAATGTGACAAAGCAAATACACATTTAACTGTGGAGGCTTGGAAATAAGGAAGTAGGACAGAAAATGAAAATAAGCTAAAAGAGGAAAATAATACAGGTGCAGACTGCCTCATAAGTATGACCTGACCAAAGTTTCAAGTGCCAATCTTCTTCCCCACCACTCCAAAAAATGCCAACCCAAGCATCCCCCATTAACTGAAGTTATTTTTTCTTTAATTGTTCAAGTTTGAAGTCATTAAGGTCAGGATGAAAAGGCTGAAAAGTGCCTCGTAGAAAGATAAAGGAACACTGCAGAAGGATTCAAGAGGAAGACATCAAGGTGAATTGAGCAGGGGTTGGATGTGCTGGAGGAAAGTGGCTTAAAGAACAAAGACATGAAAGCCGAGCTATTGGAACTTAAAGAGAAAGTCCCCATGGTTATCATCTTAACTGTGCCAATTTCTAAAATTACCTCATAACGTCAATTGCTATTTCTCCATCCAACTCTATGCTGCTATATTCTGTAGCAAATCAGCTTGTAACACTGCAGTACCTCTCCCCTTGGGTGGCATCATTGCTCATATTGCTAAACAGCCCCTGAGCAAATGTGACCCTCTGCACTCTTCAACAACTTAGCCTGGCATCACTTTATAAAAAATGAAGCTACCTGATTGAACTTGTGAGTGTAACATATTCAGACAGTCTGAACCAGAAATTTAGCCAATGAAGAGGCCCTCTTGTTGCTACCCAGAGTAAATCATAGAGGTGCAAGGCACAGCAAATGGTCTGGTATCTCACAAAAAAAGACATTATCTGAACATTATTTTGTCATATCACGTTACAGCTAATCTACTCAGCTAAACTGGTATCTGCAAAAATATTTCTGCTGAATTAGTAGTCATGCTGGTAGGGACTGTCGAGATGAGAGCAATTCCTTTCAAATGAGAAGACTGGCCCACTTGCTGCTAATTATTGTTAGCATGATTGCAGTTACTATCCATTTAATAGAACTTGGCTGGTCATTAACTGTATTCTCAAATTCTCCCTCGTTTATAGCTGCAGTATGCATCACAACATGAATTGGTTGGAAAATGTAAAACTAACATTTCAATTTCAACTATTCTTTGCATCAAAAATTGGGGAAAATCAGCACATTTGGTACCTCAATGGTGACCATGTGATGAAACACTTCAAAGTATTTTTTCTCCCAGAAATAAATCAACATCTCATTTAGCTTTGTTCACTTCCACATGGACACAGAAGTAAAGACAGTCAGTACAAATACAGGTTATCCATTTAGATTTAGAGGCCCCTATCATGTAATGTATGGAAAATGAAACAAGAATTATTCAATTGCTTTTCGAAGTATTTATTGGGGATTCTGGTTTTCCCATCTATGGCAAGCGGACATTTACTGGCCAACGCGTAGTTGGATAAGAACGCACAATATTGGCACAATACTCCTTTGCTTCAATATTTTATAAGATTGAAAGACATGATCCAAGTTCATTTACTGGCATTGATCAACCGATAGCTATTGTCTCATGGGAGTTACATTTCTATAGCAGAGGTTGACAATTTATTCTGCTCACAAAATATTACAGAATAGAGACAGAAAATTCACCAAGTCTTTTGTTTCAAAAACCACTTAATCTAAACTGATTCGCCCTATTCCCCAGAGATTATAGTATTCTTTTTCAAGCAGTCATCCAAATTTCCTTTAAAAAACAATTCATAGACTATACATTCTAAACATGTGTAGAAAGAATTTTTCAGCTCTTAATTGGTTCTCTGATTTTCTTCATATTTCACTCCGGTCTTCTCGTGACTAATGAAAGTAATCGATCATTACCTTATCATAGTTCTTCACATAGCTTTTGTTAGGTCTTTCTCAAGCCTTTCTTCATTTATACTTCATTCCATTGGCATCCTAGTTAGCACTTGAGTAAATACTTATCAGCTTGCCTTTCTTTGGAATATAAATACTCCAGAACATTGAGAGAGTCAACTCACGTTAGCTTTTATTAATAGAGGGATCGAGTTCCGGAACCAAGAGGTTATGCTGCAGCTGTACAAAACTCTGGTGCGGCCACACTTGGAGTATTGCGTACAGTTCTGGTCACTGCATTATAAGAAGGATGTGGAAGCTTTGGAAAGGGTGCAGAGGAGATTTACTAGGAAGTTGCCTGATATGGAGGGAAGGTCTTACGAGGAAAGACTGAGGGACTTGAGGCTGTTTTTGTTAGAGAGAAGGTTGAGAGGTGACTTAACTGAGACATATAAAATAATCAGAGGGTTAGATAGGGTGGATAGGGAGAGCCTTTCTCCTGGGATGGTGACAGCGAGCACGAGGGGGCATAGCTTTAAATTGAGGGGTGAAAGGTAATAGGACAGATGTCAGAGGTAGTTTCTTTACTCAGAGAGTAGTAAGGGAATGGAACACTTTGCCTGCAACGGTAGTAGATTCGGCAACTTTAAGTACATTTAAGTCATCATTGGACAAGCATATGGACGTACATGGAATAGTGTAGGTTAGATGGGCTTCAGATCGGTATGACAGGTCGGCACAACATCGAGAGCCGAAGGGCCTGTACTGTGCTGTAATGTTCTATGTTCATGTTCATATAATGCTTCACCTGATCAGATTTTAAAGCATGTTGACCTTCTGAAATTATAATGATTGGAGAATCTTAGTTTTCACAATTTACTCTAGTGTAGTAACCCAGTCAGTTACTATCATAATGGATTAACAGGAAAAAGCAGACTAAAGGTAAACCATATCCACAGGTTTGAGATTCCAGAATTAGGGGGTATGGTCTGAGAATTACAGCCATATTGTTCAGGAAAGATGCTAGAAAGAACTTCTATACACAAAGGCTGGTAGATAGTTGGGACTCACTTCCACAAGTGGCATGGATGCTGGATCAGTTGTTAATTTAAACTCTGAGATAATTTTTTGTTAAGCAAAGGTATTAAAAGGATATGGGCCAAAGGCAGGCATACAGAGTTAGGCCACAGGTCAGCCATGATCTTACTGAATGGTGAAACAGGCTTGAGGGAGTTGAACGGCGTACTCCTGCTCCTATGTTGTATTGTTTCTATTCTACCCCCCGCAAAGACATCGTACACCACTCAGGGAATAGGGTGATTGATTCCAATGTTACTCATACAGAATTTTCCAGGAAGTTATCAGGTAAAATCAGAATTACTTTGGACCTACTTTGTTGACGGGATAGACCATTATTTGTATTTCTGCGACTGAAGTTTATGAAAGCAAAAATGCTTCTGAAATGTTGGAATACTGTGTTCTTTGGAGTCTAAGGGGCAGTTAATTCAAACTTCTTTGTGATATTCTCATTAGGATACCTCTGAAGTGCCTATTTCTCAGCCAAAAGTTATTACCAGCTTTGCAGTGGACTTTATGAAATTCTCTAGAATTTAGAAGAATGACAAGGCCTCTAACTGAGGTGCATCAGATGCTGAAGGGGATTGACAAAGTAAACATAAGAGAGGGTGTTTCCTCTTGTCGAGTAATCTAGTATGAGGTCATGTTTATAGGATAAGGGGAAGCAGACTGAAAACAGGGGGAGGTGAAATTACTTTTCTCAAAGGGACGTTGAGAAAATTTAAGCAAGAGTTAGACAGTTTGTTAGTTAGTAATGCTCTAAGGGTTACGTAGGGCAGACAGCAAAATGGAGTTGAAGCTGAGATGAGATCAGCCATGATGGTATTAAATGAGGAGGCAGGATAGAGGCGCTGAATTGCTTACTCCTGCTCCTAGTTCTTATGTTTATAATGCAATGGTTCATAAATCTCTCACATCTGAGGTTATTTTATTTTTATTAATATTAATCCTTCCATAAAGACAGGGAAGCTGGAAAGCACTCAGCAGAAGAAGCATATTAAAAGTATAATTGCAAATTCGACATTTCCCATGGAGAACTTGAGGTAACCTGCATTATATTCTATTTGAATGTAATCAAGGATTTCTAAGAATGGTGATGTAAATTAACAACAGTAAACAAGTTTGTCTTGTAAATTCCACTTACAGAAAATTCCTGTTTCCAGAACAGGCAATATGCGTTTTTCATTAAAGGGAGGGAAGCCAACTTTAATGGCGAACCTACAGCCAGAACCAGTGTGGTAATGACAGAAGTGCAGAGAACATGTCATTTCACATTTAGGACTTAAAAGCTTGGCTTTGGAGGTCTACAGAGATGGAAATTAACATACATTCAATCAAATATAATCTGACAAAGCATGTGTACTAGGTTACATATTTCGCAACAAAAAAACAATGTCAATGGATTAAGAAAAGGCTTTTTGCATTATTCAAGAAGATGCCATGCTGTTCTTCCACCTGGTTGTCAATTCACACCCTCTCAAACACAAGCTCAACATGTCAGCTTCTACAGGAACTTGGATTCTGTGTGCTGCGAGCGGGAGTAGGTGACTCACTTATTTTTGACCAGCACTCCCACCCCTACCTATTTCCTGCCATCTTCTAAAGGGGATGGCACACTTAGGTTACAGTTCAATAAATACAGACAGTTTCCCAACACGTTGCATATGAATTAAATGAATAATTTATTGTCACTTGCATTTTACAGTGAATAATACAGTAAATAGACAGTGAAAAGCTTCAACTGTTGCCCCAATCAGATGCCATTTTGAATTGTTTAAGAGTAAAAAGATATTACTGAAAATCTATCTTCACACTGCTGCCTTCACCATGAGTCAGGAGTCGGCTCACCAGTGACATTAATGCCACCAACTCATTGTCACATATGCCAGGCCCAACAATGTAGGAGTTAGAGATTGTAGAACTGTAGATACTGAAGAATCTGAGAAAACAAGGTGTGGAGCTGGATGAACACAGCAGGCCAAGCAGCATCAGAGGAGCAGGAAGGCTGACGTTTCGGGCCGAGACCTTTCTTCAGAAAAGTTACCCCTCTTTAGGCACCATCTCTTTGCTGCTGGGCCCATCTTGCCAATGCTGCTGCCGCCACCACTGAGTCCCATGCCAAACCACACTCTTCAAACAACCAGGAGACCCCAGCTCTGCTGCCACCGCCTCACCGATAACCAGGAATCCCTGGCTCCACTGCAGCCTTGATGATGTCAGAGGTCCAAGCTCTGGGTACACTATGCTGCTGCTGCTGCAGCCAATGCCCAGCCAGTGGCCCTCTTTACATCTCAAAAGCATCATTTGATGTGGGGAGCTTCATCACTGAACTAATCCTAAATCTCAATTGCCATTTACACATTTTCACTTTATAGCCATTGAATTACCCCTACCATCAGAAATAGGATGCCTGGCTAATTTTTTCCTTAAAATTCTTCATCCCAGTGGACATTGAGGCAAAGTGCAGCAGCCACTCTCCAGCCTATGGCAATGTCAGCTAATTAATCAGAGCAGGGACTGAACCAAAGACAGTAATAGTCTCCATGGTGATTCTTATACACAAAGAGCCACTAACAGAAGCAAATGATTCCTTTTTAGTTGAGTTCATCCATTCAAATTTATTTTGCTACAAAGGTTTTATAATAAATTTTCAGATTGGGTTCGGTCAATACACATTTTGCTTTCTTTGTCTTTGCAAAACTGTTTTATGAGCCTGTTGGAACAGTTGCTTGCACTTTACACCAAGTATGACAAACTACAGCATGATGGGGTTTTGACTGAAGTGGACACAGTCCAGACAGTCTTGTACTTTGTGTAAAGGTATAGTCAGAGTATGTGGAACAGAATGCAATACGTTCAGATTTTTTCACAAGGTGTAGTTATTTCTGGAACATAGAGAGTAATTAAACTCACCTACCTGTAGAAAGGATAAAAATACTTAATAGTTTGTTCTTTCCACATCTTTATTCTCCACGCATCTAGGAGGATTTAACTCTGAACCTGAGCTGTTTCAGCTCATTGGTACAAAGATGAGCTTTGAAAATTCAGATCTATTTCAAGAAGTATTTTTTTCTCTGTCCGATTATAAATGCAGAGGGTAGGAAGGAAGGAAACAAGGAAATAGAGAAATTCTATTTAATTAGCACCTTTCATAACCTCCGGACGTTCCAAAGCACTTCAGACAATTAAGCTCTTTTTGAAAAACAGTAACTGTTTTGATGTATGGAAACACAGCAGCCAATTTGTGCACAGCAAGCTCCCACAAAGAGCCACAGGATAAATGACTAGTTAATTTGTTTTAGTCCAGTCAGGACCTTGACAACTTCTCTGCTCTTCAAACAATGGCAAGCAATCTTTTCCTGTTAATGTCTCATCTCAAAAACGTTACCTCTGTCAGCATTCCCTCAGTGCTGACACTGGAGCTTGGCGTGGCCAGTTCTGGCTAGAGTGAAACTTGATCTAGAATCTTCTCAAGCTGAAGTGACATTGCGCTGCCAATAAGCTGTGGCTGATACCCTGGTTAGAAACATTTCCTAAATTTACGTGGCATTATTTAATGGCTTTTCGATTCTATTTGACACTTGGTCTGTTTTGGATTGTGAATATTCTGTCCTTTGCACAATTTGCAGAATGATGAAAAGTTGAATTTACAGGGAGGAATTCCACTTCTTTTGCAATCTCATTGGCACCTGGTCAGACTAGATAACAGAGGAACTATAAATATATATAAAAGAATCTTACAAGTCCAATTGAAACACGGGTATGCCTGTTATTTAATGAAGCTCAGTAATCACTCAGTTTTCTCCTACTCTCCACTAGGGATTACAAAAGGACCAAAAGCAAATGCAAATATCAGCAGCAAGTACAAAAACTGAGGTCGACTAATTCTGTTCTCTGGAAATGAGCTGAACTGTTAAGATTCTCTAGTGGCCAGCTTAAACATGGCTACTGTCCCCATTTCACTAATTCTCCAACAAAGCTGGATTCAGCCATTACCACAAATGCAAGTACTTTAAAACAGTGGTAACTGCATCCTGATAAGAGTCTGTATAGTGTCTCATTTTCAAGCTTCAGGGTATTATAGTAAAGATAAATCCTACAGCTGAAATTATCTTGCCACACATGCTTATCAACATAGAACCCCTACAGTACAAAAACAGGCCCTTTGGCCCAACCAGTCCACACTGACCCATACAGCATCCCACCTAGACCCATCCCCCTAATCTACACATCAGTGACCACCACTGGCAATTTGGCCTGTTCAATCCACTTAGCCTTCACATCTTTTGACTGTGGGAGGAAACTGGAGCACCTGGAGACACAGGGAAGCTGTGCAAACTCCACACAGACAGTTGCCCAAGGGTAGAATCAAACCCAGGTCAATGGTACTGTAAGGGAGCAGTGCTAACTACTGAGCCACCTTGAAGAACAGCCATGTCCAAAAGGAGCCCTAGGATAACGGATGTAGATCCTTTAAAAAAAAAAGCAAAATTAATTTAGTTACTTTGTGTCACCAGCAAGTTTATTAGGGACAGCACTTGCAAAGGCAATCAAAGAAAATTCAGATTACAGAGCATGATCTACCAGCTGGAGCAAGTATTGCCACTTTGGTTGATGGCTACATGACTCTGTCTGTGCAGAATCAGAAAGAGTGCAATATTTTAGTGTATTTAGACTTTATGTTATTTAATAATACCTGTTTTGTTTTGGCAGGCCGCTGATTAGCTCAGTTGGCTGGTTTGGGGATCGATGCCAACAGGGTGGGTTCAATTCCCACACTGGCTGAGGTTAACAAGAAAGACTCTCCTTCTCAACTTCTCCCCTTTCCTGAGGTGTGGTGACCCTCAGGTTAAACCACTACCAGTCATCTCTCTCTAATGTGAGAGCAGCACTATGGCTTGCCAGGATTATGGTGACTTCAAGTTCGTTTTGGTGAATTTTATTGGTACTATCTGGAGATGTGTAACTAAAATGACACATTTCATTTTGGAAGTTTCCTTTCAAATACAGCTTTCACATAAAAGGGGTACTCTCATGACACAGTCATGGAGAACATGTTGCAAGCTTAATAAAAAGTTATAAATTTCCCTTACTGAGCACTCCCTGTTGGGGGCGCCAGAATGCTAACCACTCCTAAATTGTGTTTGGGGTTTTATCTACTTTTGTATTAACTAAAGACCATTCATTCGCCTATTGCGAAATCATTAAAGGTGAAGTGCAAAGCATCAGCCAGTGGGCTCACCAAAAATGCACAATTATGTAAAGAATTTCAATAATTAAGATTATTGCACTCAGCATGGACTGAAGATAGAGAGTCATCTCCAGAAATTCTCAAAGTGTTTCACTTACAATGATGACTCCACAACACACTGCTAGTTCTACACATTGCAGAATGTTTGCATTGATATCAAGGATGTGACCAGATGGGGAAAATAATTTTATTACTATCAACGCACTATGTTTTCGTTACTAATAAGATTATATCACAATTTTTGGGATCAATAAAAGTCAAAAGACTATACTTTTTCTCAAGAAGGGTCTAGGCCCGAAACATCAGCTTTCCTGCTCCTCTGATGTTGCTTGGTCTGCTGTGTTCAGCCAGCTCTACACCCTATTATCTCCGATATACCGTACTCAGCTTTGGGGAAAGATCCCAGAACTTTTACATCTTTTGGCGGAGAAAGCCATTCATATATATTTAACATTTGTTGGTGATAAAGTAGTTGACTGACTTTTTTTAAAAGTGGTATTTATTGTCTGATATTTTAGAGCAAACATGAAATTTAAAGATTGTAGGAAATAGCAGAGCTTCTTATCAAAAGAAAACCTTATGTTTTCTTCAATTCACTTCTATTACCTCAAATCTTGGATAAAAGTCGAGGTTTTTTTATTGCACAACTGGGTCATAGTCTGCGATATCCTTGCACTCACCAGAGTACAGCTTGTACGAGTGATCACTCAATTGTCTCTTAATAAAAGCTTCAGACTGCTTTGGATAGATAGTAAGAAGCAGATCATGTTTTCTTAATAGCATGGATTGTGATACCTAACAACTTAAGTGTTTGCTAGCTTGTTACATACAGAGAGTCAATTTTAGTTTTAAGTTACTGAATTTATTTAATTCAGGTTACTGTGCTTAAGAATTTTAAAATTTAGAAAATACCAACTGTTTACATATGTAGTTTTGATGTCACTGATCAAAAATTCTAAAGCAATTGACACTGGCAACTGTTTTTCTCCCTACTTTTAAAACTAGAACGCTTTGATCAACAATCTCTCATGAGTCAAAAAGTTCTGGTTACTTTGTTATATTAATTCATGAAAGTCACAGCACAGTTTTCTGTGAATAAATATACAGAGTTGTGGTGAGATGCAATATGGAGAAATTGGTTAATAGTGGCCAGATATGTGAAGCAAAAGGAAATTATTATACCATAAGAGTTAGGACCATAAGACCATACGACATAGGAGTGGAAGTAAGGCCATTCAGCCCATTGAATCCACTCTGCCATTTAATCATGTCTAATGGGCATTTCAACTCCACTTACCCGCACTGTCCCCGTAGCCCTTGATTCCCTGCGAGATCAAGAATTTATCAATCTCTGCCTTGAAGACATTTAACATCCCGGCCTCCACTGCGGTCCATGGCAATGAATTCCACAGGTCCACCACTCTCTGGTTGAAGAAATGTTTCCTCATTTCCGTTCTAAATTGACCCCCTCTAATTCTAAAGCTGTGCCCATGCGTCCTAGTCTCCCCGCCTAACGGAAACAACTTCCCAGCGTCCACCCTTTCTAAGTTCTGATAGGTTGCATATGAGTAACTGCACAGCAACTTCTAGCCACCTTCAGTGATAGTCAGCCAGTTCTAAGTTCCTATTGGAAAGTTGATTTTCAATGTATCTTTTAGAAATTGCAACATATAGGACATAATAGAAAATTAAATTGTAGTACACAATTGACAAATGTAGTAAAGTACAAACTTTGGTGAAAGAAAAATAAATGGAAATAACCAGAAATGCATTATTTGCGTGAACAGTTACAGCATAAATATTTAAGTAAAAGTAAAATACTGCAGATACTGTAAATCAAAAATAAAAACAGAGGATGCTGCAGAAACTCAACACATCTGGCAGCATCTGTTCAGAGAGAAAAGCAGAGTTAGTGTTTCGAATCTAAAGACTTCTCCTTGGACAAATATGATGTAAAACTTTTTCCAGAGTTTTAAAGGCATCATCCATTTGTAGCAATCCATAAAATTAACTGAAAAAGCTGAAAATATGCAGAAGGTCAGGCAGCATCTGTGGACAGAGGTGCTCATAGATACTGGCTTGGATCACTGCTGGATTGCTGCTCGGATTTTTGTTATGTTCTGACCAATCTCCACATTTCTGGCTCAGGCAGCGGATCTAGACTTCCTGAGAAATGAACAGCCAACTTGAACTCCAACTGCTCAGGGGGTAGTCAGAGAAGGTAAACCAAGTTCTTGCTGCATTAGGTGACATATTGTATTAAACGTTAAACACGCCAAAGCTTTTTGTAATTGTGCAATTTCCAGCTTTGTTTCACAGTGAAACATTTTCTTAAAAAAGTACCTACAATTAATTACCTCACGTCCAGTATTACTTTGTTTAGTTTTTGCCACCATCACACAACAGCATTTTCTTCACTTCCCTCTCTTCATCTTGGACAGCATTCACCCTCTCCCTCATCGTCTGACAGTGTTGCTTCCCTCACCCCTAGAGAGTTTACCACCTGCACCAACCCACAAACACCCTACTCAATTAATGCTGAATCTTCTAACTGTAGCTGGATGGGAGGCCAGGGATTGCTGAAGGTGAACTAGGAGAAAGGATGCAAGAGAAGGGATGTGTAGTAACTGAGGTTTGGGCCAGCTTCAGGATAAGGAGCTTAGCACTGAGTGTGCTATGGACTGCAGACCAACTGAAGTTGCACCCTGGAAGCATTAACCTGTCAATCAAAATTACATAAATACCATGGATATGCTCATGTGGAGTTTTTCTCAGGATCCCAAGACACATCAGCAATGCAAGTTAAATCAGGAGTCCCTCTCCACAACCAACAAATTGGGACAATGTTTCAGATAAAGTAATTTACCAGAATTCAGTTTCTCCTCTGCAGATGTGCCTGATCAACAAGACTATTTCCTGTAACTTCAGTTTTTATTTTAGATCTCTAGCATCCATATTACTTTTTGATCAGAAATAATGGGAACTGCAGATGCTGGAGAATCCAAGATAAAAAAGTGTGAAGCTGGATGAACACAGAAGGCCATGTAGCATCTCAGGAGCACAAAAGCTGACGATTCGGGCGTTGGGTTTAGGCCCGAATCGTCAGCTTTTGTGCTCCTGAGATGCTGCTTAGCCTGCTGTGTTCATCCAGCTTCACACTTTGTCATCCATATTACTTTTTATTTGTTTTTGGAGTAATCAACAGATGTATGGAAGTAGACATCAAGTGAGAGCCTGGTAAACTGATACAAAGACTAGTTTGACCTTCAAGATCCAACTAAACTCTTGACCTTTTGGTGCACCAAGAGACCTAGCAACTTTGTGACTTTGTTTCTAATTTCATATTTAAGTCTGTGGCAGATGTAAAGTGAGGTTAGATGTGGAGCTGGATGAATACAGATTTCTGATGAAGGGTCTAGGCTCGAAACGTCAGCTTTTGTGCTCCTAAGATGCTGCTTGGTCTGCTGTGTTCATCCAGCTCCACACCTTGTTATCTCGGATTCTCCAGCATCTGCAGTTTCTATTATCGCAGATGTAAAGTGCTTATGTTTCTGCACATTAGAACACTTATGATTCACCCATCACATTGTTACACGTATATTCCTTTAGAAGCTTCAGGGAGATTTAAACAAGTTAATTCAACAGGCAAATGAGTGGCCAATACAGTATAATATGGATAAGTGAGAAAATGTCTACGTCAGTTGGAAAAAGCAGAATGGCACAGCAAGCCTCAAGTAAGTTGGCTATTTTGCAAGAGGGTTTGAGCACAGGAGCAAGGAAGGTTTGTTGCAGCCTTGTTGAGGTCACACCTGGGGTACTGTGTTCAGTTCGGCTCTCCTTACCTAAGAAGCGCTAGATATTGAGGGAGAGTAGCCAAGATTCACCAGATTGATCCCTGGGATTATAAATTTATCATATGAGCAGAGATTAAGCTACCTGGAGCTGAAATCATTGGAGTTTACAAGAATGAGAAGGGATCTCATTGAAACGTCAAAAAAAAATTGTCATAGTACTGGACAGACTGGATACAGGTAAGATGTTTCTCCTGGCTGGGAGATCCATAACAAGGAGTCACTGTCTCAGTATAATGATGGGCCATTTTGAACTGAGATGAGGAAAAAGTTATTTTATCAAAGGATGGTGAATTTGTGGCATTTTCTAAACATAGAGGGCTGTAAATGGCTAAGTAATCAACTAGGTTTAAGAAAGAAAAACACAGATTTCTCAAGGCAAACGGTGTCAAGGAGCATGTAGACAGAGTAGGAGTATAGCTTGAGGTAGAGGATCAACAACGATCATGTTAAAAAGCAGAGTGTCTCAACCCAATGGGCTAAGTGTCTCACTCCTGCACCTACTTTCTATGTTTACAGGGATCCATGTTGCACAATTAGGTCATTATAGAACAGGAGCCTGGGCTATTGTCAGATACTTATTGTGAGGTAAGTTTGCTCAGATGCAGCTGACTTGGCACGACTGTACTTTTCTCGGTCTTCTTAAGAAGAATGGCTTCCGTTAATTGTGGCTCATCATGACTGAGCACTTGTCCGCTTGCAAGGAGGCTGCTTATTCAAGTTGATATGTAACACACCAACACTTCATCGTTATAGTACATTGTAGCCTCAGAGGAGCAGTGCCCCATCATTAAGATTTCTCTTGTGAGTCAGAGTACAAATACACTGGCATAAAACTGCCATGTTATTTGAAGCAGAGCTCATTTTTTCTCCCTTGACTTCACAATTTGTCTTTTCTTCCCCCCCAATGCCTGTTGTGGTCTACAATTCTGAGCTAAAGGTTTCTTTGACCCAGTGGACAGGAGCCAGATATTGCAGTTAAACATTTTCAAGTAAACAAAAGCAAACTCAGTAATAAATGGAAAGCAGATTCTCTCAAAAATAAAATATGTCTCAGTCATCATCTTTAGAAGGTGAGCTACTTTAATTTCATCAAAGTAACTGTGTTCAAGGGAAATGCAACCTAAAGTTTCTAGGGGAAAATAACATCATTTCACTAAGAACGGTGGCCTTTTCTTCAAAGTTTTACATTCAATCGATCCTCTTTAATGTATTCAAGGTTGTAGAGCATCTGGTCTAAAATTTACATGAACAGTGCAGATAATTACATTTTCATTAAAGAAACATTTAAAACATACAGTGCTTCATGTTTTGTCCACACTTTGGAGGACAAAGTAGCAATGATCTAATTAGTGAGTTAGAGAAGATGTTAAAGAAGACTTCTCTTACAAATCAAAAACTAAGAAAAGACAATTGTTCAAAATAAAAAATTGCTGTTTAGTTTCCAAAGTGTTAAACAAATAATACAGTGGGTAAATTATTAAAGCGGATAGTACATAAACTGCTAAATTTACAAAAATCACATGTATTCTTTCAAATAGGATAAGTTGTGCAAAATGTAAACAGACTAGAATATGGACAAAGTAGTTAGCCCTTTTCAATTACAATGGGTGCTCCATTGTCTCAAATATTGTTCTCCTAATTCTCAATACAGAGATCAGCATAAGTTCTGCATACGATATTAATCACAATAATATAAATAAATTTCAAACATAATTTAAGCTGTAATTATTACATTTGTGTACGAAAAAGATGCAAAGTTAATTGCACTAAATCATCACATATATTACTGCCTGTTTATATGGGATTGGTTTGAACTAAGAATTTTCATTCTGTTTTCTGTTTCTTTTTAGAAAACAGATTTCCAAATTTACTCCATTCATATACACTTATTTTGCACTTAAAAGAAGTTAGGTAATAATTTAAAAAAAAACAAATCCAGTTGGAAAACTAGTGTAGGAAAATTACTAAATTATCTGATAACTTAAATTGAACAAATTTGAATTTTGAAGAGTGGACATTAGCTGTATGACACTCAGTCAAGGCAACATCTCAGCACACAATATTCTAATACATTTCAATCATAACATTAGTTAAATCTGATTCAGAGCTGAAGTAGATGTTTTGTGAAAAATGTCCAAATCAAGTTGTGCCCAGCACCATATGAGTACAATTTTCAGTTGGGTCGAAATTTGGGGATGGGTGGGGAGGGGGTGAAATTAGCAAATTGTCAAATGATTATGGGTGCAAGTTTTAACATCTATCACAGGAGGTGGTATTGAATTGTACCTATGCTTTAATTTAAACCATGCTGTTTACTCAGTATTTGAAAGAGAACAAATTTGTTTCCTCATAATAATCACTGTACTATTAATTCATTTTAACCCGTCAAAATAGGATATGGTCATCCAATATACAGTCAGAGTGACAACTTCAGTCTAAAAGTAAGAATATGGATGACTTTGATTATGATAAGGTAATGTCATCAATCACTTGGGTAGAGGGATGTGGAGGGGACAAAAAGGGATTAGTCCTTTGTGTTTTGATTATGTTGGATCATCAGTTTACGAAGGTCATTAAACCTTAGCACTAACAGAATTCCATGTTTATAAGTAGAAGAAAACCCAGTTCTGGTAGCCATCTGTCCACAGTCTTTTGCAGATGGGATATGCCTTTGGTTGAGGGATCCAAACAAATAGCACTAACATTCTCATGGGAACTAAGGACCACACCAGTTTAAATTATCACAGGCTCAAACAGAAAATATTAGTCTAGATTTCCTTAACTGTTTGCAGATGACACTGGTGCCAAATGTATGAACCAATCAACATCAAAGACTCTGGAGCTTCTAAGGATTTATGAGTTTCTATGCTGTGGTTGTAAAAGGCTTGGCACTTCAGTTTGCCCAGTCAGAAAGTTGAGCCTCACTGGAAGTCATACTTCAGAATTCTATATCAACCCCTATCTTGTGGTTACATATAATGCTTACAACGTGTCTACAGCAGACATATGGAACCATGACATTCAGTCTATGACATACCAGTTGGTTACTCACTCACCACTTGATATTCTTTGCACCAATAAAAAACAAAAACTAGAAATAGTAACCACCTGATTATAATAGTCAACAAGGGGCAACTGGTTTGTGGTCACTGTGGATGCATTTGAGTGCATATGAGTCTGCACTCCTGTGGAAATTCTTCATATGTAGAAACAAAATGAATATTGTGTTGAAAAGCACAATTTTTTTAAACTTGTGTACCAAACAACATACACATGTTACTAAATCAAAAAGAATTACTTTACACCACTGTTTCACTGTTAGATTTCATTCTGTAGAGCTAAAAAAAAAGTTTTAATTGACTGAATTTTGATGCTGAAAATTTCATTTAAACTGGTTGACAGTCCTCCCAGTATTCAAATCCAACAATGGGAATAGGCAAAATTAAGCTGGAAGCTATTTGAAGACCACTTCTTTTAAACAAACTGAAATTTTAAAAGAAAGTAAGCTCCCTTGACAAGACACTTCAGCTACAACTCATCTCACCTTAAAAGGACATGATCAAATGCGCTGCACTTTCAGCTATAGAAATGTTCAGAGTTCCCATTTCCACTTCACCTAAAGATAAGCATCTTTTTTCAATATATTTCATGATTGTTCTCCAATTTCTACTGTTTTAATGTGCTCATTCTTTTCTGATATAGTCTTTATGGTATCTCCGGTCTCTTTGGCATTGTCTTCCTGTTCAGGGTTTTCATGATCTTTGGGATTGGTACCAATGGGAAAAGTGCTCTCTCCATTCACGATGCCTCCCCCTTCTACAATTGCCTTCCCGAGGGCTTCCGTTAAATTCAAATCCTGCTCTCCTTCATCATCAATGTTTAGGTTTCCCAGCACCATTGGAATTTTGGAGTCTGTTGCAGTGTTCTCTAGCATGGCGATGTTACTTTCCTCATATTTGGGAAGTGGTGCACCTTTGTCTTGGCGTTCTATAAAGTGCTCTCTTTTTGTAGCAGCACTTTGCACTGCCTTTTCCAAGATCTCCTTCTCTGCTGTGCGGAGCTGGACGGCCATCTTGGTGTGGTAGGACAGTTCTGGCTTTTCAAGCAGTGACCTATCATCCTAAAATCAGAGGGTGGGGGAGAAAAAGAAGTGGAGAATGTTGGCTTAATCTGGACAAGATTCAGACATCTGGTTACATGGCGACCAGAAAAGATGTTCTCCTCAGAGTAAAAATAGTTAAAAAGCGATTTATCTTGAGGAAGAGTTTCAATATGACTCTGCGTTCAAAGGGTATCTCTAAAGTTGTAAAAAGTTCCAAAGTGCTTCACTTGACTGATAATCAAACAAAATTTGATAGTGAGCCACACACTAAGAAAAAGGACTAAAGTTTGGTTAGCTGGTATGTACTAATGTTTCATTAGCAGGACAGAAAGGGAGACAGGTTGAAGGAAAAGGGTGGTGGAAGCAGATTCAATAGTAATTTTTCAAAAAGAAATTAAACACTTGATTGGAAAGTTTGCAGAGGGGAACGTGTAACGGAGTGGGATCAATTTTTTTTGAATATTCATTCATGGGATGTAGGCTTTGCTGGCTAGAACAGCAATTATTTCCTATCGCTAGTTTGCTTTTGGAAAGTGGTAAGAAGCTACCTTATTGAACTGTTCTAGTCCATTCAATTTTGGTAGATGCACAATGCCATTGGGGAAGAAGTTTCAGGATTTTGACCAGTGACACTGAAGGAATGGTGATAGATTTCCAAATCAGAATGGTGAGTGACTCGGAGGGGAACTTGCAGGTGGTGGTGTTCCAATATATCTGCTGCCCTTGTCCTTTTAGATAGTGGTGGTTGTGGATTTGGAAGGTTCTATCTAAGGAGCCTTCGTGAATTCCTGCAGTGCATCACACTGCTGCTTCCTATGATTGAGGGAGGGAAATTTTGTGTACATGGTGAAAATCTTGGGGTTACTTTGTCCTAGATGGGGTCAAGCTTCTTGAGTGACATTGGAGCTGCACTAATCCAGGCAAGTGAGCGCATTCCAGCACATTTCTGACTTGTGTCTTGCATACATTGGACTGCCTTTGGGGAATCAGGAAGTGCTACGATGTTCCTAACCTGCGACCTGCTCTTGTAGCCACACTACTTATATGGCCAATTTGGTTCGGTTTATGGTTGATGGATACTCCTATGATGTTGATAGTGAAAATTCAATAATGGTGATGTCATTGAAAGTCAAGATTCTATTTTGCTGGAGATGTTTATTGCTTGGCACTTGTGTGGCATTTGGGCATGGACTACTCAAGTATCTGAGGAGTTGCAAATGCAGTCGATGGCAAACATTTCCACTTATAACCTAATGATGAGGAAAGCTCATTGATGAAGCACCTGAAGATGCTTTGGCCAAGGACACTATTCTGAGAAACCCCTGCAAAGATGTCCTGAAGCTGATATGACTGATCACCAACAACCACAACCATCTTCCTACATGGCACAAATGACTACAAGCAATAAAAACTTTCCATTAATCCCAGCAACAGTTTTCCTTGGGCTCCTTAAGGCCACACTCAGTCAAATGCAGCCTTGAAGAGAAGGGTAGTCACTGTCACCTGACCTTTGAATTCAGCTCTTTTGCCCATGTCTAAACTAACGCTGTAATGAAGTCAGGAGCTGATTGACTCTGGCAGAACACAAACGGAGTGTAAGCGCACCGTTGACAAACCTTCCATCACTTGACTGATGGCCAAGAACAGACTGATGGGGCAGTAATTGGCCGAGTTAGATATGCTGGGTTAGCTATTAGAGATACAGGGTGGCACAGTGGCTCAGTGGTTAGCACTGCAGCCTCACAGCGCCAGGGACTGGGGTTTGATTCCAGCCTCGGGTGACTGTCTGTGCGGAGTTTGCACATTCTCCCCGTGTCTGCGTGGGTTTCCTCCGGGTGCTCCGGTTTCCTCCCACAGTCCAAAGATGTGCAGGCTAGGTGGATTGACCATGCTAAATTGCCTGTAGTGTTCAGGGGTGTCTGGGTCACAGGGGGATGGGTTTGGGTGGGATGCTGCATGGGGCATGTGGACTTGTTGGGCCAAAGGGCATGTTCCCACCCTGTAGGGAATCTAAAATCTAATCTAATCATATCAAACTTTTTGCTGATTGAAATCATACCTGGCACATAGGAGGATGATTTTGGTTGTCAGAGGTCAGTCATATCAACTCCAGGACATCTCTGCAAGAGTTCCTCAGCGTAATATCCTATGCCTAACTGTTTTCAGCTGCTTCATTAATGCCCCTCCCTCCATTATAAGGTCAGAAGTAGAGATGTTTGCCGATGATAGCGTAATGTTCAGCACTATTTGCAACTTGCCAGACACTGAAGAAGTAGTTGTTCAAATGCGACAAGTTCTGGACAATATTGAGGCTCGGTATGACAAGTGGCAGGTAACATTCACGTCACACTAACGAGAGACAATCCAACAACCTACCCTTGACATTCAATAATGTTACCATCACTATCTTGGGAGTTACCATTGACCAGAAACTCAACTGGTCTTGCAACATAAACAAAGTGGCTAGAAGAGCAGATCAGAGACTAGGAATACTGTGGTGAATAACACACCTCCTGACTCCCAAAGTCTGTATACCATTTAGAAGGCAGGAGTGTGATGGAATACTCTCCACTTGCCTGGATGGGCACAGGTCCATCAAGACTGAAGAAGCTTAATACCATCCAGGACAAAACAGACCACTGGATTGGCACCACATCCGCAAGCATCCACTCTATTCTTCACTGCCACACAGTAGCAACATTGTGTACCATCTACAAAGACGTACTGCAGAAATTCAAAGAGCCTTAGTCAGCACCTTTCAAACTCACGACGATTTCCAACTAGAAGGACAAGGGCAGCAGATACACAGGAGCACCACCACTTGCGAGTTTCCCTCGAAGCTACTCACAATCCTGACTTGGGAATATGATAGCTGTTTCTTCACTTTTGCTGAATCAAAATCCTGGAATTCCCTGCCTAAGGGCATTGTGAGTTTAACTACAGCACGTGGATTGCAGTGGTTCAAGAAGGCAGCCTACCACCACTTTCCCAAAGGCAAGTAATAAATGCTGGCCATAAGTGAATAAAGGAAAAAAAGAACTCTTGCTTTTTATGTATAGCATGTATCTGGGAAATTTTCGACCTTGCTAGTTCCATACCAATGTTGTCACCGTATGAGAACAGGTTGGATTGGGGAATGGTAAGTTCTGAGGCAGAAATCATCTGCATCATTGCAGGAACGTTATCAGTGAAAGTATCACTGCTGTTGCAGTAATCCAGTATGTCCAACCATTTCTTGATATCACCTAGAGTGAATTAAATTGACTGAAGACTGGCATCGGTGATGTTGGGGACGTCTGGGACGATGCTGAGATAGATCATCCACAAGGCACTTCACATTGTTGCAATGCTTCAGCCTTCCCTCTTGCACTGCTATGCAAGACTCTCCCATTATCAAGGGCAGAGACTTTTGTGGAGGTTCCTCCTCCAGTGAGTTATTTACTTCTCCTCTGTCAATCACTACAGGATGAGGCAGGGCTGCAGAGCTCTGATCTAATCCCTTGGTTGTGGAATCATTTAGCTCTGTCAGCACTTGCAGGCAGGCCTGTTCTTTAACTTCGCAAGGACCATACCACATTTTTAGGGATTCTTAGTGCTGTCCCTGGCATGCCCTCTTGCACTTTACATTCACAATTCAATAGCTCTTTTAAAGACTTTGCTGTTAGTGTCATTTTATAAATCTATTTCTATTCAGCTTCACGTAGGGTCCATCTTTTTTTTGAAAATAAAAATCAATACATCCGAGAAGATACATTCCTAGTTTATGTTTACACATGCTAGGCTAAATACCAAATTAAAATCACTAGGACTGTCTAGGTCACTTGCATGCACTCTATTTTAAATACTTTCAAAATTAACAAAATAAGACGTAAAGACCTTACCTCAGTAGTAGTTTTATATGTTTTTAAGAGGAGTGCAGCTCTGGTTTCAAGGAAAGTCCACAATTTGATTTCATTATCCCAGCTTACTGGGAAATCAGAGTTTCCCAAGGTAAAGATCTTATCGATTGCATGTTCTCCCACAAGATGTTCTTTCAATTCATCTGTAATTACATAGATTATAATTAAGAACATTCAAAATTTGATATTTCAAAGACCCTGGGGCTTAATTTCAGCATCGGGGTAACTTCAGCCGATTACAATTTGAAAAGAAAGCAGTAGTTTAGACCCTTTGATCCCCTGCTTTGTTCTTTGAATGTTTCTCCCCAGTTCTTTAAGCATCCTTCGACAAACACTCAGTTGTCCACCTGAGAGAACAAGCAAGCTCGCATTTCTGGGTTGTGTGTTAATGACTACGAGTACATGTCCAGGCTATAGTGTGCTGCCCTCCTCTCAGATTTTCTCCTTCATCATTGTGTTTTCAGCTTCAGGCAGCTCGTACTTTTAGGACACAAATTCAGAACTGTCTCATTTGCTTTTCTAAAAATGTTACACAAACTTGTAAAACTGCTCTTACTAAGTCACTTATAAATCCAAAGGTGTTCAGTGATGATGGGTCTGTGATTTCTATATTAACAAACTTGGAATTTGAACTAGTGGCATTTGACTGTGACCCTATTTTTGTGAAGAAATACATGAGTTTAAAACAGTATGTGTCAGGAAGCATGTGACTACAGGGCCACCAGGAGTGTTCAAGGAAGTTCATTCCATTGGAGGGGTTTATGACAGGAAAGAGAAAACACTGAAAGACATTAGCTTGCTTTTTGGTTTAGAATAATCAAGATTTGATTTTTAATTAGAAAAGTCTGGAGCTTGGAAAGCTGTTTGGTAGTTTGAAGATGTTTTGACTGGAATCAGATGTAAGTATAGTTTCTCCCAGAAAAATTAGATTGTTCAGAGTAGGTAGAAATCATAGAAATCATGGAATCCCTACAGGCCATTTGACCCGACAAGTTCACACCGCCCCTACAAACAGCATCCCACCCAGACCTATCCCCCTTGCCTTTCCCTGTAACCCTGCATTTCCCATGGCTTACCCACCTGACTCACACAACCCCTGGACAATACGGGCAATTTAGCACGGCCTATCCACCTAACCTGCACATCTTTGGGCTGTGGGAGAAAACCGGAGCACCTGGAGGAAACCCACACAGGCATGGTGAGAATGTGCAAACTCCACACAGACAGTTGCTCGAGGGTGAAATTGAACCCAGGTTCCTGACGGTGTGAGGCTAACCACTGAGCCACCATGCCACCCAATGATGATGGGACAGGCTTTTGTGGGCCGGGGGGGTCATCAGGAGGTGAATTACCTGCCACAGTATTCTTGGCCTCTGACCTGCCTTTCTAGCCATATATTTTCACTGGCAACTCCAGTGAAATTTCTGGCCAATGGTAAACCCCAGGATCGAACAGAGAAGGGTACAGCACAGGAACATGCCCTTCAGCCCACGATGCTGTGCCAAACGTGACAGCAAATTAAACTAATCCCTTCTGCCTGCCCTTGGTCCATACCCCTCCCTTCCTTGCATATTCACGTGCTTATCTAAAAGTCCCTTAAATTGTACCACCCCTGGCAACATGCTACAGACCCCTAAGACAGTGTTAAAAAAAACTTGCCCTTCACATCTCCTTTGAACTTACCCCCTCTCACCTTAAATGCATGCTCCCCAGTATTAGACATTTGATCTCTGGGAAAAAAAGATTCTGGCTGTCAACCCAATCTATGCATCTCATCATTGGACAGACTGTCAAGTCTCTCCTCAGCTTCTGCTGCTCCACAGAAAACAATCCAAGTTTTTCTAGCCTTTCCTTATGGCTCATACCCTCTAAATCGAGGCAGCATCCTGGTAAACCTCTTCTGGACCCTCTCCAAAATCTCCACATCCTTCCTGTAATGTGGTGACCAGAATTGAACACAATACTCTAAGTGTGGCCTAACCAAAGTCTTATAACCCTACAACATGACATGACATCCTGACTCTTGTACTCAATTCTCGACCAGTAAAGGCAAGAATGTCATATGCCTTCTTTACCACTACCTGCTTGCACGGCACCTTTCAGGGAGCTATGGGCTTGAAACCCAAATCCCTTTGAACATTAGTGCTGTTCAGAGTCTTGCCATTAAGTGTATATGTTTCCTTAACATTTGACTTCCCAAAGTGCAGCACCTCAAACTCACCTGGACCAACCTCTATCTGCCATTCCTCTGCCCATATCTGCAACTGATCTATATCCTGCTACATCTTTTAATAACCAGGACATTGATAGTGGGGGATGCACTCAGGGAAAAAGAGTTTGGTTTATGAAATGTCAAGACCAGCAGTGTTGGTTAGAACTCTGTAGCTTATCACGTCTGAGATCTTAGTTGGGTTAGCATTCCAGGGAAAAGACCTCATAGGAACCGAACAGAGAAAAAGCAGTTAAAAATCAAAGCCTACAGGCATAATGGAGAAGAAATTTGTTTTTTTCCGAGTAACTCTAAAGAGATGATGTTGAGGATTAGGTGGGAATCATTTTGCCATGAGTTTTGAAAGTGTTCAAACTGTTAGTTTTAGATGGCTTGGTTTGGTCTATTTTCAATTTTTTCTTTTGTGTAATAAACTTCTGCTGTTTTTGTTAAAACAAGTTTGCAGCCTTGTGTGTTTATGTTTCAACAAAAGACCACTATGTCAAATGAAGTAAACCTGATTTATCAATTCAGATTTTATTCTAGGATCTGACCAATTTACAGGGTATTCCTGGCATTTTATGCTTTTATTTGGGTTATGTACTCATGACATTGTTTCAAGAAGGAATAGTTAAATATCAAATGTTTTCTCAGACTCCAAATATATAACATCTACGGCACTACTCTCAACATCACTTCGTTAAAGAACTCAATCAAATGTGTCAGACATGACCTTCCCTTGACAAAGCCATGTTGACTGCTAGCATTAACCTGTTTTTCTCCAAGTGTATAATTTACCTTATCCTGTAAACAGCCTGCATCAGTTTTTCCACTGGTGACATCAAGCTGATAGGTCTGTAGGTTCCTGGGTTACCCTTTGCCCCTTTCTTAAATAACAGTCACATTTGCAATCTTCCAGTCCCCTGGGACTAATCCTGTGCTCAGTCGGGCCTGGAAAACTTCTGTCAATGCTTCCACAATTTGCTCCTTTAACCTCTCTCAGCAATCTAGGATTCATCTGATCTGTGCCTGGTAACGTCTCTACCTGAAGTACTTCTTAGCACCTCTTCTTTATCCATAACCATGTTGCTCAGTTGCTCAACACCTACATTTTCAATTAGGCTATTGTCACCATTTTCTAATTTGGTGTAGACAGAAGCAAAAGTATTCTTTTAGAACCTCTGTCAAACCCTTTGCTTCGGTGAGAAGCTTACCCTGCTTGTTCCTTATGGGCTCCACCCTGCCCTTTACCTTTGGCCCACTGAGTCTGTTCTGCAGATAACACCAAAATTAGTGGTGTAGTGGAAAGTGAAGAGAGTTGTCTCAGAATACAAGACCCTGATCAGAAGGGCCAATGGGGCGAGAAGTAGCAGATGGAGTTTCATTTAGATAAATGTGAGGTGTTGCATTTTGGTAAGGCAAATCAGGGCAGGACTTATATACTTAACAGTAGGGCTCTGAGGCGTGTTGCCGAAAAACAGAGACCAAAGATTGATGGTGCATTGTAGTTTCTTGCAAGTGGAGCTGCATGTAGACAGGATGGTGAATAATGCTTTTGGCAAACTTGCCTTCGTTGATTAGTGCATTGCATATAAAAATTGGGACATCATGTTACGGCCGTACCGGACATTGGTGAGGCCACTTTTAGAATACTGCATTCAATTCTGGTCTTCCTGCTATAGGAAGTATGTGGTGAAACTTAAAATGGTTCAGAAAAGATTTAAAAGGTTGTTGCTGGGAATGGACAGTTTGAGCTATTGGGAGGGGCTGAATAGGCTGGAGCTTTTTTTCTCTGGAGCATTGCAGTCTGAGGGGGTGATCTTACAGACATTTTTAAAATCATGAGGGACATGGATAGGGTGAATACCCAAGGTCTTTTTTTTTGCCAGAGTGGGGGAATCCAGAATTAGAGGGCACAGGTTTAAGGTAAGAAGGGAAAGATTTAAAAAGGGACCTGTGCGGCAACTTTTTCATGCAGAGGGAGGTGCGTGTATGAAAAGAGCTGCAACAGGAAGTGGAGGAGGCTGGTACAATTACAACATTTAAAATACATCTGGACAGGTACATGAATAGGAAGGGTTTAAAGGGATATGGACCAAATACTGGCAAATTATCTCAGATGATATTACGAAACCTGGTTGGTGCGGATAAGTTGGAACGAGTTGGACTGTTTCCATTCCTATGACTCGCTGATACAGATTGACTATCCCAGAAGAAATTCCTCATCATCTTTATCTTACTAGGTTATCCCTTAGCCCAATTAAGGCTTTTGGTCCTAGACTGTCCCACATCTACTCTGTCAAGCCCCTTAAGAATCTCATATGTTTCAATATGGTTGACTTTCATTCTTCTAGATGCCAAAAAGTAAAATTCCAACCTAATCAAGTTCTCAGTGTTAGACCATCCCTCCATATCCAGAATCAACCTATTGAGCATTCTCTGGCTTGCCTCTAATGCCAGTATATCTTTCCTTAGATAAAGGATAACTACTGTTCAAAGATATTTCAGGGTGCCCTGAAGTTGTGACCTTTGACTTAGTTAAACAGGACAGAATAGTTAAACATAATCAAAAGCCTACGTCACGATACTGGAACAGGCCTGCTGTCTCTCTAGAGATCACAGTGCAATCCACCCTATCAAGATAGACACAAGAATATCACATAATCAGAAAATAAAACCTTAGGGATCATCTGAATTGTTTAGCAATAGATTTGAAATCAATTTATCTCCATGAAATGTGTTGGTTAATTAACTACCTTACATTAGAAAATCTGGGTCAGTTAAAGGTTCTTCATACATATGAATGCAGAAATGCAGATAGAATCAATTCCTATCATGTTCTGTTGAACGTTGTATTTTTCTCAACAATTCTATTTTAAATCTAATTGTGACTTATAAAGCTTGACTGGAAAATCTTCAGAATTTAGCTAATCTCTGATTTAAAACATTTTAAATTTCATATCAGACTCTTAGAAAGATAGCATCATTTAAGGGTTAAATTAAGGGACAGGTTGCAACCTTCAGAAAGTAATGTAAAGATTCATTAGCATACACATAAATAGATTATTCTCTCTGGTGGAAGAAACCAGGACCAGAAGGCAGAATTTTAAAATTGAAGCCCAATTGCTTGGGCATGAAATCATGATGTTCATATTTGCTCAGAGCAGAAAAAAGTCTAGAATTCACTTTCTGTGGATGCTGAGTCAATTGAAAGTTATAAAACCCACAGCAATATATTTCCATCGGATCAAAGGAGAAAGAACAAAGGCACATAAATATGAATTCTCAATGAACTGAATGGTGACAAAGGCTTGTGGGACTGAATGATTTCCTCCTTTTCTTATGTGTAGTAATCAACATGGATTCAGGAGAAGAAAAATCCTGCTTGTCCAGTCTTCTCAGCTTCTTTAAGGAAGTAGCAAATGGTGATAAAGGGGAGTCCTTAGTTCTCCAAAAAGGGTTAGAAAATGTGCCTTGTGATCAGCTATTAGTCAAATACAAAGTAGTGGAGATTTAGGTGGAACTCCAGTTTTAAATATAAAAAACAGATGGAGGATAAAAACTAGTGAGAATTCTTTCATGGAATTATATTGGCTGCTGGGTTGGAAGAGAGCAACGAGTGGGATGCCCTAGTTCTTGTACTAAAACAACTTTTCACTTAATTAAATGGAAGATTGAGTTTCAGTGTACAAAGTAGTAGTAATTGCTGAGTATACCAAACTAGAAGAGTTAATGGAATCAGAGGAATGGCAGAGGAAGTTGTCCAAAATAAGTACATGGCTGTGTAAAATTTAATGCAAATGTGATCTGCACATAGAATGGAACACACAGTCTCACTCTCAGTTACTGAAATAATTACTTTCATACAGCAGCTTTCACAACTTGGAGCTGCTAGCAGCACTGTCAGTGTCCCTATGTGCCAAGGATTGCAGCAGTTCAAGAAGACAGTTCACATCTCCTTCTCCAGGGTAACTACAGATGGGCAGTAAATGCTGGCCCACCCAGTGACACCCAAATCCCACAGACAAATAACAATCCCTTAAAGTATCTCAATTAGCTTCTCATCAAATAAAGTAATTTTGAAGTAGTTAATTTGATTTATTACTGTCATATATATCTAGGTACAGTGAAAAGTTTTGTTTTGTGTTCATTACAGTTAGGTAATACCATACAAAATGTATTAGGGTGTCAGAACAGAGAGAAAAATACAATGTTATGGCTGCAGAGAAGGTGCACAGAGAGTGAGGCCAACATTAAATTTAACATTTAAGAGATCCATTCAGAAGTCTAAGAAGCTGTTCTTGAACTCTACAGTAATTATTGCATTATGCCGATTTACACACAGTAAGATCCCAGAAAAAGCAAAAGGAATGGTTTGTCCCAGGACAGGTACAAAGGTCTGAACCAGATGGGGATACAAAATCAAATAATTAAATATTTGTTAAGTGATCTGGAAAAGTGATTAGTCAACATGACTGACAATCATGTTGACTGTACAATTCCCACTTTTGACTATTATGATTTGTCTCACAAACATGAGAAAACAATTATTAAGTAGGTCCCATTTAAAACCCTAAATAAATAACCAACACATTGGTGGTGCACGGAGTATGTAGTGAAAATTACTTCCCCATTTGTGGGAGCCCTCCCTGGTTCTGCTGCCATGCTCCAGCAGAAAAAGAAGGCTGAAAGTGAAAAGCTAACTCAAAGCAGCAAAAATTATTCAACACCTATACACTATTTTGATATCTCTGCGAACTCCATTTAAGCACTGTCCAGCAAAAGAAACAAACAAAAACTCTTTTCATAGCAACCATACCATTTTTTAAAAAGTGAGCATTTTCACAGCAAACTCACTTCCTTCATATAATCCAAAAGGCTACAAATGTTTATTTTTAAGGTGGTAGAATTCCACAGTATGCTGTAAAATGGGAGTTATCAGTAATTCTTGAGCTACGTAAAGTTTTAAAAACTAAATGCTAAACAAGTTGTTAAATTTGAAAATCAAGACTGCAGAGAAACCTTTTTTATTTTTATTTGATCAACAAGTTTGTCCTGCAATCTTATAATACAGGCAACCTTTTAATTATCTGTCAGTTTAATTGATGCAACATTTATCATCAGTGTGGTATGTACTCTTACATGACTGCTGATTGAATTCACATGATGTACTATGTACACTATAAAATCTCTATATCAAAAGATTCAACATAAATTGCTGGAAAATGCACCAAATAGAGTGCCAAAAGTAAGGCCCTTTAACTCTAATTCAGTGCAAGCATTTGAGAAGGTGGCATGGCTCTCATTGGGTGGAAGAAAACACTTTGACAAAGTTTGAGAAAACGTTGCTACGTAGAACCACCTCACAATAAGCAGTTGGCAATAAAGTAGAAGTGAATTGAGTAACCCAGTTAATATTATATAAATTTGGACACGAGTGCTTACTGGCCGAAAAACAATTCTTTCTGAAGATACGGCATAAAATAACAATTCACTTTGATAGCAAAATACAAACAGCTAGGCCAGAAAAGACCAGGTGGCTGCCTCATACAGCAAGACCAGAACATCATGACCCAATATTTAAAAAAGACTTCCTTCCTTACTTATGTAATAAATATTGTTACATATTTTAAGAAAAAAATTAGGGATAAATGTTGCAGACAGAAATTTTCACCAATGAATTTCAATGCACCTGACTTTAAAAGAAAAGTTCACAATATGTCAAAAACAAAGAACAATCAGGGTGCACAAAACGGGATTGCATAAATCTCTAGAAAGCATTTTATTTGGGGATGGGGTGATAAAGAGATAACGTTTGCAGGAAGAAATGACAATATTAATCACAGTTCTCAATACACCAAAATGACAAATCAAGCTAGCCTTTTAACAATTATATTAAAGGCAATAAATAAAAGCATTTGCCATCCCTAATGCTGACCTAGTGAGAAATAGCAAAAGGTACAGTCATTGATGACTGGAGTAAATTATGTGGGTGACGAGACAGAAGTGAGCAAGAACATCATTATGCATCTCCAGAAGATTGTATGCTGGCCAATGTCCATAAAGCCATGCATCAGCAGCAAATCCAAAACCTAGTCAAATGGTATAGACAATCACAAATAACTTCTCATGAATGATTTCCTCTTAGGGCTTTGTAATAAACAGCTGAGGTTCTTCTCTTGCAGTTCAAAGGAGTAATTCTCAGCTTGTTGAGATTACTGACCCACAATCCTTCTAATTAATATCCACTACCTTTGAAAATCAAAAAGGGAAAAGTTTTCACCTTCACTCATGCAGAAGACACGGAGAAACGCCAACAGCTGGGCTGAGATAGGAGGTTCACTGCAGTGCAAGGCAAATACACTGGACCTAACAGAAACACATGAATACTGGAGTTAGTCTGTCAGAATGATTTGAACAAGAGCTTCAACAAGCATCTAACTGCATTAAAGGTTTGCAGTAACTACTAATCAGAAAATTATCCAGCAATTTTTAAATAACAAGTTCAAAGGATATAATGAACAACAAATGGCCACAGATTATACCATTCACTGATGACAACATATTCTGATTAAGCAGTACCAATAACAGATAAGTTTCCATCCTTGTGGTTCCCAACAAATGTGCACCAATTGCCTGTTGCATGTTCAGATAAGGAGGATCATGAATCAATGTGTCAGCCTGAATACGTTTTTACCCATCTGAATTAATAAATGTTAATCATTATGCGGTCCACCCAAGTTATGTGATTTCCTGATCTTCCAGTACATATGTCCTGCTCAAGCAGTGCAAGATGTGTTAAAAACCATCTGCATAATTACTGATCATTAACCTTTTCAAGGTTGCTTCTTTTCTTCCTTGAAACTTTTGCTGCTCACTCTTCCTTCTATGTTCCATGCACCTCTACTTTGAGTTGGGTCGTGGAAAAGTCTGTCGAGACTTTTCAGTTAAACCAAGTGCAAAGCATCACACAGGAGGTTCTCTGCATTTAAGGATAAATATCATGGACTAAGGAGTAAAAGAAATGCTTCATAGCTACACTACGCTAATTATAGTAGTTTTTTCTGTACTTTACACACTTGTATACAGATATTTTCTAATCAATCTGTTCAGAGATGTTATACCTCTGGAGCAGGAATGCTTAAGAAGGATGCTATTAAACTGGAAAGAGTGCAGAAGAACTTTACAATGACATTGCCAGGACTCAAGAGACTGAGTTACAGGGACAGGTTGGACAAACTAGGACTTTTTGCATTAGAGTGTAGGAGACCGAGGAGGGGATCTTACACAAGTGTATAGAATCTTGAGAGGCATGGACAGGGTGAATGCACTCAGTCTTTTCCGCAAGGTTGGGGAATCAAGGACTAAAGAGAATCAATTTAAGGTTAGAGGGGAAAGAATACATGAGGAACCTGAGGGGCAACCTTTTACACAGATGGTGGCATTCATATGGAATGCGCTGCCAGCAGAAGTGGTTGAGGCGGGTACATTAACAAATATAAAATTTAAAAGGCATTTGGAAGATTATATGGATAGGAAAGGTTGAGGAGGATATGGGCCAAGCGCAGGAAAACGGGGTTGGCATGGGTGGACAGTTTGGTCGGCATGGACCTGTTTGGGCCGAAGGGCCTGTCTCCGTGCTACATGACTCTAGGTGGGACTTGAACCTAGACCTTCTGGCTCAGAGTTAGGAACACTACAAAGGGCCTATATCAAATCTCATTCAATTGTACCAATTCATGTAGGCACCATATTTTGCTCCCATAGTAAGGCAGCATCAAACCAACTAGATTCGATATATTTTCTGATCAACTTGTCCTGAGATGTTATGACAGACCTTGTGAGCAGGTGGGACTTGAACCTGGGCCTCAAAACTTATTTACTGATATTTTACTCAACCTATTCAAATATGTTATTTAGACGCCTCCAGAACAGGTGGGATTTAACCTTGGGCTTCCTACATTAGAGCTAAGATATCACTACTGTACCAAAGGGCGCTAACACTTGTTCACAGAAATATTTTCAATTAATCTGTTCTAATGTGCTATCAAACTTTTCTGGAGCAAGTAGGATTTGAACCCAGGCTTTCTGGCTCATTGGCAGGGACACTACCACTACGCCACAAAAACCCTGTCACTTGTCTACACCCTAGTGTTTTGTAGCCATGCTGGCACTAAAGTTTCAGGAGAGGGGTATTTTCATTTCTCTTTGTTAATTTGAACTCAATTGGTTCAAATTTTCACCTGCTTTCAACTGTAACAAGGTCTCTCAATTTAACTCTGCAGAGCTTTTTTTGAAGCACGAAATTTTTGCCATGTAAGCAGAAATACCATTCAAAACATTTTATTGTCTCTCTGATGCTTTAAACAATATGACTTTAGTGAGAAAAGACAGGATTGATTCCACTTGAATCGCTCTTTCAATTCTATCTTTATAAGGCTGTCTTTGTAAGCCATTCAAAATGTGCGTGGTTGTGAGTAGGATGGCAGAGGGCATTTTCTATGCTGTTGCTATTAATAATGTTATGAACTGAGGTGATGGCATATTAGATACCTACACCAAAGCTGCAATGTATTTAACAAGTGAGCAGTTCTGTCAAAGAAAACTCAGAATTCTTGTTGTGCTAAATGCAACGCTTATCTTTTGCAGACTAATAATTCTTCAAAGGCTTTAGGGATAATTTCTGAATAATATGCAGCTAGTGAGTGAGAATCTCAACCAGTAGTAAACTCATAGTACTGCCCCCTTCATCTGTAATTGAAGCAACCATGAACCAAGAGGAGATAATTGTGGTTGCCTCTACTCATGATAAAATATGTTGTTAGGTCAGGACTGGGTGAGGGGACTGCACCCTTCCTAAATATTTTAGTATTTATTGAACAGGTCAACTACAGTCTATATTTCTCACCTGAAAGAGGGACATAGACTAAGTCTATAGCTTGGTGAAGGAAAAGTAGGGATTTTCAGACCGGGCGAAATTATATTGTAATCGTCAACCTACAAAAGAATCGCATTTACCATACTAAAGCCTCAGATCAATTTGGCTGAATCAATGAAGATCACTGTCTTAACATTTTACGTTTTAAATGGAAAATAGTTTTGCCCCTTCAATTTACATGTATAGGCACTTCTATTAACAGAGTTTCATGTTACCTATTCAATTAATATTAAAATAACTACAGATTATATAATTCCTCACCCTATCCTGGCCCAACAACATATTTTATCACATTGAGATGCAACCACAATTATTTCCTCTTTGTTTCTGGCTGCCACAATTAAAGATGAAGGGGGAAATTCCATAAGTTTACTACTAGTTGAGGTACTTACCCACTAGCTGAATACTTTCCTGAAATCATAGATGCACTGGGCTTGATTTTCCATCCATGAAAAGTTAGTGGCAAGGACTCCATGGGCCGCATTCAGTGATGGCCTCAAGTCCTGAAAGACAGGGTACTTCATGAAGGGGGAAAATTCAAAAAAATTAAAACAAGTCTTTATGAGAATTAATTTGTATGGTGTACGGCATGTAACATATCATACAACAGGCGTTAGCAAGAATAAGAAGAAAAGGGGAAAACAATGTTTTATTTTGCATGAGAAAAGAGTGATGATTAGTTGGAAAGTGGTTTCTAATTAGAAGAGATGTTGCCACAGAAAATGCTGTTAGGTGATGACTGACAATTTATAAACTTAAACATAGCAGACTGACTTCAATTGCCCTGTGTAATGAACCAATGCCTTGACCAGGAAAAAACTGCCTATCACCTATTTTGTTAAGTTGAAACAGGTGGAAGTGTGCATTTGTTCTTTCTGTTTGCAAAGAAAAAGGGTCTACATACTACTACACGCAGCTTCCAGCATACACAATGTCACCACGCTGCAAGCCCGACTGACAATCTTACATATACACTATCATACATTAAGATATCACCAGATGGTCATAGAGTCATACAGCATGGAAACAGACCCTTCAGTTCAATTCGTCCATCATACATTAAGATACTGGACCCTGTTCTTTGCAGGCAGAAAGAACATAGGCACCCTGTACATCTGTTAAACTTAAGGTTGGCATTTGGGCAGTTCATTTGGGCAACCATTCTCTGGTTTATTGGGTAGTGTTGCTGAACGAAGAGACCTTGGATCGCAGGTTCAGAGTTCCTTGAAAGTGGTGTCGTACATAGACAGGATAGTGAAGGCACCGTTTGGTATGCACCTCAGGAAAGACACACTAGCCCTACAGCGTGTCCAACGGAGATTCACACGGATGATCCCTGGAATGGTAAGTTTAGTGTATGATGAACAGCTAAGGATCCTGGGATTGTACTCATTAGAGTTTAGAAGGTTGAGGGGAGATCTAATAGAAACTTATAAGATAATGTATGGTTTAGAAGGGGTGGACGCTAGGAAGTTGTTTCCGTTAGGCAGGGAGACTAGGGTCTGTGGGCACAGCCTTAAAATTAGAGGGGATAAATTTAAAACTGAAATGAGACAACATTTCTTCAGCCAGAGAGTGGTGGGCTTGTGGAATTCATTGCCACGGAGTGCAGTGGAGGCCGGGACATTGGATGCCTTCAAGGCTGAGATCGACAAATTCTTGATCTCAAAAGGAATCAAGGGCTACAGGGAGAGAGCAGGGAAGTGGTGTTGAAATGCCCATCAGCCATGATTTAAATGGCGGAGTGGACTTGATGGGCCGAGTGGCCTTACTTCCACTCCTATGTCTTATGGTCTTATGGTATGCTTGCCTTTATTGGTCGGTGCATTGAGTATAGGAGTTGGGGGGTGGGGGGGTCATGATGCGGCTGTACAGGGCATTGGTTCGACCACTTTTGAAGTACTGTGTGTTATTCTGGTCTCCATCCTATAGGAAAAACGTTGTGAAACTCGAAAGTGTTCAGAAAAGATATACGAGGTTGTTACCAGGGTTTGGAGGGTTTGAGCTATAGGGAGAAACTGAATAGGCTGGGGCCATTTTCCCTGAAGCATCGAAGGCTGAGGGGGTAACCTTGTAGAGGTTTATGAAATCATGAGGGGAACAGATAGGGTAAATAGAGTGGGGGAGTCCAAAACTAGAAGGCATAGGTTTAAGGTGAGAGGGGATAGATATAAAAGGGACCTAAGTGACAACTTTTTCACTCAGAGGGTGGTATTGGAATTAGCTGCTACAGGAAGTGGAGGAGTCTGGTACGGTTACAACATTTAAAAGGCATCTAGATGGGTATATGAATAGGAAGGGTTGTGAGGGATAGGTAAAATTCTGGCAAATAGGTCTGGATTTATATAGGATATCTGGTCAGCATGGACGAGTTGGACTGAAGGGTCTGTTTCCATGCTGTATGACTCTATGACCGTCTGGTAATATCTTAATCAATCGGGGTCAATCTGCTGGTTTAAATTTAAACAAAACACGGCAGCCATCATCTAACTGGGGTATTCTTCATCGCAATGGCTCTACCAATCCACCTGTGAATCAATCAACACTCTTTTTAAATAATATTTTAAAAATTCCTTTTCCATTGCAAGTGTCCTGCTGAGTGCAAGCTGAAATGCTTTAACAAAATGTGCCTTTTTCCCACCAATACTTGTGTTCTGTACCACCAAATGCTGATTAATAATATTTATTCATTAATTCCCGAAGAAATGGCAGAATTCATCTTAGATGGTGACTGCCTATGGAATGGGAAGAGAGATGGATGAAACCCCTTTTTAAAATACTCACGTTGGTATGCCAGCACGAGCTAAAACTTCTGCTTTCATAGCATAAAGGCGGTCACTTTTACTCACTCCCAGCTTTATTTTCACTCTGTCGTGCGAATTATTATCGAAGAAAAATCCATTATGTATCACAAACTCAGCATTGGAACGAGTACCATAGAAAATATAGATCTGAAAGATTCAAATGAAAAAAGTGTTAGATCAACACAAATTGACGAGGAAAATGGCCATAAACAATGCCCTCTAACTCGCAGTGCTAACGCTCCTGCTTTTTGCAGATGTCGACTTGAACAGAGTATTGAGAATATCTCCTTGAAGACAGAGGATTGCATTCTGGCAGTTTCAGCTTAGTTTGTCAGTGCAATTTTGAAAGCAATTCAGGGATTTCCTGGGTGAAACAAATGAACAGGCATAGGTCATTCAGAAATGTGATGTCTGATTTGTAACTGAACTCCATGTACCTGCCATTACATGTGTTTGTTAATACCTTTGGACAGCAAAAAGTTATCAATCTTAGTATTAAAATTAACATTTGATTACGTGAGCACCAATCACCAGAAAATTACCACATTGTCCTTTGTGTTGCTCAAGTGTTCCCTAATATCTATCCTGAAACGTCAGCCTCTAAGTTTTAAACCTTCAGACTTGGAGTCCAGAAGCAGCAGAAATAGTTTCACTTTATCTCCACCACCTGCTCCCCTCTATATCTGAAAAACTTTCAGTAAATTACCCCTTAACATTTTATGATTCTGGATTATAATCCCAGTTGCACAGTTTTCCTTATAATTTAATCCTTGGAATTCTGGTTATCACTGCGGTAAATTTACGCTACTTCCCCATCCCCACAAACTTTCCAGGGTCTGATGCCCAGTACTCTAGATATGAAGGCTGACATCAATTAGCCTTTTTGTCCATGTTCTTAGCGGTTGGTGACAATGTTAATAAACTATATACTTCGATTTCCACTCTTTAGACTCGCTAGTACCAACCTTTAGTCTTTCATAAAAAAATCTCTTCTATCCTTTCAGGTCCAAAGTAGAAGTTATCACATTTGCCCAAGTTTAGCACATTCAGTTAGTCAATTAATATTGGCAATTTTAGCTTCCATTTTAACTGCTTATAATGCCACATAATTTGTGTCATTAGCGTCATGGATATTTTCAACCAATTGCACTCAGCAGCCCAGACTGATATCACAGGAGCCAGCAGCAAGTGCTAGAAGGTCAAGGTCATCTAGATATTGAAGAAAGGCAAGTGACAGGAATTTCAGTCTGACCATAGAAACAAAATCTTAAAGTAAGAGGTATTTGAAGTTTGATACTCTTCCTGAACTGTGGGTCATGATCTTCAATTATGTTTGCTTACGAAATTTTGGAAGTGCAACCCCGAAATCTTGTACTAGTGGCTGTGGAATGCAGCAGGATTCCGAAGTACTAAATGTGGGGCTGAGAATCTTGTCAGTTGGAACAGTCAGCAACAAGTGTTGTCTATCTGGTGCACACCATCCCATGGACAGATTCATCTGCCAATGACTGCTGTTATTATGAACAACCGTGTTTATTGGTCCATTAGGATGTGCCAGAATCAATGTGCCTCCTTTTTAACTTGCATATCTGATGACCTCAATGGCTCTGTTGGAGACTGTTGGAGTCTGCTCTCCCTGGTGAGTTTAACATGGCTGCAAAAATGGCTCCTTTTCCCCACAAAGGAGAGAGAGTGTAAGCGAGTGTGTGTGTGTGTGTGTGTGTGTGTGTGTGTGTGTGTGTGTGTGTGTGTGTGTGTGTGTGTGTGAGACTGAGTGTGGGAGAGAGCCAGTGAGTGAGTGTGAGATAAAAACAGTAATAAAGTAGTGGGACACAGAGTGAGTGTAAAAACAATAGTGAGCACAAGAAGGAAAGACAGCATATGAGGAAGTGAACTGAGTTATATACTAATATCTGCTGCAAACTTAACTCCCACTCAGTCTCACTTGGGGCCCTGAAAACTTTTAATCTTCCAAATGAGATCACAGGAACAATAAATTTGGAAAGCACTGTCTTAAAGTGCAATTATTTTACAACATACAAATCTATGGCTATGTAGAACATCTGCCCACTCAGTTGGAAGTAAGTAGTCCAGTGGCACTATTCAAAAAAGAAACAGAAGAGTTCTTCCTCGCGTTCTGGTCAATATTTATCTCTTTGTCAACACCTAAAACAGAATTTTGATGAAAGGTAACAACTTGAAACATGAAGTCCATTTCTCTTTCCACAGATACTGCCTAAACTGATGAGTATTTCCAGCATTGTGTGTTTTCATACCAAAAGCAGGCGATCTGGTAATTTATTTTGTTGATTTTTGTGAGGCTTTGCCATGTTTTATAGAATAGTAATAACAGCCATTTTTAACTGTGTAAATAAATGGTGGGGTTTAGAATGAGTTAAAATTTCACCAAATACTTCTTCAGCATACATTTTGAAAGTACTTTATTGGGCTCTAAAGTGCATCAGACATCCTAGGTCATGAAATATAATTGCAAGTTCTTTCTTTTCTTTAATGAGCTTGTACTAAATTCCTGTGCATGCTATTTTAAAATTTAAAACAAACAGATTCACACTTGCGTAAAAATGGCACAGGAAGGCAATATAATTACATTCAGCATTTATATATGAACATAATTGTTCTAACCTTAAGAGCAGAAATTTGCTGAGGATTCACAAATTTCAATCTAAAAAGTAGTGAACAAATTCCAAATAAAACATAACAAAAAGAAACTGATCAATGAAACCAATCATCTAAATAGGAAGTGACAGATGACATGCTATAAATCCAATTCAAGTTTTCTTTGCGCCAATGCACTGGAGTTTATCAGCTTGCAATACTCATGATTTAGCAAACTAACCGATTCTTAAGGCTTCATAAGTTTTACTAATACTTTACAGGATTCTTTACAGTTAATTTAGCAAAATACAGCAATGTCACCCTGGGTTCCCCATTGCTCTGTCCCAATTTACAACGTGACTTATTTCAATGACCTTGAAGCATCTGGGTTTGTCATCATCAAGCTTTAGTCCCAATTTAATTTCACATACTCTTTGTGCATTGGAGAAAAATTGTAGATGGTAAAGCAGTCTTAAAACTAAAATGAAAGCATGCTCAAGAATGCATAAACTACCTGAAAAATTGGATGAACTCATGAATAGGAATAAAGTTAGCAGGAAGTTAAAAAAAAAACCTGGCAAAATCATTTATTTTTATAAACCCCAAGTCTCAGTTATCCTACAATGGGATTTGGGGTATGACATCTTTTCGTTAGGTGTTGGAGAGAATACAATATGCAGTATTTGCACAGTCAACATTGCAGGCAAGCAGTATGAGAAGCGGGTCAAATGAATAACACCGGGCAAGAAGAAGCAGCTGACTGTAAGAGTATTTTTATTGTTTATAGTTTCTAAGGCCTTTGCCTTGGTTTTATAGTTTGCAAGGTCACACTGCAGAGATCCAGAAAAGAAGGATCCTAGAGTAATTAGTATTATTATATTTTCAGGGCAATCTATGGGTTTAATTCAAACAGGTAAGTCACAGAAAGAGAACTCAAGATTGCAGATTGCTCCTCCTACACTACATTGGAAGTCGGGAACAGTTTCAGTGTCTGGGACCAGAATGCATGCAATGAAGATCTTCACCTGCAGCTCCCGGAAGCTTAAGTGTCAGCTTTGGACATGTGGAGCAGGCACAAGGCTAACAGTATCGAAGATAACACATGCAGAGGGTTGGTCAGTCAGCCAGCTAAGACTCTTAGGTAGGGGGGGAATGGATGACCTCTAGTTAGAGAAATCAGATTAAGCAGGCAGTGCTAGAAACTCTCCTGGCGGATTCCTTGGAGCGGGGAGTCTCACAGGAAAGTAGCAACAGCCAAATTTGTTGAACTACGTTTGCCTCTGCTGCACGGGAGAGGAGAACAAGTGTGAGAATGCTATTATAATAGGCAATTTCAGTAGAGAATAGATTGATGTCTTTGAGGCTGTAAATGACACTCCAGGATGGTACGTCACCTGCTGAGTCCTAGAGTCAAGTATGTCTTGGAGTCGCTACAGGACATTCTGGAACGGGAGGGTGAACAGTTTGTCGTCATGGTACGCATCAGTGTCAAAAACAGATTAACAAAAGGAGTGAGAACTTAAAAGCAGAAAAATTGCCAGTTAGGAAGCCAGTTTAAAACCAGGATTTCAAAGGTAGTGATTTAAGGATCGAGTAAGTAATAGGATTTCACTGAAATTTCTGTTTTCCTTGTTTTAGTTAAGAAGCAAATACTACTACAGTAATGAAATTGTTGATGCTTACAAAACCTTCTAGAAGCATGAAAATAAAACTTCCACCACCTGATCTTCGGCTTTATAATCCTGTAGAGCGACACATTCACAACGATCATCCTCCAGATTGTAACCAGTTGTAATCTACAAACAAAAAGCACTGAAGGTAAGGCAGGCATGCAATCAGGATCTTAGATGGCCTTGGGTCTGAATAAAAACAAAGTCTGTGTAAAACAGCAGTTTAAAGCAAAGATGGAAGTTCTTCTCCTTTTGCCTTTTGATAAAGGTGATATAAAATTACAGTTGACACATTCTAAGAACAAAATGTCACCGCAATATTTGCATTCTCATGCATTTTAAGTGTATGGACAGTCAGTTCTCTTTTTTGGAGAATGTGCACTTGCTTACTAGTGAAACTTTCTCCAATCCTTAATCCAATAACTGCCTCGATATTTTCCTAACCAACCTGTTCAGAGATGTGATGACACCTCTCTGGAGCAGGTGAGACTTGAACCCAGTCCTCCTGGCTCACAGTTAGGGACACTGCAAGTGCGCAACAAAACACTTTGTGGTTCTTCATTGATAGATAGTTTCTGATCATTATTATAGGACTCTGGAGCAGGGGAGATTGGAAACCAAGCCTACTAACTCAAAAGGGAGGGACTCTACCACTCCATCACATGAGCCCATAAAGCTATTCCCTGATAGATATTTTCTCCAATGTTCTGGAGTAGATTTGTAGCTCGGGTTGAGGTTGTTGAGGCTCACCGAGCTGGTTTGTTGTTCTGCATGTATTTCATTACCCTGCCGGGTAAAATCATCAGAGCAGCCTCCGATGAAGTGTTGGTGTGTTTTCCTGCCTGGTTTTTCAACTCTGGAGTCTGTTGAGCTGGACTGCCTCACTTCCGGTTTTCCTTCGATATTTTCTAATCAACTTGCTCTGAGATATTACAACACACCTTTCGAGCAAGTGGGACATAAACACAGGCCCCCTGGAGGGCCCTTGTTATTAAGTGGTACAGTTCTTACCTCTGAGTAGGGAGGCCTAGATTCAAGTTACACCAACTTCAGAGGTGTGTAATAGCATCCCTGAATAAATTGATTAGAAAATATCTCTGGTTTACAAGATGATTGGCAGATCAGCAGTTATTCAATGATAGTTTATCTGTATTAGCCCTTCTCTGCTGGCAGATCAGAACCAATTGACCAATTTTGTGGTATCATTTGATGCAGGAGTTGGGTATTCAGCCACAAGAGCCCAGACTAGTGTGGTTGAATTGTATCCATTTGTCTCCCATAGATCTATAACTCTTGATACCCTTACCTAATAAAAATCTCTAGATCTGTGTTGAAAGTTTTAATCATTCCATAAGTCATAACCTTGGGAGATTTCCAGATTCCTGATATTCTTTGTGCAAAAACTGTGCTTCCTGATTTCCCTACTGAAAGGTCTGGTCCTAATTTTAAGATGCTATCTCTTTGTGCTTCAGTGGCCCACGAGGCAAATCAGCTTTTGTTTATCTATCCTGCTGAATCCAAGAAGAACCACACCAATATCCATTAAAAAGAAATCACAGGTGAGATTACACAATATTTGCATCACTGGGTGTGGCTGTGTACACTTGACGACTATGGATCTAATAGGCAGGCCATCACTTAACGTTATTTTGAAAAGACAATGCTTGAACTGCTTTGTTATTGGGTTACTTGCTGTGTTAATTTAGTGAACTTTAGAAGCTGCCAAAAAATGTCCTCAACAGGGTATAAATGGATGCTTTCACTCACCAAGCCATTGGTGTGATTACACATATCCCACAGAGGTATAAGAGCCAAAGTGACTCGGGAGCCATCTTCAGTTGGAATTTGATTCTGGCGTGTCATGACAGAAGAGACAGCCCATCTGCAATGGAACAGAAAAATGGGGTGGTTATGAAATTGGAAAGCAGTACTATATTCTTAAGTTCAAGGATATGGACATGAATTTTATACTTCCTTGACAACAATTTGGAAAGCTCACGGTTGGGCGGGGGGAGGGGAGTGGGGGGGTTGGGGGATGGCAGCGCACGTAACATCCACTGTTACCTTCCTCTTGTTTTCATCCTACCAAACTGCTGAAATGACAAAAGGAGAAGGAGGGAAGTATCAACTATTGTGGTCCAATTGATGGCCTCAGACCAGAATGTCACCCACAGCAGAAGGAGGCCTATGCCATGAGGACAGCTCTAGAATATTTAACAGTGTGGGCCAAGGGGCTTGGGGAAAATGTAGGGGATTTGTGACTATCCTGGGATCATTCACAAATAACTCGTTTCCTCCAGACTTCTGAACCTGGCCAACCACCTTGTTGAGACCCTTTAACCTATACTTACCAAGGCTCCTCAGTATGGGGAATGTTTTGTAGTCCCAGCAATGGTTGTGCCTCCTGGCTGATACCAGGACTATACAGCTGCTGGCCTTTTGATTAGCTGCACATCTTTAATGAGGAATTTCCTTCTTTGATTGGGGCAGACCTTATAGCAATTGAATAAAGCTCACAAATTTCTCCTTTAATTCTGTGATCGAAGCTACCCCATCTAGGACTCAGATGAGAATTTCTTGACTCAAAGGGTTGCAAATCTTTGGCATTCCGAAATTCCAAAGGGCTGTGAGTGCCCAGCAGTTGAATTTACTTATGACAGAAATGGATAGATTTTGGATACCTTTTTGCTGGGAGACCTGGACCATGTTGTGCAGAGTATCTGAAGATAAGCACTATATGCTGGCCTAGATAGTAATACCCACCGCCCATAAAGGATTTTTTAAAAAAACTCGAGGAATCAAATGACACAGAGAGTTGTTGTGGAAGCAAGTAAGATACATGATTAGCTACAATCTTATGGAATGGTACAACAGACTTAGGGGTGGGGGGGTGATGTGGATGATGGTGATAGGGTCTACTCTTCCCATACATAAACCTAATTTTGGACCCTTCTCATTCAGTTTCACAACCAGCAGAGAAAGCAAGTCAGCAAACACCTTAGCATTTATCTCCCCAGGTGGCTTTCTGGTAATTTAGTTAAAATCACATGACTTGCTTGATGTTCATATTGTGTGCAGTTTTGGTCTTCTTATTTGAGGAAGGGTTTTCTGGCCATTGAGGGTGTGCATTGAATGTTTAACAGCCTGATTCTTGTGATGGCAGGACTGATAATATGAGGAGAGTCTCAATCTGCGAGGATTATACTCATTGGAAGTTTAGAAGAATAAGCAGGGTTCTCAGAGACCTATAAAACAAATTCCAGCAGGACTAGACACGGTAAACACAGGAGGGATGTTCCAAATGACCAAGGCAGACTACAAACTAGGGGTCACAATCTAAGGATATTGGGTAGGGCATCTAGGACTAAGATAAGGAGGTATTCCTGCAGCCACAGTACCGAGCCTGTGGAATTCTATGCCACAGAAAGCAATTGAGGTCAAAGCACTGAACATTTTCAAGAACAAATTAGTTATAGTTCTTAGGGCTAAAGGGATCAAACAGTAAGGGAAGTAAGCAGGAAAAGGGCACTGAGTTGGATGATCATTAATGATCATATGAATGGTAGAGTAGGCATGGAGGACCAAATAGCCTATTCCTGCTCCTATTTTCCACATGCTGATGGAAACTCGCTTTTCAAACAGACTTTTTGATGTTAAAATAACAAGTTTGACCTTCAGAGACTTGTGAACCACAATCCATTCTTCCTCCACTTTGGAACAACTGTTGTCACAAGTCAACCACATGGTGAGGTGCAGCCATGGTTTAAATGCATGAACAACATGGTGAGCAGCAGTGCAAATTTCATTCAGCCACCACGTAGAAAGTGCTGGCAGTGGTGGAGGTCTGAAGATTTTTCAGCTATCACCAGATTCGGCTTTAAGTCACCTGCTAGTGCAGAAAATCAGCAGTAGGAAAGGGTGTAACATTTAAAGACCTTACAAAAAGAAACCATGCAGTAAGATTCAACAAGGAAGAAACAGACCTGATAAGAGATGTGCTGCAACAGGAAGATTAGGAACACCCTGGAGAGGGGAGAAGGAGAATGACTTACCCCATGACAGAAACAGAATACATCACATGGTGATGGTCTATAAGAGAAATCCCGAGTTCAGGGTTTAGTTGGAGAATGAATGGATGTCAAAGACTCTGTGAATAAAGTTAAAGTGTCTGGGGAGCGAAGAATTTTTAAATAAAACTATGCAGTATTACAGGCTATGTAAACAAAAAGTACGGAGAGTATTAACAGCTCAAATTGAGCGTTGCGGCAATAGGGGCAGGCACCAGGAGGCACAACTACAGCAAGGGCAATCAAGGGCTACAAAAAAAAAGGAATTGTAACCAAGGTTGCAGAACTGGGGACACTGCAAAGTCAGAATTAGAAAGTCACAAGGGGCAGATTAGAAACCTAAGCAGCCTTGGTCTAAGAGAAGAAAAAGGTTAGGAGCCTTGAAAAGACATGAAATAACAGGAGGTCCTTCACTGAAACCACATTGCAGGTAGGAAACATTTAATTAAACTGTGGGAAATTGAATAATCCAGAAAAATGATGAAAAACAGGGATTATTACTAGAGCCACAGACAGCAGGCATCATCCAGAAAAAAAATGTTTAAGAAGCTGGATTCATCTGCTAAAGTTGCACACTGCCTAATTCATTTAATGAACCCATGCTTAAAATGGGAATCAAAAAGGGAGATTGCTGGAAAAGCTCAGCAGGTCTGGCAGCATCGATGGAGAGAAATTAAAATTAATTTTTTGGGTCCAGTGATCCTTCCCCTGGATTTTGAAGAAGTTCCTGAGGAAGGATCACTGGGCCTGAGATGTTTACTCTGATTTCTCTCAACAGAGGCTGCCAGACCTGCTGAGCTTCTCCAGTAATTTCTGCTTTTGTTTTTGATCTCCAGCATCAATAAGGCTGTTAGGAAAACAGGAATCATTTATTAGGGCAGGTACAGTGGACTGTTAAGTTGCAAAAGAAGTCTGCAAATTCATCCATCACAGCTCTGAAAACAAGTATCCTCTACTTGGCACAAAACGTGGGAACACAGTCCAGTTTGCAATATAAAGCGGCAGCACTGCTATCACTGTCAAATAAAATTATTTTCAGCAAGGGAGATAACCTCATTAGAAAGACATCTGATCAGAAATAACATTGCCAGAAAGATTTCATTTGACAGATAAACCAAATGGATCACAGAGTAGGCATCTTGGAGAAAGTAATTCTGAAGAAACAAAATAGCTTCTAAACTAGATACTACATCAGAAGCTGAACAAGTTAATACATTTCCATATAGAAGTAAAAGTATAGCTGATGACGTTACAGGTCACCAAGGTATAAAAGAAACAGCTCATACTTTTGAAGTAGTATTAGAAGGCTTTGGCAGTAACTTTAATGTCAGAAAAAATAAGATTCTTAAAACAGCAAGGGCTAAGAGAAGATATCAGCATCCACAGAAAAGTATAGATTCATTGATGATCTCTACGAATTCGAGGAAACATGCAATTATGGTGACTTAAAGTCAGAAAGCATAAGAGACAGAATTGTTGTTGTAACTGCTAATGCATCTCTGTCAAATTTAGTAGAGTCAAGGGGACCTGACTCTAGAGAAAACCATGCGGATGGAGAAAGTAAAGCAGAAGCCCAGAAGAAATGAATCCTGAGAAGATCAACACTGGCAAAGTTGATCAGCATTTTACAATCTTGAATGGCTGGTTATTCTAGCTTCACTTTGGTAAGATGTCCAGGAGAGACCGCACCAATACCTGGTCAGAGGTGTGGTGGTCTAACATCTTCAAAGATATTGAAGATCTCACAGCTGGTGGTGAAACCAATGAATGTACTTGTTTGCAGAAATGGTGTTGGTGAAGAAGAGATGAGATAGTGGCAAATACAAATTCTACACACAAACGTATAAAACTATTTTGAGGAGAAAGCTGGGATGGGGTGGTGGGGGCGGGGAGATACATATTGTCTAAAAGGGTTAATACTGATGACTATAAAAATTACAACCACAATGATGGTTTCATACGCTCTGGTGGGCAGAGCAACTCAGAATTTCAGGGAAGTCTAAATATTGAGGACCTCCTCAGTCTTTACAACAACGCCCATCATTAATGTAAACTGCTAGTTAAATATAAAATATTCAAGTGCGAACCAGGAAATGGTTGCCCTTTACCATACTAAACTAACCTGGCATTGTAGATCCCTATATTTAAAGAGGATGATGGCAGCAAATCTACCACATGGTAAGGTATAGACTTGGTTTAGCTGCACGTAACTCTTTTTCTCATGTGCAAAGTAAGTCACTTGGAATGCCATCTTTGGAAGGTGCCTGTGCTACAGTGGAAACACCACAAACGTATCAGACCCATGCTAGGTGAAGAGAGATGTGAAGAATAAACTCAAAAAGAAACAGCTGTACTCCAATGAGAAGTAAAAGTTCAATGTGGCATTAGTTGAAATCTTTCTCAGACTTAGAGCTCTCATGGGTACAATTGTTTTCATCTCGTTTTATCGGTGTTCAGTAAAGAAAAGCTCCCTCATCGTCAGTGCATGCATCTTTCATGGTAAACTGAGCTTTTATTTTAAATGTTTAGCCATCAGATATTCAATAAACATTCAACCACAAAAATTTGCATTAAAAGTTTAAACTCAATTAATATTCAGGAGAGGAACTACTGTTGTGTGAACTTCAGGACTGTCTTGGAATCTCTAGGAATTAAAGATTAATCGCCTGCTGTGCGAATTACAGAAGAAAATTTATATGGATAATAAATAAAAGTGTTCATTTATTTTCCCCATTTCAAACACTTTTTTCTGTTTGTTGTAAAAAGAGTGAGTGGAGCAGTTGGAAACTGCAGTTTGACAGATTCAACTTTAGTGACAAATAAGACCAGGTAATAAACCCACTTGCACAGATGTGACTTCAAATAAGCTGTCAATTCCAAGAAATATTTCAAATCACGTTGAATAGAAGCTATCCTTGGATAAAGTACTTTGGGATGGTTGTTTTTCAAAACCGCTACATTTCACTTCCTCAATCTCAGAGCATTTAACACTGCACATTTTACATCTTGAAGGAGGTGAACTGCATGTACATTAGGGTTCCCATTATTAAAATGAAGGACCAACATAATGCACAGGCTGCAGATCACATTTCACAACAGTATTTCATTTTACCAAGAAAACAGATATTCCCTTTTTCAAGTTCTTCCTTCAGAATTTTCTTTACATACCAACCTGTAGTCATCAAAGGTGAAAGATTCCTTCAAGGGCAATTTGCTAGCATTTGGATGGGTCTGAGAAACAAAATGTTGAAATAGGGAAATATTGCAGGGCAGCGGATGTAGGAATGGAGGGAAAGAGTGTGGGGAGGGAGGAGGGGAATAGAGGGAAAGAGAAAAAGAGAAAGTAAGACAGAGAGAGGGAGAAGAGGCAAAAACAAAAGAAAGGGAAACAAAAAAGAAAAAAAACAAGTCAGTCACCAGAATGTTATTACTTAGCAGCCTAACAGATACTAACAAGAGCCAAATGAAGCAAGAGGAGTCCAGCCGAGCTACGGCAGGATCATCATGCCATAATGCTCCCATACATCACTGTCAACTTAATTTGTTGTGCCCAGCAGCTGTCATAAATCTGCTCCATCAACTCCTACAAGCAGAACCCACCAGCAATACAAAATAAAACTTAGGGCCTGTGACAGTAACGCAATCTGCTGCCAACAAGTCCTTCATCAGCCTACCGAATGTCACCTCTTTTCCAAAACGTTCACTTGTTGACACTGGCAGGGGCCCGGGAGACAAATTTTTTTTATGGACTGGGAGCCTTTCCTCGCACTGCGCTCTGATGCAGTGCTACTGTCAGTGGCACTCTATGTAGCGTGCAATTTCTTCCTTGATGCATTAGCATCAGAAGTTGGGGTAATTCATCATTTCTCTCAATAGTATATTGGCTGGCATCAGGAGTATAGTTGTAGGGAGGGGGGGTGGGACTTGAGGTTTAAGTAGCTGCACCGCAAATCAATTATACAAGAAAAGCCAGCACAGATAATGCCGTTTTGGCCAAACTAGAAATCATACAAAAAAACCTGCTAATTAGATGTTAGCACTGCTGTGCTTTAATGTGTAAAAAAAAACTTTCATTCTGCTTCCTTCATAGGATGGGAGCATTAATAACAAGATGCTTTTGAAATACAGACAGCGATGGCTCTTAAATGACTTACAAAAAGCAAAACAAACCTGATTCTTCCGTTAGCCATGATTGCATATAAGTTCAACTGAGTTGAGAGGGAACTAATGCACGTATGAGCTAGATTCATTTGCCCATAAACTTTGCAGTGAAACATTTATTCAGTCTAATTTAGACAGTTTCTGAAGACAACCCTATACTTTGATGAATAAAGTAGTGGTATCTTAAATGCAATAAATTTCTGTTCCCAGTCATAAAATGTCTGGAAAAGGCATGGAGCGCTTGTAAAACCAAGTCTGGGGTTACATGTGCAACGCCCCACCCCGGTCTCAACTTAACATGAAAACAGAACTAAAATCACCTTAAGCGGCTTTTCTATTGACTGCCGAGGTCATAGAGTCAGCGTCAAAGAGGAAGAATTTGATAAGAGATTTGAGTTTTCCATGGTTCTGGAATACAACTGCTGATTTCACTCAGACAGGCAATAACATTCATGGGAGAAATACGAAAGTGCATGCTGGCGTAATAGGGATGCCTGTAAATGTTGAGCTCAAAGGACACTGTACAGGCAGTGAACAGTGAGCTACACACTGCATGTGTCCCAGCCCTCAGGTATCCTAAACTCATGCAGCAGGGAATGCATGTTTTAAAAAAAACTCCCTTCTTTGGCAATAGTATATTGTACTTCAATCAACCGAAATATTAGCAAACTCTACATGACAGAAAATCATTCACTTTATTTCACAATAAATTAGCTGACAGTTGTTGAGAACAACTACGTAACCATACCACCGTAATAATAGTAGACTGCTTGGCCCCTCAATCCTATTCACTACTCAAATTCAGGTATTAACTCTGTTTGGTTGCGCACACACTCAAAAACCCACCACCAACCCCCAGAAAACCCTGGACTCCCTTGTAGATCAATAATCTAACTTGGCCTTGAATATATGCGATGGATCAGCCTCCACTGTTCCCTATGGAAAGAAATTCAAAAGATTAACATCCTTTTGAGAGAAATTCCCTCTCAATTTTATCACAAATGGGAGAATCCATTCTGAAACTATGTTCCCGTGTTCTCAATTCCTACAAAGGGAAAACATTTTCTCAACATCTGCACTATCAAGCCCCCTTAAGAACCTTACAAATTTCAATAAGATCAGCTCTCATTCTCCTAAACTCCAATGGAGGATAGGCTCAACCAGCTCAACTTCTCCTCAATAAGAGGAATGTTACTTCAGTTGTGAATATGGACTATTCCATTTCAACTTCCATCATCCTACTGCTAGACCAGAGACATTTCATGGCCTAAATGTTTTTTTTATAAAAGAAAGAAGAAGCACGCACCAAAATGGCTGCAATGATCAACTGAGCACAGATTGAGGGAAGCTACATGAGGTCCATGAAAACAACATGGTCTGCATTGAAACGAACATCTTCATCTAATGACATCATAGCCAGAAAGTGAGTCAAATATTTGTACATCCTGTTTTACTTCACGCCTGCATGATCATTTCACATATTAGAAAATGAAAGGTCACCTACCAGTTACTGAGCTTGGGAAGGTAATAGAGCTAGACTCCAGAATACACAGTGAACAATATTTTAACAGCTACTTTTGAGTGCAGAACCAATGGATGGAAAAATGAATTTGTGACAAGAGCTGGAACTCTCTCTCTTGCAGTCCGTTTCACTCAAAATATAACGCGGGCAAAAATCAAATCTGAAATATAACTGTTTGCTCAGATCTAACTGTTCCACAGATTTTGCTGTTGCTTAACCTTCATGTCTGTACCGGACACGCTTCACTTTAATCTCCTTACCGGCGTTGTGTTCGATATTGTGCTTTTAGTATTTTTCCTCAGGTTAACATTTCTCTTTCTTTTACTCACAAAAACTTGGTAATTGGCTCTTTCATTTTCCAGTGTTTTAAGCCTGCTTGCTGTGGCAAAAATAAATTTGTTCCAACCAACCAAAAATGCTTTAAACAGGGGGAGCCAACTCCTCACTCCAACTCTTTGTAACGCCACCAGAAATCAGCTCAGTTGACCTTCTCTGAATTCCTTCCAATGCACGAACAAGGATTCTGACCTATTTTTATAGATGCACCATAGAAACCATCCTTTCCGGGACAATCACAGCATGGTACAGCGACCTCTCGTCCCAAGAAACTACACATTGCTCAGCCCATCACCAAATCAGCTTTCCATCCATTGACTGCGTCTATATTTCATGTTGCCTTCGGAAAGCAACCAACATAATCAAAAAACCCTCCCACCTTGGTTATACACTCTTCCATCCTGTTCTGTTGGGCAGAAGATATAAAAGTCTGAATACACACGAGCAGATTCAAGAATAGCTTCTTCCCTGCTGTTATTAGACTTTTGAACAGACCTCTCAAATGTTAATTCAGATCTCACTCTGCAGCTTTTCTATGGCTGTAAGACTGTATTCCGCACTCTGTTCTGCGACCCTGATGCACTTTGTATGGTACAACCTGCCTATGTAGCATGCAAAACAATACTTTTCACTGTATTTCAGTACATCAGACAACAATCAATCAAGACGTCTCCCATTTAAAACATATTTGGTTTTTAGTAGGTAAACTACAGACATTCCCCAATAACACTGCTACAAAATTCTTCTTAGTACAGTAACTGAGCAAGCTTGTTTTACTTTTTAAAAATGCAAACGAAACTGACGGCTTCTCCTCTGACAGTTCTTTCACTGACCCTCCACTAGGCTCTTCTGTCCTCGACTCTCCCAAATCCATCCCTTCTCTCCCTAACCCTTCTGCTGGTCACACTGCCTGCATATTGACCTGTCTGCTCATACTTGCTTGATTTCTGCTCCTGATACTTCTGCTTGTGACTCATCCAAACCGTTCTTTCCCTTGCAATTCACAATTTTGCTCCTCAAATTGCTGACAGGCTGACTTGAGCTCGGCATTTCCCTCACCAGCCTTTGTACCTGTTGTATCTCTCACTGACCCTGCTACTTACTGCCTCCCTCACCAGACCTTACAATGGCAAGGTCAATATTTGGTGTCCATCCTGCATGCCTTCACAGGGATTGTGGTGAACACCTTCTTGAAACACTACAGAGGAATTTCTTTGTATTGGTCTGGTACAATTGAGTGACATGCAGGGTCATTCCAGAGGGGGATCAAACCATACTTCTGGGGTCTGGAATAGCATGCAAGTCAGATCCGATAATGAAAAATATGTCCCCTGAATAACCATAGAGGAGCAGATAGCAATTTTAAAAAAACCCGTCATTTATAGTTTTATGGTATAATTATGGAGACTACATTTCCATTATAGATTTAACTTGGGTGTCCAGCCAGTGCTTATATTGGACACAGTCAGCCATGAGTCATCCTTGATATAAATTCTGTCCCAAATAACATTTTATTCACAGAGACAAAAACCACTGCAGCAGTTAATTATTGCCATAACATGACCAATCACTTGTCCTCTTATCACAGGCACATCACAATGACAATGCTCCTTTGTCTTCCCTCCTTCCGCAGTACCTCAATTAAGTGCTCACCCTATCCAGCCTATTCGGATTCTGTGCAACTTCAACCACCCCTTTCAGTTAAATTATTCATTCACAGGACATGGGTGTCATGAGCAAAATATACTGCACATCCTTAATTGCCCAGAGGGGAGTAAACAGTCAACCACATTGCTGTGGGTCTGGTGTCACATGCAGGCTAGACCAGGTAAGGAAGGCAGTTTCCTTCCCTAAATAATATTAGTGAACCCAATGGAGATTTTTCCCTGACAATCAACAATGGTTTCATAGTCTTCATTAGGCTTTTAAATTCCAGATTTCTATTGGATTCAAATTCCACCATCTGCTATGGCGAGATTTGAATCCAGAATATTATCTGGTTCTCCAGATTAATAATCCAGCAATAATACCACCAGGCCATTGCCTCCCTGAGCTGGAGCAAAGCCTGTGTCAAAGGCAGGTTGATGCTAAGGCAATCAGGTTAAAAGCTGTCCTTTATTTACTGGGACATTATGCCAGTTCTGGAGATGGAGTGAGGCCCATAAGTCTCCCACTCATACCCACCTATAAAGCATTAACTCCTACAAATGTCATCACTGCCCTCCCAACCCATTCACTCAGTATCCATTTTCACAGGAATCATAAACCCTATATTAAGATTGTAAGCATTTAGGAAGAGCTCATAAATCTATTGAAATAAAACAAAATATTGCCTGAATTCACTTAAAAATAATCCTCTTAGCAGACCACAGGTTTATCAAAATAGCATTGCCCTTGATAGCTGTCAACAAACATTGCTGAAGTTGAAGATAACCAAAATATGTTGAGCCTTTGAAATAGCCAAACAGAAGGCCAAGCTGAATCTCCAAGGAGGAAAAAGAGGTTTAGGGATACAACACACTGTTGTATGAGAAATAACACAAAATAGGAAGTTATCCAGAGGATGATGTACTCTAATGCATTTAAAGATTTTCTACTTCTGTAATACTGCTTAGTCCCTCAACAGCTTGCTGAGTCCCAAAAGTAACAACCTGGAAAACACAAAGTTTTATAAATAATCAAAACTCCACCATCAGTCTCGATACTAAAAACAACAAAATTTGTGGTACAGCATTTCATACTACATGCAAAATTGGTAATGTTGTTGCATTGACCATCCCCAGCTTTAAAATATGGCTTTACAAGGCCCTGGCATGAAACATACCAAATTCCAAAACCAACCCAACAGTGAAAACAATAGATGGCCTGAAACATTTACTTCTGATGCAGTGTCATTCTGCATCGTGCAACACTTAAATATAGCAACAGTGGCTCCAGAAAACGTGGGATATAAAGTGTGTGAGTTCTCCCTTTATCATATGCTGCTGAAAATTGCCTATGCCAGAAACAGGGGCAGGAACTCTAGGAAAATGATTCTGATCACCATTTTTAAAGCCATAGTCAGATGCATATATCAATTCGATCCCCTACTGGGACATGAAAATTCAGCTTCAAGTGTCTGCACACAGCTACCGACCCTATGAGTCTTGGAATCTCCTAACATAATCTCCAAAAGAATTCAACTGTGCACATAGAGCTCTGGTATATGCATTTTTGTTTTAATCTACCTGAGAATGTAAGATGCCCAGCCATGGGTTGATCTAATTATCTGCACCAGAAAAAGAAACTTATCGCCAAAGTCTACTGTCAATTTCCATTCTTTTGCTGCAATAGACAATCCACTCTTCCACTGAACAGAGATGATGGGAACTGCAGATGCTGGAGAATCCAAGATAACAAAGTGTGGAGCTGGATGAACACAGCAGGCCAAGCAGCACCTCAGGAGCACAAAAGCTGACGTTTCGGACCTAGACCTTTCATCAGAAAAAGGGGATGGGGAGAGGATTCTGAAATAAATAGGGAGAGAGGGGGAGGCGGACTGAAGATGGATAGAGGAGAAGATAGGTGGAGAGGAGAGTATAGGTGGGCAGGTAGGGAGGGAGGGGATAGGTCAGTCCGGGGAGGACGGACAGGTCAAGGGGGCAGTCTGAGGTTAATAGGTAGGAAATGGAGGTGCAGCTTGAGGTGGGGATAGGTGAGAGGAAGAACAGGTTAGGGAGGCGGGGATGAACTGGGCTGATTTTGGGATGCAGTGGGGCAGGGGACGAGCTGGGCTGGTTTTGGGATGCAGTGGGGGGGAGGGGAGATTTTGAAGCTTGTGAAGTCCACATTGATGCCATTGGGCTGCAGGGTTATTGCAACTCATCTTCTGCTTGGGAACCCTGCAGCCCAATGGTATTACTGTGGACTTCACAAGCTTCAAAATCTCCCCTCCCCCCACACTGCATCCCAAAACCAGCCCAGCTCATTCCCTCCCCCACTGCATCCCAAAATCACCCCAGCTCATCCCCGCCTCCTTAACCTGTTCTTCCTCTCACCTATCCCCACCTCCCACCTCAAGCCGCACCTCCATTTCCTACCTATTAACCTCAGACCGCCCCTTGACCTGTCCATCCTCCCCGGACTGACCAATCCCCTCCCTCCCCACCTATACTCTCCTCTCCACCTATCTTCTCCTCTATCCATTTTCGGTCTATCCCCCCCTCTCTCCCTATTTATTTCAGAACCCTCACCCCATCCCCCTCTCTGATGAAGGGTCTAGGCCCGAAACATCAGCTTTTGTGCTCCTGAGATGCTGCTTGGATCACTCTTCTCCTGGCTCTCCTTCAGTTCATGATAGTGCTCCATTCTTGATCTCCATTCTTTACCTGCATCCACTTTTTAAAACTTAGTTCTTCATTTCTAATACTGACTTTTGGTCTATTTGTGCTTCTCTTCTCAACGATTACCTAGCATACGAGATTCAAATTTGTTCAGGTGACAAGTAGCAGAAAATGACTGAAGAGGCCAATCTCTGCCAGAATTGCATATAGGTCTGAGTATGCCCCACTTGTCCAGGATCACCCTAGATAATATAAAGAGATAAAGGGAACTGCAGATGCTGGAGAATCCGGGATAACAAGGTGTGGAGTTGGATGAACACAGCAGGACAAGCAGTATCTTAGGAGCAGAAAAGCTGACATTTCGGGCCTAGACCCTTCATCAGAAAAAGTGATTCAGAGGGACAGAATCTGGGAATGCTGCTCTGCAGAGTTAAGTACTCGTACCACTATCTTCCCAAGAGTCATTAGCAAGGCACACCTCCTCTAATTCTTTATGCTGAGGGGATCACTTACTCACATCCCTGAAACTAGCTGTCAATTTCAGATTGATGAAATTAATATAAATTCCACATAGTGCCATGGTGGGATTTGAATCTGTGTCTCCGGACCTGGTCCTCTAGATCACTGAGCCACTAACAATACCAGGACACCACCACCTCAACTGATAAATGAGAACGAAAAGAGAAACTGTCTCCACTGACACTCAGAGTCATAGAATTGTACAGCACAGAAACAGACCCTTCGGCCCAACTTATCCATGCTGGCTAGGTATCTTAAATTAGTCTAGTCCCATTTGCCAGCATTTGGCCCACAATCGCTCTAAACCCTTCCTATTCATCTACCCCTTCACCACTTCCTCTCGCAGTTCATTTCATGCATGCATCACCCTTTGTGTGAAAACATTGCACCTAGAAACTTTTAAACCTTTCCCCTCTCACCTTAAACCTCTCCTCCTCTAGTTTTGGACTCATCCACCCCAGGGAAAAGACCTTATCTATTTACCCTATCCGTGCCCTTGACAATAATTTAAACTCATTATTGCATTATTTATTTACAGATTTTCTTGGTTCAATCATCATTAATTAAAAATCTGTAACAGGAAATCACAACTAAAATTGGTTCATGGAACTTAATGTATTAACTATACTGACCAAAAAAATTAGGGCAATATTTAATGGAGATGTATGGGGTCATACCTGTTAGCTGGTCAATCTGCTAAGTTAATACAATTGGTGGCAGGATGAAGTTCTTAGATGACATTAATTGTCCACTGCAGAGCCTCAACTGGCAGACTGGAAAGCAGTCCAACTACAAGCTCAATTGTGGCAAAGGTAGGAAGATGTTGAGGTCCTCTCCAGTCTGAACAAACCACACACTATCCCCAACGCCCCTACCTCTTCCCCACCCCACATCACTCCACTTCTCAAACATGGAGGAGGGCATTAATTTCTACTCTTATTTTCAGAACAGGTTCAACAGTTGAATGAATGACACACACCCTTGAAGTGTGCAAACTTAATCACAACTTAACTAACAATCCAATTACAATGTAAATCTGACTGCATAAAATACTTTCACCGCTTGTACACAGAATTACAAAACAAAGCACCGGCAGTGCAGTACTGGGACTTAGAAAAATATGAAATAGCCTCTATGAATCTGAAGAGTATCCCACAAACAAAATAAACCTATTAACTCAGCAACACAGTGTCATATACAAAATAGATATCTAGCAGTGATTATAAGGCAGCAATCTAATCAAGGTGCTCACATAACATTTTGGATTACCAGAGTGCAGCTTAAACTGTTTATTACATTCATCCAAAACCACGAGATTAAATTATTTGAAACGTGAAAGAACCAAACAGCCAATTTGCATTTTAAAAGGCCTCTCAGGTTGCTGATATATGGAAAAAAAAGATGCATTTAAGTTCACACCAAGTCCCACGTACAGTAAAAGATCAGTGAACGGATACTCTATTTTTGGTCACAATAACTCCTTTTTTTAAAAGAAAGAAACAATGTCACAAGATCTGTCTGAACTGACAGATGGGGCCACAGCTAAACACCTCACCCAAAAGGCACCTCCTACAGTGCTACACTCCTTCGCTGATGGTCTGAAATGTCAGCCTAGATTGTACACTCAAATCTGTAACAATGCAATTATATGTTCAATTAACTCCACAAACTGCCCTTTTTAAATATAAATTGTGTACAGTTAATTTTCTTCATGGAGTTTCTTCGGATTTCAACCTAGGACAACTGCTGTTGGCACAATAAGTGTAAATGTTGTCTTCCAATGTGCTGCACACAATTGATTTTGGTTGACATACTAGTATCCCAAACCTCAGCATTAATATTTTGAGCACAGTATAAATTAACTTCCACTCAACCATTAGGAGATATTTCAGCTTGTATATCGTGGCCAAGAAGTTCATTTCAAGTCCAAATGGCAATCGACAGACTAACTGCACTAGCTGTCAGGCGAGGGTTTGCATTGCTCAAATTTCACATCAAGGCATTTGCATGTTTCCAAAAGTAAAACTTCCCAAGATTTAATTTAGAGTTATATCTTGGTAGGGCCAGTATTTTGTGTACTGGCTTTCAAACTAGTGGAAAAGATTGCAAACTCTATTTTCACTGGCAGAATTCCACAATTGTCTGCATTGACTTGATGGATTTTACATACATTATACTTAGAAAAAGTGAAACCCAGTGGAAACCTTTATTCTGTATACTTTGTTTGTTCTCTGTTTGAAGGTCCCGTAGACGCACCTGCATAACCTTGACATTCCACCAAAAATTGTCTTTATATCTTACAGTTAATAAGGATCTATTTGAAGAATTAAGAACAAGATGAATTGCAATGTTAACAGCAAAGCTTTAAAGGCTGAAGTATCACTAGAACAGTCAGGGTGAGATTATGAACAATAAAAAATGTACAGTTTACAGAAATAATAATGGAGTGCTACATTGTCAGTGACGCAACCTTTCGGAAAAAAGATTAAATGGATACAATCTGCTACTGCAGGTGGATATGAAAAAAAGAAAGCAATATTTAAAGAAGAACAGGAAAGTGCTCAGAATCTTGGCCATCCTTAAACTGAAAAATTAACAGGGGCAGCAGGAATGTGGATTTGAGATTACAATCAGATGACGCATGATATTATTGAAGTGTCAAGGAGCTGAAGGCTCTACTTCTGGTACCGATTTTTATGTTCATAACCAACACCCTTCAAAAGATTATCTGTTCATTTATCTTCTGTTGGTTTGTGGGACTTTGTCCTGTTCAAATTAGCTGTGGGAGACGGTGGAATATCTGGACATGTGAAAAACTCTATGTAAGCATACCTCTCATTCGCTCTTAAATTGCACAATACCAATAAGCTTCACATGTTATGAAAATAAATCACTTTCTAGTCAGCACAAGTTACATGGATAACATTATAAAGATTCATGCTGTTTAATCTTCACTTAAGAAAGACATTCCTACCCTGTTCAGCTTTATGTCATTCACTGTTCATGAAAGTAGAAGCCAGCTGATCTGCACCCAGACTTATTCCAATGGTGTACTATATTCAATTATTTGGAGGTGTAGTATGGCCCAATTTTATCCCTCAATGAAAATATTTGGCCTTTGATTGGAAATGAATGTTAGTGCATATTTCTATTCTATCAACACACTAGAATCCTTTTCTTTTCAGAAGGCTGGATCATTGTATGAAACACACCATCCATATAGAATATAGAACATTACAGCACTCGCTGTTGCGCTGACCTGTGAACTAATCTAAGCCCATTCCCCTACACTATCACAACATTATCATCCATATGCTTATCCAAGGACTGTTTAAATGTCCCTAATGTGGCTGAGTTAACTACGTTGGCAGGCAGGGCATTCCACGCCCTTACCACTCTCTGAATAAAGAGCCTGCCTCTGACATCGGTCTTAATTCTATCACAAATTGCGCCACTATTATTTTCCAACAGCAATCCAAGGTCATACTGGAGCACCAGTAATGCAGTTCACCTCCATGATTGTGTTGGTCTAGGAAAATAGAAAAAAATAGCAGTTACTACAGTGGATGCTCTCTATCATCAAATTCAAGCTAGATGTAAAGTCCTTTCATCTACAGGATCACAGCTAATTGTATCCATTTTCGCAACACCCAAAAAAAATTCATTTCATCTGATGCCAAAGCAGTGGGCACAAAGAACTTGCACTTGTCTAGCACCTTTTACAACCTCAGGTCATAAACAAAAGCAATTTACAACAAATGAAATACTTCTGGTCACTTTGGTAATACAGGAAACACGTCAGTTTACACACAGCAAACTCCTACTAAGCAAAAAGCCTACCAAAGGCTGCTTTTCAGGAGGTCCTACTGTTGTTTAAGTAGCATGGAGAGGATCAAGCTTGAGGCATTAAATACTAGACTCCAGTCTCAAATAAAAACTTTTGGTATTGAAGGACATCAGTGGAAGTGAACACAAGAAGGAGTCAATGCCTTTAAATCTGAGAATGAAGAAAAATCAAAAGGTCGAGCTTGGATGATGTTGAGATGGGGTAAAAGGCATAGAAGTTTATGGAGGAAGAAAAACACAGGATCATAAACCATAGCAGTTTTTTTTTCATTCCATGTAAGATGCCTGCTTTGAGCATCAAGGCAACAGCATGCATTAACAGGCAGCTGGCTTCAATAAAACCCCCAGCTTGAATGTTAGACAAGTCTATCGGCTTTCAATGTTGACTGCATTATAAAGAGGAGAAAATAATTACAGACGACCAAATCCCTCAGATATGTACTGATGGTTACCAAAATAGTTCCATGTAGAAGCCCATTTTTATTGACTCCTGCACTCATAAGCATGCTGTTGCAAAATGAGTACTAGCTTGGTAATAAAAAGTAAATCTACTTTTATTCAATACTGACTTATTGTATACTTTTAAACAAAAAATGCTAGAGATATTGATTGTACTTCTTCAGATTAATATTGTAGCTTTTCCTTTTTAAATGAATCCCAAGTTTAAACACTTTACCATTTTTCAATTATCAGTGATTTAAAATAACACAACCTTGGGTACCGAGAAAGATTAAAATTGCAAGAGTTCAGTGGGTTCAAATATTTGTAAAATCACATTTCTTCAGAGGAAAGAAAAGGCTAAATTAATTTCTTATTGATTTTATCTCTCTAAGAACATTATGTTTATTGCTACAGGAAGAAAAATCAATTCTGTATTAAAAAAATTTTCAAAATTCACTTTAATCCACCTATGCTAGTTTATAATATTATTAAACAACATGCAAGTGCTACCATCTGCTGGCAACTTAAAGTTCTGCAAGCAACTGTATTCTTTTACATTTCAGCATCTTTTGCAAGCTTTGCACAAATTTTACTTCACAAGGAAGCTATACTTCGACACAGGGACGGTCAGCAGTCCATCAAACCAATAATGCCATTTTTGTTCAGTTTGTGGCACTATTGAATCACAGAGTTGCAGGTTCAAGCCCCGTTATGGGCTCCTCATCTTAACATTGACCACTAAATGGCACAACACTGAACGAACATCAATTTTTCTAGAGGAAAAATGAATTCTATCATTCATCTACAGACTAATATTTGAAAAGAATCAGGAGTTTTCCAGATGGTCTACCAAAATTGCCCAATTAACCGAGACAGTAATTTATTTGATGTTTGAGGAAGTTTTCCATCACTTCTTTCTACATTACTATACTTCAAAAAGTAACCAACTGGGTTTAAAGGACAGTGATAAAACAGACTGTTACCATGTCAGCTGGATGTGAATGATTTCATGACACTACTTTAAACAGGACCAGGCTAATTCATGCCAGTGTCCCAACCTATATTTATCCATTAGCCAATATCACTAAGACAGATTATTGAGTCACTATCACTTGCATGCTGCTTGTAGAAGTTGTCCGCATGCAAATTTGTTACTTATCGTATTTCCTACACTCCCCTGTTCATCAATGCTGAGTTTGGATACCACTAGGATCCCTCATCTCCTAACTTCATTGTAGTCTCAGCTCAAACATGGACAAAAGAGCTGAATTACTGTAAAGTGCTATTTTACCTTATGTGGCAGATAGGAGTCCTAACAAAATCAACATCACTGGAAATCAGGGGGAAAACTCTGCATCAGTTGGTGCCAATCTTAACACAACAGAGTATGGCCTTAGGTTTTCAGGGTAGTGTCCTAAGCCCAACATTTTCAGCTAGCTTCACCTTTAACCTTCCCTCTGACACAAGGTCGGAGAGGAGATTCTCACTGATTGTATGGTGTTCAATACCAGTCATAATGCCTCAGATACTGAAACTGCCCACGTCCATACGCATTAAGACTTGGACAACATGAGGTTTTGTGTTGATAGCTGGCAGCAGCATTCATGCAACACAAGTGCCAAGCATTGGATGACTTCAATCAGAAAATCTAACCATGTCTCATTACTATTGTCAAATTGTTCCCTAACAACATCTTGGAAGTTAGTATTAACGAGAGATTGAACTGGCCTAGCAGTAGAAATATTGTGGCTGCAACAGCAGTTCAGAGATTGAGCAAGTCATCTCCTAATATCTCAAAGCCTGTCCACCATCTACAGGACACAAGGCATGCGATGATAATCCTGCCTAGATGGGTGCAGCTCGAACAACATTCAAAAAGCTCAACACCATCCAGGTCAATGCAATCCTCTCAACTGGCACGCCATCTACCATCCATACGAAGTGATAACACTGTGTATCATTTATAAAATGCACTGCAGGAACATGCCAACTTGCCTTCAATAGCACCTTCCAAGATTCTATAGATTAGATTCCCTACAGTGTGGAAACAGGCCCTTCGGCCCAACAAGTCCACACTGCCCCTTGAAGCATCCCACCCAAACCCATCCCCCCATAACCCACGCACCCCTGAACACTATGGGCAATTTAGCATGGCCGATCCACCTAGCCTGCACATCTTTGGACTGTGGAAGGAAACCGGAGCACCCGGAGGAAGCCCACGCAGACACGGGGAAAATGTGCAAACTCCACAGAGACAGTCGCCCGAGGCTGGAATCAAACCCGGGTCCCTGGCACTGTGAGGCTGCAGTGCTAACCACTGAGCCACTGTGCTGCTCCACTACTTAGAACAAAGATAGCAGAGACATGGACAAATCATCACCTGCAAGTTTCCCTCCAAGTCACACATTATCCTGACTTGTAACTATATTATCATTCCAACCATATTATCATTCCTTCACTCTCACTAATTACTCCCTTCGCATAGGTATTGCGGGTTTATCTACACATAGAATCCCTTCAATGCAGAAAGAGACCATGTGGGCTACTAGGTCACAATGACCCTCCAAAGAGCATCCCAAGTGTTGGGGTGGCACGGTGGCTCAGTGGTTAGCACCGCAGCCTCACAGCGCCAGGGACTCGGGTTCGATTTCAGCCTCAGGTAACTGTCTGTGTGGAGTTTGCACCTTCTCCCCGTGTCTGTGTGGGTTTCCTCCGGGTGCTCATCCCACAGTCCAAAGATGTGCAGGCTAGGTGGATCAGCCATGCTAAATTGCCTGTAGTGTTCAGGGGTGTGTGGGCTATAGGGGGGTGGGTCTGAGTAGAATGCTTCAAGGAGCGGTGTGGACTAGTTGGGCCGAAGGGCCTGTTTCCACACTGTAGGGAATCTAATCTAATCTGGACCCAGCCCCTTCCATATCCTCGCAAGTCCACATTTATCATGGCCAGTCACCTGATCTGCACATCTTTGGACTGAGGTTTCAAGAAGGCAGTTTAGCACGACCTCCTCAAGGCAATGAGAAATTGCCTTGATAAGCGAAATAGAAAAAAAAAGTGCACATTAAATAATTCATTGCTAAGTAAAGGCAGGGCAGGATATGCCAGGAAGATAACTGCGAGGTTTTTATGTAAATTGGTTACTTGGATAGTGGTTACTCCATTTTCTGTTTTACTACCTGACAGTTGTTTCATTCTGTTTTGTTGGCAGTTGCCAGGCTTAGGTGTGTGAGGGGATCAATGCTTGTTTTGCCTTTCAAGTTTCAAGCCAAGTTGTACCACTTTCAAGTTGACACTCAGACGTTCTCTCTGTTGCTGGTTTATTTCCTTATGCAATCATGTTCAATCTTTCAGAATCTATGCCATCTGTTTTTACTTGTATAAATCAAGAAACGAGTTGCAATAAACCAGTTACAATTGGATAAAAGAATGTCATCAATAAACACCAATATAATTACAACAGCTTTTATGCACTCAGTGGTGTATTCTTGCAATGCTATTAGAAACAAACCAAGTTGTCAACAAACATCCACAGGGTGAAATGGCACAAGAGTTTCTGGGGATAAAATACATTCAGTAAAATAGCTTAAACTTTATACATGGCATACAAGACAAGAGCAAAATCACTGATCATTTATCTTCGCACATTATAATATTTCAGTTCAGGCAAGATCCTAAGTGACATGAAGCACAGGCTCCCATGTCCTTAGTTAGAGAATGGGCTTCTGCTTCTTGATTATTCTTTATTATAACCCAGTGTGTTATTCAATCCCCAACAAAATAATGGTGTCTGATTGGTTTTGGGCATTGATATCAGGACTGGCCATCACTCCAATGAGTGTTAATGCATGATCCCACTTTCGGCATTTTCAGAACAAACAAGAAATAGCAATTAAAAGGCAGTCTTCTTGAGGCACATACTCAGATGAGCTACAGTATACCCACAGACAAGTCTAAAATGCAGGGTATAACTTAACAATTAAGTTTTAATCTAAAATGGTATCCAGCATACTGTCACATGATGCCTTCATCGATACGTAAGGATTAGCCACGCCAGCTCTGATGAGGATCCTTGGCCTCAAGTAACTGTTTCACCAGCAGCAGTTACTGCCTCACTGATGACATAACCGTTTAATACAGCTGCCGGTGTCTGAGTGGCCAACTGTTCTCAACAGGCAGGACTCTTCTTGCCACTCCTTCACTGGGCTGTAACTTAATTTGAAAAGCTTTCCTTAAAGAGGTGATGTAGGGCTCTAGAGGGAGAGGGAGAGCGAGAAGGTAGGGGCAGAGAGAGAGACAGAAAGAGCACTAGTGAGGTGAAGAAAAAAAAGGTGGAGACTGAGGGGGTTAAGGAATAGAGATAGATGGCGAGAGACGAAGAAAAATTAGGAGAGAGTGGGTTGAGACCAGAGGTTAAAAAAAAGAGGAGAGAAGAGAAGGAGAGGGTGGCAGAACAGAAGAGTGACATACAGTGCGAGCGAAAGCAAAAGAGAACAAGAGTAAAAGAAAGAGAGAGAAAAAAAACTGATAAAACAGAATAAGAGACAGGACAGAGGAAACTGAGTGAAAGAGAGAGAATAAAATGAGCCAAAAAATGACAAGAAAAATAGATTAACTTTTGAGAAACCCACACAAAGACAGCATACATGAATCACAGCAATCTATGGCAAAGAAGATGGTTATTTGGCCATGTCTGTACCCTCTAAGACATCAACACTGATCTCACTCTCCAACTCTTGATGTGCCGTGCCCAAATAATACAACATGGGTTGGAGGCAAAACCCAAATGGCAAACATCAAATTCCTAACATTTCCAGTGGCAAGCACAGTATGGGCATTTCCTCAGGGTGCAGAGCAGAGATATTTGCATGGCCAAGTCATCATTTGCAACTCTCGTTCACTGTACGAATAGAACACAATAAATATCTGGCCTTATTCTGAGATTACTTCCAGTCTGAGGTCAAACTGGTTGTCACAACCTAAGGCCTAACTCAGTGTTGCAATAAACTATTTTCTTCTTGTATAAAAGCAGAAGACTCCGAATCAATTTTAACTAACTATTATGTATTAAACTTCAGGGTTACATGCTCCTCTCAAATTTGTAATGAAGCATTTTGATTATGTGCCTCAATAAATGAATATAAATAAATGGTGTTTCCAGCTCCAAATAAGCGTACATATCTATGAAGACTTGATGCTCTCACATGACAGTGCAACAAATGTTTAATATTTATAAGTTGCTGCTTAATAAAGTAAACCCAACATGCCTTTTAATAAATTATAGTTCTGATATTTTCAGTTAATTAGCTTCAACAATCAAACCAAAGAACAATTGGCATTTTCTTGCATGCTATTTCTGATCATTTCATACATCTGCACAAATCATGGCTTATCTTAACCTTCAAGAAAAAATGCATTCCTTTTATTACCCCCCCACCGCCCATTAAAGAAAAATGAATTTGTTGATTTTTTTGGGCCTACAGCCAACCAGAATGAATTTGTAAGTATGTAATAAATAAAAAGGCTAAAAGTTTTCCTGACAGAGTCAATTAGAATAAATCGCTGTGTGAAGCAGTCTTTCTGAATAACAACAGGGCTATGTCGGATTCATTCAAAAGGTAATTTAATATTTGTCTGTCCATCAAAGCAAATTAATTTTAACAGGGGAAAGTATAATTCAGAGGAAGCAGTATAAAAATTTACTGCAATACCGGGAGCACTGAGGCATTCTTATCTGCATGCCATCAACAAATTTAAAACCATAGTGCTAAAATCAAAGTAAATAAACCTTCATGCAAACAATACACTTGCTTTTACTTTCAGAACATTTTCTTTCTTATCTTGTCCTAAATGAAACAGGCAGTGGCATACCAGAGAAAGTATGACGAAGGAAGATATTTTCTAAAGTTTCCAATATTGTACAAGCACGTCACCCGATATTCTTTAGTGGAAAGGCCACAAATCCAGACATTTCCTGAAAGCAGAGATTTGCAAGTGGCTAGCTGTCCACAGGTAGAAACAACTGTTGGGTTAAGTTTGTACAATTGTTTTTTAAAGCTAGATTTATCTGTTTTATCCGTTAATACTTTCTTTTGGCTGTTATTTTTTTCTGAAAACTCTTCAACCTCATTGTCCTAGTGGAAAATCTCAACAACTTGAGACAGGTAATATGCATCATTGCTAAGTATATCTATTTTGTTCATAACGTTTGTAAAAGGATATTTTAAATACTTATAGATATAGCAACAACATTCAGTACAACAACAGCAGGAGTTAAAAAGTAAGAAATCAGGAAGTTGGGCAGGAAACTGTGGAAATTGGCTTATTGTGAAATAATTTCACCATCTAGTTTAAAAAGAAACATGAATCCTGTGTCTGTGCTTATTAAATCTTCTGGTTTATCTGCCAGACCCATCATTCAGCTTTCCCTACACATATTAGTAATGCCTCAAGTAAATTTTCATGTTTTTGATGTTAACAGGCTTGTCCTGCAATTAATAATTAGAACAAAACCAATATCAAATATCACAAGTGGCGAGGATACCCATTTCAAACTGGACTTCCCGTAACAGAAGGGAACATTTCTGAACATCTTTCCACTACAAACCCAACAACTCCCACAGTTATCTTGACTATACATTTTCACACCCTGCTTCCTGTAAAGTCTGTATTCCATTCTCCCAGCTTCTCTGTCACATTTATTCTGATGATGCCAGCTTCTACAAGGGGGCCTCCGAAATATCTACCTTCTTCCTCAACTAAGGATTCCCCAGAGCCGTAGTTGACAGGGCTCTCAGCTGTTGCCAACAAATCTCCCATACTTTAGCGCTCACCCCTCTCTTCCCTTTCACAACAGCGATAGGGTCCCCCTAGTCCAGTCTTACCACACCATTTCCACATCCAAAGGATCATTAGCTGCTATTTCTGTCACTTTCAGCAGGATGTCACTACCCATCATACATTCCCCTCCTCTCCCTTGTCAGTCTTCTGCAGGGACTGTTCCCTCTGGGATACTTTGGTCCACTCCTCCTCCACTCCCAAAACTTTCTCACACCTCCACAATAACTTGCAATGCAATCACAGAAGATGTAACAACAGCCAGTTTAATTCCTTCCCTTCTCACTATCCAGACATACCCTGTGAGTGAAGCAGCAATTTACCTGTACTTCACTCAATCTAGAAAACTGAACTGAGTGGTCACATTGTGGTTAGCTCTACACTGGGAAGACAAACCGCAGACTGGATGACCACTTTGCAGAACACCTACATTTTGTCTGTAAAAATAACTCTGAGCTTCCTGTCGCTTGCTACTTCAACACACCGTGTTCCCTGGTCAACGTCTCTGTCTCAGACTTGCTGCAGTGCTCTAGCAAAGCTCAGCACAAGCTGGAGGAACAGCATCTCATTTTCTGCTTCCTTCAGGACTCAATATCGATTTCAATAGTTTTAGGGCCTGAACACCTTCTGCCATGTCTTTAACTCACCCTACATACCAGGTCTTTTCATCACATGGGTTGCTACCATAAACAGTCCATTGTATTGATTCTCCAAACTGACAATTCCCATTCCATCGTTTGGCTCATTGCTGCTCTCTCTGGGGACAATTTCCACCTGTTGTATGCTCTTCTGTCTTCTTCCACCCCATCTTCATCAGGTATACTAACTATTTCCTAGTTTCAGTTAGTTCTGAAGAAGGGTCACTGGACCTGAAACATAACTCTGCTTTCTCTCCACAGATGTTGTCAGACCTGTTGCATTTTCCCAGCAATGTGTGCTTTTATTTGGAAGATTTATGAAGTTTCATTCAAATCTGGTGGAACAATTTTAAACTGGCTAATGTCAGGAATGCTCACTAATGGATAGATGACCATTACCATTACCTAAAATCTCTTATTCCAGTTTAGAGTAGAGTGGAATAAGATCAATAATTAATTACAAATTTAAACACCATATTGTACAATGAAACAAACAGAAAATGCTGGAGAAATCCAACAGTATCTGTGGAAAGATGGCAGAGTAAACAGTGCCAAGTCCGCGATTTTAGAGATAGTAGGAACTGCAGATGCTGGAGAACCTGAGATAACAAGATGTAGAGCTGGATGAACACAGCAGGCCAAACAGCATCAGAGGAGCAGGAAGGCTGACGTTTCTGGCCTTGACCGTTCTTCAGAAATGGGGGAGGGGAAGCGGGTTCTGAAATAAATAGGGAGAGAGGGGGTGGTGAATAGAAGATGGATGGAGAAGATAGGTGGAGAGGAGACAGACAGGTCAAAGAAGCGAGGATGGAGTTAGTAAAGGGGAGTGTAGGTGGGGAGGTAAGGAGGGGATAGGTCAGTCCAGGAAGGACAGACAGGTCAAGGGGGCGGGATGAGGTTAGGAGGTAGGAAATGGGGGTGCGCCTTGAGGTGGGGATAGGTGGAGGAAGGACAGGTTAGGGAGGCGGGGACGAGGCTGGAAGTCTGACGTTTCGGGCCTAAACCCTTCTTCAAAAATGGTTTTGGGTTGCGGTGGGGGGAGGGGAGGTTAGATTTTGAAGCTTGTGAAGTTCACATTGATACCATTGGGCTGCAGGGTTCCCAAGCGGAATATGAGTTGCTGTTCCTGCAACGTTCGGGTGGCATCATTGTGGCATTGCAGGAGGCCCAGGATGGACATGTCATCTGCGGAATGGAAGGGGGCAGTTGAAATGGTTCGCGACTGGGAGGTGCAGTTGTTTAGTGCAAACCGAGCGTAGGTGTTCTGCAAACCGGTCCCCAAGCTTCGGTTTGGTTTCCCCGATGTAGAGGGAGCCACAGAGGGAACAGCGGATGCAGTATAGCACATTAGCAGATGTGCAGGTGAACATCTGCTTGATGTGGAAAGTATTCTTGGGGCCTGGGATGGGAGGAAAGCTTTAGGGGCAGGTGTAGCATTTCCCATGGTTGCAGGGAAAAGTGGCAGTTTTATATGAGTTGCTGTTCCTGTAACCTTCAGGTAGCATCATGTGGGTGCTGCAAGAGGCCCAGGATCGATATGTTGTCTGTGGAATTTATATGGAGTTGCTGTTTCTGCAAAGCCTTCCCGCTCCTCTGATGCTGCTTGGCCTGCTGAGTTCATCCAGCTCTACATCTTGTTATCTCAAGTCCACTATTTGTCTTGTTCAGAAGAGTTAGCTCTCTCTCTCTCTCTCCAGATGCTGCCAGATGTGCTAAGTTTCTCCAGCATTTTCTGTACTTGTTTCAGTTTTCCAGCATCTGCATTATTTTGCTTCTACATAATATATAATGGACCAGGTATAAAGCAATATTTTGATGTGAGAAATAGAAATTATAAACAGGTTTGATGTCCTTGGGTGGAAGATACCAATAACTGGAATTGAAATGATTATGTAATTTCTCTTTCTGTCCTCCCCCTTACTGAAAAATAGAAATTACAAAGGTCAAGCAAATATTTAAGAATATTTCAAGTTTCCCAACGAATATGACAGTTTAGCAGCATTGCATCCTTCAGTTGAGACTATCAGCAATCAACATGTCATGCACTCAGCTAATTGTGTCAAGTCAAGTGGGGAAGCAATTGAGACTTCACCAAATTGTCTTGTATCTCCAGACACAAGTTATGTACACAGCAGACAGACAACTGCTGTGTTGTACAGATTAACAATTCCAGTCAAGTGGAAAAATCATTAAGAAAAAAATTAATGAGTTTAATTATATTAACCCTTATAGGAGCACAGAATTTCAGAGAAAAAAAAACAAATTTTCCACCTCTTCTAAAATGGCAGCTAATATCAAGGAGCGAATTTGTCATTTGCTAATTTCAACAAGAGATCAAAACATTACTGTCTTCACATTTACTTTTATCACTATAATGAATATGCACAAAGTGTCAGCTTGAAATGCTGCAGAGCATTTTACACAATGAATTACTTATGAAGTGCAGTTGACTATTGTTACATTGGAAAATGCAATCAAATTGTTATTCTATTCCAGCAAGCCCCACAAAGAGCAAAGAGATGAAGAACCTGTTAAACAGTTTTTTTTTAATGCTAATTAGTCAAAGAAAGAATGATGGTAAGGACACAAGAAGACAAGTTTCAATTAGTATCATGGAATCTTTCGCATTGGTGATTAAACAAGGTCCTGGTTCAATATTTTATCTGAAGAACACTGCCATCAGCATCTTTCCATCTACAAACAATGATTGACATACAGCTAATCAAATTCATTGGCAATGGGGCAGCTTCACATGATGCATTTTTGCTGACAGATGGAAGAGGCCAATCCGTAAGGAGGTTCTGCCCCAAATGTGGGATATGAAGTGGTTCTCCGGTGTCATTGTCATTGTTTTTATCAAGTTGGTGCCTATTACTAAGCCACAGCAAGGAGGCATAGGATTCTGGGAAATTTGGCTGTCTGGATACAGAACTGGCTGTCCAATAGAAGACAGAGGGTGAACACAGAACATAGAACAGTACAGCACAGTAAAGGCCCTTCGGCCCACAATGTCGTGCCGCAGTTTTACCCTAAACATAAGGCCTATCTAACCTCCACCCCTACCTTATACTATCATCCATATGCCTATCTAACAGCCGCTTAAATGCCCCTAATGAGGTCCACTCCACTACACTCTTCGGCAATGCATTGCACGCCCCTACCATTCTGAGTAAAGAACCGAAAGTAGTAGATGGAAAGTATTCAGCCTGGAGCTACGTAACCAGTGTTGTTCTGCAGGGATCTGTTTTGGAACCTCTCCTCTTTATAGGAAGGATGTGGAAAGCATCAGAGAGGGTGCAGAGGAGATTTACCAGGATGCTGCCTGGACTGGAGGGCAGATCTTATGAGGAAAAGTTGAGGAAGTTAGGCCTTTTCTCATTGGAGCGTAGAGGATGAGCGGTGACTTGTTGAGGTGTACAAGATGATGAGAGGCATAGATCGAGTGGATAGCCAGAGGCTTTTTCCAAGGGTGGAAGTGGCTATCATGAGAGGGCATAATTTTAAGGTGACTGGAGGAAGGTATAGGGGAGATGTCAGAGGTAGGTTCTTTACACAGAGAGTGGTGGGTGTGTGGAAAGCACTGCCAGTGACAGTAGTAGAGTCAGATAGGGACATTTAAGCGACTCTTGGATAGGCACATAGAAGATCCTAAAATGAAAGGTATGCAAGTTAGTTTGATCTTAGAGCAGGATAATAGGTTAGCACAACATCGTGGGCCTAAGCACCTGTATTGTGCTGTGCTGTATTCTATGTTCTATGTTCACTGTAGCAAGTGATCACTGTGGCAACGCAGAATAGTCCAAACATGTTGGCGCCATTTCATTCTGCTGTCAACTAGTCTTGTCCACATCAGAAACTTGATGAATAGGATCATCGTACTGTGTTTGCAAGATTTCTTGAAGTGGAGCACTAGGTGGCCTGTGAGTCTCCTGACTCCAATTACCTTACCATACAGAAAATCTGTGTGTATACGTCAGTCTTCCAGGTTGCAAATGTGCTCAAATCAATGAAATTACCTGTTTTATGAGTGTCAACATACTTAGGAGAATTGCCTTCAAGATGTGATTTTGTCTTTCCATCAGATGACCAGAACACCAAAGATGAAAGGTATTAAGTTTGTCTATTTGACAGCTGCGACATGGATTGTATCTCTCATGTATGCATCTCATTCTGTCAAGTATGGAGAAAACAGTGTTTCTGAAACTGACGATCCAATCTCAACACTTGTTAACGCGAAATAACACTCTGCAGGAAATGGTTAGCAAGTTCTGCTAACTTGGGTCCAGGGTGACAGACAATCTGTCTGTTGATACATGCACAGGGAGAGTAGCTACTTACCATTGGCTGACACGCACCGTGTGCATGGAGTAATACCAGACTGTGTCTTAGACAACAGACAATAGACAATAGGTGCAGGAGTAGGCCATTCGGTCTTGTCAGTAAATACTGGCTTATGGGATCGATGTTCTTATCTGAACAACAATGTATTGAACAACACAGCACTCTCACAGAATACATTGGATCATCGGCTTTGGCTACAATATTCAGATTGTATCAAGGGACTGCGTGCATAAACCTGAGACACCGGAGTGCTACAAGCTGAGTCAAGCCTACTCCAATCAATAAACAACAGAAAACATATACACCAAATATTTCAACAGCAATCAAATCAGACATATGTCAACTGGCAGCAGTCACCTCAACAGCCAGAATGTAGAGGAGGGTGCACAGTCAGAGCTGTTTTTCAGATGGTGAGACTCGGTCTTACCTAAAATAGAGGAAACATATTCTATTGTACTATTTTGAACAACAGCAGGTAAGATCCTAGTGTTTGGATTAATATTTATCCAATCATCAACATCTGTAAAAAATGCCTGATTATTATTATGATGCTGCTTTTAGGAGCTTGTTGTACACATATTGGCACTGACTGTAGAATACTTGGGATGTCTGGAAATCAGGAAAGATGCCACAGGAATGCACATCTTTTTATTTTCTTTAGCAAAATGTAGAAAATATGAAGCATACCTCCATATGATTCCACTAACAAAGAGAACCACTATCAGAAAGAGAACTGTGGTTACCTTTAGGTGACCAGAAGTCAGTTATTTTCACCTAAAATTGTAACAACACAACGGAGAAGCTCATACATTTAAAGACAGACTCTTAGGTCTGCCACCCTCAACTTTTCATAGAATTTCTGTTCAGCATCAACAAATGATCTTTCAGCGGAATACATCCCAGCAGTAATCTAAAGTTATGTTAAGGAGCGCTTTTTATGAGATAGTACTGAATACTAGTAATCACCACATAAAATTAGTGCAAACATCATGACTAAATTTTTGGCTAAGGATACCGAAGTTATGGAAAGAATAGTAATTAAAATAATATTCATAATAGTTTGTGATGACATTTTTCTTGTGTGGTACTTCAAATTACTGCCATCGCCAGAACCTCATTGAGGTATTATGCTCATTAAAAATGATCAGTCTAACTTTGGTAAGTCAAAGTCTGTATTTGTACTGCAGCTACTGAAAGTCAGCATAGTCCAAAATTTCACACTCCTCCTGAAATCATTAAAATACCACCAGTGGGATAAAATAAAGTAGGATCTAGAATAGTCCATTCAGGCCCTAAGCCTGCACTGCCATTCAATGAGATCCCAACCTGAAATCTGCATTCCCACCTATCCAAGAGCCTTCCACTTCCTTGTTTAAGAGGAATATATTTAACACTGCCATGAAAATATTGCAGGTCTATGCTTCCACCAACTTTTCAGAAACAGTAATTCCCCTGACAGGAGAAACTTTTTGTGACAAATCAAAATCTTATAAAATGATCCTTCACATTTTTCACTACAGCATATTCAGTTTTTTAAATCTGTTTTCCCACCTACCAAACAAGAACACATTTTAACATTGTACAAAAATATAAATGCCTGAAATGGGAAAGGACATGATGCCAGTGTGCATTACATCATCCCTTGCATCTTCAAACTGCAGCATTACAACATGTCTGTAGTGTTGCCTGTCGTTCTCTCCAACAAAACATATCTTTGAAAATGTCATTTATCACTGCTCAGATGCTGGTCTACTTACTGAAATTTATTGACCGAAAATACATTTTCAGCACAGATGGCTTCAAGCAGTGGTAAGTTTGAAGAATTGGTTGAAAGCCCAAGTTTTCATAGGAATCAAACACTGTTTTTAACACAGGCATTTATTTTTTTCTTTGTGGAGTAATTGATGTCAGAGGAGGCTATATTAAAAAAAGAATTTGACAGAACTAAACTCTACTTCACTTGAAAGCAACAGGAAGAAGACCGAGTATTGCCGTAAAATCTGAAAAAATGAAAGACTGAAGTAAAGCATAATTTGTCTAGAGATTATACAATGCTTGTATAAATGACATACAATATTTATTTTTGACTCATGGTAACAGTCTTTCATAGAAATAAGAGCTTAAGTAAAAACTTAGAATGGAGGGGTGCATTTGTACTCTAAATTTAGAAAAGACACTGACTGACAGTAAAGAACATTGCAGTAGAAACTTGAACAGATTAGATCACATCATTCAAACACGATGACACATGGTTCTAAATCTATTCAGTTTCTTTGTCCAAAGTGTACCAAATGGCTCATGATAGAAGTGCCATGTTTCATTAACCAACATGCCCGTGTAAGCTTCTGACTTTAAAAGAATGTACAGCAAATAAATATAACATGGCTTTGGTACATCATTGTCCTGGAAACAGCTAAAAAACAAAAACAGATAGCAAGATGCAGTCAAAACTGATTGAATGTGAGAAAAGGAGGGCACAACCTGGAAACTGGATTTGTGAGATAACAAGGCGTAGAGCTGGATGAGTACAGCAGGCCAAGCAGCATCATAGGAGCAGGGAAACTGACATTCTGGGCCTAGACCCTTCTTCAGAAAATGATCTGTGACATACTCTGAAAAGAACGAACTAAATAAATTATGGTTGGAGCAGAAGTTCCAACTTCGATATGTATGCAAAAATGTGAATGATTCAGTCTGGTTCTGCTCAATTTGATAAAGATTATCCCACATTTACCATAGCTAACCCAGCTAGCTTACACACCACTGGACACTTTAGCATGCCAATCTACCTAAGCTACACATCTTTAGCCTGTGGGAGGAAATTGGAGCACCTGGAGAAAACGCACTCAGACAAGGGGAGTATGTTTGTGTGGAGTTTGTACAATCACCCAAGGTTCCTGGTGCTGTGTGGCAACATGATAACAACTGAGCCACCGGGACATCCCAAATTATGCCAAGTGGAAAACAGCCACGGTTTAGATATGCATAGAAGAGGAGCTGCTATGGAATTCATGTAAATAAATAATAGACTGCCATCATTCAAAGTCACTGAAATCGAAGGGACTGCCTGGCTCTGTTTTTAGCTGATGCTAAAAAGAGTATGGCCTAGATAAAGAACTGCATCTGGGGAACAACTACTGGAATCCTCTTTAAAATGTTGATCCAGTATATTGTTTATTAAAAGGAAATTAAAAGCAGATTACTGCAAAACAAAACCAATGAGTATTAATTTAACCAAATGAGAAATCAAGGTTTTTTTTTTAAAAGTGATGCTTATTTTAAATCAAAAGAAACAAATGAAAGCAAAAACTGAGCATAAAAATGAATGCAGGATCACAGGGTAACAGAAATCAGTGAAAACTAAAAGTAAAAAAGCGATCCATGAAAAGCAAAAAAACTGGGTTAATTATTTGGTGTGAACTCAATTAAAGGGTTCAGAAATACCTGACTGCACTTCTGATGTGTTCGCGCAAGGATGTGTGTTATTATATATAGGCGTGAAAATCAGGTTATATGAATGGCAACAACCAAAACATCATGGAAAAAAGTTTATAGGGATATAAAGCAAAAGCCTTACATGATGCTGTAAATGTTTGTCTAAAGTATTTAACCAATTCACATTTTTTCATCAGCTGATGAAATTGACAAACCTGGGCTCGAGGGTGAAATTGAAAGAAGGACAGTTAGATTGATTAGTTAGAAGGAAGGAGGTCGGAAAAAAAAGGGACAAGATCAGGCTATTGGGCTAAAACAAGTGCTAAAATGGGCAGTGGTGAACACCAAGCTGTTGGAATTGGACCACCTGGCCCAACAAACCTTGCAACTTGTCTCGATATTCTTCCAGTAAGTACCATAATAAAGCGAAATAAGGCAAAAAGGGTACTTTGTTTTGAAAAAAAAACATAAAGCGAAGGAACAGAGGGAGTCATCAAACTTGATCCACCATTTAATTAGGTCATGACTGATTCTTATAATTTTCAACTTCACTTTATTGCCTGTTTTGCATAACCTCGATTCCTTAACAGATTGAAAATCTATTTCAAGTTTAAACATACTTAACAACTCAGCCTCTACTGCCCTTTGCAGTAAAGAAATCCACAGATTCACAGTTCTCTATCCTAAGAGCATCCCTTTACTCTGAGATTATGCCCATCGGCCTGGGACTCTCCCACAAGGAGAAACAATTTCTGTCAATCTGCAACAATCTTTATTGTTGCAATAAGGTCACTTCTCATTCTTCTAAACTCCAGCGAGCACAGACCCAATCTACTCAACCTCTCCTCACAAGACAATCCTTGCATGTAGTGAATCTACTCTGGACTGCCTCTAATGCTAGTATATCTTTCATTTTTGTATATTTAAAGGTCTCGCTGTTCATCTTGATATAACTTACAAGTTTACCCGCAAAGTTTAATTTCCTCCCTCCATTATTTTATTGGTAGCCTTTTGATGGGTTTTTAAAACTTTCCCAATCCTCTACTTCATCACCAATCTTTCTTAGTTAACTATATCCCCTTCCTAGAATCCACATTTCCTCACGAGCATATGATCACAAAGTAAATTTATTTAGCTCGAGAGCAAAATGTCCTGGTAACTTTCCCCTTTCTTGATGTGGCACAATACTGCAGGTCAGACTCCAGCTCAACTCGGATCAAAAAAGTTCCTTGAATATTTGCTGCAGACATGTTCACTCTCGAACACCTTCATGCCCAGCAGCTTCCACATGCTGTAGCAGCAACACATCACACGTCTGGTCATGACTATGTGTTAATTTAAGTTATAAGTTAATTCTTCTGGATTTCCTGCTTTTTACAATTTACTGCAATGATTTTTGTCTTATTTTTTAAATAAGGAGAAAACAACACTGGAGATCCAAATACTTTATTTTTACTTTAAAGACAAGAAATAGTCACCAATTCTACGCACCAATCAGCTATTTTTCCTACATTTACTTCACATTGTGGTTTGTGACATTACTCCACCACCAGTCTCACTGCAGGTAGGTGCCTCAATCCATACCTTTCAGCCCCACACATTCACCCCTCCTTCTGGGGTGCTTAACCAAAGTTTGTTGCAAGAAATAAAGTGACTCTGTCCCTCTTTGCACCAAATTCCCAAGTGAACCAAATTTCCAGTTCACTCATTCGGCCTTTGTCTCACCCAGCTGAATTCTCCTTCACAGCGAGCAGGCTGATTAATAGGTTACATAAGTCTAAATATATACATACTTAGGTCAGCAAAAGTACATTCAAGGTCATAGTGAGAGAGATTCTAAAAGCTGGGAAGCAGGTTTTCAAAGTTTCATAGAAGAGTTGATTTTGCTGCACCTGTGTTATAGATGCCAAGGAGTAAGTAAATATACACGGACGATTAGGCTGCGCACCGTGGCAAGGGTGAAAGATAAACTAACAATTCAACACACTTTTCACAAAAGCAACATTACATCCCACTTCCATCACAACTTCATTCATATTCTAAAAGATTGGTAATGTCTCAAATTACAAATTCTAGAAGTTCACTATTTGCCAAGTTACTATTAATTTCATTTTAAAGCCAAAGAAAATCAGAGAAAGCAGACAGTACCTGGATCCATTATGGGAGACTAATTAAAGTTGAACATCATAGGTACATGGAAAATCTGTTAAACATGTATACCTGAGCACAGCATCATGCACTGGGGGAATTACTGTCTGTGTACTTTTGTAATTGTTCCAGATGTTCAATGAAAAGAAAAGAAACAGATATTTACATAATTGTTTCAAGAATATAATAAATAGCTTAAAAGTTACGCAAATTCATGCAGCCTGTTTATCATTAGGGCTTTCCAGAACATCAGTGTGCTAAAAGAGATAAGAATCAAAACCTGAATATTTCAAATACTGGACATATTTATATAAACAGTCCATCTCATGGAGATTGGCCTGATTTTTTTTATCATTTCACAGCATGTGGATGTCACTGATCAGCCTGATCCTACCACAAGCTGGCTGCAACACCAAATCACAGAGTAACATACAGCATGGAAACAGACTCTTCAGTCCAACTCATTCATGCCTATCAAGATTCCAGACTAAACTAGCCCCACTTGCCTGCATTTGGCCCATATTTCTCCAAACCATTTTTTATTCATGTACCTGTCCAAATGTCTTTGAAATGTTGTGACTGTAGCTGCATCTACTACTTCCTCTGGGAGTTCATTCCACACACTAACCACTCTCTGTGTGAAAAAAGTTGCCCCTCAGGTCCTTTTTAAATCTTTCTTCTCTCACTTGAAAAATATGCCCTCTTGTTTTGAACTCACCCACCCTTGAGAAAAGGCCTTTGATGTTCACCTTATTTGTACCCCTTATGTTTTTATAAACCTCTATCAAGATCACCCCTCCACCTCCCTGTCCAGCCTCTCCTGATGACTCAAACCCTCTTATCTCAATAACATCTTTTTAAATTGGAAAGGGTTCAGAAAAGATTTAATAATATCCTTTCTAGATCAGGGTGACCAGGATTGTACACAGTACTCCAGAAGTGGCCTAACCAATGTCCTGTACAGTTGCAACATGACATCCCAACTCTTACAGTCAATGATCTGACAAATGAGGGCATGTGTTTAAATCGACATTTTAACCAGTAAATCAGTTTAGACACCAGATTTGTAGCCTAAACAAAACACATACCTGTTTATTAATGATTCAGTAACTTTAGTAGAGAGAGTAAAATTAAACAACAAAGTAATCAATTTATGATATAACAAGGTGTAGAGCTGGATGAACACAGCAGGCCAAGCAGTATCAGAGGAGCAGGAAAGCTGACGTTGCGGGTCTAGATCCTTCTTCAGAAAATTTCAGATTATCCAGCATCAGCAGTTCCTACTACCTAAGTAATCAAATTGATGTCTATGATTTAAATGCAAAAAAATTTGTTTTCAGGCTCTTTCACACAAAACACAGTCAAGGGATGGATAAATAAAAGAAATGAACAAAACTGGCCGGATTACTTAAATGGTTTTTCCAAGGCATTGTTCCACAGGCACATATGATTGTTTCTTGGTCGATTTTCTGAAGACATTAAATCAGGACAACCTTTTCAGTTCAGTTCATACTGAGGACGTTTCAGCAATACTTATAACATAGTTTCTATTCTCTGAACTTTTAATGGCTGACAATGGGAGGTTAGGCAGAGCTTTTAAACCTTCATGGTGTAGCAACAATAGTCAAACTCTCTCTTGTTCGCAGACACACAGCCCAAAACAAAACCTTTCAAACTCTCTAGCTCCTTCCTCTATTTGACCATCAGGTCATCTCCCAGATTTGCTGGTGTTAATTGGTGTAGTGACCTCATTAACAGCCAACATCTGCTATGTGATTTGACATTTTGATTTTCCCAGTTTCAAAATGTCAATAGAACACATTGTAGACTTGCTCATCAAGCCAGCGAGTTTGGGTGCAGAAACTCCGTCACCCTGCTAGGTAACATCATCAGTTTGCCTGTAGTGAAGCATTGGTATTCTGTCCCATTTGTTATTTGTGTGCCTTGGTTTGCTCGGGTGGTGGCATCGCTTCCCGTTCTGTTTTTCAGTGGTTTGTTTACTGGCCCCGGTTCAATGTGTTTGTTGATGGAATTCTGGCTGGAATGCCAAGGCTCCAGTAATAGCTCATGCTATTGTGAATGTGTTTTCCCAGTTGAATTTGTGTCCTTCTTTGTCCGTGTGTATTGAGACCTGAGAGAATTGGTCATGTCTCTTGGTGACTAATTGGTGTTTATGTATCCATATTGCCAGTTTTCTTCCAGGTTGGCTTAACTAATGTCTTCCACAGTCCTTGCATGGCATTTTGTATATTATGTTAGTTTTACTGGTTGTGGGTATGGGATCCTTTATGTTCATCAGTAGTTGTCACAAGGTGATTGTTGGTTTGTGCGCCACCCTGATGGGTCTGAGTGGTCTTGCAGTCATTTCTGATATGTCCCTGATGTAAGGTAGGGTTACTAGTGTGTCTGGCCGTGTTGTGGTCTGTTGCAGAGGCAATAGCAGATTGTGTTTTTTGGGTATCCATTCCTTTTAAAAACTCCATATAAATGTGCCTGTTCTGCTTTGGGCAATTCCAGGTTGCTGTTGTGGCCTGTTTGAATAATGCCCTGATGCAGCTCTGTTTATGATTGCTGGGGGTCTATGGAATACTTTGCTCAATTTCAAACTTGTCTATAACTTTCAAGCCTGATGAAGCAACAAAACAACAGCTTGTTTATCCCTTTTATTTTAAACGCAAGCTGCTGTCTACAATTTGAAGGTCGCCTTTAGTTCACAGTTCACAGATTCAAAACAAAATTGATAAAATTTAAAACTAAAATCAGTGAGGTGGAAGAAGAGAAAAATCTAACCGCCCCTGATGTTACCATCAGTGAATCATCCACCACCAACACCTTCATAGTTGGCATTGGCCAGAAACTGAATTGGACTAGCCATATAAATATAGTGGTGGAATGCGCAGGTCAGAAGCTGGGAATTCTGCAGCAAGTAACCCTCACAGCCTATCCATACAACACACAAATCAAAAATGTATTTCTACACTCTCCACTTGCTTGAATGTGCTTTGGATGACTGAGGTTTCAACAACACTGAAGAAACTTGACCAAATCTGAAATTCCCCTCTGCCTTAAGACCATCATCATCACAGAACCAAAAGAAAACACATGCTACATGCCTCGATGTCAATCACCCAGTGGGTCTGACCTCAACAGTTATGAAGTACTTTGGAGAAGTTAGTCACAGCTCACATCAACGCTAGCCTCCCAGCTTGCCTTGATCCCTTTTAATTTGCCTATTGGTGCAACAGGTCCACAGCAGACGCCATCTTCCTAGCCCTACACTCATCCCTAGAACATCTGATAATAAGGATACCTATGTTAGGCTTCTACTTATTGACTACAGCTGCGTCTTCAATACTACAATGCCAGCCAAATTAATCTCCAAACTCCAAGATCTAGGTCTCTGCTTTACCCTCTGCAAATGGATCCTCAACTTCCTGATCCACAGACTACAATCAGTAAAGAGAGATAACAGCACCTCCTCCACAACAATCCTCAACATCAGCACCCCACAAGATGCTTATTCAGTCCCATATACTGATGACTGTGTGGCCACATTTTGTCCGAATCCGTCCACAAGTTTGCTAAAGACGCCACTATTGTATCAAACAATGACAAGACAGGATACAGGAAAGAGATAGGAGTGCTTGATGATGGGATCAAAAGATAACAATCTCGTCTTTAGCTTCAGCAAAACTGAAGAGCTGATCATTGACTTCAGGAAGGAGGAGGGCGGCACACCCCTATCTACATCAATGAAGTTGAGATGGAGATGGAGATGGTCGAGAATGTCAAGTTCCTAGACGATCACCAACAAACTGTCCTGATCCAGCCATATTGATGCAATGGTCAAGAAAGCACAACAACACCTCTTCTTCAATGAAGAGGCTAAGGAAATTCAGCATGTCCATAAAGACTCTCTCTCTAACTTTTACAGATGCACAATAGAATGCTTTTATCTGGATGCATCACAGTTTGGTACAACAACTGCTCTGCCCAGGGCTGTAAGAAACTACAGAAAGTTGTGAACACAGGCCAGACCATCACACAAGCCAACCTTTCATCCACTGACTTCATCTACATTTCTCAATGCCTCAAAAGGACAGCCAGCATCAAAGACCCCTCCCAGCTGTTATAATTTCTTACAAAAGATTAAAACACATATACCAACAGGTTCAAGAACAGTGTCTTCCCCGCTGTAATGAGACTTCTGAATAGATTGCTCAGATTTCAAATCTAATGTACTTTTGTGCACCCTCTTTGCAGGTGTAACTATATATTCCTCACTTCGTCCAATCATCTTATGTATGCCATGGTCTGCCTGTACTGCAAGCAGAAAAGTTATTACTGCACTTAGATACATGTGACAATAATAAATCAAATCAAACTAATCCAGCACAAAGAAGCCCACCTGATTAGTGCACCATTCACCAATTTAAATGTTACTCCTTCCATCACTGACACACAATCACAAGACTTAATCCCAAAATACCTTCTAAACTTAAGACGTCTAATTTATGAGAACAAAGCAGTAAGACACTGCTTTCTGCAAGACCCACTCCAAACCATCCCAACTTGGAATTGTAGTGCTGTTGCATCATTATCACTTATTAAAAATCCTGGAAGCCCCTACCTACAGCACCTGAAGCATACCTAATTCAGATGGACTATAAGAAAGTTTAAGAAGGCAGCACACCATCACATCTTCAAATCAGTGCGAGCAAGTAATGCTGGCCTCATTAGCAATTCTTATATCTCAAGGAGGAACAAAATATGGACAGACTTATCTGGATCACTATAAAAGCAAAATTAGTAAGTCATAGGAAATATGAAATAATTAATAGAAAGTGCTGGAAATAGTCAGTAGTCCCGTGAAACGAGAAAGAGAGTTAATGCCTCAAGTCAATGGGTCATGATAAAGGTCAAAAACCTGAAACATTAATTTTAATCTCTCCACAGTTGCTGCCAATCCTACTGTGCATTTCCAGCATATATTTTTATTTAATTTGCATCATTATTACCTTCTGCATATTTAACCTTGAAAACATTATCTCAACATAAGTTGTAAATTTTTATTTCCTTAGAGACTGGTCATGAAGACCTCACAGAGGACAGGAAACACTTATTTCTCAGACATGCAAATAGAATAGTCTTTCTTAGGGCTTAGCATCCTAACATTCCCATAGGATATGTTTATCACACATTGCTGATAAGAATACAGTTCATCTATTTTGACTGATTGGATAGAACATTACAGCACAGTACAGGCTCTTCCGCCCTCGATGTTGTGCCGACCTGTCATACCGATCTGAAGTCCATCTAACCTACACTATTCCATGTACGTCCATATGCTTATCCAATAACGACTTAAATGTACCTAAAGTTGGCGAATCTACTACCACTGCAGGCAAAGCGTTCCATTCCCTTACTACTCTCTGAGTAAAGAAACCACCTCTGACATCTGTCCTATATCTTTCACCCCTCAATTTAAAGCTATGCCCCCTCGTGCTCGCCATCAACATCCTAGGAAAAAGGCTCTCCCTATCCACCCTATCTAACCCTCTGATTATTTTATATGTTTCAATTAAGTCACCTCTCAACCTTCTTCTCTCTAACGAAAACAGCCTCAAGTCCCTCAGCCTTTCCTCATTAGACCTTCCCTCCATACCAGGCAACATCCTAGTAAATCTCCTTTGCATCCTTTCCAAAGCTTCCACATCCTTCTTATAATGCGGTGACCAGAACTGTATGCAATATTCCAAGTGCGGCCGCTTCAGAGATTTGTACAGCTTCACCATAACCTCTTGGTTCCGGAACTCGATCCCTCTATTAATAAAAGCTAAAACACTGTATGCCTTCTTAACAGCCCTGTCAACCTGGGTGGCAACTTTCAATGATCTGTGTACATGGACACCGAGATCTCTCTGCTCATCTACACTACCAAGAATCTTACCAGTAGCCCAGTACTTTGCCTTCCGGTTACTCCTACCAAAGTGCATCACCTCTCACCTGTCCGCATTAAACTCTATTTGCCACCTCTCAGCCCAGCTCTGCAGCTTATCTATGTCTCTCTGCAACCTACAGCATCCTTCGTCACTATCCACAACTCCACCGACCTTAGTGTCATCTGCAAATTTACTAACCCATCCTTCTACGCCCTCATCCAGGTCATTTATAAAAATGACAAACAGCAGTGGACCCAACACCGACCCTTGCGGTACAGCACTAGTAACTGGACTCCAGGATGAACATTTCCCATCAACTACCACCCTCTGTCTTCTTTCAGCAAGCCAATTTCCGATCCAAACTGCTAAATCTCCCACAATTCTATTCCTCCACATTTTGTACAACAGCCTACTGTGGGGAACACCTTGCTGAAATCAATTGTTGATATCGTTGTTCACTAGTAAATGTAGTGCTGAACTTGGCATGGATCAAGTTTTAAAAAGAAAAGGTTCCCAAGACATCTGGAAACAGACCAACTCCATGAGATATGATACAAGGGGATTTCCATGACATTTGGACACAACAAGGGCTATAAAAGCATTTGTACACTGTCCAGGATAACTTAGAACCATTTTACAAAATTGACATATTGTTAAATAACCACAAAGTATTGGCTCTTCCCAAGTCTTGAGGCAGACAGTTATAAGCATACGCACAACTGATGTTCACCATTCGTAGAGCATTTCCACCCCAGAGTTAGTCATGAAATTTCCATGAAGACAGTTTCTTCAAAGATTAACTTTCAAATAAATAGATGATTTAAGTAAGTGGAACACTTTAGTACAGGATATATGCCAAGATTCTCCAGATACTTAACTAGCAAAGGTTCTGGCCAATACGTTATGAATATCAAACGCACTTGGTCATTACATGTTTGGGTGGATTGAAAACTTGAAAATGAAAAACTAATGTTTAAACCTTGGCGTAAAAAAAACAGATTGTAACAGGAATTGGGCCCATTTTGTGAGAAGCACTGATCAGAGGTACTCAGTCCTGGTGATGTGACTATACTGTACACTGAGATGCTGCTTGGCCTGCTGTGTTCACCCAGCCTCACATTTTATTATCTTGGAATTCTCCAGCATCTGCAGTTCCCATTATCTCTGATACTGTACACTGTATTTTGATTCTACTTTTAAGGAAGAATCAATAGCTCTGCTGGGATGGAGAGATACATGGATAGCAGTTATATATTGTAAAGTAAATACTGTTATTTGAATAAAAAACAATTCTCACTTTTACACTTCTAAGTATGAGAAGTATTTCAGAGAAAGATGGTCATTTACAGCTGACTTTGGGGAGCAGCCAGTAATGTGCAAGCAGTTAAAAAATTCAATTATCCTTTAAGTGAATTTGAAATTTTCCTATTTACTGCAATAAGATCTGGTTGGCTTTAAAGGAGCACATTGAGACCGTGATCTAAGCACAACACTGCTAAAGCAAAATACTTTCTCAGTGGCAATTAAAGATAGGCAACAAATGTGACATTCACAACTCAAAGATAAATTTAAAAAAAATACGATATTACATTTATGTTAGCTTTTTCCACTCTCAGGACATCCCAAAGAGTTCTGAAGTAATGACATAATTTTGAATAGCTTGGAGCAGAGTCTTAGAGATTTCATCACATCACCACATACTCCCTTTAGTTCCACTGGCTGCCCAACATGCTAGTGAGTCAATAAAAGCAGCTCCAATAGCCACCCTTTAAACTGCTCCAGTTATTACATGTTTTTAATGATACTGCATGTGACAAAGGCACAATAAGTTCTGGGCATATGGCTGCTCTATTCAGAGATAGCAAGAACTGCCGATGTTGGAGTCAGAGAAAACACAGTGTGTAGCTGCAGGAATACAGCAGGCCAGGCAGCACCAGAGGAGCAGGAAAGCTGATGTTTCGGCTCAGGACCCTTCTTCATTTCTTAAGAAGAGTGCAGACCCAAAATGTCAGCTTTCCTGCTCCTCTAAAGCTGCCTGGCCTCTTGTGTTTCTCCAGCTCTGCACTGTATTATGGCTGTTCTATTCATTGTGGAAACTTCACAAGGAAAATGATAAACTGTTCACATGAATGTTCAAGAAACTTTGTTTCAGGAAATTCTCATGAGATACAACTTATTTTTCTTATTCCCCCAGAGCTACTCCATAGAAAATATGCTAACACATTCAATCTAGTTTTGAATTTATACAGTTTAGTCACAGAAAATTAAAATCCTCATGCAACAGCTCCATGAATCAGGATGTCAGCATTGTGCCATGAAGTTTTTCTCTTCTTCAAATTGTGCTGCTGCATTCATTTCTGTTGCTGGTGCTTTTATTCAATGTTGTCATTCAATGCTGTTATTATTCAATGCTGTCAGGACATGAGTCTCCACTGAAACCAGAAAACTCTTAGCAGAAAAAGCTGATCTTCAAGACTATGAAATAGTAGGCGAGTGAAAGATTCACTGAAGCCCAAAATTAAACATTATAAATATAAGGCAATCACTGATAAATCTAATATGGAATACTGGAAAAATTCGTACATATTGAAAGAACAGCGAGAATGTTGCAAGGAGAAGTTGAGGTCAACAGCACGGATGCATGTGAGGAGAAACAAGTTAAACACAACAGAGAATAGGGTAATACACTGATATTAATACTGCAAACTTTTTTTATTCATTCATGGGACGAGGGTGTCACTGGCCAGGCAGTATTTATTGCCCATTCTAATTGCCCACAGGGCAATTCAAAGTCAGTCACGTTGCTGTATGTCTGAAATCACATGCAGGCCGCACCAGGTAAGGATTGCAGTTTGCTTCCCTAAAAGATATTAGTGAACCAGATGGGTTTTTCTGACAACTGAATTGGGATTGATGGGCATCCTTAGATTCTTATTTCCAGATATTTATTAAACTTAAATTCCACCAGCTGCTGTGACAGGATTCGAGCCCAGGTACCGAAAATGTTGTCTGGGTCTCTAAATTAACAGTCCAACAATAGTCCACTAGGCCACCACCTCCACTAAATGAGCCAGGTGGACGTGGGTCATGTGACACATGAATGCTAGAATTAGTCAGTTAGTTAGAATGGCTTATTTAAGCACTGTAAAGTCTATGTACTTTCATCTTGTAATACATTTTGCCCACAAATCAATGTTTTAATGAACTCTTTCAGCTAGCTATTTTGTTACACACGTTTCTTCATTCGAGATGCAAAATTTGAACTTACACCAGGTTTTGTAGTAATAATGCAATTACAATCACACTAGTTGCTATAAATATAAAAGGACACAAAATTCGCACAGGTGGACACAATACAAGAGTTATACAATCATTGAATGATCATAACATTACATTAACTTTTTAGCAACCGTTACCCAAAACAGGAAACATTTGAAAATCTGACTATGATTTATAACGTGGTAAATTTAGACATTTTGGACGCATTTCCCACCAAATTAATGATGATGAGTCTTATGATTTTAAAGAGTAGAGCTGGTTATTTGCCTCTGTATTGACTTCTTCTGCAATCTTATTTCAAAAGAAGCAAATATTAGTGCCATAACTTAAAATGTAAAGAAATCATTAACAAATTGTCCTATCAATTCAGGTGAGAGTTCCAATGGGTTGAGGGACCATTCCTCCTGTGCATGTTCAATCTGAAAATGAGTTTGCAGCAGAGAGAACCACATACAGAGAAGGCTGGACTCATACAAGTGAGGAGAAAGTGGAGTTCCCAAACTTGGATAGGCTAGCAAAACCAGTCACAGTGTTGAGGAGATAACAAAGTGTGGAGCTGGATGAACACAGCAGGTCAAGCAGCATCTTAGGAGCACAAAAGCTGATGTTTCGGGCCTAGACCCTTCATCAGAAAAGGGGGATGGGGAGGGGATTCTGAAATAAATAGGGAGTGAGGGGGAGGCAGACCGAAGATGGATAGAGGAGAAGATAGGTGGAGAGGAGAGTATAGGTGGGGAGGTAGGGAAGGGATAGATCAGTCACTTGCCCCCATACCTCCTGCCTCACCCCCGTCCCAGGCCCCAAAATGACTTTCCACATCAAGCAGATGTTCACCTGCAGATCTGCCAATGTGTTATACTGCATCCGCTGTACCCATTGTGGCTTCCTCTACATTGGGGAAACCAAGCAGAGGCTTGGGGGCTGCTTTGCAGAACATCTACGCTTGGTTCGCAATAAACAACTGCGCCTCCCAGTCACGAGCCACATTAACTCCCCCTCCCATTCCTTAGACGACATGTCCATCCTGGGCCTCTTGCAGTGCCATAATGATGCCACCTGAAGGTTGCAGAAACAGCAACTCATATTCTGCTTGGGAACCCTGCGGCCCAATGGTATCAATGTGGATTTCACAAGCTTCAAAATCCCCTCTCTCCCCACCACATCCCAAAACCAGCCCAGCTCATCCCCGCCTCCCTAACCTGTTCTTCCTCTCACCTATCCCCTCCTCCCACTTTAAGTCGCACCTCCATTTCCTACCTACTAACCTCATCCTGCCCCCTTGACCTATCCAGCCTCCCTGGACAGACCTATCCCCTCCCTACCCTCCCACCTATACTCTCCTCTCCACCTATCTTCTCCTCTATCCATCTTCGGTCTGCCTCCCCCTCGCTCCCTATTTATTTCAGAATCCTCTCCCCATCCCCCTTTTCTGATGAAAAGTCTAGGCCCGAAACGTCAGCTTTTGTGCTCCTAAGATGCTACTTGGCCTGTTGTGTTCATCCAGCTCTACACTTGTATATCTCAGATTCTCCAGCATCTGCAGTTCTCATTATCTCTGATCACAGTGTTGAGGAGAGGCATGTCCTTAACAATGGGGTATAGACAAAGGGAAAGACACAAAAACTCACTCTCACGCTCCAGATTTTACTAGTAAGATCTGAAATGCCACTGGAAAGACATTAAAACTATGTCAGTTGTCCAGCCTACCAATCAGGCATTGGAAAGGACAACTCAAATATCTCCTGGCCTAAGTTATAATTGAGATGTCATATCATACACTTCAGAGACAACACATCTCCACAACATTGCCCGTGCTAGGACAGAATATGTTTTCCAGGAGAGGTGAATGCATCCTGCAGTGTAAAAACCATTATTCTGAGGGACAAGAGATAACAAGGTGTGGAGCTGGATGAACACAGCACGCCAAGCAGCATCTTAGTAGCAGGAAAGCTGACGTTTTGGGCCTCGACCCTTCATTGTGCAGCTTTTAAGGTTACAGGGTTTAACTACTGTGTCTTTTGCAAATGACTTAGAGGTTATATTGTGCCCCTTCTTGGGTTAATTCTAAACATACTTTCTATGTACTTGTTAGCTAATCAGTTTAAATGGATGCAATTATCAGTTCATGACAATGAAATTTTTACTACACAAAAACTGTGACACAGGAAGAATGACAAAGTCTTAGGTGTACTATATCAAACATTTGTTTTATAACTCGTGGATTTTCAATAGGTTACTCACTGTTGGGATGAAACAATATATTACTTTGAGCATTATATCATTCCCTACGCCCAAAAATCCTGAAAATGAATTAAGCGATTGCAACCGAGGTGGAACTGTTTTTACCATTATCTGTCCCTTCATAGAGAAGGGTTGGTAGAACGTTTCTGGGGGTTTTGAAACAGTGAATTTGCACAGTGCTTTTAAAAAGGTCAAAGTGCAAGCATTTAGAAATCATATACTTAAACTAGACCATTACGCATGGTAATTGGGAAAAATAGAAAAATGCTATCACTGAGACACAAAATAGGAGGATCAAGATTAGGTCATTTGTCCCTTCAAATCTGGTCTATCATATCATTCAATAGGATCATGCCTAATCATCCAACTCAGTACCCTATTCCTGCTTTTGCCCCATATTCTGATTCCTTTAGCCCTAATAACTACACCTCACTCCTCCTTAAAGACATTCAATGTTTTGGCCTCAATTGCTTTCTGTCACAAAGAATTCCACAGGCTCAGCACTCATGGCAAAGAAATTTCTCCCATCACATGTCAGCTGCATATAGCAAACATTCATATTTGGCTGGAAGGCTTTGGAATGTGCCTCCTTGCTGAGCTTTACATGTAGCTAATTTCAAACGTGGATCAATAGCTCAAATGTTAATTCAGAATGTTGGGGGGAGGAAAGAAGTAACAATGTTCATGGGAAAAATAAAAACTACAAACAGAAGATCAAATGTATCACCACTTTGGAATGGTACTTTCTGAATACTGGAATTAGCTTGAGATTATTAGAACCAATGCAAGACAGTTAAAAGTTAAAAGTAAGATAACCTGTTGATTTAGAAAGCATGTTATATTTGTCTTGTTTATGGAGTGCAATATTGAATTAAATTAAAAAATAGCTTAGCTTCCATTGGTCATGAAGTATTTATATTGTAGGGAAAAGGTTGGGCAATTATGAGAAATTGTGTATTTTTAAAAAATCTTTAAGTGTAGCAAAGTGATGCAAAATCCCCTTGGGTGGCTTTTTACAGCGAGAACAGTAGTAAATTGGCAGGCAGTTTCACATTTTACCCACCCGATCTCTTGTTCCATGCAAAAGCAAAGACTTCTGACACTGTTATGTTACCACCCAAGAGAATGTATTCTCGCAGAGGTAAACAAATGTCTCCATGGGTTCACAGAAATAAAACTGCAACCAGGAACAAAGCACTATTCAATTAGAAACACTATATCCTAGGTTTTTAAATGGGTGTGATATAGCACATTGAATCTTAGAATAAAGGAGTAAGAGCAGGCCATTGAGCCTGCTCTGCCACTCAATATGATCATAGCTGATTATCAGTGTTTACACCCTAATCCAGCCCTCCCCCATATCCCTTGATCTCTTTAGCCACAAAAGCTATTTCTACTTTCTTCTTGAAAACATAATGTTTTAGCTTCAATCATTTTCTACGTTAGTGAACTCCACAGGCTCACCATTCTCTGGATGAAGAAATTTCTCCTTATCTTAGTCCTAAAAGGTTTACCCCTTATCCATAAATAACAAGGTCTGGACTTCCGAACCAACAGGAACATCTTTCCTGCATTAACCTGTCCGATCCTATTAGAATTTTATAGGTTTTATAAAGGTCCCTCCTGATTCTTCTAAACTCCAGCGAACACATTCCTAACCGACATAATCTAACCTCATACCTCAGTCCTGCCATCCCAGAAACAATTTGGTCAACTTTTGCTGCAGTTGCTCGATAACAATAACACCTTTCGTCATGTTGGGAGAGCAAAACTATACAGAACATTCTAGGTGTGACCTCACCAATGCCCTGTACAATTGCAGCAAGATATCCTGGTTCCTTCAGTGGAATCCTCTTGCTATGAAGGCCATCTTACAGTTTATATTCATCAATGCCCGCTGCATCCGCATGCTTACTTTCAGCGATTGATGCACAAAGATATCTTGGTCTTGCTGAACATTTCCCTCACTCAATCTACAGTCATTCAAATAATAATCTGTCTTCCTATTTTTGCTGACAAAATGGATAACCTCACATTTTACCACTCATTCAGACTGCCCAAATTACACTGCAACATCTTTGCATTCTCCTCACAACTTACCCTTCCATCTAGCTCTGTGTTATCTGCAAGTTTTAAGATATTACATTTAGTTTTCATCAACTAAATCATATATTGTGAATAGCTGGAGTCCTAGAACCAATCCCTGCAGTACCCCAATAATCACTGCCTGCCATTCAGAAAAAGACCCATTTATTGCTATTCTTTGTTTTGTGTCTGCGAACCAATTTTCCATCCATCTCAATATACACTGAGGTAGGGTGGTTAAAAAGGCATTTGGCATGCTTGCCTTCATTGATCAGTTTTTTGAGTAGAGGATTTGGGAAGACATGTTGAGGTTGTACAGGACATTGATGAAGTCTCTTTTGGAATACTGTATCTAGCTCTGGTTGCCGAGTTATAGGAAGGATATTATGAAGCTGAACAGGGGTCAGAAGAGACTTATCAGGATGTTGCTAGGTATGAAAGGTTTGAGTTATACAGAAAAGCTGAATAGGCTGGGACTATTTTTAATGGGGTGTAGGATGTGACCTTCTAGAAGTTTCTAAAATAATGAGGTCTATAGTAAATGGTAGTTGTTTTTTCGCTTGGATGGGGGATTTCAAGATTTTGGGCACATTTTTAAGGTGAGAGAGGAGAAAGGTGTAAAACAGACATGAGGGGTAAATATTTTACACGAAGAAAATGGCAGGCGTGGGTATAATTACAATGTTTAAAAGACATTTGGAGTACTACATGAATAGGAAAGGTTTGGAGGGATATGAGCCAGGAGCAGGAAGATGCAACTAGTTCAGTTTGGGATTATGGTCGGTAATGGCCTGGCTGGTCTGAAGGGTCTGTTTCCATGCTGTGACCACCACCAATCCTATGCACTTTAACTTCATACATTAATTTCTTATGTGGGACTTTCTTGGGAGCTCTATGAAAATCTAAATTAAGCTCATCCACTGGCTCCCCCAATCAAAACTTTACTAGTTACATCCTGAAAAATTCCAATAGATATGTCAAGCATGAATTTTCTTTTGTAAATTATGTTGACTGTGTCTGATTCTAAATACTGTTTTCCAAGAGCTTTGCCATAAAATCCTTGATAATGGACTTCAATATATTGCCCATTACCAATATCAGCCTCACTAGTCATTATTTCAATCCTTTATCTCAGGTACCTTTTAAAATACATTAGCTGCCTTCCAATCTGTAGGAATAATTCCAGAGTCTAAAAAAAACCCTGGAAGTCGACCATCAATGCATCCATTATTTCTTAGATTTACTTAAACTTACTTAAACACTCCAGGTTGTATATTGTCAGGCCCTGGGATTTATCAGCCTGCAATCCCATCAATTTCTTCAACACCATTTCTCTACTAATACTGATTTGCTTCAGTTGTCACTCTCTGTTAAACCCTGTGTTTCCTTTCATTTCTGGCATGTTATTTGTATTTTCCTTTGTGTAGACAGAAGAAAAACATAGACTTAGCTCATCAGCTATTTCTTTGTTCCCCAATAATGAGGTCAGAAGTGGAGATGTTTGCTGATGGTTGTTCACTATTCAGCACCATTCATAATTTCCCTACGTAGTGAAGCGGTTCATGTTCATACGTAGCAAGGGTATATGATGGCCCATTGCTATTATCACTAGACTATTAATCCAGAAACCCAGGTAATGTTCTGGGGACCCAGTTCATATCCTGCCATAGCAGATGATGGAATTTGAATTCATTAATAATCTGGAACAAGAAGTTTAATGATGACCATGAAACCATTGCCAATTGTCAGGAAAAACCTGTCTAGCTCACTAATGTCCTTTAGGGGAGAGAATCTGCCATCATTACTTGGTCTGGCCTACAGATGACACCAGACGCACTGCAACGTGGGTGATTCTTAACTGCCCTCTGGGTAATTAGGGATAGGCAATAAATGTTTGTCCAGCCAGACACATGAATGCATACCATGAATGATTAAAAGAAAAAAGATCTGGGCCTGCCCTTGCAATCAAGTATTACACTCTGGGGAGGTGATTTCTGGATGATCTGGGTCTCTAGATTTATAGTGTTCAGGGGACCTGGGTTTCAATCTCACTAAGGTGAAACTTGAATTTAAAAAAACCTGGAATTCAGAATCTAATGACGAGCATTGTTGACTGTCAAAAAAAAACTATCTGGTTCACTCATGCCCTTAAGGGCATAGCCACTTTTTCCTACATGTGGCTCCAAGCTGAATCTTAACTGCCCCCGGGCAGTTAGAAATAAGCAATAAATGCTGACTTAGCCAGCGACATCTCAGTCTTGTGAAAAGACAAAAAAAAACTTGTCCTATGTCATCACTCTCTTGTTGAGAGGGCAAGAAGCCCATCTGACTGAGCAAGTAAGTAAGGCAGCTAGGCCTACTCACAATCTCAACCATACCAGCATACTTTTTCCACAGGAATCGCTTGATTAGGCTAATGCTTTGCGTCACTATCCAGAGGTAGATTTTTTTTCTGCATGAAGCATGGGAACCAAGCTGTAGAGTCCTTAGGATTTTCCAGAGCCTAGAGATTGAGTTAAAAATTGCAGATGTTTTCATAATTGATTAGTTTTGACATTAAATTTCATTGATTTACAGATAAAATGTTTACATTTGGTAATAGCAAAGGCTTGCAAAAGTAAGATGGCAGTGGAGGCAAATGAGTTATAGATACGCACAAACAGCAGTTTATCATGGAGATTTCGGTTTTATATGGGCCTTCCCTCCATTCATGCCTTTATCTGCTTACCTTTTACATTATTATGCAAGACACCTATAGCATTTGACTTCATTATTACTTCATTAATTGGCCATGCAAAGTCCATAATGATGCACAAACTGGTTAATTGAATTAGATAATATGGGATTCAGGTGATTTCACTGTTGGCTTGCTAGGAATTACAAGTGTAATTGTGTTATATCCTGAAATACGTGCAAGCAATGAAGGCAGAAATGGCGACAGACCAATGAATCCCTTGAGTCCAAAACACAAAATGTGAAAATGCAGATATTTGTTCTATTTGACCTCAATTTTATATGTGGTGATGACTGCCCTTTGAAATCCCATTTATACTGGCCAAAGTTTTAAACTTCTGATGAAATAATCAAACTCTAGACATACATCTATAGAACATAACTAATCAAACATATTGTGTCAATTATATAATAACTACACATGAAATCTTTCCACTCTTCACAGGGAAGCAAACCATTAATGTTTGCCATTATTTTGTAAACTGAATGGTCTGTTCCAAGTTTCTCTCTTTTGTAGTGGAGAATATGACGTAGTGGTAATGTCACTGCAATAGTAATCCAGTGTACCAGGTTGACACTGGTTTCATAGACTTAAACATTCCCTCTGACACCAGTAGGAATTGAAATTCCGTTCACTAAAACTGGAATATAAAAGCTAGACTCAATAACAGGAAGCTATGACATCAAACATCAATTGCAGTAAAAAAAACATCATCTGATGAAAATGTAGTCACCCTGAACACACCTCTAGAATTCAGCTCTTATATAGATGTTTGAAGCAACATTGTATGGAGTTCACGAACTCAGTAGGTCTGGCAGAATCAAAACTGAGCATCTGTAAGTGCAAGTACAAGTGGCACTTATCAGCATGCTTGACAACCTGTTCCATCACATTGCAAACAATCAAGGGGTAGATTAAAGGGGTCAGTAATTGGTTGGGTTGGATCTATGTGGTCAGGGCATACCTGGAGGATTTTCCACACTGTCAGATAGATGCCAGTCATTGTACAGGGACAGCACATCTAGGGGTGCAGCTAATTCTGGACAAATCTTTAGTACTTTTGCTGCAATGCTGTCAAGACCCATTACTTTTGCAGTATCCACTACCTTCAGTCACTTCTTTGCATCATGTAGTGTTAATCAAATTGATTGAAGACTGGCATTTGTAATAGTGGGGCTCTGAGGAAGAAGCAGACTTGGATTATCCACTTAACACGTCTGACTGAAGGTGGTTGCTAATACTTGAGCCATGTATTTTACACTGTCGCACAGGACCCCATCCTCAAAGGATGGGGGTGTCTGTGGAGCCTCCTCCTCTAAACGAGTTTTTTTTTTTGTCCACCACCATTCATGACTGGATTTAACACGATTGCTGAGTTTGGATATTATCCATTGGTGTGGGATTACTTAGCTGTCTACTGCATGCTGATTCTGCTCTTCAGCATGCAAGTACAAGATGTCCCTACTCAAGTTGTGGTTGCATTCATGAAAATCGCAACTTAAAGCAAAATAATTAAATGAAGTACATAATGTTAAAACTGGTGTTAAATTTATTTAGGCTTTCCTCAAAAGAACAAAAAAAAACAAATGATAATACTGTATCCTCTAAGTTGAACAACATAACTTTAAATAGCTAAATTCCCACATTCGTAAATTAAATAACTCAAATTAAAATAAATAAGGGAAAATGTAACGTTCTCCTTACAGAAACTCCCATCATGGATCCTCCTGGAAGAGTGTCCAAGCATTGTATCACATGCCTTTGCTGAATGGGTTCCAGGCTGCCTTTTGGAGTCATTGCTTTTTCTGAGCTGTATCATGGCTGCTGCTGACTCTTGTATTTTAGCTGGCTGCTACAGCCTCTGGGTCCTCTTGGGTCACTGCTGCATGGGGCTGTCCATCTTGGCAGGCTGTGGGGCCTCGGTATTTCTCCAGCTCCACTGGTCAGCAGTCTAGGAGTTTCGTGGCTGGGTTCAGTAGTCTTCCCTCCTCTTTCTCACTGAGGTGATGGGCAGGGCTGTGAGGCTGTGGCTCTCAGCTAGCGAAGCAATGTGCACACATGTATCAAAGTACCACTAGCTGTGGTCATCTATACGAGTCCAGTGATTCACAGCTGAATGGGAGCCAGGGCCACAGCCAGCGAGGAATGGTCCTGTTGCATCTGGGTGGGTGCTGAGAGTGGTAGCAGCTTATGGGGTGGGGAGGAAGGTAAGAATTGTTTTGTGAGACAGCAGCAGCAGCATTACTGGGACAGTGACAATCGGTTTAGGGCCCAGTGGTTAGGGGCTTTGATGCAGCACCAGCACACTACTAAGAGTGGCCTCAGGTCAGAGCAGGTGCAGTCACACCAAAATGGTGCTAATCGGATCCAAAACTACATGAAAATAAATAAATGACAAGGATCTTATGAAACTCAATGATATTTCAGGTCCCAGTAAGTGAACAATCTTGAAGCGAAAAAATGCGAAATGTGTGAAGTAGCTTTATCAGTTCGATACCACATTTTGAGGTGTGTCTGTTGCTGCTCCTGCAAAAGCCCCCTTCATGCTCAGGAAAGAATAAGCAGAGAAACCTTTGAAAAAAATCAGTGCTCAGAGTTGCTATAGTAAGCAGTTCAAGCGTTTTAATGTCATAGCAATAGGATCCCCTCACGATCCAAAGTAAATACGGCATTGATGTCTTTCTTACATATACCTCCTCAATTTCTTTGAATGTGGGCATAGTAACTCAGGTTTTCCATGAATTAGTAAGGTGCTATACTTTACAGCAAATACACGAAATGCATTTGATAACAGATGACTTAAATAATTAATACAGCTTAATTTCGTGGAAAAGAAAGAACATACCATGCTTCCAGCATCACCTTATGACTGCGACAAAATGACTAACTCTCCTCCAGCAGTACTATCACTTGGTAAAAGCCTTTGTTTTCTCATTTACAACTCTATACTTAAACAGAGAAAGATAAAAGCATATACATTGATTCAACGTTTTCCAACATAATGGATGTGAATATCGGAACAGATGCAGGCTATCCAATCACCATAATCACAACCGCCCAAAGAGGATCCCCCTCGTTCTCACACACCACCCCACCAACCTCCAGATACAATGCATCATCCACCGACACTTCCGCCATCTACAATCCAACCCCACCACCCAAGACACTTTTCCATCCCCACCCTTGTCTGCTTTCCGGAGAGACCACTCTCTCCGTGACTCCCTTGTTCGCTCCACACTCCCCTCCAACCCCACCACACCCGGCACCTCCCCCTGCGACCGCAGGAAGTGCTACACCTGCCCCCATGCCTCCTCCCTCACCCCATCCCAGGCCCCAAGATGACTTTTCATATTAAGCAGATGTTCACCTGCACATCTGCCAATGTGGTATGCTGTATCCTCTGTACCCGGCGTGGCTTCCTCTACATTGGGGAAATCAAGTGGAAGCTTAGGGACCTCTTTGCAGAACACCTCCGCTCGGTTTGCAATAAACAACTCTGCACCTCCCAGTCGCGAACCATTTTAACTCCCCCTCCCATTCCTCAGACGACATGTCCATCATGGGCCTCCTGCAGTGCCACAATGATGCCACCCAAAGGTTGCAGGAACAGCAACTCACATTCTGCTTGGGAACCCTGCAGCCCAATGGTATCAATATGGACTTCACAAGGTTCAAAATCTCCCCTTCCCCCACTGCATCCCAAAACCAGCCCAGCTCATCCCCTCCCTGCATTGCATTCCAAAACGAGCCCAGTCTGTCAACGCCTGCCTAACCTGTTCTTCCTCTCACCTATCCCTTCCTCCCACCTCAAGCTGCACCTCCATTTCCTACCTACTAACCGCGTCCTGCCTCCTTGACCTGTCCATCTTCCCTGGACTGACCTATCCCCTCCCTACCTCCCCACCTATACTCTCCTCTCCACCTATCTTCTTTTCTCTCCATCTTTGATCCGCCTCCCCCTCTCTCCCTATTTATTCCAGAACCCTCTCTCCATCCCCCTCTCTGATGAACGGTCTAGGCCCGAAACATCAGCTTTTGTGCTCCTGAGATGCTGCTTGGCCTGCTGTGTTCATCCAGCTTCACACTTTGTTATCCAGGCTATCCAATCCCTCCAGTTGGTCACATGAATTAATTAGACCTACACCTCAATTCCATTTATTTACCTTACTGATTGATTGTTAGGACTATCAGTGAAGCTCCTAAACAAAATTTAAATGACCCTGCAGCTGAAAACTTCTGGAGGACAGTATTCCAGATTTCCGTTGCCTTTCAACATGAATTGGTTCCTTTACTTTAATCCTAACCTGCCTAGATGAAATTTTATTATTTCAGGGTTCCACCAAAAGGCAAAATAGGATTTTTCATATTTAGATAGCAAGAACTGCTGATGCAGGAGTCTGAGATAATACAGTGTGGAGTTGGAGGAACACAGTAGGCCAGGCAACAGCAGAGGAACAGGAAAACTGGCGTTTCAGGTCGAGACCCTTCTTCAGAAAAGGTATATTGTAAAATGTCAATTAGATCATCCTTCCATTTCAAACTTAAAGAAATATAAACTAGTTTTTGCAACCCATCCTCATAATTTAACATGTAATCATATAAATTCAGGAAAATTTAAAATGCCCATTTCTAAAGCTACTGTATCTTAACTGAGGCCATCAACCAAACTGGATGGCTAACATTTAAGTAGACTCTCTGCTCAGTGTTTGTATATGTGTAGCTTTTCTTTATTCACATATATCTCTCAGTCTATTAATACAATGGTCTGACTTATCTTGCTTAGATACAAAAGAAGTACCCTCACACTTTCTCACACTGAAATCCACCTACCATAGCTTCGTTCACTCACTTAGTCGGTCTATATCCTTTTCAGTTTATAGTCTTGTATTCAAGTTTAAGTCTTTAACGTCTTCCTCCAATCTACACAACTCACTGTGCATTGTGGCTTAGCATCATCAGTAAACTTAGATATATCTCTCTCTTAATTTCTTCAGCCGAGTCACTAAAATACATAGTGAAAAGATGAAGCCCCAGTGCAAATACCTGGGGAACATCTTTTCTCATAGCCTATCAAGGCAAGATTGTTCTCTTATGTCTACACTCTGTCTCTAAACTCCACTTAAGTTACTCTGACATAGCACACAGTCACCTCAAATTCTATGCTCACATCGTTGACAGTAATTTCATATGGAATTCCAAGTCCATGCAGACAAGATCTATAGATATTCTCCTACCTACCGTAGTCGTGACTTTCTCAAAGTTCAGCCAAACTGACAGACAGAACAAGACCTTGAAGAAGTCATGTTGTCATTTTTTTATCAATATACGCTTGCCCAAGTGCTCGGCCAATCTTTCTACTGACGTAGCGCAGGTCTACTCAAGGACTGCATATTTCTTTACACTTCATGGTCTTCAATGCTAGTAAGTGCTAACATTTTCAATTCAATGACCAAAACAACTTGGGAAAAGAATATGGGATGGTTTTCCATTGCCTTCTTCATCTGTGCTCAAAAGAAACACAAGACTCTGTTCGTAAAGGATCTTCTGTCTGTAAGCAGCTGTATTTTTAAAACTCTAACTTTTCAGTCATTGCCACTGAAAATTCACTGGTCCAGCACTGAACAGTGGCCATGACTCCTAATCTGGAGTGTGGCAACGTTAGCTGATGCCACTTGTAAAAGTACAGAGACAACCACTTCTCCCAAGGTTTCAAATAACCATGTTGCCATTTTCCATTGAAGCACTGCAGTTACTACTGTATAACTGAAGTTAAACTGGCAGGTCCATACTTGCCTGTATTCTTACCCATTCTTAAAATAAAAAGCGACATACGTAACTTACCAATCTAGCTATAATTTCGATACACTTAACTATTGGATCTGTAATTTTCTGAATATTTATCTATTTGAAGTCCTATAACTCTCTCTTTTTCCATCTAAAACATGAAATCCACAAAAGCAATCCCTATGACTGATTTCTCTTGCACCATTCGTAGTTGATTCTCTTCCTAAACTACAAGGAAGTATAAAAATAACTAACTTAATAAGTGATTTATTTTCTGTTATAGTTTCAGTCACAATAATACACCCCAAATTAATGGAAAAATTTATAAAATCTTCTAATATTAGCTTTGGTATCCTCTGCAAGTTTTGTTTTCCTATCCCTCCTTAGCACCTCTTTAGTATTTTTCCTTTTGTTGCCTTTTACAATGAATTGTTTATTTACTTGAGAATAATAATTTACTAGCTAGTGATCTTTGATTGAGAAAAATTTGCAAAAGTACAACTGTTCATAAAAGCATTTTGAAATATTTTATTTTAAAAACGACTTCTGGCACGGTGGCTCAGTGGTTACCACTGCAGCCTCACAGCACCAGGGACCTGGGTTCAATTCCGGCCTCGGGTGACTGTCTGTGTGGAATTTGCACATTCTCCCCGTGTCTGCGTGAGTTTCCTCCAGGTGCTCCAGTTTCCTCCCACAATCCAAAGATGTGCAGGCTAGGTGGATTGGCTTGCTAAATTGCCCATAGTGTTCAGGGGTGTGTGGGTTATAAGGGGATGGGTCTGGTTGGGATGCTTCAAGGGGCGGTGTGGACTTGTTGGGCCAAAGGGCCTGTTTCCACACTGTAGGTAATCTAATCTAATCTCATACATAAATTGGCAAGAAACAATATTTTCATTATATTGAGCATTAACTCCAATTCACTCGAGATGAGTGCTTAAATACATTGCTCACGAACTACTGATTCAAACCAAAATAAAAGTTAAAGTTGGAAAAGCTTAGAAGTTCTTACTATCTGGTAAATAACAGCAAAATTACTTTTGCAATAATGGGAGCTCTCAAAACTATTCTGCAACCACAAGAAGACTGGAAAATGGATACTGTAATATAAATTAAACTTATGTGTGGTTCCAATGAATTACTAAAACAGCATCAAAACAATCTGAAAAGGTATGTTGGTCCAAGTCAGAAATTTAAACCTTCAGGCATGATCAATAACCTGGTATTTCCTTTGCAACATCACTGAGGAAACATTACCACAAGGACTGTAGTTTCTCCCTGAACTACTAAGACCTTCTCTGGACAACAAAGGACAAGCAATAAACACATCACCCACAGCTCAAGGATAAATTTGGAAAAAAAGGTGTGAATGGTGTGGGATTTTCCTTTCCGATCGATTTTACAATATTCTAATATTCACAGGCATTTACAATATGTAAATGAATGTAATGCTGGTTATTTAGTTATCCTGAAATTTCAATTCCAAAACCACTGCAAAGAATAAAGAAGCAGCTGGGCTAGCAGGCCTGAGTTCAAGTCTCAACTGCTCCAGAGATTTCTCACAAGACATCTGAGTAGATTCATTAAATTCACCTACAATTCATTCCTTTCCTCATCAAAGCAGTTAACTTCTAATTAGCTTCAAGATGGGTTTATTTTACATGAATTAAGCTTTAACATCCTAAAGGTACAGTCCTACTTTGGCAGCACAAAGAAACATTAAGCCTGACAGGTAATAGAACGAATTGTCTTAAACAAAACATATCAGAATGGGAATGGGACTGTCATAGGGCCAACAGTCATCTACAATGTTAAAAATGTCTCCAAGACCAGACTGAATTTGACAATAAATTTTTAAAGTAACTGAAAACGATGCTGGTTGATTTGTTGAAAATAGGGGCCTCTGTGAAGAGTACAATGTAATGAGTAAACTTACCTGGATAAGTTTATAGAAGTAAGCGTACTGGCGAGCGGTGTTTTTATACTGACTGAAAACATCATGGATGGCTTGCGTTGACTGGAGGTAGTGCACTTCTTCCTCTTCAAAATACAAAGGGGTGTGATACTCCATAGGTAGTGTCTTAATGTAGGATAACCAGAAGGAATTGGGATTCAAACGTTCACAAAGCAGGTGAAACGCAAGGGTAATATTTCCCATGGCTTGTAGAATCCGGTCCTGGGTATAAACTGGACCTGGATTTCAAAGGTACAGATTTTAATCTGGCATTAATGAAAATATAAGCAAAACAATGAATTAACCATTATTATTATCAGCAAAGCTAAGGGCTATTGCTTTTGTAAGGTATTCAGCTTTCAATGAGAATGACATAAACATGACAGCAATAAAGGTTTCTGAAAGCATCAGGATTACTTCAATGTGGGTACCAGTTTTGGAAGAAATTTCAAGGTGAAAATTCAATATGCTTAAAAATTGAAACCAACCAGAATACATCCTACAATATTTCAAGTTTTTTTTTAAAAGGGCTATTTTGTTATTGTCACCTCAGAATCATAGTTTTTTTTGGCAGAGAAAGAAGCCTTTAAGCCTATCCGGTCCACTCCAGTCGTCAATTACTCATCTGTTCTAATCCCATTTTTCAGCATCTGGTGTCTAGTCTTGTATGCTATGGTGTTTCAAATGCTCATCTCAATGATTCTTACTTGTCTTCAGAGTTCTTACCTCTACCATTCTCAGGTAAATGGAGGAATCTAATAAAATTAATGCAACAAATGATTTTCAAATGCAAGAATGCTCATCAACAGAAGACTTCAACTGGTATTCCTAAAGACGATGTTCGATACGTAGCCAGGAAGAAAATATAAATATTCTTCTTGCTCATTCTCATTAACAACGTTATATTTTCACATTACCTTATCACAGAGGTCTCAGCAGTTGAGGATACTCATCTGGCTAAAGGTAATGTTAATTTTTATTTGGAAAATGTGTAAATAACTGTTGCAGTAATACAACACGAAATAATTACAAAGCAGCTAAGAAAGGAATACAATTGTTTTGATATGATCAGGCCATGATTCAAAGTTTTTCAAAAGGTAAGATACTTTGGTAAAATATGTTGTGCCTCCACCAGAACTGTTTTTCACATGAACACCAATTTGACTCAGTTTTAAAAATACAGTTTTAGCAAAAGGAATGAAAAGAATTTGAACTTTATTCAAATTTGTCGGAGGTTTGAATGTGCACTTGGCAGTTAAAGTAGATTGGGTATCACTGCTACCAAGTTTGTAATTCATCTTAAAATATTTATACAATCTCTGACGAGACCTGGAAATTTATTACGGTTCCACATGACACTATAATTCTTTCATGATCCAGTTGGAAATCAGTAAGTTTTTGTAAAACAGACAAAATGTGAAGCCCCAGAGAGTTACTCTGAGAATAAAGCCATAAAAATCCATATTTTAAATGAACAGAAGAAATTTACTGTGTAATTGTTTGTGTCCTAACATCTACAGTACAAGATAAATATGAAGTAACAGGCGACATGTGGTCAAACACACTATAAGCTGGACATTAAATGGCAGACACAACAGAATCAAATCCCACAAATTTTCTCAGAAACTCACCCAGGCATTACTGAAAACCAAGTCACAAGAGTCCTTTAAACTGCCTTCCATTCAACTCCTCTCCTTCAATGACGTACCTTCTGATTTTCCTCAATAGCTACTCCAACTTAGACAACTCTTGTTAGATGCCCCAGTGGCTGTTTGCTTCTCTATTGTTCAATCACTTCTCCATACACTCCTACTGGTCTCAAATGGCTGGACCCCAGCATTTATTACCTGCGCCTAACTAAAGTGAACAATCAATCATCTCATAGCATCTGAGCCCTAACAGCACAAAACTAATGACAAAACTTAGCTCCACAGGGCTAACAACCTTCTGCTGCCTCCTCAGCTGTGGACTAGTCTTATCATGTGGGCTTTTTTTGCCATCCCAGGTTGCCTGGTCAGGTTTTCATGCCTCACACCATGCCAGGTAAGCATCTTTCTGCAACAAAACTCTGATCTCATGGTCAGGTTTTTGCTAAATAAATGCTTTAATCTACCCTTTGAGCATGCTCAGTCTCTCCCCCTTGCTGCTCTCTCGGCTTGCTTTGGAGCCCATGACATACTGGGAGTTGTCGTCCTCAGTCCAGAAAACAGAGCTCAAACCCAAATAACAGATTCCTTTATTGCATAGTTAGGTTTTTATGAGTTCTCAGCTTAGTTATTAGATAGACTATTGAATGAGGTAGTAAATGGGAAAACAGAGGGGGGCAAGGAACCAATATATTCCATCACAATTAAATGAAAGGGAGGAGAATTAAACATTCAAATGAAGGTTTTATGAAATATAATAAATACACTGGGGCCACTTCAAATTTTAATATGTAGATCTGTAATGCCATATTTTTTGAATATTGCATTGTGTTCTCCTAACATGTGTCAGTCCTCACACACATTTATCAGAAAGTTTCCTTACAGTTGTCAATGATGTGACTGTCACTGTCACAAAACTGGCCTAACCTCAGAAGAGCGCCTTCAAGATGCACTAGAATGAAGCTTCTGGTTTCCAATGCTAGCCATCCTGAGACCTCAAATAATCTGCTTTGAGATTTCAAGAAATAAAATTTGCTTTCATTTTCTTGGGTGGGGAGGGGAAGGAAGAAGTGACAATTTTATTTCTATAGTGAAAACTGGCAAAAGGTACGCTACTTTCAAACTTAAAATCAAAAAGTACATAGTTAATCCACAATGCTACACCTACCAGAAAATTGTTAATTTAAAAATACAATTTATGAGAGTTTTAGTTAGATTGCATGGAAAGCATAGTTACAAACTTATTGAAAAATATACACTCATCAATCCAGCTGCCTGAATTTAGCTAATGTTTGCATAAATTTCAAGATCTGATATATTAAATTCGCTATGCACCCTGAACTCATATTTAGCATCAGCTGTCTGTCATGTCTTCAAATAATGTCAATGGGATGGCTCCAGCAAAAAAACCTCACATTGCAGTAGAATGTCGCCCACTAGATGGTGCTATATAAGCTAAGATCTCTGTATATCCATATGAACGTCACTAACACTGAAACAAATTAACTTTGTTTTAACATTCTGTAGATAATTACAGGAAATCTAAAGCTTCTGTATAACTTGCCCCATACTAAATGTTGGTGTGTAATTTTCAAATTTTAATTCATTCAGGGAATATCGCTGACTAGGCCAGCATTTACTGCCCATTCCTAATTGCTTTGGAGAAGGTGATGGTGAGCTGCCATCTTAAATCAACGAGTCCACGGGGTGTACAAACACGCAGAGTGCTGCAAAGATGACAGGTCCAAGATTTGGCCTAATGACAGTGAAAGAACAGTACTGTAGTTTTAAATCTGCATGATATGGGTCTTGGAGAGAAACTTTCAGATGATTGTAACGTTCACATGCATTTGCTGCCTTTGTTCCTAGATATAGAGTCATAGTCATACAGCACGGAAATGGACCATTTGGTCCAACTCATCTGTGCCAATCAGACATCTCAATCTGACCTAGTCCCACTTGTCAGCATTTGGCCCATATCCCTCTGGCACAACTCCACATTGGCCAGTATCCCATCACCAAGTCACTCCTTATTTACATGTGGAGAGTCCATGACTCTCCAGCTCCCTCAGAGCCAGCTGTCAGAGTGAACAGGATGTCTCACACTCCTGTTGATATCTGCCAGCCAGGGCTGCCTGCTTGGGACAGGTTAACTGCCACAATCAGGGACCCAGATTCTATGAAGTCCACACAGCTGACCTCATTACAATCACAACATCCCTCCCCTCGTCTAAGGACAATTGATTTTTTTTGGTAGCTCCTCCAGCGACGTATTAGCACTGGGTCAGGATCTTCCACGTCTGCTTCTGATACTGGTGGCATGTAATGCACAGCAGCTCTCCTCTTGTGTTCGCAGTGTCTCAGAAGAAATTCATTACTTTCTTCAGGTGGCAAAGACATCAAGGTAGTGACATTTGCAATGTGCATGTCACATTCTGAGGTACCTTCAATGCTTGATGGAGAAGAACCCATGTGTTTGGGAACAGACAGAAAGGCTGTCATGGATCCAGATCTTTTTTACCCCTGAAACATTGTGAGTTTGCAGCTTTCATATCCTTTTTCAGGGCAGTCACTCTGACCCAAACTTTATACATCACTGGACCTGACCTGGTGTTGGCCATGCCTCTTACCCACGAAGGGCCATTCTTGTGGTTCCTATACCAAACTTTGTCCCCTGAAGTAAACTGTATCTCTCACTTAGCAGTGACTTGTTCTGGCATTGGCATTCCTGATACTGTTTCACCCTGCCCCCAGGACTGGGAAGGTCAGAATTAGCCTGGTGCAGAATCTTCTCCCTAATCAAAACTCTGCAGCATATAGCCCTTCTGTTGCATGAATCAATGTGGTATCTAGTGAAACTGCAGACTGTTTCTTTAAGCTTGCCTTCAAAATTTGGACAGCTTTCTATCAGGCCACTGGACGATGGATGGTGTGAAACAGACCTTATATGTCAACAACCATAATGACATGCTTACCCCAACTCAAAGACAACTGCTGCAAGCGATTTTTTTTCAGGTGTGTGTCTCTCATTGCCACTGAAGTAACTCCACAGAGGTCACTATCCCATCACCCCTTATTTACACCATTTATTACAAGGGTAGAGAGCCCTTGACACTGATCTAGCTCCCTCAAAGCCAGCTCTCAGACAGAACAGAATGCCTGACACTCCTGCTTGTATCTGTCAGCCAGGGCTCCCTGATTGGACCAGATCAACAGCACCAATCAGGGAATCATGTTCTGAGATCTATCTAGCTGACTCAATACAATCAGTATACCCTCTAAACCTTTCCTATTAAAAGTACCCAACCTGATGCTTTTTAAACGTTGTAATTGCACCCGCCTCCACCATTTCCTCTGGCAGCTTGTTTCACAGTCATCACTCTCCACATGAAAAAGTAATCCCTCAGCTCCTTCTCTAAGGTCACCCCTCAGCCTCCAATGCTTCAAGGAAAAATGCTCCAGTCTATTCAGCCTCTAGGAGAGGTTGTGGATTTTGACGGTGATATAAGAACAGTCTGGTGAATTACTGTAGTGCATTCTGTAGATGGTACATATTGCTGCCATTGTGATTTTGTGGTGAAGGAATGTAAGTTCAAGATGGTGTATAGGATGTCTGCCAACTTGGCAGTTTTGTTTTGAACGGTGTCAACTTTCTCCAGTGCCACTGGATCTGCACTAACCTTCCGAGCAAATGGAAAGTATTCCATCAGGCTTCTGACTTTTGGCTTGTAGATGGTGACAGACTGGGGTAAGAGTCAATGAGCTAATCACCACAGGACACGTAGCCTCTGACCTACTCTTGTACCCACAGTATTAAATGACTGGTCCATTTCAACTTCTGCCAAAGTACTGGTGAAGAGATGACAGGAGAATGGCAATGGGCGAAATGCTTTTTCAGAAAATCCACGACCAGGCAATAGCCCAATCGGCCTCTCTCCATGCTGTACCAATTCTGTGATTCTGTGCTTTTTGACATTTTACACCCGAAGCAAGGGCAGGCAAGGATAATTGTGGAGTTAGTCATCCTAAACTTTCTGTCAGAATATGCCACTTTGCCATTAGCTTCACACAGTTGCATCTATTCATCTGCATCACTATTAAAATGCATTGAGCAGTCTGGCTTTATTGCATTTATAGCGTGTTTTCTAAATCAAACTCAGCACAGAAAGGTAGTGCAATTCTGTAATGATGCCAGAAATCCTATTTTGCAGTGATTTAAAGTAGGTATACATGTAATTAGGCCCAAATAAACTGTTAGGTGATTCTTTCATAACGGGCTAATTATTACTTATTTCCAAAGATCCTTTCAGCCACCAAAAATAAACTATAATTGTGGAGTGTCACTCTTTATGCCTTTAATGTTGGATATTTTAAACACATGAAATTTAAATATAAAACTTTTCGTTTAACACTATTTTTCAATCGTAAATATAGTTTTACATAGAAATAGGAGCAGGTGTATGCAGTTCAGCTCTCAAGGTTGCTCTGCCGTTCAACAGGACCATGGCTGATTCTCTCCCTGTACCTGGTTTGGCATTAACTTTGCAAGTATAAATTTCAATTTCTTTGTCAGTCCTTGTAAATTTCTCAATCTTATCAGCTGCCCAGTTAAGAAGTTGCACAACAGGTTACCATTTTCACTAGCTGCCCAAATACGCAGTTTCCCCTCCTGGCAACTTAGTCAGTTTATATTTCAAGCAATGTGTATCACAGTATACCTTCTAGATTAAGACTGTTGTGTCACAGTTGTAGTGTCCCTATCTTTGAGCTGGAAAGCTGAGGTTCCAAAACCAAAATTATTAGAAAAACTCAGCAAGTCCAGCAGCATCTGCGGAACATCCCAGCAATTTGTTTTTGTTTCTAATGTCCAGCATCCAGAATTCTTTGGAGTAGTTTTTTCTAGGCCCATGTTCAAGACTGACTAAAATTATCTGTGGTATACAGATTAAATGAGTGAGGGGAGTCTAACTAACAACAGATGCTATTAGATTCACCCCTACACCAAGTGATGGCCCATTGCTTCCTTGAGTTCAACATTTAGTTTTCAATATTTAAAAAAAAAGACAAAATTGTTGGGATTCTAGGCAAACATCCAGGAGATAGGTTTGAAAGACGACAGATTGATTAGTTTCCCCATCACTCGGTCAGATGTATAATTCTGTATGAAAACATTTAGGGAGGGAGAATTCACATTATGTCATACCTTACAGGGTCATTGAGTTGTACAACACGGAAACAGACCCTTCAGTCCAACTCGTCCTTGCCAACCAGATATCCTAAATTAATCTACTCCCATTTGCCAGCATTTGGCCCATATCCCTTTAAACCCTTCCTATCCATTAGCCATCCACATGCCATTTAAATGTTATAATTGTATTCACCTCCACCATTCCTTCTGGCTGCTCATTCTGTAAACACACCACCCTCCGCGTGAAAATATTGTCCCTTCGGTTCCTTTTAAATCTTTCCCCTCTCACCACAAACCTGTGCTCTCCAGTTTTGGACTCCTCTACTCTGGAAGAAAAAACACTGATAATTCACACTATCCATATCTCTCATGATTTTATAAATTTTTATCAGGTCACTGCTCAACCTCTGATAATCCAGGGAAAATAGCACCAGCCTATACAGCCTCTCCCTTTAGCTGAAAACCTCCAACCCCAGCAACATCCTTGTAAATGTCTTCTGAACCCCTCCACATTTAACAACATCTTTCCGATAGCAGTGTGACCAGAATAAATGCGGTATTCCAAAAGTAGCCTAGCCAATGTTCTGTACAGGTGCAACAAAAACAGATGTTGCTGGAAAAGTTCAGTTCTGACGAAGGGTCACCAGACCTGAAACATTAACTCTGATTTCTCTACACAGATGTTGCCAGACCTGCTGAGCTTTTCCAGCAACTTCTGTTTTTGTTTCTTATTTATAGCATTCACAGTTCTTATGAATTTTATCCCGTATTGCTGCAATATAACATTCCAACTCCTATACTCAATCTGCTGACCTTTAAAGGCAAGTGTACAATATGCCTTCTTCACTACCCTATCTACCTGTGACTCTGCCTTGAAGGAGCTGTGAAGCTGCACCCCCAAGATCTTTTGTTTGGAAGACTCCCCAGGATCCTACCGTTAAGTGTGTATGTACTGCCTTGATTTGCCTTACCAAAATGCGACAACTCATATTTATCTAAATTAAACTCTATCTGCCACTCTTCAGCTCATCGGCTCATTTAATTAAGTCCTGTTGTACTCTGAGATATCCTTCATAGAATCATACAGCATGGAAACAGACCCTTCGGTCCTACTAAATAAAAACCGAAAGAACTACCATCCCACCAGAATCCACATCCGGAAGATAATCAGACACCATTTCTGTGACCTCCAGCAAAATGCCACCAGACGTATATTCCCCTCCCTTCCCTTGTCCATCTTTCGCAGGGGCTGTTCCCTCCAGGACACCCTGATCCACAGTTCCTTCACCTCCAACAACCCCCACAGCACCTTCCCCTGTAACTGACGAAGGTGCAACACCTGCCCATTTACCTCCTCTTTTCCTAGTATCCAAGGGCCCAAACATACTTCCCAGGTGAAGCAACACTTCACCTGCATTTCCCAGAATCTAGTCGACAGCATGCGCTGCTCACAATGTGGTCTCCTCTACATTGGAGAAATGAAGCATGAACTGGGTGCCCACTTGCAGAACATCTGCGTTTTGCTCACAATAAAAGACCTTGAACTACTTGTTGCTTGTCATTTTAATGCACCACCTTGTTCCCTGGCCAATATCTCTGCTCAACACAAGCTGGAAGAACACCACTTCATTTTCCGCTCGGGAGCCCTGTAGCCCTCCACACTCAATATCAAGTTCAATAATTTTACGGCCTAAACACTTCCATGTTCCAGCCCCCTATCCCATACACCAAGCCTTGTTATCACATAGCCTGCCATTACACAGTACCTATTGTTAGTCAGCAACAACTATTCACCCTCCCAACCTGATTATCATCAACTCCTTTGTCTGTCCAACTGTTCTTCCCTCTCGTTAGGCTCTATCCCATCATTCACACCCCAACCCACCAATCTCCCTATTTTCTGCATATAAACTGACATTTTCCCAGCCATCATCAGTTCTGAGGAAGGGTCACCGGACCCAAAACGTTAACTCTGTTTTCTCCTTCACAGATGCTGCCACACATGCTAAGCTTTCCCAGCAACTTTGTGTTTGTTCCTTCGGTCTTACTAGTCCACACCGAACAGATTCCCAAACTAAACTAGTCCCACTCACCTGCATTTGGCCCGTATCCCTCCAAACCTTTCCTATTTATGCACTTATCCAAATATCTTTTAAATGTTATAACTGTACTTGAATCTACCACTTCTTCTGGCAGTTAATTTCACACACTAATAAGTCTCTGTGTTAAAAAAAGTTATACCTAATGTCCTTTTAAAACTCTCTTCCCTCGCCTTAAAAAGTATGGCCCAAGTTTTGAACTCCCCCACCCTCGCGAAATGACTATTGCTATTCACCTTATCTATGCCCCTGACGATTTTATAAACCTCAGTAAGTTTTATAACCTCTTTTGCTCCAGTGAGAAAAGTCCAAACCTATCAAGCCTATTTTTATAACTCAAAACACTCCATTCCTGGCAACATCTTTTCCGAATTATTACCCTTCCTACAGCAGGGCGACCAAAACTGCACACACAAGAGAACAGTCCTCACAAATTTCCTGTACAACTCAACATGATGCCAAAACTCCTACAGTCAATGGTCTGAGTAAAGAAGGTAAGCATGCAAAATGCTTTCCTAACCGCCTTGTCTACCTATCTTACGTGCCTCGGCCACCTTTACAGCAATACAGCCTTAATCTTTGCGGGAGAACTGATTGCAACATTGGATATGGTGTTTAAACTTGATGAACAAAAGTTGATCTTTTTCCATTCCACTACCAAAATAAAAAGCTCAATGTGAACAAAAGTCCATGGGTTCTTAACCTGATTTGCTTACAGAAAATGTTAAACATTTTAGAGTGAACCCATATGATCGCAGATAACTTTACAGAATCCACACTTATGTGGGAAATCATTACTTACCCAACACAGAATTTTTGGCAGATTCAACAGTCATCAGCATTTTTCTGGGGATCCACAAAAAAAGTTCTTCTGCCTAAAAATGCAAAGTAACAGGTCACCACATTCTGTTCTGATAAAACAGAGAATCCCAAAAAGGGTAATAGCAATACATTTAGTAAAAATCCTGATCACTTCCTGAATAGAGGAAGAGACTCTCATTGAATTTCTGCTTTAAATCAGTCAATATGGATTTCAGGAAGGACGCAGAAATAGTTCTCTCAAAAATAATTACAAATACAAGTATTGAGAATCAAAAGTAGCAGTAGCCACAGCAGTTTGTATTTTTTAATCGTTAATTCTAATCTTTCCTTCCACTTACTGTCACCTTAGCTGTGCAAGGGACAATTATGCAAACAGTTGCATTCAAAGTCAAATTCAGGAGTGGAGAAGAGATGGAAAAAATCTTAAGTAAACTGAAAACCTAGCAAGGGCCTTCTTTTGGATAAATTTGCAACTCTTGAATAATTTTGTCAACCGCACCACTTCCTGTCAAAATCAAACAGCAGGCAAATTACCCTTTTCAGCAAGTAAGTTATAGTGCTGGTGTAACTTAACATAGATAGCTGCAGAGATGGGCTGAGAGGTGCAAATGGAGTTTAATGCAGAAAAGTGCGGGGTGATTCACTTTGGAAGGAGTAACAGGAATACAGAGTACTAGGCTAATGGTAAGATTCTTGGTAATGTGGATGAACAGAGAGACCTTGGTGTCTATGTACATAGATCCCTGAAAGTTGCCACCCAAGTTGATAGGGTTGTTAAGAAGGCATACGGTGTGTTAGGTTTTACTGGTAGAGGGATTGAGTTTCGGAGCCATGAGGCCATGTTGCAGCTGTACAAAACTCTGGTGCAGCCGCACTTGGAGTATTGCGTACAGTTCTGGTCGCCGCATTATAAGAAGGATGGGGAAGGACTGGAAAGGGTACAGAGGAGATTTACCAGGATGTTGCCTGGTATGGAGGGAAGGTCTTACGAGGAAAGGCTGAGGGACTTGAGGCTGTTTTCGTTAGAGAGAGAAGGTTAAGAGGTGGCCTAATAGAGACATACAAGATGATCAGAAGATTAGATAGGGTGGACAGTGACAGCCTTTTTCCTCGGATGGGGATGACTAGCACTAGGGAATATAGCTTTTAAATAGGACAGATGTCAGAGGTAGGTTCTTTATTCAGAGAGTAGTAAGGGCGTGGGATGCCCTGCCTGCAACAGTAGTAGACTCGCCAAGTTTAAGGGCATTTAAATGGTCATTGGATAAACATATGGACAACGGAATAATGTAGGTTAGGTGGACTTCAGTTTGGTTTCACAGTTTGACGCAACATCGAGGGCCGAAGGGCCTGTACTGCACTGTAGTGTTCTATGTTCAATGTTCTAACTTCACCTTTTGTCATAATTTCAGTACAGCTCTGACTCTATTGAATGTAACATTCTAATCTGGTACATATTAGTATCACAACTACTGTAAATGTTTGTGCTTTAAAATGCTAATTACCAACTTTTGATATGGGTGCCTCAGTCTTTGAGTAAAGTTTGCCCAGTAACAGAAATGAACAGGTTGCCAACCAAATAGAGCTGAGTGACAAATCACTGGCCTTTTAGTACTTACTTATTACCAAAGTCCTTGTTTATTACCAAAGTATTTTACCAAACCAATATCTAAGACAAAGCTTTGTTCAGTATGGGAAAAGTCTCTAAAGCAGATGAGCAAAGTAATGACAGCATTGCAGTACAGGTTGTTACTTTCCCCACTCTACAGGCTGTTAAGTGCCCGGAATGTGCTGCAAGAGATGGTGTTGGAGGCGGATACAATAGCAGCATTTAAGCAGCATCTCTAAAGATAGATGAATAGGCAGGAAATAAAGGGTAATGGACCATGCAGGGGCAAAACGTTTTTAAGTTTAGAAGGGGATCATGTGTCGGCACAGTCTTAGTGGACTGGAGGTCCTGTTGCTGTGCTGTACTCCTCTTTGTTCTTTTCCTTGAAAATGGAGTTGCAAGTAGACAGGGTAGCAAAGAAGTTTGGCACAGTTGTCTTCATCAGTCAGTGCACTGAGTATAGGAGTTAAGACATCATGTTGTGAATTAACGGGACACTGGTTAGGCCACTTTTAGAATATTGGGTTCAATTCTGGTCTCTCTGCTGTAGGAAAGATGGTGTTAAACTTGTAAGTGTTCAGAAAAGATCTACAAGGATGTTGCCAGGGCCAGAAGATTTCACCTACAGACAGAGGATGAATAATCCTGGGGCAGTTTTCCCTGAGGTGTCGAAGTCTGAGGGGTAACCTGATTGAGATTTATAAACTCATGAGGGGCAAGGATAAGGTGAATAGCCAAGATCTTCTTAAGGTAGGCAAGTCCAAAACTAGAGAGCATAGGTTTAAGATGAGAGGGGAAAGATTTACAAGGGTCCTGAGAAACAGTTTTTTCATGCAGAGTGTGGTGCATGCATGGATCGAACAGCTAGAGGTGGTGTCGGAGATGGGTACAATTACAACATTTAAAAAGCATCCAGACAGATACATGATTGGGAAGGATTTAGAAAGGGATATAGGCCAAATGTTGGCAAATGGGGCTAGATCAGTTTAGCATATCTGGTTCGTGCAAATGAGTTGGAGAGAAGGCTCTGTTTCTGTGCTCTATAACTCTATGTCTCTATTGGAATTTGGGCTGCCAGAATAGGGAAGCAGTGTAGTTAGAAATATTTGTATATATATTCAACCATGTAATGGGGCTTGGAATGAATTATAGTTTCCTTGGTAGTTGACTGCGTAAAATTCTGTTACCAATTATATATAAGTCAATATGTCCTAAAAATTCAAACACTCTAATCAGAGACTTGGGAAATTTTTACTGAAATGTACAAACCCAACAATTTCAAGCTTATTTTTTACATTATACACTAGAGTACATGCAATCATTTTCTGCAACAAAGTGAGTGGAAGGATTCTGATGATTTTCAAAGCTAGGAGGAGGCACATTTTTAAGGTGAGAGGACAGAGATTTCAAAAAGACATGAGGCTTTTCTTTTACACAGAGGATGGTTCGTGCGTGGATGTGGGTACAATTACAATGTATAAAAGACATTTGGATGGATATATGAAGAGGAGAGATTTGGAGGGATATGGGCCAGGAGAAAGCAGCTGGGGCTGGTTTAGTTTGGCATGGACTGAATGGATCGAAGGGGAAGTTTCTGTGCAGTACGATAGTAATACAATGACCACTGGCTTGGTTTGTGAGACTGGCCGGATGACTGGCCTTTCAGTGGGGGAGCAGTTCGGTAACAGTGATCACAACTCCTTAACTTTTAAGATAGCTATGAACAAGGATAAGTCAGAATCTTACCAGAAAGTACTACATTGGGTGGGCAAATTACATCAGTATTAAGCAGGAGCTAGGGAGTATTAATTGGGAGGAGCTGTTATCAGATGTCCACATTTGACACGTGGGAACTGTTTAAAGACCTGCTGGGGAGAGTTCAAGACTGGCATGTTCTAGTAAGGAGGAAGGACAAGGATGGCAAGGTAAGAGCAAATTTAGTCAAAAAGAAGCATATTTAGGTTTAGGAAGCTAAAATAGGACAGGGCCCACAAGGAATATAAGGAAAGCAGGAGTATTCAAGCAGGGAATTAGGAGAGCAAGAAGGTGCCATGAAATGACCTTGGCAAGTCGAGCTAAAGAGAATCCCAAGGCATTCTATATATACATTAAAAACAAGAGGATAAAGGATAAAGGAAGGAACTTTTGCATGGGCGCAGAGGATTTGGGTAAGATCCTAAATGAGTACTTAGCATCAGTAATCACCCAGGAGAGGGATATGGAGGACAGTGAAAATCATGTGGAGCATACTAATATCCTACACAACATTTTTAGATCAAGAGAGAAGTGGTGCTAGGTCTCTTGAAGAGTGTTAAGTTGGATAAGTTGCCAGGGCCTGATCGTATCTACCCCAGGTTACTGAGAGAGGCAAGACAGGAGATTGCTGGGGTCTTGACCAAGATCTTTGTACCCTTGCTAGCCACTGGGGAGGTCTCAGAGGACAGGCGAGTAGGTAATGTTATTCCTCTTCAAGAAGGGAAATAGGAATAATCCAGGAAACTACAAATTGGTGAGTCTCACATTGGAAGTTGTAAGTTATTAGAGAGAATTCTTTGGGAAGGGTTTACACAGCTTTGGAAAATCATGGCCTAATTAGTAATAGTCTTCATGGCTTTGGGCAGGGGGGTCATGTCTTAGTAACTTGAATGAAGTTTGAAGAGGTGACAAACGTGATCGATGACAGTAGAACAGCGGATGTTGTGTGCATGGATTTTATAGGGCTTTCGACAAGGTCCATCATGGTAGGCTCATCCAAAAGATTAAGATGCATGGGATCCATGGTGAACCTGGGCAATGTGGATTCAGAATTAGTTTGCCCATAGAAGACAGTAGGTATTGACGGAAGGGTGTTTTTTTCAGGTTGGAAGTCAGTGACTAGTGGTGTTCTGTAAGGATCCGTACTAAGATCTCTGCTGTTTGCAAATATGTAAATGACTTGGATGAAAAGCTGCAGATGACGCGAAGATTGGTAGAGTTGTGGATAGTGTAGAAAGTTGTCAAAGCATACAGCAGGATGTAGATCAGTTGCAGATATGGATGATGAAATAGCAGACCGAGTTTAATTCGGTAAGCACCAGGTGCTGCACTTTGGGAGATCAAATATTAAGGAAGAGTATACAGTTAATGGCAGGACACTGAACAGCACTGAAGTACAGAAGGATCGTAGGGTTCAACTTCATAGTTCCCTGAAAATAGCCGCACAGGTTGATAGGGTGGTAAAGAAGGCATATGGCATGCTTGCCTTTATTGGTCAGGGAATTGAATACAAGAGTCAGGATGTGATTTTGCAGCTTTACAAGACTTTGGTTAGGCCACGTTTAGGGTATTGCATTCAATTCTGGTTGCCACATTCCAGGAAAGATGTGGAGGCTAGGAGAAAGTACAGAAGAGGTTTACCAGGATGCTGCTTGGATTAGAGGGTATGAGCTATAAGGAGGGAATAGAAAAACTCGGGTTGTTTTGTCTTGAGTGGTGCAGTTTGAGGGGAGGATTGATAGAAATCTATAAAATTATGAGATGCATAGACAGGGGTGAAGGTCAGAATCTTTTCCCAGTGTTGAAACGTCTAAACCTAGGGAGCATGATTTAAGGTTAGAGGGAGAAGGTTCAAAGGAAACATGAGGGGTAATTTTTTTTTTTGCACAGAGTGGTAGAAGTCTGGAACACATTGCCAGGGGTGGTGGGGGGACAGATACAATAGCAGCATTTAAGGCATGTTTAGACAGGCACACAAATATGCAAGGAATGGAGGGATATGGATCTTTGGCAGGCAGACGGGATTAGTTTCATTTGGTGTCACATTCGCCACATTACAGAAGGCCCAACGGCCCATTCCTGCAGTACAGTTCTGTGTTCTATGTTCTGTTTCAGGAGTTCAAATTAATCAAATACAGATCTGTAAAGAACAAGACTAGACATCAGTGGCCTCCCTCTCTATTTATTTCAGAGACTCCTTCCCCTCCCCCATTTCTTAAGAAGGGTCCCAACCCAAAATGTCAGCTTTCCAGCTCCTCTGATGCTGCCAGGCCTGCTGTGTTCATCCAGCTCTACACCATGTTATCTCAGACTCCAGCATGGGCAGTTCCTACTACCTCAGACTAGATTCTGGATAGAATGCCTACAACCCATGGTATTGGGAGTAGTTTGTAGTATGGATACAGGAATAGCTAACTAATAAACAACAGAGATTTGGGATAATGGGGGCATTTTCTAGATGGCAACCTGTAACTAATGGATTGCCACAGGGATCATAAGACATAGGAGTGGGAAGTAAGGCCATTCGGCCCATCAAGTCCACTCTGCCGGATCGATGTTGGGGCCACAATTATCTACTCATAGTATATATTTACGACTTGGATAATAGAAAGTAATGTACTATTGGCAAGTTTGTGGATGACAAAAATAGATGGGAAGACAAGTTATAGAGTCATTGAGATGTACAGCACGAAAGCAGACTCTTTTATCCAACTCATCCATGCTGACCAGACATCCTAAATTAATCTTGTCCCGTTTGCCAGCATTTGGTCCATATCCCTCTAAACCCTTCCTACTCATATGCCCATCCAGAAGCCTTTTAAATGCTGTAATTGTACCCACCTCCACCACTTCCTCTGGAGGCTTGTTCCATACACACACAATCCTCTGCGTGAAAAATTTGCCTTGAGGTCCTTTTTAAATCTTTCTCTGATTATCTTAAACCTATACCCTCTTGTTTTGGACTCCCCTACCCTTGGCAAAAGACTTTGACTATTCACCCTATCCATGCCCTTCATGATTTTATAAACCTCTTGTGGGAACGACTCAAGACGTCTACATGAGGACATGGACAGGATGTGCGAGAGAGCAAACACTTGGCAAACGGAATAAAATGATGGAAAATATGACATCATACACTTTGACAGGAAGAATACAAGAGTTAAATATTAGTTAAACGGGGAAGATCGAAGTACATGGCACACAGATGGATTTAGGAGTCCTTGCACACGAATCACAAAGCTTGTATCCAAGTTCAGGTGGTATTTGGGAAGGAAATGGAATGATGGCCTTTATTATTTCAAAGGGACTAGAGGTTAAAAATAGGAAGGTCTTGCTGAAACTAAACTGGGTATTTGTCAGACCACAAGCCAGAATGACATGAACAGTTCTGATCCCCTTATCGGAGGAATATTTTTTGGGCATTGGATACAGTCCAGAGAATGTTCAGTAGGTTGATCCCAGGTTTGGAAGGATCTTTTGAGGATAAATTGTGTCAGCTGGCCTTATTGAAACATGCAAGATTCTTAGGGGGCTTGACAGGATAGATGCAGAGTATGTGTTTCTCCTTGCAGAAGAGTGCATAATCTCAGAGATGGTGAATCTGTGGAATTCTCTCCTGCTAGACTGCTGTCAAAGCTAGATCATTATGTGTGTAAAGCCCGAGATAGACAGATTTGCAATTATTAAAGGGATTCAAAGGTTATCGGTAAAAGGCAGGAAAAGGAGTTGAGCAGTAAGAGATCAGCCATGATTTAATTCAATGGGCCAAATGGCCTACTTCTGCTTCTACATGCTATGGTCTTAAGACTATAAACTCTACTATCCTGAAAGGAAAGAACAGCAGATATATTCGTACACAATCATACTCGGTTGTATACCATCCTAACTTGGTTACTTAATGCGATTCTTTATCATGACTGAGTCAAAGACTCCTAATCTACAGCATTTGTAGGAATACATTTAGCACATGGACTGCGATACTTCAAAAAGGTAGCTCACTACACACTTCATGCATGGGCAATAAGTCACTTGCTAGGGATTGTAACCATAGGAATTGTTTAAATCAGATTACATTGCAACAAAATGATAGAGGTGGTTAATAAGCTGGAACAGTGGTATGTGGATAGTGATTAAATTAGGAACAAATTAAAACTACAGAAATAATTGGCAAGATCATACACGAAGAGGATGAAAGCATCAAATAGTGATCTTTTAATATTTTAGCATTAAATTTGCAAACTATGGGCTTTTTAAGATAATGTCACAATATCCACTACTACCGTAAAGACTTGCATAACTTGTGCAAAACAGATTGGTCGAGCTGTTTAACAAAACGTAGGGGAAGGCGAAGACCCAATGATATTATCACTGAGCTGTTAATCCAGGAATCCAGATAAATGTTCAGGGGACCTGGGTACCTGGGATCTAGCACAGAAGTCTGTGCACCTAGATGGACTATTTTAATAAATGTGTCATTTCACCCTTTAAAAAATACGTTTTTGTGCCTAAGCCAGCCATTAGGGTATGCAAGTGACAAAAATAAACATTAAGAAAAGAGGGAGAGAATGTAAAAGTTTTATTCACAGTCTGTGATTTCAAGAATGTGTTCTGCCACAGATATCGCCATAAACCATTAAATTTCTGCAATGTGTAGAAAATATAGTGCGTATCTATGGATCACAGGAATGCTACAAACCAGTTCAGGTTGCACAAAGAAAAGCTGACTACCAGAATGCTACCTTGTCAGGTGCAAAAGTTAATTAAATAACAATACATGAAATGAACCGTGAAGATCACTGCAATTAGGTACAGTTGGTTTGAATGGATGAGATGAATGTGAAATAATGATTGGATATGTGGCAACTGTACAAAACGCTAATGCGGCCTCATTTGGAATATTGCGTGCAGTTCTGGTCGCCCCATTACAGAAAGCTTGTGGAAGCATTGGAAAAAGTGCAGAGAAGATTTACCAGGATGTTGCCTGGTCTGGAGCGCAGGCCCTATGAAGAAAGGCTGAGGGACGTGGGTCTGTTCTCATTGGAGAGAAGGAGGCTAAGAGGGAATTTAATAGAGACATACAAGATGATCAGAGGATTAGTTAGGGTGGACAGTGAGAGTCTTTTTCCGAGGATGATGACTTCAGCTTGTACGAGGGGGCATAGCTACAAATTGAGGGGTGATAGATTTAAGACGGATGTCAGAGGCAGGTTCTTTACTCAGAGTGGTAAGGGCGTGGAACGCCCTGCCTGCCAACGTAGTTAACACAGCCACATTAGGGGCATTTAAACAGTCCTTGGATAAGCATATGGATGATGATGGGATAGTGTAGGGGGAGGGGCTTAGACTAGTTCACAGATCAGCGCAACATCGAGGGCCGAAGGGCCTGTTCTGCGCTGTATTGTTCTATGTTCTATGTTCTATACCCTAATCGAATAAAAACAAGCACTCTTAAATTTAGAGATAATGGGAACTGCAGATGCTGGAGATTCCAAGATAATAAAATGTGAGGCTGGATGAACACAGCAGGCCAAGCAGCATCTCAGGAGCACAAAAGCTGACGTTTCGGGCCAAGACCCTTCATCAGAGAGGGGGATGGGGTGAGGGTTCTGGAATAAATAGGGAGAGAGGGGGAGGCAGACCGAAGATGGAGAGAAAAGAAGATAGGTGGAGAGAGTATAGGTGGAGAGGTAGGGAGGGAATAGGTCAGTCCAGGGAAGACGGACAGGTCAAGGAGGTGGGATGAGGTTAGTAGGTAGATGGGGGTGCGGCTTGGGGTGGGAGGAAGGGATGGGTGAGAGGAAGAACCGGTTAGGGAGGCAGAGACAGGTTGGACTGGTTTTGGGATGCAGTGGGTGGAGGGGAGGAGCTGGGCTGGTTGTGTGGAGCAGTGGGGGGAGGGGACAAACTGGGCTGGTTTAGGGATGCAGTTGGGGAAGGGGAGATTTTGAAACTGGTGAAGTCCACATTGATACCATTAGGCTGCAGGGTTCCCAGGCAGAATATGAGTTGCTGTTCCTGCAACCTACGGGTGGCATCATTGTGGCACTGCAGGAGGCCCATGATGGGCATGTCATCTAAAGAATGGGAGGGGGAGTGGAAATGGTTTGCGACTGGGAAGTGCAGTTGTTTGTTGCGAACTGAGCGGAGGTGTTCTGCAAAGCGGTCTCCAAGCCTCCGCTTGGTTTCCCCAATGTAGAGGTAGCCACACCAGGTACAGTGGATGCAGTATACCACATTGGTAGATGTGCAGGTGAACCTCTGCTTAATGTGGAATGTCATCTTGGGGCCTGGGATAGGGGTGAGGGAGGAGGTGTGGGGGCAAGTGTAGCATTTCCTGCGGTTGCAGGGGAAGGTGCCGGGTGTGGTGGGGTTGGAGGGCAGTGTGGAGCGAACAAGGGAGTCACGGAGAGAGTGGTCTCTCCGGAAAGCAGACAGGGGTGGGGATGGAAAAATGTCTTGGGTGGTGGGGTCGGATTGTAGATGGCGGAAGTGTCGGAGGATGATGCGTTGTATCCGGAGGTTGGTGGGGTAGTGTGTGAGAACGAGGGGGATCCTCTTTGGGCGGTTGTGGCGGGGGCGGGGTGTGAGGGATGTGTTGCGGGAAATGCGGGAGACGCGGTCAAGGGCGTTCTCGATCACTGTGGGGGGAAAGTTGCGGTCCTTGAAGAACTTGGACATCTGGGATGTGCGGGAGTGGAATGTCTATTCGTGGGAGCAGATGCGGCGGAGGCGGAGGAATTGGGAATAGGGGATGGAATTTTTGCAGGAGGGTGGGTGGGAGGAGGTGTATTCTAGGTAGCTGTGGGAGTCGGTGGGCTTGAAATGGACATCAGTTACAAGCTGGTTGCCTGAGATGGAGGCTGAGAGGTCCAGGAAGGCGAGGGATGTGCTGGAGATGGCCCAGGTGAACTGAAGGTTGGGGTGGAAGGCAGTTTACTCTTCTTGACCGCGTCTCCCGCATTTCCCGCAACACATCCCTCACACCCCGCCCCCGCCACAACCGCCCAAAGAGGATCCCCCTCGTTCTCACACACCACCCCACCAACCTCCGGGTACAACGCATCATCCTCCGACACTTCCGCCATCTACAATCCGACCCCACCACCCAAGACATTTTTCCATCCCCACCCCTGTCTGCTTTCCGGAGAGTCGACTCTCTCCGTGACTCCCTTGTTCGCTCCACACTGCCCTCCAACCCCACCACACCCGGCACCTTCCCCTGCAACCGCAGGAAATGCTACACTTGCCCCCACACCTTCTCCCTCACCCCTATCCCAGGCCCCAAGATGACATTCCACATTAAGCAGAGGTTCACCTGCACATCTACCAATGTGGTATACTGCATCCACTGTACCCAGTGTGGCTTCCTCTACATTGGGGAAACCAAGCGGAGGCTTGGAGACCGCTTTGCAGAACACCTCCGCTCAGTTCGCAACAATCAACTGCACCTCCCAGTCGCAAACCATTTCCACTCCCCCTCCCATTCTTTAGATGACATGTCCATCATGGGCCTCCTGCACTGCCACAATGATGCCACCCGTAGGTTGCAGGAACAGCAACTCATATTCTGCCTGGGAACCCTGCAGCCTAATGGTATCAATGTGGACTTCACCAGTTTCAAAATCTCCCCTTCCCCTACTGCATCCCTAAACCAGCCCAGTTCGTCCCCTCCCCCCACTGCACCACACAACCAGTCCAGCTCTTCCCCTCCACCCACTGCATCCCAAAACCAGTCCAACCTGTCTCTGCCTCCCTAACCTGTTCTTCCTCTCACCCATCCCTTCCTCCCACCCCAAGCCGCACCCCCATCTACCTACTAACCTCATCCCACCTCCTTGACCTGTCCGTCTTCCCTGGACTGACCTATCCCCTCCCTACCTCCCCACCTATACTCTCTCCACCTATCTTCTTTTCTCTCCATCTTCGGTCCGCCTCCCCCTCTCTCCCTATTTATTCCAGAACCCTCACCCCATCCCCCTCTCTGATGAAGGGTCTAGGCCCGAAACGTCAGCTTTTGTGCTCCTGAGATGCTGCTTGGCCTGCTGTGTTCATCCAGCCTCACATTTTATTATCTTGGATTCTCCAGCATCTGCAGTTCCCATTATCTCCAGTATTCAGAGTAATTTGGATGATGAGAAAATGTCAGTTCAGGGTGGAGGGGGTGTATTGAAGGCTGCTCGAGGGAACTGGTCATTAGTGAGTCAGGAAATGCTGCTTGGCCTGCTGTGTTCATCCAGCTCCACACTTTGTTATATTAGTGATTCAGGAGTTTAATTTAATAGTTACCTAGGGGTTGGAATAGGTTTTTCATCCTCTAACTTTCCCAGAATACTATTTTACAGGATTCCAGACACTAGGTAATTACCAATTAGAATTGTCAATTTTCCAGTCAATTCTGTCAAATCAACTGTGTTGGAATTCCAGCAAGGTTGTGACATGCAATTGCAACTGTTTCAACCATTACCCAACAATTGAAGTTTCTGAGTCAATGTGCTTTTGTCTCTGTTTTGGTTTATTACTGTCCCTTTAAACTTAATATATAGCAAATCATTGATTAACATTGCCTGATTTAATATAGTTTTACTTTAATACAGTTAAGTTATTGACTCTGTAAGCTCATTGAACAGCAACATTTGTTTCAATGTCATTTACCGGGATGCCTCTGAACTTTTAATCTCCTCTCTATATATATTCCCACGTTATTGGGCAATGTGGCTCCGTTGAGATATTTGTTCAAGAACGATACACCCTGTGTGTGTTAAAATGACTACCAACAAGCCTTTGATTTTCTGAAACAAGTTTTGTTGGTACAAACAGATGCAATCTGCAACTATCAAAAATGAGTAGTGATGAGAGATACAAAAGATCACTTGACCTCCCATGGATAACAAAAAACACGGATACCACTACAATGCAAATCTCCCATCTACCATGAAGGACTGTGCAATCAGACCAAACAAGTCAACTGGAGAAAAACGTTTGGGCTTTGAGCGAATCTTGTGAGTATGAAAATCTGCAAGATGTTAATCTGTGGATTATGAGGAGTGAGTGTATACCACAAGTGTTTTTCAGAAGGCAAACAAAACCCAATACGAGAATGATTGTCAAGATAGCACATTCATACTACACCAGGGTCATGTAGGTATTGAATGCATGTGACAGCTAACATATAAGACTGTGACGCAGCTAGGGATGTATCAGGATATCAACGACTCATGTAGTATGCCAAATGTATCACCACCAGCAGTGGACGGAACCTGTTCATCTGGATAATTTCTCATCCACTTTTTGGACAAAAGTAGCAACGGACCTACTAACTATGCACAGGAAAAATTACAACCTTGTAATGGCTTACTTCTCTAAACTTCACACTGTACAATGATCTAGTAACCCAATTAGCATGACTGTCACTGACAAAATGAGCACTATTTTCAGTATCTAATTTGGGACATCCAATAAAATGTCTGACAATGGAATGCAAGTACATCTGCAAACCATTTCAAGATATGCATACTGATTGGCAGCAACCCACATCATATTAATACTCCTACAACCACATTCAAAATTGTCAAATAGAACAAATGGTAAATACTATCAAATCAATGATCGTTAAGAGTTAACATCAAAGCAGATTTCACATTGCATTGCTTATTTTCATACAACAATAATAGATGGGAATGACCAGTATAACTTATGCTCTGAAGACAAACGCAAATGACATTGCTGAGCAATGAACGGTCTAACCATTCATGGGCACAGGAAATTCTGCTCCAAAGACAAAGGAGATACATGATGTACACTGAGCAGCGAATACAATTAGAAATATCAGTCCATGGTTTCCAGCGAAGGTTTCTAAAATATGAAACCAGCCCAGATCATTACACATTGCTGATCATGATGCCATAATTGCAAAGGAACAGAAGCCATTTCAGATCAATGTGCAGCACACCAATTTTCCAAAGCCAGTTTCTTATGCTACAGGAAACAAAATAAGCATGCCAGATCAGGCAAAATAAAAATACGCTTTTAGAGACAAACTCACATCCTTTTATGAAAACATCAGTCATGCTTTGCAGGTTTGCAACTACAATTTTTGGTGAGAACTCACCATATAGTTGGCTTTAATAGATAGTTTGAACAATACTTTGCAACAGGCTGAACCACAATACAATTTTGGAGAAATTACAATGGTTAGATTGCTTGGTTGGTTTAACAGTTAGCGTGAAGATCTGATTAACAACAATAATACAGGGTTTGATTCCTGTTCTGGCTTAGGGAAACCTAAGGCCTGCATTGTGCTTTACTTGCAGTTTTTAAAAAGAAATCACAGCACTTTTCCATAGATCAGTAAATAATTGCCAAAGGCCTTACTTATCAATGGATATTTTTCAGGGTAGAGGGAGATTTGTCATGAAGCTCCCCAGCAGTCAGTATTTGGGCCTTTGCATTTCCTGATATCGAGATACATATATATATATATACATATATATTAATAATCTGCAATTTATTGTGCAGGGGTCAATTCAAAGTTTGCAGATAATACTGAACTTGGAAAAATTGTAAACAATGAGGAGGACAGTGTGGGACTTCAAAAGGACATTAACAAAGTTGGTGTAGTAGGCATATAAGTGGCTGATGAAAAGAGAAGTGTGGCATGATGCACTTTGGTCAGAAGAACAATAATAGACAATACAAAATAAGACATACATTTCTAATGGCTGTGAAGCAGCAGAAGGACCTGGGCGTATACGTGCAAAGCTCACTGAAGACAGCAGGATATGTATAGAAAACAATCAATAAAGTGTATTCTGTTCTTAACTTTATTAACAAGAACATACAGTACTAAAGCAAGGTTATGTTGAACTTATTTAAGTTACGTGTTAATACCTCTGTTGGAGTAGTGCATTCAGTTGCAGGCACTGAATTATGGGAAAGACGGGAATGTATTGGAAAGAGCGCAGAAGTGATTTACAAAAAGAATGGTTGAAGGAATGAGAAACTTCAGTTGCGAAGATAGAGTGAAGAAGGTGGGACATTTCTTCTTGGAGAGAAAAGGTGGTTGAAGGGAGAATTGATAGGGGTTTTCAAGATCATGAATAGGCTGGGTAGAGTTGATAGGCAGAAGATATTCCTAGACATCAAAAGAAAAAATGAACCAGAGGGCTTAGATTTAAAGTCATGTGCAAATGAAGGGTAATGTGATTTTAAAATTTAAAAACTTTTCACACAGTTGGGGTATGGAATGCACTGCCTGGAAACATGATGGAGGAAGGTTCAATCTGAGGCACTCAAGAGGGCATCGGTGGATTAACTGGACAGAAATAGTGTGCGGGGGACAGGCACTCGGTAATGGAGCAGGTGAAAACACAATGGGCTAAATAGCCTCCTTTTGCACCATAACAATTCTGTGATTAACATGAGAACCTGAGAAGATGATGATTGTTTTCGTCTCTTGGGTTTTAGAGTCAGTAACATAGTTTGCACATCCTTACAGACTTGGTGATTGACAGTTTGCTTTTGACTTTGCAAGTTATGAAAGTCAATGAATTTCAAAAGACCACCCTCAGTGTGTGAATCAAACTATTTTATTTGGCACTAATCAGTTAGGAAATTCGATGAGAAAAGATCTTTTTGAAAGCTCACAATCAGTGCTGGTAGTTTGAGTGGAAATATATTAATTACTTTTGTTTACTGGAAGATTTTTACAAAAGCCTACTTTAAAAATAATCTAGTTTGGTCATTTGCTTGTTTAATAATTACATTTCAAAAACTTTAAACACTACATGGAGTGGTCTTTTACTGTTTTTAATGACTTGCCAATTCAAAAGCAAACTGTCAACAAGATAGCACTGGCCTTGGGTGACTGACAGACATTGCTTGCGAAATTTATGTGAAATCAGTAGATAATGTAATATGTATACAGTGATGTTTGTATAAGGCTTAAAAGGGGTTTGTAACTGACCAGGGTTGGTTTTACTCTTCATGATAAGAAAATTGGCTTGCCCTGCAAACACACGAAACAAACAAACATTTGACCTGATTTCCAGAGTCCTCACCAATTTGTTGAGCTGACTGATAAGTAATCAAAAATACTTGGGGCAAGTTATCTAAGGTATCATCAAGATTGCAACTCTAACAAATATTCAACATACTTGATATGATCAAGGACAAAACAACAGATTAGTTAGCATCTAAACCACTTTAAGCATTTGCTTATTCCATTACCACGTGCTTGCAGTGTATATCATCTGCAAGGTAGTTCAGTGGTTAGTGATAATGGGAACTGCAGATGCTGGAGAATCCAAGATAATAAAATGTGAGGCTGGATGAACACAGCAGGCCCAGCAGCATCTCAGGAGCACAAAAGCTGACGTTTTGGGCCTAGACCCTTCATCAGAGAGGATGAAGGGTCTAGGCCCGAAACGTCAGCTTTTGTGCTCCTGAGATGCTGCTTGGCCTGCTGTGTTCATCCAGCCTCACATTTTGTTGTCTTAGTTAAGAAATTAAATCGCCATAATAGTGACACTTCACTAGGATTGAGCATCTATAAAGAATATTGCTGGGAAAAATGGTTGAAACTTTGCTTTGCTATTTATAAAACTTGTGTTCTTTTGGTTCAAGAGCACTTGCAGCCTTGTGTGCACATGTACCTTAACGTATACCACGGTAACCAAATGCGAGAATCAAACACATTGTCTACCAAAGCAGGTTTCACTCTAGAATCTGGCTTGTCTAGTATTGCCATCAGCTAGAATAGCATAGTGTCCATTCAAAGAAACATCTCATTCTTTGTTTCAAATCTTTGATCAAGAAGTCAAATTCTGGGTGTTCTATGATTTGTTTCATCTGATTTGCAATCTAACACGCAATCCATGTGTTTCACAACGCATTTTGATCTGCAAATTCTATTACGTTCTACCAACATTTTGCAGTGTCTATAACATTCTCAGCAAGCTGCACGTGAAAGGAGTCATCTTTATCTTTGTGGTTATCATATTGAATTACAGCAGGCTAGAGTACTTAAGCAGTTTACTCTTCTTCCTGTTTCTTAGGTGCTAATGCAACAAGCAAATAATTGGAATTTATCTACAGACAATGGTAAATGAAATACAGTAGCCAATTTAAGGAAGTGGTGACGCAATGTTGGGAGGTCAATTTTCCCATCTTATTTCCTGTTTTTAAAGCAATTTCAGAAATAAATTCGTTGACATTAGTGGGCAGAGTGGACCAACAACTCATAGCTTCTTCTTCTAAATGCTGATGTCAGAACAAACTGTTAGATATAAATGACATCAACTAAGGGAAGTGGTTTGCCAAACCTGCTCTCAACAGCTTTGATAGAATGCCTTAATTCCAAAGACATTTTCAGTAAGCCCACGTACTGTACTGTGTTTGCTGTCGGCTAAATTATTAGAGTTGTAAAGTTGTACGGTTTTGCTGCAATATACAATCCATATCTCCAAGAAGACAGCTTCCTCCCCTTTCAGAGGTTTGCATTCTACTTTAGATCATAATTTGAAGGAACTGCTTATTGAGCTATAGTATTTTCTTGTGAAATTACTTAAAATCTTGTCTGCAGAATACCAATTGCCGTTTCTACTCCGAACTGTCATTGGAATATTAGTAGACAAATGAGCAGCTTCATGCAAATAGGCAAAGTTTTTCTGTATCTGCAGATAAAAACTTACTTCATATTTTAAATACACCACCGATGCCCAATTCTACACAATTTATGACTACAAATTAGTTAGACTTTTAGTGAGTGTTGTTGCTTCAAAGGCAGCAGCTGCCTAATTTACTCTCAAATAATGCAATAAAGTTGCATTGATGGTGTGGCAGTGAACACTACTAGGCAGGATCTCATTGTTATGGATGTTGTGCTAAAAAACTGGGATGACTTCTAAATTATGTGCATATCAACGAATGATTTTGGATATTCTGATGTCTGCAGACCAAAGTTACTGCATAGAAAGGACGGTGGATGAAGAAGGTTAAAAGAGGCAAACCTTAATGTCTTTAGTTGCCTTTAAACCATAGCCCTCTTCTGGAAAATAAGTGATTTCAAAACCCTCAGTTGAGGCTCCACAGTCAGCTGCCCACTGCAGTAGTTCATCAAAGTGCTGTTCTCTGTTCCCATCAAAGACAACCGACAATCCTAAATGGTTACAAACCACATAGTAAAACTTAAAATCAGACAAGTTAATTATTTGTGAATCATAAAGTTCTACTAACCAGGAAAAAAAGTCAAAACAAATTCAATTTAATACGAGGCACTCAAGAATGTAAAAACAGAAAAAGCATTACAGAGTTTCAGGCAGTCTTTCAGCAATAGATTTGGTTCAAGAATGATAACATAGACAACTTACAATATTGCACGTTGTTCAGTTAAATAAATCCTGACACTACAATTTGTTGTACAACATAACTTGATTGGAGAAGGATGACATTAGTCTCCATGTGACTTGTTACTGCAAGAGCATGAAACAGATGCCAGAAAATTTAGGGAAAAATGTTTTCACATCTGGAGCTTCGGAAGGTAGAAGACATCATGATCTTGGTAAATTTCTTGAAACTTCATTCTTACTATTTACAATCCTATCTTACTCCCTGTGTGCATAGTGCCTCTTAGTTTCTCAACCCATTTTCTTTTCTTCTATCCCAAACTGCTCTGTTGAATTCCCAACTGCTAATAACAACTCAAGTGGCCATTTTTTAATGCTGTAACCTGGACAATGTCAGGCGGAAATCCAAACAAACATCGTCGTATCTGATAAAAATTGAAAGAGCTGTGGATGTTGCAAATCAGAAACAAAAAAGAGAAGTTGCTGTAAAAGTCCAGAAGATCTGGCAGCATCTGTGAAGAGAATTCAAAGTTAATGATTTCACCAGCTTCAAAATCGCCCCTCCCCCCACTGCATCCCAAAATCTGCCCAGCTCGTCCCCGCCTCCCGAACCCGTTCTTCCTCTCACCTATCCCCTCCTCCCACCTCAAGCCGCACTTCCGTTTCCTCCCTATTAACCTCATCCCGCCCCCTTGACCTGTCCGTCCTCCCCGGACTGACCTATCCCCTCCTTACCTCCCTATCTATACTCTCCTCTCCACCTATCTTCTCCTCTTCAGTCCGCCTCCTCCTCTCTCCCTATTTATTTCAGAACCCTCTCCCAATCCCCCTTTTCTGATAAAGGGTCAGCTTTTGCGCTCCTAAGATGCTGATTGGCCTGCTGTGTTCATCCAGACCCACACTTTGTTAATGCTTTGGTGTCCAGTTCTGAGGAAGGGTCAACAGATCCAAAAAGTTAACTTTGATTTCTGTTCACAGATGCTACCAGGCCTGCTGAGCTTTTCCAGCAACTTTGTTTTTTTTGTATCATCATACCAGAACCTATCCTGTTCTTCATTGTATATTCAGTTCCGTGCAAGGACACTGATCCAATTATTCTATTAACTTTGCAGACCAGCAACACAGTTGGCAAACTCCAACACTTCTAATTCTTCCATTGGTTGAAATTAAATAATTGAACTCCGACCAGGGGTTGAACCTGAAAGTGTTCTGATATGTACTAAAAATCAAAAGAAAGCTAAGTATCATTTTATAAAAAGTTGACAGGGCAGCTGCAAGAGCAACAAGCTCCTCAAACAAGCTTCAGAAAAATTACAAATGCAGAGAGGTCACTAGCAAGAAACAAGGGAGATAAAGCAATACTAATGGATTTTTAGTGCCATAACAGTAAAACACTAGTGCGGAGGAAACTGGAATTGTAATTAATAAAGCAATAAGCTAGTTGAGGACAGCCACTATAATTGACCGTTTATATTTCTTGCAAATGGTCAAAGATAGAAAACACCAATTCATTTTGCATGTACTAAAATACAAAAAGTACTGAAAGGATGCATCTTTCGAGACATTTGACTTCTTGATACATTAACAGTTTGTTCGACATAAAACATAACTATCAAAATTAGTTTCAGAGATAGTAGGAACTGCAGATGCTGGAGGATCTGAGATAACAAGATGTAGAGCTGGATGAACACAGCAGACTGAGCAGCATCATAGAATCAGGAAAAAGATGCTGCTCGACCTGCTGTGTTCATCCAGCTCTACACCTTGTTGTCTACCATCAAAATTAGACTGCGTTCCAGACAGGTCTAAGGAAATTACTGGTTATAATGATACTGACAGTTTAATAATGGAACATGTCTGAGTGAGAAATTACATCATCAATCATGGGTAGAGAGGAAAAAAAAAATCAAACAAGTGATAGGTCCAGACCCACCCTATCCTCATAAATTTGGATTTTCTGCCTGTAACTGCATGGGTTTCCACTGGATGCTTCAGTTTCCTCCCACAGTCCAAAGATGTGCACTTTAGGTGGATTGGCCACGGTAAATGTGGGGTTATGGTGCTAAGGTAGGGGGCTGGGTCTGGGTGGGATGCTATTTGAAGGGTCAGTGCAGACTCAATGGGCTGAAAGGCCTCATTCCAGACTGTAGGGATTCTCTGATCCTATGAATATTCAGAACTGTTTTAGAAATAACCAGCAGGAACTTAAATGGGGATAATCCCGTTCAACAAATCACCACCACTTCTTTTCGCATGATATAAAGAAAGAGATTGGTGGAACTCTCTATGATACTTGCATTTCAATTTTCTGATAACCCAACACAAAATCCTATTTGTGAATTGGTATTTTTATTGTATCACGTATAAACCAGAGACTAGATAAGAAATTGAATTAAGACCATTCCTGACAGATGAAGGGGATGAGGTGTTGAATGAAATTCCAGGAGACAATATTTAAACTCCATTATAACCTATACTCATATAAGGCTTAAATGAAGTAATCAATTATAAGCTTTTTAATTTTGCAGAATTCTAAATAAAATAAAGCTCATGGAGAACACTGCCAGTAATTTCAAGATTTAGATTTGGCCTCGTGATGGAGTGGAATAATGTTATATTATCTAATAGCAATCACAATATGATCAAGGTCATTGCAGTGCTTGAAAAAGCGAAACATGAAAATGATGAAATTCTATATTTAAATAAGACTGAATTCAATATGCGAAAACAAGAGACTGCAGGAAACTGGGCAAGTCCGTTTTGGATAAGACGCCAGATTGGTGGGATAAGTTAACAAATTAATATGATACATTATATATTAAAGTGCAATATAAAAGTATTAATACATTTTTAAAATACCAAAAATAGCCATTTTGATAACAGAGTCAAAAAAATTGCATACAGCAAAAAACAAATCATACCAAATAAAGAGAGTACAGACCTTGATGTGGGAAGAATGACAAATGGTGGGTAAATATATAAAATGAGTTACAACATGAAACTTGCAAACAGCATCTAAGTCAATCAAAAAGTCTTTACAATTACTTTAGGAAAAAAAAAGACTTGTCAAGAGCAATATGGGCTCCTTAAACATATGTTGTTCTCACCCATGTTGGACATACAGAATAACGACATCAGTATTGACATTAGAGGAAGTGGATCGCATGCCACAAGGTACTAGGGATAGGAGGTAAAGTCAGGAGCATGGAATGAGGTCATAAAATAGCTGTAACCACACTGGGTGGCACAGCAAGCTCAAAAGCCCAAGGATAAAATTAATTCCGTGCATATCGAGTGAAAAACTGAACATCAGCCCAAAAAGCAAGTGAACTAAAACAGACAGGAATTAATAGAAGAGGGAAAAAACAATGTTCTGAGTAGCATTATATTCACAAAAAGAGTAACGCAAAAAAAACTTAATCAAAATGATAGAGTAATCTTTATTTATCAGAACAGCGCAACTTATTGGTCAGATTGTTTAAAAAAAGCATACACGTTTTGGACAGAAGGTGTGGTAGTTCCAAATGCAAAGGAGATGAGGTGCAGAAACAGTAGACAAGCCAACAGTATATCTAGAAATTAGTGACAATGTTATATAAACGTGCTATATAAACTGTACAACGGTGCAATGAAGACACATCCAAAATAAGTTTTTTTAAAATCAAACTAATGACCAGAAATAATGCATTGAAAGAAGCTGAATAATCACAATCTTTAATACAGCCAAAAATGTCAAAGTCATTCAAGACATTAGGTTGAGAGTGTCAAAAGGGTACTTTAGTAAAACTGCCATGCCATTCAGTTTGCAAAGTCTTGGAAGCATTTTAAAAAGCGAACATGGATTAACAAGGAAGTAAACTGGTAGCAGGACATAAAACTGCCAAGAAAGACTTGAAAAATGGGACTGCTTCACCATAGAACAGAGTACATCAATTTTCAAACAGCATTGTGAAAGAATTAAACTGAAATAAAAGGAAATACATTCTTCTCTAAAATTGAAGAGTCACGGAGGAGGGGAAGCAGTTGGTGGAAACAGGACACATATAGAAACTTTAGAAAAACAGATCAAGTCAAACTAGAATACTAGGACAAGCACTGGCTATTGAAAGAGAGACCATAGATAATGGGAACTGCAGATGCTGGAGAATCCAAGATAACAAAGTGTGAAGCTGGATGAACACAGCAGGCCAAGCAGCATCTCAAGGGCACAAACGCTGACGTTTCAGGCCTAGACCGTCTGATGAAGGGTCTAGGCCCGAAATGTCAGCTCTTGTGCTCCTAAGATGCTGCTTGGCCTGCTGTGTTCATCCAGCTTCACACTTTGTTATTATGAAAGAGAGACCATGCCAAGTTTTAAGAAAAAGTTTAGATAGTGATTAAGATGGAGATAAAAGGTGAATGGGAATATAGCAGCTACCACCAGATTAAGGCTCAGATGGAGGATAAATTACAAGAAAGAATAGTTGAGCAAAATTAAGTTTCCATGTGTCAAACTATTTCATACATTCTAATGTTTGAATTTCACACCACACCAAGTGCTATAATATTACAGATGTTTTATTACCATATTCTTTAAAGTGAAGATTTTCTATCATTTTTGTAGAAATTAGTTTTATAATACAACAGTTTTAACAAAGAATTGATACTGTGCAGAAAAAAGGACAGTCAACCCATGATGTCTGCACTAGCCCTTCAAATATGCATTGTGACATCGTACCATTATCCTACATTTTTCCCGTACCCTTGCATGTTGTTTCTGTTCAAATACTCATTTAATGCCCTCCTGAAAGGTTCAATTGAACATTTCTCCAACACATTTCCAGGTAGCACATTTTAGAACATAACTATTTGTTGTGTGAGAAAGATTTATTTGCACATTTTTCCACTTTACAACAAATTTTTCATTTGCTTCTTTATAAAACACATTTAAAATTGTACCCTCCGGTTCTCGAACCTTTTACGAATGGAATGGTTTCCATTGATTTTGTCCAGGTCCCTCACGATTTTGATGACATCATCAAATCTCCCCGTAACCTTTCTCCTTTCCAAGGAAAGCAGACCCGCGTTTTCCCAATCTATCCTCACAAGTACCTCATCACTACAAACATTCTTGTAAACCCCTTCTGCATGGCCTCCAATGTACTCTCATCCTTCATGAACTATGGCACCCAAAACTGTACACTACTCCAATGGCGGTCTACTTAATGTCTTATAGAAGAGTGTTTAGTGGAGTCTCACTGTCATAAATTCTAGGATTGTGAAGGAATTCTGGTGCTTGATCCAAAATCACCTAGAAGATCTACAGCCTAAACAAAAAGTGGGTAGAAAATCCTATTCAAGATTTACAACCAGCAACTATCTAGTTTACCTGGAAGGATTAGCCCTCAATTCAGGATAAACCACAGACTTAGTTTTGGCATTACGCCTAAAAACAATGCAGAGTGATGCCAACAGCATGGGTTCAATTCCCACACTGGCTGAGGTTACCATGAAGAGACTGTCCTTCTCAGCCTCTCCCCTCACTTGAGGCACCCTCAGATTAAATCACCATCAGTCATCTCTGTCTAATGGACAGAACAGACCTACAGTCTTGAAAGACTATGGCAACTTTATGTTTACTCCTGATGACATGCCTAAAATAGAGAGCAGAATGTTATACAAAAAAAAAACCTTTAAGACTGTAGCGCTGTACATTAGACTTTCAGTGTGTTATGTTAACTTGTATATACCATTTTCAATTTTATGCTACCTCTATTGCTGGTTAGCTATGACAATGAGCAAACAATGAGATTATTGTGAAGCGAGAGAAAATAATTCATGCAAAAGTGGAAGTGAATCATACTTACCTTTCTGCTTTTTACGAATTTTCTCAACCAAGCCACGGATCTGCACGTATTCTTCCCATTCCTTTCCAGGTACTGTGGAAGGATTGCTGCATTCTTGAAAAGAAATTTTAAAAATGGTATTACAAGCACATGTGATAAGCTGAAGCAGCCATGATATTTCTCTTCAGGTGGACAGTGAATTAGACATCTGGCCTTTTAATTGCAACCTACTTTTAATTGTGGTCCATTTTTAAAATACCTGGAACTGAGGGATGTCTCTTCTTCCTGACAGTTAAAGATATTCCATTCTATCATTTCTATGTGAATTAGACTGCTCAGATTCAATAGCTATTCTGAGGAGGTCATGCTAGACTTGAAATATTAAGTCTGTTTCACTCTCCACGAACACTCCCAGAGCTGCTGAGTTTCCCACCATTTTCTGCGCAAGTTTTCAATAAACATTCACTTTTAGTCGGTGTCAATATTACAAATATACTCTATATTCAGTGTCAACAGGTATGGAAGTTTCCAACTGAACCAAGCAAGGCCACAGGAGTAGCCAACTTAAAAAAACAGAAATTATTTTGGGGCTGGAATGATCAGAGGTTGAGATCAGGATACACAGTTGTCAGCATTAAGCTTCCACTTCAAACTGGCCTGTTGAAAATGTCTTATGATCCGCCTTAGTTCCTGGGGTAGCAAAGGAAGCTACAACATATTTAAAGAGGAATTTAAAATAGATACAGATAACACGTTTCCCCAAATTCAGGGGTCTAAATAAAGGAGGATGACACTTAGATCGGAGATGAGAACTTCTTTTCAATTTGGAGAGTTGTGAACCTTTGGAATCCTCTGCCACAGAGGGCTGGGGAGTTTAGTCTTTGTGTATGTTTAAGACAGAAACTGATAGACTTTGAATGTCCAGCAACGTACATTATTACAGGGCTTGACTGGGGAGGGGATAGTTTAGAAGGCAACAAAGTTTTGAGTCATTCATGACTACATTGAATGCTGGGGAAAGCTCGACGGGTTGAATGGTCTATCTTGTTTCAATGTTCTTGAATGCATAGTATTTAATATGATGCATAAGCAAGGTTTAGGAATCTGAAGACAGACAAAGCCCTCAAAGAATACAAAGATAGCAGGAAAGAACTCAAACAAAGAATTACGAAGGCTAAAAGGGACCATGAAAGGTACTTGGCAAACAGAATTAAAGGAAAATCCTCAGGTGTTTTGTACATATTTGAGGAGCAAGAGGATAGCTATGGAAAGGGTAGGTCTACTCAAGGACAAAGAAGGAAATTTCTGCATGGAGCCAGAGGAATTGGTGAGGTCCTTAACGAGAAGGAAATGGTGAATGGCTAGTCGCGGCAGGAAAATATTGATATTCTGGCACATTTCAACATTAAAAAAAAGGCAGCATTGGGTGTTTTAGAAGACATCAAGGTAGACAAGTCCCAGCACCTGATGGGATCTATCCCAGAATGCTGAGGGTGGCAGGTGAGGAAATTGTTGAGGCCTTGTATAAAATTTTTCTGTCCTCTTTCATCACGGGAGAGGTTCCAGAGGACTGAAAATAGCAAACGCTTTCCTTTGTTTAAGGAAGGCAACAGGGATAATCTGGGAGATTACAGGCCTTACATCAGTAGAAGAGAAATTATTGGAGATTTTTAAGGATGAGATTTACTTGCCTGTGGAAAGGTAGATTTATTAGCAACAGGTAATATGGCTTTGTGCTGGGAAAGTCGTGTCTCACAAACTTGATCGAGTTTTTTGAGAAAGTGAAAACGTTGATTGATAATGGGCAAGGCGCAGTGTCTGTATGGACTTCAGCATCTTTGACAAGGTCCCTCATGGCTGGCTGATGCAAAAGGTGAAATCACACAGGATCCATGCTGAGATGTTAAGATGGATACAGAACTGGACTTGTCATAGAAGGGAGAAAGTAGTAGAATAAGGGCGTTTTTCTAACTGGAGATCTGTGACTATTAGTGTTCTGCAGGGATCAGTGCTGAAACCCCTGTTTTTTGTAATCTATGTAAATAATTTGGAGGAGAACGTAAGTGGCCTGTTCAGTAATTTTGCAGACAACGTGAAGATTGCAGATAGCAAGGAGGATTGCCAGAGGATACATTAGGATTTAGATAAGCTGGACATTTGGCTGGACAAATGTGATGTGATGCATTTTGGAAGATCTAATGCAGGAGGGAAGTACATGGCAGAACACCTAGTAGTATCAACATACACAGGGCTTGAAGCATACAAATCCACAGTTCCCGGAAAGTGGCAACAAAAGTAGATAAGGTGGTTAAGGACGCACTTGACATACTTGTCTTCGTTAGTCAGGGCACAGGCCAAGTCATTTTGCAAGTGTACAGAGCTTTATTTAGACCACAGTTCTGGTCGTCACACTGCCAGAAGGATATGGGAGGCTTTAAACACGGTACAGAAACAATTTACCAGGATGTTGTTCGGTTTGGAAGGTATTAACTAAGAGGAGAGATTGGACAAACTTGTTTTGTTTACACTTGAACATCAAAGGATGACAAGCAACCGGTTAGAAGTTTACAAATCTAGGAGAGGTGTGGAAAGTCAGTCATTTCTCCAGAGTATAATACCAATTACTACAAAACGTAGGTTTAAGTTAAAAAAGGGGAATGTTTAAAGCAGATATGAGAGGCAAGTTTATTTTTACACAGAGGGTGGAAAGTGCCTTCACTGTACTGCCAGAGGTTTTGGTGGAGACAGATTCAACTGAAAAGTTTAAGAGGCATTTTAACAGATACAATGAGTAGACAAGTAGTAGAGGCAAATAATCCTCTTGAGCCCTCAATCTTCAGTCTTTTTTTTTGCCTTCAATATCTTCTTTCTTACTGGATCTGATCTTAGGTGGCCTGCTTTCTTTTCTTTGACCCAAGGCCTTGCCTTATTTTCTTTATTTAAAGGCATGCTCTCAATATATAAATATATGTTTCCAGGTTTGGTACTCGGAAGTTCACTCAACAATTTGCATCAGAGATAATAGTCACTGTAGATGCTGGAGAATCAAGATAAAAAAGGTGTGGAGATGGATGAACATAGCTGGCCAAGTACCAACTTAGGAGCAGGAAACCTGACATTTCGGGCCTAGACCATTCATCAGAAATTGGGGTGGGGGAGGGTTCTGAAATAAATAGGGAGAGCGGGGAGGCGGATAGAGGATGAATAGAGGACAAGATAGGTGAAGACGAGTTAAAGAGTAGGGGATGGAGCCAGTAAAGGTGAGAGTAGGTGGGGAGGTAGGGAGGAGACAGGCCAGTCCAGGGAGGACGGACAGGTCAAGGGGGTGGGATGAGGTTAGTGGGTAGGAAATGGGGGTGTGACTTGAGGTGGGGGGAGGGGATAGGTAAGAGGAAGAACAGTTTAGGGAGGCAGGGATGAGCTGGGCTGGTTTTGGGATGCGGTAGGGGGTGGGGAGATTTTGAAGCTTGTGAAATCCACATTGATACTATTGGGCTGCAGGGTTCCCAAGTGGAATATGAGTTGTTGTTCCTGCAACCTTCAGGTGACATGGTTCTGGCACTGCAGGAGGCCCAGGATGGACATGTCATCTAAGGAATGGAGGTGCAGCTGTTCGTTGTGAACCAAGCATAGGTGTTGTGCAAAGAGGCCCCCAAGCCTCTGCTTGGTTTCCCCAATGTACAGGAGGCCACAATGGGTACAGCAGATGCAGGATACCACATTGGCAGATGTGCAGGTGGACATCTTCTTGATGAGGAAAGTCTTCTTGGGGCCTGGCTTGGGGGTGAGGGAGGAGGTGTGAGGGCAGGTGTAGCACTTCCTGCGTTTGCAGGGAAAAGTGCCGGGTGTGGTGGGGCTGGAGGGGAGTGTGGAGCAGGCAAGAGAGTCACAGAGAGAGTGGTCCCTCCGGAAAGCAGACAAGGGTGGGGAGGGAAAAATGTCTTTGGTGGTGGGGTCAGATTGCAGATAGCAGACGTGTTGGAGGATGATGCATTGGATCCGGAGGTTGGTGTGGTGGTATGTGAGGAGGAGTGGGATTCTTTTTCGGTGTTATTGCAGGGATGGGGTATGAGGGGTGAGTTGTGGAAAATGCCAGAGACACGGTTGAGGGCGTTCTCTACCACTGCTGGGGGAAAGTTGCGGTCCTTGAAAAACGAGGACATCTGAGATGTATGGGAGTGGAATGCCTCATCCTGGGAGCAGCTGCGACTGAGGCGAAGGAAGTGGGAATAGGGGATGGCATTTTTGCAGGAAGGTGGGTGAGAGGAGGTGTATTCTAGGTAGCTGTGGGAGTCGGTGGGCTTGAATTGGATATTGGTTTCTGGGTGGTTACCCGAGATGGAGACAGAGGTCCAGGAAGGTGAGGGAGGTGTTTGACGTAGTCCAGGTGAACTTGAGCTTGGGGTGGAAGTGTTGGTCAAGTGGATGAACTGTTTGAGCTCCACTTGGGAGCACGAGGTGGCACCGATACAGCCATCAATGTAACAGAGGAAGAGGTGGGGTTTAGGGTCAGTGTAGGTGTAGAAAAGGGATTGTTCCACGTAACCTACAAAGAGGTAGGCATAGCTGGGGCCCATGTGGGTGACTATGGCCAACCCCTTTGTCTGTAGGAAGTGGGAAGAATTGAAAGAGAAGTTGTTGAGGGTGACGACAAGTTCAGCTAAGCGGATGAGGGTGTCAGTGGAGGGTAACTGGTCAGGCCTGCAGCACAGGAAGAAGCGGAGGGCCTTCAGGCTACCTGCAAGGGGAATGCAGGTGTATAGGGACTGGACATCCATAGTAAAAATGAGGTGTTGGGGACCAAGGAATTGGAAGTTCTGGAGGAGGTGGAGGGCGTGGATGGCGTCACGGACATACGTAGGGAGTTCCTGGACCAAGGGGGAGAAAATGGAGTTCAGTTGGATGGAGATGAATTCGGTGGGGCAGGAGCAGGTGGAGACAATGGGTCAACCAGGGCCAGCAGGTTTGTGGGTTTTGGAATGGAGATAGAAGCGGGCGGTGCGGAGTTGGGGAATGATGAGGTTGGAAGCTGTGGATGGAACGTCACCTGAGGTGATGAGGTTATCGATGGTTTGGGAGATGATGGTTTGGTGCTCAGGGATGGGGTCATGATCCAGGGGAATGGTAGGTGGTGGTGTTGGACAGTTGGCGTCTGGCCTCAGCAATGTAAAGGTCAGTGCGCCATACTACAACTGTGCTTCCCTTATCCGTGGGTTTTATGGTGAGGCTGGGATTTGAGCGGAGGACTGCACGTTCTGTGGGGGAGAGGTTGGAGTGGGTGAGAGGGATGGAGAGGTTTAGGCGATTGATGTCTCGACGGCAGTTGGCGATGGAGAGGTCAAGGGAGAGTAGGAGGCTTTGGGGTGATGTCCAGGAGGAGGGCCTGTGTTGGAGGCAGGAAAAGGGGTCAGTAGAGGGAGGGTTAGGCTCACGGTTAAAGAAGTAAGCGTCAAGGTGAAGGCAGCGGAAGAACTGCTCAATGTCCAAACATGACGGGTTGATGTGTGGGTAGAGGGGGACAAAAGGTGAGCCCCTTACTGAGGACTGACCATTCGTCCTCAGTAAGGGGGAGGTCTGTGGAAATGGTGAAGACTCGGCAGAGCTTAGTGTTGCTGTGTCCTCTGGAGCAGCTGGCAGTGGAGGCTGTGGGTGGAGCAATGTCGGCATCAGTGGTGGGCAGGGTTGCGCTGGCATCGGCTGTGGGCGGGATTGCATTGGCAACAGCGGTGGGTGGAGTTCCATCAGCATCAGCCCAACCCCACCCGGCACTTTACCCTGCAACCGCAGGCAGTGCTACACCTGCCCCAACATCTCCTCCCTCACCCCCAAGCCAGGCCCCAAGAAGACTTTCCTCATCAAGCAGAGGTTCACCTGCACATCTGCTAATGTGATATACTGCATCCACTGTACCCGTTGTGGCCTCCTCTACATTGGGGAAACCAAGCGGTGGCTTGGGGACCACTTTGCAGAACACCTACACTTGGTGCACAACAAACAGTTGCACCTCCCAGTCATGAACCATTTCAACTCCCCGTGCCATTCCGCAGATGAAATGTCCATCCTGCAGTGCCATAATGATGCCACCCGAAGGTTGCAGGAACAGCAACTCATATTCCACTTGGGAACCCTGTAGCCCAATGGTATCAATGTGGATTTCACAAGCTTCAAATCTCCCCTCCCTCTACTGCATCCCAAAACCAGCCCAGCTCGTCCCCACCTCCCTAACCTGTTCTTCCTCTCACCTATCCCCTCCTCCCACCTCAAGTCGCACCCCCATTTCCTACCTACTAACCTCATCCTGCCCCCTTGCCCGGTCCATCCTCCCTGGACTGGCGTATCTCCTCTCTACCTCCCCTTCTACACTCACCTTTACTGGCTCCATCCCCGCCTCTTTGACTTGTCTGTCTCCTCTTCACCTATCTTCTCCTCTATGCATCTTCGATCGCCTCCCCCTCTCTAGCTACTTATTTCAGAACCCCCTTCCCCTCTCCCATTTCTGATGAAGGGTCTAGGCCTGAAACTTCAGCTTTCCTGCTCCTGAGATGCTGCTTGGCCAGCTGTGTCCATCGAGCTCCACACCTTGTTATCTTCAATCAACAATTTCCTTTGATTTGTGAAAATTAACTTTTGGCACAGCTTTTCAAAAAGATAACATTTGCCAATGGTTCCTAACTTCTAGACAATTTTCCTACAATGAATATAATCAAACTCACAAGGAACTGTAACTTTTATATACTAGTGTAAAATAGGTCAAAGTGAACAGGCAACCTGTTATCAAGCCTCAGGTAAGGCCAAAAGCAAACTGCTAAGCCTTTCCTCCCCACCCCCGTAGGGATAAATTAATACCATGTATGATGAAAAACTAAAATTACATTGTTATATAAGATTTCTAAGTCAATTCAAAGCATGCTTACTTTGCAGTAATTCTGTTATCAGATTCATTATTTCCTTTGTAGAAACAGTTGCTGTCGCTCCACCTCCTGACTTCTGCGTTTTGACTCTACTTTTCTTGCCCATTGTTCTGTGGGGTAAGATAAAGCAGCACAAACATCTCGCATTAATTAAATGTCTCAAAAGGATACCACAGTTCCTCAATTACTATTATACTTTCTAAATTTAAGCCTAAAACACCATGTTGTTGGAATATGTCTCACTATCTTATTGTGTAAATCCGTAAGTGTGCTAAGTAGACCTGCAGTTTAAAGCTGAAATATCACATCAAGTTTACAAAGTCACACTCATCATTTAGCAGTCTTCAAAAGTTAAACTGCTTCTAATAACTATTTTGGCCATCAGTCACACTCATAATTTGTTACCGGGGAGCCTTTGGACCAAAGTAACATATATAGGAATATAAAAACTATGTTAGCCCTCCAGAACAAGGGATTAGTGTGGAGGGATTCATACAAGGTGTATTTAAATAAGCATGACCTTAATTGTATTAAAAACAGTAAAATACAATCAAAAATTCTGCAAGAAGAAAGGAGACGGACACACAAAGGTGAACAGTAGAACATTGGCTACAAAGAAATCTGTTTTAGTGCTCCTTCTAATTTGCATGAACAACCTAGAGTTATTGCTTGATGCTAACTGATGTAATTTCTAGATGATTAATAACTGGGGACAAGAGTGGTCAAAAAGTTGCCCAAGTAAAGAATCCAATATATAACAGGACCAAGCTATGAGAAATTAAATTTAGCACAAGTAACTAAAATATAAAATGTGAAAGAACAATTAGGTGATAGATAGAATCTATGAATAGCTAGCAGTAAATCTGAACAAAAGCGATTTGAGGGTATTAGTGGATTCAGAACTTAGAATGTCTAGCAGCTACGTAAAACCAACAGAACTAGCAACTGTGCAGAACAACCTAGAGGAAGTGTTAAAATTGTGCAATGTCTTGTTCAGATTATGCCTGAGTTTAGTCATTGAGGATTAGGATGACACGCTAATGCCTACTATGGAAGACAGAGAAGGAAAAAAACAAAGCTCACCTGATGTAAAAGAGGCCCAAGCTATGTTCAAAGGCTAGATAATTCAATCCTGAAAGCAGGAACTAGATGGCGATCTTACAAAGATATTTTTAAACATACAAAATTATAACAGTAGGTCAGGAAGTCACAAACCAGCAAAAACAAAAAACTATTTTAAATTCATTCATGGAATGTTGGCATTATTGGCATGGTCAGCATTTGTCCCCTGTTCTTAATAAGCCTTGATAAGATGGTGATATCAGGATGTCTTGAAGCAGAGTTCCTTTTTGTTGAGATACTCCCACAGTAACGTTTGTGAAGGCATTCCACAATTCTTACCTCAAGATAAGAAAAAGCAAGACTGGTATTTTTCCTATAATGGGTTGGTGTGGCACTTTTGAGTGCATCTTGTAGGTAGTGGTTTTCCTATTAGCATCCTTCCTTTGCCTTTGTAGGTGACAGAGCCATGGGTTTCAAGGGTGCTAGTGAAGCATTCTTGGCAAGTTTTAGCTTATAGTACAGATTGGTGCCACAGTGCTTTGGAAAGGTAGGGAGTGAGCATTTTAGACGGTTGATAGATTGCTGATCAGGTGCTTTGCCCTACATGATGTGGGGCTTTCTGGAGTGGTGTCAAAGCTGTGCTCGGGCAGGCAAGTGGAGGGTATTTCTTCACGTTGCTGACCTGCGCTTTGTAGATGGCTGAGGAGTTAGGGACTGAATTACTCACATCAGGGATATCTAACCCTTGACTTGTTCTTGGAATCATAGTGTTTATGCAGCTGATCCAGACAAGCTTCTGGTTAATGGCAACCCTTGTGATGACGGGAAGCTAATAATAATGCTAAGGAGACATTCTTGTTGCTAAGATGATCATCACCAGGAACTTAATTAGTGTGAACGTTACTTGTCATTGATCATTCAATGACAACGAATGTTGTCGATGTCATACTTCTTTTATTTCAAAAATATACTTTATTCATAGAAATCTGTATTGTACATAGTCACTACAGCAGTTCAATTCTGGGGAACAAAACAAACCCAAGGCATTTCTTACTTGTACAAGACTAGATCTATACACATTTGAGGCACCAGAAGGGTCTGATAACCGAATGCACTCCCCAATTAATTTTCACAGAAAGACCTTGGATGCTGGTGTGTCTGCATTTGCCTTGGCAACAGCTGTGCCAAGCTTTTCTGCATCCCTGAGCATGTAGTCCTCGGCCTTAGAATGAGCCAGTCTACAACACTGGTCGAGATCAACTCCTTGGTCTGGAAGGCCAACAAGTTTTGGGCAGACCAAACCGCATCTTTCACCAAGCTGATGATCGTCCAGGTGAAGGCAATGTGTGACCCATGGAACAGACCGTACAGCACAGAGCAGCGTGGGGCTGTTCGGGAAGAATCTTGCCAAAAATCACTGAGTTGTTCTTCAGACTTACTTTGCATAGGCACATTCCAAAAGGAGATGTGCAAAAGCATCTAAGCCCTGGAGCTGCTTCGAGAGCAGCATGCGGCAGGGCAGAATCCAGGCTTACGTGGAAGATCTCACAAGTAGTGCCCTTCTTACCACCATCAAATGATGCCCTGGTGCTCGTTGGAAAGTTCTGGTGATGAGGCATTCTGCCAAACAACTTTGACAGTCTGCTCAGGGAACAACCAACAGGATCCACTCTGTCCTTATTCCACAGGGTCTCAAGGATGCTATGTGCTGGCCACTTCCCCATGGGACTTGTGGTCAAAGGTGTTGTTCTTTGCAAATTTCTCCACAAATACAGGTGATATGGAATGGTCCAGCTACTTGGAGTGTTCTGCGTCGCTGAAGCCAGTGCCATCTTTTACAACACCAGGGACAGATAGAATGCCAGTGCATAGTGACCCTTGATGTTTGTTTACCGAGGGTTTACACCCAGTTTGATGCAGTCACACACAAAGGGAGCCAGCAAGATGAGGGTGGCATGTTCTTCCACACATGCCCCACCCCCACCTTATCCAGGCATATATGGTGTCCCTGTGGACACAGTCTATCTTAGACTACTAGTTTGGCTGAAAACTGGATTGAGTGACTGCAATGGTGCAAGTTCTGGGAATGGGTCAGACCTGCACCACACACAACAGAGTACCTCACATCTGATGACCAGCTTTTTATCTACAATGGAGAGAGAGCAGTGTTTCCAAAACCCAGTATCTGCCTTACCTTAGCGATATGCTCCTCCCAGGTTTTGGAGCACATCCAAGCCCCTCTGAACCATATTCCCAGCACCTTCAGGTAATCTGTCCTGATGAAGGGGATAAAGGATCAGTCAGCCCAGTTCACAAAGAACATGGCCTTGCTTTTGACTTGATTTACTTTGAATCTTGAAGCCAGTTCAAACTGGGCACAGATGGTCTCGAGTCTGTGCGCTGACAGTGGATCCAAGCAGAAAAAGGCAACATTTTCCACGTATGGGATGATTTGACCTGCAGGTCACTGCTGCCTGGAACAGTCACCCCTATTCGGCTCACCTCCTTCCTGATGGACTCAGCAAAAGACTTTATCCAACCAGTACACAAGGTCAGAGACAGTGGGCAGCCCTAATTAACTCCAGATCTGATTGGGAAAATATCAGATTCCCACGCGTTGACTGAGACTGCATTAATGATATTGACGTAGAACAGTCAGATCCAATTGCACGATTCTCACCCCAAAGCCCATTTTGGATGGCACTTCCCAAATGTAGGTGTGCAATATCCTGTCAAAGGACTTCTCCTGGTCCAGGCTGATGAGGCAGCCATCCACCATCCCCCTCTTGTCCTGCATGTAGACAACCATATCCCTGTAGAAACAAGAGGCTCTATGAGATCATCCTGCCTGGTAGAGCATAGATTTGGTCAGGGTGAATCATGATTCCAGAGGAGACCTAAACCAGTTGTGAATGACCTTAGACAGTATTTTTGTAATCTGTATTCAGCGGTGAACTAGGTCGCCAATTCTAATTTTCTCTCTCTCCCTCTTCCGCTTATAGATATGGGGGATGATACCTTTCCTCATAAATTTGCACATGTTATCTCCAGAAACATATCACCGTACACCTCCAGCAGGTCCTGGCCAATCAAGTCCCACATAGCTGAATATAACTCAGCTGGTAAACAGTTGCTTTCCGGAGTTTTATCCTTTTCTAAAGGACTCGAGCGTCTGACTACACCTCTTAGTACTTGCTTACCCTTCACATATTGGTAGAAAACTTTTGGATTCTTTTTCATTTTGGTTGAGTTTATTGCCATGGGTTGTCAGGGGACCCCCTGAAGTTGCTATGCCAGTCTCAACAGGTGTGCCAGCATCAACAGGTATGCCAGCAACATGGGAAGTGTCCAGTGGCTGTTAGAGGAGCAGCCAGCTGGGCAACCAGCAGGAGAGTGAGACAAAGACAGCAAACTCATCCCCAGCACACTACTTCTGGTTCTGGTTTCATTGTGTTATTGGCCACAACCATAAAGTGAACAGCATGGATTTCTTTGGCAGAAGATGCACAGTTTATGTTGATTACAATTCTAATTTCATAATCTTTCGCAGTCCTCTGGTTAAACAGATACAGGGGCTTATGGGATTACTTTGGGCTAAAAGGAGAGGAAGGATGATGCAAAAATGGAACAGCAGGTTACCAAAGAAATACATCATTAAGGGCCTTACTGCCAAAAGTCATTGAAAGCTTGGCAATAAGAGATTCTTTATATACAAGATAATAAAATGTGAGGCTGGATGAACACAGCAGGCCAAGCAGCATCTCAGGAGCACAAAAGCTGACGTTTCGGGCCTAGACCCTAGGGTCTAGGCCCGAAACGTCAGCTTTTGTGCTCCTGAGATGCTGCTTGGCCTGCTGTGTTCATCCAGCCTCACATTTTATTATCTTGGAATCTCCAGCATCTGCAGTTCCCATTATCTCTGATACTTCTTTATATACATCCTGCTGAGAACAAAATGACCATCTACAGAAAGTATTGTCATAAGCAAAAAGGAGATTAAAATAGAATTTCTAGGCACCAGATGAAAGTTGATCCTAACATGTTTAGAGGTGGAAGCTGTGAAATGAGTTGCAGATTAATACCATGGACACAACAGAGCAGAAAGCAAACAAAAACAGAAAATCAGTGAAACAAGAATTACCAATGCAGTGAACTTTACAACCAAATGTTTACTCCCTTGCCATAGAATTTCTAGACTCTTTCACGTCAATGCCAGTCAAGACATCTAACAAGATATGCCTCCTTACAATAACAGGTTTCTAAAAGAAATGTGCAATGGATAAAATGCCTTCTTTAGATAGTAAGAAGTGCTTTGATTCCAAACAGCAGTGTGCAAAATGTCATGTCCCAGCTGCTAGGCAAACTCTGATCAGATGGTATATCGAAGTTATTTCAAGCTACCTGAATTTAGTGAGTGGGTATCGACTTCCTTCCACAAGGCAAATGTTGATACAAACTTAACAACATTACTATTAAATAGTTATTAAATAAACTCACGCAGCTTTGGAATTTGTTGAAGCAATTAATTGCCTCCTCAAAAAGATCGTTTTACACAACTTACCACAAAACACACAGTACTTCATAATTTGCAAGGACCCATCTCAATGATTGCTGGGCTTGCTCACTGAAAGAAGATACAACAACTCCCAATATGACTTGCAAGTTCCCTTTGCACTGCGTGACAAATTCATAAATTTGAGAAGGCGCATAATATTGGACTCAAATCAAATTTCATTCTGCAAAATTCTCTTTCTAAGAATGAATTCTGTTTTTATCCACACACAATGCACAACAGTCAGCAGTTTAGTCAAATTTTGCAATAATTGATGGTCTATAGAAGAAAGGTCAATAAACCAGCCTGTGAAACGCAGTTGAGAAATACATCACAGAATGTACCAAACAAGTCAACCTTTAAAGCTTTGCAAACTCCTTCCATAAACAGAGGTTAACTTGTAGGTCAAGCTCAAAAAATGAGACACCAGTGGCAAAGTGATAGTTATCATTTGAAGGGCAATAAAAAAAAAATCACACCAGCAATTCTTTAGCTGCATTTAAACAAAATAATTCTACAAGGATAGATTTGAATTACAATCATAACAATTTTAAAAAGAACATCAAATTCACTGTCAGAAGTTCTATTGAATTCATCCAGTCACTTCAGTTTTGGTATAATGATAAGGATCCCATCTTGGGTCCAATGTGGTGTTTTTGGATTCAAGGTCATTTTTGTTCCTCATTTATTAACAGGACAAGAGTGTCGCTGCCAAGGCAGCATTTATTGCCCAGAGGGCAATTCAGACTCAATGACTGCTGTGGGTCTGAAGTCACAAGTAGGTCAGACCAGGTAAGGATGGTAGTTTCCTTCCCCAAAGGATATTAGTGAACCCCCACAACAAATAATTTTATTTACGACTTAAATGTTTGCTTGTTGGGTGCTCTTAAATTTATGGACATTTCATCCAGGTTGTGAACTGGACATAATGCATATGCATATTCTGATGAAAAATCACAGCAAACTGGTAATTTTGGCATGGCCTCCAAGTAATCTTGATCTTCTGCTGCACCACTTGGTGTTTTCTGGTGACACCAGCTAGCTATTGCTCTGCAATCTTTGCTAGACTCAGAATTTGATTTGGCTCACTTAAGTACCTGCATTGGTAGCGTGGCCAAGTGGACTAAGGGGCTAGATTTAGACTCCCATCTCCTCAGGGGCATAGCTTCGAATCCCGCCATCAGTAGGCTATTTTCTCTATTCACAAGTTCTGTTGACTCTGCTGATTTGAACTGAAGTTTAGTGTTTGTATTACTTTACAGACATTCTGTACTTACTGCAGTAGCAATATCCCTATCCCTAGGCTGGAAGGCCAGCATTCAAGTCCCACCTGTTCCAGAAATGTATGATAGTATGATAGGTTGATTAAAAAATACACCTTGCATTTCTGGTAACATTGTAACCGTTCTAACAAGTATTCAGCATCTGTTCTGATGCACGCTTCTCAAAAGTCAAGCAAGTTCCCATTCCATATTCAAATTTCAGATTTGGTCTTGGACATCATCTTCAGTGCTAGTTTCTTCTTGTTCCCATTGTCACCGGTTTTTCATCAATACTGAATTCCTTTCTCGCCGTGCAGTTACTTGATAAGTCAGGAAATGCTTTAACTTCTGTCTTCAAATTTCATTCATTTTGCTGGAGCACTCATTTCTTTTCAATGGTCACCTGTCATCATTTGCTTTGTGTGGGCATGTATTACAGTCCTGCACATCTTAGAAAACTATTACCTGCTGGATCCCATGCAGCCACTTATAATGTGATTATAAAGCCGCACGTATTTCAGAGTTGCAAAATTGAGCATAATGCGAGATGTAATTATAATTCTCAAGATGTATTTATTAGCTCAAAGGTGGGAAGATAGGAATGGCAAGTATAAGTCTGAACATGCAGTTTGCCACTAAATATGGTATAAAAAGGTTATCCTGTACATCACATTCTGCAATAAGATTAGCTCCTTCTGATTGCTGAGCAAAGGAGCTCAACAGGAATTCAGAGCAAATTTAAGCTCACAATGCTTACTCAACAAGTTTATTTCTCTATGGTTGATTTTGCTTACTCCATTACAATCAGAGCAGTAACAGTCGTAAACAACTAAATTGCACCATTGAACCCTGTCTTATTTCTTTATTGATGGTATGCATTTAAAGATTTTTGCTTTATTTCAGAAGTTCAGCAATATCACTTGTTCCTGTTTATTTTATCCCATCACAATTGTACTCAACATTTGGATAATCCAAAAGGAGTTTTTTTTTATTTTGTTTCTCCTAATCAATCTGTTCAGAGATGTTGCACATCTCTGGAGCAGGTGGGACTTGAACTCAGACCTCCTGGTCCAGGGGTAAGGATGTCACCATTGCACCACAAAGCAGTAATCTACTAAAATATAGTTACATATTTAAAACAGTCTCCAAAATATTACAACTGTACATGCAGGTTTCTCTACCGTTCAAAATATTTATATTTTTTAAGATTATAGGTCTGATCAAAATCCTTTGGCAAACTGTTACCAGCATCTTCTACCTATACTTACTTTTAGTGCTTTGATTGTAAACATTTCCTGATACAATTTATACAGCAGTTAGTGACAGAAATATACACAATAGATTATGATCTGCTCGATTAACGGCTCATGAGAGAAAGAAATTTAAACTTTGTCAGAATACAAGAGGAATGCTCTCATCAATAATTATGTTTTCTAGTCCACCTGAATGTCAAAACCTCCATACATCGTTTTAAGTACTGTAAATCAGAACCAGTGCAAATCCGGCGTACTTTCAGTCAAAAGATAAACAAAAGATAAAACACAAGAGATATAACCTACAATATGGATCAACTCCAGACTGTAAGTAAACCCTACACAATATGGGCAGCAAAATAAGCCTTTACTTTGCTAAGAGAAGGAGGTCAAAAGAGATGTCATGTATTCATGTCAGAGATGTACAGCATGAATACAGAAGCTTTGATCCAAACTGTCCACGCCGACCAGAAATCCTAAACTTATCTAGGGTCATTTTCCAGCATTTGGCCCATATCCCTCTAAACCCTTCCTATTCATATATCCATTCAGATGCCTTTCCAATGTTGTAATTGTACCAGCCTCCACCACCTCCTTTGGCAGCTATGCACCACCCTCTGCATGAAAAATGTGCCCCTTAGGTTTCTTTCAAATCTTTCCCCTCTCACTTTAAACTGATGCCCTCTAGCTTTGGACTCTCCTGCCATGGGGAAAAGGCACTGGATAATCACCCTAGCCACACTATCCATGATGTTATAAACTTCTATAAGGTCACCTCTCAGCCTCCGACGCTCCAGGGAAAGCAGCCCCAGCCTATTCAGCTCCTACCTACAGCTCAAACTCTCCAACCCTGGCAACACACTTGTTAAACTTTTCTGAACCATTTCAACTTTCACAACACTTTTCCCGTAGCAGAGAGACCAAATTTGAATTCAGTTCGAAAAGTGATCTTACTGATGCCCTGTACAGCTGCAACATGACCATCCAACTCCAATTATCAATATCTTGGCTAATAAAAGCAAGCGCACTGTCTACCCTGTGTACCCGCGACTCCACTTTCAAGGAATTGTGAACCTGCATCCTAAGGTCTCTTTGTTCAGTAACCACTCCGCAGGACCTTACTATTAAGTAACTAAGTCCCGCCCTGATTTACCTTTCCAAAATTACAGCACCTCACATTTATCTAAATTAAACTCCATCTGCCACTCTGTGGTCCATTTCCCTATCTGAAAAAGGTTCCCATCTATTTTGGTGTCATGTGCAAACTTCTGCAAACACACCTTCTATGTTCACATCCAAATTGTCTATATAAATGGCAAAAAAGATATGATTTTAAATATTCTCTCTCCCCTAATGTAATCGTTGCAAGTGTCAACATAAAAGTCTTCCAGAGATAGTCGGAACTGCAGATGCTGGAGAATCTGAGATAACTTCTTCAGAAAATGAAGAAGGGTCTAGGCCTGAAACATCAGCCTTCCTGCTCCCCTGATGCTGCTTGGCTGGCTGTGTTCATCCAGCTCTACACCTTGTTATCCTATAAAAGTCTTCCACGTGTTCTTTTCTCTCTTTATTAAAAAGGCTGTGAACAAACTCAGTCATAGTGAAACAAGTTAAGCAAGCCTGAAGTGTTATTATTGAATTGGGATCAAAATGAAAACAGGGCCTTCTGTCAACTCTTCTCAATAGAGAAAAATAATTATAAGATAGGACAGAGAATTGATGGATCACTCTCCAGGCGTGTTCAGCGCTGTCATCTTCCAAAAGTAGCGGCAGTTATACTGCACACAAGTTTCTTATTTCATTGCATAAATACTGGCAGCAAGCCAGCAAACATAGTAGAATGGCAAAAAACAGAACTGCACAAAGAGCTGGAACATAGTTAAAAATTACCCATTAGATTTTTCAATGATCACTTGATTTGTCAAACCGTGCAAGTCATTCCTACTTTGCTTACAAAAATGAAATCAGTCTAACTTCAAACATTCCCCAGTATAAATGAGGTTTTTTTCAATTCCATAGGTATTTTCTAAGGTTTAAATGATGCACGAAGGAGGCAAGGATCCATTACAACTGTAATTTCTGTAGATCACAGTCAGATGGCATAGTGCTGCATTAAAAACTACATTGTGGCATTTTATTAGGAGATAGTCATAGGCCAAAGTAAAAATGGAACTGATCATCTTACACTTAACTTGCTGTGATATAAATAATTCAGTCTCCATTTAGAGATTACTCAATTTTGCACATGTCCATCATACAGGCCAAACCAGTACTAGGAGAGTCTCTGGGTTTATTTTCAAAGATCAACACAGTATTTAAAGCAGAAAGTATGAGATAACAAGGTGTAGAACTGGATGAACACAGCAGGCCAAGCAGCAATAGAGCAGGAAAGCTGACGGTCTAGGCCCGAAACGTCAACCTTGCTGCTCCTCTGATGCTGCTTGGCCCGCTGTGTTCATCCAGCTCTACACCTTGTTATCTCAGATTCTCCAGTATTTGCAGTTCCTACTACCTCCAAAAGCAGAAAGTATATTGTTTCAACCAGGTAAATGCAGATTAGATTATTTCTCAGGACTTACTGCACAATGTTTCTTGACTGCCTCTGCAAAATTTCTCCATTAAACAAAAAAAAATTTTGGAGAGTGGAAAGATTTAGGGTTCATATTCCATAAGGGTTTAGCGTAACACAAATTTAATGACACTTTGCCGATTCATTTAGAATTCAAAATTAATTGAACAAACTTTTGTTAACCTCTGCTATGATTATTAAATGAAAACAGTTTACATTCAGAGCAAAAGCAACTTGAAAAACTACCATTATCAGTTAGCTCTGTCACTCCTGAGGAAGCAGAACAACAACTAATGTTATGGTTTGCTGGGATAATGCTCGTAAGTCAAGCCTTACCATTCCGAAGTTGTCATAAATCTAGAAATATTTAGTCAAGCTATCCACAAATTAGCTGACTGCAAGGTCAGGTCAAAAGAAAACTAGGTTTTGCTAGGTCTCTGTCCTAACCAAGGAAATCGTAATTATAAACAAATTCTCTTCACCCAATGGCAATTGCTAACTTTGAACTCTACAACAGAAAATATCCATCCTTAAATTACACCCCTTCTCAAACAAACAGACACACTAAAACAGACATGCAAGATATTTAGGATGTAAAAAGAAAACAGAAATTCAGTGGAATACAGTGCAATAGTACCAGTCTAGACTACAGGTTTCAGTGAGTTGGTTCTCTTCCTTTTGAGCCTCTTTTAGTTCTTTGCTGTCAATACAAGGCTATTTGATACCAATGCTCCTTTTCATTCACTGGTTGAGAAGTTCTCTGTTCACTGTCTTTTAAAACATCTTCAACAGTGGATTTGCAGAAAAAAAGTGTACACCATTCCAGAAAAATGAAATATTGTGCAAAGAACAATTTTAAAATCGTGTTTATTACGCATTGTACAATCTCATCCGTTTAAAGTAGTATTTTCTTTTTTCAGTCCAAAAGATAACAAAAAAGATGCAGGACGTAGATTTTAGTCTCACAACTTAAAGGCTTTGAAAGCTTTTATTGCTAGTGCCTACCCCTTTTTGTCTTTCTAGACACACGGTACTCCCAAGTGTCTATGTTGTCAATGTGGTAGATGGCACATTTTCTAGGCTTAACAGACATGCTCAGTCATTCATGGGAACCTTGAATTGGTTGTCCTTCATTTTTGATCTGGTTAACTAAATTTAAATTGAAGTGTGATGGCCACGTTTCAAATAAAAAAAATTCTTGTGATTGACATAGAGGGCATTTAAAATAAAGAGGGGAACTAATCATCCTCTTCACCAGGTTATAACACTTTATTAGATCAGATTACAGTTTTTCTTCTAGTTAGGGAAGAGGAAAAATAATGACAGAAAAGTTCAAAGTGCAAAGTAGCTATAACTTACAAATAAATTATTTCAACATTAAAAGTCACTGAGTTTGGGTTGAAACCCAGGAGCAATGACCTTGTAAACCTTTTCTCTGCAGAAGCATCCACTGAAAATATTGAAGTGAACCCAGATCCCAACTTCAGATTGACAAAGTTACTCAAGGCAAAAACCAACCATGCAGAAACACGGACAACTTGTAAACAGTAACAGAAATAATAGGTTACATCACGCAAGAGAGAAATCTGATGACAACATGGATTGCCAGGCACTCTTTTCATTCTCTGTTCATTTTTCAAGCAGTAGTCACTGAACTTTAAAAGCTTCAAACAAACGAACAGCAAAACGTAAGTGCGGATACAGATTCCAAATGACGGTCTATTCTTATTCAGTACATGTATATAAACCACAAGGCAAATCAATTCTGAAAATTTTACTTTAAAAGGACAGCAACAAAATGTGATAACAAAACTTGAATGCAATAACACAACTTGAATATTCTCTATTAAAATTCTCAGGGATATTTTGTTCCTTTAACTAAACTTAACTCTAGGCCCTGGCTTACCTCCTTTTCAATGCTCCCAGATCGTGACCAGACATTTGCTGAACACTATGCATTTTCCCTGTATTTTCTTGAAGATTTTCCTGTACATGTGTGTACAAACACACCAAGAAAAAAAAGTATGGAAATAATGAACGGTTGAGGTATCCAGGATCTAAAGTATTTCTGTAATATATGTAATTCTATTCACTCTTTAAAGGAACACCATCTTCAAAAAAAGTTATAGCAAGCATTTATGTTTGGAAATTGAAACAAGCAGAAGAATCAGTAGGGTAATTTCATTCTAAAGATGCAATTAGTTAGAGTCTGCATCATTGGCTGCATGATGCAAATGAACAAAAACTTTGCCTGACACTTTTTGAAATGGAGACTTGCTCCCTGTTACAGACTCCTATTCCAACTCCCATACCTTGTTTCTTTTCTCCACAAATAGGGCCCGTCAGATCATAAAAAGTTCAGAGTTCGTAATTCAAAACAACAGCAGCTTGTTTACATTATGTTTAATCTTTAATTTTTTAGCTGCCTAACAAAAATACATTTTATTCTATTTCTCTGGTTTACTCATCCTCTTGTACCTCCAAGTGTTATACACTGTTCTACTAATATAACGTCCATCCAGTCACTATTACCATGCCCTGCATTAACTGACCGAAATGAATATCGACTCTTACCCAGGTTCTTGCTCAAATATTCCAGTCAACCTTTTAAAAATTCCAAACACAACTCCTAATTTGAGTTCTGAAAAGAAGTCATACTGGACTCAAAACATTAACAATGTTTCTCTTTCTACAAATGCTAGCAGATCCGACTTTTTCCAACATTTAAATTTACCATACTCCCCTTGTATCTGAAACAATTTTAATATCACAATTTTTCATCAAATCAAATTTTGTTTCATAAAGAATCTTGGCAAAGTAGACAAGAATAAAACTTTGGATTGGGGACAGCAAGGCACATTTCCCCTGTTTGTATCCATATACTTGGTTTAGGAGACAGTGTGTTAACAAAATGTAAACTCACACTTTAATTCTCTCTCTCACACACAAACACTTGTAAAGCAGAGCCTAGCAACAACTACTTTTTGGGAAGAACAAAACCACTGTCTTCAGCCTATGTCAGAAACACCAAACCCTTGCCACTGACACCATGACACCAGACAATTCTCTGTGACTAAAGAGATAGTTCACAACTTTGGTGTCATACTTGTCCAAGAGAAGTTTCTCATCAAAGCAGTGTATTCCCTGTAACATTACAAGACTCTGTCTTTGCCTCTGCTCCTTGACTGTGGAAATCCTCATCCATAAGATCACAAGGTACATGAGCGGAAGTAGACCACACAGTCCATTGAGTCTGCACCATCATTCGCTAAGGTCATGGCTGATCCAATAATCCTCACACCCACTTTCATGCTTCATCTTCATGATCCTACATTCCCTCACTGATTAAAAATCTATCTCAAAATTGAATATACTTAATGATCCAGCCTCAACAGCACTCTTGGTAACAAACTTCACATAGTGGCTACCTGCCGAAAGAAATTTCTCCCCAACTTTGTGTGAAGTGGGTGATCCTTAAATCTGACTATATGGCCTCTGTTCTTTAGACTCTCCCACAATGGGAAACAGCTACTTAGCATCTCTGTCTCATCAAACCGCAGCACCACCCCCCCACCAAGAATCCAATAAGATCTCCTCTCATTGCAAGTCCAATGAATGCAGGTCCAACCTATTCATTATCTCATAAGAAAATCCCTCCATAACCAGGATCAACCTGGTGAACCTTCTCTTATTGCCTCTAATGTAAGTATATCTTTCCCTAGACAAACAGAACTGTTCACAATATTCTTGGTGTGCTTACTAGTGCCATGTATAGTTTTTCCAAGATTTCCCTATGTTTTCCTTTGAAAAAGGCCAACAGTCCATTTGTCTTTCCTATTTCCAGCTACTCTTCTTGCTGAACTGTATAAACTCAAATTTTCCAACATTATATCTCATTTGACAAGTCTTTGCCCACTTGCTTAACTGGTTCATATCCCTCTGCAGACTCTATGTTATCTTGACACTTTGATTTCCCACCTATGTCACCTTTAAAATTGGCTATACAATCCTTACTGCTATTACACGAATTGGCTATAATGCGATTGACAAATAGGTGAATGCTGTTTATAAAAAGTGAACTTTCACAAAAAAGTGTGTCGGCTATTACGTGATTCTATCCCCAAGAGTTTAAGTATCACAGTGCATGCAGAAATACAATGTTTATGCCAAGAGTCACATCACATCACATGCTCAGTTGACTCATGTGCTGTGTTGTAAAGTGCTTTTTGAGAGGTGCTCCATAATTTTCTTTTTTTTTGCAAATTTTGCGATGTTACCCATAAAAATGGGAGGACAACATAACAAGCATATCTACAAGAAGCGTCCTGGAAATAAAATGACAGGTGACAAACATAAAAGAAAGGCTATACGCTTGAAGAGAAGCTATATGTTATAAAGCGTTTCAAACATAATGAAAGAACATGCGATATTGTTTGTGCAACAGGAATAAAGGAGTCTACGTTATGCATCATTAAAGACGATGCATAAAAAAATTAAAGCAAACTGCTTTCCTGGAACAAGCCTTGAGTGTTAGCAAATCTGAGATCACAGTCAAAGAAACTTGACATGGAGCAGCTTCTGTTAACTCAGCTACATTAGGGGCATTTAAACAGTCCTTGGATAAGCATATGGATGATAATGGGATAGTGTAGGGGGAGGGACTTACATTAGCTCACAGGTTGGCGTAACATTGAGGGCCAAAGGGCCTGTTCTGGGCTGTATTGTTCTATGTTCGAAGTGTGTGGATAGAAGGTCAAACAAAAAAGCAATCTGGGACCAGCTCTCCTACCATAAAAGAGAAAGCCTTATCAATTTATGAAGGCCTAAAGAAAAAAGCTGAAAATCCTGTAGATCTGCTGCCTTTACAGCTAGTACTGCAGTAGCTGGTTTGCTGGTTTTAGAGATTGCCATGTTGCCATGTGGTGAAGCTGCCAGTGCAAACAAGGAACGTGCAATGTCATTTCCTCCCATCGTGAAAAAAATTGATTGAGGAAGAAGGTTACTATTAGATCAAATTTTCAATTTGGATGAGGCAGGTTTATACTGGAAGCAAATGCCATCAAGAACCTATATTTCTAAGAATAAAACACATGCTGCAGGCTTTAAGGTTGCAAAGGATGGTGTGACTGTACTATTGGTGCCAATGCTAGTGGAAACTTAAATGTTAAGCCTGTGATGGTGTACCATTCTGCCAACCCACAAGCCTTGAAAGATTGTCTTTAGTCTACTCTAAGTGTCTACTTTAGGTTAAGCAAAAGAGGTTAGATGACTGGGCAAACATTTCCTGACCTTACTGTTGATGTTTTCAAAAGGTGTTTTTGGAAATTATTGCAAGCAAAAAATTTGGATTTCAAGATTCTCCTCATTCTGGATAATGTGTCAAGCCATCCGCCCACCATTACTGAGCTTTCTGAAACACAACCTCTGTCCTTCAATCGATGGGCCAATGTGTAATGGCAACTTTTAAAGCTTATTATTTCAGGTGCACATTTAAGAAGCTCATTATAGCTACTGCGGGGAATAATAAAGACAGTGTTCTTCAATTTTCGAAGAACTTTAACATCAAGAATGCTTTTGACATTATTGTGGTGACCAGGGATGATGTCCATAAGGACTGCTTGCATGCATTTTTGCAGAGGCTTCTCCCAGATTTTATTCATGATTTTAAAGGATTTGAAGCATCAGAGGAACTCTGAAGAATCAAAGAAAATTGTGTTGATCTTGCAAAGCAAATTGGATTTGAAGAGATGGAGAGTGATGATGTTAAAGAGCTGCTTCAGTCCCATGTAAAGACCTTGGTACAGCTGATCCACAACAACTTATTGCTGAGGGGAAGATGGAAGCTGGAGTTGAAGTAGTACTAGTCCAGGACACAGCACCTCGAGAGAATTCCACTTCTCTTTTATCTTCTATCCTGAAGAAAGTCGAGAAGCAGTTGTAGTTCTTAGAAGACAATGATTACATTGCAGAGCACAGCAGGAAAGCAGGTTGTGGAATAAGATCTGATTTGGCACCATACAAACAGCTTCTTTATGAAAGAAGAAAAATGGCAAAGCAACAAAGGCGATGTCTTTTTAAGCCTACTCATAAGACACAGTCAAAAGACAATGAACCACAGCCATCCACTTCTTGATTAACTATTTTTTTTGTCCTATCTCTGCAACCACAACTGCATCTGAAGGTGATGGTAATGCTGACCCTCAGCCCCTGCCTAAACAGCTCAACAACCTCAAAACCACCGTTCTCCCCCCTCAATTTATCTTCAACTTATTTCAAGGTAGTGTTAAATTTACTGTGTTACTTCATTATTAATATGAATTTAACATTTATTTAAGCAGTGCTATCTTTCATGTTAGGCTAAGTACTATATCTGTTTCAATTTCAAGTCATATTTTTGGTCGTCTACCCCAACCCTATTTATTTCATAAGCCCTTTTATTTTTATTGCATAATTTTCTATAGCACGAGGTCGCACAAGAGCACAACTACTGTGTTACAACAGAAAGGACTGTAGTACATTCACGTCCCTCATCCAAGTCATTAACACGTTATAAATAATTGTGGCCTAAGCACTAATCCCTGTGGGGCTCCATTCATTACAGGTTTACACCTCTTTCCCAATTCTTCATCTTCTAGCCAATCTTTTATTCATGCAAATGTTCTACGTCTAACAATATGGGTTCTTATGTTATTGAAGCAGCCTTGAGTACAGTACATTATTGAACATCTTTTGGATATCTGAGAACATTATTTTGACCAGTTCCCCTTTAAGTGTTTGTCACCCTCTCAAAAAATTCTAATAAATGTGGCAGGCATGATTTCCTCTTATAAATTTCTGAATATTCTGCTAGTATATCCTTTTATAATAGATTCCGATATATTTCCAATGATATTATGCCAATTGGTCTGCAGATATCTATTTTTGTCTCCTTCTCTTTGTGAATAATGGTATTACATGGGCACTTTTTCAATCTTCTTGGATTTTTCCAAAATCCAAGGATTTTTGGAAAGATTAATACCAAGACATCGACTATCTCTGTGGCTACTTTAACATCCGAGGATGCAACCTTTCAGGATCAGAAGGGCTATCAGATGTCAGCCCCATTAATTTCTTCAGCACTACTCTTGCGTTTGTTATCGTATTATCTCTTTTTGCCCTATGATAATTTAATATTTTTTGTAAAGTTATTAGTGTCCTCTATTATAGATCATTCATTGTTACCCTCAGTTTAACACAATTATTTCCAACCCAAGTTTCTTCTTCTTACACTGAATGCTAAATCCTACCATGTTTCATAAGGGATCTTTAAACTGAGATCACTTATTAAGCCAGCCTCAGTAGAAATGGCCAGATCCAAAACAGGCTAATCACTGGTTGGATAAACAACAGTGTTTTAAGAAACGGTTCCAAGTACAATTCAAATTCTTCCTCATTATCTCCTGGTTTATTCTCCATTCCAGCACATAACTGTTGCTGGGTGGGCTACTCCAGAGTCTTCTTCCTCTTGTTATTTCTTCACTCCACCCACAGAGATTCTAAATTTTCAGATCCAAGGGCATTTTCTGCTATCGTCTTTATTCCATCCTGTATTAGCTAAGCTACTCCACCACCTTTTTCTTCCTCCTGTCCTTTTGAAAAGTTACATTACCCCTGAATATTTGGTTGCCAGCTTTGATCTCCTTGTAATCATGTCCATAAAATCAAACCTATTAATCATTATTTCTGCTCTTAATTCATTTATTTTACTCTGAACACTTCATATATTTAAGTAAAGAATCATCGATTTTGCCTTTTTGCCATTGTTTCCTCACTTTCTGTGGTGCTTGATTTATGTTTGCATGCTCTGTCCCTTCTACCACATTCTGTGTATTATTATTTGAATGGCTTGCCTGTAATGCTGCCAAATGCTTTGCTTAGAAAGCCTAAACATCTGGTCACAAAAATCTTCACCCCAATTGGCTTAATTTGCTACTGACTCAATCCATTAGGACTCTCATCCCAATGTGGTTCAAGTGAAGTCCATTTCACCAGAACAGCTTCCTTCCATCTCAGCAGCCAATCAACTGAAATGCATTTCTTCTACACCACCCTTTCAGCCGTGCCTTTAATTCTTGATTTTATTATGTCAATCTGCCAATGGCTCAGACTGAAATTCTGAGTTTACTACCTTGGAGATTTTACTTCTTTCAGCAGAACCTCTTTGCCAGTCCTATCAATATCATTCACTGTGATATTAGTGACAATGTCAACTGGATCCTTCACATCCCTCTCCAAGTTCTACTCTGGTCCTGAGACGTCCTTAAACCTGGAACCAGGCAGACAACACAGTCTTCGGGACCAACAGTGCAGAGAACAACATCTATCCCTCCAGGTCTACTGTCCCTATTGCCTTCTCCTGACAATGTGAATGTTTCCCCTGTACCATGGTGCCATGCTCAGTTCAGGAATGCTCCCTGTACTTCCCACTCTTACTCACACAGCTTATAAGAACTTTGTAACTGCTAGACAATGCAGGGATTAAGGCTACTCAAAAACTACCCTTTGAGTCCCCATATCTGCCCTCGCTTGCAGTCACATGATCCTGTCACTGATCACTCCAAATTTGAATTACCTGATCTGAGGATTGTGGCAGGCTCTTGCAGTCAAGTATACAGATAACCTTCCATTTCCCTGATGTGCTGTAATGCCTGCAGCTCTGGATTCAGGTCCTCAACCCAGATCTGACGATGTCTGAGCTGCAAACACTCACTGAAAATATGTTCACTCTATATCACTTTTGTGTCCACCAGCTACTCACGTAGGAGTACACAACCTGTTATCACTATCATATTTTATTTAACATATGTAACATGTAGGAGACAGAGGGTGTTGGAGGGTTGCTTTTCAGGCTGGAGGCCTGTGACCAGCGGTATGCCACAAGGATCAGTGATGGCACAACTACTTTTCGTCATCTATGAATTATTTTGATGTGAACATAGGAGGTGTGGTTAGTAAGCTTTCAGATGACACCAAAATTGGTGGTGTAGTGGATAGCAAAGAAGGTTACCTAGAGTACAACAGGACCTTGATCAGATGAACCAATGGGCCGGGGAGAGGCAGACGGAGTTTAATTTAGATAAATTTAAGGTGGTGCATTTTGGAAAGGTAAATCAGGGCAGGACTTATACACTTAATGGTAGGGTCCTGGGGACTGCAGGTTCATAGTTCCTTTGAAAGTGGAGTCAGAGGCAAACAGGATAGTGAAAACGACATTTGGTATGCTTGCCTTTAATTAGTCAGCTGCATTGAGTATAGGAATTGGGAGGTCATGTTGCGGCTCCACAGATCATTGTGAAATGTTAAAGGGTTAATATCTGTTCTGCTCTTTGTAAATGTAACATCTGTAAGAAATTAGATGCTTCATGGGTGCCCCTGTCTCACAGACAAAAGACAGTAAGCTAATTATACTCTGCTCTCTGTAAAGGTTGAACAAAGGCTAAAAAGAGAAGGAAATGTCTAGTCCCACACATGGTTTTTGGGCAGCTGACCTCTGTTTTACCGTTAGATGATTAAGTTACATATTATCACTGCTGATAGGCATGTAACTATGAGGGAGAAAAAAAAAACTGTATCTTGCATGCATATCTGACTGTGCTTAAAAAAAAACCTATATAAAGGGAGGACGGTTCCCTTATATAGAGCATGGCTTGACACAGCTCCGCAAGCCCTGCGAAGTTTGTTAAGTAATCCTCCAAAAGCTTGTGATTGCTTAAATAAACTGTGGCTGTTCACAGAAGTCGACGTATTGCATTTGCATCAAGTGTGTAGGAATCTCCTGAAAGGAAGCTCAACATCTGGTGGCAGCGGTGGGATTCCAACATATACAGAACTTCTAGGTGGACTGAATAAATGATCGCATGTGTGATGGTGAAGTGAGACAGATGAGCCCACAATGTAAGATTTACCTTGATCTCTCTCATTAACCTATCACTCCGTCGACCCCTCGTCCCCTAGAACTCTGTAGTGACGGAATCTCCGAGATAACCGACACACTTGTATGCTGACGAGTTTGTCTCAGGGAGGTTAGAGTCCCCAGGTCAGGTACCTGAAAAAATCCAGGAGGTTAGAGTCCTTAGGTCAGGTAAAATTGACTAAGTAAGTCTGGGGGGTTAGTATAAGAATGGTAAAGTAGAAGAAGTGTTCAGACATAAGATAGAGGATAGTTACAGTGTCTGTCTGTCTCAACCACCCTGCCTTAGACTGGTTGTTAAGACGGGAGATCCCCCACGCGTAGGTCAGGACCCTGAAGTGGGTGTTGAGACTAAGGACACTGTGTAGTGTATAGAAATAAGTAAAAAGTAAAAGCGCTTAAAATGGGACAATCATTAGATAAGTTGGGTGTTGGTACCCCTTTCCATCGGTTATGCCAGGATGACCCCAAAAATTAAGTACAGTACGGACGTCTGTCAGCACGCCTAAAGTAAAGTTGGGAAATGAGAATTGCCCATTAGGCGAAACGTGGGATATAGATCTATGTTTTAAGCCGAAGAGGCACAGTGGTCATGTAATGCAGGAAGCAAATGGAAAGGGTTAATGTCATCCTGGAGAAAGACAGCTGAGGAGCTGACTGAGAAATCAAAATAAGCCAGATGGGTGGATAATGCATGTAGGGGAGGGATTAGTGCATGTGATAGGGAGGGAAAACCTAAACCTTGGGAGGCATTAAAGCTGCAGTGTGAGGATCATGAAATGAATGAACAGGAAGGACTTAAACAAAAAAGGTTGGAAAGGGAAATATGAAACAGAAAACCGGGATGAGAGCAGAGACTGAATTGATGAAAAAGAAAAAAAATCTGAGGTACCTCCTGACAAGGCAATTACAATGAGATTACGCAAGATTTAGGGAGCACAGGATGGGGAAGGAAACTGCAGGGGATGGGCGCATTAGAAATGTGGAGCTTATTCAAGGAAAAGCTCCTGTCAAGTCCGAGATAAGTATGTACCTGTCAGGCAGGGAGGAAGCTGTAGAGCGCGGGAGCCGTGGTTTACAAAGGAAGTGGAATCTCTGGTCAAGAGGAAGAAGAAGCCTTACGTTAGGATGATATGTGAAGGCTCAGTTAGGGCACTTGAGGGCTACGAGGTAGCCAGGAAAGACCTAAAGAGAGAGCTCAGAACAGCCAGGAGGAGACATGAGAAGTTGTTGGCGGATAGGATCAGGGTAAACCCTAAGGCTTTCTATAGGTGTTTAAGGAATAAAAGAATGACAAAAGTAAGATTAGGGCCAATCAAGGATAGTAGTGGTAAGTCGTGTGTGGAGTCAGAGGAGATAGGGGAAGCACTAAATGAATATTTTTCAACAGTATTCACTCTAGAAAACAACAATGTTGTCAAGGAGAATGCTGAGATACAGGCTACTAGACTAGGTGGAATTGAGGTTCACAAGGATGTGGAGGCTCTGGGAAGGGTGCAGAGGAGATTTACTAGGAATGTTGCCTGGTATGGAGGGAAGGTCTTACGAGGAAAGGCTGAGGGACTTGAGGCTGTTTTCATTAGAGAGAAGAAGGTTGAGAGGTGACTTAATTGAAACGTATAAAATTATCAGAGGGTTAGATAGGGTGGATAGGGAGATTCTTTTTCATAGGATGGTGACGGCGAGCACGAGGGGGCATGGCTGTAAATTGAGGGGTGAGAGATATAGGACAGATGTCAGAGGTAGTTTCTTTACTCAGAGAGTAGTAAGGGAATGGAACGCTTTGCCTGCAACGGTAGTAGATTCGCCAACTTTAGGTACATTTAAGTCATCATTGGATGAGCATATGGACATACATAGAATAGTGTAGGTTAGATGGGCTTCAGATCGGTATGACAGGTCGGCACAACATGGAGGGCCTGTACTGTGCTGTAATGTTCTATGTTCTATGTTCTAAGGAACAGGTATTAGAAATCCTACAGAGTGTGAAGATAGATAAGTCCCCTGGGCCGGATGGGAATTATCCAAGGATCCTCTGGGAAGCCAGGGAGGAGATTGCCGAGCCTTTGGCATTGATCTTTAACTTGTCATTGTCTACAGGAACAGCGCCAGACGACTGGAGGATAGCAAATGTGGTTCCCCTGTTCAAGCAGGGGAGTAGAGACAACCCTGGTAATTATAGACCAGTGAGCCTTACCTCAGTTGTTGGTAAAGTGTTGGAAAAGGTTATAAGGGATAGGATTTATAATCATCTAGAAAAGAATAAATTGATTAGGGATAGTCAGCACAGTTTTGTGAAGGGTAGGTCGTGCCTCACAAACCTTATTGAGTTCTTTGAGAAGGTGATCAAACAGGTAGATGAGAGTAAACCGGTTGATGTCGTGTATATGGATTTCAGCAAGGCGTTCGATAAGGTTCCCCACAGTAGGCTATTGTACAAAATGAGGAGGAATGGAATTGTGGGAGATATAGCAGTTTGGATCGGAAATTGGCTTGCTGAAAGAAGACAGAGGGTGGTAGTTGATGGGAAATGTTCATCCTGGAGACCAGTTACTAGTGGTGCACCGCAAGGGTCGGTGTTGGGTCCACTGCTGTTTGTCATTTTTATAAATGACCTGGATGAGGGCATAGAAGGATGGATTAGTAAATTTGCAGACGACACTAAGGTCGGTGGAGTTGTGGATAGTGACAAAGGATGCTGTAGGTTACAGAGAGACATAGATAAGCTGCAGAGCTGGGCTGAGAGGTGGCAAATGGAGTTTAATGCAGATAAGTGTGAGGTGATGCACTTTGGTAGGAGTAACCGGAAGGCAAAGTACTGGGCTAATGGTAAGATTCTTAGTAGTGTAGATGAGCAGAGAGATCTCGGTGTCCATGTACACAGATCATTGAAAGTTGCCACCCAGGTTGACAGGGCTGTTAAGAACGCACACAGTGTTTTAGCTTTTATTAATAGAGGGATCAAGTTCCGGAACCAAGAGGTTATGGTGAAGCTGTACAAAACTCTGATGCAGCCGCACTTGGAGTACTGCGTACAGTTCTGGTCACCGCATTATAAGAAGGATGTGGAAGCTTTGGAAAGGGTGCAGAGGAGATTTACTAGGATGTTGCCTGGTATGGAGGGAAGATCTTATGAGGAAAGGCTGAGGGACTTGAGGCAGTTTTCATTAGAGACAAGAAGGTTGAGAGGTGACTTAATAGAAACATATAAAATAATCAAAGGGTTAGATAGGGTGGATAGGGAGAGCCTTTTTCCTAGGATGGTGACAGCGAGCACGAGGGGGCACAGCTTTAAATTGAGGGGTGAAAGATATAGGACAGATGTCAGAGGTAGTTTCTTTACTCAGACAGTAGTCAGAGAATGGAATGCTTTGCCTGCAACAGTTGTAGATTTGCCAACTTTAGGCACATTTAAGTCGTCATTGGATGTGCATATGGACGTACATGGAATAGTGTAGGTTAGATGGGCTTCAGATCGGTATGACAGGTCAGCACAACATCAAAGGCCGAAGGGCCTGTACTGTGCTGTAATGTTCTATGTTCTATCTCTGGCTTGCTGATGCTGTTCCAAAGTAATGACGCAATCGAGCAAGACAGGGACGACTGGAACAGGCACCCCTCTGCCCCACCGGGACCACTACCCCCTCCACAACGCTACCCGTCTCAACCAGACTCAAAACCTTCTCCAGGCAATGCTTCTCACTAAACAATTGGTTATTATCAAACGCGCTACCCATGCCTCTGATGACTCTGAAGTTATTTAGGGCCACGCTCGGGCTGATCAGGCTGCCAAACAGGCTGTTGCAGATCAAACTTAAATTGTGCCCTCTATGAGCAAGCAGGTGATAAATTGCTCGCCTTGTTCAAACACGATGGGCATGCCAGATATTGTCACTGTTCAGTGCTGGCAGGAGGGTGCCCCTGCCTCTGAAAAGGACATTTGGAACGTGCATGATCTTTGCATTCTGCATCATCAGGCCCTTGGGTTACTCCAATCAGCCAAGCGTTAGCGAGTTTTGAGAAGATTTGTAGCTCAGGTTGAGGTTCTGGATGTGAGTTTGCTCGCTGAGCTGGAAGGTTAGTTTTCAGACGTTTCGTCACCATTCTAGGTAACATCATCAGTGAGCCTCCGACGAAGCGCTGGTTAGAAACCTAACCAGATAAATAGAAAGCGGGACATAATACCAGCGCTTCGTCGGAGGCTCACTGATGATGTTACCTAGAATGGTGACGAAACGTCTGAAAACTAACCTTCCAGCTCAGCGAGAAAACTCACATTCAGCCAAGTGTGTGTACCTGATGCTTTGTTGCCTTTGCTCATTGACTGTCTTCATTCTGATACCCACCTTGGCAAGGAGGGAATGAGCAGTATCGTGCTCAGTACCTGGTGGCACCCTCAACTGGCCAAGTCAGCCCAGTCTCGTATAGCATCATGTTTGATATGTTATCAAAACAATGTTGGTCAGGGGGTGAGATGCTCACCAGGAAGAACACCCTTGCCAGGTGGACCGTCTGAATGTACTCAACTAGATTTTATTGAATTCACGCGTACATTGCTCTAAGTATTGTCTTGTTATTGTTGATGTATTCAGCAGATGGATTGAAGCCTTTCCAATCACTGATAATAAAGCCTCAACAGTCGTAAAATTACTGCTGGCAGAGATCATACCAAGGTGTGGATTGCCTCCACAAATTAGTTCAGATAATGGTCCCTACTTTGTCGGAAAGATCAATAAGGAATTGTGTGATGCATTACACATCCAACAACAATTCCACTGTGCCTACCACCCCCAGGCAGCAGGGATAGTGGAAACAGCTAACGGAACTCTCAAAAGTTAAACTGACTAAGCTAACATCCAAAACCAGCTTTAACTGGCTAAAGGTTTTGCCCTTAGCTCTGTACCACATGAGAATCACACCCCATTCCACTACTGGACTCTGCGCAGCAGAAATAACTTATGGCCGACACAGTAGGATCCCTTGGGATGCCGACACAGGCCCACGTAGACTTAAATATTATGGGAGACGTAATGCAAAGATGCTTTCAGCAGCTAACATCATCCCTAAAGTTTCTCCAGTCACAGGTAAAGCACGTCTTCAGACCACCATCATAAGCAATGGATCAGAGCTCAGACGACCAGAATGAACACCCCAGACTGCAAACGGGAGATCTCATGCTGATCAAAGACTGGAAATGTCCCAAGCTCGGACCCAGGTGGAAAGGACCATTCCAAATACTCCTTCAGATGCCCCCGTGTGGGTCAAAGTGGGAGGCTCAGAAGGGGACATCAGGACGGCACATCTAGCTGATAAATTCAGATAGATCTCAGTCCCCTAACTGCACAGGAACCCAGGGAAGAAATGGCAGGATTTGCTGTGATCCCATGAGCTATCCACTTTGTTTCTCAGGACAGGGATGGGGTTGTGCATACGCTTTGATCCCCACGAATGCCTCTTGTGCCCCAATGTATGGTTTAGAAGGGGTGGACGCTAGAAAGTTGTTTCCGTTAGGCAGGGAGACTAGGACCCGTGGGCACAGCCTTAGAATTAGAGGGGGTAAATTTAAAGCTGAAATGAGACGACATTTCTTCAGCCAGAGAGTGGTGGACTTGTGGAATTCATTGCCGCAGAGTGCAGTGGAGGCCGGGACGTTGGATGCCTTCAAGGCAGAGATCGACAAATTTGTGATCTCAAAAGGAATCAAGGGCTACAGGGAGAGTGCAGGAAAGTGGTGTTAAAATGCCCATCAGCCATGATTTAAATGGTGGAGTGGACTTGATGGGCCGAATGGCCTTTCTTCCACTCCTATGTCCTATGGTCAAAGACAATGTGCCTGCAGATATTGCCAGGTGAGCAATGGAATATTCACCTGCACCTGTGATGAGGAAAGTTGCTTAAATGTTATGCAGGAAGACGGTTCATTTGTGGACATTGTAAAGGAACCCATGTCAGCTCTGCCTTTTGGTCATATCCCTTTTAAGATGACCAACTGATCGGATCTGGAGGAAGTTCTAGCCAGGAAAGAAACTGGAGGTATAAACAATTCACGAGTGCCAATAACAAAGCGGTCAAATGCTACCGAGCCAGAAGAGGGTTTGTGTTCCTTCTCAACGGGGCCTTTACTACAGCCATCCCGGCTCTCCCTGTCCTATTCGCTGTAGGGACAATAGGACCACTTACTGTCCCATGCCCACAGAAAGCACACACCCACCTCAGAACAGTTACCCAAGCTATTAGTGAGGAATTTTGTGTGGATTGGAAGGACCCAGTAACTCTAGGATCTTCCCTTGGCTCTGGGTTCTTGGGAGCACTGGCCCTCAGAGGATCGGTGGGAGTAATAGCAGCGAAGAACAGGAATCACCTCATTTGTGGTTTGACTAGGAAACAGTACAGCAAGGGGACTAGGAGCAGTTAACTGAGAATTGGCAGAGTTAAGACTCTACGCACAACAGACTAGATATGCAGTGGATTATCAACTGGCCCAACGGGGCGAGTTCGTACAACTGTAGGAGACAAATGCATTGCCCATGTTACAGATGAATCATACAACATAACCCATGCCAACCAATCCATTAAGAAACAAGTGGATGATTTCAGACAAGGTAAAGGAGAAGAATGGGCAGGGTAGCTACTGGGAGGATCCTGGAATTCCTATCAAGTGCATGGGCTAGTAATTCTTGTTGCTATAATCATTCTATGTTGTGTGACGATAACTTGCTTAAATACTGGCTGTAAGATTCTTATGCATAAGCTGGTGGCACCTTTCTCAGCCCCCATTTAGTTGGTTATCATGGAATGATAACGGAGGGAATGAAATGTTAAAGGGTTAATATCTGTTCTGCTCTTTGTAAATGCAACATCTGTAAGAAATTAGATGCTTCATGGGTGCCCCGTCTCACAGACAAAATACGGTAAGCAAATTATACTCTGCTCTCTGTAAAGGTTGAACTAAGGCTAAAAGATAAGGAACTATCTAGTCCCACATATGGATTTTGGGCAGCTGACCTCTGTTTTATTGTTAGATGATTAAGTTATATACTATCACTGTTGCTAGACATGTAACTATGAGGGAGAAAAAAAAAATTATATCTTGCATGCATGCCTGACTGTGCTAAAAAGAAAACCTATATAAAGGGAGGACCGTTCCCTTATATAGAGCATCGCTTGACACAGCTCTGCAAGCCCTGCAAAGTTTGTTAAGTGATCCTCCATAAGCTTGTGATTGCTTAAATAAACTGTGGCTATTCACAGAAGTCGGCATATTGCATTAGTATCAAGTGTGCAGGAATCTCCTAAAATGGAGCTCAACAATTAGTTAGACCATCTTCGGAATGGTGCGTTCAATTCTGGTCTCCCAAGGTTTACAAGAGTTGGAGAGTTCAGGAGGTTGGGGCTATTTTCCCTGGAGCATCAGAGGCGGAGGGGTGACCTTATAGAGATTTATATGATGGGCATGGACAGGGTGAACAGCCAAGTTTTTTTTTTCCCCTGGAGGGAGTCCAGAGCTAGAGAACATAGATCAAAGGTGAGAGGGGAAAAATTTAAAAAGGGACCCAAGGGGCAAATTTTTCACACAGAGGGTGGTGACTGTATGGATTGAACTCCCAGAGGCTGGTACCAACACAACATTTAAAAGGTATCTGGGTGAGTGTATGAATTGGAAAGGTTTAAGAAGGATAGGGGCAAAATGCTGGTAAATGGGACTAGGTTAAATTTAGGCTATCTGGTCGGCATAGATGAATTGGACCAAAGGGTTTGTTTCTCTGTGTACAGCTCTATGACTCTATATGAATTCATCATTCTAGTGTCCCAGCTCTTTACCCTTCATTGTCATTTTTAATGCCATTATCATATTATACCTAATAAGCCATTTTTAAGAAAATGAGAAGTAGAAGACTAGGGACATAAACATAAACCTTACTTTTACTTTAAAGACAAGATATATTCACCACTCCTACCCACAGCTGCTTTCTCTAAGAAATGAGTATTGAGCAATATAGCCAAAACTTGAAAAAAGGGCACAGTTCAGAGATGCAATAGATAAAGGTGAAATCAATAAAATTGAGAAACAGAAGATAAAGAGTTTTAAGAGAGGTGAAGGCTCAGGACAAAATAGTGTATGAAAACTACAGAGATAACAAAGCGTGAAGCTGGATGAACACAGCAGGCCAAGCAGCATCTTAGGAGCACAAAAGCTGACGTTTCGGGCTGAGACCCTTCATCAGAGAGGGGGATGGGGAGAGGGTTCTGAAATAAATAGGGAGAGAGGGGGAGGCGGACCGAAAATGGATAGAGGAGAAGATAGGTGGAGAGGAGAGTACAGGTGGGGAGGTGGGGAGGCGATAGGTCCGTCCGGGGAGGACAGACAGGTCAAGGAGGCGGGATGAGTTTAGTAGAGAGGAAATGGAGGTGCGGCTTGATTGTATGAAAACTACAGTTTTGTCTGACAGCCCCTGTATCCTCACAGCACTGCAGTGTCCTGAGTGCACTCTTTTGTATGGTCTCCTAATGTCTGCATGAGTTTCTGCCAGGTGCAGTGGTTTACTCCCACAGTCCAAATGTGCGCAGTTTAGGTTGACTGGCTATGCAAAATTGTTCATAGTATCCAGGGATATATAAGATTAGTGGGTTAGCCATGGCAAATGTGTGGGGTGGGGAGCTGAGCCTGGGTGGGATAATTTTCAGCAGGTTGATGCAGACTCGATGGGCCTAAAGGCCTCTTTCTGTACTGTAGGGATTCTGTGATCCTAACAGCAGACCAAAGTGACAAGTTTCTATTTGCTTTAGAGACAATGGTTACTCAGCTTTCTCCCAGTGTTCACTAGTGTTGTCAAAACACCAGATTACATTCCATATTGAAACAAATTGCATGGCATAATCTTCAATATATTCAACCAAAAAAAAACTTCATATTTCATTCTGCCAACATACTGCACAGGCTGCAGTTATTCTTGAGTCACAGGAAAAGCTTTTGTAATGTCACAAGCTGGGTTCAATGTGAGGTCACAAATAGCCTGTCATATTAATTGTTTTTATTCATAAGCCACATAATCCTGTAGTCCACACAGAAAACAGCAAGTATCGTACCTAAAAACAATGACAAGAAAATAATAAAACAATAAGCTAAGGTCAAATTAGAGAATTCATAATAGCCATCAGAATCATGATATTGCATATCTCTTGCATTTCCTGCACTTCTGCCCTCAAACCCCTCTCCTCAACAAAAATAAAGACAGAATCCCCCAGTCCTCCCATATAACCCCATCAATCTCTTCATCCAATGTATCATTCTCCGTCACTTTCACCACCTAAAATCCCAACCCATGACCAAATAGACATTTCCCTCCCCACCTCTATCTGCCTTACATAGGGACCTCTCCCTCCACACTCCCCACTAACCCCTCCATATCTGACACCTTTCCCTGCAACCACCTGCCCCTATACCTCCCCCCTCACCTCCATTCAAAACCCGCAGCAAACCTTTCATATCCTGCAGGGGTTCACTTGTACTCTGCCAACTTGGTCTACCATATCCGTTGCTCCCAATGTGGTCTTCTCTACATCGGTGAGACCAAGTGTAGACTTGGAGACCGTTTCATAGAGCATCTGAGCTCTGTACGCGACAAATGGCAACAACTTCCGGTCACCAACCATTTTAACTTTCCCTCCCACTTCCACAGTGACATACCCATTCTGGGCCTCCTCCAGAGCCACAATGACACTACATGCAAACTGGAAGAGCAACACCTCATTCTGCCTTGGGAGCCTACAGCCCAATGGCCTAAACATAGAATTCATCAGTTTTAAAACCTTCCCACACCCCAGTTCATCCTATGTCTAACCCTCCCTCTCATCCCCACCTGCGTAACCTGATACAACCTATCCACTTTCTCTCCCACCCATCCTACTGACCAATCCCTGCCACTCCCAACCTGCAGTCACCTATCACCATCCCATCTACCTTCCCCAGCCTCACACCTCCTCTCTATTTATTTCCCAGCTCCCTTTCCCCCTCCCCATTTTGAAGGGTCCCAACCTGAAATGTCAACTTTCCTGCTCCTCTGATGCTGCCTGGCCTGCTGTGTTCCTCCAGCTCCACATTGTATTATCTCTGACTCCAGCATTTGCAGTTCTTGCTATCTCCGTGAAATTGGATAGTTGCCTTAAAATCATTACAAAACTGTACTACCTTACATTCTGTGAAGACTTCAGTTGTATGCCTATTTTGTAGAAACTCAGCATATGCAATGTCGCCAAAGCTCTGTTTTGCACATACACAAGATTTGGAATCAAGGATTTATAACAGATGTAATCAATCAAGGCAGGGATGAGACGGAGGGTTGGACATGGGATGAAGCAGGGTGTGGGAAGATTTTAAAACTAGTTATAAAGAACTTCTCTGCTTGGTAAATAGCAACCATTTACTGAAACATACAATGCTAAAACATGACGGAAAAAAAACAAGAAAACTCACTCCTCCAAATGTCATTGCAGAACATTTATAAGTGAAACATTATTACACATAATAATAACTTACACTCAGTCTTGGATTCAGCACACATTATCACAGCTAAAAACAAATTATTTGGAAATGATTAGAACCTAGCTACATGTAAATTGACTGCCTGTTTCCTACATAATAACAGTAACTACACTTCCAAAGAAGATAAATTAGCTTTGAAGTACTATGGGTTATCTTTCAGGAAAAAACATCACTGTTATAAATGTGAGTTTTTTTTTGGAGAATCTGTCTGGGCAATTTTGTTTTCTTTCCTTTAGTATTTCTTGGGATATGGGTGTTATCAACAAGTCCAGCATTTGTTACCCATTTCTAATTGCCCGTGAACTGAGTGACCTACTCAGTCACTTCAAGTGGGGTAGTTGAAAGTAAACCACATTGCTGTAGCTATCAAGTCACATACAGGCCAGACAATGTTAGGACAGCAGACTTCCTTCCTTAAGGGGTATCAGTGAAGCAGATTTATTAACTGAAATCAAATTCTACAAAACATCTGTGGAGGAATTAAAACCCATATTTCCAGTGGAAATATGAATTACATCACGACATAATAATCATAGAACCCCATTCAGCCCAAGAAGTGCACACCAACCCGTCAAAGAGCATTCCATCCAAACTCATTCCTTAAACCTGCACTTCAGTACTAGTAGATAATGCAACTAACCTGGATTTCCCTGAACACTATTGGAAATTGAACATGGCCAATCCACCTAACTTGCATATCTTCGGACTGTAGGAGGAATCCAGGGCACCCAATGGAAACCCACACAGACATGGCGAGAACAGTAAAACCCCATGCAAACAGTTGACCGAGGCTAGAATTGAACCCAGGTCCCAGGGTCTGTGAGGCAGCAGCGCTAACCACTGAGCCACTGTGCTTTCCCCCACATGACTGACATTGTTTTTTAAATTCACTTGTGGAACATTGTCCTTTCTAAAAAATTGTTTTAGTCCATAAGCGTTGAATCAAATTAAGCACATCTAAGCTAGATGTAGGAGAGTTGAAACTTTTCAAACAATGCTCCTTTATTTCCTTTTTCTAGGATAGTTGGATAATCTTCTCTTACAAATACGAATCAAGTTTTTCGCATTCTCCATCTGTCTTGTTCTGCAATCTCTCCCACAATGAAAAAAAAGGGCAAATCCTGAATTGTCACAATGGCCTATAACATCTCAATCAAGTATTAACTTCCGGAATATCTGAGCAAATACCCCTCATGCTTTTTATGATTTCTTTTACAATATACAGGAGAAAAAAAAATTTTGTTTTGGACTGCCTCCAAACAAGGCTGGCATTGACATACCGGGCCATGTGACCTCCTGTGCACTAAACATCTATGAATCAAAACCAGTTCATTCTTTGGCTTACCATGAGCAATGGATCAGGGGTTAGTTATACTAAAAGAAAAAGAGAAGAAGAAAAAGAGATTGCATTCATGCAATTTACACATTCTAGTCACTGAGGCAAGTCCTCCTAGAAAAGTAAAACAGTGGACAGTAACACCTTCAAATCCATACCCTAAAGTTCTATGAAATCAAAGTGTCCAGCTATACAAAATATGCCCAACTAGCCTTTCATATACATGTTTCAGATACAATGGGAACTGCAGATGCTGGAGAATCCAAGATAATAAAAAGTGTGGGGCTGGATGAACACAGCAGGCCAAGCAGCATCTTAGGAGCACAAAAGATGCTTTTGGGCCTAGACCCTTCATCAGAATTTTTTTTTTCTGAAGAAGGGTCTAGGCCTGAAACATCAGCTTTTGTGCTCCTGAGATGCTGCTTGGCCTGCTGTGTTCATCCAGCCTCACATTTTATTTGGTTGGATTCTCCAGCATCTGCAGTTCCCATTATCTCTCTCTACTACATAAAGAGAGTTGTCCAGACTGGTAAAAGTAATCAGTTGAAAGCATTATTGTAAATTTATCACTACCATCAAGAAATACTGTAACTTTGAATAAAGTAACAGAACTTTCCTAAATCAAGGATTGTCTGCTGGTATTCAAAAAACTATTCCTTTATCAACCAACACCATTTTTAAAAAATTAATTAAATTGTTGGCTGCTGCATCAGTCAACACTCCAGAAGACACAGAGCAGTGTAAATCACCAAACATTAAAAGAAAACTTGCACCTAAATAGCAAATTTCAGGGCTTCAAGACATCTCAAAGCACTTTACAGCTAATGAACTACTTTTGAAATGTGGTCATTTCTGTTGTGATGTTGGGAACATTCCTGTTTTGCAGTGACCCTTGGCGTACATATTGCCACTATGAAGGTGGATTTTCTGGATTTAGGAAAACCATCTCATTAATACTAGTATCCTACTGGAACTAGGTCTATCAATAAACAGACAAAGCCCCAGCAAAATCAATTTTGTCAGACTGATCACTGCGAACAAAAATCACCTCCCCACCAGTTCCTGTTTCCTCAATGTTCAAATGAGAAATAATCCAATGGAGGCCAAAGAAAATATTTCATGGACACTCTGAAGCTCTCCTTAAAGTACAACATCATTGACCTCAATGATTGTGAGGGTTTTCCATTATTCATTCAGAATAGTGACAATTCATCCACCAAGTACTTTGATCTATATGACAGGAATGACGCATAAAGACCCAAGGTAAAAACTCACTAGCCTGAAGAGATAGCATCTTGAATAGTGGGTCAGGTGACTACAAGAACAGTTGTCAAGCAAGAAATATAACAACTGATTTGTTCAGAGTAAACCATGCCACAAAGAACAATGCTAGTGGTCAGTTTATTTGGTTTGTTATGTTGCCTGACGGATAAACATTGGCCATGACACCACAGAGAACATCCTTCTATTGTTCACAACAGTCTTTATTCTTTCTTCATTTATGAAATGACGGCATCGCTGGCTCGGCAGCATTTATTGCCCATGAGGGCAGTTAAGAGTCAACCACATTGCTGTGCATCTGGAGTTACATGCAGGCCAGACAAGATAAGGATGGCAGTTTTCTTGCCTAAAGAACATTGGTGAACCAAATGAGTTTTTCCCCAACATTCAACAACACGGTCATTAGATTCTTAATTCCAGATATTTTATTGAATTCAAATCCCACCATCTGATTCGTCCCCAGAAGATTATCTGGGTCTCTGGATTAACAATCCAGCAATAAAACCACTAGGCCATTACTGCCCCTAACAGTACAATTTTTTGATCTGAAAAATTCTCTCTAAACGTGTCGCACTCCTTGTCTAATGGCATTAGAGCGTTAGCCCAGGTTATGGTCAAACCTCAAGTCTCTCGAGTGGAACTTGTAGCCCACACCGTTTGATCCGCGGCGAGATGGCTACACACCAAGCAAAAACTCATAATTTAAATTACAGCAACTTAATACCTTGCTACGGATCAGACAGTGCCGTCAGTGGCACTGTCCATTCGTGCTTAAAATCGAACCACTCTCGCCAAACGTCTACTTCTCCCAAATGAAGTTATATAGAACAAACGTTTAATAATTTGCTTAAAAGCCAATTTTAAAAAAAACGTCTACCTCGTCCTGATTAAACCTGGCTCTTTAACCCTGCAATGCCCAAAGTCTGACTTTGGACTTCGTGAAGATGAGGGTTTACATGATCCCTGACACTAAAAAAAAGTATGCAACAGCCAAATAAAGGGTTAAGGCTCTACAGGCCCTGCCTGCTCCATCACTCACTCATGTCCTTACACTCAGACACAAGCGCGCAAAATAAGCTAGGTACCAACGGCATTTCACACCGATAGAAGCCAATCGCAATAAAAAAAAAGCTGAAGGAAGAGAGCAACTGAATAACCTGAACACCGCAGTTGTCTGTTGAAGGAAAAATAAACCGGCAGTCACAGCAGATTGAAAAAATCACCCCAGTCAGTCAAGCTTGATGCTACCTCTCAGCCTAACTTGATAGCGACCCAAAGCGCCCACCCCGCTGCCACCGTGATTGGTTCACCTACAAGAGGCTCTCATGTCCATTGGTTCCAAGTGTCATCAATCACGAGCCATGCCGCCCCACCCGACCAGTTTGAACCGTCAAAACCCGCCCCCAGCCCTTGCAATGTACCCTGCCCCATTCCCGTCGCGGATACCGTCGATTGGATGAATGACGATACAGCCTCCCGCCAAGGCTGGCTTTCAATGGGCTGGAGCTGGCCGTCAATCAGATCACGACTTGGCGTTCCTGTTGTTAGAGGGTGGAGGAATGGGGAAGAGCGATATCAGATGCGCATGTGCGTTTACTCGTCGTCCGTGTGGGGGTGGTTTGTTCAAAATGGCGGCGCCCTGTCTGAATCGTTTGGGAAGTTTGGAGTGAAAGTGCCGGTGTCGGAGAGGGAGAAGGACAGAGAGGAAGATCGTGAGCAGTTGAGTTTGTTGGTCCGCCTTCATACTCTTTCCCCTTGTTTCTTCGGATCCTGCTGTGACTTTTGGGACCGCTCTAGTCGATTGTTTGTGGGGAAGCAGCTTAAGCTGGACGGTCGGGGCGAGAGGGAGATTTTCTGTTTGACTGTGGAGCCGAGTTTGGTGTAGTGTGAGGCCGGGCCTCAGCACTGCCTTAGGTAAGAGATCGAGCGAGGTGGGCACATGTAGTCAGCGGTGACTATTGCCGTTGTACTAGAGGTAGCTTCGCTTTTGGGCTGTGAGCTGTAACCCCCGCCTCGCATGAAAGCTGCACCGACTGCTGTTTAGGGCCCCTAGCCCCTTTGGAGGGGACAGGGATCAATAGTGGGGTTTTTATTGCAGTTTCACATCTACTGATTATACTACCCCCCCCCCCCCCACTTCACTGATGTTCAACGTACCACCCCCCCTCTCCTACCCCTCCCCCGGCCAAAATAAAGGGATATAATTTGTTTTTTTTTAAATCTTTTCATGCGTCGTGAGTAACTTTGTCTTTGAACCATTATCGGGAAGCGAGGGCGAAGGGCTTTGTAAGAACATTTGGGTGGTTTGGAGTCGCTGTACCCCTTAACTGCTGTTGTTGTGTCATTGAGGAAATCTGATCACTCGTAACACTGATTAATTATATTGATGAAACGTTAAATTATTTTAATCTACACTGAGAATCAATTTGGGAAATCTGTTTTTTTGGAGCTTCTTTTGTAGAATGTAATGTATTCTTTTTTTGGCTGACTACTTCAGAAATTGCTCTCCAAGTATATCTGCTGTTGTCCAGTTGGAAGTGTCATTATGTATGGGCTAGAATGCTTGGGTTCAAGAGGTGTGTCATAACATAGTTAATATTTTGACCCAAAGTTAACTCTTTCTGTCTCCACAGATGATACCAAACCATTGAGCTTCTCTAGCATTCTGTGTTAGTCTTAGATTTCCAGTATGTATGGTATTTTGCCTTTGTGTGTCATAACATCCCCATAGAGGTTGATTTAAAAATACCTATCCATTGTGATATCACAATATGGTGATGCAAATGCTAGAGAAAATTCAAACTGTTTTCAGTATTTTTAGCAGTAAATGTTAGCTGGGTACCCCTACTCCTCTTCAGTAGTACCTTTTGGATCTTAGTATGAGACCATGCGAATGGGCCTCAGTTTTATGTCACAAAGTGGTGACAATTCTACCAATGCAGTACCTGTCACTAGTATTGTGAATTCTTCAGTATTAGGTTTTTAAAACATTTGATGTCCACAACACTTTCCACTTGTAATAAGATGCGTAGAATGTTGGAAGCACACTTTTTCCAAATGAAAAATGAAGGAATGATATTTGTGCATCATTTCCCTGTCTCTTGATATCAACCAAATTTGTGGAGTTCCAAGGTCTTAACACTCCCCCAATTAACACCCATTGAGCAATTGGAGTGAAGTTGCTCTACTGATACTAACTGTTCCTTCTCCTGTCCAGACCAGACTCTAAGCAACGGATGTCCCTCCATAAAGGTCCTCAAATCTCATTCACTTCCTGAAATAAAAACAACAAATGTTGGAAATACTCAACAGGACTGGCAATATCTGTGAACGTAGAAACAGAGTTAATATTTCAGGTCATAGCCTGTCATCTTTTTTCTATGTCATTCCATAAAAAGTACAGCTGTTCGTTGCAATAGTATCCTGCTCAATGAGAAAGGAATTGCATTTCAACACTGACCAAGATCTTGGACCTTTCTTAGTATCACTTTATGGCTCTTTAATTGGGACTGTTAGCATTATAACCTAGACGGTTGCCTTGAGAAAGGAATTCCAGACCTTGTGGTCTTGCAGCTGAGGGCAGCCATATACCCATGAAAATCAGGGGCGTAGAAACCAGAGTTGGCGGAATACAGGAGTCTTGGGGGGTGAAGGGGTGTGCTTGTATGGCTTAAGTAATTTGCAAAGGATTTGTCGAACTTAATAGAATTTTAAAGATTGGTGTCATATCAGAATAGTCAGTCATGGAAAATGAAAATGTTAAGTTTGAGACATTGAGTCAGTGCAGGTTTGCAAAAGTTAGGTGAGTGGGACCTATGTGGGAGAGAATTTTGTTCTAGATGAATCAGTTGCAGTATCTGAAACATAGGCTGGTAAGGTGAGTATTGGATAATTGAGTCTGTGAGTGGCAAAGAGCAAAAGAAGGGTTTCAGCAGTCAATGGTGGTCATAGGCATTAAGTTGGAAATTTGAAGTCTTTTGTGGTGGGGCTGCAGTGGGTTCAAAAATTAAGATTTTTCACCAAGTAGGAGAAAAGTTGCAAGCAGCGTGCTTCACTCAAAACACTTAGTGAGAGGGTTGGTCGCAGTCAATGTCAAGGAACTGGTGATACCAAATAATATCCCAAAAGGCAGAAATCCCACAATTCCAGAACAGTTTAAATTATGGAAGGCATTCAAGTGTGAGACCACTTAATTTGCTGAAGTTGACAAATAGTTTAACAGTTTACAATGGAGACTACGTTCCCATGATCCTTAACGAGTTTCTGTTTTAGCTGAAATAAAACAAAGTTTGTAGGTGTACTCTGAACCGGTTAATCTGTGATGTAATCTCAGTATTTAGTGGCGCCACACATAGGTTTGTTAAAATAATCATATCTTTCACTTGGTCAGAAGTTAGTAAAGAAAGTTCAAATTGGCAAACTCATTTTCTTTTTGTTACACCATTTATTTCGAATGCTGAAGTTTAAATTGTTGACTGATTTCAATACTGTCAAGTTAGCACACTTACAGTTGACCTTTGTTCTTACCAGTGGATTCCTTTCAGTCACAACATCAGAGCTGCGGGATGATGGGGTCAAGCTTGTTTCTATCTCAAGGTGGAATCTGTCTACACCAGCATTATAAGATGGCTTTGTAGCAAATCAGCAGTCATTAATTTTTAAAGATTAATTTCTTAGTGTTTTTTTTTGCTTTTGCTTGACTTGATATTTTAAAAAAAACCTTTGGCAGCATTTTCCAGGCCAATAGAAAAATACAAACTGGTGAAAAATCGCCTAGTATTCACTGAGGCCATTTTCATTGTTACTTTATACTACTGTTCAATTTGAACTATAGAAATAACTCCTATTAGTTTTAAATCTTGCAGCATTGAAATCTATTTTTCTTATGGTACAAAAGTTATTTTGAAGTTGGAATGTTGGTCCTTGTGCCGACTTCGATATAGTGTTTTCTGGAGGACTTGTAGTTTGTGTGATTTGATAGTTTTATTATAAAAAAAACTTGCAATACTAAAAAACAATCCAAAGAACTGCAGATACTGGAAATCCAAAACAAAAAACAGGAATTGCTGGAAAAACTCAGGTTTAGCCTCATCTGTAGAGAGAAAGCAGAAAGATTTGAAGAAGAGTCACTGGACCCCATCAATGACTCTGCTTTCTCTGTGCAAATGCTGCCAAACCTGCTGAGAGTTTCCAACAATTTCTGATTTTTTTTTGTCGTTACAGTGTGAGTTGTGATGCCAGTTATACACTTGACAATTAAACTTCTAAAGTTAAAAGTTTGATTTCTGATTCCAGGGAAATGAAGGAAAATAAGGAAAACTCCACCCCAACAACAGCACTGGCAAATGCAGACCTCAGGAAGCCATGCTGGTATTGGGATAAAAAGGATCTGGCCCACACTCCATCACAACTAGAGGGACTTGATCCAGCAACAGAGGCACGCTACCGCCGGGAAGGTGCCAGGTTTATATTTGATGTGGGAACACGTTTGGGGCTGTATCCTTTTCAAAATTTACACATTTGAGGTGTGGTTTGGGATGACTGAGAAACAGGTTGTTTTCCTCTCCTCACAGATTGTCATGCCTGTTGTCAGGATCTTCTACTCTTTATCAAGCCTTGCCAGGTAACTATAGAAAATAAAACCCAAAAGAACTGTGGATGCTGTAAATCGGGAACAAAACAGAAGTTGCTGGAAAAGCTCTGCAAGTCTGGCAGCATCTGTGAAGAAAAAAATCAATTAACATTTTTGGGCCCAGTGACCCTTCCTCCGAACTGGTAATGAAATGTTTGATCCAAATCTAGTTGCCTAGCTCCTTAATAACACACAATGCTGGAAATGCTCCACAGATATTGCATCTATGGCTAAAGAAACAAAATTAGCATTTCAGTTGTCCTTTCACCAAAAGTGACAGCCCAAAATAAATATTAAGCTGCCAAAATTTGGGCCTTGACCTTTGGATATTTGCCTTACTTTAAAGTTTGATATTTGTTTTCTGTTATGTTATTTGGAAGAAAATTAGTTATTTTTGTCAGTGCAGCTCAGCGATTGGGCATGGAACTTCCCAGTCTGCGTGATTGCAAAATGAACTAGTCTGGAAATGTGTAGAATGGGCAGAGGAGATCTAAAGGAAAAGCTCTAGTGTTGATAGTGAGATCAATATGTAGCTATTTTTTGCAGTAGTACTTGTGAAAGAAGCATTGCCTCTCTCATAAGTACGTTGTTCATCCTCATCACACTACAATCCCACTCCTATATTCCAGCTTTGTTCAGAGTTGCTGAGGGAAATCATTAGTAACGAAGTCTTTCTTTAACCAAAACTACAAGACATTATGATACACTGGCCACAGGAATAATCTATTTTCATCGTTTCTACATGTTTCATTCTTTCAAGCAATTTCCGCGATACGTAAGTACTGACAGTCATTCCAGATGAATCCCGACAGCTTTCTAATGTGAAGATAACATGCATGCATTGCTTTGTTAAAGCTTAGTGAAAACACTAAACTTGTATTGTTGTAAATAATGGCATTACACAGGCACACTATAAAGTAAACTTTCAGCCAAGCTGCATGAAGTGCCATTAACACAGAACATAGAAAAGTATAGCACAGTACGGGCCCTTTGGCCCATGATGTTGTGCCGTGGAATGATCCTAATCCAAAAATAAAATAACCTAACCTGCATTCCCCTCAATTCACTGATAGAACATAGAAAATTAGTGCTGTAAATGAGAAGCTTGGCCAAGGAGATGGGGTTTAAAGAGCATTTTGAAGAAGGAAGGAGAGTTAGAGGTTTGAGAAGGGAATACTGGAGTCTGGAGCGAGGCATGGCAGTCAACGGTGAAGGTATTTAAATCAGGGGCACCAAAATTGGATAAGCAGACATTGTGGGATGGGGGCAGTCTCCCAAGGGTATAGAGGGTGGAAGGGGATTTGAAAATTGAGGGGATGGTGGGGTGAGCACATGCATTTTAAACATAGGCTTTTGCTCAACCATTATAGCTCAGCAAGCATAGGAGTGATGGGTGGGCAACACTTGGTGTGAAGATTGTTGTGGGCAGTGGAATTGTGTATGACATTAAGTTTTCTGTTGTACACCAGAGATTACCACTATCTTGGGGTGATGAGAGCTAACCAATAACTAAAACCATGCTGATAAGGGCCTCAGATCCTGATACTACTGATATACTACTAATTGGAGTTTGTCTACTTTAAACTGCGTGAATAATAGTTTTAAGATTTACAGCTGAGAAGTGTGGTGCTGTGGTGAGCCACAGTCAGACAGATTCATGCTTGTAATATTCAAATTAGTAAGGCTGAGTTGTGGCTATTTGTAATAGTTTGAGACAAGAATAAGTGGGTATGTTTAAGCTGAGGAAGTAGAATGGGCCATAGATGTGAAGAACTTTTACCTACCTGTGAAAATGATTATTATTCAGTTAGGATCACTATTTTGAAAAGTGCAACTTATAAAGTCAGGTTGCACAGACAATTAGTTTAGATCTGCAAGGTAAAATCAGTGAAGTGTCTTTACAGGAAACCCATTCCTGTTCTTGTTTCCTTTGTTGCTGCAGTTGTAATTCAGGTTATTCAATATTACCCGTGATCCCCCCTCTACCTATTTTGTAGACTAGACCAGATTAGATTAGTAGGTTTATGTCTAGATGGTTTTCGCCATTTGTCGTCCTGTGTGCAATGTGTGGTACTCATGGCGGGGGGGGGGGTGCGAAAAAGCTCACGTGGTTGTATGCTTAATCGTGGTTTGTAACTATGAATAGGGATATTGATGTGCAACAACCAAACAGATTGCATTCTTTTCTGCAATGATCAAACCCATAATGATTAATGTTAACGATAAATATTTGCTTAAAGGTAAATGTTAGTACTGTAGTTTAAAATCCTTCTAGGTCTGACCACCTTACATCTGTGTTCCAGAGTATGTTGTTCTTTATTCATGCATCATTGTATGTGCATCTCCAGTTTAATTGAGCATTTGGGCGATTTGATTTTTGTCTTACACCCACATCAATGTATAAATCATATTTTAAAAATCTAAAACAAGCTATAGAGAACCCTTTCATTGTAATCTTATAATAAAAGTTAAGGTTGAAATATTATCTATGCTGATATTGTAGAACTTTGCCATACTCAATGGTTTTCTTGTCTGGTGTATTTTTTGGTCGCCCTCTGATTGCTTCGCCTTTCAGCAAGTACAATTTGTTGCTATATGAAGCAAACACTTCCAACATTGACAATCAGTAACATTGTCCTGAGAGACTAGTAATGGAACAATATTGCTGCAGTTTGGATAAATAACTGTTCAGGTGAAGGAAGAGCATGGCATTGGAAAATAAATAAGAAAACTACTTCCTAAAAATTAGCAGTTCGCAGCAACTGTTGATAAACAGCACTAGTACTTCAAAAGAAATTTTACTACAAAATTTCATGGTGTTCTGATTGGATGTTTAAGGTTGGTACCTGCTGATAGAATATTGTCTTTGTTGAGGTATTCTCTTCAAATCAATTAATCTTAGACATCATACAGCACAAAGATCTTTAAATTGGCACAATTTAACTTTCTTGTTTTATATTATTTTATAGGTTACAGGAGCCTGCTGCCTCTTCCTTGCTGGGAAAGTAGAAGAGACTCCTAAAAAGTGTAAAGACATCATTAAAACTGCTCGGAGTTTGCTGAACGATGTACAGTTTTCACAGTTTGGAGATGATCCCAAGGTGACTGCTAATTGCAGTTTTTAAGTGTGTGTGTGATGCATTGAGTCATAAAAAGATGTACAGAATGTCTATGCTAATTGACAGTTACCCAATCTAAACTCACCTTTCTGCACTTGATCCATTGTCATGCAGGTCATGGTTCTTCAAGTAGATATTCAAGCACTTTTTCAATGTGGTGAGAGTTCTGACCTCTATTGCTCTTTCAGGCAAAGTGTTCCAGTTGTCAACCACCTTTTGAGTGGAAGATATTTTAAGTACTGCAAAAATTGAGCCATGTTGGTGTTCTGTTGTACTTTTTCCCTGTAACATGGAGTCATTCAGGACCCCAACAATTTTTCATGGAGTGAGGAAGTGTAGGTGTAAACACAGATCATTTTACTCCAAGTATGATTGACTAATATTGATTGATTCTTGATGGAACAGTGTAAGCCTACTTTTATCTTTACTGGACCGCATTGTTCCAGAGCTAAACACCTTTGCACTTATTTCTCTTCTAAGATGATAGTGTACATCTGCATATTCAGAATTCGAATTGCCTCACCTTTTGACCACAAGCTTATTTTGAAAGGGAAAGGAGACAGAAATAGAAATAATCCAAAAGTCGGGGGGGGGGGGGGAAGCATTGCAGAATCGGATCCAAAAGGAATCTTTTTGTGTATGAGAGTTTGTATCTCTCAGCTCGTTGTTCTCTAGCCACTTTTGCAATGATGTTTAGAGATGAATATGCCCCTCCCACGCTGCGGTGACATACTGTTCATTCTGCTGACTTATATTTTAACTTGGGCTCTGTTAATGTCAACAGAAAATTTAGCTGCAGTAACAAATAACTTTGCAATAGGTAAGCAGGAAAAAACAAAATAAAAGTTTTTTTTTTAAAGGCAGTGGAAGATTTTGGGCTCAGCTGGATTTGCTATGTGAGGCAATCCATCAAAGGCTGTTACCGTTTTTTGTCTATAGGATAGTTTGTATTGAATGGATGACTAATTCAGTCAGGAATTGTACTGTAAATGAGTTTCTGAAAAAGGCAATTCTCTTATGTCCAATGAAGTATTGTATGCATTTGATTTAGGGAAACTGTTCTCAGTTTGTTTACTCTTGTTTGAACATTGTAATAACATAACAAGAATGTACTATATTTTATCTTCCTCCATAACAACATAAGATGTAGGAGCAGAAGTAGTGATTCTGCCCATGGAGTCTGCTGCTTCTTTCAATGAAATCATGGCTGATCTAATAATTCTCACATCCACTTTATTGCACTCTGAAACCCTTGATTCCCTGAATGAAAATCTGGCTATCGCTGCCCTGAATACATTTAATGACTGGCATTGACAACTGTCTATAGTAAAGACTTCCACAGACTCACTATCTTCCAAGAATATACGCTCTAGTCACAGACTCTCCCAAAGGGAAAACAACCTCTCCACATTTACCATGTCAATCTCCTTTATAAGCCTATGTGTGTCAATAATTGATTCTTCTAAACTCCATTTGAATGAAAGCCCAATCTATTCAACCTTTCCTTACCAGAAAATGCTTCCATTTGAGGAATCAACTTAGTGAACCTTCTCTGGACTGCCTCCAGTGCCAGTATATCTCGTTTAGATAAGATGTTTTCAAAACTATTCAGTGTTTCAGGTGTGATAAGACTAATGCTTTGTATAATTTTAGCAAGTCCTCATTACCTCAAAGGAAATAGAGTATAAAAATAAACAGTTGCGGTCCATTTGACATCCTTATTAATGGCTGAACTTGTATGTTAGTTTCTTTTGATTCAGGCACGAGACTGCTGAATCCTCTTCTGCAACCTTCTGAAGTCTTTTCCCAGTCAAATAATATTCAGCTGTTCTTCCTGCCAAAGTGTATTACCTCATGTTTTCCTGTTATATTCAATCTGCCTAGTTTTTGCTCACACACTTAGCCTGTCTATAGAACTCTGTAGATTTTTTTTGTTGTCTTACTGCTGCCTGCTTTCCCATCTATTTTTGTCTTTTGCAAACTTGACAGTACATTTGCTTCAGTCATCCTACCTTCGGGAATAGTTCTTAAAAAGAAATACCAAATGTGTGGTGGAGCAGGCTCATGGGGCCAAATAATCTACACCTATCTTTCTCATGTTTGTCCAGCTGTATTAAGTCACATTGCTTCAGAAAAAAATATGGTGTTTAGCAGTAAAATGCTATATATAAATGGAATAGTCCGAAGCATGCATATCATTTCTGTATTAGTTTTAAACTGGGGTACCATGTCTTTACTTATTCTGTGTTTCTTTTTTCTTGTTTTAAACTAGGAAGAAGTCATGGTACTGGAGAGGATTTTGTTACAGACCATTAAGTTTGACTTGCAGGTCGAACATCCCTATCAGTTCTTGCTTAAGTATGCTAAACAACTTAAAGGTACTGGAATTAAATGTTTATACAGCATCTCTGTAATCTCAATTTATTACCTATCTGTTTTGTTTTTAAATACTGCTTGCTTAGAATGGAAGGCACATCTCAAACAAAACTTAACATTATCATCCAAAGATTGTTGTTTTCGAGAGATAAATAATTGCAATTGTGTTCATAACGCACAGAATGGTACAACACAGGAACAGATCCTTTGGTCCACCATGTCAGTGCCAACCACAATGTCATTCTAAACTAATCCCATCGGCCTGCTCATGATCCACAATCCCTTTATTCTCTGCCTATTTATGTCTATCTAAATGCCTCTTAAATGTTGCTACCATATCCAATTCTACCAACTCTCTCTCCTGGCAGCACGTCCGTTTACCTGTCAGCCTCTGTGTACAAACACACTCCTTTAAACTTTCCCACTCTCTCTCAAACCTATGCCCTTTAGATTTTGAAATTTCCACCCTCTGATTAACCACCTCCATCCATGCCAATCATAATTTTATATACTTCTATCAGGTTGCCCCCTCAGCCTCTCAAGTTCCAGCGAAACAATCCAACGTTGTCCTTTTATAGCTAATAGTCTAGTCTAGATAGCATCCTGTCCAAAACCTCCCCATCCTTCCTATGGTGTGGTAGCTAGAACTGCACACAGTACTCCAACTGTGAATGAATTAAAGTTTTATGACTGCAGCATGACTTGCCAACTTTTACACTCTGCCATGACCAGTAAAGTGTGCTGCCTTTACCACCTTATCCACTTGTGTTGCCACCATCCGAGAGCTGTGGGTTTGCACCCAAGATCTGCCTTTATAATCAATCCTCCTAAGGGTCCTGCCATTTACTTTCCTCTTATATTTGACCCTTCAAAATGCATCATCTTATATTTGCCCAGATTAAACCCCATCTGTCACTTCTCTGCCTAACTTTTCAATTGATCTTTATCCCAATGTATCTTTTGACAATCTTCTCTATCCATAGCTCCACCAATTTTCTTATTGTTTGCAGACTTGCTTATCAGACTGCCTGCATTTTTATGCAACCCAGGCACTGATCCTTGCGGAATACCACTGATCACAGGCCTCCAGTCAGAAAAACCTCCTTGCACAACTGCCCTCTATCTTCTATGACCCAATTTTGTATCAAATGTGGAGTGAAAATCATGGGTTTTAAATCCTTATAAATTTTCAAAAGCTGGTCTGTTGCTAAATAAGCACTGATTGCATTAAAAGAAGACCCAGGTCAAGTTTAAATTAAAATACCACCTGAATCCTACAATTTAATTCTAGCCCTGAGTTCACTTCTGAATTTGTTTAGAATCAGAGTCCCTACAGTGTGGAATCAGGCCACACTGCTCTGGACAGCTTCCCACCCAGACCCATCTCCCTACCCTTTCCCTGTAACCCTCCGTTTCCCGTGTCTAATCCACAGAATTTACACCCCTGGACGCTATGGCCAATTTAGCATGGCCAATACAGCTAACCTGCCCATATTTGGACTGTGGGAGGAAACTGGAACACTTGGTGGAAACCCCCTCCCCAGACATGGGGAGAATGTGCAAACCGTACACAAGGGTGGAATTGAACCCGGGTCCCTGGTGCTGCAAGGCAGCAGTGCTAACCATTGAGCCACCGTGCTATTCTGTGATGCTACTTTCTAGTAGTGGTTTTGTTTGAATTGTGCACGTTGCTGACAACGCAGCTTGCTCTATAGCATATTAATTGGTCACTAAAGGATTAGTGACTTGTTCACTGCTGCTTGCTTGGTGTAATGATATAGGATTATGTATATATTATGCATGCACACGCTTACAGCATATGCGATTATGTAATGTGGTTATAAGAAGTAAGCAGTGCAGTGATAACTATGCAATCCGTAAAAGATTCCGCATGCACATTCTAATCAGATATTAATACCCATGAAAAATAAAATGGTCGGGCTTCCCCTAGTGGAAACATGAGCTGAAATTTTGGTGTTATGAACTGAAGCAGAAATGGCTGCTGTGGAGCTTCTCCCCACTCCCCTTGGCTAACTCATGTTTTCACTCCCTTCCAGTCTCACCTCCTAGGTGAAGTCACCCCGTCCCAATCCCACCTCTCAATTTTCACCAAAGGATCATGACAATTTTCAAGCCTTGAATGGGGTCACTGTGGGAAAAGGTTTGGGAAGCACTTCTTTGTGGTTTGATGTGAGATGTCTAGTAAATCCTAGTAATTTGAAAGACCTACAGACTTACCAGGTTATGCTTGATCATCACCCTGAAGCCATTCCATTTATTCTTTTGCTTATTTAATTGTCTATATAGAATCTAAGCCTGCAGTTAAACTCCATCTGCCATTTCTCCGCCCAGCTTTCCAACTGATCTATATTCTACTGTGTCCTCTGACAACCGCCTACATTATTCACAACTCGTGTTGTCTTGGATGCTTCACTTGTTGTTCCTTCGCTTCCTGTTAAGGTTTTTTGATTCAATTCTTGCTGGGATGTGTTTTCCTGGGCACTCCACCCTTTTGGGCTGATGTTTGGCCAATGTCCATTCTGTCAACTCCCAACAGTGTTATTTGAGTATGGACAGGAATTGAAATTCCGTGTTATCATTTAGCCATTTAGTGAACTATTGAAAAATTTCAGATTCATAGCACGTTTTGAGAGGATAAATGCACAGTTGTTGTTTACCCATGCTGAAGAGTTCAAAACACTTGGGACAAAAATGGGAGAAAAATTCCTTGACTTGGGTGTTTCTATTTGAATTTCTCCACCCCACACAGGTCTGGTACTCTGTGCTGTATTATGGAATATATTTAGGACTGAGTTCAATTAATTTTTGGATACTAATGGATATGGAAAATGGGAAAGTAGATCAAAGTAGAAAATAAGCCGTGAGTTTATTAAATTGCAAACATGCATTAAATTGCAGGCTTGAGGAGCCATACAGCCCAGTGTATTCTTATTTTTTTAAGTACACACTCTCGGGGTCAAGGTCATCAATAAGTCTGCTCAACTGTTGTCTCTGGTTTGCCCCACCCTGGCTGTGACCCCTCCATTCTCCCTAATAGGAAAAAAGACTGGAGTTTGCAGCTATATTTACTGGTTGCCTTGGCTCTTTTTTTTTCCTTTGTTTCTACCAACAGATGAAAAAACACAGACCAGGAGCCAAACCTGCAATCTTCCTCATGAAGTGCTTGGCCTTGTGCATTTACAATTTGCCTAATTGCAGTATGTTGGATTGGGGTTATGAGCTCATGGTAGTAAATCTTCTGATGTGAGCTCAAATCATGAATATATTTCTAAACGTACCACACAGTACATTTGAAGCAGGGTGTCTAACCTGCAGCCTGAGTGTCACATGAGCTCAGAGCTCTAAATATCTCAGCTGCAAAGCTTAGAAAGCTTTATTCTGTTGCTACTTGCCTCTAATTTTTTAATCTTGTCCTGAATGACTTTTCTGCAGCCTGGAAATTTGAAGAGGGCTATTTTTAGATGTAAAGGCAAATTCTAAACCTGAATACCAAGATAAAATATCATCACCTTGGGGTATATGCAGATTAATGGGGGTGTTAACTTTATGGGTACACTGGAGGCTCCATGACGCATCAGGAGCTGGCAAGCTTGGACACCCTGAGTTAAATGATCAGCCTTTGGGTTTTGGCAAAACAAGGCAAGGATACTGTTAATGCCTTAAAATTGGAAAGCTCACTAAAATGTGTTTTCAAATGTAATGTGAGAATAATGGAGGTCAGTTGAGATTCAGTGCCAGCAGATAGTTTTAAAACAAAATAGGTAAATTAAGACCTTAATCATAACTTTTCTTTTTAATTCATAGGGTTTGAACTTAGAGGTTACACATAATGTTAGTCCAATTTTCTCTCTCTGCAGGTGACAAAAATAAACTTCAAAAGCTGGTGCAAATGGCTTGGACCTTTGTAAATGACAGGTAACTTTTTAAAAATCTACTGTAAAATTAAAACCATAAAAGCCTATTTGGAAATTTAAAAGGGCATAATTTTAATACGTATAAAAGCTAAATTTTTGAGTTTTTTCCTTATCCTGATGTGCTTTTTGTGTTGTAGCCTGTGCACCATGCTTTGTCTACAATGGGAGCCAGAGATCATTGCTGTGGCTGTGATGTACCTAGCTGGTAGGCTGTGCAAATTTGAAATCCAGGAGTGGTCAGCAAAGCCCATTTACAGAAGGTGGTGGGAACAGTTTGTACAGGATGTGCCTGTGGAACTACTGGAAGGTACAGTAAACAGCCCAGATTGCTAAGACAATGTTGGTAATGAGTTTGCATGTTTCTAGACTTTTACTTTTTGGATATGTTTATTTAATTTAAAAATGCTTCTTATTGAATTTAACATGAAAGATGAAACTTTTTTAATGCTGTGGTATAAGTTATTTTGCCAAGGTTGAGTTTATTTTTTGACATGCCATTGGCTGCTTAGACTAATCAAGGTACAAAGCTGAACTTGAAAGAAGGTGGAGGAAAGAAAATTCTAAACCTGGTATAATTTATGTAATAGTAGTGATTCATAATCCCATTAAAATAACTCAGTGCTTCAGTGATTTGAAGGATCAATCATTTTAGTAAATTTTAATTGATATTCTTTTATGCAAGAGTGAAACTATTGTCTGTATAAAATTAAGGTTCCTCTCCTTTGTAACCCAATTCAGTTGCTTTACCTTTTCCAAACCCTAGATTGATTTGATGGATTGACTTTTTTCTTTAAACTTTGATCTATTGTATAAAAGCCATATACTTGACTAAGTGTTTCTTTCTACAGTTAAAATAACTGATTATCTTTTGGTCTTGTGTAGACATCTGCCATCAGATACTGGACCTTTATTCCCAGGGTCAACAACAGATGCCCCAGGCACCCCAGCCACAACTGCCAACAATCCCAAGTTTGGAGCAACCGATACCACCACTGCAGGTGCAGCAGACAAAAAAGCTTTCACCTCAGTCAACACCACCTCGGCAGGTTAAAAGGCCTGCAGTAAGTAGAAAAAATACAAATATATTATCATTTCTGATCAAGATGTATTCTTGGTGATTTGAAGTATCTGAGAATGAAGTAAAACATGCTGTCACACTCTGAATTTGCAGTAGAACAAAACAATTGTTGTGTTGTTTCCGCTGTATTGTTATGTTGTGTTTTAACATTATATATTTGCTTCTTTTATTAGGTGGCTTCTCCAAAGGAAGATGGCAAGACAATTGGTAACACTTTTAGGCTTTCATCTTTGTTGCACCCACACACTTATTGTACTACATTTGTGTGTATCTTCCAAAGGAGATCTGTAATCCAAAATAACTAAATTTGCCGAGTGACCCTAGAAGAAATTGTCAAAAAGGTTTCATTTTATAAACACCAACCACAATTCGTGTAAATTGAGCAGCCAAATGTTAATTTAAATAAGAAAGTTAATTTTGTGTTAAGTAGTCAATATGATGAAGTTACATTTTGCAAGACCACAAGCACCCCATTGCTCTCTGCACAAATATAACAATACATAATTACAGAGCCCCTTCATCATAGTGTTCTTCGTTTGCACAGGTCGATCACTGCTTTGACCTTTTGAGTTTCACATGTTCCATTCTCAGCAGCATCTCTTTTTTTTTTGGCCAAGCAGAATCTCTTGCTGTAAGAGAAATGGCTTTTTTTCTGGGAAGGATGTAATATGTTGATCCTCTTGTTTGTATTTTTTTCAAGTCTTTATTTGATAAGATAGTTGTCTTCGGTCTCCTAGATGTAGTTCTCCTTTGTACCTTCACCTATTTAATGTGAATGCCATGGACATAATTTCTGGTCTGAACCTCTTTCTTTGGCACTGCTTGCAGGTCAAGGCTTTCTAGGTGACATATAAAATGCAATTTTTTTTTAATACACACTATTTCATATTAACCAAGAAAATTGCAATTTATACTTTTCACATCTTTTTCAAACATTCTTAAAATGTCTGTGAAATCTGTAATTTTTAAAATTTCAGGTTTTCTTTATTGTACTGCTTCCAGGTGAAATGTCATCACAATTGTTTGTGTATGAGTAGATTACCTGGCTAATTCAGAGGTCATAAAATGTCAATATCTATGTGCTTTAACTTCTTATGTAGTCATGGATGGGTAAGGTGGCAGATTTACCTCCCTGAAGATCATTCATGAACATTTGAGTTCTAATCATGCAGTTTTTATGATTTTTATATTTTCTGGAACTTACCTTCAAAATACCAGTGCATGTATTTCTTGTGTTTTTGTATTTCTGTAAATATCTGAAATCTGTTTCTCAACTTCCACAGAGCTACAGCCTCCTAAAATTCCAAAGTTGGAAGCCCCACACCCAGTATTACCACCAACTACCCATCCTCCTCCAGGTGAGATTTTTGACGTTTCTGCCAATAAATTGTATACTTTTGCTCCAGTAAAATAGTAAGTGCATCCATATTTTTTATTAATCTGTTTTATTAGCTGTTTCAGTTGTTGCATTCGTTTAATGTGATAGTCAACTTGCAACAGGCCATCAGTGGGTGTTTTTAGGAGCACACTAGTGGATAGAGTGAATACAAAGCTTCATCCTTTTGGAAGACCTGAACTAATGTCATTGCAATTACAGTTTGTATGCAGACAAATCATTTTAGAATATTTTGTATGACTCCTAACTTCAACATCTGAAGTGATTTTAATTGTCCTTCTACTAGAGTGGGGTGTCTGATGTTACACTATATCAAGACGTTAACATAATCACTATGACTCAATTTACTTCACTACCTGTAAAATGCTTTGGGGCATCCTGAATTTGTGAAAAGCACTGTAGAAATTCAAGTTATTTCTGTATTTCCAAGTGGGCCTTTCTTACAACACCAGCCTTCCTAATCTCTGTCGAAAATGAGCATCAATTAAAATGGGATCGTGTTGGAAAGTAGTTTGCTGTAGCCATTTGATAATGGGAACTGCAGATGCTGGAGAATCCAAGATAACAAAGTGTGGAGCTGGATGAACAGGAGCTCTCTGAAGGGTCTAGGCCCGAAACGTCAGCTTTTGTGCTCCTGAGATGTTGCTTGGCCTGCTGTGTTCATCCAGCTCCACACTTTGTTATCCTGTTATGCTGTAGTCACTTGCTTCACTTTGCATGTGCACACAATCGTGTTCAATTGTTATTGTGGACTTTGTCCTGCATTGAATTGACATGTGACTTTAAATAACTGTATTGGTTCACAGCCTTGATGGTAGCTTAAGATAAAGGGTAAAACTGGTTTCATCTTAAACTCTTGAAAAATACAAGTTCCACCCATTTGAAGTTGCCTAGCAACATTTGCACTGTGGTGCAAATTATTAAAATGTGCCATAATTACATGATTCCTTGTGTCCAATTATTTTCATTACTTTTTCTCTTTGTCGACTCTCCCTGGGTAAAAGTAGCATCTCCTTAATTTTTTCCTCCACATTCCTGTTCCTGTTTATTAATGCTTAGTTAGTGAGCAAGAAACCTATATAAATGATTGTGCTGTACCGCTTTTTGTTTTCACCTCCTGATTCCAAATTTTCTTGCACCTTCGACCTTCCTGAACATCAATTTCTTTGCCTGTGACAGTCTTGTGGTACCAATATAGCTATCCCCATAAAGTCTGAAGTTGCCCTAATATGCCTCCATTGTTCCAGAAAGGACCATGGTAATGGATATTTGGCTGTTTATTCAATCATCAGCCTAAGGACATTAAAATCCACTGTAATACCATTTAGGGTGAAATCAGTCAAAATGGATTTTCTTTGCTGTGCCTGGCTCAAAATGTTGCATAGACACACTTGATGTTCTACATTACCAAACTCATGAGTTTGGTAATGTAATTGTATCAACCTAATAAAGATGGTGAAAATGAGGAGTGGAAGAATGATTGATCTCCCTAGTGTATTATCTGGATATCTGCAGTTAAACTGATCAGATTTAACCCCCTCGTTAACGTTCAACAAAGAAAAGTTGTTCCTCTGCTCAGTTAGTCAGGAGATGTCACTTGAACGGTAAACTGGAAGGAGCGAGATTCTCTCACTACATTGTGATGGGTTATCTGCTACTGTTGTCATGGGCCAATGCAAATGGGAAAAGACAAGTCTATGTTCCACCTACCCAGTTATTAAGCTTTGTATGAGGGTGAAGGAAAGTAAGGTTCAGCTTTAACAACACAATCTTTCTCAAAGACCACATTTTTTATTCTCATGGGATGTGGGCATCACTGGCTAGGCTAGCATTTATTGCCTTCCCCGGTTACCCTTGAACGTGGTGGTGAGCTGCCTTTTTGAATGTGGTTTCAGAACCCATTTTTATTTCTCAAATGTCCTGTTTTCCATCCACCCAAACTCCTTGCTGAGGATCTGAGGAAGGGTCCCAAACCGAAACGTCAACTTGCCCATTCCTGTGATGCTGCTTGACCAGCTGTGTTCCTCCAGCTCCACACTGTTGACTCTGACTCCAGCATCGGTACCCCTTGCTAAGGTGTGATGTGCTGATGTGCTTTGATACCACCCCCAAATTATATCCTTCGTAGTTGGGAATACCTATAGGTTGTTAGACCTGATTGATTTGGCACAGCACTATTGCCTTTTTCTGGATTTTCTTCCACTTTTCTGTCCCCAGTGCCCCCAAGAGCAAGGCATTGCTGCTTGTTTTGTTCATCGGTAAAGTTGTCCTGTATATGTTACATACTTGAAGTTAAAATGTACCTTTTTTATTCTTCAAATTGCAGAACGCAAACCATCCATAAGTACAGGATCCAGCATCATAGAAAGTGAACCACCACCAGCAGGAAATGCCTCGGAAGTGGCTAAACCTTCTATTCCACCACCTCTTCATCCTCCTACTGTACACCAACAGCCACAGATTCCTCAACGGCCTCCACCCTCTGCTGCTTACATAATGGGAATGTCGACAACCAGCTCCTACATGTCTGGAGAAGGTTTCCAGAGTCTGCAGTCCATGATGAAGACTGATGGACCGTCATATGGAAGCATGCCATCTTATGGACCTCCAACCCATGTCCCTTACCACCCACATGTGTACCCCAATCCATCTGTGCCTCCTCCCACAAATTATCCACCCAACATCCCTCCTCCTAATCCAGGATATCCCCCGCCAGGATACAATCCTACTTACTTGCCCCCTCCTCGGATTCCCCCAGCTCACACTGTGCCACCTCCACCAGCACTAGGTCTTCCACCAACCAGCTATCCTCCCCCCACAGTACCGCCTGGGGGGCAACCTCCTGGACCACCACCGCCACCACCACCAGGCATGCCACCTGTGGCCGGGCTGAGTCGGGGAGGTTGGTTGAGGTAATGGATGTTTGGACTTTGGTGATTGTCAAGTGTAAGTTGGTTTCACTCAAGGTTTGGGGTAGCCCTAAAAATGGTTTAGATTGTCTTACGTCCCACGTTGGAATGATGTTGCTGATGCATATTGTTCAACTGATGTTAATCCTTAAGTTTTATTTTCTATCATACGCTGCCAGTTTCTGAGGTGCAGGAAAATGAAGAGTTTTCATTTTGCACTGATGCCTCAACTTTTCTTTTTAGCCACCTTACTTCCTCCTCTCAGTCCCAGCCAAGTATGCCCCTGCAGCTTGCTGTTTCTGCTGCTGTTGTCAGCAGTTAAAATGCACCTGCTCTTGAAGCATCCAAGTGAAATTGTTACCAGAAGTTTCATAATATTTTGTAGAAGCTATCCTCTGCTTTACTTTTCTGCTGAACAGTTTTTGGCGTGGTATCTCCCAAATAGGACTTTTGCTCATGTTAATAACTCAGACATATTTTGATTAGTGGCAGAGGTTTAAAAAAAAAATTAAAGGAGACCTGAGATCCCAGGTTTGTGTTTTGACCTATGTTGGACCTGCCTTTGTGGTTGCTGATGGGTTGTGGAAGTTATGAGTCGAATTGATTGTGCTGGAGGTCACTACAGATTGCTAATCTCTATTAAAAAGTAACTGCTATTACTTGAGAGCAAGTAAGAAATTTTTTCTAATATTTTGTGTTGCCTAAAAGGCAACAATAGTAAATGTTCTCAGTTTGCACTAATTGGTTATTCCTCATCCATCAGCTCAGACAGACAGTTAATGGTAGAAGAATTTTAAGCTATGGAGAGTTATCACTATAGTCTCATTTGAGACAGCACACCATCAAATATCATCAAGACTTGTTGAGCAGTGACCAGGAACAGGCGCACAGTCCAACACAATAAATTTTCCTCTTCGTATTCAAATGGAGAATTTGTGAAACCAGTTATGTGAGCTCTGTCATGTCTTGAATCGCAAAACATTGAGTTCACAGAAATAACTTGATCAATATGAATTGGATTCTTAGAATCATCTGTTGACTCAACTGGAGTTTAACCCTTGTGTGGCTTCTGTCTTACCCGTAAGCCTGTTGTAAAAATAACTCTCTCCTCACTAATTTCATTTTTAAAGTAACAAAATTCTGACTGGAGGGAAGGCATTGGTTTAAACATGGTAGTTTACGTATAGTGAACTGTGATGATTCTTGTGTCTTTGTCATTTATATCACCTCTCTTTCTGTGCTGAGGTAGAGATTTTGGTTTGCTCCTTCTATGAACTTACCACCCCAGGTAACTGTTCTCCCTTGGGGGTTGTCATAACGATTCAAAAATATCTGCACACCTGGAGTTGCCAAAATTTCTCTTGCACTCTACACGCCCCCAGTGCAAGGAAGGTGAAACCAGTTGTTGTACTCTGGTTGTTGTAACAGCTGTGAATACTGGTACAATTTGCATGAGCACTGGCTCCAACTGATAAATCATCAGGTTACATTTTCATTATATTACTCTAATATGTTTGTAAAAACAACTAGTTGAAATTTTTTTTATTGTGGATTGATTTTGTTACCTTAAAGAGGTGGAATTGATCTCTCGTTTATATTCCCAGAACTGCTGCTTTTCCAACCTCAATATTGTCTTTCGATGGAAAGTCCAGAAAAATAAAGTCTGGGCAATGTAGCCTGGGCCACGAACTTTGGCTTCTGGTTTGAGAAAACAGTCCTGCACCACTGCTGCAGCAGTCAGGACTGTATCCTTGGAATAAATGCTTGTGTTCAAAAAGATATAAAAACATCTGAACTTTACTAACTTCTAAAAGTACAATACGGCAGTACATTGGTTTATGCTGGTCAAATTATTACAGTTCATTGATTTTTAATGCTGATCAAGTGACTGTTCCAATCAATATCTGTGACGTACACTGACATGATTCATGCTTTTAGATCTCAGTTGGAACACTCCGCTTGGACGATTGAGAGTTTTTAAACTGGTCTCCCCCCCCCCCCCCCCCCCCCCATTAGTTTAGATCCTCTATTTTTCCAGTTGACTGTATAACTTGAGAATTCTTTGTAATTTGCTCTTTCTCTGTAGACAATTTGTCTACAGGTAGAATTGTTTATTTTTCCAAGAAGTGTCAAAGCCTGAATGTAACACACGAGATTGTACTGTGAGCTAGGCATTGACCAGAGTATTGTACATTTAGTGGCTAATTGCAGCCTAATAAATTTGATATTGGAGCCAATTTATCTATTTATTTTTGAAAAGTTCCTTCATTGATTCACAACTGTATGTTAGGTTTAGTACAAGTTTGGAATTTCTTAACAATTAGATCTAAGTTGTGAATTACTAATGTGCACTTAGGCTGGATGTAACCAGTCTGTTAGCAAAGAGAATTAGCGGCTGATTTCGAATATATCCAAACTGAGACCATCCCCATCTGAAGAGAAGATATTTCCTCAAGAACTCAGTCATTTATTTTTGCAAAATTCACTGTTTCAATTGGATTCTCTTGCTCTTTGCTCCATCCTGCCAGTCCTTCCTTTCTAGAAGTTGTTACCTTTGTTCAGACAGTGCCATGAGTACCAGTGCTTCCATGTTTTCTTGGCTAAAACACCTCTCTTGTGATCCCAACTACCATGTATTGGGTGATTCTTGGACCCTGGCTCCCTGGGGCTTGGGTTCAGATCTGGTCCAGAATGTTGATCCAAATAAAATAAATGTGGACGCACTCTATCCAATAATCAGTAGGCTAAGATCAACAATGCAAAGCTGCACCTAATTCAGTATTGTTGAATGTCGAATCGTGTTGGTACTGAAGCACTTAGTGTGCATTCTACGTTGTTGCCATCAACACAAAGATACTCAAGTTATTGCGGGTTACTCAAATGATTAGCTTAGCCACAGTTGGAGCATGGCATCCAGTTCTGAACACCACACTATAGGATAGATGTGAATATATTTGGAGAGGGAAGGGACAAGGTGTGCAAAAAGCTTCCAGGGATGCAGATTGGATGGTTCTCCTTAGGAAATACAAGACTACAAAGGATCTGATAGAAGTAGATGCATCTTGGTGGGGACAAAGCGTTCCCACTGGTGAAAAGATTGAGAACAAGAGGGCACAGATTTAAAACTAATTGGCAAAAGAAACAAAACGACTTAAGAAAATGTTTTTCTGCGCGGCAAGCATTTAGGTCTGGAATGCGTGGCCTGAAAGTATGATGGAGGCTGGTGTAATTAAGGCATTCAAAAGGATGTTAAACTATTAAAAAGGATGAATGTGCAGCATTACATAGAGAAGCACGAAGTGAATTGCTTATTTGGTGGACCAGTACAAATGATGGACTGAATGGTCTCCTTCAGCACTGTACTAATCTGTGATATTGCAAGCATGTGGTAACATCGATCATTGGAAACTCCATCTTTGGGGTATCATTGGATTTAGTCCTAGTCTGGAAGACAAAGATTTTGAGCATCAGCAATGTGAGTAAAATAGTTGATCACTCAGTTACAGCAATAGGTGGCATGACCCACTGTTTGGCACTGCAAGGACCACTGTTCAGTGGGCACTGGCAGTAAGTTAGCCATTTAGTTTTATAACTTTATTTTCATAGTTACAGCTTTTATTAACTGTGCCTGTATATGACATGGTTTTTCGGTTGATGGCAGGGCAAATAAAATCTGAGCAAGGAGAGTACCAAAGAGTTTTTATCCTGCCACATATTAGGAAGATGTCATGGTGATGTATGAGCAGGTGGTAGATTACTATGTGATTTGCAGAACTTCTCAAATTTTGTGATCCCAACAAGACAACTGAAATTGGAGCGTTTTTCAGCAACCTCCAAACCCTCAGCACCTTATTTACTTCCCATTAAATTCCAGGAATGGGTGTGCAAGTTACTTCTCATTGCACTGTTGTGGATCAGAGAAGCTAATATTGAAATTTTTGTGTTATGTTACCTGGAGTAGATTTTTTTTTACAAAAACACTACTTTGACCGTAAATGGCGAAATTGCAGAATTACAGGACTAAATTAGGTAGCTCTTTCGAAGAGTTGATATCATGGATAACGGTTTGAATGAATGGCTGCCTGCCTTGTATTTCTATGATTCTGTCTCGAATATTGCTGCATTTCGAATGTTTTCTGCATTTTATTGCTGATTACCAATATTCATGGTTTTGTTATTGCTAATGAGAGCTGGCCTGATTTGTCCCAATTTATCAAAATAATGCCACCTGCACCCAAACAAAAAAAAAAAGTGAAGAAAACAAACAATCTGAAGAAAAAGGTAGATTATGCAAGCTCCTGAATGCACTCTTCCATTAGTTTGTTTCTAACCTGGTTTCAAGCAGGGATCCATAAATTGGGCCACAACTAATTTGTTGTTATAATTTGTAATGTGTACTTTAGTACAGCAGAGGGCGTTTTGGGACCATGATGGCAGTTAGGATTGCTCTTCATTCAAATCAACTTTAGAAGCAATAAGAAACAGCAGGTGTGAACGGCAGTGATTTGTAGCTTAATTCACTTTCAACTTTTTGTGCCCCTTTTATCTTCCAGCATCCACTTTTCCATGCTGCTACATTGAGCATCACTGCTGTCTCCATGTGTGACTAGAAATCTATCTTGATGCAATGATTGAAAGGGGAACTTGAACCTGAATTCACGTGCACAGTTGTTGTTACTGAGTATTGATGATCTGCTTGGGCCCAACTTCAAAATTTGGAAATGACGTGAAGCTCAGCAGCAACAGATTGGGATCACTTTCATTAGAAAGACGGAGATTGAGGGGGGACCTGATTGAGGTCTACAAAACATGAGGGGTATAGACAGGGTGGATAGCAAGAAGCTTTTTCCCAGAGTGGGGGACTCAATTACTAGCGGCCATGAGTTCAAAGTGAGAGGAGGACAGCTTAAGGGAAGTGGAAAGTTCTTTACGCAGAGGGTGGTGGGTGCCTGGAACGCATTGCCAACGGAGGTGGTAGACGCAGACACATTAGCGTCTTTTAAGATATATCTGGACAGGTACAAGGATGGGTGAGGAGTAAGTGGACACAGACCCTTAGAAAATAGATGACAAGTTAGACAGAGGATCTTGATCAGCACAGGCTTGGAGGGCGGAAGGGCCTGTTCCTGTGCTGTAATTTTCTTTGTTCTTTAGTATCGTGAGCTATAAGAAGGTCAGTGATAGATCTCAGAGTGTGTACTGGTCACCATCATACCACAGGCCTGCTGTCTCATTAGAGAGACACGACTAGTATTGAATTTAACCCGAGGGTCACCGTGTTTTGAGGTGAAGGGGGCGGTGGATCTTGAGAAGGTGGCCTTCACGGTGACCTCAGCCACTGTGGTATTGAACCCATGCTGTTGGAGACACTCTGCATTGGAAGTCAGCCATCAAGCTAAGTGAACAAACAGAAACCCAGTAGAGGGTGTAATGACAATGGAATGGACCAGCATTTGGCAAATGAAATTTTAAGCACAGGTGTGAACTGATACATTTTGGTTGGAAGAACAAGGAGGCTATTTAACACAAAGTTCAAGAGTGAGAGCCATCCCTCTCTTGTATGGAACCAATCTTTTACTCCTAGTTTCATTCTGTCTTTGTGGTTTAGAATAAAATTGGATGCCTTTGTAGCCAGTAAACTAGTACAGGAACTCCAAATAGCAGGGGAAGGATGACCTTTAGCTCAGTGTATTCTGTCATTCTATTGCCTCTTCCTGCATTCTACCAAGTAATTTAAAATAATACAGAAAGATGTGCTCAGGACAGCACTGATAAGTTAACTTGCAATAGTTGAACTTATGAAATGCTTTAGATTTGCTAACAACTGGAAGGTACCAATGTTAATAAATTGCCCTTTTCTGGGCTTATGAGCCATTTTAAAAATAGAAGCCTTAAGTTCTGACCACTGCCAATTAGTGAATGCAAGTTTCACCATCCATTGCTGCTGAGGATATTACCCCTTGTGTTTCCATCAAGAATGACAGCTGAGTGATGTGCCAGAGGCTGACTGGACAAAATCAGAACTGATGGTCATTAGGTTCTAATCCAAAGAGGCAATGCTAGTCCAGAAAGATGATGACCATTAGTTAAGAGGTAGGTGATCCAGAGGGCAGTAAGATCGCGGCCTTGGCAATTATCCAACAATTTTGATATTCCTTAGATTGCAGGCTGTCTCTTTTCTAGACAAGGTGAATCAGCAGATGAACCCTGGGATTGTGGTACAGGAAGCCATTCAAAATGGGGAATTATGGGAAAGAGGTAGCAAGCGGACAGTATACTGAGGGGGCTTGATACAATTTTCTGGAACATTTAAGTATGAGCCCAAACGTCAGTGCCTTCTCATTGCCAAAGTTTGGAATATTTGCTCATGACAGGAGAGGAACTGGCATCGGGAGGAGGCAAATCTTTTGTTGTGATCTATGTAGGTGTGAATACATGAGGCAAGACCAAAAAAAAGTTAGATTAGATTCCCTACAGTGTGGAAACATGCCCTTCGGCCCAACAAGTCCACACTGCCCCTTGCAGTATTCCCACCCAGACCCATCCCCCTATAACCCACACACCCCTCAACACTACTGGCAATTTAGCATGGCCAGACCACCTAGCCTGCACATCTTTGGACTGAGGGAGGAAACCGGAGCACCCGGAGGAGACCCACACAGACACGGAGCACATGCAAACTCCACACAGACAGTTGCCTGGATCTGGAATCCAGGTCCCTGGCACTGAGGCTGCAGTGCTAACCACTGTGCCGCCCCTTAAGGTTCTGCAGACTCAGTAAGAGGAGCAAGGCTCCAAATTAAGCAAGACATCAAATGTCAAATTGGATCATTGCCTGAGCCACAAGCAAACATGGTACAGGGCAAATCCAATTAGAAAGGCGAGTACATGATGTGAGAAAAATAGGTTGCAGTTTATTGGGTACTGGTACAAGTTTGGGGAGCGTGGAACCTTTGCCAATGGAACAGTATCTGCCTGAACCATGCTGGAGCCAGTGTCCTTGCAGACTGCAGAACAATAAAAGATTTCAAAATCAAATTTGGGAAGATATGATCAATCAAAGAATAGAGTCTAGGCCAAAGAAAAGGCCATTTAATATAGAAAATGAGAAGCAGATCAAGACAAGAGGGGATGGAGAGTGTAAATCAGAGTCAATCAACAGATGAGACTAGAATTTTAAATCCAGTAAAAGGATAAAGCTAAAAGCTCTATATCTGTATGCATGTAGTGTTTGACACAAAACAGATGTAAAGCCCAAGTAGAAATGAGAAGTTAAGATCTAGTGGTCATTAAAAAGACATGACTGCAGGATTGCTACTTGAATCTTGAAGGATACAAGACATTTACGAAGGACAAGGAACTAGGAAGAGTTGCAGGTTGATACTCCCAGTTGATGATATTTTGCATAATATAGAGGGATAACCTCGAATCAGGAATCTAAGATGTGAGAACTCGAGCAAAAGCCAAATACTGCAGCCAAAAGAAATCAGAAAATGCTGGTTTGGCAACATCCATGGAGACAGAAACAGCATTAATACTTTGAACCTAGTACTGAAAAAGAGTTTACTGGACTCATTTTCCACTTGGGAACTCTCTGGCGTACTGGGCTCAACGCTTATTTCAACAATTTTAGGGCTTGAGGCACCTTCACGTGTGCTTACCCCAAACTCCACACACCAGGCCCTGTTATCAAAGTGTGGATTGTCTGAACAAGGGCCATGACCCGAAACATCAGCTTTCCTCTTCCTCTCATGCTGCCTGGCCTGCTGTGTTCCTCCAGCTCCACACTTTTTTGTTATCGCTGACTCCAGCATCTACAGTTCTTACTGTCTCAGGCCCTGTTATCTCACAGTCTGTTATCAACACCACCCATTGTCAGCCAATAATTGTCCATTAATAACTATTCATTCTCTTAGGCTAATTGTTACCTACTCCTTTGTCTGCCCAACTGTTCCCTCTTCCCTCCACCCTGCCCCCCAAACTTCTGCATTTAAAAAAAACTTTTCCTAGCTAGCATCACTTCTGAGGCAGGGTCACTGAACCTGAAATATCCACTCTGTCCACAGACCTGCTGACCGTTCCAGCTATTTCTTGTTTCTCTCTCCACAAATGCTGCTAGACAGGACATAGAAACTGTGCAGAAACAAGAAATGACAGTAACCACAAGATCGGGTGGAGCATAAAGTAAGGAATAATAGGAGCTTGTCAGAGAATCACAGCAATAATTGTGGGAAAGTTTCATTTACATACACTAGAAAAGTCGGATGGACAAAGGTAGCCTAGTGAGGAGTTCATGGATTGTTTTTGGGATAATCTCTTGCAGTAAAATGTTCTGATCTGACCAGAAAAGAAGTTAGACTGGACTTGACATAATACCATTGCATTAATTAGTGATCCCATAGTGACGGTACCCTGAGTAGTAGAGATAACAATTTGACTGAAAGGGGACGAGAGAATAGATGCAATAAGATTTGGGGGAAGAGCAGGCAGGGTGTAGTTGTTGATCCAAGCGGGTCTGGTGGACTGAATTCCACCTGTTTCAATGCAAGAAGTGTAACAGGTAAGGTAGATGAAGTTAAGAGTTTAGATTAGTACTTGGAACTATGCTGTTGCTATTACAGAGACTTGGTTAAGGACAAGATTGGCAGCTTAACATTCCAGGATACAGATGTTTCGGTGGGATCGAGGAGGATCCGAAAAGGAGGGCGGGGGTGAGTTGCACTATTTGTAAGGAGGTTATCGCAGCTGTACTACAGGAGGACACCTTGGTTGGCTCATAGAGCAAGGCAATATGGGTAGAATTCATGAACAGGAAGGGTGCACTCAGAATATTTGGAGTTTACTCTGGGCCTCCCAACATCCAGCAGGCTAAAGAAGAGCAGATATGTAGGCAGATTTTGGCAAGATGTAAAAGTAACAGGGTTGTTATGGGTGATTCTAACTTTCTATATATTGACTGGACTCACTTAGTACTTGGGGCACAGATGGGACAGAGTTTATAAGAAGCATCCAGGAAGGCTTCTTGAAACAGTATTTAGATAGCCCAACTAGGAAAGGGGCCGTACGGGACCTATTATTGGGGAACGTACCTGGCCAGGTGGTCGACCCCTCAATAGGGGAGCAGCTCGGGAACAGTCATCACAATTCCGTAAGCTTTAAGGTACTGATGGATAAAGATAAGTGTCGATCAGAGAATCCCTACAGTGTAGTTGTCAGGTAAAGGCCCTAAATTGGGGGGAGGCTAATTACAACAACATTAGGCAGGAAGTGAAGAATGTGGATTGAAGGCAGATGTTTTGAGGGCAAATCAACATCTGGTCTGTGGGAGGCTTTCCAGTGTAAGTTGCTGGGAACTCGGGACCTGTGTGTTCCTATAAGGATGAAGGATAAATATGGCATGCTTAGGGAACCTTGGATAATGAGACATATTGTGAGCCTAATCAAAAAGAAAAAGGAAGCATTTATGTAGACTAGGAGGCTGGGAACACAGGAAGCAAGGGTGGAATACAAGGAACATAGAACAATACAGCGCAGAACAGGCCCTTTGGCCCTTGATGTTGTGCCAACCTGTGAACTAATCTAAGCCCCTCCCCCTACACTATCCCATCATCATCATCCATATGCTTATCCAAGGACTGTTTAAATGTCCCTGATGTGGCTGAGTTAACTACATTGGCAGACAGGGCATTCCACGCCCTTACCATTCTGAGTAAAGAACCTGCCTCTGACATCTGGCTTAAATCTATCACCCCTCAATTTGCAGCTATGCCCCCTCGTACAAATCAATGTCATCATCCTCAGAAGGAGACTCTCACTGTCCACCCTATCTAATCCTCTGATCATCTTGTATGTCTCTAACTCCCCTCTTAGCCTCCTTCTCTCCAGTGAGAACAGACCCAAGTCCCTCAGCTTTTCCTCAAGACCTTCGCTCCAGACCAGGCAACATCCTGGTAAATCTCCTCTGCACCTTTTCCAATGCTTCCACATCCTTCCTGTAATGAGGCGACCAGAACTGTACGCAAAAATTCGAAAGAAACGTAAGCAAGGAGTCAGAAAGGATGAAAGGGGTCATGAAAAATCATTGGCCAACAGGATTAAGGAAAACCCCAAGGCTTTTTATACATGAGCAAGAGGGTAGCCAGGCAGAAGGTTGGCCCACTCCACAACCAGGAAGGGAATTTATGGATGGGGTATTAAATCAGTACTTTGTGTCAGTATTCACCACAGAGAAGGACGATGATGAGTCTGGGGAAGGATGTGTAGATAGTTTGCATCATGTTGAGATCAAAAGTGAGAGGCATTGGGGGTCTTGTTTACCTTAATGTTTTTCAAGTCCCCAGGGTCTGATGGGATATACCCCAGAATACTGAGAGAGGCAATGGAGGGAATTGCTGGGGGCTTGAGGGAAATCTTGTATTCTCATTGACCATAGGGGAGGTCCCAGAGGATTGGAGAACAGCCTATGTTGTTCCTTTATTTAAGAAGGTTGGCAGGGATAATCCAGCTAATTACAGGCTGGTGAGCCTTACGTCAGTGGTAGGAAGATTATTGGAGAGGATTCTTCGATGCAGGATTTATTCCCATTTGGAAATAAGTCGACATATTAGCGAGAGGCAGTGTGGTTTTCTGAAGGGGAGGTGGTGTCTCACTAACTTGGTTGAGTTTTTTGAGTAAGTGACGAAGATGAGCGATGAGGGTAGGGAAGTGGATGTTGTCTACATGGACTTCCGTAAGGCCTTTGACAAGGTCCCTCATGGCAGACTGATACAGAAGGTGAAGTTGCACAGAGTCAGAGGTGAGCTTGCAAGATGGATAGATATCTGGCTCGGTTATAGACAGAGGGTAGCAGCGGAAGGGTGCATTTCTTAATAAAGGGTCTGACTAGTCACGTTCCTGAAGGATCAGTGTTGGGAGCTTGTGCTATTTGTAATATATGTAAATGATTTCGAGGAAAGTGTAACTGGTCCGATTAGTAAGTTTGCCGATGACAAAGATTGGTGGAATTGCGGATAGCGATGAGGACCGTCAAAGGATTCAGCTCGATTTATAGATCGGTTGGTGACTTGGGCAGAGAGATAGCAGGTGGAGTTTAATCCAGAAAAATGTGAGGTAATGTATTTCAGAAGGTCAAATCCAGATGGAAAATATACAGTAAATGGCAGAACCCTTAAGAGTACTGATAAGCAGAGGGATCTGGATATACCGATTCAAAGTGGCAACACTGGTGGAGAAGTTTGTCAACAAGGCAAATGGCATGCTTGCCTTCATTGGCCAGGGCATTGAGTTTAAAAACTCACAGCTAATTGAGGATGGGGATATTTGTGAAGCTGCTTCCTCCAGTGAGTTGCTTAATTATTCAGCACCATTCATGACTGGATGACACAGGGCTACAGAGCTTAGATCTGATCCATTTGTTGTGGGGTCGCTTAGCTGTGTCTATCACTTGCTGCTCATGCTGTTTGGCATGCAAGTAGTCCTGTTTGGTGGCTTAACCAGGTTGGCACCTCATCTTCAGGTCTGCCTGATGCTCCTCCAAGCATGCCCTCCTGCACTCTCCATTGAACCAGGGTTGATCCCCTGGCATAATAGTAATGGTAGAGTTAAGGATGTACTAGGACATGAGGTTACAGATTGTGCTGGAGTTCAATTCTGATGCTGTTGATGACCCACAGTGCCTCATGGATACCCAGTCTTGAGTTTAGTTCTGTGCAAAGTCTGTCGCATGTAGCATTGTTTTAGTGCACACAACACCATGGAGAGTATTCTCAATGTGAAAGCAGGACTTTGTCTCCACAAGGACTGTGCGATGGTCACTCTTACCAATACTGTCATGGACAGATGCAACTGCAACTAGCAGATTAATAAGGATGAGGTCAAGTATGTTTTTCCCTCTCCGTTGCTTCCCTCACAACCTGCCACAGACCCAGTCTAGTAACTATGTTCTTTAGGATCTGACCAGCTTGATCGGTAGTACTGCTGCTGAGTCACTCTTGGTGATGTACATTGAAATCCCCCACCTAGAGAACATTTTGTGCCCTTGCATCCTCCAAGTGTTGCTCAACATGGTGGTGTACTGATTCTTCAACTACTCAATGATGGTATGTGGTAATCAGCAGGAGGTTTCCTTGCCCATATTTCATCTGAAGCCATGAGACTTCATGGGGTCCAGAGTCAATGTTGAGGACTCCTAAAGCAACTCCCTGACTGTGTGCCACTGTGCTACCGCCTCCAGGGGGTCTGTCCTGCTGGTGCGACAGGATGTATCCAGGGTTATGTCATTGTTGTGGATTAAGTTTAAATAGTTATTTCTTGTAGGTTAATTCTTTTCATTTTTCTGGTCTCTTTTTGTTGAATGGTGATGGCTTATTCCAGTGTGGTCATCCATTCTTGGTTAGTCACGTTGGAGTATGAAGTTTTTTGGTGTGCAATTTCCCATTCATATTTGTGGAAGCAGTTGTGAGTATCAATATCTTTCTGCAGCCGTTCTTGTGCAGCTGTTCCTCGTGCCTGTGGATTGTTGATTCTTATATTTTAAACTTTGTAGTAGTAGTACCTGTTTTCTGAGTATTTGCGTAGGACATATAATTGTTTGTGGTCATGCTCAGACAGGTAGTATTTGTCTCCTATCTGCAGGCCAATTTGAGGAAAAACAATCCAAGTTCATCCACAATGACATGGACAACACACAAGTATGGATCAAGAATATCTCAGATTGACCATTTACAGGCACTGAGAAGACCATCCTAGTACACAGACTGAGTTATAACTACCTGGCTGAGTTAGTAGGAACTGCATATGCTGGAGAATCTGAGATAAAGGTGTAGAGCTGGATGAATACAGCAGGCCAAGCAGCATCAGAGGAGCAGGCAAGCTGACGTTTCAAGCCTAGACCCTTCTTCGGTCTAGACCAGAAACGTCAGCTTGCCTGCTCCTCTGATGCTGCTTGGCCTGCTGTGTTTATCCAGCTCTACACCTAGTTATTGCTGACTTCCTGGCTGCTCTGGAATTGCCAGAGGAAATACAACAGACCGTCAGACAGATGATAGTCTTACTACTAAGCAAAAAAGGCCTGTGGAACAAGTTCAACACAGAGTGCTGGATAGACTCAAAGACAGAAACATCATAATCTTACCAGTAAACACAGGATGCATGACAGTCAACCTTAATAGAGCCCAATACATTGAGGAAAGCTAATGCAGTACTAGCAGATACTGACATCTACCAACAGGTGGTGATAGACCTAACCCCACAGATGGAGAACTTGATCAAAACAACCTTGAAGAAATTACACAACTCAGGAGATATTAACAAGGTAGACTACCAAAAAATGAAACCAGAGGGATCCAACATACTCCGCTTCTATGAACTCCCCAAGGTAGACAAGCCAGGGGACCCCTCAGACCCATTGTTTCACTACCCAGGCACGCCAACATATAGACTAGCCAAAGAACTACAACGGAAACTGAACTACTTAGTTGACAACACTACCCATGCCATCCACTCCTTCCAAGAATCCTTAACATCATCAAGGACACCAGAACAGAAGAGGATGAGATAATGATATCCTTTCACATAACAACATTATTTACATCCGTGAACATTGACCTAATCAAAGAGGCAATTGCCACACTGCTGGATGAATCCGGAAGGCAGGCACTCCAAACACCAACAGCATCAACAAGGCACCCTGAAACTGCTGGATCTGTGCCTCACAAATCACTTCACCTTCGATGACCATATATTCAAACAAATCAACAGAACATCAGTGGGATCCCCAGTACCAGGACTGATTGCAGAAGTGATAATGCAAAGGTTAGAATGAACAGCACTCCCCACTATAAAACCCAAACTCTGGGCCCGCTATGAAGATGACACATTTTGTGATTATCAAACGTAGAAGAAACCCACCGACACACAAACCCCATCCTCACCGGAATAAATTTCACAACAGAGGAGAACACCCTCCCTACGTGTAATGGTGGAACGTAAGAACAATGGGGAACTCCCAACTAGCATATATAGAAAGACTGCACATATGGACCAGATACTTACTTAGTTCAGCAACCACCCCAACACCCATAATCAGATCTTTAGATTAGATTTCCTACAGTGTGGAAACGGACCCTTCGGCCCAACAAGTCCACACCGCCCCTTGGAGCATCCCACCCAGACCCATCCCCCTATAACCCACACACCCCTGAACACTACGGGCAATTTAGCATGATCAATCCACCTAGCCTGCACATCTTTGGACTGTGGGAGGAAACCGGAGCACCCGGAGGAGACCCACGCAGACACGGGGAGAACGTGCAAACTCCACACAGACAGTCGCCCGAGGTGGGAATCGAACCCAGGTCCCTGGCGCTGTGAGGCTGTAGTGCTAACCACTGAGCCACTGTGCCTCCTGGCTGTAGCAGGACATTATTCAAATAGGCCACAACACACTGCAGCAGCCCAGGATTACGCAAAACAGAATAGGAGCACTTAGACGGGGTTTTTAAAAGAAGTGGATACCCAAAAAGCACAGACTGCCATTACCTCCGTGACAGATCACAACAAGAAGACACAACACATCCAGACACACTAGTCACCCTATCAAACATCAGAGATAACCACGAGCTACTCAGACCCCTGGGTATCAGGGTAGCCCACAAACCAATCGCTCTGTGACAGCTACTGATGAATGAAAAGGATCCCATATCCACAACCAATAAAACTAACATAATATACAGAATACTGTGCAAGGACTGTGAAAAACATTACATAGGCCAAACTGGAAGAAAACTGACAATATGGATACACAAACACCAATCAGCCACTGAGAGACATGACCAATTCTCACTGGTCTCAACACCTATGGACAGAGGAGGACACGTTCGACTAGGACGACACATCATAATAGCGTGAGTCAAACAGAAACGTGCCTGGCATTCCAACCGGAACTCAATCAACAAACATTGAACTGGACTCAATATATAAATCACTGAAGAACAGAACCAGAAATGATGCCAACCACCCCAGCAATCCAAGGCATGTAAACAACAAGCCGGAGGTGCAGGAGCAATGTTATCTTGCAGGACGATGTCTGCACTAAACACACTGACTTGGCGAGCAAGTCTACTACACCGTGCTTCCTAGGGAAGGGTGACCAGAATTGTATGCAATATCTAAAAGTGGCCTCCCCAAAGTCCTGTAGAGTCACAACAGGATGTCCCAACTCCTGTATTCACTGCACTGACCAATGAAGGCAAGTGTGCCAAATGCTGCCTTCATTACCCTGTCTACAAGAGAGTCCACTTTCAAGCAACTTTGCGATGCACCCCAAAGCCTTTTAGTTTGGAATTTCCCCAGGGCCCTATCATTAACTGTATAAGTCCTGCCCTGGTTTATCTTACCAAAATGCAATGTTCACATTTATTTAAATTAAACTCCATCTGCCACTCCTTGGCCCATTGCCACATCTGATCAAGATTCTGTTGTACTCTGAGGAAACCTTCTTCGCTGACCACTACATCAATTTATTTCGGTGCCATCTGCAAACTTGCTAACCATGCCTCCTATATTCACATCCAAATTTTCCAAATTACCTAGATTTGGGGAAAGTCCCTTTATAATTAAAGGTAATGATTGTAACTTATTCGAAAAGGGGACAAAACGCAGGAATCCACAGGCCAGTAGCCTAACATCCAGCATAGGGAAACTGTAAGAAGCTACTTAAGATTTCTCAGGATATTCAGGAAAAAATTGAGGTCATCTAACAGAGTCAGAATGGGAAATCATGTTTAATCAATTTACTACTGTTCATGGGAGAAGTAACAGGTGTTGTGGATAAAGGAACGTGATAAGGTGCCACATTAAAGATTATTGCAAAAAAAAACACTTATGGTGTCAGGATAACACATTGGCATAGATAAATGATTGGCAAGCTAACAAGAAACAGTAGGCATAGGTGGATCATTTTCTAGTTGGCAAGATATAAGTAGTGGTGTGCTACAGGGATCAGTGCTGGGCTTCAACTGTTCACATTTTATAGAAATGATTTGGATGAAGGGATGTTGGGTCTGATTGCCAAATTTGCTGATGACACAAAGATAGGAAGGAAAGTAAGTTGAGAAGAGGGCATGATGCGGCTTGAAACAGATATAGATTGGTTGAGCATTAGAGTGCGACAGTGTGAAGTTTTCAAATAAAGCATATTATCTAAACAGTGAGAGATTGTAGAGTGGGATTTCAGAGTCCTAAGGCATGAATCGCAAATGCTTAAGCAGTTACAGCAAGTGGCTCAGAAAGCAAATAGAATATTATAATTTATTGTGGAGGGGATTGAATACAAAAATAGGGAGGTTATACAGGGCACAAGTGAGATCACAGAAACAGAAATTGCTGGATAAACTCAGCAGGTCTGGCAGGATCTATGGAGAGAAAATGGGGTCAACATTTCAGGTTTGGTGACCCTTCAGAACGCTTCTGTTCTGAAGAAGGGACACTGAATCTGAAATAGTAACTGATTATCTCTCCACAGATGCTGCCAGACCTGCTGAGTTTCTCCAGCAATTTCTGTTTTTGTTTCAGACTTCCAGCATCTACAGTTCTTTGTTTTGTACTGATCCAATCTCACCTGGAGTACTGTGTACAGTACTGGTCACCTTATTTAAGGAAGAGTGTTTAGGCAATAGAAGCTGTTCAGAGATGGTTTACTGGAAGACTACCTGGAATGAGGGGATTGCCCTATGAGGGCAGTTTGTAGAGCCTAAACTTCTACCTGCTGGAGATTGAAAGAGTATGAGGTGACTCGATTGAAATGCACAAGATCCTGAAGGGCCTTGATTTGTGGGAGAATCCCGGAGAGTTTTAAATAGGAGGACATCCATTTAAAGCTGAGGGCTTTTTTTTTTGCACAGAGAAGCATGTGAATACAGAGAGATTTTAAGTAAGAAAGAGAATGCAGGATTACTAGGGGATGGGGGAGGCAGATAGTGAGGTTGTGGCCCTATTTAGATCTTCTTGAATGAAGCAGTAGGCTCAAGAGGCCAAATGGCCTCCTTGTAACTCATATTCTTACTGCAATAAACGGATCAACGGATATTTTGCAGCAATTGAAATTTTATCACCCCATCTCCAAATGTCTGCTGACATATTTTCCCGTTTAGTAAATAATATTCAGTTCATTCTCTCAATTGCTGTATGAATCCACACTGTGATTGACTTTTTTTGATGTGCAATTAACCAGAGATATCCTGATGACATAAATAGTTCTATATAGATGCATATTCTTCAGTGAATAACTGTGTTACATGTACTTTGAGTTGGCAATATGAGTGTTAGTCAGAGACTTGTATGAGAAGACAGTCCAGGCTTCTTGCTCCAGAATGGGCTTGTCTATAAAGTTAGCCAGCTCCATTTAGGCTGATGTGTGAAGGATGTTAACGTGGGAGCTCTTAGAAGGCCCGAGTCCCATGTGAAACTGCATATCAAGAAGGCAGCTTTCCCAAAGTTAAAGAGAAAATAGAACAAAAAAAAGTGTAACAGTTTACAATTTTTTTTGCATTGTACCTTGTAGGTTAAATCAGTGGCACATAAGACAAATCAAATTTTAATATGAATAGGTAATACTGGGTACTATCATCTGAGAAGACTCCTTCAAGCTGTAGTAGTTGGGATGGCCCTTTTGGTTACAGCAGCAGAAGCAAAGCAATGCTTGAATAGACAAAATTAGGTGAAACACTGAGATAGAAAGAACTAAATATTAGCAATTTAAGAATGAGATAGCACACTTATGCATACATTCTCTTTAGATATTTAATAAAGGAAGACACATGACTGCACAACAAATTGATATGTTTTATTTTGCCTGAAAGTCAGCTAACAGCTGCTATGAGATGTATTTTTTTTTATTGTTTAACTAAAATATCAGAGACTAAAACTGTCATCTCTTAAGAAAAAGTACACTTTGGGGTGGGGAATAAATGGTGTGTTCTATTGAAGTTACAAATCCATGCCAGGCCCACACAGCTTTCAATATGTACAGAAAGAGCAGTCAAAAACAGTAGTGTTCATTATAGTTTACAGACTCAGCGCGCACACATATACACAGCAGATAAAATAACAGCAGGAATTTCCTCATCAAGTTCCACAGCGAAACTTCAGTTGCACTTGTGCTCAAGAACAGTAGTTAGTACGGTCACTTCACAACCTTATCAAAATATCCATCTACTCTCATTCTGCACTTTTCTAGTTTTCTTTTATAGATGTACATATCTATCCTCAGGAAAAAAAATTCTTAATTTAAAAAAAAATCTACCTCCTATCTCACTCCTTACCCTGAAACACTTATGATACCCCCAAAGCGGTTTCTTCAACAGGTATGGTTGAGTTAGAAGTGATTTGTTGTGGGATCTCATCTCCCCACCCATCAGACAATTTTGCTCCAGCAGTTTATCTAGATTATTTGGAAATATGTACTCAGTCTTTACTAATGTTTTTTTTTTAAAATCTTTGTTGCTTAGGAAGAAAAATAATGTTCCATGTTTAGCCAGTGCATTCCTCTTGCAGCTTCTCCCAAATGCGTTACTACCTAGACCCTGTGTCTCATTATAAAGCAAGGAAAAAATCTGGGAAGAGAAGAAAGACTTCCCCCTGACTTTACAGACAACTGGTAAAATTTGCAACATCTCATAGAAGTGCATTACCAGATCAAACTTCAAAACTTCTCAGAAATTGAACTCATTCAAGCCATAAAGATTGTCGTACTGGAAGATTTTAAAAAAACAAAATTATGGGGCCAATTATTCAACTGGAAGAGATTTGTCTTGAAATCAGATTGTTGGCCTTTTCTATATCGTTCTCATCAGAAGCAACCTTTCACACACAGCTAAACAACAGAGAATCCAGTATGCAGAATTTTGCGAATCAATTGATTAGCTGCACCATGTACCTGCATTTATTCAAATACAGATAATTGCTACTAGGCTACCAATATTGCATATAGGAAGTAAAGTTTACAATGGTAATTTTCTCTGCTTATTACCTCTGGTTTTGCATAATCTGGTATAAAACACGGTTAATGTTCAGTTCAATTTTTTTCCAGGTTTAGTGTGAAGCTAAAGGTTCAGAATCTGCAGGCAATGTGTATATGTGTAAATAAAAATTCAAGTGCCTAACAGATTTTCTTTTTGACAGCTAAGGGGGCTAAAATATTATGAATTAATGTGGAAAAATGAATCTTGTGACATTTGGCTCAAGTCAGATGGGTAAAGAGGTTTCAAGTTCCCTGTGGCTTTGAAACACGTAGAAGAATGTGGGAATGGGTTGTGTATCTTGTGATAATATCACACATAAATATGAAAGATATCTGATTGCTTTGGGAGTTTGAGACATATTTCCCAGAATTATTTTCTTGACAGTGGCAATTGGTTCTATTTCTCTCCCTGGATTTTTGCTCCCTCACAAGCTGGCATTATAGTCGAGGAAGATCAGATCGAACAGATTGGATAAGTAACAGAGGGCCTGGCTGTCTGTCCTTGTATTCTCTTGTCATATGCTTACGTGCAAGGGGCTTCTCTGCAGGGGTATGATGTACCAATCCAGAATGTACTCTCACAGCAGCAAAGAGTCTCACTTCTATCAGGCCACCATTGCCTAAAAGCTATTGACATCATGAATAGATATGCAGAGTTGGGAAGATTGTATCAGCTCCTCACAAGTTCAGCAATTAGATGCTTGTTGGATTTGAGCTAGGGTTCTTAACCATGACAAATAGAGTGTGATCCTAAAATAACCTTCCGATAGGAAATGCTTTGGGCATCTCATCCATTCCAAATGATGTAAATCCGTGTGTTCCTTACTGGTCATCTGCTAATTTTCAGACTTCCACTACAGCACTATTTGGCATCTAGATATTTTCTAAACAACCTATTTTGAGATGTTACTCCTCACCTCTGGACCAGATGGGGCCTGAATCCCGGGCACTTGTTCCAGAGGTATGGACACTATCGCTGTGGCATAACAGCCCTACAAAAGTCAATGGGCCTTGAATAGCAAAAGAATAGCTAAACAGTAATTAACATTGTGAAAATTGAAGAGAATGGACATGAGATTTAACCACTGTTGAGACACCAACGTCTTCTAATGTGCTTGACAAAGAGACAGGATATGAGTCTGTTTAACTTCAGTGCTAAAAATTAGTGACTAGAGAGAGGGGTGAAAAAAGTCAAAGTGAGCTGGATTTTTGTTTCGCAAAATTCTCTCTCCTTTGCTCCCGAAAACAGACACATAAGAGGTTCCAATTCCCGGGGAACTGGCTGTTCCAGCAGGAGTTACTGGTCTGCAATCTGGAATAGGAATTCCAGGTCTTAACAACCCAAGGGTGAACTGGTTGTGTCACTATTGAGCTAGAGATCAGATGAACAGGAGAAAGCCATCTAGGCTCTCAACTGGTTCACTGATACATTTTAAGAACTGACTGACTATCCCTAACCCAACAAAAAACATCAATCAGTCTTAGTCTTGTTGGCTCCAGCTTCCATATCATTTTGTGGGAGAGAATTTCAGAGATTAAACCGGAACATTCCAATCTGTGTGGGTTAATGATACAGCAATCAGCACCTTTCCTCATCATGTCATCAGGGAACTGTTCTTAATAACTTCTTTAAAGGACTTGCAATTCAAAGATTTATTATGAACGTTGTTGCAAAGAAAAAATGTCCACAGGCTGCAGATTCTTACACTAGCAAAATCATTTCCATTAGACACCTATTAGGCAACCTACTGAGGGGAATGATTAATAACAGCTTGCGTAAGGATAATTCATTTTTATCATTACTTCTAAATGGTAAAGAAAACCTATTCAAAATGATTTATTGGCCGACCAAAGAAAGTGTGAATTGGAACTATAAAGGGGCTGTCAAGATCAACAGTTGCAGTTAATTAACCAGGAACCTTTCAAGTATATTCTGAGCCAAGCAGTGTAAATCATCCTCAATCTAAACACCCTACTGTGCCAGGTACAAAGATTAATGCTCAGATTCACTGATGGAACAAGTTCCTGAATGATGCCTATTGATCCTAATATTGTATTGCCTAACACAATCAGAGCAACTAGACTCCTCATACAGTTTCAGAGATAGTAGGAACTCCAGAGGTCTAGGCCCGAAACATCAGCTTTCCTGCTGCTATGATGCTGCTTGGCCTGCTGTGTTCATCCAGCTCGACATCTTGTTATCTCCTCATACAGTTCGCCCACACTATGATGCAGATTTAATGTCAAATCATAGAATAACAGGATGATCTATTTTCTAGGAAGCTAGACTTACACTCTGTTTACCTTTTCGGTGTAGGGTGTCCATAAGACTTATCTTTATTACTTTTGACAATAGTCTTGGTGTGATGGCTGCAGTTTCGTAGCAATTGAAGGATACAGAAATGGGAAGAATGCCTGAAACGATGAACACAACACGTGCCTAGAAACACAAGATAGGTACCTTAAACTCTGCAAACACCCTAACACTCCTGCACACAAAATTTTCAAGCAATGGATCAGCATATTAGCAAGTTACCAACTGTCCAAATTTATGACAACTTCAGAAGGAATTTGGAAATCTGATTCCAGAACTAGATTGGATCAGTTGTTCCTACATCAGCCAACTTATTTCAAATGAGGACTCCAGCATTAAAACAAAATCAATTTAACTTGTTTATTGTTCTCAAAAACTCCTTATTGTATTATATGTAGACCACAATAAAATGTTGTCTGCACAAACTTAAGTATCATTTTTTTTCTTTTGGTTATAAAGTGCCAATAACATTTAAGTGGATCAATTTGAGGAAGTATCCAAGGTGAAGGAGAGGGATTAATCACCCAGGCCTTGTGGGTAAATTACCAGATTGTTGTTTATATTCTACCAGTTTAATATACTTAAACTCCAATTGTTTTCAAAGACATTTGTTGCATGCTAACCAGTTATAATTCATACACTGGCCGGTTAAAAACTCAGGGAACCAAATTATCAGAGTTCTGATTGAGAGTCTTCACTTAGTTATTGAATGTTTTCTTTTACAGATGCTGATGAGTCTGCTGTGGCTTCCTGGTTTTATTTAAGAGTCATAATGTACAAAAGCATGCATTTTTAATTTGTTCCAGCACTAGGGAAATGGAAAAGCATTGTAACAAATTCTGTTGGAAGTTTTCAGAACTTTTATTGGTTTTGTTTGACTAACATTCATCCTTTAATCATAAAAATTAAGGAGGCAAAAATGAATTTAGTCAAAACAGTGACTGCAAACTAAGATAACGAACCGGATACTGGAAATTTGAAACAAAAATTTAAATTTCTGGAGAAATGCAGCAGGTCTGGCAGCATCTGTGAAGCGAAAGCAGAGTCAACATTTTGGGTGTAATGCACTCTGGACCCGAAACATTAACTGTGCTTCCTCTCCACAGATGCTGCCAGACCTGCTGAGTTTCTCCAGCAATTTCTGATTTTGTTTCTGTTTGCAAAATGACACTGATATTTTAAGAGATTAGACAATACTACAATTAAAGGAAACAAAAACCGAAACAACGGTGCATGCTGTAAATTAGAGGCAAAAACAGAAATTGTGGAAAAGCTCAGCAGGTCTGGTAGCATCTGTGGAGAGAAATCAGAGTTAACATTTCAAATTGTGACCTTTCCTCAAAGGATGGCACGGTGGCTCAGTGGTTAGCACTGCAGCCTCACAGCACCAGGGACCTGGGTTCAATTCCACCCTCAAGTGACTGTCTGTGTGAAGTTTGCACATTCTCCCCATATCTGCATGGGTTTCCTCCCAGAGTCTGAAGATTTGGTGGATTGGCCAGGCTAAATTGCCCATAGTGCCCAGAGATGGGCAGGTAGGTGGATTAGCTATGGGAAATATAGGGTGGGTCTGGGTGAACTCGATTGGGCTGAATGGCCTGCATCCAGACTGTAATTCTACAAACTCTGATTTCTCTCTACAGATGCTGCCAGACCTGCTGAACTTTTCCAGAAATTTCTGTTTTTGTCTCTACGTTTAATGGAGTTTGGTTTAAAATTAAAAATAGTTAAACTGGAAAACTGCAAGTGTTAATGCTATTCTTTACTTATTCTTGGACAGTGTTCATTTGGTTAAAGAGAGATCTGTGTCTCAAAAAAGAATAGTTCCACATTGATAAACCATGAAACATTGTGTGCAGTGTGTCACCGATATAAACAAAATATATGAGAAGCAATCAATTGAAGGGAGGGGTAATTCATTCTACTAGACCAAGGGGACTATAATATTTTTTGACTAATTTCTCTTTGGTGACAGCATGATAGCTGAATGTGACGCACTTTTAACCAGACCGTGGCAAATGTTCAACTTATTTTGAAACCCACTGCAACAATCAAATTACAAGAATCAATGAATAGTATTGAATCTTTACTTCCTCAATAACTAATTCAGCAATATTTAAAAAAGATATATATATATAATATATATATGTGTACACACACATGAATATGCTAAATTTATACTGCAATCTTAGTAAAATTTATACTGTCAGAAAACAATTATGTTGGGTATCACCCATATTCCAGTGTATAGCAAGTTACATTATAAAATTCTGAGGTAAAGGGAAAATGCACGTGAGTTTAAAGAATGCTACGGACGGTATAGTTACAAGGCGGTTAGTGTGCATAAACATATACAACTGTCTTTAGAATTACATTTTCAGAATTCTGGTCTGATCAGTAATCAGGTTCTAAGTAAAATGTTACTGTTCTCTGCTTTGAACAAATTAATGACTAGACATTCTTTCCAAAAGAGGCTGTTACCTATAACGGGCCCAGTGACTAAATACTGTTCAGTCACCACAGTCCTGATGCCTTTAAAAGCTCCAAATGCTCCATGAGTTTGTGAATCTTAAGAGTATATTAAAGACCTTACTTTAGTTCGGTCAAAGTTTTAATCCAGTCTACTGTAAGCACAAAAGGCTCACCTAGGAACAAAAAGTTTAGTAGCAGGTTCACAGCAAAATAAGGGAAACCTTAACCTGAGAAAAATATCCCACCTCTCGACAGGATTTCTTTATCACATCCTAGCTCATATTGACGCTAACAGTAATTCCTTCAATTTCTACCTCAATCAATATCCAATAGAGAATTGCTTACAGGCCATATCTGCGGACTCTTGTTCTATATGGTCAAGTGTCATACCAGACAGTACAGTTATGTTCAGTTCAACTATATTCCTCCTTCCTGTGAGGATCCAAGATATGTATTATGTGAACAGCACTACACAAACTTTAGAATCCAACTGCTCTTTTGGGAATGGGAATAGGTATTTATGAAAAATTCAAGGTAAAGTCCAGCAATCTTAATCCGCATAACTGATGCACAATTTCTGCCAATTTGTTTTAATTTCTCATCTCAGAGATACCAGAATCAGATTACACTGCAGACATGTCAGTTATTAGGAAAGCAAGTTCAAACTAGTAAAATGAACACACTCCCAACCTACCATCACTTGGGAATGGCAGCCAAGTGACTATAAAATCAAACCAGGTGCAGGCAGAAACAGGTTCAATCTATTTTATTTTGCCTGCATTGAAGACTGACGTAAATAGGCAGTCTGAGTTAAAGCAAATTAAAATGTTTTTTTGTCTTGTTTGCAGAGGGTTTAGGTTAAAAGTGGTTCAGTTACTTGTTAGGTTCATCATTTTTCTCTTCAATGATGTAAGAAACAGATTGGAAAAAGGGGCACCGAGTTCTGAGAAAAGGTCACCAGACCAAAGATAGTAACTCTGATTTTTATTTCCCAGATGCTGCCAGACCTGTTCAGCTTCCAGCAACTTTTGTTTTTGTTGTTGTGTTTGAAAAAAGGGCACCAATTATACACCATAATATGGTTTATGCGCCAAGTCTGTGAATTAAGATTAACAGTGAACAGTCCCTTTTGCATTTGGATGCCAACGATGGTGCAAACAATTCGCATTTCAAGCTGTATAAATTGGTGTTGCTTTTTACAAGTCTGTTTCTTGTATCCTAGTCCTGATGAGTGCAAGATAAAGGGTTTCAATTTGTTGTTTTCTCATAAGAAATGGTTAAGGTCTAAAAATTTACAAGTTCAACAAATCTTCCCTTATATGATGGAAATGTCCTTCCTTAGTGAATTTATAGGGTATCTTTCATGTGCATTCTTGATTCAACTGGAAATAATCTTCCTGAATATACACATCACACTGTTGAGGTTCAGATAGAAACCAGTGCTGAACTTAAGCACCTCTTAGTTAAGTCCGTTTCACAGAGTAGTCGGTACTGTGTCATTCCCTAACCCACAATTTACAATAGTATGACCTGGCATCGAGTAATTTGCCCTCTGTTACCATTTTAATCCCAAAGTCATCTTCTGTGGAAAGAAACAATATATTCACTTGAATGTGTTTCAAAAAAATAAAGTAGCAGAGAGTGTGGGCAAACATTTCAGTGAAACAGCATGAGTGACTTTGGGTGGATGAAACTCACTTCAGAGCCAAAAATTGTGCTACTCACATTAACTTCAAAATTGCTTCAAAATTCACAGATGACTGTTACTACATAAGTTACAGGTGTTTTTGTGCTCCATACAATTTGTGACTATGTGTACCAAAACAGAGGTTTGGGATGCAATCATGATGAAAAACTGCAAATACAGTGGGGGTTGAAGGAAACAAATTCCCACAAATTTCAAGTACAGAGCCAAAGGCTTACGAGGGAAATCCTAGTTATTGAAAAGAATGTGGTCTCTTTAAGAAAACTATATTTTCTCCTTGATAGGCCACACTTTTTAAACATTTAAAAGTCTATCATTTGAATACTTCCAGATATTCTGTTGGTTTTGGCTGCAAAGGTCAATGACATTGTAAATTAAAGCTGATTACAGGCCCGTTCAGCAAAAATGGCACACGTATATACTGAGAACCAGGTATTCCTGTACATGGAAATACAACTCCTTTCATGTTGCTAATATGAGGATTTGTTTAGAATACCTCCCGGACATTTTGTCCACCTAAGTAATATAATAAGGAAACTGTACTTAAAAGAGTCTGCTAATAATGGCATCATATCAATCATCAGTATGGATGGGACAATCAGGGAGATAGGGTGGAGGTAAGCTTATTCAATATTATTCAGTGATCAAAGTACTTCAATTAATCTCTCTACACAGACACGTAACTGTAGTTCGCTGTGTAGCATGGCTCACCAGACCTGCAATTATAGTCAGCTATACATAACAAGTAATTTACATTTGCTTTGCCGTCAGCACATTGTACAACTCTCCACCACTATAGGCACACGTCAGCATCCTTCTTCACATGTAGGCATTAGGTGGGGCCATGCTGAGTCAATGGCCAGGATTACACTTCTCAGAAGTTCGATTCTTTTCACTTGTGTACTGGTGCAATGAGGATGTCTCTCTCTATCCTTGTTGCAAAGTCCAGGCCTTGCAGGCAATAGCACTACAATGGTCCCTTGAATTGATTACCCGAGAGGTGTTGCCTGATGGAAGGATTCGAACCAGCTGCATCTCCAAGCTTACGCCAGACCACCTGAAAGGTAGACAAGTCATAGTTCAAAGCTATCTGGAAAGAGACTCATTTGCCCAAAGTTTTCACAGTTTGTCTCTCTGTCCTTTGAACACACCATCACAGGAAGGATTATAGAAAGAGCGGCCAACGAACCTGAAACGTTAACTGTGTTTTTCCCCTTCACAGATGCTGCCAGACCTGCTCAGCTGTTCCAGCAACTTTTGTTTTTGTTCCTGCTCCGCAGTTCTTTCGATTTTTATTTAGATTAGATTCCCTACAGTGTGGAAACAGGCCCTTCAGCCCAACAAGTCCACACTGCCCCTTGGACCATCCCACCTAGACCCATCCCCCTATAACCCACATACCTCTGAACACTACGGGCAATTTAGTATGGCCAATCCACCTAGCCTGCACATCTTTGGACTGTGGGAAGAAACCGGAGCACCCGGAGGAAACCCACGCAGACACGGGGAGACTGTGCAAACTCTGCACAAACAGTTGCCTGGGGATGGAATTGAACTCAGGTCCCTGGTGCTGTGAGGCTGCAGTGCTAACCACTAAGCCACCGTGCTGCCCCTTATAGAAAGAGGAGTAGGCCATTCAGTCCCTTGAGCCTGTTCTGTCAGTTTTTTTTATGACCATTGAAAATACTTTCTCTTTCCACAGCATTCCTGATGTAGAAATTAAGGTTAATTGAAATGCCTTCAATGACACCTGACACCACTCATGAACTCCTGAGACGGCACCCATAGCATAACCTCTATCCAAAAGAAGAACAAGGGTAGCATATAGACGGGAACACCACCACCTGTGAGTTTCCTTCCTTGGCTTGGAACTAGATTGCCAGGAATTCCCCTCTTACAGCTCTGTGGATGTGCCTACATTGAGCATTGCAGCAGTTCAACACGACTTTCTCAAGGGCGATTAGGGGTGGGGGATAAATCTTGGCATATCCAGAGTTGTTCATGTCCCATGAACAGGTTCTTAAAACATTATACTTTTTAAAAAGTTCTGATGTATTTCCTCCTTGCTGAACTAGATTTCACGTGAATACAGCTTCCTGTGGTACCTCACCAAGTGACAGTCTGGAAGCAGTGTGCTGCAAGGTTATCCTAATGTATGGACAATAACTGGCAAACGCGATCCTATTCTCAATTATGCTTCCAGCATAACTGGTAGATAACAATCATGGAAGGAGATACTGGGCAAGATTACAGTCCCCAGGGACTCTAAAACCAATTGCCGTGCATTTGCCTCGATCCCATCTGAAGTAATCTGCTCCTGTAGAAACCAGGCCGAACTAGACATCACAGCAGCAACCACGTAATATTCTGAAGTCAGGTTTTGGATCTGAAACATTAACTCAATTTTCTCTATAGATCCTGCCCACATTGTTGAGTGTTGCTGCATTTCCTGTTTTTAACACATTGTAAAATGCACTATCACAACAGATGATGTAAAAATGTCACTACACAGTAGTAGTGTGAAAAGTGAATCATTCTGTCAGGTTTTTTAATCCATCAGAATCTTGTGCTGACTAAGGACTTTAGTAACTAGCTGCGTTCCAGTGCAGAATAAACACAAGTGGGTCGAATTTGACTTTGTGCAATAGCGCAGCTCTGGCCATTCTGAATCAGCAGCTTGTTTCACAACTTTACCAATTCACCTGACATCAGGAAAAATAAAAGTCAGGAGATGTTTTTTACCAGCTGCCAATTCATTATAAATCAACTTATGCTATTGCAGAAAGCCAAACTCTTACCTTTTATTTCCTTGATGTAACTTCCCTGCGTAGGTCCCCATTGCATTGAAAACAGGCACTGTTTTTTGATGAGTGATAATGGGGACTGCAGATGCTGGAGAATCCAAGATAATAAAATGTGAGGCTGGATGAACACAGCAGGCCCAGCATATTGTGTTGCTATGGTATCAGATCACATTGCTAAGACAACAGAACCCTTACATTACACATCTCCCGAACAATGGCCTTCTCCTTCTCACTCAAATCATCATGTTCGCAGTCTTCCGGCAACTGTCTATCCAGGTTGTCGTGAACTTCCAGGACCTGGAAACCCAAAATATACATCACGTTAACAATGAAGAAATTTTATATCAAATATATTCTAGAAAGGAACAAGTTGCAAGAAGCAACTTAAAACTCATAAAAGATGGATAAATCCCCAGGACCTAATCAGGTATATCGTAGAACTCTGTGGGAAGCTAGGGAAGTGATTGCTACGAGCCCTTGCTCAGATGAGACAGCTGTATCATTGATAGCCGCAGGTGAGAACGGAAGATTGAAGGTTGGCTAATGTGATGCCACTGTTTAAGAAATGTGGCAAAGAAAAGCCAGGAAAGTATAGACCAGTGAACCTGGCCTCAGAGATGGACAAGTTGTTGGTGGGAATGCTGAGGGACAGGATTTACATGTATTTGGAAAGGCAAGGACTGATTAGGGATAGTCAACATGGCTTTGTGCGTGGGAAATCGTATCTCATGAATTTGATTTTGTTACTTCTTCAAAAAACTCAGAGAGCCGATGACGGCTGATGACAGCAGATATGATCTGTATGGACTTCAGTAAGGCATGTGACAAGGTTCCTCATGGTAGACTGGTTAGTAAGGTTAGATCACACAGAATAGAGGGAGAATTAGCTATTTGGATTCTGAACTGGCTTGAAGGTAGAAGATGATGGTCGAGGTTGCTTTTCAGACAGGAGGCCTGCCACCAGCGATGTGCTCCAAGGGGCGGTAATGGGTCCACTACTTTTTGTCATTTACATAAATGATGTGGATGTGAACATTGGAGGTGTGGTTAGTAAGTTTGCAAATGACACCAAAATTGAGGTGCAGTGGACAGTGAAGAAGGTTATCCCACAGTACAATGGGATGTTAATCAGATGAGCCAATGGACCTAGGAGTGGCAGATGGAGTTTAATTTAGATAAATCTGAGGTGCTGCATTTTGTAAAGGCAAATCAGAGCAGGGCTTTTTAACTTAATGGTAAGGTCTTGGAGAGTGTTGTTGAACAAAGAGACCTTGGAGTGCAGGTTCAAAGTTCCTTGAAAATGGAATCGCAGGTAGACAGGATAGTAAAGAAGGTGTTTGGTATGCTTGCATTTATTGGTCAACACTTAAGACTATGGGAGTTTGGAGGTCATGTTGCAGCTGTGCGGGACATTGATTAGGCCATCATTGGAAGACTATGTGCAATAGTGGTCTCCTTGCTATAGAAAGGATGTGGTGAAACTTGAAAGGGTTCAGAAAAGATATACAAGGATATTGCCAGAGTTGGAGGGTTTGAGCTATAGTGAGAAGCTGAATAGACTGGGGCTATTTTCCCTGGAGCGTCAGAAGCGGAGGAGTTATAAGAGGTTAAGAAAATCATGAGGGGCATGGATAGGGTAAATAGATAAAGACTTTTTCCCAGGATGGGTGAGTCCAAAGCTAGGCGGCATAGGTTTAAGGTGAGAGGGGCAAGCTTTAAAAGGGACCTAAGGAGAAACTTTTTCACGCAGAGGGTGGTATGTGAATGAGCTGCCAGAGGAAGTGGTAGCGGCTAGTACGATTACAACAATTAAAAGACATCTGGATGGGTATATGTAAAGGAAGGGATGAGAGGGATAGGGGCAAAATGCTGGCAAATGGGACTAAATTTATTTAGGATAATTGGTTAGCATGAACTAGTTGCGCTAAAGGTCTGTTTCTGTGCAGTATATCTCTCGGACTCTAAATCAGCTGCATGGAAGATTTGTGGTGTCTAGCTTTGATTTTCATACCTGGAATACAATAGCCTAGCTTTCTAATTGTTCGCATGGAGGATTCAGTTAGTTCAGGCAGTACCCAGTGAAGAAAAAAATGATGAAGAATGCGCCTTGATTCAATGCCTCATACTATCTTTGTTGACTAATTTATAGGGCATGAAGAAGTAATTTAAAAATCAAAGAGGGAACTTGATTTCTATCAAATGGGTCTTGACTCACATTTGAACATTTGATGTGACTGCAATACCCTCCGGTATCAATCAGTCCGCTGGTAATCATTCTCCAAGGTCTCCCGTATGACCGCTTGATCAAAAATAACTTGGGAGCATTGGCATTGAGGATTGGTACCTCAGCAAGAGACAGGCCTTCGGGATAGGATGGAGATGGAGATTTAAATAATTTTGAAAAGGAAGTGAAATTTTAAAATTTAATGTAGCACCAGTGGCTTGAGTAGTAAGTTCATAAGGACATTATGATATCCTTTGCCTGATATACAGCCCAATCCATTTCATGCTCTGTTGAAGTCAACAGAATGGAATAAAGCTTAACACTCAGGAGGTTGAAAACACATCAGGTGCACAGGAGCTGGAAGTAGGTCATTTAGACCTTATGCCAATCAATTAGATCATGGCTGATCATTATTTTAACACATGCCTTCAGTCTGTAATTTTTAACACTGCTGTCTAACAAAAAATTAAGATTTATGGCCTCAACAACAATTTTGATTTGTCTGGTGGGGAGAGAAAAAGGTGAAAGGAAGAGTTTCCAATTTTCACTACCCTTTCACAGAGACATATTAGCAATGAAAGACTTTCCTTCTCACAACGAACATGAGCCCTAATGTTCAGAGTACTGAAGTGTCTGAAAGATTATGAATGCATTCTTAAAAGCACAATTTCTCTTTGTGGTGCCTGTGAAGGCTTTGACACTGGTATGTAAATGTTGTAGAATGGGCCCAAGAAAGCACTGGCCAATCTATTAACTCCCTGAAAGGAAATGAAACAACAGTTTGCAGCATTTTTTTAAGGCTCCATTTTCTGCATTGTTGTTTCAAAGATGGAGCATTGTGATCAGCAAAGGGGCTGTTGATTGGGAATTACTGGGGGCTTTGCTGAAACTGTGCCTGAATCCCTGCCATACATATCAGCTAGCAAACTTCTATGTAAATGAATACAGTAACCCTGACCTATAAAGGAGTAGACTCAACTATAGAGGAAGGAAACAGCATCAAACCACTCAGTTAAACATCCAAGAATAAAATTAAGATTTTCATATAAATATTAACAAATCAAATAGAATAACATTAGTAATTCTTGTATAGGAGATAATAGGAACTGCAGATGCTGGAGAATCCAAGATAACAAAGTGTGAGGCTGGATGAACACAGCAGGCCAAGCAGCATCGTAGGAGCACAAAAGCTGACGTTTTGGGCCTAGACCCTTCATCAGAGACGGGGATGGGGAGAGGGTTCTGAAATAAATAGGGAGAGAGGGGGAGGCGGATCAAAGATGGATAGAGGAGAAGATAGGTGGAGAGGAGACAGACAAGTTAAAGAGGTGGGCATGGAGCCAGTAGAGGTGGGTGTAGGTAGGAAGGTAGCAAGGGGATAGGTCAGTCCAGGGAGGATGGACAGGTCGAGGAGGTGGGATGAGGTTAGTAGGTAGGAAATGGGGGTGCGGCTTGAGGTGGGAGGAGGGGATAGGTGAGAGGAAGAACAGGTTAGGGAGGCAGGGACAAGCTGGGCTGGTTTTGGGATGCGGTAGGGGGAGGGGAGATTTTGAAGCTTGTGAAATCCACATTGATAGCATTGGGCTGCAGGTTCCCAAGCGGAATATGAGTTGCTGTTCCTGCAACCTTTGGGTGGCATCCTTGTGGCACTGCTGGAGGGCCAGGATGGACATGTCGTCTAAGGAATGGGAGAGGGAATTAAAATGGTTTGCGACTGGGAGGTGCAATAGTTTATTGCGAACCGAGAGTAGGTGTTCTGCAAAGCGGTCCCCAAGCCTCTGCTTCGTTTCCCCAATGTAAAGGAAGCCACAGCGGGTGCAGTATAACACATTGGTGATGTGCAGGTGAACATCTGCTTGATGTGGAAAGTCTTCTTGGGGCCTGGGATGGGGTGAGGGAGGTGCTGTGGGGCAGGTGTAGCACTTCCTGCGGTTGCAGGGGAAAGTGCCGGGTGTGGTGGGGTTGTGAAGGGAGTGTGGAGCGGACAAGACAGTCACGGAGAGAGTGGTCCCTCCAGAAAGCAGACAAGGGTGGGGAGGGAAAAATGTCTTTGATGGTGGGGTTGGATTGTAGATGGGCGGAAGTGTCGGAGGATGATGCATTGGATCCGGAGGTTCGTGGCGCGGTACGTGAGGATGAGGGGGATTCTCTTTTGGTGGTTATTATAGGAGCGGGGTGTGAGGGATGAGTTGCGAGAAATGCGGAAGACACGGTTGAGGGCGTTCTCGACCACTGCCGGGGGGTGGAAGTTGTGGTCCTTGAAAAACGAAGACATCCGAGATGTATGGGAGTGGAATGCCTCGTCCTGGGAGCAGATGCGGCGGAGGCATAGGAATTGGAAATAGGGGATGGAATTTTTGCAGGAGGGTGGGTGGGAGGAGGTGTATTCTAGGTAGCTGTGGGAGTCGGTGGGCTTGAAATGGACATCGGTTTCTAGGTGGTTGCCTGAGATGGAGACAGAGAGGTCCAGGAAGGTGAGGGATGTGTTAGAGATAGTGCAGGTGATCTTGAGGTTGGGGTGGAAGGTGTTGGTGAAGTGGATGAACTATTCGAGCTCTTCTAGGGAGCACGATGTGGCACTGATGAAGTCATCAATGTAATGGAGGAAGAGGTGGGGTTTAGGGCCAGCGTAGGTGCGGAAGAGGGGTTGTTCCACGTAACCTACAAAGAGGCAGGCATAGCTTGGGCGCATGTGGGTACCCATGGCCACCCCCTTTGTCTGTAGGAAGTGGGAGGAATCAAAAGAGAAGTTGTTGAGGGTGAGGACGAGTTCGGCTAGGCGGATGAGGGTGTCAGTGGAGGAGGACTGATCGGCTCTGCGGGACAGGAAGAAGCGGAGGGTCTTTAGGCCATCTGCATGGGAAATGCTGGTGTATAGGAGCTGGACGTCCATAATAAAAATGAGGCGTTGAGGGCCAGGGAATTGGAAACTCTGGAGGCGGTGGAGGGCATGGGTGATGTCACGGATGTATGTAGGGAGTTCCTGGACCAAGGGAGAGAAAATGGAGTCTAGATAGCTGGAGATGAGTTTGGTGGGGCAGGAGCAGGCGGAGACAATGGGTCAACCAGGGCCGGCGGGTTTGTGGATTTTGTGAAGGAGACAGAAGCGGGCGGTGCGGGGTTGGGGAATGATGAGGTTGGAGGCTGTGGGTGGGAGGTCACCAGAGGTGATGAGGTTATGGATGGTTTGGGAGATGATGGTTTGGTGCTCGGGGGTGGGGTCATGATCCAGGGAAATGGTAGGTGGTGGTGTTGGAGAGTTGGTGGTGTTGGAGAGTTGGCGTCTGGCCTCAGCAATGTAGCGGTCAGTGCACCATACTACAACTGTGCTTCCCTTATCCGCGGGTTTTATGGTGAGGCTGGGATTGGCACGTTCTGTGGGGGAGAGGTTGGAGTAGGTGAGAGGGATGGAGAGGTTTAGGAGATTGAGGACTTGACAGCAATTGGAGATGAAAAGGTTGAGGGAGGGTAGGAGGCTTTGGGGTGATGGCCAGGAGGAGGACTTGTGTAGGAGGCAGGAAAAGGGGTCAGTAGAGGGCGGGTTAAGCTCATGGTTAAAGAAGTAAGCGTCAAGGCGAAGGCGGCGGAAAAACGGCTCAATGTCCAAACATGACAGGTATTTGTTGATGTGTGGATAGAGGGGGACAAAGGTGAGCCCCTTATTGAGGACTGACTGTTCGTCCTCAGTAATGGGGAGGGCTGGGGGGGGGGGGGGGGGGGGGCAGGTGAAGACTGGGCAGGGCTCAGTGTTGCTGTCTGGAGGGATGGTGAAGACTCGGCAGGGCTGAGGACTGACCTAGCTCCTCCCTACCTCCCCACCTACACTCACCTCTACTGGCTCCATCCCCGCCTCTTTAACTTGTCTGTCTCCTCTCCACCTATCTTCTCCTTTATTCATCTTCGATCCGCCTCCCCCTCTCTCCCTATTTATTTCAGAACCTTCTCCCCTCCCCCATTTCTGATGAAGGGTCTAGGCCCGAAACTTCAGCTTTCCTGCTCCTAAGATGCTGCTTGGCCTGCTGTGTCCATCCAGCTCCACACTTTGTTATCTAACACTAGTAATTCTATTGTTATTTGTTCATTCAGCATATCATGGTGACTCCTTTAAATCCTATGTGAAGAATTTCCCCTTCAATATGTGGGAAATGGATTCCTCAGTTTTGGCATGAACGGTGAATGGATGGGGCGAGCGGGGTGGCAACAGGGCATTAAAGATGTAAGAAAATTATAACTTTCCCACATTGGAGGCAACTAACACGTGAGCAGCAGGTGCACAATTAATGCAAGTGGAAAGGCATCCATCAGACAAAGGATCGTGACAACCTTTATTTATTTTCTCCGTAAGGAATAGGTCTAAGAATATGAGGGAGCAAGAGTGCACAAAACGCCTATTGATCAAGTGAGGCTCTTCTGTCACATAATCCATAGCATAACAAAGGCCCCTCTTTAGGTTAGCTCCCTCTCCCAGCTGGAGCTATGAGTGAGAAGGATGGGCCAGGTGGGAGAAGAGAAAGTGTGTGTGTGTGAGAGAGACAGCGAGAGCGCGGGAGAGAGAAAGACAGAGAACTGGGCACCAACGTGAAAAATGACAACACTGTGAAGAAAGCAGAACAAGGATAAATTTTGAGGAAAAAAATGCCAATTTTTGCATTATTTCAAGAATTATTTAGCCATTGGTGATTAGAATGGGGCTGATTGTCTGATCAATAAAGGTAATTGGTGACTACCCAAAGGATTACAAGGTTCAGGCTCTGCAGACCTCTGCCCTCTTTCGAGGTACTGGGAACAAAGGGTTTTGGTCCCCACTTCACAGAGACAGAGTAAAGTAAAGCTGCCTCAGTATTGTTTTGGTGGTTACTTCCAGCAATAGTTAAGCCTGCGCCTTTGGGGAAGGTAGTTTTCTTTGAATGCATTTATAGAGGGGAAGAAAATACTATAGTGGTTTACCTTAATTGCATGCACAACTGCTTCTGGCTTTTGGGCAGTGGGGCTGAATCCAGGTGGCATCACTGGAACATTGGGGTCCCCAGTCATCAGCCACGGTGGACCCTGTTTAAAAAAAACACAAAGGCTGTGAATACATTGTGGACATCAACAGTGGGGAGAAGGGAATTGGGAAAGCGGAAAACACAGACAAAAATGGAAGGAAAATGTGGAGTGAGGGGGGTTCAGAGAAACAGAAAGAAAGGGGAGAGAGGGCAAAAGATGGATAAAGAATGGACCGGAGGAGGAACGGACAGAACATAGGAAGGAGAGGGAAGAAAAAGAAACGGGAAATTGGGGGAGGGTGGGAGAGGACAATGGAAAGATACGAGAGGAGGAGATTAGAAAGAGCTGGAGCAGAGAGAGACAAGGAAGGGAGGGAACAGAGAGAGAGAGGGAGACAAAGAATGGAGTGGAGGTAAAGGAGAGGTAGAATAGGAGAGTGAGAAGAAAGGGCAAGTTGTGCTAGGTGCTGAAAGTGAGAAAGGTGAAAACAAGCACTTCAGTGGGATTTGGACTTTCCAGCAATATCTCTATTGCTTGCTTGTGGTTTCTGTCAAAACGTAACAATTTGCAAATAGGATCCTGTGGTGAAAAAATAATTTGTACAACAAGATATGATGACACGACATAAGACTATCTAATTTATTGTATTGCTTCTCGAAACTGATCTTCTCAAAGTAAATGGCGCAACTTCAACCTCTATAAATACTCCGACGTCCCTTGCACTAAAGATGAAAGGAATGAGAACAAACAGCTGCAAGGCTTGTTGTATTTGAGTGCTTGCAGGATTTAAAGTGTGGACAAGCTGACAACGAAGCTACCACACACTTGGAATAAAATCCCTTTTCCGAAGTCCATTTTTCAACACTGACCCAGCTCTCAGCATGGAACAATGAAGCTATTTACTAACTCCAACATAAACTATTCCAACAGACCCAGTCTTACTACACCTGCCTCCAGGCAGTGCTTGTTTCAAATTTAATGTACATGTCATTTCAAGCAAAACAGCATCGAATAAAGTTCCAACCAGCTTAAAACAGCTATGAGGAATTATGTCTGTATCTTATCTACTTCCCTCAGGCCAAGTGAGTAGCTTCAACCCTCAGGTTTTAAGAGTGATTTAAACAAATGCCAGGAGTTGAGATAGTCCGAACTGTCTTGAAACTGTAGCTGAAATTACACACCACAGCAGAATTATTTTTTAAAGGACTCCATTCAGGATGTTAGTAGGAATATAGTGAGAAATGCATGGTGTGAATTTAACACTTTAAAAACCCACCTACTTGCAGTTAAAAATCAGCCTCACAGAGAAGGCACAATACCAAAATAGGCAACAGCTATCAACATGACTGTGTTGCTATTTACCCTGCAGCCCTGTGGTACAAAATGATGCTTCTATACATTGGTCTCAAGATCATTGTTACTTTGGAAACTGAACTACACATACTTACAAGTACATGTTGGCTGTCCCAATTAATTTTTACCTCACTCAGCTGAGACATAAACTAAACTTTTATCTATTGGATTAAAGGGAGTGGGTTTATGTAGCCTTCTTCATTGGCATCTTTTCCTCCTTTGAGTACCTCACTACCTTCCCATTCCTCTTAAAATCTGCATTTTCTTCCATCTTCCAAATCCCATTCCATATTCCTTGAAGATATTCTAATTTTTATAACCTGAATCTCAATTTGTCCTTGTCCTTCTGAAACATCTCCCACTATACCATATCCATCACTCCTTCAAGCTTGCCATCTCATTTGGCCTCTCCGATCCAATGGTCTCAACCAATGACAAGAATATCTTCAACCATTTCCTTATATCTTCAGTCACCCCCATCGTCCTAGCTATCTCTTCATTGCCAACTTCAAATCCTTCTTGGTCTGTCTCTGGAAACATCTCTCTCCCAAAACACATACAAGAAGAATTTGCATTTACAGTGAAAATTTAAAATGCCAAAGTGTCCTGAGGTGTTTCAGGTAGGCATAACCAGATGAAATTTGATATTAGTACATTTAAAGATGGGTGTTCAAAAGCGTGGTCAAAGAAGTATATATTAAAGAGCATCTTAAAGGAAGGCAGGGAAGTAAACAGGAGAGATCTATAAAGGGAATTTCAGGTTTGAGGGTGTAGATTAAAGATATGGCTGAAGATGTTGGAGTAACTAAAATTCAAGGAAGTTGGAATTGAAGATACCACTGCACTTTCAAACTGCCAACAGTTTTACCTTTGGATTTCCATCCACTTAAATACTTCTACAGCTGCTGATCTGTGCTATCATCTTGCTCACTGCAAACCCTTTGCTCTCTTTCCATCCTCGAGATTCCTTTGACATAGGAACAAGAGTAGGCTATTTAACCCAGTAAGCAACAATGGCAACGCCTCTTTTTGCACACACTTGGCTTCAGCTTTTCTGGCACATGCTTGTTTAGCCATCCACCAGCAGTGCAATAAGAATTGTTGGGCTGTGCTCTCCACTATCAAAAGCCCGCCCACCTCTCCAGGGTCTGATCAGATGTCTGATTCCTTTCCTCTAGTAAATAAAAACTTGCATTTATATACTGCACTTCATAACATCAGAACACCCCAATGCTCTTGTACAGCCAATAAACTACTTCTGAACAGTGCTTACACTCAGATGTAGGAATCATGACAGCCAATGTCTGCACATCAAGTTCCCACAAACTGAATTTGTTTGAAATTCAGAATTCTTGTAATTGTTCTAGTGATGTTAATTGAGATATAAATTTTGGCACTCAGAACTATACATTTTCTTATTAATTCACCAGATGTAGGAATCATTGACTTTGCCAGAATTTATTGCCCAGCCCAATTACCCAGAAGGCAATTAACAGTCAATCACATTGCTGTGGGTCTGGAGACACACGTAGGACAGATGAGGTAAGAATGGAAATTTCTTTTCCTAAAGGACATAAGTGAATCAGATGAGTTTTTCCCCAACAATCAACAATGGTTTCATGTCCATCATTAAATTCTTAATTTCAGATTTTCATTGAATTCAAGTTTGATTGTGGTGTGATTCAAACCCAGGTCCCAACAACATTACGTGGGTCATTAGATTAATAATCAGTAATAATATCACTAGGTCATCACTTCTTCATGTAGTTCAACATTATTTCTCATATGTACACAAATGACACCCAGTTTCACCTTATCACCACCTCTAACCTTCCCACTGTGTGGGGAAAATAAAGCATGTTGTGAAGATTTTTGACTGATTATTTTAAAGCAATTGTTAGTGGATCACACTCTGCACTGTTCAGCATGTGTTGTCCATCTGTATGGACATATCTAACCTTGGTTACTTTGTTCTGGATTTTCTATGCTGTTTGACTTTGGTATATACTCTGCTGGCACAGGCTTGCCAGAAGAGATATAAATTCATGCACAACAATTCCATTCTCTACAGGCAAAAGGAATATGTTCAACCCATGCACCAGTTTTGAATTATCCAGGATCTTGGCTAGTGATCGCCAAGGAAGAAGCAACAGGTAATATCTCAGTCAGTCACAGTTGATTTGCTAACCATTCATCTCTCTTTTCTCCTGCAGTTTGAACTGATGTGCGTGTTTGCAATGCAGCATTCTTGCATTTGTCCTGATGAGTGCAAAATGGAAAGCTTTGCAGCATGTCTCTCTTTTGGCAATTATCTTATCATATTCTCTGTGAAGTCAAGTGGAAAGTTTTTCCATATGCGAGACACTATTATCACAGATGCTGTTGTTTTAACAATGTTCACCCAATAAGCCAAAGCGAGCACTTCAGTTTATCGTAATCTGTACTAAAATAAAACCTCTTAAATCTAAAAGGGGCTGCAAAGGGGGTGTTGTGATTCATAAAATGTGTTCGTGAATCACTTTGTCAGACCAGTGAACTGAGAAGACTGGAACAAGACAACCTCTGATCTACACTATTACAATTCTTTCAAATTAATGAGTGGTTTAAATTTAGCCTGTGGTTTTCAGAATGTTAAAGCTGGAAACTATACAAGATAATAATAAGTGGCAGCCTTGACTCAGTGGTAGCACTCTTGCCTGTCAGTCATAAGGTTGAAAGTTACAAGCTCCCCTGCAAGATTTGAACATATGACCTAGTCTGACATTTTCCTGCAGTACCAAAAGAGTATTGCACTGTTGGGGTGCTGTCTTTTAGATGAAATGTTAAACTAATACCCTGTCTGCTTTCCCGGTTGGACATAGATGATCCTATGGCACTATTCAAAGCCTAGAAGGGAGTTCTCGTAGTCTCCTAGCCAACATTTCTCTCTCAATCCATCGCATCCAAAATAGATTAACTTGTTAATTCACAGACTCCTGCCCTTCCCTTCCCTCCAGCAAAGACAATAGGGTTCTGCTGGTACTCCCATCCATCTGACCTGAGGAATCAATGGGTCACCCTCCACATTTCCCTCCAGCAGCAGTGTGATACCACCAAACACATCTTCCCTAACCTTTCAATATTCCGAAGGAAATGTTTCCTCTGTGTCTATTCCTCAGTCATTACTGAGACCTTAATTACCTGTCATCTTAGACCTCTCGCCATCCTCGGCCTCCTGCAACGTTTAGCTAAAGCAGAATGTAAGATGTGGAACACCAGGAATTTTACAGTCTTCGGGAGTCAGAATCAATTTCAACAGTTTTAAGTGATGGTAAAATGAAGGCGGGGGTTTCCTCCTCCTTTGCTGCTTTTAGTTTTTGCTTGTTCTTTTTGTCCCCTTCTTACCGTACTTTCTCGGCAGAACTTTCTGTGTGTTTATCATTCACACCTCCTTTAGACATCTTTTGTTTCTTTAATTGTACCTTGCATCATGAAAACTTCAGGCAGTTATCGCTCCCTCTTCCCACCCTTCCACAAACCTTCCTTCTACATTCTTTCCCAACATTCCATACCCACCTTTTAGTTGCTACAAATCTATCACATTTGTTAATTTTTCAAAGTTGTGATGGACGGTCATTGACCTGAAAGGCCAACTCTGTTTCTCCTTCCACAGATGCTGACAGTGCTGCGACATTATTCCAGCATTTTTATATAGTTAGTTATTTAACTCATACATCTTTGGAGAGAACTGTGCAGTTCACAAGTTGGCTATAAAACAATTGACTGCACTTCCTCAATGACTTCAGTTTGTGGAGCATTTTGGAGCACCCTGAAGATGCAGAAGACTCGGTACAAAGATAAGATATTTGTTTCTGTTCTGTTAAGTTGGTCAAATTACTGTTCTAAATTAAGATGAGTCTAAAGCCAGAGAAAATTCCCTTCATGGGAGCACATTTGCAGACTACTCTGTTGATTTACTTTTAGCTTCCTGTTCCCTAATTTTATTCCACACTGTTAAAAGATTCCTCATTCCTTTTGCTCCAGAAACCCACAGTTTCTGTTAGTCGTCAACACATTCCCATCCTCCTCTGACACAGGTTTCATATCTGAAAGCATTCCACTATCATGTGTGGCTGCACTTGGAGACAATCCTACAGTGTAGAAACAGGCCCTTCGGCCCAACAAGTCCACACTGAACCAAACAGCATCCCACCCAGACCCATGCCCCTATAACCCACCTGTGAAACAGCAGTGCTAACCCTGAGCCACCATGCCGCCCTAAGTACACTGGCCAGCTCAATATCCAGCAGTAATTCTGTTCAAGCTAAGCAAAATGGTATTGTCCAGGCAATAAAATGGGCCAGTCACTGCATCCATTTCCTTGTATTGAACCTGCCTGAAATAATGCGCCATATTACACACCGATGAGAGGTGATAGCCTACTGTTGTTATCACTGGATTGTTAATCCAGAGACTCAGACAATGTTCTTGGGACCAGGATTCGAATTCCCCATGGCAGATGGTGGAGAGTGAATTCAATAAAAATATCTAGAATTAAAAATCTAATGATGACCATGAATCCATTGTCGATTGTGTGAAAAATCCATCTGGTTCAGTCATGTCCTTTAGGGAAGAAAACTGCTATCCTTGCCTGGTCTGGCCTACATGTGACTCCAGACCCACAGCAATGTGGGTGACTCTGAACTACCATCTGGGCAATTAGGGGTGGGCAATAAATGCTAGCTCAGCCAGTGATGCCCTCATCCAGTTAATGAATTTTTTTAAAAATTGCATCCAGATTTCTACCCTGGCATTTGCCAACTTTTCGAACACAAACATTGAGTGTCATTCACCTTACTTTGAAGCATAACGACATTCCAGAAGCATGTTTTTTCCCTCACAGATAAAACTCTGCTCCCTGCAGTGTGGAAGTAGGCCACTTGGCCCATCAAAGCCATACCAACCCACTGAAGACCATCCCACCCAGCCCCATTCTATCCCTGCAAACATACATTTCACATGGCTTACCCACCTAGCCTGCATACCCCTGGACGCTACAGGCAATTTAGTATGGCCAATCCACATACCCTGCACATCCTTGCCCTGTGGGAAGAAACCGGAGCACCCGGAGGAAACCCACATAGACACGGGGAGAATGTGCAAACTCCACACAGACAGTCACCTGAAGGTGGAGTTGAACCCAGGTCCCCAGCATTGTGAGGCAACAGTGCTAACCACTGAGCCACTGTGCCACCTCATTTGAAAGAAACATGGGCAATTAGACTATTTTTTAAAAGAATCATTAATTAAACTCTCTGGCAAGACCAACTACTCACTGAATGAACCCACTGAATCACTGTGGGTTGCTGGTAGTCAACCACATAAATGTCCTGGAGGGGAGAGGCCTGCATTGTCTGCTAAACTGCTTGCTTCTCAAGTTATTGACCTTTGCTCGGCACTAACCCTTTCCTTCAGAGTGAGCCCCAGGCTGGAGGTGTCAGCACCCATTCCAGGCTGACACTCCATTGAAGAAGTAAAGGGGGTGCTGCTGCACAATCAAAGGTGCTACTTTCAGATGAGATGGTAACAGAGACCCTGTTAGAAGGATGTAAAAGAAGTCCCAGCACTACCTCAAAGAAGAATCTTGTTCAACTTATACCCTTCAACCATCTCCTAAAACAGACTAACCGGTCATGATCACACTGCTGCTAGGGGCCCATGCTCTGTTCACTGACTATCACATTTCCTACTTACTGGTGACCACATAATTCATTCTAAAACACTTCAGGACATGCTGTGGAGCCTGTAATGTAAATGTGAGTTTTTCCTTTCCAGGTTGAATGCACTCAGCAGGTCAAAAAGCACAAAGCAGGGTAACAAGGGCTGACAGCTACACGCTAATTTAATATAAAATTGTCTCCTACTGTCACATTCAGAGCTATCAAGTCCTTCCGTGGAACACACAATGTCTCTAATATTGTTGCCCATCACTCATATTTGGTGTTTTTAATTGGGATGGGATTTCCCAGCCCTGAGCAAATCCATCCACCAATGATTTCACAGCGACCTGTTAAACAACCCTCTTCTGCTCTGTGGAGTTTGGACTGCTGTGCAACTGCATGGAGTAAGGTCAATGTGTTTAAATATTCTCCCAAAAGAAAATGCAATACTGCCTATCAACACTAGAGTGCATGGGATGGCAGAGTTAGAGTTCAGATTTAAAGCTTGAAGTCCCAAGCTAACATAATGCTTTCCAGCGTCATATAGGAATCTTCAGCCACCAACAGGAGGTAATGGAAACATAAGCATGGGTTCTGTGTGCATTCCTGAAAATTTATTTTAAATGATTGGAGATTTAAATGCAGCATGATTTTGGCTTTATCAGTAAATTATGCCTTGCAGTTTGGGAACCAGCAGATGGAAAAAAATGATGCTTTCACGTGGCACCTTTCAATGACCACTGGATATCACAAAGTATTTTACAACCAATGAGATACGTTTCAAAAGTAGCCACCATTTAGGAAATGAGGCACCAATTTGGCAAAAGCAAACTCCTCACAAACAGCAAGATGACAAAATCGAACAAATCTGGTTTTGCGATGTTAATGGAGGGATAAATACTTGACAGGACGCCAAGGATGACTCCCCCACTCTTCTTCCTACAGTGGGAGTTACATAGAAACACAGAAGATAGCAGCAGGATGAGGCCATTCAGCCCTTCATGCCTGCTCTGCCATTCTTCACAATCATGGCTGATCATCCAACTCAATAGCCTAATCCTGCTTTCTCCCCATAACCTTTGATCCCATTCACCCCAAGTGCTACGTCTAGTCACCTCTTGAATACATTCAATGTTTAGCATCAACTACTTTCTGTGGTAATGTATTCCACAGGCTTGGGTGAAGAAATGTCTCCCCATCTCCATCTGGTCCACCCCAGATCCTCATACTGTGACTCCTGGTTCTAGACACACCCACTATCAGGAACATTCTCCCTGCATCTACCATGTCCAGTCCTATTAGAATTTTATATGTCTCCATGCGATCCCTCCCTCATTCGTCTGAGCTTTAGCAAAAACAATCCCAACCTTGTCAATCTCTCCTCACACATCAGATCTGCCATTCCCAGGCGCAGCCTGGTAAACCATCGCTGAACTCCCTTGACAGCAAGAGCACCCTTCCCTAGAAAAACTGCACACAATATTCTAGGTGTGGCCGCAACAAGGTAGTGTATAACTGCTACAACACTTCCCTGCTCCTGTACTTGGAACCTCTCGCAATGAAGGCCAACGTACCATTTATCTTCTTTACCACCTGCTGCACCTGCATGCTTACCTTCAGAGGCTAGTGCACAAGGACACCCAGGTCACACTGCACACTCTCCTCTCCTAAATTACAGTCATTCAGGTAGTAATCCACCTTCTTGTTTGGGTTCTCCCTTTTTAACATTTCATGCGGACTAAAAGACAGCTTTCCTCAACAGTGTCATACTTACTCACTGCTGCATTGGAGAACCAGCTGAGATTTCTGTGCTCAGATTCTAGAGCAGGATTTGAACTCACTCTACATTGGACTTAGGAACAGAAGTAGGCTATTTGGTCCTTCGATGCTGCTCTGCCATTCAATAAGCTGATCTGGTTGTGGTCTCAATGCTGCATTCCTGTCTGTTCCCCCAGACGCTAGATTCCCTTGTCTATCAAAACTTACCTAACTCAGTCTTGAATAAATTCAAGGCACAGCATTCACTGTTTCCTCAGGAAGCAAAGAGAGAAGAAATTCATTATCTCTGCCTTAAAAGGGAGACTACTTATTCTTCAGAGATAATGGGAACTGCAGATGCTGGAGAATTCCAAGACAACAAAATGTGAGGCTGGACGAACACAGCAGGCCAAGCAGCACCCCAGGAGCACAAAAGCTGACGCTTCGGGCCTAGACCCTTCATCAGAGAGGGGGATGGGGAGAGGGAACTGGAATAAATAGGGAGAGAGGGGGAGGTGGACCGAAGATGGAGAGTAAAGAAGATAGGTGGAGAGAGTATAGGTGGGGAGGTGGGGAGGGGATAGGTCAGTCCAGGGAAGACGGACAGGTCAAGGAGGTGGGATGAGGTTAGTAGGTAGATGGGGGTGCGGCTTGGGGTGGGAGGAAGGGATGGGTGAGAGGAAGAACCGGTTAGGGAGGCAGAGACAGGTTGGGCTGGTTTTGGGATGCAGTGGGTGGGGGGGAAGAGCTGGGCTGGTTGTGTGGTGCAGTGGGGGGAGGGGACGAACTTATTCTTCAACTGTCTACCTTAGTGCTAGTCTCCACCACAGGAAGATACATCCCTTTTTTGTACCTATCCAATCGAGTTTCTTCACAACCTTCATACTCAGAGTGCTACAACTGTGCCACAGCACACACACTGTATTTCAAATGCATTTTCATTACAGTTAGAAGCAAAGCCACAGTTGCATTAGTGTTTGGGAGGTTTGACTCTCGGAGACAAAAACAGAAATTGCTGGTAAACCTCAGAGCCTTCAGAAGAACCCGAAACATTAACTCTGATTTCTCTCTATAGATGCTGTAATTGCTGGAAAAGTTCAGCAGGTCTGGCAGCATCTATAGAGAGAAATCAGAGTTAATGTTTCGGGTTCTTCTGAAGGCTCTGAGGTTTACCAGCAATTTCTGTTTTTGTCTCTGAGAGTCAAACCTCCCAAACACTAATGCAACTGTGGCTTTGCTTCTAGCATCCACAGTCCTTTCGTTTTTTTTTTATTTAGTACTCGGACTCTGGGAGAAACCACCCTGTGGCCAGTAACCTCTGGCTGAAAATAGACATCTCATAATAATTGGTTCAGAAATTCCACCAAGACAGATCAAGAAACAAGTCCCTTTTCTACACCCTCAGCCAGCGATAGACTGCACTTCACAAATCAAATAACATTCCCGCATCAGCACAGGAAATGTGTCTCTGAAATGTTAATACACAATATAGGATCTTCAATGACTTACGATGCCAAGCCCTGTCACTGACTCATGCTCAAGCCTAATGAGTTTCCACACCCAACCTTGCAATCTTTCCCCTATGCTGAAGGTTATGAAATAGATCTAGAGTCATAAGTCATGCAGCACAGGAACAGACCCTTCGGTCCAACCAGTCCATGCTGAACATAATCCCAAACTAAACTAGTCCCACCTGCCTGATCCTGGCCCATATCCCTCCAAACCTTTCCGATTCATGTATCTATCCAAATCTCCTTTAAACATTACAATTAGACCTGCATTCACCACTGCATCAGGAATCACCCTCTGTATTTAAAAAAATTGTCTCTCTTATCTTTTTTAAATGTCTCTCACCTCAGCTTAAAAATGTGCCCCCGAGTCTTGAAATTTGCGATCTTAGGGAAAAGACAATTACCAACAACTCTATCTATACCTATCATTATTTTCCAAACCATAATCAGGTCACCTCTCAACCTTCTATGCTCTTTTGAAAAAAGTCCCAGCCTTTTCTTATAACTCAAACCTTCCATACCTGGCAGCATTCTGGTGAATCTCTTCTGAACCCTCACCAGCTTGATAATATCCTTCCTATAACTAGGCGACCAGAACCAGATGCAGTATTTCAGAAGAGGCCTCAACAATGTTCTGCACAACCTCCACATAATGTCCAAACTCCTACGCTCAAAGGTCTGAGCAATGAAGGCAAGTGTACCAAACACTTTTTAACCATTGAGTCTATATGTGATGTCAACTTTAACGACTTATGTACCTGCACCCCAAGGTCTTACAATTAATTGTATAAGCCCTGCCCTTGTTTGTTGTACCAAACGAAAATACCTTGCAACTATCCAGATTAAACTCCATCTGTCATTTTTCAGCCCATTGACCCATTTGATCAAGATCCTTTTGAAGGGATTCCTTTGAAAGAGAAACTTCTTTAGTCTACAGTGCCACCAATTTTGGTGTCATCCACAAACGTACCAACTATGCCTTCTATGTTCTCATCCAAATCATTTATATAAATGACAAACAACAGAGGACCCAGAACCTATCCCTATGGAGCACCGTGGGTCACAGGCCTCCGGTCCAAAAAGCAACCCGCCACTAATTACTCCTTGTCTTCTGCCGTTAAGCCAATTTTGTTTCCAATTGGCAAGCTCACCCTGAATCCCATTTGGCCTAACTTTACTAATTAGTCTACCACGCAGAACCTTGTCGAAGGCATTACTAAAATCCAAATGAACAATGTTTACTGTTCTACCATCATCAACATTTTTGGTAACTTCCTCAAAAAACTCAGTCAAGTTTGTGAGACATGATTTTCCCTGCACAAAATTATGCCGACTACCCCTAATCAATTCTTGCTTCTCTAAATGTCCATAAATCCTATCTTTTATAATCGCCTGCAACAATTTACCCAAAACCAAACTCAGACTCATGTCTGTAGTTAATAAAATGTGAGGCTGGATGAACACAGCAGGCCAAGCAGCATCTCAGGAGCACAAAAGCTGACGTTTCGGGCCTGGACCCTTCATCAGAGAGGGGGATGGGGGGAGGGAACTGGAATAAATAGGGAGAGAGGGGGAGGCGGACCGAAGATGGAGAGTAAAGAAGATAGGTGGAGAGGGTGTAGGTGGGGAGGTAGGGAGGGGATAGGTCAGTCCAGGGAAGACGGACAGGTCAAGGAGGTGGGATGAGGTTTGTAGGTAGCTGGGGGTGCGGCTTGGGGTGGGAGGAAGGGATGGGTGAGAGGAAGAACCGGTTAGGGAGGCAGAGACAGGTTGGACTGGTTTTGGGATGCAGTGGGTGGGGGGGAAGAGCTGGGCTGGTTGTGTGGTGCAGTGGGGGGAGGGGATGAACTGGGCTGGTTTAGGGATGCAGTGGGGGAAGGGGAGATTTTGAAACCGGTGAAGTCCACATTGATACCATATGGCTGCAGGGTTCCCAGGCGGAATATGAGTTGCTGTTCCTGCAACCTTCGGGTGGCATCATTGTGGCAGTGCAGGAGGCCCATGATGGACATGTAGAGGTGGTCACGGTTGGGGCCAAATTGGGAAGGCTGAAATGTAGACTGTAGTCCCTTGGGGATGATCTGGTTCCGTAGGCAGGTGCTGAGGAAGGTGATGTGGCTGTGGTACCTGGTTTGCTTCAGGACATGGTCGAGCAGTTTCAAGGCCGAAGAGATTACAAGAGAGTTGCAATGGGAGAGAGATTCCCTGAGGTTGGTCCGGAGGGAGGAGGGTAACTTCTTCAGGTTAGGCATCCCTGGAAGAGGCTTCACAGTGAGGTTAAAATAGTATCAGAGATAATGGGAACTGCAGATGCTGGAGATTCCAAGATAATAAAATGTGAGGCTGGATGAACACAGCAGGCCAAGCAGCATCTCAGGAGCACAAAAGCTGACGTTTCGGGCCTGGACCCTTCATCAGAGAGGGGGATGGGGGGAGGGAACTGGAATAAATAGGGAGAGAGGGGGAGGCGGACCGAAGATGGAGAGTAAAGAAGATAGGTGGAGAGGGTGTAGGTGGGGAGGTAGGGTACCACAGGTACCACAGCCACATCACCTTCCTCAGCACCTGCCTACGGAACCAGATCATCCCCAAGGGACTACAGTCTACATTTCAGCCTTCCCAATTTGGCCCCAACCGTGACCACCTCTACATGTCCATCATGGGCCTCCTGCAGTGCCACAATGATGCCACCCGAAGGTTGCAGGAACAGCAACTCATATTCCGCCTGGGAACCCTGCAGCCATATGGTATCAATGTGGACTTCACCAGTTTCAAAATCTCCCCTTCCCCCACTGCATCCCTAAACCAGCCCAGTTCATCCCCTCCCCCCACTGCACCACACAACCAGCCCAGCTCTTCCCCCCCACCCACTGCATCCCAAAACCAGTCCAACCTGTCTCTGCCTCCCTAACCGGTTCTTCCTCTCACCCATCCCTTCCTCCCACCCCAAGCCGCACCCCCAGCTACCTACAAACCTCATCCCACCTCCTTGACCTGTCCGTCTTCCCTGGACTGACCTATCCCCTCCCTACCTCCCCACCTACACCCTCTCCACCTATCTTCTTTACTCTCCATCTTCGGTCCGCCTCCCCCTCTCTCCCTATTTATTCCAGTTCCCTCCCCCCATCCCCCTCTCTGATGAAGGGTCCAGGCCCGAAACGTCAGCTTTTGTGCTCCTGAGATGCTGCTTGGCCTGCTGTGTTCATCCAGCCTCACATTTTATTATCTTGGAATCTCCAGCATCTGCAGTTCCCATTATCTCATGTCTGTAGTTCCCCGTTTTCTCCTTATAATATGTTTTAAACAAAGGTACAACATTTGGCCAGCCATCAGGCACCTCACCTGTAGTTATAGATGATGCAAATATTTCTGCGAGGGGTTTCGTAATTTCCTCCCTTACTTCCCACAAACATTCTGGATGCAGTAGATCAGGTCCCGGAGATTTATCCACCTGTATAATCTCGAAGATCTCTAGAACTTCCTCTTCTACAATGTGCATTGTTTTTAAAACATCAAAGTTTATTTCTCTGCATTCTCTAGACTCCATTTCTTTCTCCACTGTAAAAAGTGACGCAAAATATTCATTTAGTATCACTCCTGTCTCCTCGGGTTCAACACAAAGACGGCCTCCTTGATCTTGAAGAGGCTCAACCCTCTCTCTAGTTACCCTCGATCTCTTAATGGATTTGCAGAATCTCCTTGGCTTATCCTTAACCTTATCTGCCAATGCTATCTCATATCCCCTCTTTACTTTCCTGATTTCTGTCTTAAATATGCCTCTACACTCTTTATATAGATGAAGAGATTCAATTGAACCAAGTTGTCTATATCTAAAAAAATGATTCTTGTTTATTCTTGACTAGAAACTCAATATCTTTATTCATCCATTGTTCCTTAACCTTACTAACCTTAACCTTCACTCTAACAGAAAGAAAATGCCTCTAACCTCTCATCATCACACTCTTGAACACCTCCCACTAGCTGACATTTGGCAAATTCCTCACCATCCAAACCTTTAACAATCCCAGTCAATGTTTTGAAAATTAAAACACCCCATTATTACAACCTGGCTATCCTTACATATATCTGAGATCTCCCAAAATTTCCGTTTCTCAATTTCTGTCCGACTACTGTGGGAGCCTATAGGATGATTCCATCAAAGTGGTCTTTCCTTTCTTATTTGTAATTACTACCCTATATATTTTCACTGGACGATTTTTCAGAAATATCTTCCCTAGTTACAACAGTAATGCATTCCTTAATCAAAAACGTGCCCTCACCCCCTCCTTCTTGCCTCCTTTGCTATCCTTCCTATCGTATCTAAAACCAGGAACGTTGAGCTGCCAGTCTTGCCCATCCCTCAGCCAAGTCTCTGCCATAGCTATGACGTCCCTTAAACATGCCCTGAGTTCATCAGCCTTACCCATAAGACTGCTTGCATTGAAATCGATGCAATTTAGTTCTTCAGAGTTTCTACATACGCTCTCGTCTTTCTTTCCTAATTGATGAGCTATCCTCACATTCAGAACCAACTCCATCAATCCTTCCATTTGCAGTGCTACTTAGAATTCCTCCACTTGCCTTCTCTATCAGTATAAAGTCTCCCTTAATAGAATGAGCAAATCTCCCTGCTAAGATATTAGTCCCTTTTCAGTTGGGTTAGACCCATCCTTTTTTAACAAGTCTTTTCTATCCCATAAGACATTCCAATTGTTCAAAAACCCAAATCCCTGAACAATATACCAACTCGTCAACCATTGATTTATCTCCTTTAACCTTTTGTTCTTTCCCTTATTTGAGTTTGGCATTGGGAGTAAGACAGAAATTACTTTTTTAAAGGTTTTTTTTAACCTTCTACCTAACTTCTTAAATTCACTCTGTACTGCTTCAATCTTTTTCTGAAAAATATCATTGCTACCAATGTGTACAATAATTTCAGGCTTCTAAATCTCACAATTAACAAATACTTGAAACATTTAGAAACGTCCTTAATCCCTGCACCAGGAGAACAATGAATTATTCTAAATTTGCACTCACTGCCACAGAGTCGCCTGTCTATGCTCCTGCCAGGGGAATGTCCTATAACAATAATATTATTAAATCTTGTTAATTGCTGCCTAACATAAGAACCATTCCAAGCGTCCACTTACTGACCAGCCCTTCCATTTTCCTCGCACATTCTATACCCTTCAACTGTTCCAAAACTGAACATCTATTTGGTAGAGAAATAGCCACCAGAGACTTTTGAATTACCCTCTTATCTTTCCTGACAGTCTCCCATCGACCTGACTGATCCTGCTGGGTAGTAACCTTTCTAAATCTTCTAGTCATTGCACTCTGCAGATTATAGAACATAGAACATAGAACATAGAACAGTACAGCACAGAACAGGCCCTTCAGCCCACAATGTTGTGCCGACCATTGATCCTCATGTATGCACCCTCAAATTTCTGTGACCGTATGCATGTCCAGCAGTCTCTTAAATGACCCCAATGACCTTGCTTCCACAACTGCTGCTGGCAACGCATTCCATGCTCTCACAACTCTCTGCGTAAAGAACCTGCCTCTGACATCCCCTCTATACTTTCCACCAACCAGCTTAAAACTATGACCCCTCGTGCTAGCCATTTCTGCCCTGGGAAATAGTCTCTGGCTATCAACTCTATCTATGCCTCTCATTATCTTGTATACCTCAATTAGGTCCCCTCTCCTCCTCCTTTACTCCAATGAAAAGAGACCGAGCTCAGTCAACCTCTCTTCATAAGATAAGCCCTCCAGTCCAGGCAGCATCCTGGTAAACCTCCTCTGAACCCTCTCCAAAGCATCCACATCTTTCCTATAATAGGGCGACCAGAACTGGACGCAGTATTCCAAGTGCGGTCTAACCAAAGTTTTATAGAGCTGCAACAAGATCTCACGACTCTTAAACTCAATCCCCCTGTCAATGAAAGCCAAAACACCATATGCTTTCTTAACAACCCTGTCCACTTGGGTGGCCATTTTAAGGGATCTATGTATCTGCACACCAAGATCCCTCTGTTCCTCCACGCTGCCAAGAATCCTATCCTTAATCCTGTACTCAGCTTTCAAATTCGACCTTCCAAAATGCATCACCTCGCATTTATCCAGGTTGAACTCCATCTGCCACCTCTCAGCCCATCTCTGCATCCTGTCAATGTCCCGCTGCAGCCTACAACAGCCCTCTATACTGTCAACGACACCTCCGACCTTTGTGTCGTCTGCAAACTTGCTGACCCATCCTTCAATTCCCTCGTCCAAGTCATTAATAAAAATTACAAACAGTAGAGGCCCAAGGACAGAGCCCTGTGGAACTCCACTCACCACTGACTTCCAGGCAGAATATTTTCCTTCTACTACCACTCGCTGTCTTCTGTTGGCCAGCCAATTCTGTATCCAAGCAGCTAAGTTCCCCTGTATCCCATTCCTCCTGACCTTCTGAATGAGCCTACCATGGGGAACCTTATCAAATGCCTTACTGAAGTCCATATACACCACATCCACAGCTCGACCCTCATCAACCTTTCCAGTCACATCCTCAAAAAACTCGATAAGGTTTGTAAGGCGTGACCTACCCCTCACAAAGCCGTGTTGACTGTATTTGATCAAGCCATGCTCTTCCAGATGGTCATAAATCTTATCCCTCAGAATCCTTTCTAACACCTTGCAGACGACAGACGTGAGACTTACCGGTCTATAATTGCCGGGGATTTCCCTATTTCCTTTCTTGAAGAGAGGAATTACATTTGCCTCTCTCCAGTCCTCAGGTACGACTCCAGTGGAGAGCGAGGATGCAAAGATCTTCGCAAGTGGCGAAGCAATTGCATTTCTCGCTTCCCAAAGCAGCCGAGGACAAATCTGATCCGGGCCTGGCGACTTGTCAATCTTAATGTTAATAACATTAAGCCTAAAAAGAAAAATGTTTCAATGCCACCTTATATATAAAATAAACTACCTTTCATTTCCTACAAAAAGTAATTTTTAAACAGGAAAAAGATTAAAAATATATACATCAAATATGTAAAAGTTAAATGAAACCAACCACTTAGCTGATTAACTGATTAAAAACAACTCCCCTTCAGTAAATCCCTCAAAGCAAAAAAAAATCTTCTCTGGAGCTGACCACGCGTAGTACTGAACAAAAATACGACACTTTACTTTAAAAAACACAAATCTTTAAAAAAAAAATCCTTTGGAGTGTAAAACAAAATCCAGTAAAACACGGAATAGACTTTAGAATACAAAAACTCAGCCATTCACTGTAGACCCTTAAAACAAAATTGTTTTAAAGAAAGTCCATTTGAAAACATATCACCAATTTTTTTGTTTAGTTTTTTTGAGTTTTTTCAAAATCTTAATAAAACAAAATGGGAAAAAAACCTTACCCTGATAAACTATAATGACTATAGTAACTGTAAAACTGTAAAAAAACCTACAATAAATCTTTAACTAAGTCTGCAATCCCTGGATCAGCTGCAAGATCCACACTGCTCACTTTCTCTTTATTAATCAGTTGCACAGAATATGATGGGAACAAAACTATTCAAACCTGTGAATTCAGATAGGTAAAACTACTGGGTTTCTGTGACATGAGACAAGAGCTCCTTCCCTTGAACACACTAGAAATTCAGGTCGAAGAACAGGAAGAGCAGTGGTTTCATTTCACATTGAAACAACAAAAACACCACCTTGGAAATTATTTCCAGACTGAATGTCTTCACACTTTCTGATAAACCTTTCAAAGTTGGCAAAGGAACAGCGTGCCAGGAACCTCATGCGGAATAGCCTACCAGATACAGCTGGTGAGGTGTTACGCCATCCAGACCAGCAAGACTGCCACCCCTCTTGGGTTTGCTTCTTGCAACCAGTGCAATGATGGTCATGTCTCTAGATGGTTGCAGGGTGCAGGGTATGATAGAATGGTGTCATGATGGCAAATCATAATCTTGGATAACAGGCATTTCAAATTTTAAATTACAACATCTGGTCTCATCATACTCAACTCCACTCCCTGGCTTTTTGCCAAAACCCTTAATTCCCTTACTAATTAAAATTCTTGTTATCTTTGCCTTAGTTTGACCAACTTTAAGGCCTTAATATTCCACCAACTATGCTTCTCAGAGGCTGATTCCTAAACATTTTAAACTCTTTTTGCTCAACTAACATTTTTAACCTGTGGCTGTGTCACATTTGATTATCCTTTCTCATGTTTAGTACGAAATAAACTCACTCTTTTCCTCCTGGAAAGCCTGGCTAAATCGGCTCCTTTGAAAGCGAAGACATTTGGATCGAGAAAAAGTGGCCATGAGGTAAGGGAACGTTTTTGAATTCACCATGTTGTGAGAGGGTTTGGATTAAGAAAGGGAGTTAGTTCATCTCTCCTCACCCCACAGCATAGCCATTTATGGTGGGGAGGAGATAGGGGAGGAGAATCACATCCAGCATTGTAACAAATTAGGGACCTTTGCCTGTAACAGGAGTCAATAAAAATCTGGAATGCACTGCCTGAAATTTCAGAATAGAAAAACTAGATTCAAAAGCAACTTTGATAAGAGAATTGGATATATCCCTGAAAAATTAAAAAATAACTGTCAGGCTCTAAGGAGAGGATATAGAACAAGAAATAAGTGGATAGAGATTCTAAGAGAATTACTCATCCAAAATGTTATCCTTGGGAGTGTTGCCAGGAAAATGGAAGCATAGTGAGAACCGGACTTGATTCTCAGACATACCACTCCACCCATACCCCTTCCCTACCAAACCCCCACCGCCCCAACCATCCAATCAAGGAGTGTGTACACTCTCATCTGGTAAGGCTGAGATTGCCAAAACACCTGGCTATTTCAGGACAGGAATTAGCATATAGGTAGGGAAAACAATAAGGAAGGAAAATGACATGTTGGCTTGTAATGCAATGTGTTTGCAATAAGGAAGCCATGTACCAACACACAGAGTTTTTGGTTAGTTTATAGAGGAAGTGCTGTGTGTAGTTTTGGTGTCCACATTTAAAGGAGGGATATACATTCCCTGGAGCTGGTCCAGCAAATATGTTCGTTACACTAGTCCCTAGGACAAGAAGACTGCTGTATGATTGGGGGCTGAGTAAGTTGGGTCTAAACTCTGAACCCTTTGGAGTTTTGAAGGATAAACTGGTGACAGGAAGGTTGGTACAACCTCAAGGAAATAACTGCCCTATTCAGCCACACAATATCAAAGTAAAGCACGATTCAGATTGCACCATATGTCTGTGCCAACGCATCAACACGCCCAATGCCTCCACCAGCTGCCATCAGTCTACCCATATGGCTAAGTCAGCAGTAACGCTGCATAGCATCTGAATGATGAAGCATGTAGTTCACTTAGCATACAATACCCAAACAATCATACACAAAGCTGTAGTTGATGCTGCATTTTCATCTCTCCAGTCAAGCACAGCTCATCACTCTGGCTCGGCTTTTACCCACTTTATACTGAAACAGAAACCAAAAGTGGTGGAGAAACTTGGCAAATCTAGCGGCATCTGCAGGCAGAGAAACAGAGAACATTTTGTTCCTTGGGTTCCAAAGAAGACTCAAAAATTTATCTGTTTCTCTCTCCACAGATCCTGCCAGACCGGGCAAGTTTCTCTTGGACTTTGCTTTTATTTTAGCATCCGAAGTACTCTGATTCCATTTTATACTGAAAAAGCAGATTAAAACAAGGGATGTTCAGTGTTGTATATAACAACAATCATGTTAGCAATACTGCCTTCTATCACTCAATCCAATCTTCCCACAAATTAAAACCGCTCCCTCTTTTAACCCGCTGGAGGATATATTCTTCATTTCATGTCACAGTTAGAGTTACCGAAAGCCCAATGACAGATCCAGCTGCCGTAGGCAATGAAATAAAACCCACACTGTATTTCTATCACTGTTCCTTCTGCCCTTCCAGGCCCACATACACACAGATAAGAAAGAACAAGCAGGTCCAAGAAAGGATGTAAGTTGAAAGATGCACAAATCTGTCTTTAGCATATTTGTGAAGGACAGAGAGTGGAAATATACAGCTTGTACACGGGATGATACCAATACTGTTGATGTTCGCAACAGCGCATTGATTTCTTGGCTTTGCAGGTAGGGGCTCAAATTCTTTTGTCCTGTTTCCTTTCCGTGCTGACCAGCTTTCAGCACTCAGAGTCAGAGTGTCTCTGTTCATTTCAGAGATGAGCAGGGGTGTCTAATGTCTATCCTCAAGTTATGACATTTACAACGCACTACTCCACTCTTGCATGTCAGCCCACTTACAATTGTACCTCTGCCTTTGGGAATCTCTCTCTTTCAAGCTGCCTTGTCAACACACAAGGTATGAAATTCCAGGGATTCACAGAGGGGACCTTACTAAAGTAACTGAATTCTGCTTTTAGAAATAACATTAGCAGCCAGGCTTGCCTTGCAGGCTTTAGCTTAAAGAGAATCGTCTTGACCAAAAATTCATTATATTCTCAAATATTTCAAGATACTGAATCATAGATTTACAGAATCCCTACAGTGCACAAACAGACCTTCAAGCCTGCACTGACCGTCTGAAGACCATCAAACCAAATCCAGACTCCCACTCTATTACCATTTACCAATCCACTAGCCTGCACATCTTTGGACTGTGGGAGGAAACCAGAGCACCCAAAAGGAACATGAAGAACATGCAACTCCACACAGACAGTCACCCGAGGTTGAAATCGAACCTGGGTCCCCAGTGCTGTGAGGCAGCAGTGCTAACCACTGAGCCACCATGGTGCCCTTAATCTGACGAATTCAACATAATGGCACACTCCAGTTGTGTTTTAATTTCAGATTTCCAGCATTCTTGGTATTTGCTTTTTCAAATATCTCCTTGTGTGGGTCAGTATCAAATTTTGTTTAATTACCCTTCTGTGAAGGGGGATCTCTCCTTGATATGTCTTACTACATTATAGGCATACTGCTGAAATGGGAGCCATAACTGTTTAGTAACAAAATATGTCCAAAAACTTCTGGCGCTCAGTTCCTCCTTCTTAATTACAGCAGAATGGAATCTACATTTGCCCTTGTGTAAATGACTCTTGCCCTAGGATTTGGACATGGTGGTGGGGGGGGCAGCAGTGTTCAACAGTGCCTGGACTGGCCCAATATGCCCTCCTTGCTATGTCTCACCACTGTACCTAGATTTCAGAAAAATTGAAGCATACAAAACAGTTTGTGTGCTTCACAGGTTGGATTCTTAGAATCTGTATCCCCGACTGTGTCCTGAAGAAGGGTAATACCTGAGACATTGACTGCTACTTTCCTCCAGATGCTGCCTGGCCTGCTGCATTCTTCCAGTTGCCTGTTTGTCTAGTCTGGGACTACAGTTCATAGTTTTTGGACAAGAGATCTACCTTATATGATTCAGATAAGGAGAAAGTTCTTCACTCAGAAGATTGTGAACCCTTGCAATTGTCTACTCCAGAGAACCGTGGGGGGATGCTCAGTTGTTGAGTGCATCTCAGGCTAAGGTTGATGATCTTAGCAATCAGGAGATAAAGTGATATGGGAAAAAAGCAGAGTTGACTTTGTTGAGACATGACCTTACTAAATTACAGAGCAGGCTAAAGAGGAAAGATAGCTAAGCTTCACTCCATTTTTTCACGTTCCTCTATTCATTGTAAAAATACCTGTAACATCAGACTCAGATGAGCTAAACAAATAGTTGTTTGCAAGTCTTTACTTCTACAGGAACCAATCCCCACTCTGAAGGATTTGGACTTTTAAAACCTTAACAGCGACTGCAGAGGCATGAGCTGCTGTAATGGCTTGTCAGAAGCAGATTTCCTTGGGGAGCCTCCTCTGGCATTACCCTTTCATGGCAACAAGTTAAGACAATAAGACTGAGAAGAAGGATCCCAACCCGAAACTTCAGCTTTCTTGTTCCTCTGATGCTGCATGGCCTGATGTGTTCCTACAGCTCCACACTTTGCTATCTGATTTAAAACAATGAGACAGTGGCCTTGTGGATTCAGGTTCGATCCGTATTTCTTCCTTACTCTGCCAATAGGAATTACACCCTTTCTCAATCCTGGAATTCTGAAATCAGATGCAAAAATTTGAAACTGCACATTCCTTGAAGCGAAGGGCTGGAAACAAGGAAGTAATTCAAATGCCTGCTCCAAATTGCTGTAATTAGAGGATTAAGTCCCATTCTTAAGAATTCTTCTTGGGAGCATGGTGGAAGTTGCATTTGTGATATGTAATCAATTGCATACTGGTTCCTGTTTGTAAGGAGTATCAGGGAAGTGGTCGTGCCAAAGGTTCAGCCAAATAGATAGGCGACTGACAGAAGGGACAGGAAGATAGTACAGGAGTCCTTGTGGCCATTCCCCTCTCAAACATGTATACCATTTTGATACTATTGGGGTGGGAGTACCTCATAGGGGAATGCAACAGCAGCCGCCAGATGAGTGGCGCCACAATCCGCACTGTTGTACAGCAAGGAGGGTCAAAGTGTAAATGTGTGGTAGTGATAAGGAGCACTATCGTTAGGGGCGCAGTTTCTGTGGCCTTAAGCAAGACTCCAGGAATGCCAGGTATGTCTCTGAGCAGGTACAGGATATCTTCAAAGGGGTGGGTGGGGTGGGATGAGCAGTCAGAGATGGTGTTCCATATTGATACTAACAAAGTAGGCAGGAAGAAGGATGAGGGAGTCCAGGGAGTTCTGTGGAAAGTTGAAAAGCAGGACCTCTAGGGTTCTAATCCCAGGCTTATTCCCAGTGCCACGTGCCAGTGAGGCCAGAAACAGGAAGATAATACAGTTGAATGTGTGGCTCAGAGCTGGTATAGGAGGGTGGACTTTAGATATCTGGGTCATTGGGATCTGTTCCAGGGCAGGAGGAACCTGTTTAAGAAAGATGGGTTGCATTTAAACTGGAGGGGCACCAATATCCTTTCAGGGAGGTATTAAATTCGTGTGGCAGCAGAGTGGGAGCCAGAGCGGTAGGTCAGCATGTAGACTTATTGAGGAGAAGGTAAAAGTTAAATCAAGTAAGTCAGGCAGGACCAAATTAATGAACATAACAGGACTGACAGCCTGAAGTGTTATTATCTTAATGCAACAAGTATAATAGGTAAGACAAATGAGCTTTGATCCTGGATTAGTACATGGGATTACAATGTAGTAGCCATTACAGAAAGCTGGTGGAGAGAAGAGTAGGACTGGCAGAGTTCAGATGTTTCAGGCACAATAGAGGGGTGTGTAAAAGGGGTGGGGAGTGCCATTAATTACTGAGGAGAAAGTCACAGCTGCACTGAGAGAGGGTGTCTTGGAGGGCTCATCCAGTGAGATCATATGGATAGACCTCAGGAATAAGAAAGATGCAATCACTGTGATGAGGTTATGGCTTCCCAATAGCCAGCAGGAGATAGAGTAACAGATATGTAAGCAGATCATGAAAAGATTCAAAACAACCCGGTAATTTTAACATACCCAATACTGATTGGGATTCCCTTAGTGCCGGGGCTTCGACGGGACAGAATTTGTTAGGTGCATCCAGGAGGGCTTCTTGAAATAGTGTGCAGATAGTCCAACCAAGGAAGAGGCAGTACCAGACCTTGTATTGGGGAATGAACCAGGCCAGGTGATCAAATTTTCTGTTGGGTAGCATTTTGGGCACAGTGATTATAATTCTGTTAAGTTTGAAGAGAGTCATGGGTAAGAATAAGACTGGTGCTCAGGTGAAAGTGCTAAGTTGGAGGAATGTATTCGGGAAGAACTGGAGAAATTAAATTGGGGGGTGGGGGGGGTGGAGAAAAGGACAGCTGTTTGAGGGTAAATCCACATCTCCCATGCGGGAGATCTTTTAATGGCCAGTTGGTCAGAGTGCAGGGCCAGTATGTTCTTGTGAGGATGAAAAATAAGGATGACAAGATTCAGGAACTTTGGATGACATGCGATATTGAAAGTTTAGACAAAAACAGAAAAGAAGCATAAGTAAGAGATTAGAAACTGAAATCAACAAGGCCCTTGAGGAATATAAAATTAGCAGGAAATAACTCAAATGGAGAGCTAAGACTGTTCTTGACAGGTAGATTAAAGAAGAATTCCAAACCATTTTATACATATAGCAGAAGAAAGAGGGTAGTTAGGGAAAGCATAGGTCGACTCAAGGACAAAGAAAAGAATTTATGCATGGAGCCAGGGGAAGTGTGTGAGGTCCTTATTAAAGTACTTTGTAGTGGTATTAGCCATGGAAAATGACAGGAATGAAAAATTAGACAGGCATACATTGATATTCTAGGGCATGTTGATATTAAGGAAGTGGTGGTGTTGGATGTCTTGAAAAAACATTAAGTTAGATAAGTCCTCAGGACCTGATGGAATCTATCCAAAGATACTGAAGTAGATAAGACAGGAGATTACTGGGGTCTTGAGAGAGATCTTCCAACCTCTTTAGACACAGGCAAGGCCTCAGAATACTGGAGAATAGACAATAATGTTCCTTTGTTTAAGAAGGGAGAAGAGACAATCCAGCAAATTATTGACTGGTGAGACTTAGTCATCGTTAGGGAAATTATTGGTGAAGATTCTTAGGGACAGGATTTATTCGCATTTGAAGAAGAATGGACTTATCAGGAATAGTTAGTGTGTCTTTGTGTAGAGAAGGTCTGTCTCACAAATTTAATTGAGTTTTTTGAGGAAGTGGTAAAGATGGTATAAAGTGGTGTATGTTGTCCATGTGAATTTTACTAAAGCATTTGACAACGTCCCTCACAGTAGGAAGGTCCAAAAATTAAATCACGAAATCCATAGTGAATTGGTAAGTTGGATATAAAGTTGGCTTGGTCTTAGAGACAGAAGGTAGTTGTGGAAAGGTTTTTGTTCTGATTGGTGGCCTGTGAACAGTTGTGTTCTGTAAGGATCAATAATGGGATCTTTGTTGTTGGTAACACATATAAATGAATTGGATGAAAATACAGGCATAGATAATGGGAACTGCAGATGCTGGAGAATCCGAGATTACAAAGTGTGGAGCTGGATGAACACAGCAGGCCAAGCAGCATCTTAGGAGCACAAAAGCTGATGTTTCGGGCCTAGACCCTTCATCAGAAAAGGGTCATCAGAAAATATAGGCAGTCTGTTTAAAAGTTTTCAGACAGCTCAAAAATTGGTGGAGTTGTAGTTAGTGAGGAGGCTTATCAAAAGATACAGCACGATACAGATCAGTTGGAAATTGGGCAGATAAATGTTAGATGGAGTTTAATCTGGACAAGCGTGAGGTGATGCTTTTTGGGACATCAAATGCAGGAGGAAAGCATGCTGTGAATGGCCAGACCCTTATGAGCCTTGATACATAAAGCGATCTTGGGGCATGAGGTCATAGCTCCTGGAAAGTGGCAACATTGGTGAATAAGATGTAAAGAAGGTGTATGGCATGCTTCCCTTCATTGGTCAGGGCATCGAGTATACATGCTGGCAAGTCATGTTTCAGCTGTATAATACTTTAGTTAGGCCACATTTGGAATATTGTGTGCAGTTCTGATCACCACACAACAGGAAGGAACCTGAGGCTTTGGAGAAGGTGCAAAAGGGTTTATGAGGATGTTGCCTGCATTGGAGTGTATTAGCTACAAGGAGAAGTTGGACAAATTTGTATTATTTTCACTAGAATGTAAGTAGGAGGCTGAGGGTAACCTGATACATGTATATAAAATTATGAGGGCATGGATAGTCAAGAGTCCTATTTCCCCAGGGTGAAATGTCAAATATGAGGGGGCATAGATTTAAGGTCGGGGGGGGGGGGAAGGTTTAAAGGAGTGGGACAAGTTTTTTACACAAGAATGATAGGGTCTGGAACGTGCTACCAGAGGAGGTGGTAGAAGCAGATATGTTAGCAACATCGAAGAGGATTTCAGACAGACATGGGAACAGGTAGGGAATAGAGGGATACGGACCATATAGGTGGGATTTGTTTACAATAGCATCATGGTTAGTATAGACATGGTGGGCTGAAGATCCTGTTCCTGTGCTGTACTATTCTGTGTTCTACGCTACAACAGGACAATTGCAAGCCAAGTCCATTTGCTTACTTACAATGAGGAGGTGAAATCTTAAGAACCAATATGTCCATCATGGGATTCCTGTGCACCTCTTTGACAAAGGTTAGTGCTATGGGGAAGATTTAAATATGGATATGTATCTTACTGAAGACAGTGCTCCCAACATGAGCAATAAGAGTGGTTGAATTTGCCAGTCTTGTCCCCTTTGTATGTTCCTTGCTGCTTTGCTTGTTGTAAAGCCTCTAGTAATCAGAAATCACTCAAAGTCATTATTCTTGAAGAAAACTAAACGTTTTTGAAGGCAATCAATACAGGTCTAATACAGAGCATCAGGAAACATAACCATGATCAATGAGAGGTGTGTCCGGCAAAGATAGTGTTAGGTTTCATATCTAAATGTCAGAGTTTCACTCTGAGCCAGATTGGTATGGATTTGCGGAGAGTTAAACACAAACTTTAGGCCAAAAATGCAGCATTCCCTCAGTACTGCTAAGGACTGCGGGAGGTGCTGTCTTCTGGATGAGACAAAAGACCTGTTTGACCCCCTCAGTGGATGTAAAAGGTCTCACACCCCTATTTTTAAGCGAAGCAGGGATCGAAATGATTAAAACAGGTTATCTGGCTATTTCAACACTGTTGTCTGTGGGATCTTGCTGTGCACAAATTAGCTCTTTCCGTTTGTGCATTACAACAGCTGATACAATTCGATTAAAGTAGTCTGTTAGCTGGAAAGTTCTTTGCAATTTGGGAAAGGCACCACACAAATGCAACTCTCTTTTCTAAAATGCAATCACGATATTCATTATTTCACAATGGAATCAATTTCAGGAACAAGGGGCTGTAGCAGCAGCTCTTCAATCAAAGCAATCACAAGTTGCAATTCCCCTAACGCAGCTCGGATGAGTTAACAATCCTTGGTCTAACAATATGGCAGAGCAAAACAGGGCAGTCTGAAAATGGTTTTCTTTTTTGCCTTTTTACATGGCCTACGTTCACTGTATGCTGCACAAAAGCAAATGATATGCTCATTCCAAATTCCAATATACTTCAACTAAATCCCTCTGAGCACATCCAGTTTGTTGCTGCTTCTAGATCCCAGCTGGCATCTATCACACTGGATCCTCCTGCCAATTATACAAAAAGCAACGCACTTAACTCCACATATACCAGCCTTAAATGAATATGAATGGTCTAATTTAAACAATAACCTTGCAGTTATCACAGATTCACAAACCCCTGTGTCATTACTCATGCCACTGTTGAGCCACATAGGTTATTAGTGATGAAATTGTGTCTGTATGAGTGCAATTAGGTTCAGAATAATGCTGTGCTTGACAGGATTATGTATTTCTCATTGCAACCGTGCGTAAAGGACACAGCTTAATGAGCCCAGACCTGTGGAAAAACAATTGAAAACCTGGCCTCGAGAGCTCTGCTCCTCAAATTATCCACTTTGCTGAAGATTTTATTGGAGATTCATTGCATTCTCACTTGATTTTTCCCTTTCATCTTTCGTTAGCTACAATAATCTTTTAATACATACAAACCTTTTAGATTGTTTCCTCCAGCATGCATCTGGAGGGCACTTTGGCTAAGCCAGCGCTCAAACAGATTCCCCTTTCTGTAACTATTAATTATCATATATTTTGAATGCTTTGCAAGGTATTAAGCACTGTCACTAAGCACCAGGATGATCACGCGCACACGGTCCCAGAGCGCAGTGCTCATCACGCGCACATGGTTCCAGAGCATCCTGTTGGTCACAAGTACACAGTCCCAGAGCTTAATGCTAAGGATGCTTTCTTACAGTTAAGACTATGTGAGGTTGATGCACAACAAGGAAGCATGTTTCATATTGTACCTCGGATCACAGCAGAGGTCTCAGGTACTTCAATAACAAACCCTGTCTGAACATTACTTACGTTTTGTGTGGGTTCCTGAAATGACGGCGGCAGTGGTGATGAATGCTGCGAGTCTGACTTGTGCTGCACTGGGTAAGGCTTGCGACCAACTTTCAGGTCACTGGTGCTTGACTGCTACAAGGAGAAATGGAATAGCTTCAGTAAACAGAATTGACTTCCTATACTATCTGCTGAGGACACAAAAGTGGCTGAGCTTTAGGAAACACAGGGCAATGGCTTAATGGCTTTTCTTTTGGGCTGGAACAATGTTGGTTGTTGGAGCTCTCCAGGGGTCAGCATTGGCATCCTTGTTTTTCTGATATATAAATATATATATATAATCTCCATCTTAGTGGCAGAGGACAACTTCAAAGTTTACAGACAACGCACAACTTGGGAGAATTGTAAATTGTGAGGCAGACAGAAAGATATTGGTAACTTGGATGGTTTGCAAATAAAGTTCATTGCAGAGAAATGTGAGGTGATACACTAGGGTACAAAGGGTTGCAGGAGCTGAGAGACCAGGTGAAAACATCCAGTAAATCATTAAAGGCAGCAGGTGAGGTCAAGTGTTTGCTTAATAAAACATACAGTATGCTAGGCTTCGTTCTTCAGGGCACAGAGTACATGAGCCGGGAATTATGAACTTATATCGGACACTGGTTAAATCTCAGTGCTGTACTGTGGGGCACCACACTTTCGAAAGGACATGAATGCATTGGAGAGAATGTAGAAGAGTTTTACGAGAATTGTTCAAGGATAGAGACACTTCAGTTCTGAGGAAAGATTGGAGAAATTGGGACTGCTCTCTTAGAGAGGTGAAGGCAGAGGGGAGATTTGGCACAAGTTTTCAAAACCTTGAGGGGACTCAACATAGTTGGATCAGGAAAAATTGTTACTGTTCATAAACGGAGCGAGAAGCAAAGTTTTAAAGTGCTGTGTAAAAGAAGCAAAAACGAGGAAAGAAGAAAAACCATTTTTGATGATGATTGACCGACTCTTGTCCCTACATTCATCGCACAATTCAAAGTATCTCAGGCCACCTACTGACAGAGGACATTGGTGCCACAGATGTCAGTGATGGGCACTCAGAGCACACCATCCAAATGTGGCATATGTGGTGCCACTGATGTGGAAGGAGCAGGGTGGATCAATGTTGGGATTGGGGCAGTTAGATCCCTAGATTCGAATTTGCTTTAACATTTGAAAATTCCTCACTTTATTGCTCCTACTGTTTTGATGCAGGCACCAGGACATCTCAAGCAATAGGACAGCATGGACAGTGAGTGCGCCCCCTGTGGTTATGGTGGCAGCATACATGATCTATCCCAATAGGGCTGTAGGAGCTGGCAAGTAGAAGCATGGGTCCTTTTAAATGGGAAAATTGGTCTTTGAATGGATTTTTAAGTAGGTCTTTGGTAATAGCAAAGGGAAATGGCGTCTCAAACTTATTCTGCATTTGGCTACTTCCTGCTGAATTGCACTGTCTGATTTGCCAGAGCAGCATGATGCTCTGGTGAGTTATGACCAGACTTACAATGTCACTAAAGTGAGTTCCATCAACAGGAAACACCTGTCAAACATTCTGGCTTGATAATGTTGGCAATGTTTCTTTAACACGGGTGTTACTTGTTGCAATATTCCTGCTTTTATAGTTACTCAAAGGAAGGAAAGAAAACTTGCATTTACTTAGCACCTTTCACGATCTGACCACATCCCAAAGAGCTTTCCAGACAACTATGTATCCACGAGGTTTGATCACTGCTTAATCGCCACAAAGAGCGATGTGACAATGACCAGATAATCTGTTGTGAGCAATACTGATCGTGGGATAGATTTTGGTTGAGGCATTGGGGAAAATTTCCTCATAAAGTAACATAGGAACAATTTACATCCATTTGAGATGTCAGTCAGGGTCTCAGCTCATCAGCCCCTCTCAAAGAATGCAGGTTGGACAGTGCATCACTTCCAAAGCAGTGTTAAAATGTCAGTGTCAGGATCTGTGCTCAATTTTCTCCAGTGGGATTTGACACAATGGAAGTAGCATCCACTGAACCAATGTCTAATAATGATGAGACTTAATCATTTCTGCTCTTCTGTGTTTTTGCACTCGCCACTGTGTCAATTAAGTCTATTCAATAGCCTTATGAGACCTTTAAAACTGCTGGTCTAGAGGAGACACTGAGCTCAACCAATGTGAAAACATCAGAGTTCCTCTGTCTCTCTTTCTCCGCACCCCCCACTCCCCTCATCCCACTCCCCTCAACCCCGCAGTGACCAAAGGAAGAAAGAAGCTGAAAATTATTGGGAGATAGCAAGAACTGATGAAGGGTGTAAACCTGAAATGTCAACTTTCCTGCTCCTCTGATGCCTGTGTGACCTGCTGTGTTCCTCCATCTCCAAGCTGTATTGAAGTTGAAAAACATTGCCAGCAATTAGCAGTGCAAGGGGAAAGATGATCCAACTTCAGCATCTTTCAAACTTCTACATCTCCTATTCGTCACTATGCAAATATAATCGTGCTGCATTGAATGAATCACTTGATGGGAGTGGTGTGGGGAGCTGCTGGATTGAATCATAGATGATATTTGCTGCAGTGACTCTTTAAACCAGGAATGTGTGCAGACTCAGCGTGATTTTTTAAGAAGTATCTGAGCTGACACCCTCAGTTAACACCTGTCAGCATGTTTACAGACACCAACACACACAACACAAATTTGAAACGGAACTTGAAAACCCAGGAGCAAAATTAATTCTGCTGCAGTATAAATGTCTGAGTGGAGTGGATATAAGGAAGTTATTTTATTTATGAATCATTTCCATTGATTGAATACCAATGAATGCTGGATTAATGCTGAATCCAAGTTTAATTCCCTCAGCTGCACTATTTTTGAACAAACCATAGTTTCTTCCAAATCACATTTAAAACAAATCAATGTTACTACACAGACCCACGCATAATTGCTTCATGACTGAGGTACCAGGCAGCATACACCCACTCCCTTATAGTGCGAGTATGGTTTTCAGCCACTGGAAGGAGCTCATGTGATGCAGTGGTAGTGTCCCTACATCTGAGCCAGGAGGCCTGGGTTCAAGTCCCACCTACTCCAGAGATGTGTCGTTACATCTCTGCACAGATTAATCAGACAACATTACTGGGGCCTTGGCATGTTACTTTGTCAAGTCACATTGCACACAGTCACTACAGAAAGCCTCTTCTTCTCAGTCTTCACCATTACACTTCCTGTCAGAGCTATATCATCTTCATGAATTCCATCCATGGAATAAACTCACAAACTCTCTGGAACCGACCCAGAGATTCACTTCGGCAAATACCGATTGCATTCACTCCTCTGACAAATTTCTTTCAATGATGGTTCGTCTGTAAAGTGTTGGTTCTAAAGCTAATTGACTGCCTTTAAGTTATCACCAACCACCCCACCAAAGAACATCCCCTGCTCCCTTGATGGAACTACAGCTGGTTTTTATCATAAGCTATCTCTCCAGCTCCTCTTAATCACAGCAGTTGAGATCAGTGTATTCCGCGCTTCAGGGTAGGGACCTTTTCAGTCCCAAATCCCCGAAGGGGCCCAATGGGACCATTCATCTGTGCAGCTGTCAGCCACTCTGAGATCTGGATCAGGCATTCGTCCCCCGAGAACTCCACTCACTGACCTCCCACACGCCTGCTGCAGTCTAAGTATTGCGCAGCTAATAAACTTAGCAGTCCTTGAGCAGTTCAGAGTTGGAACCTTTCCCTGGGTCTGTAGAAACTGCAGTTCAAAAATCATTGCAAACTTCACACCTTATTATAATATTGCCTCATTAAACTCGCATTATCTCCCTCCTTTCTCAGTGCCCAATCACACTGTGATTCAGAGGTATCATCCAAGTCTTTTTTTCTCCTTGTTTAAAGGGACCTTTCCGGAGCTTATAAGCAATGCTTCAAACAAAAAAGGGCTTCGCTTCATTATGTGCCAGCCTCTGGAGAATTCAATCAGATTGCTCTTTCAAAGAGTATCACAAGTGTCACGGGCCATATGGCCTCCTTTTGAGCTGTGTGACTTACAATTGCACTCACCTGCTAAGGCAGCAGAAATGGGTGAGCTGCAGACTACTACCACCAAAATGAAAAAGAAACACAAAAGTGGAGCACCAATTCCACTGCCTGATCTGATCTCAGGTTAGCAATAGTGAAGATTGGACACAGGAAATCCGAACTAAACAGGCTAAAATAAGGTCCAGAATTGATGTAGTGACTGGGGTTGAGGGCGGGTTGGATAGGTAAAGCCCAGGGTGGATGCTGGGCTAAATCTCTCACAACGGAATGTGAATAAACTGACGTTTAAAAAAAACATATAAACTCACATTTTCCCAGCCACCATCCGTTTTAAGGAAAGGTCACCGGATCGGAAACGTTAACTCTGTTTTTACCTTCACAGGTGCTGCTAGACCCGTTGGGCTTTTCCAGCAACTTTGTTTTTGTTCCTGATTCTTTTTTCAGTTTTTATTGGAATGTGATTAAAACCTGATTGGCCGCAGGGGCTCCCTGTTATGCTCAATTGAGCGGGCATTTGTTTACAAAAGTGCTTAACAACAATGTGAGCCTTCCAGTGCACTCCCAAAGGAATGGAGGCTCATGAAGGGGCTGGATGAAGCAATGTTTCCTTTCACACAGCCTGCCACAACATTGTGTCAAAATGTACCAGAGCGATCCTTATCTTCTCCAGTCCTCTGGCTTTCTTCCATCTTCACAGAAGGGATGAATGGATGCAGGAAGAATGATCCAAAGTCTGGGGAGTCCACAACCTGAGGTTACAGTGTTAGGATACAGGGCGGGCTATTTAGGACTGAGATGAGGAGGAATTTCTTCACCCAGGTATGAGTGAGCCTGTGGAATTCTCTGCCACAGAAAGCAGATGCGATCAAAACACTGCATGTTTTCAAGAAGGAGTTAGATATAGATCTTAGGGCTAAAGGGGTTAAAGGGTATAGCCTGAAGCAGAAAGGTGAAACAACATCACGCAAGGGAGATAGCAAGAACTGTAGATGTTGGAGTCAGAGACAACAGTGTGGAGCTGGAGGAACACAGCAAGGAAGTTTCCTGCTCCTCTGATACTGCCTGACCTGCTGTGTTCTTCCAGCTCCACGCATGTTGTCACCATGTAATAGAGGTTCTTTTCAAATTAACAAGAGCTAAGTAAATATCGAGTTACTGACTTAATAATGTAATGTGGGTTGGAGGAAGGGAAGGAAAAATAAATCTGCAAATGTTTATGTTCAGGTGGTGTGTTCAGAAACATAATAGTTTCACCTCTGGGAGCTGAATTTGAATTCCTTTCATCCGGCTTGTGAGACTTAAGTATCTTTCTTTCAGACAATCTTTCAGGGCTTTTAAATAATCTCAATTCAAATCCTTTTAGGCTGAAAGCTGCAAACACACCAATAATTCAGCACTAATTAGCAACAAAAATAAAAGACATTCCAAGCAGACTGAAACCTTCAACTCATGAGTCAAGAGGAGATGGGTTACACAGAACCAAAGAAATGCTTGAGCTCATATATCAACAGTATCAGCCTGGTCTGCTATCAACCGGAATCAGTCACGTAAGACTTTCATTCAGTTGTTTTTGATCAGTCTGCCAAGAACGAAGCTTGGCAGAAATCAAATAAATGATCAGCTAACTGTGGAGTGCAAGTCTTGCTGAAGCAAAGATTAGCAACTTGTTGCAATGCATTGGGGTATCAGTACAACCAGCCCAGCTCTACGCAAGTTTCCCTGCCCAGCCCATTGTTTTAGATTTAATGCTACTTATTTTTATAAGTTATGGACAGCCTGCAATCAAATATCCATGAATGATGGGTCCAAACTAGGTCAGATCAAATTAATTCACTTAAATCTGTTTAAATCTGTTCAGATTTTGACTTTTGGAAAATGGTTGGTGTGTGGGTTGAGGATTGTCTTTTTCTTACACACCCTTCCCAGTTTTGTACAGGCCTTGCTTGCTTGGTCAAAACACAGCCATTGCTTACGCAGTCCATGTACTGGTCAATGTGAGAGCTGAAGATTAAACAATTCGTAGAAGGTATCTTTATGGTGCTGTTGAATCACAGATCATTTCAGATCACTGGGGAAATACTGATTCTTTACTATGGTCTTCATATCTCTAGGTAGTGTAGCACTATCTCAGTTATTCTAAACTACAATTAAATAATAGTTGGCAATTGCAGCCAACACCAGAACTGTAAAGCCATTATTAAAGCTGAGTAAGATAAAGGTCCATGGTGTTACAGGCAAGGTGCTAGCATGGATAGAGGATTGGCTATCTCGCAGAAAGCAGACAGTAGAGATAAAGGGATCTTTCTCAGGGTGGCAGCCAGTGACAAGTGGTGTTCTGCAAGGGTCAGTGCTGGGGCCACAACTTTTCACTTTGTACATTAATGATCTCAATGAAGGAACTGTGGGCATTCTGGCTAAGTTTGCAGAATTACAAAAAAAGGTGGAGGGACAGGTAGTACTGAGGAGGTGGGGAGGCTGCAGAAGGGCTTGGACAGGTTAGGAGAAGAGGCAGATGGAGTACAATGTGGGAAAGTGTGCGGTCATGCACTTTGGTAAGAAGAATTAAAGCATGAACTTATTTTCTAAATGGAGTGAAAATTCAGAAGTCTAAAGTTCAAAGAGACTTGGGAGTTCCAGTCCAGGATTCTCTCATGTTAAGCTTGCAGGTTGAGTCAGTGGTCAGGAAAGCAAATGCAATGTTGGCATTTATTTTGAGAGGACTTGAATATAAAAGCAGAGATGTAATACTGAGGCTTTATAAGGCTCTAGTCAGGCCACATTTGGAGTATTGTGTGTAGTTTTGGGCCCCATGTCTCAGGAAGGGCATACTGGCCCTGGAGTGGGTTCAGAGGAGGTTTACGAGAATGATCCCAGGAATGGAAAGCTTAACATATGAGGAACGTTTGAGGACTCTGGGACTATACTCATTGGAGTTTAGAAGGATGAGGGGGATCTAATTGAAACTTTCACAATACTGAATGGCCTGGACAAAGTGGATGTTGGGAAGATGCTTATATTGGTAGGAGAGACTAGGATCTGAAGTCACTGTCTTAGAGTAAAGGGAAGAACTTATAAAGCGGAGATAAGGAGAAACTTCTTCAGCTAGAGAGTGGTGAATTCACTGCCACAGAAGGCTGTGGAGGCTAGGTCATTGAATACATTTAAGGATGAGATAGATAGGTTCTTGATTATCAAGGGGGTCAAAGGTTACAGGCAGAAAGCAGGAGGATGGGGTCGAGGAACTCATCAGCCATGATTGAATGGCAGAGCAGACTCAATGGGCCGAATGGCCTAGTTTCTGTTATTATGTCTTATGGTCTTACTACATTAGCTTTGGATTAATTTGGATTCTGGGGAATTTGTGAATAAATCTGTGTTAAATTCCAGAAATGGATGAAGATTAGAGTTCAAGCCAATGCATTTAAGGCATTTATTTCAAGATACACATTACAAACTTGCACTTCCTAACCCAAAAACCACAGTTTTAGTCTGTTCTAAATTATAAATGCCCAAGTGAATCCCCAGTTAACCCTCCACGTGTACACACTGAACAATCCTCACCTGCCCATGGAGCTAAGCTTGCCTGCATTCCCTGAACTACTTGATGTTCTTATCGCTAAAGTCTAGTCCTCTTACTTAAACAGTGAGGGTTTAAACTCTTGGAAAACTAGGTTAGCCCTCACTGCATCAGTAACTGCACTTAAAAGCTAGTCCTGAAGTACTTTGATGTTGCCATATAAAATTCACATCCTTGATTGTTGATTAATTCTTCTACATTCTGCAAAAAAATTAATTGACGATGGGCTTCTTTCATCAAATCACACCAATTTGTTTTGGAAAATTTCTATTTTCAAATGAGAGCTTTCAAATACTCCCACTACACCTCCCCCTGCAGGGCTGGATCTACAACTACGAAATTTTTCAGATCTGTAATACAGGCAATTTTACTGTTTAATGACAAATAGTTGCAGGGACAGAAAACTGGGGAGGAAGTACACATATTTTCAAATATTTTTTGGTGATCACCACTTGTGTTTAGAGATATTTAAGAGGTTTGATGCATGGAAACAGTCTCTGACTAATTTAAAAAATCAGTTGATATGAGGCACTGAGTATAACAGACAGAGCAAATCAAGTCTGCTCTCTCCCCTTCCATAATAACTCCTCTTATTGGGGAAAATCATCCTTATTTTTGTACACTAGCCACTAAATCACCCATTTAACAAATTAAAACAAACGACTAATTGCAACAACTAAAATGAAGGAAGGATAAGGGAGGAGGGAGGGTCTAAATCAAAGTGGAGTTTGTAGTGATTATGCTGAGGTCAGTCAGCTGGACCTCACAGAATATGAGATCCCCAATTGGGGTGGTTAATCGGCTTCCACTCAGGAAGCCCTGGCTGACAGATAAAAAGGATAGTGTCAGAGATACTGACACTGTGGTAGCTGACTCAGAATGAGGCATAATTAAGATCAAAGACTGTCATGTGTAAATAAAGGGTGACTTGGTGACAGGATACCAGCCTCTGTGGAGTTATTTCACTGTCAAATTATCCATAACATTAGTTGAATTTACAAATTGCAAGCACTGCACCACCCCTCCTCATCAGGGGGCAGCGCAAAAATAACAAAGGGAATGGAAGGGTAGGGAAGGAGGAAGGTGTTAAACTGAAATGGAGTTCAAGGGGAAAATAGCGCACTTCAGACTCTAGGGTGACCACCTCCCTCTAAAGACAGAAATCATCCCTTTCCCTTCTGCACCACCAAATCACCTGTCTTACAAATTAAAAGAACAATGATCAGAAATTTGTTCTTAAATCTACGGCCCAAAGAGTGTCTGCTGCTCTCTATTGCTGAAGCACATCCAGGTTCATTCTCAAAGCGATCATTGTTTATGTCATTGTCAACTCTGAGCACTCAGTTTTACCTCTGGACCTAAGGAACTAACTAAATATCCAGTGTTCAGACAGGGCAAACATTGGGAACCTTCAATTAATTTGCAACCACAAGCTTCAGACTATTTGGCCCATGAAGTTGGGGATTGGGAGATGACCATGTAGAGATTTACTGGAGGCTCAATATACCAGGCAGATAATTTTATGAATCTCTATGTTGAGGGGACTATTTGCAGTTGTGCTCAGTACTTCAATGGAGGACACTTTACATTGTGAGCCTCCATTTAACTCTTCCTAAAAATCAACAGGGAAATGGGTGGTGGAATGTGTTAAGGCATGATTCCACCGGACCTTTTAAAGAACATGTCTAATTCCCAGCAATTAATGAACAAAAGCACTTAATCTACATAGAAATAACCTGGAATGCTGTATTTCAACAGATAGGGACCATATCTGAATTCCCTGCTAATATCAGACTCTCAATGTTGTCTGCGTGGATTTCCTCCGGGGGCTCTGGTTTCCTACCACAGTCCAAATACATGCAGGCTAGGTGGATTGGCTATGCTAAATTACCCATAGTGTTCAGGAATGTGTCGATTAGACGGTTTATAGGGGTATGGGTTTGGGTGGGATGCTCTGAGGGTTGGTGTGGGCTTGTTGGGTTGAAGGGCCTGTTTCCACACTGTAGGGATTCTATGATCTATTAATGTAATTTGATACATGAGCAATCATCATCTGTGGGCTGTAATCTGGTAGAAATCACAGATCATCACAGCAGGCCGGTGGGGTGGGGATTGTTTGGAAAACCCTGGGGTTCAGCCTTCAATTGTGTTATGGAGTTCTAACTTCACAAATCTTTCTTTTGATACTGTGTCAATGAGACTGGCTTCTGGTTGAAACAGACTGGTCTTCCTGTTGAGTAGAAAGTCCTTAGCAGAAAGTCACAGGAATGTGGAAGAAACTTGCTACCTGGAATGGGAGGTCCGGTGACGTAGATCACGGAAGAAGTGGTTGTCACCCCCAACAATGGGAAGGTGGGTTGGATTAGTCGGATTTCTCGGGACTGGGGCGAAGAGGGAGGAGTTGGGTGAGGGTTGTAGTTGAGAGTGTATGGAAACCGGTGGCTCGAAGTCCGTGAAGTGGGATCCAGAGAAGGTCTTTTGTTTCTCCTGGCCCATCAACAGTAATATAACATCTAGCTTTTGTCTTGAGTTGTCCTCACTTCCCCAGAGACCCACAACATCCGGTTGGGTGAGGTTAAACCTGGAAGGCCAGCACCATCCTCAATATAATCATTAAAGGCTAATCCTTGATCCTGTCTCCAGGACACCTTCACTAAAGACAGTGACATGGACAAGGTGGAGTGGGGTTAAGTATCTAAAATATTTATGTCTCACACAAAGCCATGCCAGTTGGCTTGAGGTTAGAAGAGTCCCATCACCACCCTCACTACTCCCCCGCCCCCACCAATTGTCTCCATGATTCAATCTACTGGGGTATATCTCTGGAGAGTTCAAGTACAGCAACTTACATTTATTTACTATGTTTCCATGCATCCAATGCCCTACTAGAAAATGGAACATTCTATGATTCTATGTTGTAATATATACCAGGCTACTTCTCAGACGAGTTAATAAACATTTAAAATAAGCAACGATAGGAGACATTAGACCACCTGGACTAAGGTTGAAAGTGTTTGTTAGGCTTGTGTCCCGGGAGGATGGTGAGGTAGCGAGGCCTTGCAATGGATTTTTAAGGCTTGCAGTTTGGTATACAACGTGAAGCGATTAAAATTGAAGATTCTCAAAAGAGAGCTGAAGATGGCACCAAGGCCGATATCGCGGACTGCGATTGTGCAGAAAGATTTGAAACCCAGGTTCAGTCATGGTCTAATAGAATGCTCCATGGCCTGAATGGCCTGAAGTTTGAGGCATTGCTTAGCGAGGGGCTAATTTTAGTACTGACGGCTGATAGGGGAATGAGAATTAGAATATGGACAGCAAGGTTTTTGGGTGAACTCAGAGGGGTGCAAGGTGGGAGCTGATGGGACATCAAGTTGAGGAGGTAAGAAAGGCGAGGGGTATAAACTCCTCATTTTGTGGCTGCATATCCCTCTCTAATAGTGCTACAGCCAAGCCACATACTTGATGTTTATTTCATCAGATACAGAAGTGAAGGCAATAAACAGCCCAAAGATATGTCTCGCTCCTGTTTGCACAACAATCAATCTTCTGAGGAGCAAAGAATAAAATCAGCTCGGAGCTTCTCTTCAGCCTTTCTTCCCCAGTGCATATCATTCAGGTCAGCTTGCACTTTTCCCTCCTCCTATTATTGGGATTTGACAGAGTACCTCTATACTGGTCGGGCTAGCTGACACATTACACATTAACCAAACTCACTGTCACTCTTTCAAAGGCTGGCTAGATACACAGCATCTTTAAACAATAACAGGCATGAGTAATCCTAATTTGCTGTCAGTCCGTTTTTTGGACAGTCTGACTTCAAGTAAGATTGAAGAGACAGCTAGTGTGATGAAATACTAGTGCCTATGAAATCTTCCATCTAGCTTTCAATCACAATCTGACAATAATAACTTTGCGCTCAGCAGGTTAGGCAGGCTACTGCCAAGGCATGTGATTTTTACAAGGCAGAGCAGGAAGGTGGGGAGGATGTGAGAGGTGGCTGACTAAACACAGAATCATAGAAAGGCAACAGCCCAAGAGGCTGCCAGTCGGCCCGTCCCGGCCTGTGCTGGCCCTCTGAACGAGGAAGGAATTGCTGACATGTTGATAGTAACACAAACCAGTTTAGATCTGGAAATGCCAGCTCTTCAGAAATAAATCACACGCCATCCCAGGGCCAAGCTGAGGAGACAGATCCAATGCCAGACAAGGTGACACCAGGTTCAATCCACAGTCAGCCCTCATTAATAACAAGCTCCAATCACTGCCAGGATCTCATTCCTAATTGTTGCTTAGTGACTCCTGGTGAAAATATGTGTGTTTACACAAAAAGCGTTGGGAGGGACTGGAGGTACCTCCAACTGAACAGCTGCACCATGCTCAGCAAGGTCTAGAAACTTTTGAGACATGCGAGTGTGGGAACTAGGCCTAAAAACATGAGGTACTGTTCTGAGGGTAAGACAAGGACGCTCAGAAAAATGCTAAAATGTACGACTCACTTCAAAAGTCCAACGGATTTGGGGCTTGAACATATGGCTTATACAGAGCAGATACATTTAGATTTGGTCTCTGCCATTTTGAAGAGTTGAATATTTAAATATCTGTGACAGTGATGGATGATAAAAATTGATTTCCATGTTATGAATGAGCAGAAACAGATACACATTCTGCTCTGCCTCTCCATCAAGATTCACCCAAGCATCAGGCTCTGTTCTGATGCCCCACCCAGTCTATACGTTTGGCTGGAATACAATCAGTTGGCCCGAAACAGACAACTTGGAAGCTTTGAAATAACTCTACACACTGACTTTTAAAAGTCAGCCTCTAAGACAATTTAATCAGTCTGCTCCAGTTTCTTAAACTCTGTAGTCTGTCACTATACAGATTAGGCTTAGGTACTATATATATATATAGTAGGAGATACAGTATTATCTATCATGGAATGTAGTCCCCTGGTCTGACTCTACTCCACCCTGCTATCTTGCTACTAAACGTGTCTTCATACACAAGAATGAGTCTCTTCCGAGTTTTACTTGCTTGCTGAACTGGCTTGTTTTTGTTAAGACGTTTAATCACCCTGCTAGGTAACAGCATCAGTAGGGCCTCCGATGCAGTGATGTTGTTCTACTTTGCTTGGGATACACCATAACAGACCAGACAATATAAATTCCAAGTGGAGTCAAACCACATCGCTTCATACGAGGCCTCACTGATGGTGTTACGGTGACAGACACAAGCCAACTCAGCGAGTAAGTCAACAACCACGCCAACAACCTGGGCCAGAAATCTTTGCCAAAACCTTAAAATGTGCCTCTTCTGCCAAGGATTCTGCATGGTCACCTTTCACCAGTTATTATTAGTGAGCCTTGGATCAGTACTAGGTAGCTTTCTGCCCAAGATCTTCATACAACTTTAAGGTAAACAGTTAGCAAAGCACCCTCTCACAAGGTTCCAACCAGGGGCATCTCTACCAATAGCAGTCTCTACCACTCAGTAGAGTCCTGAACTGAGAATGGGCCAGTTGAGCACTAGTTTCCATGGAAACAATCCTCAGGACCTGATATTAGAGCAGATGCAGGAAAAAAATCAAGCAGCAGGACGAAAATTCAAAGTGTTGCAGAGCGCACCTTTAAGCCACGGCTACCATTACTAGGGCTGTGTACACTCAGGCAGCTCATTACGTAAATAGGTATAAAATAAAAAGCAATGCCGATGTCATTTTCCATTGATCCCAAAAACCACATAGGGCCTCCTACCACAGATGACTGAACATAATCTTTTATCACTTTTTTTTACATATTTGGAATATTGTGAGCAGTTTTTGACCTCCCATCTAATGTAAGGTCGTGTTGGCATTAGAGGGGATCCAGAGCAGGTTGACAAGAATGATCCCAGGGATGGAGGGCTCGTCAAATGAAGAGTGGTTGAGGACTCTGTATCTGTACTCAATGCAGTTGAGAAGGATCAGGGTGATCTGATTGAAAGTTACGGAATACTATCAGGCCTGGACAGAGTCGGTGTAGAGAAGATGTTTCCACCAGTAGGACTAAGACCCAAACGGACAGCCTCAGCGTGAAGGGATGACTTAGAACTGAGAATGAAGAAGAATTTCTTCAACCTGTGGGGGTGAATCTGTGGAACTCGTTGCTGCCGAAGGCTGTGGAGGCCCAGTCATTGAGTTCATTTAAGGCAGAGGTAGATAGATAGATTTTGATTAGCAAGGGGAACAAGAATTACTGGGAGAAGGAAAAAGAATGGGGTTGAGAAACATATCAGCCATGATTGAATAGTCGACTTGATGGGCCAAATGGCCAACTTCAGCTCCTATATTTTACGCTTTCCAGCCTTATGCAATATGATCTGCATAAAGACAATTACTCCAATAGATCTAAATTCCCAATAACTTCACATCGTTCCACATTAGACTCAGGAAAACAAATGTTTCAAGCTGTAATGTATTTTATTTGCACTGTGCTTAGAATCATAGAGTCATATAGCACAGAAACAGAGAGTTCAGTCCAACTCATCTGTGCCAATCAGTCATCCCAAACTAACCTAGTCCTATTTGCCAGCATTTGGCCCATATCCTTCTAAAGCCTTCCTATTCATATCCCTATCCAGATGCCTTTTACAAGTTTTAACTATATCTGCTTCCATCACTTCCTCTGGCAACTCATTCCATACATGCACCACTATCTTCATGATAAAGTTACCCCCCAGGTCCTTTTTAAATCTTTCCCCTCTCACCTTGAACCTATGCCCTCTACTTTTGGACTCCCCCACTGTAGTGATTGCAACAAGGTTGACCTCATTGACTACAAGGTCATTGATTGGGAAGCAGGAAAGCCCTGACTGACCAATATATCCAGGAGATTTAGAATCTACTCAGTCCAGGCAACTGACTCCGAGCTGGCTGGCCACTGTGTACTGTGCACAAGTAAATAAAAGGGTTACTTGGTAACAAAGTGTGAAGCTGGATGACAGGATACCAACCTCTACAGTGTTCTTGCACCACCCTAGGAAAAAGGCCTTGACTTTTTACCCTCTGACGCACCGAGGAAAATGCCCCTCCCTATTCAGACTCTCCCAATAACCCAAATCCTCCAGTTCCAGCAATTCACTTGCAAATCTTTTCTGCATCCTCTCAAGTTTAACAACATCCTTCCTAGGAAGGAGCTATGCACCTGCACCTCTAGGTCCCTTTATACAGCAGCACTCCACAGGGCCGTACCATTGACTGTGTAAGTCCTGCCTTGGTCTGCCTCACCAAAATGCAAAACTTTATCTAGATTAAACTCTATCTGTCAATCCTTGGCCCACTGGCTCATCCAATCAAGGTCCTGGGGTACTCTGAGGTAACCTTCTTCACTGTCCACTACACTACCTTTTTTAGGTGTCATCTACAAACATACTAACCAGGCCTCCTATATCCAAGTAATTTTTATAAATGACAAAAAGCAGTGGACCCAGCACCGATCCTTGTGGCACACCAAAATTCCCAGGCCACCAGTTCGAAAAGGAATCCTCCACCACTACCTTCTGTATCCTACCTTCAAACCAATTTTGCATCCAACTGGCTAGTTCCCCCCTGAATCCCATGTACTCTAACCTTACTAGCCAGTCTATCAAGCAAAACCTTGTCAAATGCTTTGCTGAGTCCATACAGACAACATCCACTGCTGTGCGTTCATCAAATCTTCTTTGTTACTTCTTCAAAAATCTCAATCAATTTAGTGAGCTATGATTTCCCAAAGACAAAGCCATGTTGTCTATCATTAAACAGTCCTTGCCTTCTGTGAACTCCACACTTGACGAGCTTCCCGAATATGATTTAAAGTACTATTTAGGCACAAGTTCCAAAAAGATACTGGTCAAAATTCAAGGCCTTGATGAGAATTGGTGATATACTGTTCTTTCCACAGACTTAAGCTTAAAAAGCCACAAAGAGACTCCAGTGCCTTACTGAGGGAGTACCCTACTGCCAGAAATCCTGGACGAGCCCTAGCTGTCTGTTTATAGTTCAGGGGTGACAGTGGTTCAGTGGTTAGCACTGCTGCCTCACAGTGCCAGGGACCTGGGTTCATTTCCAACCTCGGGCGAATATCTGTGTGGAGTTTGCATGTTCTCCCCATGTTTTTGTGGGCTTCATCTGGTGCTCTGGTTTACTCCCACAGTCCAAAGATGTGCAGGTTAAGTGAACTGGCCATGCTAAATTGCCCACAGTCTCCAGGGAAATGCGGATTAGCTATGGAAAATGCAGGTTTGTAGGGATGGTGTAGGGAGATGGGCCTAGGTAGGATACTGTTTGGAGGGTCGGTGTGGGCTCAATAGGCCGAATGGCCTGCTTCTACATAATAGGGATTCTGTGAGTCGTGCAAGAGGTAGCCTTTGAGAGAAGCAGGAAGCTGAGGCCTCTTTTGTTTGCAGGTGAATGTAAAATAAATCTTGGGACATTATTTCGGTATCATAGCTGGTAAATTGTAGAAAATAACAGACATTGCACCCTTCTTTTTCATAGCACACAAAAAAAATCTTACAACCAACATTACTCCCTCAACCAGCATCATTGGGGGGAAAAAAAAGCAAACTCTTCTGCCACAATCACATTCTGTTTGTGGGAGTACACTGTGCGCAAACTGACTCCTGTGCATTCTAGATGATACAATAACGACAATTCAAATTTACATCATGAGTTGGAACGCACTTTAGGCTATCCTGAGATGAGAAGGGGTGCTATTTGAATGGAGTTCTTTGCTCCTATTTCTCAGTGGAGTAGCGTTATTTTAGGCCAGGAATGTTCAGAAACAAAATCTCCGTGTAGCTCATTTCTGAAGGGAAGAGTTCGGTGTGTAAAACAGGCTCAATGTTGCTAAATTGCCTACTCCTTTTCCCAAATGGAAAGAAGTGAAGTTATGCATTTTGGCAAGAAGAACAGAAGAGCTAAATATTACCTAAACAGAAAGAGACTGCAAACAGTTGTCGTGCAGAGAGATTTGGGGGTGATGCGTGCCTGAATCACAAGAAGCTAGCACCCAAAGCGGGTAATAGAGAAGGCAAATGGATTATTGGTCTTTTTTTCTAAGGAAATGGAGTATAAGAACAGGGAGATCTTGCTCAACTGTAAAAGGCACTAATCAAACCTGGAATATTGTGAACAATTCTGGTCGCCTTTTCTGAAGTAAGACACACTGCCATTGAAGGCAGTCCAAAGAAGGTTTACTAGATTGATCCTGAACTACCCATTGCCTGCTACTTCTACGCACTACCCTGCTCCCTGGCCAACATTTCTGTCCCTGGCTTGCTGCAGTGTTCCAGTGAAGCCCAACGCAAGCTGGAGGAACAACACCTCATTTTCCGCTTGGGGACCCTACAGCCCTCCAGACTCAATACGGAGTTGAATAATTTTAGGGTCTAAACTCTCCCATGTCCCAGCCGCCCACCCCACACACCAGGCTTTGTTACCACATAGTCAGCCATTACAACCCCCTGATCAATAGCAACTCCTAAATCTGTCCAACTGTCTTTTTCTCTCTTCAGGGTCTATCCTATCATTTACTCCCTATCCCACCCACCCCGCTATTTTCTGCATATAAATTTTCCCAGCCACTATCAGTTCTAAGGAAGAGTCACTGGTCCCGAAACGTTAACACTGTTTTCTCTCCACAGATGCTGCCAGCGCTGCTGAGCTTGTCCAGCAAATTTGTTTTTGTTCCTGATTTACAGCATCCGCAGTTCTTTTGGTTTTTATTTAGTATTTAACTCATTGCCACATGCATTCCAGGCATGCCCACCTTGAAGAAGGGGATTTCCATTCCAATCTCTCTTCTTGTCCACCGACATTAATTTCACTGTCACTCCCGGTGTTTGACCAGGGATTTGCTAAAACTCATTTCCACAGCCATATCACATTCCTCAGTGACTGCCTCCAGCTCAGACTCACCCCACGTGGAGTCCAACTCAAATTTCATCCCTCATGTTTTGAATCCTCCCAGGATCACAGATATCTTCGTGATGTTCAACATTCCACAGACAGATGCTCGCACCACATCCTGGGATCCACACTCAGTGCCATGAGACACCACGTACACACTCTCAACACGTCTCTCCAACAGCATCGCAACACACTGGCTCAGGGCTGCTCCACTCCGCAGTTCCACTTCATCCTCCGGCTCATTCGTCGTGCTAACAAGAAACATTTTCTTTTCCTTTCAGGCACCAAGGTCTACAAGATGCAACAATTCATAAATACCCATGGCTCTCTGGAACCTACCTCTCCTCCCCTTCTCTCTGACTCTATCCCCTTCCCAAACCACCCTTCCCACCTCCTGTCAGGTATTCACCATCCCTCCTAACCTTCTGCTCTCCAATGCTGAACACTCCATACTCAACAAAGGCCTCAGCTTTATCCCTCTCCATCCTCACCTTAATGAATTTCGGGCGTGACATGACGCCAAACTCTTCTTCCGCCATCTTCGCCTCTGTGCTCATTTCTTTAGCAACAGTCCTCTCCCTGTCCCATAGACCCCTTCGCCCAACTCCTACACTCTCCCTCCACCTGGACCCCTCCCCCCAGCCTTTTACCTGCACTCGATGTTTTGAGAGCTGTCAACGTGACCTTAGTCGCCTCAATTTCTCTACCCCTCTCAACAAATCCAACCTCTGAACTGACTGCTCTCCATGCACTCAGATCTAACCCTGACTTTGTCATCAAGCATGCCGATAAGGTTGGTTCTGTTGTTGTCTGGCGTACTGACCTCTACTGTGCAGAGGCTGAGCTCCAGCTCTCGGATACCTTCTCCTACCTTCCCCTGGACTGTGACCCCACCATGGCACATCAGGCCATTGTATCTACTACAGTTACGGATCTCCCCCTATCCGCTTCCAAGCTAATAGTCCCCCATACCCGCACAGTTTGTTTCTAACTCCTGCCAAAAATCCACAAACAGGATTTCCAGGCAGACCCATTGTTTCAGCCTGCTCCTGTCCCACAGAGCTCATCTCTTCATAACTTCTCCCCACTGCTCCAATCCCTACCCACATACATCCATGACTTATCCAATGCCTTACATCGGTTTCAAAACTTTCAGTTTACTGGTTCCAGCCACCTCCTCTTTACCATGGATGTGCAAACCCTTTACATACCCATTCCCCACCAGGAGGGTCTTAGGGCTCTCCGCTTCTTCCTGGAGCAAAGACCTGACCCATACCCACACACCACCACCCTCCTCCACTTGGCCAAATTTGTCCTCACTCTCAACAACTTCTCTTTCAATTCCTCTAATTTTCTTCAGTTAAGAGGGGTTGCCATGGGTACCCGCGTGAGCCCTGGTTGCGCCTGTTTCTTCATGTGGTAGGGAGAACATTCCTTATTCCAGTCCTATTCGGGCCCCCACCCACAACTCCTTCTCCGATACATCTATGACATCGTTGGTGCTGTTTCTCTCCTTCGTCTGGAATTGGAAAATTTTCATCAATTTCAAAGAGTGGGGATAAATGAGTGCTATTCTGGCTGGCAATCATTGACTAGTGGTGTGCCTCAGGGATCGGTGTTGGGACCGCAATTATTTACAATTGATATAGATGATCTGAAGTTGGGGACCGGGTGTCAAAAGTTTGGTCTCCTTACTTGAGGAAGGATGTACTGGCATTAGAGCGGGTGCAGAGGAGGTTCACCAGGTTGATTCCGGAGTTGAGGGGGTTGGCTTATGAGGAGAGACTGAGTAGATTGGAATTCAGAAGATTGAGGGGGAATGTTACAGAAACATAAAATTATGAAGGGAATAGATAAGATAGAAGTAGAGAGGATGTTCCCACTGGCAGGTGAAGCTAGGGCAAGAGGGCATAGCCTCAAGATTACAGGGAGCAGATTTAGGACTGAATTGAGAAGGAACTTTTTCACTCAGAGGGTTGTTAATCTATGGGATTCCTTGCCCAATGAAGTAGTTGGCGCTACTTCAGTAAATGTTTTTAAAGCTAAGGTACATTTTTTTTTAACAATGAAGGAATTAAGGTATACGGTGAGAACATGGGTAAGTAGAGCCGAGTCCATGAAAAGATCAGCCATGATCTTATTGAATGGCAGAGCAAGCTTGAAGGGCCAAACGACCTACTACTGCTCCTAGCTCTTATGTTCTTCATTTCACCTCCAATTTCCACCCTGCCCTCACTTTCACCTGGTCTATCTCTGACTCCTCCCTTCACTTCCTCAACATTTCTATTTCCATTTCTGGCGACAGATTGGCCATTAATATCCACTACAAACCCACTGACTCCCACAGCTTCGTGTGCTATACATTCTCACACCTCACTTCCTGTAAAGACTCCATCCCATTCTCTCAGCTCCTTCGTCTCCGTCACATATGTTCAGATGAGGCCAACTTCGACAAGATGTCCACCTTCTTCCTCAGTTGAGGTTTCTCCAGCTCCGTTGTCAACAGGGCCCTCAACCAGGTCCGACCTATCGCTCACACTTCTGTCCTCACCCCTTCTCTTCCCTCCTGCAACAGCGATAGGGTTCCCCTTATCCTTATCTACCATCCCACCAACATCCACATCTAGAAGATCATCAGATGCCATTTCCGCCACCTCCAGCGAGATGCCACCACCAGACACAGTCTCCCCTCCCCTCCCTTGTCCACATTCCGCAGGGACTGTTCCCTCCGGCACATCCTGGTCCACACTCCCTTCACCCCCAACACCTCCCCATAGCCCTACGGCACCTTCCCCTGTAACCGGCAAAGGTGCAATACCTGCCAATTTACCTCCTCCCTCCCTACTATCCAAGGGCCCAAACATATCTTCCAGATGAAGCAACATTTCACGTGCACTTCCCACAATCTAGTCTACTGCATTCACCGCTCACAATGTCATCTCCTCTACATTGGGGAAATGAAGCGTAGACTTGGTGACCGCTTTGCAGAACATCTACATTCTATTCGCATAAAAAGACCCTGAATTACCCATTGCCTGCCACTTCTCTACACTACCCTGCTCCCTGGCCAACATCTCTGTCTCAGGCTTGCTGCAGTGTTCCTATGAAGACCATCGCAAGCTGGAGGAACAACATCTCATTTTCCACTTGGGGACCCTACAGCCCTTCAGACTCAATACTGAGTTCAATAATTTTAGGGCTTAAATGCTCCCATGTCCCAGCACCTCACCCCACACACCAGGCCTTGTTATCACATAGCCTGCCATTACACACCCCCTGTTGTTAGTCACTAACAGTCACCATTAACAACTATTCACCCTCCCAGCCTGATCGTTAGCAACTCCTTTGTCTGTCCAACTGTATTTCTCTCTCTTTGGGCTCTATCTTATCGTTTACTCCCTATCCCACCCACCTGCCTATTTTCTGCATATAAACAGATGTTTTCCCAGCCACTATCAGTTCTAAGGAAGTGCCACTGGACCTGAAACGTTAACTCTGTTTTGTCCTTCACAGATGCTGCCAGACCTGCTGAGCTTTTCCACCAACTTTGTTTGTGTTCCTGGTTTACAGCATCTGCAGTTCTTCTGGTTTTCACCAGAACATAGAAAAGTACAGCACAGTACAGGCCCTTCGGCCCACGATGTTGTGCTGTGGAATAATCCAAATCCAAATATAAAATAACCTAACCTACATTCCCCTCAATTCATTGCTGTTCATGTGCATGTCCAGCAGTCACTTAAATGTCACTAATGATTCCGCTTCCACGACTTCCACTGGTAAACTATTCCATGCGCTCACAACTCTCTGGGTGAAGAACCTCCCTCTGATGTCTCCTCTATACCTTCCTACTAACACCTTAAAACTATGACCCCTCGTGGCAGTCAATCCTGCCCTGGGGAAATGTCTCTGGCTATCGACTCTATCCATGCCTCTCATTACCTTGTACACCTCGATCAGGACGCCTCTCTTCCTCCTTCTCTCCAGAGAGAAAAGTCCGAGCTCAGTCAACCTCTCCTCGTAAGAGAAGCCCTCCAGTCCAGGCAGCATCCTGGTAAACCTCCTTTGCACCCTCTCCAAAGCCTCAACATCTTTCCTATAATAGGGCGACCAGAACTGGACACAATATTCCGTGTGTGGACTCACCAGGGTTTTGTAGAGCTGCAGCATAACCTTGTGGCTCTTAAACTCGATCACCCTGTTAATGAAAGCCAAAACACCATATGCTTTCTTAACAACCTTATCTACCTAGGTGGCAACTTTGAGGGAGCTATGCACTTGAACACCAAGATCCCGCTGTTCATCCACACTGCCGAGAATCCTGCCTTTAAACCTATATTCAGCATTTAAGTTCGACCTTCCAAAATGCATCACCTCGCATTTATCCAGGTTGAACTCTATCTGCCATTTCTCAGCCCAGCTCTGCATATTGTCAATGTCTCGCTGAAGCCTGCAATAGCCCTCGATACTATCAACGGCACCTCCAACCTTTGTGTCATCAGCAAACATACTAACCCACCCCTCAACCTCCTCATCCAAGTCATTTATAAAAACTACAAAGAGCAGAGGCCCAAGAACAGAGCCCTGCGGGACACCACTCAGCACTGACCTCCAGGTAGAATACTTACCATCTACAACCACTCTCTGCCTCCTGTCAGCCAACCAACTCTGAATCCAGACAGCCAAATCGCCCTGTATCCCATACCTCCTGACTAGGTTGATGCCTGTACGCCTGTTTTATTCTCATTGGATGACAACTGTTTGCAAAATACTAACTAAATTTAAAAAAGTAAATGATGACAAAATCTTAACATTTTTTGCTTCCCCTTGAAAATATATCTTTGACCCACAGCAACTTTCTTAGTCATTTCAAAGCTCACTGCTTATGCCGCAAACTGCATTTATACACATCCTCGTATTTCAACCCTATAATAAATGTGTTCAGTCCTAACAGACCCGCAGCTTCATGTATTTACTGCACCCTGGGAATCTCTCATCTTAATATATCACATCTACATAACTGTAGAAAGCAAATCCATTGAAATTTTCTAAAAGGAGATTGATCATTTTTATTGTTGCTACAGCAGGTTGAAACTTCCAAATATCACATGCAATTTTTAGTCATTAACTTGAAAACGTGTGGTTTCATTTCAAGAACAGAAAACTGCTACATTGAATAAAATAACTGAAGGAATGAATTCAGTAGTTGATGGCAAAGATTCAGCATGTGACCAATGTAATCTACTGCCCAAAGGAATTGAAAGAAGCTTCAAACAAACAGGATCTCTTTCTGCTATCTCTTGTAACTACAAAGATAAGGTACTGATACCTGCTCAAAAGCAAGCCATGCCTTGCAGATTATATCCCAAACTGTAAATACATTTCGTGTTTATGTTTTTTAACAACACAAGGACTGTCTTCACTAAAGCCAGTTTCAACAATGCTGGAGTGTGCTAGTGGAATGAAATGTTTTCTCTTGGTTCAAGTGATAGTAAACTGTGAAGACGGCGGTTGAAGAACTATCCCTTAGTTACCCTTTGTGTTGGAGGTAAAGGCCTTCTCTTACTCAGTGATAAAATCAGACAAAAAGAGAAACGGGACAACAAAAAGACTCTCCCTTACTTTGAACACTGTAAATCAACCACAGTTGAACAGAAACAGAACTACAGAACCTCAACCAATCTATAAAATTAAGGATTGTGAAACTGACTATTCAACAACCAATGTCAATGCAATCATTGCAGTGTTCAGCTCTCCATTCTTTGCAAATTCAGAGACTGATTCGTAAATCTTTTTTACTTCACTTTTATCTTTTTGGACTTACGTTGTATTTTGAACCTGTGTGTGTTCTGTGAGCATTTTTTCCTCATATTTAACTATTAAACTCACTCTATTGTCAATAGAAGAAAGCCAGGTTAAATCAGCATCTTTGAGAACATAAAATCATTGGTTGCATTTGGTGATACAAGCATCCGTTTGCTATGAGCTGCCTTGATTGAATGACAGCTGACCTGATGGGCTGAATGGCCTAATTCTGGTCTTATATGTTACGCTCTTGGAAGAGCTGATGGCCTGTATGACCTAGAGGTGCTATTATCGCTCGTCCATTAATCCAGAGAGTGTTAATCGATTGATGTTCTGGGGACCTTGGTTCGAATCCTGCCGAGGTACATGGTAGAATTTGCTTTCAATAAAATGAGCAATTAATAGTCTAATAATGACTGTCAATTGTGATAAGAACAGTTCACGAAAGTTCTTGTGGGAAGAACCTTACCTGGTTTGGCCTACACATAACTCCAAACCCACAATAACGTAATTGACTCAATGTAGTCTACCCTCTGGGCAATTAGGGATGGGCAATAAATCCTGACCCAGCCAGAAATGCCCACATACTGTGAATATTATTTTAAAAAGTGCTTCTGAAAGATTTTAGGAGATGGAGTTTGGGACCTCGGGGCTGGGTGGGAGCAGGGACAAGGGCAGGGTCTAGGACCCTGAGGTCTACAAAATCATGAGAGGTATAGAAAGGGTGGATAGCAAGAAGCTTTTTCCCCCAGAGTGGGGGACTTAATTACTAGGGGTCTCGATTTCAAGATGAGAGGGGAAAAGTTTCAGGGAGATATGCGTGGAAAGTTCTTTACACAGAGGGTAGTGGATGCCTGGAACGTGTTGCCAGCGGAGGTGAATAGAGGCAGACTCAATAGGATCATTTAAGATGTATCTAGACAGATACAAGAATGGGCAGGGAGCAGAGGGATACAGATCCTTGGAAAACAAGTGACAGATTTAGAGGATCTGGATCAGCGCAGGCTTAGAGGGCTGACGGGCCTGTTCCTGTGCTGCAATTTTCTTTGTTCTTTGACTCAGGCAAATATGGGTAAGGCTCGAACTGCTCCCCGCCCCCTCTCCGCTCAATCCAATACTCCTGATTCCATACCCCACCCCTGATTGTATCCTCCCCAGATTTTAAGCCCCGCAATTCCATTCTTCACTCTCCACCGCTGAATCCCGTTTCAAAACATGAGCTTTCCATGCATGCGAGTGGCACGGTGGCTCAGTGGTTAGCACTGCAGCCTCACAGCGCCAGGGACCCGGGTTCGATTTCAGCCTTGGGTGACTGTCTGTGTGGAGTGTGCACATTCTCCCCGTGTCTGCGTGGGTTTCCTCCCGCAGTCCAAAGATGTGCAGGCTAGGTAGATCAGCCATGCTAAATTGCCCATAGTGTGCAGGCATGTGTGAGTTATAGGGGGATGGGTCTGGGTGGGATGCTGCAAAGGGGCAGCATGGACTTGTTGGGCTGAAGGGCCCGTTTCCACACTGTAGGGAATCCAATCTAATCTTAAAAAAAACGCTGTGCATGGAGATGCCTGTCTGGAGACTTACACATGTCAGGGTCAGCGTGCGTGCATAGCCGCTTCACAGTTGCAGGTCTCAGTAAGCACTGCCACATTCAGTTGGGTTTGAAAGAAGAGTGTCCACAAAGAAAAGGACCCTTTTCAAATTAAACTCGTTACAACCAATTGAACGGGAGGGTGGGTTCATCGCTCCTCACCTGGGAAAAGGGGATCTCCCATCTGGAACCATAACCAATTGGAGAAAGCCGCTTGCGGTCTGTTCGTGTCACTAAGCTAATGGAGGCAAAGGAGATCTGGAACAAAGTCCAAGCAGAGTGAAGGGACAGATTGGAAATGATCTGGTTCAACAGCAAACAGGTTCGAAGGGGTGAATGGGCCTATTCACTGCTCCCGTTCCTGTATCCGAAAGAATTTCCTCATTCTACCTCTGTTCCCTACTCAACTCTTTTTCTCAACAATGAGATAGTAGGAACTGCAGATGCTGGAGTCAGAGATTACACAGTGTGGAGCTGGAGGAACGCCCAAGGCCAGGCTGCCACAGGGGAGCAGGAAAGCTGACTTTTCGGGTCGGGGCCCTTCAGAAACTTCTGAACAACGTTTCGTTTCACATTGACTAACGGGGGGTGAGCACTGACTAGACCCTCCCGATTGGCAGGGAGTGAAAGTATTTGAAACTGAGTATTGGGGCAAGAGTCAACCTGATTCTTTGCAGTCAATTTCCGACAAATGGTTATGTTCACATGTATGAGAGGAGGGGAGAGCAAAGAGGGGGGTGAAAAGGAGGAAGTGTCTGCTCTGTACTCGGGGGACACGATACAAATGGGAAAGACACTGCAGGGCGATGATGTGTACAATACCTGTATAATCTTGGCAGGACGCACTGAGAATTCCTTTCGATTTGTAACGTTCTGCCCCTCCTTCAGATTCTGGTTTCCGGATTGCGGCTTCTACCAGAGTTTAGGCCCGAAACGTCAGCTTTCGTGCCCCTACGATGCTGCTTGGCCTGCTGTGTTTATCCAGCTCCACACTTTGTTACCATTAGCCCAATACCCGATCACACACTCCTGTGTTTTATGTGAGTGCTCGATTGCCATTTTATACGGCATGAGCTCAAGGCTCCGAGAGCACCAGCTGCTGCCCTGACACTGCACCAAATGAAACATCAGAGCACTTTGATGTTGACTGTCACCACAGATGAGCAAACCAGGCTTATTCAGGGACAGACAGATAAAACTGGCAAGGCAACAGCGGCTGTGCTGGAACGGCGAATATGGAAAACGTGATCAGTGCTGCTTTAATATCATTTATTATTTCGTAAAATGCCTTCTATGAAGTGGTACTCCATGAAAAATGCAGTCCACGTATTCACTCTTCATTTGGCTATTTACTCTATCAATGACTAATATTAAAAGCACAAAGAATATTAAATGAAGTTAAAAGTATTTCGATAAGCACTTGAAATGTCAGAACATTCAAGGCTGTGGGTGTAGTGCTGGAAATTGGAACTAGTGTAGATTTAGTGTAGCTTTGGTGATACAGACATGATAGGCCAAAGGGCCTCTTCTGCACTGTATGATTCTATGATTCCATGAATAGAAGAGACTGGTTATTGTAAGTGAGGGTCCCCTCATCCCATGGACCTGGCCTCAGACCTGAGTGATCAGTTGAAGATTTCCTCAGTTGACTGCCTGCAAGAATTCCAATAATTGCGCACAGTTTCTGTTAAGCACCGAAGCACAATGAATCCATTTTTGCAGCAGACGGACAAACTGAACAAGAGAGGTACCATAAAAGTCCGGTGTAGCAACTTGCTCAGGTTTGGCAGACTGAAGTGGGTAATAAAAAACGAGCGACTGATTTTTGATAACATGCCTCACTCACAAAACTGCTCAATTGTTACCTAGGTCTTCCAGCCATGCTGTGCAATTATTTTTCAGAACAAAAGCGTGCAGCACTATCAAACTATTATACTGTCAGCTCTAGCTGTTCTTAGATCTCAGCTGTGCTGCTCTTCCTACAGCTTATTTCAGTAAAGCAATGTTAGTGCTCCTCCACTCAGACTCAAAAGCCAGTCTCTGTATGTTCTTTACTGTCCACACAAACTGAGGTAACTAGAACTGTGTTTCTTTTCCCTATACCTACTCCATGAAGTATAACTAATGGAAGAAGATCTCAAACAAGAAAAACTCAGCAGGTCCAGCAGTACCTGTTGAGAGAGTAACAGAGTCACTATTCAGAGTCCAGTGGCCTTTCTTTTAAAAGAAAGATTTGGTCAAAAGAAGAATTTCATTTCTCCAGTTGTGGATTCTCCTGGCACATTTAAAAAATGTGAACCTGCATCAAAGGCACGACAGAAAACCAAAGCTGTCGTGTCAAAAATGCTCAAACAGAGGGAAAACTTGCCAGTGCAAAGCTTCAGGGTGTGATTCATCCTTCGACATGTTCAGGGAACAACAATGAAACCAGAACCTTCCAGAAGGATTAATACGACCCACTGTTCTGCAGTAATGCCTGATGTTTGGGGTTTGAGTTGGAATTTGGTCTGATTTCCCTTCAGCTGAGGGCCTTCAATAATCACTTGGCATGAAATGTCAAAGATCTCCATTGTGGAAAATGTCTCTCTTCAGTCCAGCATGTGTAAAAGAAGGTGGTCAGGCTTAAGGCTATCTGAACTGAACTTACCCTGTGATCCTGCATTGAGTCTTCATTCCCTTCCTCTGGCAACATGCATTTCAACTGACAGCACAGAGATGCACAGGCAATAGGTGGCACTTACCTCCACATGCCCCAAATGTGCAGAGATTTCAGTCAAAGATGATCAACCAAAACACAATAACCCAGAGCACTGGCATGTTTCCAGCTGCTCCTCCTTGCAGGACCAACAAGTGATTCAGTGTGGCGACTCAGTCATGACAAATGTCCATCACCGGTCACTAACATGCCTCATCTTGAGTGCACATGAAGGTCTGACTGATCTCCCCAAGCCTAAAATGGAAAGGTGTGAGCTGTCCTCTGGAGAACAGTTCTTGAAAGAAATTGGGAAAAGTTAAAGGTGAAGGCTGGAGAATTGGTGACTCAGTGCAACAGACAAAATCATGGTCATAAAGTAAAGGACAAATTGTAAAACATCCAAAGGTATTTGAGAGATTGGAAAAATATAAAAGCAAAAAGAGAACTGGCTAAAGCACTAATAATCCTTCAAAATGGGTTTAAATTTGATAAAATTTTTTAACTCAGCGAGTTTCCCCTTGCTGTATACAGGTGTCCACAGCTTGTCCTCCCTTTACTGGTGTAGGATACAACCAACCTCACAATTCACACTTGCACTATAAGATCGTAAGACAGAGGAGCATCAGGTCTGCTGCACCATTCTTGGCTGATCTAACCAGCCTCAAGGGAAAGAGAGAAGAATGAGAGGTACACAAGGACAGTTATAGTGTTTGAATTCAGGATGAATTTCACTTGAAAAAACCTTTTTAAAAAAAGCTGTTGCTGGCCTTTTTTTGTACACTGTTTCAGCAAAATATCCTCCTCTTGTAAAAGTAGCACGTGCCCTGGCACATGTGATTACACACTAACTTTGGTCCAGTTCAAAGACGTACAGTGTCGGGTGATTATCAGTGGCTGTTCATGAGGAGACAAGTCACCATTTGATTGGCAACACATAAGTTGATGCTTCCGCCCAAACACTGACGTTTGGAGCTGTGTTCTTCACTGACAGATTATATTTCTGTTCTGCTCTTCACTATAATCTTAGCCTCCCAGTTCCACCAGAGGCTGAATTCTGTAGAAAAAAGAAGGCTGAGGGGTAGTCTGGTAGAGGCCTTTAAGAAAATGAAGGAGTTTGATTGAGTAGCTGGAGAGAAAATGTTACCGTGTGTACTGGCCGAAACTACGGCTATCATAAATCAGATAGTCGCTAACAAATCTAATTAGTGAATTGAGGGGATACTTTGTTACCCAGACAGCAGTGAGAATATGGAACCCGCAACCACAGCAAGTAATTGAGGCAAATAGTATAAATGCAAATAGGACAAGTTATTAATCACATGAGCGAAATGGAATAATGTTGATGGTGTTAACTGAGGAGAGGTAGAATGAGGCTTGTGGGTCAGAGAAATATTAGCTAACATCAGCTGGGCTGAAAGGCCTGTTACTCTGTCGTAAATTCAGTGGAGTCCTGCGTGAATTTTTTAAAAAGTTTTTTCATATCTGAAAGATGGTTAGTTGAAGTTTTCTGTTCACAATTCAAATTAACCGAATCAAATATCAGTAAGCCATTGTGCCAATTCTTGGCGGAGCTAACACTCAGAAACAGCTACCTCACAACCCTAGAAATTTCTTCTTCCAAGTCTGTGTCTGATTCCATTTTGAAACTTATTATTTAACCTGCTCCTACCAACCTTTCAGGGATTGCCTTCCTGGCCTTAATAAATTGCTCATGTAAAATGTTCTTTGGCTAAAATACTTGAACAGTAGAATTTTATTTCAGACCTATTGCCATCATATTCAGCTGGTTGAAAGAACATTGAAATGCTTACCATCAATGACACTGGAACTACCAAATGTTTAATGTCTCTCACAAAATCCTTCATTGCCCACTTTCCTAAATGGCAACTTGTCAGACAGATGACTCTGAAGCAGAACTGTTTCAATGAAAACTGAACGTACAGCCAGCACAGGTCTACAGAGTTGACAGTTGCCAGATATGTTCCAGTACCAATGGAAGTCACCAACTTTCAAATGAGACTCCTGATGGAGGTTATTCTTCCTGTGCCACACCACACCTGATACCGGCTTCTCTCCACACTCCCGCACCTCCTCGTCAGTATGCTCACTCGATCATTTCCCAGCAGGAACCCAGGAAGCAGCTTCCATTGGTCTTTCCTGTTACCCTTTACCAACCTGGTTGGGTTCAGGTAACCCAGCCTTGGATAAAAGGAACAAACTCGTTACTGGTACAAACCTTCCTGGTTTAGTTGGCGCAGATTGCACTGGGATTTATTTACTCATTATTGACTACAGGTGGTATGCGTGGAAACTAAACTCCGAATAAATCACAGGACGGGCCCTCTTGTGGCAGAGGGGTAGTGTCCCTACCACTGGACCAGGAGGCCTGTGTTCAAGTCCAACCTGCTCCAAAAGTGTGCAATAACATTGATTAGAAAAATAGGTTAAATTAAAAAAAAACAGGCATTACAGACCAAGCTGTAATAGCAGTGATACTGAAATCCAGAAATGCTTATTTTATCCATCCTGTGATCAACATTACATATGGGCTTATAATCAAAGGACTTATAGCATTCCAGCCCTTGACAAATAGTTATCTAGATGAAAGTGAAGGCCATAGAATGATTAAAAAATGATATTAAATAGACATTGTTTTATTGAGGGAGCAGGAAGAAGCTCATACATAAGTCAGAAGAATTGCAATCTGTCTGGGAGTGAAAAGAGAACATTTTCAAAGCAGTGTTTAAGCAGTAAAAACAAATTTAATATTTCAGGATGATAATACTTCCTGAAAACTGAGATGCAATGGCTTAGCTTTTACTGTGTATTTTTTAACTTCAGATTTTCAGCATCTCTGGCATTTTGCTTTCATGTCATTTCTCAGTGGGGGGTTTCTCTGAAATGACTGATCATTCGCACCGGGTGGCATTAAAAAGAAAACAAACAGGAGACAGTGTCACCACAAGATGAACCATTACCCAAGCACCACCATCACAGAACATGGACAGGGGTGCACCTGCGATAGGGTTAGGGTTAGGGTTATCGCAGGTGTGAAATTTCGTGGCAAATGATTCCATCCTGAAAGCCAAGAAGGAAGGAGGGAACAAAGAGAAATTGTTTGGTCCTATCGTACGGAAATTATCTTTCTTATCTTCAGGGAGGAGAGAATGTAACGAAAAAAGCCTGCAACGATCTGGTGTAGTTTTGGAGGCAGAGTGTCAAAAGGATTGGAGACTTTCAACATTGGAAGTTGCTGCGTCTCCCTGGGAGTCCCAACTCTTATTCAAACCCAGCATGGGCACACGAAGACACAGCAAGTGCAATCAGGCACAAGATGCCAATCAGGTAAATGCGAAGTCTGCAATCTCAAAGAGGAATGTCATTATTATGGAAAACAATAAAAGGCAGTGCAGTACCCAGTCACCTGACCAAGTTGGGTTGTCCCATGTCTTTTATGCTTCATGCCAGGCAGTCTGCTCACTTCATTAAAGCAAGGGTGCCCAAATAATGTGCTTTGCCAATCATTATGATCCTCTACCTCGATGCCATATTCCTAATTTCTCCACAAACCTCTTCAAAATTGAAGAATTTCCCTCTTCCTTGAATATATTTCTACTCCAAAGCTTTCTATAGGACATAATTTCACAGATTTACAGCCCTTTTAATGAACATGTTTTTGCTCATCTCAGTCCTGACTGGCCTGCCCCATGTCCTGAGGCCGTGTCCTCTAGTTCTAGACTTCCGAACAAAAGAAAACATCGCCCCTACCTCTGAGCTGCCTGGCCCTGTTAGGAACTGATACATTTCAGTCAGATGCCCTCTCATCCTTCTAAACTCTAGTGAATACAGGTCCGGTTGAACCAACCTCTCCTCATAGGATAGTCCTGCCATTCCCAATATCAGCCCAGTTACCTCCGATCTACTGTCTCTTTGGCAAGGACATACTTTCTGGGTTAGGGAGATCAAAACGGATTGCAATACTCCAAGTGTGACCCTACCCAGGCCCTGTATAACTGCAATAAGACATCTCTACTAAATTCAAGTTCCCCTGTATTGAGGGTGAATATACTGTTTGGCTTCCTAAGTGTTTTCTGCACCAGCCTGCCTAGTTTCACTGAATGGCACACAACACCAAAATCCATATGTACATCCACAGGTCCCAATATATCATCAGTTCAAAAACTCTTTCTTTACTCTATTTTTCAGATGTATAATTTCAGATTTAGCCATGCTGCACTTCGTCTGGTCAAAAATCACACGACACCAGGCTATAGTCCAACAGGTTTAGTTGAACACATAAACTTTTGGAGTGTTGAGCTTCCTCAGATGTAGTGAGAGAGGAAGTATCAAGACGCAGAATTTATAAGTAAAAGATCTTGATACTGGATTTGTCCAACTCATCAATGCTTTCCAAATATTCTTTTATAAAAGACTCCAGCATTTTCACCACTGCTGAAATTGGGCTAACTGGTCTGTAATTGTATTTTTTACTTGCTCTCCCAACTTTCTAAAATAGTGGGGCTACATTTGTCATGCTCCAATCTGTGGAAACTGCTCCAGAGTGTACAGAATTTTGGGGCGTGGCCACCAAAGCAGACAATATTTAAAGGGTCACTTCCTTTAGAACTCAGGGATGTAAATTATCAGGCACTGGTGATTTATCAGCCTTTAACTCCATTAATTTCCCCAGCATCAATTTCTTACCAACACTGACTTTTTGAAATTGTGCCTTCTCACTAGGACCTTAGATCGTGAACATTTCTGGGAAGTTATTTGTGCCCTCTTCCTGAGATAGTAGATACTGCAGACGCTGGAGAATCTGAGATATCAAGGTGTAGAGCTGGATGAACACAGCAGGCCAGCAGCATCAGAGGAGCAGGAAAGGTGACGTTTCGGGTCGAAAGCCTTCTTCAGAAATGGGGGAGGGGAAGGGGATTCTGAAATAAACAGGGAGAGAGGGGAGGCAGATAGGAGACAGGTCAAAGAGGCGGTGTTGGAGCCAGTGAAGGTGAATGTAGGTGGGGAGTTAAGGAGGGGATAGGTCGGTCCAGGGACGACGTACAGGTCAAGGAGGCGGGATGAGGTTAGTGGGTAGGAGATGGGGGTGGGGCTTGAAGTAGGAGGAATGGTTAGGGAGGTGGGGATGAGTTGGGCTGGTTTTGGGATGCAGGTGGGGGAGGGGAGATTTTGAAGCTTGTGAAGTGCACATTAATATCCTTGGGCTGCAGGTTCCCAAGCAAAATATGAGATGCTGTTCCTGCAGCTTTCAGGTGGCATTATTGTGGCAATGCAGGAGGCCCAGGATGGACATGTCATCCAAGGAGTGGACTTGGTCTGGTTGCAGTGAAAAGTGCAGGGTGTGGTAAGGCTGGAGGGGTGTGTGCTGCGGACAAAAGAGTCATGAAGTGAGTGGTCCCTCTGGAAAGCAGGTAAGTGTGGGCAGGGAAAAAAGTCTTTGGTGGTGGGGTCAGATTGCAGATGGAGGAAGTGTCGGAGGATGATGCATTGGATCTGGAGGTTGATGGGGTAGCACTGGAGGAAAAAGCGGATTCTGTTTTGGTTGTTATTGCGGGTAGTGGGTGTGAGGGATGAGTTGCGGGAAATGTGAGAGACACAGTCGAGGGCATTTTCGACCACTGTGGAGGGGAAGTTGCGGTCCTTGAAAAATGAGGACACGACATGTTCAATTCTTCTGCCATTTTTTGTTCCCCATTGTAATTTCCCCAACATTTGTCTTTACTAATCCTTTTCACATATTAATAGAAGATTTTATTGTTAGCTTCTATTTTCCCTACAATTTTCTTCTCCTTCTCTACATTCCCATTTTTATCAAGCTTTTTGTCTTCTTTTACCAAATTCAAAGATGCTCCCAGTCCTCCAGCTTGTTGCTTTCTCTGGTTCAATTTTGGTTGTATTATTTTTGTAACATTTCAATTGAACCCAACCGTATTTGAGTAGCAGTCAGTGAATAACAATCTAAATACACAAGGACAGGCATTTCCCATTATGTCTGAAGAAAATGGCCATTTATTGTAACACATTGCAAATGGACACCAATTTCCTTCCAGGAGAAAGGCAAAAGTTGGAATTCCTCTAAAATTCAAAATTTTTCTGATCCTTTTAAGATAATTGGCAAAGCAAATATCGGATGGACAAGGAACCTTTTATTTTAACAGTGCACGTTAATGTGATAGTCATCGAATCCCCACTGTGTCGAAACAGGTCAGTCGGCCCAGCAGTCCACACGGACTCACTGAAGACCCACTCCATTCCTGTAACCCTGCATTTCCCATCGCTAATCCACCCAGCCTACACATCTAGATCAGATCATAGAATCCCTACTGTGTGGAAACAGGCCCTTTGGCCTAACAAGTCTGCACTGATGCTCAGAGCATACCACCCAGACCCATCCCTCTATAGCCCAGCTAATCTACACACCCCTGAACACTCTGGGCAATGTAGCATGGCCAATCCACATACCCTGCACATCTTTGGACTGTGGGAGGAAGCCGGAGCACCTGGAGGAAACCAACACAAACACAGGGAGAATGTGCAAACTCTACACAGACAGTTGCCCGAGGGTGGAATCGAACCCAGGTTCCTGGCGCTGAGGCGACAGTGCTAATCACTGAGCGACCGTGCCACCGAACACGATGGGCAATCTCGCTTGGCCAATCTACTTAACCTGCACATCTTTAGACAGTGGGAGGAAACTGGAGCACCCAGAGGAAACCCATGCAGATGCAGGGAGACTGTACTAACTCCACCCTTACAGTTGCTTGAGTGTGGAATCGAACCTGGGTCCCACTGTGAGGCAGGAGTGCTAACCACTGAGCCATCATGCTGCCCCAACCTAGAACACATTGCTTGAAATCGAAAAGGAAAATAATTGCAGGGCTGGAAGGAAAGAGCAGTGAGACCAACTGGATGGCTTTTGGCCGATGCAGAATGGACCGAATGGCTTCCTGGGCTTCGTAGTCCAATGATCATCCTTGTCAATTCCACATATTTTCACTTAATTCTCTTTCCTTGGTCATCCCTTCAACTGTGTTTTCATTCACTTCTCCCTATTCTCCAGTTCCTCCATGGCAGATCATGCTTCCTGCATAAATGTTCTTTGTTTAAACAAATCATTACTGTCTTCAATGTAAAGTTACTAAATTGGGGTTAATCCTAAAAACAACGTTAATATGATATGATTGACTATGGGTCCAATAGAGTGCTCAAAGCTCATTTGACTGCCTGGCAGATTCAAACTGGCCACAATCCAGCTGTTAAACAGACCTCAACCACTGATATCCCAGCAACAATATGAATTATTGCTTTATTTTGCTCATGTTTGAGCTCAATACCATGCAGTTCACAAAGTCAGAAAGGCTACCTATACCATTTTCACTGGTTGCTCCTCTGAATGAACGGTGGTGTATTAAATATTTTAAATCGGATTTCCTCAGTATATCTACATTAGACAGGATGGCAGTGGGAAGATGAAGGAACCTTGTGAGAATGTTATCTATGCTAGCACTGTCAGCACCATCCTTTGGATAAGATGGTAAACCAAGGCCCTGTTTGCTTGGTTGGGTGGACATGAATAATCCCACCGTATTATTTTGATGAAGTGAAGAAGGGATTTTCCTCAGCACCCTGGATAATATTGATCTCTCAAACAGCATTATTAAAACAAATTATGTGGTCTGTCTGCAAGATCGTGGGTGATTGCTCAGCCTGAAAATGATTTCCGACATTGCGAGTGGTGAGCTGAGATTCTACTGAACAGCTTATAAATTGATAGATTTTTAAAGTATATTTTCATGGGATGGTGGAGTCACTAGTAAGGCCAGCATTTGCTGCCCATCCCCAACTGCCCTTGAACTGAGTAGTTTGCTCAGCCATTTCAAAGTTCACAGCCATTGCTGAGGGTCTGAAGCACACGTAGTCCAGGGTCACATGTAGGCCGACCAGCTAAGAATGGCAGATTTCCTCCCTTAAGGGACTTAGATGAGTTTTTATGTAATCAATGATAGTTAAACAGCCATAGTTACCAAGCTATCAATTCCAGATATTATTTATTGAATTTAAATTCCACCAGTTGTTCTGGTGGAAATTGAACCCATGTCCCTAAAGAATGAGTCTAGGCCTCTGAACTGCTGTTCAGATATATATCTGACCTTCCACAAAACCTTACTTCCAATGGTCATGTTTTGTCACACTTGTGAGTTATCTTTGTTTCATTATACAATCTGACAGTGAAGTCTGCTTATATCTGCTAGTGTAATTATACCATCCGCCTACCATCAGCAATATAACTCCCACTCTGACAACTCCCCATCTCCTCAGATTTAACTGCAAGGAAGCTACTATCACCCAGGCAATCCTACTTTGCAGTTGTTGTTGATTTCACTATTTCAAGGTAAGTAATATTATCAAATCTATTTATTCAAGAAAAATCAGAATGCAACTTAGTTACAGGGTCATACAGCTTGGAACCAAATCCTTTGGCCCAATGTATCCATGCTGACCAGGCTTTCTAACTAAACTAGTCCCATTTGCCTGCATTTGGCCCATATCCCTCCAAACCTTTCCTATCCATCTACCTGTCCAAATGGCTTTTAAATGTTATAACTGTACCCACCTCTATTTGAAAAGGCTGCTTTTTAAGTCTTTCCCTTTTCCCCCTAAGCCTATACCCTCCAGTTTTGGACTCCTCTACCCTAAGTAAAGGATGCTTCAGTTGAGGAATGGAGTCTTGAGTGTGGGCTGACTTCTAAGTGCGATTGCAATTCAATGTGGTTTCTGTTTCCTCTGGGATAATTTTAACCCACATCTTTGGGTACAAAACAGATCACAGGGAACCAGGAGCCCATTCAATACTTTGCCTGAATTCTATTACACTGACACTGTCACATTTTTGTTGCCTGAAGATAAAACTAAAATGCCATTAGCCTCACTCCACTGGCCTGTGCACAATAGGCTGAATGGCCTCCTCCTATGCAGCTCTGAGAAAGCTAGCCAATTTGTCAAACTCTCTTGCCCTTTAGGCCCTAAAACTCCAAACTTTTCTGAGTACCTATCCAGTTCTCTTTTCAGGATGATCAGTGAATCCATTACACTTTCTCTATCAGTCTATCTCTGATCAGAACAAATGATTACATTAAAAAAACTCATCTCACTTCTGCTTCACGTACCAGTTTGGCATTTTCAATCATGAGGACGCTACAAGTATGAGCATTTTTGTGACTGACATGATGTAAACTGTGGGATTGACTAATGTATTTAATGTCATCCATTCCAATTTTGGGTTTCTGGTTTTTGAATTTGTAATCTATAGGTTTTCTGAGTGTATGAAGGTAATAATTAATTTGTAAACATTTCTGTAGCCATGGTGATTTATTTTAGGACAGTTCTTGAGGTTTGGCCATCGAGTGAATGTACTTGTATGCGCCATGAATGGAATTTTTTTGGTTTGTGTTAGATTGCTTTGTGAGCCAGCAAGGTAAATAACGGAGTGTTGGTTTGTTAGAAGCTTTTGGAACTCGTGTTTTTAAAGATTAAGGGAAACATCCATAGCTTAGAGATGGGGTCTTTTGATTTCAGTTTTATTGGGATAGTCCTATGAAATCATTTGAATAGGATAGCTGTCTAGACTATTGTTCCTGAGAAGGGAGGGATACGGTGAATTAGCTTACTTTGAATAAAAACAAAGTTTATTCTAGACCTGAAGTGTTAGGATAAAACCCTGAAGATGTTACATAATGCTGAAAGCTTTCGGGTGTAATGATTCCTCCAGGGAGAAACTATTAGCAGTTCCAGTCTGAAAATTTAAGTCACAAGAGACTTCAACCTATTGAAGTGTTAGGAACAGGGACTCCGGTCTGAGTATAGTAGGAATGGTGTTTTGGGTACTGTACCAGGGGTGTGTATTAGGATACCTTATAAAACCTCTTTACTTTTCTCTTCGTTTTAAGGAAGAGGGGTTTACGATTAATGGTATTAAATCTTGTGTATTCAAGATATTTGAATTTACACTACAATTAGATGGTTTGGTTTGTTCTATAATATCTTAATCTTTTTTATGAACAAACTGCTGCTTTATTGCTAAAACGAGAAAATTACAGCATTTTGTGGTTATGTTTCAGTGACAGAGTACTTAATTAAAACCAAAGTAAGATCATATTTTATTTATCTAGCCAAGTTTCTGTTTGGGATCTGATTTATCTGGTAATAACATCAGTTGGAAACATAACACTGGCTCTGATAACAGTTCTTCTTCCTCACTGCACAACATAACCGACCCTATCCCCTTCATGGCCAGTGCAATAGTTCTTAGGACAGCGACTGGGAGGGCCTCACTTTTAAATGTGGTTATCTCCTAGCAAACAAAAAGCCATTCACTTAAATAGAAGCTTTTCTTTGTTTGTTGTGCATGGCAATGTTACGATATTGGCACAGTCAGTCAGTTCAATTTTGTGGTGCCTAAATATTTGCTTACAATTGAATTCAGCCATTCTAAAATCAGAATGAGGGATAGACATACTCTTAAATTAGAAACCAAACTTTCTATGAGACCAAATGAAGAAAAAGCATCCTCCTGTGAGTGAGCAAATTCTCTCTCTTGATGGGAAATGACAGCTTATGTCCTGAATATTATTAAATATACAATGAAAGAACTGTTTGTAGCGGAGCTGATTAGACTGCAGCACTGAACTTGTTTAAAAGGGGTATTGTTCAATCCCTGGTGACATTGCGGTCAGGCATTACAATAATTAAAGACCAGAAAGTACAGTCAGATAATGGTTACATGTACAATGGGGACTTTCATGAGTTAACCATTCATTGAAGAGTATTTTTGGTTTTGCTACTGGGTAACACAGCATAGGGATAAACTTTAAGAGATTCTTTAAAAAAAAACTGTCATTCTGAGAAATGAAGGCTGCCCAGGTAGGGTTTATACTTAACCCCTTGGCAAACAGTGCTCTTAAACTGCCTGATTTGTTAGCTTAAGGACAAAAGCTCCAAGCAGAATTGGCTGGAACCTGATCCAGAAGGCCATGAGCTGTTACAAAGAGTGTTAAAGCGCCGTCATGGTAACAGCTTAGAGTCGAGCAAAAAAGAATGTCGAAATGTAAGCAATCAAATGGTCAGATTTACTTCTGAAATGCTGAGTTGCAGCATAGGTTGTAGAGACATTGCTTTTTAAACACAAGTGTGAGGAACAAAAGGTGCAAAACTACATGAAGCACTAATGACGAATCACCTCTGGACCCTTTGTAATCTATCTTGATTGTTATCTGACGTGGTCTTCAAATCTAATTCAAATCTGGAATTAAGTGTATTCTCTTTCAGGTATTGGTATCATCCACAGAAGTGACAAAAACAATCTAATGGAGGTCTTTAAAATTACTAAAGGCTTTTATAGGGTGGATACAAGGTTAAACATCGAGAATAGAAGGAGTAAGCTATTCAATATAATCATGACTGATTTTCTGCACTAGCATCATTCCTTCCCCAACCCGCCAAAATTCTTTCCACACCCTTCAGTGACTGTAGCATCCAGAAATCCACGCATTTTTTTAAAATGTGTTCATGTGACGGCCTCCACAGCCTTCTGTGACAGAGAATTCTACCGCTTCACCACCCTCTGAGGGAAGAAATTTCTCCTCGTCTCACTCCGAAATGGCCAACCATGTATCTTGAGACCATCACCCCTTGTTCTGGACTTTATTCCTGCATGAAGTCTGTCTATGTTTCAAGGCGATTCCCTCGCATTCTTCTAAGTTCAATTGCTTCCTCTTTTTGGTGGCGGAAGAAGCATAACTACTAGTCATCAATATATGACAGTCACCAAGAAAATTGGTTGGGAATTCAGAAGAAACTCTAGCATTAAGTTAGTGACAAACTTGCTACCAAAGAGAGTCACTGAAATGGACAGTAGAGCTGCATTTAAGAGGAAGTTTTAAAAAACACAGATGAGGGAGTTGGGAAAGTAGCAAATGGATACAATAAAACATTTAAATGAGAAAAGATGGGAGATGGCTTGAGTGGGGCATAAGCCCTGGCAGAGACTAACTGGCTGAATGGCCTCTTTGTGTGCCATGTATCCGACATCATGCTTTTAATGTGATAAAGCTTTCGAGCTTTACTTAATTTGACACTCAAATGCAGGCCGAGACATTGGGGTAGGTTTTAAGGTGCATTTTGAAGGAGTAGAAAGATGGAGAGGTTGAAGGACAAGATTCCAGATTTTAAGATCCAGGCAGCTGGAAAGCAGAGCTGACAACAGTGGACTGATAAACATTGAGGATACCCAAGCGGCTAGAATTGGAACAGCACAAAAATCTCAGAATATTGTTCAAATGGAGGAAATTAAAATGATGGAGAGGGCTCGAAGATGCAAAAGCAATTTTGAAAACCAGGGAGAAAAACCTTGAACATTGTAGCATTACCAGATTGGGAGCCAATGTCGATCAATGACATGGTTAAATGGGATGTAGTGTGAGTTGGGATACAGGCAGTTCAAAAAGAGCTAGATATTACTGGTACAGTCCTGGTGTAGGTGGACTGAATCCAAAATCTCACCTGGGAAAACTGGTGCACTTGTTGGAAGGAGGTTGAGAAACTGAGTAGAAAGGTAGCGGTTAAAAAATGTACAGAGATCCTCTCCCACACAGACACAGAGTCCTTGGATCAAAATTACGTGCACCTTTTCAAACTTTGAAATGAGATATCAGTATTTATCTTCAACAATTTCTGGATGGCAATCCTGATAATATTGCAGCTTTAAATCTGAATCATATTTCCCAGTGTTCAGCAACCGTTCTGTTCCACAGAATTTTCTCTCCCCACACCCTCCCCAGACTGTCTGCAATTTGCCAATTTGTCACCATGACCTCTGGATCAAAAACATTTCAAACCGGGCTGGCACAGCTGTAATGACCATCTGGCCTCACAATAAATGAATGAATCTGATTTGACCATGTGCAAAGTTGGTGACTGAGATGACCGCCAGTGGTCCTGGCCAGAACTGATCATTATGAAGACAGTTTCACCGCATGTGGCAAACTCCTCATTATCCGAAGCCAGGGGCAGAGCTACGAGAGGTTTGAAAAGCTGCTCTGCCAAGTTTTCTTCTGAAATTTAATGGATTGCAGGCAGCTGTCTGAAGGGCATAGGCATTGTGGAATTCTCGGGGAGGGTTAGCAAGGTGACACAACAATAGTCACAGACTGATTAAGTTGAGTTTGGAGTGAACGCAATGAGGGGGAGGTTACAAAGGAGCTTCACTGCCCTGGACTAATGAGAAAGCAGTACTTTGTCTCAGTGATTTGGCACTTGTCATACAAATGATTATCTGCCTGAGGAAGGCACAAACTGATTTCTGGCCTCACCTCAGACCCTTGATGCCATGCAGACAATTATCACATTGAATAAAAGTCTGGGACAGCTGTTCTAGCTGCAGCTCATCCTCACGATAAGGGAGGAAAAGAGGGGGCATTTCTTTGTGGTGCTAAACCCAATCCATACCCCCCCCATCTACCTTTGCCTCCTCATCCCCACTGACTAAATGTCACAGGATGTGGGCATCACTGACAAGACCAGCATTCATTGCATGTCCTTAATGGCCCCTAAAAAAGTGAAGGTGAATTAGTTCTTGAAACAATGCAGTCCATACTGGGTAGGGTACACCTACAGCAATGTTAAGGAGGGAGCTCCAGGTTCTTTGAATGACAGTGGAAGAACAGCAATATAATTTCAAGTCAGGATGATGTGTGAACATGGTGGGGAATTTGCTAGTGGTGTTGTTCCCGTGTTTCTAACAGGTAAGCAACAGATGGAGACAGAGCCCAGAGGGAGAGAAAGACATTGAGGCAGACAAAGGGATGGATAATGCTAAGTCAGGGAGAGAAAAAGAAACTCCTAATGGGAATCATAAGTAGATGAAAATGGGTTGGCTGTGCTGAAAGCAGCCCATATGATGGCAGTGTTCTGAGGAAGGGTTACCAGACCTGAAATGTTAACTCTGATTTCTCTTCATAGATGCTGCCAGAACTGTTGAGCTTTTCCAGTAACTTCTGTTTTTGTTTGTGCATCTGATGGCAAAGCCTGAGGTGTAGGGGTGGGTAAAGGAGATGGAAGGAGATGTTCAGGCCCTAAAATTATTGAACGCAATACTGAGTCCTGAAAGCTGCAGAGTCCCCCAGGTGAAAAATGAGGTGCTGCTCTTCCAGCTTGTCCTGGTACACATCAGCAAGCCTTGAGACAGAAACGCTGACCAGGGAAGATGATGATGTGTTGAAGTCACAGGTAAATGGAAGCTCAGGATTAGTTTTGCGGACAGATCATAGAATGCCCCAAAATGGTTGTCCAGGCTATGTTTTGTCTCCTCAATGTAGAGTAGACCATGCTTTGTGAGCAGCTATGGTTTTTAAGGGACTTGACAAAGTAGTAGTTTATTACCCTTTGAGGGAGTGTCTAAGCCACAAAGCATAATCTCTCAGCATGGAGTGACCCACTTATAGTAGAAATGAGGAAGATTTATTTTTCTCTCAGATGTCAGTCAATCTGTGGAACATTTTGCTAGAGAAGTGTGTAGGACCGTGTTGTCAAATATATTCAAGGTTGAGAGAGACAGAGTTTTACAGTCATAAAGTATGGAAGCATGGAAGGAGGTTATTCAGCCCATTGTGTCTATGCTGGTCATCAAACATCCATTTGTTCTAATAACATGCCTGAGCACTTGACTCATAGCCTTGTATCCAATGATGTTTCAAGTGCTCATCTAAATACTCTTAAATGTCTTGAGGGTTCCGGCTTCGAGACCCCTTTCAGATAGTGAGGTCCATATATCCATTATTTTGGAAAATCCAGTCAGAAGTCACATGACGCCAGGTTATAGTCCACTAGGTTTATGGGCCATCACCAGTTTTCTCAGCACAGCTCCTTTGTCAGGTGAAGTCACTTCAAATAATGCTTTGTAGCTCACAGGTAAAAGACATGAAATAGCAGCGCTGAGATAATTCACTATTCGAAAATTTGCGAATCCTCACTCTCTCAGTCATCATTAAGAGAGGCCAGTCAGTTTGCAGTAAAATACGAGTGATTATAATATCATTCAAGTCACTCATTTCTTGCAGAAATTAGAAGATATACTATCGAAAATCACAAAACACTGAAGACATACACAGACACACAAACATATATGTATTAAGAAACAAATTAAGTGAATGGATTCATAAGCAATTGGGGAGAAAAATTCTAAACTGTCACATGTTTCTTTCAAATGATTATCACTTTGAACAATTGAATAAAAGGTGGCATTCCAGTGTTTATGAAAGACAGGATGCCCTAAGGCTGTCTGCAGATGGAGAGTTACGGGTGAAACAGCTGATTGAAGTTTGCAAAACGGACTGTTGATGAGGAATCTTTCAAGCAATGAATTAATCTCAAAGTAAATTCCACATTACAACTTCCCAGGAATAATTTAGTACTTGACAGGTGTGAAGGTGGTGATCTGGGCCACAACTCTGAACTTTAATCTGTTGAAATTGGATCCACTTGATTAGTAAGGTTTCAATGTTGATAAGTAGAAGACAGGAAAGAGGATTTGAGGATTATCTTATCAACCATGCTCTCACTGAAGGACAGAGAAGACTCAATGGGCTGATTGGCCTACTTCTGCTCCCACTTTCTCTGGTCATACAGTGATTGCGCACAAACCATAAGACAAAGGAGGAAAAGGTTTAAAAATATGTGAATTGAAGGCGTCTGACATTAGGATCTTGTCCTACAGGCTCTATTTGAATTGTCTTGGAAAAACTGTTGCGCACCTATTAGAAAGCACTCCATGTTGCAAAATCCAGAATCAGTGTTTAGTTTAGGCAAGTTAAACATGTTGACCATGTTATTGCTTATTGGTTCCGAGTTAAATGATTGTGAATTCAAGTTTCACTCATTCTAGAGACTGTGTTTTAACCATAGGCTCCTGGCTCACCTGAACCCCCGGGAATTGGGAAGCTTCAGTGAGGCAAGCTGAATCCACGAGGTAAGTGTTTTCAGGCCAGGCCTCCTGTCGGACCTCCCTCACTCCCCCACTCCAACTAACTGTGTTCGTAGACATGATGCCTGTAAAGAACTTTTACTGTCTGAAAGAGGCCTTCAGCTCACGGCAGTCCCAAGCAAAGGGCTCTCTAGGGCAGGATAAATTCTGCAGAATATTCAGGAAACTCCCTCCTTGCAGATTTACTGACCTCTCATAGTTACCTTCAGGTTAAAATCCAGGCAGGCCAGGGATTCTGCTACTCACTGCCAGGGGCCACACATAAATAATAGCTACCTGCCAGAAGCTGCCACCCTGGAAGCTGAGCCAAGCAAGGGAGTCAATGCTATTATGAGAAAAGGTAAACATAAAACACATCTCTGCATGTAACTAAGAGGGAGATGAGTCGCAGATTTTGTTGCTTTAAGTACTGAGTGACTAAATAATACTCCATTTGATTAAACTGTTACCTGCAAACACCACAAATTGGAACCAGTATTAGGCAGGTGCCTCAGTACAAAAAGGGTCCAGAGGGGCACATTTTTCACACAAAAGATGGTGACTGAATGGAATGGGCTGCCAGAGGTAGTGGCGGAAGAGAGTACAATTTTGTCATTTAAGAAACATTTAGACAGGTACATGGTTGGGATAGGTATGGAGGAATAAGGACCAAATGCTGGCAAATGGGACTACTTTAGTAGTGAAAAGTGGGTGGCATGCAAAGTTGGGCTGAAGGACCTGTTCCCATTCTTTAAACCTCTATGACTCTAACAGTCTGATAAATATGCTGCCGTGTAACAGTAACAACATAATTCCAGCCATAAGTACAGGCACAAAGATTCAGTGTGATATGTGACAGCAGCATGCCTGCTGTACCACAATGCAACTGGCTTTAGCTGGACAGTTACAAATTATCTGCCTAGTTTAATAAATCGTGATTATTTAATAATGTATTCTTCCAAGCAAACCCCGCTAGGGAACTGCTTTCATTCAAGTAGATCAGCTGGATTACCAACTCAAACGTCACTCTTTGCTGCTTTTAGCAAAGTACTATTCTCTACACCTCTGGCTGTAATACTTCAGTCTGTTCCCAAATTGTCTGCAACATGTACCCAGGGTACAAGTAGTTCAACACTATTCAGAGCGAAATGTCCAATGTGATCTGCAGAGTATTCACCACCTTGAAGCGGTCAGTTACTCTGCCAGCAGAGCACACAGAAGGGGACACCCAGCACAAAAGCAATAGGTCCAAAACTCCTTCAACGACATCTTTCAAACCCACAGCCTCTATCACCTCAAAGAACACAGGAATCAAGAGATATTGCAGCATCAAAACTTTCTCCTTCAAGCTACACACCACCCTGGGCTGGAACTGTTGCACATTAAATGTAGCAGTAACTCACTTCAGTTCTTGTGATAAATACTCAAATTTGTCATTCAGCGAGAACATGGTAGTGCAAATTTGCATTAAATTGAAAATATCGTTCAGGTAGGATACATGATGGTAAAAATGAGACAAAGCACAGTAGGGGACACAGTCATCGAGATATACAGCACGGAAACAAATCCTTTGGTCGAACTCGTCCATGCTGACCAAATATCCTAGATAAATCTAGTATCATTTGCCAGAAGTTAGCCCATATTCCTCTAAAATCTTCCTCTTCATATACCCTCCAGATGCCTTTTAGATGTTGTAATTGTGCCAGCCTTCAACACTTTCTCTGGGAGCTCATTCCACACACACACACACACACACACCACCCTCTGTTTGAAAACGTTGTCCCTTAGGTCCCTTTTAAATCTTTCCTGTCTTTCCTTAAATCTGTGCCCTCTAGTTTTAGATTTCCCTCCCATGGGGCAGAGACATTGCCTATGTACCTATCCACGGCCCTCATAATTTTATAAATCACCCCTAGGTCACCCCTCAGCTTCCAATGCTCCAGGGAAAATAGCCCCAGTCTATTCGGCCTGCTGTAGCTCAAATTAGATGATCAAAGATTGTGCTGAAGCACAATGTCCTGATAGACTACAGCGTTGGCGTGTCAGGGATCCTCAGCAAATGTTACCATTGTATACACACTGTGCTGTATAACCAGATACACAATTGGATAATTATTCTGCTCTCTGCATGGTAGAAAAAAATATATGTAAGCAAAGCACCGGAGACTGTGCAAGAAAATACTGCCAAGTATGATTCCAGAACTGAGAGAACACACTTACCAGGAAAAGATTAAACAGTCTGAGGTTCTTTTCGCTGGGAAATAGAAGGTCGAGGGGTGGCTGAATAATTGTCCTTAAAATGATGAAAGGATTTGACAGGGTAAATGTAAATATGTATTCTACTTTGTAGCTGACTGAAACTATAGGACAGTCACCAATAAATCCATTCCGATATTAAATGAGAAAGCTATTTACACAACGAGCAGAATAAATTACCAACATTAGTAACTGAAGTTATAATATAGATACATCAAACGGAAACTAGATAAACATATGACAGAGAAAGGAAAAGAAAAATATGCTGACTGGGTTACATGCATGGAGAGTAAAGGGAGGAGGCGCATGTAGAACATTAACAACCGTGCGGACCAGTAGGGCTGAATGGCCTGTTTTTATGCTGCAAACTCTATGTAATTCTATGGAATAATATTCCCATATACCCCATGCCAACACTGAGCCCGATCAGCAAGCTACCCTTTAAGGAACAGTGGCTCATGTTTTGCCGTGTTTGCACAACACAGAAATACCTGGGAAAACACAGAAATCTAGTGACAAAAGAAACACTGACAATCGAGGCTTGGGAGTCCCTCATGTACCCCTTACAACTCTGATACCCCTGCATAAATCGCAGTGGAGCAGCAAGGTTATACTTGGCAGTGATTCAAGCTGGCAATGTCTATTGCAAACAATGTGCCCCATTGCCAACCTTCACACCAGTTCATGTCAAGTGTAAGATTCGCAACTTAAGGTCCAATTTTCTAAAGCGCTGACAGGTCCAAGACATCTATTGCCTTGGTATAAAGGCATAATGGCATTAAATAAATGAGATGCATTCAGGACTAATTCAGAAAAAGATCAAGCCAGCCCTTTCCATAAACCATTGATCTGCTTTCTGGTCATAGAATCATTTGCACAGAGAGAATTCATTAGCATGATGTGCCTGTAGCTCTTTGCAATAGCAATTCAATTAGACTCACTTCCTGTTCTTTGCCCACAGCTCTGCAAATTTCACTTTTGAAGCTTATATCCAATTCCCTTTTGGAAGTTACATCTGAATCAGTGTCCTCGGTTCTTTCAGGCAGTGTATTCCAGATCACAGCGTAAAGTTCTCTCATTTCCTCCCTGGATATTTTTTTGCCAACTATCTTAAATCTGGGACTTTTGCTTACCGACCTGCCTACAGAAACTGAAACAGTTTCTCCCTGTCAAAGCCCCTCACAAAATTTTGAGCAGCTCAGCCAACTCTACGTGCATGATATTCAGTACATTTTGTTGCCTGAGGGAAGCATTAGCAAACTTACTCCCAGGTCTGGTTTGTTGCAGTGAATACAGGAACTGGTCATTTCCACCTGAAGCCCAGACACCTAAATGCAACCAACTGCCTCCTGGATGGCTGTAAAGCTTGAATGCATCACCTCAAGTGAGGGTTAAAACATTTATACAGACACTCATGATGGACAGGGATGCACTGAAAAATGGGCACAAACAGCAGGTTCAAGCATGGCTTTCTAAAGGGAATTGGATAAGCTTTGAATAGGAAAGATATGCTGCAGCATTTTGTGCTCAACAGAACACAGAGAATCCAGGGAAACTTGGCAAGGTAGATCCAAAGTTGGCTCAGTGGCACTGACAGGCGCTGGTGGTAGGAGGCTGTCTGTGTAGTTGGAGGCCAATGTCCAGTGGCAATCAGTGCCAGGTCCCTTCTTGTTCATGATATCCATAAATGATGTGGGAAGGATGATATAAGTGCTCATGCATCTCAGGAAGGTTGGCCATGTGATTAATAGTGAAGATGAAGGTTTTAGTTTATAGGAAGATGCAGATGGATTGGTCAGATGGGCAGATCAGTGGCAAATGGAATTTAACCCCGATTAGTTTGAGATGATGCACTTTGGAAGCAGTAGCAAGATAAAGGAATACTCAATGAATGACAGGACATGAGGAAACTCAGTGGGCTCTTGCGTGCTTGATAACAGATCCCTGAAGGCAGGAGGACAGATTAATAGGGTCGTTAAGAAGGAATACAGGACGCGCAACCTTTATCAGTCATGGTGTAGATTATAAGAGCAGGGATGTTATGTTGGCAATGTACAGAAATTTGATTAAGTCACAGCTGGAGTATTTTGTGTAGTTTTAGTCACAACACTACAGGAAGGCTGCAACTGCGTTGGAGGGGTTGCAGAAGTCATTTTCTAAGATATTGCCTGGGATGGAGCATTTTAGCTATGAGAAAGGCTGGATAGATTAGGGCTGTTTTCTTCGGAGCAGAGAATACTGAAGAGGGCCTAATTGAGGTATCTAAGATTACAAGGGTCATGGGCAGGGTAGAAAGGAAGCAATTGTTCCCCCTAGTTGAAGGGTCAATAACAAGTGGGCATAACTTTAAGAAGGAGGACAGGAAGATTAGATGGGATTTGAATAACTTTTTTTTCCACCCAGAGGGTGATAGGAATCTGGAATACACTGCCTGAGAGGAGCGTAGAAGTGGAAAACCTCATAATCCTTCAAATGTACGTGGAGGAGCAGTTTAAATATCATAACATTCAAGGCTGTGGGCCAAGTGCTGGAACATAGGACCAGCACAGATGGGTTGGTGTGGGCCAAAGGGTCTCTTCTATGCTGTAAGACTCCATAACTAAAAGGAAACATAATGTGGAGTTATGGTCTGAAATTTCTGAACTCAGTATTGAGTCTAGACACTGTAAAGTGCCTAAATGAAAGATGTGGTGCTGTTCCTCAAATCTACACTGAGTTTCACTGGAATAGTGCAGGTAGATCAAGGACAGGGAGGTTGGTGTGAGACCAAGGTGAAAAATTAAATAACAGGGCACTGTTAAGTTTGGAGTTCATGGTTATGGGCTGAATGGTGTGATACCATAACAGAACAGACTAAAACAATGTGCAGCACATAAAGTGTCAAAACTGAATTAAAACTAGACTGTTCCAGTATATATTATAATTTATATGCACACAGTATTATATGTGTCTTATACACATATATAAAATGCAAATAGCCACAATAGACTGTCATCACCAATGGGAATACTCCACAAATACAATGGCCCAATCTGCATTTGGTCTCCTAATTATAGGGGAAGCTACATGGTGGTTAACAAATAAAGCTGAATAGGCTGAAAGAAGTAGTTGCAAACTGCTGCTTTACTCGGAAGGATAGCTTGTGACCTTGGAGGAAATTGGGGCATTCAATTAAATAAAATCATTTCTTCCATGTTAACTAAAGTACAAAACCGTACACCACTAAAATAAAACCAAAACTTTTAACAATCAGTCATGTCTAAATATGTGAAGCAAATAAACTAAATTGGAGCTGATTCCTTTCTGAGAAAAGCCAGGTCTTTCCCACTGTTTACGACAGATAATGCTTTGCCTTTTCAGAATACCAACCAATGAGATACTAACAATGAGAGATTGATTAGTCTAAAAGGAGTTTTCCATCACAAGGTCATTTGAGCTTAGGGCTAGCTTTGCTCCCCCACAGCTGGTAAACTACTAACAGCACTGCCACTGATACCCAATCTGGTCGCTCCTAAAAAAATCAGTCAGCCATTGACACAGCCTCTGTTCCTCATTCTAATGCAATGCAGGGGCTCCACAGGATTGTTAGCATTTTGGCTGATATATGTGGGGGGATATTGATGAGCTACATTTTGCTTCTGGTCAAATCCAGAGCTAACTCTGTCCAAATAGCTGTTTGTTTATCTTAATGGCAGCAATACATTTTGATCAAATGCTGGTTTAATAACCTGATCAAATGGATTCAGAGCTCGGGGCAGCAGTAAATCTGAAATATTTTGCCAAAATAAAAATACAGAACCCATCGATCTGACATCAATCTTGAAAAGTGTAGCAATGTTCTGAAGACATCATGTTGAATCTGAAACATTAACTGAGTCTCTCTCTCTCTCCACAGATTCGGCCAAACCGGCTGAGTTTCTCCAGCACTCTATGTTTTTATTTCAGTTCTCCAGCATCCAGTGAGCTGTGCTGATAATATTAGAACAATGTTTATCATTGTTTTTATGAAAGGGGCAGTTTCTTTAATTACGTGCATCATCCGGCAGGTATAAGACTGGAAAGGGAGATTTCCAGCAACAATAAAACACTAAAACACGTGCTTCATGAGTGGGACCCACAATTTCAATCCACCAAAGGATATTTTTTAGTGATACCACGGTGAAAGCCATATCTTCCTGCAGTGCGTGTTGGAAAATTATTTCCAGCTTACACGGTCACAGATTACTGCTTCCCACTGAAACAGAAACTCATAAAATGGTCTCCCCACTGTGTTTGTGCATTTGCCCCAGTTTCTACAGGCAGTCTCAATCACCCTGCATTTCCACAGTAAAGCACAACAGTGCAGCCTGCAAACGGCCCTGTAAGAACACAATTTGAAAAGGTATGGATTCACACTCCGAGAGGCATAGATAGGAAATTTAAACATTTACCTCTCCAAAAAGTGTGAAAAAACACTGATATTTCTATGGGTTTTTAGGAGCACCACTCCATTATTATTCACTTACCATTACCTTCCCAATGTTGACTCCCCTTGATGGTTATTTTAATTTATTAGTATCCAGCTTCATAGTCAGAAAGAATTGTGCCACTGGGATTAGATTCAAGGTTTCAGATTTAAAGCAAGTCTCATATACATGTAAAAGGTCTGTATCAAACAGATTTCATGCAGTCACAACCAATTTTTATCAAGCGTGAACTAACTGAGCTATCTTTCCAATTCAACATTCACCCACTAATCTCATTTAGAGGTGCCATATGGTAAAGCAGCCAGTTATAATTTTGCCAAAGCAGCTTGAAATTTGTAAAATAAACAGAAAATGCTTGAAATTCTCAGCAGGCCAGGCAGAATCTGTAGAGGCATTGACATTATTTCTTCAGTAGACGGTTCCTCTCAAAGCTTATGGACTTGAAACGTTCACTGTCTTTTTCTCTCTGTCCAGTGATACATAATGCCCTTCCAAACTAGCAGGATGTCTGCAGAGAGTGGTGTGAAGTTTTTAACTTCAGGGTGAAGCACAGATGGCTGAAGAAATATATTTCTCTAGGAAAACGGACAGGGGTGCCTCTCTGATGAAGGGTCTAGGCCCGAAACGTCAGCTTTTGTGCTCCTGAGATGCTGCTTGGCCTGCTGTGTTCATCCAGCCTCACATTTTATTATCAGGGGTGCCAACTGTCTTGAGGTAAAGGTCTTGAGGATGGGCCAAAAGGAGTTTTATTTGGCATCTTTTTACACGACCATAGAGTTCACACAAAAATAAGGTGACCTATATCCCAGGTCTAATTTCCCTTGACGTTGATGAGCTGGAAAGGGGTACAGTGACTATAAACTAAGCTTCATACAGCCTTCAGTGCAGATAGCCTTCCTGATGTCCGCACGGTTGAAAGTCGAGTGACAGAATCAGATGTAGCAGCCCATCCTTCACATTGATAGCCAGCTGACAGGGAACTGACGCCAGGCTGCAACTGGGCATCCAGAAATAGCAATGCTGGGGCAGCAGCAGCAAAACTCTGATATTAAAATAAATTTACACACCCGACTTGTTATTTTAAAAGTATACGCAGTGTGTTGTGGTTGATCAGTGATTGAATACTTATGCCTCAGGCACTCTGCTCCCGTACAACTCGTTATCCTGGGCTCACAGGACTATAATTTCACTGTCCGGGCGATTTACTTCTCTCAGACTGGCTAAGGACAAAGCAGTGGTCAGCGGCAGTCAAAGCCCAGAAATTCTCGCTTCAAATTGTACTCAGGAGGAGGGAGGGAATGGCCTAGTGGTATTATCGCTGGACTATTAATCCAGAGACCAAGACGGTGTTCTGGGGACACAGGTTTGAGTCCGATCACAGCCAAGGGTGGAATCTAAATTCAATAAATATCTGGAATTAAGAGTCTAATGATGGCCATGAATCCATTGTCGACTGTCAGAAAACCCATCTGGTTCACTAATGTCCTTTAGGGAAGGAAACTGCCATCCTTAGCTGGTCTGGCCTACATGAGACTCCAGACTTACAGCAATGTGGTTGACTCTGAACTGCCCTCTGGGCAATTAGGGATGGGCAATAAATGCTGCCTGGCCAGCGATGCCCTTATCCCATTAAAGAATAAAGAAAAAAAATGATAATGGTTCACGTTCTGCTCAGCAGGATGATCATCAACTGGTTCAACAGTAAATCCGTGCCACTCTGTGCAAGGAGAATGATGAAGGAGATTGGTGCAATCATGAGCAAGCTGTCAAAGGCACCTTTCATACAGAAGAGGCAGATTTGTGGGAAGATTTCCTTGTGGGTCTGATCTGAAGCATAGTCTAGTTGACAAGCCACAGACGCAGGCCACAATGACCTGAGACGACAATTGCTCTGACTGCTTCCATTTGCCTTCTTGTCCATACTGTACAGAAGAATCCAGCTGGAGGCCTTTCACCAGTGGTTATCCTAGAAACTATTGCTACCCCAAAGTGGTTTGCAACCTTTCTTCGGTTCAGGACCCTAACATATCTTGTGAAATTCTGTGCAAATCCAACCTCTCCTCCAGTCATACAAATAATACATTGTAAGACACTATTGAACAAATGAATTAAAATGTAAGAGAATTTAAATATTATCTTTTCATTAAGTGGAGGAGGACATACAGTTGTAGACATATACAGCATGGAAGCAGACTCTTTGGCCCAATGCGTCCATGCTGATCAGATATCCTAAATAAATATAGTCCCATTTTCCAGGATTTGGCCCACCCTCCAAACCTTTCCTATTCATGCACCCATTCAGATGCCTTTTAAATGTTGTAATTGTACCAGCCTCCACCACTTCCTCTGGCAGCTCATTCCAAACACGCGCCACCCTCTATGTGAAAGAGTTGCCCTTTAGGTCCCTGTTAAGTCTTTCTCCTCTCACCTTAGACCTATGCCATCAAGTTTTGGACTCACCCAACCTGGAAAAAGACCCTGTCAATTTAACTCAGCCTCTGAGGTTCCAGGGAAAATAGCCCCAGTCTATTCAGACTCTCCCCAGAGCTCAAACTCTCCAAATCTCGCAACATCCCTTTCACATTTCACAACAGCCTTCCTGTAGCAAGGAGAACAGTGCTACACACAGTATTCCAATAATGGCCTAATCAATGTCTCGTACAGCTACAATATTTCTTATACTCGTTCGCTAGCCAATAAATGCAAGCTTACCAAACGCCTTCTTCACTATCCTACCTACCTGAGACTCTACTTTCAAGGAACTATGAACCTGCACTCCAAAGGTCTCTTTGTTTGGTAACATTCCCCAGGACCTTACCATTAAGCATATAAATCCTGCCCTGATTTGCTTTTCCAGAATGCAATGCTCACATTTAACTAAATTAAACTCCATGTGCCGCTTCTCGGCCCATTGGCCCATTTGATCAAGGTCCTGTCGTACTCTGAGGTAACCTTCTTCGCCATTGACTACATTTCCAATTTAGGTGTCAACTGCAAACTTACTAACCATACCTCCTATGTTCACATCCAAATCATTTACAGAAATGAAGAAAGACATCTTGAACAATTTTTAAGAAGAATTAGTTTAAGTTTCAATTGACCTGAAAATGACACAAAAAGCTTTCGGGAAGCTTGAGGAACTCTTCAGCTCCAGGGAACCATGGCTGTAAAACTCAGCCCTTGATCAAATTAAGATAAAATAATTATGGTTCTTAGAGGCGTTTCCAAAGAAAATGACTCGAGAGAAAGACATCTGGTAGCAGAGAGGAGCCAAGCCAGCTGAAAACTGCCTAAAATGAAACAGTGCCAAATATCACCTAATTGGTGAATCTCACACAACCTGGCCTCTCTTTAAGAGTAGTAAAGAACAGGTCGAACCAATCTGCACATATTCATTACAGGCTAAACCATCCCCATTTGATATCATACAAAGACAGCAGAAGAAGGATGGGCAGACCTGTATTGTAACTTTTAGCACCAGAAAGAAATGGTGATTGAGTACAAGACAAAAGCCAGTTGTGAAAGCGTTACAGTGAGCTAGGGTTGTCGAGTGGGGTTGGGAGAATGCAGGATTCTGCTTGTTAAAGGCAGGCCAGGGTTCCTCATGCCATTACAAATAGAAGTCATCTGACATGCTGGAAATGTCACACATTATTCAGCCATGCAAAACAAAATCAATGACTGTTGTTGATTCAGAGCAGCAGCACAAACCTGGTTGCATTTGTCTGATGCACATCATCAATTCAGTCTCTACTTTTGCATTGGAGCAAGGCAGGTCTAAGGAGAGTGATACATGATGGCAAGTATAAATGAACAGCAGGATGACGAGATAACTGTCAGGAGATTGGAACAAAGGGAACGGAGTACTGGGTTCTGTGGTAATGATAAAAGAACCTTTGGTTCTGGTTTCAGAGCTATCCAGTTCAGCAAATATTTGTTCATTCCTAAATTAACCGTACTGTTACTGGGTACAGTTCACCTTTCACCAGCTGACACATTTAAGCAGTTGCTTTTATTGTTGGGCTTTTGACACTTTCCTTAGTTATTCTATTGTTGAATTTCGACAATTTGAATTTGAGTAGGCTGGGATTGCCACCGTGCCAAGGTCATTGTCAACTGATGTTTACAATTCTCTTCTGAAATTTTGTAGGAATCATTCACAACCAGTTAGCCATTTCAAAGAGCATTCAAAGATCAGCCAATTAGGGTGGGACATGCATATCTTGCAAAGGCAATTTAGTGGCTTTTCTGGCTATTTTTACACAGCTATCCCACAAATTACCAGTCTCACTGCATTCAATTTCAAAAGGAAGGCCGATAAAAATAACCATACTGATGGTGAAGAGAGACAGAGATGATAAAAATATAGCAGAAGCCGAGAGACCGCAGGAAATAGAACGAGAACAGAAGCTGCAAACAGAATTTCACGTGATCCCACTTTCAACAGTTTTCTGAAAAGCTATACTTTTTGACGAGCTGTAACGAACACTCCAGCTGAAGTCGAACAAGCCTCGTACAAGTGCAACATCACCCCATTGCTCCTGTACTCTTCTTCTATTAGTAAAGCCAAGAGAACTGTAGGCTTTATTAACTGTTCTCTCTACTTATCTTGCCACCTTCACTGATCTGTGCATATATATACTCAGGCACCTCTGCTTCTGCATCCCCTTTAGAACAGTACTTCTTTTATATTGTCTATCAATGTTCATCACCTGACAGTTCTCTGCTTTAAGACTAATCTGCAACCTATCAGCCCATTCCACCAACTTGCCCTTTTGGAGTTGCACACTGCTCACACCTCGCAATTCTTCCATCTTTAGTGTCATCTGTAAGTTTTGAAAGTGTCCCCTGCACTTCGAGATCTGGGTCAACAATGTATATCGAGAAAAGCAAGGGCCCCAAAGACTGACCTCTGGGAGTTCCATAATAAACTTTCCTCCAGCCCAAAAAAAATCACTCCTATCACTCAGCCAATAATGGATCCACATTGCTGCTGTCTTGAATGGCTTGAAAGACATTGCCAACTTTCAGTGTTGTTGTACTATGGCATCACATATACAAGTGCAAGTGATGCAGATTGGGCTCAACACAAACCCACCAGGCCTACAAACAGTCAGAAATGACATTTGACAACCATCCTGTTATATCGGTCCCACACTGCTGACATGTACCAATGGATGTGTCGAGATAACAAAGTGTGGAGCTGGATGAACACAGCAGGCCAAGCAGCATCTTAGGAACACAAAAGCTGACGTTTCAGGCCGAGACCCTTTATCAGAAAAGGGGGATGGGGAGAGGATTCTGAAATAAATAGGGAGCGAGGGGGAGGCGGACCGAAGATGGATAGATGGGAAGATAGGTGGAGAGGAGACAGACAAGTTAAAGAGGCGGGGATAGAGCCAGTAGTGGTGAGCGTAGGTGGGGAGGTAGGGAGGGGATAGGTCAGTCCGGGGAGGATGGACAGGTCAAGGGGGCGGGATAAGGTTAGTAGGGAGGAAATGGAGGTGCGGCTTGAGGTGGGAGGAGGGGGTAGGTGAGAGGAAGAACAGGTTAGGGAGGCGGGGACAAGCTGGGCTGGTTTTGGGATGCGGTAGGGGGAGGGGAGATTTTGAAGCTGGTGAAATCCACATTGATACCATTGGGCTGCAGGGTTCCCAAGCGGAATATGAGTTGCTGTTCCTGCAACCTACAGGTGGCATCATTATGGCACTGCAGGAGGCCCAGGATGGACATGTCATCTAAGGAATGGGAGGGGGAGTTAAAATGATTCGGGACTGAGAGGTGCAGTTGTTTATTGCGAACCGAGCATAGATGTTATGCAAAGCGGTCCCACGGACCAACCCCAAGCCTCTGCTTGGTTTCCCCAATGTAGAGGTAGCCACAACGGGTACAGCGGATGCAGTATACCACATTGGCGGACGTGCAGGTGAACATCTGCTTGATGTGGAAAGTCATCTTGCGGCCTGGGATGGGGGTGAGGGAGGAGGTGTGGGGGCAGGTGTAGCACTTCCTGTGGTTCCAAGGGAAAGTGCTGGGAGTGGTGCGGTTGGAGGGGAGCGTGGACCGGACAAGGGAGTCACAGAGAGAGTGGTCTCTCCGGAAGGCAGACAAGGGTGGGGATGGAAGAAAGCCTTTAGTGGTGGGGTCGGATTGTAGAGGGTGGAAGTGTCGGAGGATGATGCGTTGTATCTGGAGGTTGGTGGGGTGGTATGCGAGGGTGAGGGGGATTGTCTTTTGGCGGTTATTACGGGGGCAGGGTGTGAGGGATGAGTTGCCTTCCAGGCCAATAGATTTGTCATTGACTTTGTCCCGTTTACTCAGGAAGTGAGTATCATTTGGATATTAGGAGACTTCACTGCCATCACCGAACAATACTTCTTCATGCCATGAGTTTATATTTGGACAGGTTCCAGAGACCAACAATACTCAATGTGTGGAAGCACGATGCAAAATTTCTGACCTTGTTGCATTTTCAGGAGAAGGCCTTACACTAATCACCCCAAGCAGTGGCTGATGTTGGAGAATTCTACACACTGGCCCAATGTTCAAACTAACAGTCTGGTGGGGCATACCTGTGCTAAAATCTTGTTATCTTCTTCCAGTAGCTTGACTTTGCTTTCAAGCTGTCTGATGTAGGCTGAAGCTGGATCTGTAAAAGAAAAACAAGATGGGTGTTAGGAAAGATAAATGATGGAGATCTGCCCATTGTCAGTAATGTTTAATCTCTTCATGGATATTGTACTGTCATACAGCACAGAAACAGGCCCTTCGGCCCATCCACATCTTTGCTGACCAACAAAAACCAGACTAATCCCATTTATATGCGCTTGGTCCATAGCCTAATACTGCCTGTCATTTTAAGTGCTTTTCCAGATGCTTTTAAATGTTGCAAGCGTGCCTGCCTCCACCACCCTCTTAGACTGCACCTTCTATATTTTCATCACTCTCTGGGTGAAAACATCTTTTCTCAGATCTCCTGTAAATAACTTACTCATATCAATCTACCACTTACTTCATTTCTTTCAATTCAGGAACTTTGTGCAGACTTTGTAATTGGGCTTCTTGAAAAGACCAGAAACTGAATGTAAAAGAAGCCAGTTACATGATAGCTTTTGCACCTTCCTTGCAATTTCCAAATTATGCTCATTGCCTTAAATATGACTAACACATGATGGGTTAAAATGGTGTCTTAGGAGGAAGCAAGGCAGCATGGGCAGTCCATTATATAGTGAGAGATAGTAAGAACTGCCGACGCTGGAGTCTGAGGTAACACAGTGTGGAGCTGGAGGAACACAGCAGGCCAGGCAGCAACAGGGGAGCAGGAAAGCTGACGTTTCAGGTCGAGACCTGAAACGTCAGCTTTCCTGTTTCTCTGATCCATTATATAGTGAGCTGGCATCCAATTCAATTGATATTAGGACGACTGAATAGAATGAGTATTTTTTAATTATTCATTTGTGGAATGTGGATATTGCTAGCTACATTTATTAGGTCAGCATTTATTTCCCAGGCCAGCATTTATTACCCATCCATATTTACCAACAGGGCAGTGAAGCGTCAACCATGTGGCTGTGGGTCTAAAGACAATGTAGGCCAAACCAGGTAAGGACAGATTTCTTTCCCTTAAGGACATTACTGAACCAGATTGTTTCTTTACAACAATCAAAAATGTTTTCATGTACTCTTCTTTATTGAATTCAAATACCACTGTCTACCAAGGCAGGATTCAAACCCAGGTCACCTATACACCACCTGGATCTCTGGATTAACAGTCAAGTAATAACACCACTAAGTTATCAGCCCCCTAGGTTAACAATGCCATATTGCTCCCTTCACACAACTGACCATGGCAAAATTTCCATTTCAATATACTTGGCAAACATTACACAAAAAGTTGAATTTATGTTGGCCTTGTCATGTAGAACTTCACAGAAGTGTTACAAATCCAAACTAGACTAAGATTATATTAGGGTAGATGTTCAAAATCTTGATCTAAAGTACAGGTTTAAGAAGCACCTTATAGGAGAAAAGCAACCTCGAAAGACAGGGAGCTTTATGGAGGGAGTTCCAGAGTTTCTGGCTCAGAAGATCAGTCGTCAATGACAGTCAGTGACTCCGCAAATGATGAGTGAACAGGGACAGGAAGGAGTTAGAGCCCTAATTGGACACTCACAGATGGGTCAAGTAAATAAGGGGTCTCCTCCTGATGAACACACTATCAGCAAATTGAGCTGATTTCCTCTGATAAGTCAGTGTGAAAATAGCAGCATATCTCTACTTGGGTGATTAGATTAATCCCAAGGCTGAACTGAATTAAGTTCCTGGATAGCACATGGGCTGAACGGAGTTACTTACATTTTTGATGATGTCAAGAAAAGGAAAGGACCAGAGCTCCACAGGAGGGTTGGTAATGAAAATTTTGATGCCAACTTCCAATTATGGGATACAATTTGAACTTCCAGTGTAAGGATTGGCCAAGCAACCGATTGCCTCTGAGTGCATAAAATAGAGCAGCTGTCTGTTCCTCTAACGCAGAAACTGTAATCGGCTCATGTCATCCTGACCCAAGCTGACAGCGTGATGCCAGGCTGGTAAAAGGAGCAGTCAGTGAGATAAACCTAGCTTAGCAGGACATTACTGTGTTCCCAAAGTCACATCCCTTTACAGCAACATCAATATCAGCACAGACAATACGGCATTTTATTAAAACATGAAAGAATAAGAGATGACCTGAAGCAGAGGGGGTTGTCGGAAGCTTAAAAAACATTAGAATCTGAAGAGATGCTTAGCTCGAGGGCTCCTGAGCAAGACATAAAGAAACATTTGCAACAACAGATTGGGTTGCTGCACATTCCTATTCAAATTCAACAAGTATTCATATACACCATAAAAAGCTAAATTGTGGTCCAATTTTTTTTAGTCTAGTCCCTAAATTCAAACCCGTAATTTAAATTTCTCAGCAACAAATCCTTTATTTGGCATTTTATTTATGTTGCTGTTTCAAAATATTTAGTCTTTTCTTTAACATGAAAATAACTGGGATATCAAGCGTAGACTGTATTAAAGTTGTTTAATTTATATAGCAGGATAAATAAGGGAGAAAGATTTAAAGAGCATCTTTCAAAATCTCAGGAAGCACTTTGCACCAAAATACTACTTTTGGTCATTGGTGTAACAGAAGTCCAGTATTGCTGCAAAAAACAAAGCTTTCATTTTGCACTAAACAGGACTAATGTAAGAATATCAAATGTCCAAGGGAACAGCAGTGGGTGCATTCTTCATTATACATCTTGACCAGAGTCAGTTTGCCATTTCTTGGACTGAAGCAAAAGCTTAGGGAAACAATTTCCTTAGTGCATACTCCATGGAAACCAGAAAGCACATGTTAACCAATCAGTACTCCGTTTCTCAAGTAATGTCAATTATTGTTCCCTTCAAAATTTGCAACTCTTGCATCCGTCCTGGCAAATGCAATGCAAGAAGCTTCAACAACTCATCTCTTTTTCCACAATACTAAAGAATATATGAAGTACTGTTGTAATGTGGAAAGCATGATGACCAATTTGTGCAGAGCAAGTTCCCATAAACAGCAAAGTGATCATCTTTTAAAAATTTATTCATGGGATATGGGTATCACTGACCATCCCTAATTTCCCAGAGAGCAGTTAAATGTCAACCACATTGCAATGCATCTGGAGTGGTATCTCTTAACACAGGCCAGGTAAGGATGGCGGTTTCCTTGCCTAAAAGATATTTATGAACCTGATCGGTTTTTCCAGACAATCGACAATGGTTTCATGATCTTTGTTAGACTCGGTACTTTCAGGTATTTGTCAAATTTGAGTTTAATGATCTGCTATGGCAGGATTCAAACCTGGGCCCCCAGAACATTACGTAGGTCTGAGGTTGTAGACGTGTTCACAGAGCCAAGGGGTTTGGTTGCAAATGTTTCGTCATCCAGCTTCACTGGAGGGGAACTGACAGTGTTATCTTGCAGGGGGAGAAAGCGTTTGCCACCAAACCACCAGCTCGGAGACCATGTCTACAACTTCACCCACAACCCAAGTTACAAATCTTCTTAAAAGCTTTAAATTATCTAGATCTCTGGATTAAAGTGCACTGATAATACCACTAGGTCTATTTATTGAGAAACAGGGTGCTGATTGGTTGACAACAGGATTCTGGTTAATGTGGAGCATACATGAGGGAAAAATTTCCCCAAAGCGTTGGCATCAATTCAAACGAGAGATAAATGTTAGAGAGTGAAATATTGGTCAGGCCAATGTTGATGTTCTTCAAATCAAAGTATGGGATCTTTTATGCCCAACTGAAAAGGCCTCAGAATAACATCATATCTGCAGCAGTCCCTCAGTACAGCCGGGAGCTGAATGCACAATGCTCTGATTCAGAAACAAGCTATGTTTAAAAAAAAAGCAAGTTCCCAATCAGTTTCTGATTCCAACACCAGGCATCAACACACATTGCTTTTCATTGCTGTTGTTTACTAGTTGTTCATTATTTCTTTAATAGAAACCACATTTGTGCATAAAAAGTACTCTGGTGTAGCAATGATAGATCCATGTGGGTATCATTGCATTGATTTACTGCAATGATTTGGCAGTGGACTGGATACTGTCACAAATTGAATTTCTATGCAGGAGTATATTCTGCATAGACAATGCATTTGTAATGAAAGCAGTGAAATTCTGTGTGTTGACTCTCCAGAATTTTAATTTTGTTGATGTCTACAAAAAATACTCATTTTATAATAAGAACAGAACTCCTCTCAGCATCTGAGTCTTTAACAAATTAAAACATTTGAAGGCCTGTTTCTTACCCTTATCCTAACTCCATTTCCATGGCCCCATCTTAAAGAATGGCTGTAAAAATTTGCAGGGGACTGTTCCTAGTGTGTAAATGTTTGCAGGTTCCACTTCTCCTGTTCCTCCTCCTCACACTCACTCCATCTCAATAGAAGTCCGCAATTGCTCACGGGAATATGCCCTTCCAAAAGTCCAACACTATTTTTATGCCTACAAAGGATATGGCAATGTTTTTAAGGATACTCCTTAAGAGTATGACAATATTTGTGGCACAACCCCTGCAATACCTCTAATATTTTGTGAGGGAGCCACCAGAATGCAGGTAGAATATGTAGATTGCTCTAATAGTTACATAAATGTTTCAACATCGATTGTTATCCCAAGTGAGCAGGGTGGGGCAAACGCAGGTGGAGAATTCCCACTTGTGTGGAGTTGGGTCTTTGAAGAAACAGCTAAAACCTCTGATTCATAACAATTTTGCCTGCGATTCCATACCATTTCTTCTGCTTGCGTAACATTGTCACAATTCCTTTATAAATTAACAGTGCATTATTGGTACCAAAGGCCAACCTATTTCTGGAATCAGCTTTATAAAATAGGCTGTAAAGGGTATCTTGAAAGGAGGCAGGATAAAGGTGGCATGATTTAGGGAGGGAATTCCAGAGTTAAGCATCTAGATCGCTGAAGGAAGAGCCATTGAGTATGGGATGAAAATATTTAGAGTTTCCCTCAGGCACAAGCTAATCGCCAACACAGGCAGGAAATATTCGAGTGGCAAGCACGACTCAATGTATTTAAGTGCTGGGGCATGAGAAAAGCCCAATCAGGCTTTAAAGGCAAAGTCTTACTTGGTATGGATTACTCTGCAGAGAGTTGGCATGGGCTTGAAAGGCTGAATGGCCTCTTTCTATGCCACAATAAATTTATATGGTTCTTAATACAGCATCTATTAAATAATAAATGTGCATAAATGTAGATTATAGCTCCTACTTCCAACTAAAATCTAACAAAAGGCTAAAAGTACTTAGGCTCAACCAAGTAAGATGGAAAATTTATAAGTGGAAATTGATTGCTGGACATCAAAACATAGGCAAAACCTTAGAGTCACTTAAGAAACAACAAATAGTCACAATGAGGTGGAGGGCAGTACGACTATCTTTTGGGATACATGTGTTATTATGAGTTTATGGTAAGGGATTAAGAAAGCTGCAATCGTAACCCGTTACTTACAATAGCAAGCTGATCATGAACTTAATCCTCAGGTATGCCCTGTTGCATCAGTGCTCAGTTGTTGACAAATATTAGAAAGATAAGCAGATAGGATTAGATGAAGTAGGTGGGGACTTGGGTATAACATAAACACAAGCAGAGACATGTTGGTTTGAACATGGTACTTTTGACAAACCCTCTAAAGTCTCATTGCCTTTCAGTGTGAATCACTATATTCAAGAGTCTAATGAACTAATGAGCACGGAAAAAGGCCATTCATTCAAACTGGTCTGTGCTATTGACTAAACTCCAAACAATTTTCTTCTTTCATCTTAGCCTTTCCATACATCCCGTATTCCTCTCAATGTCTGTCTAGTTTACTCTTCAAAGCACCTGAGCAATTTTGCCTCAATTACTTGTTGTGACAGCCAACTCCACAGCCTCTTCAGTAAAGAGGTTTCTCTTTAATTTTTTATTGCATTTTCGAAAGTGGCAGTCACATGTGGGTGTGGGGCTGAGCGTAATTGTCATTTTTTTCCCTTGGGGAGAATTTCAAACAATATTTTCAGCAGCTGTCAGGGAAATACACTGAAATTAGAGTGAAACAGCAAAGAGAGGTTAATGGTCTAGTCTGCAAAACCAGTTTTAGTGTCAGCATTCCTACCATTCCTTACGTTGAACATCAATGGATTGACAAGCAGATATGGAGCCTTTCAAAGCAAAAACTGACAACTCCTAGAGTACAGCACTGGCAGGCTGGAAACAGTGATGACTGCCACCCTTACTCCAAGTTTCGCACGGTTGTAAAACAACTTATTAAAATTATAACAGGAGGTGCTTGTTGTGACAACAACTATTTAACTCTCTCTTAGGAAGTGACATTTAAGGCTTGAACATCCTTCTGGACTGTAATAGCCTGTACCGAGTTTTGATCAACTGTCTTCAACTGGGAACAGGATACATGAGATCACTAAGGCTTTGTAATTCCAAATATTGTTGGCAGCCAACACTGAGGTCATCATTTTGGCAAAAACCCAAGATGTGATGTTTTAAAAATAGATCACAATGAGGTAAATTAAGCTGATTCAGAAAATAAAGCACCAAGTTTGTTTCAGTTGATTAGACATACCTTCAATAAAAGTGAAAAAGGTGCAATCCCTTTTATCAGAGTGTATGTTATGGTCCAGAAGCCTAGTGTGTTTAGTATTGAACTCAAAACTCAGAGGTGATGATTGCTCAAAGGGAAATAGGGCAATTGGAGACATGCTTTCAGATAAAATAACTATGAAACCAGTTGGATTGTTGTAAAACACAACCTGGTTTACTATGTCTTTCAGTCAAATGTATTTACCACTGCAATGTGACTCAGACACAATGTGGATCATTCCTATTGCTGTTGCAACAGAAAAGTGAATGTGAGGAATGTCGGGTCAGCTACAATACTATTGACTAGCAGAGCAGGCTTGAGGGGCCGAATGACCTAGTCCAGTTCCTATTTCTTATGGTCTTAAAGCTCAATAAATGTGGGGTGACATCCAAGTCCTTCGCACTCTATCTAAAAACAAAATGTCTGTCGGTTTCTCCTGGCACACCCGTTATTCCCAGGAGTTGGTCAATTGCCTGGCATATGGGGGTTGGTTGGGGAGAAGGGGTTGCCTAGGGCTTGTAACGCATCAGCTGCTCCTGCTGATCAAGTACTTGGATTTTAGCAGGGATGACTCACATGGTCTAATGTCACTGCAAACATGCAACAACTTGTACTCATGCAGAGCCTTTAAACATCCCCAAAGTACACTGCAAGAATGTGTGGACCACCTAAATATAATAAGCTTGTGGGAGGAGGAATATAAGTTTGAGTTTTAAGGAGAGTCCTAGAGAAGGAAAGCCAAGTAAAGTGAAGCAAGGATGAAATTATTGGTGGCTTCAGAGCTTGTCAGCTTAAGTAACAGCCACCAATGGAGGCAGCATCAGGAAAAACTGGGAGTATGTAGTTAGGGCCAGAACTAGAGGGGAGCAGGTATCTTCGGGGTTGGGGCCAATTACAGAGATAAATGGAGGGGTAGAAGGCAGGGGAACAATGCCATTGAGGGACTTAGAAATCAATTTAAAATTGAAGAATTGCCAGATCAGTACAGGTCAGCAAGAAGGGTAAATGGAACTTGGAGCAAGTTGGCTGCAGAATGCTGTGGTGAATGGGAGACAGGAAGCCATTGTGGAGCACACTGAAATAATCAAGTTTAGATATATTGTATAAAATAAATAAAAACATGCGATTTTGTAACAGAGATAGGCCATTCAGCCCTTCTAGTCTGCTCTCCCGATCAATAAAATCACAGCCTGTCGGATTCTGAGATTTATTCCAAATTTCTACTCAAATAAATAAAAATTCAAAAATCTAATCTACCACTATCTTAAAAATATTCACTGAATCTTTTTTCACGACCTTCTGCAGATGAGAGTTCCAAAGACACTCAATCCCTCAGAGAAGAGGCTTCAGTCTTAAATGGACGTCCCAGTATTTTTAAGTTTTGTTGCTAGTTCTCGTCTTGCCCACAAGGTGAAACATCCATCCTGCCAAGTGTGTTCAGAATTTTATGCTTTAATAACATCACCCATCATTCTTCTAAACTCCAAATGGTACAAGCCCAGTCTGACTGATCTTTGCTTGTAAGATAATTACCCCACTAGAATCAAACCAGAACACAGATAAAACAATGAATGGTGGTTTCAAGAGCAGAACATAATCAAGTGGCAAGAGATTGAGGTTCAAAATTGAGACAAAAGGCAAAACTCCCCCACTACTGACAAAGTTTGGGCATAATAAAAGTCAGAGGGAAATTATTACTTTGCCAAATCCGAGACCCCTCTGCCCACCCCACTATTTTCTTTCATGATTGGTATCGCTTCATGCTCCACTATTCATTGTTACGTACCATCTCCAGATTGCCATGTTAATAGGGTGAACAGATGGATGTTAGACCATAAGATGATAGTACAGAAGTGGGCCATTCAGCCCATTGGGTCTGCTTCTGCCATTCAATGAGATCATAGCTGATCTGATAATTCTCAATTCTATCTTCCCATCTTTACCCCATAAACCTTGATTCCCTTACTGATTAAAAATCTGTCCATCTCAGCCTTAAATTGATTTAATAGCCCAGCTTCAACAGCACTCGGAGTTAAATAATTCCAGCTTCAGTACTCCTGAGAGAAGAAATTCGTCCTCAGCTCTGTCTGAGACGTGCAGCCCCTTGTTCTGAGGTTGCGCCTTCTGGTAAAGGGCTCACCCACAAGTGGAAACAATTTTTCCATATCTACCCTGTCAAGTGCCCTAAATATCTGAGTTAGAGCAAAAGGCAAAGAACGTACACCACAGGAACAAAACCTTCGGTACTCCAAGCTGTACCCGACGTATATTGCGCTTCCGTACTAAAACTGTCTTGTCTTTCAGGACCTGTATCCCTCTATTCTCTTCCTATTCATGTTTTCACCCAGGTATTTCGTGAATGCTGCTATTGAGTCTGCTTCTACCACCTCGTCTGGCAGCACGTTCCAGACACTTACCACCCTTTGTGTGAAAAACTTGCCTCACACATCTTGTTTAAACATCCACCCCCCACCCCTGCACCTTGAACCTCTGTCTGCTAGTAATTGACCCCTGTATCCTGGGAAAAGCCTCATACTTTCCACTCTATCCATGCCATTCACAATCTTATAAATGTCTATCAGGGTGCCCCTCAACTTGCTGCATTCCAGTGAAAACAAACCCAGTCTATCTAACTTTTCATCATAGCTAAAATTCCCCATATCAGGCAACAACCTGCTAAATCTTTTCTGTACCCTCTCCAAAATATCCATATCCTTCTGGTAGTGTGGTGGCCAGATATGTACGCAAAATTCCAAGTGTGGCTAAGTAAAGTTCTAGTTCTGAGTTCTGAAGATCACTGGACTGGAGGCATTAACACTGCTTTCCCTCTACTGATAATAAAGTGTGAAGCTGGATGAACACGCAGCCCAAGCAGCATCTCAGGAGCAGAAAAGCTGATGTTTCGGGCCTAGACCCTTCATCAGAGAGCTTTTGTGCTCCTGAGATGCTGCTTGGCCTGCTGTGTTCATCCAGCTTCATACTTTATTATCTTGGATTCTCCAGCATCTGCAGTTCCCATTATCTCTGATACAACTTCCCTCCACTGAGTTTCTCCAGCAATTTCTGACTTTGTTTCAAATCTTCAGCATCTGCAGTTCTTTGTTTATTATTCCCTAAGTAGATTCTATGTTTCAATAACAGTGATATTCCAATGAATACTATTCATACCACTCACTCATCCTCTCCTGGTATTAGCCCAGTGAACCTTCTTTAGACTGACTGCAATGTCAGTATATCTTTCCTTAGATAAACAGGACCAGAACTGTTCACAATATTCTAGCTGTGGTTGACTTGAGTGTAGCACAAACACCAATAATGGCCTGCTCAACTAAATGGCACCATTCTGTGCAGTGAGAGTCAATATATTCTACACTCCAAAAATGAAAAGCACTTGGTAATTAGCAACTTGATAATCGTGCTGTTGCTGTCCTCATTTAGCAGTCTCAAGTATGATTGGTGGACCGTGAGCAAGAATAGCAAACCTGATATTATTCCTCTTTCTCTTCTGATGCATGGAGATTCATTGTACTGCCCCAAAACCAACCAGCTGTGACAGTAACTGGGAGAATCACAGCATGTTTGTGCAAACATCAAGGATGTTGTGTTCCTCAAGTTGAGGAACGCTTGATAGTTTTTGCCTGTTATGCAATATTGGTTTTTTCCCTTTCAAAAACACACCAGCCACAGAGCTCAGTTGAACATTATGTTCCTCAGGCAGGGCAATGAAAACAAATCACTTCACTGTAGGTCAGCATAAAATGTCACAAGGTACTCGTGTGGCTTACGGACTTAAGAAATTATAAAAAGGCTCATCATTTTACTGGGAGGGATACAACTGAAGTACAGAATGAACATTGCTTCTAACTCATGGACACAGCTGTATTAATCAGAGTGGGACTCAGAAACTCTTACAGAATGAGAGAAAGAACACAGAATGATAGATACCCGACCACATCCTCAGGGCATTGCTGATTGTTTCATAACAAATATGATGCCCACTATGTGCATGATGTTTCACACCCAGTGAGTGAAATAAATGATGGGATTGTTTTGCTAATGGTGCTGTGTGAGGTGGGAAGGCAAGGCTGACTATGGCAGATCCCAGTAAAGAAGGTTGACAAAACAAACTGCGCCACCCTAGGCAATGGCCTAGTGATGTTATTGCTGGACTGCTAATCCAGAGGCCCAGGCAGTGTTCGGGCGACCTGGGTTCAACTCCCACCATGGCAGATGGTGGAATTTGAAATCAATAAATATCTGGAATTTAGTATCTACTGATGACCATGAATCCATTGTTGAGTGTGGGGAAAAATCCATCTGTATCACTAATGTCCTTTAGGGAAAGAATCTGCCATCTTTACCTGGACTGGCCTACATGTGACTCCAGACGCACAGCAATGTGGCTGACTCTTAAGTGCTGTCTGGGCAATTAGGGATGGGCAATAAATGCTGCCTAGCCAGTGATGCCCTCATCCCGTGCTTGAATAAAGACAAAAAAAAACACTTGAAAATCATAAGGTTTTGAGTCATGAGCTTGTCAATAGTTGGACCTGCAGTGTTTTCTTTTCCTTCTCTTCTCCTCCCTCTGATAGGTGGATTTCCACTGGCCTTCGGTACTTATTAGTTGTATTATGACTTGAACACCAAAGTAGCTACATTTTTGGGATTCTCGACACGTTTCTTTTATTAAGGTACTTGGGAGCGAGAGTATGAACAAACTCAGGACTGAATGTGAAGAATATTAAACACCAGAGGAGCTCTGTCACTGGAGGAATGATGACATTGCTGCCTCCCTGTGTGGTACTGTGTAGAGAGGAGTATGAACATGTGTGTGAGTGTAACATCATCCACCAAGTCAAAGTTTGCAACAGAGCTTCTCACAAACGGTCTTTTTACCTTTGCACTCAGTGGAAGTCTTGTTCCATTGGCTTGAATTTTAGGTTGAACCAAGAGTGTTCCCAACTGAAGAAGGCCTACATTCATAAGCTGTTGACGGTAGTGAAGGAGGCAAAAAAATCGGGAATCTTTTGGAGGACTTTCTGGAGACCGAGGGAATGATGGCTGAGAATTGATACCTCAAGGCAGACATTATATCATATCTGAAGGTGAGGAAGGGGTGGATAGGAGTTAGCTATTCAAACTCTTGATTGTCTTCTACCAATTATTCAGACTCTGATTGATCTTAACTCCATCTACTTAGCTTAGCTCCTTATCTCTTCATTGTTGTCTCTAACAAACATCAACACTTTTAGAGAGAAGATTTGGTCTGCCCGATTGCCCACATGGATTTCAATTATCTGAGGGGTTAAGAGAGGTCTTTTCCAGAAGATTCATTCCTTTATTTGTCCAGCAACGATATTTCCAGCTCAGAGGAAAAGATATAGCTTGGGGAGGGTGAAGAGAGAAAGGGAGAGAGAGAGAGAGAGAGAGAGAGAGAGAGAGAGAGAGAGAGAGAGAGAAGAAAACGTGCTTTACACAGAGAGTGGTGGGTGTGTGGAATGCGCTGCTGGAGGTGGTAGTGGAGTCAGATATTTTAGAGAATTTTGTGTGACTCTTCGATAGGCACATAGAATATAGTAAAGTTTAGGGTATACAGGGTAGTTTGATCTTCGCAGGATAATAGGTCGGCACAACAACGTGAGTGAAGGGCCTGTACTGTGCTGTACTACTCTATGTTCTATGTTCTGAAGAGAAGTGGAGGGGTGGAGGTGTTTGGTCTGGTTGGCTTTCATGAATATGGGTAAGTTTATTGGTCCAGCTGTTCTTTGCCAATCAGTGTGGTATGTTTGTAGGCAAACCATGGACAGACAACGCAGAATATCCGACATCTTTACAAATAATATCACTAACGGGATCACATCAATTCCGAGTCTACGTTCGCAAGCCTTATGAATGACGGTTAATGAAAAACAAAGTTATGAACATTTTCAGTACTACAGCATCACACATAATTTCCTACTGCACAAGTGAATTGAAATCCCACACATGAAACGGACATGAAAGTAGCTCAGAGACTGTAAAGGACATGAAATTCCACCCTCCTCCAAGCAACTGATGACCAGCAAATTCCTTGAAACTGGCTGGACTGGCATCAGGGCTCCCTGTACAACTTCACTGGTAAAGCGGGTCAGGGAATAGAAAGATTTGTTTCAAATTGATGATAATTTAAAAATATTTGCACAAAGACACATTACAGAAATAGTTTATCAACTGAAAAGTGACATCCCATGGTCTTGAAAGCTACTTTATTAGCACAAGTTTCTTTCCTTTGCAAAATGCAATCACAATTTTTAAAAGGGTTTCCGAGTCTATCTCAGTACCCAGTGATAGCAGCACAGCTCTTCATCAAAGGAAGTTTGAATTCCAGAGATGTTTTACAATTCACTCCTCTTTGTGGAATTACTATTGGCACTTGGCCAAATCAGGCCTGTGCAGTGCACGCCATAGCGAGTTAACAGAATTCATCACGGTCCCAGTTTTTAAGCCTCTTTCTTTTCCTCGTGACCCTGTAATCACTTGTGCATCTGGTCATCTGACTCCTGCGCTGCACTGTGAAGCTAGTTGTTCAGACGCTTGAACCAGAGCCAGAATCGAGCCAGTGACCAGAAAGGCAAATTCACTGGCACTGCTTCACACGTGGCAAGAAGTGGCTCACCGCATTTAATCGGTGTTCCACCAAACTTGGCAACAAAAACTGGCCCATTTACGTCAGAGTGTCTAATAAACACCATCTCGCTCTATAAAGTCACATGTAGTCAATCTGTAAGAACTGTCACTTCAAAAATGAGTGTGCATTTCAACTACACTTCTGCACGGACGATCCATTCAAAGTCAAGTACATAGCCACTGGGTACGTTTGAAAATGGCAGATCTCTATCTTTTCGCAAATTCTTAAAAAAAGGATTTGGGAGCGCCTGGTCATCACATAGAGAAAGGCTGCTTGTTTATCTAAAAATAAAACTTCCATCGCGCACCAGTTAGGACAGCATGTAAAATCATTTTAAAATCATCAGGACTGAGTAGACCGACACTGTACATTACTAAATCATAAAACCAGCTGCCAAGCAACTTACTGTTATTCCAGCAGAGCACTTTGTAAAGGAAGAGTGGAGTGGATACAGGAAAAGGCTCTGACTGCTCGCTGCTTTAAACGCATGATCTTGCCGCTAGCCTATTCTCAAGGACCCACACTTCTGCTACTGAAAGAATAAATATGTCTGTCCATACGTTGGTTCAAAATTCCCAAGCACTTTGTGGCACCTTGACTTTGCACTGGACTGGAACCTCTTACTGAACAAAAATCTGAGGAAATTCAATTTTTCACAAACAGCAGGAAGCTCATTTTAATATTAAAACATATACATAGGCACCTTATGCATCATATGACATTGATGACATTATCACCTCCCACTCTCGTCTAGAGTTGGAAAAGTTTATCAATTTTATTTCCAATTTCCACCCCACTCTCACGTTCAACTGGTCCATCTCTGACTCCTCCCTCAACAGTGGCTTCCATTTTTGGGGATAGGCTGGTCACCAATATCAACTACAAACCCACTGATTCCCGCAGTTACCTCGACTATACATCCTCACACCCTGCTTCCCGTAAAAGACTCTATTCCATTCTCCCACCTTCTCTGTCACATCTGTTCTGGTGATCCCAACTCCTACAAGGGGGACTCAGAAATTTCCACCTTCTTCTTCAACAGGAGATTCCACCCTCTGTTGCTGTTATCCGGGTCCGACCCATCTCAAGCACTTTTGCCCATTCACAACAGCAATAGGGCCCCCCAGGTCCTGACTCACCACCCCGCTGCATCTATATCCAAAAGGTCAAGAGCTACCATTTCCGCTTCCTCCTCCAGAATATCACCACCAGACACACATTCCCATCCCCACCCTTGTCAGCCTTTTGTAGGGACTGTTCCATCTGGGACAAATGGTCCACTCCTCCTCCACTCCTAAGACCTCCTCAGGCTTGCCACAGTGAAGCTCAGCGCAAGCTGGAAGAATAGCATTTCCTTTTCCACTTGGGAACCCTGCAGCCTTCAGGCTCGAGAAAGAGTTCAATACTTTTAGGGCTTGAAAACCTTTGCCCATGTCCTTACCCCAATTCCCACACAGCAGGCCTGTCATCACATGGGCTGCTACCACAGCCAACCCATTGTCAGGCACTAATTGTACCGTTTGGCAGCTATTCACTCTGCCAGGCTGACCTTGCTGTACGCCTTTGATTGCTCAACTGTTGTCCTCTCTCTTTGGGCTCCATCTCCACCTATCATTTGCTTCTTTTCCCTGTCCTACTCCATCTTCAGCATATATACCAACCATTTCCTCATTACTTCAGCTCTAATGAAGGGTCACTGGAGCCAAAACATTAATTCTGCTTTCTGTCCACAGATGGTGTCAGGCCTGCTGAGTTTTTTCAACAAATCCTGATTTTATTGCTGTGCAGCATATCTGGTATGTATTCCTGTATTCCTTTTGATCCAGTTTATGAGATTTACTTGTCCCATTATAACTGCTCTTTGGTTTTGAACCATGGCTGATTTTGTCATTTAATAATTCCTATCCATCCTCCTATTACAGTCCTTCCCTTTCTTTCTCTTCTTCCTAAACTCCTTTCAAAGCCTATACTTCTCTTGATTCTGTGCATTGGTCACAGATCTAAAGCAGGAGAGCTGTTTTTCTCTCCCTACAGATGCAATCTACTCTTTTTGAACTTCTGACATTTCCACAAACACACACACACACAAACAAACAAACAAACACTCACCCACCTTCCAAAATGTGCACTAGAAGCCATTAATAATCACTGTGATGAGTAGGCAACACTTAAAAAGAGAGAACACAGGGTGCAAACAGCTGTGTTTCACATCAGGTCAATGAACAGAGTGCTATCTCTGCTGCTGTACATTGTGGAGCCTTTACATTTCGCTGTTTCCTGCATTTTGCCAATAAATACATTTTAATGCTTTGAGCTCAGCAGACCAGTTCAAATTCTTGCCAGAAGCAGAGTAAATGGTAGATAAAACATTTTAATGTGACCACGGTGCAGAAAATGAAGCAAATATTTTAGTTGGCTCTGGGTACCTACCCAAAATGTCAGGTTCAATTTTTTTTCTCCCTCCTGTACAGATTGTCTTTGAACTGCTATATGTTTCCAGCTTTTCATTTTCAGCCAGCTCATATCTTGGCCTTTGCAATCTTGCTTGGCAAATTATTCATCACTGCTATTGAATATTTTACACAAAGAATGCCTGAAGCACCTTCCTTCACAATTTTGAAACGCAGTTTTTTCGAAGCTTTCTTCATGGCTATCCCCCCTTATACCAGACATTAGGCTGTTGCTTTCCATGGTATCCTCTCCAGATCTATGTTGGTATTGGTATGATCTAGTGACTGCGATTGCACGCAGTGCTTCAAGTGGTTGATCTGGTCGATTATGAAATCTTAGCTTAACCTCTGATGACCTGGTCTGTCCCTTTAAGAACATAAGAAAAAAGAGCAGTAGTGAGCCAAGCAGTCTCTTGAGCCTGCTCCATTAATCAATAAGATCAAAGCTGATCTTCTACGCCAACTCTATTTCCCACCTAATCCCTATATCCTTTCATTCCTTTAGAGACAAATATCTATCATCTCAGCTTTGAGCAACCTGAATTACTAAGCATTTACAACCTATAGAATAGGAAATTTCAGCAAGTTACAATCACTTGAAGAAATTTCTTCTCATCTCAGTCCTGAACCCGTTATCCTGAGACTACGAATGCCGATTCTCCTGGGAAATCAAATTCCGTGCATCTGACTACCACAAATCAGCGTGTGAAAACACTGTTCAGATGAGACACACTGGTTTTGCTTTCTGAGATAATAGGAACTGCAGATGCTGGAGAATCCAAAATAATAAAATGTGGAGCTGGATGAACACAGCAGGCCAAGCAGCATCTCAGGAGCACAAAAGCTGACATTTCGGGTCTAGACCCTTCATCAGAGAGGGGGATGGGGTGAGGGTTCTGGAATAAATACGGAGAGAGGGGGAGGCGGACAGAAGATGGAGAGAAAAGAAGATAGGTGGAGAGGAGAGTATAGGTGGGGAGGTAGGGAGGGGATAGGTCAGTCCAGGGAAGACGGACAGGTCAAGGAGGCGGGATGAGGTTGGTAGGTAGGAAATGGAGGTGCGGCTTGAGGTGAGAGGAAGGGATAGGCGAGAGGAAGAATAGGTTAGGGAGGCAGGGATAGGCTAGGCTGGTTTTGGGATGCAGTGGGGGGAGGGGAGATTTTGAAACTGGTGAAGTCCACATTGATACCATTGGGCTGCAGGGTTCCCAAGCAGAATATGAGTTGCTGTTCCTGCAACCTTCGGGTGGCATCATTGTGGCACTGCAGGAGGCCCAGGATGGACATGTCATTTGAGGAATGGGAGGGGGAGTTGAAATGGTTCACGACTGGGAGGTGCAGTTGTTTATCGCGAACCGAGCGGAGGTGTTCTGCAAAGCGGTCCCCAAACCTCCGCTTGGTTTCCCCAATGTAAAGGAAGCCACACCTGGTACAGTGGATACAGTATACCACATTGACAGATGTGCAGGTGAACCTCTGCTTAATATGGAAAGTCATCTTGGGGCCTGGGATAGGGGTGAGGGAGGAGGTGTGGGGGCAAGTGTAGCACTTCCTGCGGTTGCAGGGGAAGGTGCCGGGTGTGGTGGGGTTGGAGGGGAGTGTGGAGCGGACAAGAGAGTCACGGAGTGAGTGGTCTCTCCGGAAGGCAGACAAGGGTGGGGATGGAAAAATGTCTTGGGTGGTGGGGTCGGATTGTAAATGGCGGAAGTGTCGGAGGATGATGCGTTGTATCCAGAGGTTGGTGGGGTGGTATGTGAGAACGAGGGGGATCCTCTTGGGGCGGTTGTGACTTTCTCTTTGCTTTTCAGCTTTACCACATAATTTCGCATGTCTCTGCCCTAACTCAGTTCAGGCTGCTGCGCACCTATACAAGTTGCAACCCACATTTTCTGCCACATTTGCTCAAACACAGTGCTTCGTAAAACAGTTTGGAAAACATTCATGGCAAGGAAACCATTCTGCTTTCAAGATTTCCACACAGTCAAAAGGAAAATTCAACACCACATTTGTTTGCAAACTACAACTGAGGAGTTTGCTTTTAAACCACAGGGCCCTCTCTGATAGTTCGGGAAGATATAGCCAGGCCAGTGAAATGAAACAAAACTATAGGCATGTAGCTTATTCCATCAATGGATACAAAAGATGTCAGCAGTGCCTGTAGTGGGCGTACTGTTGCCACAGAAGTTACATGTTGCTTTTGTGAAATAACCCACTGGAGGAACTAAGATTTCTCATTTTCCAAAAAAAACAAAATAAACAATGGTTATGCCTTTAGGAGGTTTGAGGGTTGATGACATTTCTTTAGTAGCAATTAAAGGAAGCAGGAATGACTCCTCAATGTCTTTTTAAGCTGGCACAGTCGTCACTTCGACAAATTACTGCAATGGTCATTCACCATCCTGACTGGGAAATATATTACCAAGATAATAAAATGTGAGGCTGGATGAACACAGCAGGCCAAGCAGCATCTCAGGAGCGCAAAAGCTGACGTTTCGGGCCTAGACCCTTCATCAGAGAGGGGGATGGGGAGAGGGAACTGGAATAAATAGGGAGAGAGGGGGAGGCGGACCGAAGATGGAGAGAAAAGAAGATAGGTGGAGAGAGTGTAGGTGGGGAGGTAGGGAGGGGATAGGTCAGTCCAGGGAAGACGGACAGGTCAAGGAGGTGGGATGAGGTTAGTAGGTAGCTGGGGGTGCGGCTTCGGGTGGGAGGAAGGGATGGGTGAGAGGAAGAACCGGTTAGGGAGGCAGAGACAGGTTGGACTGGTTTTGGGATGCAGTGGGTGGGGGGGAAGAGCTGGGCTGGTTGTGTGGTGCAGTGGGGGGAGGGGACGAACTGGGCTGGTTTAGGGATGCAGTAGGGGAAGGGGAGATTTTGAAACTGGTGAAGTCCACATTGATACCATACGGCTGCAGGGTTCCCAGGCGGAATATGAGTTGCTGTTCCTGCAACCTTCGGGTGGCATCATTGTGGCAGTGCAGGAGGCCCATGATGGACATGTCATCTAGAGAATGGGAGGGGGAGTGGAAATGGTTTGCGACTGGGAGGTGCAGTTGTTTGTTGCGAACCGAGCGGAGGTGTTCTGCAAAGCGGTCCCCAAGCCTCCGCTTGGTTTCCCCAATGTAGAGGAGGCCGCACCGGGTACAGTGGATGCAGTATACCACATTGGCAGATGTGCAGGTGAACCTCTGCTTAATGTGGAATGTCATCTTGGGGCCTGGGATAGGGGTGAGGGAGGAGGTGTGGGGGCAAGTGTAGCATTTCCTGCGGTTGCAGGGGAAGGTGCCGGGTGTGGTGGGGTTGGAGGGCAGTGTGGAGCGAACAAGGGAGTCACGGAGAGAGTGGTCTCTCCGGAAAGCATCCCACCTCCTTGACCTGTCCGTCTTCCCTGGACTGACCTATCCCCTCCCTACCTCCCCACCTGTACTCTCTCCACCTATCTTCTTGACTCTCCATCTTCGGTCCGCCTCCCCCTCTCTCCCTATTTATTCCAGTTCCCTCTCCCCATCCCCCTCTCTGATGTAGGGTCTAGGCCCGAAACGTCAGCTTTTGTGCTCCTGAGATGCTGCTTGGCCTGCTGTGTTCATCCAGCCTCACATTTTATTATCTTGGAATTCTCCAGCATCTGCAGTTCCCATTATCTCTGGGAAATATATTACCGTTCCTTTGGTGTTGCTGCATCAAAATCCTGGAATTCCCTCCCAAACAGCACTTTTGGCTCACCCCCAGCACATGGACTGCATCTAAGATGCAGTTTACCACCACATACTCGATGGCAACTGGGGATGGGTATTTTGCTGCAGAGCAGGAGAGTCACCACAGTGTTATGCCAATATCAACCCTCATCCACCATCACACGAAAAGCGGATTATTTCAGAATCACAGGCACACTGCGCCTGCACTGGGTCTATTACTTAGTGCCGATCTCCTGTCTTTTCCCCTGATTCCCTACCAACCACTTCTATCCAAATAACCCTTCCAATGCTTCAATGATCTTGTAATTATCACATGCTGTTTGTGGAAGATTATAATGCACAAATTTATTGCTGCATTTCCGACATTAAACTGTGACTATATTTTAAATATATTTAATTGGCTGGAAAGTGCTTCGAGACATCCGGAGCTTGCAAAAAGCACAAAGTTTCCCTCTTCTAAAAGAACCCATCATGTCCTTTGCACTCTTCCCATTGCACTGAAAGTCAGAGTGCAACCAGGCAACATCCCTAAGTTTCTTTGCTTCTAATTAGTTTGGTTGACAGATAAAAGACACTTGATAGAAAACACCTCCCAACCACAATGAATTAAGAAGGCACTGTACATGCTAACCTGGCATCACGCCATAACTCCATCGTGGTTTCAAGTGTCTGCTGTGGGCACTTCTGCCAACAACTCCAATTCAGAGGACGAGTAGGACATAAAGAAACAGTTACTCATTTTACATGAAAATAACAAAGTATATTAAAATAAAGTGTAGACTGCTTCAAGTGCTGGAGTTTCTGACAGACGTGAGACAGTGAATCTCATAAATGCACTGGGTTTCCGTTTAAAATATAGCATTTCATTTCTGCAGCAATGGTAAGTGCAAATAAAAAGAAAGACAACATGCATTTATGTGGAGAGACAGTGGGAACTGCTGATGCTGGAAAATCTGAGATAACACGGTGTAGAGGTGGATGAATACAACACCTCCAGCAGCATCAGAGGAGCATGAAGGCTGACATTTTGGGTTGACATCCTTCTTCAGAAATGGGGGAGGGGAAGGGGATTCTGAAATAAACAGGGAGAGAGGGGGAGGCAGATAGAAGATGGATTGAGGAGAAGGTAGGTGGAGAGGAGACAGGTCAAAGAGGCAGGGTTGGAGCCACTAAAGGTGAATGTAGGTGGGGAGTTAGGGATGGGATAGGTCAGTCCAGGGAGGACGGACAGGTCAAGAAGGTGGGATGACGTTAGTGGGTAGGAGATGGGGATGGGGCTTGAGGTGGGAGGAATGGTTAGGGAGGCGGAGACGAGCTGGGCTGGTTTTGGGACGCAGTCGGGGGAGGGGAGATTTTGAAGCTTGTGAAGTCCACATTGATACCATTGGGCCGCAGGGCTCCCAAACGAAATATGAGATGCTGTTCCTGCAGCTTTCGGCTGGCATCATTGTGGCACTGCAGGAGGCCCAGGATGGACACGTCAACCAAGGAGTGGGAGGGGGAGTGGAAATGGTTTGCGACTGGGAGGTGCAGTTGTTTGTTGCGAAGCGAGCGTAGGTGTTCCACAAAGCGGTCCCCAAGCCTCTGCTTGGTTTCCCCAATGTAGAGGAGGCCTCATTTATGTGGCACTGGTTGAGTTTTCAGGATGGCTCTTAGAAATCCAAAATATAGGAGCAGGAGTAGGCCAATTGACTTTTCAAGCCTGCTTCAACATTCAGTATGTTCATGACTAATCAACCAACTCAGGTCCCTGGACCCCCTATCCTTCGGTCCCTTTACTTTGACGAACTACATTTCCATTTTTCTTGAAAATCTTCAATTTTTTTGGTCTCCACTGCTTTCTGTGGCAAAGAATTCCACAGGCTTGCCACTCTCTGGGAGAAGAAATTTGTCCTCATTTCAAGATGGCAGCAACAGAGGAGGCAGTGTATGGCCTTCTGTGCCCCGACTTGTCCTTTTGTCTGCATTTTGTCTTTTTCCCCTTCACTGAGTGCTTTCTTCTCCTTCTTTTTTCTCAAACTTACCTCATAGACAGAGCTCTTCGGCCAGAGGCGGCTTTGATGGGCTCCAGAACACCTGGAGCATCTTCAGGAGGCGGCATGGCTACTGAGTTGGTCAGTCGGCTTGTGAAGCCTGGAGCGGGACGCTTGCTTCCACGTGGAGTGGGCCCGTGATGGTGGCATGGGCCATGGGCTGGTGTAGCCTGGAGCAAGACACTCTCAGTGGCACGGAGTGGGCTGATGTAGCCCGGAGCGGGCTGGTGTAACCCAGAGCGGGATACTCTCGATGGCACGGAGTGGGTTGATGTAGCCTGGAGCGGGACACTCTCGGTGGCATGGAGTGAACTGGGAAGCCTGGAGTGGGACACTCTTAGCGGTGGCATGTTGTATCAGCAGAGAAGGAAAAGTTGGACTATCTTTCAGTAAACTTTTATTTTATTCAATGTTAATATGAATGGCACCTACATAGGATGATGGTACGCACTTTTCACTGTATTTTATATTGAATACACATGACAGTAAATGATATTCTATCTGGATACTCTATCATTTCTGTCCTAAAAGGCCCATCCCCTACCCTTAGATTGAAGCCTCTGCTTCTGGACTCCTCAGTCATCAAAAACATCTTTCCTGCACCTACCCTGTCTAATCCTGTTAGAATTGAATAGGTTTCTTTGGCATCTCCTCCTTATTCCTTCAAACTTTCGCAAATATAGTCCTAACTAATCAGTCTCTCCCCATTCGCCAGTCCCGGCATCCCAGGAATAAGTTTGATAAATGTCCATTGCATTCCCTCCAGAGCCAGAACATCTTTCCTCAGCTAAGGAGGCTAAAACTACCCACAATATTCCAGAGATAATGGGAACTGCAGATGCTGGAGAATCCAAGATAATAAAATGTGAGGCTGGATGAACACAGCAGGCCAAGCAGCATCTCAGGAGCACCTGAGATGCTGCTTGGCCTGCTGTGTTCATCCAGCCACACAATATTCCAGATGTGTGGTCTTACCAATGCACTGTACAGTAGCAGCAAGACATTCCTGCTCCTGTACACGGATCCTGTCACTATAAAGGGCAGCGTACCATTTGCCTTCTTCACCGCCTGTTGCAGCTGCATGCTGACGTTCAGCAAGTGGTGTTCAAAGACACCCAGGTCTCACTGCACCTCACCTTTCCCAGTCTGTTGCCATCAGGTCTTAATCTCCTTGTCTGTTTTTGCTACCAAAGTGGATAACCTAATGTTTGTCCACATTTTGTGGCATCTGCAATGTACTTACTTACATAACTTGTTCAACAAAGGTTCTCTGCATCCTCCCCACAGCAGCTGGTCTGCCATCTCTTTGTTCCCCATTAGTAATTCCCCTGTTTCTGATGTAGGGGACTTTTATTTGTCCTTGCTAACCTTTTTATCTTCAAATCCCCGAGAAGGTTTTGCTATCAATTTGAAAATTCCCAGCAAGCGTAGTTTCATACATTATTTTCCCCCTTTTAATCAGTCCCTTTGTCTCTCTTTGCTGGAATCTAAACTGTTCCTAATCCTCAGAAGTATTGCTTATTTGATTAATTTGTAAGTCTCTTCCTTCATCCTATCCCTAATTGCTCTTGTTAGCTATTATTTCCAACATTTCCTGTTTTATTTTCATGCCAAGCTGGGATGAATAACTTTTGCAGTTAGTGCATACATTCTTAAAATGTTTGCCATTGTCCATTTATCATTGTCCCTTCAAATGATGATCCCAATTTATACCTAGCAACACCTTAAACTGATGTAATTTCCTTTGTTTAAATTCAGGACCTTAGTCTTTGAAACAACCATGCTACTCTCCACATTAGTGAAGAATTCCAGCCTATTGTGACCACTCTTCCCTAAGGATTGTCAGTTAGTCACTCCTCTGTACACAATAGCGAGTCAAAGATGGCCTTTTCTGCAGTTACTTACATATTAATTTTTCAAATTCTCTCATGTGAACTCCTAGAATTCCTCTTCTAATGTGCTGCTATTGATTTGATTTGCTCAATCTATACGGAGATTGATGTTGCCCAAAAGTCCAGCTGCACCTTTCTGATTTGCATCTTTAATATCCTTTTTAATGTCGTCCCCAGTATTACTGTGACAGATTGGGAATCTATGTACAACCCTGACTGACTATCATTTTCTGTTCCTTAGTATTTCTAAGCTCAGCCCATACAGATTTTACTTCACCAGACTAAAGATCTTTGCTCACAATTGCATTCTTTTTCTTTTTTAAAATTCAGCAGTGCTGCCCCACCTCCTTTTTCTTTTTGTGCGTCTTTTCTAAAAACTGAAAAGCCTTGGTTATTCAGTTCCCATTAGTGGTGATCCTGCAACACTGTCCCTAACATAATCCCCATTATACTACAGAGCCTGTACAGCCAATGAGATGTGTTGAATGGAATCACTGTTATAGGACAGGAAAGAAGACAATCCATTTGCAAAGGCCAATGCTATAAGGATCTGATAATTTTTTTTGTGCTGATGTTAAAGGGATGAAGATGTGCCTTCCTCAAAAGGTGGCACAGTCAACCCATCACCAGAATTCTGCATCAAATCTCGAATGGACCTTGAACCTACAACCTCTCGATTCACAGGAAGAGTGCTATAAAGATAAGCAACAACTAACCCTGTAGATACTTTTAGAGAGCTTTATAAACAGATCCAGATTTTGGTATCAGCAAATAAATAAATTGGGACAATGTGTCCAAAAAGGTGGAGGAAAATTAAATCACGAGCAACAGACAAATATTATCCGAAGGAGCAGGTTAGTACTGAGGACAGTTAATCCATGTCATTCAGCTCAGAGCAGATATGCAGTGAAGGTGACCATCCATCCTAATAGAACACACAAAGTTCCCTCATAACAGACAGAACTGCATTGCTCAAGGGCTAGCTTCTCTTCCCAGCCCACTCCACTTAAAGAATGTTCAAACTCTGAACCACATCACTTCAAGCCCAACTTGGAACTCCCAAGTCAGCCAGGCCAAGCTGGGAATCAAGGTTGAAATGACAGTGTCATAGCATCAACCCATTTGAAACTTGACATTATTACACAGCACATCAAGTGACATTTCAAAAACACTCACAACAGAAGCATTTTGCCATGGAGAGGAGCAAGCAGATTTTGGAGTTATTAGCAATGACTGGTGAATGGTGGCACAGTGGTAATACCACTGGACTAGACATCCAAAACTCGAGGGTCTAATGTTCTGGGACATTTCAGCAGATGGGACCAACAATTAATCTGCAATTTAAAAAAATAGCCTAATGATGACTATGTCATCACTGCAGACTTTTGTAAAAATCCATTTTGTTCACTGACATCCTTTGGGGAAGCTAACTTGCCTCTCGCACCTGGTCTGGCCTGCATATGACTCCAGACCTACAGCAATGTGGTCGACTCTGAGCTGCCCTCTGAAGTGGCCTAGTAAGCTATTTGGTTTCACGGCAAATGGGAATGAGCAACAAATGCCAACCTAGCAAAAGGCACCAACACCCCATCAGAGAATTGGGGGGAAAAAAAGGCATGTAGAGAGAAAATACATCAATTAAATAGTACAAATCATAAACCAAACATTTTGCATACAGTAAATGACAGAACTCTTAAAAGTACTGATAGGCAGAGGGATCTGGGTGTACAGGTACACAGTTCACTGAAAGTGGCAACACAGGTACAGAAGGTAGTCAAAAAGGCATATGGCATGCTTACCTTCATCGGCTAGGACACTGAGTTTACATGTTGCAGCTTTACAGAATCTTAGTTAGGCCACATTTGCAATATTGTGTTCAATTCTGGTTGCCACACCAGGGATGGAGGGCATTAGCTATGAGGAGACATTGGAGAAACTTGGGTTGTTCTCAATGGAACGACGGAGGTTGAGGGGTGACCTGTTGGAGGTCTACAAGATTATGATGGGCATGGGCACAGTGGACAGTCAGAAACTTTTTCCCAGGGTGGAAGAGTCAGTTTGGAGGGGCCATAAGTTTAAGGTGCGAAGGGCAAGGTTTAAAGGTGATGCATAAGGCAGGGTGTTTTACATAGATGGTGGTGGGTGCCTGGAACTCGCTGCGAGGGAAGTAGTGGAAGTAGATACAATCGTGACTTTTAAAGGGCATCTTGACAAATGCATGAATAAGATGGGAATAGAGGGATACAGTCCCCAGAAGGGTAGGGGGATTTTGTTGTGACAGGCAGCATGTCAATGCAGGCTTAGAGGGCCAAAGGGCCTGTTCGTGTGCTGTAATTTTCCTTGTTCTATTTTGGCTTCCTATGAGACAATAATCTGTGTCTTAATCCCTTAAAACAGGGTTAGTTTGTTTACGTTTTTTTTGTAAAAATTAAAGATCGAGAAAAGGTAAAATGATTGGAGGTTGTTGTGGTGTATGGTGTCACCATCAAAGCATCATTCCAAATTCAGATCTGACCCAGTTAATTCCTTTGGAGGCTCAGGGAGGCAAACTGAGGTCCCTTTGGAATCAAGGCATTTGCAATGTGCATTTGAAACTCTCGTGCAACTCAAAATTGTGATACCAGAGCAAGACAGCTCAATAATATTCAATGTCACCGTGAATGCGTGACTTGCCAATCCATTGTATTAATAGAATCTGAGGTTACTACGACATTCCCTCCAGGTATTTGAAAACAAGTAGAAAAGGACAGTGTCTGTCCTCATTCAGCTAGCAGCAGGAAGGTACCAACTTTCCATTTTAGCACCATTTTAGTTGGCCTTGTGTGTTGATGGTCACACCTTCAGCTACCAGGGCTCCAAGCTGTGGAATTCCCTCCTCCAGTGACTCGAACTCCCTTGCTTTCTTTTTTCTCCATCAAAATTATGCTTTAAATCTACTACTTGAACAAAGATTTAGTGATCTGCCCCGTTGTTCCTTATGTAGTTCAGTGCCAAATTTTGTTCAATAATTCTAGCAGCACTATAAAAAGGACAAGTTGTTGCTGCTGAATCCAACATGACAGCCAACATCATGAGGATCTTTAAACATTACTTTGACCAACAGGCACCTAATTAAACCTCCTGGATATTGGCAAGTGTGATGCCCTTGAAAGGCAGCAAGCAAACATAATAATGGATAATAAACTGTGAGGCTGGATGAACACAGCAGCATCTCAGGAGCACAAAAGCTGACGTTTCGGGCCTAGACCCTTCATCAGGGAGGGGGCTGGGGTGAGGGTTCTGGAATAAATAGGGAGAGAGGGGGAGGCGGACCGAAGATGGAGAGAAAAGAAGATAGGTGGAGAGTTGCAGTGGGACAGTGATTACCTGAGGTTGGTCCAGAGGGAGGAGGGTAACTTCTTCAGGTTAGGCATCCCTGGAAGAGGCTTCGCAGTGAGGTTAAAATTGTATCAGTGATAATGGGAACTGCAGATGTTGGAGAATCCAAGTTAATAAAATGTGAGGCTGGATGAACACAGCAGGCCCAGCATACATAAATTCTCCAGGTGCAGATTCCTTGGGAGTTTGGCTTTAAGGATAGTGATAAGTTCCGATATGGCCCAGGAATCCAACTGTCTAATGAAGGATTTTGCAATGGGTAAAAATGAAGCAAGGAGAGAGACTATGGGCTAGTTTTATGAGTTTTATCCCTTCAGGTTGGCTTCAGCGGGCAGGGAAAGTTTTGGGAATACAGGCACTAATCTCCAAAATGCACATCCAGTCAAGATGCGGCCCTCGGGAGTGTGCATTCACAATGTTTTTCTTGATCTATGTAAAAATTGTCATAATGTATCTTTGCTCAGCTATAGTGCAAACTTCATAGAACATAGAACATTACAGCACAGTACAGGCCCTTCAGCCCTCGATGTTGTGCCGACCTGTCATACCAATCTCAAGCCCATCTAACCTACACTATTCCATGTACGTCCATATGCTTATCCAATGACGACTTAAATGTACCTTAAGTTGGCGAATCTACTACCGTTGCAGGCAAAGCGTTCCATTCCCTTACTACTCTCTGAGTAAAGAAACTACCTCTGACATCTGTCCTATATCTTCCACCCCTCAATTTAAAGCTATGCCCCCTCGTGCTCGCCGTCACCATCCTAGGAAAAAGGCTATCCCTATCCACCCTATCTAACCCTATGATTATTTTATATGTTTCTATTAAGTCACCTCTCAACCTTCTTCTCTCTAACGAAAACAGCCTCAAGTCCCTCAGCCTTTCCTCATAAGACCTTCCCTCCATACCAGGCAACATCCTATGAAATCTCCTCTGCAGCCTTTCCAAAGCTTCCACATCCTTTTTATAATGCAGTGACCAGAACTGTACGCAATACTCCAAGTGCGGCCGCACCAGAGTTTTGTACAGCTTCACCATAACCTCTTGGTTCCGGAACTCGATCCCTCTATTAATAAAAGCTAAAAGACTGTATGCCTTCTTAACAGCCCTGTCAACCTGGGTGGCAACTTTCAAGGATCTGTGTACATGGACACCGAGATCTCTCTGCTCATCTACACTACTAAGAATCTTACCATTAGCCCTGTACTTTGCCTTCTGGTTACTCCTACCAAAGTGCATCACCTCACACCTGTCTGCATTAAACTCCATTTGCCACCTCTCAGCCCAGCTCTGCAGCTTATCTATGTCTCTCTGCAACCTACAGCATCCTTCGTCACTATCCATCACTTTAAGGCTAATAAAACAAAATCTGTTACAAAATCACAGGTAATTACAACAGGTAATTTTCTATAACTCATTGACCAAATTCAAATTGTGCTCCTGAGATGCTGCTGGGCCTGCTGTGTTCATCCAGCCTCACAGTTCATGATCTTGGATTCTCCAGCATCTGCAGTTCCCATTATCACTGACCAAGTTCAAATTCAAGTTTTATCCCTTTGTACTCAAATGGAGACAATCACTTGGAACAGTAAATCTCCGGGGCCTACTGAAACTGAGAGAGAATCTCAGAGATTTGTCAATTTTTGACTGTGTTTGAGAATTCTATTCACTATGACCTATGCTTAGATTCCAATGAACTTCAACCTAGGATCTTTAAAGAAGGGAAAGAGAGTTGGTGCTTTGATTTTAATTTTCTAAACCTCTCTTGATTTTGTGAAGGTTTCATTAGATTGGAAGGTAGCAAAATGTAACTCTTTCTTCAGAAATCATGGACCAATCAGCTTAGCATCTGTCATGGGGAATATTTAGAAGCCATAATTCAAGAAGTTATAGCAAGTTCAAAATAATCAGGCAAAGCCAACACAGCTCAGTAAAAAGGAAATCAAGTTTGTCAAATCTGTTCGGAGTTCTTAGAGGAGGTATCGTGTTATGGATAAAGGGGAATCTGCTACAATGTACTGTAATTGGATTGCTAAACTGCAACAGCATTTGCTAGACTACCACATCAAATATTGTTGCAGAAAATATCACGTGGTTATGTTGGCATGACTTGAAGATTGGCTAGCAGGAAGCAGAGAATAGTCATAAATGGGTCCTTTCAGACTGGCAAGATGCAATGAGTGTGGTTGGGACTTCAACTGTTTACAAATTTATATAAATGACTTGCGTGAAGTGATGGAATACATGGTGGTCAAATTTGCTGGCGACACAAAAATAAGTAGGAGAATAAGTTGTAAAAAGGACAAGAAGGCGGCAAATGATATAGATAGGTTAAGTGCATGAACAAAGACTTGACAAATGGAATAAAATGTGGGAAATTGTGAATCCAGTCTGTTTTGATGGGAAGAGTTATCAAAAAATGTTGTCTAAATGGTGAGAGATTGTAGACCCCTTAGATGTCGAGAGATCTTGGCATCTTAATGCACAAATCACAAAAAGGTTAATGTGTGAGTACAGCAAAATACTCGGAAGGTTAATAGATAGGTTACGGGTTATTGTGGAGGGAATTGAACACAAACATTGACAGGCAATGCTTCAGTTATGGGGAATTGGTGACAATACGACTCAAGTACTGTAAACATTACTGGCCACCTTATTTAGGGAAGGATTTAAGTCTTATCACGAGAGGTTGGACAGGCTATATTCATATTCCCTGGAGTTTAAAAGGTTGACAGGCAACATAATTGAAACATTTGGGTCCTGAGGAATCTTGACACGGTAGATATGGAGAAGGTGTTTATTCTTGAGGAGAATCTGCTAGGGGGTCACTGTCTAAAAATCAGGCATTCCACATTTAAAACACAGATACGGCTAATTCTCTTATGGAGTTGAGGATCTTTGGAACTCTTTCTGAAAAGATAGTTGAAGCAGAGACATCAAATACTTTTAAGGTACAGTTAGAAAGATTATCTTTAATGAAAGGAGTGAAAGCTTTACAGGTAGAGGAATAGATGTGGAACTTGTTACAGTTAGATCAGCCATGAACTTACTGAATGGCAGAGCCTACCCCTAAAGGGTTGAATGGCAACCTCCTGCTCTTTGTTCATATTTCATGATATTGTTGTCTTGAGAATTCAGAACTCAAGATTTATTCCCTATTTGGTTTTCTTTCTAATGCTCTGTTCTAATATAAATGACTTTCTGAAGTAAAATCTGTTGAAACAGCCCTCATGTGGTTTGACTCATGTTAACCAATCTTCTCCAATCATCGTCTTTATTCGCAGTCATTTCTTCATCTCCACGGAGGACACTTTTGTGACACCAACATGGATGCACAGTCAATCTTCCACACAGACACCAGCAGGATTTCTAAATACTGCCACTTCCCAAGTGTCATCAGGCTGCTTTATCTGATGTTAGTTTTTAGATAAGCTACAGCTGGAATCTGGATTCAAATCTGCTTCCACTGTTTGCTAAGTGTCAATATTCCCAATACTGAAACATTTCTGCTGGAAATTAAAACATAAACTATATGCTGTCTAAACATTAGAATCACTTCCAAGATTTACCCGATACAAGTCTGCACAAATCAGTTAGGTGAGAAAGATTTAAAAAACTCTGTTTAACAATCCCTGATAATCCCATTTTCCCTTCATACAAGTTTATCTCCCCAACATAAGAGGCAGAGCTCCATTGCCAAAGTTGGCTTTTACTGCATTATTTCATCACTGTGTTTCTTTCCCAATGCATAATAGACTCACAGAACAAGGTAAATGATTGCGCAATGCAAAGCCATCAGATGACTTGAAACCACTGGCAAGAATACAAACTGTCTCTAATTTGACATTAAATATATTAAGATGTGAGCAAAACAAAGTGGTATGGGGTATGAGTGAAAGGCACAAGGGAACTCTATTATCAGGGCAGAACTCCTGTGGAGTACCCAAACTCCCTGCCCCAGCCTTAACATCCCTCAGCTTGATGGACACAAAAACATAGCCAGTTTGTGACTTACGTTGCATACCAATGTGATTGACTAAACGTCCCTCCGAAGTGGCCGAGCAAGTCACTCAGCTGTGATAAATGGGGTTGGAGAATGAATAATAGTTTTGCCAGCAACATCCACATCCCGATATCTAATTTAAAAGCAGGTAGCTTCACGTTCAAGCTTCCACAAAGCTTCTCAAAAAAAATCAGTACAACAATGCAAGGAAAACGCAAGCACTCATGTTTTGCTTTGCAACAGATTCAAGTTTATTTTTAAATCAAGAAGCCAAGGCGAAGAGGCATTGTGGTGTGTGATAACACTCAGTACAAAAAAAGTCAAGAAGCAATGAGACTGAGCAGATTGTTGTTTACATGTATATGAATTCTACCAATATGTGAAAACTCAAGAAAGAGAGTGTGTTATGGCAGATTGCTCGATTGATGAGGAGATGAAAGCAGTTTTAATTTTTGATGCTCATAAGAAGAGAAAGCTACATTAATGATGCCCCTTCACGGTAGATGTTTTATCGTCAGAAGCCAGCACACAGCAATGGGTGGATTTAAGATAACTATTCCAGTCACTCAGGTTTCCTAACTCTCAGCATTGTAATATCGCAGCTCCATTGCTTCTGTCTAACTTTCAGCAAGGTTTTCTTTCAGCTGCCATCTGCTCTCCAGAAGACTGATTCAGCTTTGCAGATACCCAACCCCAAGCAATTGGCCATCACATACATGACTAAACTATTTCAACATAGGGGGCAAGGGCAGTCAGTAAAGATCCACTCATCTGATGTCTCCCACTCCCTTCTTGGGATTTGGGGGCACAATGTGTTGCTCCCCTACCATCAACTGATTCAGTAGCAGTGAAGCTAACACTAGACAGGAAGTACATTTCAGACCATATTGATCTCTATGACCCGTTCCCATGTGAACAAGAAATCTTCACGTTTAATAAATGGCACAATGAAAAATATTTAAAGACTCAATGTATCCAATGTAATTGGATTTAATGGTGACTTACAAAGAAATTTTAAAACTCTCAACTAATTACTGTAGAATCCTATGCACTTGCACACATTTGTCACTGATATGCAAATGAAAAGAAAGACGTTAATCCCCAGCAAAGGACAAGAACAGCAAGTTGCCAGATAAAACAGCATATCCTTTCAGCTGGTTATTTATTTATTCCAGAACCCTCACCCCAGCCCCCTCTCTGATGAAGCGTCTAGGCCCGAAACGTCAGCTTTTGTGCTCCTGAGATGCTGCTGGGCCTGCTGTGTTCATCCAGCCTCACATTTTATTATCCTTTCAGCTAACAAGGTGTAGAGCTGGATGAACACAGCAGGCCAAGCAGCAGAGGAGAGGAAAGCTGATGTTTTGGGTCTGGGCCCTTCTTCAGAAATGGGGGAGGAGAAGGAGGTCCTGAAATAAATAGGGAGAGGGGGGAGGAGGATAGAAGATGGACAGAGGAGAAGATAGGTGGAGAGGAGACAGACAAGTTAAAGAGGCAGGGGTAGAGCATGTAAAGGTGAGCGTAGGTGGGGAGGTAGGGAGGTGGGGAGGTAGGGAGGAGTAGGTCAGTCCAGGGAGGATGGACAGGTCAAGGGGGCGGGATGAAGTTAGTGGGTAGGAGATGGGGGCGGGGCTTGAGGTGAGAGGAGGGGATAGGAGAAAGGACAGGTTAGGGAGGCAGGGACGAGCTGGACTGGTTTTGGGATGTGGTGAGGGGAGGGGAGATTTTGAAGCTTGTGAAGTCCTCATTGATACCATTGGGCTGCAGGGTTCCCAAGCAGAATATGAGTTGCTGTTCCTGCAACCTTCGGGTAGCATCCGTCCTCCCTGGACTGACCTATCTCCTCCCTACCTCTCCATCTACACTCACCTTTACTAGCTCCATCCCAGCCTCTTTGACCGGTCTGTCTCCTCTCCACCTATCTTCTCCTTTATCCATCTCCTATCCGACTCGCCCCCTCTCCCTATTTATTTCAGAGCCTCCCCCATTTCTGAAGAGCGGTCTAGGCCCGAAATGTCAGCTTTCCTGCTTCTATGATGCTGCTTGGCCTGCGGTGTTCATCCAGCTCCACACCTTGTTATCTCAGATTCTCCAGCATCAACAGTTCCTACTATCTCTATATCCTTTCACCTGTTCAACAATAGATGTGATTCTGCAATTGGGCAACGTTTATTGGATAGTCCTGAGTGTGCAAAAAATTACACTGACAATTTATTTGGGATTACCTATCAGGCTTTTAGTTCGAACACTTTTGCACACTGGAAGCAACATAATTGAATACACAGAGCCCCATTCTTTGCAGACAGAGAGAACAATACGCACACAGCTCCTGATTCAACTCAATAGAATAGGTGACAGTCATTCGCTGACTCAATTCTCAGAGTAATGTCTTGATCAAACAGAATCAATTTGCCTGGTTTAAAATTTGTACAGAACTTGGCAGTTAACTATCAGTCAACCAGTTAACTGATACATTCTCCAACACCTCCGCCTGTCAGAGTCCACTTGCCAATCGACACCCTAGTCTCCTACAGTATAAACATTGTTTTCACTTGACATTGGCATTCTTGGTAACTGACCTGATAAACATGAGACAATAAGCTTCAACACAGCGTGTCTTTTGTCAGCAATACTCAAGTTCAGGGCCTGCAAATGGCTATAAATTCATTTAATTAAATAAAAATCTGGAACTGAAAGCTAACTCAGTGACGGTGACATTGAAAACAGTTACTGATTGCCTGTGGCTCTGTAAAGCCTTTTACATAAGGAACTCCGACATCAAATCCCTGCCTGATCTATATGTAACCCCAGACTCACAGTAATGGGTTCGACTCTTCACTACCATCTGAAGTGGTCCAGCAAAGCTGTCCATTTCAAGAGTAATTAGGGATGTTTGACAAATGCTGGCCTTATCAGTGATGGCCATATTCCATCAAACAAAAAGTACATGCTGTTTATGGGAATTTACCGTATGCTCGACGTTAAAACATTAATTACACTGCAAATCTACTTCATTGACTAAAACACCCTGGCAATGTCATGTAATCATGAACAGTATACTATCAATACCAAATAAATCTGAAATTACGAGTCTGATGGTGAATGTTGCCAATTGTCAGAAAACCCACCTGTTTCACTAATGTTCTTTAGGAAAGAAAACTGTCATCTTTAACTGGTTTGGTCCAAATGTGATTCCAGACCCACAGCAATGTGGTTGACTTTCAACTGCCCTCTGGACAATTTGGGATTGGCAATAAAATGCTGGCCTAGACAGTGATGCCTGTATCCCACGAATGCATTTTAAAAAATCTTCTCTTCAGCAGCCTCACTAAAATATTTATCCCTCCACAAACATCATCAAATGTTTTAGCTGGTCATTACATTGTTGTTGTTTGTGGGACCTTACTGTGCACCAAACGGCTGCAGCGCATCCTATTTTACATCATCCCACATCAAAACGAATTCTTTTGGCTGTGAAGCACTTCAAGGTGCCTGGAGGTTACAAAAGTTGCTTTAAAAAAGCATTTCAGTTTCTTCAGATGGCCGATGCACTTACAGTCAGTTTGACAGATGTATGAGGACTTGTCAGCATTTTAACAAAGCCTGTTTGTATTTCTCTTTCTGCTTTTCTCAGGACCAGTTTGTCATGGGCTCCTTTTCTGGTTCTGGTCCTGCTCATTCCATATCAAAGATAAAGAGTTAAAAAACATGGATGTGCGACACACCCACGCCAGGAGAAAAACCACAAGAAGAAAGTGAGATTAGATTAAGGTAGTTTCCCTTTGATTGGAAGCCAAAAGTAATGTTGAATCCTATGCACTATGCTTTTTGATATTTCTAAGGACAAAGCTGGTAAGGTGAAAGTGGTTAACTCAGGGCTCTTATTAAAAGAGCATTGAATACATGTGCAGGTCATAGCCAGAACAACACTGGGGATGCTGGTGTTAGTCATTCCAAAGGTGGGAAGAGAGGCAATTCCATCCACTATCTCTTGTTTGCCCCACTGAGAGGGCTCAAGCTGATATAACAATAAGTTACAATCACAAGTCATTCTTTTCCATTCGGAATACAGTAACCATAAGCAACAGGCTGTGTAACTCTCAAAGAACAGCATAGCTGCCCTCACTAATGGAAAGAATGTAATCTTTTATGTATTTACACTATGTAGGGAATAAATTCAAGGATTCTAAACGAGGCAATTTGGACAAAGTAACTGAATGCTTGGTCTGTCCTTTGCATCAATGGTAAGATTAGCCAGAATTTATTGTCATCTGGACTTTGCACACCACATATGTGCTGAACACCACCCTTGATAAGCATTCTCAATCAATTAAGTCTTGGCAGAAGAAATAACCTGCATTTACATTGTGCATTTTGCAACGTCAGAATATCTTAAAATCATTTAAAGCCAAAATACTCATTTCATCTACGTCACTGCACCCATATACCACAAATCAAAGTCAGGGATTAAAGAAAACATGTCACATTCGAGGAAAGCAAAGTGAAGTTGAGTGTGACGTTTCCATACGAATTATACACATACTTCACAATAAATATCAAGATACCTTTTTAGAGAAAGGCACGTCTGTAATGCTGGGCTATATCACACACAGTATAAACTCACAGAGGAAATGAGAGAAATGAAAATACATTTTTGAAAAATACTGTGAGCACGTATTTAAGATTTACAAACCATTTATTGCCTTCTCCCCAGACACCTGGAGCCTGCATAATTAGCTTGTTACAGCAACAGAATGAAGCTCGAGTGTATTCATAGATGTAAAAAGTAACAACCATGTGATTTATGTTGAATGTGCGTGTACTGAAAATTGAACGGTTTCTGAAAAGAGGAGTAACTCTCACCCTATCGTGGGCTGCATATTTGGAGGGATCAACCAGACAGCTGTATGCCCACGGGAGGTCGGAGAGAGGAGGGAAGTGTCAATGTAAACTGACAAGGTTGCTATAAATTCCGGGAGAATATTTGTAAATTGCACCTTGGAAATAGCACCGTTAAGTGCCTGTGCAAATTTTGAATTGCATTCAGCAAACTGGGTGTGCACGTGTTCCCCTTTTGGACTTTGTTCCAGAAAAAGAGAAGGAAGATTGACACGCAGCTAATTAGAGGTAACGACTGAATCAACACGAGAACCAAAAAGCAAGGTCCAAAATCCTTTGTTGTCTGTGTCCAAGTGAAGTGAGGTGACAGACGGAAAAATGGGGTGTGTGTAAGGTTGCAGGATTGCCGAGCAAGGCCACACAAAAAAAAGAGGTTTAAAGAAAAGGATTTTGAATTTGACACACTGAATTATATCGAGCCAGTGCAGGTCCACATGCATTTGAGCAAGCAGGAACTAATGGATGGATTTGGCAGCTGACAGTGGCAAAGTGAAGGTAAGCTGCAGTAGGGGCAAAAACAGTGAGGTCATGGGATGGGATAGGCCTTCTGCGGGGGTCATTGATGACAGCAGTGTTGAAAGGAAGGAGTGCACTGTGTCAGTAAGCAGAACGGTGACTTGGTATTGGCATAGGAGACAATTTGGTCTATGTATTCAGTACAAGAATTACTCGGTTAGTCTTACAGCCCTACCCTTTCCCTTTAGCCTTTTAAGGGCTCCATTCAAAATTTAAAGAGGTAAAGGCCCAGTGGTATTATTGCTAGCCTACTAATCCAGAGAATGCAGCAAAATTGTGGGGGAGGTGGGTGTGGGTTCAGTTTGAGTTTGGGTTTGTTGAGGTCCACTCAACTGCTCAATTCAGCCTTAGCTCAAACTTGGATAAATAGCTGAATTCCAAAGGGGAGTTGGGAGTGACTGACCTTGACATTAAGGCTGCATTTAATGGAGTATGGCTTCAAACAGTCCGATCAAAATGAGAGTCAATAGGGAATAGGGTTGGGGGAGGGACAGTCCACTTGTTAGAGTCATAATAAGTACAGAGGAAGATGGCTGTGATTATTGGAGGTCAGTCATCTCAGCCCCAGGTCACCTTCTGCTCAGGAGTTGGTATTTTCGAATTAACCTCTTCACAACTCCTACTAGGCACCTCAAGCAGATGGCACTTGAATGTGGGCCGTCAAGTCCAGATGTAGGGACATTATCACAGTTCCTCTGGGTAGGTGTCTTCAGCCCAACCACCTTCAGCTGCTTTAATAGGTAAAGGTAAGGTTGTCATAGTCCTACAGGCTGCTCTCTCATTAGAGAGAGATGACTGGTGGTGGTTTAACCTGAGGATAATCACGCCTCAGGTGGGTGGACAGGTTAAGGAGAATTTTTCACGTTAACTTCAGCCAGTGCAGAAATTGAACGCATGTCATTGGTGTCACTCAGCATCACAAACCAGCCATACAGCCACCTGAGCTAACCAATCCCAACTACTTCATCAATGACCTTCCGTCCATTATATGGTCAGAATTGGGATGTTCTCAATTGATTACACAATGTTTAGCACCATTATCGCGACTCCTCAAGTGCTGAAGCATTCAGTGTTCAAATGCAGCAAGACCTAGACAATAAATATCCAGGCTGGAGCTAATCAGTGACATTCATGGCACATAAATGCCAGCCAATGACCATTTTCAGCAAGAAAGAACCTAACCATTGCCACTCAATATTCAATGCCATTATCATTGCTGAATCCCAGTAATCAAAGTCCTGGGGTTACCATTGACCAGAAACTGCACTGGACGAGCTGTGTAAATATAAAGACTGCAAGAACAGGTCAGAGGCTAGGAATCCTGAAATAATTAACTCAGTTCCTGACTGAAAACCTGTCCAACATGTACGAGGTGCAAGTTAGGAGTGCGATGGAATACTCCCCACTTGTGGATAAGTGCCACTCCAAAAACACTCAAGAAGCTTTACATCATCCAGGACAAAGCAGCCCCTTTGATTGGAACACAAGCATCCACTCCCTCCACCACTGATGCTCAGCAGCGATGTGCACCATCTGCAAAATGCACTGCAGAAAACTTCTGTAGATAGCACCTTCCAAACCCCTGATCACTACCATTTAAGAAGGACAAGGGCAGCACCATGGGAACACCACCATCTGCAAGTTCCCTTCCGAGCCATTCACCGTCCTGACTAGGAAATTTATTTGACTTCTTTCACAATCGTCGGATCAAAATCCTTGAACTCATTCCCTGGCAGCTTTGTGAGCACTTGTTCCCTTGAACGTCTCCTGCCACTATGCAGACCTCGGAGGGCAGCAACAATGTGCATTGGCATGAGCAGTGCTTCTCAAAATGGGTGTCTCTCTACCTAATGAACTGCAACCATTCAAGCAGCCAGCTCTGCACTACCTCTGACGTTCAGCTAAGATGGGCAATAAATGGTGGCCCTATTCACAATACTTTGCAGGGTCGGGGTTTGGTTTCTGCCAGAGTAGGCAGTATTTTTGGCAGAACCGACTGAATAGACGAAGAACCCCTTCAGTACTGTCTGATTTTACAGTTCTAAGAATTCCAGATGAATTTACAAGCCCATATGTGGAAATGAAAACAAATGCCGCAATGGGAATGATCGAAAGGCATGTATCAATTAATTCAGGGAAATACATGACAAAGGTCTCAGCATCTCCATGGCAACACAGAACATATACACAGACAGTGAAAGATACAACTTAGCTTTTATATTGAAGAATAATCGACACAAATCAACCACACTTCTTACTGGGGCACTATTTTGACCCCAGATTATGGGACTCCAGGTGGTGTTCTGCCTAATATTTATCTTTCAACAAACATGATAAAAACAGATTATCTGCTCATTATCACTTTGTTGTTTGTGGGAGTCTGCTATATGCACACATTGCTACATTTCTTACATGCCAAGAGTGAATACATTTCAGAAGTACTTCACTGGCTGGAAACACTTTTTCAGAACACTCAGGGTCACGAAGGGTGCCATCTAAATGTAAACCTTCCTTTTCAAAGGTCTCAAAGAACATTCAGAATGATACAGCACAGAAACAGGCCATTTAAATCAGAAAGTCTGAATCACACAGGTCCAATTCCATCCTCATGCTCGGAGTGTATAACATTCCCTGTTACCAAGCAACTATCAAATTCCCTTTTAGCAGAAAATTGATGCCCTAAACTGTTGTTGAAGCTGAATAATGAGATTATCCTCTATGCAAATGTTTCCAAATCACTCTTTTTAAGTCTTTTTGTGATCATGAACTTGGGCCCTCTCATCGCTATCCTGACATTGGGTTAGAAAATAAATCATCACCATTTACCCTATCGTAATCTTTAATAGCTTCAAAGTTCTTAATTAGGTGATTAATTAATCTGTTCAACTGTAACGGAAACAAATGCTGAATGTCTCAGACTCCTATTTTGATGTCAAAATAAAAGGTGCAAAAGTACAGCAGATTGATTAGCATCTGAGAAAGAAAAATGAATTATTTGCCTGAGTGGAAATCAGTCCAGGTTACTACTCACTGTGTTTACCTCAGAGACATTTAAGTTATGTTGTAATAGGAATTTTCAACCCCCTTCAGGAGGGTGGTCCGGGGGGTTGGGCAGCAGGGTAGAAGCTGGCTCAGAGGAAAAAGCCAATGGTGTAAATTTCTGTTTGTTTTCACGCCATTCAAAAATGCAATAAATTTGAAATATAGAAAATGGTCACTTGGGTCTGCATAACCTATACAGACCCAAGTGACCATTATCTATATTTCCAGAATCTCCACAGTGCAGAAGGAGACCATTCGGCCCATCAATCCTCTGAACAGCATCTGACCCAGGCCCAGACCCAGCAACCCCCTCCCCTTCCCTGTATTTCCCATGGCTAATCCACTTAGCCTGCACATCCCTGGATACTGCAGACAATTTACCACAGCCAATCCTCGTAACATGCATATCTTTCAACGCTGGGAGGAAACCACAGCATCCAGCAGAAATCCACACTGACATAGGAAGAACATTCAAACTCCACACAGTCACTCAAGGCTGGGATCAAACTCAGGCTCCCAGCACTGTGAGGCAGCAGTGCTCACCACTGAGCCAGTGTGCTGCCTTATGACAAGAAACATTTACTCTGAAAACAGTTAATAACTACTTAGCACCTCAACAACACAGACCAAAATTAGTTTCCTATTTCCTATCTTTTTTTCCCAAAATTAATACCATTTTGTTCCTTATAGAACGGAAACTCAATACAATAACTCATTCCGCTGCAATATGTCGATTACATATTTCCAATGTGACTGGCACACTTTCTATTCTCTGATGGGCCGTGGGCATTGCTGATGAGACCAGCATTTATTGCCCATCCCTGGTTGCCCTTGGGGATGGTGGTGGTGGCAAGCCAACTCCTTTGTGATATAGCTGCAAATCAGGCTGGTGTGTGGTTTGGAGGGTAACATGCAGGAATTTGTTGCTGTTTGTCTGTTAGTTTAACTTCAGACACATTGTGTTTGGTAGAAAATGCTGCATTACATGTCAGGTACCAAAGCTGGATAAGAATATTCAAACAGGTGCAGGTGTTATACAATGATAATGGGAACTGCAGATGCTGGAGAATCCAAGATAATAAAACGTGAGGCTGGATGAACACAGCAGGCCCAGCAGCATCTCAGGAGCACAAAAGCAGACGTTTCGGGCCTAGACCCTTCATCAGAGACCCTCTAAGTCTGGGTTCATTGTGGCTCAGAGAGCTTGCAGCTCTGATGAAGGGTCTAGGCCCAAAACGTCTGCTTTTGTGCTCCTGAGATGCTGCTGGGCCTGCTGTGTTCATCCAGGTGTTGTACAATGCTGACCTGGCAACACACCATTGAAATGTTATCTCCTTCAGCTGATAAGATTGCTGCCATAATCCACTGTAATAAATCACCATCTAGATCTCAATCCTTGTTTCACCTTTGGATCTGCTCACTGGATGGTGTAACTCCTTCCTCACTGATGTCATCTTGGCCCAAATCCGTCAACATTAGGTAGACGCTAGGATCAGCACTATTGAAGTGACAGAGTCCCACTGAGTAAATTACACTCACAAGTATTGAGCCTCACATTCTGCTCTGGTCTTATTCCATTCCCTTGCTCTCGGTGAATGGAGTACAGCATTCATCAACATAATGCCCTTGAGTTTTGCTCTGAGTTTGTTCTCAACAAACTTTATTGCTATATCTGGATAGGCCACTTAATGCTCATTTTATTTAATCTATTATATTATAACAGAGATTGCTCATAACTGGCTGATACGCTACATGTAGGCCTGTCTGTTCAGTCACAAACTTTGCAGTTCTTTTATTTATGTCCAATACAGTATTCACCAGCCTTTTCCTTTTTCTCAGGTTACATCTTGACACATGATCCTAGAATGTAACACTGTTCCTCCTGTCTATTTGTCAACCTCTTTCTGAGTTCACGCATGGAGAGAAATACAAACAGCATTTTCAAAAGCAGTTTTAGTCTTCTCTTTGCACAGGGTTTGTCATCTGCCTCTGCTGCTGCAAAAGGGGAATGCTTTAAAATGTTCCCACAAATAGTTGCCTTGTATGAAATAACTTAGAGTTCCTGCTTCTTCTGTCTGTAGTTAGTAATCTTTGCATGTCTCTGCCCCTCTCACCTTGATCAGCTAAACTAATGTGTATTCATTGAGTGCCTTTATGCAATCTAAATGGTAATGTTCAGTAGAGATTAGCTCAAGAGGGGAACATGCAGAGCATAAAAGCAATGGAAGATATCCAGCAAGATTTCAGTAAGATGTTAACCAGGTTGGGAGGAGAATTTTGGGCATAAACCATGCCATCTCTGTCACCACCAAATGGCACCTCTCTCTCTAGCCATCCTTTCACAGCCTGGCAAGTTAAAGGTATGTTTTAGTGAAGGGCTTCGAAACTCGGAATACCAAATGCACAGAGGCAAATGTGTGTGCGAACAACAAGATGCACTGCAACAACTCACCAAGGCTCTGCTAGCAGCAACTTTCAAGCCAGTGACCAGCACCATCTAGAATGTCAAGGGCAGCAGGTGCATGGGAACACTGCCAGCTGCAAGCTCTCTGAGCCACAATGAACCCAGACTTCGAAATAGATTGCTGTTCCTCACTGTTGCTGGGTCAGAATCTTGGAATTCCCTTCCGAGCAGCACTGTAAGTGTCCACATACCACTGCCTTATCCTGGACAATTAAGAGTAGGGGCAATAAATGCTTGTTCACCTTGTGATGCCCAAGTTCACTTAAAGAATATAAGAGGAGACAGATAGAGGATTTCTATTAACCGCAAGAGCATTTTAGTCAAATACAGTGTTGCCTGTTGATTTCCCAGTACCCATCATCATTATATGTGCTCCTCCTCCAATCCCCCACAATATCTTCCACCAACCACCCCCCCAACACCCCTAACCACATTGGCTACTCCTCCCAACCTCCTAGAAGATCTTCAGTAGTTATTGTAACAGCTACTGTTACAAGTTAGGAAGTACAGACCAGCACTTAGCCACAATTAAACTACAATAGATAACGGGAAGGTTGGAACTTCATGGTGAGACTGCAAGTCACAGCACACAGCTTGGGCTAAGTGGTCAACAGCAATTTTCCACTCACCACAGCCCCTTCCGGTCCCCGACTGCAATGACACTCCAAGCATCTGGCAACTGCAGCTGGGGTCACCCATAACCATGTGTACATATGACAGTTCCTCATTGGAAACCAGCCTCAGAACCAGCACTAGAAATACAGTCTGCTACAATGATGCTGGTCCAATGGGTACCCACAATGAGCTCATGTTCAAACTCAGTATTCAAATCTGTGAGTACCTGACACAGCCAACACCAACTAGTAATAAAATTATGTCATCAAATGCTGGTGAAGACTCAGGTCTTACAAAAGCAGCCCTTGAATGATCTTGAATGTACAAGGATATGGTAAAAATATCAAATAGGGATCGAATGCCACACACCATAAAGTCATGCAGCCTGGAAAGAGACCCTTTGGTCCAACTTGTCTGTGCTGACCAGACTTCCCAATCTGACGTAGTCCCACTTGCTAGCATTTGGCCCATATCCCTCTCAATGGGCGGCATTTGATATTTTTGAGGGCGGCACGGTGGTTCAATGGTTAGCACTGCAGCCTCACAGCGCCAGGGACCCGGGTTGGATTCCAGCCTCGGCTGACTGGCTGTGTGGAGTTTGCACAGTCTCCCCGTGTCTGCGTGGGTTTCCTCCGGATGCTCCGGTTTCCTCCCACAGTCCAAAGATGTGCAGGCTAGGTGGATCGGCCATGCTAAATTGCCCGTAGTGTTCAGGGGTGTATGGGTTATAGGGGGATGGGTTTGGGTGGGATGTTTCAAGTGGCGGTGTGGACTTGTTGGGCCAAAGGGCCTGCTTCCACACTGTAGGGAATCTAATCTAAAACCCTTATCCATCCAGATGCCTTTTAAATGTTGTAATTATACACGCCTTCACCACTTCCTCTTGCAGCTCGCTCCAAACACGTACCATTCTCTATGTGAAAAAGTTACCCCTCAGGTCCTTTTTAGCTTTTTGCCTTCTCACCATAAACTAATAGTCTCTAGTTTTGGACTCTCCCACCCTTGAATAAAGATCTCGAAACTTCACCCTATCCAAGCCGCTCATGATTTCACAAACCTCCTTAAAGTCACCTCTTAGCCTCCGACACTCCGGGGAAAAATGTCCCAGCCTATTCAGCCTCCCTCTATAAATCAAACCGTCCAGTTCTGGCAACATCCTTGTAAATCTATTCTGCACCCTCTCAAGTTTAACAAAACCTTCTTATAGAAAGTCAACCAGAATTGTACACAGTATTCTAAATCGTAACATATTTGCAATCATAAGAGAGCCACAATGAAAACACACTCCGCTGGTGACAGAATCAGACTGTTTTTAATCACAGATGGTGTCCTTGGCAGCTATGCACCTTTATCGCATTTCTTTACACTTGCAATGTCTTATATAACTGTTTATTTAGTTTTCTCTTTCCCAACCCTTAACTTCAGCCACCCTATCAATGTGCATTTTCCATTCAATTTCAGTAACCAGCTGTTGTGACCTTGATCCTAGGTTCCAGGTACCCATTTGAAATGAGGCTGTTCATCAGTGAAACGCCAAACACGGCAGATACTGTAAAGTCTGAAAGAATAACAACACACAAAATACCAGGAGACACTCATCAGGTCAGCTGAGTGCTGATGGAGAGAAAACACACCCAGTCAATAATTTCTCCAGCTGGTTGCCTGGCGATCGACACTACAAACGCTGCTGAGTGTCTCCAACACCTGCTTTTACCTTTCCAATCCCCCCCCTTTGACTTTCAGCTTGGCAACTGGCTGCACCAGGGAGCAGATTCAGGTCCTACTCCATAAGATCTGAACATAAATCTTGGCTAAGACTTCAGTGCAGAACTGAAGAAGAATGTTGCAGAAATGCACAAATATCAGAATGTTTACCCACCACCAGGCTGAAGACCTACCACTCTCTTCAACTGTTTTAGGATTGTGTTCATTGTACAGGAGGATGCTGTTTGGCCCATCATATCTGTGCTACTGCTACCTTCCCTTTCTGGATGTAACTGTTCCCGACTCAAGCATCCTTTGTGACAAAGCATTTGTGTTCCAAGAACACACTATCCAAGAGATTTCTCATAACTTCTCTCCCAGTCATTTTAAAATGATGATTCCTCAACACGGACTCTCTAACAGATGAAATGCTCTACCCTTGCATGAACAAACCTTTTGCAATCAAATAATAAAACTCATTTATTCTTTGTTCTGAGGAAGGGTCAATGGATCTGAAACGTTAATTCTGTTTTTTCGTTCACAGATGCTGCCAGACCTGCTGAGCTTTACCAGCAACTTTGTTTTTTGTTTTTAATTTACAGCATCCACAGTTCTTTCGTTTTTGTTTATTCTCTGCTGTTATTTCTCTGCTTTACTGAAACAGTCATGATGTCTCAAGTTCTCCATTCTTTAGTTTCTCATTTCTGGTATCATCCTGATGGACCTACACAGCAACCTTTACAAAACGCGTTTGTCCTGCAGGAATGTGAAGTCTGCTTATCAAACAAGTTGGTATTAATCAGCAGACCTGATCACTTCATATATTTTTGCAGAACTGAGCCAGTAGATGAGGAACATTCTAGGTCTGGTTCTAGGATGATGATTAGTTCACAGATCTCAGGTGGAACCAAAGAAAAACCTTTACACAAATGATAGTAAAAAAATTATTGAAATGCACACTCACTCAGTTTTTGAATGAAATAGCTAGCATACATTTTAAGTATGACACAGAGAGCCACAGAGTAATACAGCACAAAAACAGACCTTTCAGTCCAACCAGTCCATGCCAAACATAATCCCAAACTAAACTAGTCCCACTTGCCTGCGCTTGGCCCATATCCCTCCAAACCTTTCTTGTTGATGTACTTAGCTAAATGTCTTTTAAACATTTTAACTGCATCCACCACTCCACCTGGATGTTCTTTCCACACATAAAACACTGTGTAAAAAAAAAATTCCCCTTGTGTCTTTTTCAAATATTTCTCCTCTCACCTTAAAAATATTCCCTGGTGTTGAAATCCCAGCCCTAGGGAAAAGACACCAGCCATTCACCTCATCAATACCAGTCATGATTTTATAATTCTCTATGAGGTCACCCCTCAACCTCCAAGCTCCCGTGAAAAAATGTCCTGGCATGAAACAAATACTCCATTGGAAAAAGACGCCTTTCTCCTTGTCAGGTGCTGACCGGCACCATCGGAATTTAATTGCTTCATTGCCCATTCTGCAGGTTTGAGCAAATCTGAGCTGTGTGCAAGGCATGATTTCCTGGAGGAGGTTTTCTGAATTTATTCACAGGGTATAAGATCATAAGACACAGGAACAGAAGTAGGTCATTCAGCCCATCCGGTCTGCTCGCCATTCAATGAGATTGTGGCTAATCTGATAATCCCCCACTCCACTTTCTTGCCTTTAGCCCATAACCCTTGATTCCCTTATAGATTAGAAATCTTTCTATCTCAGCCTCGAACTAGGTTCATCAGCCCATTCCACAGATTCGCAAACCTCCTAGAGAAAATTTTGTCAAACATTAAGATTGACAAGTCGCCAGGCCCGGACCAGATTTGTCCTCGGCTGCTTTGGGAAGCGAGAAATGCAATTGCTTCACCACTTGCGAAGATCGTGGCATCCTTGCTCTCCACTGGAGTCGTACCTGAGGACTGGAGAGAGGCAAATGTAATTCCTCTCTTCAAGAAAGGAAATAGGGAAATTCCCAGCAATTACAGACCAGTAAGTCTCACGTCTGTCGTCTGCAAGGTGTTAGAAAGGATTCTGAGGGATAGGATTTATGACCATCTGGAAGAGCATGGCTTGATTAAATGCAGTCAACACAGCTTTGTGAGGGGCAGGTCATGCCTCACAAACCTTATCGAGTTTTTTGAGGATGTGACTAGAAAAGTTGATGAGGGTCGAGCTGTGGATGTGGTGTATATGGACTTCAGCAAGGCATTTGATAAGGTTCCCCACGGTAGGCTCATTCAGAAGGTCAGGAGGAATGGGATACAGGGAAACTTAGCTGTCTGGATACAGAATTGGCTGGCCAACAGAAGACAGCGAGTCATTGTAGAAGGAAAATATTCTGCCTGGAAGTCAGTGGTGAGTGGGGTTCCACAGGGCTCTGTCCTTGGGCCTCTACTGTTTGTAATTTTTATTAATGACTTGGATGAGGGGATTGAAGGATGGGTCAGCAAGTTTGCAGACGACACAAAGGTTGGAGGTGTCGTTGACAGTGTAGAGGACTGTTGTAGGCTGCAGCGGGACATTGACAGGATGCAGAGATGGGCTGAGAGGTGGCAGATGGAGTTCAACCTGGATAAATGCGAGGTGATGCATTTTGGAAGGTCGAATTTGAAAGCTGAGTACAGGATTAAGGATAGGATTCTTGGCAGTGTGGAGGAACAGAGGGATCTTGGTGTGCAGATACATAGATCCCTTAAAATGGCCACCCAAGTGGAGAGGGTTGTTAAGAAAGCATATGGTGTTTTGGCTTTCATTAGCAGGGGGATTGAGTTTAAGAGTCGTGAGATCTTGTTGCAGCTCTATAAAACTTTGGTTAGACCGCACTTGGAATAGTGCGTCCAGTTCTGGTCACCCTATTATAGGAAAGATGTGGATGCTTTGGAGAGGGCTCAGAGGAGGTTTACCAGGATGCTGCCTGGACTGGAGGGCTTATCTTATGAAGAGAGGTTGACTGAACTCGGACTTTTTTCATTGGAGAAAAGGAGGAGGAGATGGAACCTAATTGAGGTATACAAGATAATGAGAGGCATAGATAGAGTTGATAGCCAGAGATTATTTCCCAGGGCAGAAATGGCTAACACAAGGGGTCATAGTTTTAGAGATAATGGGAACTGCAGATGCTGGAGAATTCCAAGATAATCAAATGTGAGGCTGGATGAACACAGCAGGCCAAGCAGCATCTCAGGAGCACAAAAGCTGACGTTTCGGGCCTAGACCCTTCATCAGAGAGGGGGATGGGGAGAGGGAGCTGGAAGAAATAGGGAGAGACGGGGAGGCGGACCGAAGATGGAGAGTAAAGAAGATAGGTGGAGAGAGTATAGGTGGGGAGGTAGGGAGGGGACAGGTCAGTCCAGGGAAGACGGACAGGTCAAGGAGGTGGGATGAGGTTAGTAGGTAGCTGGGGGTGCGGCTTGGTGTGGGAGGAAGGGATGGGTGAGAGGAAGAACCGGTTAGGGAGGCAGAGACAGGTTGGACTGGTTTTGGGACGCAGTGGGTGGGGGGAAGAGCTGGGCTGGTTGTGTGGTGCAGTGGGGGGAGGGGACGAACTAGGCTGGTTGAGGGATGCAGTAGGGGAAGGGGAGATTTTGAAACTGGTGAAGTCCACATTGATACCATATGGCTGCAGGGTTCCCAGGCGGAATATGAGTTGCTGTTCCTGCAACCTTCGGGTGGCATCATTGTGGCAGTGCAGGAGGCCCATGATGGACATGTCATCTAGAGAATGGGAGGGGGAGTGGAAATGGTTTGCGACTGGGAGGTGCAGTTGTTTGTTGCGAACTGAGCGGAGGTGTTCTGCAAAGCGGTCCCCAAGCCTCCGCTTGGTTTCCCCAATGTAGAGGAAGCCGCACCGGGTACAATGGATGCAGTATACCACATTGGCAGATGTGCAGGTGAACCTCTGCTTAATGTGGAATGTCATCTTGGGGCCTGCGATAGGGGTGAGGGAGGAGGTGTGGGGACAAGTGTAGCATTTCCTGCGGTTGCAGTGGAAGGTGCCAGGTGTGGTGGGGTTGGAGGGCAGTGTGGAGCGAACAAGGGAGTCACGGAGAGAGTGGTCTCTCCGGAAAGCAGACAGGGGAGGGGATGGAAAAATGTCTTGGGTGGTGGGGTCGGATTATAAATGGCGGAAGTGTCGGAGGATGATGCGTTGTATCCGGAGGTTGGTAGGGTGGTGTGTGAGAACGAGGGGGATCCTCTTGGGGCGGTTGTGGTGGGGGCGGGGTGTGAGGGATGTGTTGCGGGAAATACGGGAGACGCGGTCAAGGGCGTTCTCGATCACTGTGGGGGGAAAGTTGCGGTCCTTAAAGAACTTGGACATCTGGGATGTGCGGGAGTGGAATGTCTTATCGTGGGAGCAGATGCGGCGGAGGCGGAGGAATTGGGAATAGGGGATGGAATTTTTGCAGGAGGGTGGGTGGGAGGAGGTGTATTCTAGGTAGCTGTGGGAGTCGGTGGGCTTGAAATGGACATCAGTTACAAGCTGGTTGCCTGAGATGGAGACTGAGAGGTCCAGGAAGGTGAGGGATGTGCTGGAGATGGCCCAGGTGAACTGAAGGTTGGGGTGGAAGGTGTTGGTGAAGTGGATGAACTGTTCGAGCTCCTCTGGGGAGCAAGAGGTGGCGCCGATACAGTCATCAATGTACCGGAGGAAGAGGTGGGGTTTGGGGCCTGTGTAGGTGCGGAAGAGGGACTGTTCCACGTAACCTACAAAGAGGTATACTGCATCCATTGTACCCGGTGCGGCTTCCTCTACATTGGGGAAACCAAGCGGAGGCTTGGGGACCGCTTTGCAGAACACCTCTGCTCAGTTCGCAACAAACAACTGCACCTCCCAGTCGCAAACCATTTCCACTCCCCCTCCATTCTTTAGATGACATGTCCATCATGGGCCTCCTGCAGTGCCACAATGATGCCACCCGAAGGTTGCAGGAACAGCAACTCATATTCCGCCTGGGAACCCTGCAGCCTAATGGTATCAATGTGGACTTCACCAGTTTCAAAATCTCCCCTTCCCCTACTGCATCCCTCAACCAGCCTAGTTCGTCTCCTCCCCCCACTGCATCACACAACCAGCCCAGCTCTTCCCCCCCACCCACTGCATCCCAAAACCAGTCCAACCTGTCTCTGCCTCCCTAACCGGTTCTTCCTCTCACCCATCCCTTCCTCCCACACCTAGCCGCACCCCCAGCTACCTACTAACCTCATCCCACCTCCTTGACCTGTCCGTCTTCCCTGGACTGACCTATCCCCTCCCTACCTCCCCACCTATACTCTCTCCACCTATCTTCTTTACTCTCCATCTTCGGTCCGCCTCCCCGTCTCTCCCTATTTATTCCAGCTCCCTCTCCCCATCCCCCTCTCTGATGAAGGGTCGAGGCCCGAAACGTCAGCTTTTGTGCTCCTGAGATGCTGCTTGGCCTGCTGTGTTCATCCAGCCTCACATTTGAGGGTCATAGTTTTAAGCTGGTTGGAGGAAAGTATTGAGGGGATGTCAGAGGCGGGTTCTTTACATAGAGAGTTGTGAGGGCATGGAATGCGTTGCCAGCAGCAGTTGTGGAAGCAAGGTCATTGGGGACATTTAAGAGACTGCTGGACATGCATATGGTCACAGAAATTTGAGGGTGCATACATGAGGATCAATGGTCGACACAACATCATGGGCTGAAGGGCCTGTTCTGTGCTGTACTGTTCTATGTTCTATGAAATATTCCTCCGCATTTCTGTGCCAGCATTGCTCATCCCCAATTGTGCAGTGGGCAGTTAAGAGTCAGCCATATTGCTGTGGTTACAAAATCATATGCAGGCCAGACCAGGTAAAGACAGCAAATTTCCTTGCCTAAAGGACATTGGTGAACCAGATGAGATCAGTGACAAAAAGCTCTACCTAAGATTTCCAAGTTCCACTAGCAGTACATGTAGGTTTAGATTCTATCTAAATTCATTCTTAATACCACAACGGCTGAATTATTGACAATATTGAAAATTCCTTTGGACCAATTTGCTTTCATCATTATTCTCATATTCTGACTTGCACTGTATCTCTTTTTTAAATAAATGCTCCAGGTAAAAGCAATGAACAGTTGAAGATTTCTTTCATTATTGGCACTTCTCTATTCCTCAAGGTGCAAAAGTTGTAGATTTGCAGGTGTGGAACAGTTTTTCAAACAACCCCGTAGACTTTCTTCAGTCTGTCAAAATGACCTTATCCAGCTGTCTATCACTATATCCTCCCGCATGTCTCTGGTTCCAGGTTAGTGCTTGCCAGTATCCATTCTTCCAGTCACTCTGATCAAGCTCTTCCAGCTATGAGATCTGAGGAAAAGCTTTTTTGCTCCAAGTCGTAATCAGCCTCCCTTCCAGACCCCTCCCCCAGAGAAAAACCCAGTGAGCAGGTGTCTCCAGACCTCCCAAAGTGTATACAACTGCTTTGAAGTGCGGTCACTGTTACACAAGTTCACTTTCCTTCCGAGATAACTAAGTGTGGAGCTGGACTTTCCTTCCCACTGTTTTTGTCTGCTTGCTGACCACCCTCATTGTCTCATTTTGCAGTAAGTAGTTTCCTTTTGTGTGGAAGAGCTGCACAACTTTGATTGTGTGAAAAGTTCATCTGTTTTAATGTCCTATTCTCAGCCACAGCCCACAGTTTGACTGTGCCCCATGCAGCCATTGCAGTAAACAAAGGGTTTGGGAGTTCTGTATATACAAGTGGCACGTTGCAACCAACTCACTGCTGATTTATCAGGAACTGGGTGTATTTACATCAAGACAGCCTGACTCTCTCCTTCCTGCTGGTGATAAGTATTTAATGGCTTGGTCAGGAAATCTTTTCAACTTGCTGCGATCTTCATCAAGATGTTGCGATAGGTTTGTGTGAAAAAGAACAATGGAAACAGCCATCAAAGCCATTCATTCCTGTGCTTATCAAACACATTGAAAAGACATTACCTAAAGCTGCCCAATTCCCACGCTTGACATGCTCAATATTTTATCTCAGCATGTCAGAATCCCTCTGAATTTCTCTTGTGGTGCAATGATAGGGTCCTTACCTCTGAAGCAAGCAGCCTGGGTTCAAATCCATAGTATCTGAACAGACCGATTTAAAAAATTCAAAATCCCTCCAGACTGCTCTTAACAGTTATGTTTTGACCGTACTGGCAACTTGGGACCCCCTGGCCGAGCCAAGACAGTCCTGGGATTGTATACCTCGTCAAAACTATATTTAATATCATGTTTAAAGACACAAGTAAGCTTATGAAATGAATTTATATGGTATCTTTCATGGCCTTAGGAAAGCCAAACTACCCTTCAAGCTATGGGATAACAAGGTGTAGAGCTAGATGAACATAGGCCAAGCAGCATCAGAGGAGCAGGAAAGCTGACATTTCGGGCCTAGACCCTAGAAACCAACAAGGGTCAGCACTTTTGAGAGTGGTGCATGATGATGGTATGGAGGTGGGTGAGGGGAGGAAGAGGGGAGCAGCCAAATCTAGCCCATTAAACTGGAATAATACTTCAGCAATAGTAGGGTAAACCCACTATTAGAGAGGACAGATCTGTGTAATGGGAGTATCTATTTACCTACAAATCACAAGCTTGCAGACACTCATTTTCAATGCATAATATGTGGTTTTCAGTAGAAACAAAATCAGGAATTGCTGGAAAAACACAGCAGGTCTGTCAGAACTGAAGAAGGGTTACTGGACCTGAAACATTAGCTCTGCTTTCTGTCTACTGATGCTGCTAGACTGGCTGTGTTTTTCCAGCAATTTCGGACTTTGTTTCTGATTTCTATCAGCTGCAGTTCTTTGGTTTTCAGTTTTTAAGTGGACCCTCCCTAATACATATTCTTCTTACATTCCTCCTCAGTTGCCTTCCAGCGTACAACTTTGTGCAACATAACAAAGTAGAGCTGGATGAACATAGCAGGCCAAGCAGCATCTTAGGAGCACAAAAGCTGACATTTTGGGCCTCGACCATTCACTCCCCCTCCCATTCCTTAGACGACATGTCCATCCTGGGTCTCCTGCAGTGCCACAACGATGCCACCCGAAGGTTGCAGGAACAGCAACTCATATTCCGCCTGGGAACCCTGCAGCCCAATGGTATCAATGTGGATTTCACAAGCTTCAAAACATCCCCTCCCCCACTGCATCCCAAAACCAGCCCAGCTCGTCCCCACCCCGCTAAACTGTTCTTCCTCTCACCTATCCCCTCTTCCCATCCCAAACCACACCTCCATTTCCTACCTACTAACCTCATCCTGCCCCCTTGACCTGTCCTCTCCCCCCCCCCCCCACCCCAGACTGACCTATCCCCTCCCTACCTCCCCACCTGTACTCACCTCTCCAGGCTCCATCCCTGCCTCTTTAACTTGTCTGTCTCCTTGCCACCTATCTTCTCCTCCATCCATCTTCGATCCACCTCCCCCTCTCTCCTTATTTATTTCAGAACCCTCTCCCCATCCCCCTTTTCTGAAGGAGGGTCCAGGCCCAAAACATCAACCTTCCTGCTCCTCTGATGCTGCTTGGCCTGCTGTGTTCATCCAGCTCTACACCTTGTTTTCTCAGATTCTCCAGCATCTGCAGTTCCCATTAACTGATACAACCTTGTGCAAGACTTCATCTCATGATACAGTTTTAGAAAAAAACCTTTATTTTCTCTTCATGAATAAAGCATAAAATTACTACCTGGATAATAATTATTGTCCCAATTATAACACCTACATTTCAAGTACAGCGTAGCAACAAGCAATTTTCCACGAATTTCTGCAGGGGAGAGGAAGTTCCTTCATTATGGCACATCTTGGACCTTCCACTTTGAACACAAAGCATGAAGATTACAGCAAGAATTGACTAACACATACTGAACCCAGTTGCTGTGTGCAAGGTTTAGCTGCAGACTTTTTATTCTCCAAACCTTAGATTCAAAATACTTGTCCATACTGCAAGCTCTAGGCATAGCCTCTGAATGCAGGAGATAAATCCCCTAATGCAGCCCTCCTCACAGGCTGCAGGGGCTGCAAGGAAATGTCACAATCCTGCAAACAAAAATTATGGAAGTGATAGCATGAGTCCGAAACTCATTACACTTCACCCAGGTAAAATTACAAGATAGACATTTATCCTGGCTCACGACTGACCCTTTGTCCTCAGTTACTGTGCACCGCTTGCTGAACAAGATATTGCCTGGTAAAGGCCTATTACTGTACCTGGTTTGGGAATTTACCCTACTTTAGGTGGTAGTGGTTGGGCGGGGGGTTGTGGTGGAAATGAGAAATTGTGTAAACTGTATTATCTCAAGTAAGATAATGAGACATGAGTGAAAATATTCTGCATTTCAATGCCACTTCAAGAGATGTTATACTCTTGCATCAAAACCATGCACAGCTTGCCTGCTAGAACAAGGCTGCTCCACATGGAGAGAATTCAATGGATTATGAATCCTAAATAAGATAGAAAATGCTGAAAAACAGACAGTAGCCCAGTGAGAATTTGAAAATAGTGAAAACATATTAACACCTCAGGAGCCGATCTCCCAGAAGTGCTCCTTCCTGAAATATTTCACTGTCTTTTCTCCTTGCAAGTGTGTATAGGCCAGTGCCCATACTACCAGTAATCTGGGTCTCTGTTTCAGATTAAAGCACTGGGAGCTTTTTGTTTTCTTTATCAGTTCCTTGGGCATGAATTTTCAGCACGCTGCCTTGCACCCTTTCAGGTGCTGTCAACCACCTGGGCCTGTCTAGTAACATCAGCAATTTAAACCCAGCGCTGGAAACAGCTGGGGTAACAAGATGTAGAGCTGGATGAACACAGCAGGCCAAGCAGCATCAGAGGATCTAACTTGTTTTCCATGCAGCATCTCCCATTAACAGAAACATGCTTCACAAACAGACGTAAGAAATTGAACATCAGGCCAGAAGCACAGTTCTGGGAGGATGACTTTGCTAGCAACGTCAAAATAGGGTTCAAGCAGGATTTTTACAGGTAGGGGAAAACATGTGAGAAAGCAGGACCCACCCAACAACATTCGAGAATCTAGACACCATCCAGGACAAAGTAACCTACTTGATTGACACCATATCCACAAGCATCCATTCCCTTCACCACTGATGCGCAGTAATAGAACTGTATATTATAAACAAGAATACACTGCAGACATTCACATAGGCTCCTTAGAAAGTGCCTTCAATACCCATAACCACTTCCATCTTGAAGGGTAAGGGTAACAAATACATGGGAACATCATGACTTGCAAGCCCGCCTCCAAACTGTCAACATCCTGACTTGATTGTCGATCATCATTCCTTCAGTATCACTGGGTTAAAATCCTGGAGCTTTCTCTCTCTCTTTAATAGTATTGTCAGTGTACCTATTCCAAATTGACTGCAGTAGTACAAAACAACAGCTCACCACCACTTTCTCAAGGGTAATTAGGGTTGAACAATAAATGCTGGCCCAGTCAGTGACACCTACCTCTCATGAATGTTCGTGAACAAAACGATGAAGGTGATGGAATCTAACAGTGCAGTAAAATGGCTTGGAAGTGTGAAAAGGGTCGAACATAAAGAATTAGTTATATACCTGAATAGAGAAAAGAATATGCAGGGGCGTGGTTAAAGAGCTGGGGAACAAAATTTGAATAACTTCCAAGTTGGGATGGAGTGTTGGGCTAAATGGCCCCTTGTGATGTCTCACTCTTAAGAGAGGAAGATATCCAGGGCCAAAACGGGCCGTGTTCAGGAAGATAGATATAGCTGTGAGGAAGAAGCAGAGGCTGAGTGATGAGAACCCTGAGAGTGGTATCTAGATGAGATCATTAAAGGTGAATTTCATTTGTGGGGTTTGGAATGGGTAGCCAATGTGGGTGTCCAACCAATGACAGTGTGAGAGACAGAGGAAATGCAGTAGCGCTGGGTTAGTTGGAGGTTTATGGATGGAGGAGGATGGGAGTGTTGAGGTTGGAGGTAAACATTCGAGGGTATCAGCAACAAGGCAGGGGGAGTGACGGTGAGGGTTGGGGATAGGATTATTTCACAGGAAGATGGCACCATTCACAACCTCAGCATGTCCTGAAGCTCCTTACAACCAATCAAATACTTTTGAAATCCAATCATCATTGTAGTTAGGAAACAAAGCAGCTAAAGTTCACACAGCAAGAACCACTGCCCATGCAATATAATAATGTAAAAGTAAATTGGACCTTTTAAACAGTAAAACTGGATGCTGGATAAATACTGACAAGCACTTTAGGAAGAGTTTCTCTGCTGCTCTTTGATGTTGTGCAATGGGATCGCTGACGGGGCAGAAAGGGCCTTCAGTTAATATATCATCAAAAGATTCAGCACCCCCTCAGTTTTGCACAGAAGTATCAGCCTAGATTTGGAGCAAGTGGTCTCTGGATCCAACGTCTAGCCAGGATTTGAAGATGGATAGTGGCTTAGGCAGGTGTTAAAATCTTACTCCTTTCTGTCTTAATGGCCACTTAAAACTTGAATGCACTGTCGCTTCAAATTTGGAGTTTGCATCTATTCAGTAAACAAGTAAATCATAGCAATAGGATCAGTCTGTCCCCTGGTGATGGTGGGATTCGTTCAAGACATGCCCTGTCAGGGTTTGCACAGCATTTGGCCTGGGGATTTGAATGCCTGTGGTTGGGTGTTTTCATGATTTTAAGCCTCCCAAAACAACACTGGATTATAGAGCAGTTAGCCGGGAATAAGCTAATGTGCTGAGTACAGTGTTTAAGGATAAGTACAGCCTTATGTTCCACACTGGTGCCGCCTAATTGCTGCATGACTATACCTTCGCCCCACATAGAGGCTCAGCTAATGTCCCACTGGGAAAGTTGGGGTGGGAAGGAGAAAGAGAGAGAGAGAGAGAGAGAGAGAGGGAGGAGAGAAACAGATAACATAAAAGAACGTTAATTATCAAAAGGTGTGTACCTTTGTAGTTTTAGCAGCAAAATTCTAAACAAGTCAACTTATGTGAATCGGAAACCTCATTATTTTCTCACTATTCTTGACAGCTTTGTCAGTTTCTGTCAAGGATTCTTCAACATTCCTCTGTGGATCTGTTCTTTTCATTCTACCCTGCCAAATGGAGCCAGCAAATTTCTCTCTTGCCCTCAAACTATCTATTTAGCCCAGCTAGTTAGAATGTGGTGCTTGATAAAACTGATGATGTGGCTTTACACTTTATACAGGCAGACGAGGCCATTGCAGCCTGTTGCCCTACTGTGATATCTTGGCATTACCGATCCGTGATCAGCAACTCTTTGATAAGGAGGATAGTAAAAAGGACAGGACCTTCAATCCTTGTCTCATTCACTTCTGGGCCCTCAGCAACATCCACAGACTTAAACATAACCTCGGTTTCACTGTCCACAGAAGCTGCCAGTCCTGCTAAGTCTTTCCAGCATTTTAAGTTTTAACTTCAGATCTCCAGCAAACAGTCATTTTTGCATTTAGTAAACTCTTCAGTTGATCTTTTTGTTTTATAAAGAAAAGCCCAATGTTTCAGCACTTCCAATGACAATACCTTGTATCTTATAGCCTTCTCTAGTTCTCCATCTCTCTTAATGACACTGACATCTTGTTGGGTCATATTTCCATCTGTCCCCGCGGTAGCTCACATTTTCATGATTTGTTTTGAGACATGCTTCAACTGTGGAAGGCATTATTGGAGTCACAAGATTTCCTTTTGCTTTGCCTGATCCAGAATTACTTTTCACATGAAACCTGCGAGAGGAATCATGGTGTTCACAGAGCATTAAATCTTCCTCTTGTCATCCAGGTAACTCCCACAGGGAGTATCACAAGACAGTAATCTCTCACCACTCAACGGGGACTCTACACCAGCTGAGATCAGTTTTCATTTGAGAATCCAGCAATCGGTAGTAAAATAAAAAGATAACAAAGCACCAATTGCTGTTGGCTTATTTAAAAAAAATATGTAAAGGTTTAAAGACCATGAATGATGATCTCTGGTGGAACACTATATGATTGTTGACAGAAACCTGACATAAAACCCACTCTAGACCACCCTGTGTGAATCTGCGTAGCAATCTCTGAGACAGTGCTTGCAAACAAGACTGTAACCTGACAAAACACAGGCTTTTGAGAAATGATGACATGAGCTCTGCTACTAAGCCTGACAGCAACCCAAGTATTGGAAGCAATAAGTACTGGTATGCTTGGAATCTCAAGGATTAAATGCTTGGGGAGTAGTTCGGGGGCGGGGGGAAAAAACAAAGTAGCTAGCTGTACATACATCGCCTGTTAATGGCATTTCAACTTCAACACATTGAACAATTCTCAATGACAATTAGAACTGGACAATAAGTGTTGACCTTGCCAAGATGCTCACATCCCAGGAAATGAATGAAAAGAAATCACCAGGATCTCATGCATAAGATCTTGCTTTTCAACTATGATCTTTATTGGTGGTCTCCAGTACAACTCGCTGTTAGAATGGAGATACACAGAATTCTAGCGCATGGACATAGTCTCCTGTAATCCAAACTCACCAAACACCAAAGAAACAATCAAAGTAGGAGTGGAATCAAGTCGAGGCCTGTTTTCAAGAACCATTGTAAAGATTGAGTGACATATAATGGGAACTGCAGATGCTGGAGAATCCAAGATAACAAAGTGTGAAGCTGGATAAACACAGCAGGCCAAGCAGCATCTCAGGAGCACAAATGCTTACGTTTCGGGCCTCGACCCTTCATCAGATGAAGGGTCGAGGCCCAAAATGTCAGCTTTTGTGCTCCTGAGATGCTTCTTGGCCTGCTGTGTTTATCCAGCTTCACACTTTGTTATTGTAAAGATTGAACTTTTTTTGTTAATGAGAAGAACAGCCAATGTGTTTATGTAGCGGAGCATCATAATCAACCAGGCGGCACTGGGTACAAGTTGGGCAAGTACCACAGACAGAAATTTCCATTCTTTAGCATTGCCCATGCTTGATAAAGTAGTGAACACAGGAGCCCACTGAAAGTTCACTGCTTAACAGAACATAGAACATTACAGCACAGTACAGGCCCTTCAGCCCTCGATGTTGTGCCGACCTGTCATACCGATCTGAAGCCCATCTAACCTACACTATTCCATGCACGTCCATATGCTTGTCTAACAGCTTGTGCTGTTCATACAAAAAAAAACACAGTCGTAAAATTATACATAGGAAGTTATACAAGTTTTTTTTAAAATCCTGCACGCACAGTCAAAATTAACAAACAGCACACCTTTTCATCCTGGCTGTTCTGCTCAGTCTCATTCATCAGTGAATACCTCCAGTGACATGTCTTTTTTGAATCTAGTTTCAAGTCTCAGTTTGATTTATGTACATGTTTAGCCCCATTACCCCTTGCAATTGCAATCAACCCTTCTCATTCTGTCTCATCCCCCACCAGGCAGCTTGGCTGACTGAGGACCCTCACATGGACAAACAGAATAATGCACACAAACTAACAATCCTATCACTCGGCATTATCACCTCCAGTGCTACACTAGAACAGAACACTTTCATTCATAAAGGGAACCACATCTAGGAAGGAATCAAAAATGATGAACCATAAATGCAAGATAATCCAATAAATACAACAGCAAATTGTGAAAAAAGAACGCACTACCACACGGTGCAGTTGATGTGGATATAACAGATGCAGGTAAAGGGAAGGAGAGAGAGAGAGAGATAATGGGAACTGCAGATGCTGGAGAATCCAAGACAACAAAATGTGAGGCTGGATGAACACAGCAGGCCAAGCAGCATCTCAGGACCACAAAAGCTGACGTTTCGGGCCTAGACCCTTCATCAGAGAGGGGAGTTTCAGGTATGTTTGAGTGTTTAATTAAACTCTCTAATGCGCATCTATAAAAATAATGGACTACTGTAACAATTATGGTTTGATTCAACAGTCGCTTTATTAATTTATTCAGTGGATTGGTCACCATGTGACCAAGTAAGGTAGTTGTAGGTTAAAAACAAGAGCTGTATTAAATCAACAGCGCAGCAACAGGCAGTTCTTTGCTCCACAAAGGCTGGCTCTCACCTTCCTTCATTTTATCCGGTGACCCACTTCTTACCACAGCAGTGTGAAGCTGTACCAATGAATTCGCCTTTTTGGTCACTGGTTCAATTCTGCTTAGGGCATAGCCTCAAAATAAGGGGGAGCAGATATAGAACTGAGATGAGGAACAGCATCTTCACCCAAAGGGTTGTGAATCTGTGGAATTCCCTGCCCAATGAACTAGTTGATTCTTCCTCATTGAATGTTTTTAAAGCTAAGGTAGATAATTCCTTTACTGTTCAGAATGTTATCTACCTTAGCTTTAAAAACATTCAATGAGGAAGAATCAACTAGTTCATTGGGCAGGGAATTCCACAGATTCACAACCCTTTGAGTGAAGATGCTGTTCCTCATCTCAGTTCTATATCTGCTCCCCCTTATTTTGAGGCTATGCCCTAAGCGGAATTGAACCAGTGACCAAAAAGGCCAATTCATTGGTACAGCTTCACACTGCTGTGGTAAGAAGTGGGTCACCGGATAAAATGAAGGAGGGTGAGAGCCAGCCTTTGTGGAGCAAAGAACTGCCTGTTGCTGCGCTGTTGATTTAATACAGCTCTTGTTTTTAACCTACAACTACCTTACTTGGTCACATGGTGACCAATCCACTGAATAAATTAATAAAGCGACTGTTGAATCAAACCATAATTGTTACAGTAGTCCATTATTTTTATGGATGCGCATTAGAGAGTTTAATTAAACACTCAAACATACCTGAAATCATAAAGGACAATGTTCAGATAATGTCGCCTTGGAAGTAATTTTCACATTCAGCACTCCTAAAATGAAACCATAAATTGCAAGAGATTTTGATATTGAGAGATAATATTGGGTAGGTGAGTGGGTAAAGCCACTTAGCACGCTGGCAAAAAGGGTTCATTTATATATTCACTTTGCATGTCCCCAGGATATCTTAAAGTTCCACAATGAAAGCTATGGAGCAGTCAATTTTGCACAATGTCACCTACCACAAACAGCAACGTAATGCTGATCAGCTATCTAGTTTCTTTAGTAATAATGTTTAAGAGAGAAATATTGCCAGGACATGAGAGAGAACTCCCTCTCATCTTCAAAATAGTACCTTGGACTGGTTTACATTTTGTTTATGTTCGACAGTCTTTGTTTAGCCCATCACCTTAAACCTCTGATACCTCCAGCGTAGCACTCTTTCAGTATCACACTGGAGTGGCAGCCTCGATCTTATGTTGCTGTTTTGCAACATAGTGAAAGTGATACAAAACAGATGGGCTTATCGATCACAAAGATTTTAAGCCTTGCAATTTCCGTCAGCCTCAGGGTAACAGTCAAGAGTATGTGGGAAATCATAACTGTCAAAGAGGTCTTTGGCCCATTGCGTCCGTACCAGTCAAAAACAACCTATACCGCTAAGCTAATCCCAATTATCCAAGGTCTCTGCATGCAGGTTGCTAATAGCCACTCCCACAATAAAGAGCATAGACACAGAATCCTGAAAACCTTTGGACTGTGGAAGGAAACTGGAGCACCCGGCAGAAACAGGGAGAACATGGAAACTCCACACAGTCAATCACCCAAGGCTGGAATTAAGGCTGGGTTCCCGGCACCATGAGGCTGCAGTGCTAACCACTGTGCCACGCCTACTGAATGAGGAACTGTGGGACTTTATTGCTTCTCCTCATGAAGATCACATGTGGGGTCAATTGTTGCTCCTCTGTCAGAAAGAAGACTGTTGTTTTTGTCTGATTCTCCAGCCCTGCCACAATGGTAGGGATCAGAGGCCACTGAAGGTGCATCACAGCATTTCAACAGGTTTCCTCCCGTCTTAAAAAGCAACTGTCACCTCTCCACGCCCTCCTCCAATATGCTGTTGAAACTATCGTGACGAAGGCAGTCAGCTGTTGGCTGGAGCTTTGAAGGCCTAAACAGAAGTAACAGCTTGTGCGTGTGGATGTGTGCGTGAATGTGTGGTGGGTGTGGGCAGAGAGCAGGGCATGGGGAGTGTGTCTGTGTGCTTAAAAACTCAAAGGCTTTCACTTGACTCTCATCCTGCAATTACAAACTTTAGTCTCTTTACTAACGCTAACTGAACGCCTCTGATATGACATTCTAGGTGGGGCTTTGAACTGACTTGACAGGAAGAAATGGGTTACAGGAAAACAGAGATTGGTCCTATCCTCGCTAGAATGTGTGGAACAGGGCAACCAATGGTGGGGTTTTAGGGAAGTCAGGAGGTGACTCAACGCAATTGTTCCACATTTAATACTATTACCCTGTTCAATACTGGTGGAAATTGAAGGGGATTGGATTATCTTGTCTCCTGTGTGACTTTTATGTAGTTTTATATGCCAAGAGGAGGGGAGAAAGTCAGCTGGAGGAAAAATAATGTATTCATTCTCTTGCTGCTGACAAGTATCCACACCTCTTAAAGGGCTCAGACTTTTCATTAGCCCCGTTTTTCTAAACGAACCTGCTCAGGTGTTTCTAGCATTTTCTATTTTGATTTCAGATTTCCAGCATCTGTTATTAACAACCACGCTGCTCAAGGAGCAAAGCTGAAAACAGGGGTGGGAGGCAGGGCAGACAGAACGTTTAAATCGCTGAATACACAGAATATTTAACTGGCCTCATCAAAGTTGAATTCTGCTTGGATAATGCTGCCCAATCCCTTTATAGCGAAGGTCGCATTAATTTGCACAGGAGGTGCAGTCTGGAATAAAGATTATCCCTTTGCAGATTCCTTATACTCTGCACGAACCTTTGATGTTTTAAATTGTCTGCTGCTGATTTATTTACGGTGCAAGAGTGGACTTGATTGGACCTGCTAAGCCTCCTGTTTGTTGTACATGCAAATTGCGTTTGATTTCATGTGTTAGGTTTCCTAGCAACTCACTTACCTGCTTCTTTAAATCAGGAGGAGTTAAGTGTATTTTGGAACTGAAATTAAATCGGTGTAATACCCTTGCAACACAAGACAATTTACAAATCTGAGACCTTAAATTTTTTCTGGCAATATTTCATCACAATCATGTGGCTGCACAGTTTGATTCACAAAGCATAAAGCCTTATAACACCAAGCCACCACAGTTCAGCTGTCCTGTTGGTCTAAACCGCCTGGGATTTTTGGGGTTGGGCTTTTGGTGTGGAGCAGAGGGGGCCCAAAGTATATTCCAAATGACACAGCTGTAGGAATCTGTTCAGATAAGGGAAGCTATGATGAACTAATGAGCAGGCAACTGTTATAGATGGACATGACAGCTCTCTACACTTGACAAGCTGCTGCTTGTGATGAAGCTCCCTTACACTATTCTCCTTAAGTCCAGAAAACTACAGAATTGCTTGGTCTGGTGGCCTCCTGATCTAACTTACATTGATCAAGGTACAGGTGAAGCTCAAGTTTATTGCATGTTAGCAACTGGTTGCTGCTTACATTAATGTGATAGATGTTGTTACAGATTTTGAGCAGGATCAGAGGTTAGATCTCAATTCTTCATGATCCTAAATCCTCACATATCTGTATGGATCATCATACCAGGTGCTGCCAGTGGCATCCACAGTTCTTTCAGTGTCTATGGAATTCCTGATCCACATCTGTAACACTGCATCTGTAACTTAAACCGCCTTGTGTTCACTTGAATATGCCAAAGCTCTCTTGGCTAGCCTTCTACTTTCCACCCAACATAAACTTGAGCTCTTACTAAGCTATACAGTTTGCTTCACCCATTATTCCGTGGTTGCTAACCTGTATGTTCTCCCAGTCTACTACCAACTACATTTTAAAATTCTCATCCTCATTTCCAAATTTCACCGTGTCTTACTGGCCTCCAAATTAATAACTTTGAGCCAAAGATCTAGGCAATCCTCCAATTCTGGCCTCTTGTACATCCCCAATTTCAAACAGCTAATCATTGGTGGCCATTTCTTTGGCTGTCAAGGCTGTAAGCTCTGGAATTCCCTTTTCTAACCTTTTCCCATTCCACCCCACAACCTACACCATTTGACCAAATCTTTGGCCATCTGTTCTAATATATCATTATGTGACTACATTTTTGTTTGAAAACTCTCAAGTGCCTTGATATGTTTTAATATGGTACAGAGTGTATATAAATGCAGGTCATTGTTGTTCATATTCCACCTTTGCATTGTCAATAAGTGGAGCCCATTACCACCGACAAATCAGTTGTCAATAAGACTTGAAATGTCAAAATTGCTTTGGATAAAGGTCAATGCAGTGATTAGGTGTTACAATAGCGTAGCACTCTGTCCTTCCAGCTCCTGCAAACTGAACTCAAATCCATCCTCAGCCAAGGTAATGAGGGCCTTCTTTCTTTGTTGGCCATGAAACAAAGTCAATGGGCAAAGCAGTTTAGACCCAAAACCGGAATAATCCAAATCCAATGTGACAGGTTAAAACAAACCTATTGAAAATGTTAGTCCAATCCATCAGTGAATCCATTTCGACGACACAAGTTCTATAGTATCACCAGATAATGACCACTCACCTCCCATATAACCAAGGAAGCAAAAAGAACATATTCAGAAGAGACTTCTTGAGTAGAAGGAGGTAGATGAATACATGCCATTAAACTGCAAGAGGTTGCTCATAACAAAAAAATTTGGGATCATGTAACTGTGATGTCAGGCTCAATGAAAAGACAGAGAGGCTGGAAAGCCTCCTTCAACTGCACAAGGTATGCTGCGATATTTCTGCCTATCTGACATTAAGCATGCATGGAGTGGAGCATAAATAATCAATGTGAGATATGTGCATCTAGTCCAAACATAGATCAGCCTATTTGAATCAATTTCTGAACCACCTCCAATTTAGTTATCTTTCCTTAGGTAAGGAAACCAAAATTGTTCACAGTATTCCAGATGTAGTTGGTTAGTACCTTTTATAACTTAGCAAGACCTCCCTGTTTTCATATTCCATTTCCTTTGAAATAAAGGCCATCAGATCATTTGTCTTCCCTATTACCCTTAGATATTAGCTTTCCGTGATTCATGTACACGGATCATCAAAACTCTGTGCTGCAGCTTTCTGCAGTCCTTCCCCGTTGAAACAACATTCAGTTCATTCCATTCTTCCGGTCAAAAAGTTCATAATGTGACATTTTCCCCATGGTATTCCGTCTGCCAAGCTTGTGCCAATTCCATCAAGCTGACAATATCCCTCTATGTTTAATTACAGTAAAGGCACTATACAAGTTACTGTTCCAGTCCTGGAGGGAGAGAATAAATAATACATCATCGCCATGATGAGGTGGGGGAAAGACAGTGCTGGGGAGAGAGAGGGAACGAACGAATGAACAAAGGAATGAACGAAAGAAAGAGATAAATGTTTAGATGGAGAGACAGAAAAGTAGATGAATAGATAGATAGATAGAGAGATAGAAAGGGAGTGAGAGTGAGAAAAGGGCTTCAAACAGATAACTAAATGACAACAATGAGCAGAAAAAGACCACTACTTCACTCATGATCCAAGTCCGAGTTAGATACGCCCAGTCCCACACTCTTGCTAAATCCATTTCCAGCTATATAATCTCAAGAAGTGGAATAAAGTACCCTTGAGGGGTAGTGGTCAGGGGTGTCAGTGTAGTACAAGATTTTTTTTTAAGTTTGTTGAGTGGAGGGATTGACAAGGTGGATAAAGTCATGTTAAACCAACAGTGATTCTTTTGAACCGATTCTGAAGCTATCGTTTCGATTTTCCCTCTCTCTGGAATTGGTGCCATCAATTCTAAGGGTTCCCAGGGAACTGAGAAGCACTGAGGCTGTTTCTATTTTCAGTTACTCACAGATGAGTTTTGGCAGCCTGGTAATTGAAAGCACTGGGGGATCACATCCTTTAACTTCAACGTCTTTACTCAGACATAAAAGAGTCATCAGATATATTTGCTCACCAAAACTATAAGGAAATGGGAATAAGCTTCCAGAATTCCCTGAAGAGCTGCCACACCTCTTATACCAGCCAACAAGTGGATGAATCACTCCTCCTGTCTCTTAAGAAGAAAAAGGGACTAGTTTTCTTTTCACAGTTGCCATTATTTTGTTTGTATATTTATTGCAATTTCCAGTGACTGGGTTCAATATCTGTTTAAAGCAGGGCATCTCCTCAGTATGAAAACCCATGCAATCTTGGACAGTTTTGGTCATGAGGAGATTAAATTCTGTGACCAATTTTTCTGGCAGAAAAGGTAATAAGAAAGAGCAACGTAGGAAGAAAAGAAAGGAAGGAACATTCCATTCACAGATATGCCAACTTCCTTTTGCTTGATACAATACACTGAACCATTCTTCCAAGATGCCACATTTAATAAGAAAATTAAATCAGCCTGTCACACATGTCCTGACACATCTTCACGGCTAGTAGGACTGAAATCTAGGCCTTCTGGGGTCAAGGTTGTGATACTACCACTACATCACACTAGGTCCTCAAGTAACTTTGTTTTAACATGGAGCTCAAATGCACAACTTGGACTTTCAGACTCTCATGCACTAGAACTGACCTAACCAGCCATAATATGTCCTATTAACCTGCACTCATTTTCACCCCCCAATTAATTTTCACTCACTTTAGAAGGTCGACAGCAGGATGAATTAAAGGCATGTAAGAAATGTTAGAAATGAATGGGTTGTCCCAACTATCAAACAGATCTGATAGATTCCCACATATGCATAACGGAAATAGACATTCTACATGTACATGTAGAATGTATGTTGCACTCTCGACCCAAGTCAAGCTAACTGATTGAGGAGCAGATGTCTGTATTCTGCCAGGATTAGTTACTTGTTTTTCAGTAAATGCAGACTGTGTGTGGAAGATGTGGCCATTTTTGCACTGGTGTCAGGCCATTCACAGGCAAGGTCAGAAAAAAGATTCTCACACAGAAGGCAATGCAAATCCATAGCACTCTCCTAAAAAGGCTGTGGATGCTGTTAATTGAAATGTTTGTGATGCAAACTGAAAAATTTCTGTTCGGTAGCAGTATCGAAAATATCAAGCAAAACATTAGGCAAAAAGAATCAAGATAAAGAAAGATCTGTCACTTGGAAACTCGAAGCAGCTGGAAAGGCAGGTTTGTCCTGTCATTTGAGGGATTCTGGCTTTTCAATCAAATTGCAATGAGTGATCATATCCTACCCAGCCAAAAGTTGACATGAATCACTGACACTCACATAACAGAACAGCCCTCTAGGCAATCCTGACATTCGTCATGATTTAATAAATCCAGCTTGTCACTGAATCTCACAGGTTGTTGAAATGCACCTGGTTGACACTGCATACTGGCTGATGTTGGCTATGGTTGTAAATACACTGTTGTTTGGATGTTGGTCTCATTCTGTTGTCACTGTCCCTACCTGTGGCAAAATGTTTGGAAGGTCAAATTTGAATACAGAATACAAGGTAAATGGCAGGATTCCTGGCTGTGTGGAGGAACAGAGGGATATTGGGGTTCACACCCATGGATCCCTCAAAGTTGCTATCCAAGTTGATGGGTTGTAAAGAACACATATGGTGTGTTGATTATCATTGGCAGGGGAATTGATTTTAAGAGCCGCGAGATTATGCCGCAGTTCTATAAAACCCTGGTTAGACCACACTTGGAATATTGTGTTCAGTTCTGGTCATCTCATTATAGGAAGGATGTGGAAGCTGTAGACAGAGTACAGAGGAGATTTACCAGGATGCTGCCTGGGCTGGAGGGCAGGTCATATGAGGAAAGGTTGAGCTAGGACTTTATTCATTGGAGCGAAAAAGGACGAGAGATAACTTGACAAAGGTGTGCAAGATGATGAGAGGCACAGATAGATTGCATAGCCAGAGGCTTTTACCCAGAGCAGAAATGACTATCACAAGGGGGCATAATTTTAAAGGTGATTGGAGGAAGGTGTAGGGAAGGTGGTTCTTCACTCAGAGAGTGGTTGGAATGTGGAATGCGGAATGCGCTGCTGGCAGTGGTAGTGGAGTCAGATGCATTGGGACATTTAAACAACTCCTGGATGGGCACAGGGAGTGTAATAAAATGTAGGATATGCAGGGTAGTTTGATCTTAGAGGATGATAATAGGTCAGCACAACATTGAGGGCTGAAGGGCCTGTACTGTGCTGTGCTGTTCTATTTTCTATGTTCTTAAGTAAGTACTCCTCATCTTTCAGCTATCCTTAAAGACTGTCTGATTGAAATACTCATACTAATGTCAAATTACAGACGTTTTGGCTATACATTAAAATCTGGCTAATATTAATGACAAGGTGATCATTTCCTAAAAGGAGAGAGAAGGTTTCGCAGCCACCTTTTCAGTCTGGACCTGAATCTTAGTACCACATCCGGAAATGTCAATGGCTCACGCAGTGTATTACTCTGCCCCTTAGATGAGGTGGCAACTCAGCACAATTAAGGCAGAATTTCAACGAACATTTTAAAAGTTAAAGATAAATTTTAACTGCAATCAAGTCAGGGGACTAAATGCCCGAGTTTACATATTGTCAGATGTAGACTGATGGTTTAAGGTTTCATACACGTGCAATCTGAAATGTATTTATCAATTTACAACTCAAGCTCTATGAGCTCAGTCTTTCTCCTGAGGCAGGTAAACACACAACAAAAATATTACTATTTATCACAGACCCAAAGGATTTACTGCCAATAATATCAATTGTTAATAATAACTAATGTTTCAGGGGATTATGTTATGTCTGATCTCTGATTGAATGAACAGGAATTATTGTGTAATTTTCTGCAAACATTTCATTGATGAGCAAGAATAATACGGTGAACAGCCACCGGAAATCCATGACAGTTGCTTCTGCCAGGCACCACAATCAATAGATATCACAAAATTGCCCAGACAAAATTTTATGGGCGTCAGCCTTTGAATCTTCCAGTTGCCTGAATAAAAGTCAACACAATGAAACAAGAGAGAGGGCATGTTCCTTTGAATCAGCAAAATGGCAAATGTGCAAAGTTAAAATGTACATAAAACAAAAATTAATTGAGGTAACAAAGTGTGGAGCTGGATGAAAACAGCAGGCCAAGCAGCATCTTAGGAGCACAAAAGCTAACGTTTCAGGCCTAGACCCTTCTTGCTTTCAGCTGTGGTATTGACAGCACACGTCTGCAAAACAATAACTTAAAAAAGACTGCATGACTTCTTGTGGCTAACTTTTCAGTTGATGGAACTTGGACTACAAGCTATACCATAATTTCAGAAAAAGGGACAAGATGCATTTTGTCAAGCTGGGAAGAGTTATGAAGGGGGTAAAGAAAAGCCGGAAGTCTGTAAATTTCTGTAGTCTCAGTGCCAATCAGATTATGCCTTTCATCAACAGACAGGCGACCAAATAGATGTTACACCCATCACGACATCACTCTGAATAGACACAAACATTAACATTTTCCACACACACACACACAATTATTTTCCTTCAAACTACGCAGTTCTTTTTTCCAGTTGCCAATCTGAAACTTCTTCTGCCTGGATGACTGCACAGCAGAGTAGCAACCCCATTGAATTTTGCTCCCCCTCTGGCCAGCTTGAAGATGCTGTTGCCGTGTTTATTACTGAGTGGAATGCATTACTGACAAATGCAGCGCTTTCAGAGGTACCATCTTTCAGCTGGTATGTTAAACAAGCCTCATTGGCCTCCTTAGATAAATATAAAGATCGATAATACAAATTGGAGTTGTATTTTCTGGTCTTTAGAAGATCAAGGGCTAACTTGATCAACATTTATAAGATATTAAGTGGGACATATCAAGTAAATCATTAGAAACTATGGTGTGGCTGCACCCGGAGTAATTCGTGCAGTTTGGTCTTCTTGTCTGAGGAAGGATATTCTGGATATGGAATGATTTTAACGGATGTTTACCAGCCTGATTCCTGGGATGGCAAGACTGACTTATGAAGAGACGCTGCATCAGTTCGGACTATATTCACTGGAGTTGAGAAGAATGAGGGGGGAATGACGTAGCAATCTAACAGGGCTAGACAAGGTCAACAGAGGTCAGATGTTCCTGATGACTGGGGAGTCCAGAATCAGGGCACAGTCTAAAGAATTCACAGTAAGCCATTTAGGAGTGAGATGAGGAGGAATTTCTACAGAGGCTGGTGAGCTTGTGAAATTCTGTGCCACTGCAAGTAGTTGAGGCGAAAACATTGAAAGTTTTTAAGAAGGAGTCAGATACAGTTCTTAGGGCTGAAGAGATCAAAGGGTATGGGGAGAAAGCAGGAACAGTTAGATGCTGAAGCTATTTTCTATTATTCAGGAAGGCAATTGTCCCATCTCCAGTCTCCGAAGCCAAGAATAGCTAATCGGCTCAGACATGGGATAAACTCTGCATCTTCCTGATTTGAACGGTCAATGACTCACCATTAATTCACCATTACTTCTCGCGTCCAACTCCAGTTGATCCTTGTCCCACTGCCTAGCTCATATGCATTATCACATGTGATTATGTATTGCTGGCTCTAAACCAAGGCTAACAGAATGAAAATGGGCTTAGATAATGCAGGTAACAGTTGGAAGACATTAAGTTTGCAGACCCCATCTTCAAATGATTAAAAAATAAATGCAAATTACCCTGATGCAGATCTGTCAAATGAGATGAAACATAAGGTGATTCTGGTTTGTTAGTGACTGAGATTCTGCGAAAGGACATCCTTCCATATTAGGGCAAGGCATTGTGACAGCATGAGTGCCAATGTACTGGAGATAAAACTTATTGAATTAACAAGGTCACGTTATCATTAATTTGGGTCTGCAGCACTCCTTTACTATATCGCTCACCTAAGCAAAAGTCAACCAGATCACAGCCGTACCACCTCTATATACAGCAGGTTTAAAATACACATTTAAAGTGCTGCATACACCAAAAGTATTTTCATGCTGACTGGTGTCAAGCAACGTATAATCTATTTGAAATCAGGCCCACATGATGGGTGCTCTAGATTGCAGTGCACTCTGACACAGTACACAACACGAGTTGTGGGGCTTGGTTTGTCCAGGTCAGAAAAGCAACTGTTGTAAACCACTGCATTTGCTGTGAATCATAAAGGCAGAACAGTACGAATAGTGCAAGTGATTTCATAATTACCGTGGCAGTGTTGGTGCAGAGTAAAAAGGGCATTTATATAATGTGTCAAAAAATGCTGATCCCAATCCTCCACAATATCTCAATGATGCAGCATAGAACAGATGGTGGCCATTCAGTCCAATGTGCCTGTGCTGGCTCCTTGCAAGACATCTTCAGTTATCCCCGTTCTCCTCTACTTCCTCTGCAGCTTTGCAAAGTTTTTGCTCATTCAGCTAATTACCAATTCATTTCAACATGTTTCTAATGAACCTGTGTTCGCCATTCCTTGAAGTAATGCATTCCAGATTGCATCTCAATGCACAAAAATAAAATCTTCTCACCCCACCTCTGGCTGCTTTTCTCTTATCTCCAAGTTGTATCCTCCAGTAACTAAGTGGTGACTGAAAATAGTATGTACTCCTCATAGTCTACTCCACCAAAGTTTCTCATTTTGAGGATTAATTATCTGCCCTTAACCTTAAGCTCCAATGAGCATATTCACAGCAGTTGCAATCTCTTCATATAACCAAATGATTCACTGGGAATATCATTGTCTCAAATCTTCTCCAAACTCTTTTCAACGTGTTAATCCCTTTTCGAAAGCATAATGCCCTGTATGTGATAGAACACTCCAGCTGAGGCTGACAAGTATTTATTTTTAAAGATTTAGCCTAAATTTCTTGCTTTTATTCTCTGCGGCTTGATTTTTTATATCATTAAAAATAGTCCAATGTTGCTGATCCAGATTTGACATAGATCCCAGAGCGATAGAGAGACAGAGACAGACAGAGTGGAAAGATAATTTAACTATATCAAGAGATATGGAACAATGGTGTGTGAATGGATTCGAGATACAGATCAACCATGATCGATTGAATGTTGTAGCAGGTTTGAAGTGTTTCTGTGACAGTCAAAACCTCGCAAGTTAGTCCATGAAAGCCTCAGGATCAGGAAGTGGCTTTTGCTCTTTACTCGGTAGCTGCTTTGGTACTGAGCCAGAAACCTCAGAATCCCAAGTGTAGAAATTTACACATGGAGCTGATTTATTTGGATTCAGGTTCAAATAAGTGTTGAAATTGTTCCTTAAGAATGCCTTTCATTTACAATCGACGAATTTAATTATAGCAGTTAGGATAATGCAGGCTTATAGTTTTGCAGTCAATGTGTTACCTATGCCAAAAAAAAACAGCCTTAGCCTCCCACTCTGTTGATGCAAGTGCAAAATCCCCAATCAGTTTAACACATCATTAAAGTGCCAGGCTTTGAACAGCACTGTTTAAACATAAACAATCTAATGGTCTCAGCATCAAACTCTTGTGGTACAGTGATAGTATCCCTACCTTTAAACCAGGAAGCCTAGGTTCAAGTCCCACCCAGAGGCATCAGTGATATAATAACATCTCTGAACAGGTTGATTAGGAAATAGTTCTTTTCAAGGTGTTAGCAGGAACATTCACTGTAATTTCACCTGCATTGCGTAAATTCCATTGGGCGTTCTGCTTATTTCTGCCTTTGGAAAGCAGCTATTAAGTGACTTTTTTCGAGGTGGAGGTTGCGGGGGGATGTGATTTGGTCAGAGAGAAAGGAACTGTTTGTTATTATAATGAAATAAAAGTTTTCAATCATTAAGGTCATCTGGAGGCAGAGATGATGGTTTTCCTGTCAAGGTGATTAGGCAAAATGAGCCAGCCAGCCTGACTCATCCACCCTGACAGTGCTTCGTGAACAGATTAAGCATGCGAACAGTTGGTGGCTTAGGAACCACAGTGAAGAGAGTGAAAAGGTGACTATAAATACCATGCAGCATATTGAACACAACGAGGCACACCAAAAACAAAATCCTCAGAACAAACAACTCTCAAAATTCTCTTCCTTGGAGCCAAGAATCATCTTGCTGAGAAGATAATAGGCAGATCTGTGGCAGCACCTGTGGGAGGGACAGAGTTGGTATTTCAAGTGCAGATTGCAACATAATGAATGATCCTGCAATTATATAGCACCTTTCATAATGTGCAAAGCAAAATCAATGATTCTCAGTTGCAACCACTGTCACTACAAAGTCAGGAGACAGCAAAACGGTTACTCCAGAGATGGAAATGAATTACATTTTTGGCTCAATGTTTAAGTGGAGATAAGGGGAGGAGTTGTGCTCAACAACCATCAGAAGATACTATTCCCTCCAACAGTACACTGTTCTCTCCCTTCAGGACCCTACCGGGTCTCCAAAGGACTGGAAACAAAACAGGTCAACCATTGCTAAAACTGGGAAACAGCTAAAGTCTTAGCTCCCCTTCCATCTCCTTTGAAGTCAATGTGTGTTTATCAAAGGTTAAGCTCAGGCTGAAATTTTGTATGTTTTTAAAATTTGCCAATTGTATTTGGAGTTGGATTTACTTCTGCAGCTCAGGAACAACTCTATTTGACGAATCCAGTGTGAACTGAGGTTCTGCATCTTCTGTGCCTCCTCTCACTGCTGCTTACCAGTTTGACTTGACAGCAGAGTTCCACATATTATTTTGAACGTCAGCTTTACAGAAGGCATTAGGCTCGATAGCACCCCGCTCATTCAAAAAAATTCCTTCAAGTTAGTTGGACACAATTTGGCTAACATCGGCCATCCAAGATAGGTTTGAATTTGCGATGCCAAGGTTATCCTGGCTCAATATCAAAGCAGCTACCTCAGAGTAGCACAATCACCTATTGATCCTGAGGCTTTCATTGTCTGATCTGTCACAGGAACACTTCAACTCTGCTCCAATGTTCAACTGATCATTCTTGATCTGTGCCTCAAGTCCATTTGCAGACTTTTGCTCCACATTCTTTGATATATTTTTGATTGGAAAGGATATTATTATTGAAAATGTGCTTTCATTTGATGCAGTACTTGCAGCCTTTTTTTTGGGTGGGTGGAGAAGAGATTACCAGTTTTAGAGATGGTTAGGTTTTAATTTCACTCAAAACCTAGCCACTGTAAAGTTTGGTCCAGAACATGCTTCAACAGGATTCAAAAGTGTCCAATTTAACCTTGTTCAGGCATATCCTCTGACTGCAAGGCATCTTCAAGTGGCGTACTTTAATGAAAGTTGTGGCTATTAGCTCAGTCCAGATTTGTTTATTTGGGTCATATTAGATTTTGCATGCATCATTAGTTGAGATTCAGTGAGCTATCGTCAAGCTACTTTCTGTTTATTATACACCAGGGATCTCTGGCTTCTCAATCTTGCTTCATTGTTGCTCAATTTTGCTTATTTAAAATATAAAATGATTGCTATGTTTACCCTGTTTCATAACCCATGCGTAATTAGTCACAGCTCCATACAAACTGTGAGCGCAAATTGATTTACCTCTTTGATACTTCTGCTTGTGGTTGTGAAATGAATCTTATGATTTTACCTGTGTCACGCTGAGTTGACCGTACTATTGGAAAAATAGACCATGAGTGAAGTGTTATGGTCCTCAGCTTGCAATGGAAACTGGACAGATGGACAGTTGAAATTGTCAAGATTTCTTATAGATACACAGAAAGCAAGGGGAGACAAAATAAAGACTAGGAACTTTTACAAATCAGAAAGTAACCTCACGTGGAGTCAGAATACGCAGACATAGATTCCAATGAATGGCTTTCACAAAACGGGAATGATATAGATAGGGTTATTAAGGAGGCGTGAGAAAGATTAGTTTAGGGAGATTGGTACATTGAGGGAGAAAATACTAAAAAGGGATTTTGCAACATTGAAAGTAGATCGTCAGGCCTGGATCAACATTATCCCAGGACATTAAAAGAAATGAGGAAAGATAAATCAAAGACTAATGGAAAGCAGAGAGTCAAGATCTTTTTCAAAAATTTGTCTTTTTCCAGTTGACAAAATCTAACCAGTGGGGTGCCAAAGGGTTCGGCCCCAGCTATTTACAGTCTATACAGGGCTAGAAAATATTCTAGGCAAATTTGCAGCTGACATTAAAATAGGTAGGAAAGTCATTTGAGTAAAGTTGCCATAGTCTTATCAGAACATAGGACTGTTCTGGCCTTATAGAGAGACAACTGGTGTCATTTTTCAATCCCCTTCAGCTATAGGTGTTGTGCTGCAGGGGATTGAAAACTGATGCCTCCTTTTTAAACAATGATAGTCCAAGTAAGTAAAGATGTCATTTGCTTTCCTTATTACTTGGTGCACCCGCATAGTAGTGTTTTTGTGACTCGTGCATGAGGACACACAGATCAGTCTTTATGCTGAAGTTTCTCTCCATTTAGTTAACAAGTTGCCTTTCTATTCCCCCATCAAAATGGATAACCTCACATTTCTACACATTAAACTTCATCAACCCATTCACTTAATCTATCCATATCTGTGCGTCACTTGCATATTCTTTCATCAGAACTTGAGGTCAGTTAGCTCAGTTGGCATGACTGCTGGTTTGTGATGCAAATGGTGTGGGCTCAATTCCAACACTGGCTAAGGTCGCCAAAACAGGACTCTCCTCCTCAACCTCTCCCGTCACTTGAGACGTGTTGATCCTCACATTAAACCAGCACCAGTTGTCTCTCTATAAGGCCAGAACAGTCCTATGTTCTGATAAGACTATGGCAACTTTACTCAAATGACTTTCCTACCTATTTTAATGTCAGCTGCAAATTTGCCTAGAATATTTTCTAGCCCTGTATAGACTGTAAGTAGCTGGGGCCGAACCCTTTGGCACCCCACTGGTTAGATTTTGTCAACTGGAAAAAGACAAATTTTTGAAAAAGATCTTGACTCTCTGCTTTCCATTAGTTAGCCAATCCTCTATCAGAGATGAAACATTATTTCTAACCTCATGTATCAATTTTTTGTGTGGCATCAAATGAAGGGCTTTCCGGATGTCCAAATGTACTACATGTGCAGGATCCCAATATCCATTTTGTTTGTTATATAGATTCATATTCAATTCCTGTTGTAGTGCACGATCTATCTATTTATAAAGCCAAGGAAACTATATGCCTTTTTAACAGATGCAATTCTCCAGGGCTCTGACATTATCTATCAGGAGTCTTGCAAATAATTGCCAATACCTTTGCAAGTTCCATTCTTATTCTGTCAGTATTGCCTGATGAATCCCATCTGGTCCTTGTGGCTTATCAATTTGAAGCACAGTGAGCCTTTCAAATACCTTCTTCTCCATCAATTTTTAGCGCAATCATCATCAGAACTACTTCTTCTTTCACTAGGATACTGGCAGCATCATCTTCCCCAGTAAAGGCAGGTGCAAATACTCCTTTAGTATTTTAGCCATGCCCTCTGCCTCCATGTGTAGGTCACCAGTTTTGCTCCTAATCAGAATCTTTTACATAGTTTTACATCTATTTAAGATTTTTAACTTCTCATGTATTAATTATCAGACTTTTCATAGCACTGTTTAGGGAAGGCAGTGGAATAGTGGTATTGTCAGTGAGCTAGTGACCAAGAGATCTATACTAATGCAGAAAGACATGAATTTGAATCATATCTAGGCAGATGGTGAAATCTGGACTGTTGAGCCCCTGGAATTAAAAGCTAGCTTGATTCAATGTCAATAGTTGTTTTAAAAAAAAGAAAACTAGAATCTGTCTGGTTCACGATAATAAAGTGTGAAGCTGGATGAACGCAGCAGGCCAAGCAGCATCTCAGGAGCACAAAAGCTGACGTTTCGGGCCTAGACTCCTCTGATGAAGGGTCTCGGCCCGAAACGTCAGCTTTTGTGCTCCTGAGATGCTGCTTGGCCTGCTGTGTTCATCCAGCTTCACACTTTGTTATCTTCGATTCTCCAGCATCTGCAGTTCCCATTATCTCCATCTGGTTCACTGATGTTTTTTAAGGGAAGGAAATCTGTTCTCCTTCCCTGGTCTGGCCTATATGTGACTCCAGACTTACTGCAATGTGGTTGAATCTGAATCGCTGCTGAAATGGCCCTGGCAAGCTACTCAGCTCAAGTGACAATTAGGAACAAGCAATAAATGCTGACATAGCCAGTGACTGCCATACTCCACTTATTGATAAATAGAAAGAAAAACCTCTTACCTCCTTTCTCACTCACCCTCTAAAACTTCTATATTTCTTTTGATTTTCACTTGTGTTGTCAACCCGACATGCGACACATATACCAGTCTTATGGACTCATCTTGCTCTCCATCAATTCCAACATGTAGACAGCTCTGGATTTGGTTGCCCTGCCTTTCGCTTTAAAATGTACTGCAACTGTTCCCAAACCATTAGCTCCTTAACGGTAGCCCATTGACCCATTCCAGTTTTGTCGCCAATCTTGGATTCCAATTTGCCTGAGCCAGATCTATTTCACCCCATAGAATGTGACCCTCTTCTAATGAAGTATTCTGTACCAAAGTCAGCTGTTGTTAAGTATTTTCAATGTTTGGGTTGTGACAGACTTTCAATCAGTGAGGAAGTCAAGGGATATACGAAAAGTTAGGAAATTGGAGTTAAGGATTATCAGATCAGTCATGATCACATTATATGGTACACAGATTCAATGGGCTGAATGGGCACTTGATCTCCTACATCTTAAGGTCTTAAATTTTCATTTCATCCTGGATTACCTCTTTCCCATTTCCGTCACTTGCCTAAATTTATAATGCTACATAGACCTACTGTTTAACTCCAAGGCTTAGAGGAAGATTTTGTGTTTATAATTTTCAGCGCGAGAATGCCACCAGCTAGGCCAGCATTTGTTGCCGTCCCCAATTGTCTTGAGGTGAAGGTGCTGAGCTGCTTTCATGAATTTGCTGAAATCCATGTGGTGGGGGCTGACCCACAATGACATTCGGAAGGGCAAAATACTATATGTTTAACCTCTTTATGAGGACATTGCATGTTACTGTCATTTAAAGTGAGATGGATAACTGGAATGAAAATAAACGTTGCTGGAAAACCTCTGCAGGTCTGGCAGCATCTGTGAAGGGAAAAACACAGTTAACGTTTCGGGTCCAGTTCTGAGGAAGGGCATTACTTTTACTACTTTTATTATTCAGTAGGTGATTACTTTGGGAAGAGTGATCACAATTCTGTAAGTTCTACAATACTCATGGATAAAGACAAGAGTGGTCCTAAAGGAGGAGTGCTAAATTGGGAGAAGGCTAACCATAGCAAAATTCGGCAGAAGCTCGGGAATGTGGATTGGGATCAGCTGTTTGAGGGTAAATCCACGTTTGATATGTGACAGGCTTTTATAGAGCGGTTGATTAGAGTATAGGACAAACATGTCCCTGTGAAAATGAGTGATGGAAAGGAATCAGGGTATCATGGATGGCAGGTGAAATTGTGAGACTAGCAAAGAGGAAAATGGAAGCATACATAAGGTCTAGGCGACTGAAAACAGACGAAGCTTTGGAAGAATAATCGGGAAACTAGGACCAAATGAGGAATTAAGAGGGCTAAAAGGGGTCATGATGTATCTTCAGCAAACAGGGTTAAAGAAAATCCCAAAGTCTTTTATTCATACATAAGGAGGAAGAGGGTAACTAGAGAAAGGGTTAGCCCATTCAAGGACAAAGGAGGGATGTTACGCGAGGAGTCAGAGAAAATGAGTGCGATTCTGTTTTGTGTCGGTATTCAATGAGGAGAGGGAAATGACGGATGTTGAGGTTTGGGATAGATGTTTGATTATTCTAGGTCAAGTCGGCATTAAGAGGGGGGAAATATTGGGTATTAAAAAAGGCATAAGGGTGGACAAGTCCCCAGGGTCCCAGGATCTATCCCAGGTTTTTGAGGGAAGCAAGAGAGAAAATAGTTGGGGCCTTAAAAGATATCGTTGCAGCATCCTTGAGCACAGGTGAGGTCCCAAAGAACCGGAGAATTGCTAAAGTTGTCCCCTTATTTAAGAAGGGTAGCAAGGATAATCCAGGTAATTATAGACCGGTGAGCCTGACATAAGTGGTGGGGAAGCTTCTGGAGAAGATACTGAGGGATAGGATCACTTACATTTGGAAGAAAATGGGCTTATTAGTGATAGGCAGCATGGCTTTGGGCAGGGAAGGTCATGTCTTACCAACTTGATAGAATTCTTTGAGGAAGTGACGAAGTTGATAAATGAGGGAAGGGCTGTGGATATCATATACATGGGCTTCAGTAAGGCATTTGATAAGGTTCCCCATGGTAGGCTGATGGAGAAAGTGAAGTCGCATGGGGTCCAGGGTGTACTAGCTAAATGGATAGAGAACAGGTTGGGCAACAGGAGACAGAGAGTTGTGGTGGAAGGGAGTTTCTCAAAATGGAGACCTGTGACCAGTCGTGTTCCACAGGGATCCGTGTCAGGACCACTATTGTTTGTGATATACATAAATGATCTGGAGTTGGTAAAGATGGTCTGATTAGCAAGTTTGCAGATGACACTAAGATTGCTGGAGTAGCAGATAGTGAAGGGGACTGTTGAAGAATGCAGCAGAATATAGATAGATTGAAGAGTTGGGCGGAGAAATGGCAGATGGAGTTCAATCCAGGCAAATGCGAGATGATGCATTTTGGAAGATCCAATTCAAGAGCAAACTACATGGTAAATAGAAAAGCCCTGGGGAAATTTGATGCACAGAGAGATCTGGGTTTTCAGGTCCATTACATCCTGAAGGTGGCAATACAGGTTGATACAGTGGTCAAGGCATATGGCATGCTATCCTTCATCGGACAGGGTATTGCATATAAGAGTCGGCAGGTCATGATGCAGTTGTCTCGGACTTTGGTTCAACCACATTTGGAATACTGCGTACAGTTCTGGTCGCTGCATTACCAAAAGGATGTGGATGCTTTGGAGAAGGTGCAGAGGAAGTTCACCAGGATGTAGCCTGGTATGGAGGGTGCTAGCTATGAAGAGAGGTTGAGTAGATTAGGATTATTTACATTGGAAACACAGAGGTGGAGGGGGACCTGATTGAAGCCTTCAAAATCATGAGAGGCATAGACAGAGTGGATAGCAAAAAGCTTTTTCCCCAGAGTGGGGGACTCAGTTACTAGGTGTCGTGATTTCAAGGTGAGAGGGAAAATGTTTAAGGGAGATATGCATAGAAAATTCTTTACGCAGAGGGTGATGGGTGCCTGGAACACATTACTAGCGGAGGCAATAGAGGCGGGCATGATAGCGTTATTTAAGATGTATCTAGACTGATACATGAATAGGCAGGGAGCAGAGGGATACTGATCCTTGGAAAGTAGGCAACAGGTTTAGATAGAGGGTCTGGATCGGCGCAGGCTTGGAGGGGCGAAGGGCCTGTTCCTGTGCTGTAATTTTCTTTGTTCTTTGTTCTCTTTGTTTTCTTCCTGATTTACTGTATCAACAGTTCTTTCGGTTTTTTTTAAGTTGGATAACTGATTTGATTTTGAAAGCAATGAACAGTGACCCACTTAGATGACAAACAAATTAGGCTAATGCTGAAGAGAAGACCACTTCACATTTGCTGCAATGCAATAAACTGGAAAATTAGTTACATGGATAATGGACATGGGATTATTGACCATCGTGTTCACTTGCAGTCTTTTGCAAGATATAACCTGCATATTTGCAGGAGTTCGGGCCCACCAGATCTGTCCTCCTTCCAATCTAGGACATTTCTTGGGAGTTACGTGGTGACGTTTAAAGGCAGAACTTTTGGTCCTGAGTCAGCATACAGTTTCCTGAGCCAGCAGCCTTGCAGTGCAACATATTACATACACTGAATGATTTTGCAATAAAAAGTCCAAAATTTAGGGAAGCTTCAAGTAGATTTATTTAGGACAACAGTTACATCTTAAATCTCACAGGACTGCATTCTTCATTTACTGGCCCTTCAACATTGTTTTGCAGAGATCTATTCTCCCATATCAATAGCTATATACAAAGTCCAGTAAAATCCCAATAGAAACAAGTCAAATGCTGCAGTTCATCGACAGTGCAAGTTCAACATTCATGAATGTTGCACAAGGTTGAATTGTCACATCAATAATATAACTTCTTTGGCACAGGCAGAGGGGGGGATTTGGCTCCTTACTCAAAATAATCACATTCTCATGTGTTAGCAGAGTCAGGTAAACCTCCAGTTCATTATTAGCACTCTCCTATTCATAGGCCTGCTTGACATTTCTTTTAAAGTTAACCTATTTTTCCTAATCAAGCCGTTCAGCGATATTATTACGCACCTCTGCAGCAGATGGGAGTTGGACCCAGGCCTCCCAGGCCAGTGATATGGACACTACCGCCGCACTACAAGAGGGGTCTGCTCCACAATTATTTTTGGGTTCTATAATTATTCACCATCGCAATTAATTCAAAACACTTGCAACTGCCCAAACTTGTGTGTCAGGCCTGATCAGATATATTAGAATCATAGCACTGTACACACAAAAGGAAGCCATTCAGCCTGCTGCATCTTTAACTGCTCTTTCAAAGAATAATCAAATTCATTCCATATTTCTGCTCTTTCTCCATAGCTCTGCAATTCAACTCCATCATTCCAAGCATTTATAAAATTCTCTTTGGAAGAAAGTTATTGATGAATCTGCTTCTACAATCCACTCTTCGTCTTTATACTCCAAATCTTAAAAATTTGCTACCAGAAAACATGTCACATCTTCGACAAACAGGGGGCTGGAAGAAGGACACCTGAAGAAGGGTTTACCCAAAATGTTGTCTTTTCCTCTCCTCCAAATACCGCCTGACCTGCTGTCTTCTTCCAGCCTCCTGTTTGTCTAAAAACTGAAAGAACTGCAGATGCTGTAAATCAGGAACCAAAACAAAGTTGCTGGAAAAGCTCAGCACATCTGGCAGCATCTGTGAGGGGAAAAAAACAGTTAGTGTTTTGGGTCTGGTGACCCTTCCCCAGAACTGATAGTGGCTGGGAAAACGTCAGTTTATATGCAGAAAATAGGGAGGTGGTTGGGGTAGGGAGTAAATGATAGGATAGAGCCCAAAAGAGAGAGAAAGACAGTTGGACAAAGAGTTGCTAATAATCAGGCTGGGAGGATGCATAGTTGTTAGTGGGGACTGTTAGTGACTAACAACAGGAGGTATATGTGATAACAAGGCCTGGTGTGTGGGGTCAGGGGCTGGGACATGGGAGAGTTTAGGCCCTAAAATTATTGTACTCAATATTGAGTCTTGGAGGGCTGTAGAGTCCCCAAGCAGAAAATGAGGTATTGTTCCTCCAGCTTGCGTTGGTCTTCACTGGAACACTGCAGCAAGCCACAGACAGAGATGTTGGCCAGGGAGTAAGGTGGTACATTAGAGTGGCAGGCAACAGGTAGTTCAGGGTCTTTTTTGTGAGCAGAACAAAGCAGTCATCAAGTCTACGCTTCGTTTCCCCAATGTAGAGGAGACCACAGAGTGAGCAGTGAATGCATTAGACCAGATTCCAAGAAGTGCAGGTGAAGTGTTGCTTCACCTGGAAGATATGCTTGGGCCCTTGCATACTGGGGACGGAGGAGGTAAATGGGCCGGTTACAGGGGCAGGCGCCATAGGGCTGTGGGGAGATGTTGGGGGCTGAGGATGTGTGGACCAGGGTGTCCCAGACGAAAAACGGTCCCTCTCAGTCTTCTCCAAAAGGTCCAATCCCTAGCCACATACATCTGTGATTCCTCTGACGTCTCACGTTGGTTTCAAAACTTGCAGTTTACCGGTTCCAGCCACGTCCTCTTTACCATGGATGTGCAAACCCTTTTACACATCCATTCCCCACCAGGAGGGTCTTACAGCTCTCTGCTTCTTCCTGTAGCAAAGACTTGAACCATCCCCACCCACCACGACTCTTCTCCGCTTGGTTGAGCTCGTCCTCACCCTGAACAACATATCTTTCAACTCCTCTCATTTTTTTTCAGGTAAGAGGGGTTGTCATGGGTACCCGCATGGGCCCTAGTTATGCCCGTCTCTTCATGGGGAAGGTGGAACATTCTTTGTTCCAGTTCTATTCCGGCACCCACCCATAACTCTTTCTCCAATACATCAATGATATCGTCGGAGCTGCTTCTCTCTCTCATCTGGAATTGGAAAACTTCATCAATTTCACCTCCAATTTCCCCCCTGCCCTCACTTTCACCTGGTCTATCTCTGACCCCTCCCTTCCCTTCCTCAACATTTCTGTTTCCATTTCTGGGGATAGACTGGCCACTAATATCCATTACAAACCCACTGACTCCCACAGCTCCCTGGACTATACATCTTCACACCCTGCTTCCTGTAAAGACTCCATCTCATTCTCTCAGTTCCTCTGTCTCTGTCGCGTACGTTCAGATGAGGCAAACTTCCACAAGGGAGACTCCAAAATGTCCACCTTCTTCCTCAACCGAGGATTCCCCAGCTCCATTGTTGACAGGGCCCTCAACCGTGTCCGATCCATCTCCCCCACTTCCGCCCTCATCCCTTCTCTTCCTGCCCGCAACAGCAATAGGGTTCCCCTTGTCCTCACCTAGCATCCCACCAGCATCCACATTCAGAAGATTATCAGATGCCATTTCCGCCACCTCCAGCAAGATGCCACCACCAGACACATGTTCCCCTCCCCTTCCTTGTCCGCCTTCTGTAGGGACTGTTCCCTCCAGGACACTTCCTTCACCCCCAACACTTCACACAACCCTACAGCACCTTCCCCTGTAACCGGCAAAGGTGCAACATCTGCCCATTTACATCCTCTCTCCCCAGTATCCAAGGGCCCAAACGTACCTTCCAAAGCACCACTTCACCTGCGCTTCCCAAAATCTAGAGTAATGCATTCGCTGCTCGCATGTGGTCTCCTCTACACTGAGGAAATGAAGCGTAGACTTGGCGACCGCTTCGCAAAACATCTACATTCTACTCGCAAAAATGACCTTATACTGCCCATTGCCTGCCACTCTAACCTTGTTCTCTGGCCAACATCTCAGTCTCTGGCTTGCTGCAGTGTTCCAGTGAAGCCCAATACAAGCTGGAGGAACAACACCTCATTTTCCGCTTGGAGACCCTACAGCCCTCCAGACTCAATATTGAATGCAATAATTTTAGGGCCTAACTCCCCCATGAACTAGCCCCCTACTCCACACACCAGGCCTTGTTATCACATAGCCTGCCATGACACACTCATTAACAACTATTCACCCTCCCAGCTTGATCTGTCCAACTGTCTTTCTGTCTCTTTGGGCTCTATCCTATCTTTACAATCTACCCCACCCACCTCCCAATTTTCTGCATATAAACTGACATTTGCCCAGCCACTATCAGTTCTGAGGAAGGGTCACCAACCTGAAACGTTAACTGTTTTCTCCTTCACAGACGCTGCCAGACCTGCTGAGCTTTTCCAGCAGCTTTGTTTTTTGTTCCTGTTTGTCTACCTTGCATTCCAGCAGTTTTTTTTTGTCTCTTACATGTCTCCTACCAAAGTGAACAATTTATTTCAACCTACTCTATCAAAACCACTCCAAAATTTTTGAGCTGTTAAATCTCCAAATTTTCAGTTCCTCAAAAGACAGACAACATCTACAATTCTACAGATGGCAAGTTCTTAACCTCAGTCTATGATGTCAAGCAGCAACTAAATGCTTCTGCAGATGCAGGAGGAAGAGGAAGAGATGCAAGAGCCGAGACCGGATAAACTGCAGGTCACAGGGAGCCCCAGGGACGTGTGCAAGATTCAGAAAGGAGATCTTTTTTATTCGGAGCCCATTCAGATTTCCCCAGGTGCCAACGTGCAATTGCACATAATCGCACAAGTCAGAACAGTCCCAAACTGATCTCTGTTTTCACTTGTGTCAATTGGTCAATATCCTGTGCTAACCCAAGGTCAAACCTGTCAATGTTGACTGACCCCTGCTACAGTATGCAAATCGAGACCAGATCAGGAAAGGGCTGGCTCCACTACAAATTAAATAGCTCCTTGTTCAGATTCACAATCCCTGAGAATAACACTTAAAAATGTACATGAGGATACACAAGCATATCAATGTTAGTGCTGCTAAAAGTGACCTAATTCAAAATGTAATTATTGTCACTTTGAAAGCTAATGAAATTGTTCCAAGGAAAGAACAATACTCAGTTAACTTGTGTTGCAAATGTTATTTTTAACTCTGCCTCCATTTTATAGATATTTTTAATCAAGGACGTGAACCTAGGACTTCTAATTCAGAAAAAAAGACATTAAAACTGCACCACAGGGTACCCGCTGCGTTTCACTTTTGTACAATTAGACAACTTCGTGAAATGTGGCACGTGTCCAATCAGACAGCTGAATCCCATTTTAGATTTATGTAAACAAGCTGAATAAATAATAAGTAATTTAGTCATAATACGCAGATCCCTCCTACAAACATTTAATTCCTAAATCAACATTTACCAAACAAAACAGTGGCAATAAGGGGTTGTAATTAATTAAAAGATTGTGAGGCTCATTGAGATACAGCACACATTGTTCAGCCAGACACCTCAGCATTGTTTAAGTTTGAGAAACAATGCAGCTTCCTTTTCTCATTAAGAAAAATGTCTCAGATGTTTTGATGACCTTGTGAATTGCCTTAAAAGAACATTTTGGGTGATAGAATTTCTTTAACCTTTATTAAAAGTTCCACGCCCTTAAGTCCTGAACCAGCTTGTGACTGTCACGAAATGTACAAACATTGCCCAGTTCCCAAATTCTCTTCCCCACTCTCCCGACAAGCAAGAAACACCAGCTGGGGTTCAATTCTGTGAATATCCTTGATTTCTCTGCCAGTGATCAACAGAGTTCAACTGGAAGATGGAAGTGACAACAGAATGTTCCTTCAGACAAATATCAGCAGGAGAAGGCTCTGCAACATTAAGATTAAAGGGGAAAGTTGGGACAAATTTCAGAAAGAATGGGAACCAAATTTCAGAAAGCTTTCTTTTACACAATAGTTGCAACAGCCCCAAAGGAAGGGTCGCTGAGGCCAAGACATTATGCTCACACATAGCAGCAGTTGGCTGCCATCCCGGGATGAAAATAAGGCTAGAGTTTTGGAAGAATATTCTCTACCCCTAAGAATTATGATCTATATGTGAGAACACTGACTGAAGACTGGTTGGTTCTGAAGAAGTTACATTGAACTCGAAATGTTAATTCAGTTTCTCTCTCCACAGATCTTGCCACAGAGACCTACTGGGTTCCTCCAGCATTCTCTGTTTCTTTCATATTTGCAAAATCCACAGTATTTTATGAAAGGACTGGTTGTTTTTTGACCACGGAAACAAACACAGGATGCCCAACTCAGAAAGATACACCATTGGAGGAGGCCATTCTGCCCTGTCATGCTAAGTTAGCTCTTAGAAAAAGCCAAGCAACTTTCCAACTGGCCCCTTACCCTTTCTCCTTCAGTATTTATGCAATTTCTCTTGTGTCAGGTATGATGACACTTTTCCCCCTTTTCAGGCAATATCTTTCAGATACTAACATGATAGGTTTTTAAAAAAATGTCTAATTGCTCCACAGTCCTCAAACTGTACTTACTTTCCTGCTCCCCCACTTGTCTAACTGGAAAATTAACAGTTCCGATGGAACAACCAGTTGTGAATGGCTTGAAAACTTCATTCTAACGCTGCCACAAATTTGCAACACAGACTGAAGCTACACATATGGGGTATCAAAGTACAGTTTGCAGTTCTGTGTGACTGCGTGTGCTGTGTACAAACATTGAGGAGATTTTACAGCATACTTCAAGAAAGAAACCACTCATTTGGCTTTGCCACCTCAGGAATAGATTTTTGGCACAAACCCTGTTTTCCATGGAGAGCCTCACAACAGCACAGGCTGGTCCCTGAGGAGAAATCAAACTAAATGTTCCGGGTCCAGTGGCCCTTACTCAGAAAGCTGATCTGCTCAGCAGAGTGCACCTCTGCCCTTGGCTCCCCTAAACCCCACCCAACTCCCACCACCACCTACTCGACCTACCACTGGCAAGCTGCCACCATGCCATCTACAAGCAGCAGGCACAGCGAGAGGCACTAGGTAACCACTGCTCTCACAGAAGCCACCTTCCTAAAAATATGTACAAACCAGGATCATGCCAACAGATGGGAACACTGACTGTTTGCTGAGAAATTGCTGGTATACACGCCTCTGATTTGACTGAGGATGAACATTCAGCCGATTGTGAGCAATAGATTAGCTGGTTCTGACATAAAGCTGTCAGAATGTGAGACTTTTGGATTTTAGATTCTTTCATTACAAGCCAAGTCGAACCTTTACTCTGTCCAGATGGTGCTGGGTCTGCTCTGCAATCAAGCCAATTCCTCCATTCCATCAATAACTATTCCCCAGTTTTCTACTAACCAATAAAGCGGAGATGTCTCACTCCCGTTCCCCAGACCTTGCACACTGACAGAAGCTGGTGGGCTGCCATCGTTCAAATTCCTTTCAAAAAACAAACACTGAAAATACCACCACAAGCTTTTGTTCATAAAGCAAGTGGAGCATGCCAATTGCGGCCAGTCAAGACTCACTGAGCATAAAGCAATTGTTCACCCTGGCAGCACGCAGTAGTAATAATCCTCTGCACAATGGTCCGAACAAACGGTTACTTGGCACGAGGTAGCCCGACAGCTCAGCACAACTGATACCACGAGCCGGCAGCTATCCTGGTAAATTAGTCCATGAGTTCTAAACCCATCTCGTTCTACACTTTCAATGTGCAATGCTTCACTTGCTCAGTGCAGAAGCTTCATTTGATTTCTGGGATTGAACTGCTTCATTGAGGCAGGGCTCGATAATCAGACTTGAAACTTATTGGAAGAGACTGCTGTACTTAATCAGATCTTTGGAAACTTTGTGTGCTCTGACAGATGCTGCCAGCTTTTTGGACAAGAGCAGAGTAATTCACGTTGCTATATCTCAAATGACTTGGCCCCTCAACACGAGACGGGGAGAATGTTGTGTGGTGTTCTTTAGAAGCCTGCCCTTTTGCTGTGCTTACAGCCAGGTTTGATTTAAGCCTGTCTTTTTAGTGAACTGGCGTATACCTCTCAAACCTTGCAGGCATCAAAGAAGTTCAAAGCCAAGGTTTTCTCTGAACTTTACAAGCACCAGGATGTGGCAGGAAGCCCAGATTGTAAAGGCTAGGCCAAGGGACAAATGTCACAATGCCTTTTAATTCCAACGATCAGTAGCTTTCAGCAAAAGGGGCCAGAAATCCACAATGCTGTACACACCCCTCCTCTTATTGTGCAATAGTATCCAGTACAGCTGCAGGATTTGTACTTCGGAATAATTTAAATGATACAAGTGTTCAAAAATCATGAAAGCAACTGTTTCCATGAATCCCACAAAAATACATTTTGGGATTCAAAGCTGCAATGAGCTCAAACCACTATCCCACAACAAAAAAAAATTCCAATGTAACGAAATATTTGGCTGCCCCTCTATTTTCCCCTTCTTTTCTTCATGTGATGTGACCTGCATTAAAGCATTGACTAGCAACACTTAGCAGTGACCAGTCCCCAGCACTTGCCTCCTTTTCAATTCAATTTGAGACAAATACCGAAATGTCGGTCAATAATTCACAATGAAGAGAACACAGCCAGCAGACACTGCCTTAAACTAAAGTGCACAGACTAATTTCAAGTTTCATTAATTCTCTGAGTCACCAACTTCAACACCCAACAATTTACAACCATTTTCATTGGCTTCATCAATAACCTTCCCTCCACCCGAAGCTCAGAGTGGGGATGTTCACTGATGATTACACAATGTTACAGAATGACTCAGATACTGAAGCAGTGCATGTCCAAATGCAGAAAAACCTGGACAATATCCAGGCTTTAGCTAACAAGTGGTGGGTAACATTCATGCTACACAAAAGCCAGGCAATTAACATCTCCAACAAGAGACATACAATCTAACCATAGCCTTTTGACTTTCAGTGACATTACTGACACTGAATCACTCACTATCAATATCCTAGGATTATTATTGACCAGAAACTCAACTGGCTATAGAGGCTACAAGAGATAATGGGAACTGCAGATGCTGGAGATTCCAAGATAATAAAATGTGAGGCTGGATGAACACAGCAGGCCAAGCAGCATCTCAGGAGCACAAAAAGCTTTGTGCTCCTGAGATGCTGCTTGGCCTGCTGTGTTCATCCAGCCTCACATTTTATTATCATAGAGGCTACAAGAGCAGGTTAGAGACTTTGACTACAGTGGCGAGTAACTCACCTCCTGAATCCCCAGAGCCTACCCACCATCTACAAGGCACATGTCTTTTGCTGCCTAATTCAATAAATAAATACCAGTCTGTGAAATAACTGGAGACCCATCTGATCTGCATAGTGTGTGCACAGGTTTGAGGGGCTGGGCAAACAACTTTTGTACCTATGTTCCACAAAATCTGGAAGTCGGATAGAGGAACAAGGAACTGGAGTAGACCCCTCGGCCTTTCAAGCCTGATTTGCCTTTGAATAATGGTCACGGCTGATCTGACTTTTCACCTCAACTCTACATTCGTGCATATTCCCCAGTAATCTTGCATCCCCTTGCCAATCACAAACCAGCTGCCAGTTTAATCCCCTCGAAGTAGGCACATCCATAAGACCAGCATGATGTGAACAGACAGGGAAGACTTGGGAAAGTGCCTGGTTAGCAAAGCTATGTTCAACACAGGACACAGAATCTCTAAACCGAGTGAATGTCACTCCAAATGTGATAGCAAACGCAAGGGAAAATCATTAGCATGCCTGGAAATTAAGAAAAGTTGAGGTAAAGAGAGAGTATAAATTTTTTGAAGAAAAAATACTCTGCAAAGGGTGAGCATTCACATCACTTTATAAAGCAAATAATAAACCATCAGAATGAGATTGCCAGAGATTAGATTCTTTGAACAGTTGGCAAGCTTGATGCAAGGGATCAAGTCTCCAATAATCTTCCCCTCAAAGCAAAAGAAAGTGCTTCCCCATCTAAAGAACGACCTGACCAATTCTCCTTTTCCCTCTCTCCCTCGCACTCATCTGAAGCTTTCAGCCAGAAAATGACAGCCACTAGCCTGCCACCAGCTGTGATGACATCTTGAAACAAAGGGGCAGTTTGTTCAAATGCAACCATGGAGAAAAAAAGGGCACGCTAATGTTCAGTTGGTTTATTAAATTTAAGGGGCCCAGTTTCCAATTAAGTTGCCAGAACAGCTTGTTCTGAAGTCTGTTTTGCTATTGGTTGCTTCAATAAATTTGGCTAGAAATCAGACCCGAGTTTCTCTGCTCTCCCGAGAGCAGGAAAGATTAAAGGGGATATTTGAGAATGATATTCAAAATGATTGTTTGCACCGAGAGCCCAGCAACCAGAGACGATAGATTCAAGATGAATGGCAAAAGAAACTGAGGATGTAAATTTCTCCCCTCTCTCCTAACACCAAAAACACAGTGGGTTAGAATCCCCACAGTGTGGAAACAGGCCATTTGGCCATCGAGTCCACACTGCCCATCCAAACAGCATCCTCACCCAGACCCAGGGTCACACACTATTCCTGGAACCCAGCATTTACCATGGTTAATCCACCTAGCTGACATAGTGGGTCCGCGGTTAGCACTGCTGCCTCACAAAGCCAAGCACCCGGGTTCAAATCCAACCTCGGCTAACTGTCTGTTTGGAGTCTGCACATTCTCCCGGTGTCTGAGAGAGTTTACTCTGGGTGCTCCTGTTTCCTCCCACAGTCCAAAGATGTGCACGTTAGGTAGACTGGCTAAGGATGTGCGGCTAGGTGGATTAGTCATGGGAAATTCAAGGTTACAGGTATGGGGCTGCTGGGTTTGGGTACACTCTCTCTGAAGGGCTGGTGTGGACTGAATGGGCTGAATGGCCTGCTTTCACACTGTTGGGATTCTGTGATGATCCCTGGACACGATGGGCAATTTAGCATGGCAAGTCCACCTAACCCGTACATCTTTGGACTGTGGGAGGAAACTGGTGCATCCGGAGGCAACACACACAGACATGGGGAGAATGAGCAATCCCCACACAGACAGTCACTCAAGGGTGGGATTAATCATGGGTCCCTGGTACTGTGAGGCAGCAGTGCTAACCACTGAACTAGCGTGCCACCATATCTTCCACTCGGGAACATACTGCCTGAATAGGTCGTAGAAACAGTTTCAACAGTAACTTTCCTTTAGGAAATTGGATGAAAGCTAATATGGTAAACATTACACAGCTACGGGAAAAGAGCAGAAGACTGCACTGAGTTGGACAGTGCTTTCAAAAAACTGAAAACAACAAGAAGCCAAATGGCCTTCCATCTGTTCCATTGGATTCTCTGATAGCATCGATGCTTTTGGAAGGGAAGCTATATGATAAATATTACACAAATGCTAGTCCCCCATTTGTTGCACAAGTGGCTTCGATTCAGGTTAGAGCCTAGATTCCATGTCTCTGTGGTTTATAGAGGTGAAGAAGCCAACCTTAATCTCACCATCCACCTCAAACACACCCTTTGCGTTACTGCATCTTGAAACAGGAGCAGGGAGAAAACCGTGAAGAAAACTTCCCTTCTTACAGGAATTCAGATACTTACGGCCAGTCCAACATGTCCATTATTCTATATTGACACCATCTGCTTTTGTCGAAAAAGAAAAACAGGGAATACTTCTGTATTCTTCTGTTTAAAATGTTAGCTGACCATGTTTACAAGTGTGGCAATACTTGAATGACTATTTCATTCAAATAGCTCACCTCCACCTTTTCAAGGGCAACTAGGGACAGGCCATAAAATGTTCATGATATCTGCATCCCACAAGTAATTAAAACAGATGTAAATACCTCTTAAAATGACATTCCTGGTACAAAATCCACTTGGCATAAAATATTTATATTTGGGCATAAATGTAAGATAAGGTTTCTTGGTTCTTGAATGTGATTCCACATCCTTCAAACAATTAATCCACCACGTTTTTTCATTGTTTAGCATTTTAAATTGATTTGATTCAGTGACACTCAATGTAAAAAGGCATGCCAGGTCGACAGTTGCATCTATGTGACAACAGCTTGCCAATTTCAATTACTACCTAATGAAAATTAGTTCATCGTCTGTTAAATGCTTCTGTGTTTCTTGACATCGTGCTCAGTCCTAGTTAAAATGTTCATCGATAGTTCTTACTAGCTCTATTTAAAATGCTACTTGTTTTTGCATTAATGACAACTGCCAGGTCTTTCCCAATGTATTAGCAAACCTATTATTGGACCCCAAGCTCCATACAAAAGAAATGTTCCTAACTGCTAGATGAAAATCACCACTGGAAATTGTGACTGTTTGGATGTCAATTGGGTGAATACAAGGTGAATTGCCCTCCAACATCAAATAGCCCCAAAGCTATCATACCGCATACTAAATAAGCATATCGATGGTGATGGTTGACCAATGTTTACGGCAGGATTGACCAGAGTGGACTCAATGCCATTAGCAAAAAAGGATGAGCGAGTAGGAGAGGAATGAAAGTGGAATTGAGAGAAAAGAAATCAATTCTGACTAGATCTGATCCAACAGCAGAAAAATAAGCCTATACACAACTGCAGTATCTCATAACAGTTGTGACTTTTGTTGTATTGCCCTTTCTGTTCAGGAGGTATAAATTAAGTTAGTTCAATAAAGGCTGCCTGAGGTGAATCCACATGGTGAGTTTCTCTTGGTGAAATGTAAGTACTCACCTCACTGACATCAGCGGTTCGAGAAGATCACTCATCATCACCTTCTCCAGGGTAATTAAGAGATGGGCATTAAATGCTGAACATGCCACTGACATCTCAAAGGACTTTAAAGAAGCAGCTCTGAACTCCTAGCAAGATCTCGCTTTAAGTCTACCCACAAGTCCCACAATGCAGCAGGCTCCCAGCACAGTGCCAGAGTGTCCTTAGCAGTTGGGGAGAGAGTTGGGTGCAGGCAAGTTAGCAGACTTACGATGGAATGGTACCCCCTCTGGAAAGCACAGGGATGAAATAAGAAAAGCCATCGCCATCAAGTGGGTCAGCCTTAGCCCAATTGATGGTTCTCTTACCTCAAGTTAGGTTATGGATCCCATGACAGAGTCAGCACTGAGGAGATGCAACATGGTCCAAGGTCTAATTCAGATGAGGCATTAAAACCAATGCCCTCTCTCACCCCCTCCATCAGTTAGATGTATTTAAAAATACCACAATTTTCAAGCAAAGGCCAGAACCAGAATGTTTTCTCAAATTTCTCTGAAGATGTGGGCATCTCTGGCCGGCCCACTGTTTATTGCTCATCCCCAATTGCCCTTGAACTCAGTGACATGCTAGGTCATTTCAGAGGGCAGGTAAGAATCAACTACATTGCTGTGTGTGTGGAGACATGTGTCGGCCAAACCAGGTAAGAACATTAGATTTCCTTCCCAAAAAGAACATGAGTGAACAAGATGAGCTTTACAACAAATAGTTCCTGCAACAGTGGTTACTGGGTTCACCATTATGTTTGCTTTAAATTTATTGAATCCAAGCCCAACAGCTTCCACACCAGCTCCAGGGTCAACCACCCTGTCTCTCACAGAACACCACCACCCTGGAAGCATATACTAATTCCACAGTTTTGCCAAAGCTGGGAAATAAAAACTTGTTCCAAATCATAAACACCATTGCATTTTATTATATTTTTCATTAGTACATTAAAAAAGTAACAGGTCCTCAAGCCTGCTTCTTAATTCAGTATATTCCAATCAGCCCTGATTTTAACTTGAAATCTGCATTCCTGCCAACCTCTTGCTCCAACCATTGAATGCGATGCTTAATAAACTGATCCACTTCTGCCTTATTCATAGATCCGACTCCCAATGCCTTTTCAGGAGAGGTATTCCAAAGATTCTCAAAATTCCAAGGGAATAATTTGCCTAAACTGTTTCACATGGGCACCCCCTTAATGTTAAAAGAAGACGACTCCTAGTTCTTGATTCCCCCAGCAGAGAAACCATCCTCTCCATACCAACTCTTGCTGTTTTATGTTAGTCTATGGTAAAAAGCTGCCAATCAGTTGTGCACACATTTCAAAAGGGACCCAAATCTCTTAAAAAATGTCAGTAATTCAGGATTAAAATGCAACTGGATAAATTTCACAGAAATAACAGCCATGTTACTTTAAAAGTTTGTGGTTCCTCTTAACCAGAGTTAACTTAACCTCTTAACAGTTGTGACTTGCACAGGCACTGAACATTTTGCATTGCTCAAGAAAATGGGCACAATGCCAACACAGTCATCATTAACAATCTGGTCTCCAATGAATGTCATCACAGCGCACTGTCTGGGTCCTTAGCAAACTAATGGCACTGAGGACTACGACAATCAATCAACTTGCCATTAAGGAATGAAAATTCTCAGTATGCAGTTTATCATGGAACGCAAGCAGGAAGTCAATTCACTCAAGCTCAGTGGGATAGGAGGGGAGGAAGGTACACCCAATGATGCAGTGTGGCAAGAGCTTTTTCAGCTCACAGTGTTGTATTGGATAGCATCTCATGGTCTAGGCCCTGGGTACAATTCCACCCTTTTAAGGAACTGTAGAGAAGGTCAAAGATCCCAGTTTCCAGCCTGGTCACCAATACAGTGTGGCAAGCTCCCGAAAGGTCATGGGAGAGTATGGGTAAAATAAGTTACAACCTGCATGGAGATTTCAGGTTATTCATAGAGCAGAGAAGTATTCTGCAGAGTCCCTCAGTTCTTCAAATCCACGAAGGGGCAGCACTCCAAAAGCTTGTGATTTCAAATACACCTGTTGTACTATAACCTGGTGTTGTGTGACCTCTGAACTCTTCCAATTCATGCCAAAAAAAATTGCACAACTGTATATCAGAAGTGGGAAATGTTATGAGTGGGGCATCTTGGGGGTGGAGGAGAACAGTAGAGTGTTGATGTATATAGAAAAGAGAAGGAATAAGTGAGTGTGTAAACTTCATCTCATTTTTTGCAGGATTACCCTGGATCTGGGTATCAGCACTGGGGTTTATTTTTTCAAATTATAACTTGGTTTCACTCATTTTCACTCACATTTCCTTGATTCCTTGTTGGTATATGGCTGTGGGCTTCAGACATTCTGCGACACACCTTGCCCAAAGAGATACTCCTTCCATAGGAATGGGTTCCAAATTTGCATTCTGCAAGCTGCTCTATTATTTGGTGGATGAGCCAGAATGAAACATCACATGCTAATATGACCACAGCATGACATCTGCTTGCCACAACATGCCTTTCAGCCCTCCCTTTCAGAAATGGAAAAGTGAGCACTGGCAAGGAATTTAACCTCACACTCTAGAGCAATTTTCCATACCAGCCATCTCCAGGTAATCTCATTCAGCAGGAGCTGTCCAAAGATTAAGAACTGGACTTCTTAATATCGTTTTAAAAGTTCACCAATGGGGTGAGTGAGCATTGCTGGTCCCTAACTGTCTTGGAGAAAGTTGTGGGGAGTTGCCTTCTGGAATCACTACAGTCCATGAAATGTACGAATAATCTCCCAACCCCAGGCCTATTAGTAAGGGAGTTTCAAGATTTTGATTTCTCTGAAGAAGCATAAAATATAACTTTCCAATTGTTTGAGAGTTGGTTAAAAATAAACAGTGGGGAGAGAAAATACCTGACCATTTGCAGACATCCTTATATTTGTGCACACAGACATTATTCACCACTTCTTAAGATGCCATTAATTGCTTATATGGTAGCAGTGTTTTGACCTTTCTGTAGATGCTTCGCCAAGCCTGCTGAAGCAAATCCATGCCCTGGTCTGTTGCCACAAACTGCTACATCGATGCACTTTGAAGCTTCAATCAACCTACCTCTGACTACAGCCAAGATGTTTGAGTCCCATGTGTTCAGTTGAATGAAAAAGGCGATCCACCATCATCATCTCATAAATCTGTTCATTTGGCTTATCAACAGTCACAGATTGTCGGCAGTTCTAAAAAAAAAATTGAAGTGATCTCCAAAATACCCCATTTTAATGAGGGGAGGACAGTATTCTGGAAATTCTGAGTGAGTGAATGACATAACTTATTGTCTTGATCGATACTGAGGCTGGTTAGCAAAGTGACACAACAAGGATTCTAGTTTAACAGGAGTGATTAAGCTGACCTACTTGGTCTCAGATTTCACTGTCCACGAATTGCTACTACATTGTATTGTAACTCTCCTCCATTTTGTACTGACCCCTCTCTTCCTAGCATCTGATTTTGCTTTCAGAAAGCTGATCAATATCCTGCCATTTAGACCTACTGTGGACTTCTCCCTTCTCTTCAACCACTCCCAATCCCTTTGCCTTGTGCTGTGACAGCTGTGATCTGCAATCTCCCTCACTCCTTTCTGTTCTACACTTGCTCTTCCCCACTTTTCTCTATGTATGAAACTCATCATTTTGACAACTCTTCCTTCAGTTCAGACATTATTAGTAGATTCAAAATGTTAACTTTTTTCACAGATGCTGTCAGACCTGCTGAATTTCTCCAGCACTTTTTGCTTGTAATTGTAATACAGATTTCTAGCATCACAGTAATTTGTTTGAATTCTGTTGCTGCTACTAAGTCCTGCAGGTCAAAAAGCAATTGAATACCTAAGCATGAGCAACCAGCTTCTGCAGCCCAATGGTATCAATGTGGACTTCACCAGCTTCAAAATCTCCCCTTCCCCCACCGCATCCCAAAACCAGCCCAGTTCGTCCCCTCCCCCCACTGCATCACACAACCAGCCCAGCTCTTCCCCACCCCCCACTGCATCCCAAAACCAGCCCAGCCTGTCTCTGCCTCCTTAACCTGTTCTTCCCCTCACCCATCCCTTCCTCCCACCCTAAGCCGCACCTCCATTTCCCACCTACTAACCTCATCCCACCCCCTTGACCTGTCAGTCTTCCCTGGACTGACCTATCCCCTCCCTACCTCCCCAACTATACTCTCCTCTCCACCTATCTTCTTTTCTCTCCATCTTCGGTCCGCCTCCCCCTCTCTCCCTATTTATTCCAGAACCCTCACCCCCTCCCCCTCTCTGATGAAGGGTCTAGGCCTGAAACGTCAGCTTTTGTGCTCCTGAGATGCTGCTTGGCCTGCTGTGTTCATCCAGCTTCACACTTTATTATCTTGGATTCTCCAGCATCTGCAGTTCCCATTATCTCTGATACAACTTCTCATGTCAGTTTAGTGAATCGTTGGACTTGCAGGGTAACAGTGTTGTTACCTCATTTGCATTAGCTTCATTTTTCAGAATTTGCCATTTTGCCATTTTCAACCAGATTTCAATTGGACACAGTCATTTGCTCCAACCAACTGTTTATATATGTATACATGTATACTGTATACATGTTTACAACTTTCCTAATGGCATTACTGTATCCTTGCATGCAATACTTAGCAAAGACACTTATGAAGTTCCAAAATTTTTCGGAATGCAATGTTTCTCAGGAAATTGGACAGATTTGTATATTTCTGCTGATCGTCCTCTGCATAGAAGTTACCTGTCATGAACAACACTTTGGCAATGAGCTCTGGGTGGCACGGTGGCTCAGTGGTTAGCACTGCAGCCTCACAGCACCAGGGACCCGGGTTTGATTCCAGCCTCGGGCGACTGTCTGTGTGGAGTTTACATATTCTCCCCGTGTTGGCGTGGGTTTCCTCCGAGTGCTCCAGTTTCCTCCCACAGTCCAAAGGTGGGTAAGTTAAATGGATTGGCCATGCTAAAAATTGTCTGTAGTGTTCAGGGGTGTGCAGGTTATGGGGGGGGATGGGTCTGGGTGGGATGCTGCAAGGGTCAGTGTGGACTTGTTGGGCCGAAGAGCCGGTATCCATGTCGTAGGGATTCTATGAGAGTGTATTGCAATCACAGTTAATGAAAAAGTTTCTAAATCTCGTTCAAGCGAATCCAAAATCAGAAATATCGTCCTTCAAGTTGTGGGATCATGCAGCACAAAGTTCCCATGGTCCTTCAGTATTTCAGTTACCACTCTTTCAGAAAAGCTTATTATTGTCTTAAATGCTTCATCTCAGGAATCAAAGCAAAACTATACAATTGCATAACGTGGAACAGTCCCTCTTCCGCTCCTACACTGGCCCTAAACCCCACCTCTTCCTCCATTACATTGATGACTGTATGGTGCTGCCTTGTCCTCCCAAGAGGAGCTCGAACAGTTCATCCACTTCACCAACACCTTCCACCTCAACCTCAACTTCACCTGGACCATCTCCAATACATCCTTCACCTTCCTGGACTTCTCTGTCTCCATCTCAGGCAATGGCCTAGAAACCAATATCCATTTCAAGCCCACTGACTCCCACAGCTACCTAGAATACACCTCCTCCCGCCCACCTTCCTGCAAAAATTCCATCCCCTATTCCCAATTCCTTCGCCTCCGTCGCATCTGCTCCCAGGATGAAGTATTCCACTCCCACTCATCCCAGATGTCCTCGTTCTTCAAGGACCACAACATCCCCCCCCCCGCAGTGATCGAAAACGCCTTCGACTGTGTCTCCCGCATTTCACGCAACTCATCCCTCACACCACGCCCCAGCCAAAAGAGAATCCTCCTCATCCTCACATACCACCCCACCAACCACCGGATACAACACATCATCCTCCAACACTTCTGCCATCTACAATCCGACCCCACCACCAAAGACATTTTTCCATCCCCAACCCTGTCTGCTTCCCAGAGAGACCACTCTCTCCAGGACTCCCTTGTCCGCTCCACATTCCCTTCCAACCCCACCACACCGGCACCTTCCCCTGCAACCGCAGGAAGTGCTACCCTTGCCCCCACACCTCCTCCCTCACCCCCATCCCAGGCCCCAAGATGACTTCCACATCAAGCAGATGTTCACCTGCACATCTGCCAATGTGGTACATTGCATCCGCTGTACCCATTGTGGCTTCCTCTACATTGGGGAAACCAAGCGGAGGCTCCCAGTCGTGAACCATTTTAACTCCCCCTCCCATTCCTTAGATGATATGACCATCCTGGGCCTCCTGCAGTACCAAAATGATGCCACCCATAGGTTGCAGGAACCGCAATTCATATTCCGCTTGGAAACCCTGCACCCCAATGGTATCAATGTAGATTTCACAAGCTTCAAAATCTCCCCTCCCTCTACTGTATTCCAAAACCAGCCCAGCTCGTTCCCGCCTCCCTAACCTGTTCTTCCTCTCACCTATCCCCTCCTCCCACCTCAAGCTGCACCTCCATTTCCTACCTACTAACCTCATCCCACCCCATTGACCTGTCCATCCTCCCCGGGCTGACCTATCCCCTCCATACCTCCCCACCTACACTCTCCTCTCCACCTATCTTCTCCTCTATCCATCTTTGGTCCGTCTCCCCCTCTCTCCCTATTTATTTCAGAACTCTCTCCCCACCCCACTTTTTCTGATGAAGTGTCTGGGCCCAAAACGTCAGCTTTTGTGCTCCTAAGATGCTGCTTGGCCTGCTGTGTTCATCCAGCTCCACACTTTTGTTATCTCCAATTGCATGATGCGTTTGAAGCAGGCTTACAAGAGATCTAACAATGATTTAGATGCCACATCAATATATAATTGCAGCCATCTAATTATTTTCACATTCAAGAAAATCACAGATCAGCTTGATATCAAAAGTGAAGTAACTGTAAGCTAATAGTCGGGCCTCTCAAAGGTTGGAGTCTGTACAGCTTTGAGATGCACTGAAGTGAATGTCTACTGACTGACACAGACAGTGGCCACATACACGATTCTTTTGTGTTCCAAAGACATACTGGAGTCTAAAGTAGAAAAATTCCTTTCTCGGGTGGTGGCACAATATCACGGCGTCAAATAAACCTCACATTGCAAATCTGTGGCTTTTACATGGCAGCGCACAGACACCAAAATTTCAGAGAGGCTGGAGCATCTTGTAGGTGCACCAAATAAATATACAAGCATAAACAGGCCAACTGGGGTGGGGGAGAGAGTACAGGCATGATCCCAGACACATGGCCAGATGCAAGAGAGTGCTTCTGTTTCAAGGACCTGCCCAATACTTCTCTTGATCTGCCTCAAACGCACTACAAGTTTGCAACAGCAAAAGACACTGACTCAGTTGCAGTTTTCACCGTCACTTTGAAACTATCAACTCTAATTAAAAGGAAGAATTAAGATAAAAGGTAGGCTTGTCATCCAGTGAGGGAGCAGGCATGTTTCTCAACAGCTCCACAGCAGAAATATTTGCTTATTTGTGTGACCTTGGTTTGCACAAACTGGCTATAACGTTTCCTATACTACAATAGAGACCATGTTTCACAAAATACGGCTGCCTGTATAGTGCCCAGGAACATGCAGACAGGGCAGAAAGTTCTAGAAAAGTTACAGTGCTCAGATTCCTGGCTCCGTGGTCCCAGCTGAAGTTAATAGCTGCAGCCAATGTTTCATCATCAAGCTTTGTGGTTTTGGACTCAGTCGCAAATTACTTTACTGATACTAACAAACACACGTGACACGTTCTCCCTCCTTTCTCTTGATCATTAATTTTCCAGAAGCTTTGTCTCACACCAACTCCCCAAAATAGTTTTTTTTTTAAACAAAAATCATTCATAGGATGTGGTGGTCACATGTGGGTGAACAGTCGTGGCTCATTCTTACCTGCCCTTCAAGTGAATGATTTGTTAGGCCATTTCAAAGGGCAGGTAAGAGTCAACCACATTTCTGTCGGTCTGGAGTCATATAGAGGCCAAAAAGGCATGGATGACAGATTTCCCTTTCCTCAAGGGTATGAGTGAGCTAGATGGGCATTTACAACAATCAACAATGATTGCATGGTTGCAGTTAGAAAAGCTTTCAATCGCCAGATTTTTATTTCAGCTAAATTTCATTGTCTTGACTCATTGGGTTTCAAACTCACATTATAGAATGCAGAAAAAAAGCATACAACAACCTATTGCACCAAAGAGCTAGTTTAATGTAGTGTTCCTTTTTCCATCAAGTTAGACCCATGTTATTGGTGTTTGCACTGCCTAATTTTAAAAAAATATTGGGATGGGTGACAGAAACCACACCTACCCAAGGATCAAAACAGGGCATAGAACCAAAAGAAATTCAGCTTAATATCTTGGAATAAAAAAAACTTAAGACCATAGAACCTATAAGAAACAGCCCATCAAGTCTGTTCACCATTCAATGCAACAATGGCTCAATTCAATCTTATACAGAATTTCAATTGCATCAGTGAATTTGATGAGAGTCTTTCACAATTGACAAAGGAAGCCTTGGTGTTCCAAAGACTTGTACAAAAGCATGATAATGCATCACACTACTAGCTGGTCGCAGTTTTTGACTGTATTAAAGCAATGACTACATCTTAGATACAAAGTGGGTAATTGGGTGCAATTTGCATTGGGTCTCCTGTGATTCTGATACAAAATGGGAGTTCTCTCTTTATCACAACTGTAAGTACCAAAAGTATCTGAAAAATAATGAGAAAGTGAAAATGTCATCCTGAGAGGCTGTAAGTCTCAACCGGTTAAACATTAATCTCTAGACAGCCATTGAGTCATACAGCTATACAGCACGGAAACAGACCCTTCGATCCAACTCGTCCTTGCCAACCAGATATCCTAAATTAATCTAGTCCTATTTGCCAACATTTGGCCCATATCCCTTTAAACCCTTCCTATTCAACGCTCCACCCAGAAGCCTTTTAAATGCTGTAATTGGACTAGCCTCCTCTAGTAGCTCATTCCATACACATACAACTGTCTTCATGAAAACCTTGCCCCTGAACTCCCTCTTAAAGCTTTCCCCTCTCACCTTAATCTTATGTTGTCTAGTTTTGGACTCTGCTACCTGGGGAACAACACCTTGGCTATTCACCCTATCTATGCACCTCATGATTTTAAAAACTGCTCTAAACTCACTCCTCAGTCTCCGATGCTCCAGGGAAAGTAGCCCAACCTATTCAGCCTCTCCCTATAGCTTAAACCCTCCAACCCTGGCAAGATCCTAGTAAACCTTTTCTGAACCCTTTCAAGTTTCACAACATACTTCATATAGCAGGGAGACCAGAACTAAATGCAGTATTCCAGAAGTGGCCTGACCAATGTCTTGTATAGCCGCAAAATGACCTCCCAACTCCTGTACTCAATGCACTGACCAATAAAGGCTAGCATACCAAATGTCTCCTTCACTATCCTGTATACCTGCAACTCTACTTTTAAGGAACAATGAACCTGCACTTCAAGGTCTCTTTGTTCAGCAACACCTCCCAGGACCTTACCATTAAGTGTATAGCTCTTGCCCTGATTTGCCTTTCCAAAATGCAGCACCACACATCTATCTAAATTAAACTCCTTCTGTGACTCCTCAGCCCACCAACCCATCTGATCAAGGTTCCATTGGACTCAGATAACCTTCTTGGCTGTCCATTACACCACCAATTTTGGTGTCATCTGCAAACTTACTAACCATACCTCCTATGTTCAGTTCCACATCATTTAGATAAATGATGAAAAACAGTGGACCCAATGCCAATCCTTGTGGCACAATGCTGGTCACAGGCCTCCAGTCCAGAAAGCAAGCTCCACCACCACCGTCTATCTCCTGCCGTCAAGCCAATTCTGTATCCAAATGGCTATTTCTCCCTGTACTCCACGTGATCTAACCTTGCTAACCAGTCAACTGTAAGGAACCTTTTTGAACACCTTACTGAAGTCCATATATACTCTCACATCCACCGCTCTGCCTTCATCAGTCCTCTTCGTTACTTCTTCAAAAGCTCAACTAAGTTAGTGAGACATGATTTCTCATGCACAAAGCCACATTGACGATCCCTAATCAGTCTTTGCCTTTCTAAATACATGTAGGTCCTGTCACTCAGAACCCTTTCCAGCAACATGCCCACCACTGATGTCAGGCTCACTGGTCTATAATTCCCTGGCTCTTTCTTATCATATTTAAATACTGGCAGCAGTATTTAAAGCTAAAACCCAACACAGAGATTCCCTAGTAGTGTAAATCTTTCAGTACCTCACCTGTGGCTATGAATGATACAAGTATCTCAGCAAGGGGACCAACAATCACTTCCCTGGCTTTCCACAAAGTTCTCGGGTACCCCTGATGAGGTCCCAAGGATTTATCCACCTTTATGCGTTTTAAGATGTCCATCACCACCTCCTCTATAATATGAACATTTTTCAAGCTGTTGCTATTTATTTCCTCAAGTTCTCTAGCGTGCGTGTCTTTCTCCATAGTAACTGATGCAAATATTCATTGAGTATCTACCCCATACTTACAGTCTCTCCCCACGCATTGTAATTGAGCGTTAGTTCTTTGAACAACTGGCTACATTCATGTCTCAACTCACACCTCTTCTGAGTAAGGTCACAGGCCATCAACAGATATCTTTGAAACTCAGACAATGATGCTCTGGGTTTTGAATCTCATCCAAAGAATTTTCTTTCAGCAGATGAACCTGATACCAAAGCCCAACACAGAGATTCCCTAAAGGCAGCAAGTAGTGTAAAAACGAAACTATAGCAGAATGGTCAACAAATTTATAACAGTTCCTTGCACCTCCAGACTATTCTCTTCTTAAGAAACTGTAACACAAAGAGCATTCATGTCATTGAGTGCATTTATTTTCATTGACTTTTTACAGTAATATCGTACTTCAAAAAAATAATTTGAATGAAAAAAACCAGCTTACATTCCAGGTATAATCTGTTTCAATAGGTTTGCAATTAGCCTTAGAATTATACTAACAAAACCTCACTTAAGGTAATGAGTTTGACCTTGGTAATTATAAAGCAGCCTTAAGCAAGTTTATTTGGGGATAGATTAGAATCATAGAATCCCTACAGGGCAGACAGAGGCCATTTGGTCCATTGAATCCGCCCTGGCCCTCTGAAGAGTATCCACCCCTAACCCACTGCCCCACCCTGTCACTGCATTTAGCATGGCCAAACCACTTAACCCACACATCCTTGGACTGTGGGAGGAAACCTGGTGCAAACCCACGCAGACACAGGGAGAGCATCAAACTCCATACAGTCACCAAGGATTGGAATTGAAGGCAGGTCCTGGTGCTGTGAGGCAGCAGTGCTAACCACTGAGCCACTCTGATGAGATGGAGGTTCACACCATTCCTAGCCTACAGTATGGATGACTTAGTTATCCTGGATCCAATTTTACAAAATGGTAAGGAGGCAGGGATGTCTATTTACTACTATGGGGAGAAGACAGAAGCTGCTTTGATGCCTTGATTTCTTCCTTAAACATTGATTTGATGCCCATAACCATTCAATTCCGATGGAACTTGTATTCACAAGCTTGATAGTCATTCCAAACAGGTACAGAGAATAATGAAGAAAGCTCAGTCAGTGTCAGGCACAGATAGCTCATTCTTCTAACTAAGGTCTCAGAAGATTTAAGCAGCTGTTTTGACATTTATTGCAGCTAGACTCTGACTACAGACTACTTAGAGTGATAGATGTCCAATTCAGTTATCAATGACATGTATATTGCAACAATACTCTACTGGCTGTACAAACAGCAATTACTCTCTGCTCTCTCAATGCCAAGACACTTGTGCTCATGATGGTCACCATCTTGACCATAAATTTCCACATCAAAAAGGAAACCTTGCTTTAACTTCAACATTCTCTGGGAAACAAAACACGATAAACAAGGCACAGTTGGCTGTCACAGTTGGCAATTAACCTTATTGGATCAACTAACTATTTTTATTACTGAAAGCAAGTCATCTTCTAAACAGTAATCCAGAAGCCACCAAAAACAGATCGGACATAAGAAAGAGACAGGATGGGGCAAGTGAGAGAGACATATTTCAATAAATGCATTTTCTGAGATTGATTTTTTAGAGTCAGAGCTGTACAGCATGGAGTTTGAATTTGGGACGGTTAAAACAACCCAGTAGTGCTTGAGTAAATATTGATTCTATCCAGGGTGCCAAGTTGTGTGCAGCATCTCTTCTGAAATTCATGTTTAAACCAGTAAACCACAGACCCTCACTCTATTTCCATCTCTGTAACCCCTTGAAGTCCCACAGGCCTCTAAGAACTGTGTTCCAAATTTTGGGTATGCGATATTTATTTTTGTCTCTGCATCTACAGTCAAAGCTTTGGATTCCCTTGTATACGTTCTCAAACACCCCAACTTGCTCAAGGCCCTGCTTAAATCCTACTTCTCTAGCTTCGGTCACTTATTCTAATCCATCCATTTTTCGGCTGCCGATAAATTGCTCTTGATTTTAGTTCTGAGCAGTACGTTGGGGACTTTTCGGTGATTTAAATGGACTATATAAATGCCAGTAGGTGTTTCAATGCTTTAAGAGCCCATTAGAAATCACAAATGAATGCACTACCATCCCTTTTGTTGATGTCTTAGTATCGTTAAGTGTAGTACACCAATTCTTCACGGCTTCCAAAATTCAGCAAACAAAGACATTCTCTGGCTTCTTGCTCTGTTTCCCGTCCACCATGAAGGCACCAACTACAAAAACATATGGAGGGAGACGGACCAATTGTAATAATTACGAGACGGTCATCCAACACCAAACATTCTTCTCACCACATCAAAAAAGAAAACTATAAACATACCAGCATATTTGAGCTACATACTGAGAAGATATGCAATACCAACATGCAGTACAAGTGAGGATGTCATCAAGCTGAATGACTGAGTGAGTAACTACATGAATATCACCCAATAAAATCATCAAGTTATAAATTCAAGTGAACGCACGAGCGCAAACCCAGCATTCCCATGCTGGTGCAATCACGCTGCATATCACTGTATTGATAAAGATTTTTAAAAAAATTTTGTTCCTACATGGCATGTGGGGCTCATCAGCATTTGTTGCACATCCCAAAATGCCCTTGAACTGGGTAAATGCAAAGCTGTTTCAGAGGGCAGTCAAGCATCAATCACAGGCTGAAGCCATGTACCTGCAGACTTTATGAGGTCCACAGAGTTCCTTCCCTGAAAAGTGCATTGATTAATGAGATCACATTTTACATTAATTAGTAGCTTCATGTCCATCATCAAGGAAAGTGGTTTGCAATTCAAAATGATTAATTTTAACTAATTCCAACAGCTGCCATCAAAGTCTCCAAAGCATTAGTCTAGGCCTCCGCACAATCATGATGACCACAACACCATCTTCCATGGATTTACAATTCTCAGTGCCAACAACCACCCTACAACAGCTACTGACGAATGTAAAGGATTCCATATCGAAAACCAGCAAAACTGGGATAGTATATAAAATATCAGGCAAGGAATGTGAGAAGCACTACTTATGCCAGACTGGAAGAAAATTGAAAATACGGATACACAAACACCAACTAGTCACCAAGAGATACGACCAATTCTCATGTGTCTCACTACACACAGACAACGAGGGACGTGAATTTGACTGGGACAACACATCGAAAATTGCACAAGCAAAAAAGAGACACGCCAGGGAATTCCTGGAGGCCTGGTATTCCAACCGGAACTTTATCAACAGCACATTGAATCAAACCCTGTGTACAAACCACTGAGAAACAAAACTGGAAATAGTACCAAACACTCCAGCAAACTGCAGCATATAACTAACAAGCAGGACAGAACACCAATGCACTGGAGGCGCACTGATGATATTACCTAGCAGGGTGACGAAACGTTTGCAAAAAAAAAACACACCAGTTTGGCGAGCATGTCTACAATCTCATCCACAACCCGAGCTACAAATCTTCTCAACAACTTTAAAGTGTATAGTGGAAAATTGTTACATCAATTATAAATAGAATAAATGCTACTTACAAAAGACAAAAAGTTAAAGGCACAGCACAGAAACAGTTCAAACTACCCACTGAACCATACTAGTATTTATGCTTCACACAAGCCTCCTCCAACTTTCAACCCTATTAACATATCCTGCATGATGGCTTAATGTCTGCAGAAAGCTGTGACAAATTTAGTACACTGTCCACAAATGTGTGTTAAGTGGACTTTTGAGGTAATGGACGAGCCCCTTTGCAACCCAGGATGCGCTGACAATTCTGTTCCATGTCAAATAAAAATTAAAATCAGTGACACAGTACATATGTGAAAAAGTTTCTATTTTTCAATTTGCTCACAACTTAGAATTGCCCAACAGTGAAAGTCATTGAAAATGTTGCAATGTAGCTCTGGAAAATCTCTGTAATCTTGTTTTACAAGAACATTGAACTGTACAGCACAGTGCAGGCCCTTCAGTCCACGATGCTGTGCTGACCTATTATCCTACTCTGAGATCAAACTAATGTGCATACCCTTCATTTTACTATCATACAAGTGCCTATCCAGAGTCACTGAAATGTCCCTAATGTATCTGAATCTACTATAAACTGCTGGCAGCACAGTCCATGCACCCACCACTGAGTAAAGAACCCACGACATAGCTTCCTCCAATTAGCTTAAAATGATGCCCCCTCGTAATAGTCATTTCCGGCCTGGATAAAGGTCTCTGGCTATCCACTCTATCTATGCCTCTCAACATTTTGTACACCTGTCATCCTTCTTCGCTCCAATTAAAAAAGCCCTAGCTCCCTCAGCCTTTCCTCATAAGACCTGCCCTCCAATCCAGGCAGCATCCTGGTAAATCTCCTCTGCACCCTCTCTAAAGCTTCCACATCCTTCCTATAGTGAGGTGACCAGAACTGAACACAATATTCCAAGTGTGGTCTAACCAGGGCTTTATAGAGCTGCAGCATAACCTCAAGGTTCTTAAACTCAATCTCCATGCTAATGAAAGCTAACATACCATTCGCCTTCCTTCCAACCCTATCAACGTGGGTGGCAACTTTGAGGGATCTATGCACGTGGATCCCAAGATCCCTCTGTTCCTCCACACTGCCAAGAATCCTGCCATTAGCCTTGTATTCTGCATTCAACTTCAACCTTCCAAAACGAATCACTTCACGTTTTTCCAGGTTGAATTCCATCTGTCGCTTCTTTGCCAAGCTCTGCAACCTGTCAATGTCCCACTGCAACCTACAACAGCCCTCCACACGATCCACCACTCCACCAACCTTCGTGTCGTCATGTAACCCACACTTCCACTTCCTCATTCAAATCATTTATAAAAATCAAAGAGCAGAGGTCCCAGAACAGATCCCTGTGGGACACTACTGGTCACCATGCTCACGAGCTCCAGGCTGAATACTTTCCATCTACTAGAACATATAGAACGTAGAACATTACAGCACAGTACAGGCCCTTCAGCCGTTGATGTTGTGCCGACCTGTCATACCGATCTCAAGCCCATCTAACCTACACTATTCCATGTACGTCCATATGCACATCCAATGACGACTTAAATGTACCTAAAGTTGGCGAATCTACTACCGTTGCAGGCAAAGCGTTCCATTCCCTTACTACCCTCTGAGTAAAGAAACTACGTCTGACATCTGTCCTATATCTTTCACCCCTCAATTTAAAGCTATGCCCCCTCGTGCTCACCGTTACCATCCTAGGAAAAAGGCTCTCCCTATCCACCCTATCTAACCCTCTGATTATTTTATATGTTTCTATTAAGTCACCTCTCAACCTTCTTCTCTCAAATGAAAACAGCCTCGAGTCCCTCAGCCTTTCGTCATAAGACCTTCCCTCCATACCAGGCAACATCCTACGAAATCTCCTCTGCACCCTTTCCAAAGCTTCCACATCCTTCTTATAATGTGGTGACCAGAACTGTACGCAATACTCCAAGTGCGGCCGCACCAGAGTTTTGTACAGCTTCACCATAACCTCTTGGTTCCGGAACTCGATCCCTCTATTAATAAAAGCTAAAACATTGTATGCCTTCTTAACAACCCTGTCAACCTGGGTGGCAACTTTCAAGGATCTGTGTACATGGACACTGAGATCTCTCTGCTCACCTACACTACTAAGAATCTTACCATTAGCCCTGTATTTTGCCTTCTGGTGACCCCTACCAAAGTGCATCACCTCACACTTGTCTGCATTAAACTCCATTTGCCACCTCTCAGCCCAGCTCTGCAGCTTATCTATGTCTCTCTGCAACCTACAGCATCCTTCGTCACTCTCCACAACTCCACCGACCTTAGTGTCGTCTGCAAATTTACTAACCCATCCTTCTACGCCCTCATCCAGGTCATTTATAAAAATGACAAACAGCAGTGGACCCAACACCGACCCTTGCGGTACAGCACTAGTAACTGGTCTCCAGGATGAACATTTCCCATCAACTACCACCCTCTGTCTTCTTTCAGCAAGCCAATTTCCGATCCAAACTGCTATATCTCCCACAATTCCATTCCTCCGCATTTTGTACAATAGCCTATTGTGGGGAACCTTATCGAACGCCTTGCTGAAATCCATATACACCACATCAACTTATTTACTCTCATCTACCTGTTTGGTCACCTTCTCAAAGAACTCAATAAGGTTTGTGAGGCACGACCTTCCCTTCACAAAACCGTGCTGACTATCCCTAATCCCTACTAGCACCCTCTGTCTTCTATTGGGCTGCCAATTCTGTATCCAGACTACCAAATTTCCCTGAATCCCATGCCTCCTTACTTTCTGAATGAACCTACCACGGGGAATCTTATCAAACGCCATGCTAAAATCCATATACACCACATCCACTGCTCTACCTTCATCAATGTGTTTTGTCACATCCTCACAGACCTCAAATTGTCCTCAAGTTGTTTTGCTAAACAGTCTTTTGTCAGACAACAACAATGAAGTCGCCATGTCACCATTGCAGTCAAAACGTCTCTGCTGGTAATTTGTGCTGTTCTGCAACATCTCTGCAGAACCTGCAGCTTTGGCTTGGGAAACAATTCATTGAAGTCTTCAGAGTCAGCAGGATCCTCAACCAGAGCTTCATGGAGAGAACTCAATGTCACGTGAGGACTTGCTTGCAATTTTGCTTTGTAGCATGGTCCAACTCCACTTCGTTTTGCTGACTGGTCACATGATAAATCCTGACCAATCAGTCTGGAACTTGGTGGGAATGGCTCACTACCTCCTCACATACCAGAGCATCAGGTTATTCAACTTTGGCTCATTGTGATTTCCCTGCATCACACATTATGAATCAAGGCATGAATATCGGGACAGTATCCCACAGTAATTCCAACCCAAGCTCCCTCTGACATTCAAAAGCTGCTCATGCATTGTTCTCACATTTCATCAGAACTGCTCTATTTTACTGGTGATAATGGGAACTGCAGATGCTGGAGAATCCAAGATAATAAAGTGTGAAACTGGATGAACACAGCAGGCCAAGCAGCATCTCAGGAGCACAAAAGCTGATGTTTCGGGTCTAGACCCTTCATCAGAGAGGGGGTTGGGGAGAGGGTTCTGGAATAAATAGGGAGAGAGGGGGAGGCAGACCGAAAATGGAGAGAAAAGAAGGTAGGTGGAGAGGAGAGTATAGGTGGGGAGGTAGGGAGGGGATAGGTCAGTCCAGGGAAGACAGACAGGTCAAGGTGGTGGGATGAGGTTAGTAGGTAGGAGATGGAGGTGCGGCTTGGGGGGGTAGAAGGGATGGGTGAGAGGAAGAACAGGTTAGGGAGGCAGAGACAGGCTGGACTGGTTTTGGGATGCAGTGGGTGGAGGGGAAGAGCTGGGCTGGTTGTGTGGTGCAGTGGGGGGAGGGGACGAACTGGGCTGGTTTTGGGATGCGGTGGGGGAAGGGGGGATTTTGAAGCTGGTGAAGTCCACATTGATACCATTGGGCTGCAGGGTTCCCAAGCGGAATATGAGTTGCTGTTCCTGCAACCTTCGGGTGGCATCATTGTGGCACTGCAGGAGGCCCATGATGAACATGTCATCTAAAAAATGGGAGGGGGAGTGGAAATGGTTTGCGACTGGGAGGTGCAGTTGTTTATTGCAAACCGAGTGGAGGTGTTCTGCAAAGCAGTCCCCAAGCCTCCACTTGGTTTCCCCAATGTACAGGAAGCCACACCGGGTACAATGGATGCAGTATACCACATTGGCAGATGTGCAGGTGAACATCTGCTTAATATGGAAAGTCATCTTGGGGCCTGGGATAGGGGTGAGGGAGGAGGTGTGGGGGCAAGTGTAGCATTTCCTGCGGTTGCAGGGGAAGGTGCCGGGTGTGGTGGGGTTGGAGGGCAGTGTGGAGCGAACAAGGGAGTCACGGAGAGTGTGGTCTCTCCGGAAAGCAGACAGGGGTGGGGATGGAAAAATGTCTTGGGTGGTGGGGTCGGTTTGTAGATGGCGGAAGTGTCGGTGGATGATGTGTTGTATCCGGAGGTTGGTGGGGTGGTGTGTGAGAACGAGGGGGATCCTCTTTGGGCGGTTGTGGCGGGGGCGGGGTGTGAGGGATGTGTTGCGGGAAATGCGGGAGACACGGTCAAGGGCATTCTCGACCACTGTGGGAGGAAAGTTGCGGTCCTTGAAGAACTTGGACATCTGGGATGTGCGGGAGTGGAATGCCTCATCGTGGGAGCAGATGCGGCGGAGGCGGAGGAATTGGGAATAGGGGATGGAATTTTTGCAGGAGGGTGGGTGGGAGGAGGTGTATTCTAGGTAGCTGTGGGAGTCGGTGGGCTTGAAATGGACATCTATTTTACTGCTGGAAAACTCCTTATTAGCCACTCATGATTCTGTACTTACGACATTGCCCTACACAAATTATTGAGCTCTTTTCATTGCTGTGATTAATGCCAGTCTACAATATCTCTTTGTGAAAATGTAGCATGTAGTGATAGTGTTCTGCTTCGGCAACTTGCAATTTGAAAGGATTTTCTCCAAAGGCTTAACCCAATCTGATGCTACTGTTCCCTTAACAGTTCTCGGTTCATAGTGGCTCCAGACTCCGATTCATGTCCATTGTTTCACTCTCCTCAGAGGAGAGTGAAACAATGGACATGAATCGGAGTCTGGAGCCACTATGAACCTCAGAGGAGAGTGAATCACAGAATCCCTACAGTGTGGAAGCAGGCCATTCAGTCCGTCAAGTCCACATTGTCCCTCTGAAGTGCATCCCCCTACCCTATCCCTTGAATCCTGCATTTCCCGTTTCAGCATGGCCAATCCACCTAACTTACACATCTTTGGACTGTGGGAGGAAAACAAAGCACCCTGAGGAAACCCACACAGACACAGGGAGAATGCACAAGCTCCACGGCAGTGACCTGAGGGTGGGACTGAACCCAGCACCCCTGTCGCTGAGGCAGCAGTGCTAACCACCGTGTTGCCGTGACAAATAACAGCACCAATCTGCCACTCACTGTCACTGATGAATGAAACTTTCAACGCAGGAATAACTTGAATGCTGCATGTCAGCTTGTGTTTGGTAAAGAGTAGGTTTTAAGCCATAGTGCCACCATTGCCAAACCCTGGTCCAACAAGGGCAAGGCAGTGGCACAGCCACTGGACATGTAATCTAGAAGCCTAGGCTTATGCCCCAGGGACATTGGCTCAAATCGACTGTTGAAATTTGAATCCGGTAAATAAAATTTGAAATTGAAAGCTAGTCTCAACAATGGTGATCTTGAAACTACCATTTACAGTCATAAAATCAGGTTTCCTTACTCCTTCAAAAAGGGAATCTGCCAACTTCACCAGATCTGGCCTAGGTGTGACTCCAGGCACACAATAATGTGGTTGACTGTTGATCTGAAATGGCCGCTCAGTCCGAGGCATTCGTACGGATGGCCAGAAGCTACTTGCCTTTCCCACAAGTGAAGTCCATACCCCGTGAAATAAAACATGCAAAAGAGCATCACTCCACAGATACCATCTCACCAGAGCTGAATGTCACTGGTAAGGTTTTTTTTGTTGCATGGTTAGGACATCTGCATGTGCCTGACCTCAAAAGGAATGTGGGAAAGTATCTCCAAGGAGAAAACAAATTGTTGAAGTGATGAGGAAAGAAGACTGGAGTGGGATTAATGGGTTCGCACTTTCAAGGCATATCATTGACCACACATCATTTTGATCAGTCACTTGCACAAATGCTACTTTCACCATGGGTAAATGGGAGGGGGTAGGGAGGAACAGAGAGAGAGAGGAGGTCAGGGGGTGTTGCGGGAGAGGGGGGTGAGACAGAAAGTGTGCAAGGAGAGAGCAGAAAGAAAAAAGGAGAAAGAGAGGGGAGACAGAGGGAGGTAGGGGTGGACGGGGGGAAGAGAGAGAGAGAGACAAAGAAAGAAAGAGAGAGACAGAATTGTTAAGTGAACTTGTGTTGGCAGAGAACTTGCGTTGCCATTGCCAAGCCTGATGTTTCCAGTGAGCTGATCTTTCAGCAGCCCTCCTTGTGCTTCCTTTATCTTCCTGGAGTCATGGAGGAGGATCTGCACATTCCAACCAACTCCTGTAAGGAATTTGACCTTGCAGTTAATGTAAAATGATGTGATTTTTATTCGTGGAGAAGTAGAAAGCGAGAGCTGCACTGGAAGATGAGTAAACCAGTGATGGATATTCCAAACCTGACAGTTACTAGCAGGTTCACAATTCTGCTGCAGCTTCCCAGGTATGAACAGAATAAAAGCATGAACACTGTGTCACTCCAACAAACCAAGCTGAAAAATACCAGGAACAAAAACAGAAGTGACTGGAAAAGCTCAGCAGGTCTGGCAGCATCTGTGAGCTAAAATCAGAGTTAATATTTCGGTCCAGTAACTCTTCCTCAGAAGCTGAAACCCAAGCTGAAAATTCAGAATGAACCTGTACTACTTCCCACACTTCAACATAGCAACTCCATAATCTCCACAGGCATCTCCTAGGATTTGCACCACAACAACTGGTATATATAATGGTACCTTAAAATAGTCCTCCCAAATGGAAAAGCACAGAGTTATTTTGCTTCACAGACAACTGCTTTTGCGGATCTCTTGTGGAACTTGTTGTTCATGCTGCAATGCCGACCCCCAGCAGCTTGTGGTTGGTGTTGTTTGCTGCCATTATCCTCTTTGGATGACTGGGTTCTAAGCTCCTTCTCGGTCCCCCATGGTAGAAGAAAACCACGAGTAGGACTTATTGAGAAGAGGTTTGCGATTTTAACAAGATGTAGTTTGTTTCAAAATGGTAATGTAACTTATACCAGATTCTATATTGCATGTTTTTACTAAGACGATGAGGAGTCCCGAGATACAGACCTCCATTTTACAAGATACCTCAAGATATTCAGTCTTTCTTCACCCAGGTTCTGCTGTTATCAGCAGAGTGTGTGGAACTTAATGCAGTCTCCAACACGAAGTCATTCAGAACCATTACCTCATACTACAGCCGCTTCGCAGAGTATTTAATGGATCTTACTGAACACGGATAGTTCAATGAACAATTTAATTATCCCAGAAGTAGTGGTAACATTGCATTGTGACAATTAGTACAAAATATACATTGTGCTGGGAACTTGATGTTGAATGCAGCAGCAGTGCCACTTACTTTCCTTTAATGACTAAACTGCATGGAAAGTATTTGAGAAACCTTTACTTGTCTTTGAAGGCAAAGACGGAGAAGAAGAAAGAAATATTTTTGGCAATACTTTTCGAAAAGAAAATTGCACCCTTTCAAATCACCCTGTCCCTTGTCCAAACAGACCAAGCCAAAGATTGGGCCAGTTGCATGCCTGCATAGAACATCCAGCCACAGAACGTTTTATTGCACAAACACTGACCTTACAGTCTCTGGGTCAGGTTCTTTGTTTATGCCCAGAATGAATCAGAATCTTGTTGAGAACGTATAATTGGAGTGGTATTTAAAAAGCATGCCAAATCCATCACATACAAAGTTTACTTTGATCTCTCTACTCGATGTTTACTATTATCACTGCAAGTCGTTGACAAATTATTCTGCTACGAGCTACCAATCTCAAATAGGATCATTGATTACTACTGTGGGGAAATTAAGGTTTTTCCCTCATGTCATGACCATCAGCACCTTGTACTTGAAGGGTATGCCTTTGGTGGGGGTCATGCCCATCACTATCCCCCACTCCCAAAGAATGGAAAGACAAGCACTTCATGTGCCTGTATCCATTCTGTTTCATAAACAGCCACGTGATTAGAATGGTGAGTTTGAAGATACATTAATATTTAAGGCAGAGACACAATCCTTGCTCAATAGAATGTACACGGTGTGACATGATGTTTGGTAGCCTACAAAAAAAAACAGTAGCACCCTTGCAATCATATCTCACTTGCGTTTCTGACAACTTGCCATCATTCTACTATGCAAAATACAGTAAAGTTTCACAAATGATAATGACCGGACGCTCAGTTTTAATGACACCGAGGGATAAAGGGCAGCCAGGATGCTACAGAAAGCTGTCTCTGCCAGTCCTGAAAATATTGTTAAGGGATCTGCTGTGCTTACTGAGGGCAAACAGGACATCTGTTCATTGTTTCACTACATAGCTGGTACCTCTAAAATGGCTACATTTGCACAACATCATTTACGCTCAAGCCGCTGAACCTTCTGTCTCAGAGGCAGACCACGCAACCACAAAGCAAAGGCTGACATCTTCACAGCAATGTAAACCCAAAGATATGTCTATATATAACAAAGCAATCTGGTTAAAGCTCTGGGTTTTAAATATACTCCGACCAGTTCCAGTAACGTAAGTAAGAGTGGTTCATTGCTCGTGTAGCTTATATGTCTACATCAACTATGTGCTAGCACAAATAGAATGAAATTATAAGCAATCCCATTTTAAAAACAGAAAAGACATGGAGATGCAGTTCTCAAGCTTTCTTTGCTTTGTGTTATTTAATGAAATTCATCATCACTGTCCATAAATCAATCTAGTTTTCACTGCTTGGAAGCTGGTGGAAAGAGCTGAATAGGGCCGCGTACACTGGGGAGCTATTAGGTGTACAAAAGAGTCCAAACTCATCAATGCTGTTGACACATGAGAGTATTGATGGTTAAACAGTCCTTATGGTGCTGAGTATTTGCTGAAGACTCCCAATATTTTCTGTTTTTATCTTTATAGCACAATGCTGTTGTTAGACAAGGTACTTTTAGGTGAACATAACAGAATTTTCAAGATATTGAATGGATCCACGAGAGGTCCAATTACAACATTTAAAAGGCATCTGAATGGGTAAATGAATAGGAAGGATTTGGAGGGATACAGCAAAATGCTGGTAAATGGGACTAGATTAATTTAAGATATGTAGTCGGCATAGACGAATTGGAGTGAAGAGTCTGTTTTCATGCTGTACATCTCTATGACTCTACGACTCTAAGATATATCTCAATCACATTTTTCACGCAACCTTGGGTTGGGGAAGGTGTAGAGATAGTGACACAGAGAGAGAGAGAGAGATGGGGGGAGAGAGAAAGAGAGAGGCAGTGGGGGGGGAAAAGAAAGAGAAAGAGAGAGAGAGAGGAAGAAAGAGAGAGAGAGAGAGAGAGAGAGACACACACACACAGAGAGATGCTAGATTCTTCCACTTTATCTAACTGATACCAGGTACCCAATGAAGCTCTGAATATTTATTTTGCCCAGTTGACACACCTAAACACCTTTCAGTAAGCTTTACAACAGATATATTTTAAAACACTCACCTTGTTTTCAAATACCTCTATGGCCTTGGCTGTGCCCATCTCAAGCTTCTCCCATCTCACAACCCTCCAAAATATCCGTACACATCCCTTATGGCCTCAAGGTCACTTTCTATGCTAATTGTTCGATCACTAGTGACCGTCATTGCTCTAGTTTGAAGTTCTAAAATTCCTCCCTAACCCCGCACTTTCTACCTTGAAGGCATCTCTTAAAACATATCTCTTTTAGCAAGCCCCCAGTCACTGAACTCAACATCTCCTGATGTGGTGCTTTGTATTTTAGATTCTATGCTAAATGCCTTAGGGTGTTTTATTGCATTAAAAGATGATCTGGTGTTTTCGAAAACTAAAACATAATTTTAAATGAGTGTGTTAAAATTTTGAGCAAATAGTTTACATAGTTACATATAGTAATATATTTTAACATATTCATGGATATCATATGCACAGGGATCTTAAAATGGTGACCATTGGGTAGCTTATAAATAAAACAATTTCACATTAATATCTCAATTCTGTACAGTGTATCAGCTAGGGATGTTCCAGCAGCGTTTTTAACAACAGATGGTCCCTGAATCTTGCATATCTGTTTGAAGAACCTGATACAGTTTTACCCAGTACATTACACAAGCATGGCACAGAGAAATTAAGTAAATTTTGATTCCAGTCACTACGGCAATGGGCAGAATATGACAACCAATTTTCACACAGCAAGATCTCACAAACATCATGAAAATAAACAATCATCGACTTTTGCTCTGATAAAAATTGGTCAGGAACTGGGGAATTACTTCACAACCATGCAAATTTGGGTCTGTTACATACAATAAAGGCTTTGAAGAAGTTAAATGATAATATTACATTAAGCTCTACCCAATGTGATGATGTAACACAGTCTTTGGATACACTCAGTAAGAACTGCCGATACTGGAGTCAAAGATAACACAGTGTGGAGCTGGAGGAACACAGCAGGCCAGGCAGCATCAGAGGAACAGGAAAGCTGACACTTTGAGTTGGTACCCTTCTTCAGAAATGGGGGAGGGGTAGGGGTCTCTAAAACAAATAGAGAGAGGAGGGGTGGGGCTTGGGAAGGAAGGTGAGGTGGTGGTAGGTGAGTGCAGGTAGGCAATGATGGGGGTTGGTCAGTGAGTTGGGAGGAAGAGAGAGCTGGGAGAGAAGATGGACAGGTCAAGGAGGCGGGGATGAGAGGGAGGTTTGGTCATGGGATGAGATCGGGGGTGGGGAGACTTTGAAGTTAGTAAAGTCCACATTGAGACCATTGCGTTGTAGGCTCCCAAGGTGGAAAATGGGGTGCTGCTCTTCTAGTTTCCGGGTGATGTCATTGTGACACGGAGGGAGGCCCAGGATGGACATGTCACCCAGGGACTGTGAGGGGGAGCTGAAATGGTTCATGACTGGAAGGTGTTGTCTTTTGTCACGAACCGAGCGCAGGTGCTCTACAAAGCGGTCTCCGAGCCTCCGGTTGGTCTCGCCGATGTACAGGAGGCCACACCAGGAGCACCGGATGCAACTGACTGCATTAGTGGATATGTAGATGAACATCTGTCTGATGTGGAATTTTTTTTGGGGCCTGGGATGGAGGTGAGTGGGGAGGTTTAGGGGCAGGTGCAGCACTTCCCGTGGTTGTAGGGAAAGGTGGTGGGGGTGATGGGACTAAGGGGAGTGTGGAGTGGCCGACGGAGTCACAGAGAAAGCAGTTCCTCCAGAAGGTAGATAGGGATGGGGAGGGAAAAATATCCTGGGTTGTGGGGTCAGAAATAGAAATAGAGGCTGTCAGGTTCTACACAAGTAACTGAAGGGAGTAGATATATCTTGCACAGCTCCTGAGGGTCCTTAGCTTCAAAATGTTACCTGTACCTATTACTTTCCTATAACACACTACCTTCTACCTAAAATTCTGAAAGAGAGCATCCATCCCCATTTGGACAGGCACGGTTTGATCAGGGACGGTCATCAAGGCTTTGTCAGACAGAGGTCATGCTGAACAAATTTGATTGAAATTTTCTTGAAGTAGGTGATCAGGTCCATTGATGAAAATAGTGCAGCTGATGTAGTTTACAGGGATTTTAGCAAAGCCTTTGACAAAGTCTCACGTAGGTGACTTATCAAGAAGGCAACTGCATGAGGGATACAAGGTAATTGGATGAAGTGAATTCAAAATTAGCTCAGCTGTAGAAGACTGACAGTGATGATACAAGGCTACTTTACTGACTGGAGCCCAGTGTCCACTGACATACCAGAGGGATCTGTGCTGAGTCTGCTATCATTTGTCATTTATATGAATAACATACACAACTGTGTTGGGGGGTGGTTGACTATAAATTTTGCGGATGACACAAAGATTGGTTATGTGGTTAACAGTGAGATTGAATGTCTTAGGGTGCAAGAAGATATAATGGTCAAGTGGGCAGATAAGCGGCAGATGGAAGTTAACCCTGGAAAGTGAGAGGCGATACACATTGGAATGCAGTAATTTTGCAAGAAAGTGTTCAACAAATGTCATGGCACCAGGAAGTTCTGTAGAACGAAGGGACCTTGGTGCGTTTGTCCATAGCTCTCCGAAGACGGCCGAGCATGTAAGCAGGGTGGTGAAAAAGGCGTATCAAACACTTACATTAATTAATTGAGACATTAGATAAAGACCACAACTAGAGTACTGTGTGCAGTTCTGATCACCACATTGCAGGAAGGATATGAATGCCCTGGAGGGGATGCAAAGGAGATTCACTAGGATGCTGCCAGGGATGGAAAATTTAAGTTACGAAGAGTGATTTATGCTGTTTCTGTTGGAGCATAGAAGAATATGGGCTGATGTGATCATGGTGTGTGAGATTATGAGGGCCTCAGACAGAGTGGACAAAAAGTAGCTGTTCGCTTTAGTTGAAGGGTCGATCACAAAAGGACACACGTTCAAGGTGAGGACAAGAGGGTTGGGGGATTTGAGGAAAACATTTTTTACACACTGGGTGGTGACGACTGGAATGTGCTGCCTGGGAGGGCTGTACACGTGTGCTGCCTCACATCCTTTAAAAAGTGCCTGGATGAGAACTTGGCATGTCATAATATTCAAGGCTATGGGCAAATTGCTGGTAAATGGGTTGAAGTTGACAGTCAGAGATAATGGGAACTGCAGATGCTGGAGAATCCAAGATAACAAAGTGTGAAGCTGGATGAACACAGCAGGCCAAGCAGCATCTCAGGAGCACAAAAGCCGACGTTTCGGGACTAGACCCTTCAGCTTTTGTGCTCCTGAGATGCTGCTTGGCCTGCTGTGTTCATCCAGCTTCACACTTTGTTATCTTAGGTTGACAGTTAGGTGTTTCTCAAGTATCAGTGCAGACTCAATGGGCCAAAGGGCCTCTTCTGCACTGTATGGATTCTATGATTCCATGATTCTTGTTTTGTAAGGCAAGTGTCTCTTCTGTATAGACTCAGCAGTGTTCTATCCTCTGCTGATAAGTAGGCAGACCCTGGAGAAGGAGAATTGATGGCAGCAAACTATTCACAGCAAAAGACCACATGCTGGCAGCAGTGGAATCTGAAAAAAGCAACAGAATCTTTTACATTCACACAAGGAGATAGACATGGTTTAACATTGTCTGAAAGATGATACCTCTGGCAATGCAGCACTCCCCAATCACGCACGGAATGTCTGTTGAAAGACTTTTATGCTCAAGATTTTGAATGGGGTGGAGCCAGTTTGACTGAGTAGAACAAACTGATACATAACCACCATAAGTACAGATTTATATCTTGGTTGCCATCTTTGAAAGTTTGTGGTCCTGCAAATTTAAAAAGGACCGTTTTCTTTTCAAACTTTGGGTGATAAATCTAAAATCTGAAAAGCCTTTCATTGTCAGCAAATTCAGGTCCACGCCCATTAAATGGAACATAGGTTTATCCGATAGGAGAGACTATAATGCTCGTTTTCATGATCTACAAAAAGACAAAACTCTATGGACATCCCTGGAGGCTATTTATTAGCATCTGCATCTCAAAACAGTCATTGTATAGTTTGCCAATCCTCATTATGGGAAACTGTCCATCAACCAACACAATGTAATCTCATGATGTACAGCAGCAGTGGAGAGGGAGAGAGAACAGAGAGAATGTGGAGGGGAAGAAATTAAACAGCTACCATGCACACAAACATCAGAATGTCTCAGCCCAGCCAGAAAGTGCTTCTGCATTAACATTCTCTCTGAAGTGTACCACACCCCCCAACCACACACATTACAGTTGTGCATTCCTTACAAAGCTTGTGTTCACTGAGGAAATTCATCAGTTCTTAGTATCTGCACTCAAGATATATCAAAGGCTCCAAGGGAGTCTTTTGTGGAGGAGTTTGTTAGCTTTATGAGATACAGTTTACTATCAAATTAGTTAGAGCTCAAAAAGTTCAGTTTGGCCGTTGCAAGGGTGCATTATGGTTTCTCCACTCCAGGCAGTCCGTAAACCTGACAACCATGCAAGCATCTGTACACCCACTGGGATGGAAGCACTTTTAACAGGAGACAGAAGAGCAGTGGGGGAGGGGGCTCGGAATTCTGACCTGCCATCTCAATATGAATGCATGCCTAATCCAAGCACAGAATTACATTGTGCCTGATCACTTCACAGTCCTCCTTCCATTGTACAGATTCCCTGACCCTTGCCAAGCACTTGAATGGATTATCCAGATCCAAGCAGGAAAGTTTATATTGGTCCTGCTCAGCAAACTGAAAGATGCATCATTTACATCTGCAATGATGCTGCGCACAGTTACTGAACATTACTGCCTCCTCTTTGGACAGCTTGCCAATCCAGCCCCGCCTAAGCTAGAAGTTTATGATTCTTTTTTGGCTAGAGTTTCATTTTTATCACTCACCTCAATGCCTCACCAAGTGACTGTTCTACATATGAACATCAACAATGACCAAATATCAGCCAGCAATTCAACTACAGTTGGGATAGCCTAATGGAGACAAATTTACATCTTGCTCTCACCCTGACCCAACAGTAGACAAATCATTCAATAGCATTTTAAGAGTTGGAACCTCGGTCAATTTCCTGGGCCTTAATCTGGCAATGAGATAAATTTTTCACTGAAGCTTTCTTTTCTTGTCTTTGAGTTTTCATTTTCCTCCCAGAATGGAAGAAAATATCAGCACCAGCTAAATCCATTTCTACACCTTGTTATCTCAAATCCATTACTCAAGTTATGTTATACAAAGTAGCCTTAGCATTGTTACCAGAAGGTCATGTACGTTGTGTTCAGCTCAACTCTCGTCTCAGTATACTCCAGAGGCCTGATCTTTCATTGGTGTATGTCAACGAGTCCAGGCTGTCAGGTATCAAAAGTATAAAAATCAGTACAACCAAAGAACACTACCCAACTCCCTCAGGAAGAAAAGCATTCCATGGTAGCTATTAGGCACCGAGCAAAATCATATTACAAATCAACCCATTAGTAAAATCACATCTAAACCTTAAATTGATACACTACTACAGACCCATATTCAAGTTAGAAATGGAGTCTGATCATTGTCAAGAATGATGTACAAAGAGCAATGTGCCACTTTGTGGTTGATTGGACAACAGTCAAGACTGAAATTTGGAAAGTGAAATTGAAAAGAGATTGAGCTCAGCTTGAACATATTCAAAAGCCAAGCAAGCTGCCAGCATTATCTGGGGTCACTTGGTCAGCTGTTGCTCATCTAATGGTATCACAGCATTACTTAATGCCTTAAAGGGAAAACAGAGTGTGTGTGGCAGGGTGGGGAGAAGAAACAGATTCATTTTTTAAATCTCTGCTAAAAAGAGCTTCAATAGCAGTGCTAAATTGTTCAAAAATGTTTTATCTTAGTTTTAAAATTACCATAAATAATGCAAGTGCCCAATTGCATTCTAATCTAATCTCTAGCATTAAACTCAATGAAGCTGCCTCACTGCAGGGTACACACAGGTAGGTCACCGTTGGTGGGCTTTTGCTACTTGGGCCCCACTGGTTGGAGCATTTTGTAAATCACTGAGTTGCAGCTGCTATGCAACAGCCAATGACAATATAGATAGAGTTTGCCACAAGAGATAGTACACAGGCAGTTTGCAGCAATCAATCTCATTCTCTCTCTCTCTCTCTCTCTCTCTCTATCCCTGTGCCCGTTCACACATTCACTACTTCAACAACATTCACCCACAAGGCTCCAGGGTCCCCCAAATCAGCTGGAATCCAATTACCAAGACAATGGGCAGATTCGAAAGAAGGTCCTTTCTCCCCTGAGCTGACCTTTCCTGCCCCCAACATTTCAAAACAACTGTCACACTCTTTTCAGGGCCCTTTGTGTTGTTTTGAAAGGATGCAGACCAAATGAAAGGAGACTCATTCACAAACCGAGCGAATGAGGTTTCAGAGGCATAGAAGAGAATAGGCAGCAGGCAATGGGAAGGTATCTTCATTGCTGGTATGCCAGTTTAACTTGAAACAGTTTGGCACACCAGAAGTTGAACATCACCCTCCCTTACAATTGTTTCCTCATTTAGAAATCATGCTTTCCACTAAAGAAAACTGCTGCAACTCCATATCCCTTTCTCCTCCTTCAATTTAAAATCCATTGTGTTAAAGAATTCAATGCAATACAGAAGCACAAATGTAGTGGTAAACTGATATCCATTCCTATCAATCGTACCTACAGAAATACAACACAAGACAGGATAGAAGGAGAGACAAGACAGAAAGTGAGAGAGAATGTGAGTTAGTGATAGAGAGAGAGATGCCCTATCTTACTGTAAAGAAATATTTCATTCCAATCTGTGGCAAAGTCATTATAATCTAAGTTTAAGCAGTAAGAACACTGTGGAAACATGAAGTACTGCACAAGATAAAGGAAGCCCAGATGTATGCAAGAAAACACATTCAATGGCCTGGGCATTTCTATGAGCAATGTAGGCCCATCATTACTTCTTAAATTCTGTCAGGCAGAATATTAGCTCTGTTGTGTTCTTCTCCAGCATTGTAAATGCAAGCACAAGTGTTTAGCACTAACAGACTTCAGGTTCACATCATGTTAGCAAAATCCTGGGTGACACTCCAGTGTAGTACTGAGGGAATCCTGCCAGAAGTGCCTTGCTTCAGCTGGGATGTTCAACTGAGGTTCCATCTGGCCTCTCAGTTAGGTGTAAAGGTTCCCGCAATAAACAATTACAGGGAAAGTAAAGCTTGAGAGCTACAGGATATTCTCCTTATTCCTCAAGTGAGGCGAGTAAGCCTATAGTCAGACTTAGGAAGACAGGAACAGCCAAACTCTTTTGTTGGGAGAAGGCATTATTTTTTCAAACAGAGGGTACGTTAGAGGGCATGATATCTGTAAATGATGTTGATAGGGAGTACACACCAACATCTTTATACATCAAGTGTAACGTCATGTCTGGAACAGCAACTCTACAGACTATCTTTATTTTGTCTGTAGACAGTGCTGACCTAGTCCTGGGGATTATTTGGCTGGAATGAAGGGAGTCGCTTCTCCAGTAGACATAGAAAATGAAGCCAGAGAGACGCAGAGGTTACAGGAAAAAGTTCCCAAAGATTTTTGCTTCAGGTGTAATGGCTCAAGCAATGGTTAGCTGAAGTCTATTGTGGGAAGCAAAACTGGCACTACAGGTATTTGGTTACCTGAAACTTTCTTTGAGGATTTGGATAATCGAAATGAAGTAGTCAATAAGTCTTTTCTGAAGGAGGCACAGCAGACTGACCTGAGTTAAATGAAGTAGCTCAAACAGAGGCTGAGGCAGGCTTTCTGGAATACTACTCAGGGTTAAGAATTGGATAAGGAAGTCAAGACCTTCTTGCAGTCCTATGGATGGAGAGTGTCAGTGGTTTCCGAGATAGTGGTGTTATGAAATATCATTGAGGAATAAGGATAGCCCATGAAATTCCCATAAGCAAGTTTAAATAGACATTTTCTTGTTGGCCAGGTCTTTAAAATGACATTGTGCAATTTATTAAAACATAGATCATAGAACATTACAGCACAGTACAGGCCCTTCGGCCCTCGATGTTGTGCCGACCTGTCCTACCGATCTCAAGCCCATCTAACCTACACTATTCCATGTATGTCCATATGCTTGTCCAATGACGACTTAAATGTACTTAAAGTTGGCGAATCTACTACCATTGCAGGCAAAGCGTTCATTCCCTTACTACTCTCTGAGTAAAGAAACCACCTCTGACATCTGTCCCATATCTTTCACCCCTCAATTTAAAGCTATGCTCCCTCGTGCTCGCTGTCACCATCCCAGGAAAAAGGCTCTCCCTATCCACCCTATCTAACCCTCTGATTATTTTATATGCCTCAAGTAAGTCACCTCTCAACCTTCTTCTCTCTAATGAAAACAGCCTCAAGTCCCTCAGCCTTTCCTCGTAAGACCTTCCCTCCATACCAGGCAACATCCTAGTAAATCTCCTCTACACCCTTTCCAAAGCTTCCACATCCTTCTTATAACGCGGTGACCAGAACTGTACGCAATACTCCAGGTGCGGCTGCACCAGAGTTTTGTACAGCTTCACCATAACCTCTTGGTTCTGGAACTTGATCCCTCTATTAATAAAAGCTAAAACACTGTATGCCTTCTTAACAGCCCTGTCAACCTGGGTGGCAACTTTCAAGGATCTGTGTACATGGACACCGAGATCTCTCTGCTCACCTACACTACTAAGAATCTTACCATTAGCCCAGTAGTCTGGTTAGGTGAAAACCACAAGGGGCGATCAAACTGGCACCTCTGATTCTGGTTTTTGAGGAAGCATTTAGCAGACTGTAAGGGTCGCTGACTGAAAATGAAAGCAGGACACTAGTGGATTCTCACTGTTATGGATATGGCTACTCCATTTCAAGAGGCCGGGCCCTTGAGATTGACATTAACCCAACTCTTTACTCACTACAGATTACTGATAGAAATGTCTTCAGCATTATACCCACGGGCACAAGAGGCTTTCAAAACAGGTGCCATCACAAACCAAAAACAATGATCAAGACATAGTGTCATGTATATCTCCAGGATGGGGACAAGGGAGCTTTTGTTCTCCTAAGATGCTGCTTGGCCTGCTGTATTCATCTAGCTTCACACTTTGTTAACTGGGACTTGTGTTTTTTGCCATCCAAGATTCAGCTAACACATCTACCAATTTTAATCCTTTTCAATTAGTTTATGATGAGGCACAGAAGTCCTCTAAACCTAAACCAAGGGACACATTCAGAATAAAAGGGACAAACCCTTCCTTTTACCTGTCTTCTGAGTGGTTCCCAGGAACCTGCAAAATGGTTCAGGAACACTTAAAGCTTTGCAAACTACCGGGGAAAAAATGGACAGACAAAAATACCAAGACATGTACACTTCCATCCAAGAATGAGGTTTTAGTTTGACAGCCCTTACAAGGTTAACCATTGAAAGTGGTCTGTCGTCCACAAGGTAATCAAGAGAATTGGTAAAATTATCTGATTGGCATCATTGATTGCTGGGAAACATCAATACCATCGCTGGAGAAGAATAAGAAAGCAGAGGTAGTTCAAGTCATAAGGTCAGGGCAGAAGGCAAAGAGAGATGGACACCGACAGAAAGAAAGAGAGAGAGTGAGAATATGAGGTGAGGGGTGGCTTAGCGAATTGATTCTCCTACTATTTGGTTATTAATGGTAAATTATTATGAAAGAGGTCAGACACAATTTTTCATATTTAGAGCTAGAACAATAAGGAGACTTAACAAGGCTATGCAAAGTTTAAAAAGGAGTCTGTAGAGACAAACTAGGTGTACATCCTTATCCATATTTGATATGAATGGAAGGAAATCTTTCCGATAAAATAACATCCTTATTGCCTAGGTCTAGAGAAACAAGCCCAAGTCAAAGTTGAAAATCAGTGGGTGTTGGAAAGCCAACTACCTGAACCCATTCAAAGCAGATTGAGTTTCCAACTTGTGTTAGTCCCTAAACAGCATATTCAAAATACCAAACAGGAGTTAGAGGGCTTGATGTCATGGTACAATGATAACAACCTCTCTCTCAATGCGGAAAAACAAAAAAACTGATTATTGGCTTCAGAAAGAAAGGAGGGAGAACACGCCCTCATCTACAGAAACAGAGCAGAGGTTGAGAATGTTGACAGCATCAAGTTCACAGGAGTGACAATAACTAACAACCTATCCTAGACTTCCAACATAGATGCAACGGTCATGAAAGCAGAACAACGCCTCTTCTTCCTCAGGTGGCTCAAGAAATTCAGCATGTCCATAAGGATCCTCACCACCTTTCACAAATACACCACAGAAAGCATACTATCTGGGTGCATAATGGCCTGCTGTGGCAACTGCACTGCCCAGGGCTGTATGAAACTACAGTTCAAGCTCCAGACAATCACGGAAGCCAACCTTCCATCCATGGACTCCATTTACACTTCCTGTTGCTGCAGAAAGACTGCCAACGTGATCAATGACCCCTCCCACTGCGGTAATGCTCTCCTACAAGCTCTTCAATCAGGCAAAAGATACAGCAGCTGGAACACACACACCAACTTCCTTCCTGCCATTATTAGACTGATGAATGGACTCTCTAACTTCAAATAATATTGATCTTGTTAATGTCGATCTTGCTTTGCACACCCCTGTGCAGTGTATCCTGTGTGCATCACTGTCAAAGCACCCTATGATCTACCTGTAATGTTCGCTAAACAAATCTTTTTACTGTAGTTGGGTGCACATGACTACAATAAATCAAAATCAAAATCAAAATCAAACCGATTTATGCAGAGACTGGAGAAAAGTGAATAAAGTTATTCAGGAAGACTCAAATTCTTACAGAGATAGTAAGAACTGAAAATTGTTACAGAGATAAGAAGGGTCTCGACTCAAAATGTCAACTTTCCTGCTCCTCTGATGCTGCTTGGCCTGCTGTGTTCATCCGGCTTCACACAGTGGTATCTCAGATTCAAATTCTTGTTTGGATTGATAGAGATGGCAATACAAGATTGCAAATCAAAACAAATTTTTGAAAAGGATATTAGCAGTTTCTTTTAATATACCAAGAAAGAAATTTCAGCCTTTTTCATGGAAAATAGTATTTTTCAATGCTAAGTGATGCTTTTAAACTTCAAAAATATGACAGCTACTTTTCAAGACACTCATGAATGAAGTGATTACCTGTAGTCATAACTCTTGAGGATGTGCTGGTCTACAATGATACATTGAAGGACCACTTGAAACATTTTAAAAAGAGGAATCTACTGATCTGCTGACAGATCTTGACAAAACTGAATTTGGAAAAGTGTTGGTAACCGGTGGGATATAGTAGGGCAAGGATAATTGTTACCAACAGCAAAGGCACATACTTTGCTCCTAAAACTAAATGACAAATAATTTTTTTTCAGGTGGGGGCGGTTTCTGTTTCAGGTTTGTGTCAGATTTCTGCATCATTGCAGCTTCACTGTCAGATTTACTACAAAAGAGAGTCAAGGTAGTGTGGTTAGCAGAATTCCAAGTATCTATGGAGAGGCTGAAAACTATTTTGATCAACGAACTAGTGTTGGCTGCCCCTAATTTCAGTGTACCCTTCAAGAAAGCAACAGACGCTGATCATAGGTGGGTTGGTGTACTTCTGTTACAAGATTAGAAACACGAAAGGAGAGGTGACCCTGTTAAGAGCTTTCTATAGGCCTCCCAATAGTTCCAGATATGTAGAGGAAAGAATAGCAAAGATGATTCTCAATAGGAGTGAGAGAGACAGGGTAGTTGTCATGGGGGACTTCAACTTTCCAAATGTTGACTGGGAACACTATAGTTCGAGTACTATACATGGGTCAGTTTTTGTCCAGTGTGTGCAGGAGGGCTTCCTGAAACAGTATGTAGATAGGCCAACAAGGGGCGAAGCCACATTAGATTTGGTACTGGGTAATGAGCCCGGCCAGGTGTTAGATTTGGAAGTAAGTGAGCACTTTGGTGATAGCGATCACAATTCTGTTAGGTTTACTTTAGTGATGGAAAGGGATAGGTGTACACCACTGGGCAAGAGTTATAGCTGGGGGAAAGGTAATTACGATGAGATTAGGCAAGATTTAGGGAGCATAGGATGGGGAAGGAAACTGCAGGGGATGGGCACATTAGAAATGTGGAGCTTATTCAAGGAAAAGCTCCTGTGTGTCCTAGATAAGTATGTACCTGTCAGGCACAGAGGAAGCTGTAGAGCGCGGGAGCCGTGGTTTACAAAGGAGGTGGAATCTCTGGTCAAGAGGAAGAAGAAGGCTTATGTTAGGATGAGATGTGAAGGTTCAGTTAGGGCGCTTGAGGGTTACAAGGTAGCCAGGAAAGACGTAAAGAGAGAGCTCAGAAGAGCCAGGAGGAGACATGAGAAGTTGTTGGCAGATAGGATCAGGGTAAACCCTAAGGCTTTCTATAGGTATTTAAGGACTAAAAGAATGACGAGAGTAAGATTAGGGCCAATCAAGGATAGTAGTGGGAAGTTGTGTGTGGAGTCAGAGGAGATAGGGAAAGCACTAAAATGAATATTTTTCAACAGTATTCACTTTAGAAAACGACAATGCTGTTGAGGAGAATACTGAGATACAGGTTACTTGACTAGGTGGGACACAGGTTCACAAGGAAGAGGTATTAGAAATCCTACAGAGTGTGAGGATAGATAAGTCCCCTGGGCCGGGTGGGATTTATCCTCGGATCCTCTGGGAAGCCAGGGAGGAGATTGCCGAGGCTTTGGCATTGATCTTTAACTTGTCATTGTCTACAGGAATAGTGCCAGACAACTGGAGGATAGCAAATGTAGTTCCCCTGTTCAAGAAGGAGAGTAGAGACAACTCTGGTATTTACAGACCAGTGAGCCTTATTTCAGTTGTTGGTAAAGTGTTGGAAAAGGTTATAAGAGATAGGATTTATAATCATCTAGAACAGAATAATTTGATTAGGGATAGTCAGCATGGCTTTGTGAAGGGTAGGTCGTGCCTCACAAACCTTGAGTTCTTTGAGAAGGTGATCAAACAGGTAAATGAGAGTAAACCAGTTGACGTGGTGTATATGGCTTTCAGCAAGGCGTTCGATAAGGTTCCCCAATTGTACAAAATGCGGAGGAATGGGACTGTGGGAGATATTGCAGTTTGGATCAGAAATTGGCTTGCTGAAAGAAGACAGAGGGTGGTGGTTGATGGGAAATGTTCATCCTGGAGTTCAGTTACTAGTGGTGTACCGCAAGGGTCGGTGTTGGGTCCACTGCTGTTTGTCATTATTATAAATGACCTGGATGAGGGCATAGAAGGATGGATTAGTAAATTTGCAGACGACACTAAGGTCAGTGGAGTTGTGGGTAGTGACGAAGGATGTTGTAGGTTACAGAGAGACATAGATAAGCTGCAGAGCTGGGCTGAGAGGTGGCAAATGGAGTTTAATGTGGACAAGTGTGAGGTGATGCACTTCGGTCGGAGTAACCGGAATGCAAAGTACTGGGCTAATGGTAAGATTCTTGGTAGTGTAGATGAGCAGAGAGATCTCGGTGTCCATGTACACAGATCCTTGAAAGTTGCTCCCAGGTTGACAGGGCTGTTAAGAAGGCGTACAGTGTTTTAGCTTTTATTAATAGAGGGATTGAGTTCCGGAACCAAGAGGTTATGCTGCAGCTGTACAAAACTCTGGTGCGGCTGCACTTGGAGTATTGCGTACAGTTCTGGTCACTGCATTATAAGAAGGATGTGGAAGCTTTGGAAAGGGTGCAGAGGAGATTTACTAGGATGTTGCCTGGTATAGAGGGAAGGTCTTACGAGGAAAGGCTGAGGAACTTGAGGCTGTTTTCATTACAGAGAAGAAGGTTGAGAGGTGACTTACTTGAGGCATATAAGATAATCAGAGGGTTAGATAGGGTGGATAGGGAGAGCCTTTTTCCTAGGATGGTGACGGCGAGCACGAGGGGGCATAGCTTTAAATTGAGGGGTGAAAGATATAGGACAGATGTCAGAGGTAGTTTCTTTACTCAAGGGTATGGAACGCTTTGCCTGCAACGGTAGTAGATTCGCCAACTTAAGGTACATTTAAGTCGTCATTGGACAAGCATATGGATGTACATGGAATAGTGTAGGTTAGATGGGCTTCAGATTGGTCTGACAGGTCAGCACAACATCGAGGGTGGAAAGGCCTGTACTGTGCTGTAATGTTCTAAGATGATAAGCCAGAGGTATCCTTTTGCAAGAAGCTGAATTGACATCGAAAAGCGCTAATCGCTGGTGGAAAAAGAAACCCCGAGATTTCTGCTGATGCCAAAGCATTATCCAAAATATATGCTGACCACAGATAAAGAGAAACATTGGCACATGCTCATCATAAACCCTTAACTATGATGGACTAATTTAAAAAACAAACTGGTAGTTGTTTCAAATGGAGTTTACTACTAAAGTCCTATCATTGAAAGATTGTTCACATTGCAGGCAAAAATAATGATGGTTTGTCAAGAATGTAACTTTGTCTGAATTATCCATTAACCAAGATACTATTGGATGATTGTGGAGGTCACAAGTACAAGTCCAAATGAGAATGAATAGGTACAAGTGTCCTTAACTTATTTTATATCTGTATTCTTGACTACACTTTGGAATGAAACATTTGAAAATGGCACTTCATTTTTATATATTTTTATATTTTGGAAGCTTCATATTTAATATTTCATTTTTGTGGACACTACAATTTTTAAAATAAATCATGGTCAATGAAATGGCATTGGACGATTTTGTCAATAATACCATATTGCTTGGTTGTCAATTCTTTTAATAACTGCTTCTTCAATGCAAACACTGTTTGCCTTAATGACTGTCAGCTTTCAGTTGCGATGCTATTTAGAGTAGTTGGGGAGAAATCAGCTGGAAGAAATAACACTTCCAGCTCAGCTCTCCTGTGGCTGGAAAAGAACATTTGCTGAGGGTCTATTATACTCCTGAAATCCTGGCCCAGCTGCTCTCAAATGAGAATCATCTGTAGGAGTTCAAACGTACAAGTAGTCATTTTTGGAACTCGAGTAAAACAATTAAATTTATGTTGTGACCTGTAAACAGTAGGCCGACAGAAAGACAGGGCACTCTTCCTATCTCACTCATAACCATTTCAAAGAGTAAGGGTAATTTCCTTATCATCTTGACCAATATTAAACATCTGATCAACATCACTAAAACTAATCAGCCGAACTCTTCAGAGGGTCAGTGTCGACTCAATGGGCCAAATCACCTTCTTCCACACTGTAGGAATTCTATGATTCTCTGAATTCTTCATTTTCTCCTTGGAGCCAGTGAACACAAACATATCGTTTGGAAATTTTGAATAGACTCTCTCATCAAATAATTAGCTGTGTTAGCTAGATTTGATCAACCAGCAATTCAACAGTATACAGTCCACTAAACTGTTGTTGGTGTGCTACATTCAGTTATCCCCAGCAACTACACAATCTGTTCTGTATATTCACTCTACACTATTTAAAATAAATCAGGTCAGAGTGAACCACTGTGCACATGGGAGTATAGACGGCTTCACAAATTCAATTATTAGATTCCTCCTTCAGGCAAAAGAAATTCTAGTACAGACTTGTACTACTGTATATCGGCAATTATTGATTAATAGCATCAGACTATATTTCATCAACAAGGTTGATTTAATTTCATAATCACACACTTTGAATTGAAGCCTTTAGCCAATCCTTAGAATAGAATATTGAGGTGATATCTACATTTTGTGTAATTATAATTTCAGATTTTGTTTTAGAAATGAATAGTCTTTTGACACTTAAGGGCAAAGGAGCATTGGGCATGCAGGGATTAGAATAAAGTCAGTGTTCTCTCCTTCCAGCTTGACACCATGCGTAGGAAAGATATTATTTCTAGACTACTAGGTTCTGAATACGAATCTTGCAGCAGTCCTCAGTTTAGAAAAAAGTCGACTATTAAAACAACAGTCTAAAAAAACCACCATAAGGAAATACTTCCCAATACCCAACCCACATCTTCCAGTGATTGAAACCAGTCCAGAAGACCACAAAGTTCAAGGGTCAAAAAAGATTTTTTTTATGTATAATGCCATCTCTGCTCCAGTTAAGAACTGGCCCATTTACCTCTTGTAAGTAGGCATAAAGATCAACAGCCATGATGCCAACCAGCAATATATTCCACAGTCTTGAAAATATATTCCAACACTTGCATACTTTAAAATCTCATAATAATCTCCCATCTGTTAAATTGTGGGTACAGATGGTCACTGAATAGCATTGGGAAGCTGTAAACCAGACCAACTTCTGTCCCAACCTAAAAGCGCACAAACTAATGCAACACAGCCTTGGAGAATGTTGTCTAACTTAACAAAGATCATTCAAGGCAAGATTCCAATTGGGCCTGTGTAGCTCAACCAATTACCAAATAAACGCAAAGCCAGCAGAGAAAGCGAAACAATCTTGTTTTCCAATGGGGATGATCAGTTATAGAGTCAGATTCATGCAGCACAGAAACAGACCCTTTGGTCCAACCAGTCCATGGTGACTATGTTCCCAAACTAAACTGGTCCTACCTGCCTGTACTTGGCCTATATCCCTTCAAACCTTTCCCAATCATGGACTTATCTAAATATCTTTTAAATGTTGTCACTGAACCTGCAACCACCACTTTCTCTGACAGTTTATTCCACACACAAAGCACTGCGTTTAAAAAAAAGTTGCCCCTCCTATCCTATTTTTAATCTTTATCTTCTCACCTTAAAAATATGTCCCCTAGTTTTGAACTCCCCTACCCTCAGGAAAAGACTTTGTCATTCACCTTATCTATACCCCTCAATGATTTATTGAGGTTTGTAAGGTCACCCCTCAACCAGCATCACCTCCAAGCTGTGAACTGAAGATATCAGACTCGCACCTCATGTTACTTTACCCCTGTAATTTGGCCTACCACTTCTTGGTCTTTTCTACTTATTCAGGTTTGAAGAAGATCGCTAAAGATATCCCTTATACTTGTCTGCTTCCCTTTAAATTTCACTTACGTGCCAAGCTATTCCAGTCATGCAAACACCCCTCACTTTCCCAAATGACACCTTTTAACTGTGGATGCATGCTTTCGTTTGAGATTGTTTAAAGCCTGCCAAGAGATAGTCTGGCAGTAGACAAAACCAATGACATCAGATCAGATAAGATTATGTCAATTCTTTCAGATTAATAAATGTTCTTATTGTCAATTGTTTGAAGAAGATTCTGAAAACCTATGTACCAACTTTATCATTCTAGCCTTGAAATTAGAACATAAAGATACACGACTAATAATCAAATGCAACAATTTTCCTGACCATATTAGCGATCATGTTCCATGCCAGAGTAGTGTTTGTGTTTTACACAACTGAGGACGTGCAATTAAAATTAAGTAGTTTACTGATCCAATCCACGTTCAAGCCAAGTGTAACATATGTGCAATCATCTGTGTATCAAGTGTAAAGTACAATATAGTAAAGGATTATCTTGGAAAGGAGGAGCAGTAAATTATTGTTCCCACAGTGCTCCACTGAAGATTATAAACCCTGCCTGTTTAATGTGCAGTTCTGGCTGGTATAACATTCTCTTTGAGGTTATAATTTTTATAACATAACCATTGTTGCCTAGGAAATGTGTGCATGGTGGCCAGATTAATAGTTTGTTGATATTCACTAAAGGCAAACATTGAAAACAATCCAAAATTTAGCACTGAACAATTGTTAGAACCAATGGGATTTTCCCCAAAGGTCCACACCTTGAAGAATGAAGAATAATCAAAAATGAACACAGTGATAGAATATAAATTGCCAATTCAATAACAGCTCTAACAGGTACCTCAAAAAAAGAGCATGGGATAATCCCAAAATGGGAAAGGAAGTTCATCTTTTGTGGCCACAATGATGCCAAGTCATGGACCAGGCAAAATAAACTGTCCAACGGGCCACTAAGTGCTCAGCTCCACATCCTTACTTCCAAATCTAAACATCGGAGAAGCATAGAGATAATGTTACTGGACTAGAAATAGAAAGGCCTGGAGAAATGAGCATGGATTCAGATCGCTCACTGCAGCTTGAAGAAAGTGAAGTCTGGGATAAAATGTCAGTATCACCATTAACGACAATATAAGCACTGGATAGTTATAAAAACACATTTGATTCACTCGTGTCTTCTGCCCCAATCTTGTCTGGTTGTTGTGTGATAGCAGACGCACAGCAGTGTAGTTGACTCCAAATGTCCCTTGAAATGACCCAGGAAGTCGTTCAGTTGTATGTAGGGCAACAGCTCATCAATAGCATCTCAAGGGTAATTAGTTATAGACAATAAATGCTGCTCTTGCCAGTAAGACTCCCATCACATGAATGAATTAGACCCATTTTTGTCCTCACACTCAGGGTAAACAAGGCCACACACACAACTTGGTACCCTATTCACTTTCAAGTTGAACTTCAAACCTATCCATTTGCCATCAGTAAGCTTATCTAGTCTATATGTGTTACATGGATCGTTGTGTCTGCTAATGCTGAAATCTTACATGAGCCACATTCACCTCAACACAGGTTCTGAGGAAGGGTCATTTGACCCAAAACATTAAATCTGATTTCTCTCCATAGATGCTGCCAGACCTGCTGAGCTTTTCCAGCAACTTCTATTTTCACGTCAAGACAGAGCTTTTCTAATATCACTCTTCCCATTACTTACTTATTAGCACTCCCACATATCCCAGACACAGCTTCCAAATCTCATCTGTGTTCCTCTCATCTGACTCTAAACCTCATTCAACCATTACTCCAACCCTTGTGGTTTTCACTGCCTTTTATTTCGCTAAAGCATGGTATTCACAATATATCTCAATCTACAAATTCTTCAATACATATGCCCACTAATCTCCTGTCCACCATTCTACCCTCAAACCAATACAACAAGTGGTTACATGATGTTATGTTTGTTTGTTTATTACAAATTGACTATCATGTTCAGCTGCAATACAATGGCTGGAGCTCAAATTATTGCAGATGCAAAAATGTATATGCCAGTATAGATTTTCTTTTCCAGCAGCAGAAAGAGATGAAAGAGAATAGAATAACTACAATTTGCAAGTCTCATTTCACTTCACTATTTGCATCTTGACATGACAGAATTCCAAAATCAGGTTTTCTAAATGCAGCAAACACTGTTGGAATTCACTGTAGTAACTGCAATGCAAATTAATGAACATATGTCTACATTGATCCTTGGCAAACTTAAACTTGAAAATTCTTGCAGTCATGATTCTGTCCAGAAGGCACTGGGACATAATGAGGTAGGGTTCTGCAGTCCTCTGGAATCTTCTTCAAGTAAACATTTTTCATAGCGGGGAGGCAATGGCCTAGTGGTATTATCGCTGGACTGTTAATCCAGACACCCAGATAATGTTCAGGGGACCCGGGTTCAAAATCCGTCACAGCACATGGTTGAATATGAATTTGATAAAATGCGTGGAATTAAAAGTCTAATGATGACCAAGAATCCATTACCAATTGTTGGAAAAACCCATCTGGTTCACTAATGCCCTTTGGGGAAGGAAACTGCCATCCTTACCTGGTCTGGCCTACGTGTGACTCCAGACCAACAGCAATGTGACTGACTTTATAAACTGCCCTCTGGGCAATTAGGGATGGGCAATAAATGCTGCCTAGCCAGCAACACTCTCATCTGTGACTGAATAAAGGAAAAAATAAACTCTCGACCTTGTGCCATATTGTACAGTTTAGATAAGCCAAGGGAGCTCTCTGGCAATGTAACAGGCTGCGGTGAGGCGTCAGGAGCAGAAGCTAAGCTTATGGCCAAGTGGTCAAAGGCACTAGACCTAAAACGTGTCAGTCCATGCTTTGTTGGTGCCTGGAGAATTTGGGTCCCACTCTAAGACGGCACTTCTGTAGTGTCATAGTGTCCTTACCTTTGAGCCAGGAGGCATGGATTCATATCCCACCTACACCAGAGATAGTTAATAGTACTGCTGAACAGGTTGATTAGACAGCACCTACTTTTACTTGTCTCCTTCAGTTTCGGTAACTGAGATCCCTCGGTCAATTGCAGTGACTGCATTTAACAAAGAACCTGCTGGCTGTGACAAATGACCTGGTCTCTGTGTACCAATTCTGCCAAATTTAAAATACACATTTAGAATAAAACAAAGAACTCTGGTTACATAAATTTGGAAGCATTGTACGAGAATTACTTGCTGACTCAAGAGGTGAAGTCCACAAGCAATCCTAGCAGAGAATGTTGCACAGATCCATCTCTCTTGAATTCAGGGGGTGGCATGAAATGAATTGCTCTTACAGAGCACCAGCACCCACAAAACAGGCCAAACAGGCTCCCTCTGTGATGTAATCATTCAGCAACATAAACACATCAGAATTTTCTACATCTACATTCCATATACGAACAATAATGAAAGGAGACTTATTCTCTTATTCAGATAAGCAAATGAGCCAGGAAATGCTGTTGCAACATTGAAAAGGGTTAAATAGATTGAGCACATAACTGTTGCAGGTGTAATGAGGTCACCAGGTGCTGACAGACTCAAACAGGTGAACACATCCACTTTTGCACTTATATTCCATTTGCTTATCATCTAAATTCCAGCTCCAAAGTTGACTGACCGCATTCCTTACACATGCATTATGTTTCTCTTCTGGTTAACAAATGATATCATTTGTAAGAAATCACCACCTTTTATTTCACTAAAGCATGATATTCACAATATATCTCAATCTACAAATTCTTCAATACATATGCCCACTAGTCTCCTGTCCACCATTCTACCCTCAAACCAATACCACAAGTGGTTACATGATGTTATGTTTGTTTGTATATTACAAATTGACTATCATGTTCATCTGCAATACAATGGCTGGAACTCAAATTATTGCAGACACAAAAATATATATTGCAGTATAGATTTTCTTTTCCAGCAACAGAAAGAAAGAGATGAAAGAGAATAAAATAACTACAGTTCGCAAGACTCATTTCATTTCACTATGTGCATCTTGACATGACACAATTCCGAAATCAGGTTTTCTAAATGCAGCAAACACAGTCGGAATTCACTGTAGTAACTGTAATCTAAATTAATGAACATATGTCTAGATTGATCCTTGGCAAACTTAAACTTGAAAATTCTTGCCTCCACGATTCTCTGCAGAAGGCACTGGGACATAATGAGGTAGGGTTCTGCAGTCCTCTGGTATCCTCTTCAAGTAAACTTCTTCAAGGAAATTTAAAAATACAGTTACATTTCTAATAATGATTCTGCTTTAACTTCACAGTTTAGGGACTAATTTCCCAAATGCATGCACCTGATTGCAAAACTAACTTTCATTTCTTAAGTCCTTCAGTTCTGAGGAAGGGTCACTGGACTCAAAATATTAACTGTCTTTTCTCTCCACAAGATGTACTGTAGTTACAGTGAAGTGACAGTTGCCATTGTCCCAGAAGGCCTTAGGCAGCAGGTGTTACTAGAGAGAAATCACTGTTAATGTTTAACTCCGGGGTTACTTCAGCCAGTACAGTAATTGAACCTAAATAGGAAAGGTTTGGAGGGATATGGGTCAGGAGAGGCAGATGGAACTAGTTTAGTTTGGGATTATGTTCGGCATGGACTGGTTGGATCGAAGGGTCTGTTTCCGTGCTTTATGACTTTGAGTCTATGAGATACTGCCAGACCTGCTGAGTTTTTCCAGCAATTTCTGTTTTTGTTTCAGACTTCCAGCATCCACCTTTTTTTTGTCTTACTTCATCTCTTAAAACCTGAGCAGGTGACTAAGTGCTTTATGGAGCAACTAATGTTTCATTGATCATCCTCAAACAAAATTTAATCCTTATTTTCTTTCTCCTCTTGTCCGTTACTTTCTTTTATCCGTCCTCCAGGCCTCACTCTCTCTCTTTTTATCCATCTTCCACACCCTATGACCTCTCCCGTTTCCCCAAGGGGAAAAGAAGGCAATGGTCTAGTGGCATTATTGCCAAACTTTAATCCAGAAACTCAGCTAATCTTCTGGGGATGCTGGTGTGAATTCCACCCTGGCAGATGGTGGAATTAAAAGTTTACTCTGACTCAACGGTTGACTCTTAACTGCCATCTGGAATGGCCTAGCAAGCCACTCAGTTGTGTCAATCACAATAAAGTCTCAACAAAGAAATGAAACTGGACAGACCACCTGGGAATGAACTAGTCACTGGAAAAGCCAGCAAAAGAAACAGCCCTATCAATCCGCTAACTTCTGGTGGCTAATGCTAAAATAGGGAGAGCTGTCACACAGACTAGTCAAGCAACAACTTAACAGAGTTTAACCACAGACCTATATCTCAATATTGACTCCAGACTCCATAAAATCTCATGGGTTGAGGTTGAACATGGGCAAGGAAACCGGCTGCTGATTACCACGTACTGCCCTCCATTGGCTGATAAATCAGTACCCCTCCATATTGAACAACAGTTAGAGGTAAGGAATGAGCATGGCAAGGGCACAAAATGTATTCTGCACAGAGGATTTCAATGTCCACCATGCAGAGTGGCTCAGCAGCAGTACTACAAATCGAGCTGGTCAGGTCCTAAAGGACACAGCTGCTAGACTGGGTCTGGTAGGTGGTGAGGGAACTAACAAGATGGAAAAACATACTTGTTCATCTTTACCAATCTGCCAGCTGCAGATGCATCTGTCCATGACACTAACGGTAAGAGTGACCATTGCACAGTCCTTATGGAAACGAAGTCCCACCTTCACATTGAGAATAAACTCCAATGTGTTATGTGGCGCTACCACCAGGCTAAATGGGACAGACTTCAAACAGATCTAGCAACTCAAGACTGAGCATCTACGAGGCATATGGCCCATCAACAGCAGCAACATTGTACTCCAGCACAATCTGTAACCTCATGGCCCCGCGTATCACCCACTCAACCATTACCATCAAGCCAGGGTTCAATGGAGAATGCAGCAGGCATGCCAGGAGCAGCACCAGGCTTACCTAAAAATACCTAAAACGAGGTGTCAACCTGGTGAAGCTACCAAACAAGACTACTTCTGTGCTAAACAGCATATGCAACAAGAGATAGAGCAAAGCAATCAGATTTAAGCTCTGCAGTCCTGCCACACACATGACTATGAATGTGATGTACAATTAAACACTTCACTGGAGGAGGTGGAAGCTCCACAAATATCCCCATCCTCAATGACAGCTAAACCCAACACATCAGTGCAAAAGATAAGGCTGAAGCATTCTCAGCAATCTTCAGCCAGAAGTATAGAGTGGATGATCCAACTCGGCATCCTCCAGGGTCCCCAGGATTACAGATGCCAGTCTGCAGCAAATTTGATTCACTCCACATGATACCAAGAAATGGTCAGAGTGATACGACAATGGGCCCTGACAACATTCTGGCAACAGCACTAAAGGCTTGTGCTCCAGACTTGCCTCTCCCCTAGCCAAGCTTTTCCAGTACAGTTACTACACTGGCATCAAACCAATAATGTGGAAGATTGCCCAAATAGTACTGTACACAAAAAAACAACACAGATCCAGTCCTGTGAATTACCACCCCATCAGTATACTCTTGGTCGTCAGTAAAGTGAATGGAAGTGAAAGTAAAGTGATGGAAGGGTTCATCAACAGCACTAATCGAGCAGCACCTGCTCAGCGACGCCGAGTTTGGGTTCCGCCAGGGCCACTCAGTTCCTGATCTCATTACAGCCTTGGTACAAACATGGACAAAAGAGCTGAGTTCTAGAGATGAAGTGACAGTGACAGCCCTTGGTATCAGGAGGCAAAATGTCTGCTGGTGGCATCAAACCTGGCATTTAGCAAGCTGGTCGTGGTTGTTGGAGGTCAATTATCTCAGCACCAGGACATCTCTGCAGGAGTTCCTCAGGGTAGTGTCCTAGGCCCAATCATCAATGACTTTTGCTCCACCATAAGGTCAGAAGGGGGGATGTTCACTGATGATTGCACAATGTCCAGCATCATTCATGACTCCTCAGATACTGAAGGAATCCACATTCAAATGCAACAAGATCTGGACGACATCTAGGCTTGGGCTGACAAATGGCAAGGAACATTTGCGCTATTTAAATACCCGGCAATGACCATCACCAATAATAGACAATCTAACCACCCTCCCTTTGACATTCAATGGTGTTATCATCACTGGATTCCCCACTATCATCATCATAGAGGTTACAATTGACCGGAAACGCAACTGGATTTTCCATATACATACTGTGGTGATAAAAGCAGGTCAGCAACTAGGAATACTGCAGCTAGTAACTCACCTCCTCACTTCCCAAAGCCTGTCCACCATCTACCAGGCACAAGTCAGGAGTGTGATGGAATACTCCCAATTGTCTGATGGGTGCAGGTCCAACAACTCTTAAGAAGCTTGACACTGATCTACAAGGTAGACTGCAGAAATTCACCACGGATCCTCTGGCAGCACCTTCCAAACCAATGTCCTTCTGTCTAGAAGGACAAGGGCAGCAGACATGTGGGAACACCACCACCTGTAAGTTCTCTCCAAGGCACTCACCATCCTGGTTTGGAAATATATCGCCATTCCTTCATTGTTGCTGGGTCAAAATCCTGGAATTCCCTTCCTAAGTGCATTGTGGGTCAAGCTTCAGCACAAGGACTTCAGCAGTTCAAGAAGGCAGCTCACCACTACCATCTGAAGGTCAGACAGAGCTGGGTAATAAATGCTGTCCAGCTAGCAATGCCCGTGAGTGAATTTAAAAAAAACCCTCTGTCCAACTAGCTGTAGATTCAAACTTACAAGACCTCTATGTATATATATATAAAACATATATATTTTACAGCTCTACTAGATAGATCAACAAGAGCAGCAGAGAAATGAGAGCAATTCAACTGTCAGTTCCTCTCTCTCTTCAAAGAGTATACATCCTAACTCTGAACTGTATCATCAACTGCCATGGAGTTAAAACCATAGTGCCCACTCTCCCTCAGGTCGCTATGCAGTTTGTTCAGTTTTGGATTACTTATTACTTTGGTTAGACCCTCAGCATGCAGCTTTTATAGCCGTTATGTCACTCCAATCATTTGGTTTGTCTCCAGCACCACTGTATTTTAAATTTTTTTGTACGATCTCTCTGCCTCATTTATTCAGATTATAGGTCATCCCTTTGCTTGTTATTCAGCTGTTGTCACTTTACTCACACCGTCTGACACTCTTGATCACTTGCAGAGACTATTATTGGGCCTGTTGACACTCCACTCACACCATCTGTATGACCTTTTGATCTCTCTGCCTATAAATTTTGTGCCTGTGTGCTCTCTCTCATCTTGCCTGACAAGGGGCAATGCTCCAAAAGCTTGTAATTTCAAATAAATCTGTTGGACTATAACCTGGTGTCATCTGACTTTGACCACCCCAGTCCAACATCAGCATTTCCACATGATATGTACACTGTATAGACAACAGTGGTCCAGAGATGATAACTCACCATCATTGTTAAAAAAATTCAGCTAGGGGTGAACATTAGGTGCTGGGTCACACGCATCCATGATTTTTTTTAATAAAGATCATCTCCATCATTCCTGGAGAAGTGGTAGAGACCAACTCCCTCAGGCAAGACCCACCAACTAAAGAGCAATCTGTTCTAGTCCTCCCAGACACCTCCTACAACCTGATGCAACCCTTGCAGCCCATTTCCCAACTGCACAAGTTAGGCCAGCTCTGTCAGCACACTTTCAGGATCTGCTGGCTGCACTCCTTCCGCCTCACTTGCAAAAGGTCATTGATCCAGCAGCACAATGGCTCAGAGGCCACTGGCAATACAGCAGGCAGCACCAAATTGTGAACTTTCTGTCAAGCTGAATGAGACTAATACAGTTCAGTAAAATGTAACTGGTGTGTTGATGCAAATCACAACAACCAGCAGATTCTCAACTGTTGAGTCAACAACACAAATCCACCACAGACCACCCCTGCCAAGCTTTGTAATGATGCCAGCAGTTTTTTTTCCTCTGGGTTTCAATGCAACACTGTCGACTCAAGTACAATAACCCTCCTTTAAACCCACAGTCCAGAAAATTGTTATATGTATATGTAACAGGATACAAAGAGTGAGCAAATAATAGCTATGTCTCAACAAGTTAATAAAGTTAATGAAGTAATGAGGTTATACCATCAATATCAACTTTGAAAGGACCCATCACTTCTATGGAGGATAACAGTAATTAAACCAGATGAGTTTGTTTTCCCAATACACTGGTAGTTGAATATGCCCGATGTAATCCTGGGATAAACAGGATAAGATTAAAGGAAACAGGCTGATAAGATCATAGTCTTTTGGCTCAGATAACCATTCCACAAATAAAATAACAGCAAATGTAGCAAAAATCCATTAACTGCACATCTAACAATCATCAGGCCATCGGAAACTTCCATTTAAATGAAAGAGAAATTAGAATCCATTTTAAATAAATAATAGGCACACTTTCTCTGAGTTTTGATTCAACAATGAAGTGGACAGATTTCATGTTTGTAAGGACAAACATGACAAATCAGTCAACACCAAGATCATGTGTTCCTGCTGCTGTTAAAATTGAGGGTACTAGAAAGACTATGGAAACATGCAGTAATATTTAACCCTCTAGATTTGCTGAGTAGAAATTATCAGGAAAGGTTCTTCACATTTTCCACAGTGAAATATGCATCACTCAAAATGCCAGCTAGACAATTTCACTTTAAGAATATAAATCATACTTCATATCTTAATTTGGTTTCCCTAACAGCCCACTCCAGCGGTCTTGCCTCATGTATATCAGGTAACTCCCCTGCTTTATAACCAACTACAAGTGCTGCCATCCTCTGATTCTGGCCTCATGCACGTCCCTTATTTTAGTTATTTCATTGGAGCCAGCTATGCCTTCGGGCTGCCAGCCAGGAACTCCTTCCCCAAGTTACAACATACCACTCACCCACCACAACCTCTTTAAAAATTCCTCAACATCCAAGTCTTCGACCAAGCTTTTGGTCGGCTTTCTTAATATTTCCATTAGATGGTTAAGTCTACAACTTTGGTAGAAACACCTCCTATGGAATTGCAGCATGGTCAAAGATGCTACATAAATGCTCGGTGTAAAATGAAAAGAAATGTCAACTGTCTGTTCCCTTGTATCTTCGTCATTGAAGGGGTAATGGAGGAAACAAACTAAAGTCATGGCAAGGGTTCAATTCTCTCCTCATTCAAGGTTTAAAAAGAATAGGAAACATGACTTCAGAACTGTGACTAATATTTCCTTTCACTAATACAGGGTGAGAGAGGTCAGACATAGTTCACAATTGGCCAGTTTCTGAGACTGGCACTATTTGCATTCTCCGGTCAACTAAAAAGAGCTGTGGCATTATTTTGAAGAGGAGCAGGGGCAATATCCCCAGTGCATTGAACAATGTCTATTCTTCTGCAGATAAAATACAGATTACCTGGCCATTATCAAATTACAAACTGGTTGCACTACTTTCTATACAATAATATAATGATCATACTTCAAAAGAAGTTCATTGGTTGCAAAGCTCTTAGAGAAGTCCAATTGCCTTAAAAGACATCATAAAAATGCAAATCTTCCTTTTATTTCCCTTGATCTTTAAGAGCTATCTGACCAACTATTCTGGTACTGTCAGAACTGATCACTCCATAAATCAATACCATCACATTGCATACAGCAGCATGTCCTGCAGCCCATAACTTTCAAAATGCAGTAATTTATAATTAAGGAACCACTATCTTCAAAGTGAGAACAAAACTACTGCATGTCAGTTGTGATATTGTGTGCATTTTATGCACAATTCAATCAATTCTGCAACCATGTTACTTTCAAAAGCGTATCCCAATTAAGAAACTAAGACTCCCCTGGAATATATTACAATCTAGTTGTTCATAAGATACAGAAATAGAATTTACAGCCCCTCAAACATGCTCCATTATTCAATACAATCATGACTGATGATTAATCTTAATTCCACTTTCCCTCCCACTGCCATATCCCTCAGTATGGGTAACGGTCCTGAAACTCTCTGATGAAGGGTCTAGGCCCGAAACGTCTGCTTTTGTGCTCCTGAGATGCTGCTGGGCCTGCTGTGTTCATCCAGCCTCACATTTTATTATCCTGAAACTTGAACTGTTTTTCTCTCTCAACAGACGCTTCTTAGTCTGGATACATCCTACATGTTCTCTTCAAATTTTCATTGTAGAACTGTTCTTTTTTTTAAATTAAGGTGTCACTGACCAGGTAGTAATTATTGCCCATCCCTAACTGCCCAGACGGCAATTAAGAGTCAACCACATTGCTGTGGTTTTGGAGCCATATGTAGACCAGGCAAGGTAAGCACAGCAGTTTCCTTCCCTAAAGGACATCAGTGAACTAGGTATTTTAATTCCTGATGTTTTTATTTGAATTCAAATTCCACCATCAGCCACGGCGGGATTTGATCCCAGGTCCATCAGATATTACCTGGGTCTCTGTGTTGACTGTCCTGCCATCATACCACTAGGCCTCCCCAACAGGGTTTAATTCACAAATGGTATTTCAGAAATTAAATTTGTCAAGAAGTTCTTACGAGATGCTTGAAAAACTGAATACAATTCAAAGCTCCATTCAGCAATTTTTAAAAAAGCAACATTATGATTCAGGAATCCTGTATTTTAAAAAGAACAATTTGACATGGAAAATTTATTGGTTGCTTTGACACCGAAAGGAAACAAAACCATCAAATAAAAAAAAGAGTGAGATAACACAGTGTGGAGCTGGAGGAACACAGCAGGCCAGGCAGCATCAGAGGAGCAGGAAAGCTGACGTTTCGGGTTGGGATCCATCTTCAGAAATGGGGAGGGGAAGGAGGCTCTGAAATAAAATGGGTGGTTTGGTTTGCTGCTTCATTCCAGATGTCAACACATCTGTTTTATGCTTCCAGAATCTGAATTGGTAGTTCTAACGCAGAATTCTCAAAAAGAACTTCACTTAGGCCCATAGTTCCATCAGGCAAAGTTAGAGATTGTTGTCTTTTCCCACACTGATTCAGGGCAGCGCACGAACCTCACACATGCTATTACTGCAAAACTTCTGAAATGATCTGCTGCACCCATTGAGATTTGGTCTTCCTGCATCTGTCCCAGTAATTATAAGACACACAAGGCTTTTCGACAGCAATATTCAAAAGGTTCTGTCATACCAAACAAACCATGAAAATGGGGCGATAACACAGTGTGAAGCTGGATGAACACAGCAGGCCAAGCAGCATCAGAGGAGCAGGAAAGCTGACGTTTCGGGCCTAGACCCTTCATCAGAAATGGGGAGAGGAAGGGGATTCTGAAATAAGTAAGGAGGCAGGGGGAGGCAGATTGAAGATGGGTAAATGAGAAGATAGAGTGAGAGGAGACAGACAGGTCAAAGAAGCGGGGTTGGGGCCAGTGAAGGTGAATGTTGGTGGGGAGTTAGGGAGGGGATAGATTGGTCCAAGGAGGATGGACAGGTCAAGGAGGCGGGATGAGGTTAGTGGGTAGGAGATGGTGCATTTGGCAGATGATTTTTTTTTCTTAATACTACTTTTCATCCCTTTCCTGGTCAATTTCTGAGCACTTGGAGGAAAGGCTATAGAAAGTGGCTAAAGGAAAGTCAGAAAGAAATATTAATTGGCACTGAAATCAAATGTAAATCTAGGAACACCTTTTTGTCAAAGGAACATGGGACACAATTAGCTGCTTCAGTCAAATGGCTGGAGTATGAAATTTTAACTGCAAATTCTACCCACTAGAGTCAAACAGCACGGAAACAGACCCTTTGGCCCAAATCATCCACGCCGACCAGGTTTCCTGCACTAAACTAGTCCCATTAGCCTGCATTTGCCCCATGTCTCTCTAAACGTTTTTGAAATAACCCCACAGTGGGCAGTATCCTGACACAAAGTCACCCTTTATTTACATGTGGACAGTCTTTAACACTGATCCAGCTCCCTCAGAGCCAGCTCTTAGAGTGAACAGGATGTCCTACACTCCTATGTAAACTGTCTCTCTCGCTTAGTGGAGTCTTGTTTCTGGCTCTGACACTTCTGATGCTGTTTCACCACCCCACCCCAAGTTCCAAGAAGATCAGATTTAACCTGGTGCACACTCTTCTCCCCATAGTTGCACGAAGGGTGGTCCTATAATCAAATAAGAACCGTGACAGTTTGATATCCAGTGAAGTTGTAAGCTGTTTCTTTATGCCTGCCTTTAAAGTTTGGTCCGGTCTTCCTGCCAAACCATTGAATGATGGATAGCATGAAGCTGTCCTTACATGTCGAATACCACTTGTGTTTAGGAAATACTCATATTCCCTGCTGGTAAACGATGGCCTGTTATCTGTGACTAACACTTCCAGAATTCTGTGTATTGCAAAAGACGTGCGTAGTTTTTATATCTTTGCCCCTGTGTTGTATGAATGAAACTCTATGCATGTCCAACCGCTTTATTAGGTATCCACAATAATTAAGAACATTGAGCCCATAAAAGGACCTGAATAATTGATGTGTATCTGAGTCTAGGCCATTCCCATGAAAGTGGGAGAGCTGCTGGTGGTAATTTTTATCCTTGTTGACACTCTGGGCACTGCCCGACCAACACAGCCACCAGACACAACTTCTTGTCAACATCTTAATTTTGGAGACCTCTGGATGACCATGGAGGAGTTCGACCAGGCAGCAACCTTTGCTTGGGACGTTCACTCTTACTCCCTGTAATAATATGCCATCCTCTACTTTGGCTGGAAATGTGTCCAGAAAATTTACATAGAGTAATTTACATAGAACATTACAGCACAATTCAGACCCTTCGGCCCTCGATGTTGTGCCGACCTGTCATACCGATCTCAAGCCCATCTAACCTACACTATTCCATGTATGTCCATATGCTTGTCTAATGACGACTTAAATGTACCTGAAGTTGGCAAATCTACTACCGTTGTAGTTCTGGTGGCTGTATGATCAGTGGTGTATCTGCCAGTCGGAGGGGGCTCAATGCATTCGCACTTGCTACTTAACCTCCCAGAAGGTGTTCCAAGTTGTAATTACATGCACTTAAAATTAGAGCCCATTACTGAATTTGACCTGTAGCCATGGACAGCACTGCCCTGTCCTCTTCAAATGGGCCGAGTAGGGGTTTGTGGTCCATTATTATTAAAAATTTACATCCGTAAAAGGTATTTGTGGAACTTCCTGGCTCCTTCTCTATCTGGGCATATTGACATCCTGAATGCATATGCTATTGGACGTTCCTTTCCACTGGACCATCTATGAGCTAATCGTACCTTAATGCCATACCAGATCTCACTTGGGATCACTCTGTCAACACCTTAGAAGATGATACTTGTTTCTTCACTTCCCTGAAAGCTATGGCTTGGCTACGCAACCACTTCCACGGCTGACCCTTTTTAAACAGTTGATGCAAAGGTGCCAGGATGAAGGCCACACTACGTATGAACTATCTGTAATATTTCATCAGCCTAAGCAAAGACCTAAGCTCAGATACAGACACGGGAGCTGAGGCATCTTTGACCACACTCACTTTTTCTTCCAACAGGTGTAACCTGGTCTTGTTGATTCTATAGGCCAAGGAGGTCCCTTGGGGTGCCTGAAACAGACATTTTCTCTTCTAAGGTATATGCACACCTGGGAGAAACATCGAAGGGTTATGTCCAAGTTCTCCAAGTGCTCCTTATTGGTTCTCCTTGTTATTCGCACAACATCTGAATAAATAGAACCTGCTGAAAATAACAGCATGATGGAAGCAATGCTTATCCTAACTCAAAGATGACTATTGCGAGTGAGTTTCTTCAGGAGGTGCTTTACTCTCATCACCACTGAAATAACTCCATAGAGGCAGGTATCCTGGCACCAAGTCACCCTTTATTTACGTATGGAGATACCCTTAGAACATAGAACATAGAACAGTACAGCACAGAACAGGCCCTTCAGCCCACAATGTTGTGCCGACCATTGATCCTCATGTATGCACCCTCAAATTTCTGTGACCGTATGCATGTCCAGCAGTCTCTTAAATGACCCCAGTGACCTTGCTTCCACAACTGCTGCTGGCAACGCATTCCATGCTCTCACAACTCTCTGTGTAAAGAACCCGCCTCTGACATCCCCTCTATACTTTCCTCCAACCAGCTTAAAACTATGACCCCTCGTGCTAGCCATTTCTGCCCTGGGAAATAGTCTCTGGCTATCAACTCTATCTATGCCTCTCATTATCTTGTATACCTCAATTAGGTCCCCTCTCCTCCTCCTTTTCTCCAATGAAAAGAGACCGAGCTCAGTCAACCTCTCTTCATAAGATAAGCCCTCCAGTCCAGGCAGCATCCTGGTAAACCTCCTCTGAACCCTCTCCAAAGCATCCACATCTTTCCTGTAATAGGGCGCCCAGAACTGGACGCAGTATTCCAAGTGCGGTCTAACCAAAGTTTTATAGAGCTACAACAAGATCTCACGACTAAATTCTCTCAGGGCCAGCTCTTAAGACTGCCAGGATGTCTGACACTCTTCTTTTTATATGTTTGCCAGGGCTCCCTGATTTGATCAGATTATCAGCTCCAGTCAGGGAACTCATATTCTATGAGGTCCAATTGGCTTACCTTGTTCCAATAACTACCACTCTCCTATTCACGCCGCTGTGTAAATGTCTTTTAACTGTTGCAGTTGTACTCCCCGCTTACCGCTTTCTCTGGTTGCTTGTTCCATATATGCACCGCCCTCTGTGTGAAAAAGTTGCCCCACAGATCCGTTTTAAACCTTTCCCCTCTCACCTGAAACCCTCTGGTTTTGGGCTCTCCAACCATGGGGAAAACACCTGGGATATTTACTTTATCTCTGCCCTTCATGATTTTTTAGACCTCTATAAGATCATCCCTCGGCGTGCTATGTTCCAGAGAAAAATGTCCCAGGTTACCAGCCTCTCCTTATAACTCAAACCTTCCATACCCAAGCCTCTCCTTATAACTCAAACCTTCCATACCCAAGCCTCTCCTTATAATCCAAACCACCCAGTCTGGGTAATATTCTTGTAAATCTTTTTGCACCCTTTCCTTTTTAATAACATCCTTCCTATAACAGGGTGACCAGAATTGTAAGGCAATACTCCAAAGCAACCTTACCAATGTCTTGCACAGCAATAAAATGACATCCCAACTAAGGCTCAGTGCTTCATCAGGCCAACCACATAATGTTAAGGAACTTTTAAATCAACTTTAGTCTGGAATGGGCTGGCCACAAAGTCCACCTGGCAACATTAACAACAAACTCAAAATGCTGGAGAAACTCAGGTCTGGAAGCATCTGTGAGGATAAAGCCAAGTTATCATTTCTTGTAAAGGGTCACCCGACTGAAAATGTTTTCTCTGCTTTCGGTCCACAGATGCTGCCAGACCTGATGAGATTTTCGGGCAATTTCTGATTTCCAGCACCCACGGTTTTTATAGAATAATTTTTTTTGGCAACTTTAATATGTACATTTCAATTTCACGCATGGTGTGCTGTCAAACTTTCCATCCCTTAACTCCATCCACACTTCCCAATGCTTCGGAAGGGCAACCAACGTCGATGACCCGTCCCAGCCCAGTTAGAGGTCCAACCTCTACTGCGGGCAGACCTTGAAACACCTGGTATCAACAGGCTCAAGAACAGCTTCTTCTCCACTGTTAGTAGGCTTCTGAATGGACCTCTCAAATTTCAAATCTAATGCTGATCTTGCTTTTGGCGCACCATCTTTGCAGCTGAGCGTATGTGGCAAATAAGGGTTAATTCTAATGCTAATTCTAAAAGAAAAATCCAATTCCTCGCTCTGTTCAATCACCCTATGATCTCTCTACGTTATGACCTGCATGCAAAAGAAAACTTTCACTAAGGTTAAGTGCAGGTGAATAATAAATCAAGACAAAATAGCATATCAGCAGGAAATGTATGGGGGGGGGGGCTATTGAAAAGTTGAAAATGTGGCCGCTTATCACCCAAATCCAGGCAACAATAAAACTCCAAAGCTTGGTCCCTGGTTGAACTTTTAGTAAAGATACAAACAGGATGGAGCGTTGACATTAAAAAAGGGGGTACAGGTTGCAGGGACAAATGCTAATGTGTTAAAGGAACGGGACTTACCATTCAGTCCGTTGGGGATGCTCCTATGATGGGGGGCTCCCGAGAGGTCATCGGTGGACCTTGCGACGGGGGCAGGGCCCTTGTCCCCAGCCTTGTGGTGCTGATGGTGGTGGTCCGGGCTGCCGGCACTGCCTGCGCTGGACGTACTGCTGCCGTCTCCCACGTCCCTGGTGGCCGAGCCCCCATTCAGTTGGATCAGGCTGCTCTGGCTGTCGATGGAGTTGCGGCTGCCGGCGCCGTGCCGCTCGTCGTCCAGCATGAGGGCGATCTCTCTGAGCTCCCGGTTGTCCTGGAGTAGCGCCTCTTGCTTGGCTTCCAGCTCCCGCAGCTTGTGCTGCGAGGCGCTCACCTCCTTCCAGACGGCGGCCGCGGCGAAGCGGCCGAAGCGCTGCCACTCGCGGGCCAGCCTCTTGCCCTTCTGCCGGTCGTCGTCCAGGAAGCAGCAGAGCTCGCGGAGCTCGTGGTTGTCGTCCTGGAGCCGCTGGTTGATGTCCTTCAGGCCGCGGATCTCGTGCAGGTGGAGCTGCAGCCGCCGGTTCACGTCCTTGATCAGGTTGCCGTGCTCTAGCATCAGGCTAATCCTCTCCTGCTCGCTCTTCCTCAGCCTCCTCACCAGCTCCGCTTTACCCCATTTCACCAACTCCTCGTCCGGGATCTTGCTCAGGTCCTCCCTGGAGCCGTCCGGCGAATTTTTCGCCATGATCGCCCCAGAAGCAAAATCAGTCCCGATAATTTGCAACTAAAATCGGCTCCCAATAATTTGCAATCAAAACTGACTCCCAATAATCTCGGTATTATAAACCCTTCACTTTGCAAACCTCCTCCTGTTGGAACAGCACCAGCTCATGTTTGACCCTGATCAAAAATACACTCTCCTCCACCTTTTCCCTCCTACTTGGGCAGTCACTTTTATCTTTAGGCAGAGGTGGAATGGTTTCCCCAACTGTCTAGTAGAATGTCTGCCCCTGTCTGTGTGTGTGTGTGTGTGTGTGTGTCTGACAAGGCACGAAAGACTTCAATAAAAACGATCTCAGTTTCCCAGCTCAGTTCCAGCGTCGGTCTGTTTTATTCAGCGGGTCGGGGGGGGGGGGGAGCCTTTTTCCTGACCGGCAGTGCAGTGCTCAGATTTCCGGCCTGCCTGCGGTTGGCTCTTCAAACACAAACACACCGTGATGTCAAACCGGTTTGTCATTCTGTTTTCTGCGGGGAGAGGAGAAGCGAGCGGCGCATTTCTGTCGGAAAAGGGAAATCCTGTCGAACATGGGGCGGGATGATAGTCTACCTTCTCTCCCTCTCTGCCTTATTCACGCCCCAAGATCCACATTCACTCCCTGTCGGATGCACACAAAAGTGCAACTGGTTCCTACAAACCCGATACCCGGTACACAAAGAACTTTCGCTTCTCTGCACTCACATTCTCTCTCTACTCCCAGGAGAGCAGCTGCCACGGAATGATGGTGCAAATTATTCCACACTCCCACCGCGGGGTCCAATCGAAGCGAAGGCAAACGGAATTAAAAAGCAGGTAGCTAGAGGCTTGTGTGTCACGGACACATGCACAGGTCGAGCCTCCACGGCACAGGCTACGCTTTATCACGTGAGGCTAGAAGTTTACATACGATTGTATCACCTATGGGCTCACAGCCTTCCCTACCTGGGAGCAGACACCACTTTCCAGTCAGTTGTGTAATACAACATTCCAAGGTTCACGACTGGCTTATGAGGCACTCACTAAAGCCTGGGGAAGGTGGGCATTGCTAAGGTCTGTCACAAAAAAAAACATGAGGAGGAAACAAAACAAAAATTGGCGGAAAAGCTCGGCAGCTCTGGCAGCATCTGTGCAGAGAAATCAGACCTAACGTTTCGGGTCCGGTGACCCCTTCCTCAGTTCTGTTTTTATTTCTGATTTACAGACGCCACAGTTCTTTTCAGTTTTTTTTTTCATAAAACATGAGAGTGCTGTTTCATTTCCACACACCCTGGTAGCCTAAATGGGAATGTAAGTAATTTCCTTCCGTGTTTAGAATATGCCTTTTTTTGTTGCAACTGCATTAAAGCTTGAATGAGGAATGTCGAAATTCCAATGTATTTTCTGCAAAGTCCGTACGGAACCGTTTCTTGAGGAAAAGAACTGCGGATTCTGGAAATCAGAAACAAAAACAGAAATTGCGAGGAAAACTCAAAGCTATGGTAGGATCTATGGAGAGAAAACAGTTCGAGCCCAGTGACTTTCTGAGTTTTCCCAGCAATTTCTCTTTCTATGTATTTGTCTTCACTTATAGATTAGATCATGTATGAATATTTTTGCAGAAGAAACTCAGCAGGTCTGGCAACATCTGTGGAGAAAGAGCAGAGTTAATGTTCCCGGCCCAGTGACCCTTCCTCAGAACAATTGTGTGTCTGATGTAGATTAAAGCTTGGAAGGGTGTAAGAAGCAGATTCAGTTCAATTCGATATATACCTGAGAGAAATAAATAGAGCCGTTGTCTGCTGGTTATCACAGAGAAATTAAAGTGGGCGATATTACTTGGGAACCAATTCTCTACTGATGTACAATTTTAAACTCAACCAGCAATTATTTACCAAGGTCTATTTGTTTGTTAAGTTCGAGGTCATGCAGTTCAATGATCATTTTATATCTTTGGGAAGACTGAAACCCTGCGGGGAGGTAAGAGGCTGTAACTGACACGACGAGCCTGTCTGTCGCGCTCTCTCTCCACGCCCCCACCCCCTTCCTTTCAACGTTGTCCTGTTCACTTCTTGAGTCGTGTTTCCTGCAGTTACAAGAAAGGAAATGGTGTGAATAGAAACCGCGCAACCCCCCCCCCCTTCCCCAATCAACAGCATTCTGCGTTACATAATGCAGTTTCGACTTGAGATCTTTGAAACTTTTTGTACAAAGATTGGGGAGGCGAGGGTGTCCGGTCTGACCATTTCATTTCGAGCTGTTGCTTGGGGATTATTTGCTTCATTTTTGGATGGTGTGTCATATGTTTGTGTCCAAAATTTCACCCACACCCCCAGGAGTTCGGGCCGGTTCCCCTCCATGCAAGACACATGTGTTTTCACCAGTCTCTATATTGAAGAATTTCAAACTGGGGGATACCATTCCCCTATTCGGAGTCACCGGACCCGAAACGTTAACTCTGTATTTTCCTTCACAGATGCTGCCAGATCTGCCGCGCTTTGCCAGATTTTGTTCCCATTCCCCTATTATCTGCTACTGGAATGTGCTTCAACATAGTTTTACTTCAGATGAGTTTCGTGGGAGGTGATTGAAAAGCGCACAGCCCAGAACACAATGGGGAGAATCCCATTCGCGGATCCAAATGCGATATCAGGCCAGGATTTGAGCTGGCACTTGTTTTGCACCTAAAGATTTAACCTCAGCGACGATGTGGAACGCACCGGGCCCCAGATCGAGAGGAATTGAATAACCATTAGATTCGGTCCAGCTCCATACGGTTCGCAAAGGGAAAGCGCGGAAACACTGAGCGGGATGGTCACTTTTTACACCATGATTCCTTGCCGGAATTGGACAGAACGAATGGGAGGCCGGAAAATGGTAAATGCACAGCTCAGGGAGTTGTCATGTTTCTCCATCACATCCACGCAGACGATCTCATTATTCTGTCCAGTTGTCTGGCTTTGATCGAATCTCCGGATCATACTTAAGAATTTGACAACATTTTTTCGTGCTGCAACAAATCCTACAATGTCAAAATTCCAACAGAGATAATCATTATCCTGGCAGCACAGATCTGCCTTGTTAGAATGCCCATTTAAAAGATAATTTCAGACGCAAAGTAAACTTCAGTTTCAGTGTCCTAGACAGCGGACATGATAGACTTTTACCCAGATTCCACTTCGGTAAAGATTACAGTAATTTTTTTCCGTTATGTGGGAAATGGTCATTTAAGAATTAGGCTTTCTTCATTCTTAAAGCCACCGCCTGGCCATTGTTTTCAATTTCCTGTCACACACCTGCAGCTGTTAGTTTGCTGACTGATCCTCCGCCTCAGATAACGCTTGGCTAGAGAAATACATTAGCCCTTCTCTAGCCTCTTTGCTCCTTCCTGCATAGTACCCATCATCAGTCTGTCAAGTCCAAAGGTTGTAACTTCAGGCATGTTTGATACAGAAACTAAAAAAAAATTGCTGGAGAAACTCAGCAGTCCTTGCAGCATCTTTGTGGAGAAAGCAGAGTTAATGTTTCAAGGCAGGTGACTCTTCTTTGGAATTGATAGCAGCTAGGGAAAAGTGGTATTTATGCCAAAGATGATATGGGTGGGTGAGCAGATGGGTGGAGATGGAATCCAGAAAAACGGAGATAAAAGGGGAATGCAAATGTGTGGATTATTGATAGTAAACCAGGATACAGGTCTGTTTTAGGCATTATCATTAGATCAAATCCAACCCCATTAACATTAGAGATAATGGGAACTGCAGATGCTGGAGAATCCAAAATAACAAAGTGTGGAGCTGGATGAACACAGCAGGCCAAGCAGCATCTCAGGTGCACAAAAGCTGACGTTTCAGGCCTAGGCCCTTCATCAGAGAGGGGGATGGGGTGAGGGTTCTGGAATAAATAGGGAGAGAGGGGGAGGCAGACCGATGATGGATAGAAAAGAAGATAGGTGGAGAGGAGAGTATAGGTGGGGAGGTAGGGATGGGATTGGTCAGTCCAGGGAGGATGGACAGGTCAAGGAGGTGGAATGATGTTAGTAGGTAGGAGATGGAGGTGCGGCTTGAGGTGGGAGGAAGGGATGGGTGAGAGGAAGAACAGGTTAGGGAGGCAGAGACAGGCTGGGCTGGTTTTGGGATGCAGTGGGGGGCGGGGATGAGCTGGGCTGGTTTTGGGATGCAGTGGGGCCGGGGACGAGCTGGGCTGGTTTTGGGATGCAGTGGGGGAGGGGAGATTTTGAAGCTGGTGAAGTCCACATTGATACCATTGGGTTGCAGGGTTCCCAGGCAACATCAGTCTCCACAGTGTGAAACAAACACCGACTAATCAATTCTTTACTGCGTGTAACCAGGGATGTGAGATAAAGCTGACTATCTGGAATTCGCTTTTTAAAAATTCAGTCACATGACGTAGGCATTGCTGGCTAACCTAACATTCATATTCCATTCCTAATAGCCCACAGGACAGTTGACAGTCAACAGCATTGATTTGGGTCTGGAGTCACATGTAGGCCAGACCAGGTGAGTTTCCTTTCATAAAGGACATTAGTGAATCAGATGAGATTTTCCTGACAACTGTTTCATGGTCATCTTTAGCAGATGAGTTTCTGTACTGTATGACTCAATGAGTCTATTAGACTCTTAATTCCAGATTTTTTTTGAGTTTATAGGCCACCATCTGCCGTTGTGGGACTTGAATCTAAGTCCCCAGAACATTACCTGGGTTACCATATTAATAGTCTAATGATTATACCATCACCTCCACTAACTCGATTAGTGACAATCTCATTGAATGGCCGAACAGTCAGGAGGAGTTAAATGAACAATTCCTAAATAATTGAGGGCCTTGCCTACACTGTAGGGGTCATGACCAGTTTTAATTCTCCTGCTCTTCACTCAAATGTACCCCTCCAACAAGAGATCCTTGTCCTGATCAAAACCTGATCTTGTATCTTTTTCTCCTGTCTCTTTATTCTCCTGATCCTCCATCACTGACCCCTGCCCAATTCATCCAAATCCTTTCGTCAATGCTGATCAACCTGATGTAAATTTCCAGCCTTTGTATCAGTTGCATTATTAATAGCCTACTTATAATTCACATCGAAATCCATGTATGTCAGTTTGCAGTATAACTGATAAATTCAACAAGACCTGAACCAGGATACTTTCTAATCAATGATAATAAAATGTGAGGCTGGATGAACACAGCAGGCCAAGCAGCATCTCAGGAGCACAAAAGCTGACGTTTCGGGCCTAGACCCTTCATCAGAGAGGGGGATGGGGGGAGGGAACTGGAATAAATAGGGAGAGAGGGGGAGGCGGACCGAAGATGGAGAGTAAAGAAGATAGGTGGAGAGAGTGTAGGTGGGGAGGTAGGGAGGGGATAGGTCAGTCCAGGGAAGACGGACAGGTCAAGGAGGTGGGATGAGGTTAGTAGGTAGCTGGGGGTGCGGCTTGGGGTGGGAGGAAGGGATGGGTGAGAGGAAGAACCAGTTAGGGAGGCAGAGACAGGTTGGGCTGGTTTTGGGATGCAGTGGGTGGGGGGGAAGAGCTGGGCTGGTTGTGTGGTGCAGTGGGGGGAGGGGACGAACTGGGCTGGTTTAGGGATGCAGTAGGGGAAGGGGAGATTTTGAAGCTGGTGTAGTCCACATTGATACCATATGGCTGCAGGGTTCCCAAGCGGAATATGAGTTGCTGTTCCTGCAACCTTCGGGTGGCATCATTGTGGCAGTGCAGGAGGCCCATGATGGACATGTCATCAAGAGAATGGGAGGGGGAGTGGAAATGGTTTGCGCCTGGGAGGTGCAGTTGTTTGTTGCGAACTGAGCGGAGGTGTTCTGCAAATAACCAGGATCTGCAGTTCCCATTATCTCTGATACTTTCTAATCAACCTGTTCAGTAATGTTACGACACATTTCTGAAGCATTTAGGCCTTAACCCTGGGTCTTTTGACCCAGAGGCATGGACACTACCACTACAACGCAACAGACTTCCCATAAAATTGCTACTACTGAATCACTGGTGCAGTCATTAGGTCAAAGAAATCCAGATTGGCAATGATTTTCCCACCTATCCCCTGAAATACACACCAATAAAACCATTAGTAGTGTCTAAACTGGCTTCCTGTATTTTAGAATTGGAAGATGATTGTAGTTTAACTGATGGATGTAACATCCACAGTAAAGGAAGTGATGGAGCCAGGAAACTGTCCTGAAATCAGCCATTAGGATAATTAATACTGGAATAACAGTGCGGAAATCCCTGGCAGCTAAGTTTGAGGGGGAATGACCTCAAGTAATTTTCGCTCACAGATAAAAGAACGCTTCGAGAGGGAAAGAAAACTGGTTATAAAGAAACAACAAAAGACCAAATACTGGCAAACAATAAGAAATAAACCATAATTGGAAATAGCATTTTGGCGGATTGTGTGTTTTACATTAGCATCCCCTGGTGGACAAGACTAGCAACAAATTTATTGGAAATCAGCTCAATATTTACATTGCACCTGCTAGAGGCAGCTAGCAGAACACAATTGCTAATAATTTAAACAAAACTCGTCTTTGAGCTTAGCTGATGACACAGTATACCTTTTCTCCACTCCCAACCATTCCTTTAATGCCTTTTGTCTGCTACCGTGATCTTTATTTCAAACAATATTGAGGAAGTCACGGACTTTTTTATTATCGAGCTAAGAACCATCCATCCTTCCAGTTGCATCAGATGCTTCCCACTTTCTTCCATTGTCACCTAGCCAAATATCCATCTTGCTGACTCTCTGTTTCTCTAATCTCCCTACATCCTTTCAAAGCTCATCTCATCCAAGGAAAGGTCTTGCTCCTGGATTCCCTGACCACCCAGTCTCCTTCTCCAGGCCATTTGACACACAGTAGTTCCACCTCCTCAGCGACTATGCCCAATCCTTCCAAAACTGCTGTCCTCACCAGTTTATTCATAACACGTAACACTGTCCCATTTCTTTACAAATCATGGCTCATTTACAGAGTATTTTCCTTAGATGTGTTGTTCCATCCCAAATTTATCCCTTTCCCCTAGACCTGCCTGCTTGAATCTCATTCCTTATCTTTCACAGAAGGTTAGCTTTAACCAAAGACTCACATGACAGGCTCTGTGATTGTGGTGCTGTATTCCTCTTCATGGAAGGAGAGTGTGTGATCATGGCCCACATCAACTCGAGCCTCCTAGCTGCCTTGATCCCCTGCAATTTGCCTACCGACACCGCACAGGTCCAAGCCAATGCCATTTATCTAGCCCTGCACTCATCCCTTGAACATCTAGACAATAAGGACACCGATGCCAGACTCCTACTCATTGACTACAGCTCCGCCTTCAACACCATAATCCCCTCCAGACTGATCTCAAAATCTGAGACCTAGGTCTCAGACCTGCCCTCTGCAACTGGATCCTCAACATCCTGACTCATAGACCATAATCAGTGAAGATAGATGACTGCACCTCCTCCATGAAAGCACTCATCACTGGATCCCCCCCAAGGATGCATTCTCAGTCCCTATTGTACTCCCTGCACACTCGCGACTGTGTGGCCAAATTCCAAATGAAAGCCATCTACAAGTTTGCAGACAACACCACTGTGGTAGGATGGATATCAAGTAACAATGAGTCAGAATATAGGAAGTAGATGGATGGCTTGGTGTTGTGGTGCAATTATAACAAACTCTCACTCAATGTCAGCAAAACAGAAGAATTGATCATAACCCGCTCTGGGCTTCCCACGTAGATGCAATGGCCAAGACGACACAATAATGCCTCTTTTTCCTCAGGTGGCTTGGGAAATTTGACAAGTCTGTAAGGATCCATGCAAACCTTTACAGGTGCACCATAAAAACCATGACATCTGGATGTATAATGGCCTGGTAGGGCAATTGCTCTGCCCAGGACTGTAAGGAGCTACAAAAGGTTGTATGCACAACCCAGATGATCATGGAAGCCAACCTTCCATTCATGGACCTTATTTCCACCTTTGGTTGTCATTGGAAAGGCTGCCAATATCATCAAACACCCCTCCCATCCCAGTAAAACTCTCCTGCAACCTCTTCTGTCAGGCACTTGATAGAGAAGCTTGCACACACACACACACACCAACAGCTTCAAGAACAGCTTCTTCCCTGCTATTATTAGACTTATTAACTTCAAATATTGTTGATCCTGTTAATGTTGACCATGCTTCATGCTCCTCCTGGGCAGTGTAACCTGTATGCCTCACTCTGTCTAAGCACCCCAGGATCTGTCTGTTCTTGCTTACTATGATCTGCCTGTAGTGCTCGCAAACAAAGCTTTTCATTCTACTTAGGTACATGTAACTACAATAAATCCATTCAAATCAAATATTTAAATTTCAAACAAGGGCTGCACAGTCTGCATGCAGAGAGTATGTTTTCCCTGGTGGGGAAGTCTAAAACAGGGGGGATATAGTCTCAGGATACATGTTTGAGATGAGGGAAAGTAAGAAGGCTGAGGAGGCTAAATCACTGAGTATATTTCAGAAAGAAATGATTTTTTTTAGACTTTTAGAATATGAAAGGACATGGGAGAAAGCAGGAACATATCATTGAGATAGTAGATAAACTATGATCATATTGAGGGCACAGCAGGCTTGAAGGACCAAATGGCCCATTCCTGGTCCTAATTTCTACATTTCTGTGTTTACCTTATTTGACCTCTTGGTAGCTTTTGACATTGTTAACCAAACCATCCTCCTCCATTGTCCACTTTGGTGGGGCTTCCTTCACCTGATTCAGTTTTACCCACCTCATTGTAATCAAGAGCACTTTTCGTGGCTCAGTGGTGGCTCCACACATTTATCCCAAGCTCTGTTCTAATACAAGATATACATCATATCTCCCAATCAACAACTTTATTAGTTTGAGCTGTGCAAAGTTATCATAACTGAAGGAGGAGCTCACCTGATTGTTTTCCCAAGTTTAAGCCAAAACGAGAGTCATTCATTGTTCATATGGATGTTTTTCTTGGATAGGAGGTTGGTTAGCTCAGTTGGTTGGATGGCTGGTTTGCAAAGTAGAGTAACACCAACGTTAAAAGGTTCAATGGCTGAGCTTACTGTGAAAGACTTCTCAACATCTTCCCACCGCCTGAGTCATGGTGACCCTCAGATTAAATCACCACCAATTATTTCTTGCAAATGGGACAGCTGCCCCATGTCCTGTAAGGACTATGGCACATGTGCTGTTATCTATTTCTTAGATGCATAGAGGACACATAGAAGATGCTTTCTGCTGACCCCACCCGAAATTGCTTTCTGTCAACAAGTATGAACTAATTGATACTATCTTATAATCATAGATCTTCATTTGAATTGCGGTTGTTTTGAACATATAGGTGTAGCATCCCACTTGGAGGGTGCAGCAACTATTGAGACTTAAACCTGAGGAGATGAGAAGTAAGTAACTTCTTACTCTCTTGTGTAAGTGTGTGTTGTTAAAACAGTCCATTTTTCTTGTGCTCGAATTTCAATTCATGTTATTGGATATGTTTCATATTGTTTACATTATACTGTGACTCATCCCTCTCTAGAATGGACTTGGGGCTGTTGCACATGATAAATTGAACTAATTCCCATCAGTTCTTGGACCATGTCTGTCTCCTCTGCAGCTCAAGTTGATAGCGAAGTAATCACACTGCGTAGATGTATTGACACTTAACCAAAATATATTAGATTTTTCTGATCCTTGCCAGGATGCATAGTCAGGGAATGCGGGCAGAAATCTGACACAAAGGCCATTGTTCCTTTTACAATGGAACAGAGAGGGTTCTTAGAGTCTAAGAACAAAGCCTGCACTGGCAGCAAGTCTATCACAGATATGGATGGAAGATAAGGAGTCAACTGAATGCCTCCTGGACTGCTCTGTACTTGATGCGTTATTTCCAGATGAAGATGGGAGTCATTTGAAAACTGTGATTAGCAGCTTTGGCGGAGAATGCAGTGCAACTGTACTGGGGGAATGGATGATCAAATTTGTTTGAAATTATTTGACAAGGTGGAAAAATAAAACGTTAGCAAAGAAGGGACTGGATCAATTTGACTTTTCTTCTGAGTTCAGTATTAAATTTTAGATCATAATGACTGCTCCAAATTTGCATGCAGTACATTTGTGTCACATTTCTGCTTTGGGGAGTAATGGTTGTTGGTTTAGATGCATTTAGGCACCATGAGCCCATCTCTTCAGAAGGTGGCCTCTGTCAGCAAGTAGCATCCACTCCAGAAAACATTCATGGCACCTGAGAGTTCCTGAGAATATAGGAGTTATGGTGCTCCCTTTGCACACATTTACGTGGTATCTTATTGGCAATCACGCTCTATCTGTCCATTAATGGAGTGGTTTTTATTTCTGTTAATTAATGTCCCTGTCTGTTCTTCTGGTGCCATTACTGTGACATGGATACAATCAGTAACGTCTTGTGCTCTGAGGAAACCAGCCATGCCACAATGCATCTTTCAATGCGACCACCGTTATCTACATTGAAGGCAATGAATTGCTGAGTATGGCAGAAAAATGACATCTGTTGAAAGCTTTATACAACAATATGTTCCAGACTGGACTGTCCAACTTGGGTCTCCACAGCCAGCTCTTATTTATCTGGAATTGAGAGGGTTTACAGCCACTTAAGACCTTTAATGTCACAGGTATCAAAAGGCCATGCACCCAACTGGATTCTCTCTCAGGGGCTCACAAAATGTGAAATCAACACAGATGTGACATATTCACCCTGTACACAGCATGGGCAGGGTTTTTCTTTTATCTGCACCTCTGTGCCTGCAACCATCTGGTCTCTGCAGCTCCTTATTTCTCAGCAGGTTGCTTCCTTCCTCCACACCATGTGATTCCTGGTTCCTCCTTCTTCTCCTCTACTCTCGAGACAGTATCTCTCAGAGGTTTTTCAATGCCCACAGGGGACTCAGCACCAGTGCAAGATTATAGTGCCTGCAGATTTGCAGACACTATAATGAGGGAAAGCCCTGATTATGTTTAGAGGTGTTTACACACCAAATATTTCATAATTGAATGCATTTCAGCAGCTTTTCTTGCTAAAGCCAGGCAAGGACTCATTTCCACCTTACAGATCTTCCCTTTCCACACACTGGGAAAAACATATTGAGTTTCATGTCTGGGACATTTGATGTACACAGGCCATAATCTCATCTTGGGGACGTATTTTTTCAGTCAACTGCACTATTAAAAACATCAATGGCCAATGATCAGCTAATTCAAAATAACAAGAGGCTGACATCAAGATGATACTTCAACTGGATGACAGCAGGCTGCATTGGGAATGTTAAATTCAGACCTGTGTTTTTCTCTCCAAATGTGTTGCCTGACTTGCTGAGCATTTCCACCATTCTCTGTCTTTCTTTAAACCTGAAATATTACTTGAGAATGAAACTCATAGATGGTTAATGTGTCAGCATCATTAAGTCAGACCTACTGAGTTTCTCCTGCAATTTCTGTTATTTGTTTCAGTGAGAGCTGTGACTGCTTAACACAAAGGCAATGGGCTTCTGTGTGATGTTATGTAAATGTGAGATCCACATATATAAACAGCTGTCAGTTGTCAACAGATCTGATGCTCATAAGATTTCACACAATGACCCACTCCGAGGCTCATAGTGTTCAATCTTGGATGATTTGTTTTGTGTATCTGTATCCTGTCTTATACCCCCCACCCACCTTGATTGAGATGCTGGAGCATTACAGTCAGCAACTGTGAGGATTCAGGCTCATGCATTAACAGAAGCACCATATGGCATTTTTACATGACAGAAATGGTCCTGAGGGAATGGTGCAGCAATCGTCCGTAACCCATCTCCTTTTATTTTTCTTTTAGCTGATGCTCACAGTCAAGATGGGAGATCATTAGCTGAAGGATAGAGCTTCACTGCTCTGGTTTTCAGATTTAATTGGAGAAGCTCCAATGGCAGTTCTTGAAAGCCAAGAAAATGGAACTCGTTCAGATTTGACTGGTTTCAATTTTAATTGCAGGAGATCTTCCACTGAGCACCCGACGTGTCTAAACCCAGTATTTATAATTCAGCAGCAGACTCAGAGAATTACAGGCATGAAATTGGGCTGTCATTTCTTCACTTGGGCTAAAGGGAGGCGGAGGGAGCAGTAAGGCTCTCAACCCTTCTGGTTTACCCCGGAGTCATCCTGCTGCCAGCAGTCTTGGATAAAATCATTAGGGCATTGGAATAAAATAATTTTTTAATGCTTTGACAACTTCCCCTGTTTGTTGGTTATAAATGCCTTTGGAGAAGTGGATGGAAGCCTGTCTCATTGACAGTCAAGAACAACCCAATCCAACAGTGAAGAGCCCATTCATTTTCCAAAAGTAGTTGGAAGGTGGAGTTCTGTGGACCCAGGGTGTGTTGACACCACGCACAGAAGTGAGGGGTGGGGGGGGGGGTGTGGCCCACAAAGATGGATGCTTGAACAACCAACAGAGGGAGTTTTGAAGCAGAGCGGTTAGAGGGTTCACCTTGATGGGGGTCATATGTTGATATTTCAAAAACCATACCCAGGCAAAACAGACCCCATCTTTACCCCATTTCTGATCAAGGGTCCTGATCCGAAACATCAGCTTTCCTGTCCTCTGATGCTGCTAGACCTGCTGGGTTTCTCCAGCTCCACACTGTGTTATTTTTGACTCCAGTATCGACAGTTCTTACTTCCTCTAAGCCTACAATATATGGGTATTTAAGTCTTGCAATTGAGGAGGTATGGAGACCCTAATACTACAGATGTATAGTATCTAAATGTTACACATGAATGAGGGTCTTAGGTATATGAAGCTCCATCTAATGGCAGAAAAGTACAGCTACATCATAGAACTATTGGAAAAAGTTTGTATTTATGTAGCACTTTTCATACCCAAAGCAGACAAGAGCCTATTAAATACTTTTTGAGATGTAGTCACTGTTTTAAAGTGACAGCCGATTTGCACATAGACAACTCCCAACAGCGTGAGTTAATTAATGACGGGATCATCTGTTTTTACTTGAAGCATGACTATTGGCTAGGACATTGAGGTTGACTCCCTGTTCTTCCACAAGATGATACCATCGGATCCTTTACATCCACTCAAATAGGCAGATGGGGCCTCAGTGTAACCTGTCATCAAGAGACTGCATTTTTAACAGTGCAGCCTCCCTCTACAATGAAATGTCAGTCTGGAGTTCAAGTACTGGAGGGAATTTCAATCTGGACTCTTGTCTCAAAAGTGTAAGTGCTGCCAACTGTATAACAACTGGTATATCTTGCTCAGAGAAGAACTGACCCCCGATGGACAGATCTGAGAAGCCAATGCCACAAGCTGCTTACGTTGCCAAGTAGTTAAGTGTTGTTTTTTGCATTCAGTTGCATATTGAATTAATACTGCAGTCGAAGTTCCTCCAAGGCCACAAAAAACTGAAAAATAAATTGCAAGCAGGGCATCAAAACAGAAGAAAAATGTTAAAATTTAAAAATTTTAAATTTTTAATAAAAATGTTGAATGTATCGAATATTATTTTGTTCAAGTTAAAAGAAGAAATCAACATATTCTATTATATTATGCCTGAAGCTTAGTAAACCTTCAAGAGATATGCTCATGATATCACCACTGTATCATAACAAGTGACCAATCAGCCTTAAATTAGAGCATAATCATGAGAGTGGAATAGCATTCAGGAAAGTCTGACATTCCTGAATTTCTGTATGGCACGGTGATGAAGGAAGTCATTGGTCTTACAAGTCATGACAAATCAGTCATATGGATCTGTTAGTGTCATTAAAAAGACATTTCCACAATGAAAATAGAGGGAACCAACGTCATCAGGCCATTGAGATAACAAGGTGTAGATCTGGATGAAAACAGCAGGCCAATCTGCATCAGAGGAGACAGAAAGCTGATGTTTCAGGTCTAGACCCTTCTTCAGAAATGGAGGAGGGGATGGGGACTCTGAAATAAATAGAGGGAGGGGAGAGGCGTTGATGGAAGGTGGATAAAGGAGCAGGTAGGTGGAGAGAAGACAGACAGTTCAAGGAGTTGGGGGAGGAGCTAGGTAAGGTGACTGCTGGTGGGGAGTTGAGATGGAGGTTGATCATTCAAGGGAAGATGGACAGGCCAAGGAGGTGGGGATGATGCTGGTAGGTAAAAGGTGTGGGGGGGGGGAGGGTTGGTCAGTGAGGTGGGAGGAGCAGATAGGTGGGAGAAAAGGAGGACAGGTCAGGGAGGTGGGGACGAGCTGGGCTGGTTTTTGAATGAGGTCGGGGGCAGGGAGGTTTTGAAGCTTGTGAAGTCCACATTGGGAGACCATTGCGTTGCAGGGGTTTCCAAGCGAAATATGAGGTGCTGTTCCTGCAGCCTCCAGGTGTTATTGTTGCGGCACAGGACAAGGTCCAGAATGGACATGTTGTCCAAGGAGTAGGAGGGGAGTTCAAGTGCTTCGCAACTGGGAGGTGCAGTCACGATCCGAGCGCAGGTGTTCCACAAAGCGGTCTTCAAGCCTCTGCTTGGTTTCCCCGATGTAGAGGAGGCCACATTGAGAACAGTGGATACAGTATGCCACATTGGCAGATGTGCAGGTGAACATCTGCTTGATGTGGAAGCTTTTCTTGGGGCCTGGGATGGAGGTGAGGGGGGTGGTGTAGGTGCAGGTGTAGCACTTCCTGCGGCTGCAGGTTGGGCTAGTGGGGATTGAACAAGGGATTCACGGACAAAGCTGTCCCTCCAGAAGACAGATAAGGGTGGGGAGGGAAAACTGTCCTCGCCACTATCCATACCAACACTGGCACTTTTCCTTGCAACCGCAGGAAGTCCTACACCTGCCCCTACACCTTCCCCCTCATGCCCATCCCAGGCCCCAAGAAAATCTTTCACATTAAACAGATGTTCACTTACACATCTGCTAATGTGGTATACTGTATCCGCTGTTCCCGATGTGGCCTCCTCTGCATTCGAGAAACCAAGTGGAGGCTTGGAGATCGCGTTGTGGAACACTTAAGCTTGGTTCGTGACAAACAACTGCACCTCCCAGTGGCAAACCACTTCAACTCTTCCTCCCACTCCATGGACGACATGTCCATCCTGGGCCTTCTCCTGTGCCACAACAATGCCACCTGAAGGCTGCAGGAACAGCGCCTCATATTTCACTTAGGAACCCTGCAACCCAGTGGTCTACCAATGTGTACTTCACAAGCTTCAAAATACCCCCACCCCTGACCTCATCCCAAAACCAGCCTAGCTCTTCCCCGCCTCCTTGACTTGTATGTCATTTCTCCCACCAATCCACTCCTCCCACCTCACTGACCAACCCACACCACACCTCTTACCTACCAGCATCATCCCCGCCTCCTTGACCTGTCCATCTTCCCTCAACTGACGAACCCCTATCACGACTCCCCACCCACGCTCACCTTTACTGGCTCCATCTCCGCCTCCTTGACCTGTCCATCTTCTCTCCACCTATCTGCTCCTTTATCCACCTTCCATCATCACCCCCCACTATTTATTTCGGAGTCCCCTTCCCATGCCCCATTTCTGAAGAAGGGTCAGACCCAAAATGTCAGCTTTCCTGCTCCTCTGATGCTGCCTGGCCTGCTGTGTTCATCCAGCTCCACACCTTGTTATCTCAGATTCTCCAGCATTGGCAGTTCCTACTATCTCCTCATCAATAGGCATTGTTTTTCTTCGAGTGGCTGGCCACTTTATTGCTTGAGTGTGTAAAGGAGTAGAAAATTTGGTTTCAAAGAACAGTGAGGAATGTGTGCAAGGGAGGAAGGTGCGGAGGGCATTGGGAATTTCATAACATTCAATCATGTTTTAAAAGAATGAGGCGTCTAAAAATGGAAATGCTGTAAAACATTCCTAAATATGAGTCAAAACTGCAGCTGTGCAGATAATTAAACTTAAATTGCAGTGGAGTAAATCATTTTGGCGACATACGACTTAATTATGTGAATTAAATCCATAAGTAGTCGCATATAGGTCAGAGTGGATTTAGTTCAATCTTAATTCCAAGGTAAAACTAAATGGGTTTTTAAGAAACAATTAACAGATTGCATAATGTGTACTTTAAATGATAGCATGTGGTGCCAGGAGTGGTTAAAGGGTAATTTAACACAATCATGTGGTTCCAATAATGTCCTTAACACAGCACAAGCCCTGAGACTCTGTTACACCTTTACTCCACCTCCTCAGTTACAAATCTTCAATTTTATGTGTGTACTCAGTGACTGAAACCTTAGCACACTGCCTCGACATGTTTGCGAGGCTGATTGTGTTCTTTGTTATTATTTCTGCCAAGTCCTACACCATTTACAAGCTGAAAGAATGGGCAGTTGTTCAAATCCAATATCTTTGAACATCATGTTTCAACCACTTAGTAGGAGGAGCAGTTTTGGTGACTTCCTTATTACTTTCTTCCCATGTATCTCACAGGGTGTCAAGCATCTAGCTGACAATGTGAAGTGCTGTATAAAGTAAATTATTTTATTTCTTTCTTCTCCAATCATGTCCTTAATCTAATCCCCATGTTGATGATCCAGCCAAATTCAAAAACCCACAATGTGGAGAATCTGAGCCTTTTAGAAAAAAATAAATATAAGAATTGTGAGATAGTAAAAATCCCAATATCCAATCTCTTTCATCTTCTACCTTGTAGTTAGTTGCATGATTCAATAATAATGGGAGTTATTGACTGATCATAACAATCGATCTCTATTAATCAATCTACAACGGACTCAGGAATGAGACCAGAAAAGTCCCAGTAGTGCAGTGTTTTGGGGACCTTTATAATTCCAAGGTGACTTTTATTGCTTTAAAGCAAGCTATATTTATCACAGGTCATGTCTTGAGTTACTATTAAATTGCAACCCATGAAGTTAAACATTTGTCACTTGAATTTGAACTTATAACTACTTTCACCAAATCCCCAGGGAGTCAGTTTCAGAGATTTATCACCCTGCTCATGAAAATATTGCATCCACCAATAAGTTTTGAATATAGCCATTTTATGTAATGACCGTATCCTTTGGTTTACTTTTCCAGGAATGTTAGTATCATAAAATATCACCTTGATTAAGGGAAGGTCCATATCTGAGATGTCTTTATTGCTGTCTTGCAATGTAATATAAAAGATAAATATTTTTGGAACATAGAACCATAGAAATGTTACAGTATAAAAGGGGCCACACAGCCCAGCTTGTCCATGCGGACCCAGAGACACTCATGTCCTTTCTAATCACATTTTCCTGCACATGGTTCATAACTCTGCAGCCTACAGCATTTAAGGTGCAGATTCATGTACTTTTTGAAAGGGCTTGGTGCCTCTGCCTCCACCATTAAATTAAGCAGCAAATTCCAGACACCCACTGTTTGAATATTTTGACTAAACACCACTCAATCTCATTATTGGAAATATTATTTCTTTTTCTTTACTGATATACAGAGCATCTCAGTGCTTGCATGAGTGCTTATATTGCATGGGTGACCTTGGACATTGGCAGGCTGTTTAATTGTGAGAATATCTCAACTGCGCCTGATCCTAACCTGATGTCCACAAACTGGACAGTCTCAGAGATGGGAGACTGCATCTCAAGGCCATTTCCTGATGTAAAGACAAATAATAGTGACAGTCTGAGCAGTATTTTAACCAGCCATGTAAGAATAGGTGCCCGGTAAATTCTGCAGAAAATGGGAAGGAAGGACGACCGGGCAGATGTAGTTTTGGAGAATGCATTCCGTGTCACCTCCAGTTATAAGGGCATTTGGCTAGTGACAGGGAATGTGGAAAATGATCCATGCTCCTAAAGGCCAAATGTGCCACGTAAATAGCCAACTAAAGGCCTCTTACCGGTATCTTACCTGTGGCAGCTTTGTCCCTACCAGGTGGTGAGTCTGTCTGGTGACTCCAAGTGGACTCCCTGTGGAATGGAGATTAGCTCACCGGGGCAGCAAAGTCTACCCTGACAACAGGGTGACTCCCACCTTCACCTGAAATCCCTCAGGGGCTGCCTGGCTGGTGCTGCTAAGTCCCAAGAAATTGCATTCATAATACAGTCAAGTGAGATGCTACGTTTGAAAGGGAAGAACATGAAACAGCTATGAAGGGCTGGATTTTCTGCCGCCACTCCCATTAATTATGGAAGTTTGGCGTCAGTCTCCTGGTGATGGGAAATCCTCCCTCAGTTAAGTCAGAGGCGGAAGGGATTGGAGCAGTTTTCCAGTCAGGGATAGCATGATGTTAATTAATGAGTCAATTGTCCCTTACTCATTAGCACTACAATCTAGTGCTGACTTAAGTTGGAACAAGTTGGTTTCTTGAAATGGCAAATAACTGGAAGGTCAGGATCATTCTTACTGATAGAGCAGAAGTGTTCTCTTTTACACTATTGAGACCAAACCGCAGACCGAGTGATCACTTTGCTTTGTTGACAACTGGGAGGTCATCTGCTTCCTGCCTGAAAAGCACAAGTGAAAAGTTAGAAACAGTGGTACCTGCAAAGATACTTTACATAAGCCATTAAAGTGACATGGACAGGAACAGAAAGTGCGAATGGAATATTGACCTTTCTGTATGGGGGACTAACATACAAGGGGCTAGAACTGCACATTGTACAAAGTCCAGGTTACACCATGGTGGAGATTTGTGTTCAGTGGTAGATGTCATGGTTCTGGAAGGATATATTGGGTCTTGGAAAAAGTAGGAATGTAGGCATTCAAGAATGATATTCAGACTCCAAGGGTGAAATCCTGAGGAAAAATAATACAAACTAACATTGTATTCACTGCAGTTTAGATGCTTAAATAGTGACCAGGGGAATTGATAAGATTGGGAGAGAGAATTTTTGACTTGGGAACAGAGACGAAACGTTGGAGATTTCTGAAGTGAAGTTAGGAAACATCTGTATATATAAAGATGGCAGTAGCTTGGATCTTCCCTTAGCAATTAACGTTAGATCAGTTGTAATTTTTAAATCTGAGGTTGATAGATTTTTATTAGCCATAAGTAGTATGAATATGGGTCAGAGGAGCGTATGTGTGGGCATCATTCATAGATCAGCCATAATCTCATTACATGACCAAACAGCCTAGAGGGGAATAAATCATCAACTCTCATTTCTAGCTCTCTAAAGCTACACATTCTGAAAACAGCCTCAGAGAATTGCGTATGTTTACACTGATGAAAAGAGCATTGAGCAGAATCATAAATTTAGATCTTTAGAATGCTGAAAGGCGGATGTAGCCAGATTAGTTAATTTTAACCACAAATAGAAAAACAATAGATGTGAACACAAGACTGGCAAGCCTCCAACAAGATGAGAGATTTTGAGATTGCAGATGTGAAGGGATTAATTTCAGGATTGGCAAACCACGCCAGAAGTATAAGTAGTGATTAAAAGATTTTAAAGATATTTTTCCACAGAGCCTTGAACTTTGATCGTATCTAGTTAATACTTTTTATGGAGGACATTCCAAAGTATTGACTTGTCTGATGCTATTCATCGAATTGAGAAAATACAATAACATATAGAAGACACAATCTCAACTAAAATTATACATATAATAGTGTAAAAGGGGTTGGATGAATTAAAGGTTGATTTTCAAAATTATTTTGATAATCAATCTGTATATTTTATTAATGTGTTAATACTTGTTTGCATATTGGCAAACAATTAACATGAAATGTTAAAATGAAAATCAGATGATAAGATTGATGATCATAAAGACAAGAACTTCAAATATCATCTGCAAAGACTGTCTCTATTGTTTGTTGCCTCGTTGCTAACATTAAATCTCCATCCATATAGGTGTATAAGTATGCAGTTCCTAAGAGACGATACAGTTGCTTTTGGGAATAAGTAGAGTTAAAATGGATATACTGAAAAGTTAATGAACATCTGAGGATAGATTGTAGATTGATATCAGGATGTTAGAACTATCCTGTGTGGAGAAGTTAAGCAGAATGTACTTGCATTCTATGGAACGCTGGGAATGGATGGTGATCTCACTAAAACGTACAACATTTTTTCGAGGACTTCATAAGGGCAGATGCTGACAGGTTGTTCCCCTGGTGAAAGAATCTTGAAATTGAGGATGAGGGTTATGGGCATAGCAATTTAGGACGGTGATGGAAATTTTCTTTTCACTCAGAGAGATGAGCCTGGTTGGAGTTGCCTACTCCAGAGGGCTGTAGGTGTTCCATTGTTGAGGACATTCTGGACTGAGATCAACACAAATTTTTAAATACCACAGAAACCAAAGAATGTGCGGATGGGACAGGAGTGTAGACTTAAGGAAGATAATGCACTATGGTTCTGTGGAATGGTGTAGCAGGGCCAAGGAACATATAGCCTGCTCTGGTTCTTTTCTTTATGATTTTATCGTACTGTGGGGTGATGTAATCGGGTCTAAAGACGGCTGAAAGCAGTTCCAGAATGGCATGCCTGATTACTAGACATCGGAATCAAATCAATGTCATTGACAGGCAGATTAATTTGATACATGAATCAGGTAGTTCCACAATAATGCTGGATATCTTTGATGATTGACCAGCCAATCTGACTTAGTACTGGAACCGGTCAGGGTCGGGAAATCCATCACATTCTTGTATTTCATTATTTGTTAAAGGGAAGAAAAATCCAGTGAAAGCTGTCCTTTGGTTCTTTTGTTAAATATCAATATTGGGGATGCATTAATTTATGGGTGGATTATTCTTGGATACTATTTTTGGCTTACGATAGTGGAGGCAATGGCCTAGAGGCATTATTGCTGGACTGTTCATCCAGCAACCCAGGCAATGTTATGGAGATCCAGATTTGAAATCCTGCCACAGCAAGTGGTAGAATTTGAATTCAATAGAAATCTGGAATTAAGAGTCAAATGATGACCATGAATCTGTTGTTGATTGTCAGGAAAACCCATTTGGTTCATTACTAACTTTTAGGGAAGGAAACTGCCATCCTTACCGAGTCTGGGTGACATGTGACTCTGGACCCAAACAATGTGGTTGACTCGTAACTGTGATGCTGTGATGAAGGGTCTAGGCCCAAAAAGTCAGCTTTTGTTCTCCTGAGATGCTGCTTGGCCTGCTGCGTTCATCCAGCTTCACACTTTGTTATCTTGGATTCTCCAGCATCTGCAGTTCCCATTATCACTGACTCATAACTGTGCTCTGGGCAATAAATGCAAGTAATACAATAACAGTTACAGTTAGGGATGGAAACATACAGAAAAGAGGACAGAAATATTCCAAAAATAAACAAGATACTTATCCTGAAATACAATGGAAGAGGAGATAGATAGAAAGAAATAAAATCCAGCAGTATAATTGGGATGCAGATTCAGACGTATCAAGTTTAAAAGTATTTTTTAAAAACTCAACCCTAGCTAACCCATTAATTGCACAATGACTTCAATATGATGGTTTTTATGGAAGGAGTTACAAACTGCTGGTCATTGTTAAGCTTCTGACAAGACAAAAGGTAAATTTTACTCATGTTTTATATAGCCATAGAGATATAAAGCACGGAAACAGATCCTTCGGTCCAACACATTCACGCAGACCAGATATCCTATATAAATCTCGTCCCATTTGCCAGCATTTGGCCCATATCCCTCTAAAACCTCCATATTCTAACAATCGTCCAGATGTCTTTCAAATGTTATCACCATACCAGCCTCCACCACTTCCTATGGCAGCTCATTCCATACAAGCACCATCCTCTGTGTGAAAACGTTGCCCCCGAGGTCCCTTTCATATCTTTCCTCACTCAACTTAAACCTATGCCCTCTAGTTTTGGGCTTCTGCACCCCGGGGAAAAGGCCTTGTCTACTGATCCTACCTATGCCTCTCATGATTTTATAAACCTCACCCGTCAACCTCCAACACTCCAGGAAAAAAAGCCCCAGCCTACTCAGTGGTAGCTCAATCCCTCCAAATCCTGATAAATCTTTTGTGAATGCTTTCTATTTTCACAACATGCTTCCTATACGAGGGGGACCTGAATTGCATGCAATATTCCAAAAGTGGCTGAACGAATGTCTTGTACAGCTGCAGTGTGACCTCCCGACTCCTACACTCAATGCACTGACCAATAAAGGCAAGCATGCCAAACATTGTCTTCACAATCCTATCTACCCGTGAGTCCACTTTCAAGGAACTATGAACCTGCGCTCCAAAGTCTATTTGTTCAGCAACACTCCCCAGAATCTTACTATTAAATGTACAAGTACTGCCCTGATTTACCTTTCCAAAATGTAGCACCTCACATTATCTAAATTAAACTCCATCTGTCACTCCTCATCCCATGAGCCCATCTGATTAAGATCCCATTGTACGCTGAGGTAACCTTCTTTCCTGTCCACTAGACCTCCAATTTTGGTGTCATTTTGCAAACTTAGTAACTATATCTCCTATGTCCACACACGAATCATTTATATAAATGACAAAAGAGAAGTGGATCTAACACTGATCCTCGTGGAGACAGCTGGTCACAGGCTTCCAGTCTGAAAAGCAACCTTCCTCACCACCCTCTGACTTCTACCTTTGAGCCAGTTCTGTATCCAAATAGGTAGTTCTACCTCTATTCCTTGTGATGTAAACCTGCCAACCAGTCTACCATAAGGAACCTTGGCAAATGCCTTATTGAAGTCCATATAGATCACATCCACTGCTCTGCCTTCATCAATGCTTTTCGTTATGTTTTCAAAACACTCAATGAAGTTAATGAGGCACAATCTCCTGCACACAAAGCTATGTTGGCTATCTCTAATCAACCCTTGTCTCCCAAGTACATGAAAAGACTATGAGTGTGAGGCCAGAAAAGCACAGGAGGTCAAACAGCATCAGAGGAGCGGGGAAATCAACATTTTAGGCCAAAACCCTTCAACGGTCCTAGTGAAGGGTTTTGGCCTGAAATATTGATTCTCCTGTTTCTCTGATGCTATCTGACCAGCTTTGCTTTTCCAGCCTCATACCTATAAACTCTGGCATCCAGCATCTGCCATATGTAAGTACTGTCTCTCAGTATTCCCTCGAAAAATTTGCCCAGCGCCGATGTCAGGGCCACCAGTCTATAGCTCCCTGGTTTTTCCTTACCACCTTTCTTTGATAGTGGCACAACATTAACCAACCTCCAATCTTCTGACACCTCACCTGTGGCTATCAAGGATATAAATATTTCAGAAAGGGGTCCAGCACTATCTTCCCTTGTTTCTGCCAGAGTTCCAGGATACACCTGATCAGGACCTAGGGATCTATCCACCTTTATGCCTTTTAAGACTTTCAGCACCTCCTCCCCTGTAATATGGACATTTTTCAAGATGGCTCTATTTATTTCACCACATTTTCCATCTTCCTTCTCTACATAGGCATTGATGAAGTGAAACACTACAAACATGTAGAACCTAATTATATGACCTAGCACCAGCAATAATAAGAGTCTTTTGATAGTTTTTTAAGTTCTTGCCTTGGATGTAGGCATCACTGGCAAGGCCAGTATTTGTTGCCTGTCCCTAATAGCCCTTGAACTGAATGGTTTGTTAGCCCATTTTTGAGGGTAGATGAGAGTCAACCACATTATTGTGGGTCTGGAGTCAGATATAAGGATGACAGTTATCTTTATCTGAAGGACATCAGTGACCCAGATGGGTTTTATGACAATGAACACATGGTTACCATTAGACTAGCTTTTAATCCCAGATTTTTTGAATTGTATTTAAATTTCACCATCTGCTGTAGTGGGACCATGAACACGTGTTCCCAGAATATTACCTTCACATCTGGATTACTGTACATTATCACCATGACACTGCCTCCTCCTCAACTGCTCAATTATTGCTCTAGTCATTTTCTAAGATTCTAATAAATGCCACCCACCTGGGAACACTTAACCCTACTGTATATGAGTACAGTAACAGTGAATAATACATGTCCAATGGCATTATCCATGCCTGATGACAATAAATTACACAAAAAAAGGCTCATTGTTCCCTGAGAAGTTGTGTCATTGTGATGATGGGTCTATGTACTAGGAGCCGAGAAACAATGCGAAAGGGTATATAGAGTCAAAGAGCCATATGGTGCAGAAACAGACCTTTCATTCCAACCAGTCCATGCTGACAATAACCCCAAACTAAACTGGTCCCACCTGTCTGCACTTTGAGGAAATTATTTTACCCAACTCCATATTTTCCTGGGACTCCTGTATCACATTGCAGCTATTGCTGAAATAAGTAATTATTCTGATTTCACTCTATTAAAATCAATGCTGCACATGGTATTCCTGCATTTCAGTCAGTTTCGAAATGGTAGTCCCTTAGGTTTAAAATAATGATGCTGAAAGCATTAACTCAGCCTGCCTTCTTACTCCAAGAATGCAGAAAAAAACAAGGAGTCAAAATCAAATAGCACTCCATTACATTACTTAACTATTAATCTAATGGTTGTGGTGTAGTTTTGTGATAATTACTGTCCTCAAACATATCATTCTTCTCATCTCCAAAAAGAATCAAAATGGTTTTTACTCACTTGATTATTTAGTTGTCTGCTAGCATTTATTCCTTGCATAATTTATAGAAACAATGTAAACAATCATAGAGGCAAGTTTCTAGATTTACCCTAGAAAAGAAACACTGAAAAATATTTATTCATCAAGTAAATTGCTTTTCGAAGAAAGATTGTAACTTATACTGACAAAAGTTGAAGAATGAAGAGATTTGAATACCAGATCATTTCAGTGGTTCAGGGATAATGAATTATTGTTAGTATTGGAGTAATGTTCTGTTGATATTGATTTTACTGCTGAAAACATTTTTCTTCTGGTGTTGTAAATAATTGAGCTACCCACCCTTAATATGTTTCCAGACTCATGTACTGAAATGGCAATTAAGTTGCCAGCGTAAGTTACTGCGTTCATTGAACAAAATAAACAGCGAGAAGAGTCTATCGTATGGCTATAATTAAGGGCAACATCCTTCATCAAGCACTACCATAAAATGAACCAAGAATTTGTTGCAGCGAAGAACCTAATGGTGATTACTGCGGCTTAGATTTATTTTTCCTTTCCTTTTCCCCTCCCATTGTTTCTGTGTAGAGATTTGTTTTTCCTCCACATACTGCTGAAGGGCAAATACTTTGATGAAAAAAATGCTCTTTGGACCGCCTGAATCTTGTTGATCTTTCATTAAAACGGAGTTATTGACTACTAAATGTCAAAATCCAACATATTTCAAAAAGCTGAGGACCACATGCTAAGGGATAAAAAGCTTGGAGCAAACAGCTTTCACAAAGCACTTTGAGGACAGTCTACTGTCTAAGGTCTCCTACCATAGTGCTCTGAGGGGCTGTACATTTGATTCATAGTAAATGTTGAAAATTTTAAATGGTTGTAAATCTAGATAATTGCATTCACTATTAAAAGAAATAGATACGTCTTTCACATTGTGTAATTGCAATTTTGAACTTGTGCAATGTCCTTTTATAAATTTTGGAAATAAAGAATAGTATAGCTAGTGGAATGTTGGCCTTTATTGCAAGAGAATTTCTGTACATAGCTAGTGAAGTCTTGCTTCAGTTGTGCAGGACTTTGCTTAACTCACACCTTAAGTACAGTAAGCTTTATTCATTCGTGGGACATGAATGCCACTGGCCAAGTCAGTATTTATTACCCATCCCTAATTGTCACAAGAGCGGTTGACAGTCAATCACATTTGGTCTCCTTATCGCAGGAAAGATATTGATGTCATGAGGGACTATGATGAAAGTTCATCAGACTTGTTCCCAGAATAGAGGCACCATTCTAAGAAGAGAGTTTGAGCAAATTGGCCCATACCCTCCAGAGTTTTGACGAATGAGAACTTTTAAAATACTTAAAAGGAAAGACAGGGTAAGATCTATCTCTTGGTTGGGGAGTCTCGAAACTGGAGCACAATTTAAAAATAGATCAAAGATGAGGAAAAGTTTTGTTCATCAGAAGATTATGTTCTATACCACAGAAGGCTGTGGAAACTCAGTCTTTGAGTATAGTTAAGACAGAGAAAGATAAACATCTGATTACCAGTGGTGTGTGCAAGGTTATAGGGATGGGATAGGTGGGGGCGAGAGGTAAAAAGCATTGAAATGTTCAATCACCATGATCATACTGTATGTGGGACAGGCTCAACAGACTGAATGGCCTATTCCCATTCCTATGTTTCCATATTTTTGAGGAAAAAGTGTTCATATTCCATAAGCCTGGCATGCTTAATGTCACTTGTTCACTCTGTTATATTCCTTTACTAACCTTTCTCTCAACCATTTACCAAATGGGGAGGTTACATTATTGGTGTTCAGTCAGACTTTTCAGGTTTTTACTGTCATTAGTGGTTTCAGTCTGTTAGTGTTGTATACCTGTAGTTTGTCCTGAAATCTTCAGGAATCAAAGATAAATAATTTCCACCACTGCTACTAGCAACCCAGGAGAAAACTAGGGGCATGATAGAAGTGTTTCCTTTTCACTTCCTCTGAACATATTTGTTTATTTGCTATAAAATTGTTTAAGATGAGAGAAAAGACTTACTAGGCAGGAATTCCAGGACCTGACGATCCTACAACTCATTCACCAATTTGCCAGTTTGGTCTTTGCCAGTTCCATTACTTTATGCTTTCTTATGATAACATATAGCTATTCAGTTGCTATATTCTATACTTCTCACTCACCATTTTAGTGTTCGATTGCCTTTTCAATTGTTTCTAAAGGCTATCCTGAATTTGCAACTTTGAGGGATGGTCAGCTTTTTAAAAAATGAGTTTAAACAACTGAAGAACCAGTTGACTGTTCATGATCAAGAAGGAAGCTATGACATCACATGAGGTCCCATCTATTGTTTTCAATATGTCACTTAATTTTATATTTGGAAGTCAATTCAATAGAATTAGAACAGAATGTTTTCACAGGGATAACACTAGAATAGCTGTAGTGCCATTGAACAATCAGTATAATGTGATTGAACTGGCTAAGACCAAACTGGTTTCGATATTTCAGGATTTAAAGAAAATTGGTACATTTGACTGGTCACCAACAAAAGGGCTGTACAACTTCCACCCTTATTCATACACCACTTGCATTTCTCTCTTATTCTGTAATGGGCAGTGAAATTTTTGAAATCTATCTTCTAGAATCTGGTCACACAATTCAGTTGAATTAAAAACTGAAAATACAAGATAACATTTGATATTTCCAATTTAAAACATTTCATGTTGTTGAATGTACATCTGAACTAAATCAGAATATAAAATTATACCTGTCTTGTTAATTTACAGATGTTAAGAATGTCCAAGATTAAATTTGATCATATTTAATGTAATTTTTCAACATTGACAATTCAGATGCACACATAATAATTTTGGTTGCTGAACTGGTTAAAAGATTGAGACAGTTTAGGAGAGTGATCCAGGAAATGGCTGATGAAATTCAATGTGAGCAAATGCAAGGTCTTGCATTTTGGAAAAAAGAATACAGGCATGGACTATTTTCTAAACAGTGAGAAAATTCATAAAGCCGAAGTACAAAGGGATCTGGGAGTGCTAGTCCAGGATTCTCTAAAGGTTAACTTGCTGGTTGAGTCCGTGATTAAGAAAGAAAATGTAATGTTGTCATTTATCTCAAGAGGGTTAGAGTATAAAAGCAGCAATATGCTTCCGAGACTTTAAAAAGCTCTAGTTAGGCCCCATTTTGTGTCCAATTTTGGGCCCCACACCTCAGGAAGGACATACTGGTGCTGGAGCGTGTCCAGCGGAGGTTCACATGGATGATCCCTGGAATGGTAGGCCTAACATACGATGAATAGCTGAGGATCCTGGGACTGTACTCATTAGAATTTAGAAGGTTGAGGGGAGATCTAAAAGAAACTTACAAGATAATGTATGGCTTAGAAAGGGTGGACGCTGGGAAGTTGTTTCCATTAGGCAGGGAGACTAGGACCCGTGAGCACAGCCTTAGAATTAGAGGGGGTAAATTTAAAATGGAAATGAGGAAACATTTCTTCAGCCAGAGAGTGGTAGGCTTGTGGAATTCATTGCCACAGAGTGCAGTGGAGGCCGGGGCGTTAAATGTCTTCAAGGCAGAGATTGATAAATTCTTGATCTCGCAAGTAATTAAGGGCTATGGGGAGAGTGCGGGTAAGTGGAGTTGAAATGCTCATGAGCCATGATTAAATGGCAGAATGGACTCGATGAGCCGAATGGCCTTACTTCCACTCCGATGTCTTATGGTCTTATGGTCTTAACATGTTCTCTTTAAACCTCATCATGGACTTGATTTCAGACTTGTGAGAACTTATTTCTGAAAGTAATGAATTTAAATATATATTGTACATATTATATCACAATGGATAAAGTTGCAATTTATATTTATGCTGCTGACCCCTAAAATAAGAGTCAATCACTGTTACTTTAGTTGTGATCATTACTTTCTTCAATAAAATAACAAAGACATCAAATTTAAGCAAATGAAAAGATCAATGCCTAAATATTTCATTGAAGTAAAGATCAGATATCACATTGCCAATAAATTCACTGTTTATTAGAGAAGACTGGGATTTGTATTTAACTTATTTTAAATTTCACAATGCAAATGGTAGGAGAATTATGTATAATAAATTTAACATCAGCAACTTACAGAAGAGATCACTAGTTGTTGACTTTATTATCCAAAATTCTTATTAATATACACATCCCTTCACTTTCTGGAGCACAACTGCCAATAAACTTTGCTAAGAAATGGCATAATTAAAACTGTTATTCCTGTGAAAACATTCTGTATTTTAAATGTTAATTACAATCGATATTTTTAATTTACTCGTGAGATATGGGCATCTCTAGTTGGACCAGCATTTATTGCTCATCTCAAATTGCCCAGAGGACGGTTAAGAATGAACCAATGTAGACCAAACCTGGTAAGAATGGCATATTTTCTTCCCTAAAGGGTATTAATGATCCAAATGTAATTTTTTCCCGACAAGGTTCACAGTTCCTTGAAAATGAAGTTGCAGGTAGATAGGATAGTGAAGAAGATGTTTGGTATACTTCCTTTTATTGGTCAGTGCATTGAGTATTGGAGTTGGGAGGTTGTGTTGCGGTTGTACAGTCATTGGTTGGGCTGCTTTTGGAATACAGCATGTAATTCTGGTCCCCTTGCTAGAGAAATGATGTTGTGAAATTTGAAAGAGTTGTAAAAGATTTACAAGGAAGTTGCCAGGGTTGGAGGACTTGAGCCAAAGGGAAAAAGCTGAACAGGTAATGGCTATTTTCCCTGGAGATCGGAGGCTGAGGGGTGACCTTACAGAGCTTTATAAAATAATGACAAGTATGGATAGGGTAAATAGAAAAGATTTTCTACCCAGGGTGGGTGTGTCCAAAACTAGAGGGTATAGGTTTAAGGTGAGAGGGGAAGACATGAACTGAATCTAATGGGCAACATTTTCACACAGAAGCTGGTGCATGTATGGAATGAGCTGCCAGAGGAAGTAGTGGAGACGGAGAGAGATAATGGGAACTGCAGATGCTGGAAAATCCAAGATAACAAAGTGTGGAGCTGAATGAACACAGCAGGCCAAGCAACATCTCAGGAGCACAAAAGCTGATGTTTCGGGCCTCGACCCTTCATCAGAAAAAAAGCTTCTGATGAAGGGTCTAGACCCAAAACGTCAGCTTTTGTGCTCTTAAGATGCTGCTTGGCCTGCTGTGTTCATCCAGCTGCACACTTTGTTATCAGAGGAAGTAGTGGAGGCTGGTACAATTACAACATTTAAAAGGCTTCTGGATAGGTATTACAATAAAGAGATAACAAAGTGTAGGGCTGGATGAACACAGCAAGCCAAGCAGCATCTTAGGAGCACAAAAGCTGACATTTCGGGCCAAGACCCTTCATCAGAAAAAGGGGATGGGGAGAGGATTCTGAAATAATTGGAGAGAGAGGGGGAGGCCAACCGAAGATGGATAGAGGAGAAGATAGGTGGAGAGGAGAGTATAGGTGGGGAGGTAGGGAGGGGATAGGTCAGTCCGGAGAGGATGGACAGGTCAAGGGGGCAAGATGAGGTTAGTGGGTAGGAAATAGAGGCGTTGCTTGAGGTGGGAGGAGGGGATAGGTGAGAGGAAGAACAGGTTAGGGAGGTGGGGATGAGCTGGGCTGGTTTTGGGATGCAGTGGGGGAGGGGAGATTTTGAAGCTGGTGAAATCTGCATTGATACCATTGGGCTCCGGGGTTCCCAAGCGGAATATGAGTTGCTGTTCCTGCAACCTTCGGGTGGCATCATTGTGGCACTGCAGGAAGCCCAGCGTGGACATGTCATCTATGGAATGGGAGGGGGATTTAAAATGGCTCGCGACTGGGAGGTGCAGTTTTTTATTGTGAACCGAGTGTAGGTGTTCTGCAAAGCGGTCCCCAAGCCTCTGCTTGGTTTTCCCAATGTAGAGGAAGCCACAACAGATACAGTGGATACAGTATACTACATTGGCGGATGTGCAGGTGAACATCTTCTTGATGTGGAAAGTCATCTTGGGGCCTGGGATGGGGGTGAGGGAGGAGGTGCGGGTGCAAGTGTAGCACTTCCTGAGGTTGCAGGGGAAAGTGCCAGGTGTGGTGGGGTTGGAGGGGAGTGTGGAGCAGACAAGGGAGTCCCGGAGAGAGTGGTCTCTCCGGAAGGCAGACAAGGGTGGGGATGGAAAAATGTCTTTAGTGGTGGAGTCAGATTGTAGATGGTGGAAGTGTCGGAGGATGATGCGTTGTATCTGGAGGTTGGTGGGGTGCTATGTGAGGATGAGGGGGATTCTCCTTTGGTGGTTATTATGGGGGCAGGGTGTGAGGGATGAGTTGCGGGAAATGTGGGAGACACGGTTTAGGGCGTTCTCAATCACTGCGGAAGGGAAGTTGCGGACCTTGAAGAATGAGGACACCAGGGATGTACAGGAGTGGAATGCCTCATCCTGGGAGCAGATGCAGCAGAGGCAAAGGAATTGGGAATAGGGGATGGAATTTTTGCAGGAAGGTGGGTGGGAGGAGGTGTATTCTAGGTAGCTGTGGGAGTCGGTGGGCTTGAAATGGACATCGGTTTCTAGATGGTTGCCTGAGATGGAGACAGAGAAGTCCAGGAAGGTGAGGGATGTGTTGGAGATGGTCCAGGTGAACTTGAGTTTGGGGTGGAAGGTGTTGGTGAAGTGGGTGAACTGTTCGAGCTCCTCTAGGGAGCACGAGGTGGCGCTGATACAGTCATCAATGTAATGGAGGAAGAGGTGGGGTTTAGGGCCAGTGTGGGTGCGGAAGAGGGATTGTTCCATGTAACCTACAAAGAGGCAGGCATAGCTTGGGCCCATGTGGGTACCCATGGTCACCCCCTTTGTCTGTAGGAAGTGAGAGGAATCGAAAGAGAAATTGTTGAGGGTGAGGATGGGTTCGGCTAGGCGGATGAGGGTGTCAGTGGAGGGGGACTGGTCGGGTTTGTGGGACGGGAAGAAGCAGAGGGCCTTTAGGCCACCTACATGGGGAATGCAGGTGTATAGGGACTGGACGTCCGTGGTGAAAATGAGGTGTTTTTGACCGGAGAATTGGAAGTTATGGAGGAGGTGGAGGGCGTGGGTGGTGTCACAGACATAGATAGGGAGTTCCTGGACCAAGGGGGAGAAAATGGAACCGATCGGTGGAGATGAGTTTTGTGCAGCAGGAGCAGGCGGAGACAATGGGTCGACTAGGGCAGGCGGGTTTGTGGATTTTGGGAAGGAGTTAGAAGCAGGTGGTGCGGGGTTGGGGAACAATGAGGTTGGAGGCTGTGGGTGGGAGGTCACCTGAGGTGATGAGGTTGTGAATGGTTTGGGAGATCATGGTTTGGTGCTCAGGGGTGGGGTCATGATTCAGTGGGCGGTAGGAGGAGGTGTTGGAGAGTTGGTGTCTGGCCTCAGCAATGTTGGGGTCAGTGTGCCATATTACAATCAGAAGGGTTTAGAGGGATATGTATCAAGTGCGGGCAAATGAGACTCGGTTAATTTAGAATATCTGGTTGACATGGATGAGTTGGAATTAAGAGTCTGTTTCTGTGCTGTATGTCTCCATTATTCCATGAATCTATACTTGACATTGGCTTCATGCTCATTTTTGGTCTGTTAATTCCAGGTTCTTTACTGAATTCAATTCTCACCATTAGTCAAACTGGATTTGAACACAACTCCTCAGAACATTAGAGATAATGGGAACTGCAGATGCTGGAGATTCCAAGATAATAAAATGTGAGGCTGGATGAACACAACAGGCCAAGCAGCATCTCAGGAGCACAAAAGCTGACGTTTCGGGCCTAGACCCTTCATCAGAGAGCATCTCTGATGAAGGGTCTAGGCCCGAAACATCAGCTTTTGTGCTCCTGAGATGCTGCTTGGCCTGTTGTGTTCATCCAGCCTCACATTTCCTCAGAACATTAGCTTAGTTTCTGGATTATTAGTCTAATGATAACACCATTAGGATAATGCCTTCGAAGGGTTGGTTACATTGAGGTTTGATGTGTATTGTGTGCACTATCAATCATACTATAGTACATATAAATATGTTGTGATTTATAGTTCCAAGTTGCCTTCTCTCTCTTTGTGTGAATTAAATGTTTATTGTTTGCACCTCTTTAAACAAGGCAAGAATTTTGCAATTAGGTTTTTTTGCTTGAGCTGATGACATGAATTGTTTCAATTAAATGAAGAGAACACAGACACTGACAGTAACTCATTTTTTTCTGGCTTCTGGTATAGAAGTATAGAAATAACGTCCAGGAATAGGCCATTTGGCACTTCGAGCCTGCTCCACCATTCAAATGATCATGGCTGATTTGATTTGTCAATGCCTTATTCCCATGTTCTTCTCATACCCCTTGATAGTTTTAATAATCAAAAATTACTCTTGCTTGAATATATATGGTGCATTGGACACCACAACCTACTGTGGTAGAGAATTCTGAAGATCCACTACACTTTGAGCAACGAAATTATTTCCTCATCTCAATCCTAAATAGCCTATCGTATAAGCTGAGACTGTGATTCCTGGCTCTAGAGCCCCCAATCAGGAAAGCCATCTCCCTGCATCATCTGCGGCATCATTAACATGTTGTATGGTTCAATCAGATCTCATCCTTCTGAACTCTAGTCAATACAGGTGAAGTTGAATTGCTCCTCATATGACCATCCTACCATCTCTACTGGGCCCTGTGTAACTGCACTAAGACATCCCTGCTTAGAATCATAGAATCCCTACAGTGTGGAAGCAGGCCACTTGGCCCAAAAAGTCCACACCAGCCCTCCAAATAGCACCCCACCCAGACCCAACACCCTGCCCTTTCACCCTGGGTTTTCCATGGCTAAGCCACCAAGCCTTCAATTATTTGAATTGTGGGAGGAAACTGGAGGAAACCCATGCACACATGGGGAGAATATGCAAACTCCGCATAGTCACCCGGGGGTAGAACCGAATTCAGGTCCCTGGCTCTGTGACGCAGCAGTGCTAACCACTGAGCCACCATGCCACCCCCATTGCTGATCTCAAATACAATGAAGATCAATATACCATTTGCCTTCCAAATTGCTTGCTGCACCTGCCTGTCCATGTTCATTAAGTGATGCACAAAGAAACAGCGATCCCTTTCTACATCCACATTTCCCAAAATATCATGATTGAAACAATACTCTTCCTTTCTGTTATTCCCCCCAAAGCATATAATTTCACAGTGAGCCATATTGTAATGCATAGACCATGTGTTTGGTCAATCACTCAACTCATCTAAATCAACTTTAAGCCTCCAAGAGTTGAGCTCAATATGAGGTGGAATGGGGCAGTCCTCTTTTGACAATATTGTACTGATGATTTAAAGGTCCAATCTTCAGAGTAGTTTGTACACTCGCTATAAGCAGCCCTAAATAAAACAGTTATAAACACAGGTATAAATACAAAGTAACTAGCCCATATTTTAATTGTGAGAGATCCCAGCTGGACCATCAGCAAGGGCATCCCTGGAGCCATTTGCTCAGCTTCAGTATTTATATGTAAGTGGGAGCTTCTTGATAACTGGAGGGTTATTGCAGCTCTCAAGAAGCATTGAACCTGTTTGAGTTCACCACTATTGGGATGCCAAGATCTGGGCCATCATATCCATGCTCATATTCCTGCATGCAAGAGATCTTCAAGTAAAGCACTGTGGTGAAATTGTTAACATAAAATGTTTTAAATTTCTTATTACTCTTTGTTTTAGTTATGTGGTTTCATTTTTATTTTGCTCTGAGACAGCATGAAAGAAAATCTGACAAAGTAGAAACACACACGGTACTCAGGAGTTTTAATGCACTATTAGTCAATCATCAGTGGTGGTTCACTTAGTTTCTGTTAAAACAATTTTTTAAAATTAAAATACTGTGGATGCTGGGATTCTGAAATATGCTGAAAAATCTGGCAGCAGCTGTGCAGAAAGTGAATTAGTGATGCCAAAGCATATAAGTATTGGGGACAAATAGTGGAAAATAGGATTAGAATAATTAGGTAAACAAACGAAAAATAAAAAAAAGAACTGTGAATGCTATAAGTCAGAAACAAAAACAAAAATTACTGGAAAAACTCAGTAGGTCTGGCAGCATCTGTGGAGAGAAAGCAGAGTTAACATTTTTGGTTCAGTTCTGATGAAGGGTCTAGGCCCGAAACGTTAGTCTTCCTGCTCCTCTGATGCTGCTTGGCCTGTTGTGCTCATCCAGCTCTACACTTTGTTATCTCAGATTCTCCAGCATCTGCGGCTCCGACTCTCTCTCTGAAACATTGTTAGGTAATTGTTTACTGACTGGGTCGGCCGATGGGCCTTTTTTTCCATGCTGAAGACCTTTATGACTGTTACATTTCTTCTGAATTCTGAAGAGGGGTCGTATCGGAGCCGAGACGTTAACTGTTTTTTATCTCTCCTCGGAAAGTGAGTTTCTTTAATATTTTCTGTATTTTATTCTTGTTATACCACAATCCTATGCGGCGGAACTGTCCAAGATGGCGGTTGTAAAAGTGGTCTATCTCGCCGCTTTGTACCCAGGGTGCCGGGCGGCGCGCAGTTGGTGACGCTGACAATATGGCTGCCGTTGAGTTGGCAGAACCGGGATTGGGATAGTAAGTGAGGGACGGCGGAAGAGTAACAGTAAAAACAAGTACCAGTGCCCCCGCCGACGGCAGAGTCACGGCCGAGTATTTGATTGTCTCCGCTGTGTTTCGACCTCCCTCCTTCCTCATTGCGTTATTGACACCTGTCCGAGAGGCTCAGGGCTTACGGCCCGGTGCGGGGGGAGGAAGCCAGGGACTCGGGTAACCCGCTGGCCGTCGCTGGTTAGCCATTTCTCCGTTCCTTTTCATCGCCCCCAACTCCCCGCCGGCACCATGTCCTCCTGGTTTGGTGGGATCGGCTCGGGCCTGGGGCAATCTCTTGGTCAGGTGGGGGGCAGTCTGACTTCCCTGACTGGCCAGCTCTCCAGCTTCACCAAAGACATGTTGGCAGAAGGCGCCGAGGAGGTGCGAGGTGAGAACCCGCTCAGAATTATAAGATTTTGAAAACTGGAAAAAGGAGACGTGTCCAATTTGAGGTGGTAGTGACATTAGTAAACCGGGGATTTATTTGCTTTGCATGAGCTACATTCCCCCTCCACAACAGCTGTTTGTACAAGTGTCGTTGCAACTGCTGTTAAGGTTTAAGATGTTCCTGGTTGTCCTGATCTGGCCAGGTCAACAGAGTTTATTTATTGGGCTTATAGATTAGTGGTGTAGTGAAGTTGGCAAAAGTGGGAAAAGTAAGAGAGTGTTTTTCATGTAGAATTGGAGCTCCTGCCAAATGCTCTGTGGCATTATCAGGTTGTTTTAGATTTGGAATTGGATCAACATTTATAATGAAAATACAATATATATAGAGATAGTAGGAACTGCTGATGCTGGAGAATCTGAGATAACATGATGTGAAGCCAGATGAACACAGTAGGCCAAGCAGCATCAGAGGAATGGGAAAGTTGACGTTTTGGGTCGAGACCCATCTTCAGAAAATGTTTCTAAAGAAGCATCTGTACAATATATATACTGTTTTCCCTGTTTTGTTCACGTCTTACTGTGTGTGATATTTGTTGGCATAGTGCTTTACATAAGATCAGTCTGTAATAATTTCTGGTATGCAGTGATATGTCCCATCATACTGGAAACACTGACAAGACACTATAGAATGGTTATAAAACTTGGCTTATTGATGATTAATGGATATGTGAAAAGGCTGTGACAGGAAGTCCAGCAATTGGAAGCTGATCAATTTAATCTCAGTGGTGGGAAAACTTCCAGACACAATAATTTTAGACAAAAATAGAAAATGCCAGAACAAGTGTAGGTTAGTTTAGGAAAAGTGAGCATGGATTAGGTAAGGAATAAGTGTGTTTGACTAAGTTGGAAATTCTGAATAAAGTAATTGATGAGGGTAATGCTGTTGATGTAACATGGTGTTGTAAAAAATATTTAATTGAGGTACTGCACCACAGACTTGTAAGCGAAGGTAGAACTTACAGAATAAAAGGGAAAAGTGCAAGGTGGATATAAAATTGAGTGAAATGAAAGAGAAGGTAGTAGTTTTTTTTTGAAACAAATGAAGCTTCATAGTAGAATTTCCCCATAAGTGGTTGGACCCCTTTTTCTTTGTGAAATATATTAATGACAGATCATAAAACTTAAGAACAGTTGGCTTATTTGCCCCTTGGGCCTGTTCCACCATTCTCTAGAATTGTGGTTTATTCAACATTTCTACTTTCACGCCTTCTGTCTGTAACCTTTGATTCCCTTATTGATCAAGAATCTATCTATCTCACCCTCATATTTACACACAAGAACTCTGTCCCCTCGGCTCTGAATGACAAGGAGTTCCAAAGGTCCAGAACACTCTGAGAAAAGAAATTCCTCCTCATCTCAGTTTTAAATTTGGTGCCCCTTAATTCTGAGACTGTGCCCCCTGGTCCTAGACTGCCCCATGAGGGGAGACATCCTTTGAGCGTTTACCTGTCCAGCCTCTTAAGAATGTATGTTTCAGTGAGATCACCGCTCATTCTTATGAACTTAAGTGAGTAGAGTCCCAATCTGTTTAGTCTTTGCTGATAAGACAATCTCTCCATATCAGGGATCATCTGAGTGAACCTTTTCAGAACTGTCTCCAATGAAATGATATCTTTCCTTAAATAAGGGGACAAAACTGCTTATGGTACCCCAGATATGATGCCACCTTCACCTTGAACAGTTGCAGTATGACTTCCTTTCCTATCCTCCAACCCCTTTGAAATAAGGGCCAACGTTCCAATCGCCTTCCTGATTACCTGCTGCATCCATGCGCTAGCTTTCTGTATTTAGTTTTCAGGTAACACCTAGTCCCTTTGTGTTTCAACTTTAGTCCATTTAAATAATACTCTTCTTTTGTTCTCCCTTGTAAAATGAACAACTTCACATTATTTTCATTATATTTCATTTTTCACCATTTTACCCACTTATTCTATTAATATGTCCATGTAAACTGTATCTCTTTCTCAACTTGCCTTTCCACCTATTTTTGTAATCTGCAAATTTAGGTGAAGTACATTTGTTTCCTTTCTTGAAGTTATTGTAAATAGTTGCAGTCCCAGCACTGATCCCTATGAAACCGAACTGGTTATATGTTGCTGATCTGAAAAAGAATCCATTATCCCCACTTGCTGTTTCCTGTCCATTAGCCAGTTCTGTATCGGCATCAAAATAGTACCTCCAACACCATGGGCTGTGATGACAACATTTTGTGAGATACCTTGTTGAACACATTCTATAAGTCCCAGTGCAGCACATCTTCATTTCAGGTTGAGACTTTGTTGAACAGCTCCAATCAAATTTGTCAAACATGATTTCCCTTTCATTAAGCCATGAAAGCTAGAACTCCCTTTGATTAGATTACACTTTTCCAAATGTGCTGCTGTACTTCCTTAATAATCAACTCCAACATTTTTTCCAACAATAGATGTCAGGGTAAATGGTCTGCTTTTGGCCTCCCTTCCTTTTTGCATAGGGCTGCAAAATTGGCCATTTTCCAATCCACCAGTACTTCTCCAGAATCCAGACAGTTTAGAAAATAGCAACAAATGCGCCCACTATCTCTGTAGCTGCTTCCTTTAGGGTACAAGCCATCAGGGTGAGGGGCTTATTTGTCTTTAGCCCAATTAGTTTGTCTACTACTAGCCCTTAGTGTACAAGGACATCTTCCAAATTTGTAGATAATACAAACTTAGAAGTATTGTGAACTGAGAGGGGTATCGTGTAGAACTTAAGAAGGATGTCGACAAATTGGTGGAATGGGTAGACCAGAAATGAGCCAGACTTTATAAAAGATCTTAAAGTAAGAGAACACTTAGGAGGCAGCGATCATAATATGGTAGAGTTCAGTCTGCAGTTTGAATGAGAGAAGGCAAAATCGGATGTAATGGTGTTACAGTTAAATAAAGGTAATTACAGAGGCATGAGAGAGGAATTGACGAAAATCAACTGGTAGCAGAGCCTAGCGGGGAAGGCAGTAGAGCAACAATGGCAGGAGTTTCTGGGTGCAATTGAGGACACAATACAGAGGTTCATCCCAAAGAAAAGAAAGATTATCCAGGGTGGGATTAGACAGCCATGGCTGACAAAGGAAGTCAGGAAATGTATCAAAGAAAAAGAGACAGTCTATAAAGTGGCCAAGAGCACTGGGAAATCAGAAGATTGGGAAGGCTACAAAAACAAACAGAGGATAACAAAGAGAGCAGTAAGGAAGGAGAGGATCAAATATGAAGGTAGGCTAGCTAATAATATTAGAAATGATAGTAAAAGCTTCTTTCAATACATAAGAAACAAACGAGGGGCAAAAGTAGACATTGGGCCACTCCAACTTGGTGCTGCAAGGCGGGTGATGGGAGATAAGGAAATTGCTGAAGAACTTAAGAAGTACTTTGCATCAGTCTTCACAGTGGAAGACATGAGCAGTATGCCAACAATTAGGGAGAGTCAGGGGGCAGAGTTGAGTTTGGTAGGCATTACAAAAGAGAAAGTGCTAGAAAGCTAAAAGGTCTAAAAATTGATAAATCTCCTGGTCCCGATGGGCTACATCCTAGAGTTCTGAGGGAGGTGGCTGAGGAGATAGTGGAGGCTTTGGTTGTAATCTTTCAAAAGTCACTGGAGTCAGGGAACGTCCCAGGTGATTGGAAAATTGCTGTTGTAACCCCCTTGTTGAAGAAAGAATCAAGGCAAAAGATGGAAAATTGTAGGCCGATTAGCCTAACCTCGGTAGTTGGTAAAATTCTTAAATCCTGGAAGTGCAGGGTCAGACTAGAACAAGTCAGTATGGATTTAGTAAGGGGAGTTCGTGCCTGACAAACCTGTTAGAATTCTTTGAAGAGGTAACAAGTATGTTAGACCAGGGAAACCCAGTAGATGTTATCTATCTAGACTTCCAAAAGGCCTTTGATACAGTGCCTCACAGGAGGCTGCTGAGCGAGGTGAGGGCCCATGGTGTTCGAGGTGAGCTACTGGCTTGGATTGAGGATTGGCTGTCTGACAGAAGGCAGAGAGTTGAGATAAAAGGCTCTTTTTCGGAATGGCAACTGGTGACGAGTGGTGTCCCGCAGGGTTCAGTGTTGGGGCCGCAGCTATTCTCCTTCTATTTTAATGATCTGGATGAAGGGACCGGGGACATTCTGGCGAAGTTTGCTGATGGTACGAGGATAGGTGGACAGGCAGGTAGTACTGAGGAGGTGGGGAAGCTGCAGAAAGATTTAGACAGTTTAGGAGAGTGGTCCAGGAAATGGCTGATGAAATTCAATGTGAGTAAATGTGAGGTTTTGCACTTTGGAAAAAAGAATACAGGCATGGACTATTTTCTAAATTGTGAAAAAATTCGTAAAGCAGAAGTACAAAGGGGTCTGGGAGTGTTGGTCCAGGATTCTCTAAAAGTTAACTTCCAGGTAGCGGACATGATTAAGAAAGTGAATGTAATGTTGTCATTAATCTCAAGAGGGTTGGAATATAAAAGCAGCGATGTACTTCTGAGACTTTATAAAGCTGTAGTTAGGCCCCATTTAGAATACTGTGTCCAATTTTGGACCCCACACCTCAGGAAGGACATACCAGCCCTGGAGTGTGTCCAGCGGAGATTGACACGGATGATTCCTGGAATGGTAGGTTTAACGTATGATGAATGGCTAAGGATCCTGGGATTGTACTCATTAGAGTTTAGAAGGTTGAGGAGAGATCCCATAGAAACTTACAAGATACTATATGGCTTAGAAGGGGTGGACGCTAGGAAGTTGTTTCCGTTAGGCGGGGAGACTAGGACCCGTGGGCACAGCCTTAAAATTCGAGGGGATAAATTTAAAACGGAAATGAGACGACATTTCTTCAGCCAGAGAGTGGTGGGCTTGTGGAATTCATTGCCACGGAATGCAGTGGAGGCCGGGACGTTAGATGCCTTCAAGGCAGAGTTCGACAAATTCTTGATCTTGCAAGGAATCAAGGGCTGCGGGGAGAGTGCAGGGAAGTGGAGTTGAAATGCCCATCAGCCATGATTTAAATGGCGGAGTGGACTTGATGGGCCGAATGGCCTTACTTCCACTCCTATGTCTTATGGTCTAAGTGGCTGATTCAGTTTTAGAACATTGATACATGAAACATTGATCAAAATTGAGAAAATTGAATGTCTAGGAATATGAAGTGTTCTTGTATAAAACACTGCTCTTAATGGGAGTATTGAATCTTGTTCTGAGCTCCACATTTTGCAAAGAATGTATAAACATTAGAGAGTACAGAGAAACTTTATGAGAATAGTTCTAGGAATGAGAAACTTCAGTTACGTGAAGAGGATGTAGAGAGCATACAAAGGGTTCTCATAGGTTAAGTGAGGGCTAAGATCTGGCATATGGACTATGATATGAGAAAGTGTGACTATCCATTTCGGCAGAAAGAACAAAAAATCCTAAATGGTGAGAGGTTGCATAACACAGATGCATAGTCATCTGGATATCCTAGTGCAGAATGTTAGTATGTAGGTACAGCAAGTAATCAGAAAAGCTAATAGAATGTTATATTTTATTGCAAGGGGAATTGAATGCAAGAGGTGGAAGGTTGTGCTTCAGTTAGAATAAGTCGTAAGTTCATCGACAATGAATGCAGGAATGATGGATTGCCTTCTGAGGAAAGGCTGGGCCTATGTTCTCTTTGAAGGTTAGTTTGGAAGAGCCAGAGGTGACTTGATTGTGCTATTTAAGATCCTGAGAAGACTTTACGTGATGGATATTGAAAAGCATGCTTTCTCTTGTGGGGAAGATCTGGAACTGAGGGTTATAGTTTAAAAATAATTAGTTGCCCATTTAAAACAGATGATATGTTTTACTCTAAGGGTTGAAAGTCTTTGGAATTCTAAAAAAATTGGACCAGCAATAGGCCATCTGGCCTATCGATCCTGATCTGCCATTCAATGAGATCATGGCTAATCTTTTGGGACTCGGCCCCACTTACCCTCTCACTGTAACCCTTAATTCCTTTACCGTTCAAACTATGTACCTTTACTTTAAAAAAATTTTAACAAGGCTCAATTGCTTCACTGGGCAGAGAATTCCACAGATTCACAACCCTTTGGGTAAAGAAATTCCTCCTCAATGTCTCCTCAATAACTCTGTCCTCCATATTTTGAGGCTGTACCCCCTAGTTCTAATTTTTCCACCAATGGAAACAAACTCACTGCTTCTGTAATCTCTTTCCTTCATTATTTTATGTGTTTCTATAAGATCTCTTCCTTGCTCTTCTAAATTCTATTGAGTATAGTCCCATTCTACTCAATCTGTCCTTATAAGCCAACCCCCTCTTCTGGAATCAACGTAGTGAATGCCCTCTGCACTCCCTGCAGTGTCAGTCCATCCTTTTTTAAGGAAGGAAACTGAAACTATACGCAATACTCCAGGTGTGGCCTGACCAGCTGCAGCATAATCTCCCTATTTTTAAACTCCATCTCTCTAGCAATGAAGGACAATTCCTTCCTCAAGAACTAATAATGGGTGTCCCATTTAATACAGTTCTCTCAAAAGATTGTCAATGTTAGAAATTCTCCTCTCTAGAAAGCAGCCAAGGCTTGGCAATTGGATTAATTAAAGGCCGAGAGAGACAGATTTGTGAATGATAGAGGAGTCAAAGGTTACAGGCAGAGGAGAGGGTGGGTGGCAGATAGGAGAGTGGAATCATGATCACAATCAAATCAGCCATGAACTTATCAAATGGTAGAGCATGGTCAAGGAGCCAAATGGCTTACCCTTGCTATTTCTAATGATCTTGTCTTCTAAACGTTTAGCTTAGTGGACTGGGTGAAGGGAGGAAAATACCACATGCAACTGAATGGATGGAGTCTACCTTAGTGATAAAGCACTCTATGAGCTCCTGTCACTTCTTGAAACTATAAGTAGAAGAGGTGGGGAGGATGGTTGCCTTCTGAAATTGTGCAATTTTGGCTAGGTGAATCAAGACTTGATGTGAGTAAAGTGGCTCGGCCAGGTTTGCTTTTGAAAGTCAATCGATCAGGCTGTTTTCTATGTAGTAATCTCACCAAGGTAAGAATAGTGTGCTGGAAGTGTGATGTATTGTTTTTGGATTCAGAAGGCAGACGGAAATGTGCCAGTTCTGTGAATTTTTAAAAATTATGATGAAAAAATCAATTTGAAAAAGTCACCTCATACAGCACTTACAAGTATGTAATTACAGTCAAATTTGTGCAAAAATTTCTGTGGTGCCAATAGATAGTGTTCGTACTGTTGGATTTATCACAGGCAGAGCAAATACATTAAGGCATTAGCGAGTTTTGAGAAGATTTGTAGCTCAGGTTGAAGTTCTGGATGTGAGTTTGCTTGCTGAGCTGGAAGGTTAGTTTTCAGACGTTTCGTCACCATTCTAGGTAACATCATCAGTGGGCCTCCGACGAAGCGCTGGTGTTATGTCCCACTTTCTAACCAGATAAATAGAAAGCAGGAAATAACACCAGCGCTTTGTCGGAGGCTCACTGATGATGTTACCTAGAATGGTGACAAAACGTCAGAAAACTAACCTTCCAGCTCAGCGACCAAACTCTCATCCAGAATTAAGGCATTAATTTAAGTGTTACCTTCAGAACAAAAGGTTCAAACTTTTAGTTCAGATGAATACTGCTTCAGTTCAGAAGAAAATATTTTTTTTTTCTCCTGGCAGGAGAACCAAGATTTATTCAGTTCAGGGGAACAAGTCACCCCAACAAAGATGTTTTCTCTTCTGTATACTTTCCAAACGAGGAGAGTCTGAATAGAAATCTTCAAATTGTTAGAATTTAAAAATAAATTAGGCCACCAGAGTTAAGAAAAATTTATGCTAGTGGACTTGGAAAAGAACCGTAAAAACAAATCCCAACAGCCCAGAGAAATATTCAAGAAAGCATCAAGTAAGTGAAGTCCTCAACTGAGATATGAATGATATTACTTTGGGATCGACTTAATAAGCAGAAACTTGTAATGCTGATTATTGTCTATTTCTCTGTGTTGGAGCAAGCTGGAAAAATTAAGCTTTTTTTGTGCAAGGTCTTTGAAAGGCTTATGTTAAAACATTTGACATTATTGGATTTACTCCTAGTGACTATGGTAGATTAATGTAATTAACAAATGTATAGTTTTAAAAGTAATTTTCAGTTATATTTGTTGAGTTACTCACTCCAGATTAAAAATGCATATATTTTTGAAATCATTCTATTTCAGCTATATTAATGACTAGATTACTATTCTTAAGCAGAATCAGGAATAATTTTAAATGCAAAAGTAAAGAAAATATTGTTCTTAAAAAGCTGCCTGATTGCAGTGGCTCATGTGTGCTTGGCGAAATGCAAGTTGAAGTTGAAAACAAGTGAAGTTTGCACTTGAGTTGCTGCTGAGGGTCAAACTTTGTGATTTCGGTTTTTACTCGAAGCAGTAATCGAGCAAGTTATTTGGCTAATGGTAGAAAGACTTAATGAAAAAGATCTCTGGGAGGGAAACAGGAGATGTGTGTAGATTGTAAAATGATGCATTGTGACTAGAGTCACTTTGGTGATTTATGCATTGTGTGGCTTTGTGGTTTTCTACTTCATTACTTTTGCTGCTACTGTACAGCTTGCAAACCCATCTGGTTCACTAATGTCTTCTGAGGGGACAAAATCTGCCATTGTCATCCATTCTGGCCAATGTGTGATCCTGATCCAGATCCACAAATGTGACTGTCTCTTAACTCCCATCTAAAATGGTTATGAAAGAGAGCCAGTTCAAGGACATTTGAGGATGGGCAGCAGCCTTGTCAGTGATGTCCACATCTCATGAGAACTAAGAAAAACAGCCCCTGAAAGGGCATAGCTGACAGCATCCTGGTAAATCTCTGCATCCTCTCTAAAGCTTCTACATCTTTCCTACAGTGAGGCGACCAGAACTGAACACAATATTCCAAGTGTGGTCTAACCAGGGTTTTATAGAGCTGCAGCATAGCCTCAAGGCTCCGAAACTCAATTCCCAATCCAATGGAAGCCAACACCACACCCCTTCTTAACAGCCCTATCAATTTGGGTAGCAACTTCGAGGGATCTATGGGTGTGGACCTCAGGATTCCTCTGTTCTTCCACACTGCCAAGAATCCTGCTATTAACCCTGTATCCTGCATTCAAATTCAACCTTCCAAAATGAATCACTTTACACTTTTCTGGGTTGAATTCCATCTGTCGCCTCTTTGCCCAGCTCTGCATCCAGTCAGTGTCCCATTGCAACATACAACAGCCCTCCACACTATCCACTACTCCACCAACCTTAGTGTCATTGGCAAACTTACTAACTCACGCTTCCACTTCCTCATTCAAGTCATTTATAAGGATCTCAAAGAGTAGAGCTCACTGAACAGATCCCTGCGGAATACCAGTGGTCACCGAGCTCCAAGCTGAATACTTTCCATCTGTTACCATCCTCTGTCTTCTATTGGACACCAAATTTCCCCGAATCCCATGCCGCCTCATTTTGTGAATGAGCCTGCCATGGAGAGCCTTGTCAAATGCCTTGCTAAAATCCGTATACACCACATCACTGTTAAACCTTCTTCAATATGTTTTGTCACATCCTCAAAGAATTCAGTAAGGTTTGTGAGGCATAACCTGCCCTTCACAAAGCCATGCTGACTATCTCTAATCAAGCTATGCTTTTCCAAATAACCAAATACTATGTCTCAGAATCTTTTCCAATAATTTGCCCACCACATAGGTAAAACTGACTGGTCTGTAATTCCCAGGATTATACATATTCTCTTTCTTGAACAATTGAATAACATTTTCCATTCTCCAGTCATCTGGTACTACAGTGGATAGTGAGGACGCAAAGATCATTGCTGAAGGCGCGGCAATCTTTCCCCTTCCTGTAGAAACCTTGGGTATATCCTTTCTGGCCCATTGTCTATCCTCATGTTTTTTTCAAAATTTCTAGCACACTCTCCCTCCTAATATCAACCTGTTTGAGCATTTCATTCTGTTTCATGCTGTCCTCACAAATGTCAAGGTCCCTGTCATTGGTGAATACTGAAGCAAAGTATTCACTATGGACCTCCCCTACATCCTCTGACTCCATGCACAGGTTTCCTCCACTAAACCTGATTGGCCATCCTCTTGTTCCCCATGTAAGTATAGAATGCCTTGGGGGTTTTGCATAACCCTAACCACCAAGGCTTTTTCATACTCTCTTCTAGCTCTCCCGAGTCCATTCTTCAGTTTCTTCCTGGCTACCTTGTAACCCTCTAGAGCCCTGTCTGATCCTTGCTTCCTCAACCTTAAGTAAGCTTCCTTCTTCCTCTTGACTAGATGTTCCACGTGTCTTGTCATCCAAAGTTCCTCACCTTGCCGTCCCTTCCTTGCCTCAGTGGGACAAACCTATCCAGAAATCGTAGCAAGTGCTCTAAACAAGCTCCACATTTGTATTATGTATTTCCCTGAGAAAACCTGTTCCCAATTTATGCTCCGCAGATCTTGCCTAATAGAATGATAATTCCATCTACCCCCAATTAAATACTTTCCCATACCATCTGCTCCTATCCCTCTCCACGACTATAGCAAAAGTCAGAGAGTTGTGACCACTATCAATGAAATGTTCTCCCACCAAGAGATCTGACACTTGAGCTGGTTCGTTGCTGAGTTCTAAATCCAGTATGGCCTCCCCTTTCTGGCCCATGTACATATTGAGTCAGGAATCCTTCCTGGCTATGCCTGACAAAATCTGCTCCATCCAAACTCTTTGCACTTAAGGCGTTCCAGTCTATATTAGCGAAGTTGAAGTCACCCATGACAACAACCCTATTATTTCTGCACCTTCCCACAATCTGCCTCCCAATCTGTTCCTCAGTTTCTGTTTTGCTATTGGAGGATCTATTGAAAACTCCCAGTAAAGCGACTGCTCCTTTTGTTTCTGACTTCCATCCCTACTGACTCAGCCGACAAACCCTCTTCAACTACCTCCCTTTCTACAGCTATGATACCATCCCTGATTATCACTGCCACTCCCTCCCTCTTTTACTTCTCTCCCTATTTCTTTTGAAACCTCTAAATCCCAGAACGTCGAACAACCATTCCTGCATCTGTGTTATCCAAGTCTCTGTAATGGCCACAACATAGTAGCTCAGTGCTCTTAAGTTTGTCACCCTTATTCCTGACACTTCCTTCGTCAAAATAGACACACTTCAATCTGTCGTGCTGACTGCAGCTTTGCCCTGTCAACTGTCTATCCTTCCTCATAGACACTCTGCATACTGTATCTACCTGTACAACAGCTACCCCATCCTCTGATCTGTAGCTCTGGCTCCCATCCCCCAGCCAAACTAGTTTAAACCCTCCTGAAGATGTCTAGCAAACCTCCCACCTAGGATATTGGTGCCTCTCCAGTTCAGGTGCAACCAGGCCTTCTTGTACAGGTCCCCCCCTCCCCAGAAAGTATCCCAATGATCCACATATCTGAAGCTGTTCCTCCTACACCAGCCCTGTAGTCACGTGTTCAGCTGCACTCGGTCTCTATTCCTAGCCTCACTAAATCATAGCACTGGTATGAATCCTTCTGAGCCACGGATTCAGGCCCCGTGCCAGAAGCCTGGCTGTTATGGCTTTCTGCTGGTAGGTCCGCCCCCAACAGTATCCAAAGCGGCATACTTGTTATTGAGGAAACGGCCACAGGATCCCTGCACTGTCTGCCTATTCCCTTTCCCTCTTCTGATGGCCACCCAGCTACCTTTATCTTGTAACTTGGATGGGACAACCTCCCTATAACTCATATCTGTCACCCCCCCTCTGCCTCCTGAATGATCCAGAGTTCATCCAGCTCCAGCTGCAGTTCCCTAACATGGTCTGTGAGGAGCTGAAGTTGGGTTCACTTCTGGCAGGTGATGTCAGAAGAGACACTACTGGTGACCCATACCTCCCGCTTCCTACAAGAGGAACGTGCAACTGCTCTAGGTTCCATTCCTTCTACTCTAGATTGCCAAAGAGATAAAAAGGAAAAAAAAAGGAAGCCTACCTTACCGACCCTCCACACAGTCTTTTTTTTCAGTTAGAGGAGGAAGATGGTTAGGAGACACTATACATGTAGTGTTCTGGGTTTAGCCACTGCCCGAATATATTAGTTTACTTCCCTGGCTGCCCCCTGTCTTGTGCCCTCACCACTCTTGCCATTGAATTAGAAGCCACTATTTAACGAGGCAAGTTTTCTGTGTATAGAAAAGCTGGATTACGTAACTGAGGTGAGAATAACTGCCATGGATAATAAGGCTGCATTTGACCAAATGTGGTATCAGGGACTTCCAGCACATCTGGAGTCAGTAGGAAAGAGCTGGGAAATTCTCTGCTGGTTGGAATCATAGTTCTTAGAAGAAAAGGTGGCTGTGTCTGTGGTTGTCGGAGGTCAGTCTTCTTTGTTTCAGGACCTCTCAGCGGATATTGCGCATGGTACTGGCCTTAAGCTGCTTCATCAATGACCTTCCTGGAATCAGTTGGTCAGAAGTAGAAATGTTTGTTGATTGAATAGGTTCAGCATCCATCTCACCTCAGATACTGACGCAGTCCAGCCTAAATGCAACAAGGCTTGGGCTGACAAGTGGCATGTAACACTCATACAGCGCAAGTGCCAGTCATTGACCACCTCCAACAATGTAAATCCTTTGACAACCAATGTCATTCATATCACTGTATAATCCCACTGTCAACATCGTGTGAGTTCCTATTGACCAGAAGCTGAACTGGACTAATTATGTGAATACTATGATGCAAGAGCAGGTCAGAGCCCAGCAATGTAACTTACCTTCTGATTCTTCAAATCTATGAGGCACAGTCAGTATGATAGAATACTCCCCACACACTTGGATGAGAGCACCTCCAACAGCACTTCAAAAAGCTTGGCAATATCTATGACAAAGCAGCCCATTTGATTTGGCCCACGTTTATGACAGCAAAATTGGTGGTATGGTAGACGGTGAAGAAGGCTATCTAAGATTACAAAGAGATCTTCAGCATTTGGGCTGAGGAGCGCCGGATGGAGTTTAATTTAGATAAATCTGAGGTATGGCACTATACAAAGAAAGACAGGGTGTATACTATTAATGGTAGGTCCCTGAGTAGAATTGCAGAACAGAGAGATCTAGGCCGTTCAGATACATAGTTCTTTGAAATTTGTGTCACAGTTAGACAGGGTGATTAAGAAGACTTTAGCATGCTTTCCTTCATTGCTTAGACTTTTGAGTGTAGGAGTTGGGACGTCATGTTGGGATGTTGGTCAGTCCAGTTCTGGAGTACTTTGTGCAGTTCTAGTTACCGTGTTATAGAAAAGAATATTAAACTGGAGAGGTTTCAGGAGAGATTTACAATCATGTTACCAGGAATGGAGGACTTGAGTTAAGAGGAGAAGCTGGATTATTTTCTGAGACTATTTTCAGCTGAAGCATAGGAGGTTCTGGGGTGATCTTATTGAGGTTTATAGTATCATGAAAGGCATAGATAAGCTGAATGACGGGGGTCTTTTCCCTCGGATGAGGGAGTTCAAAACTAGGGGGCATATTTTTAAGGTGAGAGGAGAAAGATTCAAAAAGGACATGGGCAATTTTTTTAAACACAGTAGTTCGTGTGTGGAATGAACTGCCAGAGAAAGTGTGGATGCAGATAGAGATACAACTTTTAAAAGACATTTGGTTAAGTACACAAATAGGAAAGGTTTGGAAGGATATGGGGCAAGTGCACGCAGGCAGGCGACCAGGATTTGTGTAGTTTGGGAGTGTATTCAGTGTGGTCTGGTTGGACTGAAGGGTCTGTTCCCATGCTGTATGACTCTATGACTGTAAAAGTGCAGCAATGTGGATCATCTGCAAGATGAACTGCAACTACCTACCAAGGTTCCTTCTACCTTGAGAAGGACATTGGCAGCAGATACATTCAAACACTGACCCCATAAGTTCCCCTCTAAACCACTCACCATTCAGACTGGAAAATATATCACTATTCCTTCAGTGCTACTGGAACTCCCTGCCTAACAGCATTATGGATCTATCCATATCAAATAGATTGCAGCAGTTCAAGAAGATGGCTAAGCACCAACCAACCTGAGGTAACAAGGTGTAGAACTGGATGAATGCAGCAGGCCAGGCAGCATCAGAGGAGCAGGAAAGCTGATGTTTCTGGTCTGGACCCTTCAGAAATGGGGGAGGAGAAGGGGACTCTGGGGGGGCGAAAAAATAGAGGGGGGTGAGGAGTGATAAAAGGCAGATAATGGAGCAGATGGGTTGCAGAGAAGACGGACAGATTAAGGAGGTGGGGATGGAGCTAGTAAAGGTGATTGTAGGTAGGAAATGTGGGTGTCAGTGAGGTGGGAGCAGTGGATAGGTTGGGGAGAAGATGGACAGGTCAAGAAGGCAGGGATGAGAGGGATGGCTGGTCTTGGGATGAAGTCGGGGGTGGGGAGATTTTGAAGCTAGTAAAATACACACTGAAGGCATTGGGTTGTAAGGTTCCAAGGCCCAATATGAGGTACTGTTCCTCCAGTATCCAGATGGCAGCAGTGTGACACTAGAGGAGGCCCAAGATGGACATGTCATCCAGGGAGTGGGAGGAGAAGTTGAAGTGGTTTGCGACCGGGAAGTTTTGTCGTTTGTCGTGAACCGAGCATGAGTGCTCCACAAAGCGATCTCTGAGCATCCACTTGGTTTCCCTGTTGTAGGGGAGGCCACATCGAGAACAGCGGATATGATAGACCACATTAGCTGGTGTGCAGATGAACATCTGTTTAATGTGGAAGATTTTTTTGGGGCCTGGGATGGAGGTGAGGGGGGCAGGTGTAGCACTTCCTGCAGTTGCAGGGAACAGTGGTGGGGTTAGGGTGGTGCGTGTGGAATGGACAACAGAATCGAGGAGAGCGCGGTCCCTCCAGAAGGCAGATAAAGGTGTGGAGGGAAATATATCCGTCTTGGTGAGGTCAGATTGCAGGTGGCTGCTAGGGATGGCTCATGATAGGATGATGGCCTTGCTGCCTAGGCAAGCTATGAATTTTAAAAAAGTCGTTTATGTACCTCATCTCCTGTATTTCCATTTTCTCATTTGTTCATGGATAGTCTCATTGGAAACATGCTTAAGACAAAAGATGCTGGCAATCACAGCGGGACAAGCGGCATCCGTGAAGAGAGAGCAAGCTAACATTTCGAGTCTAGATGATTCTTCGTCCAGCCCTGATGAAGAGTCCTCTAGATTCAATGTTAGTTTGGCATCTTGTCACAGATGCTGCTTGACCAACTGTGATTTCCAGCATCTTTTGTTTTAAGTACATGTTTGCAATGAGACTATCCATAAGCAAACAAGAAATACGGAAATACAGGAGATGAGATATGTTGTGATTTCCAGCAACTTTTGTTTTCAGTGGAGATTCTAGTATCTGCAGTAATTTGCTCCCACATTGGAAATATGCTGCATTTAAATCCAGTGAAGGGATTTTGCCATTTTATGTTCACCTCCTGGTGCTGTTCCTAGTCTGGCATTTACTGCAGTGACTGTTTGCTTCATTCTGAATCTGACATACAGGATGATTAATTTTGTGATGCTTGATTTACCTAATGAGTATAAACATATCAGCAGTCAACAGATGATCATTGCTGAAATCATTGATGGTAAACTAACAGTTTGCATTTCAGTCCTCCTGTTTAATTCCACAGTGTTTGATTGAATTTTTTTGAAGCACCTCATTAGCATTCAAAACAAAACTGTAGTAATCAAAATGAAGAAATTTGTCATTTCCACCAAACGGATGTGTGTATGGGAAAAGATTTAGTCTAATAGATGAGCCCATAGTCTGACTTTTCCTCTGCATGATTTTTATGAAAACGTTTTGTCATGGCATTTAGATGTTGCTGATATAGCCAGTATTTATTGCCCATCCCTAATTGCCCCAGAGACCGTGATGGTGAGCCATCTTTTTGAGCTACTGCAGACAGATCAAGTGGTGTAGATACAGTCTGTTGAGGCAGGTGTACCAGAACTTTGACACGGAGGCATTGAGGAATATCTGAGAAGATGAAAATGCAGAAGGTTGAGAGGTGATCATATAGAGGTTTGCAAAATAATGTGAGCTATGGATAAGGTGAATGCCAGCTGTCTTTTCCCTAGCATGGGGTATTTCAAGACTAGGGGACATAATTTTAAGGTGGGAGGAGAATGATTTTAAAAAGACACGAGGGGCAGTTTTTTTTATACAGTGGTTCATGTGTGGAATGAACTTCCAGAGGAAGTGGTGGATGCAGATACACTTAGAATGTTTTAAGAGCCATTTAGATAAGTACATGAACAAGAAATATTTGGAGGGACATGGGCCAAGCACAGGCAGGTGGGACTAGTTTGGGATTCTTGTTGCGCGGACTGGTTGGACCAACAGGTCTGTTTCCATGCTTGTATGACTCTGACTCTGTAAAAAGGGAAAAAAGGTGACTGAGAGAATTAAGCAGAACTTGAAGTTGGCATTCCTGGAAGAGAAATGGCAGCAAACTGATCCAAAAGTTAAATGATGTGGATGTTGGAAAAACGTTGGAAAAATGCTGGAAACACCGAGCAGGTTTGGTAGCATTTGTGGAGAGAGAGAAACACCGATTTGTGATTTTTTGATTTCTTTATTCATTAACAGGATGAGGGGCTTTGCTGCTTGGGCCAGCATTTGTTGCCCATCCCTAATTAGTTAAAAGTCAATCACATTGCTGTTGTTCTGGAGTCACATATAGGCCAGACCAGGTAAGGATGGCAGTTTCCTTCACTAAAGGACACTTTAGAACCAGATGGGTTTTTCCAGACAATCGACAATGGATTCATGGTTATCATTAAATTCTTGAATCCAGATATTTATTGAATTCAAATTCCCCCATCTGCCATGGAGGGATTCAAACCCACATCTCCCAATTAACAGTTCTGCGATAATACCGCTAGGCTGTCATCTCTCCTTAGTTAACTCCTCTTCACAGTGCTAGGATAAATGAATGGACTGTAATTCAGAGCAAAAGTATTTGAATTGAAGAGAAAAATGCAGTTAAATGAATCCTTAAAAATGCAGTTGGTGAGTATGACAATAAACTAAGGTAGCCAAATTCCTCTTTAAAGGTGGTTCATATACTTGCTGAAGACTAGAATTCACTCATGGGAATACAAAGATGGAAAAATATTTTTGAGTTTTGTGTGACAATCCTTTGGAGAACAGTGAATATTTATGTAGAACTATGTCTCTGGAGATGGTCACTGTACTCGAGGAGGATTCATATGGCAGTATAGCTATGCCATACCTCCTTTATTTATACAAAATAAACATGCCCAAATCTTGGTCTAATTCCAGTTGATCAGTTAGCTTTAAACCAGAATAAGTTGCTGAAAAAAGGTGTCCTAGATCACTTTTAGATGGTTGGAGGGCGCAGTTTTAACATTGGGAACAGGAGGTTCAGATAGGATTTGAGAGACAAAAATTGACCCAGAAGGTGATAGACATTTGGAACTCACCCCTTAAAGTGTGGTCAGAGGCAGGAGCCATGAAGATGCTTAAGTAGTATTTAGATGAGCACTTGAAACACTATAGAATACAAGACTATGCTCCAAGTGTTGGAAAGTGTCATGGATGCAATGGATCTAAGGTCCTTTCCCATGCTGTAAGATCTCTGACTCTCTATGACTCTTTATACTGACATGTCAACTTAAATTACATGCTCAAGTCCATAGTGCACCATGAGCCTGCAGTCTTCAGAATAATCCAGAACTGTAATCACTTTGGAGATTTCAGTAATCATAAGTTGGGAGTTACTCTGCATTTGTAACACTTCCACTCCTAGTGATTCCCCAGTGTGCATCCTTGTGTGATCCCTTTACTGATGCAATTGTGATATAGGCCCTGCTGAGTTTCTCCAGCAATCTCTGTTTCAGATTTCCAGCAGGTGCAATGTTTGGTTTTTGTATTAGTGTAGAGGGAATATTGCAAATAATTCAGCAAGCTGTGTCATTACATTGGGTGAGTTTTAACTATGTCAAGATAGACTGAAATGTACAGTGCCAAGGGGCAGTGTTTTTAGGATATGTATTCAGGTCTATGTCAAGTACAGGTCAGGAAGAAATGTAGTTCGTTAATTCAATTACATGAGATCAGTAATTGATGTGATAATAGGGATGGTTTGAGAAATAATGTCAATACATTATTGTGTTCAATATAAACAGAGCTGGATGCGGAAGAGTCAAAAATTAGGAATCCTGGCTGTTCAGAGGAATTTCAGTAAGAGAATAAGATCTGGCCTGAATTCTGAGCAAAAGTAGTTGTCTTCAAAATTGAGCTGGATAATGTACAAAATAAGTAATACTGCAGAAGGTGAAAAATAATTTATGAAACATAATTTATTTAGCCACAGAACACTACAAAAATTGTTTCGTTTTGTTTACCTTGGTTGTACAGGTATATACATATTTTGAATTTGGACTGAGCAATCATAGTTTCAATCTGTGAATGAAGCAGGGAGTAGATTTAGTAAAAAAAAATGACTGCAAAGAGCTCTTTAAATTATGTTTTTGTGGCAGTTTGAATTTTTGCAGTTTGTTTCTAAGTATGTGTTAATATATTTTAGGGACAGAATCAAAGAATAAGACTGTATCGAGAGTTTGTATAAGCATGATTGTGCAATAATATTGGGTGATTTTTACCTGCACATACAACAGAATAAGGATATTACATGTTGCCCAAGTGGAAGCATTTGTTATAGAATCCATTATTTCTTGGATGAACCTGTAAGTTAACATCCATAAGTCTGTGAAAATCTACAAAGCCATAAAGAATACCAGTAAGCATGATGGTATGAGTAATGAGGCCAATGAGTGAAGAAACGGTTTGCCGAAAAATAACTGCTTAGGCTGCAGGTACAGTGCTATGTGCATTTTTGTACTGTTACAGAAGGGACATGGCTGATGTGATTGCAGTCACATCCATATTTCTGCAATCTCTGATAATATTTCATCCCCTTGCTTTACAAAGGATCTGTCTACCTCAGCCTTAATAGACCCTTATTCATAGACTTTCCTTCAGTTATTTTTTCCAGGCAGAAAATTCCAAAGAATCTAAAGGATACTCACTAGTGTAATACGAAGGATAAGATTCAAGTGAAGGATTTGTAATTTTGTTTATCCTTGCTTTAATGGAGTACTATTTCATCAACTTAAGATAAGGATCATGTTATTGGTATGACATTAAACCATGTGAAAATGAATGCCCATTTCTGTTCTGTGCTTGCATTTCAGATGCTGCCAGTGAATTACATGTATCCAATTCCAGATTGAAGGATGTTGAAACAGCTTACTCAGCACAGAAGTCAGAGGTTTATATACGAATGCTTTATACTACAAGTAGTGAACTTTTGAAACGTTAGACTCTGCTTGGGTAGCTGTTTAAAATGACTCATTTTCCATGTTTCTTGAAACATTGGCCATTCACTTTTTTTTGATTCTTTGATATCAGGTTCATTCCGTACATTAAATCATGTTTTGAAATAAATTGAGATTGCCTTCTTTCAGGTTATCCATACGTGAGTGCAGTACCGTAAGGTTTTAGCACGACTGATCATCTTGAATGTAAGACTAGATTTAACAGTTATTTCAACATATTTTGAAATTGTCATTCTTGGTGTGATTCTTCTGATCCTAGAATTTTCAATTTTTCAACTTTGTTATAGGTTAAGGTCTGTAAAACTGGAATAAGTTGTTAATGATAATGTGATGTTTGTCGGAAAATTCGTGCACCAAGCAATGGGGTTCAGTAAATGCACGGTAGAATCCTCAAATTATAATAATACAGGCTGTAGCTGTCGAAGTCTACTTCATTAATTTTGTTGTAAGTTTTCCATAAAACACACTTGAACAGTTGGGATGGAACTCTAGAGCCATTTCAATGTGGAAATTGTCGAATGGAGAATTGGAAAGACCTTAACATTGCTTTTCAGGTATAGTCTTGTCTGTCTTTCAGTGGAAACTGGATTCGATGAAGATCAGTTATGTTCTTTAATAGTTTATCAGCTAGAATGTTAATTATTTCTCCAATGCAAGTTAGTCAAAGGCAAAAATAGCTCCAGTGTTTCAGGCATTACAACATTTGAAGATATCTAATTAGAAGATGAAACACAAGAAAAGCTGCGGTGTCTAGGGGACCGCAATACAATGTATCCCTAAAAATTCATAGCCTGTGGTGAACAGAATTTAGTTATAAAATAAATTTCAATTGAGAAATTTAAAGTAAAATCTATCATATTAAATATTCAGTCCATTTAAATTGCTCTACTCCTAATTCCTTCATAGTGAAGTCCATTCTGGATACACCACTTAACTAAGCCAGAGTCAAGTACTCAGTGCAGGTCATTTGCCTAAATCTGTTGAGTATTTCACTGTAGTTTCAGGATAGTGATATTGCATTGGAACATAAAAGAATAAGAGCCCCCAGAGAGGTGTCTTGCTCCACTTCAGAGTCAGCCAGGTCATCCCATTCCAAACTTTCCATTCAAACAAGTCCTCTGTACAACATTGCATTTATTGTGAGTTTGTGGAGTGTGAACGCGCACAATTTGGCAGCTGGATTTAAATGTATGTTATGTGTGCCCCTTATGGTTTACGTTGGAGAAAACGCATGCAATATATTTTATGTGAATTAGAAACCCCTTTGTGCATCTGCACATTTTCCTTTTCATTAAGCGTTTTTAAATGCATTTGTTTTCCAATTCCAGTATGAACGGTTGAAGAAACTTTATTCTGATCTAGAAGAGAAAGAGGCAGCCGCAGAACTCCAGATAAAGCAGCTATCTTCGGAATACAGAAACCAGCTGCAGCAGAAAGAAGTAGGTCAAGGGTTTAGTGCATTTTTATTCCGTTAACAATAGGGCTTTTTGTTTCAGGGCCAAATAAATTGTGAAGTGCCTTTTTAGATAAGGGCTACTGCAGCAATTTTAATTTTCTCCCAAGCTATTAGTTTGTCCTTTCTCATGAATTTTATTTTTGTTCAAAGGGAGAATATTTTCTTTGTGGATACTGGTGTTGCCGTACTACTTATTGAAGTGATTATCTTTCGTGTGTGTGCATTGACAAATGAGTGTTGACAGGGTATTCGTCGACAAGAAGCATCATACACTTTCCTAGTCCTGTCCTCTTGCAGTGTCTGGCTGTCCAGTGAAGGCTTCTCTCTAGCGATTGGTTCTGAGATGCTAACAAGATGTTTGCTTCTCCTTTCCCAGTTCAGCTGAAATAAGACCAGTTGCAGCATCTGAAGCAATTAGCTAAATTAACTCGAACCACAGATCGACCCTGGGGCCTTTCAGTGACAGACTGATTAACAACCTAAATCACAACAGGATAAATGAAAATTTCTTTATTTTCCTTTCAATCTGAAATGAATAAAGAACCGGAGAATCACTTAATTTCTTATTGTAGGTGTGTACATTGCTATTGCTGAAACAAGTTCCTCTCCCATGGTTTGATTTCAAGGTTTGAGGGAGGGAATTGCTGGGGCCTTCTACAAAATTTTCATATCCTGTTTAGTCACAGGAGAGATCCCACTGGAGAATAGCCAATGTTTTTCCTTCAATTAAGAAAGGCAACAGGGATAATCTGGGCAATTACAGGGGAGCGAGCCTTACGTTGTAGAGAAATTATTGGAGAAGATTCTTGGGAACAGGATTTACTCTCAGTTTGAAAAATTTGGACTTATTAGAGGTCGGCAGCATGGCTCTGTGTGGGGGAAGTCAAATTTCAAACTTGATAGTTCTTCAAAAAAAAACAGACAAAAATTACTGAAGGCAAGGCAGTGATGTTGTCCACATGAACTTTAACAAGGTTTTTGACATGGTCTCTCATGATAGGCTGATACAGAAGGTGAGGTCTGCAGTGACCTGGCAAGATGGAGACAGAACTGGCTTGATCATAGACAGGGTAGTGGTAGTGGCAGTAGTAGTAGTAGAAGGGTGTTTTTTAACTGGAGATCCGTGAGCAGTGGTGTTCCGCAGGGACCACTGCTGGGATCCCTCTTGTATGTAATATATATAAATGATTTGGAGGACAATTTAGGTGGTCTGATTACTAAGTTTTCAGGTGACTCAAAGATTGGGGAGCTGCAGCTGATGAGGATTACCAGAGGATACAGCAGGGTATAGATAGGCTGGAGACTTGGGTAGATAAATGACAGACGGAATTTAATCTGAGCAAATGCAAAGTGATGATTTTAGGACATTTATTGCAGGAGCAAAATATAAAATAAATGGCAGAACTCTTAAAAACATCAAGATACAGAGGGATCTAGGCATACATGTCCACAGAGTCAAAGGTCTACAGCTTGGACAAGTCCCTTTGCCTCAACTTGCCTATACCACCCAATTTTTACAATTAAATGAGTCTTATTTATCTGTGTTTGGTTCATATCCCTCCATACCTATCTCCCCTATGTACCTGACTAAATATTCCTTAAATCACAAAATTGTACTGTCTTTCATCAATATCTCTGGTAGCCCATTCCAGAAACTAACCACTCTCTGTGGGGGAAAAAATTGCTCCTCTGGACCCTTTGATATCTCTCCTCTTTCACCTTAAATATTTGCCCCTTATTTTTAGACTCCTGTCCATGGGGAGAAGCTGTTGGCTGTTTACCTTATCTATGCCTTTCATGATTTCGTGACCTCTGTAAGTTCACCCCTCAATCTCCTATGCTTTAGGGGAAAAGTCCGAGCCTATCTGACGTCTCCTTATGACTCAAACCTTCCACTCCACGTGGCATACGAATAAATCTTTTCTGCGCTCTTTCTAGATTAATAATAATCTTCCTTTAGTAGGGCAACCAGAATTGCACATAGTACTCCAAATGTGGCCTTGCCACGCTGCAACAAGGCAATCCATGTAGACAACGTCTACTGCTCTGCCTTCATCGATCCTCTTGGTTATGTCCTCAAAAACTCAAATCAAGTTTGTGAGATGTGATTTCACGTGCACAAAACCGTGTTGACTATGCCTAATCAGTCCTTGCCTCTTCAAATGTGTGTAAATCCAGTCTCTCAGAATCCCCTCCCAACAACTTAACCACCATCGAGCTCTGTAATTCCTGTAATTAGTCTGTAATTCCTTGGCTTTTCCTTGCAGCCTTTCTTTTTAAAAAAAAACACAATATTATCCACCTGCCAGTCTTCTGGCATCTCAACAGTGGCTACAACTGATCTCCATAATTTCTTGCCTGGCTTCCCACAATGTCCTAGGGAACATTTGATTGGTCCTGGGGATTTATCTGCTGTTGTGCATTTTAAAACCTCCTGACGTGAGGTACGGAAAAGGTTTATCAGGATATTGCCTGGTTTGGAGGGTATTAGCTATGACGAGAGATTGGACAGACTTGCTTTCGCTTCAACTTTGGAGGCTAAGGGGGCAACCTGATAGAAGTTTAAAAAATGATGAGAGGCTAGGATAGATCAATAGACAGATTTTTACAAATGTAGAAATATCATTTACAACAACAAAGACAAAGTTGCTAGAAAAGCTCAGCAGGTCTGGTAGCACCTGTGAAGAAAAAAAAATCAGAGTTAATGTTTCAGGTCCAGTGACCCTTCCTTGGAACTATCATTTACGAGGGGCATAGATTTAATGTAAAAGGTGAAAGTTTAAAGGAAATGGGACAGGCAGGTTTTTTTTAACGGAAGGTGCCTGGAATGCACTTGCAGAAGAAGTGGTAGAAGCAGATACCGCAGCAGTGTTTAAGAAGGATTTTGACAGGCACGTGCATAGGTCGTGAATAGAGGGATATGCTCTGTGTAGAGAACAAAAGGCTTTTAGTTTAGAAAAACCATCATGCATCTGCACAGGCTTAATGGGTCGAAGAGCTTAATCCTCTGTGGTGTTCTTTGACCCTTGGTCCATTTTTCATTTCACAAATGACACCGTACCTTTTAAACAAAAACATTGTTGTATTATTTGAATCTGACCAACTGAAGTGGATTGTATCATAGATGTTCAATGCAATTCTCAGGAGGGAGTGTACTGGATTTTAAATGCTACTTCAAAACCATGTGCTGTGTATTTGAAGGAAAAGCACGCGTGAACTAGGAAATGGGAATGCATTCATTCTTTATTATATTTAAATAGTCAATTTGTACTGTCATTAGATTTTAATTACCAAATTCATTTGTTGCTGCAAAGCCAAAGGCCAGTTTTAAGGCTCCACTTTCTCACTGGGTTGTAAGAGAACCTGAGTGGACCAGCATTTAACATGTTTCACCACTCATGGGTATATTCTATAAGTATCATTCTAACAGTGCTCATGGCTAGCCCTCAGTATTTTTGGAACTCAGTAAGATTTTTATTAAATTTCTTAGCCACACAAAAATACCAAGTCGCGATTGGTGGGCCAAGTGAATGTGGTCCTTTTTATATTTTTCAATTGTTACTGCATTTTTCAGTCTGGGCTTGAAATATGATTGATATTAAAACTTCTAGACAGCTGAAATGTGGATAGGAAATGCTTAGGTTTGATGTGTCACTGTGTATGCAACCAAATAGTATAGTTTTGCACTTTAGATCTGTCTACCAGTTTCACATTTCCCATCACTGAGCGTTGGCCAGTTGTGCTTTGTCCGCTGGGGAGAAGCATCATCCTGTCAGTTATTATGCAGTTCCAGGACTGGTACAAGATGATACTGACCCCACAGAGGGTGCTCACCCCTGTTTTTGACTGCAGTGGATAACTATATTTCTCCCTTTTTAAAAACTAGGAAGCGTTACTTGCACAAAAATACCAAAAGTTGTCTGTTGCTGTGGAAACTGGAACAGACAATGGGGTTAAATAGAAGTTGGATGGACACTTAGTGGAAAGCAACTTGCAGGACTGGGGGTTGAGTTATGGAAGGGGATTGACTGGATTGCCCATCAGGGAGCTGGCATAGATATGAAGGTTTGAATGGCCTCCATTTGTGCTATAAATGACTCTTAAATTTTTGGAAAACTATTTTAAACCTCATATATATTCTAATTTCTTGTGGCTTTAGTTCATTTAGAATTGAGTTTTAATTCACCTTCATGAATGTGATTGCTTCGTTCGTTGTTTTGCCCTTTTTTTAAGGTTACAATAAGCCATTTGAAAGCCAGACAGAATTCCTTACAAGATCAAGTACAGAAGCTCCAATCTGCTGCTCAGTCATCGCAAGTTTCCGTTACCTCAAGTACAACCTCCACTGCCTTTCTGCCAGTAGATACGCCTCACGCATCCACATTCCATGGGGATACCATGGATTTTGGAGATGTAATCTGGTCCCAGCACGAAATTAACAGGCTTTCCAAAGAGGTCTCCAGGTTGGAATCTGATGTTGCCCATTGGAAAGTGCTAGCCCAGGTCAGTGGATGACTTCATATAGGTAATAAAACATAAAATGGTATTGTTGGATAGTTGTTGTAGTTTTTAGATTTTCGGTATTATATTGCCTCATTAATCTGTACAGTCAGTATACTTGAATGCCAGCGATCAGACAGCTTGATTTCTGAATGTTTTGTTTTGTATCAAGTAAACCTGTTATTCAGTGCATAGGATCATTGTTCGTAAGTGCTGTTTCATACTGATTAAGCAGGATTAGTACATGACAACTCCAGTCAACAGATTTGGAAGTAGTTTGGTTTTATCATGCTGCTTGATAGAAATTAATCACTTATGGAGGGATACAAAGACTTAAAATATCCTCAGGAGCATTTTACTGAAGTGAAAGTTTATATATTTTGTGCAGTAAACATACGAGTATTTGAATGATTCAGTTGAAAAAGAGGTATTGACACTCTTTGCAAAATCATTACATGTACTTAATTTAGCATTGTCTAACAACGTTATTCTGGTAGTCCCTTTTTTGTGACTGTTGTATTTGGTTGGAATAAATAATGAAGATTTTCACATGAATAATGCTCATGATTTCCTATTCAGTTGTGATTTTGTTTGCTTTACATATTGAAAGTTTTGTATTTGGTTGTTCACCTCCCTTGAAAGAGACAAAAACAAAGTTGCTGGAAAAGCTCAGCAGGTCTGGCAGCATCTGTGAAAGAAAAGACAGAGATAACATTTTGGGTTCGGTGACCCTTAGTTTGGAGGAAGGGTCACTGGACCCGAAATGTTAACTGTTAACTCTTCACAGATGCTGCCAGACTGCTGAGCTTTTCCAGCAATTTTGTTTTTGTTCCTGGTTTACAGCATCCGCAGTTCTTTCAGTTCCCCCGAAAGAGAATCTGAGAAGGCTACAGCACAGAAGTAACCCATTAAGCCATCATGTCACCTCAACATTTTCTGGAGTATTTGAAATCCCGCCTCACCGCTCTAGGCTCTCCTAATGTCTTCTTTGCTTCTGATTGTTAATACATTTTTTTTCCTTTATTGTTTCATGCTTTGGAGCAAAGCACTCCATCCTCCAAGAACCCTTCAAATTAAAAAATTTTTTTGAACCACACAGCGACCACTTTAAATTGATAACTCCTTGTCGCTGTCTGCCCGGACAGAATCAATGTTCTTTCTTTCTGTCCAAAATGTTTGTAATTCTAAAAGCTTCTACCAAATCTCCTTTTAATCTCCTGTGTTCCGACGGATATTTTCCCAGGTCTATAAATCTTGCTTCATAGCTTAATTATGATCCTGGTGAGTAAATGCTCTTAACTTTCTCTGGTTTTAGTGTTATTTCTATAAAGTTACACAGTTTGTTTGTGCTCTGATTTGAAAGAGTGAACTCAATGACCAACTTAATTGTAATTTATATATTTTTGCTGTCTTAGGCTAGGGTCCAAAATGTAGTTTTGAAAATAAATTAACTCCTTTTAAATTGTATTTTAGGCACCCAAGGGTCAAGGTTCAGACAGTTCTAGTCATGATGATAAATACAAATTGCAAAAGACAATCGAGGTAAGAACTTTTGACCAAATTTCTGTCTCAATTGCTGAGCATGACCCAAGTTCCAACAGTTTGTTATAATCTAAAAATGAGAGTATTTTACCATTGAAGTCGTCATGGTTATTTTCCTAATAGGTGGTTGTAATCAATGTGTAACTTAATTAGTCATGTGGTTTAGGAATGTAACTTTTAGTTTTGGCATAATTAAAGTTTTAAATGTTAGGTATTTGAAACTTTGGACTTCTGAAGCTGCCAGACCCATGTTATTTGCATGTAGTATGTATGAGGTCAAGAGCTAGGAGGGCAAGAACCATAAAACTGCAGGTGGGCTTATTTATCTAGGGAGCCGAAGATATATACTTATCGTCTTGTCTTGGTTAAAGGTTGAAAATATTCGTGTAATCCCCAGGTTGAGGAAAGATTGAAAAGCAACAGGTAAATGAGAGGGCAATCTTAAAGTATCTACATATTTTCCAAAACAAGCAACAAGTTTGAATCTTCATCTGGAATATCCAATTGGCCCTAGGTTGTCCTTGGTTGGAGGCCGTTTTGTGTTGGGATTAATTGTGTCTGTGGAAAGAGAGAGACCTTCTAGCAGAGTCTCTGAGGCAGACTGAAAAGGCAATTGTGTATCTGCTAGCAGCCAGAACACAGATTATAGGCTATTCAGGCATAGAGATATTCCTGATTTGCAAGAACTTATTTCCTGATTTAAACAGCTAAGCAAGTAGGGGCCCATGCTCAACAATAGTCCAAAAATGGTTCAAGTTGTTAGACCTGCCAGGAAAAGCTAGAGGAAGAGATTGACAGTGGTGTCTATAGAGACTGAGAGCTCTGGAAGTGTAAGTGCCTAATGGGGAAACTGAGAAGACATCACATGAATTTCTATTGGCTCTGGCACACCATGGTTTGCTCCCAGGAGAGATGAAACAGCAGTCAAAATCTTGCGAATCATTGGGCCATTCTTGGGTGGGAAAAACAGTGTAAAAGGGAATGATCTTTTGGACTTCTTTGTATGAAATAATAAGGGTTTTCAAAATATCATGTTAAATTATTGGCACAGTGTTAATTATTGCACAGTTTTGATTGGAGTTTGAATTTCTTTCTCAAAGTTCAAGGTGACCTTCAATAAGATCAATGTGTTCATGCATCGTGTTTCCTCTCTTTTTGTCTGGTACTGATGACTGATGATATCATTGCTATTGGCAGCTATAGAGCAGACAACATGGAAGCAGACCCTTCAGTCCAATCAGTCCATGCCAAATATGATCCCAAACTAAATTATTCCCAACTGTCTGCTCCTAGCCCATATTCCTCTAAACCTTTTCTCCATGTACTTACCTGAGTGTCTTTTAAATGTTGTAACTGTGCCCACATCCATCAGTTCCTCAGGAAGTTCATTCCACATGCAAACCACCCTGTATCTGAAAAAATTGTCTAATGTCTTTTTTAAAATCCGTCACCTTCAAAATCCACCCCCACCCCACCTCCGTCTTGAAATCCCCCAGCCTAGGGAAAACGCACCTACCATTAACTCTATCTATACCTGTCGTAATTCTATATAATGTCACCTCTTAACCTCTACCCATTTCCATACTATCGTTGCTTCATTGCTAAACCTGACTTTATCCTCAGCTGCTGACTGTACTTCCAACCATTGGTCACTGGTTGACCGGAATGTATTCAGCAGGACCTAAGTCCAGTGGTCCTAAGCATGTCGCTATCATCAACCCAGTTGAAATTGACTAATTCAGCCCTAATCAATGATTGCAAACAACGTCCTCCCGATCTATAAGGCTTGTGCTGTACTAGGTGGTAATTTGCTGCCTTAGTAGACGTGGGTTATGTCATATCTGTTTCAATGAAATATCGATCATTGACCAAGAGTTTTTTTTCCACAGGTGAAAAATATAAAATGCTTTGTGGATGAGCTGAATTGTTGAAGTGTGTTGATTTATGCTAGAGCAATTTTGGTTTACGTATACAAGGCACATTAAGACAGTTGACATGACTTAACAAAAGTCCATTTATCATAACTAGGTTAAAATATAAATATCAATCAGTTTTTTAAATTTGTATTTTGAAAAACTTCGTCTGTTGCTTGCAAGTTAACAACAGCAACGCAAGTTATTAATGAAGACTTAGCTTGACCATCTGATAATTGCCAACACCCACTTGTTCTCTTTTAATAGTTTATATTCCTAATCACTACAAAACTTTTTGCTGTTTTTGGGGTGATGCTCAGCATCTATTTAATAAGATCTCCCTTCTCAAAAAGATGATAAAGGCAGAGTCCTTGAATATTTTAAAGGTAGGAGTGAATAGATCCTTGTTGAGGAAGGCTTGAAGGTTGTCAGGGTAGATGGGTATGTGTATTTGAGGTTTTAATTAGAAGTACCATGATCTTATTAAATGGTGAAGCAGGTCCAAGCTACTGAATGCCCTGCTTGTAGAACAAAATAAGAACACAAAAAAAGCTCTAAATGTCATCTGCAGCAAAGCTTGCATGTATTAAAATGTTGTGGTCTGTAAGCCTCAACCTCTTCAATATGCTACAGTATTGTGTGGGAGGTGCTAAATGGGCATGAAATTGGAATTATTCAGTTCATGATTAATGTTCCTTATAAGACATTTTGATTATGGCAATAATTGGTACATATCTAATGATATCCAGCTGGTTAATTATTATAGGAGATGAAGAAGCAGCTTAGTCAGGAGATTGATGACCATCAGCATGAGCTGTCAGCTCTGCAGGATGCACATCGCCAGAAACTAACCAACCTCACACACCGGCATAGGGATGAACTTGCAGAATACGAAGAACGGATTGAGGAGTTGGAGCAGCAGTTACAAGGTTAGAAGTAATTTCTTGTGAAGTTATATGCATGTGCCTTTATGCAGCGGAGAAATCTTTGAGAATTAAAGTAGCACACTTAATGTAGAATGTTTTGCATGGTCACAGGGATATTTTAACTCATTTTCTCCTTTGGACCCTGTTTTCTCTTTAATTGTTTTATAACTGCCAATTAGTGGAATCATGAAGCCAAACAAGCGTGTATAACTTAAAAACTATGTTTGAAGTTTCCAGTTGTGAAATTTGTGTTTATTTATATTTTAAGCTGTTGACGAAGAATGAGCTCAGATTGGTTGTGGGACACTTTAGGTTTTAGAATTATAGAAACTTCCCTTTAGTTCTGGGTGGACAGATGCTGTCAGTTTGTTACTATTAATGAATACCTTGATTGCTGTGCAGTTCTTTTAATGAATGCAGTATGTAATGTAGCCTTACAGTACAGGAGAGACAGATGCATTTCTCAGACAGAACTGAATTTGGTCAAATCATAGTGAAGACTATGAGGCTCGTCTCAGTTCTAGGTATTTATGCTCCTAATCACTGTTTGGAGGCCACCTGCTGGTAAAGGAGTGTATGTGAAAATTGGTTAAGGACAGGCATTTGATGGGCTAGTTTTCACTGCAGAGGCTCACATGTGAAAAATGATACCAAAGATTGACCTTAGAAATATACCACCGTGCAAGTCAACGTTATTGGCATAGGATCTGTTGTAGTGAGTGGAGGACACATTTCTGTAGAAAATTCCTCTGCCTCCATTTAAATAGCAAGGAAAATAATATTTTAAGGAAAAATCTCGGGAGATGCAGACATTCTTAGCCTAAACATCCTTTTTTCCTTCTCACTAGGCCCCATTGTTCTAGATAGCCTTGTTTGACTTTAACAACCATTAAAGAATCAATAACATCATTCATTTGTGAGAACCCGTGATTTATACTGCAAGAAGCCAAATCACAGGCTCCTCCAAAATGAAAGATGTGGACAGGTTATAAACTAGATGTATCAGACTGTCTTCAAGTTATGGAAAGCTAATTAGCGGCAATTATGAGCTCCAGTTTTAAATGCCTGTTCCTTCGATGTTAACTGAGCAGCACCCTGCGGAAAGGATATTTGCAATTTTGTCTGCAAGGAGGAAAATTTCGGGGGAGAATGGAAATACATGTCCTACTAGAAACAGTAAGAAAGGTTTGTGTTAATTCTCACTCCTTTAATAACCTCAGGACATCAACTGTTTAAAAGCAAATGAATAGAACTCAGCATTGTAATATTCAAAAGATGGCAATTTGGACATCATAGAGTTTCAGAAACAGCGAGGTAATGAAAAACTGGATCATCTATTTTTACTGATGTTTGTTCAGGAATAAATGGTTGGGTCACCACGAAGCAGTTGACACACTTGTAAATTCTACCATTGATTCTCTTAGATCATCTTGAGAGAGTAGTTAGTTGAACATCTCATGGCAAGTGTTATAATTACCTGTTTGCTGGGGGAAAGAGAAAAGAGAAAATATTTTATAGGTGACCTTGTATCATGTGAGACCCACATTAATTTGTGCAGTTTCTTTTGGAAAGATCTTTTAGAGCCAACTTCATGTCTCTGATACTGGTATTAAAACCCAAATACGTTGCTAGATTTAACAGCCGAAAAAGTCCTGCTCAGCAGTATTGGTGAGTTGCCCTGGTTTTCCAATTGGCTTTTTGCTGGCTATCCAGGAGTTACAATCTAAATCATTAAGTGCACAATTCAAGCAGCGTAAAAGTTTTGTACAGAATGGCCAAGGTAGAGTTTACACAATGTTTTCCAAAGAAAAATCCATTTGAGAAAATTACCTTGGAACCAGCTGTCACTTGTGTGAAAAAAAATGATGTAACTTTAACTAGAGGGTGTGTGAAACCCCGATCATTTGATTGGATAGTGTAGCCTATCATTTAAACAACACATGCACTTAAATATTTCAAGGACTTGGCGATGTCTTTACTGCTGGATATGACCGTTAAAAATAGTGATTCATTGTCTGGTTTTGGGGCTGCGTTTGAGTCCTGATGAATTTCTGTCAGTGCAGTTTGAGAAATCAGCAGTGCTTCAGTAACTTATATGTCTTGTACCTCTTTTTCAGAAGCAGGTGCAGACCATTCAGTACTCCCTGAGGAGAGAAGGTCTCAATCAGCAACCACAAAGCAGTCTGGAGATGAGCTGGAAGGTCAGGTTAAGACCAGGAATGAGGAACTGGCTGATGGCTTGCTCCAAGAGAAGGTGAATTCTTCAACAGAAATAAGGCAACTGAAGGAAGAATGCAAGAGACTACAGGAAGAAAATAAAAAGTCACAGGATTGTATTGTGGACCTGCAGGGCATTATAGAGAAACAGGAAAAGCAACTATCAGGGAAAGTGGCACTGGAGGAAGAAGTGTTCCAACTAAGGCAAGCTGTTGCAGGTACAATATGCTCTTGATTGTGGGTGTTGTGCAGCAATACACCCAAAGACGTAAAAACTAAGAGCACGAATAAGCAATTCAACCCCTCAAGCCAGCTCTGTCACTTAATGTGATCATGGCTGACTTCATCTCAACCTCAACTCCACTTCCTGTCTGCACTCTAACCTTGCAACTCCTTGTTCTAGATTGCCTCACATGAGGAATCTGACTATCTATGTCTAATTTGTCAGCCTCCTTTTGGCATCTTGTATGCCCCTGTTGGGTGGCCTCTTATTCTTCTAAACTCCAGAGAATATATACCTTAACTGCTCAGTCTGTCTTCATAAGATAAATCCCTCAGCTCTGGAATCTAGTGAGTCTATTCTGAACTGCCTCCTATGCAGCAATATCCCTTCTCAAGTCAAGAAACCAATATTTTAAGCTGTACTCCAGGTACAGTTTTGTTAATGATTGGTATTATTGCAGCAACACTTCCCTCTATTAATACTTTATTTCTTTAGCAATTAGTGCCAAAATTTTATTTACCTTTCTTAATGAGCTGCATGTGGACCACGTACAAGCAGATGGGGTCAGTTTAGAATGACTGGCACAGAAAAGCTGGGGCCGTAGGATTGGTTCCTGTGCTGTACTCTTCTGTGATATATATTCTAGATTTCTGCAATGCATAAACAAGGACACCTAAGTCCCTCTGCACTGAAGAGCTCTGAAGTTTCTCTCCATTTAAATAATAAATTACTTTCTATTCCTCTGAGCAAAACTAATAGCCTTAAACTTAATCTGCCATTTTTTGGCTCGCTTGCCTTCCTATCCAAATCCATTTGTAAATTTCTTATTTATTTATGACAATATACTTGCCAGTCGTGAGAAAACCATGTTACAGGATAAATAGGCTAGAGTTATTATTATCTCCAGGTATTCAAGTGAAGCAACTGTTTTTTTCAATCAAAATAGTAAAGTATTACATTTTACATACAAGTCCCGAAATATGAGTAGGAGTAAGCTATTCATCCCTTTGAGTCCACTCAACTATTCAATGAGATCAAAGCTGATCTTCCATTTCAGTTTGGATTTTCATAAAACTGTCGATACATGAGAGGTTATTGTGCAAAATCAAAGCACGTAGAATCACAAAAAAATATGGATTCAGATTTATATAGCTGACAGAAAACGAAAGGCAAAAATATTCTTGGTCCAGTATGGAGGTTGATGGGGGTGGTGGACTGCAAGGATCGGTGCTTGAACCCCAGTTATTCGCACAATGTATCAATAATTTGAATGAGGAAATAAAATGCAGTATCTCAACATTTGCATATGAGGCAGAATTAAGTGTGATTGTCAGTGATTAGGAGGAAGTAAAGAGGTGACTTAGTCAGTTTGAGTGGGAGCAAATGCATGGTAGATGCTGTATAATGTGAATGTGTGAAGTTGGATTGAAATATTTAAAGATCCTGTGTGCTCAAAGTGAAGAAATTTCCCTTCACCCCAGTTCCTAAATGGCTGACCACTTAACCTGAGATTATGACCTGTGCTTCCAGACTCTCCAGCCAGGGGCATTAACCTCTCTCTATCAAACCCTTTAAGAATTTTTACAGTTTCAATCAGATCACAATATACGCTCCTTAATTCTAGACATGACAAGGTTGTTTAGCAAAGTGATCACCCAATCTGCGTTTGGTCTTTGTAGAGTAGACCACATCGTGAGGGGTGAATAATCTCTATGAAATTGAGAAAAGGACAAGTAGATCACGGTTTCTTGCCTTGGCCATTTCTTATCAATACCCAAATCATGTCCACGTACTGTACTTAGGCTTTTCCCCTCTATTGTGCGCATACTACTATTTAACAAACAGCCATCCCAAAACCTTTACCTAGTTTCCTGTTCTTCACAAAAATCCTAACTCATTCAGTATTCAGGTCCCATTCTTTGTTATCTAGCAGCCATATCTCTTGAATGACTATCAGATCGTATTTATTTCTGCTATCAGTTCACATGTTTTATTCCAAATGCTATGTGCATGCAGAAACTGAATCTTTAGTTTTGCTCTTATTATTTTTGTAACCTTTAGCACCATCTGTTGGTTAACTCTTGGATTGTCCTTTATCTTGTGTCATGGTCAGTTTGTCATCAATGTTTCCTCTAAATCACTGTGTAGCTGCTCGGGGGGGAATCGGCGCATGCCAATTAACATTCTGTGCCATGCTGATGAATTTACTTATTGTTTCTCCAGCTGCTGCCATGCACAGACCTTGGAGATCCATGCAATGACTGGAGAATTTAGAGGGAACATAGATTATCATTTCTCATGTTAATGTTTTTATCTCTGGCCTTTTTCATCAGTTCCTGTATTACTTCTAAGGTATAGAAATATAATGGATCTTAAACACTTGACAAAACTTTGCAATAAAGGAGCACCTTCCCCTCAGGAAGGGTAGGAATCATTTCTTATAGGGTGAAAATGTTAGAAAAAACTAAGGAATACGTTCTTCCCCATTCCTTCTAACTTCCTTACTCACCCCACTCTCAGCACTCTTGAGATGCCTGTATTTTTATACTGTGACTGAGGTTGATCCCGAGTATGGGTCGAAAAAGAACCCGTTTAGACTAGGTTCTGTAATTGTCTTCACCTTACCTGCTGTTAAGTTGTATCTTTTGCTCAGATAATTTTGAAAATGAAAACATTTTGTCTATTCCTGACAAGTTGCAAGGATGATTAATGAATTTGCTCCTATTTATTAGAGTTTTAATATGTTTTCACATTTCCTTTGATTGCAGATGCAGACAATAAACTGAAGAGGTTAAATAACACTAATGAAGTATGTAATTGCAAATTGACTTTGAGCTTTACGACTGATGCTATCTTAAATTTGAGTTGTATTATTCTATTTTTACTTAGATTTTTCTTATTATCAAGCTGTCCTGATAACTCGTGTGTGATATATTCTGAGTTACAGTTAGCATTATTCATGAGTGGGATGCAAGTCGTGCACTATGAGATTATACAGTAGGAATATTAATTAAAAATCAACTATAAGGTAGTTTCTCATAGCAAGATTTTTTTTTGGTTTACTTTTCATGCTTTCAGTAGTTTTATTTCTTATGTTATTTGCTTCAAAGTAAAGTGAGTGTAAGTCACATTACTTTTGTCATGTAGCATTCAAATTTGAATGTTCACTTGTGGGGAGTAGTTCAGTTGACAAATTCTGATGATTAAAATGTATATGTGCATTAAATATGAAACATAACAAGTAAATCTCCAACTGTGTGTATGTGACAATTGTTATTACATCTATTATTTTGTTTGAAGCACTTTCTGTTTCTATTGAAATATAAATATAAAACTGCAATTTGGGTTGATAAGTTTTAATTCTTGATTAAAGTAAAATGAACTCAATCCTGTTTGAGCAAGAGAGGAAACTCTGGCATCTGAAATATCCACTCGACTTAGGGGCCTACTCATTCTATGTTTTAATCACTAGGATGATTGTGTTTGCAGTAATTCTTTGTATGTAATATATTTCATGTGAATGCAGACAAATAATCAACTGTGTCAATATGATTTTATTTGTATGAATTGAAAATAGGGGAGGCAATGGCCTTGTGATATTATTGTTGGACTGTTAATCCAGAGATCCAGATAGCATTCTGGAGACTCGAATTTGAATCCTGCCATGGCAGATGGTGAAATTTGAATTCCGTAAAATATCTGGAATTTGGAATCTGATGACGGACATAGAACATTACAGCACAGTACAGGCCCTTCGGCCCTCAATGTTGTGCTGACCTGCCATACCAATCTGAAGGTCATCTAACCGACACTATTCATGTACTTCCATGTGCTTGTCGAATGACGACTTAAATGTACTTAAAGTTGGCGAATCTACTACCATTACTACAAATCTGTTGTTGATTGTTGGAAAAACTCGCCTGGTTCACTAGTGTTCTTTCGGGAAGGAAACTGCCATCCTTACCTGGCCTGGCCTAAATGTGATTCCAGACCCACAACAATGTGGCTGACTCTGAACTGCCCTCTGGCCAATCAGAGACGGGCAATAAATGCTGCCTAGCTAAGTGACACCATCATCCTGTGAATGAATATTAAAAAATGCAAATTTAAGAGCACTTTGTTAGCTTATCTGAGTAGTTCAGAATTATGTACAATGTTTCTGTTTGGTAACAATCATCACTTCTTATTTAGTCTTTATGCTGGATAGATTGAGAAAAATGTCTTTCATGTATTTTAATCCAGGGCAAGAGTTTCTTTACACAATGCACAATGTTATTTCCAAATAACAAGAGAAGAAGATAGTCACCCCTGTTTAGAAATGTTGGAAATATTTGTCATACAAATTTCTGCCATGTATGGCATAAAACTGCACTAGGTCACAATTATTGTTTTGAACTTCCTTTTAAGGCTGCATATACTGGGAAGGAAGATATTCAAGAGTTGAAAGTAAGTCTGCAGCTGTCAATCCACGAAAAGGAGAAATTGCAAAAAGAAAGGGTGGGTATTATGATTATTTTATTTGACAGTTGCTCTTTGAACGAGTTTTGTGATAATTTGAGAATATGATTGGTGAGATCATATTAGTTAGATGGTATGTGTAAGCTGTCTCACGAGAGTTCTGAACACAATGCTGAAGGTGGATGTTGATGTGGAAGCTATAGATGTTACCTTTACATTTAATTTTGGAAACATGTGCTTTGCGCTTGGTATTACTCAGTTGCATAGAACCAAGTTCTACAGCAATTATAATCCTGGTAGAAATCAGTAATTTCAAACAAGTGGTTTGAGTTCCTATTGATCAAATTAAACAAAGTTTCACCTTTAGAAACTTCTGTTGTGTCAGACAAGCATAAGGCATAATTGAGGAAGCATTACCAAGTATGCAAATAATATTTGACACTGTGGGGAAAAAAACCCTTGCTAATATTTCAACAGAACACACCCCACGTGGTATTTATTAAAAAAAACAAATTGCTGGTGAAACTCAGCAGGACTGGCAGTATCTGTAGGGAGAAAGCAGAGTTAATATTCAGAAGTTTACTCTGCTTTCTCCCTGCAGATGCTGGGTGTGGTGGCTCGGTGATTAGCACTGCTGGCTCACAGCGCTAGTGACCCGGTTCGATTCCTGCCTTGTGTGGAGTTTATCTCTGACTGAAAACGGTGTTGGAACTGACAACATGGTTAGTTGACTATTGCAGGTAGTTGCTGTTTTCAACCACAAAAACGATCTAAAAATGTGATTAGCTCTATAGCAATGAGCGCAAATTGACACAAGTTATTTTCTTTTCAATGCTAGGATGCTATCCAAGAGGAACTTTCTAAGTTGCAGAATATGCAGGGGAATAGAAATTCTCTTTCGGATCTGAACAATCTGACCAAGGAAGTGAGTGAGCTAAGGCACAATTTGTCAACAAAAGAGAGTGATCTGCTGGAGATATCCGTGCAGAAAGACACATTAATGTTTGAACTTGAAGAATTGGATAAGCAGAATCAAGAAGCCACTGAGGTATGCATTGCTATGTGAGTTGCATTTCCATCATCACGAGTTTCTTCTTGTTTCCAATTGCTTTTAAAAAAGAGTATTCAGTTATAAGTATCAAAATTACAATTGTTTCCATTAGTACTTCCATAATGAAAATTTACTTATTTTGAATTGTAGCATTTCTCTTGTAGTCGCTATTAGCTGCTCCCAATCCAGTTTCGATGGTGCAATTTATGCATTCATTAATTTTATACTCTAAACAGAAATGCAGCTGAAACATACCAGTATAATGTTGTGCTTTCTTCTGTTTTTCTAAAGCTGTCCTTCATTGCTGTCTTCGTGAGTCAATATGGCACAGCAAGAAAGCCATTCAGCCCATCAAAATCATCTGGCTGTTGTGGAATGATACGATTGGCTTCATTCCCTTGTTCTTGCCCCATAATCCCACATGTTTACTTTCCTAAAGTCTGGAACTCAGTTGCGCAATCCATCATAGGACATATTTAAACAATTAAAATATTAGTGTGTACTATTGACGTTATGTTTTAAATGTGCACATTTTTATCATTAAAGATTTGTTTAGAAATGCAATTATGGCAAAACTACAAATAATATATTTTAACCTTTTAGGTCAGTCTTCTAAAGTTTTTTTTCTTCCCCTGCTACACCTTTCTGTGCTTCTGGCTTTTTATATTTTGGAGATTCATCACAGTTTCTGGTGCTGTGATGATGGAGCATTAGTATCAATGTTTGGTTTGTTTTCTTTTCTCCATTTGTCCTCCTTTCTTTCTTCTTCCATATAGAGTTGCATTCTTCCAACTGGCGTGCACATGGCAGAACATTAGGAGCAACTTATACCATTGGCAATTTGGCTTTCAGTAATTTTATAGAGTAAACATAAATACAGCTGAAACATGTCAGTATAACATTGCTTTCTAATCTTTTCCTAAAGCATGTGATCACACTGAAAGATTTACTGGCACAGCAGCGGAAAGATTCTGAAAACCAGATCAAAGAATTGCAATCAGAACTGGAGATTGCTGCAACTGATAAGGCATTCATGGCAAAAGACCTCGAGTCTCAGAGAGACAAGCTGAGTCAGAGTGCTTTTGCACTTAATGAGCTGCATATGAGTAAGCAGCAGCTGGAGATGAAGGTCAAAGACCTAATGGAGAAGCTAAACAAATCAAACACGCATAGCTCTGACTTAAAGGCCGATAATTTAAATCTTTTGAAGAAGCTGCAGAGTACTGAATCACAATTATCAATGGTCAAAATGGACTTGACGCAAGCTGTGGAGCAAGCTGCAAGCAAACAAGGTCATGAAGAATTGCTCCAAGATAAAGAGAGAGAGACTTCAGAGCTAAAGAAGCAGGTCTCAGAAATGAAATGTATAAGTGATGAGATACAGACTGAACTGTATGATCTCAAAATTCAGAATGAAAAATTGGCTGCAGAAAAGGAGGAAGCTGCTGCAACTATCAATGATGTGAAAGAGCAGCTTGAGGCAGCTATAGCCAGTAGAAGTGAGATTTCCAAGGAGGGAGTCACTTTACTTGAGGCATTGCGAATGGAGAAGGCCCAGCTGGAGTTTGAATTGAACCAGGCTGAGAAACGAGTAAATGAAGAGGCGGCAAAATATGAACACACTATCGAGGAGATAACAAAGGCTCGAAATTTAGATGCAACAGCTTTGCAGAAAGAGCATGACCGTCTCATTAAGGCTAACCAGGAGAAGGATTTTAAGATTGAAGAACTCAAACGTATTGTACAACAATTGGAAATCGACCACGAAGAGACTAGAGAAATGCTGAAATCCACTTTGGACGGACAGGAGCAATTGACTGATCTTTTGAATGAAAAGGAGGTATTTGTCAAAACACTCAAGAAAAGAAGTTCAGAGTTACAGCAACAAATTGAAGAGAATGCAAACATTTCCAGAGATTGTGAATCCTTGAAGCAATGTCTTGAAGAGAAAGACCGACAATTAAGTGCAATGAAAGAAGAAAACAACCATCTCAAGGAAGAAATGGATCGCTTCCGGGACCAACAAAGCAGGCCTCAGCCTCCTGCTGAGCCCAAGACCCTTGATATAATAATCGAGCTTGAGACAGAGATAACTGAGCTGAACAATAAAAAGAATAGCCTTGAAGAGGAAATAAGGCTGCACAAAAAGACAGTTGAGCAGCAAAAGCAAAATGTTTTGGAGCTTCAACGTTCTATACAAGCACAAGAGAAAGAAGGGGATGAAGCAAAAACACAGTGTCAAGAAATTACCTCAATGTACGAAAAAATAATTTCAGAGAAAGATGAAGAAATCCACAAACTTCAGGAGTCTATAAATCAAATGAGAACTCAGTTTCAGAGAGAGGTCCTAGTCTCTCCTGCAGATGCTCCAGTCATTCTCCAAGAAACTAAAGTACTAACAGTCAATGGAGAGAATGGAAATGAAAAGCATGATTTGTCCAAAGCAGAGATTGACAGGTTGGTTAATGGACTAAAAGAAAAAGAAATGGAGATAAAAGTATTAAATGAGAAGTATTTGTCTCTGAATAAGCAGTTGGATCAATTACCCATTTTTAAAGATGAAGTGGGTAGACTAACTCAAATCATTCAACAGAAAAACTTGGAGATCCAAAAGCTTCATGCCCGGGTGACACCTGGCTCATACGTGCAAGTTGGTGCAGATGTGACCTACTTGCAACAGCAACTGCAGGCTTACGCAATGGAGAGAGAGCAAATGTTAGCAGTATTAAATGAAAAGACAAGAGAGAACAGCCAACTGAAGGCTGAATACCATAGAATGATGGACATTGTAGCTGCAAAAGAAGCTGCTCTGTTGAAACTCCAAGAGGAAAATCTGAAAATGGTCAATAAGTATGAGAATGAAAGTCAAGACATGGTACGGGAAACAATCCAGAATTTGTCTCGGATTATCCGTGAGAAGGACATGGAAATAGATGCCCTTACTCAGAAGTGCCAAACTTTAGTAACTGTTCTGCAGACATCCGGAATGGGATCTGGAGGCGAATCAGGCTTGGTGAGCAGTAATCAGTTTGAAGAACTTTTGCAAGAGCGTGACAAATTAAAACAGCAAGTAAAGAAAATGGAGGAGTGGAAGCAGCAAGTGATCACCACTGTTCAGAATATGCAGCATGAATCTGCACAGCTTCAGGATGAACTCCTTAAACTTCAAGGTCGATTGTCGACTGATGGTGACTGTAACTCTCGGCTTCAAATAGACTACAACCGATTAATTCACAGTTACGAGCAAAAAGAGAAGAAATTGCAAACCTTAAGTCAAGAACTAGCAGAGGTCCAGCAAAGCATTGGGCAGCTCAGCAGTACCAAGAACCTTATACTCGGCAAGTTGGATGGGGTACCCACAGCTGGAGTATTGCAAACACCGGTTTCTTGCAGTGGATTGTCGACCGTAGAGCAATTTGACCAAATTAAAACACTGCAACAAGAGGTACAATGTTTGAGCAAAATATTGGAGGGAAAGGAGGCCACAATAGTTGAACTTCAAAATAACATAAAATCCTTCAGCTCTCGGGCAGCACACGCTGAAATGGACAAAAAGGAACAAGATGCTGCTGCCCTGGAGATGAGACACGTAAGGGAAAGAAATGAAGAACTACAAAGATCATTCAGGGAAAAAGATCTGCTTATTAAATCAAAAAGTGATCAGTTGTCATCAGTGACAGAGAGCTTAAGGAATAGGGACGCTGAAAATGAAGTTTTGAAACAAGCTGTCACTAATCTGAAAGAGAGAATTTCACTTTTAGAGATGGATGTCCATAAAGTCCAAGAAGAGAATGACCAAATTGTAGCTAAATCAAGAGAAAAAGAAACTGAATTTCGAGCTCTGCAGGAGACTAATATGCAGTTCTCTATGATGTTGAGAGAAAGGGAGTTTGAGAAGAATTCCATGAAAGAAAAGGCTTCTGCATTAGAAAAACTGCTAAAGGAGAAAGAAGAGGTGAGATCAATACTTTTAATATTTGCAATGTAGATTGAACATGTTTAAGAATTAATTTGCATTATGATTAAGAATGAATCTATTGTGACAGGTCTGTGATTCTTAGCTGATTCTAATTTTGATCAGAATTACTTGATTCAATAACACATTTTGTATTATGACCCCAATTTTTATTTTCAGTGAAGCAAAAGCATCCAACATATAGGTCAGTTATAGACCGGTGAGCCATCAGGCACAGACTTAAAGACTTTCTGGGTAACTTTGTATTCATCCAATCTTCCTGTTGATGAGGAGCGGACACTCCTGAGAACTGTACTGAAAATGTAACACTTGCAACATGCATTGCTCCCAACGTGTCCAAACCTGCTTCCTTATTGCATTATCCCCATCTGACTTAAATAACCTAATTTGTTGACTTTTGTTCTCATCCCGACTACTCTTCCGTTTCTGGCAACATAAAAAATATGTAAAATAACTTCTTTATACACTAGACACTTCGAACATTGTCTTAGCCCTTGAGTTCACAGAGCCGACAGTGAGCTGGAGTTGTTTAACATTTTATAAAGATCCTAAACTATGCTAAACTTTATGTTTTATGCCGTTCCTTATCCAGATAATCTTGCATTGTGCATCTGTTAAATATGTGACTGGTATTTCTTGACCAAATTAAATTTTCTGATAAGTAGGAACTAAATTGCTAATTCCATTTTTCTCTCAACAAATGCTGCCTGATAAACTGAGCATTTCCAGTAATTTCTGTTCCAGTTTTTAAATCTCTTATCCCTCCTGTTTTCCATACGTAATGCCTCTAGAGAAACAAGTCCTTTGTTCTCTAAGGCCACATTTCATGAAGCCTGAATCAAATCGGCATTTATTTTGTCAAAGGTAGGTGACAGTTCTATATGATTTGAAAGACTTGCGAGTTTTACCGTTTGATTGCAATTGTGAAGTTATTTCTTTTATCCCCTATTAGATAATTCCAGTGATGTTAATGAAAGGGATTGTCTACATTTTCTGCCATTTCACATTGGTCTGAAAGTTGACCCAGAAACCATGTTACTACTTTGGTTGGATGTTTCCAGATTTGATGTTGAAATGGGTTCAAGTAGATCACCGTCTCTTGCATCCCAGGAGAAGCAATAGCCTTGTGGTATTACCCTGGACTGTCAATCCAGTGGTCCAGAAACATTGCAGGGACCTGGGTTTGAATCTTTCCCTAGCAAATGGTGGAATTTGAATTCAATAAAAAAAATCTGGAGTTAGGAATCTAATGATGATCATGAATCCATTGTCAATTGTTGAGAAAACACATCTGGTTCACCAATGTCCATTAGGGAAGGAAACTGCCATCCTGACCTGGCCTACATGTGACTTCAGATCCACAGCAATGTGGTTGACTCTGACCTGTTCTCTGGGTTATTAGGGATAGGCAATGAATGCTGCCCAGCCAGCAACGCTCTTCTTCCACGAATGAATAAAAACACCTTTCATCCCATTTCAGTTGAAGATGCTCTGGAATACTTCCTGTGATTGAGATCTCAGAGCATCAAGTACTTGGCAGGAGGAGGAGGATGAAAACACCCAGTCACACCAGATTTGAAATTGACGCTTGGTAGTGCGGAACTTGGGTATTGCTGAAAATGAATATATTTTGTTATATCCTTTTGTCTTGCACTCATCTGGTCATTTGCAAAAGTACCAGTTCAGGGGGGAAAAAATGTGCTGATTGTAACGTGTAAAATGTGTAATGTGTTGATTGGTTGATAAATTGAGTCTGACGATGGAGGGCCTTGTCATGAGGAATGTGTCCATTAATGCTGAATGAGTGTTCGCAGCCGAGCTTTGTCAAATTATGCAGAAACAGAAATGCTGGAGAAACTCCCCTGGTTTGGCAGCAGCTGTGGAGAGAAGGCAGCATTAACGTTTTGGGTTCAGTGACCCTTTTTAGAATTCACAGTTCTTCCACAATCCACAATTAAATTATAAACCAGGCCTGATGGCTGTGATTGATCAGGGCATTGTCCTGAGAAAGGGATATGGGCCAAATGCTGCTGCCTGCTTTGTTGAGTTGAAACAGGCACACTGTGTGGATAGATGAGTGCAAATGTAAAGTTTCAACAAAATGTGTCTTTTCCCAGTAATGCCGAAGACTTGAAGTTCCTGCATCAGCAGTATAATGGGCGTTTCAAAAACATGAAGAAATCTCATATGATTGATATTTGAAAAAATTGAAGTCTAGACATGACTAAATGGCTCAAATTTACTACATTTTGTTTAAATAAAGCAAATAAAAGCATCACAGCACTGGTATTTGCTAGTAACGTATTTTTAAATGAACCTGCCTTGCTAAGTTTGAGCTTCATTTATGGAATTGATCAGCTCTATTTCATAATTTGAAGGGAAAGACTGGTGAGTTAAACCAACTGCTGAATGAAGTGAAATCAATGCAAGAGCAAGCTGGGATGTTTCAGCATGAGAGAGACCAAGTAATGCTGGCCCTCAAACAGAAACAGATGGAAAACTCTGCGTTAGTGAATGAGGTAATATATTATTGAAATAGTCGTTAAATTTAAGCCCTGCAATTGTTATGAAGTGTGCTAAGCACAATTGAAAGATATGACAGTTGCAAATCAGCAGCTTTAGTCATATCCAGATCAATGGTTTTTGAGTTGTGTCTGATTCCTGATAAACATTTGTTCACAGAGCTAATTTAGTTTTTTGCTGATTGTACCAACAGCTATATAGATTTACTGAATGAGTATTCTGTCATTCAACTTGTGCTACACCTGACACGAATATACATAGTGCTTCCATTCATCTTCTATGAGCATTTTGTTTACTTTAACTAGACTGTGAACCAGCCACATTCCAAATTGACAAAGTAACTCAAATTCTTCATGTCTGAAAAAGATCTGTCTTGTAAAACAGAACATCATAGTCATGGGTCAAACATGTTGCAAGGGCTCTGCTCCAAGTCACCTTGTATGGTTGCAGGAAGAAAATAGCACTGTTATCAAGTCAGTTAACTTTGTGAAATATTGCTATAAACTTTAAGGCTACAGTGTATGTATAACTGCGTTCGTTTGGACAAGAGCATTGACATTGTCCTAAAGTCATAACAATAATAAGCATTTCGATCATGAGCATTTCAGCTAGTGTAAAACTTCTAACAGTGCATATGTGAAAGCTGACTGTTATCAATTTTTTTTCACGTTGGGGTAACTTGGCCTCTGAGAAGGGTTCAAGAATGCTTTATTCAGGGAAGTCTAAAGGGGTAAAATAGGTGTAAAGATCTTTACTTTACTGTCATTTTACTTGTGAACAGTTTTAAAAACCCGAGGATTGTGATGGGATTGGTGCACGTTCTGAAAGCAAATAACCTGACACTCTTGGCAAGTGCTGCCTTACACAGTTGCTGGTTCAAATAGTAGTTGGTGTTCGGCAGGCGAGCTGGAGCCAAGGGCTTTGTGTACAAATGAAGAAGCAGCTAGAAGCAAGTAGCTGATTGATCTGTGGACTAGTGACCAGTTATCATAGTCATTGAGTCATATAGCACGGAAACAGACTCTTCAGTCCAATTTGCCCGTGCCGACCAAACATCCAGATCTGACTTAATCCCATTTGCCAGCATTTGGTCCATATCCCTTTGCATTCATAGACCCGTCGAGGTTCTTTTTAAATGTTGTAATTATACCAGCCTTCACCACTTCCTCTGGCAGCTCATTCCATGCTTGTACCACCTTCAGCGTGTAGAAGTTACCCCTGGGGTTCCTTCTCAGACTTTTCCCTCCCATCTTAAACCTATGTCTTCTAGGTTTGGGCTTCACCCATCCTAGGAAAAAGACTTTGACTATTCACCCTATCTGTGCTCCTGATGAACTTTTAAAGGCCCTCATTCAGCCTCTAATGTTCGACGGAAAATAGCCCCAGCCCATACAGTCTCTCATTATAACTCAAACCCTCCAGTCCTGGCAACATCCTTGGAAACCTTTTCTGCACCGTCTCAAGTTTAACAACATTCACCCTATTAGAAGGGTGACTAGAATTGTACGCAGTATTGCAAAAGGTGCTTCCCCAATGTCCTGTAAAGCTGCAACATGACATTCCAACTCCTTTACTCCTTGTTCTGACCAATGAAGGCAAATGTGTCAAATGCCATCTTCACTACCCTGCCTACATGCGACTCTGCTTTCAACGAACTACGCACCTGCACCGCTATGTTTATTTGTTTGGCCAATACTGGCTGGGACCTACCATTAGTTATAACGATCTGCCCTGATTTGCCTTTCCAAAGTGCAACATTTCACATTTATCTGAATGAAGCTCCATCTGCCACTCTGCCCATTGGTCCATCTGATCAAGGTCCTGTTGAACTCTGTGATTATCTTCTTCACAGTCCACTACACCACCTATTTTGGTGGCATCTGCAAACTTACTCACCATGTCTGTAGTATTCCCATCCAAATTGTTATCAATGGAAAAGTCATTCTGCCTACTAACAACCACGTGATTGCTCCCCCCCCACCACCACCACCACCAAGGTAACTGAACAGCTTGGGCCAGTGAACAAGATAGGGAGAAGCTAGTGAGCCTCTGAAGGCTCAGGAACCTTCTCTATTCCGTGCTGTAAAAATAAATGGAAGACTGAACAAACATACTTTATTTTTCCTTAAGTTGCTGTAAGCAGTGACTTTGCATTAAGAAGCCAGAGACAACTTTTATAAACCGGCCTTGAACCAGTCCTCTGCAAGCATCTGGAGAAGGAAGATCAGCATCTCAACAAATCCTTTGAACAGAGACCAGTGAACTTGCTTTCCCATTCTGTCCCACCATCCATAACACCCATATTCTTTTTCTTGTATTTGTCCATTTGTGTGTGTGTGTGTAGAAGGGGTTTTGTAAGGTGATTAGAGTTTTAATTAATCGAGTTATATTCTGATGGTTCAAAATTGCTTAATTTCACTAGACTCTGTTTATTTGTGATAAGTAGTAATTATTGTTAAGGTTAGAAACCTATTGCATGCTTTCTATCAACCTAGGTCTAAAAACAGATAAATTGAGGAACTCTGTGTACTTGATTAACATCTTTAACTTTTGTGATGACTCTGGGAATAGCAGGATTTGATTTTTAGAATGCAACCCCAATAAGTTAACAGAGCTGGGAAGGGAAGTCTTTGCTGAACCTGATCTGGGTATTAAACAGAGAAAAGTAATAACAGACCCACTCAACTAGATCATGGTGAAGAAGTGTTTAAGCAAATTAATGCAGTGAACCACATCAAGAGTCTTCATGATAGAAAGATTATCGATAATGCATTATTGTGTGGCTACTGGGGATGTTGTTCATGTATTTGGTTAGGGATGTTTGGATAATCTGAGATGAGCAGAACGCTGTTGGAGAGATGTGCATGAATGTTGGGAGTTTGAAGGCAGGGCATTAGTTTGCATGGATGAATGTCTTCAACAGTAAAATTAGGATTGAAAATGAAAGAAATAATGCTTGATTAGAGATAACCAATTATAATGGGAAACGAGGAAAATTGGGAATTGCAAGTAAATAAACTCAAGGAAGAGGGTGAGTAATAGGGCAAGGTGGGAATGACAAGATGAGAGATCAAGATAAAGATTAAAACTACATTGGATGAGTATGAGGAAGTTTTGACTTTACATGAAAGAGGAAGGGAAGCAGTAGAGCCCTCTGAGTAAAGTGTCTTGAGACAAAGCAGCCCATGTGCTCCCAGCAGATTGAGCAGGAGAGAAAGCTTCAATAAGATAGCTGATGAAATAAGCCATTAGTTATCTGAGTGTAAGTTAAATCTATGACTCACCATGATGAGGTTCCACATGTTCATTGTGCAAAGATAAGTTTTATTAATTGCATAAGTGAATTATAATTATAATTGGTGTACTTGTGATATAAAACAACCAGCAGATTTGCCTGGCCTTAATCTATCTTTAAAGAAATTGAAGAAGTGCATTTGCAAAACATGTATGTTTCTGATTCAGGTCATGACCTGGTATAAACGTAACCAAAGTGTACCATCATATAAGCCATTGCTTTATTAGAGAGAGAGTCTAATTATGGCCATGTTGAAAGCTACTGATATTAACATGGTTGCTACTGCATGTTTCAAATTGGAACGCTGGCTATTGTCAATCAGATTTAATTTAAAGGCTGAAGTTCAGTCTTCCCTGTTGTGGTTTTCTCTATTGTTCTGAATACAGTTGAATTGTGGCAAGCATCCTGTGCAGGGACTAAAAATCTTTGCTGTAGGAATGATGCATTCAAGATGATGTCAAAATCTTTTAAAGCATCCCTAAACATACTACTTGGGATTTCTTTGTGCAAACATCTGTGTGATAGAAAAAAATGAAAACTTCTGTTTTAAATTTTGGAGATAATAAGAACTGCCGATGCTGGAGTCTGAGATAACATATTGTGGAGCTGGAGGAATGCAGCAGGCCAGGCAGCATCAGAGGAGCAGGAAAGTTGATGTTTTGGGCCAGGACCCTTTTTCAGAAAATGAAGAAAATTTTCTGAAGAATGATCCTGACCCAAAATATCAACTTGCCTGCTCCTCTGGTGTTGCCTGGCCTGCTGCGATGCCCCAGCTCCACACTGTTATCTGTTTTAAATGTTGGTTGTCAGTGTCTAAGGCACTTGTAAGCCACAAATCTCCGTGTATCTCGTTTATTCAGCTTTCATATCTCTTTCTGTTTCTTGCTGTGCTGTGTGAACTTCAAGAGTGTCTATAAGTATGGGCTCTGTACTTTTGCATTGATTTTCTTTTTGTTTTGTTTGAGACCTGTTCTCCGCATGCTATTCTTCATTTATATTGGCACAACTTCCCACGGCTTAATATTAGACTTAGTGGACAATAGGCTGAAAATGGTCACATCTTGATGTAGTTGTACATCCTCCAGCTGATAATGGCAGAATATATTAAACCAAAATTGCCAGTCAACTGAATACGAAGCCAATGGAAATAAGACAGGATAGCGAATGAAAAGAATTACTATTTATTACATATCATGTTCTTTTATGACATAAACCTAAGCACTTGAGCATTAAACAGTATAAATAGGAGCATGTACTGTAACTGAAAGTGCTGTGGGGTAACTTGCGGTTGGACCAATAGCTTTGGTGTAGCAAAGTCAGATTGCTAAATCCAATCTAAGATTTTGAGGGTCAACCCATGCTAAAGGTTTACTTGGCCTGATCAGTCTCTCCCCTCGCACCCTCCATGCCTGCAAACCAGGGACAGAAACTCAGGATGCAGGGATGATTTGGAAGTGGACAACGTTTATTCAAGCAACAACTGACTGCAGGGAGAGGGCCAAAGAATCTTCCCCAAATTGGAAGGGAGATCGATGACATGCTCTAATTTTACAAAGTAGTACAGCATTTTTACATACGGTGTTATAATTATCAAATACAGTATAGTCACTGCCCTTTCCCTTAATCGAATCACCAAATCCCATGGGACACCTAATCAATGCAGGATACTCTTAGGGACAGCCCCAGGCTCTCATGATGTTTACTAGACATTGTAATCTCTGGGCCTTATTCATTCTATGCATCCTATTAATTCGCATTCTATAAGTTATTAGTTGTACTCCTGGTCTGTCTTGGAGTTTGTTACCTCTGAAGGGCTGTTTGAATTCTGTTAATCATGGTATTATGTGTGCTGCTTTTATCATATTTAATTATTCATTTTAAATTTTCCGCAGTCCATTTTTATATTTTTTTAATATTAAAAAGAAAGACAGTTTTAACCAATTGATATGATTAATTCCTCTTATAAGGTTAAAGGGTAAAGTTATACAGCACTTTTACTGCTAACACTTTGTAGCTAATGAGCTGGACCAATCTAATTAACTTTCACTTCTGGGTTTAAATGCTTTTTTCCTGACTACTTGTATTCTGGTTACATGTGGAAAACTACTTCTGGGATAACTTGAATAATTATTTAACCACAGTCTCTTTCTTAACACTGTAAGTAAAAAAACTAATTACTACAAATATCTTTAGTTGTTGTTATGTACAGCTGTTTAGGAAGTTTTTTCTGATGGGTTCATGAGCTAAGATTTACACCCCTGGTGCTATGTCATTGGTGGGACAATATCCTCTCATTAATGAGTCAACAGTCGTTTGTCTGTTCTTAGGCATCCTCTTATCAAAACTCTCATGGATGATGGGTTGTAGGATCTTTGTATGATCTTGGATGGTTCTGTTCCAAGGTGCTATTATGTTTCCCTCTAAATTTTAGAGCAAACTGACTCATTTTGTTTAGTCCTTGTGTGCTTCAAACATGAGCCGCTTTGGTGCAAGCAAATACACGTCACCCCTACAGAGATTTTTGACAAGTTTTGCATAACTTGTTATAGCGATTTCTAAAGAAATAATAGTGAATAAAAGTAGTGGTTTTCACTATCAACTTTACGATGCCAATTCTTGATTTAGTTCACCGGGCATTGGTCCATTATTGTGTTCTGCTCATTAGCATTCACTAAAGCACTAAAAATCAACCCTTTCTAGCCATTACCTAGTGTGACTGATCAGAGACATCCTGAACTCTGATTGAGAGAAAGTAGGAACTGTTGATGCTGGAGTCTGAGGTAACAAGATGTAGAGCTGGATGAATGCAGCAGGCCAGGCAGTATCAGATGAGCAGGAAAGCAGACTTTTCTGGTCTGGCCCCTTCTGCAGAAATGGGGGAGGGGTATGGTGCTCTGAAATAAATAGAGGGGGGACGTGATGATAGAAGGTGGATAAAGAAACACATAGGTGGAGAGGAGACATATGGGTCAAGGAGACGGGGATGAAGCCAGTAAAGGTGAGTGTAGGTAGGGTGTTAGAATGGGGGTTGGGTCAGTGAGGAGGGAGGTAGATGGGCAGGAAGATGGACAGGTCAAGGAGATGGGGATTTGATGGGCTGGTCTTGGGATGAGGTTGGGGGTGGAGAGATTTTGAAGCTTGTGAAATCCTCATTGAGACCATTGGGCTGCAGGGTTCCCAAGTAGAACATGAGGTGCTGTTCCTCCAGTTTTTGGGTGGCATTGTTGTGGCTCTAATTGGCTTGATAACCTATGAACAAGTCATGGTCAGTCTTGGATTTAATGGGTAGCGTCTGCCCAATTCCTGATTGGTTTCTTTAAAAGTAATGGACATCTTAGTGAAGATAACAAAGTGTGTAGCTGGATGAACACAGCAGGCCAAGCAGCATCTCAGGAGCACAAAAACTGACATTTCGGGCCTAGACCTGCCTGCTGCTTTCATCCAGCTACACACTTTGTTATCTTGGATTCTCCAGCATCTGCAGTCCCCATTATCTCTGATCACATCTTAGTGACATTGTTTCCCGTTGTCTCCTGATTCATTCTTAATGTGCTAATCAAGTTATAAGCTTGTCCCTTTTATAGATCTACAGGTATTTACCAAGATCTGGTGATACCAGTGGATAAATAATGCATCTTGTTGGTGTGTAGTTTTATTTCCCACTGATAAACTATTATCCCAAATTTCCCAGTGTGTGACTCCACACATCTTTTGTTGCCTGTAATATTTTGTAGCTCAAAATTACAATAAGGAGCTAATAGACATAGGCCTGTTACATATTTTAAGTTACAAAACTAGATCAGTTTAAAACCTAAGACCCTTCTTTGGCCTAGACCCGACATGTCAGTTTTCCTGCTCCTCTGGTGTTGCTTGGCCTGTTGTGTTCATCCAGTTCTACACCTTGTTGTCTCAGTTTCTCCAGGATCGACAGTTCCTACTGTCTCTGGAACCAGTTTAAAACCTAGTTTGAATAAAAAAATCTTGCATCTCAAAAATGTTATCACATTTCAGTATTAATTTAAGTCACAAAAGGAACCATAAAACCTTTGCCTTGCTGTTTCCTTTGCCATGTGATTGTACAAATTCAACATAATCTCTGTTTTAATCCTATATGCCCTTGTTAATAAATTAGGATACTGTGTGCTTTACTAATTGCTCACAACCTATCCTGTCACCTTCACTGACTTAGTTTCCTCTAGTTCTCTCTGCTTCTGTACTTTCTTTTGATTGGAAGCATTTACTTTATGTTCTGTCTCCATGTCCCACCTACCAAAGCAAGACACTTATCTGAAGAAGAGAGCTACGTGCTTGCTATCACCTTCACTTTTTAAAGGCAAGTAGAAACTCATAGTTTCATGCTCAGCAGTTACGATATTCTTTTAATATATTCCATTGATATTCTGACTGTCAGTTATTATCTTGGTTATTCTATCTAGCCATATTACCTTGGAAAAAAGAATTTAAAATTTATTCATGAGGCAAGGACATGGCTGACTGACTGGGTGAACCGTCCAGTCCAGTTATTGCCCATGCCTTGTCCTTGAGCAGATTATTCAGAATATAACCTCGGGATGGTGATGGTAATGTCTCATCTCTTATTTCAGTTGCAGCACACACGTGATAAGGAGCAGCGTTTGAACCAGGATTTGCAGCGATTACGGCAACACTTAATTGAGATGGAAGAGTCATACACCAAAGAGGCGTTGGCAGCTGAAGACCGAGAGGCTGAGCTCAGGAAAAGGGCTACTTTTCTGGGGGAGAAGTTAGCATCCTCATCTTCTGCTGTGGAAGATGCCAGGTAGAAGTAATGATTTTTTACTGCAACAATACTTCAACTAATGATTGTTACGGTTCCGAAATCACTTAATTTGTCCTCTTTATGATGCACCAGGTGACATAAATTTAGGCTATGATTTCACAGAATAACAATTATTACAGTGCAGAAGGAGGCCATTCAGCCCATCATGTCTGCTTTGGTTCTAATAGTGGCAAACTCTTATTTTTATTCCCCATATCCTTGCATATTTCTACCATAATAATCATCCAATTCTCTCCTGAATGCCTAAATTGCAGCTGCCTCCACTACATTTCCAGGCAGGGCATTCCAAACCCGAACAACTTGCTATGTGAAAACATTTTTTTCTCTTATGTCACCTTGGCTTCTTTAGTAGATCCCTTCAAGCATATGATCATTTGTTTTGCGCCTCTTATGAGTAGGAGCAGCTTGTCCCTATCATGAGTTTGAAAACCTGTACCCAAACTTCTCTCCATTTTCTGTACAAGGAAACCAGCCCCAACTTATTCAACCTTTATTCACACTGAAGTTTCTCATTTCTGGAACCATCCTAGTAAAATGTGTCTGCATTCTCTCTAATGTATTCACATCTTTTCTATATGGTGGCACCCACAACTATGCATAGTGTTCTGGGTAATGTCTAGCAAATGTCTTGTGTAAGTTCAGCATTAACTCCCCTTACTTGAATTCTATGCCTCTGTTAGTAAAGCTGAGGACACTGTTTGCTTTTGTTTTGTTTGCTTTATTAACTGCTCTTTCCACTTGCCCTGCTCCCTTCAATGATCTGTGCACATATACATGCTGGTCCCTTTGGTCCCACACCAATCCTAATGATGCTTCTACCAAAATGCACTGACTCATAGTTCACTACATTGTACCTCATCTGCCACCTATTCACTCACTCCGCCAACCTGTCAATCTCCTTTTAGAGTTCCATACTATTAACCACTCAGTTCATAATTCTTGGAAATTTAGTGTCATCTGCACAATTGAAATTGTCCTCTGTACATCAAGATTAAAATCATTAAAATATATCAGCAAAGGGAGCGATAGCAGTACCAATCCCTGGGGCACTCCACTATAGTACAAACTGCATCCATTGACCATTAATTTGTTTTCTGTTGCTCAGCCAACTTTGTATCTGTGTTGCTACTATTATTTTTTATATTATGGCCTGTAACTTTCCTCTGAAGTCTTGTGTGGTATTGTGTTAATCACCTTTTGGAAGGCCATATGTACCACATCAACTGTGTTACCTTCTTCAAATCTTTATCCATTACTCCTTTTAAAAATGAATGATTCAGAGTGCTCAAGCGCCAATTGGAGACCAAAAAGGGGATTTACACATGGAGGCAAGGGTCATGGTGGAGGTGTTAAAAGAATACTTTGCATCCTTTCATACTGGAAGAATGCTGTCCGAGTGATGGTGGCAGAAAGGAAATTCTTTCTTTGTCGTGATTGGGCTGTTGGTACTTAAGTTCGTCAAGGCACTGTGACCAGATGAGGTGCATTCAAAGATTTTGAAGCAAGTGAGGTTAGAAATTGATGGGGCATGGCTATTGTATTTCAAACTTGCATGGACTTGGGAGGTACCAGCAGAGTTGAGAACTACAAGTTACAAACCAGTAAGTTTAACTTGGATGGGGAAGCTCCTAGAAACACCTATTTAGCATGGGAGTTAGTAGTTATAAGGGAAGAAAGTGGGTTGATTAGGAAGAGTTAACACGAATTTCAAAATTCCTTTCACAATGAATCACTAATCTCAGTTATGGCATTATTTGAAACACTTTGGGTTGACTAAAGATTTCTGCAAATGTAAAGGTGTATTTGAGAAAAAGAAAGAACTGTGGATGCTGGAAATCAAAAATTGCCCCAAAAAAAACTCCACAGGTCTGGCAGCATCTGTGGAGAGAAAGCAGAAATAATGTTTCAGGTCCAGTGACCCTTTTTCAGAACTGTTGTATTTGAGGGCCAGCAACTGCTCAGTGTGAGAAGAAAGGAGGGTAATTAATTTAACAAGTGCATGAAGTAGGCAAATGATGTTGAATTGCAGAGTTTTCCAGGTTCAATTTTTTTTGTACATTAAATAAACTGATTTTATACATTCGTGGGTCATTGCAGTTGCTTTAATGAGCCTCTGGTAAGATAGGGTTAAGCTCACAACTGAAATTAGGTAGCTAACCACTTGTGATGAATACCGAAAAATTGGGGCAGGAGGAAATAAAGATTTTTGAGTTGATAAAATTGGTTCAACATGGTTTCCAGAAATGTCCTAAATCATTTTTAGATTAAACATTAACACTGCAACCCTATGTGTTCTCTCAGGATGGTTAAGGTCCTAAAGGCTATTTAAAAGAAGCACTTTATCCCCCGATCAATATCTATAAAAAATATTATCAGGTTGTCATTGCAACATTGCTTATGGGACCTTATTATATAGTCTGCTATGTTTCCAAAATCTCTCAAATTCACAAGTATTTCAGTGGATGTAGGGCACTTGGCACTAAGGGACATGATGAGTTTGTAACTCATGCTGTGTCACTGTTAGTTTTTCTGTTATTTTATTATGTTATCATGAAGTACTGTATTGACCAACAATTTTGAAGATAGTCTACAAACAAGAACAATATGTGTTAATATAGCATTTATAACACAAACCTTGTCAGGAACATTAAAAACGAAGATTTGAAACCAAGCCACTGAAGGTGATATGAGGGCAGTTAATCAAAACTTGTCTGACTCTGAGGAATTTTGGTGATAGGACCTTTTAACCACAGGATGTCCCTTCTAATAATTCAGCACTTCCTTCACGGCTCAGCCCAAATCCTTGAGTGGCTTAAACAACTTCCTGATTTGATTTACTTGATAACAAAGCCATCAGCTGATGAAGTTCAAAATTGGATTCATTCAAGTGTATAAAGGTCAAGGTGACATGACAGACTGCCTGTAAATGGCCAAGGCTAAAAAAAAGCAGGAAACTGAATGAAATAAGTAGAAGCACTGTTGACTTAGTTGTTAAACATTCTCAGTGCAAATATTGCACAGAAGAGTGCACAACATTAGACTTACTGCTTGTTGGAAAATTAATTGCACAGTATGTGCTGCTTGATTTCATTTTTGTTGACCATGTATGAAGTCTTTCTTTGTGAAATCCATAATTGTTTTTAAGAATTTTTGGAAAGAATTTTTAAGAGCTTGTATCAAATCATAAAGGGATCAATTAAAAATATTCTTGAATAATTTATACAGTCCATGTTACCTAGCAATCACTGGACAGTGTCAAAAGCAGTTTGGCCAAATGCTGAGAAGACCAACTAAGGAGTTACTGCTATACAGAAGAAAGGAAGGCTGCTGCAGATGGTAGACCAGGGAAGGCACATTTGTAAGGAGTTCTGTGTGTTACATAAAAGGGATAGATACTAGATGACAGGTCTTAGATAAGGATTTGTCAATTGAACAGTTCTACAGTTATGTTTCAGTTTGGCCAAAGCTAACCAAATTTTTAACAAGGTTAATTAAAATAAAGTCAGCTCAATGAGTTCTGGGAAATGTATGCTAATGAGATTGTTGTAAACCTATCTAAGAATCAACAGAGGTATTTTGTTTGGGTGTTGACTGTGTTTGGGGAGCTCAGAAAGACTGAGGTTACTGTCGTGGGTGACTTCAGGTCTTAAATGTATTGAGTGAGAAATCTGAAACACCAGAGGCCAAGCTGGAAAGACAGAAATTACATGTAATGCCACATAGTCAATACAATTTATATATTTTATGATTTGTATAGACTGTAATTGGCCTGTTAATTCATGCCTCATGCACAGAGCTGTGATGTCAGTGAAACAAAAACCTGTTTAATATCATTGGAAAGTTTATGATGATTTAACATTATTTCAGACGCGACTACAAATCAACTTGGAGTCAGTGGTATAGTGAGAAGCTTCTTTGATTATCTTCACAACAGAAAGTGGAATCCAGACAGCTGAGAAGGTGACCAAACAGGTAGATGAGAGTAAACCGGTTGATGTGGTGTATTTGGATTTCAGCAAGGCGTTCGATAAGGTTCCCCGCAATAGGCTATTGTACAAAATGCAGAGGAATGGAATGGTGGGAGATATAGCAGTTTGGATCAGAAATTGGCTTGCTGAAAGAAGACAGAGGGTGGTAGTTGATAAGAAATGTTCATCTTGGAGACCAGTTACTAGTGGTGTACCACAAGGGTCGGTGTTGGGTCCACTGCTGTTTGTCATTTTTATAAATGACCTGGATGAGGGCGTAGAAGGATGGATTAGTAAATTTGCAGATGACACTAAGGTCGGTGGAGTTGTGGATAGAGAGGAAGGATGCTGTAGGCTGCAGAGAGACATCGATAAGCTGCAGAGCTGGGCTGAGAGGTGGCAAATGGAGTTTAATGCAGACAAGTGTGAGGTGATGCACTTTGGTAGGAGTAACCAGAAGGCAAAGTACATGGCTAATGGTAAGATTCTTAGTAGTGTAGATGAGCAGAGAGATCGCGGTGTCCATGTACACAGATCCTTGAAAGTTGCCACCCAGGTTGACAGGGCTGTTAAGAAGGCATACAGTGTTTTAGCTTTTATTAATAGAGGGATTGAGTTCCGGAACCAATAGGTTATGGTGAATCTGTACAAAACTCTGGTGCGGCTGCACTTGGAGTTTTGTGTACAGTTCTGGTCACCGCATTATAAGAAGGATGTGGAAGCTTTGGAAAGGCTGCAGAGGAGATTTACTAGGATGTTGCCTGGTATGGAGGGAAGGTTTTACGAGGAAAGGCTGAGGGACTTGAGGCTGTTTTAATTAGAGAGAAGAAAGTTGAGAGGTGACTTAATTGAAACATAAAATAATCAGAGGGTTAGATAGGGTGGATAGGGAGAGCCTTTTTCCTAGGATGGTGACGGCGAGCACGAGGGGGCATAGCTTTAAATTGAGGGGTGATAGATATAGGGCAAAGGTAGTTTCTTTACTCAGAGAGTAGTAAGGGAATGGAACACTTTGCCTGCAACGGTAATAGATTCGCCAACTTTAGGTACATTTAAGTCGTCATTGGATAAGCATATGGACGTGCATGGAATAGTGTAGGTTAGATGGGCTTGAGATCAGTATGACAGGTCGGCACAACATTGAGGGCCGAAGGGCCTGTACTGTGCTGTAATGTCCTATGTTCTATGTTCTATGTTCTGTCAGATTGGGATAACAAGGTGTAGAAATTGGTGAACACAGCAGGCCAAACAGCATTAGAGGAGCAGGAAGGCTGATATTTCGGGCCTAGACCCTTCTTCAAACCGAAACGTCAACCTTCCTGCTTCTCTTATGCTGCTTGCCCTGCTGTGTTCATCCAGCTCTACACCTTGTTATCTCAGATTCTCCAGCATCTGCAGTTCCTACTAACGGCTGTCAGATTGGGTGCTGTTATAGTACATATCTTAGTTATGCATGAAACCTAAACTTTTTCAAAACAATGCAAGATATGCAGCAAGTGTCATGAGCCTGAACTCTAACTTTTTGTTGCTTTAATGGTCCTTTTGGTAAAAAGCTGTTTATTTTCTCCCCCGCTCATCATGTAGCATCATGGGTGAAAACTGCATGTGGAGTTGATCATGTTAGCCATGTTTATTGGTGGCACCCCTCACCTGTGTTGGGAACATAATCTGTAAGATCAAAGCTGTGAAAAGTAATAACGTATACAATTTCTTTATGGTGGGGGGGAACATCATTTAATAAATTTGATTTACTGAGGGGCATCATAACAGTTGCGACTTAAATGCAATTCCTAAGTTTCAATCACTGTGATTTCAGTTTCTTCACATGTCAGTTCCTCCATTGATGTTTTGTGGATGGTCTAAGTTATACTTGATAAGTAGGTTTCTTACAAAATCCAAAAGACACATGTTGCATGATTTCCTTTGTATACAGCCACCAAGCCAGCCTTCAAGTGGAGTCCTTGCAGGAACAACTCCAAACTATTGCAAAACAGCGAGATGAAGCCATGATGCAATTGAATATGTCTCAAGAGCAAGTGAAGCAGTATGCAATGTCACTAACCAACCTGCAGATGGTGATAGAGCAATTCCAACAAGGTAAGGTTTTGTTTAAATGGTATATTTTAGAAGTGTCTACATTTTAGAATGATTTTAATGAGACAGAACATTAACTAAAATGTTTTACTTGATCAATTCTAATTAGCTTTATCAGCTTCCCTTCCCTGCCCCTTTGTTTTTGAACTATTTAAAGTTTATCTCATACTCACTTGGACAGAAAAAGTATATTGGAAGAAGGTTTGAAGAGCATGTTGCCCAAAAGCACCCTTAAGTCTCACACTAGCGGGCAGAGGTTGTATGTATGGAGTAGGTTTTTCCACATCCTTAATTAAGTAACCTTGACTCAGTACCTCCCATAATGGCTTTGTTGAGCCTATTTAGTCTTACTGCATTGTGCAGTGTCTTGCAATGCTGTATAGTAGGTTAATGTGGAATAATACATTAGCAAGTAATCCCACTAGTGATGTAATTTATTGTTCAACTGACATCATTTAACTGATATATTGACTTCTTTATGAATGGTATAATTAAGATAAATCACAGAGTTAGAGCTGAAGAGCATTTGTTTCAGACTGTGCCTGGAGACCAAAAGGTTTTCCAAGAAAGAAAACATTTAATTAATATTTCAGAATGTAGCCTATTTAGCTGTGATCCAGTTCAGTAGTTGGAATGGGTTACTTAGAGTGGTTGAAGCCAGCCCGTGAAACTCATTCAAACCACATCTACATGTGCTAACAGGAAGAAAATCAGTTTTGTCACTATGGAAATACAGGATCAAACAGCCTTGCTGTTGGCCACTGCACCCATCTTCCCTGCTAGCAATTACACCTGCCATTAAAAATTGTACTGGCAGAGGACAATAATTATGTGAGAATAACATAAGAAAGAAAGCTATCTTCAAATCAAAATTATTTCAAAATACAGTCTGTCAAGTTTTAAAAACGAAAGTTGAAATTGCTTGAAAAACACACCAGATCTGGCAGCATTTGTGGAGAGAAATCAGAGTTAACATAGAACATAGAACATTACAGCACAGTACAGGCCCTTTAGCCCTCGATGTTGTGCCGATGTTTGACCTGTCATACCGATCTGAACCCCATCTAACCTACACTATTCCATGTATGTCCATATGCTTATCCAATGACGACTTAAATGTACCTAAAATTGGCGAATCTACTAACATTTCAGGTCGGGTGACTCCAGGAATTTCTGAGGAAGGGTAATACATTACCACATCCAGCACCATTTTGAGTTACTAAAATAGAACCAAAAACAGTTCTTTACCTCCTCTTGTGCTCCGCTTGTCATCGAAAGGCAGGGGTGCTCTGCACAATGGGCTCCATGTCCACCAACGTCCCTGCATTGCATCCATTCTAGGAGTCCCGCTTTGGGGCCTTCACTGTTTCACCGCCAGGAGGAGCACCCTGACCCTGGCCCTACCACGCCTGCTGCTGATGCTCCCATCAATCTTCCAGGAGCTGACTACTACACCACCTGACCCAATGCGCCCACTTGACCTGATATGTCCCACCCCACCCCACTGTGCAGTAAATATCCACAATTACATACCTTGCCCACAATACCTACTTGTGCACTCAGTAACCTTGTCCAGCCATCTACTTTGGCTTGTAGGTGGTGTGCAGGCTTTGTTTAGTAAGGATGTTAGTTATTCCTTGTAGGATTTCTAGCCTGCGACCCTCTGTAGCCACAGTATTTACATGACCAGTCCAATTCAGTTTCTGGTCTGTGGAACCCAACCCCCCCAGGATGCTGACAGTGAAGGATTTCGTTGTTAATAATGTGGTTGAATATCAAGGATGATGGTTAAATCCCCAGAGTGCATCTTTGCCATCCTCAGTGCTTCCTTCAGCTTGGAAAATTATTAATTCATCACCTGAAAGCAAGTGATATTTGGTTACAGCCAGAGGTATCCTTACCTATGTTTAACCTGATGCATGACATATTGTACTTGAATCTGGTTTTGGATCATTAAACTAACAGGGGAGAGTGAATTGACCCTCATGTTTATTAGCCTCTTCCTCCCCGATGCCTGTTTGTAGACTTTGCAAGATGAATGTCGAACAGTCAGCATAAATAAGTCATGCCCATTCAAAGCTGAAGGTCAGTCATTTAAAAAAAATGACTTTTCAAACTTTATTTGCTCAAGGTTTGTAGGCTAGCTGTTTTGATTCTGTTCTTAGGAAGAACTGGCCCTCAAAATATAATTGTACAGAATCTACTGTTGTTTGACACCCAATGGCAGTCTATTCAATAGAGTCCAATAAAAATAATTTGCAGTGATGAATGTAGTGTGTTCTCCAGTTGGCCAGTGTAACAAGGCCTTTTCTGGTTGCTCAATTGTTGCACTTTCTCAGCGTTAAAATTACTCTCCTTGCTGAGTACAAACAAAAAGGTAATTGTTTAATGCCGAGTGTAATGAGCTCTGAGCATGTAATGAAATGCTTTCTAAATTAATTGTCCCCATGTTAGTTGTGGCTGCAAACCACTAAAGAGTATTGAACACCCTGGTGTTTCAGTGAGAAGTTATGCAGTTTCTCATATTACTGAAGTAATTGTGTCATTGTTTGTTTTTTGTGATTTCACCTTCTATTTAAAACATTTAGCTAAACAAAGGTTTTTCAGTTCAGTGGAGCTCCCCACCCACCCACACCCAATCCATCACCAATTCTTAACCTTTTGATCCAGTTTTGTTCCATTTACTCAGAACAGTTCTGGAATGGTGGAGGATGATCTCAGGGAAGGGAGTGTTGAATTTCTAAGACCAGTTGCTGTTAAGAAGGAAGAGGTGTGTATCTTGAAAAGTATTAAGATGGATAAATCCCTGGGTCGCGATGGGGCCTATCCCGGAATATTGAGGGAAGCAAGAGAACAAATTGCGGGAACGTTGACAGACATCTTTGTATCCTGTCTGGCCACAGGTGAGGTCCCAGAAGACAGGAGAACAGCCAATGATGTCCCATTGTTTAAACAGGGTTACAGGAATAACCCAGGAAATTACAGTCCTTTGAATCTCACTGTCAGAGGGAAATTATTGGAAAAGATTCTCAGGGACAAGAGCTATAAGCATTCAGAAGCAAATGGACTGATTGGCAATAAACAGCATGGTTTTGTGCAGGGGTGGTCATGCCTGATTAATTTGATGGAGATTTTTGAGGAGGTGATTAAGTTGATGTTGGCTACATGGACTCCAGTGAACCCTTTGACAAAATCCCTCATGGCAGACTGAACAAAAGATGAAGTCACATGGTATTTGGGTGAGCTGGCAAGATGCATACAGAATTGGTTTGCTCATAGGCGACAGAGGGAAGTGAATGCTTTTCAGAATGGAGAGCTGTGACTAGTGGTGTTCCACGTGGATCAGTGCTGGGACCTCTGCTTTTCATGATCTACATAAATGATTTGGAGGAAAACGTGGCTTGCCTAATTAGTAAGTTTATGGATGAGACGAGGATTGATGAAGTTGTGGATAGTGATGAGGATTGTCAGAGGATACAGCAGGGTATAGATCAGTTGGGGGGCATGGGCAGAAAAATGGCAGATGGCAGTTAATTTAGACAGATGAGGTGATGCATTTTGGAAGGTCAAGTACAGGTGGAAATCACACAGTGAATTGCAGAACTCTTAGGAGCATTGATGTGCAACGGAATTTGGTTGTACAGATGCACAGATCACTGAAGGTGGCTGCGCAGGTAGATAAGGTGGTAACAAAGGCCCATGCATGCCTTAATTGGAAGGGGCATTGAGTACAAGGGTAGACAAGCTATGCTGCAGCTTTCTCGAACTTTAGTTAGGCTACATTTGGAATATCACATACACTTCTGCTCTCCACACCACCAAAAGGATGTGGATCCTTTGGAGAGGGTACGAAAAAGGTTTACCAGGGTGTTGCCTGGTATGGAGGATTTTAGCTAGAAGAAAGGTTAGCTAGACTGTGTTTGTTTTCACTGGAAAACAGCGGGTTGAGGGGTGACCTCACAGAAGTTTATATAATTGTGGATGGCAAAGATAGAGTGGAAGGTATGAGGCTTTTTCCCAGGATGGAGGAGGTAATTTACGAGGAACCACAGGTTCAAGGTGCAAGGGTGCAGGGCATGTGGTTTAAACAAGATGCATGAGGCACTCAAAGGGTGGTGAGTGCCTGGAACATACTGCTAGAGGATGTGGGGAAAGCAGACACCATGTCAGTTTTCAAGAAACACCTGGAATAATACATGAATAGGAAAGGAATAGAGAAATACGAATCCTGTAAATACAGTTTTATCCTGTAAATAAATACAGTTTTAATATGGAAGGGCAAAACATGTCGGCGCATGCCTGGGGAGTGCCGAAGGGCCTGTTCCTATGCTGTGTTTTTCTTTGTTCTTGTTCTTCTTCTTTGAGTTCAGATGAAGGGTCATTGGACCTAAAGTGTTAACTCTGATTTCTGTCCACCAATCTTGTCCAGACCTACTGAGCTTTTCCAATTAATAAAGCATACTTTAATTTTCTTTATTTACTTTATCCTGTCCCTTACTAAAAGGGGTATAGGCTAAAAGAGCAAGATTTGAGCTGTAGTATTGTGTAAGGTTTTGGATGTCATGCCAAAAGAAGGGTACAAATGCATCATCAGAGTGCAGGAGAAGTTTACAAGAATTATTTGTTCCAGGGATGACAAACATTAGTAACAAAGATAAATTGGAGAGGTTGTGACTGGTTGTTTTTCTTGGACAGAAGATGATCTTAGAGCTTTTCACAAAATCATTAGCTGTTTGGATAGAGTAGATAGGGAAAGATTGTTCTTGTAAAAGGATTGAGAATGAGAGGGTGGAGTACACAAAGCAATTTGTAAAAGAAGCAGATGTGATGTGGGATAAAGCATTTTTACACCAGAAGTATTCAGGACTGGAATGCCTTCCTGGAAGTGTGACAGAGGGTCGGTTCAATTGAGGCATTCATGAGGGCATTAGATAAGTATTAGAATAGAAAGAGTGTGCAAGGATACAGGGAGAAGGCAGGAGAATGAAGCCAAGTTACAGTGCGCATTTGGAGATCTGATATGATGAGCTGAATATTATCTGAATGGTGATAGATCGTGAAAGGAGGGGTGCAACGAGACGTAGGTATCCTTGTTGACCAGTTGCTGAAAGTAAATGTGCAGAGACAGAAGATAGTGAAGAAGGCATATGGCATCTTGACCTTCATAGTGAGAGGACTTGACTGCAGGAACAAGGATGTCATGCTGTAGTGGTGTCGAGCCTTGGTGACACTCTCATAAAACCTTATAAAATCTCATAAAACATATAAAATTCTAACAGGACTAGAAAGGGTAAACACAGTGGGAAGTTCGTGATGACGAGGAGATCCAGCATCAGTGGACACAGTCTTGTGGATACAGGGTAAGCTGTTTACGACTGATGAGAAATTTATTCACCCAAGAAGTGATGAGCCTGTGGAATTCTCTGCCACAGAATGCAGCTGAGGCCCAAAACATTGAATCTTTGCAGGAATGAGTAGGCTGAAGGGATCAAAAGATAGAGGGAGAACTAAGGAACAGGGTACTGATTGGATTATCAGCCATGACCATGTTGAATGGCAGAGGATGTTCAAAAGGCCAAATGGCCTAATCTTCTTCCTAATTTTTTTTGTTTCTAATGATCTCTTTCTGTGCCATAACACTTGATTGTGTAACTTATAATTAAGTATTGATAATTCACAATAATTTCATTTACATGGTCTGAAAAGATTGACCTCAATATTTTACCTTTAATAGTTAATGGAAGCAACGAAGGTTAGTGGATGTTGTTTGTTTGAGAGAAGTGTTCGAAGCTGTGTACTTCAACAGTCAGTTTTACATCTATTTTTAACTTTATCCTGATAAACTGTTGTGTTGCTCAAGCACAAGTTTCAATCTCAAGCTTCAGTCATGTCACAAAAAGTGAGAGTTCGACAAACAGATTTTGCATAAAAATACCTTCAGGAAGATATAGCTTAATGTTGGGCAGGCAGGATACAGTTTTAATCTACGATGGTGAAATGTTAATACATTAGAAGAGGCAGTAGCATAGATGAACAGCAAGACTGAAGGCATAAAATCAAATAACTGCATGTCTAGATTGTTCAGAGCATTAAGAAAGGTGAAATAGCATTTTTTGGTTTTAAGAATGGAAACAAAGAATAATGACAAATTTGTACATACTTTGCTGTGGCATAGTTAAAAGAATTGTCTGCAATTTGTTGGATTCCATTATAAAAAGGGCAGAAAGTCAATGGAGAGCAGGCAGTACAGATTCTCAGTTTGAGTGTGAATGCTGAATAATCATTAAGTTAGGTTCATACTCTGAGAATAGATGATGAGAGAAATGTTTTCTAAAGAGGGTTTTGGGCGTGTCTATTACTTTTACACACAGTGGTTGAAGCAAAGACTTGGGTACCTGGAAATAGAAAATTGAATAAGTACATTTATTGGACGGAAATGAAGGACTGTGGGGTGGGGCTAAAAGAGGGAAATTAGATTTGGATCAGTTTTAACCCAGGTACAGATTTAATAACCTGTATGATTTCCGTCTGTACTATGTACCCTTTATGGCTCTGTGCAATGTCTAGTGTAAATCAATGCAAGCAGAAACTTTGCTCATTTGTTTTGTTTGACGCTCAGTCACTAATTTTATGGGATATTGAGGAAGATGACTCAGTCCTGACTGTAATCTTTAAACTCCCTAAGTTAAGACGTGAACTTTTGGTCAATCCTTGTATACTTTGGGCCAGTAAAAGATGAAATGGTTGGATACTCAAATCTTGAAAGACCTCTTGATGATCATTGCCTATAGTTCAGCTGGAAGTAAATATATAGAGCTCCATGTATCGCGCTGGTATTATTGTGTTGTAATAGCTCATTGCCTCTATTTATATAAACACATAAGCTAAATGTTCCTCCACAATGTGACCTTACTGTGTTTTATTTGTGTATCATCTGTGTTGATGACTAAGTCTTTTATTTCTATAGTTGTCATTTTATCAATAGTCATTGAAAGAAAGTCAGAAGTCTCATGACACCAAGTTATAGTCAGACAGGTCTATTTAAAATCACAAGCTTTCAAAGTACTACTCCTTTGTCAGGTGGATCGGGTGAAACTTCATCTGACAAAAGAGCAGCGTAATGAAAACTTGTGATTTTAAATAAACCTGTCAGATGGTAACTTGGTGCAGTGAGACCTCAGACTTTGTCCATTCCAATCCAAAACCGGCATCTCCACATCATTAAAATAATTTAACACAAAATCTTTTGCTAAGCAGTCATGTAAACTTAATGTTGGCAAGACTTAATATATGTTAGAGCATGTATTTAAAAAAAAATTATATAAATGCTCAGTTCATCATAGATGAAAACCCAACTTTTAATGCTTCATCCAAGCCCATCTCTGCTTCTCAATTTGTGTCCAGTTTCCGATATTTGTGATTTTTTTCATCCTCACAAACCTCAATTTCTGCTACCAGGCTTGTTTCTTTGCACTACTGATAAAGTACTGGATCCTTATTAAATTTGTTTTTTTTTCAAATGGTTAGTGTAGAATGACCCATTATGTGTTAATCAGCTGCTGTTGTGGTGTTTTGTCTTACTACCTGCCATAAGAATTAGCTTTGGATATTTCAATTTCTTTTCATAATACACACAAGGTCACAATTAGGATGTGGTAGAATGATTGATTTTTTTAACAAAAAAAAATTAATAGAATGAGAGTGTCGCTGGTAGGAAGCATTTATTGCCCATCCCTAATTGCCCAAAGGGCAGTTCAGAATCAAACACATTGCTGTGGGTCAGGAGTCACATGTAGGCCAGACCAGGTTAGGATAGGAGTTTCCTTCCCTAAAGGACATAAGTGAACCAAATGGGTTTTTCCTGACAATCAACAATGGATTCATGGTCATCATTAGACTCTTAATTCCAGATTCTTGTTACTTGTTTGAAATAAAACCAAGAGGCCTGATTCAAACGTTACCTCAGGAGTCGGGAATTTAAATTCAGTTAATATAAAAAATTACAATTAAAAAGCTTCTATTAGTAATAGAGACTATTAAACCATTGGATTGCAATAAAAATTCAGCTAATTCAGTACTGTTCTTTTTAGGTAAGGAAGCTGACCATCTTTTAGCCTGTGTGACTTCAGACCACACGACAATTTAGTTTGCTCCAATGTAACCCAACATGCACTCAGCTGTGTTTAAAAAGCTGCTCTGAAAAGCAATAAAATAAATTGATTTCTCCAGTTTCCAAAGATGGCTGACCATCTATTTCTCAAAGGCTAATGTGAATGGGCATTCGTTGCTGCCCTGGCAAGCAGTATCCACATCGTGTGAATGAATTTCAAAGTAAAGCTTAAATGAAAATAATAAATTCCAGGCTACTTATGTTGGCAGAAATTGTTCACTTTTATTTGACTTAATTAGCACCATGTATTTTTTGTGACAATTCATATGCCTGTTCAGAGGAGAAAGCGATGTATGCAACTGAATTGGAGAAGTATCAGAAGGACATTGCAGAGTGGAAGAAGAAAGCATCAAATCTTGAGAAAACAGTCACAGATTTAGAGGTGAGCTTTTTTAAACAGTTATTAGTCTATAAATACTTGGTGTGTAATTCATCATTTAATGAACAACTCTGCTATTCTGATTTCCCTTGGGTGAATCCTGGTCAGGCTCTGTTTTATATTGGTTGTTTTTCTTCACTTTAACATCATATGTGTGACAGCAATTAGTTGAGTCTTTGGTTCAGCTCATGAACAAACTGTGTCATCTGAACTGTCTGGTGCCTTATGATCATCTCTACCCACAGCTGCTCCTTCAGTATCAGTGATTTCTTCTAGGTACAAGTGTTTTACTTGCTGAAATTAAGCAGAAAATGGTTTTAATCAATCATGGACAACCTATTTGTTTATTACACATTCTTGGGAAAGTGAATTATGTCATTTGAAGGATGTTCTCAGCTTTTCCGTTTACCTTTTTCGATAACCTGATTAACTATTATTATCCCAGTTGACGGTGCAACTGGACATATCCAATTCCACAACACTAGGATGATAAATCATAAGTTTTTCTAGTTTATATTGGTAGTGATCAGTCACTGAACATTTGAACACAAGACTGTCAGTACACCTTTAACAAAAGAGCATGGGTTTATTACCGAAGAGGAAAGAAAATCAAACAAAGCCGATAGGACAATTTGAAATGATCTTATCATTGTTGGGAATACATTTCTTTAGGAAACTGGTATCTTCTACACTGTTTGAACATTCTACCTTATGGGTTTTATTGTGTGATTTCTTGGAAATCAAGCCAACAGGTTCAAAAGTGCTGCAAGCCACGTACTCTCTTCCAAATGTCAGATTATGGGTTGAGTAGCAGAAGAGACTGCCAGGATCTGTTTTGGGCACTTTTGGATAGGAAAAGACTTGCCGGGGATTAGAAGTGACTTCTCCGGTCCCTTGTCCTCCCTGACTATCTTGCCCTTCTCTGCCACATTTTTCCGGTCCTTTCTAAGGTTCCAGTGCCAGGCAACCTGCACCCACTGGTCTAACCTCCAGTGAAACTGTGCAAGGATGGAAAATAGGCACATAATTGAAACACTTTAACAAATCTCTCTCAGCCAGCACAATTGCAAGTATCTCCCCAGAACATACTACACATGCTCCCTGATGTCAGCAAACACAGCCTTAAAAGCAACATTTTTTAACACTTTTCAATTCTGAAGAAGCCATACCAGACTCTGTTTTTCTCTGTCTGCAGATACTGCCAGACCTGTTGCGTCTCTCCAGCCTACTGTGTTTGCTTTAGGTTTCTGACATCCACAGTACTTTTGCTTTTAATCACTTTATTTTGAAGAATTGGAATGAAAGTCTTATTTTGTTCTGGATAACAGTAATAAATAAAGAAAAATATTCATTTTAGCAAATAAATAAGACATATTTGTATGTCTAATTTGACTGTTGGTATAACGGGCCTGATTACCAGTGCATTCTTCCCTTACTTGCACTTGGAGCTGGTGAGTGTGAGACTTTGTGAGCAATTTTCTGTATCTAAAGTCTGTTTTCCTTTAACTTAACTGCCAGGAATTATTGCAGCCTTAATATGGGGGCATACAAGATCTGAGAGAAGCTGTGGCTAGTTAGTTAGTGGCTGATTTAATCCTTGTTTTTGGATCAGTTTTTGAACTTGAATCAGTTCTTTCCACAAAATATTAGTAGACAACTGCCTGGTGTTGTCTTAACTGCACTGAGTGCTGCTTTAGTTTTTACAGAATGTAAAGAGGGAGCTTGGTAAATTAGGAGATTGATTGCGAGTTAGGTGCTGAGGAGAGCGTAGGTGTCCCTTTTGCTTTCAACCTGCTGTACATAGAACATAGAACATAGAACAGTACAGCACAGAACAGGCCCTTCAGCCCACAATGTTGTGCCGACCATTGATCCTCATGTATGCACCCTCAAATTTCTGTGACCATATACATGTCCAGCAGTCTCTTAAATGACCCCAATGACCTTGCTTCCACAACTGCTGCTGGCAACGCATTCCATGCTCTCACAACTCTCTGCGTAAAGAACCTGCCTCTGACATCCCCTCTATACTTTCCACCAACCAGCTTAAAACTATGACCCCTCGTGCTAGCCATTTCTGCCCTGGCACTTTTTCTTTTATTGTTATAACTATAGCAAGCATCATTTCTTTTAAAGTTACAGGATAACAACTCAGTTTGACCAAGTAGAATGTACATCTTTGCGCTATGTATGAAGTCATGGACAGAGCACAGGTCCCAGATGAACACATCTATAGGACGTGTCACTGGCTGCACAAGCTTCAACTCCGTGACCCAGAACTTGACCAGTGGCATCGATCACTTTCAGAGAGGACTATACTGATAGCACATGTAAGGAAGTAGTCATGCTGGAGGTTGGCCATATACAGGCACTGAGGCAATGGGTGACCACCAGCCAATCTGAGAGCTGGCAAACAGTGCAGGAGCCCCTGAGACCCCACTTTACTAAGTGGATACTATTGAGAGTGGTATCAAGGGTAACTCAGCTGTACATGAAAGGAGAGAGAGTGGAAGAGTAATAGTGATAAAAGATTCCATAGTCAGATCAGACACGTGTTCACAGAAATGCCTATAATACTCCAGGACAGTATGTTTCCTCCCTTGTGCCAGGGTAACGTATTTTACAGATCAACTCAACTTTTTTTTATCCAGCGTATAACACGCCCAATGGTAGAGGGTGTAATTCTAAGTCCTAGTGGATAAAGCCAGAGTTTGGAGATAATGATCATAACACAGAAAGATTTAACATCATTATGGAAAAAGATAGTAATTGATAGAACAAGAGTCAGTGTTCTCAATTTAGGAAGGCAAACCTGACAAAACTATGATGATCTGGCTGTGCAGATTAGACACATTCTTTGTAGAAAGTCAGTGGTAAATCACTGGCAGGCTTTTAGATACAAGATTCTGTGAGCACGGTGTAGACATGTCTCCACAAAAAAAACTGGTGGTATTGCCAAATCTGGACTTTCCTGATTATCCAAAACACACATTGAGATAAAGAAGTAGAACAGAACTTAAGACAATCTTGTAGACAGGAAGCATAGACGTGTCTTGGAAGTACAGGAGTTAAATGAGACAGAAAGTTAGGCCAGCAAGAAGAAGATATGAAAAAAATTGCTCAATTAATATTAAGGAAAGTCCGAAGGTGTTTTAACAGTAAATTAAGAGCAAGAGCATGATTTAGGAGAGTACGGGTAACTTGTGCATGGATACAGAAGATGTGGGCTAGATTCTTGAGTATTTTGTTCCTATCTTCACAAAGGAGATGGATGATTTAGACATTGTAGTCAAAGAAGAAAATGTGAAGTATTTGATAAAATAAGCATAGCATGAAGGAAGGTATGGGAGTGATTGACCTTGAAAATGGGCAAATCATCAGGTCTAGACAAATTAATCCTGAGTTGTTAAAGGAAGCAAAGGAAGAAATGATCTGAGGATCATTTCCAAATCTTCATTAGATAAAGGCACATTACCAGAGGATTAAAGGTCTTTTATTTTTAATTGCCCTTGTGGGATGCGAGCATTACTGGGTGGCCACCGTTTATTCACAACAATAGAACATAACAGCTCAGTACAGGCCCTTCGGCCCTTGATGTTGTGCCGACCTGTCGTACCAATCTCAAGCCCACCTAACCTACACTATTCCATGCACGTCCATATGCTTGCCCAATGACGACTTAAATGTACCTAAAGTTGACGAATCTACTACCGTTGCAGGGAAAGCGTTCCATTCCCTTACTACTCTCTGAGTAAAGAAACTACCTCTGACATCTGTCCTATATCTTTCACCCCTCAATTTAAAGCTATGCCCCCTCGTGCTGGCCGTCACCATCCTAGGAAAAAGGCTCTCCCTATCCACCCTATCTAACCCTCTGATTATTTTATATGTCTCAATGAAGTCACCTCTCAACACCTCTCTAACAAAAACAGCCTCAAGTCCCTCAGCCTTTCCTCGTAAGACCTTCCCTCCATACCATGCAACATCCTAGTAAATCTCCTCTGCACCCTTTCCAATGCTTCCACATCCTTCTTATAATGCGGTGACCAGAACTGTACACAATACTCCAAGTGCTGCCGCACCAGAGTTTTGTACAGATTCACCATAACCTCTTGGTTCTGGAACTTGATCCCTCTATTAGTAAAAGCGAAAACACTGTATGCCTTCTTAACAGCCCTGACAACCTGGGTGGCAACTTTCAAGGATCTGTGTACATGGACACCGCGATCTCTCTGCTCATCTACACTACTAAGAATCTTACCATTAACCCTGTACTTTGCCTTCTGGTTACTCCTCCCAAAGTGCATCACCTCACACTTGTCTGCATTAAACTCCATTTGCCACCTCTCAGCCCAGCTCTGCAGCTTATCTATGTCTCTCTGCAACCTACAGCATCCTTCGTCACTGTCCACAACTCCACTGACCTTAGTGTCATCTGCAAATTCACTAACCCATCCTTCTACGCCCTCATCCAGGTCATTTATAAAAATGACAAACAGCAGTGGACCCAACACCGACCCTTGTGGTACACCACTAGTAACTGGTCTCCAGGATGAACATTTCCCATCAACTACCACCCTCTGTCGTCTTTCAGCAAGCCAATTTCCGATCCAAACTGCTATATCTCCCACAATTCCATTCCTCCACAATTTGTACAATAGCCTATTGTGGGGAACCTTATCGAACGCCTTGCTGAAATCCATATACACCACATCAACCGGTTTACACTCATCTCCCTGTTTGGTCACCTTCTCAAAGAACTCAATAAGGTTTGTGAGTCACAACCTTCCCTTCACAAAACCGTGCTGACTATTCCTAATCAATTTATTCTTTTCTAGATGATTATAAATCCTATCCCTTATAACCTTTTCCAACACTTTACCAACAACTGAGGTAAGGCTCACTGGTCTATAATTACCAGGGTTGTCTCTGCTCCCCTTCTTGAACAGGAGAATCACATTTGTTATCCTCCAGTCATCTGGCACTATTCCTGTAGACAATGATGAGTTAAAGATCAATGCCAAAGGCTCGGCAATCTCCTCCCTGGCTTCCCAGAGGATCCGAGGATAAATCCCATCCGGCCCAGGGGACTTATCTATCTTCACCTTCTGAAGGATTTCTAATACCTCTTCCGCGTGAACCTCAATCCCACCTCGTCCAGTCGCCTGTATCTCAGTATTCTCCTCGACAACATTGTCGTTTTCTAGAGTGAATACTGTTGAAAAATATTCATTTAGCGCTCCCCCTATCTCATCTGACTCCACACACAACTTACCACTACTATCCTTGATTGGGCCTAATCTTACTTTCGTCATTCTCTTATTCCTTAAATACCTATAGAAAGCCTTAGGGTTTACCCTGATCCTATCCGCCAACAACTTCTCATGTCTCCTCCTGGCTCTTCTGAGCTCTCTCTTTAGGTCTTTCCTGGCTACCTCGTAGCCCTCAAGTGCCCTAACTGAGCCTTCACATCTCATCCTAACATAAGCCGCCTTCTTCCTCTTGACCAGAGATTCCACCTCCTTTGTAAACCACGGCTCCCGCACTCTACAACTTCCTCCCTGCCTGACAGATACGTACTTATCTAGGACACACAGGAGCTTTTCCTTGAATAAGCTCCACATTTCTAATGTGCCCATCCCCGGCAGTTTCCTTCCCCATTCTAAGCTCCCTAAATCTTGCCTAATCTCATCGTAATTGCCTTTCCTCCAGCTATAACTCTTGCCCAGTGGTATACACCTATCCCTTTCCATCACTAAAGTAAACCTAACAGAATTGTGATTGCTATCACCAAAGTGCTCACCTACTTCCAAATCTAACACCTGGCCGGGCTCATTACCCAGTACCAAATGTAATGTGGCTTCGCCCCTTGTTGGCCTATCTACATACTGTGTCAGGAAGCCCTCCTGCACACTCTGGACAAAAACTGACCCATGTATAGTACTCGAACAATAGTGTTCCCAATCAATATCTGGAAAGTTGAAGTCCCCCATGACAACTACCCTGTGTCTCTCACTCCTATTGAGAATCATCTTTGCTATCCTTTCCTCTACATCTCTGGAACTATTCGGAGGCCTATAGAAAACTCCCAACAGGGTGACCTCTCCTTTCCTGTTTCTAACCTCAGCCCATACTATCTCAGTTGACGAGTCCCCAAACATCCTTTCTGCAACTGTAATATTGTCCTTGACCAACAGTGCCACACCTCCGTCCCTTTTACCATCTTCTCTGTTCTTACTGAAACATCTAAATCCCGGAACCTGCAACAACCATTCCTGTCCCTGCTCTATGCATGTCTCCGAAATGGCCACAACGTCGAAATCCCAGGTGCTAACCCATGCTGCAAGTTCACCCACCTTATTCCGGACGCTCCTGGCATTGAAGTAGACACACTTCAATCCAACTTCTTGCTTGCCGGTGCCATCTTGCTTCCCTGAAACTTTATTTCGGACCACCCTACTCTCAACATTTTCTATAGTTGAACTACAATTTTGGTGCCCATCCCCCGTGCTGAATTAGTTTAAACCCACCCGAACAGCCTTAGAAAATTTCCCCCTCAGGATATCGGTGCCCCTCTGGTTCAGGTGAAGACCATCTTGCTTGTAGAGGTCCCACCTACCCCAGAAAGAGCCCCAATTATCCAAGAATCCCAAACCCTCCCTCCTGCACCATCCCTGTAGCCACGTGTTCAACTCCTCTCTCTCCCTGTTCCTTGCCTCACTAGCACGTGGCACAGGCAACAAACCAGAGACAACAACTCTGTTCGTCCTAGCTCTCAGCTTCCATCCTAGCTCCCTGAATTTCTGCCTTAAATCCTCGTCTCTCTTCCTACCTATGTCATTGGTGCCAATGTGGACCACGACTTGGGGCTGCTCCCCCTCCCCCTTAAGGATCCCAAAAACAGGATCAGAGACATCATGCACCCTGGCACCTGGGAGGCAACACAACAAACGTGAGTCTCTCTCGTCCCCACAGAACCTCCTATCTGTCCCCCTAACTATGGAATCCCCAATGACTAATGCTCTGCTCCTCTTCCCCCTTCCCATCTGAGCAGCAGGGACAGACTCTGTGCCAGAGACCTGTGCCCCACTGCTGTCCCCTGGTAAGTCGTCCCCCGCAACAGTATCCAAAACGGTATACTTATTGTTGAGGGGAATGGCCACAGGGGATCCCTGCACTGCCTGCTGGTTCCCTTTCCGTCCCCTGACTGTAACACATCTGCCTTTTTCCTGTACTTGAAGAGTGACTACCTCCCTGTAACTCCTCTCAATAACCCCCTCTGCCTCCCGAATGATCCGAAGTTCATCCAGCTCCAGCTCCAGTTCCCTAACGCTGTTTTCAAGGAGCTGGAGTTGAGTGCACTTCCCGCAGATGTAGTCAGCAGGGACACAAGTGGTGACCCTTACCTCCCACATTCTGCAGGAGGAACATTCAACTGCCCTGACCTCCGTTCCCATTATTCCCAGAAGTTGCTGGAAAAGTTCAGGTCTGGCAGCATCTTTGAAGAGAAATCGGTTAATGTTTCAGGTTGAGGTACCCTTAACATTAACTCTGATTCCTGCTCATGGATGCTGCCAGACCTGCTAAACCTTTCCATTTTTGTTTCTGATTTACACCACCCACAGTTCATTCAGTTTTTATTTGGACAACATTTATTACTAGTTGTCCCTAGTTGACCTTGAGAAGGTGACCTGTCTTCTTGAACTGCTGCAGTCTGTGAGCTGTAGATATACACATCCACAATGCAGTGACACTGAAGGAGTGACAATATATTTCCAACTCAGCAAAATGAGTGGCTTGGAGATGTACTTGCAGCTGGTGATGTTCCAATATATCTGCTGCCCTTGTCCTACCAGATGTATGTGGCCGTGGCCATGAGCTTGAAAGCTCTAAGGAGTCCTGGTGAATTTCTGCAGTACACCTTGTAGATAGTAAACACAGTAATAGTGGAGAAGGTGACTGTTTGTGGATGTTGTGTCAGTCAAGCAAGCTGCTTTGTCCAGGATGGTGTCAAGCTGCATCAGTGTTGCTGGAGCTGCACTTATCTCAGCAAGTGGCAATATTCCAGTGCAGCCCTGACTTGTGCCTTGTAGATGGTAGACTGGCTTTGTGGAAGCATGGGAGTAGCTACTTGCCACTGTATTCCTAGCCCCTGAACGGTTCTTGTAGCCACTTTATTTATGTGGTGTGTACAGTTGAGTTTCTGGTCACTGATAACCGCTGGGATGTTAAAAGTGGGGAATTGGTGATGGCAATGCCATTATGTGTCAAGACTTGATGGTTGGATTGTTTCTTACTGGAGATGGCCATCGCCTGGCATTTTTGTGGCACAAATGTTACTTAGCACTTTTTGTCCGAGGCTGGCGTATTGTCCAGATTTTGCTGCATTTGGACGTGGATTGCTTCAGTATCTAAGGAGTTGTAAATGCTGCTTAATTGTTGGCAAATCACTCTCGCTAAAAGAGGAATGTGAATTATTTCATGTAGTGTGCATAATTATGGCTGTTGTGATGTTGCAACTCTTAACTATAGAGTCTGTAAATTCTAACTCTTGTCTGCAAATATCGTATCATATTCAAAAGGGTGTGGAGGAATGCAACGTTATGATATTGGAGAGTGCAAACAAAGGAAGAGAATACACAGAGGGTATTGAGAAACGTAGAGGAACAGAGAAATCTAGGAGTTTGTGGTGCAAGAAAGTGTACAGACCCTGGAGGTAATAAAGTAATAAATAAGACAGATGCAATACCTTTAAATATTGAGTGAGGTGTTGAAAACATGAACAGGAATGTAATGCTGAAACCGTATAAGACACTGGTTAGATCATAAATGAAGATTTATGTGTGGTTCTGGTCACTGCGTTACCTTGAGAGTATGGAGGAGATGTCCAATATTATTGCTGCAGCCTGAAAATTGTAACAATGAGGAAAGATTGGGTGGTGAAGTGGTGTTTTCCTTAGAAAAGTTGATGCTCGGTGGTGCCAACTGAGATGTATAAAATAACGAAAGGACCGGATGGAGTAGACATAGAAACTGACTGGGGAAATAGGTCTTCTAAGGTGCACCAAATCTACCAAAACTTAAGGTGATTAGTGGAATGATCAGCGTGTACATGCAGAAAACTTTTCTCACCCAATCGGTGGTGGATATTTGGAATCCACTGCCCAGTTCGGTCGTTTTGATGGAAATGCTGAACTAATTTGAGAGGAACTTGGATGTGCACCCGAAGCTTTATAACCTGCAAGACTGTGGCCAGGTGCTGGAAAGTGGGGTTAGAGTGGATGGCTGGTTTGTTCAGATGGCACAAGCATGATTAGCTAAATGGGTTCACTCCTTGACATAACTGTGATTAAAATCACAACTTCGTAAACAGCAAAACTGTGTTCAGTTTAAAATTTGTTACTGAATTGGTGGGCTTGGGAGTATTTCCTTTAGGAGTAATTGGGAATAATTTTTTGCACACTCACCTGATTTCATTGCTTTCTGAGAAGAGCAAAGAAGCACGTTAGGCTAACTTGCTGACTTTTCTCAGATTTTTGACTACTTTGAGTCTGCTAAAACAGCTCAAGATTTCTTCCCAGCTCTGAAGTAGTCAGAAGACTTCTACAAATTTCCCTGCTGCTGGATTGAGTATTTTCTTCTGAACTTAACTTGTGGCCTCAGCCATCTTGTCTCTGGAAGTCATGGAAGTTTTGATTTGTAATTGTCTTGTCACTTGGCCTTTCTAGGTGTTCATGTGATTTAAGCTATCATTAGCTCACTGTTTCAAATTATTTCCTGAGCTTGAAAAAGACAGATCGTACCTTCACAGCACTGAAAACTAAAAAGACCTTTACCTCTGCTTTCAACACCAAGTTCCCAATGATGATAACATATTCTAAGCCTTCAGCACAAAACAAACTGTTGTTTTGAGAATAAAATTTGAGAATTAACTCGATCTAAGCTTCTCGCTGCTTTGGAAAAGCACAATCAAAGACTCCTCCCACCCCAATTATGATACCTTCCAACCTCTTCTGTGAGGCAAAAGATACAGAAGCTTAAACACATCTATTAACAGATTCAAGAGCAGCTTCTTCCCTGCTGCTATTTGAATGGACCTCTCACATTTTAATTTTAATGTTGACTTCACTGTTTGTGCACCTTGTCTCCAGCCGTAACATTGTATTCCTCTGTTCTGTTACCCTCATGCACTTTGTATGGTATGATCTGCCTGTACTGCACGCCAAAAAAAAGCACTCTTCACTGTACCTAGGTACTTGTAACAATAATAAATCAAATAAAATCAATTCACATTATTTCTGATAACTCTCGGCATTCAAGAAGTTGAAAACAAAAATGGGTGCAAAATCCTGTCGTGCATGAAATTAGATAAAAATAAGTTAGGACATTTGGCCCAGCTGGTCCACGCATCATCATAAAAAGATGACCACACTGGAATTGCAAAATGATCCAAACTTGTAGCAAATGAAGTGGAGAAACGAACAGTTCCAAATTCATGCTGATGTCTAGTTGTTTAGTCTTTCCCTTCTGGATTTACTAACAGCCTACAGATTTTGTGGGGAATGAGAGGATTAGAAAACCATAAAATTGTAAAGTAATGATTGCCTCATTGTAGCAGTTAGCTTTTGGAGACTTGCTGCAAGAATCTTGTAAATACATTCTGGTGTTGAAAGGCAGCATAAATTTGCCAAATCGACCAAGGATAGCATGTTGTACTTAACACTGTGAAATTACTAATGTTGCTGCATTAGTTTGGTTTCTATCTGCCAAAGTGAGCTTGCGCTTACCTTAAACTAGAAGTAATATTGGGTTTGAAAAATATTGATTAGTGTATGAGAAGTGTTGGTCCCCACCTTTTGAAGCCAGGGCAATAATGCGGAAGATTTGGTTTCCCTATTTTAAGGATGAAGGCAGATTCCACTTGGAGAGGGAGGGAATTGTTTCTATGACAGAATTTTTGAAGAAAGAATGTAAATAATTTGTCAGAAGGATTGACCTTGCTGCAGTGTTGCTTTAGAGTGTCCAAAGACAATTTTGTTTAATTCTCAGGAATCTGTCTGTTTAGATTTCAACAGCTCGGTTCTCTGTAGCTTGCAGTTTGTTCTTGAACTAGTTGAATAACTTTCTGATTGCTGCAATGATGATGCTTCTCAAGTGTCTGCGTCAAAAGCCTTGAATATTGCATTCAGAAGTGTTTTAAATTTGTTTTAGATCTCTGTGTTTGATCCTTATATTTTAAAAGTGTTAGCAAGTCTGTTTCTGTGCTGTACATCTCTATGACTCTGTGTCATCCAGCTGACGTCTGTCTGAAGCCTGGATTGTCTCAAATTGACAGCAACATACTAGGCATCAACTACTTGGAGGCATAAAGCACCCGCATGGAATTTGGGCCAATGAATATTGAGCTTGCATAATTTAGCATACAAATTCCAATAGAAAATGATGCAAGTAAGAAAAATGGAAATGAGCCTGTGTAATATTAGTTTCCAGGCATTTTCAATGTGGTTGTTTTAAATATTCGGATATAAAAATGATTAGCTTCTACTCCAAGTTTATCAACTAGACTCTGATGAAACTCTCCATCAGCCTTATTAGTATAGGGGGTCACAATTATGGCCTGAGAGGTAGCTCATTGGTTTGGCTGACTCCTCTAATCACCACATTTAAGGTGAGTTTATTGAATACCTGCCTTTTCTACTTGCAAACTACAGCATTATTAATAGTAGTTACTTAGACTGCTAATAATCCCAACATCATTTTCTTGTATGTTTTAAAACATATTAGGTCACTTGATGTATTAAGTGCCCCAAAATCTGTGTTGGACAGCTGTTAGGAATGTCTGTACACCTCCCAAACTAACATGGCATTGGACATTCAAACGTGGGTTGATGACCTTTAAATTAGACTTCTCTACACCCAGAAACTGAAGTTTCTAACTGGTTTTAACTTCTGATAGCACGTTCTCATCAAAAGTTCTTAATTGCTGCTGGGCAAAATCAATTGTAGAAGTCTTTGTCTCTGCCTCTTTCTGTCACCATCCTTCTTCTTGGGGAAGGTGGGACCTGTACAAGAAGGACGGGTTGCATCTGAACTGGAAGGGGACCAATGTCCTGGGTGGAAGGTTTGCTCGAGTAGTTCGAGAGGGTTTAAACTAGTATGGCAGGGGGGTGGGAACCTGAGCTGTATACCAGAGGTGAGCGTTGATGCAGGTGAGGCAGTAGCAAGAGGTAGACCAGCTAGTGGGAAGGATTTTCCTGGGAAGGAACCAAGGGATCGGTTAAAGTGTGTTTGCTTTAATGCCAGGAGTATCAGGAATAAAAGTGATGAACTTAGAGCATGGATCAGTACCTGGTGCTATGATGTTGTGGCCATAACAGAGACATGGGTTTCTCATGGGCAGGAATGGTTGTTGGATGTTCCAGGGTTTAGAACATTTAAAAAGAATAGGGAGGGGGGAAAAAGAGGAGGGGGTGTAGCACTACTAATCAGAGAGGGTATCACAGCTACAGAAGCTTCCTTTGTCGAGGAAGATCTGCCTACTGAGTCAGTATGGGTGGAAATTAGGAACAGCAAGGGAGTAGTCACCTCGTTAGGGGTTTACTACAGGCCCCCCAATAGCAGCAGGGAGATTGAAGAAAGCATAGGTCGACAGATTTTGGAAAAGTGTGCACGCAGTAGGGTTGTTGTAATGGGTGACTTTAACTTTCCTAATATTGATTGGAACCTCCTTCGAGCAGAAGATTTGAATGGAGCTGTTTTTGTAAGGTGTGTTCAGGAGGGTTTCCTAACGCAGTACGTTGACAGGCCGACGAGGGGAGAGGCCATTCTAGACTTGGTGCTCGGAAACGAGCCGGGGCAGGTATCAGATCTTGTGGTGGGAGAGCATTTTGGTGATAGTGACCATAACTGCCTCACATTCTACATAGCTATGGAGAAGGAGAGGATTAGGCAGAATGGGAGGATATTTAATTGGGGAAGAGGAAACTATGATGCGATTAGACATGAGTTAGGAAGCATGGACTGGGAGCAGTTGTTCCATGGTAAGGGAACTATAGACATGTGGAGACGGTTTAAGGAACAGTTGTTGGGAGTGATGAGTAAATATGTCCCTCTGAGACAGGCAAGAAGGGGTAAGATTAAGGAACCTTGGATGATGAGAGCGGTGGAGCTTCTAGTGAAAAGGAAGAAGGTAGCTTACATAAGGTGGAGGAAGCTAGGGTCAAGTTCAGCTAGAGAGGATTACATGCAGGCAAGGAAGGAGCTCAAAAATGGTCTGAGGAGAGCCAGGAGGGGGCACGAGAAAGGCTTGGCAGAAGGAATCCGGAAAAACACAAAGGCATTTTACACTTACGTGAGGAATAAGAGAATGGTCAAAGAAAGAGTAGGGCCGATCAGGGATAGCATAGGGAACTTGTGTGTGGAGCCTGAGGAGGTAGGGGAAGCCCTAAATGAGTTTTTTGCTTCTGTCTTTACGAAAGAAACCAACTTTGTAGTGAATGAAACCTTTGAAGAGCAGGTGTGCATGCTGGAATGGATAGAGATAGACGAAGCTGATGTGCTGAAAATTTTGTCAAACATTAAGATTGACAAGTCGCCAGGCCCGGATCAGATTTGTCCTCGGCTGCTTTGGGAAGCGAGAGATGCAATTGCTTCGCCACTTGCGAAGATCTTTGCATCCTCGCTCTCCACTGGAGTCGTACCTGAGGACTGGAGAGAGGCAAATGTAATTCCTCTCTTCAAGAAAGGAAATAGGGAAATCCCCGGCAATTATAGACCGGTAAGTCTCACGTCTGTCGTCTGCAAGGTGTTAGAAAGGATTCTGAGGGATAAGATTTATGACCATCTGGAAGAGCATGGCTTGATCAAATACAGTCAACACGGCTTTGTGAGGGGTAGGTCATGCCTTACAAACCTTATCGAGTTTTTTGAGGATGTGACTGGAAAGGTTGATGAGGGTCGAGCTGTGGATGTGGTGTATATGGACTTCAGTAAGGCATTTGATAAGGTTCCCCATGGTAGGCTCATTCAGAAGGTCAGGAGGAATGGGATACAGGGGAACTTAGCTGCTTGGATACAGAATTGGCTGGCCAACAGAAGACAGCGAGTGGTAGTAGAAGGAAAATATTCTGCCTGGAAGTCAGTGGTGAGTGGAGTTCCACAGGGCTCTGTCCTTGGGCCTCTACTGTTTGTAATTTTTATTAATGACTTGGACGAGGGAATTGAAGGATGGGTCAGCAAGTTTGCAGACGACACAAAGGTCGGAGGTGTCGTTGACAGTGTAGAGGGCTGTTGTAGGCTGCAGCGGGACATTGACAGGATGCAGAGATGGGCTGAGAGGTGGCAGATGGAGTTCAACCTGGATAAATGCGAGGTGATGCATTTTGGAAGGTCGAATTTGAAAGCTGAGTACAGGATTAAGGATAGGATTCTTGGCAGCGTGGAGGAACAGAGGGATCTTGGTGTGCAGATACATAGATCCCTTAAAATGGCCACCCAAGTGGACAGGGTTGTTAAGAAAGCATATGGTGTTTTGGCTTTCATTAACAGGGGGATTGAGTTTAAGAATCGTGAGATCTTGTTGCAGCTCTATAAAACTTTGGTTAGACCGCACTTGGAATACTGCGTCCAGTTCTGGGCGCCCTATTATAGGAAAGATGTGGATGCTTTGGAGAGGGTTCAGAGGAGGTTTACCAGGATGCTGCCTGGACTGGAGGGCTTATCTTATGAAGAGAGGTTGACTGAGCTCGGTCTCTTTTCATTGGAGAAAAGGAGGAGGAGAGGGGACCTAATTGAGGTATACAAGATAATGAGAGGCATAGATAGAGTTGATAGCCAGAGACTATTTCCCAGGGCAGAAATGGCTAGCACGAGGGGTCATAGTTTTAAGCTGGTTGGTGGAAAGTATAGAGGGGAAGTCAGAGGCAGGTTCTTTACGCAGAGAGTTGTGAGAGCATGGAATGCGTTGCCAGCAGCAGTTGTGGAAGCAAGGTCATTGGGGTCATTTAAGAGACTGCTGGACATGTATATGGTCACAGAAATTTGAGGGTGCATACATGAGGATCAATGGTCGGCACAACATTGTGGGCTGAAGGGCCTGTTCTGTGCTGTACTGTTCTATGTTCTATGTTCTGTCTATGTTCTTGCATCTTTCCCTCTCCCTCACTGGTCCCTGATGTGTTGCTGATATGAAGAAGTCACCTTTTCAGAAAAGCAAAATATCATGGATGCTTCAACTGCTCAGGCTGATAGCACTTGTGTGGAAACAAACCAAGTTAACTTTTCAAATTGTTGATGCCATTAATACTCTTTATGTCTGCAGGTGCTGCCTGAACTGTCGCATGTTGCCGGCCTGTTCTGTTTTTTTTTAGAAGCAATATGAGCCAAAAAGAGCTGGCTGCATGCAGTTCAACAAAAATCAATGTTAAATTTTCTGTGCCATGCCAGTCAAAGATGTGTTTAGCGTGAGAAATTTAAAATGCTGATATAAAGCTCTTGGAGCTTGTTTACAAAAACAAGTAAGCTTTAGTTTGCACACGACCTGCCCAATGCTTAAATGGGCGCTTAGAAAAAGTGGAATTAGATCCACCAACTGGTTTTCCACAAGAAATTGATTAGATTGTTGAGCTGGTTGAATAAAAATGGTTTGTAGAAATATTGGTGAACAGTAAATAAAGGTGATGAGAGTTATTTAGTTTTATTTATTAAAGGTGCACCCTCTTGTGGCACAGTCATACTGTCCCTGCCCCCTTAACGTGGAGACCTGTGTTCAAATCCTACCAAAAGTGGAATATTTCCAGAGTTGTGTAATAGCATCTCTGAACAGGGTGATTATGGAAAGAAGGAAAATCCTGACAGATTCTGAAAAAAAAAATAGAAATTGCTGCAAAAGCTGAGCAGGTCTGGCGGCATCTGTTGAGGAACATTGGCATTAACGCTCCAGGTCCAGTGACCCTTCCTCAGAACTTGGATGTCTTCAAGATGTTACTTGGGCTGGGGTGCTTCAACATAGAGGCAGCACGGTGTCTAAGTGGTTAATACGGCTGCCTCACAGCGCCAGGGACCTGGGTTTGAATCCACCCTCGGGCGACTGTGTGGAGTTTACACATTCTCCCTGTGTCTGTGTGAATTTCACTGAGTGCTCTGGTTTCCATGCACAGTTCAAACATATGCAGGTTAGCTGGATTGGCTATGCTAAGTTGCCCATAGTGTTCAGGGATGTGCAGGCTGGTAGGTGGTTAGTCATGGGAAATGCATGTTTACAGGTAGGGAAATGAGTTTGGACGTTGCTCCTAAGAGGGTTGGTGCAGACATGTTGGGCCCCCGCAGGGATTCCATCATTCTAAATTTACTTAGTGAGTGAAGAGTAAGAACAAACGCATTGTACCGAGTGACCTCTTCTGTGTTGTATCATCTGTGTACTGCTGCCGAGCGACCTCTTCTGTGTTGTATCATCTGTGTACTGCTGCCGAGTGACCTCTTCTGTGTTGTATCATCTGTGTACTGCTGCCGAGCGACCTCTTCTGTGTTGTATCATCTGTGTACTGCTGCCGAGCGACCTCTTCTGTGTTGTATCATCTGTGTATTGCTATGTAATTTAACCCACTTAGTTTGGGGATTGGTATGATGTTTGATAAGCAATACATTGAAAATTTGTTTGTATTTAGATTGTGCACAGTAGTGAATTTAATTCGAGCTTAGATAATATAGTACTGTAAAAATGCTGAAGTCTAGATGGACAAACTTCCATCCAGTCAATTAACACTCTGAAAAAATATTTTCCACTTTCCAACAGTATTTTATAATTCATTGTTAACTGCTTCCTTATTGTTCGCAGCAACATTTAAAAGAAGCCAATGATGCTCTAGATTCTGCATCAAGACTAGCTGAGCAGTTGGACCTTAAAGAGGAGCAACTGGAAGATCTTAAAAAGCAAGGTAATACATTGCTTTGCACATGTAAACTGTTTCATTAGAAAGGTGGTAGCAGGTTTTGGTATTCCATCTCCATTCCTTCAACCTCAAACTCCTTGGTGACTTTAAAGCATTTCAGTGCTGTGGCAACTTGATTGGGAGGATTCAAACATGGAATTCTAGTGAAGCATCGAGGAGACAGTAAATACATTTAGGAATTTTGGAGTAGAAGAAGGAGATTGCGGATGAGTCAGTAGTTTAGAAATACAGCTGGATCAAGATTTGGATTTTTGAAGAACTATGTGATGATTGCAGATTTGAAGGACAAATTAGAAGAGTGAAAGCAGCTATCTATCAACTAATGGGAATCATTAATTTCATGCACAATGGAAATAACTAATCTTAGCGAAGATTGAAAATCTACAGAGGAGGAGATTAAGGGGAATAACTTTATTTATTGCAACACAGGATTATTAACTTTATAAGATTAACAAATATTTGAGTGAAATGGACTGTATCCACCAGTTTTTAAAGATACAGTTAACTTGTGCAAGTTTAATAGTTTAGGCTTGGTGGATTTGAAGAAACATCTGCTCGGTGTGTAAAAATGTCGTATCATTGCTTTTTTATTTCCTGAACGCTCTGAAACTTTTTCATCCAAACCTCTTTACAAACTGTTGTAAAAAATTCATTTGCTGTTTGGGGATATGTTTCAGTATACATCGCATCTTGAGAACAAGTTAGTCTGAATATGTCCAGGAAACAAAGTAAATATATTACTTACATTCTTAATCAGTGCATAGATAAAGCTTCCTCTTCCTTAACATTGATGACCTGAAATATGAAAGAAGATAGTTTTACAGCTATTGTGCAAGTTTATACCCGTTATCCTTGGGATGTCTGTTGTTCTTTCCCATATTGGTCACAGTCCAGACCAATAAAGTAAAACTAAATCTGTAGTAATGGCAATGAATTAGAATTTGTGAGTGAGATGAGAAGTCTCTTATCATTAAGTTGCATTTTGTTTGTGTGTAAGGTTTTTTAAAATGACAACAAGTAATACCGTGGCCAATAGTTTAATTTGGAGTAATCAGTTCTTCAGTAGCTCCATGAGCTGATGTAGTTTGCAGCTGAGCCATGCAGATTGGTAATTCAGTTTGAATTCAGCCCAGGTTGCAACAGCAGTGCTGTATATGCCACCTGCATTTTGCAATCAGTCCAGGTTTTTGTTCCTGATCACAATCAGCAACTTGTCTGAAATGTGTGTCAACACCTGACAATCATAAAAGCATCACTGGCCTCAGCTGTGATAATGCTCCACATTGGAGCTTTCCTGCCAGCACTTGCCATTAGGGTTCATGTACAAATAGTTAGCATTTGGGTGAGCCTCTTTTTAGGATGTCTGCCTCGTGTGGAGTCATATCTTTATATTCTTAACAGCACTTGACATTCTTTCAAGCAGAAGTTCAGAAATGCATGCTCAAATGAGATGCTTTGTAGCTGAGAAGTAACAAGTTAAATGCATGGTATGTTTGTTAGGGATTCCAGGATTTCCAGGATTTTGACTCAGTGGCAGTGGAGGAACAGCAATATATTTTGAAGTCAGTAGTGGTGTTTTCATCTATCTTCTAGCGTTGTCCTTTTAGAACAAAGTGACTATGGCCATGAGCTTGGAAAGTATTATCTAAGGAACCTTGGTGAATTTCTGCTTTGCTGTTACTGAGTATTGGTAGTAGAGTGAGTGGATGCTTGCGACTGTGGTGCCAGTCAAGTGAGCTGCTTTGTCAGAGATGATTTCAAGCTGCTTAAAGGTTGGAATTGCACTTTTCAGGCAAGTGAGGAGTAACTCACCGCCTGACTCCACAAAGCTAATCCACCGTCACACTCCTGATTAGTGCCTTGTAGATAATGGATGTGCTTTGTGGAGTCAGGTGGTGAGTTGCTTGCTGCAATATTCCTAGCCTCTGCCCTCCTCTTATAGCCACTGTTTTTATATGGTGAATCTATTTGATTTTCTGGTCAATAATAATCCCCAGGATGTTGATACTGGTGTTTCAGTGATGGTAACACTGTTGAATATCAAAGGATGGTGGTTAGATTGTCTCTTATTGGAGATGGTCGTTAGCCATGTGTCAATGTAGCAAATATCCTCTGAGCTTACTCCAACAACTGTACAGCCATCTTCAAGTAAGGAAACCAAAACTGCACGCTGTATCTGATTCTGTCCATAAGACCATAAGGCATAGGATCAGGCAGGGGCCATTTAGCCTCTCAAGTCTGGTCTACCATTCAGCAAGATCATGGCTGAGCTGTCATTCCTTATGGCCACTTTCCTTCTCTTTTTCCATACCCCTTGATTTCCCCTGCTGATCAAGAAGCTATCTATCTCAGTCTTAAATTTGCATAAGGATTCTGTTCCCGCAACTCACAGCAGAGTTTCAAAGACTTTCAATCCACTGACGAAATTCGTCCTTATCTTAGTCTTAAATTGACATCCCATTAAATCATAGAAGATCATGAAAACACAAGTCCAGACCAAACCTTAGAGTATCCCACCCAGACCCATCCCACCTAATCTACACATCCCTGGACTCTATGGGCAATTTAGCATGGCCAATGCACTAACCTGCACATCTTTGGACTGTGGGAGGAAGCCAGAGCACCTGGAGGAAACCCACGCAGACAAGGGCGAAAAAGCAAACTCCACACAAGACAGTAGATGGAGGATGGGATTGAACTTGAGTTACTGGCGCTGTGCGGCAGCAGTGCTCTAAGACTGTGCCCTCTAGTCCTGGGCTGTCTCTGAGGAGTAACTCCTCTCATTATCTGCCCTGTCAAGCCCCTAAGGAATCCTATGTTTCATTAAGGTCACCTCACATTATCTCTCCACCCCTTGGATCTTCCAAATGAACCTCCTCTGAAATGCCTCCAACGAAATGATATATTTCCTTTAGCTGGGGACCAAACTGCTGTCAGCTCTCTGGATGTGGTCTTGACAGCATCTTGTACAGTTGCAGTAAAAAGTTCCTACTCTTATACTCCAATCCCCTTGAAATGAGGGCTACCATTCCATTCGCCTTCCTGATCATCTGTATCTTCCCTTTGAATCCAGAACTGAGGGGCCACTGTTTTAAATTTTAGGGTCACCCTTTCAGGACAGAAGTGAGAATTTTCTGAGGGTTGTGAGGCTTTAGAATTCTGTCTGAGAAGGTGTCGGAGACAAAGTCATTGAGTGTTTTAATTTAGAAATGAATAGATTCTTGTTTGGGAGTGAATCCAGGGTTATGGGGTGTGTGGATTTGAATCACAAACTGACCAGCCATGGTCTTTTGAATGTCATTGCAGGCTCTAGAGAATGAATGGTCAACTTTTTTTCCCTCTGTGTTTGTAAACTGGCACCATTAATGTATGACGTGAAAGTGGAGCCGAACATGGTAAAATGTGTTAATGCTTGAGAAATGTTTTCTTTTTGTTCCTGAAATGTGCAAAGCCTAATTTTGTCCAGAACTAATTGTTTTGTTCTTAAATAAAACTTGTTGTAGAGAAGTAGGTGAACCAACAAAGTTGACACTAAATTGTCAGCAACTCCCCAGGTGAAGTGATTCAGAACTGGGTTATGTTGTATGGATATTTCAAGGGAATAACACAATCCGACTCATTTAGTAATTTTTTAATGTAACTGGCAATGTTTTGATTACATTCATATTGAATGGGTCAGTAGCATTTGGTCACTTTGTTTGACTGAACATGATTGAATACATATAGTTCCATTTAATCCACGATATTGGATTTTTTATGTGTTTAGGCACTCCTAGCCGGTGATATTTCCTGCATAACTTCATTCTTTCTTTCTATTTAATTTATACATGGCCTTGGCTTATGATCTGACTTTGATTACTCAGTGCTAAAATATTCATTGAAACACAAACAGTAGACTAGCCAAAGAAAAGCTGAGGTGGGGAGGTGCAGGGGTAGAAAGGAGAGGAAAGTTGAATAAGCCAAACAAAATATGGAGCTCAGAATGATGCTGCATGTCTGAATTAATTCATATTGAACTAAGCCAGCCTAGAAAACTTGAACAGATCAAATATGCATTTTTCTCAGTATCTTATCTACCATTAATGCTGCTGAAACTTAGCACCCATTCCTTTTGGTTGTTCTGACCATCAAGATTGTGGGTTTATTTCTCTGTTCAGGATCTTCAGATTTTGTTTAATTGATTAAAAGGTGGATATCATCACTGGTGAGACCAGCATTTATCACCCTTTTTAATTGCCCAGGGAATGATGTTGAGCTTTGCTCTTGAACTGGTGTAGTTGTACGTACAGTGCTTTTTGGGAGAGTGTTTTAGGATTTTGACCTAGAGATAGTAAAGAAATGATATGATTCCAAGTCAGGATGTTGTGTGGCTTAGAGGTAAACTTACAGATGGTGTTAGAACATAGAACAATACAGCACAGAACAGGCCCTTCAGCCCTCGATGTTGCACCGACCTGTGAACGAATCTAAGCCCCTCCCCCCTACACTATCCCATCATCATCCATATGCTTATCCGAGTACTGTTGAAAAGACCCTAACGTGGCTGAGTTAACTACATTGGCAGGCAGGGCGTTTCACGCCCTTACCACTCTGAGTAAAGAACCTGCCTCTGACATCTGTCTTAAATCTATCACCCCTCAATTTGTAGCTATGCCCCCTTGTACAAGCTGAAGTCATCATCCTCGGAAAAAGACTCCCACTGTTCACCCTATCTAATCCTCTGATCATCTTGTATGTCTCTATTAAATCCCCTCTTAGCCTCCTTCTCTCCAGTGAGAACAGACCCAAGTCCCTCAGCCTTTCTTCATAGAGCCTGTGCTCCAGACCAGGCAACATCCTGGCAAATCTCCTCTGCACCTTTTCCAATGCTTCCACATCCTTCCTGTAATGGGGCGACCAGAACTGCACGCAATATTCCAAATGAGGCCGCACTAGCGTTTTGTACAGTTGCAGCATGAAATCATGGCTCCAGAACTCAATCCCTCTACCAATAAAGCCTAACACACCGTATACCACCTTAACAGCACTATCAACCTGAGTGGCAACTTTGAGGGATCTATGTACATGGACACCAAGATCCCGCTGCACATCCACACAACCAAGAATCTTTCCGTTGACCCAGTATTCTGCCTTCCTATTATTCCTCCCAAAGTGAATCACCTGACATTTATCCGTATTAAACTCCATTTGCCACCTTTGAGCCCAATTCTGCAGTTTATCGAAGTCTCCCTGCAACCTGCAACATTCTTCCACACTGTCCACCACTCTACCGACTTTAGTGTCATCTGCAAACTTATTAACCCATCCACCTATGCCTGTGTCCAAGTCATTTATATAAATGACAAACAGCAGTGGTCCCAAAACAGATCCTTGTGGCACACCACTAGTGACTTGCCTCCAGGCTGAATATTTTCCATCAACCACCACTCGTTGCCTTCTCACAGCCAGTTTCTAATCCAAACTGCTAAATCTCCTTCAATCCCGTGCCTCTGTATTTTCTCTAATAGCCTACCACGTGGAATCTTATCAAAGGCTTTACTGAAGTCCATGTACACCACGTCAACTGCCCTACCCTCATCCACTGGCTTGGTCACACCTTCTCAAAAAACTCCAATGAGGTTTGTGAGACACGACCTGGCCTTGATGAATTCATGCTGCCTGTCTCCAATTAGATTGTTGCTTGCTAGATGATTATAAATCCTATCTCTTATAATCCTTTCCAAAACTTTTCCTACAACAGACGTAAGGCTCACAGGCCTATAATTGCCTGGGTCATCCCCTACTGCCCTCCTTGAACAAGGGCACAACATTTGCAATCCTCCAGTCCTCTGGTACCAAACCTGTAGACAATGAGGACTCAAAGATCAAGGGCAAAGGCTCCACCACCACCTCCCTAGCTTCCCAGACAATCCTCGGAAATATCCCATCTGGCCCAGGGGATTTATCTACCTTCACACCTTCTAGAATTGATAACACCACCTCCTTACTAACCTGATTCCTTTCATTTCTAGTAGCCCGTAACTCAGTCAACTCCTCTACAGTATTCTCCTGTTCCTCAGTGAAAACAGATGAGAAATAATCATTTAGCACCTCTCTAATCTCCACAGGGTCTACACACAATTTCCCAATTCTGTCTTTGTCTGGCCGTATTCCTAGCCTAGTCATCCTCTTATTCCTCACATACCTATAGAAAGCTTTAGGGTTCTTCTTTATTCTACCTGCTAATGTCTGCTCATGTCCCCTCCTTGCTCTTCTTAACTCTCTGTTTAAACCCTTCCTAGCTAATCTGTAACTCTCCATCGCCTCATCTGAACCATTTTGTCTCATTGTCACATTAGCCTCCCTCTTCTGCTTAACAAGAGACACAATTTCTTTAGTCAACCACGGTTCCATTACCTTATTGCTTCCTCCCTGCCTGACAGGGACATACCTATCAAGGACACGCAACATCTGTTCCTCAAACCAGCTCCACATTTCGATTGTCCCCATGCCCTGCATTTTGCTAACCCATTCTATGCCTCCTAAGTCTTGCCTAATGGCATTACAATTGCCCTTCCTCCATCTATAACTCTTGCCCTGTGGCATGTTCCTGTCCCTTTCCATTGCTAAAGTAAACATAAACAAATTATGGTCGCTCTCTCCAAAGTGCTCACCTACCATTAAAGCAAACACCTGGCCTGGTTCATTACCAAGTATCAGATCCAGTGTGGCCTCCCCTCTTGTCGGCCCTTCGACATACTGAGTCAGGAAACTCTCCACACATTGGACAAAAACTGATCCATCCAACGTACTAGAGTTATCGCAATTCCAGTCAATGTTAGGGAAGTTAAAGTCTCCCATAATGACCACCCTGTTCCTTTCAATTCTGCCCAGAATAGTTTTGCCGATCCTCTCCTCCACATCCCTGGAACTTTGCGGAGGCCTATAAAAAAACTCACAGCAGTGTTACCTCTCCTCTCCTGTTTCTGACCTCAGCCCATACCACCTCAGTAGACGAGTCCTCTTCAAAAGTTCTTTCAGGCACCATTATACTGTCCTTGACTAACAAAGCCACACCTCCCCCACTTTTACCACCTACCCTGACCTTAATGAAAGATCTAAGCCCTGGAACCTGCAGCATCCATGCCTGACCCTGCTGTATCGATGTCTCCGAAATGGCCACAACATCGAAGTCCCAGGGACCTATCGAAGCTGCAAGCTCACCTACCTTATTCCGGATACTCCTGGCGTTGAAGTAGACATGCTTCAAACCAGCTTGCTGTCTGCCACCACTCTCCTGTGACAGTGACGTCCTGTCCATGTCCTCCCTACGCTCACCCTCCTGTGTACCCTGTTCCTGTTGTGAATCTGCTGCCTTAGTCCTCCTAGATGTTAGAAGTTGTGGGTTTGGAAAATCCTCTCAGAGGAACCTTGGCAAGTTGCTGCAGTGTATTTTGTAGATGATATACATTGCTGCTGGCTGCATTGATGGAGGGCTTTTTTTTTTCAGTGAAAGATGGGGTGCATATCAAGCAAGGATCTTTGTCCCAAATATCATAGAAATTCTGGAATGTTTCTATAACTGTATTCAACTAGGCAAGTGGAGAGCATTTCATCACATTCCTGACTTATGTTTTATTGATAGGAGACAAGGTTTGGGGAGTCAGGAGGTGAGTTACCCAAGTGGAATATGCAGCTTCTGACCTGTTGTAGCCATGGTATTTTTGCGATCCAGTTCAATTTCTTTAGATAATTAATATCACAGAGTAAAAGCATTGATGAAACCTAAGGGATTAACAGTGGCAACATCTCAGGACTTAATCCTCCGATTCTAAAAAGCATAGCTTCACAGTAGATTAAAACACGAAGGCTGATCGAATGTCAGGACTGCTGTTATTTACCCAAAGTGATTCGAGACATGCGAAGTGAATTAAGTAAACCACTCCTAGATTTTTTAAGATCTGAAATAATTACAGTGAGCCATGGTTCTAATCATTAGGAAGTAGAAGAGATCTAAACACCAGACATTATTGGATTTGTTAGTCTCATTTCACTTGCAGAGAAATTTCGGGAATGCATTATTGAGATTTATGAGATTGTTAGAACTGACAGTTCTTGGACAATACCAGCATAATTATAAAAAACGGCACTTTCCCCACACTAATCTGATGAATTGTGTGACAAAGAGCCTAAATTCACAATGCTTATATTTTAAAATCCTCATTCCCATTTTCAAATCCATGGATGAAACATTTCACTGGCATGTGCCTGATAGAGTCAGTGAAGTGGAGACAATTGAAATGTGAGTAACTTGCAAATACTCCTCACCACGTTATGTCTGGGTTGCTTTTGGTTAAACAACATTTGTTCTTTCTGCTAAATGACCATTTTTAACTCAAAAAGAAACCTCACCCTATTAATTTTTATTTCTTAAATAGTTGTGACTCAACAGGACATGTTGGAAGATGCGCAGAGAAAACTGCTGAACCTAGTCAACAACAGTGAAGGTAGAATTGACAAGTAAGTATCTGATAGTCATCTTTATTTTTGAAAACTATGAATATTTTCTCACTTGATAAAATGGTTTGTTTGCAACCCTAATGTACTGAAGCCAGAAGGTATCTCAGTGGATGGTTCTGGGTTATGTGATGCACTGATTGCCCAGGGCTAAAGTAATTCAACTTGAAGTATAGCAGCAGTTTTGGTCTAGCAAATTATCAAAAACAAAATGTGAGGAAGTGTTTGACTTTCAGTAACACTTAATTGGACAACGGTTACATTCCATACCTACCTTTAAGTTTCTTGACCATTAGCATCACCATATGGCTTTTCCCTGTGTTGCCTAATTTCTCTTGATCTCCATCATATAACACTTCCCTTGAGCTTTACTGTCCTTCCCTGGTTGAACCTGCTGCATCTCTGACTTCTTCCAGTTCTGTCAAAAGGCCATCAATCTGAAATCATCCCTTTTGTTTTTCTCCTGTATATTTAGTAAACTGTAGAACCCAGTATTGGCTAATGCATTTTGTTCTCTAAGTCTACTCTTTGCATTTTATAACTTAGTGAATTTTTTTGGAAATTTATGATTTGTTGGCTAATCATACATTTAGTTTTTGTTTGAAACTGTCATTTTGATTCATGTCCTTCACTGATATTTAAGCTTTCTTTAGTCACTAAAAACCAATATCTGAATGCTGTGATCCTCTGCACACATCAATCCCAACACACCATGATTTCCTCCTGTTTCTGAAATAAGGATGAGGCAAGAGAGAAACTCTCGTAGATGTAGAGAGTAACATTCACATGCACTGAGGATTGATTAAGTAACTGGAAGCAATATTACAGAATGATTATGATGCAGGAGAAGATCATTTGGCCTATCTAGCTTGCACTCGCTCGTCAGATGAGTGTCATGATGTTATGCTGGTCTCTTGCTTTTTCATTATACCCTTGTACATTTCTATCTGCATAATCATCCAATGCTACCTTGAATGCCTCAATGGAACATGCTTCTACCATACTTTCAGGCATGGAATTTTATGTATCATCCTTGCTCACTGTGCACATCTCTTTAAGTCTTTGTCTTTGGCTTCTCATTAATCACATTCCTTTTGACAGGGAACAGCTTTTCCCTATCTGCTGTATGCAGCCCGTAGTCAGCATAAGTGAGTCATTTCTGGGTTGGCAAGATGTGACAAGGAGGACCACAGGGCTCAGTGTTGAGGCCTGAGTGATTTATAATTCATAAATAATAACATTATGAAGATGTTGAATATAAAGTTGTTCAACGATAGTAGAAAAGTAAATCCTGAAGATGACATGAGAGTCTGAAAGTGGGCTGAAGATAGGTTAAGTGAGTGGACGCACATTTGGCAAATGGAGTATAATGTGGAAGGAAGAACAGTGAGTAAACATATTATTTAACTAAAGAGAGATGCAGATCTCAAGATACAGAGGCATCTGTGGTTCCATGATACCTGAATCTTGCAACTTTAGTATAAATGTACAGCAAGTAATTAGGCAAATTGAGTGTTCTTGTATATTGTAAGAGGAATGGAATGTCTGTGTCATACAGGGCATTTGTAAGGTCACATCTATACTTTCTATTATTTTGGCGTCCTTATTTGAGCGAGGATATAATTTCATTAGAAACTGTTCAGATATCAAGGGTGGGGGGAGCATTTTCTTATCAGGAAAGTATAGGCACACTGGACATATCCATTTGCAGTTTAAAATAATCATATTGAAACCTGTAAGACCCTGAGGAGGCTTGTCAGGTGGATACTGAAAGGATTTTTGCTCACATGGAAAGATTGAGGCAGACTTGATAACAGAGCGAAAGATAAAGGAACCCTTAGTACGCAATGGTCATAAGTTGATAGAATCTACTCTGCAATTTGAGAGGGCAAAGATAGAATCAGAGGCAGGGTGTTGTAGTCGAATAAAGGCAACTACAGAGGTATGAGGGAGGAGCTGGGCAGAATTGACTGGAAGAGGAGCCTAGCAGGAAAGACAGCAGCACATAGATAAGCTGCAGAGCTGGGCTGAGAGGTGGCAAATGGAGTTTAATGCAGACAAGTGTGAGGTGATGCACTTTAGTAGGAGTAACCAGAAGGCAAAGTACTGGGCTAATGGTAAGATTCTTAGTAGTGTAGATGAGCAGAGAGATCTCGGTGTCCATGTACACAGATCCTTGAAAGTTGCCACCCAAGTTGTCAGGGCTGTTAAGAAGGCATACAGTGTTTTAGCTTCTATTAATAGAGGGATCGAGTTCCGGAACCAAGAGGTTATGGTGAAGCTGTACAAAACTCTGATGCGGCCGCACTTGAAGTATTGTGTACAGTTCTAGTCACCTCATTATAAGAAGGATGTGGAAGCTTTGGAAAGGGTGCAGAGGAGATTTACTAGGATGTTGCCTGGTATGGAGGGAAGGTCTTATGAGGAAAGGCTGAGGGACTTGAGTCTGTTTTAATTAGAGAGAAGAAAGTTGAGAGGTGACTTAATTGAAACATAAAATAATCAGAGGGTTAGATAGGGTGGATAGGGAGAGCCTTTTTCCTAGGATGGTGACAGCAAGCACGAGGGGGCATAGCTTTAAATTGAGGGGTGAAAGATATAGGACAGATGTCAGAGGTGGTTTCTTTACTCAGAGAGTAGTGAGGGAATGGAACGCTTTGCCTGCAATGGTAGTAGATTCGCCAACTTTAGGTACATTTAAGTCGTCATTGGACAAGCATATGGATGTGCATGGAATAGTGTAGGTTAGATGGGCTTGAGATTGGCATGACAGGTCGGCACAACATCGAGGGCTGAAGGGCCTGTACTGTGCTGTAATGTTCTATGTTCTAACAGCACTGGCGGGAGTTTCTTGGAGTAATTCAGGAGACACAACAAAAATTCATCCCTAGGCAAAAGAAGCATGGCACAGGAAGGATGAGACAACCATGGCTGACTAAGGAAGTCAGGGATAGCATAAAAGCAAAAGAGAAAGCATACAATATGGTGAAGGGCAGTGGGAAATTAGAGAACTGGGAAGCTTACAAAGACCAACAGAGAGCAACAATAACAAAAGAAATAGGAAGGGAGAAGATTAAATATGAGGATAAGCTAGCAAGTAATATAAATGAAGACTGTAAGAGTTTCTTGAGAATTATAAACTCAAAAATACATATTGGACCACTGCAAAATGATGGCCCATTGTAAACAATAGTAGTGGGGAACAGGAAAATGGCTGAGGCACTGAATAATTACTTTGCGTCAGTCTTCACAGTGGAAGACACAAGTAATCTCCTCCCAAAAATTTGAGTGTGTTGGGGGCAGAGCTGAGCATGGTGGCCATCACCAAGGAAAAGGTGCTTGTAAAACTGATCGGCCTGAAGGTCGATAAATTCCCTGGACCAGATGGACCGCACCCAGAATTCTAGAGAAGGTAACTGAAGAGATAATGGAAGTGTTAGTGGTGATCTTTCAGGAATTGCTAGAGTCAGGAGGCTCCCAGAGGATTGGAAAATCGTTAACGTGACACCCCTGTTTAAAAAGGGAGTAAGGCAAAAGATAGGAAATTACAGGCCGATTAGCCTAACCACGGTTGTGGGTAAGATGTTGGAGTCCATTGTAAAGGATGAGATTTCTGAATATTTGGAAATGTATGGTAAAGTAGGACAAAGTCAGCATCGTTTCATCAAGGGAAGGTCATCCCTGACAAATCTGCTAGAATTCTTTGAGGAAGTAACAAGCATGGTACACCAAAGAGAACCAACGGATGTTACCTACCTGGACTTCAAGAAGGTTTTTGACAAGGTGCCACATTAGAGGCTGCTGAGTAAGATAAGGGCCCATGGTGTTAGAGGCAAGATGCTAGTTTGGATATAAGATTGGCTGGCTGGCAGAAAGCAGAAGGCGAGGATAAAAGGGTCTTTCTCAGGGTGGCAGCCAGTGACAAGTGGCGTTCCGCAACGGTCAATGTTGGGATCGCAACTTTTCACTTTTCACTTTGTACTTTACTGATCTCAGTGAAGGAACTGTGGGCATTCTGGCTAAGTTTGCAGACGATACAAAGATAGGTAGAGGAACAGGTAGTATTGAGGAGGTGGGGAGGCTGCAGAAGGATTTGGACAGGTTAAGGGAGTTGGCAAAGAAGTGGCAGATGGAGTACAAAATGGGGAAAGTGTGAGGTCGTGCACCTTGGTAAGAAGAATCAAAGCATGGACTATTTTCTAAATGGGGAGAAAATTCAGAGCTCAAAGAGACTTGGGAGTTCTAAGTCCAGGATTCTGTCAAGGTAAACTTGCAGGTTGAGTCAGTCGTCAGGAAGGCAAATGCAGAGTTGGCATTTATTTTGTGAGGACTTGAATATAAAAGCAGGGATGTACTACTGAGGCTTTATAAGGCTCTGGTCAGGCCACATTTGGAGCATTGTGTGCAATTTTGGGCCCCATGTCTCAGGAAGGATGTACTGGCCCTGGAGCAGGTTCAATGGAAGTTCGCAAGAATGGTCCTAGGAATGAAAAGCTTAAAGCATGAGGAATGTTTCAGGACTCTGGGACTATACTCATTGGAGTTTAGAAGGATGAGGGGGCATCTAATTGAAACTTAGATTACTGAATAGCCTGGACAGAGTGGATGTTGGGAAGATGCTTTCATTGGTAGGAGAGACTAGGATCCGAGGGTGCAGCCTTGGAGTAAAGGGGAGACCTTTTTAGAATGGAGATAAGGAGAAACTTCTTCAGCCAGAGAATGGTGAATTTATGGAATTCACTGCCACAGGAGGCTGTGGAGGCCATCTCATTGAGTACATTTAAGACTGAGATGGACCGAGTGGCCTAATTTCTGCTCCTACGTTTTATGGTCTTATTAGACCAAGGGGAAACAGTTTAAGAATATAGTCTCTATTTGTGAGCCCAGCCACACAAATCAATGGCTATTTCTCTTTTAGGATCGATGCATTCAAAATGAGTCCTGATGATAACCATTAATCATGCATAAAGACCTGTTCTTAGATGAACAGTTAGTGAAAATTCCAGCTCGTTTCTTGTCCAGCTCCTAACCTCCACTGCACCCCAACCTTTTACGCCACAGATTACGTGAAAAGTTGTTACCTCAGTTGTGATCTGCTAATTCTTAGCAGCTTGGAGATTGACTCTGGAAACCTTTACCCATATCTCGATATCATACCACAAACTTTATCCAACCAGGCACAACCGCCAAATTTATCGAGGTATTAAAATGGGCAGCAATAACCTCACATCTTCATACAGCAGGAGGATATGTGTTAAAATTTTCTTCTTATTTGTTGAAATATCATGGAGCAAATTCGACAGCCCGGTTTACAACTGTAAAGTGTATTTTTAAATAATAATACTGGAGATTCTGCTGTCTTGTATGCCAACAAATCAAGTAAGGATTTGTCATTGATTGTGTTCTTGTTGCTAACTAGATCTCATTTATTTTAAAGAGTCTTGATGAGAAATTTGTTTGTGAGTTATTTCCATACTCCAAAGAACAAGCGTGATGAAGCAGTAAGGCTATTGGGAAATGTTTTGGGGTTAAAGAAAGAAGAAATTAAAGAGGTAGGCTAACATGATTGCTGTCTTTTCAAGTGCAGTTAATCAGATTGCAAGAATATTCCAAAGAGACTTGTTTTCTTTAAAGAAGACATCTCATATTAGAGATAATGGGAACTGCAGATGCTGGAGAATTCCAAGATAATAAAATGTGAGGCTGGATCAACACAGCAGGCCAAGCAGCATCTCAGGAGCACAAAAGCTGACGTTTCGGGCCTAGACCCTTCATCAGAGAGGGGGATGGGGAGAGGGAACTGGAATAAATAGGGAGAGAGGGGGAGGTGGACCAAAGATGGAGAGTAAAGAAGATAGGTGGAGAGGAGAGTATAGGTGGGGAGGTAGGGAGGGGATAGGTCAGTCCAGGGAAGACGGACAGGTCAAGGAGGTGGGATGAGGTTAGTAGGTAGATGGGGGTGCGGCTTGGGGTGGGAGGTAGGGATGGGTGAGAGGAAGAACCGGTTAGGGAGGCAGAGACAGGTTGGACTGGTTTTGGGATGCAGTGGGTGGGGGGGAAGAGCTGGGCTGGTTGTGTTGCTCTCTTGCTCCCCAGAGGAGCTCGAACAGTTCATCCACTTCACCAACACCTTCCACCCCAACCTTCAGTTCACCTGGCCCTTCTCCAGCACATCCCTCACCTTCCTGGACCTCTCAGTCTCCATCTCAGGCAACCAGCTTGTAACTGATGTCCATTTCAAGCCCACCGACTCCCACAGCTACCTAGAATACACCTCCTCCCACCCAACATCCTGCAAAAATTCCATCCCCTATTCCCAATTCCTCCGCCTCCGCCGCATCTGCTCCCACGACAAGACATTCCACTCCCGCACATCCCAGATGTCCAAGTTCTTTAAGGACCGCAACTTTCCCCACACAGTGATCGAGAACGCCGTTGACCGCGTCTCCCGTATTTCCCGCAACACATCCCTCACACCCCGCCCGCCCTACAACCGCCCAAAGAGGATCCCCCTCGTTCTCACACACCACCCTACCAACCTCCGGATACAACGCATCATCCTCCGACACTTCCGCCATTTACAATCCGACCCCACCACCCAAGACATTTTTCCATCCCCACCCCTGTCTGCTTTCCGGAGAGACCACTCTCTCCGTGACTCCCTTGTTCACTCCACACTGCCCTCCAACCCCACCACACCCAGCACCTTCCCATGCAACTGCAGGAAATGCTACACTTGCCCCCACACCTCCTCCCTCACCCCTATCCCAGGCCCCAAGATAACATTCCACATTAAGCAGAGATTCACCTGCACATCTGCCAATGTGGTATACTGCATCCACTGTACCCGGTGTGGCCTCCTCTACATTGGGGAAACCAAGCGGAGGCTTGGGGACCGCTTTGCAGAACACCTCTGCTCAGTTCGCAACAAACAACTGCACCTCCCAGTCGCAAACCATTTCCATTCCCCCTCTCATTCTCTAGATGACATGTCCGTCATGGGCCTCCTGCACTGCCACAATGATGCCACCCGAAGGTTGCAGGAACAGCAACTCATATTCCGCCTGGGAACCCTGCAGCCTAATGGTATCAATGTGGACTTCACCAGTTTCAAAATCTCCCCTTCCCCTACTGCATCCCTAAACCAGCCCAGTTCGTCCCCTCCCCCCACTGCACCACACAACCAGCCCAGCTCTTCCCCCCCACCCACTGCATCCCAAAACCAGTCCAACCTGTCTCTGCCTCCCTAACCGGTTCTTCCTCTCACCCATCCCTTCCTCCCACCCCAAGCCGCACCCCCATCTACCTACTAACCTCATCCCACCTCCTTGACCTGTCCGTCTTCCCTGGGCTGACCTATCCCCTCCCTACCTCCCCACCTATACTCTCTCCACCTATTTTCTTTTCTCTCCATCTTTGGTCCGCCTCCCCCTCTCTCCCTATTTATTCCAGTTCCCTCTCCCCATCCCCCTCTCTGATGAAGGGTCTAGGCCCGAAACGTCAGCTTTTGTGCTCCTGAGATGCTGCTTGGCCTGCTGTGTTCATCCAGCCTCACATTTTATTATCTCATATTAGATCCTGCTCTTGCTGTGTATTTTGTTAAATAGTTTATAAACTACCCTCTCCTCCTCCTATTTTGGGCATAAGCCAACATTTTCCTAACTACCATCAGTTCTGAGGAAGAGTCACTGGACCTGAAACATTAACTCTGATTTCTCTCTATAGTTCCTGCCAGACATACTGAGTTTTTCTAGCAATTTCTGTTTTTGTTCCAACTTCTTGTTACCCCAAAGTCTGGTCATTTGACTCAGCTCAATAATTTTGATTCTGGATTTCTTGCCTACTGGGTAAATTTAGGTTATATTGAGCACAACTAATATATTGATATTTTGTACTCCTGTCTTGGAACTTTGAAGCGGTGTTGTCGTTTCCTGGCCCCCTCTGGCTGTTTATTGGTTCTGACCATTGCCTATAAAAACAATTGGTCGATTTATTATTAGTCATTAAGTGTTGATGTCACTCACAACTTGCAGTTATTATTACCAGTTCTATTCTGAGGTACTATCCTATTCTGACAGGAGCTCCGGTCACACATGCAGCCTATATTTCACATTTACTACTGAATTTCTCCATCTATCCAAGTTCCTGTACCTTTAAAATTATCCCAATTATTGCATTATCCAGTATACAGTTCAATTCTCATTACAGTGTATCGGAAAACGCATTATTCACATCATTGTTAAATTAAGCCATGATGATCTTATCCAATGTCTTGAAGCAACATAACTATTCCCATATTCTGCTTCAGATCAAGATCTATCTGTCTGCTGCACTCCATTTTGGAGGCATCCACATTTAACATATCCTCACTTGTTTTGCATAACCAATGCGCAAGCTGTAATTTATTCTTACATTGTTTAATACTTGCTTTTGAAAATAAGAGAGCTTATTCCTTTCAAATGCCAATATGGTCCTTTTGTATTTGTATTTTATGTTAATTTGAATTGCTTTCATATTTAAAGGTGTAACTTGTGTGCTATGTTTTCACTAGCTCTTGGATAGTGAGCATCGTAGTGTTACTGGATGGGTCACTAGTTGGCTTGGTGGTAGCCGAAGTAGTGGAACACAAAGTTTCCCAAGTACGCCACAGAGGCCAAACCAGCTCTCGGGTTTCAACAGTGTAAGTTCTCTTTTTGTTTGTTCTCCTGCAACTTTAAATGCTTAGTATGAAAGCCAGAGTATCCTCGAGATTAACTAAGCCTCATCTGAAATATCCAATTCTGGCATCACACTTTAGGAAATGTCAGACATGGTTCACAGGAATGGTTTTCGTGATTGTAATCTTCAATTATGCAGCAAGATTGAAGAAATTGACACGGTTAAGACTTTTTAATGGTCACCTGAACTCTTCGAATAAAGTCCTCCCTGTACTGGTTTTCATATGAAAATTGTTCTTTGTACTGAATGCTCTGGAAATCCACGGGCTATTTTGTCTAAAAGTTTGTACGTGTAAGATTTCATGGTATATTATTTATCAAAACGCATCGGTCAGTTGATGCATGGAAACGATTTAAAAAGTTATTCCATGTCTGTGCAATCCGTTATTTTCTGATTGCACTAAAATGAACAGATGTCAAGCCACGCTTGCGTCTAAATTAGAAACTTGTAGGTTTAATTCCAACTCCAGACACTTCAGCACAAAACGAGGTTAAAACTTCATTGAGAAATAAAGAAACTTTACAGCAATATTGAAGGTCCCCAATTCAGTTAAGTTAGTTAGTTTAACCTCGTTTTGTGCTGAAGTGTCTGGAGTTGGACTTAAACCTACGAGTTCCTGATTTAGAGGCAAGAGTGGCTTGACACCCTCTGACCCCCCTCAGATGAATGATGAAAGATCTTAGGGCACTTTGACAATTGCATCAGGGAATTTCTCCCCATTGTCCTGACCAATATTTTATCTCAGTAAATATTGCTGTAAAAATTTTATTACTTTCCTGAATGCAAGTTAGGAGCCTGTTTTCCTACACTGACTGGGCTTCATAAGTATTTCATTGGCTGTGAAAGTGCTCATGAATGCAAGTTGTTTCACTTTTCATAATACTAGTTTTATATATCCACATATCCAAGTTCTGTAAATTTTCCCTTCTGAACAGTTTAACCTTGCTTATGTGTGACACCCAAATTCACTGATTTATTTTGGTGAACTTCGAATTCTCCAAGATGGGCAGTTATGGCTGGTGGCACAGGTAGTAATTTAGCTGTAAAGTCTTGCAGTTGCATCTTCAAGATAAGTGGATAGGTTTTTCATAAAAAGCCCATCTTAGATCATTTAGAACTGAATGAACCCTGATTCTGTTTTTTTTGCTATTGCTATTTCTTTGTTTTTATGCAGTGTTTCACCCTTTTGTTTATCCCTGCACGTACTCGTACCCCTACTCCTCCATACCACCACCACCACCACAATCCATTGCTCTGGAAAATTCAGAAAATAATCCTATAAACTTGCCTTATCTCTTTTGAAATTATTTAAACTAGGATTTGTCCCACTTTGGAATGAGCTACTACAGTGATTTGCGAAAAAGTTTCTAACATACGATAAGTAAAGTCTTTATTGTCAATGGAGAAAGGGCTAAAAGAATTGTGCTGAACCATAATTGAGATAAATAGGAGAGGCATTGAAGAGTCTGGTCAAAACGATTAATTTTGAAAGTTTTTAAAGAGGAGAGAGATGTGGATATCGGACAGAAATTTGAGTCAGTAAGGCAAAAGTAAGATGGATAGAATATTACTTAATGATGCTAAGAAAGGAAACGTATAACATCCTGAAACTCTTTACCATCAGTATAATGCAATTATATTTCATCCTCTTTGTTGCCGTTTAGGCATCCAAGTCTGTCTTGAAGTTTAGGAAGTGATTAAGTTAATGTATGAAAAAAAATATTCAGCAATACAGGCACAGAGGAAAATGGGAATACAGTAGATGTGATATGGACCTAATGTATAAGCATGGTGCATCAAATAGCTGCCTGCTGTATAAAAATTTATGATCTTTATGATTCTGATGCACAGTCCTCTGTTCTGGATCAAAGGTTAAAAATAAAAGAATTCAATTAGATCAGCATGGTGTGCTTTTTTTGGATATTCATATTGTTGCAGCATTACATATAATCCACTACTGCATTTTCCTCTGCAGTCTTTCTCAGAAATGTTTGTTAAGTTCCTGGAAGTAGAATCTCGACCTTCCCTTCCACCTCCAAAACTGCCAGTTTACGACATGCACCCAGTCGGAGCCACATCTGGAAGCAGCCAGCCATCCAGCAGTTATTCCAGCCATACTGCAGGTACAGGCATTATAGTGTTAAGTTGTATATTTCTTCTGCATTACTAATAAAAGAGCAGTATAGATTGATAACTAACGTAAAACTAGTCATTTAGGTTAGTAAGGCTAATGAAAAAGCAAAATATAAAGCATCAGTATTCACTAAAAAGAGAATTTTTCAGTTTCTCCATTAATCTTGTAAGGATCTGTAGCTCGATTACATCAAAAAGTACTGTGATAATTTAATATTCTTTCTTTAGCACCCCCTGCCACAATCCCACCAATCATTTATTGATATGGTTTGACATGAGAGTCATCATAGTTCAAGCCATGGGAGAGCTTGAGAAAGAGTCATTCATGGTAACCACAGTCAGTGTGGGTATTGAACCCGCACTGTTGACATCACTGCATTGGCTCCCCAGCTAAGTAAGCAGCCAAACTCCTATCTGATATAAGAAAATTATTTGTTGTGTATTCCTAAGCAAAATTAGTATTGTATCCTCCACAATGTGGCAAGTGAATCAAGTTTGTTTTTATTTTGTGTTTATATGATGCCAGCTGATGAACAGCTGATATTTATCTTGAGTTTAGTTCCCAAACACACAATTTCAAAACAATCCCCAGGGGATTCTACTAATGAAGTTCTCTACTATTGAGTGCCATCTGCTTTATTTTACTGTCTGACTTGCAGTAGCAATAGCTTGATTTTTAATACTTTGGAACCCAGATAATGTTGCAGTTGCTTTACTATTTGCAAAAGTCACTTTAAAGAATAATGCTCTTATTCCTGAAGCCTCAGTTATTGAACACCAGCTAGATATGCAGTACAAATCATTTCTGCATTCATTATCTGATTTCATTGATGATGTAATCATTACCCCGAATAATGCTGTATTTTATTTGCAGGTATATCGGCAGAGGGTCCAGTGAAAAAATCTGACTCAAATCCTTTCTTGGCTCCACGATCTGCTGCTATCCCCCTCATCACATCAACAGCCTCCAGTGGTGTTGCGGCACCCCATCTCCTCATGAAACCAATCTCCAATGCTCTTCCTACGTTTACACCTTTACCAGTGTCTCCAGATTCTAGTGCCGGGGCTGTACTTAAAGATCTCCTCAAACAGTGAAAGAACTGGAGCAAACTACTGCAGCACTTTAAAGTGAAATGACACTATAGACTATTGTTGCACAGAGAGGCCTTCTTCAGAGTGTACAAAGTCTCCCAGGTGTTATTTACATCTTTCAAATGCTCTTCTTTAGTTAGAAAAGCTAAGTCTACTAAGATTGCAAGGATGCCAGCCCACAATCCAACTGGAGAAGGTTTGGCCGAGATGTAGAACACTTTCTGCCTCTCTAAAAGCCTAGCTATGAATACTTGTACTAAGCACATGAGGTGAGCATTATTACTGACTGTAAATACTGAATATCTGGCACTTAACCAAGATCTGTGGTGTTGGGTAATTACAATTCAAAAGAAATTTCAAGATGCTGCTGAGATTCAGTATCCTTCCAAAATCCTGATGGGATTTATCTGGTTGCAATCTGTATGTGGTAATGGATTTCCATTTCCATCCTCTCTCGGGGGGGGAAAAAAAACCTCTTCATTAGAGTTCCAAAGAAATACAAATGCAGTGTTGCATACTTGAAGCCTATTATAAGTGGACTGCCTCTTGTAACTTATTGTACTGTTGTATGTGTTACCTGCCATGGTAGTAAAGGGTTTTTTCCCTCTGTTGCTGCATTTAACCAAGGTGGTACCAGCAGTGGACAAGCTTTGCTTTGGCTCATTTTTCATTTTCTCTTATGAAAAGAATGAAATGGTAACCTCCACTTCCCCACCCCCTCATATCCAGAAGGTTCAAGAGATTGGTGGTGAAGGCCCCTAATTTAAAAGAAAATTGTCTGCCAGTCTGCTAAGCAGTTGTGAATCTTAAATGTAAATTAAAGCATTAGTTTAATAGAGGATGTTTTGTTCTTCCTGTTGTGAATGGATAATTCCGTAGAAAATCTTTAGAAATTTCCAGTTCTAAAGACAGAAGCCTTGCAAGTCTTTAGAATTTTTTGTTTTAATTTAAACTGTCAGCACCCTGGCTGCAGGAAGCATAAAATGTATCCTCTCACTTTACAATGGAGCCATCTCAGCCCAGCTTGTGCTCCTGATAGTTTTTTTTTGGTTTTCTGGATGGATTTGTTTTGACTCTTTCAAAGAGGCCTGATGTTCATAAGCACAACAGACTTTGAGTTGGATCCCAGATGTACTAAGGATTTCTTTGGGCGCCAAAATTGGAATAAGTAACTTTGGTACTTACTTCAACTGTACAGTAAACGGTAGAAATCCTTTTCAATCGTGCCTGCAGAGAATAATCTAGATGTGTTCGATGCTGGCTAGTGCCAAGAGATCTGTAATTTTGTGCAAATGATGTTGGTCTGATGATCTATTACACCTTGTGTTATAATTCTCTTGGAATAATTTGTATGCTTCTGCAATCTGCGACTGTGGAGTCAAGTCAGGCCTTTCTGTTGTACGTTATTCCAGTTGCACCTCATTGTATCAGTGAGAGTGACAGCAATCACCAGCTTACAACAGAATTCTTGGTAAAAATTATTTGCTGTTTCCACAGCATATGTCCCATATAGTCTATAAATTTATAATAACCATTTGATCTCTAAATTATCCAGAATTGATTTAATGCATTACAATTTGGTGTGTAATATTGTAGTTAACCTGAAGAGTGACATCTCTTGGATATATTATAGTAAACTCTAATTTTGTCAAAAATGTTCAGGTTCATTATTAAAATAATTTAGGAATTACTGTGTATGTGTCAAAATGGAAAATATTATCATAACCTAAAAAATTAATCCTCAGGATTGGGGTTGGGTTTTTTAATGTTTTGTAGTTGAATTATTTAGCTTTAAAAGAGACTCCAATTTGAGGCTGGACATGAAGTGTCCCTTTCAGTCTACGATGTAGTCCGCTTCGCCAAACTCCTTGGGCTTTGTTCAAGACTGAAAATCAATGACTACTCCAACTATAAATACATTTACAAACTCTTTCTCCAAAACTCATTTTTAATTTGAATAATGCAAATTAATTATATTTTTCTTGAGATTTTAAATGTATCTTAATTTTTCCTGAAAGTGTGGACTTATTTTCTGGATATCATTCCATTGCTGTGGAAAGTTTTCTGTTATTCTAATACTTTCTTATTCAAGGGATGTGCATGTTCCAGCTTTCTTAAAACTGCAGCAGTCAATGTTGGTTAGGTACATACTGTAAGGAAGTGAGTCCTGAACATCGACCCAGTAGTAATGAAAGAAAAATGATTTATTTCAAAGTCAGCATGGTGTGTGTCTTGGAGGGAAACTTGCAGGTTTTGCAGCCTTTGTGCTAAGCAGTAAAGGTCGTAGGTTTGGTTATTGTTTATTGTATATGAATATGGTGACTGTTGCAGTTTGGTTACAGGCCATCTGCACCTCAGCGTCTCGGTACTTCTCACAGATTTCATCGAGGGTTGGAATCTATATTTGGATTTGCAATATGGAACTTTAATCAAATCTGTCCCAGGAGCTAGCATCACAATCCCATTAAATTCGCACTTTTTGTTATATTATTAGATCTCAAAATATAAGAAAACAAAATCAATGATAAACGATTGTTAGGGCTCTTGCACTGCATTGGTATTGTCCTTATTTCTGGACAAGATGGCCCAGATTCAAGTCCCACCTACTCCAGAGGTATGTAATAAAATGTATGAGCATGTTGATTAAAATTATCTAAGGCTGTTGTTTCAGAAATGTAATGCAGTACCCCAGCTGAGCGTACAGCTACCCAGAAGAGTGATGTGAGGCTAATCTTTATGTGGTATTTGTTTCGTAATGCATCATCAGCTTTGGATTACATCTTGAGCCAGAAGAATGATGTTTTTGGATGTGCGCATACGGTGCGTAATAACTTCAGAAGCTCCACAGCATGTTGCAGTCAGTGAAGTATTTTTGAACTGCAGAATTGTTGAATTGCAAGAAACACAGCAAATGGCTTGGGCATAGCAAGTTTCCATAAAAAAACCTGTGATAAAGGCAAGATAAACTGTTCTGTGTGATGGTGAATGAAAGACATGTCAGGATAAATAGGTACCTTCCTTTTGTTTGAAATAATCCCTTGGGATCTTTTATCTTTAAACAGACTGGGCCTTGGTTTGATATTTCACTTGGAAGAAGACACTTCTGACAGTGCAGTACTCCTCACTTTTGCAGTGGAATGTCTGTCCTGTATCTAGAACAAGATTTATAACTCAGATGGAAGCAACTGACCCTTGGTTAACAGTTTTAAGGTTTAAACTACTCCACTTCAAGAGCACGTTTTCTAGAAATCATGTATTCACTGTATTCCTGAAGGAATGCAGTACTGTTGACGATGTAATCTTTCAGGTGAGGTGTTAAGTTTGTTCTCTCGGTAGGCATAACAGATTTCACAAATTTGTTCTGGCCACTGTTTATCACCTGTTTAAAGAAGACTTAATACAACTATTCACTAAATCTTTCATCTTGTTGCTGTTTTTGGTACCTGCTGTGCACAACTTGCTACTGAATTTTCTACAACAGTAGGTACAATTCAAAAAGAGCATCTTGTGCTTTAAAGCATATGGGATATCTGAAAAATCATGAAAGGTGCTGCATCATTTATGTAATGAGTATGCTGGATGTACTATACCCATTGTTTCACCTTTAGGTTACAGAATGCAGGTATATGGGCTAAGCACTAGGCTAGTTGACCAATCCAGGAAGTCCAAATGTTATGGAGACGTTGTGTTGTGCCCTTGTTAAAGGTACAGTGATTGTCATGCAGGGTGTTAAAATATTGTTCTCTGTTTTCATCTGTTTTCAATTGTAGAAAATTCAGTATAAAGCTGTGTCAAAACTTAATTTTAATTTCAGAAGACTCAGAACACTTTTGTTTCCATCCATCAACAATTCTTTTAGCGTCTCGTTGAGACACCACTGTTTTCACTGCATTTAGCCAATTGGAAAACATTGGATTTCATTTTGATGGCAGACATTTAAATCTGTAGATAGGTGGGGGGTGTATTAATGTTGACCTGGGAGGCTGGCTTGTCCAGAATAAGGGTGAGACAAAGATTATTGTCCTTTCACAATTGGACTTGCATTTGAAATCTGTGCTAACTTATGAAGTTGAAGTGACCTCTCTATTGATTAAGTTCAGTATCATATGCGTGCTCTCCTACTTAAACATAGCTATAATTTAATAGCAATCACTTAGTACTAACTTTCATTCTTGAAGACCAACTAAGATAGCTCGGAAGTTGAGAGAGAAAGAAGAATTTGCTACCGTGAGGTGTTGGATGCTATGCTGAAGTCAGGATTAAAGAATATTATTTAGGTTAAATTAAAACAACTTTAGTGCTAATGAAGTTAGTGTAGCTGGACCAATATTCAAATAACATACTTGAATACTTTGCTTAAATTGAGTATTGATACACTTTTGAATCCTATGCTGTTATCCAGGCTTTCAAGTAACTCTTTGAAATAGAAATAAGGTTATTTTAGTCATTTTAACCATGCATTTCATGAAATTACGAACGTCCTTACTTCCTTACTAATGATGAGGAACCTTGGCTGGTTTGTCTGATGCTGTTCTAGACATAAGTTTATAAAACGCAGATGAATTCAGTTTTCCTGAAAAAATGCGCATATGGAGCTTTTGTAATGGATCATTGGATAACTGTATTAAATAATATGGTGCTGAACTGTGCTGACCCAATTTGGCATTGGGTAGCTCCAGTTGGCCTCAGCGTCTGTCTCAGTGGAAGCGTGTACGTGCAGATAGTGGTGGGGTCATGATTGAGTTTGGCTTGCAATCCTTTTCCATCCCCACATGATCCATCCATTCACTGACATTGCTACAGCAGTTTTGGCATAGGATGACTGCCCATTTAGAAGAGACATTGGAAAGGTGCAAACTTTGCTTAAGGGTGATATGCTGCCTTCAAGAGGAGAGAAAGAAGAGTGGAAACTTTTATGTGCCTTTTCTTCTTTCGATTAATTTTGCAGGAATGTGAGTGTTCCACAAAACTTCATTTCTCCTTTATGCCTTTACCTGCGTTTTTATTCTATCAAACTTGGTTTCCCTGACTCTTTTCACTTTCAGCGTGAGTATGTTTATAATACACAGGCATAGGAGTAAGCTGTGGTTTCCTTTACTCTGACAATTGTACGTTACAGCTGAATTAGAAAAGTCCATTGTTTTGTTTTGTGTATAACAAAGAATTTATGAGACAACTACTTTTAAAATTGGTTATAAAATTTCCACAGTTGTTAAATTTACAATTTAAATGTTACAATTTTTGTTTTAAAATAATGTTTAAAAAAATTACCTGTTCATTCCAATTAATTTTCCTCTTTCAAATCTGTTTATCTTTATGGTGTCAGGTATGTAACTATATGTAACTGCCCAAATGGAAAGAATGTATATCAAACTAGCTAGTTTGGAAAATACAAAGAAATGTATTCCGTATCATCTATTCAGTGTTGCATTTGCTGTGTGCATGTGCTGGAGCATATCCTGAACCAAATACTGTAACTTTCATGTGTACCTTGAAGGCCATATTAATTACTTCAAGACGATTAAATTTTAGAAAAAGGCTGATGGCAGAGTAAGATAAAACACTCCTCATATGCTTGCAGCAGCTCGAATTTACACATCTTTTTATAGTAAAATAACCTAAAGTGCTTCATAGGAGCATTGAGTACAACTCAAATCAAGCTATACAGGGAAACATTGAGGACAGGTGACCTAAACCTTGGTCAAGGTTGATTTTGAAGAGCATTTTCAAGTGCAGTGGCTGGGAGAGGAAATTCCAGAGCTTCAAGTTTAACCAGCTAAAGATATCATTGCCAGTGATGAAGAATTAAAATTGGGTATGCCTAAATGGCCAGAATTCGAGAAATGCGGAGGTGTCAAGGCTGTCGGATTGAATCCAGTTTGAAGTTCTCCAGTCTCAGGCAGGCATTGTGGATTTTATGTTCAGTCTGTACAAATTACATGAATACAGCACGAAAGAGTTGGTTTGAAAACAAATGGTCTGAATTGGTGATTAACTGAAATGTAAAATATCACTATCAAGGTGCTATAGAGGTAATTATTGTTTGAAAAGGGAAGAAAACTTAGGGATAATACAGAAGGCAAAATTCCCACTCAAATGTTAGGAGCACTATCTGTATCATCATAGCTGTTGATCAGTGGCTTTCACAGTCACTGAATAGTTGCAGTTTAGAAGGAGTGATTTTGACCCATTTGTGTCTGAGCTGGCTAATAAATTGAACATCCTACTTGGCGCCATTCTCCTGCTTTCTCCTGATATCCTCTCATATAGTTCCTTTTCAAAAAAAAGCAGTCTAATTCCCCCTTTGAATGCCTTGATTGAACCTGCTTTCATCATGCTTTGAGACAGGATCTGGGGTGCGCTAACGACTTGGTGTATGTAAACAATTTTTGTTGTTTTATCTCTGCCCTCCCGTTCCTGTCACAAATGGGAACATTTTCTTTGTTTACTTTGTTTGGGTGCTTTATGATTTAATACTCAGATCTCTAGTCAGCCTTCCTTTCGCCAAAGTAAGCAATCCCACCTTCTCCAATGTGTTTTCTTAACTGAATTTCTTCATCCCTGGAATCATTCTCGTAAACAACTTCTTCACTCCCTCAAATGCGTTCATATTTTTCTTAACGTGTGACAGAGAAAAGGTCGCAAACTCCAGTGAGGCTGAACTAGTGCCTTATACAAGTTCAACATAGCCTGCTTGTTCTACACCCTTATAGTGAAGTCGAAGATACTGTTCACTTACTTGACTGCTTTTCAACCTGTTCTGCCACTTTTTTTTGTGGTGCTGGCTCGAAGGGCCGAATGGCCCACTCCAGCACCTATTGTCTATTTTAATGACATGCACCCAGATCTGTCTATTCCAGCATCCATTTTAGCCATAATTTTGTATTGTGCCTCCATGTTCTTCACATCAAAATGGAATTTGCTTTTGAAATAACTCCACACAGGCTGGTATCCTATCATTAAGTCATCCATTATTTACACGTGGACAGTCTTTTGCACTGATCCAGCTCCCTTAGAGCCAACTCCGAGTGTCGGGGAAGTCCTGTTTTTATATTTTAGCCAGGGTTCGCTGGACTAGATTTACACCCCCAATCAGTGAACTGGCATTCTAAGAGGACCATTTGGCTGACTTTGTTTCAATCACAACAGTTTTATCTACTTAACTAATATAATTGCTCATTTTAATAGGGAATCTGGTGGTTGATATAACAAAAAAGTCTAGCAGTAACAACTTAGGTTTCTGTAATGGGGCATTGAACTAAAAATGAACCGTTTTGATTAAAGCTCCTAGGGGTCATGCTTCCTCACTGTATTGCTTTCTGTTTCAGTGCACGTTGTTGGGACTTAAGAAGGTGCAAGAGAGATACTGATAAGAACTTGTGTTAAGCTTGAGGAATTTGCCACAGTCACTAAAGCCAGAACCTTTCCATTTCCCAAAACACAAGCCTTGCCTTAATGAGCTGAAAAAAATACAGCATTAATTCTGCAATACAGACTAGCTTACGCACAGTATTAAATATTGCATTTTAACTCCTGTAAGGGATTAAACTTTGTTCATTTTTTTCTGTAAAGGTCAAGGCAAGCATTACCTTGATAGACTTAACATTAGGAGATAACAAGAACTGCAGATGCTGGAGTCAGAGTCAATGCAGTGTGGAGCTGGAGGAAAGCAGCAGGCCAGGCAGCATCAGAGGAGCAAGAGATTCGACGTTTTGGGTTGGGACCCTTCATCAGGACTGGGGAGGTGGAAAGGAGCTGGAAAATAGAGGGAGGAAGGGTGGGGCTGCATAACTCCAGCTCCACATTGTATTGACTCTGACTCCAGCATCTGCAGTTCTTGTTATTTCTGAGTGACTTAAAACCCTAGTGCAAAACCTATTCCAAAGATGCCCACTTTGAAGAAGTTGTCTTCCTCCTTCCAGAAATACCTCTATCCAAAATAATCTATCAACTTCCCACAGCCCCCATCCCTCCTCTCTATTTATTTTCTATGCAATTGTAGCATAAACCCTAGCGCATTTATCACAAGAATGAATTGTTGAAGATTAGTAGATAACAACGTGTGGAGCTGGATGAACACAGCAGGCCAAGCAGCATCTTAGGAGCACAAAAGCTGACATTAAGATGCTGCTTGGCCTGCTGTATTCATCCAGCTCCACACTTTGTTATCTTGGATTCTCCAGCATCTGCAGTTTTCATTATCACTGTTGGAGATTAGTGATGTTAATTAATTACAACAAGAGCATTCATACTGCAGGCTTTAGGTGTTGTCAGTTTACATGAAGTGATGTTTTTACAAAACTATTAACACTGTTTTCTCGCTGACAGCACTTACTGTGAGGTGTTTTAGTCTGCTTCTGATTGTGTTTTTAGGAATGCATAATGTGTTCTCATTTGTATCTGAAGCAACTGCTGTTGCTATCTTATGAAGAATGTATAGAATTTGTTAAATGCAAATTTGCCTAGTGTTCTCCATACCTGCCACTGTTTCCTGAATATTTTGATGACACTATATTTTTATATAGAACTAGAAGATGGCTGTAGATAAGGCATAAATGTATATCCTGACTGGCTGTAAAAGTGAAAAGGTAAAGTTGTGATAGTCTGCTGGACCATAGGCTGCTCTCTTGACTGGTGGGTTAGCATGAGCGACACCACACCTCAGGCGAGGGGTCAGGTTGAGAAGGATTGCCCTTTGTGGTAACCTTAGCTGATGTGACAATTGAACCCATGCAGTTGGTGTCATTCTATATTGCAAACCAGTCATGCAGCCAGTCAAACTAAGCAATCCGCTACCGGGGGCCATAGTGAGGTAGTGGTGGAATTTTAGTTACTCTACAAAGAAAACATTGGGAACTTTTGAAAATATTTCTTTGCCTTTACATTTTATATAACTCCAAATTAATAAATAAATGAAGAAAATGTTATCTGCCCATCATTCTCAATTAGCTTTTTTTAAGAGCCTTTTATGGTTGATACACTAATCAGATTTAGAAGCTGGCAAAGGACAGTTGTGGGCAAACTAGTTAGTCTGCAAACTTACTATTGCCCTGGGTCGTCATTTTTCATTATGCAAACTTAGCAAAGAACACTGGTCAATGAGGTTATTGTTGGAAGAAAAACATATTCTAAATGTTTTTGGATATCTGAAAATCATTGGGGAATGACACTAAACTCTCCCACAAAAGAACTGATATATGAAGCATGGTGCCAACAGGCTGTCAGTGTTTCTTTATTAATTCATTGCTTTTTAAATTCTCAAATAGACTTGCCTTACAATGTGCTGTATTATAAGAGACTGGATATGTTTAATAAACTAATTTATCTGGAGCATTTTGATAACATTCCAGTGAGATTCTTTTTGCTAATTAGTTTGTATTTCAAATGTGGTTTTGCTTCTAATCACAGATGGTCCTTTCCGCAAGAAACAGTTGGTGTGACCCTGGCGCTTTAGACATTGTATGCCTTTTAAGAAAGAGGTGCTGAGTCACCACCTCAACCCTTCCCCTGTTTGGATCAATCAAGAATGCAGGCTTCAAAGTTCTTGCCTACATTTATGCCTTCACCTTTGAGTATTTCTGAAAAAACAGATGCATTTTGCTGAAACTTTTCATCTTGTACTCATCAGGACAGTTCACAAGAAACCAACATTTCTTCTGTATGAGAGGACTGTGCTGATTGGTGGAAGCATTGCCATGGCTACTGCAGCATAATGATAGACTGTTCATGGTCAGGCTTTATTTAGATTTCAAACCAGGTGGCTTGACACTGATTGACCAGGGCTTTGCCCTGTAAAATAAATTAGCTAATAGCTATAACCTATTTTGTAGCAAAAACAGAAATTGCTGGAAAAGCTCAGTAGTTCTTGCAGCATCTATGGAGAGAAATCAGATTTAACAGACCTGAGGAAGGTTCACTTGACCTGAAACATTAACTCTGGATTCTCTCGAGATGCTGCCAGACCTTCTGAGCATTTCCAGCACTTTTTGTTTTTGTTTTGGATTTGAAGCATCCACAGTTTTTCGTTTTGTTTTAACCAATTCTGTTGTGTTTTTCACCTTAGCACTGTGTACATTTTATTTCTGCAAAAAAAATTGCCAGCTGTCTTAATATGTTTCACTTCCAGGTTATACAAATGCAACATACTGTGAGCCCAAGTGACGATCGTAAATTTGTTGTCAGAATTGCTCTTTACACAAGCGGGATTATCCAACAAGTGTCCGACTGCAGAATCACTTCTGATTTTGGATACCTGAGTTTTACAAGCACAAGTTGTGTTTGGTATGATCAGTATCTTGGTTGTACATAACAGCCAAAACGATGTTTTGCGTGATCCATCTGTTCTTGGGATATATGATCTACGTATTGCTACTGAATTCATATGCCACATTACTTATTTAAGTGATGGGCAGAATACCCTTTTGACTTAACAGCATCCGTTTCTGGCAAACAGCATTTGCATTGCTATTGCGTAGTATCAGCTTGAAACATCTAACATCAGTTGCCAAAAGCATGTGAGATGCCTTGTGCTCTAAGGGTAATCAGAGATAGACTGGCACTTTTCAGGATCAAATGTGGCTTAGGGTTTTTCATGATACTTTGTGGGATATGTAGTGAGAAATTATCTGATCAGGTAGCCATCATCCACAGGATGGGTTTGATGTGCCCTATTTCTGCATCAAACTTGCACATGGAGCAATAGCTTGGGCTGTATTATTTAGGTTGCCATTAAGTCCAATACAATGCTGTGGAACAACTGTCTATTTTGCACTTTTCCTTTCTAGAGAAAAGCTGCAAAATAATCCTTACCAAATGCATTTTATTTCTTAAAATAAAGTGAAAGAAAGAACTACCACATTAGAAAAGGAAGGGGGTGGAGAAATAACGTACCGAAGTTCTTGCAAGCTTTAGTGAAAGGACCACTGGTGATTTCAATGCACATTTTTAAGAAACTGGAAAGAATCTTCAAAATCCAATAAGATTTGTTGAAATTAAGAAAATCAATTCTAAATCTGTTTTCCCAGTTCCCTAGGTATCAAGTTGGAGATTTTTAAAAAATTCTGGGGAGGTGGGTGTTGCTGTCTAGCCAAGATTTATTGCCCATCTCTAATTGCCCTGGAGTGGCTGCTGGTGACACATTTGTCTTTCTGCCTGTTTTGCTTCCAACATTTTAGTTTTACTGTTGTTTGTATAAAAATAGCCCTTGGATCTAAATACCTTTTGTACAAACTTCTGAATTAGTATTAAACCGTTTTGCCCATTGAGCTTGCTTTGCCATTCAGCAAGATCATGGCTTATCAATTCTGGCATATATATTATAAATTCTACATTCTGTCTATTCCAATAATCTTCGGCCTCAAATGTAAGTTAGTAATCTATTCACTTCTGCTTTGAAAATATGTGGACTTTGGAATATTTTCCTGTTTACTAATTCCAGATTGTTTCTTCATTGATTTGCACCTTGCGAGCTGAAAACCTAAAGGCAAATCTGACTCTCAAAAATGCAACCTTGAACTGGTTACTTATTATAACTATTGCCGAGGGGAAAGTGTGATGTAACATCTGATGCGATATTAATGATCTGCGACTCCTTTCTTCGTTCATGGCCAAAGCATTGTTCTGCTGTCAATCTACAATGATGGCCTTTATCTTCTGCGGGGTATTTGTGTTTGATGAGATCATGCTTTTGTTAGCTTTTTTCCTTCGGCCTTTTATTCCACAGACAGACGACTCAGTAAGATAGAGCCTGAGACCTTTTTTCTTGCAGTATGCCCTGATCTGTTGATCATACTATGAGCATGTTCCTCAAAGCTGTATTGCATGTGAAGTGTGAGAGTTAACACAGCAAAGTGGATAATCTTTCTTCACAGAATCCTTACAGTGCGGAGGAAGGCCATTTGGCCCATTGAGTCCACACCAGCCCTCCAAAGAGCATCCTATCCTTAACCTTAATTTCTCGTGGCTATTCCATCTATCCTGCACATCCCTGGATGATATGGATAATTTGGCATTGCCATTCTACCTAATCTGCACGTCTTTGGACTGTAGGAGGGAACCCACGCAAATATGGGAGAATGTGCAAACTTCACACAATCACCCAAGAGTGGCATCAAACCCAGGTCTCAAGTGCTGAAAGGCAGCAGCACTAACCATTGAGCCACTGTGCTGCAATCGGTGCCCAAGGGAAAGTGTGATTTGACATATTTATAACGTAGGAATAATTTCTTCATAAAAGCCCACAACATCTGAAGGATGAAAAAGTATTGCATTCAGTTTTAAGGCTGAAGGTATTTTAATTCTTTTCTAAAGAAAGTTGTTCAAATGTAACAATGAAAGCGACATGACATTTTTAAAAATGATTGTCAAATTCTGCATGGATGTGCCTGAGACACATCATTGTGTTGTATAGCTGTCAAAAGCATGTGATGTACATTTCCAGAAACTGCTAACTAAACTAAAAAGGATTCTAGATGGAAGAGAATTTTGTAAATTGATGATTAAATTAGATCTAATGTAAAAGTAAGGATTTATAAAAATAAAAACCATAATCGTGCTATACAGTATTGTTGGTTGACAGATAAATGCTGTCCTCTACATTGCATAACCTCACCTCATCAACTTCAAATAGTAATGTGTGTAATCTTCAGTCTCAACTTGAAAAATGGGGTCTCACCAGTTTACAGTACAGTCTGTCTTTGCACTGGAGTGTGAACCTGGGCTCTCAGCTCTCTGGATTGAGCTGAATCTGAACCTGCATATCCATCTTGCAAACAAGAGTGCTACCAATTGCTTCGCACCACTGTCGTCTTTAATTATATTTTAACTCAGTGGCAAAAATCACTGCTGAAGAGATATTGTACAGAATTTACTCTCAGAATGCACAGAGGTGAACACATGCCATTGAGTTAGTAACTATACTACATGCATTGTAGTTAGTGCATCATAAGGTATTTTGTGTTTTATTGCAAAGCACATTAAATACTTAAAACTTATGGAAAGAGATCTTTATCTAACCGTGACTCTGACTTTCCTGGCAAGTCAGTTTTTTGAATTAACAGGCTCCCAACTGAATAAATTGTTGCACTGAGACGATGTCTGAGGACTTATTGCTGAAAATTGGCTAACTATCAGTTACTACATTGTGTTAAAATCAAATGTTACTGAGTTTTCCTATTTTGGCATGAAATTACAAACGCAATGGGGGATTCTTGTGATCATAAATGAGTAAGTTGTATAAGAAAGAAATCATTTGCATTTTATAGTGACTGTCTCAAAGGTCTTTTAAGCCAATGAAACACTTCTGACATTTAGTCGTCATCATGTTGGAAATACAGTAAACCTGTCTATATGCAATGGGGCTGAATTTTGCTGGGGGTGCAGTGACCTCAAAGACCTGGAAAACTGGGAATCTTCCTCGGCTGCTTCAGGAACCCGTGTCTACATTCTATGGCTATTGAGCTCCATGTGAGACGCCATTAGAGGTCACATTTATTTCAAGAAAGGCTCATCCAACAGAGACTTGACAATATTCCATACCCAGCAATGCCACCATGAGCTACGTCTACTACTGGGACTGCACAAATCCTGGTGAAAGACCGTTGTCATAGCACTCTGAATGATTGGGGTTTCCAGTGCCATGGATGGCAGGTTTCAAAGGGTGGATGTTTGGGTGTTTCTGCAGGGGGAGACCTACACAGACTGCAGTTACAGCTGGACTCAGTGGCACCATCACTGCGGATAGGCTACCATGTGTAGAGGACTTGCCCCACTCACCCTCCCTGATCCTGCTGTTAAGATACCAGTATGATTGGGAAGAGGTTCTTCATTAACCACTTAAGGGCTTCAATTGGCTTCTGAAGGCAAGCTGATCCTCCCCCTTTGCCAACACTGATAAAATGCCATGTAAGAAAGGTGATGGGCTTTTGACTGCCCACCTATCCTGATTCTCTGGCAAACCTTACATGCCATTTTGCTCTTGAACATGCAAATAAATTCTACCCTGCAAAGCCTCTCAGATAACAATGACCAGATAATCAATATCCCCTTGTTATTGGACTGAAGTTTCAGTATAGACCTAAAACTTAAGCAATTTTATAATGAATGCTTGTTTTTTCCGAGACTGTTAACTTGTACTGTATAGATGAATCTTAAATTCTGAAGTTGAATGCAGTGGGATAAATGATTCAGTTAACAATTAAATAACAGGCATTGTAAATATTGACTTTATTAGATCTGGAGAGTGCTGTTCTGTTGCAAAGTGTTCTTCACTCATTTTGGGTGAATAAAGTCACCATTGTCTTACCAAATCAAAGGGCTGTTCTCTTGTTAAGGTGAAGGAAGAAGTTGAGAAGGAAAGTCCTTCATGGTAACCTCAGATGGTATAGGAACTGAAGACACTCATACACTGACAGCACACCATATTGCAAGCCAACAGTCCAGCCAACTGAGCTAACCAACTGCTGTGACTGTGTAGAAAACTTTGAAATGTGCTTTTAGGGGTGTTAATTATGCTGCTGTAAATGAAGGTGATTTGGAAGGACCAAACCTTTGGTATTCAGCTGTTGTGCCATAGACTGGAAGATGGATCTTCTTGGAGCAGCAGTGATTTCCCCACTGAGAACTCTGAATGAAATTTGGCTTCCAGCAGACAACGTTGGCAAGAATCAGACGTTCCCTTCGCAAATTGAAACTCTGTTGGGGGTACTCTGCCTTTTTTAAATCCAATATTTGTTTAAATCCACAATGAGAGAAAATTAGATACAAATTTATTTGTAGAGAAAGCTTAATTTAATCCAAATGTTGGATCTCAATGGTGAACTTCATGTACAATTATCAAAGCTTATTTACTCCAAACTTCAGTATAAATAGATTTTAAACAGCATTGAAGTTATTATCCAAGGAGTAGTGTAATAGCCCCACAAGGAACACTGAAGTTATTCCAAGGTTTATAAATTTGATAAACATTTTCCAGTCTGTATTTTCCCCTCAATATATATCTAATGAAAAAGTACTCAATTATTTCAAAGGGGCAGTACGGTGGCTCAGTAGTTAGCATTGCTGCCTCACAGTGCCAGGAACCTGGGCTCAGTTCCAGCCTTGGATGACTGCCTGTGTGGAGTTTGCATATTCTCGCCATGTCTGCATGAGTTTCCTCCAGGTGCTCACATGGTCCAAAGATTTGCAGGTTAGGTATATGCAGGGTTACAGGGATAGGGTAGAGTGGTACGTATGGGTGGGATGCTCTTCAGAAGGTTCTTGTGGACTTGATGGGCCTAAAGGCCTGCTTCCACACTGCAGGGATTCCAGGACTCTAAATGAAGGATGATTTTAAAGAATGTGTTCCTGCTGAAACACTGATGAAAATTTCTACTCAAATCTCTGAATTAAAAAGATTTCGCAAATAGTCCATTAATGCATTCTAGGTTTTGGACAAATGTAAGAACTTCTCCTAACATGGAAGAAAAATGGTATTTTAAGGGGGATACTGACTTAAACCAATGAAATTCCAAGTTTTCTTAAGCAAAGGCAAGTTCAAATACTTCATGAGTGTCTTGTTTCTCAGCCTTTTAAAAGTTCATTGAAGGTTTCACTGATGGGCCAGAATTTATTGCCCTTCCCTAATTGCCCACAGGAAGGGGATGGTAAGCTGCCTCCTTAAACTGCTGCGATTCATTTGGTGCAGGTAGATCTACAGTGTTGGGAGGAAAAGACTTCCAGTAATGGCGAAGGAACAGCAACTGTTTCCAAATCTGGGTGGTGATGACGTGAAAGGCACTGTCTAAAGCGTCCTTGTGAATTGCTGCAGTGCGCTTTGTAGATAATACACACTTGTGTGGGTTGATGGTGGAGGGAGTGACTGATGGTATTCGTGATGCCAGTCAAATGGGCTGCTTTGTCCTGGATGGTGTCAAGTTTTTTGAATGTTATTGGAGCTGCATTTCCAGGAAAGTGGGAAATATCCCATCACACTCTTGGGTTGTAGAAGATGTTCAGGCTTTGTGGAATCAGGAGGTGAGTTACACAGTGTACAATTCCTGGCCTCTAATCTTCCCTTGTAGTAATTGTGTATATATATGGCTCGTCCAGCTCAGTTTCTGGTCAATGATAACCCCAGGATAGTGATGGTAATGTCATGGAATGGTCAGATTGTCTTTTATTGGAGAAGGTCATTGCCTGGTTTTTGTGTGCTGTAAATGTTATTTGCCAATTTTCAGCCTGAGCCTCAAATATTGTCCAGGTCTTGCTGTATTCGAACATGGTCTGTTTCAGTATCTGACGTGCTTTGGTTGGTTAACTCTGATGGTTAGAGCGTGGTGCTAGTAATGCCAAGGTCATTGGTTCAATCCCATACTGACTGAGTCTGCAGAATTCCAGTGGTGACTTTACCGTTGCATGTTCTCACTTGAAGTGTCAGTGTCTGATTCTTCTTTGGGGTGCCACAGTGGCTCATTGGTTTGCACTGCTGTCTCAGTGCCAGAGACCTGGGTTCAATTCCAGCCTCAGGTGATCTGTCGACTCAGACAACTATTTATGAGGAGTTTGCACATTCTCCCCATGTCTCTGCAGGTTTCCTTCTGGTGCTCTGGTTTCCTCCCACAGTCCAAAGATGTGCAGGAAGGGTGGACTGGCCATGATAAATTGCCCATAGTATCCAGGGATGTGCAGGCTAGGTGGATTAGCCATGGGAAATACAGAGATACAGGCATGGGTCTGGTCAGTGTGGACTTGACCAATTGTGCCCAAATGGCCTGCTTCCACACTCTGGGGATTCTATGATTCTAAGAGCCACGAATGTGCAATTATCAGCAAACACCCTCACTTCTGACGTAATAGTGGGTAGGTTATTGAATTCAGCAGAAAATAGTTGGACCTAGGACACTACCTCCAACAGACACAGCTAACTTCCTATGTGGAAAGTATGACTCTAACCATTGGAGACTCAAATATTACAAATGCTGGATATCAGAAATAAATACAGAGAATGCTGAGGAAACTCAGCAGGCCTGGTAGTATCTGTGGGGAGAGAGAGAGAGAGAGAGAGTTGTTGTTTCAAGTCCAAATGACCTCCCTGTTCTGAAGAAGTCCTCCTGAGCTTCTCCAGCATTCTCAGTGTTATTTTCCCATTGACTCTGGTTGCTCTAGGGCTCCTTGATGCCACACTTGTCAAATGCAGGCTTGATACCAAGGTCACGCTTGCCTTGCCTCTGGAATTTGGCTCTTTTGTTCGTGTTCAGGCCAAGGCTGTAATGAGGCCAGGAGCTGAGTGGCCCTGATGGAACCCAAACTGGGCGTCACTGAGCAGGTGCTGCTTGATAACACTCTTGATGACACCTTCCATCACTTTACTGATGATTAAGAGTAGACTGATGGGATGATAATTGGACAGGTTGGATTTGTGTACAAGATGTACCCAAGCAATATTCTGTATTGTCAGGTGAATGCTAGTGTCGTAGCTGTACTGGAGTGGCTTGGCTAGGGATGCAGCAAGTTCAGGAGTACAAGTGTTCAGTATTAATGCCGGAATGTTTTCATGGTGCATAGCATTTTCAGTACCCAGTGGTGTGCAGCTGTTTCTTGATATCAAACATAGTGAATTGGATTATCTGAAGACTGGCATCTATGATGCTGGGGACATCTGGAGCCAAGATTCACTTAGCACTTCTGGCTGACAATTGTTGCAAATGCATTGGCAGTTAGTTTAAAAACAAGACATTGCATTTATATATAGTCTATGATCTCAGGTGATTCCAAAGAGTTTCCCAGTTGATGAACAGTTTATGAAAGTACAACCATACAAATTAGAGGAGTATAAGGTCATTTGGTAATTACATAGGTGAGCTGCAGAGCTGGGCTGAGAGGTGGCACATGGAGTTTAATGCAGACAAGTGTGAGGTGATGCACTTTGGTAGGAGTAACCGGAATGCAAAGTACTGGGCTAATGGTAAGAGTCTTGGTAGTGTAGATGAGCAGAGAGATCTGTGACCATGTACACAGATCCTTGAAAGTTGCCACCCAGGTTGTCAGGGCTGTTAAGAAGGCATACAGTGTTTTAGCTTTTATTAATAGAGGGATCGAGTTCCGGAACCATGAGGTTATGCTGCAGCTGTACAAAACTCTGGTGCGGCTGCACTTGGAGTATTGTGTACAGTTCTGGTCACCGCATTATAAGAAGGATGTGGAAGCTTTGGAAAGGGTGCAGAGGAGATTTACTAGGATGTTGCCTGGTATGGAGGGAAGGTCTTATGAGGAAAGGCTGAGGGACTTGAGGCTGTTTTAATTAGAGAGAAGAAAGTTGAGAGGTGACCTAATTGAAACATATAAAATAATCAGAGGGTTGGATAGGGAGATCCTTTTTCCTAGGATGGTGACAGCGAGCACGAGGGGGCATAGCTTTAAATTGAGGGGTGAAAGATATAGGACAGATGTCAGATAGAGTTTCTTTACTCAGAGAGTAGTAAGGGAATGGAACGCTTTGCCTGCAACGGTAGTAGATTCGCCAACTTTTAAGTACATTTAAGTCGACATTGAACAAGCATATGGATGTACATGGAATAGTGTAGGTTAGATGGGCTTGAGATCGGTATGACAGGTCGGCACAACATCGAGGGCCAAAGGGCCTGTACTGTGCTGTAATGTTCTATATTCAAGCTTAGTCCACCATTTAGTAAGATCATGGCTGTAACCTTAAATATACAATCCTGCCTACTTTATAGCTTTCCTGCAGATTCACTCTTGTCTTAAGATTATTGAAAGATTCTTCTTCCACCACCATTTCAGGAAGAGAGTTCCAACGATGGACAACCCTCTGATGGAAAAACAACATCATATTTCTGTTTTAAATCAGTGACATTTATTTAAACAGGCCCACTAATGTTTGAATGTCCCATAAGAGGAAACACCTCCACACTACATTATCAAGGCCCTTCAGGATCTTTTGTTTCACAATCAAGTCACCCCTTGCCTTTCTGAATGCCGCAGGCACAAGCCTAGTCTATCCACTGCCCCTCATAAAATCCTCCTATTTTGGATATTAAGCTAGTAAACCTTCTCTGAACTGCCTTCAATGCACATACATCCTTCCTTAAATATGTGCACGGTATTCAAGATGAGGTCTCACCAATGTCATCTATAATTGAAGCACGGACTCACTAATTTTGTGTTCAGTTATCTTTGCAATAAATGATTTCTAGTTATTACTGTGCCTGCATACTAGCCTTGTGTGGTTCATGCACTAGGACTCTCCTGTCATTCTGCATCGCAAAATTCTGCAATCTCACACCATTTAAGTTAAATATTTCATTTTAATTCTTTCCACCAAACTGGACAATAACTTGATTAATGAGATCTTTGTCCACTCATTTAACCTTTTGTGGCTATCTTCTTTTTTCCCCCTCTTAGAATTCCTGCAATGTGAAAACAAGCCATTCAGTCCATCAAGTCCACACCCCAATCAGACTCTTTCCCCCTACCCAGACTCTCCCTATCCTATATTTCTCAGGGATAATGCACCTAGCCTGTAATCCCTTGCCACTATGGGCAGTTTACTATGGCTAATCAACCTAGCCTGCAGACATTTGGACAATGGGAGAAAACCGGAGCGCCCGGAGGAAACTCACGCAGACATGGGCAGAACGTGTAAACTTCACACAGCCAGTCACCTGAGGATGGAATCAAACCTGGGTCCCTGGTATTGTGAAGCAGCAGTGCTAACCACTGAGCCACTGTCTTGCCCTTTTATTAATTTTGTAGAGGGTGCATGGTGGGTCGGCGTCACTGGCTGGCCAGCATTTATTGTCCACCCGTAGTTGTACTTGAGAAGGTGGTGGTGAGCTTTCCACCAAGCCTAATGCTCTCACATTGACCTTATTTACAAAATACTGTCTGAACACTTTTTGTGTTGTCATCAAATGTGGCGACAATAAATTTCATCCCTTCAACCATGTCATTTATATGAACTGTAAATAATTGTGGTCCCAGTACTGAACCCTATGGCACACCACGTGTTATACTTGCCAACCTGAAAAAGACCGATTTATGTTATGTTTTCTGTTAGCAGCCAGTTTTCCATTCGTATCAATATGCTAGCCCTACACAGTGAGTTATTTGCTTTTCACAATACCTTAGATATAGCATCTTATCAAATGCTTTCTGATCATCGAAGTACAGCACATCCACCAATTCACCTTAGTCTACAGCATATGCTACCCTCTCAAAGAATGCCAATAGGATTGTAGAAGCCCTACAATGCTGAAAGAGGCCATTTGGCCCATTGAGTCAGCACTGATCCTTCAAAGACCATCCTACCCACACCCAGGCCCCACACTATTCACGTAAGACGACATTTAAAATGGCTCAAAGACCAGACAAACGTGCAGTTTCTTTCAACATGTGATTCTGTGTAGATTTAGATTTTCCTAAATAATCACCATGCCTTTCTGCCAATCTCCCACTATTTCTTCCTTTTAGCTGTACAATACTACGTCGCAATCGTATCTAAACTACTGCAAATACCTCCTGACTCTCCCTCCTCCTACACAGCATCAACTGCATAGTGACAGTCAGGGGAAGAATTAAAGACTCGAATGTATCCTTATGTGAGCTGTCTTTATTTATATCGTGTTGGTAATCAGGGAGTGGGGTCAGATCAGAATGTTCTACTGCAGGAAAATGAGACTTAACACTTTCAAGTTGATGTCCGCTGTGCAATTGGAATCTGATTTTAAACTCATTCTTGATGTGCAGATTGTGGAGGAAATTGGAAAATCTTATCTTTGATGGACTTATCTCTCTTTTGTTCCTTCTATGCTAGCTGGAGCATCAACAAATGCAGCAATGAACATGCCCATTTCAAATCCCACAGTCAGCAATAACATTGATTCTCCTTTGAGAAATGCAGGTTAGCAAGCAGATGGCGAATTTCTTGGGCAGATTTAAGGTAATTTTCTGAAATTTATTGCCCATTCCTAATAGCACATGAGGTAGCTAAGTGGTCAGCCATAGTGCTGTGGATCTACAGTAACATGAGGGAATGTAAGGAATTTTGTTTTCATTCAGAGTTTGTGGAAATGTAGAGCTCACTGCCTGTAAGGCTGATGGAGGCAGAAACCTTCAGCATTTAAGAAAGATTTGAGATATAAAAGCTGGATGGGCTGAGACCTTCGCTGGAGTGTAGGCGGTTGAGAGGTAACCTTACTGAAGTTTATAAAACCAGAGATATAAATAAGGTTAATGGTAGGTGTCTTTCCCTTAGATAGGGCATTTTTAAGATTAGCCAACATATATATTTAAGGTGAGAGGAGAGGTTTTTAAAAAAGACACAAGGGGGAAATTTTTTTTACACAGAGGGTGGCTCACATGGAATAAAATTCCTGTGAAAATGGTGGATGCAGGCACAGCTACAATCTTTAAAATACATACTTAGATAAACGCATGAATAGAAAATGTTTGGAGGGATATGGGCCAGGAGTAGGCAGGTGGGACTAATTTAGTTAGGGATTATGTTCAGTATGGACTAGTTGGACTGAAAGGTCTGTTTCCATGCTGTATGACTCCATGACTAAGTATTTAGAAATGCATTATGATGCCAAGGCTATGGGCCAAGTGCTGGAAAATAGGAATAGAATAGTGTGTTTTTGACCAGCACAGGCATACTGGGCTGAAGGGACTATTTCTGTGCTGTAGATCTCTGATTCCTTGTAGGTCAGACAAGGTAAGGGAAGCAGATTTCCTTCTCTCAAGAGATATTAGCTGTACCTGATGATGGGTTTTTGTAGCAATTGTCTGTGTTCACCATTAGATTTTTAAAAATTGAATTCAAATCCCACCATCTGTCATGATGGGATATGAACATGTCCTCACAACATTGGCTGGGGCTCTAGACTTTGAGCTCACTGACATTGCTGCTTTGCTACCACTTCCCCTGAATGTGTTTGTTTTTGTCATCGCAAGTGAAAGGGAGACTGTGAAACATCTACAAATATTATGTGCAGCAAGATTTGATTTAAACAGCAATGTATGAACCAGCACTCTCAACAAACTGGCAAAAATTGTATACCTCAAATACTGCAAAGTTTACTGTAGTATTCTGTCCAATTATTATAGCTTCTTATTTTACATACCCCAATGTAAATATACTTGTTGATCAATTGAATGGCCACATCAAATATCAGCAGTTGATTCAATTTAGAGTCAATTTATCCTAAAATACCGCAATCTACCACTACGTTCAAGTGGTCACTTGAGGGTATGAGTGAGAAGGCTCTGTCAATAAGTTTTATTTAAGGCAAAATTGAATTATTATTAAAGTTGTTTATTCTGTAAATAAAGTAGTAAGAGTGATGTGTATACTCCTGCATTAAGTTTCAATTGCTTTAAAACTGTTTTTGCATTGAATATGTGGACCTCTTGATTATCCAGAAAATTTGAACAGGCACACTCTGGCTCCCATTAGAGCTGGTTATTTAAAAAGTTACTGTATTTAATTAAGGCGACTTCAATATGAAGAGTCAGGGACAGTATGCTGAGCAGATCTGTTATTAGTAAAAAGATGGAAGATCAGTGGGAGTTTTTTTTTCAAAAAAATGTTAATGAGAACCAGAATCAGTCTATATCTGCAAAGAGCATTAACTCTACTTGCCAAAATAAAGCAATGAATGATGAGAACAGTAACACAAATTATGGAAACTAACAAAAGACACACCATTCGCAAAATGTACACATCGTGACACCTCTGAGATGTAAAAGAGCCACCAAAATATGACAGATAGTAAGAGTTGAAGAAAAGAATATGGGAAGACAGTTTCAGGGGTATCTAAATCATCACATCACACACTGATAAACAGTGCGCAGGAGCCAAGTCATCTCCTTGAAACAGATGATGATGATGTTGTAAATGAAAATGAGGAAATGATAGACATAAATACTTCACATTGGTACTTAAAGTTGTGGAAGCAGGTACAACACAAAGAAATCAATACTGAGTCGGGCATAGGATCTCAACAAAATTGGCATGAACAAAGTAACAATGCTGAAGAAAATAGTGGCCAGACAGACTAATACTTCGAATCCCCGCTTCTCCCTCAACACCACATATTTTAAAGGTGACTGACTTTCAGGGAATAAATTGCAACAAAATGTTCCCCAAGCTGGGATTGTATTTCTTAAGATTTTGAAGGTTGATTGATGATCTGATTGAGGTTTATAAGATATGAAAGGTGTAGATAGGGTAGATTGCGGTAAACTATTACTGCTGGCTGGGGGTTTAGAAGTGGCAGATATTGTCTAAAAAGTAGAGACAGATGACTGGGGAGAGAGATGAGGAAACACTTCTGCACCCGTTATGTGTGAAAGTTTGTAACTCCTGTCCACAGATTTCAATTGATGCTGGATCAGTTGTTATTTTTAAAATTTTACCTTTTCTGGATGTGAGTTTGCTCGCTGAGCTGGAAGGTTAGTTTTCAGACGTTTCGTCACCATTCTAGGTAACATCATCAGTGAGCCTCCGACGAAGCGCTGGTGTTATGTCCTGCTTTCTATTTATCTATTTAGGTTTCCTTGGGTTGGTGATGTCACAACACCAAGATCCTGCTGTTCCTCCACACTGCCGAGAACCCTGCCTTTAATCCTATATTCAGCATTTAAGTTCGACCTTCCAAAATGTATCACTTCGCATTTATCCAGGTTGAACTCCATCTGCCATTTCTCAGCCCAGCTCTGCATTCTGTCAATGTCTCGTTGAAGCCTGCAATAACCCTCGATACTATCAACGGCACCTCCAACCTTTGTGTCATCAGCAAACATACTAACCCACCCCTCAACCTCCTCATCCAAGTCATTTATAAAAACTACAACGAGCAGAGGCCCAAGAACAGAGCCCTGCGGGACACCACTCAGCACTGACCTCCAGGCAGAATACTTACCATCTACAACCACTCTCTGCCTCCTGTCAGCCAACCAATTCTGAATCCAGACAGCCAAATCACCCTGTATCCCTCCTGACTTTATGAATGAGCCTGTCATGGGGAACCTTATCAAATGTCTTGCTGAAGCCCATGTACACCACATCCACTGCTCGACCCTCGTCAACCTGTCTTGTGACCTCCTCAACGAACTCAATAAGATTTGTGAGGCATGACCCGCCCCTCACAAAGCCATGCTGTCTCCCTTAAATAGGTGTACACAGGCCCCAAACCCCACCTCTTCCTCCGGTACATTGATGACTGTATCGGCGCCGCCTCTTGCTCCCCAGAGGAGCTCGAACAGTTCATCCACTTCACCAACACCTTCCACCCCAACCTTCAGTTCACCTGGGCCATCTCCAGCACATCCCTCACCTTCCTGGACCTCTCAGTCTCCATCTCAGGCAACCAGCTTGTAACTGACGTCCATTTCAAGCCCACCGACTCCCACAGCTACCTAGAATACACCTCCTCCCACCCACCCTCCTGCAAAAATTCCATCCCCTATTCCCAATTCCTCCACCTCCGCCGCATCTGCTCCCACGATAAGACATTCCACTCCCGCACATCCCAGATGTCCAAGTTCTTTAAGGACCGTAACTTTCCCCCCACAGTGATCGAGAACGCCCTTGACCGCGTCTCCCGTATTTCCCTCAACACATCCCTCACACCCCGCCCCCGCCACAACCGCCCAAAGAGGATCCCCCTCGTTCTCACACACCACCCTACCAACCTCCGGATACAAAGCATCATCCTCCGACACTTCCGCCATTTACAATCCGACCCCACCACCCAAGACATTTTTCCATCCCCACCCCTGTCTGCTTTCCGGAGAGACCACTCTCTCCGTGACTCCCTTGTTCGCTCCACACTGCCCTCCAACCCCACCACACCCGGCACCTTCCCCTGCAAGCGCAGGAAATGCTACACTTGTCCCCACACCTCCTCCCTCACCCCTATCCCAGGCCCCAAGATGACATTCCATTAAGCAGAGGTTCACCTGCACATCTGCCAATGTGGTATACTGCATCCACTGTACCCGGTGCGGCTACCTCTACATTGGGGAAACCAAGCGGAGGCTTGGGGACCGCTTTGCAGAATACCTCCGCTCAGTTCGCAACAAACAACTGCACCTCCCAGTCGCAAACCATTTCCACTCCCCCTCCCATTCTCTAGATGACATGTCCATCATGGGCCTCCTGCACTGCCACAATGATGCCACCCGAAGGTTGCAGGAACAGCAACTCATATTCCGCCTGGGAACCCTGCAGCCTAATGGTATCAATGTGGACTTCACCAGTTTCAAAATCTCCCCTTCCCCTACTGCATCCCTAAACCAGCCCAGTTCGTCCCCTCCACCCACTGCACCACACAACCAGCCCAGCTCTTCCCCCCCACCCACTGCATCCCAAAACCAGTCCAACCTGTCTCTGCCTCCCTAACCGGTTCTTCCTCTCACCCATCCCTTCCTCCCACCCCAAGCCGCACCCCCATCTCCTACCTACTAACCTCATCCCACCTCCTTGACCTGTCCGTCTTCCCTGGACTGACCTATCCCCTCCCTACCTCCCCACCTATACTCTCTCCACCTATCTTCTTTACTCTCCATCTTCGGTCCGCCTCCCCCTCTCTCCCTATTTATTCCAGTTCCCTCTCCCCATCCTCCTCTCTGATGAAGGGTCTAGGCCCGAAACGTCAGCTTTTGTGCTCCTGAGATGCTGCTTGGCCTGCTGTGTTCATCCAGCCTCACTTTTTATTATCTTGGAATTCTCCAGCATCTGCAGTTCCCATTACCTCGATCTGTTCAAGCCTGTTTTCCTGCTCCTCAAAGTTCTCATTCGCAACAAGGCCCCTTTCCTTAGTGAAAACCGAAGCAAAAAACTCATTTACGGCTCCCCCTATCTGCTCAGACTCCATGCACAAGCTCCCTACGCTATCCCTGATCGGCCCTACCCTCTCCCTGATCATTTTCTTATTCCTCATGTATGGTTCTTCCTAATCCTTCCTGCCAAGCCTTTTTCGTGCACCCCCTGGACCACCTCAGTCCACTTTTGAGCTCCTTCCAAGCAAGCCTGTAATCCTCTAAAGCTGTGCTAGACCCTTGCTTCCTCCACCTTACGTAAGCTGCCTTTTTCTTTTTGACGAGAAGCACCTCTGTACCCGTCATCCAAGGCTCCTTAATCTTACTCCTTCTTACCTGTCTCGGGGGAAGAAATTTATGTATCACTCGCAACACCTGCTCCTTAAACAGCCTCCACATGTCTGTTATGCCCTTTCTGTGGAACAATTGCTCCCAATCTGTACTTCCCAGCTTCTGTCTGATTGTGTCATAGTTTCCTTTTCCCCAGTTAAATATCTTCCCCTGGTAACTGCTCCTTTCCCTTTCCATGGCTATGGTAAATGTGAGGCTGTTGTGGTCACTGTGGCCAAAGTGTTCTCCCACCACGAGATCTGACACCTGTCCGGGCTCATTGCCGAGGACCAAATCCAAAGTGGCCTCCCCCCTCGTCGGTCTGTCCACATACTGAGTAAGGAAACCCTCCTGAACACACCTGGCAAAAGCGGCTCCATCCAAACCATCTGCACTAAGGAAGTTCCAATCTATATTGGGAAAGTTGAAGTCACCCATAACAACAATCCTGCTACGTTTGCACTTTTCAACAATCTGCCAGCCAATGAGTTCTTCGATCTCCCTACTGCTGTTTGGGGGTCTGTAGAAAACCCCCAGTGAGGTGACTGCTCCCTTGCTGTTCCTAACTTCCACCCATACTGACTCAGTCGACAAACCTTCCTTGGCAATCTTCACTTCTCTTACTGTGATGCACTCTCTGATTAGCAACATTACACCCCATCTTCTTTTTCCCCCCTCCCTGTTCTTTTAAAATGTTCTAAGCCCTGGAACATCTAGCAACCATTCCTGTCCCTGTGAAATCCACGTCTCCGTTATGGCCACAACATCATAGTCCCAAGTACTGATCCATGCTCTAAGGTCGTCACTCTTATTTCTGACACTCCTTGCGTTAAAGCAGACGCATTTTAACCGATCCCTTCGTTCCATCGCATGAAAAACCTTCCTGGTAGATTCACTGCATCCTGCCACTGCCTCATCTACTACTAAGCCCCCTCCCCCCTCAGATGTGTAGCGCTGGTTCTGACCCCCCTGCCAAACTAGTGTAAACCCTAGTTTAAGTACATTGCCTTCTTTTGAAAATTGCCCTGATGAGTTCCAGATGAAATGATTTTCAAAAATACTAAAGCCTAAGAAACCACTATTTCTTAGATTTTTGTAAATTACGAGAAATGGGGCAAAGGTGAGCTTATTAAGTTCGGTCACAAATTTGTCATGATCTCTCTGAATGGTAGAACAATCTTCAGTGGCTGTTGGATGCTCTTGTTTCTATGCTCCCGTTAATGACCAAGCAATGTGTTATTGTGATAATGGTTGTGGATTGAATGTTGCCTAGGTGTCCATTTCAAGTGCACATTTTACTTAAGCAAGTGAACAGGTTGTGAAACTGTCATATCCCGTCTCGATGCAGTTTGTTGGATAATTTGAGTTATCTTACTTTCTTCTTCATTTTGCCCAAGTAGGATGTTTTACTATGTCTACACTGAACTTGGTAGTGATTGTGATAGCAGTCAAATATGCCAGATTTTTTCTTTAAAATATGTAACTGTAAATATTAAAGCTTTACAATGACTGGTTTTAGAAACTTGAGAATATTTTCAATTATCGAAGATACATTTGCACATCTCCAATTATCTCACTAATCCACTGAAGTACAATGAGTTAATATTAATAACAATCTGTATTTCAGAAGAGTTTTTTATGAAGTTTGAAGCAGATGCAAGAAATATGCAGCAAGAAAGCCTTCCATGGGTTTTACTGTGAAACCTTGATGAGTGTTGAAGTTGTCAGAGAAAGGCTGGCATTCATTTAACTAGTTGTGTAATTAGCAAATGCTGTTTGTTATTAATGTCCACTTTGATATTGTTTAGAGGATTTGGAAGGATTTGGCAGCTGTAAGACCAGCTGGACAAGTACTGCAGATCTGAAAGGAAGTTGTATTAACGAAATAGCCTCATCTTTCCTACTTTTTGCAAGGCAGTGTGGTTTAGGAATTATTTTATAGCTGCCCTTTGTTAACTATTGCCTTACTTCTTGTTAACCAGTGGCATCCCATTTTGTTAAGTACTGTGCTCCCATCTTGTTAACTGGCATCACTCCATCAAATCAGAGGATTGATTTGATGGCATGCAAAATATTACTTCCCTTTTCTACATGCGCCCATTTTAATCACCTGGTGCAACATGGATTGTACCAATTCCTTGCCCCATGATCTATCTCTCACCATTCTAGCGCACCTTCCTCAAAGTTTGTGTATTTACACACGTAATACAATGATTTCCTCTTTTTTTAATTTTAAACCTGCTATATGAGCTGATTCAGACACACTTTGCATTCACATTTTAGCAAAGCAAGAGACATATAAAATGCATGTTGCAAGTTGAGAATGAGATGAGAAAGCCACTCGTGTCAATGTTTTCAGTAGGGTGTGTAGTAGAAGGACCTCCAACTACTGCAAGTAACATGTGGAAAACAGTACCGACAGCATTTGCTAAAAACTTGTTTGCTGCCTCCCTATTCAGAGAATTAAGATGTTTCCAGGCATAAGGGCTTTTTCAGAGCTAAACACCATAAATCATAACAATAGTTACACCATTGGGCTCTTGAGAGTGGGAAGTGCATCAATCTTGCTGTTATCAGTCCTTAATATTTTCCGTCTCTTTTATTGCTCAAAGATTGTTTTTGATGTACAGTTTCTTACTGGATTCTGGTGTCTGCGTCATTGCTTCATTCGAAGTTGGATTGTTCTAGGCACCCTTTCATCTTCCAAAATATGAAGTTAACGTGCAATTGTAAAAAAAAAATGCAGATTTCTCTGTGTTTCATGGCCTCTTGATTAAAATAGTAATTCCAATGCAGCCAAATTTGTACCTTCCACACGGTTTCCCATAGGCTTGTCAGCAGCAATTTTAGGTCAATAATGTCCTTTTGAACAAAAGCAGAAGTTGCTGCAAAAGCTCAGCAGGAATGGCAGCGTCTGTGAAGAAACAAAAAAAGAGTTGACATTTCGCGGCCGGTGACCCTTGTCCTTTTGAAAACCATTTCTCATCCATGGAAGTCTTAAGTATTGAAGTCAATGTTGAATGTTGAATATTGATAGTCCATTTTCGACAAGAATGAATATGAATAGTATTTCTCCATTTTGTTTATAGTAAGTGTTCCATTACAAAGTCGACATGAAGAATAATACGATAGAAACAGACATTCCACATGCACTCTCATTCATAACTTGGTGCTTTGTAACTGGCAGTTAAACTTGTTTGCCAGATTGTACTTCATTGTCCAGTTCGACACTTGTAGGGGAGGTGATGGTATGCTTCTGGGGTTATGGGTTCAAATTTCAACAATGCAGATAGTGAAATTTGAATTAAATTAAAACCTGGAGTTTAAAGCCAAAAGTAGCACTTTTGTTAAGATCCCATCCAGTTCAACAAATCTGCTGTCCTTACCCGGTCTGACTTGCATGTGGCTCGAGACCTGCAGCAATGTGACAGACTTTTTACTGTTCTCTGGGCAATTAAGGATGGGCAATTAATGCTGGCCTAGCCAATAATGCCCACATGCAATGCATATATATTTTTAAAAATATCCGTGTAATAGTTTCAGACATTTTAACAAATTTGATTTTTAGGAGGTTGGCAGAGAGTCTGTCATATCAGGAATTCTGCATGCTTCTGAAGCACTATTCCCACCTACACTGCAGTAACTACTCAGACCATGGGTCCTTACGGATTCTGGTATCTCTATCATTGCTTCATTCTAAACTGGAGAATTATAGGTAAACTTTGAGCTATCCCTCTTTTTCAAACTGCGAAAATAACTCCAGCATATCATTCTTCATTCTTACACAATCGCTTGGGATCAGGATGATTTGACTCCACTTTGGTTCACTGCGTTCTGATGTAGATGATAAGTACAATCTGCAGACATGCAGTCCAAGGTTAGGTTGATAAGATATTTGGAACTATGTTCCACTCTCTCTGGTGCCTTGACTTTTCCTCTGCATGCTCCTGTCAAAGTCTCTTCATTTTTTCAAAACCTTCCGAAACTGAATTATTTTCATTTTGGTCTGTCACAAGTCAGGGACTCCATATGTCAGCATGGCTGTTTGACCTCATCAGAAATGCTTTGTGAACATCCCATCAACTGTTTCTGGCATCCTCAGATCCTGTGGGAGTGTTTGCTGACATCTTTAACCTCTCCTTGCTACAATCTGAAATTCACACCTGCTTTAAGAAGACCACCATCATCCCAGAACCAAAGAAAACACATGCTTTGATGACAATCACCCGGTGGCTGTGACCTCAATAGTTATGACGTGCTTTGAGAGGCTAATCATGGCTCGCATCAACGCTAGCCTCCCAGCTTGCCTTGATCACTTGCAATTTGCCTATTGGTGCAACAGGTCCACAGCAGCCATCATCTCCCTACACTCATCCCTGGAACATCTGGATAATAAGGATACCTATGTCAGGCTTCTACTCATTGACTACAGCTGTGTCTTCAACACCTTAATCCTAATCAAACTCAGCTCCAAACTCTGAGACGTAGGTCTCTGCTCCGTCCCCTGCATCTGGATCCTCAACTTTCTGACTTAGTGAAGTTTGGTAACATCACCACCTCTTTTATGACAATTCTGAACTCCAGCATGCCAAAAGGACGTGTACTCAGCTCTCTACTGTACTCCCTGCACATACATGACTGTGTGGCCAAATTTCATCTCTGAAGTCCATCTACAAGTTCACTGATGACACCACCATTGTACATTGGATGTCAAACATTGACCTGACAGAATACAGAAAAGAGATAGAGTGCTTGGTGACATGGTGCAAAGATATCAGGCTCTCCCTCAAAGCTTGCAAAACTAAAGAGCTGAACATTGCCTTTCAGAAGCAAGCAGGGCAGAATAACCCTACCTACATTAAATGGAGCTGAAGCGGAGATGGTCAAGTTCCTAGGGATGGCAATTACCAAGAAACTGTCCTGGACCACTCACATTGATGCAATGGTCAAGATGGCACAACACCTTGTCTTCTTCAGGAGGCTAAGGAAATTCAGTATGGCCATTAGGACTCTCACCAACGTTTATAGATGCGCTACAGAAAGCATTCTATCTGGATGCATGACACTTGGTACAAAAACTGCTCTGCTCAGGACTGTAAGAAACTACAGGAAGTTCTGAACACAGTCCAGACCATGCCACAAGCCTACCTTCCATCCATTAACTCCGTCTATGCTTCTCAATGCCACAGAAAGGGCAGTCAACATCATCAAAGACACCACCCACCCCGGTTTTAATCTCTTCCAACCTCTTCTGTCAGGCAGAAAGTGCAAAAGCGTAAAGACACGTGTCAACAGGTTCAAGAACAACTTCTTCCCCACAGTTATTAGTGTGTTGAATGGACATCTCAAATTTCAAATCCAATGTTGACCTTGTTTTTTGGGCACCTTCCTTGCATCCATAACTTTGCACTCCTTGCTCTGTTCAATCACCCTGTGATCTTTGTATGTTATGATCTGCCTATACTACATGCAAAACAAAACTGTTCAATGTACTTAGGTACATGTGACGATAATAACTCAAATCAAATCAATTCCCTAGTCTCTGGACAGTGACCAAATTCTGAGTAGAGGAGCCACTTTGGGAGTCTTTGCCCAGGTTTATGGACAACATGTTCTCGCCTATGGAGCTGGTTTGAGTGGTTAGCACTTCAATGTTGGGCAGGTGGCTCAGGAGAGAATGTTAGCATTGGACCTCCTTTCTTGGACGATTAAGAGGATCCTGAAAAGATATCACTCATAGTACTTGTGCAGTGCTTTAGGATGCCTTTCCTTAGTGTGGCCAAGTCTCCGAAATATATAGCAGCATGATGATTACTGTTGACCTTAGACCAAGATCTCAAAGTCAAGACAAAGTTGTTTAACTCTGGCTACATTCCACAAGAACTAGCTCCATTGCCCCAGCAGGATCTGCACCTTATTATTCTGTAGAGAATTGGCTACAAAGTACATTTTTGGCATCTGCATGAGAACTGAAGAGACGTTCTTGAAAACCTTCCATAAGGTCACCAAAGAAGAATGTGATACAATGGAGCAGCATACCCCACGTGGTGTTGTAAATCACACCAGTCCATTGCAGTAGTAACATGAAAAATATTTAAGTACGAAACAACTCAGAGTCTAGAAATTTTGTAATTTTGAATGTAATGGCCAGAATTTTGCAGTTAGTGTTGAGTGAACAACATAAGATGCTCATTACATGGAATTTGCCCACAGACTCTTTGCGGCACTCGCGCTTGAACTTGTAATCTTAAATCTGAGCAGGCACCTTCCCACTGCAGGGGACCTGGAACCTATGCGAATAGGGACCATGGCTCCATCTCTTTCACCAGCCAGACTGACACTGTTTCTGAGACACATGGAATTTGATTCAGGAAATATAAACTGACTAATTTAAATTACATTATTTCAATGAAAGAAGGACATATTAAATGGTGCTTTTCATGACTGCCAGATGTCTCAAAGTGCTCTCCAGCCAGTGAATCATAGTCACTGTTTGGATGTAAATAAAAGAGTAAAGTTGCACTTTCATACTACAACAAAAAGCAATGCAAAATTCAACAGATAATCTGACTTTGTGATATTGGTTGAGAGATATATAATTGGCCAGGTCTCTGGGGATTAGTTTTCTGTTCTGTCAGATAGCATCATAGGATCTTTTACATGCACCTGATGGGTGTAATGGGACCCTGGCTTAACATTTTATCTCAGATAACGGCACCTCTGATGGTGCAGCACTTCCCCAGCACTGCAATGTATTGTTAACCTTGCTTTTTGTACTCAGTCCCTGGAGTGGGACTTGAATTAAGAGCCTCATTGTGTAGAGGTAAGAGGCTCCCAGCCAGGTCATGGTTCACACTGACGCATCATTTGCAGAACATGTACCAAATAGAAAACAAATAAACAAAATGTGGAGAGAATAAATGTTTTAATTGTTAAACTCTTCTACCAACAATTCACATCTGAAATAATGAAGATGTATGAGAAATCCTTCAGAGGGTGAAGATAGATAAGTCCCCTGGGCCGGATGGGATTTATCCTCGGATCCTCTGGGAAGCCGGGGAGGAGATTGCCGAGCCTTTGGCATTGATCTTTAACTCATCATTGTCTACAGGAATAGTGCCAGATGACTGGAGGACAGCAAATGTGGTTCCCCTGTTCAAGAAGGGGAGTAGAGACAACCCTGGTAATTATAGACTAGTGAGCCTTACCTCAGTTGTTGGTAAAATGTTGGAAAAGGTTATAAGGGACAGGATTTATAATCATCTAGAAGAGAATAAATTGATTAGGGATAGTCAGCACGGTTTTGTGAAGGGAAGATCGTGCCTCAGAAACCTTATTGAGTTCTTTGAGAAGGTGACCAAACAGGTAGATGAGAGTAAACCGGTTGATGTGGTGCATATGGATTTCAGCAAGGCGTTCGATAAGGTTCCCCACAGTAGGCTATTGTACAAAATGTGGAGGAATGGAATTGTGGGAGATATAGCAGTTTGGACTGGAAATTGGCTTGCTGAAAGAAGACAGAGGGTGGTAGTTGATGGGAAATGTTCATCCTGGAGACCAATTACTAGTGGTGTACCGCAAGGGTCGGTGTTGGGTCCACTGCTGTTTGTCATTTTTATAAATGACCTGGACGAGGGCATAGAAGGATGGGTTAGTAAATTTGCAGATGACACTAAGGTCGGTGGAGTTGTGGATAGTGATGAAGGATGCTGTAGGTTGCAGAGAGACATAGATAAGCAGCAGAGCTGGGCTGAGAGGTGGCAAATGGAGTTTAATGCAGACAAGTGTGAGGTGATGCACTTTGGTAGGAGTAACCAGAAGGCAAAGTACAGGGCTAATGGTAAAATTCTTAGTAGTGTAGATGAGCAGAGAGATCTCAGTGTCTATGTACACCGATCCTTGAAAGTTGCCACCCAGGTTGACAGGGCTGTTAAGAAGGCATACAGTGTTTTAGCTTTTATTAATAGAGGGATAGAGTTCCGGAACCAAGAGGTTATGGTGAAGCTGTACAAAACTCTGGTGCGGCTGCACTTGGAGTATTGTGTACAGTTCTGGTCACCGCATTATAAGAAGGATGTGGAAGCTTTGGAAAGGGGGCAGAGGAGATTTACTAGGATGTTGCCTGGTATGGAGGGAAGGTCTTACGAGGAAAGGCTGAGGGACTTGAGTCTGTTTTAATTAGAGAGAAGAAGGTTGAGAGGTGACTTAATTGAAACATATAAAATAATCATAGGGTTAGATAGGGTGGATAGGGATAGCCTTTTTCCTAGGATGGTGACGGCGAGCATGAGGGGGCATAGCTTTAAATTGAGGGTTGAAAGATATAGGACAGATGTCAGCGGTGGTTTGTTTACTCAGAGAGTAGTAAGGGAATGGAACGGAACGCTTTGCCTGCAACGGTAGTAGATTCGCCAACTTTAGGTACATTTAAGTCGTCACTGGACAAGCATATGGACGTACATGGAATAGTGCAGGTTAGATGGGCTTGAGATCGGTATGACAGGTCGGCACAACATCGAGGGCCGAAGGGCCTGTACTGTGCTGTAATGTTCTATGTTCTATGACTCCTTACATTAGTGAAGTTATCCATTGGTTCCAGACTCATTATTTGGCAGTAATTTTCATACTATTAAAAAAAGATGTTCAGGCTGAAATGCAGAGGTACCAGTTTTTCTGGCATGTTGAATAAGTAGCTGTCAGGTAGATGCCTCAACCGCCCATTGTGTTTGTTGTAATTGGAACCAGGTGGACCTTGTTCACTGAGGTCCTTGATTGGCGTTGTTAACCCAAGCCAATCAGGGGATCATGGCTGACCAATATTAACAGGGGATGCTACATGTATGCCTGGGTGTCCCTGGAAAAGGAGCACACAGTGTTCACCACTGCTGTTGATGTCTTTTGTAAGAGGTCGGCACCGTGCGCTGTGGAATGTTTTATTTCTTCCTCGAACTCTATTTTGATTTGATCTCTTACTTCTCCTCACTTTTTCATTTACATAGGCATTGACCCCAGGAAGTCTCTACTTGCTTTTGATTTTCCTGGTGGTGGACTATCAATAAAGTTATTTACACACCTTGTGTTTTTACTGTGTCTCGCACCTACATCTGCACACACGGGTATAAAATAACAAAATAAAAAGGAAAACTATCAACAGGGGATTTAGAATCTCCTCAGTCCAGACGACTGACTCTGAGCTGAACAGGCCAGCCTCCCACTGCAGAGGACCTGTAACCTGTGCGAATAGGAACCATAGCTCAATTTCTTTCACCAGCCAGTCTGACACTCTTTCTGAGACACTCAGAATTTGATTCAGGAAATATATACTAGTGTACACAGCTAGTGTGCTGTGCATAAATAAAGGGTGGTTTGGTGACAGGATACCTGCTTCTGTGCAGTTATTTCAGTGGGTGACAGGAGAAAACAATGCATGCCTGAAAAACATTTACTTGCAACAGTCATTGTAGAGTTGGGGTAAGTAGTTCTGGCATCATGCCTTTATTTAGGAAGGTTGCTTTTTTGATCCTGCTATCAAATACTGGGCCCAGTATGTGGAAAGGATGCATTATTTTTTCCAGGTAAACAATATTGGGGCAGATGAAAAGCGTTGAGGAATCCTTCTAACTGCTTGCGGACCTGCACCATTTTCAGCTATGACGGGCTTAACTTTCCAAGAGGCACCAGACATGAAAATCTTCAAGGAGTTGATGGAGTTGGTTAAGGAATATTACAATCCAAAACCTCGTCCAATTCTGAGGCTCTCAGTTTTATTCGGCTGTTAGAGAACCGGGAGAATCCGTATTAGGATTTTTGACAAGGTTAGGACGACTGGCAGAGGCATGTAATTTTGAGATGTGAAGAGACCATTTGGTATGTGGGAGTAATAACATAAACATGTAGAAGCATCTGCCAGCAGAAGCTCAGCTGGGCTTCAAACAGACACCACAACTGATCTTATTAGAAAATGTGGCAAGAAGAACCAAGGAGCTACAGGGTATCCCAATGGAAGTGGACACCCTCACCTGCCTGACTAAGCTTGGGGAACACCACTTGAGTGTAGGCACTTGAAGAGCCTCACAAAGGGCATATCCTGAGCAGAGGAATCTTAGGCCAGCCCACAGCAGAACCCCACAACAAAGCCAGACAAGTGGCTAAAAAGTTCTTCAGGATTTGGGCCAGCAAGCCATTGTAGTTATTGCCAGTATGCAGACTCGACATAGTAAAGGAGTCCTATATGGCCTGACTTGAGGAAGAAAATTCATAGGCAAGTACCCAGGAGAGTGCTCACCCTGGAAAGTCCCCCTACATGTGTGTTTGACCAATTAAATTGCTGAACAATGTCTGCTCAGAGTTGATTAAAGTTAATGAGAACTGCAGATGCTGGAGAATCTGGGATAACAAGGTGTAGAGCTGGATGAACACAACTTGTTATCTTGATTAAAGTTAATGTTTGGTTAAACAGTCACCCAGCTCCCATGAAGGCCAATACTGGTGCAGGTGTATCTGTGGTTGCACAATCTGTCTGTAACAAGAGTCACTCAGGTCTCCAACCCTTACATTTGCAGAAGACTTCAGCCACACTGAGAACATACATTGGGGAGCTGTTGCAGATTTAGACTCTACTTCAGTTCTAGTCTCCTGTGAGAAGCAGCTGATGCAGTTACCACTTATGGTAGTGAGAAGCTATTGGGGGCAGAATTGGTTGAGAAAAATTCACCTAGATTGGATCAACATTTTTCAATTGGAAAACAGCTGCCTCAGTGAAATACCTATGAGTTTTTCATGAAAGGCTTGGGAATATCAAAGGTCCCAAAGCCACTTTACACGTTGATCAGGAATCACTTCCACGATTTTGCAAGGCCCACCTGGTGTCATTTACCTCGCAGATAAAAGTAGAGGTGGAAATCAGGAAGTTGGAGAGCGAAAGAATCATCTTACCGGTGTAGTTTGCAGAACGGGTAGCATTGGTCGTATCGATTGTGAAGCCCGATGGCTCACTTCGTCTTTGTGGGGGATTACAAATAAACAGTAAACTGCTTCTCACAGCTGGATCTAATCCCTTGAATAGACTCATGGACAAGGATGGGAGTGGTCCTAAAGGAAGAGTACTAAACTGGGGGAAGGCTGACTATACCAAGATTCGGCAGGATCTGAGGAATGTAGATTGGGAGAAACTGTTTGAAGGTAAATCCACATTTGATATGTGGGAGGCTTTTAAGGAGAGGTTGATTAGCATGCAGGAGAGACATGTTCCTGTGAAAATGAGGAATAGAAAAGGCAAGATTAGGGAACCATGGATGACAGGTGAAATTGTGAGGCTAGCCAAGAGGAAAACGGAAGCATACATGAGGTCTAGGCGACTGAAGACAGACGAAGCTTTGCAAGATTATCAGGAATGTAGAGCGAATCTGAAACGAAAGATTAAGAGGGCTAAGAGAGGACATGAGATATTGCTGGCAAACATGGTGTTAAGGAAAATCCCAAAGCCTTTTATTCATATATAAAGAGCAAGAGGGTAACTAGAGAAAGGATTGGCTCACTTAAGGACAAAGAAGGAAAGTTATGCTCTGAGTCAGAGAAAATGGATGACATTCTTAATGAGTACTTTGCATCGGTATTGACCAAGGAGAGGGACATGACAGATGTAGAGGTTAGGGATAGATGTTTGCTTACTCTAGGTCAAGTTGACATAAGGAAGGAGGAAGTGTTGGGTATCCTAAAAGACATTAAGGTGGACAAGTCCCCAGGTCCGGATGGGATCTATCCTAGGTTACTGAGGGAAGCAAGAGAGGAAATAGCAAGGGCCTTAACAGATATCTTTGCAGCTTCCTTAGACACGGGTGAGGTCCTGGAGGACTGGAGACTTGCTAATGTTGTCCCCTTGTTTAAGAAGGGCAGCAAGGATAATCCAGGTAATTATTGACCGGTGAGCCTGACGTCAGTGGTAGGGAAGCTACTGGAGCAGATACTGAGGGATAGAATCTCTTCCCATTTGGAAGAACATGGGCTTATCAGTGATAGGCAACATGGTTTTGAGCAGGGAAGGTCATGTCTTACCAACTTAATAGAATTCTTTGAGGATGTGACAAAGTTGATTAATGAGGGAAAGGCTGTAGATGTCATATACATGGGCTTCAGTAAGGTGTTTGATAAGGTTCCCCATGGCAGGCTGATGGAGTAAGTGAAGTCACATGGGGTCCAGGGTGTGCTAATTAGATGGATAAAAAACTGGCTGGGCAACAGGAGACAGAGAGTACTAGTAGAAGAGAGTTTCTCAAATTGGACACCTGTGACCAGTGGTATTCCACAGGGATCTGTGCTGGGGCCACTGTTGTTTGTGATATATGTAAATGATTTGGAGGAAGGTGTAGGTGGTCTGATCAGCAAGTTTGCAGATGACACTAAGATTGGTGGAGTAGCTGATAGTGAGGGGGACTGTCAGAAATTACCACAGAATATAGATAGACTGGAGAGTTGGGCAGATAAATGGCAGATGGAGTTCAATCCGTGCAAATGCGAGGTGATGCATTTTGGATGATCAAATTCAAGGGCGAACTATACAGTAAATGGAAAGGTCTTAGGGAAAATTGATGAGCAGAGAGATCTGGGTGTTCAGGTCCATTGTTCCCTGAAGGTGACAACACAGGTCAATAGGGTGGTCAAGAAGGCATATGGCATGCTTTCCTTCATTGGGCGGGGTATTGAGTACAAGAGTTGGCAGGTCATGTTGCCGTTGTATAGGACTTTGGTTCGGCCACATTTGGAGTACTGTGTACAATTCTGGTTGCCACGTTACCAAAAGGATTTGGGTGCTTTGGAGAGGGTGCAGAGGAGGTTCACCAGGATGTTGCCTGGCATGGAGGGTGCAAGCTATGAGGAGAGGTTGAGTAGATTAGGATTATTTTCATTAGAAAGACGGAGATTGAGGGGGGACCTGATTGAGGTCTACAAAATCATGAGGGGTAGAGACAGGGTGGATAGCAAAAAGCTTTTTCCCAGAGTGGGGGACTCAATTACTGGGGGTCATGAGTTCAAAGTGAGAGGAGGAAAGTTTAAGGTAGATATGCGTGGAAAGTTCTTTACACAGAGGGTGGTGGGTGACTGGAACGCATTGCCAGCGGAGTTGGTAGACGCAGACACGTTAGCGTCTTTTAAGATATATTTGGACAGGTACATGGATGGGCGGGGAGCAAATGGACACAGACCGTTAGAAAATAGATGACAGGTTAGATAGAGGATCTTGATCAGTGCAGGCTTGGAGGGCCGAAGGGCCTGTTCCTGTGCTGTAATTTTCTTTGTTGTTTGTTCTAGACGATCTGTATGTAAAGTTGGCGGTGGTGGGGGGTTGGGGGGGGGATCTGTCCTTTACGCAGCTGGACATTGGTAATTGCAACTGGATAAGGAGTCCCAGAAGTACGCTATAGTTAGTACCCATGAGGGTTTATACCAATAGACATGACTGCCATTTTCCAGTGGACCGTGGAGAACATCTTGCAAGGACTACCCCATTTATCTGGCTGACGTGCCAATAACAGGAAAGGCCAATAAAGAGCATTTGGAGAGCTTGGTCATAGTGCTTAAACTTTTCTCTCAGTTGGATGTACACCCTTGAAGGGAAAAATGTGTGTTCCAGGTGCCCCATGTAACCTACTTGGTTACAGAGTTGATAAAACAGGGTTACACCCGTTGGAAGATAAAGTGAAGTTGATCAAAGGAGCCCCAACTCCCACATCAGTACAGGAGCTTACAGTCTTTCCTTGGGTTGGTGAATTATTACAGAAAATTCGTACATAACCTGGCCTCCATCTTAGCACCCTTACACCTGCTACTGAAAAACGGTCACCATTAAAAATGGTCATTTTGCCAAGACGTAGTTGTTAGGGAAGTGGAAAAGCAGCTATCATCACCTAAGGTAGAGATGGTAAGAACTGCAGATGTTGGAGAATCTGAGATAACAAGGTGTAGACCTGGACGTACACAGCAGGCCCAGCAGCATCAGAGGAGCAGGAAGGCTGACATTTCGGGTCTGGACCCTTCTTCAGAAAAGGGCCCAGACCCGAAACATAAGCTTTCCTGCTCCTCTAATGCTGCTTGGCCTGCTGTGTTCATCTAGCTCTACACCTTGTTATCATCATCTAAGGTGTTGGCCCACTATGATTTGAAGTGAGAGGTAGTGCTGACATGTGATGCTTCCCCGTACAGTATCGGGGTAACGTTGGCTCACCGCTGTCCAAAAGAAAGGAACGCCCTGTAGCATATGCTTTCTGGACTTGTGCTGATGCTAAATGCAAATATACCCAGATAGAGAAGAACAGTTTGGCAATCATCTTTGCTGTGAGGAAGTTCCATCAGTACAGCATGGTGGCACAGTTGGGCAGCTGGCTCAGTGGTTAGCAATGCTGCCTCACAGTGCCAGGAACCCGGGTTTGATTGCACCCTCAGGTGACTGTCTGTGTGGAGTTTACACATTCTCCCCATATCTGCGTGGGTTTCCTCCAGGTGGTCTGATTTCCTCCCACAGTCCAAAGATGTGCAGGCTAGATAGGTCAGTCATGCTAAGTTGCCTGTAGTGTTCAGGGATGTACAGATTAGGTGGGTTATAGGGAGATGGGTTTGTGTGGGTACTCTGAGGGTCAGTGTTAACTTGTTGGGCCAAAGGATCTGTTTCCACACTGTAGGGATTCTATGAGGACCGTTATGGACAAGAACATGTCACAGTAACAGACTAAACTTGATATTCCCGGACTTGAGGGGGTGGGTGAAATGGCAGCAGGAATGCCAATTCTGGCCTAATACCTCCTCTAAGTGAGGCTATTACCTTGTAAACAGGGCAGGAGAAAAACACACCTCGCCCCTCAGAACGGTCAGAAAGCCTGTCATAAACCATAGGTTCTCCCCCTCTGTCTAACATTGAGAAAACTTTGGAATCTGAGATGCAGTCTCAATACCGTTACTGCTGGAAGAAGACGAAGAAACTTTCCTGAGGTGGTCTGGATACAAGAAATAGGCTATGGTCTGGTACACGTTGCCTGTGTCAGAGTCTGAATCAGAGGAATTGAACCTGGGGTGAACACATCGCAGGAAAGACCAGGCCATTATCCTCATACTTAGGGAGGGAGGAATGTTGTGATTGGAATCAGATGGATCTCATTGACTGTGAGGTGTTTGGCCCAGGTTAACAACCAGAATCAATCAGGAGACATTGGCTGACCAATAATAAGCAGAAGATTTAGAATCTCCTCAGTTCAGGTGACTGACTCCAAGCTGGTTGGCAACAAGTAGTGTACTGGGCACAAATAAACAAAGCGTGACTTGGTGATGGATACGGGCCTCTGTGCAGTTATTTCACCTTTCTATGTGTTTCAACAGTGTTTCTATGACCAAGATGCTGTGTAGGATAGCACAGACTATGGAGGATTTTCCAACTTTAATTTTTTTTTGTATGCTCTGTCTGGATTATACTTCAATAACAGCAAGTGCTACCCATTGTCATTGGCACTGGGAAATCCAATGTTTATCTGACGGCCCCCTCTCCAATTTTACCAACCTGTTCAGTTATCACCACAACAAAATTAGCAGGTAGTTATAGAGTCATGGAGTTATCCAGGAGAGAAACAGAACCTTCAGTCCAGCTTGTCCACGTTGACCAGACATCCCAATCTGACCTAACCCCATTTGCCAGCATTTAGACCCCATATCTCTTCCTATTCATATACCTATCCATATGCCTTTTAAATACTGTAACTGTAACACCCTCTGCATAAAAACTTTACTCCTCAGGTCCTTTTTAGATCTTCCCCCTCTCACTTTAAACCTATTCCCTCTAGTTTTAGAATGCCCCACACTAGTAAAAAGAGCTTGGCTAGACCATTCCCCCCATGACTTTATAAACCTCTGTACAGTCACCCCATGGATGAAGTGAATAAGTTCAGGTTAACATTGCAAACAGCAATTTCTCAGCTGATATATTTTAGTTGTGGAATGATTAACACAAGATATGAATGACACCTTGCTAACCATGTCCTACTGTAATGGATGTGAGAGATAGATTAAATAAACTTCCCCAGCAGTGACATTGATTTTTGACAGGGTCTCTCACGCTTCCTAATTCTCCAAATCCAAAACCCTTCAGGTTTGTAAGGCCCAAAGTCGAGACTATTTGAGTCTTACTTGATTGTAAAAATGAAAAGCTACAATGATGCTGTCTGAGCTCCTGGCATTTCTCTCTACAATGCAATGTGTAGCCATTAACATTCTTCACCACTTCCGCACCCATGGCCTATAAAAGGTGCATTTACAGTCCCCCAGACTTCCATCCATTTCGAGAAAAAAAACATGGTGCAATTGTTCCAAATATCCTGTTTAAATTGGTAGTGGTTTCATAGCAAAAACACAGTGTGTTGGCATGTTGCCATAAACCATTTTCAGTTAATTTTAATTTAAGACAAATTCAGATCCCATGAGCTAACATATAAAAGCAGAGACTTATCAGGCTCTTCAGTTTAAACATACTGAAGGTCTCAAACTTTCCAGGAAGACTAAGAACGAAGCTCTAAACTGCCAAGATCCACAAGCTGGTTGTGGGAACTCACGCCAGTTGGTGCTGTGTAATATAAACCAGCTGTCAGCGACACAGAGACTCCATTTGCATGTCTAAACGTACTTTGAGAGTGAAGTGTTCATTTTTAGCATTCCTTGTCCAATTGGCTTAACACTAAATTAGAAGGGAGTTTGAACAAAACTAGGTGCTGATCACTTCGGGGCCAGTATCTCCAAGATAAAGGGGCAAAGCGCGTGGAAAGGGCCATCAGTTTTTCGCAAATTCAAATCCAGCAGCTGCTTACATCTCAAAGGAGCTTATCAGAGAAAAAAGGGAAATACAAGCAATTTTGCCGAACATCAGTCTGGATTTTTGATTCTACTTTTGAAATACAAAATACTTGAAAGAAGTTATCAGGTAAATATAATCTATGAACTTGTACTGGATGTCTGAAAATACCTCATTATCCAGGTGAACACACTTCATTACCCCAGAAGATTTTAAGTGTAGTTTACTCTATAAAGCAATATATTTAATTGAATATTGATGGGCAGCTCATGAAAAGCTTAATTGATTGATTAACCTACATCAAACTCTCAGTCATTCCATCTTATTGCATTTTAGTCTTAATAACCACATGGTTATTAGATACTCTGAACATCGCATTTGATGCATCTTGAAAAATTAAATTACTTGTATAGGTTGTTTTGAACTCGATCTTGATGTAAAGCAAGGATAACTTTAAAAAAAAAAGTACGGATGCTTGAAATCTGAAAAATAATCAGTGTTCAAAAATGCAGCAGAGCCAGCAGATTATGTGAGAAAGTTGGAGTAAGTGCCTTGACAATTGTTCTGCAGAACGCAGTCTCAGGATCAGTTCTTGAAGAAGTCATGTTGAACTTAAAAAGTTAAACTCTGTTTATCTCCCCACTAATGTTGTCAGACTTGTTGCTTTCTTTCCCCCAACGCTTTCCGTTCTGAACTATTGTGATATTTGATAACTCATTGTTAACAAACAAATAGTATGTTAATTCTCCATTGTTATAACTTATCGTAGTGCTTTTCCTTCAATCCAGGAAGCTGTGATGAAATAATTCAAAGGTTTTTCCAGAACCACTCAGGAACCCTATAAAATCCAATCATTGAAAACTCTGCGGGATATGACTAGCCTTGGAAATCAATTGTTTGCCCACACGAGGGAGTGATCCATCATTGAGAACTGCTCCTTTTAGTGACCCTCTGAGAACTCAGCCATCAGGTTGTCATTCTATGACAATGAAATCATTGCAATGAATTAGTGCAGTTTGACATGCCTTTCTTAAATCTGGTGTTAGTTTGGAATTGTTGACTTTGTTCTTTTTAAATTATCATTATCATTCTATCTTTCCTTCTTGAACTAGCCCATTTGTACAATTTCCAGCATCACGTTTCTGGCCCTTCTTAAAGTTTGGAACATTAGTTATTTTCAAATTATTTGGCACTATCTCTGGATTTAATGAACCATGGAAAAAATTCCACTGCAAGTGTAATTAAATGAATGTTTACCAACTCCAGGTTACTAAATGACTATTTTTGTAACTTATCTCTGTGATTTGCTAGCTTTTAAAGTGGCAGAGTAGTATAAAAATAAATACCCTCCCCACTTCAAACCGTTTTGTTTCAGGTTACAAACTAAGTTAAGAGTAGTCAATAATACTGTGCAAATTAGGGTTAGGATTGCCAGGCTAATCCATTAGTACTGGCAGTGACATTGTGGGCACAGGTTTGTCAATAACTTGAGAAGTACATCAAAGCTCATATGATTTACCTGGGATCACATTTTAAAGAATATCCATCAATGGAGTGCCTGGAATGTAGAACAATGTCCCAGTGTGCTTCAAAGAGCCCCAAACAGATAGAAAATGTAGAACTGAACCATTAAAAAATGGTGATCAGTCTAACTGAGGTGTAATTGTATGAAAGTGTTAAAGGAAGAGGAAGAGGAGGTCAGTGAGGATATTCTGGGATATGAACATCTGAAATCATGGTTGACAATGATCAGTGGAATAATGGTAATGTAGGAAGCCAGATTTGAAGTAGTACAGAGTTGAAGAGCTGGAGGAAATTGCAGAGACACAGAGAGGGGTGGAGTTGGCAGAGGTGGTGCACACATATAAAAGGCTTTGAGGGTGAGGATAAATTGGAGTCATTTAAGAACCCGGTGACATTGTCGTGATGTGTGTGAGACGGATGTGCTGTAGGATAGGGTACAGTGAGTGCAACACATGGACTTGCCAGGAACATATTGGAATAGATAAATGTGGATTTTGTTTTCAATGTTTTAACTTCCTTTGTAGGCCTGCGCATCTAATGAATAGATCCATTTTATGAGAGTCCTGGCATCTAAAGGTGGCTGGAGATAAGAATTGTGTCAAACAGAAATTCACCTGTTCCCTCGTATCCATTATCTTTGCTGGAACTTCTTGCTACAAGCTAAGGTGAAGGTTTAGTTCATCCAGATAAACTTGGCTCAATATATTCTAATAAAAATGCCCCTATCATGTTTTACTGAACACAATGAAAGCCAGTTAATTGCAGTCATTGTTTGCGGAATCCCTACATTGTGGAAGCAGGCCATTTGGCCCATCAAATTCAAATAGCATCCCACCCTGACCCACCCCTCCCTATAACCCCTATTGGTAGAGTAGTGGTTAGTATCCCTGCCTGTCACATGGGAGATTGTGGTTCAGTTCCTTGCTGGGGAGGAGTTTGGGTCCTTTTTGGGGTGGCATGGTGGCTCAGTGGTTAGCACTGCAGCCTCACAGCGCCAGGGACCTGGCTTCGATTCCACCCTCAGGCAACTGTCTGTTTGGGGTTTGCACATTCTCCCCGTGTCTGCGGGGTTTCCTTCGGGTGTTCCAGTTTCCTCCCACAGTCCAAAGATGTGCAGGTTAGGATGGATTGGCCATGCTACATTGCCTGTAGTGTTCAGGGATATGTGGAGTAGGTCGGTTACAGGGGGATGGGTCTGGATGGGATTCTCTGAGGTTTGGTGTGGATTTCTTGGGCTGAAGGGCCTGTTTCCACACTGTAGGAATTCTATGATTCTATGAAAACCCTGCATTTCCCATGGCTAATACTATGGGCAATTTAGCATGGCCAATTCACCTGACCTGCACATCTTTGGACTGTGGTAGGAAACCCAGTCAGACACGGGGAGAACATGCAAACTCCACTTGGACAGTCACCTGAGGCAGGAATCAAACCCAGGTCCCTGGAGCTGTGAGGCAGCAGTGCTAACCTCTGAGCCACTGTCCTGCCCATTGTTGTGAAGTAGGGAATACCACAACCAAATTTCAGCATAACACCATCCCACAAACACCAAAGAGTTTGAACAGATAACTTGTTTTAGTGAAGATAGGTTGAGAGATAAATATTGGCTTAGATACCAGAGACAGCTCCCCTGCGCATCTTTGAAGTGGTGCACTGAGACTGTAATATTCACCTGAGAAAGAGAAAGAGAGCAGGATGGGATTCTGTTTAACATCCCATTTAGTGTGTGGCATACCCTGACAGTGCAACACTCCCCTCAGTACTGCCTTAAGGTTTTGGCCTACATTTTGTGCTCAGAATCCAAGACTTTCTGCCTGAGGTGAGGTAAGGGTATGCAAGAGAAATACCAATTATGAGCTACAGCTGACAACTCAAAGCTATTAAAATGCACTTTAACAGATTGACGTTCGCTGGTGCCTCAGTAATACCAAGAAACAGGAAGGTTTAGTTGTTGTGATAGTGAGGGGGCAGGAGTTTGTGAGACATGGGGCCGGAAGCGGTTTGAACGGCAACATAGCTTAACAATACCTGCTGTAAAATAATTGACTGTAATACACAAAGTCGTAACTTTGAAAATAATTCTTTTCTTCTTCGTTCAGTCACATATATTTCTCTCCCTTATGCCTGAAGTGAACTTGCTGAGTGTTGACCAGATGTTACTGGGGGTGCGCCACCAACAGATGTAGGCATATCTGATTTGCTAATCCCCCTCAGTGAAGAATATAGTCTAAACTGGTTCAGCAATGTAGGTAATATTGATTGGCCTTTTGGTAACATACCCCACATGCACATGCCAAAACAATTCAACTGGCCATGTCATTATTTGAATTGAATCAAACCATATCTGGAGCAGCTATTCTATATAATATGCTAACAGAGTGGTTTTATTACTGGACTAGTAACCCAGTGGTTTGGAAGAATAATATAGTGATTTGTAAGTGGAATTTAGTTTATTAAATAAAAAGAGTGTGGTTTTGCCCTTCTTACTGGTGGCAAAGAAGATTGTCAAATGGGGTTGGCAGATCTGCTCTGGAGTGATGCTTGCCTTCTTCTTGCCACCTCACCAGTTAAGTCCTAGGTGAGAAGGTCCATTGAGGACTTTCTCAGCTCACCAGCAATTAAGGATCAAGTAACAGGCTATTTAAGGACCACAATTTACCACTGAGCTGATTTCCTTCCTCCTTCATGGGCAAGACAAGTGACTGTTTCCTGATTGGGAACTCAGATTGGCTTGCCTGCTGAGTTAGGGTAGGGAGGGCATTTATTAGCTAAATCTGGGGCAGGAACAGGGGCAAAGGGATGGCTGCTGAATCCCCCTCCCTTGTCTCTGATTCATCTGTTCACCCACTCCCAACCATTCCCTCCCCATGGAAAGTGAAAGAAACTTATGTCATTGTCACTGTACCCACCTCAACATCTCAAGCAACAGTTTTTCAGCCCCAGAAGGTGCCAGACTCTGAACAGTTAGCAGTTTCTGCACAGGTGGATTGTGATTGGTCAAATATTTCACCAGTCAGTCCCTAACAAGTCCAGAAGAAGGGTAATCCCCAAAATGCCGATTTCTCCTTTCCCCCGGATTGCTGCCTGGCTTGCTGTGTTCTGCCAGCCTCCCATCTGAGCTCCCAACAAGTTGATTGGAACTTAATTCAGTAAGCTTTCTTAGTGATGACAATGGTGAGTCAGTCACCATTATATACATGCACCCAAATGTTTGACTATAATTCAGAACATCATGCATGACCTTAGTATTGGTATTGATTACCATGAAACATTACAAATTAACTACAGCATAGAACCCATCTAGTCTATGCTGGCTCACCATAGAACAATTCATTTAGTGCACTTGCTCAATCTAGTGTGGCATGGTGGCTCAGTGGTTAGCACTGTTACTTCACAGTGCCAGAGATCTGGGTTCAATTCCACCCTCAGGCAACTGTCTGTATGGAGTTTGCACATTCTCCTTGCATCTGTGTGGCTTTCCTCTAGATACTTTGGTTTCCTCCCAGAGTCCAAAGATGTGCTGGTTTGGTGGATTGGCCATGCTAAATTGCCTGTAGAGTTCAGAGATGTGTAGATTAGGTGGGTTATAAGGAAATAGGTCTGGGTGGGATGCTCTGAGAGTTGATGTGGACTTGTTGAACTGAAGGGCCTGTTTTTGCACTGTAGGGATTCTATCCCTGTAGCCCTACAAGCTTATTTCCCTCAAGTGTCCATCCAGTTACCACTTGAAATAATTCATTGAGGCCACTTCTGCCACCTTCATAGATAACAAGCCTAGGTCATTCATTATGTTAAAAAGCAATTCTTTGTCATATTTTAAATCTAAATTCTCTAATCACTGTGCCATCAGCTAATGGAATTTTTTATATCGACCTTAATTAAATCTCTCAAAATGTTGTACGATCAACGTAATCATCCCCCAATACCCTTCACTCTAAGATAATACGGTGTGAAGCTAGATGAACACAGCAGGCCAAGCAGCATCAGAGGATCAGGAAGGCTGACGTTTCAGGTCAAGACCCTTCTTCAGAAAATTTTTTTTCTGAAGAAGGGTCTCGACCCAAAACGGCAGCTTTCCTGCTCCTCTGATGCTGCTTGGCCTGCTGTGTTCATCTAGCTTCACACTGTGTTATGTCAGATTCTCCAGCATTGTCAGTCCCGACTATCTCTGTAACAATCCTTCACTCTAACCCCAGTTTCTCCATTTCAATCTTGTAGCTAAATTCCCGCATCCCTGGAACCATGCTGGTACATCAGAATGACATTAAAAACCCTATCTAACCACCAGCACTGGCCTTTCTTATTTTGTCCTTTCCTTGCTCCCAAACCCAAAACTAAACCAAAAAGGGCAATGGAATATTGATCTTTATCTTGAAAGTGAAGACGGGTGTGTGTGGGAGAAGTGTGGAAGAATGGAGGAAGTTATACTTCAGATGTGTGCTGCCTTGGCCAAATCCCAATAGTAGAACTGCCTTCGACTGTGGCCACAAAGCCACAGGAAGGATATATTGACATTGTTTGGAGTGCAGCCCTCCCTCACGAGGAACGAGATAAACTGAGCTGATTGCATGTTAGTCAGACAGCATTGATTCAACAAAAACAAAATGTAAACCCCAAAATTGTGTTTGCAGTGGCCAACTGGAATTGCTCACATGTTTATTTACATCTGTATCAGTTTCTGTAGGAGAGAAAACTTTTTAAGAATTTTTATTAAATTATCCCAGGAAACATTTAAGAATAAATTACTGTGACTAACCATTTGCAGCTGTTTGTTACATATTGCTGCCGCATGCTGATAAATACCTTAACATTCAAATTCATTTACATAATTACTTATTCATTAGGCAATCCTAAATGATGCACTTTCGAATAAACTTGCTTGCTACAAATCCATATTCTTTTTATCGCAATGAACTATGGCTTCTCCTGTAGCTAGCACAATACATCACACATCTCAGGAGTCTATCTATCTGGCTAAAGTTGAATTCATGCTAAAATCCTTGACTGACTCATGCTGATGCTCGGCCTTCAAGTGATATTTTACCTGTTGGTGATTTAGCTCGTCAAACAAATATACCATGTATATGTTAATGAAATGTGAGGCTGGATGGACACAGCAGGCCCAGCAGCATCTCAGGAGCACAAAAGCTGACGTTTCGGGCCTAGACGCTAGCTTTCCAGAGAGACCACTCTCTCCATGACTCCCTTGTTCGCTCCACACTGCCTTCCAACCCCACCACACCCGGCACCTTCCCCTGCAACCGCAGGAAATGCTACACTTGCCCCCACACCTCCTCCCTCACCCCATCCCAGGCCCCAAGATGACTTTCCACATTAAGCAGAGGTTCACCTGCACATCTACCAATGTGTATACTGCATCCACTGTACCCGGTGTTGCTTCCTCTACATTGGGGAAACCAAGCGGAGGCTTGGGGACCGCTTTGCAGAACACCTCCGCTCGGTTTGCAATAAACAACTGCACCTCCCAGTCGCAAACCATTCCCACTCCCCCTCCCATTCTTTAGATGACATGTCCATCATGGGCCTCCTGCACTGCCACAATGATGCCACTCGAAGGTTGCAGGAACAGCAACTCATATTCCGCCTGGGAACCCTGCAGCCCAATGGTATCAATGTGGACTTCACCAGCTTCAAAATCTCCCCTTCCCCCACCGCATATCAAAACCAGCCCAGTTCGTCCCCTCCCATCACTGCACCACACAACCAGCCCAGCTCTTCCCCTCCACCCACTGCATCCCAAAACCAGTCCAAACTGTCTCTGCCTCCCTAACCTGTTCTTCCTCTCACCCATCCCTTCCACCCCAAGCTGCACCTCCATCTCCTACCTACTAACCTCATCCCACCTCCTTGACCTGTCCGTCTTCCCTGGACTGACCTATCCCCTCCCTACCTCCCCACCTATACTCTCCTCTCCACCTATCTTCTTTTCTCTCCATCTTTGGTCCGCCTCCCCCTCTCTCCATATTTATTCCAGTTCCCTCACCCCATCCCCCTCTCTGATGAAGGATCTCGGCCTGAAACATCAGCTTTTGTGCTCCTGAGATGCTGCTTGGCCTGCTGTGTTCATCCAGTTTCACATTTCATTATCTTGGATTCTCCAGCATCTGCAGTTCCCATTATCACCATGTATATGTGTTTTGATTTCAATTTGGGGGACTGTTCTGGAAGGGTGTAGGACTCATAGCAGTGTAGTTAAAAATGTAGAGGTGATTTTCATCCCTGGGCTAGGACAACTGGGAAAATCATGGTACTAAATACGGTGAAGTTGATTGTGGTTACCTAGGTTCAGTTAGTATAACTGCTGCATCTGACTTGGAGGCTGTGGGGTTCAAAGTCCTACGCTAGATAAAATGACTCCATGGGTGTTGGTATCCCATCACCAAGTCGCCCTTTATTTATGTGTGCATAGTAGTCGAGACTGGTCCAGAAGCCTCAGAGCCAGCTCTCAGTATGAACAGAACCTCTGACACTGTTGTTTATACCTGCCAGCCAGGGCTCCCTGATTGGAATCGGTTAACACGCCCAATCAGGGAACTCCAGTTTCATGATGTCCACTTGGCTGACCTTGTCACAATCACTACACTGGACAATTCAGTGAGGGAAGACTACACCATTCCTAGTTTTGCCCATCTATAGGACGTTAAATTACTTCATCGCTCAGCTGGGTGTTCGGTTTCCAGTGGAACTGTTTAAAGAGGAAGGAATCATCTCAACCAACCATACTGAGAAGAACCTGCATGGACATTGATCCCACCATGCTTTGTGTGACTTCGCTGCTCACTAGATAACAATTCTAACATTGTGATATGATTACTTATGAAGAACTCTTGGCAAGAGATTTCATAATTGCCAGTTTTAGGGTTTATTTTTAAAATTGAAATGTTTGCTAGTGGATCATTGTACATTGCAAGAGTTGTGAGGGTGAATTTTCCTTTAGAGCAAGGCAACCTGAGGGACCCTGGTCAGTGCCACACACCCAAGATGCAATGTGATCATTTCATCAGTAAATCTATTTATGACATACTTTGAACTGGTGAATTTCAGAAATTTAACAGTATTCCAGATGCCTCCTTCAAAGGACATCCAGATGGTGTTATATGTGATGTTTGGTAGTGATTATTGTTTAAATATATTCCTGATATACAGCCTGACTTATTTAATGACTGTTATCACTTCTGAATAATCCGAGAAGTACAAGTGTGGGGGTGACCTTTAGAATCCCACCTCTGTTCTGGGCATATACATGATGATGGGCTGAATGGCATTCCTTTGGAATTCTGTCCTTGACGCTGTCTCTTTCTCTTTCTCTCTGTCTTCCTTTAAAATGAACCTTTGACTAAGCTTCTGGTTACTGTCTCCTTTTGGTCATTCATTAGATGTGAGCATCATTGATAAATTTATTGCCTGTCCCTAATTGTCCGTCAGAAGGAGGTGCTAAGTCATCTTCCTGAACCGTTACAGTCTATGTGGTGTAGCACCCCCAAAATGCAGTTAAGGAGGAAGTTCCAGGATTTTAACCTAGTGACTATGAAGGAACTGCGATATATTTCCAAAGCAGGATGGTGAGTAGCTTAGAGAGGTACTTGCAGATGGTATGTTCCAATGCATTTCTGTCCTTTTTCTTCTCGGTTTGGGTTTGGAAGGTGCCAACAAAAATCACAGAATCACAGAGGTTTTAGGACCCAGAAGGAGACAATTTGGGGCATCATGTTCGCACCCTTCTCACAATGAGCATGATGACATAATGCCACTCTCCTGTCTTTTCTCAGTTCCCTTGTTTTGATTCAACAACTCATCTAATGACCTCTTGAATGCCTCAGTTGAATCTGCCTCCATCACACATCCAGGCAGTGCATTCCAGTGAAGAAATGTTTTCTTGCACCATTTTTGGTATATTTATACATAACGTTAAATCTGTGCCCTCTCATTCACAATCCTTTCATGAGCAAAAATAGCTTCTTTGGTGGTTTGAAAACATCTATCAGACCTCCACTTATCCTTCTTCTTTCCAAGGTGATCATTTCCAACCTCTCTAACCTATCCTCATGAATGAAGTTTCTCATCACTGGAACCACTCTTGTAAATCTCTTCTGTAGCTTCTGTCATGTTATCACATCCTTCCCACAATATGGTGCCCACAAATGAACACAATACTCCAGCTGAGGTCTAACAAGTATCTTGGACAAGTTTAGCATAAGGCCCTTGCTCATGTATGCCTATGCTCCTGCTAATAAAGCCTGGGATACAGCATGCTTTATTCACTGCTGTTTCTGCCTGTCCTAATGCCTTCAATGATCTATGCACATATACACCCAGGTCCTCCTGCTCCTGCACCCCCTTGAGTACGGTACCCCATATTTTATAATCTCTTTGAATGATCCTCTGACTAAAATACATCATCTCACGCTTCTCCACATTAAACTTAATCTGACATGAACTGACCACTCCACCAACTTGTGTCATGTACAGTTTACAATGTTTTCCGGTTCATATCATCAGCAAACTTTGAAATTGTTTCCTGCAGGCCATGAGCTAGATCATATGAATATATCTGAAAAGGTAAGGGTTCAAATACTAACCCGCTAGGAACCTCCACCACAAGCCTTCCTTCTGCCTGAAAAATAACCCATTGTCTTTTACTCTGTTTCCTACCACTCAGCCAATATTGTATCCATGTTACTACTATCCCTTTTATTCCATGAGCAATAACTTTCCCCACAAGTCTGATGGAACACATTGTATCAAACATCTACTATCCCTGTCCCTATTAATTCTATATTGAAAAACATGTTTCTAGAAGCTTCCCAATATCCAAACTGACTAATCTATAATTGCTGGGCTTATCCTTACTAACGTTTTGAACAAGGATGCAATGTCTGCTATTCTTCAGTCTTCTGGCAGTTCTTCCAAGTTTAGGGAAGTCTGAAAGGTTATGGCTAATGGCACTGCAATTTATAATCTCATTTCCTTCATTGCTCTTCATTGCATCTTAACCAAACCCTGTTCCTTATTAACTTTAAACCACCACATTATATCCAATGCTTTCTCCGTATAATTTTTTATATCCTTCCAGTGACAGAATTTTCTCCTCTGTCACCATAGAGTGGGTAACCTCCTCAGTCAAGACATTTCAAAGTATTCATTTAACACCTCATCCATGTCTCTTGCCTCTGTGCAGAAATTCTTTTTGGCTCCTACTTTGACACTACTACTCCTTTTGCCACTCTTTTACTACATGATGTGCCTATGGATGACTTTGGGATTCACCTTTAGTTTGGCAGTCATGTCTTTCATAAACCCTATTTTCTTCTCTAATATGTTTTCTCCCCTATCCTCGTATAGTTGCTTGATTCGTCTTGGTTCTCAATCGTGTCTTTTTTTTTAACCTAACGTCTGTCATAAGCACACCTTTTTCATTTTACTTTCTAGTTCCTTTTTCACCCAGAGAGCTCTGGATTTGTTTGCATTCCTTTTTGTTTTGTGGGAATTTTGGCTGTATCTGTACCATTTCTTCTTTGAAGGTAAGCAATTGTTTAGCTACAGCTTTTCCTACCAGCATTTTGTTCTGGTCTCCTTGCCCAGCTCATTTCTGCCTTACTGAAATTGTCATTCTCAAGTTAATTATACTTGCTCAAGATTGCCTGCTGGCTTTTTCTATCCTCATCCTAAACCATATGATGCAATGATCACTGTCTCCTCAGCATTGCCGACTAACACTTAATCCACTTGGCCCACTCCATTTCCAAGAACCAATCAAAGAGGGTATCGTTCCTTTTCGTAGAAGGTATATATCGTTATGGAAAAGCTTCCTGCGTGCAACCTGGAAACACTCACCCTGCTCCACCCCAATGCCCAATATCTCAGTCTATATTCAGGTAGTTAAAGTCCGCCATTTTGACTAGCCTATGATACTTACAACACCCTGCAGTTTTGTTCTGCATCTTTCCCATTGTCAGTGGTCTGTAGACCAGATTGAACAATATGATTCTTCCTTGACTCTTGTCAATTTGATTCCGTCCTTGAGCTCTCTGAGACATCCTTTTTCTCCAGCACTGCATTGCTCTCATTAACCAACAGCGATGCCTTTCCTCCCTCCCATCCCTTCCTATCTTCCTGAACATTTTGTACCCAGGAATATTTAACACTGTGTGTTGCTCCTCCTTGAACCACATACCTGTTATCACCACAGCGTCACATTTTCACATGGCAATCTGTGCCTTTAGCTTCTCCGCCTTATTTACTATAGTCTGTGTATTTATATACATATGCAGAGTTATCCTAATCTTCCATATTATCTCCTTTATTCGGACTTTATCTCTTAACTTTTCATTTTCTATACTAGTCTCTCTAAGTATTCTGAGCATCGTGGTATTCCTTTCTAATGTCCTCTCTTGGCCCCTGCCAAGTTGATTTAAAACCCACTCAATAGCACTGGCAAAACATCCCATATGGAACTCAGTCCCAGCTCTATTCAGGTACAATGCAGTCATCTGTCTGGGTACCATTTTGCCTAGTGCCGAACCCAATCCCATTGTCCTAGGAATCTAAAGGCCTTCCTCCTGAATCTCCTTTCCAGCCACACACTCATCTGTCTTATCCTCTTATGTGTGCACTCTCTTGCATGTGGCATTGGGAGAAATCCAGAGACTACTCGGGTTATGATCCTACTTATAAGTTTTCTGATTGCAGGATCATTTACCCTTTCCTCCTTAAGCCATTGGCATGGATGTGGACTACATGTCTGGCTGTTCCTCCTCCTAGGGATGAATGTCCTGCAGCTGCCATGTGACATCCTTTACTGTGACACCAGAGAGGCAATATGCAATCCAGGAGTCACATCTACTTCCACAGAGGTGCTAGAGCTAATCAATCCCCCATCATTATGTCTCCTACTTTCTTCTTTCCCACCCCTTTCCTCTATAGCGAAGCTGCTCAGGATGCCACAAACTTGGCTCTGACTACAATTCCTTGAGGAATAACTGCCATAACCAGATTTCAAAATGGAAAACCAATTATGTTTGGGACCCAAGGCGGCTCCTGCACTAACTGCCTTTGTTTCTTGGATTGCCCTGAAGTCACCTATTCCATTTCTGAGGTGTGACAACCTCCCTGACTGGGCTACCCACGAACTGCTCCATCTCATGGCTCAGAAACTGCTGATTGAGTTCTGAAACCTAGAGCTCACATTTTTGCATTTTTACATTTCAAGTAAAGTCAGTTCTTCAAAAAAATATACTTTTCTAATTTACAGCAAATTAAACTTCAGGCCAGAAACAGGTCAGTTTCTTACACACTAGTGGCTTTACTGTTTGTCACTGCTTATTTTTTCTTTCCACTTTCCTTTCAAATGCAATGTGGGCTCGTTATGAGAAGATGAATTATATACCTCTCGGTTACCCAGTCCCAAGTTAAGTGTTGAAGTCTTTGAGCATTGGTGCCCCTTTGTAGTCTCCCGCCCTGAGCTGCTCCCTCACAGATGTTACTGTTACTGAAGGGGATTTTTTAGTTAGCGATTGGGGTGCCAGTCAAGAAGGCTGTTTTGTCCTGGATGTCAGTGAGTGCTGTTGGAGTTGTAGATAAGCAGGTAAGTGGGGAGTATTCCATTCCACTTATGTCTGTTGAAGGTTTCAGGAATCAAGAAATGAGCTACATGCTGCAGAATTCCCAGCCTCTGACCTGGTCTTCGAATATAGAACAGTTCAGCAGAGTACAGGCCCTTCGTAAATATTGCATGTGTATGGCTGGTCCAGTTAAGTGTCTCATCAAAGGTAACCCCCAATGTCAATGATGGGAGATTAAGCAGTTGTAATGCTGTCGAATGTCATAGGTAGCTGATTAAATTCTCTCTTTTTCACGATAGTCATTACTCATTACCTGTGGTACTAAAGTGGTTCAGGGTTTGAAAATGTATTTCAAAGCAAGGTAACCTTTGTCACAGAGGAACATATGCCTGCTCTTTTTTTAGAGGGAGGTGAATGATGGTAGTTTAACCTGAGGGTGACCATCCCTCACTTGAAGGGTGAGGTTGAGAAGATGTTACGTTCATGGTGGCTTCAGTTAGTGTGAGAATTGAACTCAGGCTGTTAATATCACACTGTATTACAAGCCAGCAGCCCAGTCAACTGAGCTAACCAACCTCCCAACAAAATACATTAGGTCATAAAGTGAATGGAGCTGCATAAGTATATTTCTTTATTGTCCTAAGCTTGGGAACTAGAACATCAGAACAGGAAATGGTCTTCAGTATTCACACACGAAGAAGTTATGTATCTGAACCTATTCTCTAACTCTTATAAAATTTTGAGTCCATGTGGTATCTAGCATTTTTGATTCTGGAGTCTATTGAAAGCAGTGTTTTGTTTTGGTGAGTTGTTTGTGTAAATATGTGTGTGGTAGGAAGGAATGAATGGTGGAATCACTATTCACCATCTATTATTCATCTTTCCTTTCTTGGTTGCAGGATGTTGACTATACTGCTACTGATGGTGCTGCTGATCAGAGTTGGATGGGCTCAGGAGATTGATTCAGCTGTGTCATTTACGGTAATTACCACAGAGTCTTAACCAAGAGAAAGAGAATGAAGGGGTGACATTGTCCTATTGATATGAGGTTCAATGTGTGAGTAATTGACATGAGCCGAATCAAAATATGTCAATGTTTGAAAGAATACAAGTTTGGAAGTGGGCAATGGCATTCATGGTCACTTTAAGAAATGGTATGTTGGGCATGGCTGTGGTCAGAGATGGGAGAAGTGATGTGGTCAGAGATATGATCGATGCTAGGGTTCAGAACAGAGGCGGTAGGCTGTAGCAGTTGGGGGGATGGGACATGAGTGCATGGTTGAGGTGTTAGAACCACGTGAGGAGGAGAGAATGTGGTCCTTTCTTTTAAGACCCCGTTCAATTGGCAGAAACAAATATTTTTAATGTTTTTTCACTTCACACTTCAATTAATCTTTGCTAACCAGATCAAAAATAAAGCAGGTCCAACTCTAAAGTTTTCTTGAAGGAAAGTGAGTGGTGTTTGATGACCTATTAAACCCAAAAAGTATAAGCAAATGTGACATCAGGCACAAAAACATACAACACAGATAGAAAGCTTGGAAGGAATGGGGGAGGGTAGTCAAGTACAGACAGTGCGGAAAAGGCAATTGATGCCTAATGTTTATAGAGTCCTACAGTCATAAGATTGAAAGTTGAATTCCAATTCTGCAGCTGTTGCCCTGTTTCTTCAGTAGTGATGAGATTTGCTGAAACCCTTGATTGCTTTGGAGTGGCACAGTGGCTCAGTGGCTAGCACTGCTGCCTCACAGCTCTGGGAACCAGGGTTCAATTTCAGCTTTGGGTAATTGTGTGGAGCTTGCACATTCTCCCCAAGTCTGCTTGGGTTTGCTCCAGTTTTGTCCCACAGCCCAAAGATGTGCAGGTTAGGTGGGTTGGCCATGCTAAGTTGCCCATAGTGTCCAGTGATGTGTAGGGAAGGTGGATTAACCCCGGGAAATGCAGGGTTATGAGGATGGGGTGAGTCTGGGTGGGATGCTCTTCGGATGGTCTTGTTGGGCCCAAAGGCCTGTTTCCACAGTGTAGGGATTCTATTCTAAATGGTTGATTCATCAAGGTTGTTCTTTCATCAGACATTGACTTTTTTAGTTTGACAAGAGAGACAGGCAGAGAGAGAGAGAGTTTGTCTTCCTGTTCTTCCTTACAAATATCTATTTGTATATTCTGGAAACTGCTCAATAGTTTTCCAAGCTGAACACACCATAGACAACTTTTCATCTTAAATGTGTAACTTTCAGAATGGTATGAATTTACAGCGTGATACTGATTTGAGTTTTGGTGTCTTTTATAACAATGTTACTTTCAACTTGATCCTCATTTATTGATCCTTTCACAAGCTTGGCTCCACCAAGCTTGCCAATCTCCCATACTCAGAAGTAGGCAAGCAGATCAAGACTGGAAAATGTTAACTTTCTTACAAAAGGGAAATGAATTGCAATTGTATAGAAATATCTGAACTTTGTAAGGCTCATTAAAGGGCCATCAGAATATTGTACACAATTAACAGACAATTGCTCAATTGGATTGAAAGGCAATAGTGAAGTGTAAGGCTTATAAATGCTGGAATTAACCTTACTCACGTACACTGGTGCACATGCACTTAACAAAGGGCCTCCCCATTTGCAAGAAATGGGTTCATGGGTGCCTAGAAAATAGTCTACACATAATGTAGTTCGGGTACTAAATGTTCATTTGTGATCAACACATGTAGTAACTTCTACCTTTAAGATTTAATTGGTGTCTGTTAGAGTTGTGAAGGACAGATATTGACAAATGAGAAGAATTGTGCTTTTCATTGAGGGGAGCACTGCTTCAGCTTTGCCCATAGGGAAAATCCCTGAATGTCCCAACTATTATGCATTTTTGTTCTCCTGTTTGTATTTCCATTTTAATATCTGTGTGCAGTAAGTGGACTTGCTAAGACACTGATAATAGTTATTGAAATCCTGAAGGAACATGTTTTTGCACCAAGGAGGATGCACATTTTTTTTAAATGAAAAATTACCACAGATGAAATTAAACACCTAAATGCAAATCTGCATCAGAGTTTTAGTAATAATTTATGGGGACTTGGGAGTAAAGAGAATGACTTGAATAAAAATTGGCTGGTGAATGCCACAATCAGCAAATGAATATCCACTGCTTATTTTGATGCATGTTTTAAATAAGTGACGTGAAATAAATCGGATTGTTTTCACTGGAAAGATGACAGCTGAGAGGAAACCTGATAGAGGTAACAAAATTATGACAGCATAGATAGGGTGGATAGTCGGAGGCTTTTTCCCAGAGTTGAAGTTTCAATTACAAGGGGATTGGTCTGGATTGTTACATGAATGGGGAGGGGATAGAGGGATATGGACCGAAAAAGGGAAGAAGGTTTTTTTTAGTTTAGTCAGGGCATGATGATCAGCACATGCTTGGAAGGCGGAAGGGCCTGTTCCTGTGCTGTACTTCCTTTTTGTTCCTTTGTTCTAAAAGAATTGTTTTGTGGTGTTTATTTCCAGCAGTGTTCTGATGGATACCGTTTGGACCGTTCAACTGGACAATGCAGAGGTAAGACTTCTAGGATGCGTGTCTTATGACATGTTGTGAACATTCCTCTTACATGTTGAATTATATTGATGCAAAGTGATTGTTGTTTTCTTTTAAACTATCACGTTGGGAAAAGATCAAGCAATGGGGTGAATGAATGGTATTTTTCCTTGGATTTATTGGTTGAAAGACATCATAATGCCATTGAGCGTCTGTCTGGAGTTTGCACATTCTCCCCTTGTCTGCATGGTATTCCTCTGGATGCCCCAGTTTCCTCTCACTGTCCAAAGATGTGCAGGTTAGGTGGATTGGACATGCTAAAGTAGCCCTTTAGTGTCTAGATGGGTGAGTCATGGTAAATGTGGGGTAATGGAGATATGGTTAAGGGGGTGCCAGGACAGGGTGGTACGCTCTTTGGAGGGTCAGTATAAGTCTGATGGACTGAATGGCCTATTTCCACACTGTAGAGATTCTATGATTCTGTGATTTCATGATTTTAAGATGTCCAAAGTTTTTTGCCACCGATAAAGTACATTTGAAGTGTAGTCAGCACTGTAAAATAGACAAGTAGAGTGACACTCCACAATGGGGAATAAGATTCATAAACAGATATTCTGTTTAGTGACAAAAACAAAGTTGCTGGAAAAGCTCAGCAGGCCTGGCAGCATCTGTGAAGGAGAAAAACAGAGTTAACGTTTTGGGTCCAGTAACCCTTCCTCAGAACTGATAGTGGCTGGGGAAACGTGCAGAAAATAGGGAGGTGGTTGGGTAAGGGAATAAGTGACAGGATAGAGCCCAAAGAGACTTGGACACACGAAGGAGTTGCTAATGATGCTGAGCTTTTCCAGCAACTTTGTTTTTGTTCCTGATTTACAGCATCCACAGTTCTTTTGGTTTTAATTTAAAATAATCAATTTTTGACTGAGAGGTGAAATTGCTGTCACAGAACCAGCACAGGGCTAATACTTTGAGCAGGTGGAATGTTGACCAGCTCATAAGCCAACTGTTCTTCCACATTGTGCCGTAAAATTTTTAACCTCCATCTGAATCTGAAGAATTGACTGTGATTTATCATCACTACCAAAAGGTGGCACTCTGACAGTGCAACTTGTGCACACATGTGTGATGGCGCTGCTAAGGTCTATCAACATCTCACAAACCATGGCAGTGGCCTGGTCAATTAATCATTTTACCTTTTAAGAAGTAGAGAAGAAGAAGAGAGAGATCTTATTGTGCCAACCACTCAGGGACTCAATAAAACCAAGTGGCTGATAAGGGGAAGGAAATCCTTAAACAAGGTGATGAAGGTAACATGACTGATCAATTGTTCTTTTTCTTTAAATTTCCACAGATATTAATGAGTGCCAAACCATCCCGGATGCCTGTAAAGGAGATATGAGATGCATCAATCACAATGGAGGATACTTGTGCTTGCCAAGGACTGCTGCACTCGTCCTGGCAAATGGACCATCTAATCCCACATACCCTGCATCTTCACAAACAGGACGTTCTGAAACTTCAGTCTACCAACCAGCGTCAATACCCAGGTATCCTATTCCACCGAGATCTCTGGTCTGTCGTTTTGGCTACACCCTGGATGAGAATAACAACTGTGTGGGTATGTTGCTGCTTTAGTTACTAAGGGCTGCAAAAATGAACTTGCTCATTGCTCCCATCTTGATCTATCCTGTTTGTTCAATCTGGAAAAAATGTATTTTTTTCAAACTTTTTTTTAGTACCCTGTGTAGAACAGGCAAGAATAATGCACAAGAATATAATACAAAATCAATGACCTGACATATGCTTATGTAAAAATTGTGCAATCTTTTTACCTCGTGATGCAGGGAGAGGATAAACGTGAAGATATCCGAGCATCTGACAACCTCGAGATTAGTTGGATATAAAATGAATTAAATGACCCTTTTTGGCACTGATTGTCCTCGGTTCCAAAAATCTTTGAGATTTTTAGACCGGCGCTGATCCTGAGCACACCTTTACTGCACTCGCCAATAGCCAGTGAGGTCTGATGGTTTAGATTAGTTGTATAGCCACAGGGCTGTATGTGTTACTATCTCAGCTCCTGGGCTTGCATTAGAAGTGTGCCAAGAGATCTGCTGGCAAAATGCACCTTACATGTGCCATGCTTGTCTGGTGCCTTTGGGTCCTCAGACGAAAATCTCCCATTTAGACACTTTGACCATGATGGCAAGTGAATGAACGGGGACTTTGCCAAGCTGTATACAATGTTAAATGGGACAAGGAAAGGTCATGCAGACAAAGCAGAAAGTGAGTTGAGGACTGATATCAGGAAAAGACTTTTCCAGCAGAGAATAATTAATACCTGGGATGGTTTTTGTTATGGAACAGCAGAGACAATGTCTCTAGTGGTATTTTATTGGCTTTTAGAATCTGTGATAATAGATAATAGATTTTCTGCCTTAATTAATTGGTTCATAGGTTATCCCGTAACTCGTTTTCAGCTGTTGACACTTTACTCATACCATTTGACACTTTTGATCACCTGCAAAGACTTGTTAATCAGCCTATCAACACTCTACTCACCCTGTTTGTATGTATCCATTGACACCATTGACCTGGAATTATCTCTCCATTATCCCTCCGCCTACAAATTCTGTGCCTGTGCGCTTCTGCCACTTCACCTGATGAAGAAGCAGCACTCCAAAAGCTTGCAATTTCAAATAAACCTATTGAACCATAACCTGGTGATGTGAAATTTCTGACTTTGTCCACCTCAGTATAACACTGGCACCTCCACACAATAGGGAAGGAAACCAGGGTTTCTCTGGAAGAATGTAAAACATACCATATTTATTTATTGCGTGTACCTACACATTAATGGTTATAAGATGAAATCATTTTAACTAATTATTTAGCCGATACTGTTGAGTTGCTTTCTTGAATACAAAGGAGTGGCTTGCTGGGCCACATTCGAGGACATCTAAAAGTCAGTGATATTGCTGTAGATCTGAGGCCTGTTTTAGGCCATATGAGGGAAGGGCAACAGATTTCCTTCTCCAAAGGACGTTAATGAACTCTATGGGCTTTTAATGATAAAACAGTAGTTCCATAGTAATTATTACTGATACAGTTTATTCAGATTTATCTAACTAACCAAATTCAAACTCCATAGCTGCCATAGTGAGATTTTAAACCTGTTGCCTTAATCTAATTATGAATCCAAGCCTCTGAATTGCTATTCCATTCATATAACTTACACAATATAGTACTCCCAATGAGACTGTACACTATTGGTCTAATGTAGTTTTAAAGCATTTCTTTTGATGTGGGTTAAATTTACACATAGGCCAGCTGGGTGTGCATGGAAGGTTTCTTTCCCTAGAAGATATCAGCAAAACAATTGGGTTCTGTACACTTTAATACTTTTGTACTTTACCAGACTGTATCAGGAAGAAGGGAAAGTTGAAATTGATTTAAGCACCTTATCTATATTTCTGTTTGCTCGTGGCACAATGACTGTTAGCAAATTGTTTGTTGCTTACTCATGATTTCTTCCAATGAGAATGAAAGAAAAGCAGCTGTTTTAATGATTTGGTATTCAATTATGGAACAAAAATAGCTGCACAGAAATTTTGTTTCTGTCACATTGATTACCGTAGCCGATGGTACTTAAATACTTAACATTAATTGGCATTCCTAAGGGAGGACCTTCTTCTTTACTTGCTTGTTTGCTACAACTGAATAGCTCGCAAGCTGCTTTCACAGGACATTGGGGTCAGCCACACTGAAGTAGAATGGGAGTGGCATGTGGACTTGTCTTGGATGTGAGGTGATCTTTGTTAAAGGTCATTAAGTCATTTTTTACAATCCAAAAGCTTCATGATCACTTAGACAAATAATTTCTAAAACTGAATCTAACTTTTTAACTGAAGGCAAGTGAAATTGTAGCTGTTATTTATGCAGCTCTATATTCCATTCTTACTTAATTTTCACACTTTTGTCAAGTAACTGTGATTGAGAAAAGAATGTAGCATCAGATAAGCTGGTAGGAAACTTCAGTTATGTGGATGGATTGGAGAAGTTGGGACTGTTTTCCTTGAGAAGAGAAAGTTGAGCGGAGACTTGATAGACATTTTCAAAATTGTGAGGTATCTGGACAGTGGGAAGAAAACTGTTGATGAACGGTTAGGGATTAAGAGGACATAGATTTCAGGTAATTTCCAGCAAAACAAAATGGAGATACAAAGAAAAATATTGTCACCCAGTGAATGGTTATGACCCATGATACACTGCTTGAGAACATGATGGAGGTTGATTCAATTGAAGCATTCAAGAGTGAGTTGGATTGTTGTCTGCAAAAGAAGAAAGTGCAGAGCAATAGGAAGATAGTGGACAAGAAGCCTGAGGTGAGTTGTTCATTCAGAGAACCAGCATCACCGTGAAGGAATGAATAGCCTCTTCATGTGCACTACAATGCTTGGATTCTATTTTACCTGATTTTGTATTCTCAAAACTGATTGAACAACTTCCATATGAATCTTAGAGGATTAATTATGCTGCCAAAACTATTTCACTTTTCATTTGTTGATGGCCATCTTAGTGAACCTAACAAATTTGCTTCAAACGTGTCCCCCACCCCATCCCACACACCTCACCTCACCTGTGGACATGGTATTTACAGGGCTTGGGAAGTAATGGCTCTAACAGCTTTTAGTTCCTGGAAAATGTTGTAAACAATAATAAAGACAGGCTGTGCATTCACATACAGTAATATTGTTCATAATCCTTAGATCATCCGAAAACAATTTGAAGGCAATAAGTTTTCCTATTGTAATGCGTAAAATAGAAGCAAAGCAGCCAATTTATACAACTGTAAGCTCCTAAAACCAACATTATGACAATGATCAGATAGTGTATTTATAGTGATGGCGTTTGAGATGTAAATGTAGGTCAGAACACCAGAAGGCAAAACGTATCTACGTGTGTCGGTATTTTTATTTTTGATATGCTATTACAGTAACAAATTCAAAGCTTGGTCTTGGTAATTTTGGACAACTGTTTAATTTTCTTCCTTTGAAGATTCTCGGGACATCAGGGTGCATGCATGCCAGGTCACAAAAGAAGCAAATCTTGTCCATGAGGGATTTCCTTAGGAGATAGGGTTTTGCTATGGGTCCTGGAATGGTTGGTGGCTTCTCAAGGGCAATTAGGGACAGGAGATAAATTCTAACCCAGCCATTGATGGCCCCCTATGAATGGATTAAAAAAAAATGTAATGACTGTTTCAGAGACTTTCAGAGGAATATGAGTTAAGCATGTGCTATAGCTAATGTATACTTACAGTATAGGGTTTGACTTATAAAGAAATGCTGGATAGGCTGGGACTTTTTTTAATGGAGAGTAGAAGGTTGAAAGGTGATCTTACAGGAGTTCATAAAATAATGAGGGGTACAGATAGGGTTAATGGCAGTTGTCTTTTCCATAGGCTGGAGAATTTCAAGATTAAGGGGCACATTTTTAAGGTGAGAGGAGAGAAATTTTAAAAAGACATTAGGGCATATTATTTTTGTACACAGAGGACGGTCTGCATGTGGAATGAACTGCCTGAGGAATTGGTGGATGTGGGTACAAATACAATGTTTAAAAGACATTTGAATAAGTATGTGAAAAGGAAAGGTTTGGAGGGATATGGGCCAGGAGCAGACAGGTGGGACTAGTTTAGCGAGGGATTATGTTTGGCATGGACTGGTTTGACTGAAGGGCCTGTTCCCCTGCTGTATGGTTCTATGACTATAGCTTTCAAATCTGTGTTGTTTATTACTACTGATGAATTGTTGGGGTAAATTCACTGGAAGGCTGTTGTGCATTTGCTAGTCCTTAATAGGGGTACATCTCCTGAACAGCCAGGTGTGTTTTAATATATAAAAATATTAAATGCTAAGAATTCTGCCACAATGAGACTATCTTGCTATATTAAGTGCAGCTTAATAGGTGTGTAACCCATTGAGTATGCATAACTGGTTTTGTCCAAGATAAGCAGAACATTTACACTCTACAGCTAGCAAGTTGAAATCCATGTTATGCAATTGTTGCTTTTTGGATGATGTTTTTATTTGTTCTGGGTTGGCATGGTAGCATTTCTCAACCAACAACTTGTTGACTTGAAGATAACATATTGGTCCATGAATGTTATTTGGCCAGATAAATATGAAAATATTCTTGTCGCAAAGATCATGAGAAAGTATCTTTGTATCTAAGATGGTGGTCTTTTACTAAATTCTCTGAAGGTACACAAGATGGAATATATAATACTTGAGTTATTTTTGGCCAACTTGTCCTGACACATGTGAATCTATTAAATTTTAAGAGTAATGTAGATTGACATTATGCCCAATAGCCCCTGAAAGCATGTGTGGGAGCATTCTGAGTTCACTAATGCATAACAGTTAAGGCACAAAAATAAACACAATATCAGAGATTAAAATGTTACTGTTGCAATCGCCTCACTATCAAATTCCCAGAGAGTGGGCAGATACAGATTGGGATGAAGCTGAATTCACACTGTAATATGTTGGCTGACTGGGTGATCCTGCACTGTTGTAGAGTAACAAATTAGGCTTAAAATGGTCATGCTTTAAGGTAATTGCTTCACTTTACATTTCAAATGTTCCTGATTTCTCATTTTGCTTGGATTTTAGCCATGAGAAGAAGAAAGGTGCCATCACAAAGCAATTTCCTTGTGCTATAAAGAGCATTGTAGATTGAGTTTGTGGAGGTTCTTTTTCAGCTGCCCAGGGGTAGTCTTTTCTGGCTCAGTGTGTGTGAGATTAAATGATTGTTATAAACAAAATGTCATGGAACATCTCAATGTTATCCCATTCAATAGTTTCAATTTGAGGAGTTATTAATTACAGTGAAGCTCGATTCACAGGTGACAAATGAGGCATTGTGTGCCCTTCAGGAACATTGTTTAGACTATTACACAGCACTATCCACATCTGAAGGAATGAAGGTAATTTATAGGTCTACATTCTGTACAACTGGGTAGATGTGAGGGTAACGTAGGCAGATCTTGATGGTGTATAACTGATGAGTGCAAGTTCCCAGCCTTTGATATTCCATCACCTTTTCATTTACATTGATTTCCTTTGAAATAGGCTAATTGTGAGAAATGATAAGAAGGTGCTGACTTGCAATTTTTACGCTGCTTTAAAACTCTATTTGTTCTTTGAAACCTGTGCATTGTAATTTAATTCATTCAACAATCTAACATTTTTGTGTAGGAAAGGCTGGCCACAAATTAGCACATATGGATTCTGGTTAGGATATGTTGAACTTGCTGTAAAGGCACCAACAAGGCTAAGGCAGTGTGCCTTCTGCCAACTTGCAGGACTAACATCGCTGTATAAATGGCAATATGGATGTCCATCAGTTACTAAACCTGGCAGCAAAGAAATAAATCTTGGCCTAGAGATTCTGCTGTGTGCATTTCTGAACTGGCAGAGGCCACAATCCCTGATTAGTGATTAAGATTTTCGATAGTGGCTTCACAACCATCTTATTCAATATGGCAGCTGGAGAATATCCAGCTGGAAATGTGCACCTTGCCTGTGAAATTGGAGGCCAAAAGATCTATTTCCATCCAAGTGATTAGATTTCCAGGTCCTTTATCCTTCTACAACAATCCAGAATAACAAAACACTTCTTGTAACACACTAATAACAGGCTTAGAAGAAGGTAAATATTCAGGCCTGGATGAAATTTGTCCCACGTTGTTGAGCGCAGGAAGGCAGGAAATAGCAGAGATGTTGGCAGTAATTTTCAATTCCTCCCTGGCCACAGAAGAGGTGTTAGGGGACGGCTGACGAACTATTATTCAAGAAGGGTGCAAGGGATGAACCTGGAAACTATAGGTCAGTCAGTCTAAACTTGGTGTTGGGGAAATGATTTGAAGGAATGCTGAGTGGCAGAATTAATCTAAACTTAGAGAGGCAAGGATTAATCAAAAACAGTCAGTATGGTTTTTTTTTCAGGGGAAGATCATGTCTGATGAACTGGATTGAATGTTTTAAAGAGAAGTACAACGTGTGTTAATGAAGGCAATGCATTTGACATGGTCCATCTGGACTTCAGCAAGACTTTTGATAAGGTCTGTTATATAGCAAGGTAGTCTTATTGTGGCAGAATTCTTAGCGTTTAATATTTTCATGTATCAATACACACCTGGCTGGTCAGGAGATCTAAACCTATTAAGACTATCAAAGACGGAACAGCCTTCCCAGTGATTTTGCATCAACAAATCATCAGTTATAATAAACAGCACAGATTTGAAAACTATAGTCATAGAACCATACATCATGGAAACAGACCCTTCAGTCAAACAGTGCATGGTAGACTGATGGTTAAGGTAAGAGCTCATGGTATCTGAGGAAATTTGGCTAATTGGATCCAGAATTGGCTGAATGACAGGAAACAGAGGGTGTTGTTGAGGGGTGTTTTTGTGACAGGAAGCCTGTGTCCACTGGGGTGCCACAAGGATCAGTGTTGGAGCCCTTGCTATTTGAGTTTTATATAAAAGATTAAGACTTGAACTAAAAGGATATGAAAATTGGTGGGTGTTAAATATTGAGAAAAGCCTTAAATTACAAAAGGATATAGGTGGGCTGATCAGAATTCAATCTGGACTAATGTGAGGTGGTGCAATTGGGGCAGGCCACACGAGACAAGGGAGTATGTGATGAATAGTAGGGCCGCGGCAAGTAATGAATATCAGAGGGACCTTAGTGTGCATCTGCAGCAGTTCCTTATGGTAGTGCAACAGGTAGAGAAAGTGGTTGAGAAGGCATATTGGATATTTGTCCTTATTAGCTGAGGCATAGATTTTAAGAACAGGGAAGTTATGCTGTAATTGTCTAAAAAGTTGTTTAGGCCACAGATAGAGTATTGTGTGCAGTTCTTTAATCTATAATATAGGAGGGATGTGATTGATCTGGAGAAGGTGCAGAGGAGATTTACCAGGATGTTGCCTGGGCTAGAGAGTTTTCATTATGAAGAGAGAAGAAACAGACTTGGATTGGAACAGAAAAGATTGTGGTGGGACATGATTGAGATGTGTAAAATGCATAGGGGCATGAATAGAGAAGTTTTCCCCTTTGTGGAGGCATCAATGACTGGGTACATAGATTTAAGATAATGGACAGGACGTTTAGAGATGTAGGGAAGTTTTTTTTTCACCCAGGCGGTGGTGAGAATTTGGAACTTACAACCAGTAAGAGTGTCAGAGGAAGAATCCCTCATCATATTTAAGATATATTTACATGTGCATTTGTGATGCCAAGGCACGTGAGGCTATGGGCAAAGTGTTGGAAAGTAGAATTAGAATAGTTTGGTGGTTGGTTTTGACTGGCACAGAATTGAAGGACCAACGAGCCTCTTTTTTGGTGCTGTATACCTTTATGACTCTATGACCACTACTCATACCTCCAGCTAACTACAGGGGTATAGGAAAATTGTACACCCGATAGAGGAGGGTGGATTTCATAAAATTCTTAACCTGCTGGAGAAGAAAGCATTTAAAGTATGACACTTAGACTTTCGGTTCTCGAAGTCATTGCTACACACTGACCTTAGAGGTTTCAACACAGACAGGAAAAATTAGAGAAAATGTAGACCTTGGGTTTCATGAAACAAAAACAGAAATTGCTGGTGAAATTCAGCAGGCCTGGCAACATCTGGAGGAAGAAAGCGCCGTTAACATTTTGAGTCCATTGACCATGGATTTAAAGATTGGTGCCAAAGATTCAAAGTAGGATGAGAGGGAGAATGTTTTTTTCCACACTGCGTGCTTATGAACTGGGACTCTCTCCCTATATGAGTGGAAGAAATAGGAATAGTGAATGAGTGCAAAGCACTTGAAGGGAATAAATTTCCAGGGCTGCAGGGCTAGAGTAGAGGATGGGAATGATTGGATTGTTTGACAGTCAGCATGAACCCAATGGGCTGAATCCCTTCCTCTGTACAGTCATGACTCAATGATTTTATCACAGTAAGAGTCCCTGGCATAAGGTATAGAAGTCGAATGAACCTGATAGTAAACTCTCAAATCATTCACTTATTCAGTCACTCACGTGCTCGATCACTCACATTGTCATGCCACCCTGGGTTGGATGTACAAACACCAGCAATGGTGCAGTGAACTTCAGGTATGCGCAGGAGGCTAGGAGTGACCCGGCGTGGTAGGGCTGGGGGACTTAACAGGATTGAGAAATGGGCAACTCAGTTATACAATGCTTGTGTAATTCCAGACATTTTCCTTTATAATAGAAAAAAAATCCATCAGCTATGATAAGATTAACACAGGTATGAAAGAGCAAATACTTCATGAGTGCTGCTGGCACCAATCATCCTTGCTGATCCTTGGCAGCAGGAACGCCTGGATTCTGTTGTCAAGGATGATATCTTTTATTTAGACTCTGGGCAGAACGTTTGCTGAAAATAAATGAGTTTTAGATTGGTGCACACTACTGTTCACAACCCATTGGTAAAATAAAGAAGCCCTTTGAGAGAAAAAAAATGCTGCTACAGAGTGAATAATTATTAGCCCATGTAAAAGGGCAAATCAGTAATGTCTTGCAATGTTGCACAAGAAGGCTAATTGAAAAACGAGAATAATATCTATTTTTCCTCATCAAAATGGGCCTCAGTTTGGGATTGTTAATGTTGAAGTACAAGATCAGCCATGATCTTCTTAAATTGCAATAGATGACTTGAATGGTCAATTTTTTAAAAAAATCATTCATGGGATGAGGGTGTTGCTGACCAGGCAGAATTTATTGCCCATCCCAAATTGCTCAGAGGGCAGTTCAGAGTCAACCACATTGCTGTGGGTCTGGAGTCACATGTAGGGCAGACCAGGTAAGGATGGCAATTTCCTTCCCTAAAGGACATTAGTGAACCAGATGGGCTTTTCCAACAATCAACAATGGATTCATGGTCATCATTAGATTTTTAATCCCAGGTACTTTACTAAATTCAAATTCCACTATCTGCTGCGGTGGGATTTGAACCCAGGTCCCCAGAACATTATTTGGGTCTTTTGATTAACAGTCCAGTGATAATACAATTAGGCCATTGCCTCCACAAATGACTCCTTCCCACTCTAATTTCTTATGATATCACCTCTGACAAGGCAGTTGTTACCATTTTGAAAGGGGGGGTGGTGACTTATTTAATATGCAAAACATAGGAACTCATGCACCATAAAACAGATCAGTTCCAGGGGCAATAGAACTGAAGAGACTCGAAGAAGGTATGTTTTGATATTATTTTTTGTAAAGCGCAGAATGGAGTTACTGCATGTTTGATTTGCATCAACCTGCAAGGTGCTGCTGATTTAGTCTTGATTGCCACACAAGGAGCTATTGCTGGAGTTTCAGCTGGCCTGCTTTGTCCTGTATTTGCTGCTCTACATTGGGCAGCTGAAGTGCAGACTAGGTGGCTGCTTTTCAAAACACCTCCATCTGTCTTTAGCAGTGACCCAGAGTTTCCTGTTGCCCGCCAGTTTAATATGTCACCATGTTCCCTGGTTAATATCTCTGCCTTGGGCTTGCTACAATGCTCCAGCCAAGTTTAGCACAAACTGGATGAACAACACCTGGGGGCTGTGCAACTGTCAGGATTCAATATCAAGATCAGCATTTCTAAGGCTTGAGCACTTTCTCCCATATCTTTACCCCAACCCCACACGTCAGGCCTTGTCATCACATGGGCTGCTATCACAAATATGTAGTTGGCCACTAACAGTCCCCGTTAGCAGCTATTCATTCTCCCAGGCTGACCTTTACCCTCCCCATGTCTACCCATCTGTATTTCTCTCTCTGTGATGTCCTCATCCACCTATCGTTTACACCTCCCCACTCTCCCAACCACCCCATCTTTAAAATATATACCAGCTTTTTCCCAGTTATAATTAGTTCTGAAGAAAGGTCACTGGACCTGAAATGTTAATTCTGCTTTCTCTCCAACAGGGTGCTGCCAGACCTGCTGAACTTTTCCAGAAATTTTATTTTTGTTTCTGACTTCCAGCATTTGTAGTTCTGTTTTTACCCTGAATCTGCCTTGCGGGGGCTGTCATTGACCAGAAAGTCAAATGGATGCATTATATAAATACAATGGCTACAAGAGCAGGTCAGAGACAAGGAATACTGCAGTAAGTAATTCACCTCCTGATTCCATAATCCTGTCCGCCATCTACAAAGCACAAGTCCAGGAGTGTGATGGAATACTGATGAGTATTGTTTGACGTGTGCAGCACCAACAACACTTAAGAAGTTTGACACCATCCAGAATAATGCTGCCTGCTTGATTGGCACCTCAACCATAAGCATCCTGTCTCTCCACCGCTGATGCTCAATAACAACAGTGTGTACTATCTACAGTATGCAAAAGATCAACAGACAGCACCTTCCGAATCCATGACTTCTTCCACCTAGAAGGACAAGGGCAGCAAATAATGAGAACATCACCACTTGCGAGTTCACCTCCAAGCCACTCACGACCCTGACTTGTAAATGTATCACAATTGCTTCACTGTCGCTGGGTCAAAATCCCAGAATTCCCTCTCTAATGGTATTATAGGCCTACCTACAGCACATAGACTACAGTGGTTAAAGAAGGAAACTTACTGCCACTGAGGACTTCGAGGGATGGGCTATGAATGCTGACCAGCCATGGATGCTGATGTCCCCACAAGTAGAGAAAAAAACATTCGCGCACCATCCTTTCCTTGGTGGTTGATGCACTTGTCCTTGTGTTGAACAAAAGTCCTTGGAATTATTCCCTCTCTCAGATTTGTTATTTCTGTTCTGCAATGTTGAAGCTAGTCAATACAGAGTCTTCTGAATTTACTTTTGCAGCCACCTTCCCATCTGACTGGTGTGTTTTCATGCATTTGAAACAACTCATAGTTCATTCACCATCAGTAAGTAGCTGTCCTACCCTGAGCTTATTTATCTTGGCCACCTGGAGAGAACAGAAAACCAGGAACTGAAACACTGCAAACTTAAAACACATGCCACCCACTGGAAACAGCCACTTGAAGGTATTCTTCAGCTTTCAGATGGTAAAAAGTCTGCATGATGCTACAAGGCAACAAAAAATTAAGAGCTGAACTAAAGATCCAGAGATCCTAGTTTCAAATCCCACCATGTTGTATTGAGAATTTGCATTTTAAAATAATCTGGAATTTAAGCTGGCAATAGCAACCCGGAAATACCTACGTGTATACTCACTATCAGAATAGATCAGGGTCAACTCAGAGTTCTCCCAATTTAGGCTGATGTTGGTTCAGTTTAGATTAGAGATCATATTCTTACCAGGGAAAATTGAAGTAGAACTGACATTAAGAGAGTAGGAGCCTCGAGAGAATTGAGAATGGTATAGCTTTGATGTCTTTTGAATTTAATGCCAATTTTCAACCTCAGATAGTAGCTCCACATACAAGCAAAATGCTGTAGATGCTGAAAACCTGAAAGGAAACGTGTTCGATCAAAGGTAAAATATCAAAGATGACAGAAATCTGAAACAAACACAATACATGCTGGAGAAATTCTTCAGGTCTGAGAGCATGTCTGGAGGGTCAATCAGAATTAATGTTTCAGGTCTGATATGACTGTTTCTCAGAATGGTCAATAGTTCAGGCAGGATCTTTGGAGAGGAAGACAGCAATAAAGTTCCAGGTCTGTAACCCTACAGGAAAACTAGAACAAGTTAGAGATGCTGTAGGTTATGAGCATGTGGAGAGGAAGGAACTATAGTGGAGAGGCAGAGAACACAAGGAAGATCTGTGAGAGGGTGGAAGGCAGGAGAGATGAAGTGACAAAAGGGGTGATGTTGCAAAGATGTTATTGGAAGAAGCAAAACACAAGATGGCTTTAGAGGACTGCGTCCCTAGACCTGAAAGTTTAATTCTGCTTTGTTCTCACCGATGCTGCCAAGCCAGAGTTTCTCAACAATTTCTGTTTTTGCTTCAAAATTTCCAGCTTCTGCAGTTCTTTGTTTTGTTTCCATTACCAACAGCAGCTGTCTTACCACATGGAAGCAATGAACAATTGAACTCAGTGCTGAGCCCATAAAACTGCGAAAGTGCTTCGCCAAACAGTGAGTGTTGTTCTACAACCTCATATGGAGTTTCATTATAAGCAAGGTCAGGTTTGGGGTGGACACTAATATCTTTGATAACTAAAAGCTCAAGATCACAGTTGCAGCCTAAATGGGGGCTTTCTACAAAGCCAGTCAATGTTTAACCTTCCCAGTGTAGATCAGACCATTTCATGAGCAATAAATGAATACAACATACTAAATTGAAAGAAATGCAAATAATCATGATTTCACATGAAGGCATGTTTCTGGGTGCTGCATTGTGGAAGGGAGGAGATAAAGGGACAAGCCTCCTTCCTCACCCCCACCCCAGGCCCCCAGAAGTCTTTCCACATCAAGCAGATGTTCACCTGCACATCTGCCTTCATGGTATACTGCATCTGCTGTACCCGTTGTGGCCTCCTCTACAGTGGGGAAACCAAACGGAGGCTTGGGGACCGCTTTGCAGAACACCTACGCTCGGTTCGCAATAAATAACTGTACCTCCCAGTCACAAACCATTTCAACTCCCCTTCTCATTCCTTAGATGACACGTCCATCCTGGGCCTCCTACAGTGCCACAACGATGCCACCCCAAGGTTGCAGGAACAGCAACTCATATTCCGCTTGGGAACCCTGCAGTCCAATGGTATCATGTGGACTTCACAAGCTTCAAAATCTCCCCTCCCCGACAGCATCCCAAAACAGCCTAGCTTGTCCCCGCCTCCCTAACCTGTTCTTCCTCTCACCTATACCCCCTACCACCTCAAGTCACACGCCCATTTCCTCCCTACTAACTTCATCCCGCCCCCTTGACCTGTCCGTCCTCCGCGGACTGACCTATCCCCTCGCTACCTCCCCAACTTCACTCACCTTTACTGGCTCCATCCCCAACTCTTTAACTTGTCTGTCTCCTCTCCACCTATCTTCTCCTCTATCCATCTTCGATCTGCCTCCCCCTCTCTCCCTATTTATTTCAGAACCCTCTCCCCCTCCCCCTTTTCTGATGAAGGGTCTAGGCCCGAAACGTCAGCTTTTGTGCTCCTAAGATGCTGCTTGACCTGCTGTGTTCATTCAGCTCCACACTTTGTTATCCCAGGTGTTGTATCTCACCTACTTGCCCAGGAAGATCGCATTGTATACATAATTTCCACCATTGCTATACCATGCGGGGAATTAAGTTCTCTGTGTGGATCCCATCAGGATATTTTAGAGATCTTTTCATCTTTTGCACCCTGTACAGTTTAGGAATTACTGAAGAAGTGCGCACCTTGCTGGTAGCTAATGTACTACTTCTATTGTTGCTGTTGAACCTCAGGATTTCACTGTTTGAAACATTCCTTTTAGGGGTTACTTTCTTTATAGGGCATTGTCTCTGTCAGTGGGGGAGATGCAAGAGTAGTTTTCGTCAGAATGAGAAGTTATTCATAAGTGAGGCAGTGAGACCTTTCCAGCATAATTTTGGTTGGGACTCATGTTGTGTCAAGAGTTTACCCCTTTTAACTCCCCACCATCTGATGTTTTTTCTGAAGGGATTGATTGCTTCTGCAGTACCTTTTATTTCCTCTAAATGCCATAAGTTAGAAATAATCTAATTTATGGCACTTAACCTAAAATGCTGTCATTTCATCGAGTGCATTCCCTCCTGCTCTCTATCTGGTTGGTGAACCGATAGATGGATGCATCATTACTCATGACTGCAGAGTACAGTGGTAAAACATAACACCTCGGACGTATATTTTCATAACAATTTATGTTCTATTTCAATACGAACAATGTAACAATATCGAATTGGTATTCCTCAAATGAGGGGACAGACAGTGAGAAGTTGCATTTGGCTCCATCAAAGATAACTTCACAGACAAACCTGACATCTGTATGTGCACTTTCGGCCAATAGTGAGCAGGAGTGGGGGATTAGTCCTCTTGCTAGATTGTAGGCTTTAAGGTCTGCAGTGGTGCTCCAACAACAACCCCAGCTTTGTTTTTCAGACGCAATTAAATGTGCGAAATGTTCTAAACAATTCCAACGGCCCTTCTTCAAAACATTCCATTCTGAAAAAGAGTCACCGGACTTGAAATGTTAACTTTGTTTTCTTTCCACAGATGCTGCCCGACTGCTGAGTTTCTCCAGCAATTTCTGTTTCCCTTTTAGGTTTCCAACATCCACAGTGCTTTGTTATAGTTTAGCTGGAAAACAGGTTTCTTTGAGAAAAATGTAGGGTTACCAGCTCTGATCAGATGTATTACTGGAGGTGTCATAACATGAGCTCCTGTTACATCTGCTCTGTCCCCACATTCTTCCCTTTGGTCCATTTTCCAGACAGAAGTCTTCCCACTGTCAATTAGAAAGCACCAGGTACTTATTTAACAATTGGATTGACTGTTGTGAAATAGTCCTTAATTCCCCATTGCCAGTACTTTTATATCTAATCAGAGGAAGAGCTTAAAGAAAAGGGAGCAGAAACCAATTTTATCTCTGTCTCTGTGGCTTACCTTCACTGGTGTCTGCAGTGTGGTGCTGAAGATTAATCTTCAACTGCAGGCTCTAGGACAATGCTGTCGAGATGGCTATCTCAAAGAGAGATCTATTGCTTATTAAAATTCCTTGTAACTTTTTGAAAGTTGTTCCATTGCCTCCTACAGATTCCTTCATGCAACCAAATACCAACTAGCACAGTGAGTAATAGTACAAAACAGCTAAGTTCCAATAGAAGCGAACATCTGCCCAGCCTATGCCAATCTGTTACCAAGGCATATTAAGCTGTCCCAAACTTTATTGAGCAGTATTGTTCCATACATGCTTCTAAGGGTGATACAAGTGATCAGCTGCTCCTTTTGCTCATTTACTTCAACCCACTCCCCATGGAAAGCAACGAACCTTTATTCCATGTTACTTGGGGTTGATTGTGCCTACCTTGTCTAGCCACAGCATCTTCAATATGGTGTTGGTCAACTTCCTACTCTGTTAGCATCATCTGATCAAGCCTCTGGTCTTTTGAAATGCCCAGAGTTAACCCTGGCTAGAATAAGCAAACTGCCGCCTTATGATGTACTTGGGATGGTTTTTTCCTGCAGGCAGTGGAACTGGAGAGGCCCATTAAAGTTAAGTGTTGAATTATTTTTGTAGGCCCCAGAGGAAGAATTCACATTTGGAACAGATGTTGAGACCGTTGAAGCCAAATTCTCTGAAGTGTGAGACTTTAACTGGAACCAGGTGGCCTCTGTTAGCATTGGCTGACAGCCATCACTGGCCCAGAGTGAGTGTAAAGTAGGCTTTTACGTGCGAATGTAACAATCTACAATATGCTTTGGGATTGATCTACATAGGCACTTGGTGCCTTCTACAATTTTAATCTTTATTTTGATGAATTCCACTGACTGTAGTAATGATTTCACTCTGTAACAATGCCTATTATTTATATCTTGCAGCAACAATGCAAATTATTTTGTGAACAAATCCAAAAAAGGAATCTCTTTCGCATTCAGAAACTACATGAATCTGTTGTTCTTAATCTTCTTTCTGGCAAAAATATAAAGTTTCATTTGAACACCCTAACACTTGGTTGACTCACACCTCAGTTTTAGTTACAAGGATTAGAGCTTGTCAGTACTGGAGCAGTCGAGTTGCTTTCAATCTTCCCTAAAGTTTCAATCTTGCAGGCAATACTACATACAGTGGCGCAAATATGAGTGTAAAATAAGCTGATGGATTTACAGAGCTCACCAATGCCTTCAAGGGCTGAGCAAATAAATGCTGGCCTCTCTGCAAACACCAATGTCCTGTGAACAAATGTTAATAAAGGGTGTGAGATAATGGGAACTGCAGATGCTGGAGAATCCGAGATAACAAAGTGCGGAGCTGCATGAACACAGCAGGCCAAGCAGCATCGTAGGAGCACAAAAGTTGACGTTTCGGGCCTAGACCCCCGAAAAGTTGGCTTTTGTTCTCCTAAGATGCTGCTTGGCCTGCTGTGTTCATCCAGCTCCACACTTTAATAAAAGGTGTGCTCCTTCTTCTACGTTCCTGAAATTGCTCATTCAGAGTGGGATATGGATCAGGAGAGTGGCAAGGTATTTGTTCAGCCACTAAGAAGTATTCCTTTGGCAGAGCCAGTGCCCTCTGGAATAGGTTACAAGGGATACTAGATTCCCTCTAGTCTTTCAAAAGAAAGCTAGGCAACTTCCTGACACAGAAGGCTATGATTACCTGGAATTTAATAAAAATTAGCTGGGATTAAAAGAGAAAATTGTTTACTTCAATCACCCAGAGATTTGCTTGACCATTGAAGTAAGTTAGAGAGGAATTTGTGTTTTTCTTTATTGGTCTTGTGCTGGAAGATTGAGTAATTTAGGGTTGATGGTAAGGTCATCGAATTGTAATGTGTCTGGTATTAAGAGTTTTCAGACAGTAATTTCTATGCTACTATGGATGTAACACATGCCTCTTAATAGCTTAATCAAATAACACTAGTTCTGGTACCCATGCACAATTTGTGCAATCTGTCCTTGTAATTTATGTAATTTCTCTTCATATTTTATGTGGGGTCCAGTTATCATTCTGGAAAATCAGTCCTGTGTTCCCTTCAAGATCAATATATCCCTTCTGAGGTGTCACGCTAAGAAATGGATACAATTATCCTGGTATGGTCTGACAGCTTTATATAGCTATAACATGCCTTCTAACCCCTTGTATCGTAGATGTTTACAGTACAGGTTGGCATTTGGGCAATTGTGTCTGAGCTGGTCAACCAAGATCTGACTACACTAATTCCAATTTCAAGCTCTTAGCCCATAGCCTTGGATGGTGTTATAGTGGAAATGAGTATCTAAGTATGGTTTAAATGTTTCTAACTCAATTACTCTTTCAGCAGTTAGTTTCAGATATCCACTCTCTTGGTCAAAAGATTTCTCAACTACTCTCTTACCTCAATTCTACGCCCCCCTCTACTAATGGAAAATGTGCCTTCCTGACCAACCTTTCTGTCATAATTTATATGCCTCTATAAGTTTCCCTCTCAACCTTCACCATTCCAAAAAAACAGCTCTTGCCCATTCAAAAGATCGTAAGATATAGGAGCAGAAATAAGCCAATTGGCCCATTCAATTCTCCGTCATTCAATGAGATCATGGCTGGTCTGATCATCCCCAACTTTACCTTGTTGCATTTTCCTATAACTGTTGATTCCCTCACTGATTAAAGTTCAGCCTCAGCAGCCCTCTGCAGTAAAGTATTCCACAGATTCACTATCCTCTGAATGTAGAAGTTTGTACTTATTCCTACTTAATTGTGTGAATCTTTATTCTGAGATTAAATCCAATGATCCTAGACTTTTCCACAAGGGGAAACAACCTTTCCACATCAACCCTGTCAGGTCCCCTAAGAATCTCATATGTTTTTATAAAATCACCTCTTAATCTTCTATATTCAAAAGTAACAACTTAGTTAACCTTCTTTGGACTGCCTCCAATATCAGTATATCTGTCCCTATCCAACTTTTCTTCATAGCTTCGATCCTTCAGCATCTTGGTTATTCTCCTTTGCATCCTCTCTAGTGTAATCACATCCTCACAGTGTGATGACCAGAATTTCATGCAATACTTCAGTTGTTGCTTAAGCAATGGCTTATCCAGTTAGAGCACAATTTTACTGCACTTGTATTCTATACCTTGGCTTATGAAAGCAAGTATCTCATATGCCTTAACCACCTTATCAATCTGTCCTGCTACCTCAGAGATCTGTAGTTCTGTGCACCAAGGACTCTCTGATCATTAGCAATTTCTAGGTCCAACCATTTATAGTGTCATCTCTTGCCTTGTTAGCCCTCTTCAAGAGCATTACCTTACACTTTGCTGGGTTAAATCCCATTTGCCACTGGTCTGTCCATGTGAACAGTCTGTTAATATTCCCCTGCAGTTTATGGCTATCCTTGTCACTATTTACCACTTGACCAAGTTTTGTGTCATCTGCAAACTTTTTTGTCATACTGCCTGCATTTAAATCCAAATCATTTATGTACACCACAAATAGTAAGGGCCCAAAACTGAGCCCTGCAGAAATAGGCTTCCAGTCATCATAGCACCCCTCAACAAGCTGCTTCCTGTCTCTCAGCCAATTTTTGTTTCAACATGCCACTTTGCTTAGGTTCCAATAGTCAATTAGTTTTTTAAGCAGTCTGCCTCAAGGGACCTTATCAAATACCCTGCTAAAGCCCACACAGACCTCATCAAATATTATGCTGGTTACCTCCTCAAAAGAAATCAGTTGCCTGATATGGCTTGGTGTCACATTTGGATTTGTATGTTCCTATAAAGATTTTGTGCATTTCATTTTACTGCAAGCACTATTTAAATATAAGTTGTCATTTAGAAAGTACTCTGAGGGAATGCTGCTCTGTTGGAAAAGCTGTCTCTTAGTTGACACATTAAAGAGAATTCTGTCTGTCTTCTCAGGTGGGTATAAATGGCGCAGATTTGTTATGGTGTAGAAGGACGCCATTCAGCCAATCAAGTCTGTACTGGCTGTTTGAATATTTTGGCTATGTGCCAATCTCCTGCCTTTTCTCTTGACCCTGAATATTGTTTCTATTGAAATAATTATCTAATCTCTCAATTGCATCAATTGAACCTGCCTCCACTAAACTTCCAGGCAGTGCATTCTAGTCCCTAGCTAGTGGCTGCATGAAAAAGACTTTTCTTATTGCATATTTGCTACTTTGGAAAACGCTTTAAAACTCTGCCCTTAGCTTTTATGAGCTGGAACAGTTTCTTCCTATCCACTCTGTCTAGGTTACTAACATTCTTGATAACTTCTATTAAGTCTCCTCTCAGCCTGCCCCTCTCCAAGGAAAACAGTTCCAACTTCTGTATTCTATCCTCATAAGCAAAGTTTCCAAACTGTGGAACCGTTTTTGTAAACCTTGTCTGTACTCTCTCCAATGGATCCACATTCTCCTAAAGTGTGGTGCTCAGAAACAGTACACAATACTCCAACTGAGGTCTAACCAGCATCCTTTTTAACTTAGTATAATTTCCCTGCTCTTGCACTCTCTGCCCATATTAATGAAGCCTATAATACTGCATGCTTTACTAACAGTTATTGCTTTTTGTTTTGTCTCGTTTAGACTTATATTTAGGTTTTACTGTCACGTGTACTCAAGTGCAGGGGTACGGGGAATAATGTTTATAATGTTGCCATCCCTGGTATCATCCTAGATACAGAAGTATCTAGGTGCAAAATATTAGGTACAAAAAAATTAGAAATAAGTTTATAAGTTCATCACTACAGTTAAAAGTAGAAAAATAAAGAAATAAGGTAATGACATATATGTGGATTTTGAAGTTATGACTGTTGTCCAAGCCAATACTTATTCTTCAAACCCTCAAGTGACATCATACAGAAAAGTGGATATCTGATCATTGCATTATTTCTCTTTGTAGGTGCTTGCTGTGTAACAATTGGCTGACATGTTCTTACAATAACAACAGTCACTATTCTTCAAAAGAATGTCACTGGCTGTAAAATGCTTTAGGACATCCTTAGGTCATGTGCAATGTGCTTTCTTTATTAGGCTAATTCCCACGGTGAGATTTGTTTAAATAAACAGGAATTAAAATGTACAATTAAAATAATAATACCTTGGACAGGTTTAAACAAGTGAATAGCCTCCATTGTGTTGAGGACCAAATGAAAATTGCTACTCTTATTGAGAGTACTTTGTTGCTCTTCCGTTTGAACTAATGCACTGATTGCCCTGGGGATTTATTATTTTCATAATAAATGCTATCCTTAATTGTAATATCAGATAAATGACCTCCTGGGAATTCTGTTGTGAGGATATAGAACAGGAGGGGGCAATTACCAAATGACAGATGAACCAGAAATAACTGGTGCTGCAGGAATATATCAATTCAATCACTGCAATGGAATCTTTCCAATTCATTTGTGAATGTTTTTGTAGAAATATTTGGGGTTCTGCAAACACTAGCAAGGAATTCATTGGAAGAATTTCTCTGTAGATTAATTTAGTAATATTTGTTCTGGAGATGCTGCCTCGATAACCTCATGGCCATTTTTTATTCATCAGCACTTTCTCACTAGCCCAGTTCACCCGCTGAATTAGTGGTCAAATTCTCTGCTCCCAGCTCCTCTCTCTAAATACTTTAAGACCTCCCTATTATGGGATATGCACTTTCTTACAAAGAGTGCAATTTAAAGTCTAATGAATATAACTTTTTTGTTAAATCAGAGGTCAGCATGCTTTCGAAGGGAAATAATGGGACTGTTTTGCATGTCAGGAACATTAGGCAGTTCGTATATTGAGTATACAATCCTCTGGGTCCAGTATTCTTAGTGCCAAGTTCTGTCTGATAATCATTTTCTGCGAAGGCTGTTTGGTTGTTTTACATTTATATTGGGCCTTTAACATCAAAGGTTTCTGTTGTTGCCAGCATCTGATGTTCTGTGCTCCAAGAATACAAAAAAATTATTTATTCTTAATTGACTTTGTGTCATCATTAAAAGTTATCAAGAAGGTTTAGGTTCAGGTTCAGGTATTATCTGTCCTGAAAATGTGTCATAATGTGTTCAAACAAGTTGATGAATAATGCTTTAAGATCAATCAAAGAGTTAATATACTTTGTGCGCAGGAGCTGTCCTTTAAAATGTAGTCAAATAAATATAATTTAAACTAAAATTTTGTGCAGGACCAGTGAGTATTAAAGCAGTAAGTAGAATACAGTTGTCATTAACACTTTTGTTACAGTAAAATATCTCATAGCAACTTACACAGATGCAATGATTGCTCTTATGAAAGATGAGTTATAGCAGATAACCAATAGCAGAGTTGAAATAAAACAAAAATTGAAGTTGCTGGAGAAACTCAGCAGGTTTGGCAGCATTTGTAGAGAGAAAGCAAAGTTAACATTTGAGTCCAGGGGCCCTTCTGGACTAGTTCTGATAAATGGTCATGGAACTTGAAATGCTAACTCTGCTTTCTCTCTGTAGATTCTGCCAGACCTGCCGAGTTTCTCCAACAATTTCTACTTTTCACATCTCCAACAATTTCTGCCCTTTGTTTTAGATCTTCAACGCTCACTGTTCCTTGTTTCATTATAGCAAAGTTGAAGTGGTAGATTTTGTGTAATTTTTTTTGTAGAAATATTTGGGGTTCTGCAGGTACTAGCAAGGAATTGATTGAAAGAATTCTGTGGACACCATGGATTGGTCAATTAAAACCCGAAGTTGTGGCACTGTCATGTTAGAACATCTCCTCAGCATGTTGTCTCTGTGGCTATGTCTGGTCATAATTATGAACAGATTGCAGAAATAGAGAGTGTTTGTTTCTGCCTTGAGTACTGATGTCTGAACAAAGCCATGGATATTGACCAGTGCATTGAATTAAATGACAATGAAATTTCAGATGCATTTTAATTAATACAAGGTAGTACTGAGGGTGTCTTCAAAGTTGATGGTGAGGAATTGAGTGGCCTGAGGCAGTAGTAGAGAGTGACATTATTGTTTAAGGTAGTCGGGCTGCAAATGTTAACTCAGAAATTTTGGAATACCTCCTCCCACTGGTATACAAATGATGGTTTCTGCTAGGATTGCTGTTAATGGGTTTCTAGTCTGTAGCTACAATCTCTTAGGAGACAACAATGTCTCTTACCCAGTGTTAAGGTGGTAAACCACAGCTTTAAACTAATTTATCCTGTTACCCTACTATTGTGTAACAGAATTTTATTGAAGGCTTATTAGTGATTAATACTTTACCACGCATTACATAAATTCCACATACCTGTACGACATGAAGGGTTTGTGGCAACTTGACTATCTAAAAGAAGATCCCAGCAGAACCAAGTGCCAACTGTAGACACCTCTTAAGACACAGTATGCAAGTAAGCTGGATGCCTGGCTTCAAAAGCTGAAGAAATCATTTTCAAGACAAAGAATCAACAACTTCACACGAACAAGAAAGTGGAAAATACTGCAGTCGAAGAAGCCTTCAAGAGTATAATGATTTTAAGTAAGGGGGCAAGGAGACAGCCAGTAGCAGTGACAGCAGCGGGTCCATTTAGACTAGAAAAGCAGCACAGTAGCCTCCTCAGAAACAGTTAAATGGGTTAGGCCTTTATTTGGGGTTAGGCAGATGGTGCTTGGGTGGCATCTCTTAGGGACTGGGCTGTGAAGTGGAACCTGGATCTGCCAGGATGCTGCTCCGTGTTTTCTGCGCAGCCACGTTTTGGTAAGAGCCATGGGTAGACCCCTGCCTCTCCCTGTGCCAGGGAAGGTGAGGGCATCTCAGGGACTTGCAGGCTGCACCAACATTTTCACAAAATGTATTTTTCATCATTTCATTTGCTGAAAGTTATTGAAATAAGTTTGAGTTGCCAAAGGGATTCGATCAGGTAGTATTGTGATGAAGAAACATACTTATGATCCATTGAACTCTATCTGGATGATCTCATTGTGGTCAGAACAACGCAACACCATGAAGGCAGTCCTGGTTTCCACTGAACAAACCACTTACTGTGTAGTTGCCCAGAACATGAAAATGACTCCACTGCTGAAAGCTCGGCTAGGGTCTGGATCCACAGATACAGGAGGGAGTCCCAGTCTGTCACACTTCTAGCCATGCCTAGTGACCCTAGGATATCTAACCTCTTGCTCCCAATCTGTGTGGGAACCGGGTCAGAATTGTACTGGGAGTGTGTTGGCATGAGAGGAAGTCAATGTGGAGGACAGGGCTGTGTTGCCTTGGATGGTGGGTGTTGAGATTCTTGATTGCTGTTCAAGCTACACCCATCCAGGCAAGTGGGGAAAAGATGATGGACAGGCTTTGTGGAGTCAGGAAATGAGTTACTCACTGCAGGATTCCCAGCCTCAGACCTGCTATTATAGCCACTGTGTTTATATGGCTGGTCCAGTTCAGTCAATTTAACACAAAAAGATATGTTATACTCCAGTGCAGCAAAGAGGTAGCATCATTCAACATGAATTCTATCTTTTCTCTAAACTAGGCATTAACGACCCTGTGATTCTATTACTAAGAAGAGTTGTCCTGGCCAAAGTTTATCCCTCAACAGCAACACTGAATAGAATACTTTGCTGTTATCACATTACCATATGTGGGAGCTTGCTAGTCAGATTATCTGTTGTGTATCCTACAGCACAAACATCACTACACTTCAAAAGTACTTCATTGATGGTAGAGATAACAATGTGTAGAGCTGGATGAACACAACAGGCTAAGCAGCATCAGAGGAGCAGGAAGGCTGACGTTTCGGGCCTAGACCCTTCTTCAGAAATACCTGCTGTGTTCATTGATGGTAGTGTGCTTTGGAATGTCCAGAGGCAGCAGAAGGTGCTATTTGACTGTTAGGTCTTTAATTTTCCCCTTGTCTGTAGATGAACAAAGAAACATTCAAATTCTTAACTTAGAGATGCAGCTGGTATAAAGTGAAAGTATGAAGAGAAACTGTTCAGTGATAATGGGAACTGCAGATGCTGGAGAATCCAAGATAATAAAATGTGAGGCTGGATGAACACAGCAGGCCCAGCAGCATCTCAGGAGCACAAAAGCTGACGTTTCGGGCCTAGACCCTTCATCAGAGAGGGGGATGGGGTGAGGGTTCTGGAATAAATAGGGAGAGAGGGGGAGGCGGACCGAAGATGGAGAGAAAAGAAGATAGGTGGAGAGGAGAGTATAGGTGGGGAAGTAGGGAAGGTCAGTCCAGGGAAGACGGACAGGTCAAGGAGGTGGGATGAGGTTGGTAGGAGATGGAGGTGCGGCTTGGGGTGCGAGGAAGGGATGGGTGAGAGGAAGAACAGGTTAGGGAGGCAGAGACAGTTTGGACTGGTTTTGGGATGCAGTGGGTGGAGGGGAAGAGCTGGGCTGGTTGTGTGGTGCAGTGGGGGGAGGGGACAAGCTGGGCTGGTTTTGGGATGCGGTGGGGGAAGGGGAGATTTTGAAGCTGGTGAAGTCCGCATTGATACCATTGGGCTACAGGGTTCCCAAGCCGAATATGAGTTGCTGTTCCTGCAACCTTCGGGTGGCATCATTGTGGCACTGCAGGAGGCCCATGATGGACATGTCATCTAGAGAATGGGAGGGGGAGTGGAAATGGTTTGCGACTGGGAGGTGCAGTTGTTTATTGCGAACCGAGCGGAGGTGTTCTGCAAAGCGGTCCCCAAGCCTCCACTTGGTTTCCCCAATGTAGAGGAAGCCGCACCGGGTACAGTGGATGCAGTATACCACATTGGCAGATGTGCAGGCGAACCTCTGCTTAATGTGGAAAGTCATCTTGGGGCCTGGGATAGGGGTGAGGGAGGAGGTGTGGGGGCAAGTGTAGCATTTCCTGCGCTTGCAGGGGAAGGTGCCGGGTGTGGTGGGGTTGGAGGACAGTGTGGAGCAAACAAGGGAGTCATGGAGAGAGTGGTCTCTCCAGAAAGCAGACAGGGGTGGGGATGGAAAAATGTCTTGGGTGGTGGCGTCGGATTGTAGATGGCGGAAGCGTCGGAGGGTGATGCGTTGTATCCGGTGGTTGGTGGGGTGGTGTGTGAGAACGAGGGGGATCCTCTTTGGGCGGTTGTGGCGGGGGCGGGGTGTGAGGGATGTGTTACGGGAAATGCGGGAGACGTGGTCAAGGGAGTTCTCGACCGCTGTGGGGGGTAAGTTGCGGTCCTTGAAGAACTTGGACATCTGGGATATGCGGGAGTGGAATGTCTCATCGTGGGAGCAGATGCGGCGGAGGCGGAGGAATTGGGAATACTGTTCCATGTGTTGTGTTATTTGAGTGCCATTACTCCAGTGCATTCACTTAATAAGGTGCCACACAAAATGTTAATACACAAGATAAGCTCACATGAGATTAAGGATAATTAACTTGGATAGAGGGTTGGCTCTCCAACATAAAGCAGAGAGTCAGAACAAATGGGTCGTTTTCTGGGTGCTAAAATGTAACTAGTAGGGTACCACAGGGTTCAATCCTTGGATCCCAATTACCTACAATCACACTGAGCCCTGCCGCATCTTCACCATCCCCCCAGACCTCCCACTGACTGAGGACGAACAGTCAGTCCTTAGCAAGGGGCTCACCTTTGTCCCCCTACAACCACACATCAACGAATACCAGTCACGGTCGGACATAGAGCAGTTTTTCCGCCGTCTTCGCCTCCATGCCTACTTCTTCAACCGGGAACCCAACCCTCCTTCCACTGACCCCTTCACCCACTTCCAACACAAGTCCTCCTCCTGGACACCACCCCCAGGCCTCCTACCCTCCCTCGACCTCTTCATCTCCAACTGCCGTCGAGACATCAACCGCCTCAACCTCTCCACCCCTCTCACCCACTCCAACCTCTCCCCCGCAGAACGGGCAGCCCTCCGCTCCCTCCGCTCCAACCCCAACCTCACCATCCAACCCGCAGACAAGGGTGGCGCAGTGGTAGTATGGCGCACTGACCTCTACATCGCCGAGGCCAGACGCCAACTCTCCGACACCACCTCCTACCGCCTCCTCGATCATGACCCCACACCCGAGCACCAAACCATCATCTCCAACACCATTCACGACCTCATCACCTCAGGGGACCTCCCACCCACAGCCTCCAACCTCATTGTTCCCCAACCCCGCACGGCCCGTTTCTATCTCCTTCCCAAAACCCACAAACCTGCCTGCCCTGGTCGACCCATCGTCTCAGCCTGCTCCTGCCCCACCGAACTCATCTCCACCTATCTGGACTCCATTTTCTCCCCTTTGGTCCAGGAACTCCCCACCTACGTCCGTGACACCACCCACGCCCTCCACCTCCTCCAGGACTTCCAATTCCCTGGCCCCCAACACCTCATATTCACCATGGACGTCCAGTCCCTGTACACCTGCATTCCGCATGGAGATGGCCTCAAGGCCCTCCGCTTCTTCCTGTCCCGCAGGCCCGACCAGTCCCCCTCCACCGACACTCTCATCCGCCTAGCTGAACTCGTCCTCACACTCAACAACTTCTCTTTTGACTCCTCCCACTTCCTACAGACTAAGGGGGTGGCCATGGGCACCCGCATGGGCCCCAGCTATGCCTGCCTCTTTGTTGGTTACGTGGAACAGTCCCTCTTCCGCACCTACACAGGCCCCAAACCCCACCTCTTCCTCCGGTACATTGATGAATGTATCGGCGCCGCCTCTTGCTCCCCAGAGGAGCTTGAACAGTTCATCTACTTCACCAACACCTTCCACCCCAACCTTCAGTTCACCTGGGCCATCTCCAGCACATCCCTCACCTTCCTGGACCTCTCAGTCTCCATCTCAGGCAACCAGCTTGTAACTGATGTCCATTTCAAGCCCACCGACTCCCACAGCTACCTAGAATACACCTCCTCCCACCCACCCTCCTGCAAAAATTCCATCCCCTATTCCCAATTCCTCCGCCTCCGTCGCATCTGCTCCCACGACAAGACATTCCACTCCCGCACATCCCAGATGTCCAAGTTCTTTAAGGACCGCAACTTTCCCCCCACAGTGATCGAGAACGCCCTTGACTGCGTCTCCCGCATTTCCCGCGACACATCCCTCACACCCCGCCCCCGCCACAACCGCCCCAAGAGGATCCCCCTCGTTCTCACACACCACCCTACCAACCTCCGGATACAACGCATTATCCTCCGACACTTCCGCCATTTACAATCCGACCCCACCACCCAAGACATTTTTCCATCCCCACCCCTGTCTGCTTTCCGGAGAGACCACTCTCTCCGTGACTCCCTTGTTCGCTCCACACTACCCTCCAACCCCACCACACCCGGCACCTTCCCCTGCAACCGCAGGAAATGCTACACTTGTCCCCACACCTCCTCCCTCACCCCCATCCCAGGCCCCAAGATGACATTCCACATCAAGCAGAGGTTCACCTGCACATCTGCCAATGTGGTATACTGCATCCACTGTACCCGGTGCGGCTTCCTCTACATTGGGGAAACCAAGCGGAGGCTTGGGGACCGCTTTGCAGAACACCTCCGCTCAGTTCGCAAAAAACAACTGCACCTCCCAGTCGCAAACCATTTCCACTCCCCCTCCCATTCTCTTGATGACATGTCCATCATGGGCCTCCTGCACTGCCACAATGATGCCACCCGAAGGTTGCAGGAACAGCAACTCATATACCGCCTGGGAACCCTGCAGCCGTATGGTATCAATGTGGACTTCACCAGTTTCAAAATCTCCCCTTCCCCTACTGCATCCCTCAACCAGCCCAGTTCGTCCCCTCCCCCCACTGCACCACACAACCAGCCCAGCTCTTCCCCCCCACCCACTGCATCCCAAAACCAGTCCAACCTGTCTCTGCCTCCCTAACCGGTTCTTCCTCTCACCCATCCCTTCCTCCCACCCCTAGCCGCACCCCCCACTACCTACTAACCTCATCCCACCTCCTTGACCTGTCCGTCTTCCCTGGACTGACCTATCCCCTCCCTACCTCCCCACCTACACTCTCTCCACCTATCTTCTTTACTCTCCATCTTCGGTCCGCCTCCCCCTCTCTCCCTATTTATTCCAGTTCCCTCCCCCCATCCCCCTCTCTGATGAAGGGTTTAGGCCCGAAACGTCAGCTTTTGTGCTCCTGAGATGCTGCTTGGCCTGCTGTGTTCATCCAGCCTCACATTTTATTACCTACAATCTATGACTTCTACACAAGAGATAAGAAATTTACAAATGCATATGAATAGGTTCGGTTGATGGGCCAAAATTTTGTGAATGAGATTTAACGTGGATAAGTGTAAGGCCAGAGGAATGGAAAGGCAACTTAATATCTAAATGAAGAGAAACTTCAGAGTGTTTCAGTGCTGAGCAATCTGGGTCTCCTTGTGCATGAATCACAGAAAATAGCAGGTACAGCAGGTAACATGGAAGGCAAATGAAATTATGGGCATTTATTGCTAGAAGAATAGAATATAAAAATAGGGAAGTGTTGCTGCAACTGAATAGGCATTAGTAAGATTGCATCTGGAGTTTTGTACACACTTTTGGTTCCTTTACTTGAGGAGAGATGAAATTGGATTGAAGACAATTCAGAGGACATTCACTAAATTGCTTCCATAGGTGAGGGGTTTGTCTTATGAGCAGTTTAGGTTTACACTTTCTGGAGTTTAGAAGAAGGAGAGAAGATCTAATTGAGGTATACAAGATGCTAAAGGGGATTGACGAAGTAGGCGTGAAAAGGGCGTTTCCTCATGTGGGGCAATCTAGAATGAGAAGTCATTCTTTTAGGATGACAGTAGCAGATTTAAAATAAATGAAGAAAAATTATTTTCTCAAAGGATCATGAATCTGTGGGATTCACTCCCCAGAGTATGGTGGATACCGGGACATTGAGGACATTTAAGGGGAAGATAGAGTTTTAATTAGTGATGGATTGAAGGGCTATAGAGAATGCACAAAACAGTGGAGTTGAGGCTGAGATGATATCAACCATGACCATATTGGATTGAGGAGCAGGCTTGAGAGGCTGAATTGTCAACTCATGCTCCTAATTTTTGAGTTTTTATGCGTAAAAGTTCTTTCATATTTTCTATGGACGAACGAGTCATCTCTCTTTAACTCCCTTTGAAGAATGACCTTAGCATTTTGAAATAATTTTGCAGCATCACCAACATATTTGTCTTTTCCCCCTCTGCAGATATAGACGAATGTACATCAGGAACCCACCAATGTAACCCTTCGCAGATCTGCATAAACACTGAGGGAGGCTACAGTTGTTCCTGCACTGAGGGTTATTGGTTAGTAGAGGGACAGTGTATGGGTAAGTGTTAATTCATTTCATGATAAGTGAAGGAATTAAATTAAAATCATGCAGGATTCTTGCTCCGTGATGCTAGCCCTGCAGGGACAAATGAGGAGGAAATAGATTAGGACTTAAATTTTTGTAGTTCCAATGCTCAAGTCCTTTGCTGTTTGAGCTCTCTCATGGTGAGTCTTAGGTCAGTAAGCTAGCTAATTAATTAATGAACTAGCTAGTAAGAAGTAGAAGCTGCAACACAAGTACATTGGACCTTGTACATTGCCTGTCAGATTGACTGGTCTCACATGGGCACTCTATCCCAATCTCACATTTTTCAGTGCCATTGATTCCAACTCAACCTGCTCCACCAGACCTCACTGACCCAGCCCAGACTACCATGATCCTATTCTTACCTTCATTTTCCTCCCAAACTCCATCCAGATTAGATTTCTCATGTTTCCAAAGCTGAAACCTATCCTCTCCCTCAATCCTAATCAGAACCCCCACTCTCAGCAGGAACCTCCTTCACAGAAGAATAAGTTGGTAAAACTTGCAAATGATGCATAGGGATCTGACCTGTCTGGTATACCACAGAACAGTGTTCCTCCAGTACTACCAGTATTTTCATTTCAAAGTAATACTGGAGGACCGGAGCTTGAGAGATTGCCTTATTGTAGTTTATAAAATCATGAGGGGTATAGATAGAGTTAATGGTAGGTATCATTTATCCAGGGTGGGGAATTTCAAGACGAGACGGCACATTTTTAAGATGAAAGGAGAAAGATTTAAAAAACACACCTGAGGGCAATTTTTTTACACAGAGTGTGGTTACCATGTGAAATGAACTTCCTGAAAAAGTGGTGGATGAAAAGACCTTTTTTATAAGTGTGTAGGAAAGGTTTGGAGAGACATGGGCCAATGGCTGGTAGGTGGGACTAGTTTAGTTTGGGATTATGTTCGGCATGGACTGGTTGGACTGAAAGGTCTATTTCCATTATGTATGACTCTATGACTGAATCTGTTCCCTCTGAGTCCCATCCATCCCATAAACTGTTAAGGACCTTCTCAATCACATTCTTCCTTCCACAAGTTCTTGGTTGCACTCACTGGCCAGGCATCAGAATATCTTTGTTTGATGCGGGTCCCAGCACTTTTTAAAAATGTATGCCTTTCTCCGAATGGCTGTCCTCCACGTCTCTGTCAGGAACTGCTTACTTTCTTCCTGATGCATCATCTGGGAAAGCAGGCTCAGATGGATGAGGATGATATCCTCCAATTGCTGTGTAGAAGTAGGGCAAACAAATCTTTTTCCTCAGGAGAAATGATAAATACACTCAGAAACAGACTTGCAATATTCTCTGTGCAGAGCTGGAGGAACACAACAGGCCAGGCAGCATCAAAGGAGCAGGAAAGATTTTCTGAAGAAGGGTTGCAACCCAAAGCATCAGCTTTCCTGCTGCTCTGATGCTGCCTGGCCTGCTGTGTTCCTTCAGCTCCACACTGTGTTTCCTCTGTCTCCAGCAGCAGCAGTATTCTCCACTATGCTGACGAACGGTGATTTTCCTGACTTTGCTGACAAAGATTGAAAGGAGGAAGCCATTTCTGACAGGAATCAGTATTATGGACAAGTGTATGAGTCTCAGGATAAGGGGCGAGACATTTCAGATTGAGATAGGAGGAATATTGATTATGAATCTTTCGAATTCTCTGACCTAGAGGCTGCAAATGTTCAATTACTGAAAATATTTAAGACTGAAAGTGAGAGATGGCTGAGCTCTAAGGCAATCAAAAGCTTTTCATACTCTTTGTCTGAGCTTGGAGTTAGCAAATAGGCATTTTTTAAGATCTTTAATTAAAATGAGAAGGATTGAATTAAAATATCTCCTGTGTTCATGGAATGTCCGAAAATAACATTACCTGTGCCACAAAACAAAAGGAAAGCTTTTACCTTGTATTTATCTCTGAAGTTAAGGGATAACTAAAGGGGGAAAATGTTATGTGATTATCTATTGTTTTGAATGTGAAAACATGTCTCTCTTTAAACTCCCGTCTGTTTCCTCTCCAGATATTGATGAATGTCGACATGGATATTGTCAGCAGCTGTGTGCCAATATCGCCGGTTCCTACTCCTGCCAGTGTAATGCTGGATTCCTACTGAACCCTGATGGGAGGTCATGTCAAGGTAGTGAGCTTTCAGACTTCATTCCATATAAGTGGCAAAATTCACAGTGACAGGCATCACAAGTGACTTTTGAAATCATTGTATAGAACATAGAACATAGAAGAGTACAGTACAGGAACAGGCCTCTGGCCCTCAATGTTGTGCCGAACATGATGCCAAATGAAACTAATCCCTTCTGTCTGCCTTTGGACCATATCACTCCATTCCTTGCATATTCATGTGCTTATCTAAAAGTCCCTCAAATGTCCTTATCGTAATCTGCCTACATTTGTTCCTCAATGTCTCAGTGGCTGTTGGGGGACTTACATTATAATCCTATCATAATGATTGTGTTCATCTTATTTTTGAGCTCTAATCATATTACTTTAGTGGATAAGCACTCCAGTGTGTCCTCTCAGTGTGCAGATGTAACTTTCTTCCTGATTTGTAATGCAATTCCTCCACCTCTTCTCCCTTTGTCTCTACTGTGTCTAAAACAACAAAACCCTGGAAGGTTGAGCAGCCTCTCTCAACCAACTTTCTGTACAGGGCACAATAACATAGTCCCATGTACTGATCCAGGCTCTGAGCTCATCTGCCTTAGCTATAATACTCCTTGTGTTAAAATAAACACACTTCAACCCTTTAGTACATCATATTCTTTTACCTGTCTATGCCTTTCTGATTTACTGGTCTTAACATCTACCTTCCCCTCAATCCCTCCACTTTCTGATCTCCCAGCCTCCTGCCTCTATAGTTTAAACCGTCCCATGTAGCACTAGCCAACCTCCCTGCAAGGATATTGGTTCCCTTCTTGAACAGGTCAGCCCCGCCCCAGAAAATGTCCCAACAATCCAGGAAACTGAAACACTGACCCTTGCACCTTAGCCACACATTCACTTGTGCTATCTTTCTATCCCTTGCTTCACTAGCACGTGGCACCGATAGTAAACCAGAGATTACTATCCTTGAGGTCCTACTCTCCTGCATCTTTCCTAACTCCCCGTACTCACTCCGCAGGACCACTTTTCCCTCTTTCTATCTATGTCATTGATACCATAGTGCACCACAACCTCTGGCTGCTCACCCTCCCCTTTAAGAATGTCGTGCAACTGCTCAGAGATGTCCTTGACCCTGGCACCAGGAAGGCAACACACCATCTTGGAGTCTTGGACACAGCTATAGAAATGCCTGCCTATGCACCTCACTAACGAGTCTCCTCCCACTATCTCTCACTTGGATCTTGCCCAACCCGGCTGTATGGCTGAGCCAGCTGTGTTGCCACAGGCCTGGCTGCTGCTGTTAGACTCCCCCAAGAGGCTATCCACCCCCCCCATCTCCAGCCGCAACACTATCCAAAACAAAATACCTGTTAGATTCCTGGAATATCTGCCTGCCTCTCCTAGTCATTACTCATCTACCTGACTGAATCTGAGGTGTGGCCACCTCCCCATATGGTCTGCAATGCATCCACATATCGTCTGCAATGCGTCCACCTGCCTCTCCAACCAAAACATGTGGTCTAGGAAGAGCCGCACCTGGTCACACTTGCTGTAGACATAGTTATCAGAGGCACTAGACCGCTCCCTGATCTCCCACATTTGGTAGGACGCGCACACCACTGCCCTAACTGCCATCTCTACCTCTTTACGCGGAGAAAGATAAAATAATCTTACTTTGCTTTCACCTTGCTTGCCTTACTACGTAAGCCCACACTTCACCGTTCCTTGACACTGGGTTCTTCCTCACTGCTCCGAACATTTGTAGTGATGGACTAACTTCTTCCAGAATTTTTTTTATTTCAAAAATATACTTTATTCATAGAAGCAAATCTTCATGTACTTACACAGTTAATGGAGCCATTCAGATCTATTCTCTCTTTACTTACAGAGAAGAAACAAGCATTGTGGTTCGCCTTTCTGTACATTTACAATTAAACTCGTGGCATTTAGCTGAGGCATCAGGGAGGGTCTGATTACTGGATTGACAACCTGTAATGCTTTGGCAGAAGGGCCTTGCATGGTGGCCTTTCCCCACTGCACCTTGGCGGCAGTTAGCGTAATCTTTAGTGTATCCCTCAGCATGTAGTTCTGGACCTTGGTATGGGCCAGTCTGCAGCACTCAGTCAGGGTCAACTCCTTCAACAGGAAGATCAGCAAATTTCGGGCAGACCAAAGACCTTCACTGAGTTGATGGTCCTCCAGGTGCAATTGATATTTGCCTGGGTGGACATCCCAGGGAACCGAGCATAGATTGCAGTGTCCCACGTCATGGAGTTCCTTGGGATAGAACGCGACAGAAACTACTGCATTTGTGTCTAGACGTCCTTTGCATAGACACATCCCAGAAGGAGGTGTGTGACAATATTTCCCCCTCCACAGCTGCTTTGAGGGCAGCGTGCAGTGGCACAGAGAGTCTGGGCAGGCATAAAAGATCTCACAGGCAGAGACCTTCTCATCGTCAGCCAAGCAAATGGTCAAGTTTATGGGCCCCTGGGCCTTTGATTTGATCAGGTGGTGGTGGGTCAGGCGGGGTGGGGGAGGGCAATGATTGCTGCTCTTCTAGGCTGGGTATTCTGCTGTGAGAAGGCAACTTCACCACCACCGAGGTTAAGGAAATGGTAGGCAGGCACCTCCTCATAGCAGACGGTATGTACAGGAATACTCCCCTATGACTAATAAAGGTATATGCTCCAGCAGTAAAGAGCAAGTGGTTGGCCGTCCTGTAGCAGCTTCCACTGCTGTCGGCTACCTCCAGGCTGGTCATTCTGGCCGGAGACTTCAACTGCATCATCAATGCAAATGGACGATCTGGATGGGCTGGCAGCAAACAGGATGCCATGTCTAGATTCCTGACGGAGACGATTAAAGATGCCAAATACACCTGGTCATGGCCAGATGAGTCTATCTGCTGAAGGACAGAAATCCTGCTTGTGTCCCGAGTATTCTTGGTCACATTCACCAATGTCAAGCCAGTGTTCATCTCTGACCACTACCTCCTGCTGGCGATCTGTAACCTACAGGATGACTGGTGGCTGGCAAGGGAATGTGGGAGCTGAATGTGAGAACATTGAGGAGCTCAAAATGCATTACATAAGTTGAAAAACTGTAAAACCCCTCTTTGACTGTCCAGTGGACTGATGGGAAACAGTCAAAGGGAATCTCAGAAGGTTCTTTATCCTCAAAGGTATTCAAAAGGTAAGAGGAGACAGAGAGAGAGAGAGAGAGAGAGAGAGAGAGAGAGAGAGAGAGAGAGAGAGAGAGACAAGTAGAACTGTCCAAACTACAAAAAAGCATGCAGAACCTGTTCCTGCTGCAGACGATAGGAGTCAATTTCTCAGACGATCTCCAGGAAGTGAAGAGCCAGCAAGCATTGCTCCTTGCTTCAGAGATCTCCAAGATAATCTTCTGGTCCAGGGTCTGCTCCATGGAGCAGGATGGGACGTGCACCCATTTCATCTTCCAGGAGGTGCACAAGGAGAGCTCTGTGCTCAGCGGCCTGAAGGAGGAAGATGGCTCGGTAACGTCATCTCACTCCGACATCTTGAGAATCAGTGAATCCTTTTTTTTGCTGGGACTATGCGGCATGAAGCCCACTGATAGCCTCCCAGTTGCTCCTGTCCTCAATTACAGAAGTCTTAGGCAATAGCACGCAGGAGAAGCTGGACCTGCTGTTATCTCTGGATGAGCTGACCAAGGCCCTCGAGTCCTTTGAAAAGAAAAGAACTCACTGAAGTAATGGCTTACCAGCTGAGTAATATTCCACTCTGTGGGACTTGATTAGCCAGGCCCTGCTGGAAGTGTATGACAGTATGCTTCGGGCAGGCACCATTTGTGAATCCACAAAGAATGGTTCCATCACCCACATCTACAAGTGGTAGGGGAGAGGGAACAAATTAGAAATTGGTGACCAGTTTCACTTTTTCCTTTACCCATTCACAGGATGAGGACGTTGCTGGCTGGGAAGCATTTATTGTCCATCCCTAATTGCCCAGAGGGCAGTTAAAAGTCAGCCACACTGCTGTGGGTCTGGAGTCACCTGTAGGCCAGACCAGGTTAAGGATGGCAGTTTCCTTCCCTCAAGGACATTAGTGAGCCAGACGGGTTTTCCCCGACAATTGACATCATTAAACTCTCAATTTCAGATATTTATTGAATTCAAATTCTACCATCTGCTGTGGCGGGATTTGAACCCAGGTCCCCAGAACATTATCTGGATCAACAATCCAGTGATAATGCCACTAAGCCATTGCCTTCCCCACTGTTGAAAGTAGATTATAAAACCTTGTCTAAGGTAATTGCCAAATAGGTCAAGTCTGCCCTTCCTGTTGCTTCCTCACTCTGCTGAAAGTTGTAGTAACTATGCCAACTTCTCACAGAATGGTCAGCAAAGTTTCTCATCCGAGTTGTTTCTTGCTGATTGTTGATATGTCCCTATATTTCCAAAAATGCCCTAACAATGACATAATTTCATAGGAAGCCAGAAAGAGGAGTTCACCTCATCATTAAAGCTGTTGACAGACCATTCTCAACATCTTCCTATATTAGAAGAAAGCATAGATTTATCTATCCCTTCAAAAACCTAGACTGTCCCTCCCTGTACCAGCCTGTCTTGGATGGTACCACATTTACCTCTGTATCAAGAGGTTGTGGGGTCAAGTCCCACAGAACTTGTGCACAAACATCAGGGTTGGTACTCTAATGGAGCACCAAGAGTGAGATGCCCTGTTTTTAAGATGTGATGTTAAACTGAGGCCCTGCGTGCACATTCAGGTGGATGTAAAAGATCTCATTGTGCTACTCCAATAGACAGCATGGGAGTTATCCTCAATATTCTGCCCAATATTTCTTTCTCAAACATCACAAAGACAGATTATTTGGTTATTACCACATTGTTGGTTGTGTGAATTCACTCTGTGTAAATCTTCTGCAACATTTCTTGCAACGGTGACTGCATTTCAAAGGTACTAAATGAGCCGTGGAGCACTTTAGAATGAAATGTTCTAATTGAAAGCAAGATTTTTCATTGCTTTCTGTCTTTGCCAACTTGAACTGGTGCATCATTTGTAGCAACCCAGTAAGGCTCCTTCAAACACACCTGCCAAACCCATAAACTCTACCAGCTAAAAGCAGGTGAACATGACCAGCAACAAGTGCCCCTCCAAGTCACACACCACATACACTTGAACTATATCGCCATTCCCTCACGATCGGTAGGTCAAAATCCTGGATCTCACTTCCTGATAGCACTGTTGGTGTTCCTACATCTCATGAATTGCAGTGGTTCAAGATGGTGGCTCATCATCACCTTTTCAAGGACAATTAGGGCCAGGCAATAAATGTTGGCCAAGCCCAAAATGTCACATCACTTGAAAGAATAAATGGAAAAAATGTACATGAAGCTCTCAGCAATAAACTAACAGCTCCAGGTAAAACCGAATTACTGCTAGGTTCCACTTGGATTTGTTACCTTAGTTCATAATGAAATCCCTTTGTTCCCTTCACATGGTTTAGCTCAAACAACTTCTTATTCCTTTGCTAATTACCCCCAACATTTGGATATTAGCCTTCATTTTCATTAAAAGCAGACTTAGCAGTTTGTGTCCCTCTTGATACATGGGCACCAGCAAGTCCATATCACCCTTTGATACATCCCACCCAGACCCATCCCCCTATAAACCACACATCCCTGAACCCTACGGGCAATTTAGCACAGTCAATCCACCTAGCCTGCACATCTTTGGACTGTGGGAGGAAACCAGAGCACCCGGAGGAAACCCACGCAGACACGGGGAGAATGTGCAAACTCCGCACAGACAGTTGCCTGAGGCTGGAATCGAACCTGGGTCCCTGGTGCTGTGAGGCTGCAGTGCTAACCACTAAGCTACAGTGCTGCCCCCAAAAGGAGGTTTTTTCATCTATGTTCTTTCATTCTTTCCAAAACCAATATTCATCCTGGAAGCTGAAAGTCCAAAAGTGGAAGATTGCTTCAACCAAGCTCAACTGTTAGTTTCCCAGTCAGTACCATTCCTTTGGACACTATGGATCTTGATGTTGTACTCAATGTGTCACGTTATCTATGTGAGTAAGTCATTCTTCCACTGTTGGTTCCCATTTCTTACTAACATGAAGGAAATTTGTGGGAACTCTGTTGCAATAATTCTTCAGAGATAATGGGAACTGCAGATGCTTGAGAATCCAAGATAACAAAGTGTGAAGCTGGATGAACACAGCAGGCCAAGCAGCATCTCAGGAGCACAAAAGCTGACGTTTCAGGCCTAGACCCTTCATCAGAGAGGGGGATGGGGAGAGGGTTCTGAAATAAATAGGGAGAGAGGGGGAGGTGGACCGAAGATGGAGAGAAAAGAAGATAGGTGGAGAGGAGAGTACAAGAGAGTTGCAGTGGGAGAGAGATTGCCTTCCGAAGAAGTTGCCCTCCTCCCTCCGGACCAACCTCAAGGAATATCTCTCCCACTGCAACTCTGTTGTATAAAATATAACAATATGCGAGCAACATGCTCCAATTAATTGTCATAAGTAGATGTGTAGTTGATAACAAAGTGTGGGGCTGGATGAACACAGCAGGCCAAGCAGCATCTCAGGAGCACAAAAGCTGATGTTTCGGGCCTAGAGCCTTCATCAGAGGGTTGCCGTGGTGTAGTGGTCAGCACGCTGGTTTCTGAGCCTGGCGATCTGAGTTCAAGTCTGGATGCAGCCTATTTCCTGCCCCAGTTAGGGCTGAGCCTTGGGAAGTCTCGTTTTTAAAAAAGGCTCTGATGAAAGGTCTAGGCCCAAAACATCAGCTTTTGTGCTCCTGAGATGCTGCTTGGCCTGCTGTGTTCATCCAGCTTCACACTTTGTTATCTTGGATTCTCTAGCATCTGCAGTTCCCATGATCTCAGATGTGTAAATGATGTCTGTTTAAAGGCTGTCAAGCTAAAGTATTGGAACATAAGAACATAAAAACTAGGAGCAAGAGTAGGCCACCCGGCCCCTCGAGCCTGCCCCATTTAATAAGATCATGGCTGATCTTTTTGAGGCTCAGCTCCTGAGATGCTGCTTGGCCTGCTGTGTTCATCCAGCTTCACACTTTGTTATCTTGGATTCTCTAGCATCTGCAGTTCCCATTATCTCAGATGTGTAAATGATGTCTGTTTAAAGGCTGTCAAGCTAAAGTATTGGAACATAAGAACATAAAAACTAGGAGCAAGAGTAGGCCACCCGGCCCCTCGAGCCTGCCCCATTTAATAAGATCATGGCTGATCTTTTTGAGGCTCAGCTCCACTAACCCACCTACTCACCATAACCCTTAATTCCTTTACTGTTCAAAAATTTATCTAGCCTTGCCTTAAAACATTCAGTGAGGTAGCTTCAACTGTTTCACTGGACAGGAAATTCCATAGATTCACAACCATTTGGGTGAAGAAATTCTTCCTGACCTCAGTCCTATATCTGCTTTCCTTTATTTTGAACCGATGCCCCCTGGTCCTAGTTTCACCTGCTAGTGGAAACAACCTCCCTGCCTCTACCTTATCTATTCCCTTCATAATCTTATGTGTTTCTATAAGATCTCCCTCCATTCTTCTGAATTCCAATGAGTATAATCCCAGCCTACTCAGTCTCTCCTCATAATACAACGCTCTCAACTGTGGAATCAACGGAGTAAATCTCCTCTGCGCCTCCACCAGTGCTAGTATATCTCTTCTCAAGTAAGGAGACCAAAACTGCACACAGTACTCCAGGTGTGGCCTCATCAGGACCCTATATAGCTGCAGCATAGCCTCATTGTTTTTAAACTTCATCACTCTAGCAAATTCCATTTGCCTTTTTAATTACCTGCTGCACCTGCAATCCTACTTTTAGCAATTTGAGCACAAGGACACTCAAGTCCCTCTGCATAGCAGCGTGCTGCAATATTTTACTATTTAAAACATAGTCCATTTTGCTGTTATTCCTACCAAAATGGATGATCTCACATTTATCAACATTGTACTCCATCTGCCAGACCTTTGCCCACTCACTTAGACTATATCCCTCTACAGACTTTCAGTGTCTTCTGCACACTTTGGCTATTGCTCACCTCAGTGTCATCTGCAAATTTGGACACACCACACTTAGTCCCCAACTCCAAATCATCTATGTAAATTGTAAACAATTGCAGTCCCAACACTGATCCCTGAAGCACACCTCTAGCCACTGACCGCCAACCAGAAAAACACCCATTTACCCCTACTCGTTGCTTTCTACTGGTCAACCAACCCTCTATTCATGTCAATACATTACCTGTAATACTGTGGAACTTTATCTTATGTAGCAGCCTTTGATGTGGCACCTTGTCAATGCCTTCTGGAAATCCAGATACACCGCATCCACAGGTTCCCCATTGTCCACCATGTAAGTAATGTCCTCAAAGAATTCCACCAAATTAGTTAAACATGACCTACCTTTCATGAACCCATGCTGGGTGTTCCCAATGGGACAATTTATAAGCAGATGTCTTGCTATTTCTTCCTTAATGATAGATTCAAGCATTTTCCCCACCACCAAAGTTAAGCTAACTCACCTATAATTATCTGCTTTTTGTCTACATCCTTTTTTAAACAGTGGCATCACATTGGCTGTTTTCCAATCTGCAGGAACCACCCCAGAGTCCTCTCAATTTTGGTAAATAATTACTGGTGCATTTGCTATTTCCTCCATCACCTCTTTTAGTACCCTGGGATGCATTTCATCAGGGCCAGGAGACTGTTCTACCTTTAGCCCCATTAGCTTGCCCAGCGCTGCCTCCTGAGCGATAATGATAGTTTCTAGGTCCTCACCTGCTTTAACCTTCTTGCCGTTAGTTTTTGGCATTTTATTTGTGTCTTCCACTGTGAAGACTGACACGAAATAACTGCTTAATGTCTCGGGTATTTCCTCATTCCCAGTTAGCCACTAAATTAGCCTTCTCATCCTCTAAAGGACAAGTGTTTACCTTCGCCACTCTTTTATGATTTACATATTTATAGAAACTTTTGCTGCCTGTTTTTATATTCTGAGCTTTTCACTCTCAGAATCTATCTTACTTTTCTTTATAACTTTTTTTGCAGCTTTCTGTTGGCCTTTAAAGATTTCCCATTCTACTTGTTTCCCACTAATTTTTGCTTTTTTGTATTTGTCTTTTTTCAGTCTGATACTTTCCTTTATTTCCTTAGCCATCCATGGCTGGATCTCTCTTTTCCTACAGTTCTTCCTTATCACTGGAATACACTTCTGCTGAGCACTGTGAAAAATCGTTCTGAAAGTCCTCCAATGTTCTTCAATTAACCGACCATAAAGATTTTGCTCCCATTCTGCCTTAGCTAACTCCTCCCTCATTCCTACATAGCCTCCTTTGTTTAAGCACAGGATATAGGTACTGGATTTAACCTTCTCACACTCCATCTGTATTTTAAATTTGACCATACTGTGATTGATCCTTCCGAGAGGATCCAGAACTGTGATATCATTAATTATTCCTGTCTCATTACACAGGACGAGATCAAGGATAGCTTGCTCCATTATAGGTTCCATTACATATCATTCAAGGAAATTATCACGGATGCATTCCATGAACCTCTCCTCAAGGCTGTCATGACCAACTTGTAGATATGTAGATTAAAATCCTCCATGGTAATTGCTGTACCATTTTTACATGTATTAGCTATTTCTATGTTTATTGCCAGCCCCACCACAATGTCATTATTTGTTGGTCTATAGACCACACCTATCAGTGACTTCTTCTCCCTGCTATTCTAATTTCCACCCAAATGGATCAACGTTTTGTTCGGTAGAACCTACCAATTTCTCACTAACGCCCTGGTATCATCCTTAAAACTCAGAGCAAAACCACCTCCCTTACCTTCCTGTCTATCCTTCCGAACAGTTTGATACCCCTGGATGTTTAACTCCTATCATGACCACCCAGTAACCATGTCTCTGTAATATAGTATAAAGCATAATGCATAAAGTATAAAGCCTAATAGGTCACATCCAATTGTGATCTGTGAAAAAAAATTCTGTTTTGGACAGAAAGTCAATTATTTGCCATGTACCTGTTTCCATTCATTTTGTTAGTAAGTATTTTCCTCGCCTATGTATCAAGACTGTGAGATATTTTCACCTTGTGCTCAAATTTGACCATGCATTTGTCTTCAACACTGAACTCTTTGCTAGTTGCCTCTTTAACCACAATTCAACAATCTGGAATATTTGTGTTGGTTGTTGACAGTAGTTACCTGACATTCACTATGACAATGTTTTCACATGGGAATAGAGGATATTTTCTGTATTATATGACAACGAGTGATTCACTGTCCTGACACTGATTCTGTATGTCCATTCTATAGATGTCGATGAATGTGCTGGAGAGAATCCTTGTAGCCAACACTGCATCAACACCTATGGTTCCTTCCTTTGTCGTTGTGATACTGGATATGAGTTAAATTCAGATGGAACAGGCTGTGAGGGTAAGAAATGGAACAGAATGATCTAAGTTTGTTCCTTCAAAAAAGCCTTTCTTTTCCTGCCTCTGTGTACCCACTAGAGAATCTCGAACTCAAATGTACACTTCATTGACCAATGCATGAGCTTTTCTGTGGTTTTGCTAATATTATTAGCTCATACTTGGTCTGCTCTGAGATCTAGTTGTTGTTGGCGTAATTCCCAAAACCTTTCCTCTTCCATACACATGATACACCATGACCAATATACAGGCACTCTGGGCCTTTGCTGGAAACGAACAAGACTCATTAGATCTTCACTTGGAACAGATTAGATAAATGGAACATATTACCAACTATCACGTGGTGTGTGTGTGTATTTCTGTAATGAGGCTTTTGTGCATGAATGTGAAAATAGAAGCAATTAATGAGGGTGAACTCTAAGAAGAACCAAAGCATCATACAGCTGCCGTATAAGCTGGAATGTATATCAGCATCAAATTACACGTGGTATTGTGCGAAATAATCTAAAATTAGTTGCAGTTAATACAAAACAAATGAAAAATTTGTCAGCTGTTGGATAGAGAAACAATGCTGTAACTGATAAAGCTTTTGCTACATTTTATTCATCCTGAATTCCAAGTGAAATATTAATTTGTACTTAGTTATTTCATGTGAATAGTTTTGTCACCAGTGAGAAATTTGAATTGTGTCCCACAGTTATAATTTGGTTGAAATAATAGAACAACATTGTGTGGAGTATGTTATGACTGGAATTGTAGACTTGGTTAAAAAGAATAATTCAACTGGAGTTGTCTTGTTAAAATGTACCATTAGTGAATGGAATGGGTATGAGCAATAAAATGATTTATTATTTAAGATTCTACTCAGCAGAAATTTTTATTACCAGGTATTTGTGTAAACACAGTTCTGGCTTTTTCTTAGAGAGGAAGAGTGTTGATAAGGGCCTTGAGATGGATTGACATCCAAAAGATAATAAACCTCCCATAATAGGCTTGTTAGCAACATAGAAACTTATAGAAAGAGGCAGTGGCAGCAATGACTTGAAATTGACTGAGGGGCACAGAACATTGCTGTGAATGGTTACTCTTTGGTCTGGCAAAAGGCACACAATGAGGCTCTGCAAGGATTGGTGCCAGGACCACTGCTTTTCCTCTTTGTACATAATGATGTTGACTCAAGCATGGGCTGTACAATTTCAAAATTAGCAGATAACACAAACTTGAAACTATTGTGAACTGTGGGGAGAATAATGATAAACTTTAAGAGACCAGGTTTGCACTGGGTGCAGATGTAGCCTATTAACCTTAATGCAAAGAAGTATGAAGCGAGACATTTGGTCAGAAGAACGAGTCAAGTCAATATAAGCTATAGGATATGACTATGAGGATGTTGTGAGGATCTGAGCGTTTTATGGATGTTCTGCGTTGACAAGGCAGCAGTCTTGTCTTCACGATGGACTTTATTGAAATACTTGCAAGATGGCTGCCTCGAATGTGTGTGCTACGTGGTAGCAGCCACATCACTACAGCAAGCCAAGAAGCACATTGGTACAGATTGCATTTCTATCCTAAACAATGTACATAAATTGTTTGGGGGCGGGGTGTTGGTGGAAATATCGAGAAACAGTTAAAGTGCATACAGGATCCTTCTGCATAGATAGAGATAGAATACAGCAACAAAGAAATTCTGATGAACCTTGATAAACCACTGCTTCGGCCTCAAGGATAATACTGTGTGAAGCTTAGAGTGCTGCACTTTAGAAAGGCTGCAAGACAGTAGAGAAAACAGAAAACGTTTACAAGAATGGTTCCATGGATGAGGAACCTCAGTTGTGTGAATAAGTGATGCTGACCTGATAATTTGAAGAGCCTCTTCTACATTGTATGATTCTACGATTCTGTGAAGAAACTGGGGCTGTTCTTGGAGATGTGTAGATTGATAGGAAATAGGGTTGTTCAAAATCAGCAGGGCCCTGAATGGAGTAGGTTGAGAGAAACAGTTCCCTTTGGAAGAAGGGTCATTAGCCAGAGGACACCACTTTAACATGGTTGGCAAAAGAGGCAGCGGTGACATCAGTATGGACTGTTTCATAGGATCTGGGAAAAGTTCAATTGTGGCTTTCAAAGGAGATTGCTTATCTCTGCAATAACTGCTATATTGTTTGGTACTTAAGGTACATTTTTATATAGTCACCAATTCTCTATTAATATCGAGATGTGTGACATGTTGCAAAATGCTTCTACTAATAAATATTTTCCTACTGTTTCCTGATTTAACAAATCAGAGATTTTAAAGTGCTTTCCCACCATTATGCATTACGTTATAGAGTTTACTTTGGTGAATCGGTTCACTTCAGGATGGAAGTTTTGAGAAATAGAACATTTTCCGGCTTGTGTCACTCAGCATTGAGCATGCTCAGGTCAGGCTGTGACAAAGTAAGGCTCGCTCTGCTCTGTCTCAACAATAAAATATTCTTCCCAACATAAAATAGAACCACCTCCATGAGGGAGTTTCTTAAGTTCCCAAAGTCAATAAGAGGTAGGTGCAGAACTAGGTCATTTGGCCCATCAAGTCTTCTGTTGTAGATAACAGTGAGGAGCTGGAGGAACACAACAGGCCAGGCAGTATCAGAGGAGCAGGAAAGTTAACATTTCAGGTTGGGATCCTTCTTCAGAAATGTAATGAGTTCCACAGAAGCCAATTGTGCCAAGTTAGAAGGCAGACTGCAGATGTGCAGAAAGACTCATTCGTTCGTCTGTCAGATGGATTTAAATATGTTTCTGAAGTGACAGGATGTGTGTGCCTCTGATGAGCATATTTTATCGGAAAGTTATTACATTGTATGTTTTTGCTTGGAAAGGAACTGGTGGCACATTATCAAAGGAGCTACTCTGGAGATGTTAGTGCACTAATAGTGTGAAACAATTGTTAATAACTCTGGGTTAGTCAGACGATCTCAATGTTGATACTGCCTCCATCATTGTAAACTGAGATCATTCTTTCCCAGGCAGTAGACCGCAATGATGCCATCAGGATTTGCTGTTTTAATAAAGTAAGCCTTGAAAATGCCTAACAATAAATTTAGCAAATTAGAAAGATTGTTAACATGTGATTAATCCTTCCAGTGGATTTATCTTTAGCAAGGATTTTCACAACCAAAGGTAGACCGTGTGGAATGCACTTAAAAAAATTAAACCTGAAGAAAACTTTAACAAAGACAGGAATCATAGAATCACAGTCATTCAGTACGGAAACAGATCCTTCAGTCCAACTCATCTGCACAGACCAGACATCCCAATCTGATTTAGTCTCATTTGTCAGCATTTGGTTCATATCCCTCTGAACCCATCCTAATTCATGTGCCTTCGAAATGTTGTAATTGCACCTGCCACTACCACTTCCTCTGACAGCTTGGAAAAATTATCCCTCAGGTCCTTTTTAAATCTTCCCCCTCTCACTTTAAAACATTGCCCTCTAGTTTTGGACTCCTCTGCTCTATGATAAAGAAGATCATCTCAGAGTACAATGTGAGTACTATTCATCCTATCCATGTCCCTGATGATTTCATAAAACCCTATAAGATCACTCTTTCGATGCTCCAGGCAGAAAAATCTCCTGCCTATTCAGCCTCTCCCTAGAGTTCAAGCCCTCTAGTCCTAGAAATGTCCTTGCAAATCTTTTCTGTGCCCTCTCAAAGTTACCAACATCTCTCCTAAAGAAGGGTGATCAGAATTGGTAGTATTCCAAAAGTGGCCTCAGCAATGTCCTGTATAGTTGCAATATGACGTCCCAACTCCTTACATAAGTCATTACCGATGAAGGCAAGAGTGTTGAATGCCTTCTATGCCACCCTGTCTGCCTGCGATTCTACTTTTAAGGAACTATGCACCTGCACCTGCACCCGTTGGTCTTTTTGTTCAGCAACACTCTCTAAAACCTACTACTAATTGTATGTGTTCTGTCCAGGTTTACCTTACCACATTGCCACACCTCATATTTATCTAAATTAAACTCCACCTGCCACTCCTCATCCCAATGGCCGATCTGATCAAGGTCACATTGTACTCTGAGATGATCTTCTTTATAGACCACTATACAAAAAAGTGTCATCAGCAAACTTGTTAACCATAGCTGCTATATTCACATCATAACCATTAATATGTACACACATACATATATATTACATATTACTTTTTAAATAAAAGCAATGGACCCTTTATTCTTCCTTATGGCACACCACTGGCTGTAGACCCACCAGTCCAAAAATTCCCTCCATCGCCACTCTCTGTCTCCTACCTTCAAGCCAATTTTGTATCCAATTGGCAAAGTCCCCTGAATCCCACGAGATCTAACCTTATTAACCTGGCCATGCAGAACCTCATTGAACACTTTGCTGAAGTCCATATAGACAACACCTACCGCTCTGCCTTCATCAATCCTCTTGGTCACCTCTTCTAAAAACTCAATCAAGTTAGTGAGCCACTATTTCCCATGCACAAAGCCATGCTGACTATCCCTTATAGGTCCTTGCCTTTCCAAATGCATGTGAGTCCTGTCCTTCAGAATCCCCTTAAACAACTTACCCACCACTGACATCAGACTCGCCGGTCTATAGTTTCCCAACTTTTCCTTACAGCCTTTCTTATATCAGCCAACATCCAGTCTTCTGGCACCTCACCTGTGGCTATCAATGATACAAATATCTTGCATTGACTGACCCTGAGGACCATGGACACTCCAGGGAAGTGATTGCACATGTGCTAGTGTAGAAATTTTATTGAAGTGTCTATATGCAAGTCTTTGTCACTGGCCTGGCTGCTAGCATGAAATATGGCATGTTGCCTGATGCTAAAGGTGCTTGTGAATACATGCATGTGTATCAAAGGACATGAATGGGGAAGGCGTTGGAGAAGAACCAGGATTGGGGTGTAGAGTTTGGGTGAGGGAGGGGAAGGGGACCATTCTCCATTCCCACTGCCCCACTTGGATCCGATCATCCTCATCCCTCATCTACTCTCTTTCCTTCTCCTCCTTGGTCTATTCTCTCTCCTCCATTCTCCCAACTCCTCCCCAGTCTATTTTTCCCCTTCATCTCTCCCTCCCTGGTCTGTTCTCTTTTTCAATTAATAACAGATCACAGTCAATGAATGATCACTGCACCCAGCACATATCTACTAGAACTGAATATCATTTAAGTCCTGTCTGGATTGTTGTCTCTGACAATGCAGTGCTGTATCAAACTGAAGGTAATATTATTCCTGCTCTTATCCCCATCTGACTCCTCGGAAGACCTATGCCACTTTCCTAACTCTTCACAGTCTATCACACACCATCTTTCCCTGCTACAGTGGTGTAGAGCACAGTATGCCATTATTACTCAAGACTGATCTATGCATGAGAGCCTCATCTTTTGCAAACTTATGGTTAGTTTCACAATGGCCCTGATTGAAGATTGTATTAATGTTCAGCCTCAGTCAGGGGCTTGCAAAACAGAGTTATGAACCATGGTTGCAGAGCCCTTATCTCTCAGTAAATAGCTTCTGTGAGATCTGGCATTTGGAATTAAACAGGAACATGTGCGTTCTCAAGGATTTGACATGATGGTAGCTCCCTGCGTGAAGATATGTAGGATGTGGTACCAATGATGACAGAAGACTTGTATTTTAATGGAATGGGAAACTTTTCTGGTGATGAAGACCTTTCCCCCCACAGTGGTCGAGAACACCCTTGACCGCGTCTCCCGCATTTCCCACAACTCATCCCTCACACCCCGCCCCTGCCAAAACCGCCCCCAGAGGATCCCCCTCTTTCTCACATACCACCCCACCAACCTCCGGATACAACGTATCATCCTCCGACACTTCCGCCATCTACAATCTGATCCCACCACCCAAGCTATTTTTCCATCCCCATTCCTGTCTGCCTTCTGGAGAGACCACTCTCTCCGCGACTCCCTTGTCCGCTCCACACTCCCCTCCAACCCCACCACACCCGGCACCTTCCCCTGCAACCGCAGGAAGTGCTACACTTGCCCCCACAATTCCTCCCTCACCCCCATCCCAGGCCTCAAGATGACCTTCCACATCAAGCAGATGTTCACCTGCACATCTGCCAATGTGGTATACTGTATCCATTGTACCCGGTGTGGCTTCCTCTACATTGGGGAAACCAAGCGGAGGCTTGGGGACCGCTTTGCAGAACACCTCCGCTCGGTTTGCAACAAACAACTGCACCTCCCAGTCGCGAACCATTTCAACTCCCCCTCCCATTCCTCAGACGACATGTCCATCATGAGCCTCCTGCAGTGCCACAATGATGCCACCTGAAGGTTGCAGGAACAGCAACTCATATTCGGCTTGGGAACCCTGCAGCCCAATGGTATCAATGTGGACTTCACAAGCTTCAAAATCTCCCCTTCCCCCACTGCATCCCAAAACCAGCCCAGCCTGTCCCTGCTTCCCTAACCTGTTCTTCCTCTCACCCATCCCTTCCTCACACCTCAAGCAGCACCTCCATTTCCTACGTACCACCTCATCCCACCTCCTTGACCTGTCCGTCTTCCCTGGACTGATCTATCCCCTCCCTACCTCCCCACCTATACTCTCCTCTCTATCTATCTTGTTTTCTCTCCATCTTCGGTCCACCTCCCCCTCTCTCCCTATTTATTCCAGAACCCTCTCCCCATCCCCCTCTTTGACGAAGGCTCTAGGCCTGAAACGTCAGCTTTTGTGCTCCTGAGATGCTGCTGGGCCTGCTGTGTTCATCCAGCTCCACACTTTGTTATCTGGTGATGAAGATTGCTGCATTATGAGATGGCCTCAATGTGTTTAGTCTATAGCATTCTGTGTCTGGGGGTTACCAACTAATTTGGCAAAGCCTACTGCCCAAGTGGCAGGAAGTGAGATTAGGCTGTGTGATCCAGTACAAATTATATCAGTAACAGTTTTGGTGCATTTGCAGTTGGGGGTTGAGAAATCCCTCAGAGATCCCCAGTAGATTGTTGGATGCATCTATTAGCATAAAAAACAAAGAAACAGAGAGCACCTTGATGGACGCTGGGATGACATGACCACGTGCTGTTCTGGTTGTGGGTCTTACTCCAGCAGTTCAGTGTCAGTGTCCTGGGATGTCGTCCGTCTGTGGCAGAACTGATCATCTGGACGAAATGACATTGAGGATGATAGGTTCCGGGCCTCCTGTACCACCTTTGCGTCCTGGGAAATTTCACCTCCACAATTCAGCCTGTTGGTGACCAGAATACTTGTCATGTAACAAAAGAGTGTCTTAAATACGTGAGGAAAAACGAAGAAACAGAAAAGTTAACACATTTCTTCAGATTTTTCTTTTAAAAGTTTGTAAAAGAAATTGCGCTGAAAGAGAATCAGCAAAGATAATATTTAACCTAACATGATACTTGTAAGGCTGAAAGCTGCCACCTTGTGGCCTCTCTATCACAATACTTATCATTTGCGGGAAACGTGAGCACAGCTCATGACTATTGCAGGGATTGTGTCAAAAATTCTTGGGTTATATTACATTCTTTTTAAAAGATGTAATATTTATATTTTTGAATTACAATTGAACTTTGATCTACTTTGTATCTTGACTTGCAATGTAGTACTGGTTATATGAATTAAAAGTCTATTTATTTAAATTATCTAATTAATCTTTCTAAGCTGATGAAGTTGAATTATTTGCAGTGCTGAATTCAAATTATTAGTTGTTTCAAACACTATATTGCGGCATAAATTTTCACTGACCTGCAACACACTGCATTAATGTACATTTTCCCTGTGTACAAATTAATAATGAGTGAAAGAGGCCATTTCAGCCATCTGACCTCATTTAGAAAAAGAATATTTGCATATATAAAACATTTTGCCGTGAGGCTAAAATATAAGCCTTTGCAGAAACAAAAATGTAAGTAATAAATTACAATAACAATTTGCAATTTAACAGTGCCTTTTAATGTACTAAAACTTCCTGAGGTGATTCACAGCAAAGTAATCAGACAGAAATTAAAATATTTTCTAATCAACCTGTTCACATCTCTGGAATGGGTAGGATACAGAACAATTGAACGCCACAACCAAAACCTATGTGAAGTCAAGGCTATGGGCCAAATGAGTTAGAACAGTGAGGTGCTTGTTTTTAACTGGCACAGACTCAATTGACCGAGGGGCCTTTATTCTGATCTGAAGACCAATTAAAGGAGGCAGACTGGGACTTTCCAGATGCCAGGTAGCCATGAAACTGCCTGGAGTGTCTTCCTCTGTTTTTATTCATTCATTAACAGGATGAGGGCATTGCTTGTTAGGCAACATTCATTGCCCATCCCTGATTGGCCAGAGGCACGTTGCAATGGGACTGGAGTCATATGTCAGCTAGATCAGGTAAAGATGGCAGAGATAGCAGGAGCTGCAGATGCTGGACAATCTGAGATAACAAGGTATAGAGCTGGATGAACACAGCAGGCCAAGCAGCATCAGAGGAGCAGGAAGGCTGACATTTTGGGATTTCTGAAGAAGGGTCTAGGCCCGAAACGTCAGCCTCCCCTCTCCTTGGCCTACTGTTTTCATCCAGCTTTACAACTTGTTATCTCAGGTGAAGATGGCAGTTCCCTTCACTAAAGGGCACTTGTGAACTAGGTGGGTTTCTCCCAACAATTGACAATGAATTCATGGTCATCATTAGATTCTTAACCCAAAATATTTTACTGAATTCAAATTCCACCATCTGCAGTGGTGGGATTTGAACCTGGGTCCCCAGAATGTTATCTGGGTCTCTGGATTAATAGTCCAGCAATAATACCACTAAGCCATTGCCCACCCTATGTTGGTGGATGGGAGGTGGTTTTGTGCAATGTTCCAGACAGGGCCTAAGGATGTCCCTCCCTCCCTGTCTGTGTGCTGTAGGAGCAACCATCATCCATTCATTGAGCCATTCCTTGGCAGGACCCATTTTTAAAATTTGAATTTAAATTTTAAAATTTGGAGATAGGACACTGACTTTTTGAGGCACCCTCTCCTTTACCCACATCCTGTTGCAGCCTGCTGTTGCTTTCAAAGTGGAAGGTCGCTGGCTGTCAGTTTCGGGACATGCCTATCATTTAGCCACTAAATTGCCATTATTGAGACTGTCACATCTAGTGACATGGCTGCACTATTGATCAAGAAGCCCAGGCTAGGGTTGGGTTAATGAAACCAGAATGTGTTGGAGAAATCCAGCATCTGTGGAGAGAGAAAAACAGAGCTAATGTTTCCAGAGATAATAGGAACTACAGACGCTAGAGAATCCGAGAAAACAAGTTGTGGAGTTGGATGAACACAGCAGGTCAAGCAGCAATTTAGGAGCAGGAAAGATGGCGTTTCGGAATAGGCCTGAAACGTCAACTTTCCTGCTCCTAAGATGCTGCTTGGCCCAATGTTTCCATCCCACTATGACTCTTCTCCCAAAACTCTGGACACATGGTTTTAAATCCAACTAAGGCAGGTGATGGAATTTAAATTCGATTAATAAATATGGAATTCAAAACTAATCTTGTTTCCATGAAACAGTCATTGGGATTCTGTATTTACTAATCATGCTATTCAGCAATGTTATTGCACACTTCTAGAGCTAGTGGGATTTGAAAACAAGCTTCCTGGTCCTGAGGAATTTATGCTACCACTGTATTATGGGGTCATTTTGAAGCTACTGCTGTTGTTAGTGAAAACCTGTATGGTTCACTAACCCTTCTCATCTGGTCTAGTCCATATTTTACTGCAGACCCATAACAATGTGGTTGATGCTTAAATATTCATTGAGTCATAGAGATATACAGCACAGAAACAGAACCTTTGGCCCAAATTATTCATGACAACCAGATATTCTAAATTGATCAAGTCCCATTTGCCAGCATTTGGCCCATATCCCTCAAAACCCTTCCTTTTCATATACCCATCCAGAAGCCTTTTAAATGTTGTAAATGTACCAGCCTCCACCACTTCCTTTGGCAGCTCAATAGATACATGCACCATCCTCTTTATGAAAAAATTGCATCCTCTTGCTGTGAAAAAATATTTTTTTCTTACAAGTTAAATTGGCCAGTGCTGTGGCAATTGCAGTGTGTGACTCTTATTCCTTCACCATCCTTAGCCTTGGTGTGATCTGGCAGTTTGAATGGTCCAAGCCTCTGGATCCTCACCCCCAGGAAAAGTCCTGTCCCATTGTTATGCTTGTTTCTGTTTGTGAATGTTTCCATGCAACAGTAACTCTGGCTGAGTTTACTTATTAATGCATGTTCAACCCTGATTGATAAGGTTGAATTATCTAGCAAGCAAGCATATTTGTGTTTTAAAAAAGGGAGAGAATTAGAGTTCAATTGAATTAACAATCGGTCTTTCACATCTGTGATTTATGTTTGAAACAAAAAATTGGGACTAATAGTTGCTTTTCCTGAGGTTGTAAGGCTCCAACCTAATTTGAGTTTGGGTCACGATAGTACAATTTGTAGACAATGATAGTTCCAGATTATTAATTATCAAATAATGCCCTTTTATTAAAATGTTTATACTAAAGTTTTAATAAAGTTCTTTTTAACTTTATGAAGAGAGCAAAACGTTGCTATTTTTGAGCAGGATAAGTAAGTAACATGTGTAACAGTGCAGTAGAAAAACAGCAGGAAAAAAAATGTTGAGAAAACATACAACACAAGGGAGTTCTGTTAAAGTTTTTAATCAAGTAATATTGGTTCTTGTTTGTAGATATCAATGAGTGCAGTTTCTCAGATTTCCTCTGCCAGCACCGATGCATCAATGAGCCAGGCGATTACTTCTGTACCTGCCCTGAGGGCTACACTATGTACAATGACAACAGGAGTTGCCAAGGTAAAGGGTAGCCAGATTATTCTCAAACTCTTTATCAAGGCCTGTATTTTACTTGAAGGCCTGTCCTGAGGGAGGAAGCTAAACCTTGCAAATCCATCACACAGGAATAACTAATTCCTAATGTACAACCATAGGCAGGTTTGTCATAGGGCTCGAATGAATCTAGGTGAATGACTAATTTTATAACTGGCACTTCCAACAAGGCGTGTTGTAAGAAACATCGGTAATAAATCTCTGCCATTTGGTAATGGAATCAGAACTAGGTTAATACTGACTTGTCAGACAACCTTGCCTTCCAGTCCATACCTTCCATTGCTCAGGTTAGTCACAGCCCCAAACTCGCACAAGGAAAAGCAAAGGCTGCAGTTTGATGAGGCTCACAATGATTCCAGGGCAGGTCCATGCATTACATTTCCTCCTAGTAGTTAAAATATTGCACATCCTCTACTTTTTGATTGTACCTTTCACATCAAATAATATTTTCTAAGGCTCAAAACATGATGGGTTATTTTTGGAACTTTTAGCTTAGCATGCACTGAAGATGGTTTCCCATGACATTGCACATATTTAAGGTGCCCAACATATTTGGACAAATTCTCTTGAAGTACACTTTGAATGCATTGGAGCTGAACTTTCATGTCTTGCCTCAACTTTGGTCTCTGGGCATGTTACCTTATCAGGAGCAGAGTTATAGGCGTCTACAGTATGGAAACAAGCTCTTCAGCCCAACTTATCCATGCCACCCAATTTTCACAATTTAAACTAGCTCCATTTGCCTGCGTTTGGTCCACATCTGTCCCTACCTATCCCATCCATGTACCCTTCTAAATTTCTGTTGAATTGTAAAATTGCACTTGTCTTCTTCACCCGACAAAGGAGCAGCAGGTTGCAGGATGGGAAGTAGGCCCCAGAGATTAAGGGGAAATCCCTGCAATGGTTGTGAAGGGGTTGTTAAGTTGGCCGTTGCTGTCTGGCACACACCTCTCCCTCACACAGCTGGTGGGCTCCGCTTGGGCAGGGTCTGCTGTTCCAATTGTAGCAAAAACCAGCAGCTTGGTAAAACAGCCAATACAGTCATAGTCATAGGGTCATACAGCACAGAAAGGGCCCTTCAGCTGATTGAGTCTGTGCTGACCTAACTACAATAGTCTCACTTTCCAGCACATGGCCCATGGACTCGAATGTGATGACATTTGCAAGGGCTTATCCATGTATTTCTTGGATGTTGTAAGGTTATCCGCCTCAACTACCCTCCTAGACAGTGCTTTCCAGATTCCACCCACTGTGCAGTTAACTGGGACCAGTTGAACCTTTTCTGTTCCACATCCCAGAATTGGGAATACATTCAGTTGAAATATGTTCAGTTTACCTCTCAGTGTCCATCATTGCAGTTTTACTACCCCTCCTGCCTCTCAGTTGGTCTCTGAGAAAATCCTGGCCTGAGTCTTTTTATTAGTAAGAAAGAGAACTGGTGAACTTATGTCGATCACCATTATTTTCACGTACTGTGCAGAGATCATAGAATCGTAGAGCCCATACAATGCAGGGAGGCCCTTCGGCCTATCAGCCTGTACCAATACATGGAAAACACCTGACCTTCAAACTGATTCCAACATTTGGCCCGTTGTCTTGAATGTTATGATGTGTCATGTGGCAACTCACTTCTACCACCTTTCCAGGCAGCACCTTCCAGACCATCACCACCCTCTCGGTATAAAAAAGTTTTCCTTATATCACCACTAAAGCTCCTGCTCCTCACCTTGAACCCATGTCCCCTCTTGACTGACTCTTCAACTAAGGGGAATGGCTGTGCCTTATCCATTCTGTCAGTGCTCCACGTAATCTTGTACGTGTCAATCAGATCACCCCTCAATCTTCTCTGCTCCAATGAAAACATCCCAAGCCTCTCCACCCTTTCCACATCACATCAATTTTCCATCCCAGGCAGCATCCTGATGAATCTCCTCTGCAATCCCTCTAGTGCAATCATGTCCTTTCTGTAAAGAGGCAACCGGAACTGCACACAGTATTCTAGCTGCGGTCTCAAAGTTCTATACAACTCAAACATTACTTCCCTGCTTTTGTAATCTGTGCCTGAAATGATAAGGAAAAGTGTCCCATATGCTTTTTTAACCACACTATTAATATACTCTTCTGTCTTCAGAGATCTATGGCCAAACATGCTAAGATCCCTCTTTTCCACAGAACTTCGTAGTGCCATGCTGTTTATTGAATACTTTCTTGTCAAATCACACCTTCCAGAGTGTATCACCTCACACATTTCAATGTTAAATTCCGTCTATCTGGAAGCTGTCCATTTGACTATCACATTTATATCTTCTTGTATCCTAAAATGCTCAAACTCAGTCACCCAACAACCTTTGAGTCATCTGCACACTTACTCTTCCAAACACCCCTCACAGTCATCAATGCCATTTATATAATAGGAGAGCCAGCACAGATTGTTCCGGTATGTCACTGGACATTGGCTTCAAGTCACCAAAACAGCTTTCTGCCATCACCCTCGTCACCATCCCCCTTGGTAGTCATAGTGCTTCAATTCAAAGGCTTCAAATTGGGAAATGGTGAATGTGTGGTTTGCATTTGCTTTCTGTCCATTTAATTTCAACATTGCAGGCTGCAAGTCCTTTAATCCTTAGATACCGGCATCCCACAGGAAGAACCCACAGAAACAACACTCGGGAAGACAAGGCCAAAACATTGGTGTTCTGTCACCAGTCCAACAGTGGAATAAAATCCCTCCCTGCGCTCCCATTAGCACAAAGGACTAAGTGAGCACAGCACATGAACCCAATCCACTGTGCCCAGATCAATTTTTATAGTGCCACGTCAGTGTTAAAGAGGTTCAAAGAGCCATTTATCACAAAATCTCTACTGATTCAGCCTGGCTAACATTGACCAGAAACTTCTGGAGAATTAAAGGCTAATCTCTAGGATGAAGCTGTGAGCAACCATGGGAGAAATATTCTAGAATTTTTTTTAAAACATTGTTTCATTTGTTAATTCTGAAGGTTTTGGAAATGGGTATGGGGGTAAAGAATGCCTGTTTGTCTGGACCCAAATCAACCAACAGGGTAAGGGAGAATTTGCTTTATGATTGATTTGGGGAGACGGGACCTCAAGATGGATATGTCACGTGACCAAGAGTTAGTTATCTCAGTTTCCTGGATGGCTAGTTTGCAATGCAGAGTGATGATAGCAGCACAGTTTAATTCCCACTTTGGCTGAGGTTACCATGATGGTCCCACCTTTGCACCCTTGCCTGAGGTGTAGTGACCCTCAAGTCAAACCACCACCAACTGTCCCTGTCTAATGAGAGAGTGGGACAATTGTGATTTGATCTTTACCTTTAAGGGAAGTGTAAGTATGGGACAACTGGATAGAAGGGTGATGTGTTGAAATGTCTAGGGTTGCATCCAGCCAGAGCTGACAACACTACATCCTGTTGACATTTACTGGAAGGGAGAACCTTGAGGCTTGAACCACTGCACAGACCAGAATGTGTGCAATATGTATCTCAACATTTTTCTATTTGTTAGATATTAATGAGTGTGAGGCTGCAAATCACACATGTACAGAAGAACAAAACTGCTACAACATTCCAGGAGGATACAAATGTCTACAGCCAGTGAAATGTCAAGATCCTTATATACAGTTGAATGAAAAGTGAGTACTCTGGCGGATAGCCGTGCTGAGAAGTAGCTTTTTAGCTCAAAGTTGACACCAACCCATGGAAAAATGGTAGATTGAATGTATTTGTAGGAAGGTTATCATCTCATTGTGGAAACTATCCATTGAACTGTTAATTCCCTGCTTGCGTTGCAGTCGTTGTATGTGTCATGGAGAGAATCCAGGCTGCGCAGAACAGCCATTCACCATTTTGTACAAGTATATGGACATTGTGTCAGGAAGGAACGTGCCCTCAGATATTTTCCAAATGCAGGCCACGACTCGCTACCCAGGTGCTTACTACATCTTCCAGATCAAATCTGGGAATGAAGGCAGGGAGTTCTACATGAGGGTAAGACCTTGACTTCTGTAGCTGTACCCAATATAAAATGTAAAATGCATTTGAAAGCATTAATCTCTTAAAATAGACATGACATACTCGACTGAATTTTAGTTTGGATCAAAACATGCATCACGTTGGCTTTATTATATGCTTTCATTCTTTCTTTGTGTCTCTTGTAAATCCAGTCAACAGCTGCCAACATTCTTGACCTTATCTTTCCTCGACACATGGACCACTCAAATCACTCATGTTTGACAACTTGTCTCTAAGTTATTTGGTATTTTTCTGTGTGCTACATGCCTCCCTCCTAACACAAGTACTGACGATGATATTATCATGCTATCGATGGTATTATTGCTAGACTATTAATTTAAAAACCCAGGTAATGTTGTGGGGACTGGGGTTCAAATCCCGCCACAGTAGCTGGTTCAATTTGAGTTCAATAAAGAGAGCAAAATCCGGAATTAGCAGTCTAATGATGACCATGAAACCAGCGTTGAAAAATCTCATCTGGTTCACTAATTTCCTTGAGGGAAGCAAACTGCCATCCTCACCTGGTCTGGCCTACATGTAACTCCAAACCCACAGAAATGTGGTTGACTCTTAATTGCCCTCTGGGCAATTAAGGAAGGTAAACGCATGCTGGCCTGACCAGGGGTCACCAATGTCCTGCCAATGAATAAAAAAAATACAGTATTTAAGTCACTATCAAGCCCAAGTCCTTTCAAGTCTGGATATTGCTTCCATAGTTAGACTGGTTTCTACATCACATTTACATTCTCAGGGCATAATTTTGTATGGCCCCACAAAGGCAATTGTGAAATGATGGTGGGGCATGGTGGTCTACTCCTGCTCCTATTTCTTACGTTCACATGTAATAACGCATGAACTGATGTGCCATTAATTTGGCAATACCAACGTCAATCCCCGGCCATTTACCAAAAAATCAGTATTTTAGGATGAATTTACTTCTTAACTGAGCCAAGGAGAGCCAATGTAAAAACAATCACTGTTACCCCAACCCGACTGATTGTTCAAGCCCTTATTGTAGAATCTTCCCTATGAAACATGCACTTCCTCATTCCCCGTGCCCAAAAGCACACATTGTGACAGTGACGACAAATTCTCCTGGCAGCATTTGTTGCACAAAGGTTTAATTCTGTGAAATTTGAGACCTATCACATGATAGAAATAAGGTCCCCAGAGGAAGAATTGCCAAGGGTAGGGTGAGCAATTGAAAGCCCTTAAATAACAAGCTTTTCTTTTTACTTCTTTCCAATCCAACAGCAAACGGGGCCTGTCAGTGCCACCTTGGTGATGACCCGCCCAGTCAGCGGACCACGGGAAATTGTACTGGATCTGGAAATGGTCACTGTGAATACTGTCATCAACTTCCGAGGGAGCTCAGTGATCAGGCTGACTATCTTTGTATCTGAATACACATTTTAAACCCTGATTTTCCGGGGGTTGCTGGGGTCCAACATTTGACAGGTTATTCAGCTACATTTGTTTTAGTGAGTGAATGATTCATTTATTCCGTTAAGACAGAAGGATGCTTTCTATAATGCATTACAACTGTGTAGACTCTTAATTCTGTCTGCTTTTTTTTCCTGGCATGGACAGAGATATTTGTATGACAGCCCATAAACAAAGATGTAAAGTCTTGAAGCTGCAGTATATTCAGTAAGGCAATGTGATGTTCTTAGTCCTTGTTTGGAACAGTATGTTCAGGAAGAGTGACTATATGTGAAGAGTTAGGGGGAAACAAAAAGGACAGATATTTTCACTTCATGAAATGAGTGATTCTGACAAGGCCACATTCATCTTAAAGCTCAGAGAAGGTGATGGTAAACTTTTTCTTTGTACTGTGGCAAGTCTTACAGTAAAAGTACAATCCTGATATTGTCAGGTGGGAGATTCGAGGACTTTGACACAACGGCAATGGTAATTTATAGATGGATGTTAATCATTGCAAACAGTTCGGAGCAGATTTGTTAGGCCAATGCCTGAATGAGTGGATTGCCTTATAAGGAAAGACTGGAGACACTAGGTCTGTGTCGTGTGGAGTTCAGAAGAATCAGAGGTAACTTATTTGAAACATATAAGATCCTGAGAGGACTTAACTGGGTGGATGTTGAAAGGATGTTTCCTCTTGTAAGGGAAACTCGAACTAGGGTTCATATTTTAAAAATAAGGGGTCATCCATTTTAGACATGACGAAACATTCCTTTCACTCACTTGGTTCCTCAAATGATGCAGAGTCTTTAAATATTTTTAAGGCAGAGTTAGACAGATCCTTGATGACCAAGGGGATGAAACATTATTACACAGGAATGTAGAGTCAAGGTCAGACCGGCCCCGATCTTATTGAATGGTGGAGCCGGCTCAAAGGGGTGAGTGGCCTACTTTTGTTCCTTGTTTGTATTTGTCCAGGACTGTATGATTTGAAGGAGGACTTAAAGTGATAATAATCCCATCGGATAGGTATTCATTTCCCTTTGAGTAGGAGTGGACATATTTCCTCGTAAGGATGAATTCAGGGCTCTGGACTGAGAAGAAGAGAAGAATAATTACCAATAACTGTGAAAGTGTACTCCTTGAATTGTCAACCCTCTCAACATTCCATCACCATGCTTGGTCCTGTAGCATAGCCTACAAAATGCCAACTTTATTTCCAGCTGGAGGCTGTTTTGTCAAATCCTATGCTTTCATTACACATTTAAACAATTGTGCTTCCTAAAACAGTACGTTGCAATGGTTTATACATTCTTAGAGTCATAGCCACAGAGTGATATACCATGCAAACAGATCCTTCGGTCCAAACAGCCCATGCCGAACATAATCCCAAACTAAATTTGCCCCACCTGCCTACCCCTGGCTCGTATCCCTCCAAACCTTTCCTATTCATTTACTTAACCAAATGTCTTTTAAATGTATTTGTACCCGCATCCATCACTTCCTCAGGAAGCTCATTCCACACCCAAACCACCCTCTGTGTAAAAGATTTGCCCCTCATGCCTTTTCTAAATGATTCTTTCTCGCATTAAAAATGTGCACCCTGGTCTTGAAAGCCCCATCCTAGGGAAAAGACAACTATCATTAACTTTATCTCTACTCCTCATTGTTTTACAAACTTTGATAACCTCCTACATTCCACTGAGAAAAGGCCCTTTGGGACACATTAATGTCATTTTCTTCTTAACAAAAAACCTCTTCGTAACAAAAATATTATGAATTCTTAAATGGCTTATCAGCCTTTGCAAAAATAGCCATTGAGGCAAATGAGATGATTTTAAAAATTTATTCAGTAAGTTCTTCAGATCTTGGAATAGACTAACTAAAAGAGTGATGGAAGCAGATTCAATAATGTATCAAGGGCATTAAATAGATACTGAAAAGAAACCCCTGACAGATGATGGGCAAAAAGCATTGGTGTGTATTTAGCTAGATAGCTTTCAAAGAATCAGAACAAAAGGTCCTTCTTCTGTGTTGCAATATTTGAACACTGGAAGAGAAATCTTGAAAATCAGTGTCCGCTAATAGAGTTATTGGATATTATTAAAGATGTGTGTGTTAGCTGTACAGCTAATAACACCAAAGTATGATAGTTCTATTTAATAGGTGTTGAATGGAAATGTGTCAGGTATGTTACTACACCAGGGAACCAGGGTTTTTCAATTATAATGTATCCACTTGTTTCATAAAATTTCACATCAACACCTATTGTCTTCAAGCAAGTAGGATTATTTTCTTTGAAACAAAAAGTATTCATTTTAGTAATGCAGATTAAGTACCACCCTTCATCAGGATTTCTATTTATCTGTCTGGCAACCAACTCCTTGAACACCTGAGAAGTGACTCACAGAAAACTTACAGGCAAATAGCTATCTGCTTGTGTATTGTTCTAGGGGCATTGAGAGTGATCTAATTTCTGAAGTAATTAAAAGAGAAGTATAGTCTTTGGACAATGTATGTCTAAGATTAAATAAATCAGTTCCTCCCTGGAGATATTGATTTAGCTCAGCGAACTCATAAAATTGTGTGTGTGTATATATATATATATATATATATATATATATATAAAACTATATATATAGTTAATAAAAGGGCACTTGGGATTGATGAAGCTTGTACCCTTTAACACTGATTTAACTGCTTATCTGTTGCTTTAAGGACCATTCTAGAGTTGTGGGTCCTGAGGCGATAAAGATTCTGATGAAAAGGATCCACACACTCTGCAATAGGTGGTGTTTGAAGTGGTATGTGGGTGTGACCCTCAGTTTTCACGCACTCGTACGACTGTTTATGCATGGCTCCATCACCCAGGCCTGTAGGGGATGCTCCTTTGCAGGAGCTTCTTCTTAAAATTTGGGTAGTCTTGGCCAGAGGTTCTTACAAGTTGGCGTATATGTTGTATTTTCTCAGGGAGGCTTTGAGGACATCCTTGATGGTCTTCCTCTGGCTTCTGGTAACTGTGGTGAAGCTTAGAGGCGAGACCTTGTTTTGGCAAGCAGACAATGTACAGGTGTATGGGCAATGTAGCAGCTGATAGAACCATGGCCTGAGAGAGAAGCATTTATCCCTACTATTGAATTATCTGGTGCTATTTCTCTCAGGATTTGAGGAATCTGCCATACCCTTTCGTGTCTCGGATGCATAAAGATGGGCAGGTAACACTGATGCCCTGCAGATCATGATCCTGGTGTTGGGACTGAGGCCTCTGTTCAATGCTGTATTCTTCAGGTGGCCAGAGTTAGTGTTGGTTTATTGAAGGTGATGTTGACTTTCATCATTGATATCTGCCCTTCCTCAGAGGAGATAATCTAGGTATGAGAATTGATCCATTTTGTTCAATGAACATAGAAGATAAGAAACTGGAGCAGGAGTAGGCTATCTGGCCTGTTGAGCCTGCTCAATAAGATCATGGCTAATCTTTTTGTGGACTCAGCTCCACTTACTGGCCCGCTCACCATAACACTTAATTTCTTTACTGTTCAAAAATCTATCTGGCTTTGCCTTAAAAACATTCAACAAGGTAGCCTCAAATGCTTCACTGAGCAGGGAATTCCACAGATTCAGAATCCATTGGATGAAGATTGGCTTGCCATGGATTTTGATAGTTTGGGGTGGGGGGCAGCAGTGTTATGCAATGGGGTAGACTGGTAGAGGACAACTTTTGTTTCCTAGATGTTTGTCCGAAAGAACATTCTCCTGTACACCTCTGATGATGCTTGTTTAACAGTTTCCCACTTGTTCTGTAGATTTGCTGCACTTCAGTGGGGAGCTTCAAGGAGATAGGTGGAGTATTTGTGCGAAGGAAGATGGAAATAGTGTTGGTGTGACAACACAGCCTTGCTTGACTCTAGTTTGCACTCATATTAGGTCCATGGTGGATCTGTTTCGTGGGGGTCACCACGTTGACATCACTGTGCATTAGGTGGAGGATGCTGGTGAACTTCTGTGGGCAGTCAAATGTAAGGCGGATGCTTTGTAATTCCTTTTCGTTGTTGCCCCTGGTTGAAGTGAATTGCATCAATTCTCTGGGTCTTCCAGATTGCTTTGTGGAGTCTGTGCATGGCAAGCCTGCCTGGGTCAGCATCTTGTGTCTGGTGTTTTGTCTTACGGCCTGATTGTCAAATCCTCCAAAGGCCTCTTGGCATGATGCCAGTATGGTCGAAAGTCTCATATACATAGAACAAAGTGGACAGGGTTATTGCTCTAGAGACTTTCAGTTTAGACAGACATACTCATTTTTCACTTCTGCATTATTAGCTGAGGGCTACATTTGCTTTGGCAATTCTGGTTCGTTGTCAATGGATTAAGAGAGTGTGTCATGGCGATAAGTGAACTTATCCACTGCTGACAGGCTCTAGTCATAGACCAAGGCGTTGCTTTCCTGGTGCAGAACATTGCTTCGATTTTCTTTGCACTGATCATGAAGCCAACGTTGTTGCATATATTGGAAAACATGTCAGTGCAACATTGCATGGCCACCTCTGAACCAGAATCTCGTCCATAGTCATTGACAAACAGGAAATCAATTATGTCCTTTGTCTTCCCCTGGAATCACCTCAGACAGAGCCACCTCACATCCGCACGATATCTAATTTTGATTTCAGGGTCACAATCATGGGAAGCATTGAAGAACATGGCAAAGGAAAATAAACCAGAGAGGCCTGATTCTAGTGTGTGCCAGAAACTCATTATCAAGCAGCCCATTCATGGTCACATCATCATGAAACTGCCAAATTACTGCGATAAATTTCTCAGGACAGTCAAATTTTTTCATGTGCAGCTAAAAAGGTGAAGATGGATATTTGGTCGCATTATATTGTCCATCAATAGATGATCTGCCATCCCTCTTACTTTCTTGATTAATGACAGGAATTATGCCCTCACTATGCTAGCAGAGTCTGTGCAACACACACTGATCATACTCGTGTACAGAAGTTTGAAGAAGCACTTCACAGTATCAGTTAATTATACCAGCATGAACGTGAGGCTTCACTCCAAAGTCTAAAGCAATATTTTGGGTGTGTTTTTTGAATAGCATTATCTACTTTACATGTGTACTCTTATCCAATACTTAAACTCTGTTACAACCCACAACTCTGGCATCCTCGCACAATCAGCCTTGTCGGTAATCTCTGGATCACCTCCAGCACTTGGCCAACCAGTATTGGACATTCTGACCAGAGAAGTATAAAGGTCATTGTTACCTTATTTAACTTATGATTTACCAGCTGGGCTATTTATTTCAACAATTTATTAGTCTTGTGCATTCCTACTCTGAATAAGCTTGATGTGTTAATGATAACTCCTCAGTCTCATTCAGCTTCGTTCTTGGATATTTAAACACTAAGTATTGACTTCTAATCTCCTTTACACTTATGTGGATCTGTTTTCATCTGTTGTTGTCCAATCCACTTCCATATATGTCCAACTTTGCACAATTGCTTAAATTATCCTGTGACTTCTCAATTGCCTCCTCCGATTCAACTTCCTCTCTTAGTTTGGAGCCATCTATTAATTTAATTACTTTGCATTTCTGAATCCACTTACATTATTTGGAAACAGTGGTTGAAAAGTGGAGGCTTAAGTTTCTCCATTCAGCACTGAGGCTTAACATGCGTCATGGGTACTCATTGAAATGAATCCTTCAACCAATTGAAATGAATCCTTCAACCAATTGCTGATCCATTCCCATGGCTTTCAATTTAGCAGCTGGTCTACCTGTCGATCTTTCAGATAAGACTTTTTGGAAAGTTGGGGGTCAATGTTTCATAGAATTTACCACGATTCTGGTGGGTTGTCACTTCAAGAAAGAAACAAAATAAAAGAAAAACTTGTATTCATTTAGCATCTCAGGATTCCCAATGCATCAATGAAGCATTTTTGAAGTGTATGGTCATTGTCATAATGTATGAAATGTTAGCAAACAATGTAGCAAACAATTTGTGCGCAGTAAACCTCCTCAGGGAGCAGTAAAATGAATAGCCAGGTAATGGTGTTGATTAGGGGATAAATATTTGCTGAGTCACCAAGGAGTACTCTCTGCTGTTCTTTGAATAGTGTCCTCTGTTCTTTTACATCTATATGGAACCTTGGTTTAGAACAACATTTGAAAAATGCTTAACCAATGGTGCAACATTTTTTATTATAGAATATTAAAAATGATAAAGAATGGAAATATGAAATGATGACGTTTTAAGATTTTTTTTTCTTTTTCCTAAATTAATCTGTCAATGTTGTCATTTTTCTGATATTCTTAAATTTGAAGAGAATCTCTATAATGACTTCTGTTATACTACAACTTTACTATATAGGCTATATTTAGCTCCTAAATCAAACAGAAACAGATAATAATTCGTTTGATTTTGTGTCTAAGGCTCCCAAGATGATTCAAAAGAACTTTACTGTATATCAAACCTGATTAAACAAGATTATAAATAATCTAATCCTTTGAAACAAAAACAGGAATTCATGCAAAACAGGAAAATAAAAGAAACCCAAGGCTACAGTTGTAAAAGTTCATGTACATAACACTAACTTTCAATGACCTTTTGGCAACTCGAACTTTTTTGAAAATGTTTCAATATTTATTGGGGGTAGTCCTCAATTTGTGCAGAATTTGGAAGCCAGCAACAGCATTCTTGTAGAGCAAACAGCCAGGATGAAAAAGTAACACTTTTAGGTAAGGTATCTCTTGGTTTGAACTTTCATGATATCCTTGAGTTCCTCACCTCTCGAAGATGCCAATTAATGTCACTGAGTCAAAGTGGGATTACAAATTTTCATTGATGAACAACACAAATCACATTTTCAAAACTGACAAAAATGAATAAGGGTGAGGCAGGTATAGTGGAATAAATGATAAAAGGGTGAATTCAGTGTTGGAAAAGCAGCAAATGCAAATCTTCTGTCTACTTTTGGATATTTAACTGTTTATGAATAATATTGTCGAAGACCAAATATGTTTTTCTATTGAATAATGTACATTTTACACAGTAAGTATTTTATAAACAAATAGATAATGTTTTTGTTCTCCTAAATTTAAAGAAATTGTACTTGTAACCTTAAAGAGACAGGAATGATTTCTTGGATTGCCATGTCTAGAGTAATGTAATATTACCAGTTAATCTCCAAAAATGGAGGCTTGAGATTACATCACAGTTATAAAATTTAGCCAATAATTATGGCCTATCTGTCCCTTTAATACCCAGCCCAGGCATTTCCTCTGAGGAGGTGATCGAAACAGTTTCAAACCTACTTATTGCTATTAGTCATCTCTCTAGATTATTATTTGCTTGGCTTCTCTCAATACCCTTATCAAGTCCAAAGAAACAGATATATTTTCTCCCCCGTGTTTTTTTAGAAAGATTACAAAATCTTACTGTTATTTTAAGTGAGATAACAAGGTGTAGAGCTGGATGAACACAGCAGGTCAAGCAGCATCAGAGGAGCAGAAAAGCTGATGTTTCAGGCCTAGACTCTTCTTCAGAAAATCAGGCCCGAAACATCAGCTTTCCTGTTCCTCTGATGCTGCTTGGCCTGCTGAGCTCATCCAGCTCTACACCTTGTTGCCTCAGTTTCTCCTGCATCTGCAGTTCCTACTATCTCTGTTATTTTCAATGCTTCTGTTTGAAGCAGGGGATTTCATTTAAAGCCTTTACATGTAGGATGGGAGGAAACTCTGGAATAGAGGAAATATCATTGGAATAGTAATCCAGAGGCTCATGTGCTAGGAGCATGCATTCAAATCTCACCAGAGCAATCTATAGCATTTCAATTAGAAGTTAGTTTCATGGTTACCATTGCTGATTGTCAATGTGGTCACAACTATTAGTTCGTACCATGGAACTTAAGTAGTTATACCATAGGAGAGAAGAGTATTGATTGATTGATATTACAAAATGTGATGCTGTTGGAAAATATTTGCTAGAAAATCCCTAGTGTGTGAAGAATTTGAATAACAATTTAGGATTGTCAGTGAGGCTCACAGTGTAGCATACTTAGAAACTACACATATTAATGCACAGGACATTATACCTTGCAGACATGTACTGCACCTGTTTCAATTCAACAAAATAGGTGGAAGCCAATTATTAATTCATTTCTTGGGTAAATCATTGTCAACGTTCTTGCTTTAAAATGTAAACAAATCCTGGTAGTTAGCTGTTAATCAGCATTAATGGATGCAGTCGGCAACCCCTGTACCAATCAGTATCTACTTAACATCCAATCAACATACTCAAATATTGGTTTTCCCCTTGAATTGGCATTTCTTGATGAATGAGAATAAAAGGCTATGGTGAAATATGTTTTTTCAGTAACACTAATGTCCTTTAGGGAAGGAAATCTACTATCCTGACTTGAGCTGACCTACTTATGACTCTGGATCCATACTAATGCAGTTAGCTCTTAGCTTGCAAGCTACTCAATTCATGGGCAACTAGGGATGAAAAATGAACTCTATCTTTGTTGGTGATGCTCACATTTCATGAAAAAAATAAACAAAACTTTTTCACATTCCCTCGGTCCACTCGAGGTACAGATTTGAAAACAAAGAGTTTTAGACTTTTGAAGGGAGCCAGGTGATCAAAGTTAACATAGAGATAATGCATTCTTTTAACTTGAGAAAGCTTAGCAATGCCTAGTAGGATTAAAGACAAAATAAATGAAGACTTGGTAGTTAGATGCTGCCAAGCATAAAATTTAAAGATCCCATAAATATGAATAGAAAGCCAGAAGGGTTCTAATTGATGTTATTCAGTATTTAAGTCAAGGGAAGAGATGGTGAGTCCTAACTTCTCTGAGATCTGTCTTCTCTGAGCTCTGAAGAAGAGTCTGACAGAGTTAAGATATTAACTCCGCTTCTTTACAGATGTTGCCATACTTGACAAATTGCCCCAGCACTTCTAGTTTCTGCTCAGCATCAACAGAAAATAAATAAATATCAGTGCATTCCACCGGCATCCAGCCATTCCTGTCTACTGAGAGGAAAATTCAGATATAGACGTGTAAAAACTTAAGTAGGTTGGTAGTAAGTTCATTATTATACAATACAAAACTAAATTTGAGGAAAATTCAAACATCTCTTGATATGATTGAGAGTTGGAGCAGTTGTCAGTTTACACTGGTTAATCCAAGAACAAGGTGTTCTGTCTCTTTAAAACCAGGCTTTCAATTTACTGGTGGAACAGATTTATATATTGACCAATTCAATTGCAAATAAACACAGCTAAAGTCATGTGTGTTTTACTAGTTTTGTGTGCATTCTTGACACATACGAACATAGAAATATGGAAAATAGGAGCAGGATCTGCTCTACTATTCATTACGATCATGGCTGATCATTCAATTCAATAGTATGTTCCTATTTTTCCCACTTGACACAAGCGATGACTCACAAGACTTGGTTAGTGCATTTCTAGGATTATCGATACAATATCCACACATGTTGAGAAATAAGTGAAATTATTTTACTCACTTTTTGTGGAGGCAAGAATGGCCATGAGACATAGGAGCAGAATTAGGCCATTTGGCCCATTGAGTCTGCTCTGCTCTTCAATCATGGCCAATATGTTTCTCAAACCCATGCTCCTGTCTTCTCCCTGTAACCATTGATCCTCTTACTATTCATGAATTGATCTATCTCTGTCTTAAATACACTCAATGACTTGACGCCCACAGTCCTCTGTAGCAACGACTCCCACAGATTCATTACCCTCTGTCTGAAGAAATTACTCCTCAGTTCCAAAGGATCATCTCTTCACTCTGAGGCTCCTATAAGTGGAAACACCTTTTCCGCATCTAATCTATTCAGGCCTCCCAGTATTCTGTAAGTTTCAATCTGATTTGTTCTTCATCCTATTATGACAAGCTCTTTATCCTTGAGATCATGCTAATGAACCTCTTTTGGACCCCTTCCAACACTACGACATCTTTCCTTGAATACGTGGCCAAAAATTGCACACAATGTTCCAAATGTGATCTGACAGAGCTTCATACAGCCTCAGCAGTACGTTTCTGTCATTGTATCCTAACCCTCTTGAAATGAATGCTAACATTTGCTATCCAACTGCCAACTGAACCTGCACGTTAACCTCAAGAGCATCCTGAACCAGGATTCTCCGGTCCCTGTGGTGCTTTAAATTTCTCTGTTTTGAAAATACTCTAAGCCAATATTCTCCCTACCAAAGTGCATGATCTCACATTTTCCCACAGTGCATTCAATCTGCCACTTCTTTGCCCACTCTCCTAGCCTGTCCAAGTCCTTCTGCAGCCTCTCAACTTCCTCAACACTACCTGTCCCTCCACCTGTCATTGTTTGAATAGTAGTGGTCCCAACTCTGACCCCTGTGGAATTTCACTAGTTGCCCAATGAAAAAGACGCTTCCGCTGTGCTTTCCACCAGTCAACCAATCACTTATCTAGACCAGTTCCTTGTCCCTAACATCATGGGCTGTTATCTTATTTTGTAGCCTCCTGTGCGGCACCTTGTCAAAGGCTTCTGGAAATCCAAATAGTGTACATCCATTGGCTCTCTCTAAGTTGTTTGTTGCCTCCTCAAAGAATTCTAACAGATTTATCAGGCATGAGCTCCCCTTGGCAAAACCGTGTTACTCCGCCCTATTTTACCATGCACTTCCAAGTACTCCGCAATCTCATCCTTAATGATGAACTCTATTATCATACTAATAACCAAGGTCAGGCTAACCGACCTATGGCTTCCTGTCTTCTGCCTCCCTCCCTTCTTAACAAAAGGGTGTTACATTAGCAATCTTCCAGCCCTCTGGCACCCCCCCCCACACACAAATCCATTGATTCCTGAAAGATCACCACCAAAACGTTTATCTCATTCAGGATTCACGATGTAATCTACCTGGTCTGGGTGATTTATCCACCTTTAGACCTTTCAGCTTCTCCAGCACCTTCTCCTTAGTTATGGGCACTACTTGAAGTTCTGGTATACCACTGGGACATCTACTAAAAGGACTGATGCGAAGTATCTATTCAGTACCTCCACCATATCTTTGTTCCCTAGCTTCATTTTCCAATGATCCGATGTCCACTCTTGCCTCTCTCTTACCTTTCAGATATTTAAAAACTCTTGCAATCTTCATTTACATTAGTAACTAGCTTACTCTCCTATTTCATCTCCGCCCCCCTTATTGCTTTCTTAGATATCCTCCACTGATTTTTACAGGTTTCCAATCTTCTGGCTTCCCATTAATATTTGTCACATTGCATGCTTTTTCCTTTGCTTTTATGCTTTCCTTGACTTCCCTTGTCAGCCTTGTTTGTCTCATCCTCTCCTTAGTATGTTCCTTCTGCCTTGGGATGAATTTCTGCTGTGACTCCTGAATTACCCCCCGAAACCCCCGTCATTGCTGCTCCACTGTCTTCCCTGCTTGGCTCCCCTTTCAATCAGCTCTGGCCAGCTCCTCCCTCATGTCTTTGTAGTTGTCTTTACTCAGTTGTAACACTGTTACATCAGATTCTAACTTCTTCCTCTCAAACTGCAGGGTGAATTCTATCATATTATAATCATGCCCCCTAATCACTGTCTCATTAGACATCACCAAATCCAGAATTGTCTGTTCTGTAGTAGGCTTCAACATAAACTGCTCCAAAAAAATCATCTCATAGATATTCCACAAATTCTTTTTCATGAGATCCAATACCAACCTGATTTTCCCAGCCCACCTATGTATTAAAGTTGCCCATGATTATTGTAATAGTGCCTTCCTTACATCTTTTCTATCTCCTGGTTTATTTTCATCTCCACATTCTGAGTTCTGTAGGCCTGAACACAGCTCCCAATGTGGTCTTTTTGCCTTTCCAGTTCCTCAACTCTACCCACACAGATCCTATGCCTTCCAACTCTATGTCACTTCTCGCTGTAAATTTAATTTCATTTCTTATTAACAAGGCGATCCCATCCTCTCTGCCTATCTGGCTGTCCTTTTGACAGGACGTGTAACCTTAGATATTTAGTTCCCAGCCCTGATCCCCTTGCAACCACATCTCTGTGATACTCGTCATACCTCCCAATTTCATTTGCTACAAGCTCATTTACCTTGTTTGATATACTGCATACATTTAAGTACAACACCCTCAGTCCTGCGTTGACTGGCCCTCCTTCTCATTGTTGATTCTTAACCCTTTCCACGCCTGTCCTATTACTTGCTCTGGAAACTTCAGTAACCTCTGCTGAGCCCTCCGCACCTGCTTTGACATTTTCTGTGCAACTGAACACCCCCCATCCCCCATCCCACCACCCCACGACTTAGTTTGAAGCCCTACCCATAGTCCTACTTGTGTAATTTTTCAGGAGTCTGATCCCAGCATGATTGAGGTGAAGCTTATCCCATCGGAACAGCTCCCTCCTTCCCCTTCTGGACATTATTAACTTTCCGGTTCTATGTTTTAATTTAGTACCCAGCTGCTCATATTTCCCCAGCAGAACCTCCTTCATCTGTCTACCTTTATTGTTGCTACCTATGCAGACCACAACATCCGGATCTTTCCTCTCTCACTCCAAGTTCCTTTGAGATCCCAATGAGATATCCTGAACCTGGGCACTGGGCAGACAACAAAGCCTTCAGGACTCTTGATCGTAACTACACAGGACAGTGTCTACTCCTCTGACTATATTATCTTTGATCACAACTATATTTCTCTTTTCTCCCCTTCTTCCTGTTCCACAGTGTTATGGTCAGTTTGCTCATCCTCCTTATAGCCCCCACTGTTAGGCACAAATGGAGCAAGAATCTCAAACTTGTTAGTCAAGCTCAAGGGTGGAGGTTCCTTTAGCACCACCTCCTGGATTCCTCTACCTGCCTCACTCATAGTCATACCCTCCTCTTCCTGATCATGGACTGAATTCGAGATAGATGATCTAGAGGATGTGACTGCCTCCCGAAACACAGCATCCAGATAACTCTCCTTCTCCTTGATTTGCTGTAGCATTCGAAGCTCAGACTCCAGCTCATCAACGCTGTGCCAGAGTTCCTCAAGCAACCAACACCTGCTACAGATGTCGTCATTGTGAACTACAAAAGGGTCCACCAGCTCTCACATAACACAATTGTAGTACATCACTTGGCCTGACATCTCTATTTTGACAATTTAGCTCTTAATTTGATTTTTAAAAGTTTTGTACTGATCTTTTAGATTGTAGCCTGTAACTATTTTCCCTTTAATCTGAGTAATTTGTAATAGATAGTCAAATTAGTAGCTATCACCAACCAATGAACTTGCAGTTTAACTATGATGTCGTTATTTTGTGCTCGGCCCCTGATCCTGTTTAAAAGAATCCTTTCAAACTATGAGCCGAAAACTTCAAGCAAAAAGCGCCTCTTTCCCCTTGCACCAAATTCCCACACTGCCTCCAATTCCCCAAATTATATTTTCACTCAGACTGTCTCACTCAGGATGTGATCTGCGATTCGTGACTGAGAGGCAATGATAATAGAGCATTCCAAAGAAATATAATCTTTGTGAGAGAAGAAATTGCCCCTTGCCTCAGTTTTAAACGATTAACCTTGTCCAGATACCATGCCCCTTCACTCTACATTTCCTAGACAGTAAAACAACCTCTCTCGCCTGTGAAGCTGTAGAAGTATAGAAAATAGGAATGGGATTAGGCCATTTGGTCTTTGAACCTGTTCCACCATATAATATACTCATGGATGATCATCCAACTTTGTACACTGTTCACATTTCTCTCCATACCCTTTGATCTCTGTAGCTCTTAGAACTTTGAAGGGTGGCACAGTGGCTCACTGGTTAACACTGCTGTCCCTCTGTACCAGGGACATGGGTTTTATTTGGGTGACTGTTTGTGTGTAATTTGCACATTCTCCCTATGTCTGCATGGGTTTCCTTCAGGTGTTCTGGGTCATCCTACAATCTAAAGATGTGCTTAGCCATGCTAAATGGCCCATAATATCTAGGGATGTGCAGGCTAGATCGGTTAGCCATGGTAAATGCATGGGTATGGTAGGACGATGGGTGTGGGAGCTGATGCTCCTTGGAGGGTTGGTGTGGACTCAATGGGCCAAATGGCCTGCCTCCACACTGTAGAGGATTCTATGAAGTGTACAAAGAACAAAGAACAAAGAAAATTACAGCACAGGAACAGGGCCTTCGGCCCTCCAAGCCTGCGCCGATTGCGATCCTCTGTCTAAACCTGTCATCCATTTTCTAAGGGTCTGTATCCCTTTGCTCTCTGCCCATCCATGTACCAGTCCAGATACATCTTAAAAGACACTATCGTGTCTGCTGCTACCATCTCCGCTGGCCATGCATTCCAGGCACCCATCACCCCCTGCGTAAAGAACTTTCCATGCATATCTCCCATAAACTTTCCTCCTCTCACTTTGAACTCATGACCCCTAGTAATTGAGTCCCCCACTCTGGGAGAAAGCTTCTTGCTATCCACCTTGTCTATACCCCTCTCGATTTTGTAGACCTCAATCAGGTCCCCCCTCAATCTCTGTCTTTCTAATGAAAATAATCCTAATCTACTCAACCTTTCTTAATAGCCAGTGCCCTCCAAACCAGGCAACATCCTGGTGAAACTCCTCTGCACTCTATTCAAAGGATCGACATCCTTTTAGAAATGTGGCGACCAGAACTGTACGCAGTACTCTAATGTGGCTGAACCAAAGTCCAATACAACTGTAACATAACTTGCCAACTCTTGTACTCAATACATCATCCGATGAAGAAAAGCATGCCATGTGCCTTCTTGACCACCCTAATGACCTGTGTTGCCACCTTCAGCGAACAATGGAATTGAACACCCAGATCTCTCTGAACTTCGATTTTCGCCAGGACTTTTCCATTTACTGAACTTAACCCTTTCTTGAAAAGCAATCAACAACACAAGCAGCTTGGAACATTTTTTTCCCCATTTTTACTTTTTCTATCATCCTGTTTAGACAAGTTGTAACGCACCTCTGGAGGAAGTGGGATTTGAGCCAAACCTACTACTCCAGAAGATGGGGGTCTTCCACAGCACAACACAAGCCCCTGGACTTCAACTTGTACCTTCTGACCCAGAAGCAGGAATTCTGCCACCACAGTACAACAGCCCTTAAACACTGTCAAAATCTTGAATTTTTTAAAAATAAGATTGCCTCTCATTCTTGTAAACTCTGAAGAATGTAGCTCTAATTTACTCAGCCACTTTAATTGACCCTCTAATCCCAGTTTCAAATTTAGTGAACCTTTGCCCTACCATCTTGATTGCAAGTATATCCAAATATTGCAGGTGCCAGCGACCACTTTGGAAACGTTGTGACGGCTAATTTCTTCTCTCATAAGCAGGGACAAGTATTGCTCAAGGCAGTAATAGTGAGGGCAGCAATAATTGGTCGGTCCATTTCCTTGAACAGGCAAAATCCCTCTTTCTGACCCAGGTAGGACATAGACTCACTTAGTTAATTAGCTCTGGTGTTTTAGCTCTGTTTTCCAATGGAGGATGCTACAGGTCTCAGATAGTGGGGATCCTTGAAGATATCAGTGAGGGATTCTTCATAGAAGCAGGAACCCCCTTTTCCTGTTGCTGTATTCCAGAATGGAAATAGATTAAATACTCATAGCCTGTTTGGGATGTTACAAAGAGAAGGTTAGCGAAGTGCTTGAGGTCGTAGTGTGGGTGAAAGGTTAGGATGCCAAGTAGGTGAATGGGGCCATGGGAGATAGTTGAGTTGCGGGATAGTCAGAGAGCAGTTTGGAGGTTGGGATAGTTAATAAGTTGGGAAAAGGGGGATGGTATGGGGATAATGGAGTCTCTTTGGGAGTTGGGGATCAGATGTATAGTTAATCCCGAGTTAGAATTGTCTTTTAATTCATCCATCGCTTCCTGGGTAATTATACAGGTAAATATTCAGAACTCTCCAATGTCTCCAAATCACAGCTGGAGAATTTTGAAGGGTTCTTGTTTCAGGTTAGTTTAAAATTCCTGCTCCTAATTGCTTTGGGTCCATTGAGAGATCCCAAATTATATCTTTTAGGGTACGTCCGAGGTCCAACGATGCTCCTCTGACTGTCTGGCAGTAGGAACGTCTAGGCAAACACATCATATTCTGGAAATCCAAACCTGCCTCGCCATTTGAGTCTGAAAGGACATAGCATCAAACAACAAAGTTAATATTCGCAGTAAGCCTAAAGGACAAGCAAAGCAAGTGATAGAATTGGAACAACAGACTATACATACCCCTCCATCTGACTCAGATGGAGCAAAATTACTATAACCAATTTAAAAAATGAGGCATTAATTGTTAGCAGAGATAATGGGAACTGCAGATGCTGGAGAATCCAAGTGTGGGGCTGGATGAACACAGCAGGCCAAGCAGCATCTTAGGAGCGCAAACCTGACGTTTCGGACCCTGACTCTTCATCAGAAAAGGGGGATGGGGAGCGCATTCTGAAATAAATAGGGAGAGAGGGGGAGGCGGACTGGAGATGGATAGAGGAGAAGATAGGTGGAGAGGAGAGTATGGGTGGGGAGGTGGGGAGAGGATAGGTCAGTCTGGGGAGGCCGGACAGGTCAAGGAGGCGGGATGAGATTAGTAGGTAGAAAATGGAGGTGCAGCTTGAGGTGGGAGGAGGGGATAAGTGAGAGGAAGAACAGGTTAGGCAGGCGGGAACAAGCTGGGTTGGTTTTGGGATGCAGTGAGGGGAGGGGATATTTAGAAGCTGGTGAAATCTACATTGATACCATTGGGCTGCAGGATTCCCAAGTGGAATATGTTCCTCCTCCTCCAGTGAGTTGATTAATCATCTACTACTATTCATGGCTGAATGTTGCAGGACTACAGAGCTTAGGTCTGATTCGTTGGTTGTGGGATCACTTAGCTCCATCTATCACTTGCTGTTTATACTGTTTGGTGTGCAAGTAATCCAGTTTTGTGGCTTCACCAGGTTGACATCTCATCTTCAGGTGTGCCTAGTGCTGCTGCTGGCATGTCTTCCTGCAATCTCCATTGATCCAGTGTTGATCCCCTGGCTTGATGGTAATGGTTGAGTGAGCGAAATACCAGGTCTGAGGTTACAGATTGTGCTGGAGTACTATTCTTCTGCTGCTGATGGATGTGCCTCATGGATGCCCAATTTTGTGTTGCTAGATCTGTTCAAAGTCTGTCCCATTTAGCACAGCAATAGTGCCACACAACATAATGGAGGTTATTTTCAATGTGAAGGTGGGATTTTGTCTTCACAGGACAATGCAGTGGTTGTTCTTACTGATACTGTCATGGACAGATGCATGTGCAGTGGCCGATTGGTCAGTGTGAAGTCAAGTATGTTTTGCCCTCCTGTTGGTTCCCCCACCACCTGCCGCAGACCCAGCCTAGCAGCTAGGTCATTTAGGATTTGACTAGCTGGATCAGTATTACTGCTCCTGAGCCACTCTTGGTGGTGGACTTTAAAATCCCCCACCCAGTGCTTCCTGTAAGTGTTGTTCAATATGGAGGAACACTGATTCATCAGCTGCATGACAATGGTAAATGGTAACCAGCAGGAGGTTTCTTTGCCCATGTTTAACCTGAAGCCATGGGACATTATTGGGTCCGGAGTCATTGTTGAGGACTCCCAGAACAATACCCTCCCGACTGTATCCCACAGTGCCACCACCTCTGCTGGGTCTGTCCTGCTGGTGGGACAGGACATATCCAGGGATGGGGATGGTGGTGTCTGGGTCTTTGTCTGTCGGATATAACTCCATGAGTATGACTATGTCAGGATGTTGCTTGACTATTCTGTGATGCTTCTCTCCCAATTTTGGCACGAGCCCTCAGATGTTAGTGAGGAGGACTTTGCAGGGTTGACAGTGCTGTTTCTGCGGTTGTCTTTTCCGCTGCCTCGGTCAATGCAAGATAATCCGTCTGGTTTCATTTCTTTAAGACTTTGTAGTGATTGGTACAGCTGAATGGCTTGTTAAGTCATTTCAGAGGCTGATTGAGAATTAACCACATTGTTGTGGATCTGGAGTCACATGCAGGCCAGACCAGTGAGGATGGCAGATTTCCTTCCCTGAAGGACATTAGGGAACCAGATGGGCGCATAATGGCTTGGTATGCAACAGCTCTGCCCAGGACTGTAAGAAACTACAGAAAGGTGTGGACACTGCCCAGACCATCACAAAAGCCAATCTCTAATCTATGGATTCCATTTCCACCTCCCATTGCCACAAAAAGGCAGCCAACATCATCAAAGACCCCTCCCACCCTTCCAATCTCTTCTATCAGGCAGAAGATACACAAACTTGAACACACATTATAACTGTTTAAATAAAAGCTTCTTCCCTGCTGTTATTAGACTGCTGAATGGACTTCTCTAATTTCAAATCTAATGTTTATCTTGCTTTTGTGCACCTCTTGAGCAGCTGTAAACTTGTATGCCTTGTTTTGCCTAAACATCTTATGATCTGTACGTCCTTGTATGTTATGTTCTGCCTGTACTGCTTGCAAAACAAAACTTTTCATTGTACTCAGATAAATGTGACAACAATAAATAAATCAAATCAATACACTTGCAACATTCAGTTGACTCATAAGGCGTGGCAGGAAATTTGCATTCTCTGCTCTACCTGAACATCCATTCGATGTGTTAGTAACTCAAAGGAAATCTTCCTGCTATCTTTCACACATTTATTCTAAACAACATGAGTGAATTTTCCTATTTTTGCAAATAAATTTAAAATAATTTTTATATATTATTTACTATTTCGCCCTCTGTAAGATCATCTCTCAAATGTATCCTTCCAAAAGCTCAGATTTATTTTGCTTTTCTTCGTAGCTCTGACATAAGGGATTAGCTATTTGTTTTGTCACTCGTCCAGTTTTTGAAAGTTTCCTAAGGGGCGCTTTTAATATAGCACTGTACAGTTTAATGAAAACTATGTTTTGCAGTCTTGGCTTTGCAATTTAACATGCTGGCTAGAGACTCAGAGTTTCTGGGCCTTTTCCTCCCTTCCTGTTTAGTTTATGTTGAATCTTTGCCTCTGCCCATGAGGAACAATTCTTAAGTTTACAACTGAAAAGACACAAAGTCTAATGTTAACCCAGTGGCTGGTTTGCTGATCTTTATTTGATATGGTTGTGAGAGGGGTGCAGTTTCACATGAGCTAACATTTCCTCACAAATTCTACTTTAGTTTCCCTTGGCTTTCTGAAATAAATATCATTGGCTTGGATTTCTTCAAAAGTTCTCTTAATCAGCAATACTGCAACATGTAAATCTGGTCAAAGTTCTGGAGCCATTAGGGAGAACCCTCCTGCAAGAAAACTGCTGCCTAATTTATCCTTATTTATTCCAAGGTTAGGTGGATTGGCCAGGGGAAATTCAGAATTACAAGGATAGGACAGGTCTGTGGGTCTCAGTGAGATGCTGTTCAGAGAGTTGATGTGGACTCAATGGACTGAATGGTCTGCTTTCGTACTGTAGTGATTCCATATTCTATGATGATGATCCTTTCTATTTTAATTGGATTTTAACCACGTGCCCTCCATACAATACAGAGTGTTACAGAACAGAAGAAAGCCATTCAGTCCATGGGGCCTGTGCCAACTGTTTGCTACAGCTATGCAATGAGCCCTATTCATTCATTCCTTTTCCATATTTCAGCAAATTCTTTCCCCTCCAATATTTCTCCAATTCCCTTTCAAATGTTGAATCCGCGTCCTCTACTTTTCAGGCAGCGTCACATACCAGTACTGAATTCAATATCTAAACATAAATATGTCCTCATGTCATCTTTTGTCATTCCTAAATACATTAAAGTTATTTAAGTTGGTCTGCATTGCTACAGTATTAGTAAATACATTGGCTTACTAAACTCCCTAGTCTGCCTCGTATAATTGTTACAGTGGTGTTAAGAAGGCATGAAATTTCAATATTATTTAGATGTTATGTGGATCTATATAAATATATCCTAAACTGTTAAACAAGAGGGCACTTTGCTGAAGAAAAGACACTGCAAACAACAGCAGCAATGATGTATCTGTAAGAACCAGAGCTCATATCATTTAATCTGAACAACATTCACAGAGATCAAGTTTGTGAGTGGCATAAGCATTTTTGGTCTTGGGGAGGGAGAATATTTTCTTTTTCTCCCCCCCCGCCACAAAGGATCCCTACAGTGTGGAAACAGGCCCTTCAGCCCAACAAGTCCTTGGAGCACCCCACCCAGACCCATACCCCAATGACACACCTAATCATTACAGGCAATTTAGCATGGTCAATCCACCTAAACTGCACATTTTTGGACTGTGGGAGGAAACCAGAGCACCTGGAGGGAACCCACAGAGACACAGGGAGAATATGCAAACTCCATACAATCACCCAGGGCTGGAATCGAACCTGGGTCCTTGGTGCTGTGAGGCAACACTGCTAACCACTGAGTCACCATACCACCCTTGACCTGCGTGAAGGGCAACAACCTATCATTGTCTCTTGCTTTCTTCCCCTTCAGCAAAGTATATGAACTGAAAACCCAAACTGAAGTCATCTTTACCACACTGGGAGAGTTCCTGACGACTATGTTCTTGGAATCTACCATGTTGGCTGAAGTAAAAGAAACTCAGCCACATGCAACTCTGTCAGCAGCTTGTGGGTATGCAGAATAATTTAAGATCAAAACGTCATCTGGGACAAACCCTGTTTTATCCTTATTTCATGAGTTTAACTTGGCCAAAGTACTTGAAATTTAACTCTTCAGAGTTATTTTTATTTCAAATTTGTGTATTAGTTTTTTTTTGGAAAAGTGGTATCATTCACAGGGTAAGTTCAGTCTGTATTATGTATTGTCTCCTATGTATATTTTTTCTTCTATGCATGTACTGCTTAAGTGGAAGTTTATGATGGCGAGAATGAGGGGGCACAGCTTTAAATTGAGGGGTGAAAGATATAGGACAGATGTCAGAGGTAGTTTCTTTACTCAGAGTAGTAAGGGAATGGAACGCTTCGCCTGCAACGGTAGTAGATTCGCCAACTTTAAGTACATTTAAGTTGTCATTGGACAAGCATATGGTCGTACATGGAATAGTGTAGGTTAGATGGGCTTCAGGTTGGTATGACAGGTTGGCACAACATCAAAGGCCGAAGGGCCTGTACTGTGCTGTAATGTTCTATGTTCTATGTTCTATAAATTGTTTGTCAGTAATCTTTTCGTCTCTTTTGATTTAGTTTAATGCTAGTAATAAACTAATTATTCCTGGCTGATCAAAGAAACCTGACTGACTTATACTTAATACTGAACCTGCTACCCACATTATTGACTGTGTCATCAACCCTGTTACATTTAAAAGATGTTGTGACCGATGAAGGAATAGGACTAGACAAGAAAGCAACAAACCCCACTAACCTTGGCTGTACCAGTGGTGACTGATATTGTAGCATTTTAGAAATCACAGCAACTGTATTGCTGTTATGCAATTCTTTTCAAATGAGAGTTCATCTTTACATATCTCATATGACGTAATGTTCGGAACTTCTGTCCAATACTATGAAGCAAGTTCATTTCCAAGCAGTTGTTGGCAACAATCCAACCAAACTTTATTAGGTGGCAGCTAGATACTTTTGATGTCAGACAACGTCTTCCTATATCTTACCCCTCCAGACTCTGTAGATTTAAGTGTTGTGATGTTGCTCTCACTGCTAAATGAGAAGTGAGATTGGGAAGAGTGGTTAATATATTAAATACAGAGTCTGACTGAAGGGTATATGAAAATATCTAGTTACAGGAGAACCGGCAGGCATTAAAGAAGCTTCATAGGGTGAAATTCAATCATAACTGAACTGTAACCCCCATTAGTATCTCGGATGGCTACGGCGAAAAGCCAAGGTCTTGTTCCCAGGTTACGAGAGTGCAAAACTAGAAGGCACAGGTTTAAGGTGAGCGGGAAAAGACATAAAAGGGACCTAAGGGGCAGCTTTTTCACACTGAGGGTGGTGACTGCCAGAGGAGGTGGTGGAAGCAGGCACAATAGCAGCATTCAAGATGCACTTTGCCGAATATATGAGTAGGAAGGGAATAGAGAGATTCAGATCCTGTGAATGAAGACAGTTTTAGTATGGAAGGGCCTGTTCCTGTGCTGCATTGTTCTTTGTTCTATCTGACTCAGTCGCTTCACAGTTTAATGTATACCATCTGAAACCATAATAACTTAGAGAACATTGCCCAGTGCCAACAACCCTCAACAACTTCTCCTTTAATTCTTCCCACTTCCTACAGACAAAAGGGGTGGCCATGTGTGCCCGCATGGGCCCAAGCTATGCCTGCCTCTTTGTAGGGTACGTGGGACAATCCCTCTTCCAAAGCTCAAGCCCCACCCACATCTCCTACACAGTAACCTCATCCCTTGGCCTGTCCATCCTCCCTGGACTGTCCTATCCCCTCCCTAACTCCCCATCTACATTCACCTTCACTGGTTCTAACCCCTCCTCTTTGACCTCTCTGCCTCCTGTCACCCTATCTCTTCCTTTATTCATCTTCTATCCGCCTCCCCATCTTCTTATTTATTTCAGAATCCCCTTCCCCCTCTCCCATTTCTGAAGAAGGGTCCCGACTTGAAACATCAAGCTTTCCTGCTCCTCTGATGCTGCTTGGCCTGCTGTGTTCATCCAGCTTCACACTGAGTTATCCCTTGATAGACCGCAAGTTTTATTATTTGCAATTTGTTTATTATGGTGATCAATCATTGAATATATCTACAAGAGGCTGCCAGTACACTTTTAGCAAAAAGAAATCAACATTTATCATAAAAAACCTAACTATATTATATGATACAAGAACTTGCTAACACAGACTTATTTTAATCAGAAATAAAGTTGCAACCTCTTTGCCCTCAACAATAATCTTAGTTCAGTAAAACATGTACAACAGGGATAGATGGGGTTAAAATTCTTGATTAGCCAGGAGATCAAAGGTTATGGGGAGAAAGGAAAATGGGGTTGAGAGAAACATATCAGCCATGATTGAATGGTGCAGCAGACTCGATGGCCCAAATGGTTAATTCTGCTCCTCTATCTTATGGTCTAAAGGGTCACTCTGCTTCCACTTTAAAATTTCTTGTTTAGCATTGATGGCTATTATTGGTTTCTTATTGGCAAAATTCAATGTTATTTCTTTCATTAAAGTCTGTCCCTGAGGCCCTTAGAGAAATTGCTAACACAGCTCACTTGTTTCTTAACATGGATTCATTAAGATCCTCTGCTGCAGCCTTCTGTTTTCTGTACCTTTACTCTTACTGATATTAGGCCACTCAGGATTTCTTTTTCTTCTGCCCTGACCTTTTAGCTTTTTAAATTAGCGGGTTTCTGTCTCTGTCGCTGTTGCCACGTGCCATTGAATACTTCCGTTGCTACGAGACAGCCCAACTGTTTTCTGTCTCCTACCCTTGTTTCTGAGCGCTGCAAGGGGTTTAAAAAGCCTCAGTTAAATAAGTGTAACACTTTGCAGGCAATCCTGTAAAACTCTCAGAACTAAAAATTCAAACTAAAACTGGATCTTTACCCACAGAATTGAGAAACATGAAACAAGCTTGAAAGTATACTTGATTATGTCCACTTCCAAACCCAAATTTCCAATTATGATTGTGGCAATGATCTAAAGTTGCACCGATCTGTTGATAACCTTGGTGTCAGATTTAATCCCAAGATGACCAATGGCCAATGAATCCCTTCAACCACTAAAATAGTCTATTTCTACCTTGGTATCATCATCTGACCCTGCCCAAGTCACATATCAACTTCATGCTCAAAAACTCATCCATGTCTTTGTTAGCTCTAGACTTCACTATTCCAATACTTAACATGTCAGACTCCTTTTTTTTGTTCAGTCAAAATCAGGCTCATCCAAAATGCTGCTCCTTTATCCTAAACAGCACTAAGTCCCTTCACCCATTCTCACTGACCTTCACTACCTTTGCGTCTGGAAATGCCACAATTTTAAAATTCCCATCTTTGCTTTAAAAACACCCACTGGCCTCAGACCTCCATATCCCTGTAATGTTCTCCCACTCTGCAATGCTCAAACGTATTTGGGCTCCTCTGGAGTCATAGAGATGTACAGAACAGAAACAAACCCTTCGATCCAACTTGTCCATGCTGACCAGATATCCTAGATAAATCTAGACCCATTTGCCAATATTTGGCCCATATCCCTCAAAACCTTTCCTATTCATATACACATTCCGATGTCTTTTAAATGTTGTAATTATGGCTCAGCCGCCACCATTTCTTCTGACTGCTCATTCCATACACGCACAACACTCTGTGTGAAAAAGTTGCCCCTTAAGTCCCTTTTAAATATTTGCCCTCTCACCTTAAACCTATGCCCTGTAGTTTTTGACTCCCCCGCCCCAAGGAAACCCTATCAATGCCCCTCATGATTTTACAAGCCTCTATAAAGTCACCCTTCAACCACTGATGCTCCAGGGAAAATAGCCCCAGTCTATTCAGGCTCTCCCTGTAGCTCAAACCATCCAACTCCAGCAACATCCTTGTATATCTTTTCTGAACGCTTTCAAGTTTCACAATGTCCTTCCTTTAGCAGGGAGACCAAAATTGCACATTGTATTCCAATAATGGCCTAAACAATGTCCAGTACAGCCTCAGCATGCCCTCTCAACTCCTATGCTCAATGCATTGACCATAAAGGCAAGCACACCAAACATCCTTTCATTGTCCTTACTACCTGCAACCCCGCTTTCAAGGAATTATAAGCCTGCACTCCAAGGTCTCTTTGTTTAGAAACACTCCCTAGGTCCTTACCATTAAGTGTATAAGTCCTGCCCTGATTTGCCTTTCCAAAATTCAGCACTTCACATTTATCTAAATTAAATGCCATCTGCCACTCCTCAGCCCATTGGGCCACCTGATCAAGATCCCGTTGTACTCTGAGGTAACCTTTGTTGCTGTCCACTGCACTTCCAATTTTGGTGTCATCTGCAAATTTACTAACCATACCTCTTATGTTCACTTCCAAATCACTTATATAAATGACAAAACGCAGTGGACCAGCACAAATCCTTGTGGTGCACCACTGGTCACAGGCCTCCAGTCTGAAAAGCAATTGTCCACCACCACCCTCTGTTTTCTACCTTTGAGCCAGCTCTGTATCTAAATGGCTAGTTCTCCCTTTATTCCATGTGATCTAACCTTGATAATTAGTCTACCATGAGGAACCTTGTCAAACACCTTACTGAAGTCTATATAGAACATAATAAAATGTGAGGCTGGATGAACACAGCAGGCCAAGCAGCATCTCAGGAGCACAAAAGCTGACGTTTCTCTCTGATGAAGGGTCTAGGCCCGAAACGTCAGCTTTTGTGCTCCTGAGATGCTGCTTGGCCTGCTGTGTTCATCCAGCCTCACATTTTATTATCTTTGAATTCTCCAGCATCTGCAGTTCCCATTATCTCTATATAGAACATGTCCACTGCTCTGCCCTCATCAATTCTCTTTGTTACTTCTTCAAAAACTCAATCAAGTTTGTGAGACATGACATCCCACAGACATAGCCATGTTGACTATCCCTAATCAGTCCTTGCCTTTCCAAATACATGGAAACCCTATCCTTCAGGATTCCCTCCAACAACTTTCCCATCACTGATGTCAGACCCACCGATCAATAGTTCCCTGGCTCTTCCGTACCACCTTTCTTAAATAGAACCACCACATTAGCCAAACTCCAGACCTCCAGCACCTCACCTGTGGCTATTGATCCTACAAATCTCTCTGCAAGGGGCCCAGCAATCACTTCTCTAGCTTCCCACAGGATTCCAGGGTATATCTGATCAGGTTCCAGGAATTTACCCATCTTTTATGTGTTTTAAGGTGTCCAGCACCTCCTCCTCTGTAATATGGTCATTTTTCATGATGTTGCTATCTATTTCCCACATTCTATAGGTTTCATATCCTTTTCCACAGTAAACACTGAAACATACTTGTTTAGTATCTCCTTCATCTCCAGCCATTCCACACATAATTGCCCCTGTTGATCTTTAAGGGGGTCTATTCTCTCCCTAGTCCCTAATGTATTTGTAAAATCTCATTGGATTCTCCTTAATCCTATTTGCCAAGGCTATCTCATGTCCCCCTTTTGCCCTAATTCTGCTCTCTTGAGCCTCTCCAGTTTTACTGCTCCATCATTGATGATGGTATCTCCAATCACCAAATTCCTTAATTCTGGAACTCCCTGCCTAAACCCCTCGACCTTTCTATCTCCCTTTTCATCTTTCAGTCAAACCTCTTGAGCTGAGCTTCAGTCATTTTAGATCTCCAGCAGATTTTGTATGATAACCTTCCTCTGAGGCAACTTGGGAGCATTGTCTCACAAAGATGCAATGTAAATGCATTGTTTTATAGAAAGTAGTAAATTCTACAAAACTATTCAGGTTAGTTTTTAGAACAAAGTGTTCCAGAGTCAACAGGAAGGTGTGCCAAATCAAATTTATCAATGAGTCAGACTTAGTAAATAATCTAACAGTAAGTGAACAATTTTCCTCACAGTGATGACACAGTAACTGAAGATAGTAAGGACCGCAGATACTGGAAGCTGGACTCAATAAATGAGGAGCCGTAAAAGCACACAGGTTAGACTGCATCCAAGGAGCAGGAAAGTCAATGTCTCGGGCCAAAACCTTTCGTCAGGACCGTTTGAAGGGGAGGCAAGCCCTGAAATAAATAGAGCAAGGGGGTTGGGGCTGGTGGGAGAGTAGGTGATATGCAGATAGGTGGGTGCAGGTTGGGGGTTATTGTGATTTGTCAGTGCGAAGGGTGGAGTGAGTAGGTGAGTAGGAAGATGGATGGGTTGGGGTAGAGAGATCTTGAAGCTGGTGAAGTCATTATTCAGGCCAATGGGCCAATGGGAAATATGAGATGTTGTTCCTTCAGTTTACATTTGGCCTCACTCTGACAGTGGAGGAGGCCAAGGGTGGACATACCACCAGGGGAGTGGGAGGGGGAGTTAAAGTGGATAGCAACTGGAAGGTCAAGTTGGTTGGTGCGTGCAGGGTGCAGATGCTCTACAAACCAGTTCCCGAGTCTGTGTTCAGTCTCCCCAATATAGAAGAGACCACATTGGGAGCAACAGATACATTGGCTCAGGGCAATGAAGTGCAGGTGAATATCTGAGATAATGGGAACTGCAGATGCTGGAGAATCCAAGATAATAAAATGTGAGGCTGGATGAACACAGCAGGCCAAGCAGCATCTCAGGAGCACAAAAGCTGAGTTTCGGTCCCTGGGTAAAATTAAAGGACAATGAGAGAGGTTCAAAAAAGCAGTGTGCTTAATAGGGACTAAAATGCCCAAGAAAATTAATAATGAATCAAGGACTGGAACTCATTAAAGTTAACATAAACAAGAAAACAATACTGAGAAAATGAGAAAAAAAAACAAAAACTAAAATCTGATAAATCCTCAAGACCATAATGGCTTCACCCTAAAGGGCGCAAAGAAATTACAGATGCTTTAACCAAATTATTCCGAACTCTCAATTCAAGAATTATCTTTTTAGAGTTGTTAACTGAAAATATAAGTCTATGTTTGACTTTCACCACACCCCTTCCACAAGGGCAACCTTGGAAAATTATGGTAGGAATGAAAAAAGCTAATCTCAATATTAAGAACATGTTTTGTGATTTTTCCCTTAAGCCTTAAAAGGTGACACCGAATTCTTGCTGTTGAGAAGTGACTACTTTTATTTCCATGTATTTGCCTCTCATTTTTATAAACTCTTCTTAATTCAATATCTCATCCAATTCTGTTTTCCTGCCCAGAATACCAAATGTTACGGGTTCTGACCATAAAAATTGGAGCGTCAGAAGTGCTCATTTTTTGTCACCCTTTTTGGAGTAATACTACATTGACACTTTTTCAATTATCCATGAACTTTCCACAATCTAAAGATTCTTGGAAGATTACTAGCAGTACATCCATTATCTCTGTAGCTATTTCTTTTAGGGAAGGTAGAAGTGTCACTGGATTGGTAATCCAAAGGGCTGGGCTAATGTTCTGAGGACATGGGTTAAAATCATAACATGGCAGGTGTAAAATTTGAATTCAGTAAGAAGACGATGGAATTAATAGCTAGACCAATGGTATCAGGTAATGATTGGGTCTTTTATCGAAGATCATTTATTAAATCTGTCTTGTTGCACACGAACAGATCCAAAATAGCCTGATCTCAGTTGAATCCTTACCATATTGTCCTTGGAAATCAACCCAAATATCATCTGTGACTTATTCCTTGTGGCTATCTCTGTCAGTTTGATTTTTCCAAGTTGCATGAAGTATATCGGTATCTATGATTAATATACTGCTTTTTTTACATGCCCTCATTATCTTCTGATTTACTCTTTGTCCTTCAGAACAGCAACTATTAGGAGGCCAAAATACTATTCTCAACATAGCCTTCCTTCCTCTTGTTGTTTCTCACCTCCTCTACGGATGCTACATCATCTGTTTGGGATCATTTCTTGCAACATACTTGTTTAACCCCACACTAACAAAGATACCACACCACCCTTCCCTGCCAATCTGTTCTTTCAAAAGGTCACATAGCTCTGAATATTTAGTAATATCTCTGATTTTAATATCTTTGTTTCAGTCAGGCAGGGATTCTAGGACCAGTGGGCACCACCTTAGAATTAGAGTGGGTCAATTTAGAACGGAAATGAGGATACATTTCTTCAGCCATAAAGTGGTGGGCCTGTGGAATTCATTGGCATGGAGCGCAGTGAAGGCCGGGATGTTAAATATCTTCAAGGCAGAGATTGATAAATTCTTGATCTCGCAAGGAATCTAGGGCTACGAGGAGAGTGCAGGGAGGTGGAGTTGAAATGCCCATTAGCCATGATTAAATGGCGGGGTGGACTCGATGAGCCAAATGGCCTTACTCCCACTCCTATGTCTTATGGTCTTATGATCACCTTGTATCAATGTTTCAGTAATGGCTAGAACATCCTGGCTGTTAACCTCTATTTGTGCCATTAATTTTGTCTGGCCCTGACTGCTTGGGAACTGTTGTTAACAGCATGTCTGCTGTTATGCTTCCTCCCCCTGCATGAACCTGCTTTTGCATCCCACCATCCCCAATCCTCTCTCTCTTTCTCTTTCTAGGTCCTGTAAATACCTTTGTAATGATCTGTCCTGTGTTTTCCTATCATTTGCGTTAACTCATATTGCTTCCCTGAAATATGGAACCTTATGCTCAAAAATGACTTTCTGACCTTTTAAACAGGTCAGACCCTCGCATAACCATAAAGAAAAATCCATTTCTCCTCCCATTTAAACCCAAGTTTCACAAATAATAATAAGATGTTTTCAGTCTTCACCACAATACAGTTTATTTTTAAACAAAGACAATCTGACAATATTTCACAACTCAAGCTCTCCACTTCATTGTTGAAAATCTGGCCCTTCTAGAAATATGAGATGTTTAAGTCTACATCAATCTCTAAAAGATCTCTCACATCTAGTAATGCTATTTAAACTTTTTGAGGAAGTTACGAAAGTAATAGGCAGAAAAATGTCTATTGATGTAGTTGATTTGAGCAACCTGAAGGCATTCGTTAAATTTCAACATTGCAGCAGAAATATGATTCATGCAAATAAAGAATTACATTAAATATGTAGATGTCCCCATGTGATGTCAAGGCTTCCAGAGCTGTGGGCTCAAGAATGGGATTTGAATAATGCTTCACTCAGAGATAGTAAGAACTGCAGATGCAGGAGTCAGAGATAACACACTGTGGAGCTAGAGGAACACAGCAGGCCAGACAGCATCAGAGGAGCAGGAATGTTGACATTTCAGGCCCCATTTTCAGAAAAGGGGAAGGGAGATGGGACCTCTGAAATAAATAGAGAGAGGAGGGTTGGGGCTAGGGGAAGGTAGTTTGGATGGTAATAGGTGAGTGCAGGTAGGCATTGGTGGGGATTGGTCAGTGAGGTGGCAGGAGCGAATAGGTGGGAGAGAAGATGGACAGGTTGCATCAGGTCAGGAAGGTGGGGATGAGAGGGAAGGTTGGTAATGGGATGAGGGGAGATTCTGAAACTAGTAAAGTCCACATTTAGGCCATCGGGCTGTAGGCTCTCGGAACATGAGGTGCTGCTCCTCCTCCAGTTTCAGGGTGGTGTCATTGTGATACTGGAGGAAACCCACAATGGACATGTTACCCAGGGAGTGGGAGCAGGAGCTGAAATGGTTTGTGACCGGAAGGTGTTGTCGATGGTTATGAACAGAGTGCAGGTGCTCCACAAAGTGGTGTCCGAGCCTTCGCTTGGTCTCACTGATGTAGAGGAGGCCACATCGGGAGCAGCGGATGCAATAGACCACATTAATGGATATGAGGGTGAATCCTGGTCTAATGTGGTTAGATGTGCCTGGGATGGGGATGAGAAGGGGAGGTGTAGGGGCAGGTGTAGCACTTCCTGTGGTTGCAGGGGAAGGTGCCGGGGACTGGTGAGGCTAGCCGGGAGTGTGGAGCAGATGAGTCATGGAGAGTACGGTCCCTATGAAAGGCAGATACGGGTGGGGAGGGAAATATATCTTGGGTTGTGGGGTCAGATTGCAGGTGGTGGAAGTGGCAGAGAATGATACGTTGAATATGGAGGTTAGTGGGGTGATATGTGAGGACAAGGGAGGTTCTGTCTTCGTTTTTGTTGTGTGGAGTGATGTGAGGGCCGAGGTGTGGGAAACTCAAGAGATGTAGTCGAGAGCATTTTCGATCACTGAAAGGGGGATGTTGCAGTCCTTGAAATAAGAGGACACCTGGGATGTTCAGGAGTGGAACACCCATCTTGGGAGCAGCTGAGGTGGAGGCAGAGGAATTGGGAGTAGGGGATCACATTCTTACTGGAAGGTGGGTGAGAGGAGGTGTAGTCTATGTAGCTGTGGGAGTTGGTGGGCTTGAAATAGATGTCGGTTTCAAGGCAGTCATCAGAGATGGAGACAGAGATGTCCAGGAAGGAGAGAGAGATATCAGAGATGGTCCAGGTGCACTTCTGATGCCGCAACCGCTGATGTCGTCACATCCATTGACACCGGTGACGTCACTTCCGATGCTGCAACTCCCACTTCCTACAGACTAAGGGGGTGGCCACGGGAACCTGCATGGGCCAAAGGTATGCCTGCCTCTTCGTAGGATACATGGAGCAGTCCCTCTTCCGCAGCTCCACGGCATTACCCTCACCTCTTCCTCTGCTACATCAATGACTGTATCGGTTCTGCCTCGTGCTCCCACGAGGGGCTTAAACAGTTCACCAACTTTACTTACACCTTCCACCCCAACCTCAAGTTCATCTGGACCATCTGTGATAGCTCTCTCTCCTTCCTGGACCTCTCTGTCTCCATCTCTGGTGACTGCCTTGAAACCGACATCTATTTCAAGCCCACCGACTCCCACAGCTACATAGACTACAGCTCTTCTCACCCACCTTCCAGCAAGAATGTGATCCCCTACTCCCAATTCCTCCACCTCTGCTACATCTGCTCCCAAGATGGGGCATTCCACTCCCGAAACATCCCAGATGTCCTCTTACTTTAAGGACCGCAACTTGCCCCCTTTGGTGACTGAAAATGCCTTCAACTGCATCTCTTGTGTTTTCCATACCTCTGCCTTCACATCCCCTTCTCACAACAAAAACAAAGACAGAATCTCCGTTGTCCTCACATATCACTCCACTAACCGTTATATTCAATGTATCATTCTCTGCCACTTCCGCCACTTACAATACAACTCCACAACCAAAGATATATTTCCCTCTCCACCCCTATTTGCCTTTCATAGGGACCGTGCTCTCCACGACTCCCTCATCCGCTCCACAGTCCCCTCCAGCCCTCCAGCACTCGGCACCTTTCCATGTAACTGGAGGAAGTGCTACACCTGCCCCTACAACTACTCCCCCGCTCATCTCCAATCCAAGCTCCAATTTCCTATCAGACAGAGGTTCACCTGCACATGCGTCAATGTGGCCTATTGCATCTGCTGGTCCTGTTGTGGCCTCCTCTACATCGATGAGGCCAAGCGGAGGTTCGGGGATCACTTTGTAGAGCACCTGCACTCTGTTCACAACAAACAACACCTTCCGAGTCACAAACCACTTAAACTCCCCTTCCCACTCTCTGGGTGACATGTCCATCCTTGGCCTCCTCCAGTGTCACAATGACACCACCCGGAAACTGGAGGAGCAGTGCCTCATATTCCACCTTGGGAGCCTACAACCCAATGGTGTCCATATGCACTTCACCAGTTTCAAAATCTCCCCACCTCAGCCTCATCCCATGATTAACCTTCCCTCATGTCCCCGCCTCCTTGACATGACACAACCTGCCCATCTCCTCTCCCACCTATCCACTCCTGCCACTTCACTGATCAATCTCCACCACTCCCTACCTGCACTCACCTATCAACATACCACCTAGCTTCCCCAGCCCCACCAATCCTCTTTCTATTTATTTCGGAGCTCCCATCTCCCTTCTCCATTTCTGGAGGAGGATCCCAACTCTGAAATGTCAACTTTCCCGTTCCTCTGATGCTGTCTGGCCTCCTGTGTTCCTTCAGCTCCACACAGTGTTATAATAATGCTTGTTTTGACAAGCACATACTTAATGGGCTGGAGGGCTATTTTCCATGATGTCAACCTACATGAATCATTCATAAGAGGACTCAGCAGGTTATAGATCAGTTGGAGACATAGGCAGAAAAATGGCTGATGGAGATTAATCCAGCCAAATGTGAAGTGATCAATTTTGGAAGGTCCATTACAGATGGAAATTATACAGTGACTAGCAAAACTTGACATTGATATGCAGAATGATCTGGGTGTACAGGTTCACAGGTCACTGAAGGTGGCAGCATAGGTGGATAAGGTAGTAAGAAAGGCCCATGGCATGCTTACCTTCATTGGACGGGGCATTGGATAGGCAAGTTGTGCAACAGCTTTATCGAAATCTAATTAGGCCGCACTTGAAATATTGCGTACAGTTCTGGTCACCACACTAGCAGAAAGATGTGGAGGTGTTGGAGAGGGCACAGAAAAGATTTACTGGCATATTGCCTGAAATGGGGGATTTTAGCTATGAAGAAAGGCTAGTTAGACTGAGATAATAAAAAGTGAGGCTGGATGAACACAGCAGGCCAAGCAGCATCTCAGGAGCACAAAAGCTGACGTTTCGGGCCTAGTGCTCCTGAGATGCTGCTTGGCCTGCTGTGTTCATCCAGCCTCACATTTTATTATCTTGGAATTCTCCAGCATCTGCAGTTCCCATTATCTCTTGTTAGACTGAGGTTGTTTTCACTGGAACGCAGGAGGTTGATGGGTGGCTTTTACAAGTTTATAAGGTTGTAAATGGCATGGATAGAGCAGAAAGTATGAGGCCCTTCCCAGCGTGAAGGGTTCAATTACTAGGGGGCATAGGTCCAAGGTGCATGGGTGGAAGTGGGGTCAGGGTGGGGGGTGGGAATTTAAAAATGATTTGCAAGGCAACTTTTTTCACATGAAGGGCTCTAAATGCCCGGGATGTGCTGCCCAAGGAGAAAGCTGAAACAATAGTTGCAGTTAAGAAGCACCTGAATGCGTACATGAATAGGAAGGGAGCAGAAGAGTATAGATCTGGTGAGTGAAAACAGATTTAGTATAGAAGGCCTTAGGCTTGGAGGGCTGAAGGGCCTGCTCCTGTGCTGTATTGTTCTTTGTTCTTGAAGAAACGCAGTTTCTGTATTGTACTTGTCCAAACTGTTCAGAATCTTATATACCACAAACACACCAACACACTTTTCTAAACTCAAATGGAGACAAGCCCACTGTGTCCACCATTTCCTTATAAAACTGCTCAATCCAGCTTTAAATCTAATAAACATCATCTGAACCACTTTCAATGCAATGTGGGTAACTTTGGCAGGTGGAGTATATTGTGGGAAAGTGTGAACTTGACTATTTTGACAAGAAAAATAAAAAAGCACCGTATCATTTAAATAAAGAGAAATTGCACAACGCTGCGATATCTGGATGTTCTGTTAGCACAAATCACAAAAGGTAATTAAGCAAGTACAACAGCATGCGACCAGCGGGCTAAATGGAATGTTGTAATTTATTGCAAAGGAAATGAAATAAAAGGAGGTATATTTTGATGCTAGTGTTGATGAAGGCCACATTTTATCATTACTTAACAAAGGATGTAAATGTTTTAGAGAATGTTCATTTGACTGATATCTGGGATATGGGAGTATCTTATGAGAGTAGAACAAGGAAGAATTGATTAACAATAGGATGTGACCCATTCAGGGATGGAGATGAAGAGGATTTTTTTTTGCTGAGTCTTGTTCGTCTTTGGATGTCTATTTCCCAGAGTGTTGGGGAGGTGGAGTAAAGTCAAGGTTAACGTCAGGGTAGATAGATCCGTGACTATCAAGTGGGTTGAAGGCTATTTGTGTCAAATAGGGGAGTGGAGTTGTGGTCCCAAACAGATCAGCCATAACCTTATTATGTGGTGGAATGGGCCGCTCCTACTATCTTACTCCTAATTCTTCTGTGTGTATGTATGTTTGCATATGACAAACATGGTCAATAACATGGGAAAGTAGGAAGTGGAGATCAGCTTAAAATAGTGATTGCTCACTGACTCTAAAAGAGTGGGTGTGATTAAGACAAAACTCCTAGGTTTAGAAGTCCCAGGATTCTGAGGCCAATATTACTAGAAATATAAATTTAGAAAAAACATTTTGCCCATTTTATATATTCTAGTCTGGAATGCTTTTATATCATGATGCTGTGTGAATCCAAGTTGTTTCAATTATTTAAATTCCACAGTTATTACAAAATACTGAATATTCTTATCTGTTAAAAATAATGATATCAGTTTCACTAGCCATTGGTCCTGATGCACCATTCAGTCCAGTTGAAACATTGATTAAATTATTGAGTGCAAAGTTTAGTATTTGTGACACTCCGAACTCTTCAAACCCCAGGGAAAATTACCCTAGAATGATTACACTGGGAGTATTATATTTCATCCAAACATAACAAGAATAGGGGCAGCTAGAGACTTCATGCTTGTGGTCTTTGGTCTTCTAACTTAAAATTGTAAAGTTTCAATTTCACTGTCTCTGTGACATGGGGATTTTTTTTACCTACAAGGTGGAATTTCCTGATTATTGCATCACACCATGCACCTCAATGCAAAGGGAAAGACACACAGCACATACTAGGTATATCAATGCAACTGCCCTTCAGCTTCTGAGAATACACCTCCTTGGTTCTGCAAAGTATACAGATGAACTTACATTTCAGTAAAATGCAAATGTATAATTTTGTAGAAGGTACAATAATGTATGGAGAATTGCTTTAAAAGAAGTGTGAACCCAATAAAAACACATACCATTGTCATACAAGATAAGACAGTTTCCAACAGTAAAATTATGATCTGTTGCAAATGTATTTTCATTACTTGATGTTCAATCAAAAAATTTTGGGCAGCATCTCAATCAATTTCAGTGAAATCATGCCTTTGTGTTACCGCCCACTATTAGCATTAGCTTTAGATCAGTTGGTAGTGCATTCAAGTAATTTGTCAAGTCTTGTGTTCACTAATGCACTTAGAATATCTTATAGATGCTGAAAGAGTGCTGCATTGTCAAAGGTGTCACCTTTTGGATGAAATGTCCTGCCTGACCTCTCAGTGGGTATAAATTATCCAAGGACAGTCCTTCAAAAAACAACACTTAAACTGTCTTTGGTATTCTGACTAACGTTTGTCTATCAATTTACATAACAATAAACAGATGATCTGGTCATTGACATATCGTGTACAGGGGACCTGACCATACACAAATTGGCTGTTGTGATTTCCATACAACAGTGACGGTTTTTCAAATATACCTTCAGTTGCAGAAAAACTGTCTATGTCTTGTGGTCATGGCAGTGCTACGTTCTGTTAAAATACAGCTCATTTATAACACAGTGAATGGGACTTCCTCCTTATATCTAAAGGCCAAAGAAAGAACTGGCATTTCAATAGCATCTTTCACATCATTAGGTTATTGCAAAACACTCCACAGATAATTTATTACTCTCAAAGTATTGTTACCAAGGTTACATGGTCAAACATAGCACCAACATGGTGTTGACTGAGAGGTCAATGTCAGTATGGACACTAGAAAAGTTCTAATGGCCATCCTTCATTTTATTTTCTAATTCAAACCAGCAGAAAAGGTTTAACAGAGATAGTAAGAACTGCTGATGCTGGAGAATCTGAGATAATACAGTGTGAAGCTGGATGAACGCAGCAGGCTAAGCAACCCCCTCAACAATAGTAAACACGACAGGCATAATGCAATGTTCAGGACCTGTTTGTTCAATCGTCTATTTTTTGGGCATCATCTCTATCAGTTTCAGGAAATTTATGCCGTTGTGTAATCTCTGACCATTAGCCTCCATCATGAGTTGTGGCTCAGCTTGTTGTGGGTTCAAGTCATCCTTTGGGACTTGTTGAGTTCACTAATCCACTTTGAGAAACCTGTGTACGCTGAGAGGGTGCTGCACTGTCAGAGGTTCCATCTTTTGGATGAGGTATAAAGTGAAGTACTGTCTGACCTCCCATGTGGGTATGTGATCCCATGACAGTACTTCAGAGAAGTGGTGTTCTGATTAGTATTTGTCTCTTAACCTACAGAACAATAAACCACTTATCTCATCATTTTCAAATTGCATATGTGGGATCACCGCTGATCTGGTTGTGGTCTCAGCTCCATTTTCCAGTCTGCACCCGTAACCCTTGACTTCCTTGCCTATCAAGTATCTCAATGTGTAAAAAAGAACAAAATTGTAAATGTTTGTGACCAATTGGCAGATGAAAAACAAGGAGCAGAACATGTTCTGGAAAATTTGATAACATGATCATGTTTGCGCTAAGTTGTAAATTACCTTGTCAGGCTAGCAGGCAGTGAATTACAAAAATGCGATGATGTGGCACTATAAGAATGCTGCCTTCATGAAATAGATACCGTGACTACTCACCAGATACTGCCTGGGCTAACAGGTCAGACATAAGGAAGGGAAAAGCTTCTTATAAAATATGTTCTTACCGTAAAAAGCACTTAAGGCTGTTCCACGTCTACAGTTCTGTTGCAAATTGCTATTTCACAATACTTTTGATAAAGCTTATTGTTTAAACTGGCTTTGCACTGTTGGCTGGTTCACATAGTCAGACAAAGATATGTCATCAGTTTTGAAACATAGAAAGGCAGCTGACAGCTATTTCAGAGACAATGGGAACTGCAGATGCTGAAGAATCCGAGACAACAAAGTGCAGAGTTGGATGAGCACAGGCCAAGCAGCATTTTCGGCCTAGACCTGAAACGTCAGCTTTTGTGCTCCTAAGATGCTGCTTGGCCTGCTGTGTTCATCCAGCTCCTCACTTTGTTATGACAACTATTTCAATTGGGGGAGCTAAATTGTCAAATCAAATTTAATGGAGGTAATTCTCACACAACAATAATATAGAATGGTATGGTGGTAGGAGAGTAGCGCAAAATTGCCCGCATCCAGGAAAATTCCCAGATATTATTGACAGCCAAAACCCTAGTGCCCAAACTGAGAAGGTGAAACATTTGGACAGCTACCTGAACGGGATAGGTATTGAGAGATATGGACCAAACACAGACAAATGGGACTAGACTAATGGTGAAAGTTGGGCAGCAGGGATAAATTGGGCTGAAGGGCCTGTTTCCAGGCTGCAAACTTCTACGACTGTAAGTCTGGTAATTGTAGTGCTAGCTCCTGAAAATGGCACATTTACTTTGTACTATTATGTGTGATCCCTCGGGTGCCTTTTTTTAATGTTAAAGGCAAGACATAGTTAGCAATTTTACAGCACATATTTTCAACAGAGGAAATAGAGTCAATAATTCAGAGGATTCCTCTGAGATCTCAGATGTAGAGTCATAGAAATGTACAACACAGAAATAGACCCTTCAGTCCATCATTCATGCCACAAGATATCTTAAATTAATCTAGTCCCATTTGTCAGCATTTGACCCATATTCCTCTAAGCCTTCCCATTCATATGCCCATCCAGATGCTTTTTAAATGTTGTAATTATACCAGCCTCCACCACTTCCTCTGGCAGCTTATTCCATACATACACCACCGTTTGCATGAAAAGGTTGTCTCTTTTAAATCTTTCACCTCTGACCTTAAACCTATGCCCTGCAGTCCTGGACAACCCTATCCTGGTGAAAGGACCTTGACTATTTACCCTATCCATGTTCCTCATGATCTTATAAACTTCTATAAGGTCACCCCTCAGCCTCTGACACCCCAGGGAAAGTAACCCCAGACTATTTAGCCTCCCCCTATAGTGCAAACCCTCCATCCCTGGCTATATCCTTGTAAGTCCTTTCTGAACCCTTTCAAATTTCACAACACCATTTCTCTAGCAGGGAGACCAGAATTACATGCGGTATTCCAAAATACACAAGGCTGTTTGCCTGTGGACTTGTGGTAACTTCCATTGGGTTTCATAAAATCTCAAGATAATTGTAACTGTCACATGATACCAGATCATGGTGCAACTGGTTTATCTGAAGTTGCAAGTTTTTGGAGCCTAACCCATTCCTCAGGTGAACTGAGACAGAAGCACGCTGAAACATTATTTATCAACAGAGAGATCAAACGTTTATACAAATGGTGTGAGTGGAATGTTGAATGATAAGTCTCTGCAGCTGATCAAAGGTGTCATACAGTCTGAATGAAGTGCCAACAACTGAAAAGCAAGCAAAGAGATGACCTAGTATTTGATTAAATGAGGCAGAGAGATAATTACAAAAAATTAAATAGAAGGTGGTGTTGGCGACAATCCAAATGACTGGAATAACATGATAGGTATAAATGTTGCATGCCGAGGGTCTAACCAAAGTAATGAGTAATCCAAAACTGTACAAACTAATTAAGGTAGAGAAATCACCACAATTTATCAAGGTAATTGCATCAAAACTGGACAGTAAGGAAGATTTTACAGCGTGCTTGGGTCACATACAGTATAACATGAACCTAAGATCATGGTTGAGGCAGTCTTCATGGGTAAGGGACTTGGCTATCAGTTTCTGCTCAGCGATTCTGCATTGCTGTTTATCTCGAAGGTCGTCTTTAAGGATGCTTACCCAAAGATTGGTGGCTGAATATCCTTGACCACTGAAGTGTTCCCCTACTGGGAGGGAGATCAGCCGTCAAGAATATTTAGCCACCGATCTTTGGGTAATCATCCTCAAAGATGACCTTCAATGTACACAACAACGCAGATTAAATGAAGCAGAGAGATATTACAAAAAATTAAAAATAAGGTGGTGTTGGCAGCAAACAAAATGAGTGGAATAACATGACAGGTGTAAGCATCGCATGCCAAGGGTCTGACCAAAGTAATCAGTAATCCAAAACTGTACAAACTAATTAAGGCAGAGACATCATAACAATTTATCAAGGTAATCATACCCATGAAGACGGCCTTAACTATGATCTTCGGTTCATGTTGTGCTGCATGTGACCCCACCACACTGTTCTGCATCTGTAAACTCTTCTTTACTGGCCTGTTTTGACACTATTACCTTGATAAATTGTTATGACCTCTCTACCTTAATTAATTTGTACCATTTTGGATTACTTATTACTTTGGTTAGACCCTTGGCTTCCGACTCTTACACCTATCACACTATTCCAGTCTATTGGTTTGTCTCCAGCTCCACCTTAATTTGTTTTTGTCATTATCTCTCTGCCTCATTTAATCGGATTATAGGTCATCCCTTCAATTGTTAGTCAGCTGTCATTCAGCCTTATTCACATCGCCTGACACTTTTGATCACCTGCAGAGACTTACTATTCAATATTTCACTCACACCATTGTGTGAACTTTTGATCTCTCTGCCCTTGATCTCTCTGCCTATAAATTCTGTGTCTGTGTGCTCCTCTTCACCTGAGGAAGGGCTGCACTTTGAAAGCCTGTGATTTCAAAATAACCTGGTGTGTGCTTGTCCAACCCAGTCCAATGCTGACACCTCCATATCATTACTGTAACTGGGTTAGGCTGATTTTAATTTACCAATCAGAGAAAAGCAAGTGAACAATCCTGCCATCATATAATGAAACTGTGTCTAACTTTTGTTTCACCTTTTGTAACTAACACCAACCAACAGCACAAGTTACAAATAGTGAACATCATTCAAGTCATTTGTCCAAAATTGTCTTTGGCTTTCCTTTCATGGTCTTTGCCTAAAAAAAATCATCAACACCAGGGAGCGAAAAGGAACATTATCGAAATATGTAGCAACCACTAACGAAGGTCAAATATTTCTAATGCATTATAATTGAATTGGCACAAATGCAGTGTAATCTCCTTCTTAATAAATTCCATTAGTTCTAAGACAGAAATGTATTCCAAATAGAGGTAAATATTCTACTGCATGCATAGAATAGAGACCTAAATAAAAATTGGGGGAAATTTACTTAAAAAAGTATTAAATTGTTCGGGAGATAGCAAGAACTGCAGATGGTGGACATAGAGACAAAACAGTGGAGGATCACAGCAGGCCAGACTGTATGAAATTGTTAAGCATAGTTTAATGTTTAATGAAATTCTTTCCTTGGTCCTAACCACAAAATAGTGATTTGAATATAAATAAAAGTGTAAAGTGCAAGTAATGGTGTAATGTTTAAATGAGATGCGGATAAGTTCATGAATAAGAAATGTTTGGAGGGATAAGGGCCAAGCACAGGCAGGTGGGACTAGTTCAGATTAGGATTATGGTTGGCATGGACTGGTTGGACCGAAGGGTCTGTTCCTGTGCTGCATGACTCTATGACTCTATGATGAGAAAGGAGTGTTTGTCCAATTTCTTAATTGTCATTTTGGAGCCGTTTTCAGTCAGGAGGAAATTTATGCTGGTTCCAAATTTAGTTCTGATTATTGCTGTGCAATGAGTAACCCAGAGGATTTTGAAACCAGGAAGTGAATGTATTTAATAAATTAATTTAGAAAATGAATGTCAACAATCTCCAGATTAGATTGTTTATATTGTAAGGTCAGAGAAGAAAGTAAGGAAAAACAGATTTAGTAAGATTCACCAAACAGAAATTTAGAAATGGACGATCATATTTGTTAAACCCCAGTGACAATTTTGAAATCATTACAAATAAAGTAGAACACAATGTGATAAAGTTGACTCATATAAAACTTGTATAAGGAAGGGGTCATGGAAATAAAAGAGAATACAGGAATGTAGAATAAAACATGAAAATTGTTCCAAATTTAGTTAATAGGAAGCATCTGCAAGGTTAGTGGTGATAAATCTGGAGTTATTGAGTGGACGACCAGATGGAAGGAAGTACTGTTATTTCATGACAATGTATATTGTTGGGATAGTGAAGTGTAGAAGTGTAAGTGTAAGCACATAAACGTAGAAGCAAATCAAAAACAGGGACAGCGGCAAGGGAAGAAATACGCTGCTGTATATAAGTTCCAAAGTACTTCACATGCAATGATTTTACTCTACAGTTCATTGGCTATTATAGTGTCGGAAAATGCAACAGCATCTATTTTATGTAAAGTTGGATCCCAAAATGATAGTGCCAATTTGGGAAGCAATATTGTGAAGCACGTTGGGAGAATTGCATGGTTGGCTTCACATAGTGACATTCTTTTAACATCCAAGATAACCAAGTGTGGAGCTGGATGAACACAGCAGACCAAGCAGCATCTCAGGAGCACAAAAGCCGATGTTTTGGGCCTAGACCCTTCATCAGAGAGGGGGATGGGGTGAGGGTTCTGGAATAAATAGGGAGAGAGGGGGAGGCGGACCGAAGATGGAGAGAAGAGAAGATAGGCGAAGAGGACAAGAGAGTTGCAGTGGGAGAGAGATTCCCTGAGGTTGGTCCGGAGGGAGGACGGTAACTTCTTCAGGTTAGGCATCCCTGGAAGAGACTTCGCAGTGAGGTTAAAATTGTATCAGAGTGCAACTCTCTTGTCCTCTCCACCTATCTTCTTTTCTCTCCATCTTCGGTCTGCCTCCCCCTCTCTCCCTATTTATTCCAGAACCATCACCCCATCCCCCTCTCTGATGAAGGGGCTAGGCCCGAAACATCAGCTTTTGTGCTCCTGAGATGCTGCTTGGCCTGCTGTGTTCATCCAGCTTCACACTTTATTATCCTATTATCGCAGTTTAAAGGAAGTCTTGGCCTTATGATACAACAGGCAGAATAGAATTAGCACAGGGACATGAGAAGGACAGTCCAACAACAGCTCACATTTATTTGGTACTTTCAATTTAATAAACCATCTCAAGGTGCTTCCATGAACATTGCCACACAGAAATTGCCATTGGGCCAAAGGAGGCCAATGATGAAAATCTTGGCTAAAAAAGTAAATTTTCTGTATATCTGAATGAAAACTGAAAGAACTATGGATGCAGAACACTTCTGAGGAAGCGTCACTGGACCCAAAACATTAATTCTGTTGTTTTCTTCACAGATGCTGCCAGACCTGCTGAGCGTTTCTGGCAAATTCTGTTTTTTTTTCTGAGGATCATGATCGAAGAGAAACAGTTGGAAATGCTTAGGAAGAGATAGCCAGAGTTAAACAGTGAAGGTATGTCTGCCAATGGTGATGCCAAAGGAAGGAGATGTACAAGATGACCAGAGTTAGAGAAAAGTATAATTTCTGGACAATTGTAATGCTGGAGAAGATTACAGAATTAGGAATAAATGAGACAATGAAGGAGGAGTTAGTTACTTTCATTGTCGATGCCATTGTTGAAGAAACAATTTATAAGGAAAGAGAATGTGGTTCATTACTTACACATCTAGATGGCCCTGGATACCTGCCTCCTCCTCTTCCAATTTCTTAGGTGGCTTCTAGATGTCTGGTAGACGTGACTTTGACTTGTCATAACTGTAACATTGTGGAGGACATAGTAGGCAACCACAAATTTGGAGACACATCCCATGGAAAATGTTGGGTAAATTCGCCTGAGCAGCCCAGGCAATGGAACTGCTCCTTAAGCTGCTGATGTTTTGCTGCTGGTGGCTGATTTATGGGTGTTGTAGAACCGTTTATCCATGACTACTAGATTGACAGGGAGATTTCATTCGCCACATGTAGAGTAGGTTGTGATTGGTCCTTGAGGAGACAGCCTTTAGTATTTTATGGGCTGAATATACAAACATAAAAATATATAAATTAAGAGTATGAGTAGGTGATTGGATCCCTTCAAGCCTGCTCCATCAAAGAACGACACAGCACAGGAACAGTCCTTCAGCCCTCCAAGTCTGTGCTGACACATTTTGCCCTTCGATATTAAAACTGACTTCACTTATAGGATCCGTATCCCTCTATTCCCGTCCTGTTCATGTATTTGTCCAGGTGCACCTTGAAAAGATTATGATGGATTTGATTTATCCATTTATCTATTTTTGCCTTAAGGGTATTCAATGGCCATAACTTCATGCCCTGTGAGAGAGAGCTTCACAGACTCACAATCATCAGAGAAAGAAATTCTCCTCATTTGTGCATTAAATGAAAAGCACCTGATTTTAAACTGTGTTTCTTAATTTCGCCCGCAAAAGGAGCATCCTTTCAGGAAGTTCTTACTTTGCTTACGAGCCCTTGGTATGACAGCTTGTCAAATGCCTTCTGGAAATTGTCATAAAGCATGTCCACATGTTTCATAGAACATAGAACATAGAAAAGTACAGCACAATACAGGCCCTTTGGCCCACGATGTTGTGCCGTGGAATAATCCTAATCCAAAAATAAAATAACCTAACCTACATACCCCTCAATTCACTGCTGTCCATGTGCATGTCCAGCAGTCGCTTAAATGTCACGAATGACTCCGCTTCCATGACTACCACTGGTAAACTATTCCATGCGCTCACAACTCTCTGGGTGAAGAACCTCCCTCTGACATCTCCTCTATACCTTCCTCCTAACACCTTAAAACTATGACCCCTCGTGGCAGTCAATCCTGCCCTGGGGAAAAGTCTCTGGCTATTGACTCTATCCATGTCTCTCATTACCTTGTACACCTCAATCAGGTCACTTCTCTTCCTCCTTCCCTCCAGAGAGAAAAGCCCAAGCTCAGTCAATCTCTCCTTGTAAGACAAGCCCTCCAGCCCAGGCAGCATACTGGTAAACCTCCTTTGCACCCTCTCCAAAGCCTCCACATCTTTCCTATAATAGGGTGAGCAGACCTGGGCACAATATTCCATGTGTGGTCTCACCAGGGTTTTGTAGAGCTGCAGCAAAACCTCGTGGCTCTTAAACTCGATCACCCTGTCAATGAAAGCCAAAACACCATATGCTTTCTTAACAACCTTATCCACTTGGGTGGCAACTTTGAGGGAGCTATGCACTTGAACACCAAGATCCCGCTGTTCCTCCACACTGCCGAGAACCCTGCCTTTAATCCTATATTCAGCATTTAAGTTCGACCTTCCAAAATGTATCACTTCGCATTTATCCAGGTTGAACTCCATCTGCCATTTCTCAGCCCAGCTCTGCATACTGTCAATGTCTCGCTGAAGCCTGCAACAGCCCTCGATACTGTCGACGGCACCTCCAACCTTTGTGTCATCAGCAAACATACTAACCCACCCCCCAACCTCCTCATCCAAGTCATTTATAAAAACTACAAAGAGCAGAGGCCCAAGAACAGAGCCCTGCGGGACACCACTCAGCACTGACCTCCAGGCAGAATACTTATCATCTACAACCACTCTCTGCCTCCTGTCAGCCAACCAATTCTGAATCCAGAAAGCCAAATCACCCTGTATCCCATACCTCCTGACTTTATGAATGAGCCTGCGGTGGGGAACCTTATGAAATGCCTTGCTGAAGTCCATGTACACCACATCCACTGCTCGACCCTCATCAACCTGTCTTTTGACCTCCTCAAAGAACTCAATAAGATTTGTAAGGTATGGCCTGCCCCTCACAAAGCCATGCTAACTCCCTTTAATCACACTATGCTTTTCCAAATAATCATAAATCCTATCCCTCAGAATTCGTTCCAAAACCTTGCTGACCACAGACGTAAGACTGACTGGTCTGTAATTTCCAGGGATTTCCCTATTCCCATTCTTGAAAAGAGGAACAACAGTTGCCTCCCTCCAATCTTCCGGTATGACTCCCATGGAGAGTGAGGAAGCAAAGATCTTCGCCAGCAGCTTAGCAACCTCCTTTCTTGCTTTCCGGAGCAACCTAGGATAAATCTGGTCTGGCCCTGGGGACTTATCAATCTCAATGTTTGCCACAGTTCCCAGCACATCAACTTACTCAATCTCGATCTGTTCAAGCCTGTTCTCTTGCTCCTCACAGTTTTCATTCACAACAAGGTCCCTTTCCGTAGTGAAAACCAAAGCAAAAAACTCATTTAGGGCTTCTTATCTGCTCAGACTCCACGTACAAGTTCCCCATGCTATCCCTGATCGGCCCTACCTTCTCCCTGATCATTCTCTTATTCCTCACGTATGAGTAAAATGCCTTCAGGTTCTCCCTAATCCAAACTGCCATGCCTTTTTCGTGCCCCCTCAGTCCACTTTTGAGCTACCTCCAAGCAAGCCTGTAATCCTCTAAAGCTGTGCTAGACCCTTGCTTCCTCCACCTTACGTAAGCTGCCTTTTTCTTTTTGATGAGAAGCACCTCTGTTTCCATCATCCAAGGCTCCTTAATCTTACTCCTTCTTACCTGTCTCAGAGGAACAAATTTATGCATCACTCGCAACAACTGCTCCTTATCAGCCTCCACATGTCTGTTATGCCCTTTCTGTGGAACAATTGCTCCCAATCTGTACTTCCCTACTCCTGCCTGATAGTGTCATAGTTTCCTTTTTCCCAGTTAAATATCTTCCCCTGGTAACTGCTCCTTTCCCTTTCCATGGCTATGGTAAATGTGAGACTGTTGTGGTCACTGTCGCCAAAGTGTTCTCCCACCGCGAGATCTGACACCTGTCCTGGCTCATTGCCGAGGACCAAATCCAAAGTGGCCTCCCCCCTCGTCAGCCTGTCCACATACTGAGTAAGGAAACCCTCCTGAACACACCTGGCAAAAACGGCTCCATCCAAACCATCAGCACTAAGGAGGTTCTAATCAATATTGGGAAAGTTGAAGTCACCCATAACAACAATCCTGCTACGTTTGCACTTTTCAACAATCTGCCGGCCTATGAGTTCTTCGATCTCCCGACTGCTGTTTGGAGGTCTGTAGAAAACCCCCAATGAAGTGACTGCTCCCTTGCTGTTCCTAACTTTCCTTTACCCACCTTGTAGGTTGCTTCCTCAAAAGATTCCACTAAATTAGTCTAACATGATTTCTCTTTCACAAAACCATATTGATCTGCCTGATTGCACTGAAATCTCAGAGCCCCAATGATAACCTCCTTAATGAAAGATTCAGGCTTTTTCCCTATCACAGATGTTTGACTTAAGTGGTTTGTAATTTATTGTTTTCTGTCTTCCAATCTTGAATAGGGAACCTCATTCCAATGACGAAGCATTATGTTGTCAGTAAATCACCATCTTTAATTCAGTTACACATTAAGATATCTCAGGCATAATCAAGTAGTGAAACACTACTTCAAATTTTTTGCATGGAGCATCCAAATATAAGAACCCTTCAAGTAAGCAACTATAAGCCTGCAACCCAACTCAGCTATTACTTGATTAATGGTGAAATCTGGCCAAGACTCAACCAACAGTGATCTGTCACTGGGGATGTACGTGTCCAGAGCTCAGTTCTTGTGCAGTGTTGTTCATTGAAGTTCTGCTGCTGAGCTGTTTTGGTGTTCAATACTTATACAGGTTTTCATCCTTTGAAGTGATATATTGATGACTTCTTTGGAGTCCTTCATCTGAGTTACTGCAAGGCTGCAGCTGGCTTCCTTTTCAATAGTATTCTATTTGTTTCTTGTTGCATTTGGCATTGATTATCTGTTCGAAAATGTAGCTTTCTTATGGTTAACTCCCTAAATTTATCTGCATGGCAATCCATATTCTTTGTCGTGATAAAGCATCCAGTTTATCAAATGGTTGTCAAAGCAGTTTTGTTTATGTAATCTCTCCAAGACGTGGCTAATTGCTTGAGTCTCTGTGCAACAGCTTGTCTTTGTTCCTTAACAATTTATTCCTGACAGAACTATTGCTGTGTGCAATAGTTTATCTTTTGCTGCTTCATTCAGTCCATGTACGGTTGTTAATGTTTTGAAGTCTGTAATGGCACAAATATTTTCCCATCTAATGCAACCTTTCCACAATCTAGGAAATCTTGGAAAATTAAAGCCGATGCATCTATTATTTCATCAACCACTTCTTTTATGATACTAGGATGAAAGTTACCTAGACCTGGACATCCATCTGCTTTTAGTTATAATAATATTCTTATGACCCTTCTCTTGGCAAATGTAATTTTTTTTTACTCCTGTTCTTTTACCACTAAACCGCTATTATTTTTGTGATGTTACTGTGTCCTCTACAATGAAAATCAATGTAAATTTCCCTATTGTTCATTATGACACTCACTTTATTTACTCTTTTCCTTTCTAAATACTTGTAGGAATTCTTATTACATGTTATTATATTTATAGCCAGCTTTCTCAAATACCCTAATTTATTCCTCCTTGTTAACCTGTTGTTTATTCTCTGCTGTTCTATATATTCTGTACAATCTTCCAATTTGCCATTCATCTTTACAGATTTCTACATCTTTTCTTTCAATTTGTACTATTTTTAGTTTCCTTGTTTATCCATGGACTATGTGTCCGTCCCATGGAGTATTTCTTCCTTACAGGAATCAATCTTTTCTCAGTATTCTGAAATATTACCGTAATCATCTACCACTGCACCTCAACTGGCTTATCTCAAAACTTAATTTCCCAGCCCCCTTTAGCTAGGTCTGCCTTATAATTGCCTTATTTTAAGTTGAAAACACTGAGTCTTAGATCCAGTCTTTACTTCTCCAAAGTATATGCAAAATTCAATCTTGTTATGATGATGGAAACAGTAGACTTCCTCAGAATGGAGGCATCATGTGTGCTGCCAGGATATCAGACATTTACTGACATGATGATCTAAGCATTGCCACGTACCAAATGCACATTAATAGAGTGGAAAGTCCGCAAAGTTTGTATTTAGCCCCTTTGAATTAAGCTATCTGGAAAGACATCTATCAGCAGTCGATAGCTCTATGCATTACTGAGAATTCCACTATCATGTTGGAGGCACACACCTACTCAAGCTGCTTCTCTCTGATTAGAGCAATAGTAATAAACTTTCTTCTTCTCCCAGACAGGGCCTCTTATCATCCCTAGGATGTAATAATGGATGGCGTGCAAGGATAGGATCATTGTACCATTGACTCCTGCCTGAAGTGCCCAGTTGCTTGTTAGTTGAGATTGATGGTGACATGTGCCTCATCCTGCTCAGAGGCTGCAAGTCTAGTTGAAGAGCTGGCACAGATATGCCTAGATCCTGGTGAATCTGAGGTTTCTCAGGCACTGTTTGTAGCTGAGGCAGAGGACGGACAACCCTGTGGGGAATAGGACCTTCTGGAGACTTTTCCACCTCTTCCTGCTGCGTAGAGATTCCCCTCCCTCTGGGTTCAGAAACTGCAGTCCCCAAGCAAATTCTAACCTTAAAGAAGAATGGTCTGCAAAACCTCTTTCCTGCAGCAACAGCCCTGCCAGATCCTGCAATTCACCACTGCACCTCCAAAACCTTTGCATTCTACCCAGGCTAAATATTGCATATGGAGAAGTAAGTCAAAAGCATCTGAAAGTTGAACGTTGCCAGTGCAGGTTAGTTTGCATGCTTCACTGGGAGCGATTAGCATAGGGCAGGTGCTAAATGAACCCACATAGTACAAATTTCAAAACTATGCAACAAGCCTGACATCATGAGCTACCTATGTCTAGACTTCTCAGCCCTTGCACAGCAAACCCTACACTAGTACCCTTCCCAGTACCGGGCACCTGATGGACCATACCATACATTCCCAGAAGGGTAAATTCCCATAACACCCACACAGAGGCAATATTGAAGTCAATCCTGTGGTTCTTTCATGTTCATGATCTCTTCTCAATTTGTAGAATGATGTCTATCTTTGTTTTATCTTATTTTGTTTCATTCTGTCTCTCTGAAGGTATTTCTTGGATGTGTGCCAAAGTCTACGGGTTATGAGGGCCAAATTTATATTGACAGAGCAGGTCAATATTAAGTTGGCTCAGTTGTTGTGTTGGAGTTTTTACTGTGATAATGGGAACTGCAGATGCTGGAGAATCCAAGATAATAAAATGTGAGGCTGGATGAACACAGCAGGCCAAGCAGCATCTCAGGAGCACAAAAGCTGACGTTTCGGGCCTAGACCCTTCATCAGAGAGGGGGATGGGGTGAGGGAACTGGAATAAATAGGGAGAGAGGGGGAGGCGGACCGAAGATGGAGAGAAAAGAAGATAGGTAGAGAGGAGAGTATAGGTGGGGAGGTAGGGATGGGATAGGTATTTCCTGTTTGTTTTGGCTGTTATCCAACTGCCTGAACTTTTAGGAACAGGAAACTTTTTATCAGGACTAAAAACCCCATCCCTTTTCATAAATCAATTCCACAATTCTGACCAATTAGTTCACTCTTTCAGAATTCCATTGTCTTTAAATCTGTTGTCTGTGCCATTCCATTTAGTGAGTGTTGTGAACTTTCTCACTGATCTTTTACATCAACCATTGAGCCTATAGGTGAAAGAGGGCAAATGAAAATGACTTCTCTTTTCCTGTGCAGGTAACTCATTTTTACATTGTGCCCCTGTTGTTTGCGCCTTCAGGAAAATGTGTAAAACTCAAACTCCAGCATAAAGGTAATGGGAATAAGGCCATAAGACCATAAGTATAGGAGCAGAATTAGGCCATTTGGCACATTGAATCTGCTCCACCGTTCAATCATAGTTGATATGTTTCTCAAACCTATTCTCCTGCCTTCTCCCCATAACTCCCTTGAAAGGGAGGCAATGGCCTAGTGGTATTATCGCTGGACAGTTAACCCAGAGCTGCACTTAATATGCTGGCGATCCACGTTCAAATCCCACCATGGTAGATGGCGGAATTTGAATTCAATAAACATCCAGAATTAAGATTCTAATGATGACTGTGAATCCATTGTCAATTGTTGGAAAAACCCATCTGGTTCATTAATGTCCTTTTGGGAAGGAAGTTGCCATCCTTATCTGGTCTGGCCTACGTGTGACTCCAGACCCACAGCAATGGGGTTGACTCAACTGCCCTCAAGGCAAATAGAGATGGACAATAAATGTTAGAGATAATGGGAACTGCAGATGCTGGAGAATTCCAAGATAATAAAATGTGAGGCTGGATGAACACAGCAGGCCAAGCAGCATCTCAGGAGCACAAAAACTGACGTTTCGGGCCTAGACCCTTCATCAGATCTAGGCCCGAAACGTCAGCTTTTGTGCTCCTGAGATGCTGCTTGGCCTGCTGTGTTCATCCAGCCTCACATTTTATTATCTTGGACAATAAATGTTGTCTAGCCAGCGACGTCCTCATCCTGTGAATGAAAAAGGAAAAACCCTTGATTCTTACTAATCAGGAGCCTATCCATCTCTGTCTTAAATACACTCTGGCTGAAGAAATTCATCCCCATCTCAGTTTTAAAACCTCATCCCTTAACTCTGAGGCTGTGCCTTCAGGTCCTAGTCTCCAACTAGTGGAAATATCTTCTCCATGCTCCTTCTATCCAGCCCTCAGCATTCTGTAAGTTTAAATCGGATTCCTCTTTTATCCATCTACACTGTATTGAATCCAGACCCAGAGTCTTCAGCCACTCCTTGTGTGTCAAGACCTTCATCCCTGGGATCATTCTTGTAAACCTCGTCTGGGCCCTCTTCAATGCCAGCACATCCATCCTTGGATATGCGGTTCAAAGCTCACAATATTCCAAATGGGGTCTGACCAGAGCATTATCCAGCCACAGCAGTACATCCCTTCTCTTATATTCTAGCCCTCTGGAAGTGAACGCTAATATTGCATTTGCCATCTTAACTGCCAACTGAACCTATTTGTTAACCTGAAGAGAATCCTGAACTAGGACTCCCAAGTCCCTTTCTGGTTCATATTTCTGAAGTCTTTCGCCATTTAGAAAATAATCTACCTCTCTACTCTTTCTACCTCACACTTTCACACACTGTATTCCATCTGCTACTTCTTTGTCCATTCTCCTAGTCCTTCTGCAGCCTCTTACTTCCTTAACACCTGTCCTTGTGGACGCCCCTCTGCCTACCTTTATGTCATCTGCAAATTTAGTGACAATGTTCTCAGTTCCTTCATTCTGCTTCTGTGTTGTATACTCAAAGTAACACATGCAATATTCAGAAACATGTTAAAAGTGCAGTCAGATGACAGGCAAACCTAGCCTAAAAATGCAAAGTGTTATAAAGAGGTCAGGACAGATGTAAAAACCTGCTAGCGTATAAAGAGTGGTGGCTAGAGTCATATATTTAAAGTTGCATCCCACCTGTTTGTGGCAGGTTAGTCACCCAATCACCTCCCATGTTCTAACTTTAGTTAATGCCAAAAGAGGCAAGGTTGGATGAGGAACAAAAACAGCGCTGCTGGGAAAGCTCAGCAGGTCTGGCAGCATCTATGATGGAGAAAACAGAGTAAATGTTTTGGGTCCGGTGACACTTCCTCAGAAACTGAGCTTTTCCAGCAAGTTTGTTTTTGTTCCTGACTTACAGCATCCACAGTTCTTTTGGTTTTTATGGTTCGAAGAGGATACAGTTGCTTTCTGGCTTTAGCAAACACTGCCCACTGCCCCCACTGCCCTCCATTACCCCTCATCAATCCATTCCAAACCTACCTATTTTGGTTTTAAAATGCAGCTGAATATCTCTGGCGCATTTTTTTTACAACTATTGAATTTCACAGGGAACAAAGCCATTGATTCTCAAAGCAAACCGATATGGTTTGGTAGAATTACAGCTGAGAGGTTTAAGACAATTTCTGAACATTAAATTTATTGTTTTAAAAGACACGTTGACTTATTTGATTAACTTGTGAAGACTTAAGCCCTTTTCAAGATGTGTGAAAGCCATTAAGGTTTACTGCATAGAATGGAGCTTTTTGGCCTAAAGGTGTCTATTTTGGTCTTTTCCTGAACAATCCAGAACCACTCATTCTGTGCCAAGCTTTCCTGACAGTTCTGCAGCTTACTCTGCTTTAGTTATCCCTACTTAGTCACCACTAAACCCACCCCCACCTTTCCCCTTCTCCAACAACATTAGTTTACATAAGGAGTGTTTTGGACTTTGGCCAGTTTATTTTTGTTGTGATCTTGTTTCATACTTCAGAGAGGTGTGATTGAAATAGGATAAACTAGTGACTAAGAGACAGGAAAGGACTAAGTCACTGACGTGGCAGTTTGATTTGATCAAACAATGAGGAGCAGCGCAGGGATTCCATTAGCTTTGGAATCTGTGCCAAGCATTGCACCCTCCCTCACTTCAACTGATTTCATGTCAAATTGCGTCAAACCAAGAAATCAATGGGTAGTATCCTTATCTCTGAGCAGGGAGCTCAGGAATCAAGTTCCACTTCAGGATTTTGATGGCCAATTCAAGGAACAGCTAAATAGATGAAGTTTCAACACGTAAATCCATCCATAATATGTCAATTGCTGGTGGTAACAATGGAAAAGATTCCTGGTGAGCAATGTGATGGAAAGAAATTGAAGCCTCTATTATCACTATTCAGGGGTCCATTTGGAACACACATGTAAAAGATTGCTTCAGAAATAATAGGAACTGCAGATGCTGTAGAATCTGAGACCTAGACCCTGAAGAAGGGTCTAGGCCCGAAACGTCAGCCTTCCTGCTCATCTGATGCTGCTTGGCCGACTGTGTTGATCCAGCTCTACACCTTGTTATCTCTGTAAAAGATTGTGTTGCCATTTGCAACTCAGATGCCTTGGTGAACTGGTTGGCATGTGTTGTAAGACAAAGCAATGCGCCATGTTGCAAACTAAATTCTGTCCATTGCTCATCATTTTGTATGAGCTCACTGGACTCATGATCACATCCTGGACATTGTCAATGACCAGAAACTCAATTGGAGTCACCCCATAAACACAGCGGCTACAAGAGCAGGTCAGAGGCTAGGAACACTGCTAGAGGTAACTCACCTTCTGACTCCTAAAAGCCTGTCCACAATTTACAAGGCACAAGTTGAAAGTGTGATGGAATACTCCCCACTTGCCTGAATAGGTGCAGCTCCAACAACACTCAAGAAGCTTGACTCCATCCGGGACAAAACAGCCTGCTTCATTGGTACTACAGCCACAAGCAACTATTCCCTCCACTACTGACGCCTAGTACACACTGCTGCAACTATCTACAAGTTGCATTGCCACTGCATAAATTCAACAAAGATCCTCAGACAGCATCTTCCAAATCCACGATGACTTCCATCTAGAAGAACAAAGGCAGCAGATATATGGGAACACTGCCATCTTCAAGTTCCCCTACATCCTGACTTGGAAATATATCGCTGTTCCTTCACTGTTGCTGGGTCAAAAGCCTTGAATACCCTCTCTAATGGAACTGCGGGGTAACCTACAACAGGTGGACTGCAGCAGTTCAAGAAGGAAGCACACCACCAATTTCTCAATGGCAGCTAGGTACAGGTGATAATTGCTGGCTAGCCAGCAACGCCCACATCCCATAACTGAATAAAAAAAAGTTTGGTCTCCTTCAAGATCTCAAGCTGTTCTCCATTCCAGGTCCTTAAGACACTAGCATATTGGGTGGTACTTAGACTTCTATAACTGTGACCTCTTCGGAACCAAACACCTTATATATAGGCAAAATGGACATTGTGGATCATATCAAGGCTAACAGCATATGGTTTGACTCCCATTCTGTCTATCATAGATTTGGAACTTGCCTTCTTCCTGGCGAATGCAGCACTGTGAGTCAGACCTGTGTTTGGGTAAAGAACTCAAAAACGAGTAAATGAAACCAAACTGTGCTCATATTCTAGATTGGAGTGAGATGATTTCTAAGGAATTCAGTATGATTGACACAGATGTTATGTGAGACTATTAAAAAGAGCTTTCATCAAATTCCACTGAACCTTTTACTGATTTTATTTTGATGGGTGAATTCTGAGAAGAAAAGTCCTTCCAAATTGAAAGACTTCCTTCAAGATCTCTCATTGTTCCAGAAATGTGGTGTCAAGAATTCAAATGACTTACACCCAAGCTTAGTCCAAATGCAGTGCTCAAATCATGCATTTTCTGCAGGAAAAGAATTAATATTATTCAATTTGTATTTTGAAAGGTTCTGAATTAATGTTAGATACTGGTCCATAATTCCTAATGGAGAACATAAATCGTTTGAGTATAACTTTGAATTGGGGCTGCATTCTGCTTAGGCTGGAAGGCTTTTCTCTATAAACAACAAGACTGAGTGATGCTGGTGGAGGTAGGTGTGTTAGTGAACTGAGGATATTGCATGTTTCTATGGACTGAGATGCTTGTATTAGTCTGAGTTTGAGTGCTGGTATGTTTCAAAGGGCACAGTTGAAGAGCTATCCACTGGCCACTCCTACCTGGCATGGGAAGGACTCTCTATTCTGAGTTCTAAGAACTAGCTAGGCAGCAAATCAATCAGAAGGAAATAGGATAAAAGAATTTCAATTAAATTGCAAATTCAAGAGACTCAACATCGACTGCTGGACGCCACATTACCAAAAGGATGTGGATGCTTTGGAGAGGGTGCAGAGGAGGTTCACCAGGATGTTGTCTGGTATGGAGGGTGCTAGCTATGAAGAGGGGTTGAGTAGATTAGGATTATTTTCATTAGAAAGATGGTGATTGAGCGGGGACCTGATTAAGGTCTGCAAAATCATGGGAGGTATAGACAGGGTGCTTAGCAAGAAGCGTTTTCCCAGAGTGGGGGATTTAATTACTAGGGGTCATGATTTCAAGGTGAGAGGGGAAAAGTTTCAGGGAGATATGCGTGGAACGTTCTTTACGCAGACGGTGTGGGTGCCTGGAATGCATTCCCAGCAGAGGTGGTAGAGGCAGGCATGATAGCATCATTTAAGATGTATCTAGACAGATACACGAATGGGCAGGGCGCAGAGAGATACAGATCCTTGGAAAATAGGCGACAGGTTTAGATAGAGGATCTGGATCGGCACAGGCTTGGAGGGCCGAAGGGCCTGTTCCTGTGCTGTAATTTTCTTTGTTCTTTGCTTAACTATCATTGTAGCTATCATGATAAATTAATTACTCTTTCTGAGCCAGAAATTGACCCATACAACTGTTATCTTTTATTAGACTGACTTCTTATTTCTAATCTGTTTACATGTTCTATTTTTACTTGTTTTCATATTATTAGAACATAAGAAATAGGAGCAGGAATGAGACATTCAACTTTCAAACCTGACCAACCATTTAAGAATATCATGGCTCTTCATTTTCCTCAACTCCTCAATATTTCAAAACTATTCACCTTCTCTTTAAATACTTTCAGTGGTCTAGCCTCCACAATCCTAAGGGGCAGAGAGAGAAGAAATTCCATTGTAGTTCAGTTTTTTATGCATCTACCTATTCTGTAACTATGCACTCTAGTTCTAATAACTAATAAGCTCACTCTTATTTATTTGAGTAAACCTGCTTAATTAAAAAGGGGTGCCTTTGTAAATTAACCTTGTTGAGGCCAAATGAGGGGTCAGGTAAATAAAAGAAGGGAGCTAATTTATTCATCCTCATCCAGGAGCTAGACAGGTTGGGGTATTCTGTCTGGGACTGTAATAATTTGGGGAACTTCATCCAGGACTTGGTTGTAACATGGTAAGTGATGTATGAGGAGATCTGCATAGCGCTTAAGATCTGTTGGATTGAATTACCTAATACTTTCCTGTAAATTCAATATCAGTCTTCATTGTACAGCAAAGGGGATTTAAAGTAATACTGAAAAAGAGACATGAGGTCAAGGCTTGCATTCATCAGGATAGCATCATAACAACACCAAATTTCAGAGGGAACAACAATTTATGCTGCATGAGAAGATGGTGCTAATTGTTTGGAAAGTAGACTGGTGAAGATGTTACCCTGGAAAATGCAGCAGGAAACAGTTAACCTCTTAGTTTTCCTTGAAACTCAAAGCACCCAAACCATATCTAACTGGACAAAGCATTGTTAAGGTAAATGTACAACGAATGACTGTCCCCTAAGCTTTTTTTTGAAAAGGCATAATGTGCAGGCATCTTTTTTTAGGGATCTTTTTATGCTCATCTTTATAAGGAGTTAGACCAGCTGTGTACAGACAGTTACAATCTAAGTAATCTCCTAAAAAAAAAGTCAAGGACACACCAAGGCATGTTAATAAAACAAAAAATTGGCTACAAATGTTCCTACGTGCATAATCTCAAATATCTTTACTATCTCACCATCGCTGAGACAGCTAATTTAATAGTGCTACAATTATAAGAATTGGGCACTGCACTGTTATTTCCAATTAAAATAAAACATATGTTGGAGTTAAGTGAGACCCCATTACAAGTGGTAGCTGTTGATTTTGTAAATACCTATGAATGCATTGTTATTAAACTTGAATGGATTTATTTTGGCCCACATTGAATTTTCTGTAGTCTTTTACATTCTTGGGTTCTCATGAGTTTGTGATGTTCGAGATAACTGGTTTCCGGCTCCATCCTGTGCATTTATCTGGGCATTTTACGGTTTAATTTTCTGTCACAGATTTCCCTTCAATTTCTTGTGCAGAGTAAATCTGCAAAAGTAAAATTAAAACATGAGAACACCTGGGTGTCTGCATTGACGATATAAACAATTAACTTTAATGGTCCAGAAAATTATTATAGAGCAATCAACGGTGACTTTTGAAATGTATTCTTGTCTTGAATAAGCGTGGCAGTGAATCAGTGCAGGCGAGTTGAAGTGACCAACTGCTTCCTATAATAAATGAAACTATTCAACTTTTGATAAATCTTTATCAAAATATACTAAAAAATAATTTAGCACCAATAATCAAAGTATTGTTAAAGTTCTAGTTTTCCACCTCAAATTATTTTAGTAAACTAAAAAAAATGCAAGCTCTCGAGACAGCTGTAAAAAGGATAGTGGCTGAAGGCTGCTAACTGTGCAATTTGAAAGTGAGTTTATTTTTGATAGCTCAAATGAAATAATACGTGCAAGGACATTTTCCATATTTTCTAATCAACCTGTTGTGAGATGTCATGGCACACGTCCTGAGCAGTGGGACATCCAGGCCTCCTAGCTCACAGATAAGTGCACATCACTGCACTAGACGAACCCTTAGGGCTGATTTTCCTGTAAATAACGAGAGGTAACAGAGGCAAGCGACATGTCTTGGGTGGGTTAATGGATCTGTGCCTTTTTAGTATGTTGAGGACCGCTAGGACCCGACGGACGCCTTTTCGTGGCACTGGATAAAATCGAGAGGTTCGCTTACGGGCGTGAGTGCAGGTTGCTGAGCTCCGGGGAGGGAAGATGGGGTTAGTGACAGAGCCAGCAGCTGGGAAACAGCAACAGAGGCAACCTGTGACAGGGACAAGAAACCAGGAACTGCACTGAAGAGCTGGCTTGGACGAAACTTACGAGAGAAGTTTACTTCTCTCTCTCCTGACTTCACACCTTGTCAATCCGGACGTCCGCTGGGCTGGACATAATTGAAACGAACAGCCGAAGCCCAATTTTAACCTCCGACTTTAGGAGCAACAACAGCAAAAAGATGCACCCTGCTCAAAACAATTCCTTTGTGATTTAATTTTAAGAAGAGGCCAGTAGCAATTTAAAGTTGAGCCAGTTTCCACCTCTGTTTGTGGTGCCGACTGTGATAGGATCCTTGAGAAGGGAGTTGAACTGAGCTCCGTGGCTACGTGAGGAATTCTAGGACTAACCTGGAGATCGGCGTCCAGAGGTAGAGGCGTGAGTTTATTTGTGGACTCTACACCACTCTCTCTCTCTCTGTGTCTTGTACAAAATACCTTCGTTAGTGAGCTTTGGATGTAAATGAGGCGGGTATACTGCTTAAAAAATGTCACAGGATCAGGTGAGTAAGGGAAGAGTAATCTGAACAATAGAAGGCTCAACTTGACATTCAACTTCAATTGTGCTTTAAATACCACCAAGAATTGTGTGGTTTATTGAAATAAGTTTCATTACTTTGGGTGGCACGGTAGCACCGAATACACCAGAGAAATGGTGAACAATCTCATCCAGCTGTTAACTGCCACCAAATAACTTGCAAGCATGGGTAGCTCTGCCTGGTGGATTAGTTGGGGAGAAACTCCATTGTCACACAGTTAGAAATGCATACAAACTGAGTTACTGCTTTTGAGAGGGTAAGTGGTTAAGATTTTAGCCATGTCACATCAGTGGTGTGTTTCACGCAGACCTGGATTTGCATAGCATTGGTACTTGAACGATTTACAAAGTGCTGTAAGCACACCTTCTGTTTCCAGCATGTGCTTAGACATGTTTTCTTTCTTAAATTAACAGCCCGGTTGTGTTTCATCTCTCCATTAAGGGGCAGGGATCTTTACAGAGGAGATTCACATCTTCTACTTGTAACTGGTTTACTTCCATTTGAAATACCATATTATCTGGGAGATATCACCAGTTCATTGCCAAGATTCATTCCCTTCAGTTAGACAAAGAAGAGGTTCTTTAAGATTAGCACCGACCATGTTGACCACTCACTTTTCAACTGGGTGAATCGATTTGCTGGTGCTGTAGGGAGGTATTTGGCATTGAATAGGGGTCAGTGGAAGCTCTCCTAGATGGCATGGTCAGAGTTAAGTTATGAGAAGACTTTGGAATTGGGTTGGGGAGATACGACCAGAGAAAAAGATGAGAAAAGGTATTATATGAAGCAGAGTGTGGCAATTAGAGATTATATGAATGATAGAAAAGACTGCACCATGGTAAATATTATTTCTTAAACTCAACAACCTCTTACTCATAATATTTTTCCAATCAACCTGTTTTGGAATGGTGTTAGCCTCCTCTGGAGTGAGTGGGGCTTCAGCTCAGGTCTCCTGGCTCAGATATAAGAACATTCCCACAGTACCACAAGAGCTGTCTGATCTTTCATTCTATCTTTTGTCTGTGATCAGAATGTACAATGTACAATGTTACAATGTACTCTGTACAATGTTAGAGCCTTCTCTCCTCTCTTCACCTATCAGTGAGTTACTGCATTACTGAGTTAAAGAGATTTGTGACAGGTAAATCCACTTTGAACAATTTCTCCAAAAGCCAAAGAGGACGTGTAGTATTTTTTAAAAAATTGATTAAACAGCATTTAATTCCATCCCTAATTGCCCAGAGGGCAGTTGAGAGTCAGCTACTTTGCTGAGGGTCTGGAGTCGCATGCAGGCCAGTCCAGGTAAGAATGACATTTTCCTTCCTTAAAGGACATTAGTGAACCAGATGAGTTTTTTTTTCCTGGGTCGTAAAAGGGGCAGCATGATGGCATAGTGGTTAGCACTGCTGCCTCACAGCACCCGGGACCTGGGTTTGATTCCACCCTCGGGAAGTTTTCATGTTCTCCAAGCGCACTGGTTTTCTGCCATAGTCAAAAGATGTGCAGATTAGGTGGATTATTCAAGGTAAATGCAGGTTTACAGGCATGTCGAGGGGTGGGTGCTGGTGTGGGCCTGGATGCAGTGCTGTTCCTAGGGGTGGTGTAAATTCAATGGGCTGAATGGCCTGCTTTCACTGCTTCCACCAATGAACTGGCAATGATTTCACAGTCCTCATTAACTTCTATTTACAGATTATTATTAAATTCAAATTCCACCATCTGCCTGGTGGGATTTGAACCCAGGTTCCCCTAACATTACATGGGTCTCTGGATTAATAGTCTAGCAATAATATCCCTAGGCTATTGCCTATCATAAAATATGTATTTTTGTGTGATGGCACTTTGGAGTTGACAATGCACTGACAGAATATTCTGGAATCCTGGGCTGGGGATGGGGTGGAGGGGTTGTGGTTGCCTTAGTTGGCTGGATGCCTGGCATGAATCACACTGGTGCCAACAGCATGGGATTCGACCACTGTTCTGGCTGGAGTTGATTTGAGACCAACTTACTCACCTTACCCATGGTGGAGCTCACAGCAAATTGGGTTACAGCTGAATGCAGGCAGAAAATTCAAGAAAAAGACTGCCATTAGGATCTAATAGTGGAGAGCATGATATTGAATAAACATACTTCTGCTGGGAAAATAGTAATGAGTTAAGTGTGTTTTTATTAATATTTGGAATTCATGATAAGCAAGAGTTACTCAGTGATTGGCAAAATGCGGTAAATTGCTGGACAATTTGCACCATTAAGTTTACAGTCACAAATTCACGTACGCTTCCTTGCGAATTGCAAGAAAGTATCACATGCTTGCCATGAAAACAAACTAAACTTATTGCAGAAATGTAAACCTATTATCCAATGGTGTAAACACTCCTTTTAACGATGAGATTTCAGTTCTTGCTGTGGCATTAAATACTGACTTAGAATAATTGAAGCAGCTAAAAGTTCATTCCTACAAGTCGTAAATTAGTTCTGGAAGATGCTTTTAAATTTAAAATTATTCTAATTTTTCCCTTCCAGTTTCTTTTTTCTATCTGAATCAAGTCATTATTTCCTCCTATATTTCTTTCTTGGTAATTGTAGATTATGACTTTTAAAAGACATTTGGATAGGTACATGAATAGGAGAGTTTAGGAGGGATATGGATTAATAGCCTAGCAATAATACCACTAGGTCAATGCCTACACTAACAACCTATATTTTAGATGAGACATTATACCAAAGCCTCATGTGCTGTCTTGGAAAAATTTGGAAGTTTGCATGGTACTATTCAAAGGCTGAAAGAGGCCCTAGTGACCTTGCCAATATTTACTCCTCAAGCAATGTCACTAAAAACAGATATAATGGGAACTGCAGATGCTGGAGAATCCGAGGTAACAAAGTGTTCAGCTGGATGAACACAGCAGGCCAAGCAGCATCTTAGGAGCACAAAAGCTGACATTTCAGGCCTAGACCTTAGGTCCTAGGCCCGAAACGTCAGCTTTTATGCTCCTAAGACGCTCCTTGGCCTGCTGTGTTCATCCAGCTACACACTTTGATCATCTGTTTTTAGTGATAACATTTTATTTACCTTGAGTTGGAAACTTCCTGTGTGCAAATTGGTCTATATTTCTATTACAATGACCACACTTCTACAGAAATTAGAAGGCTTTAAAAAAATTGGAGACTCCTGAGAACATAAAAATTCTATGTAAGTGTAATTTTTTTTCACTGCTAACTCCACACCCTCCTTCACATTCCTGACAAACTTAACATTGTGTCATGGTGAACGATACCATCAGAGGCTGACCAAAATACTCTGAATCTATGTTTAATCATCACACAAATCGTGGCCATTGTTAATTTGAAAGTTAGGAGACACCCTTTGACTCTGAGTTACAATTGTGTTGTCAGGAATAAAATTTTCTGTTCACCTGGCTGCTCCAAGGATATATGGCCTGACAGTCTTATGAATACAGCAGCACAATCATTGCTCATTATGCTGCTGAATGAGTAGTGCGGAGTAGAACTTGCAAAATCAAATTCTGTCATAGCAGTTGAAAAATTCAATTCATTAAATAAATCTGGTATTACAAAGCAGGTATCAGTAATTGTAGCTAAAATATTGTCTCAGAACTTCAATTAGTTCACTATTGCCTGTTAGGAAAGGAAGTGGTTTGATCTAAATGTGGCTGTAAATGCACGACAGCTTGGTTGATCCTACATCCCTCTCAAATGGCTTAATAAACCAGGCAGTTGATACACACCAAGTTCAAGAAAGTAACCGTGCACCAATTTCTCAAGGACTGTTGAGGTTGGGAAAAATGACTGTCACAGAACATAAATGTCACAGGCAGTGAATCAGCAGAAATACCTGTAAATTCCTGACTGTTCTCCTTAGAGCAGGTGGAGGCTCACTGTAAAATGTATTCATACTGAGTCTGTACCTCAAATGCATTTTAAATAATTCAGTGATGAGGATTGTGTCTAGATTCCATGTCTCTGTCTTTGTTTTTGATCAAAACAATATTGATACTTTTGAATAATATAATCAATGAATCAAGTCTACTCCTCTTTTATATAGGAACACTGGAAAAGATGCAAAACAAAATTGGAGGGATTTTTCCAGAACAGAGATCTTATAACTATAAATAAAGATGGAAGAGGCTGTATTTGTCTGTTGATATGAGAAGCTCGGGAGCTGACTTAAAATTTATGAAGGGTAGGGTAGGTTAAGCGCGGAAAAGATATTTCCAGTTGTGTGGAAATCCAAAAATCGTAAATCTAAGATAGTCCTGAAGGAATTCAAGAGAAGCGTTTATAATTAGAGATTGGTCGGAATATGGAACGTGGCACAACTGAGGTGAATGGTCTAGATTCTTAAACGCCAACAACTTAAATTAATGAGCAACCCATATCCCAAGGAATTTCTTACGTTCACTATAAAGTAAAATTATACACTAATCAATGTAAGATACTGTTAGGGCATGTTTCTTTGCATTTTGCTTGAACAATCGAGTAGGTTTAAAGGAGAACCTTAAAGGAAGAAAATGAGGCAGACAGTACTGAGCTTTAGTCAAGAAATTCTGGGTGGTAGTGCCCAGGCAGCTGAAAGCACACACCACCACTGGGTGCTCCTCATTTAATTGCTGCACCAAGAGGCCAGAATGGAGTAAGTGCAGATATTTCAGAGTTAAGGGAATTCAGGAGACCACCAGGAGATTAGGGAGAGGTGAGGCTAGGGAGGAATTCAAAGAGAAGGATGAGAATTTTAAACTGTAGGAGTTGCTTGGCTGGAAGCCAGTGCTGACAAGTGAGCACAGGGCTGATTCGTGAATAAAACTCGATGTGAGTAAGAATATAATCAGTACAGATCTGATGATGTCAAGTTAAAAGAAAAGTGGAATGTGAAAGATCAGCCAGGACCAGGTGCATAGGATTGGTCAAGTTGAGAGGAAACAAAAACATGAGTGATGGTTTGAATAGCAGCAGTGGGATGATGTTTATGGGAAGGAAATAAATTGTCTTACTGATGGAGGAACTATGTGGTCAGAAACCCACCTCAGAGTCAGGTGCAACACAGACATTGTGAATCATTTGGTTTTGCCTCTGATCATTGCCAGGAAGAAGTTTAGAGTAGGTAGAGATTTGGAGTGGGGGCCAGAGACATGACTGTAGTCTTCCCTCTATTTAATTGGAGGAAATTTCTACACATCCGGTACTCAGTGCCAGGTAAATAGTCTCTCAGTTTAGCAACAGTGGAGGATTTGGAGTGACATGGTAGCTCGGTGGTTAGCACTGCTACATCTTGGCACTAGGGACCTGGATTCTTTTTCAGCCTCAGATGATTGTCTACACGGAGTTTGCACATTCTCCCCTTGTCTGCATTAATTTCACCTGGGTGCTCCAGTTTTCACCCACAGTACAAAGATGTGCACGTTAGGTTGATTGGCCATGCTAAATAACCCATCGTGTGCAAGGTAAGTGGTAAGCATGGGAATGGTGTCAGTCTGGGTTGGATGCTGATTGGAGCGTTGGCACAGACTCAATGAGCTGAATAGCCTCTTTCTTTGCTGCAGGGATTCTGAGTTGAGAGAGATGGAAATGTAGTCAAGCTGAGTGTGGTAAATGTGGATGTGAACAGTAAAACTAAGTACTCTCTGAAGGGTCGAGGCCTGAAACATCAGCTTTTGTGCTCCTGGGATGCTGCTTGGCCTGCTGTGTTCAGCCAGCAACACACTTTGTTAACTAAAACTAAGTACCATTGGTTGACGTCCTTGAAAGGCAGCATATCAGTTAGAAAATAGGAGTAGTCAAAGGACAGCCCCTGCAGGACACTGGAAGTAACCCTGTTGAGAAGCAAGAGAAGCCTTTTTAAGTAGCTATAATTTGATGAATAAGAATAGAGCCAGATGAGAGCAATCTCATTCAGTTGGTTGCTAGTGAAAAATGTTAGATTAAGAATGGATAGATTACTTTCATCAGTGATATAAGATTTGCTTGTGACTTTGTGAAGTGCTATGACAGTGGAAGAAACCTGACTGGAGGCATTCAAACATGGATATCCTGGAAAGATGGATGTGGATTGAAGGGTGGCAAATTATTGCAACAGCTTTGCAGAATAGATAGGTGGATGAGAAGGGTTTAGAGGAATATGGACCAAATGCAGGCAATTATTACTGGCTGAGTTGGCACGATGGTCAGCATGGACTAGTTTGGGTCAAGGGGCCTGTTTCCATGCTGTATTACTCTAGGACTCTGAGTAGGGAAAAGTTAGATAAACACAGGAGAGGGAAAGAAGTAGTAATATATTCATAGGACGAGTGGAAGCAACAGTGGAGGAGACACGTGTGAAGCATAAGTAGAAGCATAGAGGTGTTGAAACAAAGGCTTGTTTCGACATTGTAAATCCTAAGTAATTAATTAGCATTTGGTTCATTCTGCTGAAAACATCCTTGTTCCCATGTTGCAACCTAAGCATATGATCTGTGCACAGTTAAACCAGGAATGTTCAATCAGCAACCTCTAAACTGGTGTTTACACATTAGCAATGACCCCATCTCCAGTCAAAAATCTTGTGTACGTCAGAGATGTTGCTGACATTTCTTTGGTCGCTGCCTGATCCTGCGAGTGATCTATTCCTGGATCTCTCCCATTCACTGCACAGGAAATCAGATAGGAAGCAGCTTTTAATTTTGGGGAATTTACATATTAAATTATCCAACTCAGTGAACGGAAAGAATGATGCTCTTGAACTGAACTGTTATCCTGAAACTTATACATCAGAAGCTTTAAGCCTTTTGTTGATTGCCCCACTGTTTATATTTAGCATCTTTGTATTTCTGATTTGTAACAATCACAGTTTACTTTTTTTTACTTATTTAGAGCATTCACGAGACTCTCAAACTGGAAACATAATTGGAAAAGTATATCGAATGAAGTCTCAGCCCCACAAAAATGCTATATCTTAGGTATAATAGTTGAATTTATCTCCTTTTATTGCTGTAGTGGGAAAGGTTAGAGGTAATTAGAGAAAAGTGACATATGTAGAAGTAAATGGTGGAATTGAGGGAATGGCCTAGTGATATTACTGCTGGACTGTTAATCTGTGGACCCAGGTTTGAATCCCACCATGGCAGATGGTGTAATTTGAATTCAATAAATATCTGGAATTAAGAGTCTAATGATGACCGTAAATCTATTGTCAATTGTCGGGAAAAACCCAACTGGTTCACTCATGTCCATTAGGGAAGGAAACTGCCATCCTTCCCTGTTCTGGCCTACATGTGAGTCCAAACCCACAGCAATGTGGCTGACTCTGAACTGCCCTCTAAGCAATTAGGGATGGGCAATAAATGCTGACTGGCCGAGACCCTTGAATGAATAAAGAAAAAGAAAGTAGATGAAGCTCCACTCCCTACAATAGTAGACTGAGCAATTGCACAAAAATACCATTTAGCCTTGCACAAGAAATTCGGAACGTGTGATATATTTAATGACCTCCAGATATCCCAAGCCCATTATAGCTAATTCAGAGATAGTAAGAACTGCCAATGCTGCAGTCAGAGATAAAGCAGTATGGAGCTGGAGGAACACATCAGGCCAGGCAGCATCAGAGAGGCAGGAATGTTGATGTTTCAGGTCAGGACCCTTCTTCTGCTACTCTTCTGCCTGGCCTGCTGTGCTCCACCAGCTCCACATTGTGATACCTCTACAGCTACTGAAGTGTTTCGGAAGTGAAGTCACTGTTGTGATGTAGAAAACACGGCAGCCAATGTACACAAACCAAGTTCCACACAAGTGAGTACTCACATGGGAGATGGCAGTAATATGATTGCATAACGACTTGGTACAGCAACTGCTCTGCTCAGGACTGTAACAAACTGCATTAAGTTGTGTACACAGCCTGGACCATCACACAAGCCAACCTCCCATCCATCAACTCCGTTCACATTTCTCATTGCTGCAGAAAGGTTGGCAAATTCATCATCGACTCCTCCCAACCCGGGAATAGTCTCTTCCAACCTCTTCCATCAGGCAGATGATACAGAAGCTTAAGCCAATGTATGAACAGATTCAAGAACCGCTTCCTTGCTGTTATTAGACTAATGTTGATCTTGCTTTTGTGCACCTCCTGTGCAGCCTCACTCTCTCATAGCACCCTACGATCTGTATGTCCTTGTGTGTTATGATTTGCCTGTAGGGCTCACAAAACAACATTTTTCACTGTACTTGGGTATATGTTACAACAATAAATCAAATCAAATTACTGTGTGGTAGATACATTTTGTAAACACCTATTAATAACTTCACTATTCCAAAAAAAGCACTCTCAAAGAAAAATTCATTCAGACCGTTTATCTTCCTTGAAATGTTTAATCCCTGATTAAAATTAGCATTTGCGTTTGTAGCCGCACTTCAAAAACTTTTCAGCATTTGGAGCTGCCCATGAACTGATAAGCAGCTGAGTGACATGTTGACAGGCTGTGAAATCAGCACTAATACTGTAATGATAGCCTTCAGACATTTGTCAGAAGATAGAGTGAAATAGCACGACAGGATACTCGAATGCCCTTATGGCGCCTTTGAAAGCTGTCTTATCAGATCCAATGAATTGGGCGTTTCCAATAAGTTTATCCACTCTTTAACATATATTCATGTCGACTTTTATTAATCCAAAAAGGACATCTTACCTCTCTCAGAGGTTATAAATCTCTTCCAAAAATATCTAGGTACTATTTCCAAAAGGATACCATGCCTCTCCAAAGAACCTGGTAAGTTTAGAACTTCTCCCACTACGTCTGAAGTGCACAAGTCATATTTTGAGAACCCTACCATTAAAATCTTACTGAAGGCGGTACTTTACATGCCTAGTTGCCTCTATAAGCTATGTATAAGTTATGACCTGCTACCATTCAACCTGCATACTTCAACCCACACCCTGCAAACATGATAGCGACCCGGTTTAGGGAACAGGACCTCTGGATTTGAGCCTCCCATACCATTTTTGCTATGAGCCTCTCCATCTGTGCAAAACTTTAAACAAGTATTTCTGTCATTAGCAGGAAAAACTGGTTTTATTTAATAAAAAACATTCTCAAATTTAAAACCCTAACAAAAATCACAAGCATTGTGAAAGCTTAAAGTGGAAATAAAACCCAGAGACAGGATTCTCATTTTAAGAAGTAACTCCAAGAATCCATGAAATGCTCCTACTTCCTACAACTGTAATATTCAATTACATCTGCACTACCAAATTATTTTTCATTTGTTACTTTTCTCAATTATTTTTAGTTTTAATACTTGCCAGCTTAAGAAATCTCTGTTAAAACATTAATTGTTCAGCACATTAAAGATCTATCTTTGATATAAAGCCAGATATAAATGGTTTTCTGATCCCACTTAATAAAGTGTGGAGCTGGATGGACACAGCAGGCCAAGCAGCATCTCAGGAGCACAAAAGCTGATGTTTCGGGCCTAGACCCTTCATCAGAGAGGGGGATGGGGAGAGGGTTCTGGAATAAATAGGGAGAGAGGGGGAGGCAGGCCAAAGATGGAGAGAAAAGAAGATAGGTGGAGAGGAGTGTATAGGTGGGGAGGTAGGGAGGGCATAGGTCAGTCCAGGGAAGACGGACAGGTCAAGGAGTTTAGTAGGTAGGAAATGGAGGTGCGGCTTGAGGTGGGAGGAAGGGATGGGTGAGAGGAAGAACAGGTTAGGGAGGCAGAGACAGGCTGGGCTGGTTTTGGGATGCAGTGGGGGGAAGGAAAGAACTGGGCTGGCTTTGGGATGTGGTGGTGGTAGGGGAGACTTTGAAGCTGGTGAAGTCCACATTGATACCATTGGGCTGCAGGATTCCCGAGCAGAATATGAGTTGCTGTTCCTGCAACCTTCGAGTGGCATCATTGTGGCACTGCAGGAGGCCCATGATAGACATGTCGTCTAAAGAATGGGAGGGGGAATGAAAACGGTTCGCGACTGGGAGGTGCAGTTGTTTATTGCGAACCGAGCGGAGGTGTTCTGCAAAGCGGTCCCCAGGCCTCCGCTTGGTTTCCCCAATGTAGAGAAAGCCACACTGGGTACAATGGATACACTATGCCACATTGGCAGATGTGCAGGTGAACCTCTGCTTAATATGGAAAGTCATCTTGGGGCCTGGGATGGGGGTGAGGGAGGAGGTGTGGGGGCAAGTGTAGCACTTCCTGCGGTTGCAGGGGAAGGTGCCGGGTGTGGTGGGGTTGGAGGGGAGTGTGGAGCGAACAAGGGAGTCACGGAGAGAGTGGTCTACCGGAAGGCAGACAAGGGTGGGGATGGAAAAATGTTTTTGGTGGTGGGGTCGGATTGTAGATGGCGGAAGTGTCGGTGGATGATGCGTTGTATCCGGAGGTTGGTGGGGTGGTGTGTGAGAACGAGGGGGATCCTCTTGGGGCGGTTGTGGCGGGGGTGGGGTGTGAGGGATGTGTTGCGGGAAATGTGGGAGACACGCGTTCTTGACCACGGTGGGGGGAAAGTTGCGGTCCTTGAAGAACTTGGATATCTGGGATGTGCGGAGGTGGAATGCCTCATCCTGGGAGCAGATGCGGCAGAGGCGGAGGAATTGGGAATAGGGGATGGAATTTTTGCAGGAGGGTGGGTGGGAGGAGGTGTATTCTAGGTAGCTATGGGAGTCAGTGGGCTTGAAATGGACATCAGTTTCTAGCTGGTTAGCTGAGATGGAGACTGAGAGGTCCAGGAAGGTGAGGGATGTGTTGGAGATGGCCCAGGTGAACTTGAGGTTGGGGTGGAAGGTGTTGGTGAAGTGGATGAACTGTTCGAGCTCCTCTGGGGAACAAGAGGCGGCGCTGATACAGGCATCAATGTAACGGAGGAATTGGTGGGGTTTGCGGCCTGTGTAGGTGCGGAAGAGGGATTGTTCCATGTAACCTACAAAGAGGCAGGCATAGCTTGGGCCCATGCGGGTGCCCACGGCTACCCCCTTTGTCTGTAGGAAGTGGGACGAATCGAAAGAGAAGTTGTTGAGGGTCCATCATGGGCCTCCTGTAGTGCCACAATGATGCCACCCGAAGGTTGCAGGAACAGCAACTCATATTCCGCTTGGGAACCCTGCAGCCCAATGGTATCAATGTGGACTTCACCAGCTTCAAAATCTCCCCTTCCCCCACTGCATCACACAACCAGCCCAGTTCCTCCCCTCCCCCCACTGCATCACACAACCAGCCCAGCTCATCCCCTCCCCCCACTGCATCCCAAAACCAGCCCAACCTGTCTCTGCCTCCCTAACCTGTTCTTCCTCTCACCATCCCTCCCTCCCACCCCAAGCCGCACCTCCATCTCTCACCTACTAACCTCATCCCACCTCCTTGACCTGTCCATCTTCCCTGGACTGACCTATCCCCTCCCTACCTCCCCACCTATACTCTCCTCTCCACCTATCTTCTTTTCTCTCCATCTTCGGTCCGCCTCCCCCTCTCTCCCTATTTATTCCAGAACCCTCACCCCATCCCCCTCTCTGATGAAGGCTCTAGGCCCGAAACGTCAGCTTTTGTGCTCCTGAGATGCTGCTTAGCCTGCTGTGTTCATCCAGCTTCACACTTTATTATCTTGGATTCTCCAGCATCTGCAGTTCCCATTATCTCTTATGATCCCACTTACTAGGAATACTGGATAAGTCAGTTGTCCTTGAAACCACTTTTGATAGATCATACATTTTTTGCAGTTACTATAGTTGTTCGTCACTGATCATATTCACATGACGTTGTTCTTGTAGTATTGAACACTAGTTTATTATACAAAGTAGTGGGAGGGAATTATATGATATATATGACAATATAGAAAGATCTTGAAATAAACAGCAAAAGGAAAGTTTCAGCCCCTTTCTCAGCAATGTGTTTTACAGGCACTCAATCCCAGTTAAATATTAATGCTATTGTAACTCTTTGATTTCTTACTTAAATAATTCTTTTTAGTCCTTCTCCTGGACTATTTAAGATTTTTATTTTAAGATTTTTTTTCCAAGCTGTGACACCAGAAGATTTGTTTTCAGTTCTGACAACTTCGAGATTTCTATAAAATCTTGCAGACTGAAATTCGTTACAAACTAAGCTGTCATAGCCTGAAGACTTATAAAATTTTAAAAAAGCCCTTCAGCTAGGATGACTTCATTTCTTCTTAATGCAACCTACAAGTAGCCCATGACAATCTATTTATCTGTCATAAACATGAACTTGCCAAAATCCATTCAGTTGAAATCTACTCTACCTCAAAGTGATAATGCGACAATCCAACACCCAATGAAGATGTAAATCAAGGTCTTACTACTTGCCTTCCCACCTCCCCCCACCCTCATGCTTTGTAGCTTTGTAACTGTTCAGCAACCATCTCCCTGGGTAAAAAGGTGTAGCGCTGGATGAACACAGCAGGCCAAGCAACATCAGAAGAGCAGGAAGGCTGATGTTTTGGACCTAGAACCTTCTTCATTTTCAGCTCTGCACCTTGTTATCTCAGATTCTCCAGCATCTGCAGTTCCTGCTATCTCCCTCGGTAGCTGATTGACTCATTTAACTTCAATTACATGATTTCTTGTAAGAGTTTTCTCTAGTCAAAAGTCAAAATGATTTTCTGACCTTTGTAAAATGGGGTTAAGAGGAAAATTATGTTTACATGAAACACGGAAGCAAGAATCACTTTGTGTCCTCATTTTATGAGAAGTTGACATCTTGTGTTTATGTCTTTATGTTTCAGTTAAAGATCTATCAACAACATGTACAAATGCTGTGTAAGTAACAGCTGTGGATGATATCTAAATTGTATATTTAATTGAAGGCATATAAAACTTTATATCTATAATCATTCTAAAATTCTGCTAATGGTAATAATATAGACAAAGTAGAAGCATTAACCTGTCTTTATCTGTCTTCGCGTTACTTGGTAGCTATATGTCATATATGTAGACTATAACCTGATCAGTGATAATGGGAACTGCAGATGCTGGAGAACCCAAGATAACAAAGTGTGTTGCTGGATGAATACAGCAGGCCAAGCAGCATCTTAGGAGCACAAAAGCTGACATTTCAGGTCTAGACCCTTCATCAGAGAGCTTTTGTGCTCTTGAGATGCTGCTTGGCCTGCTGTGTTCATCCAGCTTCACACTTTGTTATTTTATAAACTGATCCCAGAGTCTGTTTTGCCGCAGCAAGGCTCTTCCAATCACCTTGTGAAGAGAAGAATGTTCTACTTACCTACCACTGGTTACCTGTTGATTAGAAGAGAATTCATATTCTTGTTTCTCGACATCAATGTGTGTCACACATAATTAAGTACTTTTTTTTCATTGCACACAGGTCCATTTTTTTAATGTTTCCAGATACTGGCTATATTAAAGGCACAATATAAATCCAATTTGTACATAGAGGGGTTTTGAGGGAATGGTATGAGGGATTTGAAGCATGATGGGATCAGCACCTTTAATCTAAAACTGAGTGAGGTGTCGCATTCATCACCATTTCCTTCTTTCCTCTAATTTAAGGAAACATATTTGCGGGTAGAGTATTATGCTCACTGCTTCAGTGCTAATTTAGGCAATTAACTTGCTGCCTTTAGTGGAACCTGTCAAATTTCATTGCATTGAAACCTACTCTATGAGGAAGTCATAGTGGGACAACCCACCACCCGTGAAGATATCAATCAATGTCTTACTTCTGGCTCTACGCCACCAACCCCACTTCAGTCATGCTTTGTAGCATAATAATGTTGCACAGACCAAATATGGCAGTCACTTGGTGAAAATACAGAAAGATAAATAAGAAGCATTGTTATTTGTTCTTGATTTTCGATAGTGTTGCTTTAGGGAGAACTGTAGCCTGCAGATAGGGAGAATTTTTTTCTTTTTGAATAATGTATTCAGATTTTAACAGCTACTTAAACTGAACTGTTATCTCACCATTTCAAAATCTAACTTAAACAGCAAAACTATTGACCGTGAATTACACTCAGTATTGTATTGGAGTTCCAACCTAGATTGATTCCAGCATGGCAAGGAACTTAAATCTTGCAAAGCAACAAAGGTAGCTCCTGTAACGAAAGCAAACTACTGCAGATTCTGGAAATCTGAAATTAAACACAATGTGCTGGAGCAATGTAGCAGGGGAGTGAAACAGTTTTAATATTTCAAGTCTGATGTGACGCTTCTTCAGAACTGCTACCAACAATGAATACCAATTGAGTGAAGCTGATACCATTAGACTGGAGGGAACTTTTTAAGTGCAAATTTCTAATGGATACTTTACCTCAGTTTTAACTCTAGAAATAAGTAGCACTGACTTCAACTAAATTTGATTTAATATGAATAGGGCACAACAATTTTTTGTTTGGTAAACAGGGCAAAAGCTCATACCTAGCCCCTGTGGTATCTGTTCCAGTTTGGACAATGTACATTTATTATATTTTACAATTGTATTTTAATTATTGGATTACATTACTCTTCTGGCTTTCTAATATAATATTCAATGCCTTTCAAAACTATTCCTTAATTTTTAGACACAGTGCTTTTATTTCTACAGGTATCTTGTGATATGTAGAGACCACTCTTGACTTTAAAAATAATTCCAAAAAGTCTGAGTAAATGGGAGAATGGCTGGTCTACAGTTGGTTACACCTTCACCGGGTAAGTGCCTGATATCAAAACTGGACTCTGCAAACATTTAGGAGTACAGTTTTAATAAGGGAAATCTTTGTTAACAGATCAGTGTCTCACTTTTTGCACTGCTGTAGAATAACCTGTAATAACCACGTTGCTATGTGCCTTATGAAGTGCTTTGTGACCATTTATAATTTTTCTTGTATTTTATAATCTCAGTTACAAAATTCAGCACTTGTATCATTTTCATTCTTGAGACATTAAAATTAAACTTATTTATAAAGCAGATATCAGAATTAGATAACTTGAACATCAAATGTCCCACCTTCTCAACCTCTCAGCTTGGTGTGGTAACCCTCAGGTAAAACTCCACCAGTTGTCTCGTTGTCTCTCTGTCTCTGTCTTTGTCTCTGTCTCTCTCTCTCTAATGAGAGAGCAACCTTGTGGTCCTTTGGGACTAAGGCTTTACTTTTACTTTATATTTGCACGAAATGCTGATTAATACTGAAGTACATTTATAATCACGTATAAATGGAAAAAGTGGCTGTAAGCAGTCAGAAATACTTTTTTAATAGACTACTATATTTCTATTAAGTATTTAATATTCTTAATATTCTTGCATTGACAACAATTACAAATCTATATACCTATGGATTTGCTTTATAAGTGTGCACTGTTATTACACCACCCTCCATATCAAGTTTTTTTTCAATCATTAGCTGGTCAGTCTCCATGTGGTACACATGACTTGATGATAACAGCCCATGAGTTAATACCATTGCAAATTCCACAGAGTTGGAAAGGTTGAATATCAGACTTTCTGTAATTAATTAAAAAGCAGAATCCGTCACTTGCTGATCTTATGACCCTTTTCATTTTAAGGAAATTGGTGATCACTTATTATTCCTTGCCTAGTGCAGCATGTTCCTCTCTATTTCATTGATGTTAGGAGAGTTGATATCAGAACTCCAGTTGTCTATATTTTGTTCCATCAAGAATTCTATTTGAATAAGAGCACAATGTTCTAGTTCCTTACAGCAATTATAACAACATAAAATGTGGAAATGGCTATTAACCCACCAATGCCATTCTTTCTCCCCATCCTGGACTGTTAAATAATTTACTTATCTCTGAGGGGGGAGGGGCAGATTTCTCCCTTTGTTTCATCACCCCGTCCCTACTTATCCCTAACTCTCAGAAGTATATGCCAAAATTGTTTCACAATATTGGAAGAGCATATTCACTGATGACTGATATGAAACCAACTAGTATTAATTTTCAATTAACTACCAATTGTGTGTCTTAGCATTTGATTTGCTTCTCTGATGACTACCCAAGCAAAATCTTGTTTGGATTTCTAATTCATTTGCTAATTAGAAATTTCAAAGTATCATTTATTGATGGTGTACATACCTGATGTTATCCATTTCATTGTTCAGAACAATATATTTATCCACTTGAAAAAAGCCATTGGATATTTCTCAGCTCATCTATTCTGATCCTTCTGCATAATGTTTAATTCTGGCATTGTGTACCACTAATAAAATCAGAATGATCATTTTATGTACCCTACTATACTTCCTTTCCATTGATACTTAAGTTGAAAGTTCACTTTGAATATCGATGGATAATGTCCTTGGATGTTTCACCTGAACTAAAGGCTTCGTGTCTTCAGAAAATAAAAGATAAGTAGATTCCCACTACACTGCTTATCCATCATCCAATCCACGGAAACACTAACTTGAGACAGACAGTTAACCCACATTCTTCATGCCTGTGTTGACTCCTTGAAAGAGCTACTTAATTGACTCCAATTCCTATAGTTGCTTCCTCATTGCTGTTTCTCCATAGACTTGCTAATATTACTCTGTTTGGAAACCTACATTGAGAAAATGCACGCTCATAGCTTGCACTGCATTTCTGTTAAACCTCAACATCCCCCAATCTCTTTCAGCATCGCTTTGGTTGCTTATTCCAGTTTTCATTGGATTGTTGCTTAGTGTCGTACTGGGGCTCACAGCAGACTTTCTAAAGAGCTGCTGCAAATCATTTTCAAAGGATAATGAAGGAGATGACAGCAAAAGTAAAGGTAGACTTATTTTTCCTCTTCACTTTAAACTTCATTTTGTGGTTACAATATGCTGATCCAGAAATTTAGATCCCGGTGGGTTAAGGGTAGAGTATTGGCTTGGGTAAAGGATTGGCTGACTGACATTGGTTGGGATAACTGGTCCTTCTCTGGATGGTGAACTGTAATTAGTGGGGTGCCACAGGGTTCATATCTCCAACCTCAACTATTTACACACTATATAAATGACCTGTAGGCAGGGATTGAGTGTAATGTAGAAAAATTTGTTGATCATCCTAAAATAGTTTGGAATGCAGCTCTGATGAAGAAATCAAGAATTTACAGATGGGTATTGATAATGCTGGAAGAATGGGCCAGAAGCTAGCAAATGGAGTTTAATGTGGATAAGCACAAGGTTGTCCATTCTTGCTGGACAAATAAAAGTGTAAATAATTATTTAAATGAGCAGTAGATTCAAAGTGTGTCAGTGCAGAGGGATCTGGGCGTCTTTGTGTATGTACTGCAGAAAGTGGGCATGCAGGTGCAGCATATAATAAAAAAGGCAAATGGAGTCCTGGCATTTATTACAAAAGGACTGAATTGTAAAGGTAAAGAAGTGTTGTTACATTTATACAAGGCATTGATGAGACCACACCCGGACTTTGGTTTCCAGTTTTGGTCTCCTAACTTGAGGAAGGATGTGGCGGCACTGCAGTCAGTTCAGAGGAGGTTCATCAGGTTGATGAAAGGGCTGTCACACAAGGAAGGTTGAATAGCTTGGCCTTGTCCTCTCTGGAGTTCAGAAGAATGAGGGGGGAACCTGATACAGGCACATAAAATGCTAAAGGGGATTGATAAAGTAGATGTTGAACACATCTTGTGGGACAGTCTTGAACAAGAGGTCAAAGATATAAAGTGAGAGGAGGAGAAACTACTGTCAGAGGTTGTGAATCTGTGGGACTCACTGCCTCAGAGTGCCGTGGAGGCAGATCAATCAACAGATTAAAGAAAGAAATAAGATATGTTTCTGATGGAAAATGGGTTAAAGGGCTATTGAAAGCAGACAGGACAGTAGAGTTGAGACATGAATCAGATCAGCTATGATCATGTTAAATGGAGAATGTTAAACGTGGTCTCATCAACCCTCTGACAGTAGTTTCTCCTCCTCTCACTTTTTATATCTTTGACCTCTTGTTTGAGACTGTCCCACAAGTTCAACATCCATTTTATCCGTCCACTTTAGCATTTTATCATCATGGGCTTGAAGGGCTGAATTGCTTACTCCTGCTCCCAATTCCTATGTTCCCATGATTGTGGTAGATTTGCAACCTGTGATTTGCGTGCATGACCGGTTGTACGAATCAGTCAAATTCATTAGGCAGATCCAATTTCAGCCTAATCGTACACACCATTAGTTGCACTATTAGTCCAGTGTTTTATTGACCAGATCGTAGAATACTACTTTGACACTGTGTTACATTCTTCTGCTTACAACTCAACTTTGAAAGACTCCATGTGAATCCAATACCAATCTAGGAATATTGTTGAATTGTAGCATTTAGCCCCCATAAACTAAAGTTTACCTCATCAGGTAAATGGATAATATTCCATTTTCGTTTTCAAGAAACCACACTTTGAATAATTAAGCATTGCTTTCTGTTAAATGCTCCAGAAATACAAACATCGTTGTTAAAAATAAACAATTGAGTACTTGAATAATAAGAATGGGGACTATTGTAAATGAAGGTGTAAAAGGCCATGCTTGATGTTGAATATCAGAATAAAGCTGTATTTGACATTTGACCATTTGTAGCATTTGGAAAACTGTTTTCTGGACTGACCTAGCTGCAACTTCTAAAGCACTTGTTTAGGATTCCATCAACCCTGATAGAAATTTGTAATCTTAGAAAATAGATAATCACTTGAGATAGTAGGAACTGCCGAGGCTGTAGTCAGAGAAAGCAAGGTGTGGTGCTGGAGAAACACAGCAGGCCAGGCAGCATCAGAGGAGCAGGAATGCTGATGTTTCGGGTCTGGACCCTTCTTCAGAAGATGTATTTTCCGAAGAACGGTTCAGACCCGAAACGTTAGATTTCCTGCTCCCCAGGTAATCACTTGATATGTACAGCAACAGCAATGTAATGAATTACGGACTTAAAATTCCAATTTTAGCCCTGTCCAAGCTGATGCACAGTTAAAATGACCATGATGACTTTCCTCTGGGTTGACACATATTTTAAACTAATGAGTAGAAGAGTGAATACTCAAGGGCCTATAGGAGGCTGTTGGCATCATGAAATGAGCGCTCAGAGTTAAAAATTTGTCGAGCTCATGCTGTGAGACTAGAGAGATTTTTGACTGACAACTTTTGTTTTAAAAAAATGGTTCACTGAATAATCAAGAAGTGAATTGCTGCTTGTTGCTTTGTTCATTAAGTGTTCTTAGAGCTTTGGTAAAAGTAGATAAACAAATGGCTCAAACATTAAGAAGGTTGAAAATGAACAAGAATTATTACAAAAAATCAAACAAAGTTAAAATCTTTTCAGTTCCTAGGGAGGCTGCAAGTCCACCTTCTAAACTAGATCCCAGTTCTGGCCAGAAGAAGATCAGATTTACTGAGGACGTTTTGCTGTCCAAACTACCTCCTGATGGTAGGGAGGTTCACTTTGTGGTACCAAATTTAAAACCAACTTATATACAACCAGGTTTCAACTGGACCTATGAAGACACTGTGCCAGGTAATACCGTCATGATAAACATTACTCTGATTATTTGCATTGTTTGTTTAATTATTGAGGATGTTCCACTTGAGCTCTGACTGTAATCTTTATGCTGATCATAGTCATGGCAAACACAGGAATTTGCATTTGCTTTGTGCAACTGAGAAGAATGACCCGAGCCATTTCATTCAGTGTAAGGAGAGAAAGCTGAACACAAACCCAGCTGAGATATTTAGAAAGTTGGGTGAAGATTTGGAGGGATTAATGGATGGAATTTCAGAGTCTGAGGCCTGGATGCCCAAAAAGCAAGGCCATCTCAGGTCAGGCAAAGGGCAGGGGAAAGGCCAGGAGGAAAATTGAGAGTTCTGAGTGGACTGGTGATAGTTTTGGAGGAAAGTACCGAGATATGGAGAGATGAGAACATGGATACGTTTAAATAGAAACATGCAAATGTATGCAGTAGAAGCAGGAGTATGCAACTTGGCCCTCAGACCTCCTCCACTACTCAATAATATCATGGCCAATCTGATTATTTCACATTCCCAGCTAGCCCCTGATAAGCATACACCCCCTTCCTTATCAAGAATCTGACTAAAAATATTCAAGGTCTCTGTTTTTACTACATTTTCACTACTGAGGATGAAATTTCCAAAGACTTCTGAGCCTCTGTGAAGGAAAAATATAATTCGCACTATCACTGTATTAAACAGGTAAACCCTAATTTTGAACAGTGACCCTAGTTCCAGACCTCCTCCTGTTTTGGGGTCAAAATTCTGTAACTCCGTCCCTAACATGTAATGAGCCTGACTTTAAAAAAGATCCCAAAGTAAGGGAACACTGAGGAGGCAGCGATCATAATGTGGTAGGGTTCAATCTGCAGTTTGAAAGAGAGAAGGCAAAATCGCATATAACGGTATAACAGTTAAATAAAGGTAATTACAGGGGCATGAGAGAGGAACTGACAAAAATCGACTGGTAGCAGAGCCTAGCAGGGAAGACAGTAGAGCAACAATGGCAGGAGTTTCTGGGTGCAATTGAGGACACAATACAGAGTTTCATCTCAAAGAAAAGAAGGATTATCCAGGGTGGGATTAGACAGCCATGGCTGACAAAGGAAGTCAGGAAATATATCAAAGAAAAAGAGACAGTCTATAAAGTGGCCAAGAGCACTGGGAAATCAGAAGATTGGGAAGGCTACAAAAACAAATAGAGGACAAAGAGAGAAATAAGGAAGGGGAGGATCAAAAATGAAGGTGGGCTAGCTAGTAATATTAGAAATGATAGTACAAGTTTCTTTTAATACATAAATAAACGAGAGGCAAAAGTAGACATTGGGCCACTCCAAATTGATGCTGGAAGGCTAGTGACGGGAGATAAGGAAATAGCTGAAGAACTTAATAAGCACTTTGCGTCAGTCTTCACAGTGGAAGACATGAGCAGTATGCCAACAATTACAGAGAGCCAGGGGGCAGAGTTGAGTACGATAGGCAATACAAAAGAGAAAGTGCTAGAGAAGCTAAAAGGTCTAAAAATCGATAAATCTCCTGGCCCCGATGGGCTACATCCTAGAGTTCGGAGGGAGGTGGCTGAGGAAATACCAGAGGCTTTGGTTGTGATCTTTCAAAAGTCACTGGGGTCTGGGCAAGTCCCAGATGATTGGAAAATTGCTGTTTGTAACCTCCTTGTTTAAGAAAGGGCCAAGACAAAAGATGGAAAATGATAGGCAGATTAGTTGTTGGTAAAATTCTTGAATCCATTGTCAAGGATGAGATTTCTAAATTCTTGGAAGTGCAGGGTCAGATTAGAACAAGTCAGCATGGATTTAGTAAGGAGAGGTCGTGCCTGACAAACCTGTTAGAATTCTTTGAAGAGGTAATAAGTATGTTAGACCAGGGAAACCCAGTGGATGTTATCTATCTAGACTTCCAGAGGTCCTTTGATGGACGCTCACGGGACGCTACTGAGTAAGGTGAGGGCCCATAGTGTTTGAGGTGAGCTACTGGTTTTGATTGCGGATTGGCTGTCTGACAGAAGGCAGTGAGTTGGGATAAAAGGCTCTGTTTCGGAATGGCAACCAGTGATAAGTGGTGTCCTGCAGGGTTCAGTGTTGGGGCTGCAGCTGTTCACTTTATATATTAATGATCTGGATGAAGGGACCGGGGACATTCTGGCGAAGTTTGCTGATGGTACGAGGATAGGTGGACAGGCAGGTAGTACTGAGGAGGTGGGGAAGCTGCTGAGAGATTTAGACAGTTTAGGAGAGTGGTCCAGGAAATGGCTGATGAAATTCAATGTGAGTAAATGTGAGGTTTTGCACTTTGGAAAAAAGAATACAGGCATGGACTATTTTCTAAATTGTGAAAAAATTCGTAAAGCAGAAGTACAAAGGGGTCTGGGAGTGTTGGTCCAGGATTCTCTAAAGGTTAACTTGCAGGTAGAGTCCGTGATTAAGAAAGCGAATGTAATGTTGTCGTTTATCTCAAGAGGGTTGGAATATAAAAGCAGTGATGTGCTTCTGAGGCTTTATAAAGCTCTAGTTAGGCCCCATTTAGAATACTGTGTCCAATTTTGGACCCCACACCTCAGGAAGGACATAATAGCCCTGGAGCGTATCCAGCAGAGATTCACACGGATGATCCCTGGAATGGTAGGTTTAGCATATGATGAACGGCTGAGGATCCTGGGATTGTACCCATTAGAGCTTAGAAGGTCGAGGGGAGATCTAATAAAAACTTACAAGATAATGTATGGCTTAGAAAGGGTGGACGCTGGGAAGTTGTTTTCATTAGGCAGGGAGACTAGGACCCGTGGGCACAGCCTTAGAATTAGAGGGGGTAAATTTAAAATGGAAATGAGAAGACATTTCTTCATCCAGAGCGTGGTGGGCCTCTGGAATTCATTGCCACAGAGCACAGTGGAGGCCGGGACGTTAAAATGTCTTCAAGGCAGAGATTGATAAATTCTTGATCTCACAAGAAATCAAGGGCTACGGGGAGAGCGCAGGGAAGTGGAGTTGAAATGCCCATCAGCCATGATTAAATGGCGGAGTGGACTCGATGGGCTGAATGGCCTTACTTCCACTCCTATGTCTTATGGCCTTAACAGAATAATGGTTGTACTTATACCAGAGAGACTAGAGCAGTTCAAGGAGACACTGATTTGTTCAGCCAGCAAAGCCAACGTGCTATGAACAACTTAAAAACGTCCTTTCTGCATGCACCCTATAAACCCCTAGTCTCTTACGTTTCAATCAAGTCACTTCTTACTTGTATGAGTTTTCCTAAAATATGATGCTATAGTTATGCACCTGTGCTTATGTCATCTTGTATAACATAAGAAACTAGGCATGTATATCGTGATATTGAAGAATTCAAAAGATGTTTATTGCAGATATTACATCCCCCAGACAGACATATTTGGGATAATATTAACTTTTAGGTTACATCACAGGAACATGCTTCCAGTCAATTGTCAGATTCTTCAAATGATCTCAGGTAAAATAGACCTTGAGATATTTGTGCCCATAGGTCACCTGTTATGATGTAGTGTTGATATCATCAGCATGTTTCTTTAGGGCATGCCAACATACTTACCCACATTATGCTTCAGTTTTCAGATCTTTATTTACTCACTTAACCTCACTTACTTTTCATAGCCTCCTCATGTCTTCCTCATGACTTACTTCCCTACCTATCATTTCCATTACATCTTACCAACAGGAAAAAAAAACACATTTATATCTACTGCCAGCTTCTGTTAGCCTGCCAATCTTGTTTCCATGTTAATACCTCGTGGCCTCACAGGGAGGTGACAGCCTAGTACTATTATTGCTGGTCTGTTAATCCAGAGACACAAGTAATGTTCTGGGGACCTGGGTTCCAATCCTGCTATTTCAAAAGCAGAATTTAAATTCAATAAAAATCTGGAATTAAACATTTAGTGATAACCATGAATCTGTTGTTGTTTTTCAGAAAAACCCATTTGGTTCACAAATGTCCTTTCGGGAGGGAAACTACCATCCTTACCTAGTCTGACTTACATGTGACTCCAGACCCACAGGACCATGGTTGATTCTTAACTGTCCTCTGGGCAATTAGAGATGGGCAATAAAAGCTGACCTAGCTAGTGATGCCGTCATCCTGTGAATGGATTTTTAAAAAATCCTTACAGCCTTTGCTTTCCTCAATTAGCCTTTGGTGTGGCACTTTATGCCTTCCAGAAATCTAACTATGTTACATGCAGTGCCCCTCAACCCCCTTATCCATGTTACTCCCCCTCAAAGAACTGTGATAACTTGGAAAAACATGATTTCCTTTTCATTAAAAGTTGAGTCTGCCTGATTATTTTGAATTTTGTTATGTGTCCTGTTATGATGTCATTAAAATTAGCTCCTAAAATCTTCTGTATGACAGATCCTTCATCAGACATTCATCAGGATTAGTCTCTCTGCCCAGTCTTGCTGAAAGGTTTAGGCTCAGAACGTTGACTTTCCTGCTCCTCTGAGACTGCCTGACCCACTGTGTTCCTCCAGCTCCACCCTGTATTGACTCTGACTCTAGCATCTGCAGCTCTTGCTATTCTCTATGACAGATATTAAGTCAACTGGCCTGTAGTTTCTTGCTTTCTGTCTCTATCCCTTTTAAATGAAGGAGTTGCAGTCACTATTTTTTGACTCTTATAGAACCTTCCCTGAATAAGGGGGAATTTTGAACAACAAAGGCAACACTTCAACTCTTTCACGAGCCCCTTCTTTTAGACCCTCGGATGGAATCTCAAAGACTTGGAAATGTCAGTCCACAGCTCCAACAATTTGCTCAACTAAATTTCTTGAATTCCTGCTTCTGTTCTCTTTCATGATTTACAGCTGTTTGTTCGTTTTTGCATCCTCTATATTGAAGATCAAGACAAAATACCTTTTGATGAGGACTCGTCTACTGAGGTTGACGAGGAAGGTTTGTCGACTGAGTCAGTATGGGTGGAAGTTAGGAACAGCAAGGGAGCAGTCACCTCACTGGGGGTTTTCTACAGACCCCCAAACAGCAGTAGGGAGATCGAAGAACTCATTGGCTGGCAGATTGTTGAAAAGTGCAAACGTAGCAGGGTTGTTGTTATGGGTGACTTCAACTTTCCCAATATTGATTGGAACCTCCTTAGTGCAGATGGTTTGGATGGAGCCGTTTTTGTCAGGTGTGTTCAGGGGGGTTTCCTTACTCAGTATGTGGACAGGCCGACGAGGGGGGAGGCCATTTTGGATTTGGTGCTCGGCAATGAGCCCGGACAGGTGTCAGATCTCGTGGTGGGAGAACACTTTGGTGACAGTGACCACAACAGCCTCACATTTACCATAGCCATGGAAAGGGAAAGGAGCAGTTACCAGGGGAAGATATTTAACTGGGGAAAAGGAAACTATGATGCTATCAGGCAGGAGTAGGGAAGTACAGATTGGATGCAATTGTTCCACAGAAAGGGCATAACAGACATGTGGAGGCTGTTTAAGGAGCAGTTGTTGCGAGTGATGCATAAATTTGTTCCTCTGAGACAAGTAAGAAGGGGTAAGATTAAGGAGCCTTGGATGACGGAACCAGAGGTGCTTCTCATCGAAAAGAAAAAGGCAGCTTACGTAAGGTGGAGGAAGCAAGGGGCTAGCACAGCTTTAGAGGATTACAGGCTTGCTCGGAGGTAGCTCAAAAGTGGACTGAGGAGGGCCAGGAGGGGGCACGAAAAAGGCTTGGCAGGAAGGATTAGGGAGAATCCGAAGGCATTTTACTCATACGTGAGGAATAAGAGAATGATCAGGGAGAAGGTAGGGCCGATCAGGGATAGCATAGGGAACTTGTGCGTGGAGTCTGAGCAGATAGGGGAAGCCCTAAATGAGTTATTTGCTTTGGTTTTCACTAAGGAAAGGGACCTTGTTGTGAATGAGAGCTTTGATGAGCAGGGAAACAGGCTTGAACAGATCGAGATTGAGGAAGCTGATGTGCTGGAAATTTTGGCAAACATTAACATTGATAAGTCGCCAGGGCCAGACCAGATTTATCCTCGGTCGCTCCGGGAAGTGAGAAAGCAGTTTGCTAAGCCGCTGACGAAGTTCTTTGCTTCCTCGCTCTCCACGGGAGTTGTACCGGAAGATTGGAGGGAGGCAAATGTTGTTCCTCTTTTCAAGAAAGGGAATAGGGAAATCCCTGGAAATTACAGACCAGTCAGTCTTACGTCTATGGTCAGCAAGGTTTTGGAAAGAATTCAAAGGGAAAGGATTTGTGACTATTTGGAAAAGCATAGCGTGATTAAAGGGAGTCAGCATGGCTTTGTGAAGGGCAGGTCATGCCTCACAAATCTTATTGAGTTCGTTGAGGAAGTCACGAGACAGGTTGATGAGGGTCGAGCAGTGGATGTGGTGTACGTGGACTTCAGCAAGGCATTTCATAAGGTTCCCTATGACAGGCTCATTCATAAAGTCAGGAGGTATGGGATACAGGGTGATTTGGTTGCCTGGATTCAAAATTGGTTGGCTGACAGGAGGCAGAGAGTGGTTGTAGATGGTAAGTATTCTGCCTGGAGGTCAGTGCTGAGTGGTGTCCCGCAGGGCTCTGTTCTTGGGCCTCTGCTGTTTGTAGTTTTTATAAATGACTTGGATGAGGAGGTTGAGGGATGGGTTAGTATGTTTGCTGATGACACAAAGGTTGGAGGTGCCGTTGATAATATCGAGGGCTGTTGCAGGCCTCAGCGAGACATTGACAGAATGCAGAGCTGGGCTGAGAAATGGCAGATGGAGTTCAACCTGGATAAATGCGAGGTGATGCATTTTGGAAGATCGAACTTAAATGCTGAATATAGGATTAAAGGCAGGATTCTCGGCAGTGTGGATGAACAGCGGGATTTTGGTGTTCAAGTGCATAGCTCCCTCAAAGTTGCCACCCAAGTAGATAAAGTTGTTAAGAAAGCATATGGTGTTTTGGCTTTCATTAACAGGGGGATCGAGTTTAAGAGCTGCGAGGCTATGCTGCAGCTCTACAAAACCCTGGTGAGTCCACACACGGAATATTGTGCCCAGTTCTGGTCGCCCTATTATAGGAAAGATGTGGAGGCTTTGGAGAGGGTGCAAAGGAGGTTTACCAGGATGCTGCCTGGACTGGAGGGCTTGTCTTACGAGGAGAGGTTGACTGAGCTTGGAATTTTCTCTCTGGACAGAAGGAGGAAGAGAGGTGACCTGATCGAGTGTACAAGGTAATGAGAGGCATGGATAGAGTCGATAGCCAGAGACTTTTCCCCAGGGCAGGATTGACTGCCACGAGGGGTCATAGTTTTAAGGTGTTAGGAGGAAGGTATAGAGGAGACGTCAGAGGGAGGTTCTTCACCCAAAGAGTTGTGAGCGCATGGAATAGTTTGCCAGTGGAAGTCGTGGAAGCAGAGTCATTAGTGAAATTTAAGCGACTGCTGTTCATGCACATGGACAGCAGTGAATTGAGGGGAATGTAGGTTAGGTTATTTTATTTTTGGATTAGGATTACTCCCCGGCACAACATCGTGGGCCGAAGGGCCTGTACTGTCCTGTACTTTTCTATGTTCAATTTTTCCACCATCTACTTATTTTACCTTACTAATTCCTCAGCCTTGCTTTTCATGGGGTCAATACTCACTTTGTTAACTCCTTTCTTTCTTCAATATCTATAGAAACACTTACTGTTTGTTGTTATATTTCTAGCTAGCTTTATCTTGTCCTGTAATTTCTTCCCCTCCTAACCACTCTTTTAATCCCTCTTTGCTGTGTTTTAATAACTTACTCAATCTTTAGACCAATGCAATTATATGCTTTACTTAAAACTGTTTAATGCCGTTTGACAAAAACCAAAAGAGCCGTAAACCAGAGACAAAAGTAGAAATTGCTGGAAAAGCTCAGCAGGTCTGGCAGCATCTGTGGAGAGAAATCAGGGTTAACATTTCGATTTAAGTGACTTTTCTTCAGAACAGACGAAGGTCACTTGACCCAAAATATTAACTCTGATTTCTCTCCGCAGATGTTGTTGACATGCTAACCTTTCTGGCAATTTTTATTTTTGTCCTTAATGCCATCTTTAATGTTATTAGGTCACTGCAGATGATGTGCAGTTTTGTTTTCTCATTGAAATGCAATTATACTGCTCATTTTGAAATCTTCCCCTTATTGTTTACCACTGTATCTCTATTTACCCTCCCCTTAACCTAATTTGCCAATACAGTTTAGTTAGTTCTGCTTTCATGCTTCTACTGATATCCTTATTTAAGTTTAAAGTACTAGTCTTCCTCAAAGTGAATGAATGCAAATGGGGATGAAAAATGTCAAAAGACTTTGGAGAATTAGAATCCACTGTATATCAGTGGTACATGGTAATGACCAGAGATAATGGGAACTGCAGATGCTGGAGATTCCAAGACAATAAAATGTGAGGCTGGATGAACACAGCAGGCCAAGCAGCATCTCAGGAGCACAAAAGCTGACGTTTCGGGCCTAGACCCTTCATCAGAGAGGGGGATGGGGGAGGGAACTGGAATAAATAGGGAGAGAGGGGGAGGCGGACCGAAGATGGAGAGTAAAGAAGATAGGTGGAGAGGGTGTAGGTGGGGAGGTAGGGAGGGGATAGGTCAGTCCAGGGAAGACGGACAGGTCAAGGAGGTGGGATGAGGTTAGTAGGTAGCTGGGGGTGCGGCTTGGGGTGGGAGGAAGGGATGGGTGAGAGGAAGAACCGGTTAGGGAGGCAGAGACAGGTTGGACTGGTTTTGGGATGCAGTGGGTGGGGGGGAAGAGCTGGGCTGGTTGTGTGGTGCAGTGGGGGGAGGGGATGAACTGGGCTGGTTTAGGGATGCAGTAGGGGAAGGGGAGATTTTGAAACTGGTGAAGTCCACATTGATACCATATGGCTGCAGGGTTCCCAGGCGGAATATGAGTTGCTGTTCCTGCAACCTTCGGGTGGCATCATTGTGGCAGTGCAGGAGGCCCATGATGGACATGTCATCAAGAGAATGGGAGGGGGAGTGGAAATGGTTTGCGACTGGGAGGTGCAGTTGTTTGTTGCGAACTGAGCGGAGGTGTTCTGCAAAGCGGTCCCCAAGCCTCCGCTTGGTTTCCCCAATGTAGAGGAAGCCGCACCGGGTACAGTGGATGCAGTATACCACATTGGCAGATGTGCAGGTGAACCTCTGCTTAATGTGGAATGTCATCTTGGGGCCTGGGATGGGGGTGAGGGAGGAGGTGTGGGGACAAGTGTAGCATTTCCTGCGGTTGCAGGGGAAGGTGCCGGGTGTGGTGGGGTTGGAGGGCAGTGTGGAGCGAACAAGGGAGTCACGGAGAGAGTGGTCTCTCCGGAAAGCAGACAGGGGAGGGGATGGAAAAATGTCTTGGGTGGTGGGGTCGGATTGTGAATGGCGGAAGTGTCGGAGGATAATGCGTTGTATCCGGAGGTTGGTAGGGTGGTGTGTGAGAACGAGGGGGATCCTCTTGGGGCGGTTGTGGCGGGGGCAGGGTGTGAGGGATGTGTCGCGGGAAATGCGGGAGACGCGGTCAAGGGCGTTCTCGATCACCGTGGGGGGAAAGTTGCGGTCCTGGTTTTGAAAAACTCCGACATGGAAAGTGGGAGCACTACTAGGTCTTTTGGCTCTTGGAATCTACTGCAGCATTCAGTATGATCATGGCTGGTTTTCTATCTCAACGCCATATTCCTACTTTCTCTTCATACCCTTTGATGCCTTTCATGTCTTTAAAAATTCATCGATTTCTGCCTTGAGATATACTCGGTGACCTCACCTCCAGTGCCTTCTGTAGAAGAGAATTCCACAGGTTGACTGCCTTTTGTGTGAAGAGAGGTTTCCTCATCTCACTCTGAAGTGGCCTACCTTGACACTCTGATCCTTAGTTTTCCCCAAGCAGGAGAAGCATTGTCTATTCTGTCTAGAATTTTATACATTTCGATCAGCTCTCCTCGAACATCGAGCATAAAACAGTGCAGCACAGGAACGGGCCCCTCAGTCCACGATGCTGTGCTGAACATGATGCCAAATTAAACTAATCCCTTCTGCCTACCCTTAGCCCATATCGCTCCATTCCTTGCATGTCTGTGTGCTAATCCAAAAGTCCCTTAAATGTCCCTATATTATCTGCCTCTACCACCATCCCTGGCAGTGTGTTCAAGACTCTTACCACTCTCTGTAAAGAAGCTTGCCCTTCACATTTCAATTGAATTTTTCCTCTCTCATCTTAAATGCATGTCCCTCCGCCCCACTAGTTTTAAACATTTCAATTCTTGGAAAAAGATTCTGACCATCAACCTTTATCTTTGCATCTCATAATTTTGTAGTTTTCTATCAAGTCTCCCCTTAGCCTCTGCTGCTCCAGAGAAAGCAACCTGAGATTTTCTAGCCTCTCCTTATAGCACATGCCCTCTAATCCAGGCAGCATCCTGGTAAACCTGTTCTTCACCCTCTCCAAAGCCTCCACACCCTTCCTGCAATGTGGCAACCAGAATTGAACGCAATACCCTAAGTGTAGACTAACCAAAGTCATATAAAGCTGCAATATGTACCCCATTCCCTGACCATTTAAGGTAAGCATGCTATATGCCGCCTTTACTACCCTAACTACTTGCATGGGCACTTTCAAGGAGCTATGGACTTGAACTCTAAGATCCTTCTGCGCATCACTGTTGTTTCAGGGTCCTACCATTAACCATATACGTTTCCTTGCCATTTGATCTCCAAAGTGCAGCCCCTCACACTTACCCAGATTAAATTCCATTTACCATTTCTCTGCTCAGATCTGCAACTGGTCTATATCCCACTGTATTCTTTGACAGCCTTCTATACTATCCACAAGTCTGCTGACCTTTATATCGTCTGCAAATCTACGAACTCAACCATGTACATTTTCATCCGAGTCATATATATATACATCACAAACTGCAAAGGTCCCAATATGGATCCCTGTGGATCCACTAGCCATGGGCCTCCAGCCTGAAAAACACCTTTCCACCCCTACCCTTCTATGGGCAAGCCAATTCTGAATCCACACATCCAAGTCACATGGATCCCATGCGTCTTAATCTTCTAGAAGAGCCTACCATAGGGACCTTGTCAAAAGCCTAACTGAAATCCCTGTAGATACCATTCAATGCTCTATTGTCATCAATGACCTTTGTCACCTCCTCAAAATTCAATCATGTTGGTAAGATATGACCTTCCCTGCACAAAGCCATGCTGACTGTCCCTAATTATTAGAGATAATGGGAACTGCAGATGCTGGAGATTCCAAGATAATAAAATGTGAGGCTGGATGAACACAGCAGGCCAAGCAGCATCTCAGGAGCACAAAAGCTGACGTTTCGGGCCTAGACCCTTCATCAGAGAGCTTCATCTCTGATGAAGGGTCTAGGCCCGAAACGTCAGCTTTTGTGCTCCTGAGATGTCCCTAATTATTCCTTGCTTTCCCAAATGCATTTTAGTCCTCTCCCGAAGAATTCTGTCCAGTAGCTTCCCAACCACTGATGTGAGACTCACCAGTTTTAATTTCCCGGGTTGCCCCATTTCCCTTCTTGGACTAAGAAACAACATTGGCTACTCATTCTTCTAAATTCTAGTGAATATAGGCCTGGTCAATCCAATCTGTCCTCCTAAGACAGTCCTGCCATGATACCTGAATGAACGTGTGCTGCACTGTCTCTGTATATCTTCTTTTAGGCAGGGAGACCAAAACTGCACTCCATACACCAGGTTCAGTGCCACCAAAGCCCTGTGTAACTGTAGTATGACATCCTTAATTCTGAACACAACTCTTGATGCAGATTGGAACTAATCATTTGCAGATGAATACTTTACGTAACCATTCAGCTGAGACAACATGTTGAACATGTCCACTTTTACTGGCAGGGTTCTCAAGAGCTGAATATACTGAAAGAAAACAGGAGCTATCCAATCAACACAGAGTACAGTTTGATGAAATCTACAATCCTAGTTTTATGATGAAGCAAGTTACACAAGGAGGAGGCCAACACATGCTACCTCCAGGGAACCCGGGCACCCTGTCCGGGTCAGGTATGAAATGTCCTTGAGTTGATTGACTTAAGAGAAAGGACAGTGATTGGGAAAATAGGCAAGTTAAAATCATGCAAAAACACAACTTAAGTGCAGATAATGGAAAGAAGGAATAAACAAAGCTGAAGGAGCACAGTGTATGTAGAAGAATGAAATGGTCAACGATGCCGGTTTTATTAATGAATGCATAGGTGATGAGAATTAGTTGCCAGTTAACCACAGGCAGTATTAGGGCTGGAGGAATATGATCTTTTAACCTTGATGGAAACCTGGCAACACTGTTCCATTCACAGTACCCTGCGATATAATCACTTTAAATATACCAACTGCACTTCTGTACCTATGATACAGGCTCAGCGAACCTAATAATCATCACTGACCTGTTCCCCGTCTAACTACAAGCTATCAGTTGGTGGGGAACTGATTTGGTGACATAAAACACACACACGCACACGCACACGCACACGCACACGCACACACACACACTCTCTCTCCCTCAGAGGTACACACACATACTCACAGAAGTACACACACACAGAGGTACGCATGCATGCACACACACATACACACTCTGTCACACACTCTCAAAAGTTCAGCTGCATGCAGGGCAAAGATGTATTCTGGGTTCAGCTTTCTGATCCAGCAACACCGCACCCCCGCCCCCGCCCCACCGTGAATTTGGGAACCAAATGTATGGCAAAGGTTAGACACACATAGTCATCAAAGTCCATAATTATTCTTGAATTATTATTGTTTCGTAAAATGCTCAAGGTGCTCTTTATCTTTCAGCTTGGGAATTGAGGAGCCCAAAAACGAGTAATGCACAAGGCTTAAGCAGTTCCATGTTTGATCTTTCAAATCCACAACGCATGCAAGTAAGTTTTCATTTAATTTTGAGTTCTGGAACTAACCCTGACGAACGTATTGATATTGTTAGAAGAGGTATGTATCTTCTTACATAATCCCTGATGAAACTGTTAAATTGTGTTACAATCCCAGACAAGGCTATAAATTTATGTTACAATCTGGCTCAGAACTTTATTGTTTAAAGTAGATGAAGTTTAAAATCTCAGGCAGTGGCTAAGAAAACAAAAGCCCAAGGTTCTACAGTATGTTTAATCAAACAAAGTAAACTGAGCAAAGATAGAAGTACAACAGTGTCATGCACACATAAACACACACCACTAACATCCAGAATTAACGTCAGGTATATGTGGGTTAACAGAAGAACATGGCTGAACACCAGACTCCGAGTCACCGTCTGCTGCTCCCAATGTGGCCTCCTTCACATCGGGGAGACCAAGCGGAGACTCGGAGACCGCTTTGTAGAGCACCTGCGCTTGGTTCACGACAAACGACAACAACCTCCAGTCACGAACCACTTCAACTCCTCCTCCCACTCTCTGAGTGACACGTCCATCTGGGTCTTCTCCAGTGTCACAATGATGCCACCCGGAAACTGGAGGAGCAGCACCTCATATTCCACCTCAGGAGCCTACAACCCAATGGTCTCAATGTGGACTTAACTAGCTTTGAAATCTCCCCACCCCAGCCTTATCCCATGACCAATGCTTCCTCTCATCCCTGCCTCCTTGACCTGTCTGTCTCCTCTACCATCTGCCCACTCCTCCCGCCTCACAGACCAATCCCCATTTTTCATTTTTCCATCCCCACCCTTGTCTGCCTTCCAGAGAGACCACTCTCTCCGTGACTCCCTTGTTCGCTCCACACTCCCCTCCAACCCCACCACACCTGGCACCTTCCCCTGCAACCGCAGCAAATGCTACACTTGCCCCCACACCTCCTCCCTCACCCCTATCCCAGGCCCCAAGATGACTTTCCATATTAAGCAGAGGTTCACCTGCACATCTGCCAATGTGGTATACTGCATCCACTGTACCTGGTGTGGCTTCCTCTACATTGGGGAAACCAGGTGGAGGCTTGGGGACCACTTTGCAGAACACCTCCGCTCGGTTCGCAATAAACAACTGCACCTCCCAGTCGCGAACCATTTCAACTCCCCCTCCCATTCTTTAGATGACATGTCCATCATGGGCCTCCTGCAGTGCCACAATGATGCCACCCGAAGGTTGCAGGAACAGCAACTCATATTCCGCTTGGGAACCCTGCAGCCCAATGGTATCAATGTGGACTTCACCAGCTTCAAAATCTCCCCTTCCCCCACCACATCCCAAAACCAGCCCAGTTCGTCCCCTCACCCCACTGCACCACACAATGAGCCCAGCTCTTCCCCTCCATCCACTGCATCCCAAAACCAGTCCAGCCCGTCTCTGCCTCCCTAACCTGTTCTTCCTCTCACCCATCCCTTCCTCCCACCCCAGGCCACACCTCCATCTCCTACCTACTAACCTCATCCCACCTCCTTGACCTGTCCGTCTTCCCTGGACTGACCTTTCCCCTCCCTACCTCCCCACCTATACTCTCCTCTCCGCCTATCTTCTTTTCTCTCCATCTTTGGTCCGCCTCCCCCCTTTCCCTACTTATTCCAGAACCCTCACCCCATCCCCCTCTCTGATGAAGTGTCTAGGCCCGAAACATCAGCCTTTGTCCTCCTGAGATGCTGCTGGGCCTGCTGTGTTCATCCAGCCTCACACTTTGTTATCTTGGATTCTCCAGCATCTGCAGTTCCCATTGTCACTGAGACAGTCACCATTTTGATTCTCATGTGACTGTTCAGAACTGAAATGGACTGAAAAATTGTGTTATTTTATGCTTTGACAGAGAGGGAAGATGAAAAAGTGGAACAGATATTGAAAGAGAAGGAAGCTTCAAAGGGTGTGGTGAATATATTGCAAGAGGTGTGATTAAAAGAAGGGATGAAGTCAGACGTTACGGGGGAAAATGCCAGAGGGGCTTTGGTTCCCAAATGCTTTTGGAGCTTGCATGCGTTTACACTGGCCTGCAAGTGACTCCAAACCCACAGCAATGTGGCTGACTCTTAAGTGCCCTCTGGGAAATTAAGGGTGGGTGATAAGTGGGTGATGCTTTTGTCCTGTGAATGAATTTTTTAAAAAAACTACTCTCCCAAGCTAATAGGATTCTACCCTCCCCTCACTTGAACTATACATGGAGCAGGCAAATGATTGACTGACTGAACCGCTGGAGAATTAGTGATCTGGTTATGCCAATGGCTAGGGAATTGTTGGAGCAAAACACACTGTGTGTATAAGGATCATGAGGATTTCCAGATGCAGCAGGAATTTAATCAGGAAACTTAAAAGGATTAAAAGCCTCCTGTAATTCCAATGAAACAATGAAACTGAATGCCTGGCTCACCCACCTCCCCCATTCCTGCACCAATTACAGCCCCAGACTCCTGACCCTACCAACTGCCCAACCCCTCCCCGATCAGACTGTTTTTTTTTCCTTCTTTCTCCGCACCTCTCCCCCAACTCCACAACCACACACTTTGACACCACCCTCCGCTGCCTCCAAAGACCTTATGCGCCCTTGCAGATTCAATCATAACTCTCAACAGGGAATTGGAAAAGTGCCAGAAGTCACAGCATTGGCAAGGCTAGCAATGAAAGACTGGAGTAGTGGTGTGTGAACTCAGTTTCTTTTGCAGAGATGTAAAATGGAATGGTGGAACAAATTGCCTCCTTTGGTGCTTTAATCATTCCATAAGCCTCTGAAAATTCATGGCCTCCCTGTTCAAAGCATTGAAATCCAGTGCTACAGTGTAAATCCTGAGTGGCATTACTCTAAAGTCCAAGTGGGAATTCATTGAATATTAGCTGCTGAGGTCCCTTTCAGCTAAGAATGTTATGTTAGCTGTTTCAAGCAACGCTGATTCCAAAAACAGTTTCTCTGACAGCAGTGTTGGTCTTCTTTGTAAAACACCACTGTTTTTGTGGTGAGGGACCTCCCATAATGGTGTTGGGTTGAGTGGATATTTCTCTTGCAGTGGAATAACTTGCTAGACTACCTCATTGGACTACATATGCACTGAAAACCAGAGACGTTGCAACAAGCTGGAAGACCTCACTGGTTATTTTTATAACTCTCATTTACCAGATTGCGTTTTACAAAAATTGTGCTTTGCATCTTGCCTCGGAGTATTGACGTCAGGGTTTGTAACTGAACCATGACATTCAGCAGAAACTTGTGCATCTTGCATACTTGGTTAACATTTTCTGCATGAGGGCTTTTCTTAAAAGAGGGTTACATAAGAACATAAGAAGTAGGAGCAGGAGTAGGCCATCTGACCCCTCAAGCTTATCCACAATTCAATAAGATCATGGCTGATCTTTTTGTGGACTCAGCTCCACCTACTCACCCACTCACCATAACCCTTAATACCTCTATTGTTCAAAAATCTAACTATCTTTGCCTTTCAACAATGCTACCTCAGTTTCTCGAAATAAATCAGTGTCACTGTTCATTCACTGTAGCTTTAATTAACTTTCTGCAGGTATATATTAACATATTTTTAAATGCCAAACCTTAATGAGATTTCAATGGACAGCAATACTCTTTGGAAAGATCCCTTCAAGGGAAGGGAGGTGTCCTTTCCTTTGTACAGTGTGATGATACAGCAAGCTGTCATTTGTGGTTCAGAAACCACTTCTCCACAAAAAGAGCAACCGCTGTTCAGAATAGTAGAGCCACGGTTTCTCCGAGCTCTGTTTGCGTAGTAGATTCTTCTTCAGCCCCAAGAGAAACTTAGCCAAGTTAGCAATAATGAGATACCCATCCACACTCTATCCTCACACACCGAATTCGAGTTGCCAACACTCCAGAATTATCCTGAAGTCACTCAAAAATAAGATTAAAATAAGATTAATTTCCTGTGCAATCGTAGCCAGCAATATGAGAAGAAAATCTCCAGCGTATCAGTGAGGCTAATGAAGAGTTTCAGGTAAATTAGAATGTCAAAACTAATGATACCACAACAGTTCAGTTCACAACTTGGATCAGTTACTGCATATTTGTATACCCCTTTCCAGTATTTCTTTAACTAGTTTTGTTCTCTTAGATGCCTCCTAACTTTACCGTCCCGTACACAAAGAGGAACTGGAACTCAGCAGTCATCTTTAAAGCAGTTGACTGAAGTTTAATAGAAAGTAAAATATTAATTCACAATATGAAGACGCACCTGGAAATGAAATGGGGGCAAGTTCAACTGAGGCATTGCATGACTATTTGGATAGACAGAGTGCAGGGATGTGGGAATAAGGCATGAGATTGGCACAAGGGAATAGAACAGTGCAGGAACTGAATGGCCTCTTTCAGTGCGGTAACAGTTATGTGATTCTGTGAAGAATGGTTTGAGGTTGAATTCCATGTTCCTCTGTTCCATGCTCAAGGGGCAGAATGGTGTTTTCCTATTCAAGAATTAAAACTTTTTTTTCTCTTTACAACTGCAGAGGTTTAGTTCAACGTCCAGTATAAACAGCACAATATCTTCTTTGATGGATTCCCAGGGAAGCTCTCGAAGCGTAGGTGAGTTTTAAAACTCAATGTCACCTCAGTCTACTTCACAGTGTGTTTTTAATAGACTCTAACTGTTCAGCAGGGCAGCTTGTTTTGAGGAATGCAGTTCCTTCATTTTCTGCACAAAAGGTTTGCTGGCATGCCTGACCTTGAACTAGTTAATATTTTTCTCCATCTGTCTCAGCCTCTCTCTCCGACCACCCCCCCCCTCTCTTTTTCTCTCCCTCCCTCTTTCTCTCTCTCCCTGCAGCTCCCTCTGCAATACTTTGCAGTGCATTGCAGGCTTCTCTTGCAGCTCCGCACACACTCAGAGACACTCCCAGAGACACAATATCCATTATCCGTAAACACCAAACAACCGGCTCTAGCAAAAACACTAATTTTACAAAATAGAGCCCTGCAGGAGGCTGTTTTGTACCCTGCGCCCATAGGCTGAACTTGAGTTACTGGAAGATTTTAATTTTCCTGAGACTGCGGAGCTATGACAAGCATATAATCAATGACACACTGTTATTTGCTTGTAGATGAAAACTGGGGAAGAACATGTTGTGGTTACTCTTTAATATGACAAGATCACCATTATTGGACTAGCGACAGTAGTGCTCAACTCTGTTCCAGCCCAGCCATTACCGTTGGCTGGGCAGCGTTAAAGTTGGAGCTTGTATCTTACTTATTCTGTTGGCTGCAGGGAGCATTTGCTGGTGAAGAGGTTATAAAACTGCAACCTTCCAATAAAAGGTGCACAAGCAATGATAATGCATAGAAGAGCTATTTTCTGCTTAGCAACCATGAACTAAAGATATTGCAGTGATCACTTATTTCAGATGGTTCCTATTGTTCAATTTTTCTCTCCTGCCCCCCCATTCCTTTTGTGATTTATTCATGCAACAACAAGAATAAAGCTTACTTGACCTCCTGTGAAGAATATTGGTTCTAACAAGATTCTTTTAGCTAGCTAGTTCTTGGTCTTTTTTTCATACAATCTTATAGTACAGAAGAGGCCCTTCAGCCCATCAAATCTGCATCAATAAAAAATGCCAGTCCAAATCCACACTAGTTCCAATTTCCAGCTCTTGGCCAAAAGCCTTGAAAGTGATGACATTTCAAGCATTCATCCAAGTACTTTTTAAAGGATCTAAGGTTTTTCACCTTCCTATGCAGTGCATTCCAAATTTCTGTCACTCTGAGTAAAAATATTTTGCTTCCTATCCCCTCCAAACCTTAAGGTCTTTCACTTTAAAATGATGCCCCTTGTTATTGACCCTTCAACCAAAGGGATCAATTGCTTTCTACCAGTCTGTCAAGGTTTCTCTTATAAACTCTCTTATAAACATGCTAAATTGCCTGGAGTGTTCAGGGATGTGTAGATTAGCTGGGTTATAGAGGGATAGATCTGGGTGAGATGCTCTGAGGTTCGGTGTGGACTTGTTGGGCCAAAGGGCCTGTTTCCACACTGTAGGGATTCTATAAACTTAGACACCTCGATCAAATCCTCTCTTGGCCTTCTCTGTTCTTAAGAAGGCAACCCAAGCTGATCCAGTCTCTCTTCAGATCAAAATTTCTCCGTCCCAGGTAACGCCCCGGATGAATCTCTTCTGTATCTCCTGCAGTGCAATCACATCCTATAGTGCAGTGACCAGAACTGCACACAGCTGTGGCTTAACCAAAGTTCTATGCAGCTTCAATGTAACCTCACTGCCCTTATTGTTTTTGCCACGACTATAAAGGCAAGTGTTCCATATGCCACCTTAGAGTGCAAGATAAATGGGGAACTCCAAACAAAAGTACACAGAAAAGCCACACACGCAGGCTAGGTACTGAACTTCTAGAGTAACCATTCCAACACACACAAACGAAGCTGTGTGCGAACGCTATTTAAAAGAGCAACAATACACTGCAGCAACATGGAACTACACCAAGAGGAAGAAGAATACCTCTTCCAGGTTTTCGAGGATAATGGATATCCAAAAAACTGGGTCAGAACATGCCTACATGAACAACATCAGCAAGATTATACACGTCCTGACGCTCTTCTCACAGTCCCTTACATCGGGAACACATCGGAGCTAACCACAAGACTCCTATGACCGCTGGGTATCAGCATGGCACACAAACCCACATCAACACTACGACAAGTGCTCACCCGAACTAAAGACCCACTCCCCGCCATGGACAGAACCAATGTCATCTACAAGATCCCCTGCAGAGACTGTGAGAAACACTACGTCGGACAAACAGGAAGGGAACTAACAACAAGGGTACCCAAACAGCAACTGGCTACAAAAGGACGTGGCCAATACTCACTCATCTCAATCCACATGGATAAGGAGAACCACCAATTTGGCTGGGATAACACCAAAATCCTGGGACAAGCTCAGCAGAGACTGGCATGGGAATTCCTAGAAGCCTGGCACTCCACGAAGAAAGTAATTAATAAACACACAGAACTCGACCCCATATACATTCCACTACGAAGGAAAACTGGAAGTGAGGTAGTCTAGCTCAATGAACCCCAGAGTTTAAAAACCAGGTGAGAAGACACACTGATGCTTCATCAGAGGCTGCACTGATGATGTTACCCAGCATGGTAACGAAATGTTTGCGGAACAACAAACCAGCTCGACAAGCCAACCATTATTCTGCATCCTTTGTGCTTTTACCTTAGTTATCAAGCTCCTTTGTGGGTCTTGCTGAAATCTATTTACTACATCAATTGAACTACCTTCATATACTCATCTGGCCATCTTCTCGTCACCAAATTTGTTCGACAAGATCCCCTTTTGACAAAACCAAGTTGACTAGCCCTGATCAAAATTTGACTCTGAGTGGAGATTAATTTACTTGTTCAGAATTTTCTCCAATAGTTACCTGACCACTTACTTTTATGACAGCAGTAGTAGGCCATTCAGCTCCTCAATGTTACTCCATTTGGTTGTATCGTGGCTGATCTGTTCCGTAATTCCATCCATCTACCCATTGTGCACAAGAATATTTGTTTTAACCAAATGGTAGTGACCAGGTTGATCAAAGGATTATTACAAATGAAAATCTCTCAGCCTGGCCTCCTTTTATAATGGGAATTATGTGGATATCAGAAGTACCTGGGGAATGTTATGGAGCAGGAAACATGGCACGTGGAGTGACCAAATGTATAAGTATTTACAAGTGTATGATGTTTTCCAGACACACTTGCAGATGACTTTGGAAAACTCAATCTGAAACTGAGTTACAGACCAAACGTGGAACAAATCTGGATCAACATAGTACAGGTGAGGCCTAACTATGTACAAGATTACAAAAACAGAATTGGCTGGAAAAACGCATCTTTGGAGAGAAAGCAGTGTGAATGTTTTGAGTCCAGTAACCATTTCTCGGGTCTGAAGAAAGGTTACTGGAGTTGAAACATTAACTCTGCTGAGGTTCTCCAGCAAGTTCTGTTTTTATTTCAGTTTTCCAGCATTATCAGTTCCTTACGTTGTTTATGCACTGGGGAAGCTGTGATGTAGTGTTACTATTGTTTTATTTTCCATTCACTTTGCAATCCACCACCTAAACCTTGGTATCAAATTTGCTGGTGTTTCTATTGCTGTTGCAACAAATAATCTGTAAGCCTATTCCTCTGCTAGCTGCTCTTTCAACTTTATGTAAGTATTCTATATTTCTCAACTTGAGGAACCTGCAAGAAACTGAAGAGTTTTATGTCCCAAACTCCGCTCCCTTGAACTGAGTGTGTTTGGTGACTCAACCAACATTGTTACAACTACCCCAAATATTGTGTCCGTAATACAATACGGGGTGGAGTCGGGAAGGTGAGGTTAACGGGGGAGGGAGAGGGGGAGAGGGAGGGTATGGTGTCTACTCATGCCTGTTTGATAGCCCACTGAGGCCCAAGTGGCCAAATTATCACTCCCTTAAGGCCCTCAATCTACCTCCACTGCGATAATACAGTGGGCAGATGAAGGTGGGATGAGATAAAAAAGGCCATTTATCACCAAATGTGGTGACAAGCAAAAAGAGGGGAGGGTACAACATGTGGCATATGCCCAGTGCAGATTGGGGACATACAGCTCCCCAGGATGGTATGGAGCTGTGCTTGTCTCTGTGCCTGGCCACTGACACCCACGGTCACACTTGGACACACCCGCTCTCTTGTTTTGGGTACCTGATTTCCCCCCCGCCCCACCCCGGCCCAAAACCCAGGACATACTTGTCTCTGGCAACCATGACACTGCTTTGCAGATCTGCTTGTAGTTTGACCCACGGTTAGTTAAGGCCGTTTTTGTTAATGCCCAGTTTTCTTCCTTCCAGGAATGGGAGAAGTGAGAATCTGCCTTCCCATAAAACCCAACGCATAGTCTAGAAAACAGGGTATTTGACAGTGTCTCTGAAGTTGGACTGGATCAGAATTGGTCTAGAATTGAGCCATGGGCTGGTGTTGTGTACCTCTAGTGTAAATCATGTATTAAATTTTTATAACAAACTTTGTTTTAACTGGCTCTTTAATGAACCGGCAGACTTAATAAACCGTCAAAAATATATGCTTCAAATACCATGAAGTTTACTGTATTATTGTGATCTCTGCAATGCCCAAGTAATCAGTTGGGGGTGCGAGTGACAAAATTGTGTACTGGTAAGTTTTATTCAAGGCAAAGTTGCATTATTATTTAAGTGACTTATGCTGTAAGCAAAGTTTTGCAGTGATGTACATACCCACTGCGTTACATTTATGTTACTTAGTGTGTGATTGATCATGTGAACTTTTTGATCAAGCAGATTATTTGATCAACTGGTACGCTTTTGGTCTCGTAGCTGCCAGTTAATAAAAAGTTTGCTGTATTTATATGATAAAATATATAAATAGAAATAGGTCACAACAGCAGCATCTATGTAACAACAACATTTATTAGCTGGAATATGTTTTGTACTCTTTTGGTCTTGAAGCTATTCCCTCCTTCTGTCCTGATTAGGGAATGAAGACTTCACATCCTTCCTTCTCTGAAAAAAGTGTTAATGTGCATCATTTTCCATTTGATGCAATATGCAACAAATGATAAACTCCCCTCCTAATAACTCACTTGACTTTTGCACTAAAAAGAAAGCAGCATTAATGAAACAAGTGTTAAAACCTTCTTACTAGATTATTTGAATTAAGATGCATTTGTGCTATTAAAGTGCCATTCTGTGAATTAATGAGTTGTAAATAATTATATTCTCATCCTTGAACAGATTAGAGACTTGTACCTGCGCAGTAAACCTGCAGAAAAGGTTATTGTTTATCTGAAAGGAACAATAACGTTAGAAAAGCCTGTGCACTTCAAATCTTCCATGAAAGATGGTGCCAGTGTAAGTATTGTTCAGCAAAGTCTGAACGTCTTCATGAAGTTATTGCTGTTACCATCTAACCATCTGCTCTAACTGTGTATTTTTACTTCCATGTTCCATGCTGTTCCTGCATTAGAACAATCAGAACTGTGATTGTATCAGTACCAAAAGTGACCATATAATCTCTAGACCTTCAGTAATGGGCTTTAGGGAAGGAAACTACCATCTTTAGCTGGTCTGGTCTACACACAACTCCAGACCCACAGCAATGTGATTGACTCTGACTCTGACTCTGACCTGCCCTCTGAGCAATTAGAGATGGGCAATAAATGCTGCCAATGCCCACATCCTGTGAATTAATTTAAAATAAAATTGTAATTGACAACTAATATTAATACAGTGCTTTTTTATCTAAGCATTCCAAGGTGATTCATGGGTGCATCATAAAGCAAAGTGAGACAATGAACTATGTGAGATACAAGGATGGTGACCTTAAAGATTGTTCAAAGTTTTAGATTTCAAGGACTGCCTTAGTTTAAAAAGGGGTAGTGTTTAATTAAAATTATAGTAAAATTCCAAACCAATCCACCATTTCTCCATCACAAATATTGAAGTATGTGTAAATATTATCATTTAAATACAAAAACAGAAATTGCTGGCAAAACTCAGTAGGTCTGGTGGCATTGGTGAAGAAAAAGCAGGCTTCATGTTTCGGGTCCAGTTAAAGTTTTAGGTCTGGTGACCCTTCTTCAGAACCTGAAACATTAACTCTGCTTTGTCTCCACGGATGCTGCCAGACCTGCTGAGCTTTTCCAGCAATTTCGGATTTTGTTTCTGATTTCCAGCATCCACAGTTCTCTTGGATTTTAACATTTACATACATTGTGGAGAACCCAAGCTCTTTAAGGAAAAGTGCTACGGTTGTGGCAGAGGTTCTGAAGGAGTAACATTCATCTGACATTAAGATCAACCAAATCACAGTCTCACAGCCTTTGGATGCAGACAGTTAATCTCAGTATCCAAAAGGAACAGATTTATCCTATACAGTTTCTTCAAGTCCTTACTTGTCATGCCTAACAGGTGCCTACTGCTATCATGCAGAGGTAGTTCAGTTGGTCTAGGCCCGAAACATCAGCTTTCCTGCTCCTCTGCTGCGTGGCCTGCTGTGTTCATCCAGCTCTACACCCTGTTATCTAAGGTAGTTCAGTTGGCTGGTTAGCTAATTTGTGATGCAGAGTGATGCCAACACCATGGACTCAATTCCTGCATCTTCTGAGGTTAACATGAAGACTTGCCTTTTTTAACCTGGCCCCTTGCCTGAGGTGTGATGACCCTTAGGTTTAACCACTTCCAGTGCTCTCTCTAATGAGAGAGCAGCTGTGTGGCCTGATAGGATTATGGTGACTTATGACCGTGAAATGAACAATCTTATTTTGTAAGACAAGTGCCTCTTCTGCTAAGACTTACCAGGGGAATAACCTCTATTAACTAACAATTAGGCCCTAGACTAAGCACAGAGAAAGGAGGACTGATGGTAGCGATCTACCCCAGCCAGGGTATCACTTGGTGATGACTTTAACACTGAGAATATGAACCTGGATCTGCAGGGTTGAATTTAGCCAAATTTCTGAGTAACCTTGATTCCCCCGGGCATGGTGGTGGGAATTAGTGCTGAAACTGGTAAGACTGTATGAGGGGTTATCCATTATTTGTATAAATATTGACTCTCCATGCTGACAGAGTTTGGAACATTGTGATATGAAGAGTGTTACTGAATGACTGATACTGTGGGTCAAAGTCTGCTGTAATGTTCCATGCATTTTACGTATGGTAAATATTAACCCGAACTGAGATATCATTAAAAACCGAAAGAACTGCGGATGCTGTAAATCAGAAACAAAAATTGAAATTGCTGTAAAAGCTCAGCTGGCCTGGCAGCATCTGTGAGGGAAGAAACCGAGTTAATGTTTCGGGTTCGGTGATACTTCCTTGTCAACCTTTTTTGGACAATTCTTTCAAATAAGTGAAAAGCTCCTTCCAAATGAATGAGTTGAGTGTTGATTTAGGTGATTTTTGTGAGCTGAGAAGTTGAAGTAAATTTAACATAGAACATAGAACATAGAACATAGAACATAGAACATAGAACATAGAACATAGAACAGTACAGCACAGAACAGGCCCTTCAGCCCACAATGTTGTGCCGACCATTGATCCTCACGTATGCACCCTCAAATTTCTGTGACCATATGCATGTCCAGCAGTCTCTTAAATGACCCCAATGACCTTGCTTCCACAACTGCTGCTGGCAACGCATTCCATGCTCTCTCAACTCTCTGTGTAAAGAACCCGCCTCTGACATCCCCTCTATACTTTCCTCCAACCAGCTTAAAACTATGACCCCTCGTGCTAGCCATTTCTGCCCTGGGAAATAGCCTCTGGCTATCAACTCTATCTATGCCTCTCATTATCTTGTATACCTCAATTAGGTCCCCTCTCCTCCTCCTTTTCTCCAATGAAAAGAGACCGAGCTCAGTCAACCTCTCTTCATAAGATAAGCCCTCTAGTCCAGGCAGCATCCTGGTAAACCTCCTCTGAACCCTCTCCAAAGCATCCACATCTTTCCTATAATAGGGCAACCAGAACTGGACGCAGTATTCCAAGTGCGGTCTAACCAAAGTTTTATAGAGCTGCAACAAGATCTCACGACTCTTAAACTCAATCCCCCTGTTAATGGAAGCCAAAACACCATATGCTTTCTTAACAACCCTGTCCACTTGGGTGGCCATTTTAAGGGATCTATGTATCTGCACACCAAGATCCCTCTGTTCCTCCACACTGCCACTACCTAACAAAGGTAAATTTAACAATTACCTGCCTCTGTGCAGAGCTGCACATAAGGACGGTGAGTGGCAGACCAAAGTCGATTTTCATGGATGGAAAGACGAGTGGACCAGAGATATTGGCTGTACTTTGATTGTAAAAGAACATATGACATTCTCCACACAGATTGCTGAATATCGGCATTTACTTTTATAGCTTTGTATCATTTGCTCACAATGCATCCAAGTGCTTCATAATCCATGTATAATGTAGGAGGTAAAGTTCACTTTTTCTCAAATTCCTAGTCATAATCATGTCTGCTGTTGCTCTGGTTTTTGACTGTAATGTACTTTTTTTTTGGGACAACCATAATAGTCATTTGGGTTCATTCACTGAACTGAAATCTTGAGTTGTACAGGAATTCAAACCCTTGAATCCCTGTGTGGATTGGTGGAATAATTTGCAGTATTGAGAACCTATTGAATGAACCAGCAGGACCTTTTTATTACCTTCCTGGTAGCCTGAGCAAATTGATAGAAAAGCCAGCATCTGGACGGGACGATTGGAAACAGGATATTGTAACCAGAAGGGGTTCTTGGGACAGGCAGTTAAGTACAATGTCAGTTTCTGAGGGACAGAGGCCTTATCAAAAGGGAACAAGCGAGAGGTCAAGACTCAGAAGAGTGGAAATAAGGTTCCGCTGTCAGGAGTGTAAGAAATGAGGGCATGAACATGAGATATTCAGAGTGAATAGAGAGTTTGGAGGGGGTTGAGAGGAGTGTGATCAGTTCAGAGATAGGCCGACATGGCAGACGAGGAGTGGAATCAGGGCTTTGAGGTGTGCAAGACATGCTATGGTAGTTCTGGAAGATACCAGCATCGGGAGAGAAATTGTTAATATTGAGGAAACTTGGGTGCTTCTACAGCCCTGTTGGTTCAAAGATTAACGCACTCTGTCTTTTCTGTCCTTCTTTTCAGGATTTGCTATTTATGGAAACGTTTGTGTTTAATATTTCACTGCCTAGTCTCAAAACACATGGCCTGGTTATCAATGTTATGACTCAGAATCCACGGAAGAGAATTATTGGTGAATGCTCAATGTCACTTAGAGAGTTAAGCGATGTGGAATCAAACCTCTGGCTTGATATTACTCCACCTTCAAGAACACCGGTGAGTTCTTGGCGATTAGTTAGTGATCGTTGGTTTTGCGTTGAGATTTTACAGGGTTTTTCCTATCAATGATGGTTTATATTGAAGTTTAGGATCAGTTTAGGGGAGCTGGGAGGGATGGGAGCATCTGGGAGTTAGTCCAACCCTGTATATTTGGAGAACCTTCCCACTGGGAGCGAGGCGACTGTATAATTTGTATGGCCTCCACAATCTACTTTAAAGGACTGTATGGAAAGTTGTGGGAGAAGCATATCCATTATTTCCCAGCATATGCTTATTGCAGGGTAAGGTTTTTCAGCAGGAATATGCCCACGATGTGTTTTGCTGCATCTTGGGCTGATACCTTTATCAAAGGATTAGGGTGGGGGTCATTGTCTCCTGACTGGAGAGCCATTAAGGGACCCGTGCTGAATCTCTTTTTAATGGGAAGACCCACTGACCCACTCACCAATTGGGCAATGGCAAGGCCACCAATGATCTTTCACCTGGAATCAAGACCCTGGGGTTGTGGTCTCCCCCAGTGACAGCTGATGGCCATTCAGTGGCCGGCTGCTGTTGGGCTGAGGGTGGTGTGGCCGCAGCTGGAAGAAGACCCACCAGAGACCCAAGATCATGATGGGACCTAGGCCACAGGTATAATCAGATTAGCCATGATCTTTATTGAATGACAGAGCAGGCCTGAAGGGCTGAGTGGCTTACTCTTGTTTGTACATTTGTATGAAATGGGAGCTGTTTTCCTTTTGAGTGGCAGGGACCGTTGAATGTTGCAGGAAGAAAGAGCAGCAGAGCGAGAGGCAGCGGCTATCTGTAGACAACCCCTTCCTGATATTCAGTCCCTTAATGGATATTGAGGGACCACCACACCCCTCCCACAGCTAGGTGACAAGCTGACAAAACATCTTTAGCTGCCTTACGCACTGCATGGCAATAGGCCTGCCGTTCAGTTAATCCCATTGGTGTTGGGTTAGGCTATAAGTGGTGATTAATTGGCTATGTATAAGGACCTCAGTGGGTAGTGGTGTGGGAAGGTTAATGATGGGCAATCCCTCCCAGATCATAATTCTGGTGGAGGTGGGTAAGCAGTGGGCATCGGATATGCTGCCACCTGGCATTATCTTCTTTCACCTAACTGTTTGCATTTCCAAACTCACCACCAGCGAAGGCAAAAGATTCTGTGTGAGGGTGCAGTGAGAAAATGCATAAAGCATAAATATTAAATATTTGGCAGTATCCACCAGAATGGTGTAAGACTGTGTCTGTACTCAGTGCTTATATCTTCCAAATGTAATTGTTCTTCATTCTCTAATACCTTTGTGCTTCACAGAATATCATTGTAAAGTCATAGAGTACACATGGAAGTGTGCTAACCATTTTATTAATGAAGTTTGAAGCCAGGAACAAGCAGTCGCTGAAAGCGAAACTGAAATGGAAATATTCAGCAGATATGATAGTGTCAATAGAGGGAGAACCAGAATTAATGAAGCAGTTCTTGACCCTGCGTCTGAATGCTGTTCTGTCCAAAGTCACTGCCAGACCTGCTGAGTATTTCTAACAACTTCGATCTTCTCTTCTGCAATTTACTTTCAGAGATGTGGAAGTGCTGGTGTTGGACTGGGATGCACAAGGTCAGAAATCACACAACACCAAGTTACAGTTCAACAGATTTATTTGAAGACACAAGCTTTTGGAGTCTCAGTCCTTCAGGTGTCAGTGAGAGAGGTGACATCAGACACAGAATTTATAAGCCAAAGATCAAAGGGTCATAGAACTGACACAATGTTGAACAAACCTAAGTTGGTTTGTTAAATCTTTAATCACTTAGAGAGGATTAATATGCAAATTCACAGATTTCTTTAAAGACACTGCCCTGAGATAATTAAAGAGTTTTATGAGCTCCATCAGTATACCAGAGATGACATCTCAGGTCAGACAATGCATTTTAGGTGTGAGGCCTTGTTTAGAATCTGGCTGTGTATCAACTTGGAGTCAGACTGGTTTAATTTCCAAAGTAGTAATTTATAAAATGCCATATTAACTGTCTACAAATTATGTGCTTTTTGAACAATATGGAATGTATCTGCAATGACAAATCTGCAAATGCAAAATCACCCCATAGATTTGTGTGTGTGAGAGATCACCTGTAGTGTGACATGAGCCTAAGACCCCAGTTAAGGCTGTCCTCACGAGTACCAAACTTGGCTACCAGCCTCTGCTTGGTGACTCTGCATTGTTGTGTACCCCAAAGTCCGCCTTAGAGAAGGTTTACCCAAAGGCCAAATGTCCTTGACTGCTTGAAAGAAATTTGGGAATTTGCATATTAATCCTTTCCAAATGATTAAAGATTTAACAACCAACTTAGGTTTGTTCAACACCATGTCAGTTCTATGATCCTTTGATCTTTTGCTTATAAATTCTGTGCCCGATGTCACCTCTCTCACTGACACCTGAAGAAGGACTGAGACTCCAAAAGCTTGTCTTCAAATAAACCTTTGTTTCAGAGATAGTAGGAACTGCAGATGCTGGAGAATCTGAGATAACAAGGTGTAGAGCTGGATGAACACAGCAGGCCAAGCAGCATCAGAGGAGCAGGAGGGCTGATGTTTCGGGCCTAGACCCTTCTTTTCTGAAGAGGGGTCTAGGCCCGAAACGTCAGCTTTCCTGCTCCTCTGATGCTACTTGGCCTGCTGTGTTTATCCACCTCTACACCTTATTTTCCTCTTACTTCAAATAAACTTGTTGGACTACAACCTGGTGTCATGTGATTTTTGACCTTACTTTTAGAGACCAGTTGTTGCTGGTTTCAAACACAAATAAAAACAAATTTAGTTTAAAAAAAATTGCTATCACTGTACTCAACGTCATCCCTCTTTGACTCACTACACTGATACTGCCAGAACTGCTTTCTCTAGCACTATCTGTTTCTATTTCAGGTTTCCAGCACCCGCAGTTCTTTATTTTTATGTTGCCATTAATAAAACAATAGACTTGTATCAACACAACACACCCATACAAAATGAGATTTAGAAAGAATGAGGATCATAGTTTAGAGAAGATGTAATGTAATTAAAGTAAAAGAGACGTAGTAGAGGAACAGTGAGAATAAGCCAAATGTCTGAGTTTTTTGTTTAACGTAAAATTGTGATACTAGCATCAAAGTTAGTAATACAGAAGTGGCCTTCCTGGTATTGTAGGTGTTGAATTACATCACATTGATATTTTCAGTGTTCCTGTAAATTGGTTTTAATACATAGCTACAAAACCGGTTGACCCAGAGAGAAACTGTTCTTAATTTAAAAGGTATTTGATATTTGTCTTCAAATTGGCATGTGTGAGCCAGCTCCTGATTAATATGTTATCATTTGTTGCATTTTTCTGCAGTTAACTTGTGAATTATATTTAGAAGTTATCTGGACTCCCAGGAAGCTCATTTAAGTAAAATAGTCAATACAGTGTGGAGCTGGAGGAGCACAGCAGGTCAGGCAGCATCAGAGGAGCAGGAATATTGATGTTTTGGGTCCATTGCAGGTCCTGCTTAAGATTCACATGGGACACGGGCTCATTTCAACCAGAGAGAGCTGGTAAACACTGTCAATCAACTCAATTTTGACATTATTGTGTGTCCTAGGAACAGTCAGGGTGAAGTCAGTACATTTTTTTAAAGTTTCTGATTTTTTAAAAACCCACTTAGAAATTCATTTCAAAGTTATTGTGTACAATAGAAAGGAGGAACTTGAATCATCACTTTTTATTTTCTTTCTAATTTCACTTGTTTTTCCATTTTTTCCAAAACCCTGCTCAGTATGAATCTTTTTCTCTTTCTATTTTCACTCAGAACTGCCACGCACTTCTGCGAGTAGGGACATGTTTCCAAGCCATCAGCAATCGGATCCAGCTGCAAATCCTGGAAGCACAGAATCTGCCAAGTTCTTCCACTCCCCTGACATTGAGTAGGTGTTAATACAGACTTTGTCGCTCGTCAAGTAATGAGACAGACAATAGTTGATATTTATAGCATTTTGGAGCAATAAAGTTTAAAAATCATGGGTTGGAGGGGCTTGGGGTGGGGATCACAGAATTGGTCTAGAACTTTGGACATGGTCATCTTTGTATTAGAGTGACAGAGTACAACTCCCAATGGCAAGGCCCTAGGGACCTGAAGTTAAGCCTGAGGCATCATGAATATCAGGCCAGCATGGCTCATAGAGTCGGTAAGGATTGACCCTGCTGCCTAGGGTTGCAGTGGCCCTCAAGTGAATGAGAGCTGGAGAGGACCAGAGTTTGAGCAGCCGAGTGGCCCAAAGGGTGACGCGGTGGCTCAGTGGTTAGCACTGCTGCCTCTCAGCACCAGGGATCCAGGTTCGATTCCAGCCTTGGATAACTGTCTATGTGGAGTTGGCGTGTTCTCCCTGTCTCCGTGTGGGTTTCCTCCAGGTGCTCCAGTTTCCTCCCGTAGCCCAAAGATGTGCAGGCTTGGGGGATTGGCCACGTTAAATTGCCCATGGTGTCCAGGGATTTGTAGGTTAGATGGATTAGCCATGGGGAATGCAGGATTTCAGGAATAGTGGGAGTTGGGATGAGGTGCTGTTCAGAGAGTCTGTGTGGACACATTCAGCCCAGTGGCTTGTTTCCACACAGTAGAGATTCTAAGATTTGGGGCTGGAGAAATCTTCAGCGATTTGCAGAATGTAGCAAGGTGAAGCCAACTCTCAATTGTACAAATTATAACAGTCTTTATTAAACATAACTACTTACAGAACAAAAGGTAAGACAGCCAAAGGATGTGGGAACAGGGTATTGAGTTGGATGATAAGCTGTGATCATATTGAATGGCATATTCCTGCTCATATTTTCCACATTTCTATAATCTACAGGAGTCTTAAAGATTTAAATTTCAGCACCATGTATTCCTACATTACCTTGATCGAGGGAGATGATATCATGGAGTATTATTGCTAGATTATTAATCCAGAATCCCAGTTAATGTTGTCGGGACTTATGTTTGAACCCCATCGTGGCAGATGGTGCAATTTGAATTAAATTGAATTTAAAGTTCTGGAACAAATGATCAGGAAACTGTTGTTGATTGTTGGAAAAACCTGTCTGGTTCACTAATGTCCTTTAGGGAAAGAAAGCACTTGGTCTGGTCTACATGTAGCTTGAGATGCGTATGTGACTCTTCACTGCCCTCTGGGCAACTTGATATGGGCAATAACTGCTGGTGGAGCCAGTGACTCCGAATGAATAAAAATAACTTACATAACTCCTTTTTCATATTCTCAAAGGCTATTCTTAAATGGTCATTCCACATTAGATGTTCATTCTGAGGTGTGGTGTTGTTGATTTATGTTCATGTTCTTCCTTTCCTTATCTGCCCTTTGAGATATCGTCATCTATGTTTATCATCTGAGATGGTGAATAGGGTTGTGTGTGTGCGCGCGTGTGCGCCTGTTTAGACTGATCAGTGTCCAGATGCTTCTGCTACAAATAGGACAGAATGTCACAGGCAACAGCTTTTTAGATGATTTGCTGCTTCTTGGTACCCTCTCCTTGCATTATCCCTCTGCTTCTGATATGCACTCACTTTTGAGGAGGCCACGACATTTTATTTCTTGTCTATGCAGGAGCAGTGATCTTGGATAGGCCTCTCCAGGACTTGATGTCCATATCTAAGTGAAGTCCTCAGGCTTTCTATGTACAGGTTCCTTTGACCATTGAGAGAGTGCACCCTACATCTGAGATTGGTTTTGATAAGCCAGTGTGAGTCATTCTGGCTGGATGACTGGTCCAACTCAGTTGTGGCTTTCCTGATGTCCTGTGGATGTCTGGCAGGCCAGCTCAAGCGAGTTCCTCAGTACTTAGCATTTTGTCCTGAGCATCTCATCTTTGGACCCTTATGGGGAAGAAAGCATGAAAATGATTGATCTTTAGAGCATGAGAGCGTGCTCTGCTACACCATCAATTCAGAATGATGAATACCTCAGGATAGTCAAATTTAATGATTTAAAAACAGAAATTTCCAGAGAAACTCAGCAGGTCTGGCAGCATCTGTGAAGAGAAAGCTGAGTTATTATATTGAGCCCAGTGACCCTTCTTCAGAACAAATTTATCAAGTACCTTCCAAAAGCCCTCAGGGCTAACCCACTGTTTCAGAGACCTTGATCAGATTGAAGAAGATATTGAGGTCCATGTGCTGTTTAGGGTATGGACTCTGCCTGTCCATCTAGAATTTGAATCATTGAGCAGACTTGACCCATTGGCAGGAAGAATTGCAAAGCATTATAAAAAGTTTTTTTAGTGTCTCTCCCCCAGTATATATTAGAGAGTCCAGGGATACTGCTGCATTGTTATGATTCACAGGATATTTGGTGTAGCTTAGAAAGCAAATGAGCCTATTTTTCAGTCTTGGTAGATTCTTTTCTTAGGGCTTGTTATAATTGATCCCAAAACGAATCCTTGAGTGAGTTTCAAAAGGTCTAGAACCACTTAGCAGGGAGTTATGTGCATGTTTTGACTGACTGTTTTAAGAGGCCATTAAAGATCATGTAGTTAAAGGGATTTTATTTTATAGCAGGTGACAACTTGATGGGTTTTGCCCTTTTTGAATGTGTTTTACAAATGGGTTTTTCTGAGTATGAGTGAGAGCTATAATAAAAAGTTATACATAATTCTTTTATCTCCATTTCAAAGACATGGCTCCTGAGAGTCGGGCCATAGTGGCTAGTGGGTGAATGGATTTGGAGGATACATGAGTCCATGGAAGAAGTACGGAGGTGATATGACACATGGGCATTATGAGGAAGCATGGGGTAAATGGGGGAATTAAGGCATGCATGGGGCAGTGGGCAGGAATAACATCATGGGATATTGAGGTTGAGGGTCTGACATTCATTAATGAAACTGAAAACAACAAATGCTGGAGATGACAGCAGGTCAGACTGCATCTGTGGAGAGAGAGAAAGAGAGAGAGAGACTAGATTACCCTTCATCAGAGCACTTGATTTGCTCCGACACTAATAAAACTGTGCTGATTATCCTGGTAAACTGAGTTGGACATTTGAGCTGGCTTGATCATCCACCCACATTCATTGCTGCCCCAGACCTACCTCTGGAGGTGACAGTCCACCTGTCTCCACTATGAAACTCTAGCCTGTTCTTTCTATATCCACTCAATCAAAACCTTTCATAGTTTTAAAGATCTTCTTAGGCCTATAGCATTGTTTTCTGGTTTCAGCTTTGAAACTCTTCTCTGCTTCCTCTACAATAGCTCTATATCTTATTTTTAAAAATTGTGAGTAGAAAAGAATGTAGAGCTTAAGCATGGCCTAACCAAATTGGCAACTGTCGTATAACTATGAGCTTTACATCTAGTTAGGGCCCAGTAATAAGTTGAAACCGATTTAATCAAAAGGTGAAATTTTCAACCCACTTACTTGACTAGAAAGTGCCCTGTTTTGATGTTTGTGTGTATACAAATGGCTGTAATAGGACAGAAATTGAGTATTATTGGAAAATGATACTTCTGTTGAAGCCTATTCATCTTGCACCAATCAAGATGATTTGCAAGAATACCAAAGTAAAGTGAAACTGACATTTAAAATCTGAGAGATGATCGTTGATTGGTTGGCAAATGGACTTTGATTGGTAAAGATGTTGCCAGTTAGAAGAACAAAAAGAAAAGCTTTGACAAAATGTGTTTTTTTTTGGCATTCCTTAAGTTTGTAGATATTTTGATCTTTACATTTCCAACCCCAAACTTTGGAGCATGGTAAACATAAGCATATTGGATGGAATCCAAGCAGAGTGGGGGCCAAAATTGTATTTGTGTACCTCTGGGAATGAAATTCTGAATCAGACACTGAATTCCCTACTTTTCTTGGTGAATGACTATGTTCTCAACATGGAGTCACTTAAGGGGACATTCCAAATATAATGCTTCCAGGAAATCATGACAAGTTGAAAGAGGTCAGACTGGCCAGATTAATTCTGTGATGTTTCTAATTATGTGATTACTACCCCTACTCTCTCCATCCTGCCCCACTCATCTAGACTTCTTTGTGAAGGCAATAATGGAAACCAGAGATGGGCTGTTTGATAAGAAGAAGACTCGGCCTCTGAAAGCTGTGAATGGCCATGTGAAATGGGGAGAAACGTTCCTATTTCCTGTTATTCAGAATGAGCTCCATCTCCAGAGAGTCACTTACTACTTGAAGCTTTACAGTCGCAGTTCCGTAAGAAGAAAACACTTCTTGGGGCAGGTAATGCCAGCTGATTTGCTCCCATTGGTAATATTATATAAGTGGGAAGTGAGTCTATTTTGAGACATTGTGACAAACTCAGTTTCCAACAAAACATTTAATTATCCAGCTTGCAACTTACCTACTGACCTTTAAGCCTTTTCTTCCATTTTTACGCGTTCTATTCTTTGAGGAGCTGAGGGAAGAGCTGATAGAAAACATTCACAGACAGATCCTTTCTAAGGCCACTCCAGTGATCCTTGTGATCTTTTGACTAAGATAAAGGAAGCCCATTTGTAGGTATACCGGAATGAGCCAACAAATCCATATCTCTAAATAAAAGTGGATAATATCAAAGAATCACAGAATTTTTATAGTGCAGAAGAAGGGCACTTGGCGTTCTGTGCATTATGACTTATTGCCAATCTCCTGTCTTTTCCCTGTGTACCTGCAAATTGTTTCTATTCAAATCATCATCAATACCATCTTGAATGGATTAGCTGAATGTGCCTCCATTTCACTTCTAGGCAGTGCATTCCATATCCTAACTTCTCTCTGTGTGAAAATATTTTTCTGACGTTACATCTTCTACCTTTGAAAATCGCTCTTTATCTGTGCCTTCTGTTTTTGCTTAAAAATCCTTTTACGAGTGGATCCACTTTGTCCAGTCCCCTCATGATTTGGGAACTGCTATCAAATGATTTCATCTTCTCCTCTCCAAAATCCTGACCACTTCAAAGTTTGTGAATCTCTTCTACACTTTCCTTTCCAAAGTGTTCACATCCTTTCCGAAGCATGGCACCCAGAATTGTATCCAACATTCCAGCTGACGTCTAACCAGAGTCTTGTACTATTTCAGTATGATCTCCTTGCTCTTTTACTCAACGCTGCTATGAATAAAGCCAAGAGCGCTGTGTGTTTTGTTAACTGATCTCAGCATCTGTCCTGACCTATGCACATATATACCCAGGTCTCTCTTCTCTTGCACGCCCCTATTTTATATTGATTTTTCAATGTTCTTCTGAACCACATTGCATCTTGCCACACTTCTCTGCATTGAGCCTGAGCTGCCACAGATGCATCAACTTGTCAATGTTCTTTCTGAGTTCCACACTGCTGTTGGTTTACAGCTCTTCCAAGTCTAATGTCTGCAATCTTGAAATTGTTCTCTGTACATCTGCTACTGCAGTTAATAAGATCATAAATCATAGAATCTGTACAGTGTGGAAACAGGCCCTTTGGCCCAACAAGTCTACACTGACCCTCAGAGCACCCACCCAAACCCATCCCCCTATAATTCACCTAATCTACACATCCCAGAACACCATGGGCAATGGATGTGTGTTTGCTCGCTGAGCTGGAAGGTTCGTTTTCAGACGTTTCATCACCATTCTAGGTAACATCATCAGTGAGCCTCTGGTGTTATGTTCCGCTTTCTATTTATGTGTATAGGTTTCCTTGGGTTAGTGTTGTCATTTCCTGTGTTGATGTCATTTCCTGTTCTTTTTCTCAGGGGATGGTAGATGGGCTCCAAATCAATCTGTTTGTTGATGGAGTTCCGGTTGGAATGCCATGCTTCTAGCAATTCCCGTACGTGTCTCTGTTTGGCTTGTCCTAGGATGGATGTGTTGTCCCAATCAAAGTGGTATCCTTCCTCATCTGTATGTAAGGATACTAGTGATAGTGGGTCATGTCGTTTTGTGGCTAGTTGATGTTCATGTATCCTGGTGGCTAGCTTTCTGCCAGTTTGTCCAATGTAGTGTTTGTCACAGTTCTTGCAAGGTATTTTGTAAATGATGTTCGTTTTGCTTGTTGTCTGTATAGGGTCTTTTAAGTTCATTAGCTGCTGTTTTAGTGTGTTGGTGGGTTTGTGGGCTACCCTGATGCCAAGAGGTCTGAGTAGTCTGGCAGTCATTTCGGAAATGTCTTTGATGTAGGGGAGAATGGTTATGGTTTCTGGGCACGTTTTGTCTATTTGTTTGGGTTTGTTGCTGAGGAATCGGCGGACTGTGTTCATTGGGTACCTGTTCTTTTTGAATGCACTGTATAGGTGATTTTCCTCTGCTCTGCGTAGTTCCTTTGTGCTGCAGTGTGTGGTGGCTCATTGGAATAATGTTCTAATGCAGCTTCGTTTGTGGGTGTTGGGATGGTTGCTCCTGTAGTTCAGTATTTGGTCCGTATGTGTTGTTTTCCTGTAGACGCTGGTTTGAAGTTCCCCATTGACTGTTTGCTCTACTGTGACATCTAGGAATGGCAGTTTGTTGCTGTTTTCCTCCTCTTTTGTGAATGTTGTGCCAGTAAAGGGTATTATTGATGGTCTTGAAGGTTTCCTCTAATTTGTTTTGTTTAGTGATGACAAAGGTGTCATCCACGCAGTGGACCCAAAGTTTGTGTTGGATGATTGGCAGAGCTGTTTGTTCGAGTCTCTGCATTACTGCCTCTGCTAAGAACCCTGATATCGGAGATCCCATGGGTGTACCGTTGGTTTGTCTGTAGGTTTTGTTATTGAAAGTGAAGTGGGTGGTAAGGCATAGGTCCACTAGCTTGATGATGTTGTCCTTGCTGAAGAGGTTGGTGGTGTCTGGTGTATGTGTCTTTGGTTCTTCTGATAGTGTAGTCAGAAACCATAACCACTCTCCCCTACATCAAAGACATCTCGGAAATGACTGCCAGACTGCCCACACCTCTTGGCATCATGGGAGAAAGCATAAACTTGACACAGACAGTCGCCTGAGGGTGGAATCGAACCCAGATCCCTGATACTCTGAGGGAGCAGTGCTAACCACTGAGCCACCGTGCTGCCTAAAATATAAGTATACTGCTATTCATTATCCTTGGATAGGATGTTGATAAGACCCTACTGCTTGTCTGGATGGATAGAAAATATTTCTTATCAATACTTACAAGAAGAACAGGAGCATTCTGCTCATTATTTATCCCTCAATCATCATAATCATATCACTATAATAGATTATCTATCAATTATTACATTGATGCATATGGGAGCACAAAGTTGACTGTGTCTCATTTCCTGCTTTATTGTCTTGATTACAATTCTGAAGCACCTCCAATGGCTAACTTTAAGACATCTGGCAATTGTGAACAGTGCTACATATATGCGAGTGTATCTTTTGTTCAGTCGGAAATCTGCAACATGGATTTCTGGTCCCTTACCTGTAGGTGCTACAGTTGCAATCTGGTCTCTAAGGGCTTCCACCCACGTCAACAATACTGGTCAGGTCAATGCTTAGGTTGTTTTTTTCAAGCTTAAAAAAGCTTTGGGGTGGCACGGTGGCTCAGTGGTTAGCACTGCATCCTCACAGCGCCAAGGACCTGGGTTCGATTCCAGCCTCGGGTGACTGTCTGTATGGAGTTTGCACATTCTCCCCGTGTCTGTGTGGGTTTCCTCCAGGTGTTCCAGTTTCCTCCCACAGTCCAAAGATGTGCAGGCTCGGTGGATTGGCCATGCTAAATTGCCCGTAGTGTTCAGGGGTGTGTGAGTTAAATGGGGAATGGGTCTGGGTGGGATGCTTCAAGGGGCAGTATGGATTTGTTGGGCCAAAGGGCCTGTTTCCACACCGTAGGGAATCTAATCTATTCTAAAATTCTTGGGGTACATTCTTCCTTAGCTACTTCTAAATACATCCTGCTATTCCTCCTAAGCTTAAGGGCGTACAGTTGCCCTTCCAGCATTAAGAGCCTTCCACTGTCCTCAAATGGACTAGAGTCAAAGGTTAAATAGGAGCCAATGGGAGTCAGGAGGAAAATTAGTTACAGTTGCTGGCGCTGAGTCATCTCGGCCACAAGACATCACTTGGGAGGGTGTCCTCAGCCTTATAATTTTCAGTTGCTGCTTCAATGGCTATCATAAGGTCAGGAATGGGGATGTTTACTGATAATTGCACAATGTTCAGCAGCTGTCGCAACTCCTCAGATGCTGGAAGAATCTATGCTGAAATGCAGCAGGACAGTGATAACATTCCTACTTGGGCATGCTAACAAGAGAAAAGCTAACTATATCTCCCATGACATTCAATGACATTACCATTTCCTATGTGGTAGCCAGTGGCTGAAAGCTACTGGCCACTCACATAAAAGAAAACAGGAGGATGGCACTGCATTGTGCCCATGACCAATCCCCACCCCCAACCACTTACTCCTTGACACAGTCTTACAGGATGAAATTCTGAATCGGGCATTGTACTCCAGAATGGGTGCCTACCCGTGGCCCAATGAAGGCCCTTCAATAGGCAACTAATACCCAATTAAGAGCCCCATCCCACTGTAGCTCCAATTCAAATGGTGGCCTGTGACCAACTTGTTGGTCAGGTTTGACCTTGCAGTCTGCAGGTCAGTGAGAGGGAGCTGTTGTGGAAAGGTTGTACTTCCTCATTGGGTTCTCCTCCCAACACCTCCCATCCACCCTCCCACTATATCTTGTCCTACCTGTCCCCGCTGCTTTCCTTGCCAGAGTTTGTCAATGTTGTCACAACAAGATCCCGGACTTTATTGGGTTTGGGAGTATCCATGGCCCCAAATTTCCTCCCTGACCTCCTGCAATGTGCGCAGCAGCCATCAATCCCAGTGTGGTGCAGAGTAGCTGGCCTCTGATTGACTGGTAAATCCACAAGGTGGACTTCCTCCCAGTCAACAACGAGATGCATCTGCCATAACTAAACAGCCGTTGCCTGAAAAAGTCAAGGGGAGATGGGCTTGTCCCCAAAATTTTCTTTGCGGTATGGGGAGCTTCCCCTTAGTGCAGTGCTCGAGGTTAAACCACTGAAAATCTCACTGCTAACATTGTCCTAACAACTCTCCATTAATCCTTCCAGTGTCAACTCATGAAGCAAATCCAGTCTGTCAAATAATTAATTCCAGAAGGAAATATTTTAATGACTGACTGTCTTCGTTTATGTAGGGCAGGCAAATTGATCCCTCACTGACGTCATTGATCTTTTTCCTGCAGGGTTTGGCTTTTGCTGTGTATATGTAACTCTGAACCTCACCCTTGTTTTAACCTATCCTCTGGTATGTAAACAGACCAGGTCCTTTGATAGTTATGTAACAGAAAAGGAGCTCCTTTAATTTAGGGTTTCTGTTCTTTGCCTGGTGGCATCTGATTGAATTCTTTCTTTACAGCTTCAACTGAAGACTGTTTAGGGTGTGAAGACATATTTTGTAGGGTGGGAGACCCATTATTCTTAAATCACACTGTCACACTGGAATCCATTCCATTCACTTCAATAAGAGTCCTGAATGATTGCTTTCCATTGTAAACCCAAGATCGATGCCCTTTTAAGCTCTATTGTAGTCATGTTTGAAACACAGTATCTTTCAAGTTTCTCCCCAGTTCTTTGTTTACCAACAAAGGGAACATTATTACAGCTTCACTTGAGTAGGTGGCTCTCACTTTAACACACTATCCGTTACTATCCTGCAGGTAGAATCTTCACTCAGTGGATGGTGGCAAATGTCAACCATATCATTTTTCACTGCCTTACTTTAATCATGTTTTGCCTAGTGTTTCTAAAGCTCGTGTTCCGCTTGTGTATGTTTTTAGGCTAACACTTTGCAGGTTACTGCACAAATAAACTTGTATCTTGAAAGTGTATGCATTCGGGGCTCTCAAAATTGCATCAACCTCTCTGTGTGTGCTCCCAGGTTTTAAGAAATTGTATTCAAGAGTTGCTTTCAAGTTGGGACTCTGATGCTCTGGATAAATGAAGTTCACAACCCAATACTTGTGAGGAACAAACACCCAGCAGTGATTATCCCTGAGCTGATTAATTAGCAGCCTGATGTTTGCTATCTAATCAGATTGATGAGCAGATACTCAGAGTCACACAGCATGGAAACAGACCCTTTGGTACCAGTCCATGCCTACCATCTTCCAAACTAAACTAGTCTGCGCTTGGCCCATGTCCCTCTAGATCTTTCTATTCATAAACTTATCCAAATATCTTTTAAACGTTGTAACCAAAACTGCATCCACCACTTTCTTTGGGTGTTCATCCCACACATGAACCACTGTGCAAAAAAATTTGTCCCTCATCCATTTTTAACTTTGTCCTCTCACCTTAAAAATACGCCCCGTGGTTATGAACTCCCCCACCCAAACTGTCCAGTAAAAGTGAATACACCTCCTAGAATACACCTTCTCCCACCCACCTTCCTGCAAAAATGCCATTCTGTAGTCCCAGTTCCTTTTGCCTCCGCCACATCTGCTCCCAAAAAGAAGCATTCCACTCCCAAACATCTCAGATGTCCTCGTTTTTTCAAGGATCGCAACGTCCCCCTGCTCAGTGGTCGAGAACCCCCTTGACCGTGTCTCCCGCATTTTCCACGACTCATCCCTCACACCCTGTCCCTGCAATAACAACCAAAACAGAACCCCCTCGTCCTCACGTACCACTCCACCAACCTCCGGATCCAACACATCATCCTCCAACACTTCTGCCATCTGCAATCCAACCCCATCACCAAAGACATTTTTCCTTCCCCACCCTTATCTGCCTTCCGGAGAGACCACTCTCTGTTTGACTCCCTTGTCCACTCCACGCTCCCCTCCAGCCCCACCCGCCCCCGGCACTTCTTCCTGCAACCGCAGGAGGTGCTACACCTGCCCCTACACCTCACCCCTCACCCCCATTCCAGGCCCCAAGAAGACCTTCCACGTCAAGCAGATGTTCACCTGCACATCTGCCAATGTGGTATACTGTATCCACTGTACCCTTTGTGGCCTCTTCTACATCGAGGAAATGAAGCAGAGGCTTGGGGATCGCTTTGCAGAACACCTACGCTCAGTTTGCAACAAACAACTGCGCCTGCCAGTCGCGAACCATTTTAACTCCCCCTCCCATTCCTTAACCGACCTGTTCATCATGGGCCTCCTGCAGTGCCACAATGATGCCACCCGAAGGCTACAGGAACAGCACCTCATATTTTGCTTGGGAACCCTGCAGCCCTATGGTATCAATGTAGACTTCACAAGCTTCAAAATCACCCCTGCCCCAACCGCAACCCAAAACCATCCCAGCTCGGCCCCGCCTCCCTAACCTGTCCTTCCGCCCACCTATCCCCTCATCCCACCTCAAGCCACACCTCTATCTCCTACCTACTTGCCTCATCCTGCCCCCTTGACCTGCCCATCCTCCCTGGACTGAACTATCCCCTTCCTAACTCCCCAGCTACACTCACCTTTACTGGCTCCACCCCCACCTCTTTGACCTGTCTGTCTCCTCTCCAAATATCTTCTCCTTTATCCATCTTCTTTTCACCTCCCCCTCTCTCCCTGTTTATTTCAGAATCCCCTTCCCCTCCCCCATTTCTGAAGAAGGGCCTAGGCCCGAAACATCAGTTTTTCTGCTCCTCTGATGCTGTTTGGCCTGCTGTGTCATCCATCTCTAAGCTATGTTGTCTCTCTTTGTTCAGTAAAAGTGTTAGATCATAACCTGCTCCGGCAGTTCACAACAATTGGATGTCTAAAAGATGTACAGAGGTGCTTCACAGCAAGTGTAAGGAGAAGATGCAAAGAACCTTGTGACAGAAATAACAGCAGAGCTGTAGGGATGCGGTTTATGGAATATGTAGATAAGCCTATGAGGTCATCTGTGATGCCACTGTGACCTCAGTAGTCATGTGTTAGTATGCTGCAAAGAGATTGGATCCTGTTGAGCTCCGTGCTGCTGCTCTGTAGTCTTGCCCTCATGTGCTATCTTAATAAACATAGTTGAAAAGTCTAGCCTTAGCTAGTATGAGCAATCAAAGAATCCAGATTAGAACACACTTAAACAAGTCTAATAGGCTTTCAATCTATCCCTCACAAATTAAACACCATCTTTTTTGTCCCACATATACACACACAAACACATGCATACACATAAGAACATAAGAACTAGGAGCAGGAGTAGGCCATTCGGCCCTTTGAGCCTGCTCCGCCATTCAACAAAGTATTGGCTGTTCTTTTCATGACTCAGATCCAATTACCTGAGTTCTTTCCGTATCCCTTAATTCCTTTATTGTTCAAAAAAAATACCTTAGCTTTAAAAACATTTGCTGAAGTAGCGTCAACTACTGCACTGGGCAAGGAATTCCATAGATTAACAACCCTCTGGGTGAAGACATTCCTTCTCAATTCAGTCCTAAATCTGCTCCCTCTAATCTTGAGGGGGTGCTGTCTTGCCCTAGTTTCACCTGCCAGTGGGAACATCCTCTCTACTTCTATCTTATCTATTCCCTTCATAATTTTATATGTTTCTATAAGATCCCCCCTCAATCTTCTGAATTCCAATGAATATAATTCCAATTTACTCAGTCTCTCCTCATAAGCCAACACCCTCAACTCTGGAATCAACCTAGTGAGCCTCCTCTGCACCCCCTCCAGTTCCAGTACATCCTTCCTCAAGTAAGGAGACCAAAACGGCACACAGTTCTCCAGGTGTGGCCTCACCAGCACCTTATACAGTTGCAACATAACCTCTCTGCTTTTAAACTCAATCCCTTTAGCAATGAAGGACAAAATTCCATTTGCCTTCCTAATTACTTGTTGTACCTGCAGACCAACCTTCTGTGATTCATGGGCAAGGACACCCAGGTCCCTCTGCATAGCAGCATGCTGCAACTTTTTACCATTCAAGTAATAATCCCTTTTACTATTACTCCTACCAAAATGTATGACTTCACATTTATTTACATTGTATTCCATCTGCCAGACCTTTGCCCACTCACTCAATGTATCTATGTTCCTCTGCAAAGTTTCACAGTCCTCTGCACACTTTGCTCTGCCACTCACGTTAGTGTCACCTGCAAGCTTTGACACCCTACATGTGGTCCCCAACTCCAAATCATCTATATAAATTGTAAATAATTGCAGTCCCAATACTGATCCCTGAGGCATATCACTAGTCACTGTTTCGCCAGCCAGAATAGCACTCATTTATCCCCACTGTTTGCTTCCTGTTCATCAACCAATCCTCTATCCATACTAATACTTTACCCCTAATGCCATGCATCCTTATCTTATGCAGCAACCTCTTGTGCGGCACCTTGTCAAAGGCCTTTTGGAAATCTAGGTACACCACATCCACTGGGTCCCCATTGTCTGCCTGGCTCGTAATGTCTTCATAGAATTCCAAAAGATTTGTCAAGCTTGACCTGTCCTTCGTGAACCCATGCTGCGTCTATCCAATGAGACAATTTCTATCGAGATGCCTTGCTATTTCTTCCTTGATAATAGACTCCAGCATCTTTCCCACTACAGAGGTTAAGCTAACTGATCTGTAATTCCCTGTCTTTTGTCTACCTCCCTTTTTAAACAGAGGCGTCACATTTGCTGTTTTCCAATCTGCTGGGACTGCCCCAGAGTCCAGCGAGTTTTGGAAAATTACTGCCAGTGCACCTGCTATTTCTCCTGCCATCTCTTTTAGTACCCTGAGGTGCATTCCATCAGGCCCAGGAGACTTATCAATCCTTAGCTCCATTAGCTTGCCCAACACTACCAAGTGATTGTTTCTGGGTCCTCACCTGTCTTGGTCTCTTTGTCAGTTACTGGCATGTTATTAGTATCCTCCATTATGAAGACTGATACAAAATACCTGTTTAATGCCTCAGCCATTTCATCATATCCTATAAATAAATTCATTTTGTCATTCTCTAAAGGGCCAACATTTACTTTAGCCACTCTTATTTGCTTTATATATTTATGGAAACTTTTGCTATCTTTCTTTATATTATGTGCTAGTTTTTTCTCATGTTCTACATTGCTTTTCTTTATAGCTCTTTTTGTGGCTTTCTGTTGATGTTTAAAGTTTTCCCAATCTTCTAGTTTCATGCTGTTTTTGGCCACTTTGTATGCCTTCTCTTTCAATATGATAGACTCCCTTATTTCCTTAGCCACCCATGGCAGATTACCCCTTTTCTTACAGTCCTTCCTTTTCATTGGAATATACTTTTGCCGAACGCTTCGAAAAATTGCTTTGAAAGTCCTCCTCTGCTTGTCAACTGTCCCACCGTAAAGTCTTTGCTTCCAGTCTACTTTAGCCAAGTCCTCCCTCGTTCTATTGTAGCCCCCCTTGTTCAAGCATAGGACCCAGGTATTGGATTTTATCTTCACACTCTCCATCTGTATTTTAAATTCAACCATACTGTGATCACTCCTTCTAAGAGGATCCCTAACTATGAGGTCATTAATTATTCCTGTCTCATTACACAGGACCAGATCTAGGTTAGCTTGCTCCCTCGTCGGTTTCATTACATACTGTTCCAGAAAATTACGCACACTCAATATTTAAATATGCAAAATGATGTAAAGACTGTCCGCTTGGTATAGTAGATTTCTGACAGCAGATATTAATTACTGTTTGAGATTTTCATAGAAAAATTAAAAGTGTAATTTATCTGCGTAAACCCGCCTGTTTAAATCCCTCTTTTACTTTGTGTTCTGTAGCACATGATTAGGCATTAAGGTACAAATGCACTAAATCAAATATTCTAACTTGCTGGTTCAGATGCTGCAATGTTCAGCAGGGATTCTGCGGTAAGGGAGATGGAGAGATACAGTTATACAGCATGGAAACAGAAACAGACCCTTCAGTCCAACTTGTCCACGGCGACCAGACATCCCAATCTGACCGAGCCCCATATTGCAGAATTTAGCCCATATTCTTCTACCTTCTTCCTATTCAGTTACCCACACAGATGCCTTTTAAATGTTCTCATTGTGGATGTTTCCTCAGGTTCCGGATCTCTTAGAGAGGATTTCACAATGTTTGACATTTCTTATTACTGCAACTATTGCATTAAAAAGTCCATGCCCACGTAAGTGATTTATTAAAGGTTCATTCACCACTCACTACTCCACTAAGTCATTTGACCAAGCACTTGGCCAGAGACATAGGTTTTCAAGAGTGTCATAAGGGAGGAGAGAGACCGAGAGGTTTAAGGTAGGCATTCTAGAACTTGGGTCACGGAAGTTGAAGGCATGGCCAACAATGTTTGGTCCTACAAGTAAAGGAGAGAAAATCCAAGTTATAGAATTCCAGTTAAGTGAAAGGAACAATTCCCATTTATATAGCACTTCCAAAACTGCCAGATACCTCAAAGTGATTTACAGACAATGAGGAACTTCTGAAATGTAATCCCTGTTGTAAGGCGAGAAATGAGGCAGTCAATTTTGTGCAAAGCAACTCCCAAATACGTTAATGTCATAATAAGCAGATGACCTGTTTTAGTATTTTTGAGGAAGAATGTCCTAGAAGGGTCTTTAAATGAGGCCCCCTGGGTAATGCTCAGAAATATAAAGAAAAAGGGTGATTACCTTGCTGGGATTGAACTACAGGCCTCTCTGCAATGGGAGAAAGATGGAGGAGGAGATATTTGGCAAATCACAGAAAAGTGTGAGATAAACAGGGCAACAGTTGTAGGCGACTTCATCTTTGCTAACATTAAATGGGAACACCTGAGAGTGTGTAAGGATTAAACAGGGTGGAATTTTTAACATGCATCAGGGTAGCTTTTTGTGCCAGTGCATAAATAGTGTTACTAGAGATGGGGCAGTGCTAGACAGAATCCTGTGAAATGGAACTGGCCAAGTGGATGAAGTTCTTTTCACCCAGCTCTGAAACCTGCATTTATCAGCTGCACTTTCCTAGCCACATAGTTATATTTTAAGAAACAAAGCATCAAAAAAATTTTTAAAATGGACCAGATGCTTTGGATTCAACTCATTTTTTTTTCCTGTTTCTCTCACGCCTTTCTGTGATTTGCCAACATACCTGCTCCTCTAAGTCCCTCTGACCATTGAGAGGCCTGTAGTATAATCCCAGCAAGATAATCAGCCCTTTCTTTTCATTCGAGTTTGACTCGGATGGCCTCATTTGAAAACGTCCTCTCTCATCATAACACTAAAACAGATCATCAGCTCGTTAAGATGTTGAGAGCTTGCTGTGCATAAAATTGACTGCCTCATTTCCTGCTTTACAACAGCAATTATACTTAAGAAGTTCCTCACTGTCTAACAATATTGTGGTTTTTTAAGAGGAAAATTGATGGTGTTTTAAAGAGGTGTTACCCACATCTGACACTGATCTGGATGCCTTTAACTTTCAGGTGGTGATTGGATGGGACAGCACGGGAGAGGCTTTGGAACAGTGGCAGGACATGAGTGCAAATCCAGAGAAGCTTGTTATCAAGTGGCACAACCTGAACCTCTCCTGAGGTCTCAGCATTTTGCTGAGCTGAGCACATCCCAACCAGACTCAAATTGCAAAAAAGTGGGACTCAACAATGAACTGTGTCTTCATATCATGTGTTTTATAAAGAGATTCACTGGGAATATTAGCATAATGTTGCATTCTTGACTGTAAAGCTCTGGACATTATCGGCCACTGAACACTACTGGAAGTTGAAACTTGTTGGAGGGCATTATGGGGCAGGGTGTTTGGAAAGCATAGCCTGTGGAACAGTCTTCCTGCCTTGTGATGTGTGCCAGACTGTGTACTGTACAAAACCTAGTACTTAGCATTGTCTTCATTGTAATTTTCGTCAATGTTATCTTTCTTCATTCATCACTCCACTTTAATAATAATAATAGACCACAGCAATAGTAGGATGCACTTCAGTGTATATAATAGGGAACTTCCATAGCTTCTAATTGTGTATTATATACCTACATATTGTAAAGACAGGAGCAAAAACAAAGTTGCTGGAAAAGCTCAGCAAGTCTGGCAGTATCTGTGAGGAAAAGAAACAGAGTTAATGTTTCGGGTCCGGTCACCCTTTTTCAATTCTGAGGAAGGGTCGCTGGACCCGAAACGTTAACTCTGTTTTTTCTCTTCACAGATGCTGCCAGACCTGCTGAGCTTTTCCAGCAACTTTCTTTTTGTTCCTGATTTACAGCATCCAGAGTTTTTTTGGCTTTTGGTTTTATAAATAACCATTTCAAAAACACAGAAATTTAGATAAGTTAGACGCCCTCAATTTGTTACTTCAGCTTTAGGTACAACTTGGGCGCAAATTGCATGACCCAGATAGTCTACAGATCAAAACTTCAAAGTAAGTTTTTAATAAAGAATTAAAGGAATCCCAAGTTAGTCACAGGTGATGAATTTCACACTGAAGTGCTGTTATCTGTGTGTAGTGGTATCTAGATAAAGACTCCAAATGGAAAATGAAGTATTTAATCTGAGTAACGCTCTATGCTCTTCATCACATGATTGAACTTTCTTATAAAATAGACACTTTCTCTGAAAACAAATAATCTTGTTAGGAAGATGGGTTTATTTGCTGCTAGCTGTTTTTTCCTATTAAATATACTTGGCAGGTCAGAATTTGTCCATCTGAAGTGATGGTTAATTTCTGGAATCAATGTGAATGTGTGATGTATGTTTATTTTTAATTTTGTTTAATTGTTTAACTGGACCTTTTGCCTTATATCTTCTTTGTTTTTAAGTTCAAGCTGCTATCTACACACTGATATTGTGCTTGCCTAAGTATTACTCAAGATAAAGCAGCTTGAGGATGTAAATGTCTGCACTTTTCCACATAGGCTTTTCCCCCTGTATACCTGTATAACTTGGGCAAGATGTATGTTCTTGGAATCTGGCTGTATCTTTGTGCAGTGTCCTAATATGGTGGGTGATGGTGGGAGCTGGGGGGATGGTGGGGAAACAGTATTCTACTCCCCATTTCCTAACCTGCTGAAAGTTCTGTTCACCCATCATCACTGTGCTCACTAACTGGGTTTGGATCCTGGTCCAGCCATGCCTCAGTTTTAAAACTTCCATTCTAGTTTTCAGCTCTCTCCATTGCTTTACCCGTCACTATCTCTGTAATTTACTCCAGCCCCACGACTCTTGATGTATCTATGCTTCTCTAATTCTGGTGTTTGTATCCTAATTTTAGTCACTCTGCCATGAACGGTTTACCTTCAGCCACTACAATGTCAAGCATTGGTACTCCCTCCCCAAACCTTCGCACCTCCCTTTGGCTTTGTCATCTTGTAAGGCTTTCCTTAAAACCTAACTGTTTGACTAAGCTTTTACCCATTATAAGACTGTAAGATATAGGAGCAGAAGTAGGCAGCTTTTCAGTCTGCGCTGGCATTCAATTAGATCATATTCGATCTGATAATCTTCAATTCCAGTTTCCTACCTTTTCCCATCGTTATCTCCTGAGTGTTTCAATGTCAAATGCATTTTGACAATGGTCATGTGAATTGCCTGAGGTTTTGTTAAGCTAAAAGTCCTAGTATAACTACAAGTTACTCTTGTTATTCGTGCACCAGATTCCGTTTCTGAGACCTGCCCAGTCCTAAATGCACACTTTAGGATGAACCTACAGTGTGCAGTACTGGTCACTTTATTTGAGGAGAGATGTACACGTGTTGGAAGTAGGTCAGAGAAGGTTTACCAGACTATTAACTGGAATGGGCTATATGCCTTATAGGAAGGGTTGGGCAGGTTATGCTTGTAGCCTCTGGAATTTGAAAAAGAGATGACTTTATCAAAACGTACGGGATTGTAAGGAGTCCTGGAGGGGCTAAATGTAGACAGGATGTTTTTTTTCTTATGGGAGAATCTAGAACTAAGAGTCCTTATTTAAAGTTAAGATAAAATAAAGTTAAGATTATTTCCTCTGAGGGTTGTAAGTCTTTGGAACTCTGATCCAGAAAAGATGGCGGAAGTAGAGTCCTTGAATATTTTTAATTTGGAATTGGTTAGATTCTTTTTAAGCAAGAAGGTGAAAGGTCATTGAGAGAAGCCTGGAATGTGGACCTGTGATCTTATTAAATCATGGAGCAGGCTCAAGGAGCTTCTTGTTCATGTGTAGAGTTAATTAAATGCTGGGGTGTGTTTTCATGAGTAAGAAAGAAGAAATGGTCCCATTCTGAAATTAAAGTGGAATGCTCCTTACTCTCTAATTAGATATTGGGTGGTGTGTGGAATGTACAATAAAGGTGACAATTGTGTTTAATTCTTCTCATAATCCACCATAAGTTACTGACAGGTTACATCTAAATTTGTGAAAATTGTAAACTTTCAGTTTGTGTGTGTGTGTGTGTGTGTGTGTGTGTGTGTGTGTGTGTGTGTCCAGTATATGGTACATAACTTAAATTCATTTTATTTTCAAATGTAATATGTTTTTATTAAAAAAATGTTTCAAACATATTCATAGAATCCCTACAGTGTGGAAACAGGCCCATAGGCCCAACAAGTCCACACCTACCCTCAGAGAATCCCACCCAACCTCATTCCCCAAATCTACCTAATCTACATATCCCTGAACACTGGGGCAATTTAGCGTGGCCAATCCACCTAGCCTGCATACCTTTGGACTGTAGTAGGAAACCCACACAGACAGTCACCCATGGGGAATTGAACCCAGGCCCCTGGCACTGTGAGCCACCGTTCTATTGTATCTTACTAATTAAGTTGGCCTTTGCACCAAACAGGTACCATTTGGTACAAATGCAATTTTTCTGAGTATAATGACTAGTAATGAGTAAAAAAAAAACACGAAGATAAAAGAGATAATGGGAACTGCAGATGCTGGAGATTCTGATGAAGGGTCTAGGCCCGAAACGTCAGCTTTTGTGCTCCTGAGATGCTGCTTGGCCTGCTGTGTTCATCCAGCCTCACATTTTATTATCTAACGAAGATAAAAGATTTTGTTAACGATTTAATCTAATCCTGCATTTTTCCAGGATACTGGATTCCTAGCATGGCCTACACTACTCAGCTGTATGTGGGGTCCTTGCTCCAAAAAAATTATGCTTCAAAACTTTATTCTTTAACTATTTTTGCACTTCTGCACTCTGCCCTTTCCTTGTAAATGTTTAGTCATCCAAATGTTTTAAAGGATTTGGGTGATAATGGCTTTGAAGGGGAGGCTGTTCGGAATTGATGGTGTTATATTTGTTCCCTTTAGTTCTGTAACCTTGTGCAGCTGCTACACGGTATTATTTGTAAACTAAGAGTTCTTGAGGCATAGTGGTAGTATCCATTCCCCTGTTCTGGGAGACCAAGTTCAAGTCCTATCCGTTCCAGAGCTGTTTAATAATATCTATGAAGGAGTTGATTAAGGGGACAAGTTTGGTTAGCAAAATAAAATTTGCATTCTGGTTCTGAACATTAGCATCTGAAATATTAAAAAAAAACTAAGGACACTTGTGGTGCAGTGGTATTTTCACTGTTCCCTGGATCAGGAGTCCCAACTTCAAATCCCACCTGCTCTAGTGGTGTATGATACCAACACTGAAGATGGTTGATTAGAAAATAAGAAGTGGAAAAGAACAAGGAACCAAGTATTATGTGTAAATATTCCAGGGGGTCATGTGGTTGCCTTAGAGAGTCATGTTACCAGGCAACTTGGCAAGCTCCATTAAATACAAAGTATATTTCATCCCCATAAAACTTTGCCTATATTCATTCAATGGAAAATGATGGGAAACTTTTCACTTTATGATGCTGTCATCCCTCTCCATGATCTTTTATATAATGAGATCTCCAGCTTGAATAGTTGCCTCATTTTGGATTGAGTATTGATGGAGATGTGTTAATGCACCATGGTGTTTCTGTGATTCCAAGTGTTGGTAGCTGGAATCACTGCTGTTTGATTCACTTTATTGTCTCGACACCATGTCTCACAGTGCCACTAAACCTTCCCATCTAAGGAGGCCAATTTTTGATTATGACGGAACAGTGTAGAGCGGAATGAACACAGCAGGCCAGGCAACATCAGAGGAGCAGGAAAACTGATGTTTCGGGTTGGTACCTTCTGACTCCAGCATTGGCAGTTCTTACTGTTTCCAATTTTTGATTATGCTGTGTCTAGACAGGGTACATACTGATGTGAGTTGGGTATGGTCGAGGATGGGTGATCTCTGTCTAGAAAGTGCTCACTATGCTGTCACCAGCTTTCTGAGCTAACTCGGGACTCCTGCTCTAATGCTGGAATGGTAACTTATTCAAAAACTAAACTTTACTATTTCCCATGTATCAATACTAATGTTTGAAAAACAGTGAAGAAAACACACATGATATTGTGTTGAGCAGTGTGTATAGCCCCATGCAGGTGTATAGCCTTCCCCACAGTACTTCCCAGAACCTCAGTCCACACAAAGCAACTTCCAGCCAATGGACATCTGAAATACAGTCACTGTCGTGGGAAACATGACCGTCAACTTAGAGTACTTTTCAGTGATTGCTGAATTAATATTAGCCAAGGTTTGAGGAGAAACTCCCCCTCTTAAAAGTAGCACCATGCAATCATTTATGTCCTTGTGAGAAAGCAGAAGGATCCTGTTTTAATTTTACATCTGAAATTTGCCTCTTCTAACAGTGCAACATTCCCTCAGAATAATACTCTGGTCTCGGTGTAATATCAGTTTCACAATTCATTTGACATACAAGTAGGAGAGTTGTTTATTTCACTTGGGTTATGTGGAGAGCAGTGGAAACCTATATTACTAGTCTGGGTAACAATTATAGATTGACTGATGGTGCTTTGACTTTAGCTGAATTTCATTTGGGTTATGGCTGATTGACTTTGGGTGACATGTGAACTCTAAAACTCCAACTTGCAGCACTTTAAACAGTACAGGTGGGTGCGGAAACAATCTACATTGACCTTTCCCCGTGAAAACATCCGTGTTGAATTATTTAAAGGTAGATAAATCTATAATTGTGTTTATTCATGTTCTGTACCCATTTTGATGCACACCCAGCTGCAACAATGAACAGCTTCTGTAGCCATTTCAAACTGTGCATTTTGTGTTGCATGCGTGTGCGCGAGAGAGCGACAGACAGCGAGAGAGAGAGATCTGAACAAAGTCTCTTTGACTTTTGCTAATAAAGGACCAATTTAAAGCATTATTCAGTTTCACATTTACGCCCAAAGTGAAGAAACTCAAATTTATCGTTAAAAATAGTATTTAAAAATGTATATTTACTGCACAACCTTGTTTTAAAATATAGAAAATCTGTTTAATATTTGCAATAATAATAAAGTGCAGAGAACTGATTCTCTAAAAGTGGCTGCTGCTAATTTCATTATTGCTTGACAATGTCTTTTGAATTTTGCATCAGAAGGAATGAGGATTAACTTTAATTGTCTGTCTATTTATCTATCGAACCATAATTATTGCTACAATATTATTTTGTCATCTAAGCTTCCATATTATAGTTAGACTCACGCCTAGAAATGAACAATATTAGACCAGAAATTTCAACAGTCAGATGGTTATAGCAGCAGCTTAGTCTGGAATTACACACTGGGGGCATGTGGAAATCCCCAGGGAATTGGCCGGGAAATTGAAAATTTACGTTGGTAATTATGCTGGACTTAAAATCCTCTTTTTTAAAAAAAAAATCCCTTTAAAGTCAAAGACTTTGAAGATCTGCTGCCCAGGAAATGTTAGAGGATAACTATTAAAATGAGTGCCTGAGAAATCAGATCCCTCCAACAACACCCCTCACTTTACAATACTCTCTCCAACCATTCCCCCCGCCACCCAACCCCATCCAGCCCTGGACGGGATCATCTGACTCCCTCAGACCCAAAACACCTCCTGATTTCTTCCTGACCTCGATCCAACTAGAATCTACACACCTGTCCCACTGGACACGAAACCCTACTGAATACAACAATGCCACCCCACCCCTCCATCATCTGACCATCCATCACCCCAGCCTACAACCCAACCCCCAACCTGACCTAAGCTCTTACCCACTACATTTTGCCAAAGCGGTTAAACTACACTCTCACTTAAACTACAGAATACGGCACTCACTGCTGTAAAACATCATGTCATTTCAATGAGGTGCCATTGTGATATTTTCTTGACAGGGGTCTCTGGTGATTTATCGCAGGAGGGGTTCCTATCAAGGTTAGAAGACATCTAAATGTAATTTTTTTTGTCTGATCAGGGTTAGAGCTCTCGGCTGAATTTCAGGAATTTTGGCAAAATGCATTTTTTTGGTTAGATTCGTGGTGGCCTGTCCACAGTGGCACGCGTCAATGTTTCTCTGGCTATATTCCGCTTTATAGTGCCCTGCTCATGCAATCATCGGCTTAGAATGAAGCTCTCGCTGCTGCCGGGATTTTGTGATGTTCATGCCTTTGGTGCTATCTTTGGGATGTCTTGCTGCGATTACATAGGGCAATGGTGAGGCTACAGTTGGAATATTGTGAGTAGCTCTGGTTTCCTTACCTGAGGAAGGATGTCCTTGCTATGGAGGGAGTACAGCAAAAGTTTACCAAACTGATTCCTGTGATGGCAGAACTGATATGAGGAAGATTGAATCAGTGATTCAATTCACTAGAATTTAGAAGAATAATAGGGGAGTTTTATAGAAGCCTATTAAATTCTAACAGGACTACACAGGTTAGATGCAAGATAACAAAGTGTGGAGCTGGATGAACACAGCAGGCCAAGCAGCATCTCAGGAGCACAAAAGCCGATGTTTCAGGCCTAGACCCTTCATCAGAGGTTAGATGTAGGAAGGATGTTCTTGATGGTGGAGGAGTCCAGAACCAGGGCTCTTGGTTTAAGGAAAGCAGGAGATCTTTTAGGATTGAGATGAGAAGACATGTCTTCACCTCGAGAGTGGTGAGTCTGTGAAACTCTCTGCCACAGAAAGTGGTTGAGGTCAAAACATTGAGTTTTCAAGAAGGAGGTGGACATAGCTCTCGTGGCTAAAAAGATGAAAGGATTTGGGGGAGGGTGAAACTATTGTATTGAGCTTGATGTTCAGCCACACTCCTATTGAATAGCAGAGAGGACTTGAAGGATTCACAAGGTCAATTCCCGGAATGGTGGGACTATCATATGTTGAAAGATTGGAGCGACTGGGCTTGTATACATTGGAGTGCAGAAGGACGAGAGGAGATCTGATTGAGATGTATAAGATAATTAAAGGATTGACCACTCTGGAGGCAGGAAGCATGTTTCCGTTGATGGGGCAGTCCAGAACCAGAGGGCACAGTTTAAAAATAAGGGGTAGGCCATTTAGAACTGAGTTAAGGAGAAACTTCTTCACCAAGAGAGTGGTGGATATGTGGAATGCTCTGCCCCAGAAGGCAGTGGAGGCCAAGTCTCTGGATACTTTCAAGAAAGAGATGGATAGAACTCTTAAAGATAGTGGAATCAAGGGTTATGGGGATAAGGCAGGAACAGGATACTGATTGTGGATGATCAACCATGATCATAATGAATGGTGGTGCTGGCTCGAAGGGCTGAATGGCCTACTCCAGCACCTATTGTCTATTGTCTATTGATTGAATGGCCCACTCCTGCTCCTATCTTCTATGTTTGTATATTAACCCCAGCTCCACAGCAGCACGGTGGCTCAGAGGTTAGCACTGCTGCCTCACAGCACCAGGGACCTGGGTTCAATTCAACTCTTGGGTGACTGTCAGTGGGGAGTTTGCACGTTCTCCCCATGTCTGCGTGAGTTTCTTCTGGGTGCTCCAGTTTCCTCTCACTGTCCAAAGATGTGCAGGCTAAGTGGATTGGCCTTGCTAAATTGAGGTAAGTGAGAGAGGAAATATCTGGGGCCTTAACAGATATCTTTGCAGCATCCTTGGCCACGGGCAAGGTCCCGGAGGACTGGGGAATTGCTAATGTTGTCCCCTTATTTAAGAAGGGTAGCAAGGATAATCCAGATAATTATAGGCCGGTGAGCCTGATGTTAGTGGTGGGGAAGCTGCTGGAGAAGTTAGTGAGGAATAGGATCTATTTACATTTGGAAGAAACTGGGCTTATTAGTGATAGGCAGCATGGTTTTGTGCAGGGAAGGTCATGCCTTACCAACTTGATAGAATTTGTGGAGGAAGTGACGAAGTTGATAGATGAGGGAAGGGCTGTAGATGTAATATACACGGACTTCAGTAAGGTATTTGATAAGGTTCCCCATGGTAGGCTGATGGAGAAAGTGAAGTCGCATGGGGCCCAGGATGTACTACCTAGATGGATGGAGAACAAGCTGCATAACAGGAGACAGAGAGTTATAGTGAAAGGGAGTTTCTCAAAATGGAGAACTGTGACCAGTCGTGTTCCACAGGGATCCGTGTCAGGACCACTATTGTTTGTGATATACATAAATGATCTGGAGTTGGTAAAGATGGTCTGATTAGCAAGTTTGCAGATGACACTAAGATTGCTGGAGTAGCAGATAGTGAAGGGGACTGTTGGAGAATGCAGCAGAATATAGATAGATTGGAGAGTTGGGCAGAGTAATGGCAGATGGAGTTCAATCCAGGCAGATGCGAAGAGATGCGTTTTGGAAGATCCAATTCAAGAGCGAACTATGTGGAAAAGCCCTGGGGAAAATTGATGCACAGAGAGATCTGGGTGTTAAGGTCCATTTGACTCTGAAGGTGGCAGTGCATGTCGATAGAGTGGTCAAGAAGGCATATGGTATGCTTTCATTCATCGGAGTACAAAATTTGGCAGGTCATGTTGCAGTAGTATGGGACTTAGGTTCAACCACATTTGGAATACTGCATACAGTTCTGGTCACCACATTACCAAAAGGATGTGGATGCTTTGGAGAAGGTGCAGAGGAGGTTCACCAGGACGTTGCCTGGTATGGAGGGTGCTAGCTGTGAAGAAAGGTTGAGTTGATTAGGATTATTTATGTTAGAAAGACAAAGGTTGAGGGGGGACCTGAGTGAGGTCTACAAATTCATGAGAGATATAGACAGGGCGGATAGCAAGAAGCTTTTCCTCAGAGTGGGGGACTCAGTTAAGAGGGGTCATGATTTCAAGGTGAGAGGGGAAAGTTTTAAAGGAGATATGCGTAGAAAGTTTTTTATGCAGAGGGTGGTGGGTGCCTGGAACGCGTTGCCAGCGGAGGTGTTAGAGGCGGGCATGATAGTGTCATTTAAGATGTATCTGGACAGATACATGAATGGGCAGGGAGCAAAGGGATACAGATCCTTGGAAAATAGGCAACAGGTTTAGATAGAGGATTTGGATCAGCACAGGCTTGGTGGGCCGAAGGGCCCGTTCCTGAACTGTAATTTTCTTTGTTCTTTGTTCTAAATTGCCCGTAGTGTTCAGGGATGTGTAGATTAGTTGGGACTGGGTGGGATGTCTGTGATCCAATGTGCACTTGTTGGGTTGAAGGACCTGTTTCCCGATTCTATGATTTGCTGCAAGCCCGAATCTGCCTCCCACAGAGTGATGTCTGAATGTCATTGCAGGCGACACGGCCCACAGATAAAGGGGTGTTAGCAACCTGTTTCACAGACAGGGATCTGGAGTTCTGGTTGGATGGGATGAAGTTGAGGATTATTTCTTCCAGAATGCCACAGGAGCTTCTCTGTAGTGTGCTGTGCTGTTTGGCTGTCCCATTAACACCAGCGCTAGCTTGTTCTGTTCCTGATTCTTTTTCATAGCTCTCCTTTGCAGATATTAGTGCAACCAAGCAAGCAACGGAGAAGGAGGCTAGAACCATCTACATTTAGCTCAGCCCTCTCCACTGAGGAAGAAGCACTCAACCTTCATGAGAATGCACTCACAAAGCTTTCACTATTTGCCAGCTCACTTACACCTAGAGTTGGCTTGGGAGTTCAATCTGATCAAATTATTACTTGTTGTATACTGAAAGAGCACATGAAATGGCTGACATCTTGCACTTGTAACCCTGCATGGCTCTCAGTCTTCCTGAGATTACTTTAGACAGGGAAGGAGTCTCAACATTTGAACAGCAGGTCAAGCAAGTTGTCTCACAATGCTACTGCTCTGCTGACAATATTGTGCCACCATCACTAAAAGTCAAAAGAATTATGATAAGTAACTTATCCTCAACTTGTGGTATTGATTGTTGATCTAGAGACATTTTTCCCTGACTGTTTTTTCTAATTTCGGTGTTGGTGTTAAACCGTATATGTTTTTCTGCCTGTCATGCTCATGAATGAATGCGTCTTTGTGAAGTTTGGATTTTGAAGCGGCAAAGTTTAAATTGCGCAGTGATCATTAATCATTCATTTTTGCCATTTGTCAAACTAGAAGCTTACAATAAAGGTTATAAATGTTTGTAATTGGGGAGTTAAATATTTATGATGACTTGAAGAATAGTAGAGCTCCATGGTCAGCACACACTACCCATTAGAGCTGTGATACCATAAAATTCCTACTGTGTGGGAGCAGGCCCTTTGGCCCAAACAAATCCACACTGATCCTCAGAGCATCCTACCCAGACCATCTCCCTATAACCCACCTAATTTACATATCCTTGAACACTATGGGCAATTTAGCATAGCCATTCCACTTAGCCTGCACATCTTTGAACTGTGGGAGGAAACCTGAGCACCTGGACACGGAGAGAATGTACAAACTCCATGAAGACAGTCGCACGAGGGTGGAATCAAGCTTGGGTCCCTGGCGCTGTGAGGAAGCAGTGCTAACCACTGAGCTGCCCCACCATGTCTTGTGGTCTTTTACTGCCAAATGGATACACTCTCTGTACCAGGCCACATTCTTTCATCTAGCCTGGTTACTAAAGTCAAGCAGTGCCTGTCCAACTCATTCTGATCGAATGGTCACTTTGCCACTTTGGTTCTGCTATTCTATTACGACCACAACTGAACAATAATGAGAATCACTGAGTTCCGGGTTGGGGGGATGGGGGGAGGGACGGTGTGACGCTTCCAAAAATTGACTAATTTTGTTGAGCATTAATATCTAAGGAGAAAATGTTGTGACATTTTATCTGATGGGAAGCATTTTACTGCACTGATCTTCGACCACAAACAGTGTTAGGCCTCACTTCTTGCAGGTCTGCACTCTTGAGATTTGTGTCAATGACAGCCACGCTTTAGTACACGTGCTATGGAATTTGCAAAGGATGTGAAAAACCTGCAATGTCAGAGTGTGACAAGGAATCTCAGATCACACTGGATCTAAGTGAGCGACCCTGTGGAATCCTCCTGCTCTACTAACATAGACCTGTTTGTGTGCTGAGGTAAAATGGAGGAAACTCAATCCACGGCATTTTATTGCACTAAACATTAAGACAGGTTTAATTAAATTCTGTGATGAGACCTGCTTGGCTCATGAAGCAATTCACTCTGCCAAATAACATACAGCAGTGTTTTGTAATTTTAGGAACCTGATGCGCTGGGCGAATTTGTGGTGCAGTGGTAAGGTTTGATTTATTTGATTAATTTATTATCACATAATATCTTGCTACAAAATGGTCCAGCAGCACCTTAAAATACAACGAAAAAAGGCATAGAATATGAAGGCAGAAAAATGAAACATAAATATAGACAGTGTCCAACTTGACAGGCCTTCTCGTTAAGTGTTCCATTGTCAGCCGTGGGCCTGGTGGCCAGGCACAATTCCCCTTTGCCACGCCTGCCATGGCATTAATGTTCGCCACTCTTCAGCACCAACCAACAACCCCCCCCCCCCCCCCACTGACTGCCTCACCACTGTAAGTCCTTGCTAGACCTTGCCAACGCAGACACTACCAATCTACAGGGTACCAAACTCGGCTCTGCCGCCTCCATGAGTCTGCTCTGGGCATACCTCACCAATGCAGCTGCTGATGATGCCATTGGGTCTTGCACTGGGCCCAAACTCACCTCCACCACTGCCTCCATGAGTCTGCGCTGGAGACAGAGGCTGCCAGGAAACCAAGCTCGCCTTTGACTCTACCCCATGAGTCCAGGCTGTTGGGCCTACATGAGTCCAGGCTGCTTGGCCCACTCACCACTACTGGCGATGCTATCCCCGTGACTGAATTCTTCATTAAGGAGTAAATAAAACAAAATAGAAAAAAGAAGGATGGAAAGTTAAGGTTACCAATAATGACTCTACCTCTGGGCCAGGAGAGCAGGGTTCAAGTCCTACCTGTTTCAGAAGTGCGTAATGGCATCGCTGAACTGGTTGATTAAATAAAACAAAAATGTGGTGTGGGGCTGGATCTGTCCATCAACCTTTCTCCAGTTCTTAAATACATGTGGCTCCTTGGGTGCTATCGTCCAAAACTACAGCATCAGTTGTCACATTTACACTGCTTGACCGCAGTGTCGCCATTCTCAACTCCTCCAGCATCTCTTAATTGTCAGACTGCTTTCTCAGCACCCAGTACTAGATGGATAGAAATTTCTCCCAATAAAATATTGGGAAAGCTGGGCTTTGGTCCACACCACAAACAATGATCTCTAGTCACCGATTCTATCATTGTCACTTGCAAGTATCTGAGGCTAAAAGGACTGTTCCAAAAGCGGACATCATATCTGACCCTAAGCTAGGCTTCCAACCACATGCCCTTAGCAGTCTTTGTGGTACAGTTGCAGCATGCCTGCCTCTGATCCAGGAGGCCAGAAGTCAGTCCTAAATGCTTTAGAGGGATGCGTATTGACATTGGCTAAATAGGAAATATCTCCAACTATTTCCCCTACTCAGCACATGATGCCCAAATCTGGATTTGACATCCTCCCAAGGATCCAATGTCTCATGCTCCAAGCCCTCGCATTGTCCCTGAGCCCCATATGCCCCTGACTTCTCCTCACTAGGCCTTTTATCACGCACAAACCATGACCCAGCTGAAACACCAGCACACTCTTGGCCACTTTGTGGCCTAACACCATATCCCCTGCTCGCTTACCCCTGCCAATTGGCATACTACGCACCTGATAGCTTACCCCTTCCATGCACCTTCCTCCCAACATGCTAACCCCATAGTCACCTTGTGTAATTAGACAGAAGCTGCCAAAGAGGCTGCCTGTGCTACGGCAGCAGTCAGCTATCCTACTGCAGAATCTGGGGCATGGATTAACTTCTCCTGCACTCCCAGGGAACTGTCAAAATAGAAGATCAGCTCTGCATTTCCAAAAGAGCTATGATCAGAATCTCCTGTCAAAAATGCAGAGCTTGTTCCTGGGGTTTAAAACAGAGTGGAGTTGTAATCTGCAGGAATTTGCCACTGTTTGGAAAATCCAGGTCGTGTGTTTTGCTGCTTTAAACAAACTTAGCCACAGAGTTAATCAATGTATGATGTGTGACGGACCCACCCCAGACTAACATAACAGAGGGCTAATTAATTCAGGGCGAGAATTCTGCCCCCATCTGGGGAAGGCACTCTGCCTGAGAAAGTTGCTGCCAGCCCCATTAGCTGGCAGACCTATAATGCCAACCATGTCAGGCTTCGTTGGTGGTTATTGCTGGCACTACAATGAGTCTCTGAAGAAGAGGAGGTTACAGAGGGCACACTGAAGTTAAACCCAAATTATTTGTAAAACTTAGCTTTCAGGCCCTAGCACAGGAGGTGACAGTGGTGGCTGGATTTGAAAGGCTAATGGCTGAAGTGTGCCTCTGATTGGCATAAGGGACCTTCAAAGGATGTGTCCCCTCTCCTTACTTAGTAAAAGCTCCAGGTGATATGTCTGGGATAGGTCTCCCCATTCCATGGGTTCACTGGTGGTTTGACCAGGATGAGATAAAGAATCTTAACACAACCCAAAGGTAAACAGCTCCATTTCTCCCCGTATAATGGGAGACAGGAAGGTTAGGGGCATGGGAAGGCCAAGGCATTGCGTTGCAAGCGATCCCTGGCTGCAAAACAGCTGTTGGGTGAATGTAAAATCCAGCCCAATGTGACCCAATGCCATAAAGTTTCTGTGAAACGTCTTGGGGCAATATATAAGTGCGAGTTGTGAGATACTTATCATGAAGCAAAGTATTTATTTGGAGCCCTCAATTAAGTTTCTTCATTTCAAATAAAACATGCTAAATTTTGAATGAGCCTTGATGCCACGTTACAACATTTGCTTCGTTGCTAAAAGTGAAAGTAAAAGCATGTACTCCCGAGTGTGGGCGCTCAGGATCTTCATTTGTTCTTTTCACAGTGGGGTCCCAAGGAGCATAGAAAGGTTCTGCGCAATAAAACATTCCCAACTTCGTCTGTGAAGCAGACAAAATGTTTGACAGTAAAAACACTGAATTGAAGGATGTCCTGCTTAAACAGTGAAAGTGTTCTGTTTATCCAACAGAAATCATTAAACATAGGCTTTTATGGATATAATAAAGGATTGCCTGAACTCAAGATCTTTTATAAACAACCCTCACAAAGTAGTTTAATACCATTTCATTTTCTCAATGCTGCCCAAGTGAGTTGGAAGAAAAGCAAAACAAACATTATGGGAGGTGGGGGGAAGGAATAAAAGGCAAGAATCTTGAAATATTGCTCACATGTAAACTATTCATTACTAACGAATCCAAATTTAAATAGTTTTTAGTTGATTCCTAAAGGATAGTTGCACAAATTCATTAGTCCCTGAGATCAGGCAGGATCTGAATGGTTCGTACCCAAAGTGGGCTTGAAAGCAGAGGACCCAAGGATATCTCTAAATTTGTCCTCAGGCATTTTCGTCATCATTGCACTAAATTGCTGACATCTGGCTGAATTTGTCATGAGTGAGGCCAAGATAAGTACTTTAAATATATTGTTTCGACACAGTACAGAAGTAGGAGGACAGTGCAGATTAGTGTGTAACTGTGCACATGCTGCAAGAGGGAGGCTTTTAGATTCTTAAATGATTTGGGAATGACTTCAAACAATCCTTTTTTTATCCCCCCCTCCCACCATGAGAAGCTGTTGAGAGACTATTTTTACTGTCCCAGCAACAGTTACTATTGATCTTCCACAAGGCACCAGTTCTGGGGTCATTTACAATGTCATCGAATTTGCCTGATCACCTATTCCCAATCTTTCACTACTCTTGCTGCAAACCCCACACTTTAATTAACTGTGATAACTTTGCAAACAATATTCTTTGCAGTATTTACTGAGATAAAGGAAAGCTTTAGTTTGACATCCTTGTTATGCAATGCAGCAGCCTGACTAATTATAGTGAAAAGTCAACAAAGATTGTTGAACATACGAAGTTATAGATTTGATTGTGGGCTTTTGTGGGTGTCATAAAAGTATGCATGAACTGGGTCACATTGTACTATGCCATCACAAAGTCATTAAATAGAATTTAATCTTCACAATGTTGATGAATGAGTTGGAAGGAAACCAAAGCAAAGTCAATGGTGCTTTATAGGGTGGTGCTGCCTAGTCTGAGTTTCATCAGCAAACTAAGATTGACAGTTAATAATTTCTTCTGCATCCCTATGACCCAACCAACAGGCACCCTCTTTTCATCCTGTACCATTTGATATTTCCTTTCTGAGATTGATTTATTCGTTCCCAAGTCTGATATGTGTAAGACAAAATGTTTCAACAAGTTTGTCATTTTTTTTTAGAAATACCTGAGTCCTATATTCCCAAGCAATATTCATTGAGGGACAGAGAGAAGGAATAAAAAGCCAGAATAATGAAATATTTTTATGGATATTCGTTGCTCAATAATAAACAATGTCTTCCCAATTTAACCAAACAACATGAATTCTGCTGCAGGGGATGGATCTTCAGAGAATGTAAAGGAGTTACTTCATATTCTGGAGGGATTCAAGTCCAAGAGAGTGACAGAAATGTAGGAGGTCAAGGAATATTGATGGAATAGAGATTGAGAGTGCAACCACCCTGCCATCGGAGAAACTAAATGCAATAAAAGGAACCCGAGATGGGCCAAGTGAAGAAAGAAAGATGAAAAGAAGCCACTAAGTGAAAAAATAAAACAGATGGATGTTTGACTCCAACCTCAGGTGACTGTCTGTGTGGAGTTTGCACATTCTTCCCCTGACTGCAGAGATTTTCTCTGGGTGCTCTGGTTTCCTCGCACAGCCCAAAGATGTGCAAGTTAGGTGGGGTGGCCATGCTAAATTGCTCATTGCATCCATAGATGTGTGGGCTAGCCATGGGAAATGCAGGGCAATAGGGTGGCGTGTGTGGGTCTAGGTAGGGTGCTGTTTGGAGGGGTGGTGTAGACTCGGTGGGCTGAATGGCCTGCTTCCACTCTGTAGGGATTCGATGATATATACTGGTCCAACTGACCTTGCATACTTTAGAATGGTGATATAGTGCGGCCAGTATGTTCATTTCCAATCATTACTTTGCTTTTTTCATTGCTTTCTTTTCCCTCTGGGTGGATTCAGGCCTGGGGAAATAGCTAAAAATATACATTTGTATGGTCATAGAGAGGATTCAGTGAAGATAATTTTTTGAAACAGGCCAAAGTCATAGTCACTGCCCTGGGATCAGAGTCAACACTGAAATGTAATGTGTTACAATTACTTTAAATTGGCAAACCTCTTGAAACTGGCACAGTTTTACTGAAGATACCAGGAACTGCAGCTGCTGGAGTCAGAGACAACAGTGTGGAGCTGGAGGAACACAGCATGTCAGGCAATATCAGAGGAGCAGGAAAGTCAACGTTTAGGGTTGGGTCTCTTAACTGAAATGTTGATTTTCCTGTTCCTCCAATGCTGGTTGACCTGCTGTGTTCCTTTAGCTCCACTCTGTACTGACAGTTTTACTGAAGAAAACTAATCATTAAGAATGTTTGCAAATAGTTAAAATGATATAACTGGCTTGTTGGCAGATTCTGAAAAACCTCAAACACAAATCTATTTCCAAATATATTGTGTAAGTGCCCAACTAAGAGTAATGTTTGTGACTATATCAACAACCCATGTTATAGTTATATTTTCTATTATAGTTCTGTAACATATGGATTCCCTTTCCAGAAGGAGTGGTTTCATTAGTTAACAAATTCAGTTTTCATTAGCTGTTCAGCAATTGATTTGGGGACAGCAGAATACCTAGTGACTGAAAATGAACTTTCCATTCAAAGATAACAATGTGTAGAGCTGGATGAACACAGCAAGCCAAGAAGCATCAGAAGAGCAGGGAAGCTGACGTTTCGTGCCTAGACCCCGAAACGTCAGCTTTCCTGCTCCTCTGATGCAGCTCGGCCTGCTGTGTTCATCCAGCTCTACACCTTGTTATCTGAGATTCTCCAGCATCTGTAATTCCTACAATTTCTTTCCATTCAAAGGTTGCTTTGTGCAGTATCATAGATCTTCCTAAAGTCATCCCTTCCCAAAAAAGGAAGATTGTGATGCCTTAAGATACTCAGCCTCTTAACGTGATGAAACAACAAGTAAATGCCATCTATAAACATAGAAACATAGAAGAAAAGAGCAGGAGGAGGCCATTCAGCCCTTCGAGCCTGCTCCACCATTCTTCACGATCATGGCCGATCGTCCAACTCAATAGCTTAATCCTGCTTTCTCCCAATAACCTTTGATCCCATTCACTCTAAGTGCTATACCTTGCCGCCTCTTGAATTCATTCAACGTTTTGGAATCAACTATTTCCTGAGGTAATGAATTCCAAGGGCTCACCACTCTTCAGGTGAAGAAATGTCTCCTCACCTCCATCGTAAACTGTCTACCCCAAATCCTCGGACTGTGACCCCTGGTTCCAGACACACTCACCATCAGAAACATCCTCCCTGCATCTACCCTATCTCATCCTTTTTGAATTTTACAAGTTTCTATGAGGTTCTCCCTCATTCATAAGAAGCAGCTGAGTTTGTATCTCAGTTGTACTGCATATCTATCATCTGTAACCAATGACAGAGGAGCCAGAGTGGCTAACACTAACTTAGACAGGATCTGAACTAGAATATGATATGTACTTCGAAGCACAATGAGATTTTCTTGTTTGCGCAGCTTAATACCACAGTCTCTAATGCCTAGGATGCACAAAGCCTTTCATTTGCTTTCATTGCCATGTTTAATTTTATTATGAGGAAAGGTAATTGGCAATTATACTGTTGTGCTTTTCTCTGATGAATGCACACTGATTTTCCTTCCTCAACGTTTGGTTATTAACCAAGTGTTAGGCAATCCATTGATCACTTGCTGTAAAATGAATGTTGCGTGAATTTCTATGTAGTTTGCAATTTGAGTTTTAACCCAGTGTCACTAGGAATTGCTGCTGAATCTTGCCATGCTTTTGCCAACTACAAAAAATGTGTGCTAGAAGTGAGCTAGATATAATTGACCTGCCGTGTTCCTTTAGCTCCACACTGTATTGACACTTTCACTGAAGAACATTAATCATTAAGAATGTTTTCATTTTTAAAGAGTCCCATACAAATTTCTCCTCGGTCCAATGTTTGTTATCTGAGTTTGAGATACACTTCCTGAGAGAGAGGAAACAGAAGAAATACCTCAGCAGTCCTGTGCTCTTAGTATGGCGCCTTGAGAAACAGAGCTATAAATCAAAGATTGTCATGTCGACTTGGTGTGACTTCAAACTGAAGTCATTGAATAAGAGAAATAACAGAATCAGGACAACTGATACTTTTCAGAACCAGTTTTGTTTATTGACCATGATTTATTATTTGGTGGCTGTTGTACACAAATGTGAATAAATGAATTTATTTCTTACAGCATCGCTTAAGTGGGTGTGTGAAATTCACAGCTTCACTGAAATGCTTGCGCTGTCAAAAGATATTGGTTACAGCACTTTTAATGAGGGAAATAAATAAGAATTTGCATTAAGTCATACCTTTCATGAACTCAGGATGTATTAAGGTGCCCCACAATCAATGAAATGCTGTTTGTACATATGCAGGTATCGTGAACAACAACGTGTTCAGGGGCCAGAATTTATTTTGCAGGCTCTTACATTTTTTTGGAGAACTTCTTTTTGATTTTTGAGGGCTATGTTTTGATTTTCAGGTGTTCCTTTTTTATTCCCAGTAACTCCTTTATCAGGTGATGCAATCATGTGATAACATTACAGCTGTACCTCTTCTGGCTTGAAAATGATTGGACTCACACAGAAGCAGGGTTCAAAGAATTTATCCTTTTCTTCATTTATGTAACATGCACATCGTTGTCTGCACCAACATTTACTACCAGTACCTACCTATCACCACATTCTGCTACCCACTTCCTCCTGACCTTTGTCTACAGCGCCCCCTACATGCAGTCCTGCAGATGGGTAATACTCAAAACATTGACTTGTCTATTCCTCCAGATGTTGCCTGGCTGTCTGTGTTCTTCCAGCCCCCTGTTTGTCTACCATTTATTGCCCCTCCCTAGTCGCCTTTGAGAAAGTGGTGTTGAGCTGTCTTCTTGAACCGCTGCAGTCCATGTGCTATAAGTTGACCCACAATGCCTTTAGGGAAGGAATTCCAGGATTTTGACCCAGCAACAGTGAAGGAGTGACAATATATTTCCAAGTCAGAAAGGTGAGTGGCTTGGAGGAGAACTTGAAGGTGGTAGTGTTCCCAGGTATCAGCTGCCCTTGTCCTTCTAGGTGGAAGTGGTTGTGGGCTTGGAAGGTGCTGTCTGAAGATCTCTGGTGAATTTCTGCAGTGCATCTGGTAGACAGTTCACACTGCTGCTACTGAGCAATGGCAGTGGAGGGAATGAATGCTTATGGATTTGGTGCTAAACAAGCAGTTGCCAAGTGTTTTGAGTGTTGCTGGAGCTGCACCCATCCAGACAAGTGAGAATATTCCATCACACTCCTCATTTGTGCCTGGTAGGCAAGCTTTGGGAAATCAGGTGGTGAGTTAGCCATTGCAAGAGTCCTTGCATCTGACTTTCTTTTGTAGCTATTGTATTTACATGGTGAGTCCAGTTGAATTCCTGGTCAATAGCAATCCCCAGGGTTCTGTCTGTGTGTGTGTGTGTGTGTGTGTGTGTGTGTGTGTGTGTGAGTGTATGTCGGGGGGTTGCTGGGGGTGTGACTCGGTGATGGCAACACCACAGAATGTCAAGTAGTTATATTGTCGTTATTGGTGTTGGTCATAGTTTGGCATTTCTGTGGCACAAATGTCACTTGCCACTTGTCTGTCAAAGCCTGAATGTTGTCCAGATCTTGTTGCATCTGAGCATGAGCTGCTGCAGTTTCTGATGATTTGTGAATGGGGCTGAACATTGTGTAATAATCAGTGAACATCCCCACCTCTAACTTTATGATGGAGGGAAGGTCATTGATGAAGCAGCTGAAGATGATTGCGCCTAGGACACTCCCCTGAGTAACTTCTGCAGAGATATCCAGAAGCTGAGATGACAGGCCTTTTATACCACAACCACTTTCCTATTTGCCAGGAATGCCCCCAAACTGCAAAGAGTTTGCCCCCGATACCCATTAAATCCAGTTGTGATAGAACTCCTTGATGCCACACTTACTCAAAAGCAGCCTTGATGTCAAGGGCTGTCCCTTTCGCCTTAGAACATAGAACATAGAACATAGAACAGTACAGCACAGAACAGGCCCTTCATCCCACAATGTTGTGCCGACCATTGATCCTCATGTATGCACCCTCAAATTTCTGTGACCATATACATGTCCAGCAGTCTCTTAAATGACCCCAATGACCTTGCTTCCACAACTGCTGCTGGCAACGCATTCCATGCTCTCACAACTCTCTGCCTTACCTCTGCAATTCTACTCTTGGTTAAACCAAGGGTCTAATGAGGTCAGGAGCTGTGTGACACTGGCAGAACACAACCTGGGCGTCTCTGAGCAGGTTATTGCTGAGCAGGTGCTGCTTGATAGCACTGTTGATGTCACCTTCCATCACTTTACTGATGATCGAGAGTGAACTGATAGAGTGGTAAGTGGCCGGGTTGGATTCGTCCTACATTTTGTGTGTGGGACCAGCCTGGGGAATTTTTCACATTGCTGGGTAGGTGCAGTGCTGTCCTGGAGACTTTTCTTTGAATCTCGCCACGGCAGATGGAGGAATTTGAATTCCTTTCTAAGAACAATTAAGAATTTATGATGACAATGAAACCTTTATCGACTGTTGGAAAAATCCATCTGGTTCACTAATGTCCTTCAGACATGGGAATCTGCTATCCTCGACTCGCCTGGCTTACATGTGACTCCAGACCATAGCAATGTAGTTGATTTTCAACTGCCCTCCGAAATGGCCTTGCAGGCTACTCAGTGGTAATATTTGCTACAAAGCCTCAATATTCACAATGATATTTGTTCTATAAGGCTTTAGGACTCTGGATCAACACTATGATGATGTCACAAAGCTGCTTGCACCCAGCAATAAAAAGCATAGTGTGCGTGGAGTTAATTAGATTTGGAGATAGAAAGTTAGAATTGAACAGAAAAGTGTATGTTAAGAACATTCTTAATAACCTAATAGGAAGATTAGATCCTGGTACCTCTCGGGTGACCATATGTAGTTATATCTAATGTTCCTATGCAATAAGCAGAGTTCAAAAGAAGCCTAAGTTTGAAGACAGTTCCTGAGCTTGCCTTCTTCCAGATGAGTCTGCCTTGATGCCAATCCTTGAAGGTTGACATAAAATCAGACGAGAAAAAATGATGACGGTGATGGCAACCTCTCACGATGGCGACTGTGAAAGGTCAAAAAACAGACATGAAATCTTTTGGAGAAGAGACAGAGAAAAGAAATTAAAAATCATTTTTAACAAAAATGATCTTCAGTACAGCTTTAATATCAGCTACAACCTAGAACAGTAACAAAACTGCACAATTGGTGTGAAGGAAAATACACTGAACAGAAAATTCCTGCAGAAAAACCAAAATCAAGACAATTTTAAGTGAATAAAAGTATCTTACAGTCAATTATAAGGAAAATAAGATTTTAAGGGGAAAGAAAAGACCCTTTATTTGTCAAGTGGACAAATCCAGATCAAGCATCTGCGAAAAGAAACTGACAAAGCAGATTTGGAAAAAGCCTTAGAATCTGGACTGTGAAACAGAGTTAAGTCTTCTGGCAGTCATTTGATAGCTTTCGACTATTTGCACAATGAAAAATTTAACTTGTTTGATAAGTAAGTTTAGAACATTTTTCAGAAACAGGCTTGAGAATCCTCTAGAGAGTGAGAATAGAGCTTTCATACTTAATATTACAAAGGAAGTGGTGACTGAAATTTGTTTCAGACTTCACTATAGAGGATACAAAAACTTTCCACAAATAGCTGTCAGTAAGTTGAAGAAAGAGAGGAAGTGAGCAAAGTTACAATCATGACAGAAGTGATTCTATGCAAACTGATGGAGTTATAGAACATAGAACATAGAACAGTACAGCACAGAACAGGCCCTTCAGCCCACAATGTTGTGCCGACCATTGATCCTCATGTATGCACCCTCAAATTTCTGTGACCATATACATGTCCAGCAGTCTCTTAAATGACCCCAATGACCTTGCTTCCACAACTGCTGCTGGCAACGCATTCCATGCTCTCACAACTCTCTGCGTAAAGAACCTGCCTCTGACTTCCCCTCTATACTTTCCTCCAACCAGCTTAAAACTATGACCCCTCGTGCTAGCCATTTCTGCCCTGGGAAATAGTCTCTGGCTATCAACTCTATCTATGCCTCTCATTATCTTGTATACCTCAATTAGGTCCCCTCTCCTCCTCCTTTTCTCCAATGAAAAGAGACCGAGCTCAGTCAACCTCTCTTCATAAGATAAGCCCTCCAGTCCAGGCAGCATCCTGGTAAACCTCCTCTGAACCCTCTCCAAAGCATCCACATCTTTCCTATAATAGGGCGCCCAGAACTGGACGCAGTATTCCAAGTGCGGTCTAACCAAAGTTTTATAGAGCTGCAACAAGATCTCACGACTCTTAAACTCAATCCCCCTGTTAATGAAAGCCAAAACACCATATGCTTTCTTAACAACCCTGTCCACCTGGGTGGCCATTTTAAGGGATCTATGTATCTGCGCACCAAGATCCCTCTATTCCTCCATGCTGCCAAGAATCCTATCTTTAATCCTGTACTCAGCTTTCAAATTCGACCTTCCAAAATGCATCACCTCGCATTTATCCAGGTTGAACTCCATCTGCCACCTCTCAGCCCATCTCTGCATCCTGTCAATGTCCCGCTGCAGCCTACAACAGCCCTCTACACTGTCAACGACACCTCCGACCTTTGTGTCGTCTGCAAACTTGCTGACCCATCCTTCAATCCCCTCATCCAAGTCATTAATAAAAATTACAAACAGTAGAGGCCCAAGGACAGAGCCCTGTGGAACCCCACTCACCACTGACTTCCAGGCAGAATATTTTCCTTCTACTACCACTCGCTGTCTTCTGTTGGCCAGCCAATTCTGTATCCAAGCAGCTAAGTTCCCCTGTATCCCATTCCTCCTGACCTTCTGAATGAGCCTACCATGGGGAACCTTATCAAATGCCTTACTGAAGTCCATATACACCACATCCACAGCTCGACCCTCATCAACTTTTCTAGTCACATCCTCAAAAAACTCGATAAGGTTTGTAAGGCATGACCTACCCCTCACAAAGCCGTGTTGACTGTATTTGATCAAGCCATGCTCTTCCAGATAGTCATAAATCTTATCCCTCAGAATCCTTTCTAACACCTTGCAGACGACAGACGTGAGACTTACTGGTCTATAATTGCCGGGGATTTCCCTATTTCCTTTCTTGAAGAGAGGAATTACATTTGCCTCACTCCAGTCCTCAGGTACGACTCCAGTGGAGAGCGAGGATGCAAAGATCTTCGCAAGTGGCGAAGCAATTGCATTTCTCGCTTCCCAAAGCAGCCGAGGACAAATCTGGTCCGGGCCTGGCGACTTGTCAATCTTAATGTTTGACAAAATTTTCAGCACATCAGCTTCCTCTATCTCTATCCATTCCAGCATGCACACCTGCTCTTCAAAGGTTTCATTCACTACAAAGTTCGTTTCTTTCGTAAAGACAGAAGCAAAAAACTCATTTAGGGCTTCCCCTACCTCCTCAGGCTCCACACACAAGTTCCCTATGCTATCCCTGATCGGCCCTACTCTTTCTTTGATCATTCTCTTATTCCTCACGTAAGTGTAAAATGCCTTTGTGTTTTCCCGGATTCCTTCTGCCAAGCCTTTCTTGTGCCCCCTCCTGGCTCTCCTCAGACCATTTTTGAGCTCCTTCCTTGCCTGCGTGTAATCCTCTCTAGCTGAACTTGACCCTAGCTTCCTCCACCTTATGTAAGCTACCTTCTTCCTTTTCACAAGAAGCTCCACCGCTCTCGTCATCCAAGGTTCCTTTATCTTACCCCTTCTTGCCTGTCTCAGAGGGACATATTTACTCATCACTCACAACAACTGTTCCTTAAACAATCTCCACATGTCTATAGTGCCCTTACCATGGAACAATTGCTCCCAGTCCATGCTTCCTAACTCATGTCTAATCGCATCATAGTTTCCTCTTCCCCAATTAAATATCCTCCCATTTTGCCTAATCCTCTCCTTCTCCATAGCTATGTAGAATGTGAGGCAGTTATGGTCACTATTACCAAAATGCTCTCCCACCACAAGATCTGATACCTATGCGCTGACATTTTTTTGGAATCAGTTGGATTTCATTACAGGCTTTCAATAGAGATGGCTCATGGGGTCAATGTGTTGGTGTGACACTCCACCACTGTCGACGCAACCCCGCCCACAGCTGACACCGACATCGCTCCGCCCACAGCTTCCGCAGCCAGCAACCCCAGAGGAGACAGCCACACTAAGCCCTGCCGAATCTTCACCATCCCCCCAGACTTCTCACTGATGGAAGACGAATGGTCAGTCCTCAGCAAGGGGCTCACCTTTGTCCCCCTCCACCCACACATCAACGAAAACCAGTCACATATGGACATCGAGCAGTTTTTACGCCGTCTCCACCTCCACGCTTACTTCTTTAAATGGGAGCCTAACCCTCCCTCTACTGACCCCTTCTCCTGCCTCCAACACAAGCCCTCCTCCTGGACACCACCCCCAGGCCTCCTACCCTCCCTCGACCTCTTCATCTCCAACTGCCATCGAGACATTAACTGCCTCAACCTCTCCACCCCTCTCACCCACTCCTACCTCTCCCCGGCAGAACGGGCAGCCCTCCGCTCCAACCCCAACCTCACCATCAAACCTGCAGACAAGGGGAGGCGCAGTTGTAGTATGGCACACTGAACTTTACATTGCTGAGGACAGACGCCAACTCTCCAACACCTCCTCCTACCGTCCCCTTGATCATGACCCCACCCCCGAGCACCAAATCATCATCTCCCAAACTGTCCATGACGTCATCACCTCAGGTGACCATCCACCCACAGCTTCTAACCTATCATTCCCCACCCATTTCTATCTCCTTCCCAAAACCCACAAACCCACCTACCCTGGTCGACCCATTGTCTCCGCCTGCTCCTGCCCCACCGAACTCACCTCCACCTGTCTGGACTCCATTTTCTCCCCCTTTGTCCAGGAACTCCCTACCTATACTGTGACACCACCCACGCCCTCCACCTCCTCCAGAACTTCCAATTCCCTGGCCCCCAACACCTCATTTTCACCATCGACGTCCAGTCCCTATACACCTGCATTCCCCATACAGATGGCCTTAAGGCCCTCTGCTTCTTCCTGTCCCGCAGACCCGACCAGTACCCCTCCACCAACACCCTCATCCACCTAACCGAACTCGTCCTCACCCTCAACAACTTCTCCTTCAATTCCTTCCACTCCTACAGACGAAGGGGATGGCCATGGGTACCTGCAAGGGAGCAAGCTACGCCTGCCTCTTTGTAGGTTACATGGAACAGTCCCTCTTCCGCACCTACACAGGCCTCAAACCCCACCTCTTCCTCCGTTGCATTGATGACTGTATCGGCGCCACCTCTTGCTCCCCAGAGGAGCTCGAACAGTTCATCAATTTCAGCAACACCTTCCACCCCAACCTCAAGTTCACCTGGACCATCTCCAACACATCCCTCACCTTCCTGGACTTCTCTGTCTCCATCTCAGGCGACCACCTACAAACAGATATCCATTTCAAGCCCACTGACTTCCAAGCTACCTGAAAGACACCTCATCCCACACACCTTCCTGCAAAAATTCCATCCCCTATTCCCAATTTCTTCACCTCCGCCGCATCTGCTCCCAGGATGAGGCATTCCACTCCCGCACATCCCAGATGTCCTCGCTCTTCAAGGTCCGCAACTCCTCCCCCCCAACCGCCAGTTGTCGAAAGCGCCCTCGACAGTGTCTCCCGCATTTCCTGCACCTCATCCCTTACACCCTACCCTCACAATAACCGCCCCAAGAGAATCCCCCTAGTCCTCACATACCACCCCACCAACCTCCGGATACAACACATCACCCTCCGATACTTCCACCATCTACAATCCGACCCCACCACCAAAGACAATTTTCAACTCCACCCTTGTCTGCTTTCCGGAGAGACCACTCTCCCCGTGACTCCCTTGTCTGCTCCACACTCCCCTCCAACCCCACCACACCCGGCACTTTCCCCTGCAACCGCAGGAAGTGCTACACTTGCCCCCACACCTCCCCCTTACCCCCATCCCAGGCCCCAAAATGACTTTCAATGTCAAGCAGATGTTCACCTGCACATCTGCCAATGTGGTATACTGCATCTGCTGTACACGGTGTGGCCTCCTCTATCGTGGGGAAACCAAGTGGAGGCTTGGGGACCACTTTGCAGAACATCTCCATTTGGTTCACAGTAAACAACCGCACCTCCCAGTCATGAACCATTTCAACTCCCCCTACCATTCCTTAGACGACATGCCCATCCTGGGCCTCCTGCAGTGCCATAATGATGTCACCCATAGGTTGCAGGAACAGCAACTCATATTCCGCTTGGGAACCCTGTAGCCCAATGGTATCAATGTGGACTTCACCAGCTTCAAAATCTCCCCTTCCCCTACCGCATCCCAAAACCAGCCCAGCTTGTCCCCGCCTCCCTAACCTGTTCTTCCTCTCACCTATCCTCTCCTCCCACCCCAAGCCGCACCCCCATTTCCTACCTACTAACCTCATCCCGCCCCCTTGACCTGTCCATCTTCCCTGGACTGACCTATCCCCTCCCTACCTCCCCACCTATACTCTCCTCTCCACCTATCTTCTTTTCTCTCCATCTTCAGTCCACCTCCCCCTCTCTCCCTATTTATTCCAGTTCCCTCTCCCCATCCCCCTCTCTGATGAAGGGTCTAGGCCCGAAACGTCAGCTTTTGTGCTCCTGAGATGCTGCTTGGCCTGCTGTGTTCATCCAGCCTCACATTTTATTATCTTGGATTCTCCAGCATCTGCAGTTCCCATTATCTCTGATACAATTCTTGACCTTGACTCCTCTACAACCAATCTGTCTTGAAACCAAACTCTTGGATGTGGCCGTGTGACAAAAAATCACGATCTCTCCATGAAACCTAAAGCCACAACATACAGGAAAAACAATAACTTCGCACAGTATTTAATTAACACAAGGCAACAGGAATATTTTTGTTTAAAAAGTAACTGACTATTACATTTTTTATCACTCTAAACATGACTTCTGCAGATTACTGATTATAATAACTGTACTGAGGTCAGCCAGGTGGACCTCATGGAATATGAGTTCTCTGATTGGAGCTGGTCCAATCAGTGAGCCCTGGCTGACAGCTATAAACAGGAATGTCAGAGGTTCTATTCATTCTGAGAGCTGGCTCTAAGGAAACTAGATCAGTGTGAAGGTCTTTCCACATGTAAATAAAAGGCGACTTGGTGATGGGATACCCGCCTGTGTAGAATTATTTCAGGGAGGTCACAGCAAATGTGATTCCATTACAAGTACGTAGAGCTGGAAGATTTTATCAGGCAGTTACCATCCAATTTACTACATTTCAGATCTCAAATTTAAATCTAGCAATTCATATTGTAAGGGACCATTTAGTTTTTTTCTTCTTTTTGGACTATAAATTGGAAAATGGAAGTTGGATTAAAAAATGCACCAGGTGACTTTTTTCTGTAACTTGAAGCTCAAATGTCAATGTGCAGCATACATACTAGCTATAAAAAATTATGGGTGAAATCTTATCAGTCTATAAGCAACATGTTAAGGTTCCCTATGACAGGCTCATTCATAAAGTCAGGAGGTATGGGATACAGGGTGATTTGGCTGTCTGGATTCAGAATTGGTTGGCTGACAGGAGGCAGAGAGTGGTTGTAGATGGTAAGTATTCTGCCTGGAGGTCAGTGCTGAGTGGTGTCCCGCAGGGCTCTGTTCTTGGGCCTCTGCTGTTTGTAGTTTTTATAAATGACTTGGATGAGGAGGCTGAGGGGTGGGTTAGTATGTTTGCTGATGACATAAAGGTTGGAGGTGCCGTTGATAGTATCGAGGGCTATTGCAGGCTTCAGCCAGACATTGACAGAATGTAGAGCTGGGCTGAGAAATGGCAGATGGAGTTCAACCTGGATAAATGCGAGGTGATGCATTTTGGAAGGTCAAACTTAAATGCTGAATATAGGATTAAAGGCAGGATTCTCGGCAGTGTGGAGGAACAGCGGGATCTTGGTGTTCAAGTGCATAGCTCCCTCAAAGTTGCCACCCAAGTGGATAAGGTTGTTAAGAAAGCATATGGTGTTTTGGCTTTCATTAACAGGGGGATCGAGTTTAAGAGCCGCGAGGTTATGCTGCAGCTCTACAAAACCCTGATGAGACCACACTTGGAATATTGTGTCCAGTTCTGGTCGCCCTTTATAGGAAAGATGTGGAGGCTTTGGAGAGGGTGCAAAGGAGGTTTACCAGGATGCTGCCTGGACTGGAGGGCTTGTCTTACGAGGAGAGGTTGACTGAGCTTAGACTTTTCTCTCTGGAGAGAAGGAGGAAGAGAGGTGTCCTGATCAAGGTGTACAAGGTAATGAGAGGCATGGATAGAGTCGATAGCCAGAGACTTTTCCCCAGGGCAGGATTGACTGCCACGAGGGGTCATAGTTTTAAGGTGTTAGGAGGAAAGTATAGAGGAGACATCAGAGGGAGGTTCTTCACCCAGAGAGTTGTGAGCGCATGGAATAGTTTACCAGTGGTAGTCGTGGAAGCGGAGTCATTAGTGACAATTAAGCGACTGCTGGACATGCACATGGACAGCAGTGAATTGAGGGGAATGTAGGTTAGGTTATTTTATTTTTGGATTAGGATCATTCCATGGCACAACATCGTGGGCCAAAGGGCCTGTACTGTGCTGTACTTTTCTATGATCTATGTTCTACGTTCAATGATGAAATATGTGGTAGAATCAGGTGAGATGTTCAACAAACATTATCTCAATATTAAGATCATCTCATTATATGTTGCATGCTTTACTATAGTGGCGTGGTGGTATTCTCATGAGCCAGCAGTGAATTCCCAATTAATGCTCATTATTGCTTGTTAAATTCATTGTTAACAGCCCAATTCATTGCAATCTTATCAAAAGGACCATATGAACTAGTCATTGGGAAAACCTGAAATGGAAACAAGAAGAGATTCTGGGCAGGTTCAACTTACCGCTTGCTACATAAGACTTTCTTGTTGCCCACGAGGTACCAACATCTCAGTGCAGATCCACAGGAACCAAACGCATGCACCCTGGACATTGGCATCTGACACTTGTCAGTCTCTATGAACGTTCATAGCGCATCTCTGATCCACATACAGCATGCTTTGGCACTTCAATACCATATCACAGGCAACTGCCTTTGTAACAGAAGCTGCTGGAAAAGCTCAGTAGATCTGGCAGCATATGTGAAGACAAATCAGAGTCCAATGTTCTGGGACCGGTGACTCTTCCTCAGAACGGAAATATAGTGAGGAAGGGTCACCAGACCCGAAAGGTTAACTCTAATTTTTCTTCACAGGTGCTGCCAGACCTGCTGACATTTTTCAGCAACTTCTGTTTTTGTTCCTGATTTACTGCAAACACAGTTCTTTCTGTTTTTATTAAGAACACTGTGCACTGAAGGACATGCGCCAAACTCATGAATTGGACCAGGCATCATGCTTGGGCTAACAAACACAGTGAATGCTGGAGAAACTCAGCAGATGAACTCTCCCACAGAACTGAAATATACTCTGCTTTTTACAGATTTCCAGCATCCACGGTATTTTGCTTTTCTTGCATCTCTGGGCTCGTTGCTCACTGTTAAAATGTACAAATGCTCTGAAACATACTGGATGCTCACAGCATTCCTTCCAATGTTTTGTCTTGCCTTATCATTTTGCACATTAGTCCCTCAGCCAGAGAAATCAGATTCATATTACTAACTTGCTGTGCTATTTAGAGCAGACACAAAGCCGGGGAGCTTGCCATGGCTATCAGCAGGCATCAGTCCAGTTAAGGATAATAACCTTCATTCAGTGGATCCAAGTACAGTCAAGGGCAGCCTCCAATACCATTCCAGACCTTGTTCAGTGCAGTTAATGTTAAGGTTCTCTGCTGATAAGGGGGGAAGGGCTAAATAACAGGCAGAACACCACCAGTCTTGCCTATTTCTGCTCTATTGTAGGCTGTTTGCTCCTGGATCAAGCGAGAGACAGGTACTACCGAAGAGGAAAGTCGATCTAGGCTCTGAGCAAGAGGATAGACAGCTCACAGGGCATGCAGGTTAGTGTTGCTGCAGGTTGGACTGGGTAGCACCAGGTGAGGAAAATATTTTTAAAAACATTTGGTTAGGTACGTGAATGAGAAGGGTTTAGAGGGATATGGACCAAACGTGGGCAATTGGAAAAAGCTGAGTGGGCACCATGGTGAGCATGGACCAGTTTGGGCTGAAGGATCTGTTCCCATGCAGTTTTACTGTATGACTCTGTGTTGCAGGCAATAGCAAGAGGGTGATGGTTGCAGTAGCAGAGATAGAGTGAGTGTGAGGTATTGGAGAGAAGATGGTGGCACTGAGTGAAGAAGGACATTAACCTCCATCCTGCAATTCTGATCATCCCTCCACACAGCTGCAACTGCTCTAACCTAAAGGGTGGCAACCTCATACCAGGCTAGCATGGCCCCCACTGCTCACCCTTGGCAAGGAGGAGGTCCTGTCTATGAACCTTTCCATCCAACAGGAGCTCCTGAACTACAGTCCCCAAAGCAGGCTCTGTCTGACATGCCTGAGGCAAATTTCAGGAAAGGTGCAGAGCACCACAGTTGACAGGGATTCTCTGGGTGCACAATGGGCTCTTAAAGATGACACCAGTCAATTCTGGAATCTCTGATGAGAGGTGGGTTGCTCTATGAATAACATGTATTAAGATGGGATGATAATCAGATATGATACTCGCTAACAGGGCTGAAACACCAATCAATGCGGTGAGTTTAGTAAGAAACCCCAAGACAACACATTTGGCCTTGTGGGGTCAATCATTTCACTAAATTCAACACAACTCATGCATATCCAAAAAACCCTGAGCTCTTTCCTATGTTTCATTTCAGAGAAGTGAGGGGATACTTTGAGCCAGCACAGCACCAGGTAAGTCAGGAGAGGGTGGAAGAATGACAGGATGAGAACCACTCCATCGCAGGGCCAAGAAAGTCACAAGAGGTCAAATGCCTTCTTCTGTGATGTTACGATTCTATTTTACGACCCTGGCCAACCAACATCACTACAAATTTTCATTAGCACATTGTTATGTGCAAACGGCTGCTTTCTTTCCCTTATTACAGCAATGATTATACTTCAACAGAGCATAGTTGGCTGGAGAGCACTTTCAAACATCCAGAGGTAAGGATAGGAACTACATCAATGCAAGTCTTTTTTTTCCATTCAAAGAGGTTTAGATGTTCTCCATACGCAGTTCTGTGATTTTGCCACAAATGCAGACAGCAGAAATCTCCTAACTATTTCAGAGATTACATGAGGAAGAATGTTTCGCTCCAGAAATGGCTGGATGCTATTGGTGGCAGCTGTTACCTTTGAAGTATCGTCAGGGCCTCTTAGTTTGACACTGCAGTCTCAAAGGCTTCAAGTGTAACAGCTGCACAATGTTTTTTTTGAACTCCTCTAAATTAATCCCACCCCACTGTGGTTTCCAGGATGTCACTGACCACAATAAACAGCAGATCAGGCCTTTTTTACCACTTTAAATTGAACAGGATTACATATGGTTTGAAGTTATGTGCCTTCTTTAATTCTGAATCTTTTTTAAAAGTCATGATTATTCTTCAACTAGTTATTGCTGATGAATAGATTTCAATGGCAACATTCGAATCTATTGTGATGATTTGGATAATTAACGTTATTGGAACATGTTAAGGCTTAGAAAAAATAAGAGTAAACCCCTCTCCTTATGAGTGCACATTTGATTAAATCGCTACTTATATCTTATTTCCTGACGGTTTACTGAAAGCATACCTTTCAGTGGAGGTTTTACTCAGTTGTAGAACTTTTCCTTCTAAAACTAAAAGAGTGTTGAGTTTTCAAGAAATTGGCTGAGTAAGAGTTTCTGCCGGAGAGTTTCTCTTGGAGGTTTTCTCACACTATTCTCCACAGCTCAACATGTATTGAACATAAGAAGCACTGCTGCCTCACAGGGACCCAGGTTCAATTCCATCCTTGGGTTTAGAGTTTGCACATTCTTCCTGTGTCTGTGTGGGTTTCCTCTGGGTCCTCCGGTTTCCTCCCACAGTCCAAAGATGTGCAGGTTACGTGGATGAGCCATGGTAAATGCCGTATTATGGGACTAGGGTGAGGGACTGGGTGGGATGCTGTTTTATTGCTATTGTGGATCAGAGGAGCTGAATGGCCTCTTTCCACATGGTAGGGATTCTATGATTCTGTGAAATAAAACAAAGAACTGCAGATGATGGAAATCTGAAACAGAAACTGACATTTCTGGAAAAAAAATCAGCAGGCCTGGCAGCATCTGTGGAGAAAGTAGAGTTAATGTTAGGTGTCCAGTGACCCATTTTTGGGGTCTTCTGCGAGTTCTGCTTTTGGTTTTTTTCTTGCCTTTGCTTTTTTTCCCCTGACTGATATCATGCTCAGCTGTAACATAGCCTCTGTGTTGGTGCACACTTCAAATCTCTTACAAAGTAATATAACAAATACAGGCTCATACTGGCACAAAGCTATCAACCTAAATTAATCTTCAAAGCACAAGATAAACAACAACTTTAAAAAGCTATAAATTTCACTGCCTTTTCTTGATGTGGGTATCAGAGTTGTGATTCATTATTGAGAAGTGCTAATGGCACACAAGTATTTTAGGAATCTTCCATTCATTGCTCTGTATCCTGCTGAACAGCTGACACATTCAAAGGAACCCAGAGTATTGATGTATCGTCCAGTAGTATATGTACTGGGGTTATTGCATTCATCAATGGATTACTCAAAAAATGGGCTCAGATTTTCCAGAATATCCTAAAGACAAAGCTGAAATTCATTTACAAAGTAACTGACTGACTTGTCTGTTCAAAGAGCTGCTCAAGAACAGCCTGAGAGGCTCCTTGTGGGTCAGTCTATAGTGATTGTAATGAGGTTAACCAGCTGGATATCTCTGGTTTTTAATTTAGCTCCCTGATTGGGACTGATAATCTGGCCCACTAAGGGACCCCTAGCTGACTGATAAAAAGAGGAGTGTCAAAGATTCAGCCTCTGTGGTGTTATTTCTGCAGCAGCAAGAGTAAAGCATTTTCCTGAAGAAAGACACTTGCAAAAGTTGTCATTGACTTGGGGTAAGCATTTTTTGCATCATGCCATTACTTGGGAAGATTGACCCATTCAACCCTGCCATCGAAGACTGGGCCAATATGTGGAAAGAATGCATATTTATTCTGGGCAAACAACACTGATGCAGTTGACAAGCAACGCGTAATTCTCCTGATAGCCTGTGGATCCATAGCTTTTCTTATTATTTGGAACTTTTAAGGTTTGATGGATTTAGTTAAGGAATATTATGACTCCATGACTCCTTTAATTCTGAGACACTATTGATTTTACTCAGCAAATCGAGAACCAGGGGAATCACTGTTGGGATTTCAACCTCCTGACAGGGACTATTAGAAGGAGCCACGACCACCTTACGGACAAAAGTAGATGTAGAAATCAGAAGGCTGGAAAGTGAAGGAAACATCCAATCAAACACTTTGTGGAATGGGCAACATTGGTCATATTGATTTTGAAGTCTGACAGTTCTGTTTGCCTTTGTGTTCTAAACAAACAGTAAACAACTTTTCACAACTGGGTACGTACACAATCTCTCACGTAGAGGGTTTATATACAAAGCTGGCAGGGCAGCTGTCCTTCGCAAAGCTGGACAAAGCCACCTTTACTTGCAATTGCATTTGGACAAAATTCCCAGAAGTATGCTGCAATTAATACCCATCAGGGTTTGTACTGATATACAAGACTGTCATTTGGGGTATCATCAGCTTGGTCGATTTTTCAGTGGAAGATGGAGAACATTTCGTAAGGTCTACCCCAGGTCACCATTTATTTAGATGACCTGCTAATAACAGGGAAAGCCAACGAAGAGTATGTAGAGAACTTGATCATTGCCCTTAGATGTTTTCTGAGGCAGGCGTATACCTAAGAAGGGAAAAATATGTGTCTCAGGACCCCAAAGTGGCCTAATAAAAACCAAAAGAACTGCGGATGCTGTAAATCAGGAACAAAAACAAAATTGCCGGAAAATCTCTGCAGATCTGGCAGCATCTGTGAAGGGAAAAAACAGAGTTAATGTTTCGGGATAACAAAGTGTGGAGCTGGATGAACACAGCAGGCCAAACAGCATCTTAGGAGCACAAAAGCAGAATGGATCAGTTCTGAGGAAGCGTCATTGGACCCAAAACATTAACTCTGTTTTTGCCTTCACAGAATGCTGCCTGACCTGCTGAGCTTTTCCAGCAACTTTGTTTTCTTCCCCCGAGTGATGTACTTGGGTACAGAGTCAACAAGACCGGATTATATCGTTATCAGGATAAAATGAGGGCAATCAAACGTGTCCGGGCTCCCAACTCTATGTATTTTTCGGGTGGTAAATTTATTCTAGAAATTTCATACGTAACCTAGCACTTTTTCTTCAACTCCTAAAAAAAGTGTCATCCTTGGAAACAGTTGTGTCGCCAAGCCATAGCTTTCAGGGAAGTGAAGAAACGGCTACAATCCTCTACGGTATTGGCACTCTATGATCCCAAGCAAGATGTGATATTGGCATACAACGCTTCCGTGTATGGCATCAGGCTAATATTAGCTTATAGGCAGCTCAATGGAAAGAAACACCCAGTAGAGTATGCATTCAGAATGTTGGCTAATACAGAGAGTTAATATTCTTCGAAAGAGGAAGGATTGATGGTCATCTTTGGAGTCAGCAAGTTCCACCAATACCTTAAAATTTGTGATAATAGCAGACTACAAACCCCTGCTAGGTCTGCTTAATGAGGACAAGGCAATGCCACTCACAGCTTCAGGCTGAATTCAGTGGCGGGCTCTAAAACTAGGTGCCTGTAATTACAAGTTAGAACACTGTCTAGGAGGTCAAATTGCAAATGCAGATGCATTGAGCCACCTCCCACTGAAAGATACACAGCCGGTGGTCTGTAACGCTTTTAAATGTTCTGGACACACTTCCAGTCAAAACTGACAATACTAGATTTTGGCCACATAAAGATTTGGCCCTGTCAGAGCTGAAACAACTGGTGGTGTTCAGGGGAGCCACAGTTTCATCAAAACCACAATTGAAACCTTTCCGGACCCAGAGATAACAGCTCACAGTAGGGGACGGCATGTTATTTCTGGGCAGCAAGAGCAATTGTCTCGAGTAAAGATTGCCTCCTTAGATACCAAGTTCATCCAGGAGTCCCCAGAATGAAAATGCTGGTTAGAAGTAATGTCTGGTGGCCAAGTTGGGATGCAGATAGGACCATGTGGGTCGGGCAGTGCCCAGAGCGCCAACAAGGACAAAGCCTATGGCTAGCAGCACCCCCACATCCTTGGGAATGGCTGGGTAAATCTTGGACATTGTTACACGTTAACTATGCAGATCCAATCATGAGCTCAATGTTTTTAGCCTTGTAGATGCCAATTCAAAGTGGGTGGACATGCATGGACATTCAACAAATGTGGAGATAACAATAGAGAAACTGAACACATCTTTTTCATACTTAGACTCCCGGAAGTGTTGGTTACAGATTGTTTATCAGCAGGGAATTGGGTTTTTCCTTAAGTTTGAATGGGATTTGACATTGAAGGACAGTTCCATACCATGTGTCATCCAATGGCCTGGCAGAAATAGCAGTCCAAAAGTTGAAGGCAGGCCTGAGGAAACAGTCTGCAGCCATGCTAGATACCAAGCTGTCACAGTTCTTATCTAAGATAGGACCATCCCACATACAACATGGATCATAAGAAAGTCCCAAACTCAACAGTGTGTGAGCAAAATATATCCTGCTCCTCGGAACTGTTGGAAAAGCTGCCAAAATCCATGGGATCTAGAGAGTGAATTTCAAGTGAGGCGTTCCTGGCACAAGTGGTGAGCTCCTGTGCATTACACACCCCCTGGATCAGACGCCAAGTCGGAAGGACTTGGCCCGATGCTAAAATGCCCCAGAGATCTCTCTGCAGGAAAATGGGCCAGCCTACATCTTCAGACTCAGACGGGGGGTGGGGGAAAGGATACAGCGATTGTAATGAGGTTAGCCATCTGGATCTCATGGAGTATTGGATTTTCCTGACCGATATAGCACTGGAAAGTTTTGGAAAAATGACTGACTACTCAAAATTAATGGAAGTTCAATAGCTTTATGAGAATCAGGAGGTGATTCTCCTATCATCAAACAAGACGTAGGAGTGACCGTCTAACACAGATTGCCACTCTGCCCCACTTTTTAATGGAAAGAAAATGCTCCATATTTCTTACAGGAAATTGTGATCAGGTCTCCAACAGAAATATGGAGCCACTTTTCCATTCTAACCATTCTCTTGGAATGCAGAACTGTCAGCTCGAAGGAAAACAATGCCACCTTTCTCACGCCCAGTTGATTGTCATATTCTGAAATATAAAAGTCTAACATCACAAGCAGCCACTTTGACAGACCCTGTGCAACATTAAATTCATGATAAGGTAAGTGTGAAGGAAAAGTGCTGAGAGGGTACAGGGTGTTAAGTTACCAAGAGTGTTAGGCTGGTAGGGCTTAGAAAGCCAGGAATGTGGTGTTCTATAAGACTAAAAGACCATAAGGCATAGGAGCAGCAATTAGGTCATTCAGCCCATCAAGTCTGCTCTACCATTCAATCATGGCTGATTGAACCCCCATTCTCCTGCTTTCTCCCCAGAACCCTTGGTCCCCTTGATAATCAAGAAACGATCTATCTCAATCTTAGATGCACTCAATGACATGACCTCCACAGCCTTCTGTGGCAGTGAATTCCATAAATTCACCACTCTCTGGCTGAAGAAGTTTCTCCTTATTTCCGTTCTAAAAGGTCTTCCCTTTACTCTAAGGCTGTGCCCGCGGGTCCTCGTCTCTCCTACCAATGGAAGCATCTTCCCGACATCCACTCTGTCCAGGCCATTCAGTATTCTGTATGTTTCAATTAGATCCCCCCTCATCTTCTAAACTCAAACATTCTTCATATGTTAAGCTTTTCATTCCTGGGACCATTCTTGTGAACCTTCTCTGAACCCGCTTCAGGGCCAGTGCATCTTTCCTGAGACGTGGGGCCCAAAACTGCACACAATACTCCAAATGAGGCCTGATCAGAGCCTGATAAAGCCTCAGTAGTACATCCCTGCTTTTATATTCAAGTCCTCACAAAATGAATGCCGACATTGCATTTTCCTTCCTGACTACTGACTCAACCTGCAAGTTTACCTCGAGAGAATCCTGGACTAAAACTCTCAAGTCTCTTTGAACTTCAGAATTCTGAATTTTCTCCCCATTTAAAAAATAGTCCATGCTTTGATTCTTCTTACCAAAGTGCATGACCTCACACTTTCTCATTTTGTACTCCATCTGCCACTTCTTTGCCAACTCCCTTAACCTGTCCAAATACTTCTGCAGACTCCCCAAATCCTCAGTACTACCTGTCTTTCCACCTACCTTTGTATTGTCTGCAAACTTAGCCAGAATGCCCGCAGCTCCTTCATCTAGATCATTCGTATATAAAGTGAAAAGTTGTGGTCTCAACACTGGCCCTTGTGGAACACCACCTATCACCAGCCGCCATCCTAAGAAAGACCTTTTTATCCCCACTGTCTGCTTTCTGACAGATAGCCAATCTTCCATGCTAGCACCTTACCTCTAACACCATGGGTCCTTACTTTACTCAGCAGCCCCTTGTGAAGCAGCTTGTGAAAAACCTTCTTAAAGTCCAGGTAGATAACATCCATTGGATCTCCTTGGTCTAACCTGCTTGTTATTTTCTCAAACAATTCTAGCAGATTTGTCAGGCATGACCTCCTCTTGATGAAACCATGCTGACGTTACCCAGTTTATCATACACTTGCAAAACTTCAGAAAACTCATCTTTTACAATGGGTTCCAAAATCTTACCCATGACTGTGTTTAGGTTAATCGGCCTGTAATTTTCCAACTTTTGCCTTACTCCCTTTTTAAACAGGGGTGCCACGTTAGCCACTTTCCAGTCCTATGGGACAATCCTTGACTCTAACCTCCTGAAATATCACCACTAACGCTTCCACTATCTCTTCAGCTATCTCCTTTACAACTCTGCGGTGTAGTCCATCTGGTCCAGGTGATTTATCCATCTTCAGGCCAATCAGTTTTACTAGCGCCTTCTCCTTGGTGATGGCCACCATACCCAGCTATTCCCCCGACTCGCTTGAATTTATTTCAGGTAAGTATGAGTAGGATGCCAGGGTGGGAGGGGAGAGCCATGGAGGTGTAGGGTAGGTTGGAATTGAGTATGAGATAGCAGGTCTAGCAGGGGCAGAGTAGATATGGGCGTGTGATTTTGGGCCTGGGGCGGTGTGTTTGATTTCTGGAGGACTGGGATGCAGTGGGGTATTTTTTGGGTTTTGAATAGGAGAATGTGTTGGATCCTGGTGTCTGTAAGATCCTGTGGGCGGGGGGGGGGGGGTGAGGTGGGGGAGTGGAATGGCATAGCTGTGGGGGTGGGTTCAGTGGGGAAGGGAGTTAGGTTCCAGGGTAGTGGATGTTGGGTCGGGATCTGGAGGATGTAAGGGGTGAAAGAAGATATAATTCAGGCTGTGCATAGTAAGTTGGAAGGGGTCAATTGAACAGTTACTCAAAAGTTAGGCTTTGCTTTTAACTGTATAAACATTCCTGATAACTATTTAAGAAGCTGCAGTAGTACATCTGAATTCTTTCACTCTAAATGGAGGCTTTCAGAAGGTTCCAGGTATATAGGAATTGTCAGCAGAATCCTCAACTCTCTGGGCAATTCCGTTTAAGGATGCTACAGTGCAGATTCTGCAGGGTCTCCATGCACAACTCCTATGGTTGTTGGAAAATCTAGGCGGAGCTACCTAGCGGATAAAAGCAGGAAATGTTGAGCAGATCAGAAAGGTCTAGCAGTCTCAGTGGAGAAACTGTTAAAATTTCAGGTTCATGAGTCTTCCTCAGAACAATTGCTGTCACTTGTTTGTCTGGGTATTTTCTGTCTGATTGCACTCCTGTGAAATGCCTTGTTATATTTCATAGTTACCAGGATATAATGAATCATCAAAGGTCAGTTTGTGTGACCAGAGATTTACAAAGCTTTTAGGCTCGTGTTCAGAGAGTATAGATCAAAAGGATTGAAAGTATTTATTATGTTGAAGCATTCTGTGTATCAAAGACTTGATCAATTGTAATGAAACAAGTACACTCCTCCTCCCACCCACCCTCCTGCAAAAATTCCATCCCCTATTCCCAATTCCTCCGCCTCCGCCGCATCTGCTCCCACGACAAGACATTCCACTCCCGCACATCCCAGATGTCCAAGTTCTTTAAGGACCGCAACTTTCCCCCCATGGTTATCGAGAACGCCCTTGACCGCGTCTCCCGCATTTCCCGCGACACATCCCTCACACCCCGCCCCCGCCACAACCGCCCCAAGAGGATCCCCCTCGTTCTCACACACCACCCTACCAACCTCCGGATACAACGCATTATCCTCCGACACTTCCGCCATTTACAATCCGACCCCACTACCCAAGACATTTTTCCATCCCCTCCCCTGTCTGCTTTCCGGAGAGACCACTCTCTCCGTGACTCCCTTGTTCGCTCCACACTGCCCTCCAACCGCACCACACCCGGCACCTTCCCCTGCAACCGCAGGAAGTGCTACACTTGTCCCCACACCTCCTCCCTCACCCCCATCCCAGGCCCCAAGATGACATTCCACATCAAGCAGAGGTTCACCTGCACATCTACCAATGTGGTATACTGCATCCACTGTACCCGGTGCGGCTTCCTCTACATTGGGGAAACCAAGCGGAGGCTTGGGGACCGCTTTGCAGAACACCTCCGCTCAGTTCGCAAAAAACAACTGCACCTCCCAGTCGCAAACCATTTCCACTCCCCCTCCCATTCTCTTGATGACATGTCCATCATGGGCCTCCTGCACTGCCACAATGATGCCACCCGAAGGTTGCAGGAACAGCAACTCATATTCCGCCTGGGAACCCTGCAGCCATATGGTATCAATGTGGACTTCACCAGTTTCAAAATCTCCCCTTCCCCTACTGCATCCCTCAACCAGCCCAGTTCGTCCCCTCCCCCCACTGCACCACACAACCAGCCCAGCTCTTCCCCCCCACCCACTGCATCCCAAAACCAGTCCAACCTGTCTCTGCCTCCCTAACCGGTTCTTCCTCTCACCCATCCCTTCCTCCCACCCCAAGCCGCACCCCCCGCTACCTACTAACCTCATCCCACCTCCTTGACCTGTCCGTCTTCCCTGGACTGACCTATCCCCTCCCTACCTCCCCACCTACACTCTCTCCACCTATCTTCTTTACTCTCCATCTTCGGTCCGCCTCCCCCTCTCTCCCTATTTATTCCAGTTCCCTCCCCCCATCCCCCTCTCTGATGAAGGGTCTAGGCCCGAAGCGTCAGCTTTTGTGCTCCTGAGATGCTGCTTTGCCTGCTGTGTTCATCCAGCCTCACATTTTATTATCTTGGAATCTCCAGCATCTGCAGTTCCCATTATCTCTCTCTCTCTCACTCCGATTAATATTTGTTTGTGAGATTTGAATGGTCTTATGGCCCACTCCTTACATTGTCAATAATGAGACAGTATTCATGCAAGGATTATTTTCTAATGTCACTGAATGCTATTCCAAGGATGACTTATCAGAAGTCCAAATTTAGCAATGGAGAGAGACACAGCTTTCCGTTCTTCTCCATCCAAAAACTGTAAGAAACAAAAACAGAAATTGCTGGAAAAGGTCAATAGATCTGGCAGCATCTGTGAAGCGAAATCAGAGTTAACACTTCGGATTCAATGACTCTTCCTCAGAACTGATGGTAGCTAGGAAAATCTTGGTTTTGATGCAGAAGATAGTGTGGGGATGGGGGAAGGAGTAAATGATAGGCGAGGATAGAGCCCAGACAAAAAGAAGAACAGCTGGACAGACAAAGGAGCCAATAATAATCTGGATTGGAGGATGAATGGAGATTATTAGTGGCTAACAATAGATAATATGTAATGGTAGACTGTGATAACAAGGTCTGTTGTGTGGTATAGGGGGCTAGGACATGGGAGAGTTCAGGTCCTAAAATGATTGAATTCGATATTGAGTCCAGAGGGCTGCAGGGTGCCCAAGCAGAAAATGAGGTGTTGTTCTTCCAGCTTGCACTGAGGTTTTCCAGAGAACTGCAGCAGGCCAGAGACAGAGATGCTGGCCAGGGAACAGGGTGGTGTGTTAAAGTGACAGGTAACAGGTGACTTAGGGTCTTTTTTGCAGGGAAAATGTAGATGTTCAATGAAGCGGTCACCCAGTCTATGCTTCTTTTCCTCAATGTAGAGGAGACCACATTGTGAGCAGCAAATGCAGTAGACCAGATTCTGAGAAGTGCGGGTAAAGTGCTGCTTCACCTAGAAGGTATATTTGGGCCCTTGAATACTGAGGAGGGACGAGGTAAATGAGCTGGTGTTAGAGCATTGGTGGCTGCAGGGGAAGCTGCGGTGGGGCTGTGGGGGGTCATTGGGAGTGAAGGAAGAGTGGACCAGTGTGTCCCGGAGGGAATGGTCCCTATGGAAGGCGGACAAGGGAAGGGAGGGGAACATGATGACGGCATCTTGCTGGAGATGGCAGAAATGGCAGGTCATGATTTTCTGGATGTGGCTGCTTGGTGGCATGGTAAGTAAGGGCAAGGAAAACCCTATCTCTGTTGTGGGAGGGAAGACGGGGGTGAGGACAGAAGTGCGGGAGATGGTTGGACTTGGTTGAGGGCCCTTTGACAACAGTGCTGGGGAATCCTTGGTTGAGGAAGAAGTTAGACATTTTGGAGGCTCCCTTTTTGATGTTGACCTCATTGGAACATATGGGATAGAGACAGAGAAACTGGGAGAGTGGAATGGAATCTTAACAAGAACCAAGGTGCAAGGGCATATAGTCCAGGTAGATGTGTTATTCAATGGGTTTATAGTGGGTATTATTGGCCGGTCTATCCCCAGAAATGGAAATAGAGATGTCAAGGAAGGGAAGAGAGGAGTCAGAGACCGACCAGGTGACAGTGAGGGCAGTGTGGAAATTGGAAGTGAAACTGATGAACTTTTCCAATTCTGGAGAGTAGGAAGCAGCATCCACAGTTCTTTCAATTTTTAATTGTAAGAAAGGCCTTTTCCTTAAATCAGAAATTGAAAAACCTGTTTTGGATGGGAACATTTCAGCAGCCAATAGATGAATCAATAAACTGAACAGCATTCAATATATGAAACCAGTGACTGCCTTCTAAATCAAGAAGCGCAAAATTACAATTCTTTGACTTACAGAACAGTTTTGTCAAGGCATTGCTATCTCCTCTGTGCTCAAATACTATTGAGACATTTTCACTGAGCAGAGAAATGCATGTATAAATTTCTCATTGCATAAACATACAGCGTCATATAATGTTGCAACTATATTGTTACTCATATGTCCTGTCATGACCTAACTGTGTGTGGCAGTTGGTAGAAGAGCGAGATTTTGACGGTCCTGTTGTGCACTAATTAGTTTAGGATATTAGCAAGGGTTTACCAGTGGAGCATGTCCTATCCAATATTGTTAGATGAGGTGGAAACTCATCCATTTGCCTGTTAATGTCTTACTAAGGCCTTTCATTCTCATCACAGTGGTATTGATCCCTTCCAACATTGATTTCCTTCGGTTTGAGTTCAAGTTAAAAATGAAGGTACACTAATTTAGGAACAATATCAGCAGATTGTAACACTTTTTCAACAATTTTTATTGAGCATATCTAAAGAAAAACACTGGGTAACAATGACATTGACTCCACTGAAGTCAAACACATAGCCTCCAGTTGACTCAGTGTTCTGAGCAATGACAGATTGTGCAAAAGCTAAATAAGGATGCTACCTTAGGTACATTTTATTGATTTCATAGACAGGAGAGAGCTTTTGATGCAATTGAAAAGCAACGTCACACAAAGTTATCACCAGGTTTACACCAAAGTTTATTAGGTATGTTTTACCTTTTGCCTTTTTGTATTAAGTTCATTTTAAACTATGTCACCATCGTTTGCTGACTTTGACCTTGTAATGATCTGGACTGTATATTGCAAAAATAAAATCAGCATCTGAAAAGAATGAGTAGTATTTTAAACACATGAGGCCATAAATATCCACCTGGCAACACACCCTCAGCAAAAATTGATAAATGTTCTGACCGTACAGATGGCAAGGTGTCCAATTTGATACTTGATCAGGTCAGTTAGCTAATCTTCATTTGAAGCCAAACTTTGTAGGGGCTGTACAGACTTAAACAACTACTTACTGGTTATATTATGATTTTCTGCATCAGAACGTTTTTCTACATCTGGGATCTCTTTTTAAAAATTGCAACCTTCTAAGGAAGTATCCCTTTTATCTCTTTCTTTCTCCCATGTCTCATTTCTTTCCCCACAACTCAAGTTCCAGCCTTGTAAATTCTGCCTCTTTATCTTTCTCCTTGTCTTACATTTAAGTATTTTAACCAGTTCCTTCTCAATTATTTAATTTCCTTTTCCATTTCAAGTTGCTTCAACTGTACGTGAATTTGCACCAAACAAAATAATTCACCTTTTTGCCTATTTAGTTCCTCTTGTATTTTTGCCAGACCAAAATGCTGTATTAATATTTTAGTTAGCTTACCTTCTAATCTTCTATAGGAAATTCCACCTTTAACTCCTTTGCCAGTTCTAGCCCAGTCTTTAGTTAAACCTTGGAAAATATTCAGGAACACACCCTGCATTTGCAGAATAATTTTAGCTGTTTCCATTGCCAATTTATTTTATGCTGAGAAACCCGGTATCCATCCTTTTATGTTCTACTAATCTGACTCCACATCCGATTTCACATTGGACATGTCCAAAGATTCCATACCAAACCTCCAAACTTTTGGCATGAACTTATAAGAATACACTGGATATTATTTCCCACTATTTCGCAAATCGTCACTGATGTGAAAATGACCAATTTTATCACTAAGATTATCGTTTGCCTGACTTTGAACTCGATCTAAGATTTAAGAAATTTACACCAGGTTTCACCAATGAAAATGGAAAAACAAAACTTACTTTATTATAACAAAAATACCCTTTAGCTGTGCCAAAAATAGATTATTAGTTCTTAAAATGCAGCTTAATCGATACCTTTCTTTAAATACAAACACACATATACTCATTCACAAATATATGGGCAAGACAGTTCTGCAGAAATATTATGAGTGGAAACACAAGGCAAAAAGGAACACATGTTGTAGATCCAAAATACAAGCTACAAGGAGACATTTTAAAGTTGTTTTTAGGGTTTTGCTGTCAACTGTAATGTCCCTCAATTTGGAGCTAGTCAGTGCTTGTAGGCTTTTGCTTCAGATACAGATTCTTCTTTTTAAAATCTTTTAGTTATGGTTTTCTACCATTCACTGAGGAAGAACGTGAAAGTGATCTATCCTGCTTGCTATTTGAGTACAATTGTCTGTCAAGTCTAGGACATCCTACAATTAAAAGCCAATCTGAAAGCTTTTGCTGGGCATTTGTTATTGTTAACCCAAAGCACCTGGGGCCAGCTAGTCTCACAAAAGTGTCAAATCCAGCTTCTTTACAAAGGTTAATAAAATGTGAGGCTGGATGAACACAGCAGGCCAAGCAGCATCTCAGGAGCACAAAAGCTGACGTTTCGGGCCTAGACCCTTCATCAGAGAGGGGGATGGGGGGAGGCAACTGGAATAAATAGGGAGAGAGGGGGAGGCGGACCGAAGATGGAGAGTAAAGAAGATAGGTGGAGAGAGTGTAGGTGGGGAGGTAGGGCGGGGATAGGTCAGTCCAGGGAAGATGGGCAGGTCAAGGAGGTGGGATGAGGTTAGTAGGTGGCTGGGGGTGCAGCTTGGGGTGGGAGGAAGGGATGGGTGAGAGGAAGAACCGGTTAGGGAGGCAGAGACAGGTTGGACTGGTTTTGGGATGCAGGGGTGTGGGGGAAGAGCTGGGCTGGTTGTGTGGTGCAGTGGGGGGAGGGGACGAACTGGGCTGGTTTAGGGATGCAGTAGGAGAAGGGGAGATTTTGAAACTGGTGAAGTCCACATTGATACCATATGGCTGCAGGGTTCCCAGGCGGAATATGAGTTGCTGTTCCTGCAACCTTCGGGTGGCATCATTGTGGTACTGCAGGAGGCCCATGATGGACTTGTCATCTAGAGAATGGGAGGGGGAGTGGAAATGGTTTGCGACTGGGAGGTGCAGTTGTTTGTTGCGGACTGAGCGGAGGTGTTCTGCAAAGCGGTCCCCAAGCCTCCGCTTTACAAAGGTTACCTTGTTTAACCATTATCTGAATGCTGCACTGTTCTACTCTTCCTTTGGGTTGTTAAAAAAAACTAATAATTCAAACTTTAGTTTTGCATTTTATATTTCCAAATTAAAATACATGCAGTCCTCACAAATCATAAAATTATTTGCCTACACACAAATGCGCTGCTGTGTTTAGCCTACATCATATCACATTGTAAAGACGAATTATCCAATCCTGTGAAGAAATAGGCAATGTTTCTGAACAGCATATAATCAGTCATTCATCAAATAGGGTAAAGAACCAGATACCAAAAGCACTGTGTTAGTGTCAGACAACAATCAGACATCTACATCAAATGGTCATATCAAATCATGATGACAGGCAGCACACCAGAGAGGGAAGCTACACAGATACATTGTGATGACTATATAACGACTAGATCTGATTGTGTTGTACTTCTACATTAAAATTATCTTATTATGATATGTAGATATGATATATTGATTCGAACATTGCATATCATAATATGAGATGAAATACAACAGTATACTTCTGGCTTATCTACAGTGCCATTGCTGTTACTATTACTACTATCATGACTATTATTGATGCTGCAGCAGTAATCACAGTAACAGTGCCAAGCACATTATCCAAACTATGTCTAATTCTGAGATGTTATAGTAGCGTGAACTGCTTATGTTGTTAATAAACCTCAAGACATCTGTCTCAACAAGAATCCAGTCTTTGTAGTAGATGTTACAAGGGCTAGCATATAGGGAACACTCAGACCATATCCTACTGGCTATAGTGTTTTACCGTGAAACTATTTCAAAACTGTCAGCCCTCACCATCATTTCTCCATACAAAAGGGACAACATGTAAAGTTAGCATATGGACAGAAAAAACATTGAAGCTATTGTCAGTGATTCTGTAATTCTCCAGAGGATGCATCATCAAGGCAATGCCAGAATGCAATTGATGGGAAATGAACTGACGATAGTTTCTACTTTTATGCTGTTAATCTTGCTAAAATATCATTGCATAAGCTATACTTTGCTGATGGTACAATTAATACAATTACCACCAGTAGGCCTGAGGGAAAAAGTTTGCATTTGAGAACATAAGAAATAGGAGCAGGTGTGGACCAATCTGCCCCTCAACACTATTCCCATTAATTAAGATCATGGCAGCTTTTGGCCTCAACTCCAATATCCCATCTATTCCCCAGAGCAATTTCAAAAATCTGTCCATCTCAGCCTTAAATATACACAGCTTCCTTGGAAAATCTCTGAATTTTCATCAGTCTATTATCCCCAATACAGTTGATCTTTTTCTGATTTACTATGGATAAAATTAAACCCAAGAGAAATGAGAATTGTTAAAAATCATTCTCAAAACAAATTTCTCTTTAATTAGTGGCTTATCATGCTATAACTAAATGAACATTAACTTTGAAACAAAACAGGGTAAAAACTGTAAGTGAAGCAATTTAAGTTAACTATTTTTCTTCCTTGATGCTCGAAGTTGCTGGTTTAAGTATTTTAATTTCACAAAACTTTTAAGTTATCTTTTTGTATGTAGTGTGTTGGGAATACATAAATAAGTTTAGACAGTGAGAAACTGAACAATGGAACCATTTGTATATTTCTGTTTGAAGAGGCTTTATCACGTGATTTCTTGGAAATTAAGTCATAAGGTCAGCAAGGTGTAGAGCTGGATGAACACAGCAGGCCAAGCAGCATCAGAGGAGCAGGAGGGCTGACATTTCGGGCCTAGACCCTTCATCCAAGGGTCTAGGCCTGAAACGTCAGCCTTCCTGCTCCTCTGATGCTGCTTGGCCTGCTGTGCTCGAGCAGCTCTACACCTTGTTAGCTTGGAAATCTCCAGCATCTGCAGTTCCTATTATCTCTTATCCGTGATTATTTGCTGTTTACAGGGAAAGCAAACAAGTAAACAGCAAATAATTTTGGGAGAACGGGTTAGGCTTTTTAAAAGCAATAAGAGAGTAGTAAGGGAATGGAACGCTTTGCCTGCAACGGTAGTAGATTCGCCAACTTTAGGTACATTTGAGTTGTCATTGGATAAGCATATGGACGTACATGGAATAGTGTAGGTTAGATGGGCTTGAGATCGGTATGACAGGTCAGCACAACATCGAGGGCCGAAGGGCCTGTACTGTGCTGTAATGTTCTATGTTCTATGAGATGGATTTAATGGCTTAATTGTGGTCTAAACAGATTTGATGAAGCCTTGCATCTGTACTATTTATTGCCTGTACTGTACATTGCCTAGCAACAGCCTCTTGGATCAAACTTCTACGTATTTTCACAAATCTGAGATGTGAGCTGTTAAAGAAGTTTTCAGCAGAAATTAGCTCTCTCTGTATCTTGAAGAGATGGATCTAAAGCTAAATCAGAAGTTCTACTTCTCCCTCAGTAATATATTTGTGAAATCTGATAAAGTTTAATTATCTGTTTTCCTAACAGCTCCTCACCTAATTCTGAAATCTGGTTTGAATATCTTTCATCATTTTGTAACTTGCAGCAATCAGTCCTTACTGATAGGAAATTGAAAGGGCTGTGTGTAGTCCACCTATCCCAGCTCTGAACTAGTACCCTTGACTTACAGGGGAGTTGCTCCTTTTTGCCTTTTTTTTCACAAAGCTATCATATTTCTACAGAGCTGATTTGCCGTGTCTACATATGAAAGGCATTTTGGGGATTAAGGGAATATAGCTTAGTTTTACATTGCAACATGATTGATAACCAGTTTAGTTGTTTGTGTAAAGAATAATTAAACCAGTTATGGACACATGTTAGATAACAAAGTGTGGAGCTGGATGAACACAGCAGGCCAAGCAGCATCTCAGGAGCACAAAAGCTGACGTTTCGGGCCTAGATCCTTTATCAGAGAGTTTCTCTGATGGGGTCTAGGCCCGAAACATCAGCTTTTGTGCTCCTGAGATGCTGCTTGGCCTGCTGTGTTCATCCAGCTCCACGCTTTGTTATCTTGGATTCTCCAGCATCTGCAGTTCCCATTATCACATGGACACATGTTATTTGTCTTACTTTGCAGTGTTTTGATCAGCAGGAGCCAAGTTGAGAAAGAGAGCAGTGGAGAATATGAGCATCAAATCCTAGAACATGACTTCCAGTTCAGAAAATAGATTCAGGACCAGAGAATAAGAAAAGCCAGTAAGCTTTATCTTTCTATGATTCATGTGAATTGCCTTAACTTGATTGAAAAATTAAAAAATAAGCTTAATTTGAAATTTCTGGAAATGTATACATTGAACAGAAGGAAATCTTAAGCACAATGGATTCTGCTTATAATATTGGAAGTGTTTTATGTAGTTTGATAAAGGTATGTTACAGCTATGCTAAAATGTTTTGCAGTGTACTCCATTATTTCTTACTTTAGTACATCCAAATTCATGCTACTTTTTTAGTGGATCACATGTTTTACAATCTCATATCATTTAGGCTTTGTTCATGCCATTTATTAGAAATGAAGCTCCAAACACTTTTATTAGACCTCATTTTGCTACTTATTTTGACAGTTTTGTGATTGAATTTTTATTAATGAATATAACTAATGCATGGAGAGGGCTTGGTGGGGATATTATTTTTCAGGTAATTTTAATGCAGCTTTATAAGTGCCAGAAGGCTATGGGTTGAAGATCTGTTTAAGGACTTGAATACAACAATCCAGAGAGATGCTCCAGGGCAGTACTGAAAGTGTGCTTCACTGTCAGAGATAATAAAATGTGAGGCTGGATGAACACAGCAGGCCAAGCAGCATCTCAGGAGCACAAAAGCTGACGTTTCGGGCCTAGACTCTTCATCAGAGAGGATCTTCACTGTCAGAGATGCTACTTTTCAGGCGAGATGTCAAAGTAATGCTCTATCTGTCCTCTCAGGTAGAAGTCATAATTTCCAGGCATTATTTCAGTGAAAAAGTATTTTCCCCCTTGACTTGACAAGTATTTATCCTTCAATAAACATTACAAAAGAAGAAAAACAGTGTATTGTTTATAGGAACTTGTTGTATGAAAATTGACAGTTGCAATTCCGACATCAGTGATTGCACTTTATTAATTATGAAATGCTTTGTGCTGTCCTCTGGATGTGAAAGGCATATCAAATTACTATGGTAGTTATACAATTTGCAATGTAAATCTAAAATAAAATCCATTTAAACGTTAAGTATAAATCATCCAAACAGAAATAGGAATCAATCAGCTTTAATTTTTAGCCCATCTGGTGCAAGTGCAATTTAATTCAACTAGGTAGCACAGCCAGTTGTCAAACAAAAATCCCAAAGTATTGACTGAAATCTACATATATATGCTACGTAAGTCAATCACAAAAAAGCTGTCTTTTACATATATGTGACATATTTCTTGTGGTAGCTACTTAAGTATTTTAGTCCCTATTGATGTATATAGTCAACAAATCACAGGACTTGTACTGGCTAAAATATAGCAGATACAGAGATCATGGAAATGAGCAGGCAACAAGAAGTTGGTATGCTTCTTACTTTGTAATCAATGACTGTAGATTAATTGAACGTTGCAGCTTTTGGGTGCTGATCAATGTAGCCCACCTTCTACCTTTTTGTTTTTAAACAAGCCTTTCCTTCGTAATGTACCTATTTTAAACTTCCAGCATGGGCTTCTGATGGCAAAATTACTCCAATAATGTTGAAAAATGAAATAAAACATAATAAGTGCTCCCAGACCAATTGCAGTTATCATACTGACTAAGTAGTGGAATGGATATGCCATTGGCGGATCATCAACATAGATCTGATGAAAAGTAAACATAACATCATGTTAAATAATTATCATTATTTATGCAGTTTGTATCATGAATTTGAAATAACATCTGCTTAAACTGAAAATATAAACCATTTAACCAGATAAAGGAAACATTCTACTTTATACAGTCATTTGTCAGCTTGCCAACTCGGCTTTCTGTGGTGTGCAGACGTTTCGTTACCCTTCTAGGCAAAATCATCAGCACAACCTCTAATCGAAGCATTAGTGTTCTGCTCCCATCTGTATTTATTTGACCCTCTGGTGTGACTGTCTTGTTTTTTCTAGTTGTTTTGTTGTTTCTTGTTTTAGCAATGGTCCGTTAACGGGATTGATTTCTATGTGTTTTTTAGTGGAGTACGGAGTTGAGAACCAGGGTTCCATAAATTCCCTTTCACATCTGTTCTTCGCTTGTCCTAATATGGTCACTTTTTCCCAGTCAAACTGATGGCCCTCATTGTCTGTGTGTATTGAGAAAAGTGAATGTTGGTTGTGTCAGAGATAATGGGAACTGCAGATGCTGGAGAATCCCTGAGCTGCTGCTTGGCCTGCTGTGTTCATCCAGCTTCACACTTTATTATCTTGAATATTGGTTGTGTTTTATTTTACTGCCAGTTGGCGTTTGGGTATAGTGGTCATTAGGTTTCTCCCTGTTTGTCCAATATGATGTTTATTGCACCTGCTGCATTGTATTCTGTACACAGATTTAACTACAACCACAGGGAGGTGAGGAAAATGGATTTCTTAGCAGCATTAGAGTCAACACTGAAAACCAATGGACTCACTGACGAAATTCAACAGGCCATCAGACAAACGGTCATCTCAGCAGTTAACCGTAAACACAAATCAGAACTTTCAGCACAGCAGAGTTAAAGGCCCTAGAACAACTGAAGAAGGATAAAAAGAATCACAATCCTACCAGCAGACAAAGGATGAACGATGAACGTTCCGAACAGAACAGATTACATCGAGAAAGCACTGGCAGCACTTGCAATGCAACCATATACCAACAGGTGGCGGCAGACCCCACACCACCGTGAGGGAGCGGGGGAACCCAGACACTCAGGAAACTTAAACATGCAGGAGAGATCACCAACACCAACCAGAGAGGAAGCAAATGACCAGGATACATGAACACCAGCTGGCAGTAAAAAGACATGATCAAAATTTACTTGTCTCAATACACACAGACAATGAGGGCCATCAGTTCGAATGGGACAAGTGAACTCCAGGCATGCAAGGGAATTTCTGGAAGCCTGGTTCTCAATTTGGGACTCCATTAACAAGCACATAGAAACAGACCCCATATACAGACCGCTGCTGAAACAACAGAACCAGAAGCAACAAGACCATCACACCACAGGATCATATAAATCCAGAAGGAAGCGGAACACCAATGCTTCGATTAGAGGTCACACTGATGATGTTGCCTATAAGGATAACGAAATGTCCGCACACCACAGAACAACCAGCTCCGTAAGCTAACAAACAATTGCATCCACAACCCGAGCTACAAATTTTTGCTAAGACATTAAAAATTCTACTTGTGATCAGAGATAATGGGAACTGCAGATGCTGGAGAATCCAAGATAATAAAGTGTGAAGCTGGATGAACACGGCAGGCCAAGCAGCATCTCAGGAGCTGATGTTTCGGGCCTAGAGCCTTCATCAGAGAGACACCACCCACGCCCTCCACCTCCTCCAGAGCTTCCAATTCCCTGGCCCCCAACACCTCATTTTCACCCTGGACAGCCAGTCCCTATACACCTGTATTCCTTATGCAGATGGCCTCAAGGCTCTCCGTTTCTTCCTGTCCCGCAGGCCCGACCAGTCCCCCTCCACCGACACCCTCATCCGCCTAGCCGAACTTGTCCTCACCCTCAACAACTTCTCTTTCGATTCCTCCCACTTCCTACAGACAAAGGGGGTGGCCATGGGTACCCACATGGGTCCCAGCTATGCCTGCCTCTTTGTAAGTTACGTGGAACAGTCCCTCTTCCGCACCTACACAGGCCCCAAACCCCACCTCTTCCTCCGTTACATTGATGACTGTATCGGCACCACCTCTTGCTCCCCAGAGGAGCTCGAACAGTTCATCCAATTCAGCAACTCCTTCCACCCCAACCTCAGGTTCAGCTGGGCCATCTCCAACACATCCCTCACCTTCCTGGGCCTCTCAGTCTCCAACTCAGGTAACCAGCTAGTAACTGATGTCCATTTCAAGCCCACCGACTCCCACAGCTACCCAGAATACACCTTCTCACACTCACGCTCCTGCAAAAATTCCATCCCCTATTCCCAATTCCTCCACCTCCGCCACATCTGCTCCCAGAATGAGGCGTTCCACTCCCGCACATCCCAGATATCCAAGTTCTTCAAGGGCTGCAAATTTCCCCCCGCAGTGGTTGAGAACGCCCTTGACCGCGTCTACCACATTTCCCACAACACATCCCTCACACTCCGTCCCCGTCACAACCGCCCCAAGAGGATCCCCCTCGTTCTCACACACCACCCCACCAACCTCCGGATACAATGCATCATCCTCCGACACTTGCGCCAACTACAATCCGACCCCACCACCCAAGACATTTTTCCATCCCCACCCCGTCTGCTTTCCGGAGAGACCACTCTCTCCGTGACTCCCTTGTTCGCTCCACACTGCCCTCCAACCCCACCACACCCGGCACCTTCCCCTGCAACCGCTGGAAATGCTAAACTTGCTCCCACACCTCCTCCCTCACCCTTATCGCAGGCCCCAAGATGACTTTCCACATTAAGCAGAGGTTCACCTGCACATCTGCCAATGTGGTATTCTGCATTCACTGTACCCGGTGTGGCTTCCTCTACATTGGGGAAACCAAGCGGAAGCTTGGGGACCGCTTTGCAGAACATCTCCGCTCGGTTCGCAATAAACAACTGCACCTCCCAGTTGCAAGCCATTTCCACTCCCCCTCCCATTCTTTAGATGGCATGTCCATCATGGGCCTCCTGCCGTGCCACAATGATGCCACCCGAAGGTTACAGGAACAGCAACTCATATTCCGCTTGGGAACCCTGCAGCCCAATGTCACCAGCTTCAAAATCTCCCCTTCCCCCACCGCATCCCAAAACCAGCCCAGTTCGTCCCCTCCCCCCACTGCACCACACAACCAGCCCAGCTCTTCCCCTCCACCCACTGCATCCCAAAACCAGTCCAACCTGTCTCTGCCTCCCTAACCTGTTCTTCCTCTCACCCATCCCTTCCTCCCACCCCAAGCCGCACCTCCATCTCCTACCTACCAACCTCATCCCACCTCCTTGACCTGTCCATCTTCCCTGGACTGACCTATCCCCTCCCTACCTCCCCACCTATACTCTCCTCTCCACCTATCTTCTTTTTTCTCCATCTTCGGTCCGCCTCCCCCTCTCTCCCGATTTATTCCAGAACCCTCCCCCCATCCCCCTCTCTGATGAAGGGTCTCGGCCCGAAACGTCAGCTTTTGTGCTCCTGAGATACTGCTTGGCCTGCTGTGTTCATCCAGCCTCACATTTCATAATAGTTGGATACTTTTTTCTCTTTATTTCTTTATTACTTCACTTTTCATGAGAATGATGAGAGTGACTGCTATTCAGCTGCTCACACCATATCAAGATACCTTTTTTGTTTCTTCATCCATTGCCACTCATTTTGGCTTTTGTATCATGAAATATCATATTATTTCATTTCTCTGCCTTCCAACCTGTCAGACACCTTCACTGTTTTATTGTTCCCTCCTCACCCACTGCCATCCTCACTTCTTCCACTTGTTCAAAACCCAATTGTATTTCTGTCATCCCATAGTTATGATGAAAGGTCCTGACCTCAAAAGTTAACTCTTTCTCTCCTCAGTTTCTGTTTGACTGGCTGAGACAATTTCCATTTTTATTTTTATTTACAATAAACAATAATTGTTATTTGAAGCTGAAAAGTGCTCTCTCTGAGTGGACAATCTAGTACTAGATTCTGACAGGCTGAACATAGAAACAAACTTTCATGCCACTTTTCTTGGTCACTAAGACATCTAATAATGGGGTTAAATAAAATTCTTTAAAAATGGAATGCATATTTCACAAGAAAGACATTGAATTGTCATTGGGATGCTAATGCATAGAGCAGTGATTAGAATGATGTCAGCCAGGTGGATCTCATAGAATCTGAACTCTCTGATCAGGGCTGTTAAGTGGCCCAATCAGTGAGTCCTGGTTAACAAACATAAACAGGAGTGTCAGGGGTTCTGCTCATTCTGGGAAGCAACTCTGTGTGAGCCAGGTCACTGTACTGTTAAATAAATGGTAACTTGGTGACAGGATATAGGCTTTTGCAGTTATTTCACAGAGTACCTTGAAAGTGGAGTTGCAGGTAGGTAGGAGAAAGCCATTTAGCACACTGGCATTCAGTGGTCATAATATTGAGTATAGGGGTTTGGGGATGTCATGTTGCAGCTGTGAGGCTACTTTTGGAATACTGTGTATAATTCTGGTCACCCTGCTATAGGAAGAATGTTGTATAACTTGATGGGGTACAGAAAAGATTTACAAGATCCTACCATGACTGGAGGACTTGAAAATGTAAGGAGTAGCTGAATAGGCTAGGACTTTCTTTCACTGGTGAGACTGAGGCATGACCTCATTGAGGTTTATAAAATGATGAAGGGCATGGCTGGGGTGAATAACTAACTGAAATCTTTTTCATTGGATAGGTTAGTCCAAAAATAAATGACAGATTTCAAAGTGAGAGTGGACAGATTTTTAAAAAACCTGAGGGGTAACTTTTTTGCACAGAGGGTGGTACATGCATGGAATGATTTGCCTAAGTAATGGTGGTAGGTATAATTATAACATCTAAAAGGCATCTGGATAGGTACATGAATAGGAAGGGTGCTGGCAAATGGGACCAAGTCAGGTTTGGATGTCTGGTCTGTGTGGATAAGATGGACTGGAGGCTCTGTCTGTACTGACACTCCATGGAGTGTTTGATGCCCTCATTATATTTAAAGACTTTAGACTTATGAGAAATGGTACTTTTTTGAATATTACAGAATTCTTGTGACATTAATACTCAGTGTGAGACCATATGGTAGAAAAATAATTTCTCCTCTTGATCAAGACAAAGAATTCATGATGATCCCCTCAATCACATTGTTTTGTGCTACCACCATGCTAATTTTGGTAGATTTTGAACAACACTATAGCATTGGCCCAACAATGTAGAAAAATTGTTGATTAATTTGAGCAAGATGTTAACTCCCCAGCATAGCTTTGCACCAGAAACCTGATGGCATTTAAACTCCAGGATCAGATCTATCATGCAGTTCAGTCAGATGTCTTAACTCCATGATTCCAGTATGTGCCTCCAAGTGAGACACTCAAGAATGCTTTTGCAGGTAAGTATGTCTCTTTGTACAAGGTGTAACAGGCACTATTTGTATCTCAATCTGTAATTAGAGCAGGAACACTTGTATTCCCAAGACCTGCTCCTAATTCCAATTCATCTGATCTGTGTGACATTTTAAGGGATGGATGGAAATTCTGTGCTTTACAAGGATCCATAGGAACTCCTATGCAAAGCCAAAGGCTTTGTGTGAGGTGTCTGGAATATCATCCAGCTTCTCACTACCTTCTATATGCATCACTTTCATAATACTAACCACATGGCTGATTAGGAATACAGACTTGCTGACAAAGACAGATCAGTAACCTTAAATCATAGCTGATGACTATTTCAAGAGCCAACTTCTGTATCAGCCACAGAATATAAACTGACATACGTTCCCTGCAGGTGATGTCGCTAGAATGACTGACTTGATGTTCTGATCAAAGGACTTGCATATAGTAAAAGTTAAGATTTCTCCTGGCTTATATCTTTAAAGGTGACTATTTGGAATTAAATGCCTTTCCCTCTTTCTGTTGATAAAAATATTTTAAAATATCCAAACAAAGTTGCATTACCTGAAATTCCACCATCAAGTTACAGAATGATACTCCAGAAATCACTTTTACTCTGAAATGGTACAGTTCTGAACCCTACATCATAGGAAACACAACAATGAAATAAAGCAACAAAATATAATTTTGTGACAAGAATAATATGGATGCTATGTGCTCATGTTATAGCAGGGTAAATTGTCAGCAACCACTGGTGTCCAAACTTGCAGTTAAACATGGAAGTCCAGCAGCTAATATCCCAGATAAATATTCCTTCATAGCTTCATTCCTTCCTACCCTGTAACAGTTTGTGCTAATGCCACAGTGAAATCAATACAATGTAATTAATTTGAAGTAATTGCTCACTAGTGGGCCAATTAAGTCAGTTGGCTTGGCTGCTGGTTGGTGCTACAGACTAATCCCCCTCAATCAATTCTAAGGAGTGGGAAATGACAATTAAACTTGTGCTCCTCAGGTTTCTACCATGACTAACCCCAGGCCCAGGGTCTGACTGCATCTTCTATCTATTTCCTTCACAACCCATCAATTTTGAGACCATTCCTGTGATCATTTGAGATTTTGACCATTTCATCTTGTGCCACAACAATTCAGAACTTACATGGATTCTAATATAAGTCAGAGATAAATTTAAGAATAATTTTCTGTTGTCATTGATTCTAGTGGATTGAATTCAGATCAGTTTTTTGCTAAATAATCAAAGGCAAAATGTTACTTACAAATAAGCTGATGGTTAATCCATCTGGATTGTGCATGTTTATGGATGATCCAAAGTATTTTCTTAATTTGTCAAAACTTGGAGTAATCTTTGTACCTAAACAGAACATAAGTATATAATCATCAAAATCTGTTATAACTGGCATTGAGACTGAATTTGAAAATCAACTACAAATATACTTTTCACCATTGGAACCACTTCTTTAATCTGAGATAAAAGAAAAATTGGTAATGGTAGCTTTCTTCAATTGCCTGCATTATTTTTCAGCACGTAGCTGCACTAATTCCTAGAGCAGTTATCGACAATCTGCAGTCATAAATAAGAACAGGCAATCTTATCCCCTTCAATTTCACATTCCTTCTTTTTGGTGAAGGTGGAGAGTTGAGTTTGTGACCTTAACTGGTTAAGGTTTATCCTCATTAGGTGCACTCAGCAGGGATCTGTCAAGATAGATATTTAATTTCAATATTTCCTGTTTGTTTTCTTACATGGGAAACTCTGGAAAGAACTCTTCTAGTGTTGGTGAACTCAGTTTGTCTCATTGGACTTTCACAGACTTCTTACTTATTCAAGGTTAATTCATTTGGAAATCTTGACTTTTCTACAACCAAATATATCTCTACAATTGTTAACCGCTTTAAATACTTCCGTGTTTGTAATTTTCTTTTCACAGCAGGAGCAATGCATCCATTTGTCAGGCAGGAATTAATTGGCTTAAATAAAAGTTATATTGAAAAAAAGGCATTTTCCTTTGTCTACTTCCTGGATACAAAGCTACGGAATAAAGCAGTGATGCACTAATTTGTTAATGCCAAGTCTTCTTTTCTGATCCCTGCCTTGACTGCCAAAATGCTGCTGGCTTGTGACCTCTGTTTCAGATCTCCTGAAGATTCAGCCAAAGTCTGCCAAACTGCTCCTGCCCAGGGGGCTTGCCTATGTTTGACTGTTGGAACATAACGCAACATGTCAGAGTCGCAGGACTCTGATCACTTACTGCTTCCTGTTGGTCTATGCCTGCTACCTTGGTCAATTCCCTAACTCCTATATCCTAGCACAGTCCTGTATACCCAGTGCTTTTGAAAGTCCAAGATAAAAAAGTGTGAAGCTGGATGAACACAGCAGGCCAAGCAGCATCTCAGGAGCACAAAAGCTGACGTTTTGGGCCTAGACCCTCTTGTGCTCCTGAGATGCTGCTTGACCTGCTGTGTTCATCCAGCTTCACGCTTTATCTTGGATTCTCCAACATCTGCAGTTCCTATTATCTCTTTTGAAAGTCCAACTGCCTTTACAAGACTACTTACTCGGGGGCAAGGATAACCCACTGATCATGGCTCAGGTCACCATTGTGCAAATTCCTTCACTGATGCAAGTGTTAAAAGCTGCCCAAGGCTATGATGGAGCTGAAGTTGCGCATCCACTGTTTGGACTGATCTGGTATTGCCCTCCAGCATAGTTTAGACAGTGTTCTGTGTCATCCTGGTGTGCTGTTTTCTTGCAACAGGCAATGAGATAAAGTGCTAAATGCTGAAGAACCAGAGAAATGGGATCAAACTTCCAAGGAGAGGGAAAAAGACACTGGGATGGTGGAAGTTGTCCATGACAGACCTCAGCTGCTTTGGGTTCTACAAGCCAGAAAGGACCTTTACTGATACCTCCTTCCAATAGATGACAGCTGGCAGCAGCAAAACATCATGGATAGTAAAATATGCACTGGCCATGATGCCAAAATCTGATTTACACATTGAGGGAGTGAGCTTTAGCATCAATTAGTTTTGTATATCATTTATGACTGTAAATAAAAGTTCATGCTTGCATTTTTCTGATTGATCGCCTGTATGTGATGTTACCTTACTGATCAATGACGAACTGAGTGTCCAGTAAGCACTGGGCACAGGGTGGTGCTAACTTAAAGGGTGTTCAGATGGGATGAGGCTAAGGACAGTTAATGTGTTGGGTAGTGGTTAAGTAGCAACTAGGTTGTACACAAAAAAGATCGTCAATCATGCCAGCCATGTGACATAGGTAGTGAAGCCTTATTCCTGACGAACAATGATGTTGCCAGTGAGGGGCAATGATGGATTGTCAAGGACTGTCTGCATAGCAGCCTTTCAAAGATGGAGCAGGCAGAAGGAATGCAGCAACCATCCATTGGTTGGTAGGTTGTTCTGGGAATGGCACATGGGGCTTGAACTGGTTGTGATGGCACTATTGGGGCAGGGTAGGTAGTTAATGTGGTGAATTTGTAAGTATGGTGAAACAAACCTGCTAAGCCGCATGGTGAAAATCCTTCCAAATAAACTCGATAGAACTCATACTTGGCAAAAGTACAATTAAAGTTCATGTTTCTGGCCGTTCATAGTCATTACCATTGGTGTAGGTCTCTAGTCTAGGGTTGCACTTGACTCTCCACTTCAGTGATACTGTGGATTTTAATAGTACTAATGGTGTAGGAAGCTAGTAAGGTTCTGCCTGTCAGTTCAAAAAGGATACACTTGAGCTACTTCAGCATGGCTACATATTTACATGAGTGAATGTAGCATCTGGATATTTGGTGCATGGTGACTTTGAGGTGCCTGTAGATCAAGTTGAGATGTTAGTTTATTTTTACTGTTTTGTTATCACATTTGTTTACTGTTAATGCATCAACTGTATTCCAAAGCTCTACAACCTGTCTTTTTTTAGATCTACTGCCTGTCTAGTGGTCTTGTCTTCTGACGACTGGAATAATGAGTAAAAGATTAGCAATGGATATTTGGGAGTAATTTGTTTGGGAAGCTTCCTTTATTTGTCCTGGACTGTGGGGCCAAAATGGAGACTCATAAACTATATGGCTACATGATCTCATATTAAACGAAGTATGCCTGAAGCAGGCCGAGCAGGAAGGCTGATGTTTCAGGCTGAGAGCCCAGTGCACCTAGATTTGTCCAGGCTTGTGAATCGCATATTTAGCAACCTAGTACAAAGAACAGTACACAGCAAGAACATGCCCTTCAGCCCAACAAAAGCATACTTCTACACTGGAAACTTTTTTCTAAACTAAAAGCCTTTAGCCTCCACACAGCCTTTATCCCTTTATTTCCTGCCTAATCACTTATCTGTCAATATGACTCTTAAACGTTGCCATTGTATCTGCTTCCACCACCTCTGTAGCACATTCTAGGCAAATGCCACCCTCTGCATCAAATATTTGCCTCTCATTTTTAAAAATTTTGCCCTTAAACCTATGTCCCTTAGTAATTGACATTTTTATCCTAGGAAGATTCCAACAATCCATTCTATCAATGGCTCTCATAATTTTGGCAGCTTCTATCTGTGCATCCCTCAGCCTCTGAAGATGAAGTTAAAACAAATGAGTTTGTCCAATCTCTCATAGTTGATACCTTTTAAACCAGGCAATGTCCTAGTAAAACCATTTCTGTACTCTCTCCAAAGCTTCCATATCCTTCTGGTCATGTGGATACCAGAATTGTGTGCAATATTCCAAATGTGGCCTAGCTAAACTTCTACACAGCTGCAACTGACTTGCCAAGTTTTAGCTGAAAACAACAAATGCTGGAGATTAGTGGGTCAGTTAGCATCCATGGAGGGAGAGCAAACTAATGTTATGTATCTTGACAACTCTTCATCAGAGCTGAAGTGAAGTGTGGTAACAGCACTTATGCTTAGTTTGGGGGTGGGGGTAGTGGGTGTAGGATGCTGGTGGAGAAAGGATGTGATAGTTCAGATTAAATGATTGGAATGTGAGGATGGCAGAACAATAGTTTGTCTCCTACCATTTCTGAAAGGACAGTAACCTGGGAGCGGTGGGGGGAGAGACATGATGATAAGCTAACAAAAAGGGAAGAAATGGTTCATAATTTAAAGGTATTAACTCAATATTAAGTCCAGAAGCTGTAAGGTGCCTAGTCTGAAGATGAGATGTTCTTCCAGTTTGCACTGTAATTCAGTGGAACACTACAGCACATGGGGGATAGACAATTGGGTATGTGAGCAGAATACTATGTTAAAATGACTAGTCACAGGAAGGTTGGGGTCCTGTTGTGCACAGACTAGAGGTGTTCTGCAAAGCAATCTGCATTTGATTTCCCCAATGTAGAGTAGGCCATGTTTGGGTGCAGTGAACGCAATGCACAAGATTCGAAGAAAATACAGGTGAAATGCTACTCCACTTGAAAAGGCTGTTCAGGCCCTTGGGTAGTTAGCAGGGAGGAGGTGAAGGGCAAGTGTCATATGGGAAGGTGCTGTAGAGAGGGGGAGTGGGGTTGGTGGTTGTGGAACCTCCTGTTTCACCATGGATGTCCAATCCTGCTATAATTCTATTCCCCATCTGGCTCATCTGAGTGCTTTCACCCTCTTCAACCAAAGGCTTGAACAATCCCTATCCACCACCACTCTCCTCCATCTAGCTGACCTTGTTCTCTCACTGAACAATTTCTACTTCAATTCACTTCATTTCTGCCATGGGTCCTAGTTATGCCTGCCTCTTTATATGACATGTGGAATGATCCTTGTTCCAGTCTTATACTGGATATCTCCCACAACTCGTTTCTCAGTACATCTGCTTTGATGCCACTTCATGTCCTGCCAGGAGCTTGAGCTTCATTCATGTTGCCTCCAATTTTCACCCTGCCAAAACTTCCACATTGTCCATTTCAGACACTTCCCTTCCTTTCTTTGACCTTCCAGTCTCCGTTTCCAGGAATATGCTGTCCACCACACTCCACTATAAAATCACTGACTCCATAGCCACCTTCACAACCGCTCATCACACCTCACATCCTGCAAGGACTCCACCCCATTCTCTTCTTTGTTCCTTCATCCACATTTCATCTGTTCAGATGATGCCACCTTCTAAAACAGAGCTGCTGAAACGTCACTGACAACAGCATGATTGGATTTCATTTCTCCTCACTTTTTTCATCCTACCAGCCTCTGCATTCAAAGGATCAGTCTCCACTACTTCAGACAAATCCAGCAGAATGCCACAGCCAAACACATCTGTGGAGAAGCCACCTACAGAGCAGACAATCTTCGACTGGGTGCTGTGTAATGAGAAGGGAATCATTGCCAATCTAGCTGCATAAGACCCCTTGGAAGTGCAACCATAACATGATACAATGTTTTATCAAAATGAAGTGAGCTTGTTGGTTTGTAGACTAGAGTGCTGAACCTTAATAAAGGAAATTACAAGGATATGAGGCCTTGATAGATTGGGGAAAGTTACCTAAAGGGATGACAGTGGATAGACAATGGTAAACATTCAAGGAACATATGAGGAACTGCAATAACTGTTTATTCTCACTTGTCCCAAAAGCAAAATGGGTAAGAGGGGCCAATCTGAGGAAGAAACACATAGTTTGGCCAAGAAAAATAATAAATCTGAGTAGTAGGAGCAGTTTAGAATTCAGCAAAGAAGGACCGAGGGATTAATTGAGAGCGAAAATAGAGTATGAAAGTAAGGTTGCAGGGAACATTTAAGACTGACACTAAGTTTTTATAGGTACATCAAGTGTCTGTCTCCTATCTCCTACAGACAGAAATGGGGGAATGTATAATAGCGGGGGCAAAGAAATAGCTGAGAAACTGAATGCATACTTTGGTTCTACCTTCACAAAACAGGACACAAATTAGATACCAGAATTGTTGAAGGATGCAAGATTTAGTGAGGGGGAAGAATTGGAGGTCAATATTAGTAAGAAATGGTGCTGGGAAAATTATTGGGATTGAAGGCCGATAAATCTCCAGGGCCTGATAATCTACACTGCAGAGTATTTAAAAATCTATAAATGGATGCATTGGTGTCATCATGCAGGGTTCTATAGACTCTGGAACAGTCCCTGCAGATTGGAGGGTGGCTAATGTCCCACCAATATTCAAAAAGGGAGGTAGAGAGAGAAAAAAGAAGGGAATTATAGACCAATGAGCCTAACATCAGTAGTGATGAAAATTCTCGTATCCACTGTCAAGGACTTCATAGCAGAGCACTTACAAAGCAGTGGTGGGATCGAACAGAGTCAACATGGATTTAGGAAGGGGAAATCATGCTTGGGAAATCTGTTGGAATTCTATAAGATGTAACTTGTAGAGTTGACGACAAGGCAGAGCCAGTCAGTGTAGTATATTTTGGACTTTCAGAAAGCGTTTAATATGAAAAATTAAAGCGCCTGGGATTGGGGGGCAGGAAAGTATATTGAGATCAATAGGAAACCAGTTGGCAGGGAGGAAACAGCAGGAATTAATGGATCCTTTTCAAATTGGCAGCTAGTTACTAGTAGGGTCACAAAGGATTGGTGCAGGCATTCACAATATATGTTAATGATTTGGACAAGGGAACAATATTTAATATCTCCAGGTTGCAGATGGTACCAAGTTGGGTGGGGAAGGTGAACTGTGAAGTTGCAGAGATCCTTGAGCATGGTCTTGACGTGTTGAGTGACTGCGTAAATAAATGGCAGATGTAGTATAATTTGGATAAATGTGAGGTTATTCACTTTGAAAGCAAAGACAAGAAGGCATATTACTACCTGAATGGCTGTAATTTGACGGGAGTACGCAGCAGCTCCAGAGTGTCCTTGTTCACCAGTCACTGAAAGTATGCATGGCAGGTGCAGCAGGCGGTAAAAAAGCAAATGGTACGTTGGCCTTCATTTGTGAGAGATTGAGTACAGAAGCAGGATGTGTTGTTGTAGTTGTACAGTGCTTTTGTGAGATTACACCTGGAATATTGCGTGCAATTTTAGTATCCTTTTTTGAGGAAGAATGCTCTTGCTCTCGAGGGTGTGTAGCAAAGATTTACCAGACCTATTCCAGGATTGTGGGTCTGACTTATGAGGAGATATTGACTAGTTGGGATTTTTTGCTACAGATCAAATAAATGAATGGGGGATCTCAGACAGAAAACTTCTGACTGGACTAGGTAGATGCAGGGAGGAAAATCCTAATGGTGACTATGTCCAGAACCTGGGGTCATTGAGGGTTTGGGATCGACAATTTATGACGGTGATGAGAAATTTTCTTACCCAAAGAGTGGTGAGTCTATGAAATTCATTACCACGTAAAGTAGCTAATGCCAAAACATTGCATGTGTTCAAGAGGCAACTGCATCCACTACCCGGTGTGCCTTCCTCTACATTGGGGAAACCAAGCGGAGGCTTGTGGACCGCTTTGCAGAACACCACTCGGTTCGCAATAAACAACTGCACCTCCCAGTCACAAACCACTTCCACTCCTCCTCCCTGCCCCCCCCTCCCATTCTCTAGATGACATGTCCATCATGGGCCTCCTGCAGTGCCACAATGATGCCACCCAAAGGTTGCAGGAACAGCAACTCATATTCCGCTTGGGAACCCTGCAGCCCAATGGTATCAATGTGGACTTCACCAGCTTAAATCTCCCCTCCCCCCCCCCCACCACATCCTAAAACCAGCCCAGTTCTTCCCCTCCCCCCCCCCACCACTGTACCACACAACCAGCCCAGCTCTTCCCCTCCACCCACTGCATCCCATAACCAGTCCAACCTGTCTCTGCCTCCCTAACCTGTTGTTCCTCTCACCCATCCCTTCCTCCCACCCCAAGCCGCACCTCCATCTCCTACCTACCAACCTCATCCCACCTCCTTGACCTGTCTGTCTTCCCCGGATTGACCTATCCCCTCCCTACCTCCCCACCTATACTCGCCTCTCCACCTATCTTCTTTTCTCTCCATCTTCGGTCCGCCTCCCCCCCTCTCCCTATTTATTCCAGAACCCTCACCCCATCCCCCTCTCTGAAGGGTCTAGGCCCAAAACGTCAGCTTTTGTGCTGGGCCTGCTGTGTTCATCCAGCCTCACATTTCATTATCTTGGATTCTCCAGCATCTGCAGTTCCCGTTATCATAGATATAGCACTTGGGTTTAAATGTTACAAGAAGAAAGCTGGATTGGACTATTGAGTTGGACAATCAGTTATGATCATGAAGAATGGTGGAGCAGGCTCAAAGGGACAAATGGCCTCCTCTTGCTTCTATCTTCTATGTTTCTATATTTCTGTCTCCCCTCACTCCCCAGTCTACATTGTGCAGGGATCATTCTCTTTTGGTGCCCATTCCATAATCACCAACACTGCCATCCCCTCTCCATGGCACCTTCCTATGTAAGTGCAGAGGGTGCAACACCTGCCCCTTCACATCCTCCCTGCTCACCACCATCCAAAGGCCTAAACAGTCTTTCCAAGTGAAAAAGAACTTTGGCTGTATCTCCTCCAAACTTGTTTTGTATTCTCTGCATCAGAAGTTTCAAAATTAAGAGGTGGGGGAGTGGCATTGCTAATCAGGGATGATATCATGGCTGCAGAAATGGAGGTCGTGGAGGAGGGTTTGTCCACTGAGTCAGTCAGTATGGAGGAAGTCAGAAACAGGAAAGGAGCAGTCACTTCACTGGTAGTTTTCTATAAACCCCCCCAATAGCAACAGACACTGAGCAACATAATAAAATGTGAGGCTGGATGAACACAGCAGGCCAAGCAGCATCTCAGGAGCACAAAAGCTGATGTTTCGGGCCTAGACCCTTCATCAGAGAGGGTCTCTGATGAAGGGTCTAGGCCCAAAACGTCAGCTTTTGTGCTCCTGAGATGCTGCTTGGCCTGCTGTGTTCATCCAGCCTCACATTTTATTATCTTGGAATTCTCCAGCATCTGCAGTTCCCATTATCTCAGACACTGAGCAACAGATTGGCAGACAGATTGTGGAAAGGTGCAAAGGTAATAAGGTTGTTATGGGTGACTTCAACTTCCCTAATAGAGACTGAAACCTCAAGTGCAAATAATTTGGATGGAGCAGATTTTGTCAGGTGTCCAGGAAGAATTTCTGACTCAACATATAGATAGGCCAACTAGACAGGAGGCCATATTGGATTTGTGCCTGGCAACAAACCAGCCCAGATTTCAGATGTCTCAGTCGGAGAGCATTTCGGTGATAGTGATCACAACTTCCTGACCTTTACTGTAGTCATGGAGAGGGGCAGGAGCAGATGGTATGGGAAAGTACTTAATTGGGGAAGGGGGGGAAATTACATTGCTATTGGACAAGAACTGTGGAACATAAATTGGGATCAGATGTTCTCAGGGAAATGCACAACAGAAATGTTAAGGCTGTTTAGAGTAGTGACAAGTTCTGGATAGATTTGTCCCACTGAGGCAAGGTAGGGATGGTAAGGTGAAGGAACCTTGGATGACAAGATATGTGGAACATTCCTTGAAGAAGAAGGAAGCTTACTTAAGGTTGAGGAAGCAAGGATCAACGGGGCTCTAGAGGTCTACCATGTAACCAGGGAGGATCTGAAGACTTGACTTCGGACAGCTAGAAGGGGGTATCAAAAGACCTTGGCAGGTAGGATCAAGGAAAACTCTAAGGCATTCTATGCTTATGTGAGGAACAAAGGATGGCCAGAGTGAGTGTAGGGCCAATCGGGGATAGTGGAAGGAACTTGTGCATGGAGTCGGAGGGGGTAGCGGAGATCCTTAACGAATACTTTGCTTCAGTATTCACCAGTGAGAGGAACCTTTATTTGTGAGGACAGCATGAGACAGGTGGATATGTTCAAACAGGTTGATGCTAGGAAAGAGGATGTGCTAGAAATTATGAAAAACATGGGGATAGGTAAGTCCCCTGGGCCAGATGGGATATATCCAAGGTTTCTACAGGAAGAGATTACTGCCCCTTTGGTGGTGATCTTTGTGTCCTCACTGTCCACGAGTAGTTTCAGATGATTGGAAGGTGGCAAATGTCATTCCCTTGCTCAAGAAAGGGAATAGAGATAATCCTAGGAATTATAGACTGGTCAGTCGTACTTCTGTGGTGGGCTAACTATTGGACAGGATTCTGAGAGATAGTACTTATGATTATTTGGAACAGCACAGTTTGATTAGAAATAGTCACCATGGCTTTGAGGGGCAGGTCATGCCCCACAAGCCTTACTGAATTCTTTGAGGGTATGACAAAACACATTGGCAGAGCAGTGGAAGTGGTAGATATGGATTTTAGCAACACATTTGATAAAGTTCCCTATGATAGGCTCATTCAGCAAGTAAGAAAGCATGGGATTCTGGGAAATCTGGTTGTCTGGATACAAAACTGGCTGTCGAATAGAAGGCAGAGGGTGGTAGTAGATGGAAAATATTCAGCCTGGAGCCTGGTGACCAGTAGTGTTCTGCAGAGATCTGTTCTGGGACCTCTGCACTTTATGATCTTTATAAATGTCTTGGATAAGAAAAGTGAAAGGGTGGGTTAGTAAGTTTGTCGATGACAAATGTTGGAGTTGTGGACAGTATGGACGGCTGTTGTTGGTTGGAACAGAACATTGACAGGATGGGAAGCTGGGCAAAGAAGTGGCAGATGGAATTCAACCCAGAAAAGTGTAAAATGATTCATTTTTGGAAGGCTGAATATGAATGCAGGGTTAATGGCAGGATTCTTGGCCGTGTGGAGGAACAGAGGGATCTTGGGGTCGACATCAATAGCTCCCTCCAAGTTGATAGGGTTGTTAAGAAGGCAAATGGGGTGTTAGCTTTCATTGGCAGGAGAATTGAGTTTAAGAGCCGTGAGGTTATGCTCCAGCTCTATAAAACCCTGGTTAGACCACACTTGGAATATTGTGTTCGGTTCTGGTCACCTCATTGTAGGAAGGATGTGGAAGCTTTGGAAAGGGTGCAGAAGAGATTTAACAGGATGCTGCCTGGACTGGAGGGCAGGTCTTATGAGGAAAGGTTGAAGGAGCCATGGCTTTACTCATTGGAGTGAAGAAGGAGGAGAGGTGACTTGATAGAGATGTACAAGATGGTGAGAGGCACAGATAGTGGATAGCCAGAGATGACTTCCCAGGGTGGAAATGACAATTACAAGGGGACATAATTTTAAGGTGATTGGAGGAAGGTATAGGGGAGATATCAGAGATGGGTTCTTTACAGAGTGGTGGGTTTGTGGAATGCACTGCCAGCAGTGGTAGTCGAGCCAGATACTTTAAAGATTTTTAATCGACTCTTGGATAGGCACATGGATGATTTACTGTATACATCCCTCCTGTATTAGACCACTACTACTCTCTGCTTTCTATAAATAAGCCAGTTCTACATCCATCGCACAAGCCCATCATTCCAGGTAACTTCACCACCTTTTGTATCAGCCAAGCCATAAGGGACATTTCAAAAGTCAGTGGGGGGGGGGGGGGGGGTGAGGAAGGAGGAAGAGAAGAAATAATCCAGCTTAAATGAGACAGGAGTTCACCTGCACATCCATCAACTTGGTCTACAGCATCTGCTGCTTCCAATGTCATGTCCAGTAAGTTAAAACTCTGCCTGTATATTGTGCATTGAAGAATTGCCTCCTGTGAGGTAGAACACTAACATTCCCTCTGTACAATGGAAAAGCAGCAGCTGAACAGCACACTACTGTCATGTTCTTGTAGGAGTTATTGTAAGTTTTAAAATCATAAGACTGTAAGATGCAGGAACTGACATACATGCACCTTCTGACTCTCCTGAGCCAGTCCACCATCTACAAGGCACAAGTCAGGAATTTGAAGGAATACCTCCATTTGCCTGGATGCATGCTGCTGCAATAACACTTAACAGATTTGACATCCTCCAGGACAAAGCAACTTGTTTATTGGCACCACATTCACAAGCATTTATTCCTTCCACTACTGATGCTCAGTAGTAGTAGTGTCCTGTCTATAAGATGCACTGCAGAAATTCACCAAAAATCCTTAGACAGCGCTGTTGGGGAGGCAAAGGACTTGTGGTATTAACTCTGGGCTATTAATCTAGAAAACCAGATAATGTTCTGGGGGGAAAAAGAGATAATGAGGTGTAGAGCTGGATGAACACACAGGCTGAGCAGGAAAGCTGACATTTTGGGCCTAGACCCTTCATTTCCTCTGCTGCTTAGCCTGCTGTGTTCATCCAGCTCTATACCTTGCTATCTCAGATTCTCCAGCATTTCCTACTATCTCTAATGTTCTGCAGATTCAGGTTCAAGTCCCATCACCGCAGCTGGTGGAATTTGAATTCAATAAAACAAAATCTGGAATTCATGTCTCATGATGACCATGAATCCATTGCTGATGGTCAGAAAAAATAAATCTGGTTCACTAATGTCATTTAGGGAAGGAATCTGCTGTTCTTACCTGGTCTGCCCTACATATAACTTAACATCCATAGAAATGTGGTAGACTCTTAGCTGCACTCTGGGATGGGCAATAAATGCTGAGTTAGCCAGCAATGCCCACATCCCCAGTTGAACAAAAAACGCTGATTTTTTTTTGCCAGGCAGAGTGATCCAATAGCATGGGTACAATTCCTGCTCCAGCTGAGATTTACCGTGAGGAACTGTCCAGCTCGTGGGCTCTCTCTCGCTCCCCTCAACCAATGTGGTAGCCCTTTAGTTAAATCCTCTCCTTCTGCACCCCCCCCCCACCAAGGATCAACTAAAGAACCTTCTATGAACTGTCCCCAATACCTGCCCATTGTTCCTTCAAAAAGGGGACAAAAATCATTCACATTATTTCACTCTGGTCTGAGTAGTGCCTTGCACTTCTTTAGCAAGACTTTCCTATTTTTACACTCCATTTGAAAGAAAGGGCAACATTTCATTTGCCTTCCCCATTAACAGCTGAACTTGGATGCTAGCTTTTGGTGATTCCTGCACTAGGACACCAATAACTAGCATTGCAGCTTTCTGTAGGCTTTCTCCATTTTAAAAATTCCACTTTTATTATTCCTGTCGATGTGCATAACCTTACTTTTATCCACATTATGTTACATCTGTCAAGCTTTTGCCTATTCACTTAACATATTTATATCCGTAAACTTCTTGCGTCTACTTGCCTTCCCACCTATTTTTGTGTATTCTGCAAACTTGGTGACAATACATTCACTTCCATCATCGAAGTCATTTTTATATATTGTGAATAATTGTGACCCTAGCATTGATCCCTGTGACTTTTCATTCATTTCATGATGTTATCTGAAACTCCCAGCTGTATTAATTTGCAAATCCTTTATTTATGCTAATATACTACTCCAATGTTCTTTTCAGAAGAAATCCAAGGCAGAATTGCATACATTACTCCTAAACTTTTATGAACACTCAGAAGTAAAAGTACGAAACAAAAATAGAAAATCCAAGATAGCAAGAAAGACCAAGTTTTGGGAATTATCCCCAAATCAATGAAAGCACACATTCAGGTCTTGTGATCATTCAGGACAGGGAGAAGGTGTCATGTATAACCATTCAAACCCCTTTCTGTCAATTGTTCATCCCTATCAATTCTTGTTATCGACTTTCCTCACCTGGCAAGTTTCAGGAAGCACAGGCATCCCACCAATGGAGAAAATAAGAATTAACATTTAAAATAGTAGGTAATTGCCATCAAATACACTTAAGTTACAAACCGATAAACAATAAGGAGGGACAATAAATATGTTTACTGATGGCACAAAGATTTGCTGGGTGGTTGACAGTGAAGCAGAAGGTCTGAGATTACGGCAAGATATAAACAAATTGGTCGGATGGGCAGATCAGTGGCAGATGAAATGTAACCCTGATTGATGTGAGACGATGCACTTTGTAAGAAGTGACAAGGGAAGCCCAATAAATGACAGGGCATGATAAAGCTCAGAAGAACAGACATCTTGTGATGCTTGTCCACAAATCCCCAAAGGTGGCTGGGTACATTAATAGGATAGTTAAGAAGACACATGAGACAGTTGCATTTATATATTAAGTCATAGATTATAGGGCAGGGAGGTTATGTTGGAGCTGTATAGAATTTTGGTTAGGTCACAGCTGTGGTGAGCACTAAATGGAGCTCTGGTCACCACGCCATAGGAAGGATGTAACTGCACTTGATGGGGTGCAAAGGGGATCCACCAGGAAGTTACCTAGGATGGATTGCTTTAGCTATGAAGACAGGCTTAATAAGTTCAGGTTGCTTTCTTTGGAGTAGAGAAGGTTGAAGGGGGACCTGGCAGCAGTGTGTATGATCCTGAGGTGGATGGACAGGTGGTTAGAAAGCAGCTGTTACCCTTTGCAGAAGCGTTTACCAGGATGCACACTTTTAAGTGGTAGGCAGAAGGTTTAGAGAGAGTTTGAGGAAAAATGTTTTCATCCAGACAGTGGTGGGAATCTGGAACACGGTATTTGAGGCAGGTAACCTCAACCTCTAAAAAGTACTTAGATGAGCACATGGAAATGCCGTAACATTCAAGATCTCGTGCTGGGAAATGACTCCTACAGACTTTGAGTCTGTTTTGTCAAAACTACACTATGGGCCAAAGAACCTAAACTATAGTGTTTGATGCGATGCTTCTACCCACCCAAAGCCCCCGGGTTTTCCTGCATTCTGAAGATTACACTCGGAGCAGAATCAGAAATTAGCAGTTTCTGGTCAGTTTCCTGACTTATTATAGAGTCATAGATCTGTACAGCATGGAAACAGACCCTTTGGTCCAACTCATCCATGTGACCAGATATCCCAAATTAATCTAGTCCCATTTGCCAGAATTTGACTCATATCCCTCTAAACTCTTCCTATTCATATACCCATCTGATGACTTTTAAATGTTTTGTAATTGTACCAGCCTTCACCACTGTCTCTGGCAGCTCATTCCACACACGCAACATCATTGGTATGTAAAAGTTGCCCCTTAGGTCCCTTTTAAATCTTTCCACACTCTCTTTAAACCTACACCCTCCTGTTTTGGACTCCCCTACCTTGGGGAAAAGACCTTGGCTACTTACCCTATCTATCTCCCTCATGAATTTATAAACCTCTTTAAGGTCCCCCTCAGCCACCGATGCTCCAGGGAACCCATTCAATCTTTCCCTATAGCTCAAACTCTCCAACATTGGCAACATCCTTTTGTAGATTTTTTTCTGAACCCTTTCAAGTTTTGCAACATCTTTCCTATAGCAGGATTTTGGGTGATCCAAGATGGAGACGGGAAAAATGTGGCTGTGAGAGCTGCTCCCTTTTTTTTGAGGTATTTTCAGTGTGGAGCTGATTTCCTTGATTTCTAGGAGCAGTAATTACTATTTTATAAGTTGTTGCATTAATTTGGAATTTTGGCAAAAAAAACATCCAAACAATGGCACAATAAAAAAGGAGAAAGAGACAAGCAGTGACCGTATGGGGAGTGAAAAATATGTGGATATATTCTAATATTTTAGGCTCATAAGCTCAGTCACTTCAAGGGCTAAAATAGTCCTGTTAGCTTTTTGTCTTCCTGCAAATGCTGCATGATTAGCTGTATTTTCTCCATCATCCAAGCAAATTTTATGTATGATAGCACACAAAATACTTTCATTCAATCAGTCTACATAAGAACATAAAATAATAGGAGCAGGAAAAAGCCCTCAATTGATATAGTGTTTTAACATTACAAAACTTGTTATGTCTGAATTTTTGAATTGAATCTCAATGAATTTTATTGTTGATACAACTTATCTTTAACAAATATTCTTGCATTAAGAATGGATGATACAAAATGGAATGCTGACAGAAATGGATTAGAAATGCAGTTTTGGTGCATGCATTTTACTTACTAGTTGCTTTCCAGTTAGTCCTGTTATTAAGTTCAGTGACTAAAACAAAGTAAGGAGCACTTAAAATGGCCAAACTTTGGTCCCTTTTCTTCAAGTAAAGATGGATAAGGAAGTCACTGACTGGATAGGAGAGCTGGTAAACCTTTAGAAGTAGATAAAATTACATCAGTTGAAATGCCATATTAGAATTAAAATAACATTGATGCATATTCCTCTTTGACACACGATTGTTCAGAAAAATAATTCTATTGAACTAGAACAGATTGAGTTCAAACATCAATAACTGGCATTGGACTGAAAGAGATGCCTCGAATTGGTCCATAGATAAGCTCAAGTCACTGTTGCTGGCAATCACTGTAGAAAATGAAGAGGGTATGTGCACAGTGACAGAGGTGACCAAGACTGATGGTGAAGCTTCAATTAATAACAGAAAAGGAAAACTGATTTTCTTCTTTGAGTGGAACATCCAGATGTCATGGACAGGTGAGTATAAAGAAACTTATTTTGAGACTTGACCAAAGTGATTCATCCCATCTACAAAGAGTAGTCAGGTAATACAATTAAGAAAAGTTTGAGTCTTACCTGTTAACTGACTTTGGTCATGGCAGTGATCCCTTTTGAAAGGATAGGAAATTGGCTTGCTGAAAGAAGACAGAGGGCGGTAGTTGATGGGAAATGTTCATCCTGGAGACCGATTACTAGTGGTGTACCGCAAGGGTCGGCGTTGGGTCCACTGCTGTTTGTCATTTTTATAAATGACCTGGATGAGGGCGTAGAAGGATGGGTTAGTAAATTTGCAGACGACACTAAGGTCGGTGGAGTTGTGGATAGTGACGAAGGATGCTGTAGGTTGCAGAGAGACATAGATAAGCTGCAGAGCTGGGCTGAGAGGTGGCAAATGGAGTTTAATGCAGACAAGTGTGAGGTGATGTACTTTGGTAGGAGTAACCGGAAGGCAAAGTACAGGGCTAATGGTAAGATTCTTAGTAGTGTAGATGAGCAGAGAGATCTCGGTGTCCGTGTACACGGATCCTTGAAAGTTGCCACCCAGGTTGACAGGGCTGTTAAGAACGCGTCCAGTGTTTTAGCTTTTATTATTAGAGGGATCGAGTTCCGGAACCAAGAGGTTATGGTGAAGCTGTACAAAACTCTGGTGCGGCCGCACTTGGAGTATTGCGTACAGTTCTGGTCACCGCATTATAAGATGGATGTGGAAACTTTGGAAAGGGTGCAGAAGAGATTTACTAGGATGTTGCCTGGTATGGAGGGAAGGTCTTACGAGGAAAGGCTGAGGGACTTGAGGCTGTTTTCATTAGAGAGAAGAAGGTTGAGAGGTGACTCACTTGAAATATATAAAATAATCAGAGGGTTAGATAGGGTGGATAGGGAGAGCCTTTTTCCTAGGATGGTGACAGCGAGTACGAGGGGGCATAGCTTTAAATTGAGGGGTGAAAGATATAGGACAGATGTCAGAGGTAGTTTCTTTACTCAGAGTAGTAAGGGAATGGAACGCTTTGCCTCCAACGGTAGTAGATTTGCCAACTTTCGGTACATTTAAGTCGTCATTGGATAAGCATATGGACGTACGTGGAATAGTGTAGGTTAGATGGGTGAGATCGGTATGACAGGTCGGCACAACATCGAGGGCCGAAGGGCCTGTACTGTGCTGTAATGTTCTATGTAATTCTATGTAATTCTATAAAGTCCATGGAAGAAGAGATGCTTTTTATTGTTTTTCTTTTACCTCCAGTAGCTACTTAGTGTTTATCTTTTGGCTACAAAACTGAAATTTGTTTTACTTTAACTTAGCAACTAGTCAAGCCACTGTATAAATACAGACTTAGCAGGGCAGTTAGTGCCCCAACAGCAACACTAAAAGCATTCCAGTCCAAAACAAATGTGGCTACAGGAAGTCATCTTCAGCATTTGCAACTTCAAATGATGAGTTAGAATCCAAGCTGTAAATGTTTGCAATCTCAGGGATGAAAACTGTCACCAGGAAATTTTGTTTCTTGTTAGGCAAGGGAATCAAAGGCTATCAGATAGGTGGAAATCAGGAATTCAGAACATGAGATAAATCATGAGCCTATTGAATGGTACAGCAGACCTGAAGGTCCAATGGCTTACTTCAGCTCCAAACTTGTATTTGTATGATTGTGCATTCAAGAAATCAGTCACACTGTTTAGGAACTTCAGAGTTGTCAGCAAACAGGAATGGGAAAATGTAACTGAGTGAAGCAGATATTGGGATCAAATGTGTGGCGACGGAAGAGCCTCAGCCCAGACTTTGAAGATCAGGTATGAGATACTTGTTACCTGTGTGGATGAGGATGAAGAATGTAGAAAGGATGTGCAAACTGTAGCACAACAGCATGGGATGCTGTTTAAATAGAGAGTAGAAAAGGACTTAGTAGTTGTAAAGGATGTATAATCAGGGGAATAGATATTGCTGTCTGCAGCTGCAATCAAGAGACCTGAAGTTTGTGCCGGTTTCCTGGTGACAGGGTTAAAGACATTTGCCTGTGGCTGGAGAGTGCCAAGAGAGGGAATTCAGCTAAGTGTTGGATTTTAGGAGTACAAAACTTAGTCTTTTGCATTCTTAAAATCTAAAACAATGTGTAAGGAGACCCTAAGTAGTAGTGAGACAAGGGAGAAGATTGAGGCTGATACAGAAGTTAAAGACAAAAGTTAATAGACAAGGCAGGCAAGAGCATGGCAGAGAATGAGAAGACTGATGAATTAAAATGTGTTTATCTCACTGCGAGAGGCCTGACAGGTAAGGGCAGATGAACTCATGGCATGGTTGGGAAGATGGGGCTAGGATATCATAGCTATTACAGAAACATGGCTGAGGGAGGGACAGGACTGCCAATTCAATCTTCTGGGGATAGATGCGATAGGAAGAATAGAAGGTGAGGCAAGAGGACTGGGAGTGGTGCTTTTGATCAATGAAAACATCACGGCAATACTTAGGATATTCCTAACAGTTTGTCCAGTGAAGCTATATGGGTGGAATTGAGAAATTAGAAGGATGTGATCACTTTGATGGGATTGCACTATAGGATAGGAACAATGGGATTGAACCCCCCAGTAGTCAGCAAGAAATTATGGAGGAAATATGCTGGAAAATCACAGCTGCATAATTAATGGGGCTGTAATAGTAGGGGATTTTAACTTTCCAAATGCAGACTGAGACTGCCATTGTATTAATGGCATGGGGAGGAGCCACACAGTCATACAAAATGGAAGGAGACCCTTTGGTCCAAATCATCCAGGCCGAACAGATTTCCCAAACAGAAATAGTCCCATTTGCCTGTGCTTAACCAATATCCCTCTAAATCTTTTCATGTACCTGTCTAAATCCCTTTCAAATATTGCATGTATCCATGCCTCTTACCTTCTGGCAGGTTGTTCCAAATACACACCCTCTATGTGGAAAAAGTTGTCCCTCAGGTCCCATTTAAATCTTTTCTTTCTCAGCCTAAAATATATGCCCTCTAATTTTGCCCCCAATCCTGGAGTAAAAGCCTTAGCTGTTCACTCCATCTATGCATCTCAGGAGTTTATCAACCTCTTTAAGGTCACCTCAGCCTCCTATGCTCCAGGGCATAAAGGCCCAGCCTAGCCAGACTATCATAGAATCCCTGAGACTGGGAACTGCAGATGCTGGAATATCCAAGATAACAAAGTTTGAAGCTAGATGAACACAGCAGGCCAAGCAGCATCTCGGGAGCACAAAAGCTGACGTTTCGGGCCTTGACCCTTCATCAGAGAGGGCGATGGGGTGAGGGTTCTAGAATAAATAGGGGGAGAGGGGGAGGCAGACTGAAGATGGAGAGAAAAGAAGATAGGTGGAGAGGAGAGTATAGGTGGGGACGGGATAGGTCAGTCCAGGGAAGACGGACAGGTCAAGGAGGTGGGATGAGGTTAGTAGGTAGGAAATGGAGGTGTGGCTTGGGGTGGGAGGAAGGGATGGTGAGAGGAAGAACAGGTTAGGGAGGCAGAGACAAGCTAGGCTGGTTTTGGGATGCAGTGGGTGGGGGTGGGGGGGGAAACGAACTGGGCTGGTTTTGGGATGCGGTGGGGGAAGGGGAGATTTTGAAGCTGATGAAGTCCACATTGACACCATTGGGCTGCAGGGTTCCCAAGCGGAATATGAGTTGATGTTCCTGCAACCTTCGGGTGGCATCATTGTGGCACTGCAGGAGGCCCATGATGGGCATGTCATCTAAAGAATGGGAGGGGGAGTTGAAATGGTTTGCGACTGGGTGGTGCAGTTGTTTATTGCGAACCGAGTGGAGGGGTTCTGCAAAGCGGTCCCCAAGCCTCCGCTTGGGTTCCCCAATGTAGAGGGAGCCACACCGGGTACAATGGATATAGTATATTACATTGGCAGATGTGCAGGTGAACTTCTGCTTAATATGGAAAGTCGTCTTGGGGCCTGGGATAGGGGTGTGGGAGGAGGTGTGGGGGCAAGTGTAGCACTCCCTGCGGTTACAGGGGAAGGTGCTGGTGGGGTTGGAGGGCAGTGTAGAGCGAACAAGGGAGTCACGGAGAGAATGGTCTTTCCGGAAAACAGACAAGGGTGGGGATGGAAAAATGTCTTGGGTGGTGGGGTCGGATTGTAATTGGCAGAAGTGTCGGAGGATAATGCGTTGTATCCGGAGTGGGGGGAAGTTGCAGTCCTTGAAGAACTTGGACATCTGGTATGTGCGGGAGTGGAATGCCTCATCCTGGGAGCAGATGCGGTGGAGGCGGAAGAATTAGGAATAGGGGATGGAATTTTTGCAGGAGGGTGGGTGGGAGGAGGTGTATTCTAGGTAGCTGTGGGAGTCGGTCGGCTTGAAATGGACATCAGTTACAAACTGATGAAGGGTCTAGGCCTGAAACGTCAGCTTTTGTGCTCCTGAGATGCTACTGGGCCTGCTGTGTTCATCCAGCCTCACATTTTATTATCTTGGATTCTCCAGCATCTGCAGTTCCCATTATCACAGTTACAAGCTGGTTGCCTGAGATGGAGACTGAGGTCCATAAAGGTGAGGGATGCGTTGGAGATGGCCCAGGTGAACTTGAGGTTGGGGTGGAAGGTGTTGGTGAAGTGGATGAACTGATCGAGCTCCTCTGGGGAGCAAGAGGCGCCGCCGATACAGTCATCAATGTAACGGAGGAAGAGGTGGGGTTTGGGGCCTGTGTAGGTGCGGAAGAGGGACTGTTCCACATAACCTACAAAGAGGCAGGCATAGCTGAGACCCATGCGGGTGCCCATGGCCACCGCCTTTGTCTGTAGGAAGTGGGAGGAATCAAAAGAGAATTTGTTGAGGGTGAGGACGAGTTTGGCAAGGCGGATGAGGGTGTCGGTCGAGGGGGACTAGTCCAGCCTCCGGGACAGGAAGGAGTGGAGAGCTTGAGGCCATCTGCATGCGGAATACAGGTGTATAGGGACTGGGCGTCCCTGGTGAAAATGAGGTGTTGGGGGCCAGGGAATTGGAAGTTGTGGAGGGCGTGGGTGGTGTCATGGACATAGGTAGGGAGTTCCTGGACCAAAGGGGAGAAAATGGAGTTCCAGATAGGTGGAGATGAGTTCGGTGGGGCAGGAACAGGCTGAGACAATGGGTCGACCAGGGCAGGCGGGTTTGTGGGTTTTGGGAAGGAGATAGAAACGGGCCATATGGGGTTGGGGAATAATCAGGTTGGAGGCTGTGGGTGGGTCCTCCGGGCCAAGCAGCGCCTCAGGAGCACAAAAGCTGATGTTATGAAGGGTCTCGGTGCGTAACGTCAGCTTTTGTGCTCCTGAGATGCTGCTTGGCCTGCTGTGTTCATCCAGCTCCACACTTTGTTATCTAGGATTCTCCAGCATCTGCAGTTCCCATTATCTCTGATCACAAACCTGATGGCAGTGGTTAAGTTCTTTGGATGGGATTTTGAGAGTTTTTGTGCATTTGGAAAAGCAAGGATGGATTAGGTGTAGTCAGTTCTGAGGAAGAGGTCACCGGACCTGAACCGTTAACTGTTTTCTGCTCCACAGATGCTGCCAGACCTGCTGAACTTTTCCAGCAACTTTGTTTTTAAGTATAGGCAGCATGGCCTTGTGTGTGAGAAATCATGTCTCAACCTAAGGGAGTTTTTTGAAGATGTGACAAAGAAGATAAATGTAGACATTATTTACATGGACTTTAGTAAGCCTTTGACAAGTTTCGCATGGTAGGCTGGTTGGAAAGGTTAACTCGCATGGGATCCAGAGAGAGCTAGCCAATTAGATACAAAATTGGCTTGATGTTAGGAGACAGAGGGTAGTGTAGCAGGTAGTTGTTCAGACTGGGTTGATTGTGAATCCTGGGATGGTAGGGAGCAGTCAAGTTGAGACAGGTCCAAAGTGAGATATGGGTTGGTCAGGTGTTCATGTAGGTGTTTGTTTGAGGAATTGGGTAGATTTGCTTTTTAGTTAGCCAGGAGCTAGAACAGGTTTTTAATTCACCTATTTTTCATGGCTACCTGTTCGGTTAAGTCAGTTGGAACCATGGGGTGTCACTAATTAAAACAGAGTTGGGGATGATTTTGGATTCTTCCAGATTCCATGTAATTACCCACCAAAAGTTTAAATTTTCTGGGCAATTACCCCAGAGTCAGTATATTGGGACTTTTAAACAATTCCATCTATCTAAAAGACCATAAGATCTGGGACCTACATGTGTATAAGTAGGTTGATTTTGATAGGTGTTGTGCTTTATAACATTGCCAAGAGTTTGTTTCATGGAGAAATGAGACAAATAGCAGAAGAGAATCCTCATCAATTCTAGTATTAGTTTGTAGTATAGATAATAACCGTACTGCGTTCCTAGCAAAGTTCAAAACAAAAATCCAAGGATTGTTTTAGTGAAGTTGGATGCTACAGCTATTTACACCGACAATTGTGCATGTTGCCATCTCAAACAATGTGAAACGAATGCTGTTTCAAGAGTTTAAAGAACGATGGATGTTAACAATGTCTTATGGCAGATGAATGAATGAGGTTTATAACATTGCAAAATAAAATTGCATGTTTATCATGAAGCTTACATTTAAAATATCATCAATTGTGTAAAATACAATTCATTAGTTGTTAAATTGCATTATATGTTAAGAGCTTGCTGTGCTTTGTAAAGTAAACATTATTTTCTCCAAGAGATAGTAAGAACTGCAAATGCTGGAGTCAGAGATAATCTTGAATATGCAAAGAAGCACTCTAAAAATCATTTTAGGACCTTCAGGCTCATGATGTGGAGCACTTGGGTGGGCTGCAGTCTAGGTATTAATATACAGAATATTATTTTTGCAGATAGAAAACATATGCATCTGTTTCAACCCAACAAAACTGTTGACAACCATTTGGGTTCATTTCTCAGGGAACTGCTTTGACCGGTCACAGTGATTACCATCTTTAAAGAAAATAGGCCATCTGTCTTAATGTAGGGAGCCCCAAAGCATCAAAGACACATGTACAATGATAGGTATTTGTTTACTCCACGCCACCCTCTACGCACGCACGCACGCACGAATTGTTGTAAACTTCAAACCAATCACAAATGTAGACACAATCAGTTAGTACAACTAAACACTAGACATTAATGCAGCCCACCTGAATATACACTGCAGTGACTGTAAAATGAAGTTGTAGCCAAAATCCATGAATGATAGGATGTAAATTTTCATCTTATAATTAGTGGATGGAGTTATCTATACCAAAAGCCAAATATTCTGAGCAAGATATCTGCAGTAATGTCTAGCTAATTGTGATATTTGCCTATAGATTTTAGTTTACAATTTAAACCCTGATCCCAATAACTTGCTTTATTTGAAGCTGTAACCACAAAGCAGAGGAGGCAGTCTCGTCAGGCAACTTGAGGACATTATTTAAGTTGCAAAATAAAACTGAAATTAGGGTAGCAACTTAATGGGTTCACTGCAGTTCTTTCTTCCTGGTTCAGATTCGGGCATTAATGGCAATGTTTGGTTTCTGTGTCTCTCCAATTGTTCTCAGGTCTTTTGCTTCCACTGGGCAGCAGGCTCTATAAATTTCAGTTTCAAGCTTGGTGCAGTCTGTTCCTGAAAATTGTTGCTTATTAACTCTTTCCAAGTCACAATCTGCAGGTTAATCAATATTATTACAATCTGATTGGCCTTGATGAGGAAAGGTTCATTTCTGTTTGGCTCAAGGGATGCCTGATCAATCTGAGATCGGTCTTAAGGGTGATGGACAGTGACTGATTTTTGCCTTCCACCATCTCATGATAGGCTCTCTTTGCCATTTACTGATAGGATCTTGCTGTTCATTCTAGTTGATATCTGTTACTTTGGTTCCTTGCTTTGGTAAAGATATTATGGTATTTCATTTTGCCCATTTGTTTAGAATAGGGAAATGTATGCTGTCAGGCCTTCACACGATTGATACTAAGTTAATTGTCTCAGTTTTGCACAATTAGTGCAGGTTTCTCATTAATTCAAACACCTATCAAGGATTATTTATTAGCCCTTGTTATGTTGCTTTTTCTTTTTGTGGTTGTTGGTGTTTGGAATGGTTTACTTTACAAACAAAAATCGCAAGGTGGAAGAGTTGCTTATATCCTTTAACCTAAACAACGCTAATGTAGAAGATCATGGGCAGCATGGTGATTCAGTGGTTAGCACTGCTGCCTCTCAAGTGCCAGGGACCTGGATTTGATTCCATACTCGGGTGACTGTGTCTGTCTGTGTGGAGTTTGCATGTTCTCACCATGTCTGTGTGGGTTTCCTCCCACAGTCTGAAGGTGTGCAGGCTAGGTGGATCGGTCATGCTAAATTGCCCATAGTGTTTAGGGATGGGTCTGGGTGGGATGCTCTGAGGGTTGGTGTGGACTTGTTGGGTCAAAGGGCCTGTTTCCACACTGTAGGGATTTGATGATGTATAGTGAGGAGCTGGAGGAACACAGGCTAGGTGGCATCAGAGGAGCAGAAAAGTTGATGTTTCAGATGGGGACCCTTCCGCAGAAAAGGCTATGATTATGTGATGGCCTTTGTCTTAACAGCAAAGGCATTCCACAATTACTTTAAAATGTTTGGAGAACTTTTTTTTAGCATTGGAAATAACTTTCAAGAATTTGTCATTTGTAGAAAGATAAACAATAGCTTTTTTTGGGAAAATAAGAAATATCAGTCTGTGACCCTTGACCGAAAGAAGTAGTAACAAGGAAGTACCTAACGTGCAAAAGCCATATGGCAGGCAGACAAGAAGAAAGAAAGCCCAAGAGAAGAGAGGATTTCAGATCCAAAAATAAGATTGCAGTTTTAAGGAGGATTACGTGGCTAGCATCCATTTTACATGGGCATTGCAGCTAGTGGAGAATCAGTAAAGTCCTCAAAGAAAAGGCACAGGACTTTGGTTATTTTTGTTTTTGTATTCCCAGGAGAATCACAACAAAATTAGTCAATAATGATTAATTCAATATTAATTGATCAAGATCTATTGCTTTGAACTTAAAATTTTTCCAAAACCGTATTGATTTGTTTAAGGCTGATCAGTCAACTATTTCTGCTTTGTGACTGAAATATTCAGTTTTCCCTCCTTGAACAGCTTAAACTTATGATTGGAATACCATCATCTGGCAATTACATACTGATCATATAAAGACTGATGAATGTAGATTCAATGGATTATTCTGACTAAAACCAACTGAGTAGGACTGCACTCTTTCGGTTTCATTCTGATCTATCCAGTCATAACCAACGAATAACCTTATGCTCCCACTTCTGCACCATTACCTATAAGCTTGCGCTACAGTGCAAAGCAGAGATGAACTCATTTTCTCCTTGGTGAGCCCAACCTTACCCTCTCTTTGCAGTCTGAGTATTGAACAAGTGAGGATAGTTTCATTGCATCAGTACAGCCACATTCCGCTCTTGTTTTCTTCTTTGCACATTGCTTGTAATGTCCGGTTTTCTGTAAGTAAAATAGAGCATGTTATGAAACCTGTTCATTTGAATACGTAATTTCAGCACAGACTAATGCTTAAATTATTTCTTTTTCTTTTCAAATCCAATTTCTTTCTCCCACTTCTCTTGAAAAACTGACTTACATTCATAAAATATGTTTCAAATCCACAGGTCACTCTGAATTAATTGGCAAACAATAACATAGTTTTTGAAGTAAAATGTAAAAGATACAGCAGTCAAAATTGGACTTAGCAAAGTCTCACAATCAACAGTTGAGGAATACATCATCAATATGCAAATATGCAATTTATTTTCAATTGATCTCGAATCATGATCTACATACAAGCCTTTTTTAAAAACCAGCATTTTTAAGATATCATTCAAGAATGAGGGCATAATTGGCTGCTCCAGTTTTTACTGCCACCCCTAGTTTCCCTTGAGAAAGTGGTGGTAAGCTGTGAGCTGCCGCCTTGAATTACTGCAGTCCCTTTGGTGTACATAGACCATAATACTGTTGGGAGGAAATTCCAGGATTTTGACCCAGCAACAGTGAACAGTGATATATTTCCAAGTCTGGATAATGTGTACCTTTTGTAGGTGGTGGAACTTGCAGGCTATTCTTCTTCTAGATAGAAGTAGTCATGGGTTTGGAAGATGCTGTCTAAGGGGTCTTGGTAAATTTCTGCAGTCTATCTTGTAGATGGTATACACTGTTTCTACTGAGCTTCGGCGATTAAGAGGCGGACATTTGTGGATGTGGTGCCAATCAAGCAGGTTGCTTTGTCCTGGCTGTTATCAAGCTTGTTGAGTGTTTTTGGAGCCACACTCATCTGGGAAATTTGGGAGTATTCCACCACATGCCTGACTTGTGTCTTGAAGATAACAGACAAGTGTTGAGAGTCAGGAGATGAGTTAGACATCACTGTGTTCCTATTCTCTGACTCCTCTTGTGGTCATTGTATTTACATGGTTAGTCCAATAAAGCTTCTGGTCTTTGGTAACCCCCAGGATAGTTGGGGTTTAGTAATAGTTAATGTTGAGGGATGGTGGTTAGATTCTGTCTTTGTACAAGTAGTCATTGCCTGGCATTTGTATGGCATGAGTCTTGCATATCATTTTTCAACACAAGCCAGGATATTGTCCAGATCTTGCTGCATCAGATATGGACTGCTTCAGTTTCTGGGAAATCATGAATGGAGCTGAACATTGTATAATCAACAGTGGCCATCTGATTTCTAACATTTTGAAGGGAAAGCCACTGATAAAGCAGCTGAAGATGGTTTGGCCTAGAACGCTACCTTGAGAAACTCCTACAGGAATGACCTTAAGCTGAGATGACTGACTAACAATCACAACCATCCACCTCTGCACCAGGAATGACACCAACCAGTAGAGACCATTTTTCCCTGGCTCCTACTGATTCCATAAAGACAGAGGAATCAAGGGTTATGGGGATAAGGCAGGAACAGGATACTGATTGTGGATGATCAGCCATGATCATAATGAATAGTGGTGTTGACTCGAAGGGCTGAATGGCCCACTCCAGCAGGTGGATAATAAAATGTGAGGCTGGATGAACACAGCAGGCCAAGCAGCATCTCGGGAGCACAAACACTGACGTTTCGGGCCTAGACCCTTCATCAGAGAGGGGCATGGGTTGAGGGTTCTGGAATAAATAGGGAGAGAGGGGGAGGCGGACCAAAGATGGAGAGAAAAGAAGATAGGTGGAGAGGAGAGTATAGGTGGGGAGGTAGGGAGGGGATAGGTCAGTCCAGGGAAGACGGACAGGTCAAGGAGGTGGGATGAGGTTAGTAGGTAGGAGATGGAGGTGCAGCTTGGGGTGGGAGGAAGGGATGGGTGAGAGGAAGAACCGGTTAGGGAGGCAGAGACAAGTTGGACTGGTTTTGGGATGCAGCGGGTGGAGGGGAAGAGCTGGGCTGGTTGTGTGGTGCAGTGGGGGGAGGGGACGAACTAGGCTGGTTTTGGGGTGTGGTGGGGGAAGGGGAGATTTTGAAACTGGTGAAGTCCACATTGATACCATTGGGCTGCAGGGTTCCCAAGCGGAATATGAGTTGCTGTTCCTGCAACCTTCGGGTGGCATCATTGTGGCAGTGCAGGAGGCCCATGATGGACATGCCATCTAAAGAATGGGAGGGGGAGTGGAAATGGTTTGCGACTGGGAGGTGCAGTTGTTTATTGCAAACCGTGTGGAGGTGTTCTGCAAAGCGGCCCCAAGCCTCTGCTTGGTTTCCCCAATGTAGAGGAAGCCACACCGGGTACAGTGGATGCAGCATACCACATTGGCAGATGTGCAAGTGAACCTCTGCTTAATGTGGAAAGTCATTTTGGGGCCTGGGATAGGGGTGAGGGAGGAGGTGTGGGGGCAAGTGTAGCATTTCCAGCGGTTGCAGGGGAAGGTGCCGGGTGTGGTGGGGTTGGAGGGCAGTGTGGAGCGAACAAGGGGGTCACGGAGAGTGGTCTCTCCGGAAAGCAGACAGGGGTGGGGATGGAAAAATGTCTTGGGTGGTGGGGTCGGATTGTAGATGGCGGAAGTGTCAGAGGATGATGCGTTGTATCCGAAGGCTGGTGGGGTGGTGTGTGAGAACGAGGGGGATCCTCTTTGGGCAGTTGTGGCGGGGGCAGGGTGTGAGGGATGTGTTGTGGGAAATGCGGGAGATGCTGTCAAGAGCGTTCTCAACCACTGTTGGGGGGGGGGGGAGGGGAGAGAGTGGCAGTCCTTGAAGAACTTGGACATCTGGGATGTGCGGGAGTGGAATGCCTCATCTTGGGAGCAGATGCAGCGGAGGCAGAGGAATTGGGAATAGGGGATGGAATTTTTGCAGGAGGGTGGGTGGGAGGAGGTGTATTCTCGGTAGCTGTGGGAGTCGGTGGGTTTGAAATGGACATCAGTTACAAGCTAGTTGCGTGAGATGGAGACTGAGAGATCCAGGAAGGTGAGAGATGTGCTGGAGTTGGCCCAGGTGAACTGAAGGTTGGGGTGGAGGTGTTGGTGAAGTGGATGAACTGTTCGAGCTCCTCTGGGGAGCAAGAGGCGGCGCCGATACAGTCATCAATGTAACGGAGGAAGAGGTGGGGTTTGGGGCCTGTGTATGTGCAGAAGAGGGACTGTTCCACGTGACCTACAAAGAGACAGGCATAGCTGGGGCCCATGCGGGTGCCTATTGTCTATTGTCCGGTTTTGTCAGTGATACCACACACGGTAAACGCAGCCTTGATGCCAAGAACAGTCACTCCCACTTCACGTGTGGATTTCAGCTCTTTTAACCATGTTTGAACAAAGGTTGTAATGGGGAAAACTGCTGAGTGGATCTGGCAGAACCCAAACTAAACGTCACTGAACAGGTTGTTGCTGAGCAGGTGCAGCTTGATAGTGCTATTGATGACACCCTCTATCACTGCACTGATGATCAAGAATAGACTGAATGGCAGGAACTAGGCAGGTTGGATTTATCCTGCTTTTGTGTACAAGACAAAATTATGGATAGGTGCCAATATAGTAGAATTGCTTAGCTAGGGATACAACAATTTCTAGTGCACAAGTTTTCAGTGTTGTTGGCAGCATATGCTGCCCTTGGCCTCCTAGGTGTTAAAAGTCACAGGTTTAGAAGGTCTTGTGAAACAGCTTTGTTGAATTGCAGCAGTGGATGATGTTCTCAACAATGTTAAAGGAATAATAGATCCAAATGAAGAGGATAGATAACTTATAGATACTTAGTAGTGCAGCAAGCACATGTTAGCTTGTATGGTCCCAAATTATCTATCAAAATATTGGTGGTGATAATGACACTTGCTGTTATATCTACATAAATGTTACATCAATCTCAGGCTTAGTGCAATAAACACTGAAACTAAAGTAAACACAGAGAATGCCCGGAGAACCTCAGCAGGTCTGGTAGCATCTAAGGAAATGGATCCTACATGTTGCTGTCAAAGCACTCCAACAAAGGCCACTGTATTCCTAAGTCAAAAAAATACTAATTGTCTCTCCCTGTCTATTTAATTTCGTTGTCCAATATGATGTTCTTCCAGGGCATGCCAAATACAAAGGATACTTCTCACAGATGAGATGATCAGAAATGTCTTCACTCAGTGAATGGTGAAGCTGTGGAATTCCTGCCACGAAAGTGGTTAAAACAGTGAATGTTTTCAAGAAGGATTTAAATATAGTTCTTAAGGCTAAAAGGATCAAAGGGTATATGAGGGGAGGGAGAAGAATCCCTTAAAATCCTAGCAGTGATGAGAATTTCTGCCTCTGGAAGATCATGTGAACTAGCACCACAGAGGTATGTGCTTAGGTAATGAGGTGAGTCTCAGAACAGTGTGAGAAAACTCAGTAGACATCATGGTGAGAAATCCTTCATGAAACTTGCATGTTTCTGGTGAAATTCAACCCATAATACTTCAAACTGATTATATGTGACTGAAAACAATTGCTCGATCTGTTTATGCATATTCTTGATGTAGAGGGCACCCAATTTTTTTATCACTTATTTCTAGCAAATGGTCATTATTAAATAATATTAAACAGATAACTAACAATTTATTTATTAATGTCTTATTTTAAAATCATATTTCTAAACAAAATACTTACTTTTGAAAGCTCATAAAAATCTCGGTATTTTGGTTTACTTGGATCAGCATTATAAATATTTTCAGACACAGGAAGGTTTATTCCAAATGTGGATGGTGGTCTGTAATTCACCTGGTGTAAACAAAGTAAAAATAAGACTTTTGTTGGGACATTTTCCCTCTTTCTTTCAGAATCAACTTATTATTTTTCAAGTGAGCCCATTGTCTATCTCAACCCAATCTGCTGTTTATCACCCTCTAAGCAAAGATTGACTTACTCACATGTCCTAAATTTGACTTGAAATTTGAAAATTCATTCAGATTTGGTTTCCCTATCCTGTTCTCAGGACTACAAATATCAGTGTTTCTTTATTGTTAAACATTAAGTAAGGATGGAAGTGCACTCATACGTTAGAGGTCAAAGTCATCCATAAAAAAAGTAGCCTCCTGAGATGCTGCTTGGCCTGCTGTGTTCATCCAGTTCCACACTTTGTTCTCTCAAAAAGTAACCTAGATTGAATTTGGCCATACGCCAAGGTAGTATTTACTGAATGGAAGATCATAACTGATTATTTATACATAATCTTCAATCATTTTGATTAGAATACAGTGATGAGTGACCAGATTCACGTAGCAAAACATAAAGAACATTTTTAACAAAATAGAACAATTATATGTATTATGATCGCAGCTGATAGTAATACTGGACAAATCAGATCCCAGAGAGAGATCTGACTAGAGAGACTGAGTTTCATTTTTCTTTCTAGTTACCATTGAGGTCATTCTAAATATATTAAGTGGCACAAATATATTTTTAAACAAGAGAATAAAATACACAGAAATAATGGTTAAGTTTTCCATTTGTAGTTAAAGCGTGGTGCAAGTTATATAAATGGAAGGTCGCTGGTTAAGAGTACTACTGACCCAATGAGAGTGGGGATATTGTCATGATCATGTGGAAGTGGCAGACATGCTGAACAATTATCTTGCTTCAGTATTTGTAAAGAATAGTTTGCTGGTAGTCCCAAAGAAATGAATGGAGGATCAGGGACAGGGTCTAAAGAAAACTTAACTTAATAGGGAAGTAAATGAAAGTGAAAGATGACAAATGCCCATGACTTGATGGGTTTTCCCCACAGATGTTAAAGGAGGTAGAATAGTACATTGCTGATACCCTAACATAACCTTGTGGAGTTCCCTAGATTCAGGCGTTGTATCTTTGGATTGGAAAGTTGCTCATGTCACTCAGCTTTTTAAGAAGGATGATAAAGGGAACCCAGACCAGTTATCTTGACATCTGTGGAGGGGACGTTTTTGCAGTCCATAGTCAAAGATAGGGTCACCTTGGAAAAATTTCGGTTAATCAAGGAGAGTCAGTATGCCGCCTTGAAGAGTAGATTTTGTCTGATGAACTTCATAGAGTTTTTTGAAGACGTAACAAAAGTGGGGTGCAGCAGTAAATCAATGGATATTGTTTACATGAACTTCTAAAAGGCTTTTGATAAAGCCCTACACACCCAAGAGATTGTTAGCCATGGTAGAAGCACAATACCAAGATGGGTAGGAAATTGGTTGGGTGGCAAGAAGCAGAGAATAGGAAAAATGAAAAGTACTCAACCTGGCAGGACATGACTCGTAGCATCCCACAGGCAACTGTGTTGGGGCCTCAAATAGTCATAACATTCATTAATGACTTAAATATTGGCAAATATCCACATTTGTCGATGACACAGAATCAGGCAGCATTGTAGAGAGTGCTACATAGAAACATAGAAGATAGGAGCAAAAGGAGCTCATTTGGCCCTTCGAACATTCAGTTCCAGTGCCATTTCTTTGTCCCGTACTATATATCCCCCCGTTCCTATCTGTAGGAGGCTTACATTTGTGTTTCCCAATCTCTTTCTGTTCACATACCAATAGAAACTCTTACCGTCAATCTTTATATTCCCTGCAAACTTACTTCCATAATCTGTTTTCCCCTTCTTAATCAATCCCTTGGTCCTTCTTTGCTGAATTCTAACTTGCTCCTACTACTCAGATTTATTATTTTTCTTGGCCAATCTGTACACTTCTTCCTTGGATCAGATACCATCACTTATTTCTTTTGTAAGCCATGGACTGGCCCTCTTATCCATTTTGCTTTTGCAACAGACAGGAATAAACAGTTGTTGCAGTTGCCCCATGTGTTCCTTAAATTTTTGCCATTGCCTATCCACTGTCATCCCTTTAAGTAACTATTCCCCATCTATCAAGGCCAACTCATGCCTCCATATCCTCGTAGTTTCCTTTTATTAAGGTTCAGTACCCTAGCCTCTGAATCAACAGCCTCACTCTCCATCTTGATAAAACATTCTATCATGTTATGGTTGCACTTCCCCAAGGGGGTGTCTCACAGCTCGATTAGCAATGATTCTCTTCTCATTACACAACACCCAGTCTAATGACCCAGTTTTGACAACAGCATGAAATTACAATTGGGATATTGATATTTTAGGTGACTGGGCAAAGCTGTGGCAGCTGGATTTTGATAACACCACACTTGCTTATATTAATGTTAATTCAAAAAGAATAGATCAGGATATTTTTTAGAAGGCAATAAGCGGATGTCCAAGATTTTGGGGTTCAGGTGTGGACCTCTTTAAAATGTCACAACTGGTGCAGAAATTAGTCAAAAAGGCTATTGGAATGCTGGCCTTCATATCTAAAGGGTTAGTGTATCAGGATGCAAGGTTATGCTGCATTATATACAAAACCCTAGTTAAACCCCACTCAGAGTACAATGAGTAGATCTGGCACCACACCTTTGGCATCGGAAGGAGTTGAATGCATGTTTACAAAGATGCCTGGACTTCAGGGGTTATGAGGAGGGATTTGAAAAATCAGACCTTTGTTCTCTTGAACTTGGAAAGTAACGGGATGATTTAATAGACATCTTCAGGATATTAACAGGGAAAGACAGGGTACATAAAGATATACTATTTTTACTGGATGAAGATTCTAGAACCAGTGGTATAATCTAAGAATTAAGATCAAGTCGGTCAGGAAAGATGTTAGAAAGCACTTCCAAATGCAAAGTGTGTTGGATTTACAAGTCTCTTCCACAAATGGTGGGTTGTAGCTAATTCAATTACCTGCCTCTGACATCTGTCTTAAATCTATCACCCCTCAATTTGCAGCTATGCCCTCTCCTACAAGCTGACGTCATCATCCTAGGAAAAAGGCTCTCACTGTCCACCCTATCTAATCCTCTGATCATCTTGTATGTCTCTATTAAATACCCTCTCAGCCTCCTTCTCTCCAAGGAGAACAGACCCAAGTCCCTCAGCCCTTCTTCATAGGGCCTGCGCTCCAGACCAGGCAACATCCTGGTAAATCTCCTCTGCACCTTTTCCAATGCTTCCACATCCTTCCTGTAATGGGGCAACCAGAACTGTACACAATATTTCAAGTGAGACTGCACTAGCATTTTGTACAGATGCAGCATGACAGCATGGTTCCGGAACTCAATCCCTCTACCAATAAAACCTAATACGTTGTATGCCTTCTTAACAGCATTATCAACCTGGGTGGCAACTTTCAGAGATCAATGTACATGGACACCATGATCCCTCTGCACATCCACACTACCAAGAATCTTTCCATTGACCTAGTATTCTGCCTTCCTATTATTCTTCCCAAAGTGAATCACCTCACATTTTAAGATAATGAAACGTGAGGCTGGATGAACACAGCAGGCCCAGCAGCATCTCAGGAGCACAAAAGCTGACATTTTGGGCCTAGACCCTTCATCAGAGCTCTGATGAAGGGTCTAGGCCCAAAACGTCAGCTTTTGTGCTCCTGAGTTGCTGCTGGGCCTGCTGTGTTCATCCAGCCTCACATTTCATTATCTTGGATTCTCCAGCATCTGCAGTTCCCATTATCACCTCACATTTATCTGCATTGAACTCCATTTGACACCTTTCAGCCCATTTCTGTGGTTTGCCCCTGCCCTGCAACCTGTAATATCTTCCACACTGTCCACCACTCCACCGACTTTAGTGTCATCTGCAAACTTATTAACCCATCCACCTATGCCTGTGTCCAAGTCATTTATAAAAATGACAAATAGCAGTGGTCCCAAAACAGATCCTTGTGGTATACCACTAGTAACTAGACTCCAGGCTGAATATTTTCCATCAACCACCACTCGTTGCCTTCTCACAGAAAGCCAGTTTCTAATCCAAACTGCTAAATCTCCTTCAATCCCGTGCCTCTGTATTTCTCCAATAGCCTACCACGTGGAACCTTATCAAAGGTTTTACTGAAGTCCATGTACACCACGTCATCTGCCCTACCCTCATCCACATGCTTGCTCACCTTCTCAAAAAACTCAATGACATTTGTGAGACACGACCTGCCCTTGATGAATCCATATTGACTATCTCCAATTAAATATTTCTTGCTAGATGATTATAAATCCTATCTCTTATAATCCTTTCCAAAACTTTTCCTACAACAGAGGTAAGGCTCACTGGTCTACATTTACCTGGGTCATCTCTATTGCTCTTCTTGAACAAGGGCACAAGATTTGCAACGCTCCAGTCCTCTGGTACTAAACTGGTAGACAATGATGACTCAAAGATCAAGGTCAAAGGCTCTGCTATCTCCTCCCTAGCTTCCCAGAGAATCCTTGGAAAAATCCCATCCGGCCCAGGGGATGTATCTACCTTCACACCTAGAAATGATAACACCTCCTCCTTACTAACCTCAATCCTTTCAAGTCTAGTAGCCCGTAACTCAGTCTTCTCTGCAATATTCTTTTTCCTGAGTGAAAACAGATGAGAAATATTCGTTTAGCACCACTCCGATCTCCGCAGGGTCCACACACAACGTCCCACTTCTGTCTTTGACTGGCCCTATTCCTACCCTAGTCATACTTTTATTCCTCACATACATATAGAAAGTTTTAGGGTTCTCCTTTATGCTATCTGCTAATGACTGCTCATGTCCCCTCCTTGCGCTTCTTTACTCTCTCTTTAAATCCTTCCTAGCCAGTCTGTAGCTCTCCATCGACTCATCTGAACCATCTCGTCTCAGTCACACATAAGCCTCCCTCTTCTTCCGCTTAACAAGATACAATTTCTTTAGTAAACCACGGTTACCTTACCTATCACTTCCTCCCTGCCTGACAGGGACATACATATCAAGGACATGCGATATCTGTTCCTTAAACCAGCTCCACATTTCAATTGTCCCCATCCCCTGAACTTTGCTACCCTATTCTATGCCTCCTAAGTCTTGCCTAATCTCATTATAGTTGCCCTTCCCCCATCTATAACTCTTGCCCTGTGGCATGTTCCTACCCCTTTCCATTGCTAAACTAAACACAACCGAATTATGGTCACTCTATCCAAAGTGCTCACCTACCTCTAAATCAAACACCTGGCTTGGTTCATTACCAAGTACCAGATCTAGTGTGGCCTCCCCTCCTGTTGGCCCTTCGACATACAGTATCAGGAAATCCTCCTGCACACATTGGACAAAAACTGATTCATCTGACATACTAGAGTTATAGCATTTCCAGTCAATGTTGGGGAAGTTGAAGACTCCCATAATGACTGCCCTGTTCCTTTCACTCCTGCCCAAAATCATTTTGCCAATCCTCTCCTCCACATCCCTGGAACTTTGCAGAGGCCTATTTTAAAAAAAAACTAGCAATGTGACCTCTTCTCTCCTGTTTCCTATCTCCGCCCATACCACCTCAGTAGACAAGTCCTCATCAAAAGTTCTTTCAGCCACCGTTATACTGTCCTTGACTAACAAAACCACACCTCCCCCTCTTTTATCACCTTCCCTGATCTTTATGGACGATCTAAACCCTGGAACCTGCAACATCCATTCCTGATCTTGCTCTATCCATGTCTCCAAAATGGCCACAACATCAAAGTCCCAGATACCTATCCATGCTGCAAGCTCACTTACCTTATTCTGGATTCTCCTGGCATTGAAGTAGACACACTTCTTCAAACCAGCTTGCTGTCTGCTAGCGCACTCCTGTGACAGTGAAATCCTGTCCATGTCCTCCCTACTCTCATCCTTCTGTGTACTGGAACTACACCACAGGTTCCCATCTCTCTGCTGAGCTAATGTTGACCACACTAACATGATCAGACTAAATAATGGAGCCAGTCTAAATGACCTACTCATGCACCTATTTTCTATGATGCTCTTGTTGACAAGCTAGATGTGGAAAGTTTGTTTACCCTTTTGAGAATCCAGGAGCAGAGAACATAAATATAAGACCCCTTGTTCTGAGATTAAGTCAGAGGGTAATGGATCTGTGAAATCTTTACTACAGAGAGCTTCTGAGGCTGGGTCATTAAGTATATTAAAGGCTGAGACAGACAGATCTTTAATTAGTAAGGGAATCAAGGGCCATGGGGAAAATGCAGGAAAGTGAAGTTCAGTATTATCAGATTAGACATGATCTCATTGAATGGTGGAGCATATTTGATGGACAGAATGGCCTATTTTTGCACATGTATTTCATGGTCTTAAACCGGAAATCTGTTCTGCCATCTGCACATCTCCCCATTCACTCACTGAGGACATCATGCCAACTTTCTCGTTCATGCAGCACCACTAATTCCACTTACAATCACTTCCATCATACTCAGTCCCTCCCTTTTGTCTCAGTGCAGACAAAATCCAGAGGTGAAGTGAGAGTTACAGCCCTCAATAGCAAGCAACTCTAGCAAAACTGGAATCAATGGGGATCAGGGGGCAAACTATCTGCTGGTTGGTGTCATACCTGGCACATTGGAAAACAGTTGTGGTTGTTGGAGGACAGTCATCTCAGCTCCAGGACACCTCTACAGGAGTTCCTCAAGGTAGTGCCGTCAGTCCAAACATCTTCAGCAATGATTTTCCCTCCCATGTAAAGTTAGAAATATTCACTGATGATTGCACAAATGTTCAGCACCATATGCATCTCCTCAGACACTGAAGCAGTCCGTGTTCAAACGAAGCAAAATCTGGTCAATATCCAGGTTTGGGCTGATAAGTAGCAAATAATTTCCCACCTCACACATGCCAAGCAAAGACATTATACAATAATAGAAGATCTAACACCCCTTAATATTCAAAGGTGTAATCATCATTTAACACACCCATAATCCACATCCTGGGGATTACCATTGACTAGAGCCTCAACTGGACTTGCCACATAAACACAGTGGCTACAAGAACAGGTCAGGGGCTAGGAATACTGCAGCGAATAACTCACCTCCTGACTCCTCAAAGCCCGTACACCATCAACAATGTACAAGTCAGGACTGTAACGGAATATCCCATGTTTGCCTGGATGGGTGCAGCTCCAATAACGCTCCAAAAGCTTGACACCACTCAGCCCACTTCAATGGCACCAAATCCATAAGAATTCATTCACTTCACTACCGACACTCAGTAGCAGAATGGTACTATCTACAGGATGCTCTGCAGATATTCACCAAAGATTCTCCGACAGCACCTTCCGAACACGTGGCAACTTCCATCTAGACCGGTATGGGTAGCAGATACACATGAACACTACTAACTGCAAGTTTCCCTCTGAGCCATTCATCATCCTGTCTTGTAGATGTATTATCCTTCCTCTACTCTCTCTGGGCTAAAATCCTAGAATTCCCTTCCTAACGGTATTGTGGATTAATCTACTTGAACTTCAGCTGTTCAAAAAAGCAGCTCACCATCACTTTCTCAAAGGCAAGTAGGGGCAGACAATAAATGATGTCCAGCCAGCAATGCCACATCCCACATATGAATAAAACTAATTGGCCTATCACCAGACCAAGTGATCCAAGTCTGGTTAGAGGGGCTTGGTGCATATCAGATCCCTTAATCCTTATAAGGAGAAATAAAAGATCTGCCTGGTGAAGTGCAGGTTCACTCATATACTGATGGAGTGTCCTTAATAGGAAACCTATCCAGAATGCATAATTGAGCTGTGCTGTGCGCTGTTTCATTACCACCGGTGATAACTCTTTAATCCGAACATGCAGGCACTAGCGGCTTTCAGCCAAACCCAACACAATGAGTCTAACCCCAGACACTCTCCATCCCTGAGAAGGATGCCAGTGAGCCATCAGATGATGCACGAGCAAGGCATTCACCTGCACTTTCAACTGGTTCAGAGATTTCCACCTTGTTGGGCACTCTTTCTAAATCAGACTCAGGAGCGCAATCTGGAAAAAACATCATTGAAATATCTCCAGAGATGGCCAAGTGCTCAGAGGACTGTCAGAATCTAGGCACCAGCTCGATACCAGGTAGAAAATGTACTCCTTTTCTCAGCCACTAATGATTTGGTCAGCCTGCAGAAACAGACACAGGGAAACCAAGTAGCTTTGCTGGCAACACTCAGTAAACTGGAATGAGGATCAAGTAGTCCACTAGTGTGATCAGAACTTTGTGGATCTGGCGTGCATGTGCCTGGCTCTTTCCCTGGAAAGGGTGGTGATCACCAAGGTATAGCATATTCTGTGTCAGATATGCATACGGACCTGTTTCATCACTTTAGTCAGGATTTTTTAGCACCTGTGGCAAGATGAGAGAGGCATGAAGCAGCATGATTTTGTGCCAGCTGACCCTTCTTTCAAAGGGGACAATTGTGCTAGCAGTATCTATAGAGAAGAGGAGCAACTGACAGAGCCCCAAAAAGCTTATTCATTGTACAGTCCAGAAGTGCCACTCTTTCATCTCCCCTCTGCCTATGATCCCAAGCTGAGGAGGGTGAGCCTGCATCTGGGCAGGAGACTCAGCAGGCTTGGATCTTCAAGGCCTGAAGGTATGGGGCAACAAAGCAGAGAAAACAGAGCAGGCTCCCACTAAATGTGGTAGTTGGCACTGTACCTAGGTACAATGGGAGGCAGAGGAGGAAGTAAACATACTGAATGTACACTGGTGGCACAGGTATGACATCACTGTGAATAGCTTTTCACTTTTGTAAATATATGTTCATTGCACTGTTAAAATGTCTCCTATACTGTACATTTCTGCCATTGGATATAACAAAGTTGGACCATGTGAGAGATCAGGCCTTTTATGGCTTCCTAAGAATGAAAAAAGTTGCAATTACCAATTAAAGCATTGCTCATTTCTCACAAGCAACCACTCCTAAACTACAGATAATCTCAGGCATCATGGATACTCCTAGCTTGACATTGAGGACTGTAGCCAAGATGTCATAATTTAACGTGGACAACACTGAGATAAAAGACTATACATAGGCATTTTGCCAGTGCCTGGTCGGCACCCATCTTTCAAAATTTACAGAATCAGCAGTTATTCCACACACCACCCATGAAATTGTTTAGATTAGATTAGATTCCCTACAGTGTGGAAACAGGCCCTTTGGCCCAACAGGTCCACACTGCCCTTTGGAACATCCCACCCAAACCCATCCCCCTATAACCCAGACACCCCTGAACACTACGGGCAAGTTAGCGTGGCCAGTCCATCTAGCCTGCACATCTTTGGACTGTGGGAGGAAGCCCACGCAGATACGGGGAGAATGTGCAAACTCCACACAGACAGTTGCCCAAGGCTGGAATCGAACCCGGGTCCCTGGTGCTGTGAGGCTGCAGTGCTAACCACTGAGCCACCGTGCTGCCCCCAAATTGTTCATTCTAAGTATCAGCTTTTCAAGGGAGTATACTGTCATTCAAGGCTGGGAAAAGCACCATGGGCAGATCACATGTTTGCTCTCCCGCGTAGTGCAGTGAGCTGTCTCTTGCATGTTTAATACTGTCCTGGAGGTGCTGAAGCATTTCAAGGGAACTTGGTGCACTCTGAAACTTTGAGGGGTTACACTGGAAGGATCAAAAGGAGATTCCTCCGGATTCCTCGCAATCCGACTTCACTGCGCAATATTCAGATATTATATCCTGAAAAACATTGTAAGAGCCACCTAACCTTAGCATCGTGTGAGGTTAGTGCATTGCATCATTGTTGCTTTCCCCCAACTGGTAGTGTAGAATATGATACGTTTAGATACCTTAATGTGGAACGACAGGAAGATATCAAACATACCATTACATATATTGCTGTATACATAAGTATCTAAAAAAAGGTCAAGAACTAAAAGTAACAAGCTCCACAAAAATGATAAAGTCCATTTGTCTTTTGCACTAAGCAGGTGCTGCTTGCCAGATTAATAACAGAATCTGCCAAATTAAGCCAAAACCCAGTTTAATTCATTCTGGAAGTGGATAACAATACAATTCTGTCTGACCTCACAGGGTCTAAAGTGCATCACTCTGTCATGCTCTTTTAGATGACACTCCTGGTCCATGTCCTGATTCTCTGTTTCATCTTCATTCTCAGGCGATTGTTATCATTCCCTTTTATTTTTTTTCCACATCCAGGACAGCTCCCTGTGAGGGGACAGCATGGCACAATGAAATGGGTCACCTTTCAGGGCTATATTGTGGTTCAAGTATCAAAATTCCATCTTAAGGAGGCCCATGGTCTGTTCCACTATGACCTCTGGTCAAAGCACAAACAGTATTGTACCTTTGTTTTGTATTTGGCTGAGTGTATTGTTTCAAAGCCATGTTTGGAGGGAATATCCCTTGTCACTCAGCAGCCATCCCTACATTACCCAAGAACCTTGGAAGGAGGCAGGAACAAATGAGTACTCCAGTGTGTAGACCTCAGGATGCCTGGCGCAGACCCCTAGTTCTGGCATTGACAGTCACGCTTAATTCAAACACGAATGAAGTGGAAGCCTTTTCTGTGGACAAACTCTGCAGGGTGTAGCTGATAGTGCTTTGTACCTGAGGAAAGCCTGTGATAATGGAGAATCCCACTTCCATAGCTGCTTGACTCATCATCATGAAGAAGGATATGAGGAGCTTTGCTCAGAAGAAACTGATCCCATAACATCAAGGGTGCATTGACGATGTGGAGTTTGAGAGATGCCACCCTGGTCCCCATTTGCTCCTTGAACTGAGTTGCTGACATAAATATACAGGGTAACAATGACCGTGATGGCTACTGGAATAGAATTATCACCTAGTCTTTCTGAATACAAATCCTGCTCCAGGCGATGAGTTCGGAGCTGGTGGTGTGGGACATTCACAATCAGCTCCTGTACTATCTTTTAGACAATTGAAGAAATGACAGTGAGTCCTGTAGATCTGGCACTCGTCATTCTCTTCGACCTTCTTGAGGGATCTTTGAGATTGTGTGGCAAGTCCTACCTTCTCTAGAGCCATGTCATAATATCGCTGAACAGTTTGATTGAAAAAAAAAGAATGTGATTGTGAAATGGGAATTTCAGGTTCCATTTTTTAAACTCCTTAGAAAATGACATGTAATATTCTCACTACACCAGTTCAGCTGATATGACAAGGAAGCAAATAGCGCACACAATGTTTGATTGAGATGATTGCTTGAAAACATAATTTTTAATCTGTATTCTTGGACAATGAATGACTTGTCAATAAAATGAAAATTAAAGGCATTTCTTAATCATGAGGCATGAATACAATAATTGCCCTACCAAGTCCTCAAAGCTCAAGATTTTTATTCTGCCACACAAAAAAAATGACTTACTCCAGCCACTTAGTATGCATTGCAGGCATCTTCTTTACTTTATGCATACTAGATTTTCAATCCATCTTCAATCCAACAGCCTACCTTCCAATGTCTCAAAAACACCTCAAACGACCAACTATAACCCCTGGACTGCCTGCATCTAACCTACAGGAGTGACCATGAACCAATCCCAGTCTGCGAGGACAGAGATTCTCAGACTCTGGCAGGATCAAGCACCTGTCAGACCATGGTCAACCATGTAATTGGAAAAGCCCGTTGACTATCTCCTTTGATTTTTAACACACTGCAGTTTGCTTAATGCACATGCAGTATATTTGCCTTGTAAACTGCTGGCAAATGTGACATAACACAGTACGGTGCAGCAACATACCTACCCCATACCTGACAGATAGACTGACTATTCAGTCCTCCCAACCTTCGTAAGCTGCCTGCTACTTGCATTAATGAGCATTGCAAGCCATCGAGACTGAGTCCACAGAGCCACTGAGTTCCCAAGTAGACTTCTGAAGGGTAAAAAGGATGGTGAAGTTGATCCAAGAGTAGGTATATGGTGATGCTGGTGGTTTGTGATGTTGGTTTGATGAAGGCTCCGGAAGTATGGTGCTCATGGATCATGTAGGCACATTGTTTTTAAAATACAGTTACATAATGGCCAGAACAAGCATTTGCCAAGCTATAGTTGTCAGGTACCTGCTCAGATTTACCTGTTGGGATGTTGTCTATCTAATTTTCAATGAAAGATGGAGAATCGGAAGTAGTACATAAATAGATTGAGTTGGGGTTTTAATCAAATGCAAATGCATAGAAATAAAGCAGCCATTACTCAAGGGGGAAATTGTGAAGTCATTAATTGAGACTTGAGGGGAAAATCCAGAATTTTTTTGATATTGAATCATATGTCTTTGTGATTCTCATCGTACTTTCCCACCTTTCTCATCAATACTCTTGTCACACCAGAGAGGATTAAAACAAACTTCCCAATGTTACAATATATAAGAGTATTTGAAAGTGTCAGGAAAAGAAAATCAATTTTTTTTTTATCCCAACACAACCTTACAGGCACCCAACCTCAGTGAAGGATTACCAAAGTCTCCACACTTGTTCAGCTGACATGGCTGTAATCGGTTTCCTTTTGGCAAGTTTCTGGATAACTTGATGCTGTTTTCCTAAATAACTTAAAGTTCTCTCCTTGATACCTTTTAACAAGTAGCCAACTTACCTCAGTTCTTATTTCACATAAGTTCCTTAGCCTCATGTTTTCAACAGCCTTGCTGAAGGATATCTTTATCTCTGACATCTTCACAACCTCCTGTTTCTGGCTTTCTTCTTCCTGACTCTAATCTATTAATTCTAAGAATATTCTTGTACCTTCATAGCAAACACATGGGTTTTCCATACGCTCTGCTTTCAGTTTTCAGTCAGTAATCTTCCTAGCTTAGCATTTCAGTTTCCACTCCCTCATATCTTCAAATACTGTAAATATTATTTTTATTTTTGTTTGAACTGTGGACTAAAAGTGGGGAAAGATGCTATTTTAAACCAAAGACACTTTGCAAGAAGATGCTTTTTTTAAAAAAGAATGTTACGACAGCACATTATAAGTTAAGTACAGAATGTTGTCTTTCAGAACCATGAAAATGAGGTCGAGACGAATTGTGTATGTGTGTATTTGTGTGTTTGTATGTATGTGTGTGTTTTCAGAACAGTTCTGCCCAGAGACAAAGACAGCCTTTTGATTGGCCTTTCAACTGGTACAATTTGTTGTAGGTTCAGGAGAACACAGTATTATAACAAACAGGTAGCTACAATTTTGTGTCTGGTAACACGGCAGAAACAATCAGGCTATGAAGGAAAGACATCCATTCTATCTTTGTGTCTTTTCTACATGGAAGAGTAAACAAAAATTCCTAGTATTTAGCTACTGTCCATCATCTTTCCTCTGTAAGCTGTTATCTCCAGGCAATGCCCTGTTGAAGGGGGAAAGAGGAAACCCCACACTTTCAGCAAAGAGTCTGAAGAAATCATAAGTAACTGAAAGCAAACAATTCATTGGCATCAGTGGTGTCACTCATTGTTGCTGTCAAATTCTGTTTCCCTGAATTTTTTTTTCTACCCATAATATTCATGTCATGTCTGTCTGTATGTGTGAACTGGAATTTTTAAAAGGGATAAAGTTCTTATCATCAGCAGCAAAAAGAAAAATGCAACCTTTGATCCAGTAACATTCTTTCCAGGTACTCAATCCCATTGAATTACTGCATTGATTGTAACTTTGTAATTTCTTACTCAACTGATTCTTCCCACTTCTGATGGCCAAGAGACTTCTTTCCAGCTTCAGTAGCCTAAATTTATTTTCAGTCCTGACAGCTTGAAAATTTCTCTACAAACTTGCACGGCTTAGAGACTTCACAAACTAAAACCTTTCTGCCAGGGTGAAACTATTCTCCTGAACTGAAACCTGATTCCAAGCTAAACTCAAAAACTGGTAGCCCCCGGTCTGTATACTCTGCATGTCACAGAAGTGCTAATTTGTAAATTCTTCAGCAATTAATGCCACATGTGTACTGCTACAGACCTGATTAGAAGACATATACCTTCTTAGAAATGGCATGCATTTGAGTGTATAAAATAGCAGATCATTCGGCTCCTGAAGTCTGTTGCAGCATTCAATAACATCATAACTGATCTACAAGGAACTGCCGATGCTGGAGAATCTGATATGACATGGTATAGAGCTCGATGAACACAGCAGGCCAAGCGGCATCAGAGAAGCAGGAAGGCTGACGTTTTGGTTCGAGACCCTTCTTCAGAAATGGGGGAGAGGAAGGGGATTCTGAAATATATAGGGAGAGAGGGGGAGGTGGATAGAAGATGAATGAAGGAGAAGATAGGTGGAGAGGAGATAGACAGGTCAAAGAGGTGAGGTTGGAGCCAGTGAAGGTGAATGTAGATGGGGAGTTGGGAAGGGAATAGGTCAATCCAGGGATGACCGACAGGTCAAGGAGGCAGGATGAGGTTGGTGGGTAGGAGATGGGGTGGGGCTTGAGGTGGGAGGAATGGCTAGGAAGGCAGGGACTAGCTCGGCTGGTTTTGGGATGCGGTAGGGGGAGGGGAGATTTTGAAGCTTGTGAAGTCCACATTGATACTCTTAGGCTGCAGGGTTCCCAAAAGAAATATGAGAATCTGTTCCTGCAGCTTTCGGGTGGCGTCATTGCGGCAATGCAGATGGCCGAGGATGGACATGTCGTCCAAGGAGTGGGAGGGGGAGTTGAAATGGTTTGTGACTGGCAGGTGTAGTTGTTTGTTGTGAACTGAGCATAGGTGTTCTGCAAAGCGCTCCCCAAGCCTCCGCTTGGTTTCCCTGATGTAGGGAAGGCCACTGTATCTGCTGTTCTTGTTGCGGCTTCTACATTCCCTGCCCCTCCCTCCCCACCAACTCCCCACCTACATTAACCTACACTGGCTCCAACCCCACCCCTTTGACCTGTCTATCTCCTCTCCACCCATCTGCTCCTTCATCCATCTTCTATCCGCCTCTCCCTCTCTCCCTATTTATTTCAGAAGCCCCTCTCCTACCTCATTTCTGAAGAAGGGTCTCGACTCGAAATTCCAGCTTTCCTCCTCCTCTGATGTTGCTTGGCCTGCTGTGTTCATCCAGCTCTATACCATGTTATCATGACTGATCTGTTGCATTTTAAATTCCACATTTCCATCTATCCCCAACATCCCCTGATTCCTATGCCTAACAAGATCTATTCACTTTTGACTGAAAAATATTCAATGATCCATGGATGACAGGTGAAATTGTGAGACTAGCCAAGAGAAAAAAAGAAGCATACATGAGGTCTAGGCGACTGATGACAGATGAAGCTTTGCAAGAATATCGGGAATGTAGAGCGAACCTGAAAAAAGGGATTAAGAGGGCTAAGAGAGGACGTGAGATCTTGCTGGCAAAAATGGTTAAGGAAAATCCCAAAGCCTTTTATTCATATATAAAGAGCAAGAGGGTAACTAGAGAAAAGATTGGCCCACTTAAGGACAAAGAAGGAAAGTTATGCGCTGAGTCAGAGAAAATAGGTGACATTCTTAACGAGTATTTTGCATCGGTATTCACCAAGGAGAGGGACATGACAGATGTTGAGGTTAGGGATAGATGTTTGCTTAGTCTAGGTCAAGTTGACATAAGGAAGGAGGAAGTGTTAGGTATCCTAAAAGACATAAAGTTGGACAAGTCACGAGGTCCGGATGGGATCTATCCCAGGTTACAGAGGGAAGCGAGAGAGGAAATAGCCGGGGCCCTAACAGATATCTTTGCAGTGTCCATAGACACAGGTGAGGTCCCAGAGGACTGGAGACTTGCTAATGACTTGTTTAAAAAGAGTAGCAAGGATAATCCAGGTCATTATCGACCGGTGAGCCTGACGTCAGTGGTAGGGAAGCTACTGGAGAAGATACTGAGGAATAGGATCTATTCCCATTTGGAAGAAAATGGGCTTATCAGTGATAGGCAACATGGTTTTGTGCAGGGAAGGTCATGTCTTACCAACTTAATAGAATTCTTTGAGGATGTGACAAAGTTGCTTGATGAGGGAAAGGCTGTAGATGTCATATACATGGATTTCAGTAAGGCGTTTGATAAGGTTCCCCATGGCAGGCTGATGGAGAAAGTGAAGTCACATGGGGTCCAGGGTGTGCTAGCTAGATGGATAAAAAACTGGCTGGGCAACAGGAGACGGAGGGTAGTAGTAGAAGGGGGTTTCTCAAATTGGAGACCTGTAACCAGTGGTGTTCCACAGGGATCTGTGCTGGGGCCACTGTTGTTTGTGATATATGTAAATGATCTGGAGGAAGGTGTAGGTGGTCTGATCAGCAAGTTTGCTGATGACACTAAGATTGGTGGAGTAGCTGATAGTGAAGGGGGCTGTCAGAAATTACAGCAGAATATAGATAGACTGGAGAGTTGGGCAGATAAATGGCAGATGGAGTTCAATCCGGGCAAATGCGAGGTGATGCATTTTGGAAGATCAAATTCAAGGGCGAACTATACAGTAAATGGAAAAGTCCTCGGGAAATTGATGAACAGAGAGATCTGGGTGTTCAGGTCCATTGTTCCCTGAAGGTGACAACACAGGTCAATAGGGTGGTCAAGAAGGCATATGGCATGCTTTCCTTTATTGGGTGGGGTATTGAGTACAAGAGTTGGCAGGTCATGTTGCAGTTGTATAGGACTTTGGTTCGGCCACATTTGGAGTACTGTGTACAGTTCTGGTCGCCACATTATCAAAAGGATGTGAATACTTTGGAGAGGGTGCAGAGGAGGTTCACCAGGATGTTGCCTGGTATAGAAAGTGCTAGCTATGAAGAGACGTTGAATAGATTAGGATTATTTTCATTAGAAAGATGGAGATTGAGGGGAGACCTGATTGAGGTCTACAAAATCATGAGGGGTATAGACAGGGTGGATAGCAAAAAGCTTTTTCCCAGAGTGGGGGACTCAATTACTAGGGGTCATGAGTTCAAAGTGAGAGGAGGAAAGTTTAAGGGAGATATGCGTGGAAAGTTCTTTACACAGAGGGTGGTGGACGCCTGGAATGCGTTGCCAGCGGAGGTGGTAGAGGCAGACACGTTAGCGACTTTTAAGATATATTTGGACAGGTAGATGGATGGGCAGGGAGCAAATGGACACAGACTGTTAGAAAATAGATGACAGGTTAGATAGAGGATCTTGATCGGCGCAGGCTTGGAGGGCCGAAGGGCCTGTTCCTGTGCTGTAGGTTTCTTTGTTTCTTTGATCCTATTTCCACTGCCTTCTGCAACAGAGAATTCCGACATCACACAACATCCAGATAAACATCTCCTCATCTCTGTCCAGAAAAGGCAACTCATAATTTTTTTAAAAAGTGTCCTCTAATTCTGAGCTAACCCACAAGGCGATTGAGAACATTTAGGATCATAAATATTATAATCACTCAAAGTGCACACCAGAGCCAAAATTCCTCTCAATTTCTTTTTGTTCAAAGGATAAAGCCCCACCTTTTGGAACCTAACTTCATTGCTAAAACTCTTAATCTCTGGAACCCTTGTTCTAAATTACATCTTCAAGGATTCAAGGATCCTTGTGTACTTCACAAAGCAAAGTTGTCAGCAAAGGATGCAATGCTTTAGTTGTTTTTATAAATGTTCAAAATAAATTCCTTGTTTATAACTATATTTATGAAACGCAAGACCACATAGAAAAATTACTCCCTCAATACAAAATAAAAGCCATAAGAGCTGTAGATGCTGTAAATCAGAAGTTTTGGGAAAAGCTCAGCGGTTCTGGCAGCATTGTGAAGAGAAATCAGCCAACCAATCAGACAACTGATCCAGGAAGCCACTAAAGTCAGCAATTTATGGATGCAACGCGACTTCAACTGCAGATCCAACATCTGAGACAATGATTCTTTTCTAAACAGTTTAACTGTCAACTGGCCAAAGTACTTTGAAGATAATCCTCTGCAGAGTTTATGAGTCTATGTTAGTTTTCAAGATGGGTAGTTCCATATATATTTTACACAGTCTAATCCAGTTGTTAACAATCTTTGCATCAGTAAATGTTTTTCTGTAATAAACTAACTATCATTTATTAACTAGATAAACATTTCTGACCTGTTCCTGATACTCAACCAATAGTCTGATGCCTATATAATGGACAATATCATTACCTTTTATAAATTCAAATTTTGTCACGACAAGTGGAGAATTGAGATTATGAAAGAAATAGCTCACCCCTGCAATCTTTCATTTCGATGCTAACTTTCCATCTCATCCCCTTGATGTATTTAACATCTAAAAGTCAATTGATGTCTATCTTGAATATATTGCATATTCACTTATGGAGTGTGAGCATTGCTGGCTGGGCCAATATTAATGACCCATCCCTAGTTGCTCTGAGAAGGTGATGGCGTTCTGTTTTCTTAATTGACTGGAGTTCATTGTAGGTCGACCCATGAGCCCAATAGAGAGGGAATATTCAATAACTAAGTTTCCATAGCCCTCTGAGATTCATAATCCTAAACATTTAATACTCTTGAAAACATCCTCCTCATCACAGTCTTAGAATAAGAGGCAGACCATTTAGGACTTCACCCAGAGAGGATCACGGGACACAATCGCAGAATAAGGTGTGGACTGTTTACCACTATATCCCCTGGCTATGCCTCTGGCATAGGAACCATCCTTGTTGACCTCTGTAGGAAATTTGAATTCTTCAAACAGATCATCTTGATTCTTCTAAAATCTAGAGAATATAGGCTCTGTCCCCATAAGTTAAGAAGCATGATATTGAGGGTAGTAATCTCTGGATTAGAACATAGAACATAGAACAGTACAGCACAGAACAGGCCCTTCAGCCCACAATGTTGTGCCGACCATTGATCCTCATGGATGCACCCTCAAATTTCTGTGACCATATGCATGTCCAGCAGTCTCTTAAATGACCCCAATGACCTTGCTTCCACAACTGCTGCTGGCAACGCATTCCATGCTCTCACAACTCTCTGCGTAAAGAACCTGCCTCTGACATCCCCTCTATACTTTCCACCAACCAGCTTAAAACTATGACCCCTCGTGCTAGCCATTTCTGCCCTGGGAAATAGTCTCTGGCTATCGACTCTATCTATGCCTCTCATTATCTTGTATACCTCAATTAGGTCCCCTCTCCTCCTCCTTTTCTCCAATGAAAAGAGACCGAGCTCAGTCAACCTCTCTTCATAAGATAAGCCCTCCAGTCCAGGCAGCATCCTGGTAAACCTCCTCTGAACCCTCTCCAAAGCATCCACATCTTTCCTATAATAGGGCGCCCAGAACTGGACGCAGTATTCCAAGTGCGGTCTAACCAAAGTTTTATAGAGCTGCAACAAGATCTCACGACTCTTAAACTCAATCCCCCTGTTAATGAAAGCCAAAACACCATATGCTTTCTTAACAACCCTGTCCACTTGGGTGGCCATTTTAAGGGATCTATGTATCTGCACACCAAGATCCCTCTGTTCCTCCACGCTGCCAAAAATCCTATCCTTAATCCTGTACTCAGCTTTCAAATTCGACCTTCCAAAATGCATCACCTCGCATTTATCCAGGTTGAACTCCATCTGCCACCTCTCAGCCCATCTCTGCATCCTGTCAATGTCCCGCTGCAGCCTACAACAGCCCTCTACACTGTCAACGACACCTCCGACCTTTGTGTCGTCTGCAAACTTGCTGACCCATCCTTCAATTCCCTCGTCCAAGTCATTAATAAAAATTACAAACAGTAGAGGCCCAAGGACAGAGCCCTGTGGAACCCCACTCACCACTGACTTCCAGGCAGAATATTTTCCTTCTACTACCACTCGCTGTCTTCTGTTGGCCAGCCAATTCTGTATCCAAGCAGCTAAGTTCCCCTGTATCCCATTCCTCCTGACCTTCTGAATGAGCCTTCCATGGGGAACCTTATCAAATGCCTTACTGAAGTCCATATACACCACATCCACAGCTTGACCCTCATCAACCTTACTAGTCACATCCTCAAAAAACTCTATAAGGTTTGTAAGGCATGACCTACCCCTCACAAAGCCGTGTTGACTGTATTTGATCAAGCCATGCTCTTCCAGATGGTCATAAATCTTATCCCTCAGAATCCTTTCTAACACCTTGCAGACGACAGACGTGAGACTTACCGGTCTATAATTGCCGGGGATTTCCCTATTTCCTTTCTTGAAGAGAGGAATTACATTTGCCTCTCTCCAGTCCTCAGGTACGACTCCAGTGGAGAGCGAGGATGCAAAGATCTTCGCAAGTGGCGAAGCAATTGCATTTCTCGCTTCCCAAAGCAGCCGAGGACAAATCTGATCCGGGCCTGGCGACTTGTCAATCTTAATGTTTGACAAAATTTTCAGTACATCAGCTTCCTCTATCTCTATCCATTCCAGCATGCACACCTGCTCTTCAAAGGTTTCATTCACTACACAGGTCGTTTCTTTCGTAAAGACAGAAGCAAAAAACTCATTTAGGGCTTCCCCTACCTCCTCAGGCTCCACACACAAGTTCCCTATGCTATCCCTGATCGGCCCTACTCTTTCTTTGACCATTCTCTTATTCCTCACGTAAGTGTAAAATGCCTTTGTGTTTTCCCGGATTCCTTCTGCCAAGCCTTTCTCGTGCCCCCTCCTGGCTCTCCTCAGACCATTTTTGAGCTCCTTCCTTGCCTGCATGTAATCCCCTCTAGCTGAACTTGACCCTAGCTTCCTCCACCTTATGTAAGCTACCTTCTTCCTTTTCACTAGAAGCTCCACCGCTCTCGTCATCCAAGGTTCCTTTATCTTACCCCGTCTTGCCTGTCTCAGAGGGACATATTTACTCATCACTCCCAACAACTGTTCCTTAAACCATCTCCACATGTCTATAGTTCCCTTACCATGGAACAACTGCTCCCAGTCCATGCTTCCTAACTCGTGTCTAATCGCATCATAGTTTCCTCTTCCCCAATTAAATATCCTCCCATTCTGCCTAATCCTCTCCTTCTCCATAGCTATGTAGAATGAGAGACTGTTATGGTCACTATCACCAAAATGCTCTCCCACCACAAGATCTGATACCTGCCCCGGCTCGTTTCCGAGCACCAAGTCTAGAATGGCCTCTCCCCTCGTCGGCCTGTCAACGTACTGCGTTAGGAAACCCTCCTGAACACACCTTACAAAAACAGCTCCATTCAAATCTTCTGCTCGAAGGAGGTTCCAATCAATATTAGGAAAGTTAAAGTCACCCATTACAACAACCCTACTGCGTCCACACTTTTCCAAATCTGTCGACCTATGCTTTCTACAATCTCCCTGCTGCTATTGGGGGGCCTGTAGTAAACCCCCAACGAGGTGACTACTCCCTTGCTGTTCCTAATTTCCACCCATACTGACTCAGTAGGCAGATCTTCCTCGACAATGGAAGCTTCTGTAGCTGTGATACCCTCTCTGATTAGTAGTGCTACACCCCCTCCTCTTTTTCCCCCCTCCCTATTCTTTTTAAATGTTCTAAACCCTGGAATATCCAGCAACCATTCCAGCCCATGAGAAACCCATGTCTCTGTTATGGCCACAACATCATAGCACCAGGTACTGATCCATGCTCTAAGTTCATCACTTTTATTCCTGATACTCCTTGCATTAAAGCAAACACACTTTAACCGATCCCTTGGTTCCTTCCCAGGAAAATCCTTCCCACTAGCTGGTCTACCTCTTGCTACTGCCTCACCTGCATCAACGCTCACCTCTGGTATACAGCTCAGGTTCCCACCCCCCTGCCATACTAGTTTAAACCCTCTCGAACTACTCGAGCAAACCTTCCACCCAGGACATTGGTCCCCTTCCAGTTCAGATGCAACCCATCCTTCTTGTACAGGTCCCACCTTCCCCAGAAGGCATCCCAATTATCAACATATCTGAAACCCTCCCTCCTACACCAGCTGCGTAGCCACGTGTTCAGCTGCGCCCGCTCCCTGTTCCTCACCTCGCTATCTCGTGGCACCGGTAGTAAACCAGAGAACACTACTCTGTTCGTCCTGCTCTGCAGCTTCCATCCTAACTCCCTGAAATCACTTTTTATATCCTCAAACCTATTTCTGGCTATATCATTTGTGCCAATATGTAACACGATTTCTGGATTGTTCTTGGTTTCCACTTGCTTGTGAGAATAGGAATAAGAGGATAAACAGATGAATGTGTGGCTGAGGAGCTGGTGTAGGGGACAAGGAGGATTCAGATATTTGGATCATTAGATCCCCTGTGAGGCAGAAGTGACCAGTACAAGAGGGACAGGTTGGACATGAACTGGAGGGGGACCAATATCCTGGCAGGGAGATTTGATAGAGCCACTCAGGAGGGTTTAAACTAGTCTGGCAGGGGAGTGTTAAAATAGTTATGGAAAAAGGTCTGGTCCACAAATTAAAGATCCAAATTAGGGTAAGGCCAATTTTGATGGTATTAGACAGGAGCTTTCAAATTACATGATTGGGAGAGTTTGTTTGCATGTAAAGGGACATCTGGCAAGTGAAGGCTTTCAAAAATGAGATAATGAGAGGTCAGGGAGAACATGTGCCTGTTAGAGTGAAGGGATGCCAGCTATAGGCAGCTGGGATCAAGTGAATTCCTTGAGGAAAATAGAGGGTGCAGGAGTACACTTAAGAGGGATTTTTGTTTTTCTTTATTTACGGGATGACAGCATTGCTGGCTCGGCATCATTTATTGCCTATCCCTAGTCCAGAGAGAAGAAAGGAGGTTATGAGATAGCTTTAGCAGATAAGGTTAAGGAGATCCAAAGAAATTCTACAAGTATATTAAGAGCAAAAGAGTAAGTAGGGTAAGAATAAAGCCCCTTAAAGACCATTGAAGCTATCTATGTGTGGAACCACAGAAAATGGGTAAGATCCAAAACAAGTGAGGCGGCATGGTGGCTCAGTGATTAGCACTGCAGCCTCACAGCGCCAGGGACCCGGGTTCGATTCACATTTTCCCTGTGTCTGCGTGGGTTTCCTCCGGGTGCTCTGGTTTCCTCCCACAATCCAAAGATGAACAGGCTAGGTGAATCGGCCATGCTAAATTGCCCGTAGAGTTCAGGGGTGTGTGAATTATAGGGGGATGGGTCTGGGTGGGATGCTTCAAAATGTGATGTGGACTTGTTGGGCCGAAGGGCCTGTTTCCACACTTTAGGGAATCTAATCAATCTAATCTAAATATTCCATATCATGGAAGCTAGGGCACTTGGGGAAATAAATTGTGATGCTTTGAAAAGAGCCCACATTACAGAAGAGGAGGTGCTAGAGGTCTTAAAAAGTATAAAGATAAATAAATCCCTGGGACCTGATCAAGTAATTCCCAGGACATTGTGGGAAGCTAGGGGCAAAATTACACAGCCCCAGCAGAGATAATTGTGTCATCAACAGCCATGGGTCAAGTGCCAGAAGACTGGATGTCTTTAGAATGGACATCAACAACAAAATGTGGTGCCATTAACAAAGGCTGCAGGTAAAGCCAGAGAACTACAGACTGGTGAGCCTGATGTCAGTGGTGGGTGAGTTGTTGGAGGAGATTTTAAGAGACGGGATCTACATGCATTTGGAAAGACAAGGACTGATTAGAGATAGTCAGCATGGCTTTGTGCATGGGAAATCATGTCTTACAAATACAATTGAGTTTTTTTGGAGAAGGGACCAAGAAGATGGATGAGGACAGGGTGGTAGACATTGTCTATATGGACTTTAGAAAGACCTTCGACGAGTTCCCACATGGTCAACTGCCAAAGAATGGCAGATGCAGTTTAATGCAGATAAACGTAAGATGTTGGATTTTGATGTGACAAACCAGGACTTATACAATTAATGGTAGGGTACTGGGAAGTGTTGTCGAATGGGGAGACCTAGGGGTGCAGATACATATTTTCTCAAAAGTAGCATCATAGGTAGACAGGGTATTGAAGAAGGCATTTGGCACGCTTGCCTTCATTGATCAGAGGATTGAGTATTGGAGTTGGGACATCATGTTGCAGCTACATAAGACATTAGTGAGGCCAGTTTTGGAGTACTGCGTACAATTCTCAGTGGCCTGTTATAAGGATGTTATTAAACTGGACAGGGTGCAGAAAAGATTTGCAAGAATGTTGCCTAGGCTGGGGCATTTGAGTTAAAAGGAAGCTGAATATGTTCAGATTTTATGCCCTGGAGTGTGGGAGGCTGAGGGGTGACCTTACAGAAGTTTATAAAATCATGAGAGATAAAATGTCAAGACCTTTTCCCCAGGGTAGTGGAGTTCAAAACAAAAGAGCATAATATTAACCGAAAGGGGAGATTTAAAAGCAACCTGAGGGGCACCTTTTTCTCACAGAGGATGGCATGTATATGGAATGAAGTGCCAGATGAACTGGTAGAGGTGGGTACAATTACAACATTTAAAAGACGTTTGGACAGGTAGATGGATCGGAAAGGTTTAGAGGGATGTGGGCCAAATGCCGGCAAATGGGACTAATTCAGTTTAGGAACCTGGTCAGCATGGACAATTTGGGGCAAAGGATCTGTTTCTATGCAATATGATTCTATGAGTCTATGACCTGTATGTTAGCTTTCAGTGACTTTAAAACACAAACATACCCAGATCTCTTCATATATCAAAACCTCCCAATCTCTCACTATTTAAGAAATTCTTGCATTTTGTTTTTCCTCCTTGAGTAGCTAACTTCACATTTTTCCACAAGATATTATATCTTCCATGTTCTTGCCAATCATTTAGCCCATCCAAATTCCCCTGAAGCAACTTCACTTCTTCATAACTTGCATTCCTTGGGAAAGCTGGGCCATTGTATTTAAGGTTTAGAGAATGACAGTGTTTCTCATAACAGGAAATTTGACATGAAAGAATTTTAACAATGCTATTTTTCTACACAATCATTTCAATAACTAAATAATTTTCTGCATTCTACTTACAGGTAATTCCTTCAAAGGAGGGTCAGCTGATGAATTTGCAGGTGATCCATGCAACCATGCATCATCACTGACACGTTTATTTGACAAATAGACTATTGCTTTTCCAGCTGGACAGCTACATTGCACAATGATGGCGAGGCAAGTGATTGGACACAGTAGTGATGCTTCAGGCATAGATATTAAGACTGTGGTATATCCCTAAAATAGTGGGAATAGAAGTTAGTTTTCAGAAACTGATGTTAAACAGACACTTGTAACTGGGTAGCTTCAGCTGAGTCATCTGCAAGTATCAATGAAGATCTGGAAGTTTTTTTAGCTTCTTGTTTTTTTAAATTAGTTTTTGTTTTTTTTATTGTTGCTTTGAAACCTTGATGGTGCCAGAATATGGCAACTTTGTACACTTTTCACTATACTCATGTGCTCCCGTGTACACGTGATGTTAAAATCTAATTCAATGTGTCCTTCCTGGAGGATGACTCAAGTAAAGCCATTCTAAGTCATCCGAGCCTGATCGCAGCTTGATGCAAGTGGGCAGATTGTCATAATCATTGAATCATTATGACACAAAAAGACAAATGCTCTATTAAGTTCATGATTTTAGAGAAAACCATTCAGCCACATTCTTCACTCCATCACTATAGCCTTGCAATTCTATTCTTTTTTTCTTTTATCTACATTCTTACACTAAAGTTCCCGAACTGAAACGTCAACTTTCTGCCTCTCTGATGCTGCCTGGCCTGCTGTGTTCCTCCAGGTCCACACTGTGTTACCTCTGCCTTGCAGCAATAGTGCTTATTCTTCCCCAGAACACCTGTGTCGTGTATGTATAAGTGCAAGAATCAATAAAAAGACCATGAGCAAAATAATTTCATTCAATATTTTCCACTACCAGGAAAAACACCCATGTGGCCAGGGAACCAGTGCCAGACAGAGCCGAACAGGGACAATCCCTATGTGAATAAAAGCTCTGCAATTCTATTTCCCTCAAGTGCTCATCCAATTTCATATCGAAATAATTGTTTACTGCTACTTGCACCTTCCACAAAGGCAGTGAGGTCTAGGTCATTAAGACTTGCTGTGTGAAGTTCCTCCTCAGGTCCCTTCTGTCTCTTTGGCCCAAAACTTTAATTGATATTCTCTAGTTCTTGAATTATCAGCTAATGGAAAATATTTTCTTTGTCAATCATTTCTAATCTGTTAGAAATCCCTGCACATCTCAATGTCCCTTCAATTTCCTTTGCTCCAAGGAGAAAAACCCCAATTTCTCTAACTTAGCTTTATCACTAAAATCTCTCATCTTGTTGGAAACGTCATCATCCAAAATTTTCATGTTTTTAAAATCTTTCATTTCCATCAATACAGCATTACCCCAAAATATATAAATTCCAGACAAATTGCAACATCTATCTGTGCAAAAAGCTATTAAATGAAAACAGTGCTTTAAGACAAGCCTAACTAATTGCAATTTATTTCAATAGAATATCCTTACCCTATGGTTGAAGTTGCTGATAATAACAAGGTTTAAGATACTGACACCAGATTCATCCCATCTATTTTTAGAGTTTATTTGCACCAGATGTGGATTTCCAACAGTAAATTTAAATACTTGTGAACCTGGTATAAGAAACAATATATGATATGCAAATTTATGACTTTTACATGCCTGCTAAGATAGGCACAGAGGATGCATATGTAGGATATTGGTTGCTTTCCATACAAGATCAAGTACACGCAGCTCAAGGTTTATCTCGCCTTGATGCAGAGTTTACTCTTCCTCATAAATATGATTCATTAAAAAAAATTACCATGTGGTGTAGCCTCTCTAGCATTCCCATTATTTATTGTCCATTCCTAATTGCCTTTGTCCTAAACTCAAACAACTCCCTTATGTCAAATGCGGACTTGCCCAATAACAGCTGCTCCTAATTAACTCTCACTAGCTCCTGTCTAATACAGTCCTAACTGTCCCTCCCCCAATTCAGGACCTTCTCGCAAGTTCCTGACTTATCCTTTTTCATTGCTATCTTAAAACTTAAAGAGTTGTGATCACTGTTTCCAAAATGCAGTGAAAAATCAGTAACCTGGCCAAGCTCATTAGCCAATCCATGGTCCAATGTGGCCCTTCCTCTGGATGGTTGAACCATCCATTTATTTTTTAAAGAAACCCTACTGAATGCAGCTAAAAATTTCTGCCCTATGTAAACCTCTTGCTCTAAGGAGGTTCCAATCAATATTAGGGATCTTAAAGTCCCCCACTATGACTTTAAGATCATTGCATCTTTCCATAATATGCCTACATATTTGTTCATCCATGTCTCAGCGGTTGTTGGGGGCCTATAATATAATCCCATCAGGGTGATTGGGCTATTCTTATTTTTAAGCTCTACCCATATTGCCTCAGCGGATGTGCCCTCCAGTATTTCCTGTCTTACTGCAAATGTGACATGCTCCCTGATTTGGTAATGCAAGTCCTCCACTTCTTTTACCTCCCTCTCTATCTCATCTAAAAGAACGAAACCCTAGAACATTGAGCAGCCAAGACTTTCTCTCTCAGCCAAATCTCTGTAATGGGCACAACATCATGATCCCATGTATGGATCCAGGCTCTGATCTTACCTGTCATACCCATAATATTCCTTGCATTGAAATAAACACACTTCAGCCCATCAGTCTCATCACGTTCATTTACCTGTCTCTGCCTGCCCTTCTATTCAGACTTATTGGTCCTAACATCTACCTTCCCCTCAATTCGCCCACTTGCTGACCTGTTGCTTTGTTCTCAGCCCTTGTCAGTCTAGTTTAAACCCTCCTGAATGGCACTAGCAAACTTCCCTGTGATGATATTGGTTCCCCTTCAGTTTGAGTGCAGCCTGTCCTTCTTGTGTAGGTCAGCCCTGCCCCAGAAGAGGTCCCAATCATCCAAGAATCTGCAACCCTGCCCCCTGCACCATCTTCTCAGCCACACATTCATCTGTTGAATCTTTATATTCCTTGCCCCAATAGCCCATGGCACTGGTAGTATCCAAAGATTACTACCGATGAGATCCTTCTTCTCGGTCTCTTTCCTAACTCCCTGTACTCTGCAGGACGTCATCCCTCTTTCTACCTCTTTTGTTGGTATCAATTTGCACAATGAACTTTAGTTGCTCACCCTCTCTCTTAAGAATTTCAGAGACATTCTTGACTCTGGTACCAGGGAGTCAACACACCATCTTTATGTCTCAAATGTAGCCACAGAAATGTGCCCCTAATTAGCGAGTCTCCTACCACTATCACTTGCTTTGACTTTGCCTGACCCTGCTATATAGCAGACAGTTGTGCCTCAGGCCTGGTTGCTATTGTTATATTCCCTGATACTTTACTAATTTGTAATCAACTGTTTACTTAAATTACAATCCAACTGTTCCTTGTCACTGCGTTCATCCACAATTCGAGCCAATATCTCAGAAAATGTTCCTTAGTGAAATCTGTCTGCTACCCTCCATTGGAGCTGTTTTGTACTGGATATTGATGAGCGTCTTAAATGGCATTGAACTTGTCTTCATTTATGCACATGTAGAGAATTCCATCAGAATTGTGAGACCCGTTGCTAATTTTTCATAGTTTTTGTGTTATACTTTTATCAATTTCAGTTTGGATCTGTGAAATGGGAGCTATGAGCTAAAGATGACTTTTGGACTGAGTAACAGCTTACTGTTAGGCAAAAACTGGGTAACATAAAATGGGAACAGATGTTATCAGGTAAGGGCACTATAGAAATGTGGAGATTGTTTAAGGAATGTATACTGCGTGTGCTCGATATGCTTATCCCTAGCAAGGAAGATACAGTTGAGTGAGGGAGCATTGGTTGTCAAGAGACGTCAAACGACTGGTTAAGAGGAAGAAGGAGGCTTATATAAAGTTTAGAAAACAAGGATCAGAAAGGCTGTAGAGGGATACAAGTTAGCCAGGAAGGAGCTGAAGAAAGGGCTTAGGAGAGCAATAAGGTGGCATGAGGAAACCTTGGCAGATAGGATTAAGGAAAACCCCAAGGCTTTTTACACATAGGTGAGGAATAATAGAATAACCAGAGAAAGGGCAGGGCTGACCAAGGATTGTAAAGGGAATTGTGTATGGAGCCTAACGAGATAGGAGAAGTCCTTAATGAATACTTTTCTTTGGTATTCACAACTGAGAGCGACCTAGTTGTAGAGGAGGACAGTGTGAAACAGGCTGGTAGGCTAGAGGAGGTGGATGTTAGTAAGGAAGATGTATTAGGAATTTGAAGGAACTTGAAGATAGATAACACACCTGGGCCTGATGGGATTTATCCAAGGATTCTATGGGAAGTGAGGGAAGAGATCGCACGGCCTTCGGCGATGATCTTTTCATCCTCACTGTCCATGGGTATAGTGCCGGAGGATTGGAAAGAGGCAAACATCATTCTCTTGTTCAAAAAATGGAACAGGGATAACCCCGGAAATTATAGGCCCGTTAATCTTACTTCAACGATGGGCAAATTATTGGAAAGGACTCTGAGAGATAGGATTTATGATCACTTGGATAGGCACCGTTTGATTCATGATAGTCAGCATGGATTTGTGTGATCATGCCTCACAAACCTTATTGAACTCTTTGAAGAGGTGACCAAACATGTGGATGAAGGTAGAGCACTGGATGTGGTATACATGGATTTAAGTAAGGCATTGGAAAGGTTTCCCCACAGTAGGCTCATGCAGAAGGTAAGGAGGCATGGAATAGGGAGAAACATGGCAGATTGGATTCAGAATTGGTTAACCCTTAGAAGACAAAGAGTGGTAATGGTTGGAAAATATTCAACAGGGAGCTCGGTTATGAATGGTGAACCACAAAGATCTGCTCTGAATCCTCTTCTATTTGTGATTTTTTTGTAAATGATTTGGATGTAGGAGTGGAAGGGTGGATTAGTAAGTTCGCGGATGATACAAAAGTGGGTCGAGTTGTGGATAGTGCGAAGGGCTGTTCTAGGTTTCAAAGCAAAATTAATAGGATGCAGAGCTGAGCTGAGAAGTAGCAGATGGAGTTTTACCCTGAAAAGTGTGAGGTTGAAAGGTCAACTTTGATCAGAAGGAAGGCTTAACGAAAAGATTCTTCACAATGTGGAGGAGCAGGGGGATCTTGGGGTCTATGTCCACAGTTCCCTGAAAGCTGCCACCAAGGTGGATAGAGATAATGGGAACTGCAGATGCTGGGGAATCCAAGATAAAAAAGTGTGGAGCTGGATGAACACAGCAGGCCAAGCAGCATCTCAGGAGCACAAAAGCTGACATTTCGGGCCTAGGCACTTCATCAGAGAGGGGGATGGGGAGAGGGCTCTGGAATAAATAGGGAGAGAGGGGGAGGTAGACTGAAGATGGAAAGGAAAGAAGATAGGTGGAGAGGAGAGTATAGGTGGGGAGGTAGGGAGAGGATAGGTCAGTCCAGGGAAGACGGACAGGTCAAGGAGGCAGGATGAGGTTAGTAGGTAGGAAATGGAGGTGCGGCTTGAGTTGGGAGGAGGGGATAGGTGAGAGGAAGGATAGGTGAGGGAGGCGGAGACAAGCTGGGCTGGTTTTGGGATGCACTGGAGGGAGGGGAGATTTTGAACCTTGTAAAGTCCACATTGATACCATTGGGCTGCAGGGTTCCCAAGCGGAATATGAGTTGCTGTTCCTGCAACCGTGAGGTGGCATCATTGTAGCACTGCAGGAGGCCCATGATGGACATGTCATCTAAGGAATAGGAGGGGGAGTTAAAATGGCTCGCGACTGGGAGATGCAGTTGTTTACACCTCCTCCCACCCACCCTCCTGCAAAAATTCCATCCCCTATTCCCAATTCTTCCGCCTCTGCCGCATCTGCTCCCTGGATGAGGCATTCCACTCCCGCACATACCAGATGTCCACTTTCTACAAGGACCTCAACTTTCACCCCGCAGTGGTCGAGAACGCCCTTGACCGCGTCTCCCGCATTTCCCACAACACATCCCTCACACCCCGCCCCCGCCATGACCACCCCAAGAGGATCCCCTCGTTCTCACACACCACCCCACCAACCTCCGGATACAACGCATCATCCAACGACACTTCCACCATCTACAATCCGATCCCACCACTCAAGACATTTTTCCATCCCCACCCTTGTCTGCGTTCCGGAGAGACCACTCTCTCCATGACTCCCTTGTCCGTTCCACACTCCCCTCCAACCCCACCACACCCAGCACCTTCCCCTGCGACCGCAGGAAGTGCTACACTTGCCCCCACACCTCCTCCCTCACCCCTATCCCAGGCCCCAAGATGACTTTCCATATTAAGCAGATGTTCACCTGCACATCTGCCAATGTAGTATACTGTATCCACTGTACCCGGTGTGGCTTCCTCTACATTGGGCCAACCAAGCGGAGGCTTGGGAACCACTTTGCAGAACACCACCACTCGGTTCGCAATAAACAACTGCACTTCCCAGTCGCGAACCATTTTAACTCCCCCTCCCATTCCTTAGACGACATGTCCATCATGGGCCTCCTGCAGTGCCACAATGATGCCACCCAACGGTTGCAGGAACAGCAACTCATATTCCGCTTGGGAACCCTGCAGCCCAATGGTATCAATGTGGACTTCACCAGCTTCAAAATCTCCCCTTCCCCCACTACATCCCAAAACCAGCCCAGCTTGTCCCCGCCCCCCCCCAACCTGTTCTTCCTCTCACCTATCCCTTCCTCCAACCTCAAGCCGCACCTCCATCTCCTACCTACTAACCTCATCCCACCTCCTTGACCTGTCCGTCTTCCCTGGACTGACCTCCCCTCCCTACCTCCCCACCTATACTCTCCTCTCCACCTATCTTCTTTTCTCTGCATCTTCGGTCCACCTCCCCCTCTCTCTGTATTTATTCCAGAACCCTCTCCCCATCCCCCTCTCTGATGAAGGGTCTAGGCCCGAAATGTCAGCTTTTGTGCTCCTGAGATGCTGCTTGGCTTGCTGTGTTCATCCAGCTCCACACTTAGGTAGATAGATTGTTAAGAAGGCATATGGTGTGTTAGCTTTCAATAATAGAGGGATTGAGTTCAAGAACCGTGAAGTTATTCTCCAGCTGTGCAAAACCCTGGTCGGCCACATCTGAAATATTATGTCCAGTTCTGGTTGCCTCATTTCAGGAAAGATGTGGAAGCTTTAGAAAAGCTGCAGAGGAGATTTACCAGGATGTTGCCTGGAATGGAAGGAAGGTCTTGCAAGGAGAGGTTGCAAGATCTAGGGCTTTTCTCTTTAGAACAATAAAGGATGAGAGGTGATTTAATAGAGGTGTACAAAATGATCAGAGACATAGAGTGGATAGCTAGAGGCTTTTTCATAGGGTTGAAGTAGCTATTATGAGGGGCACAGTTTTAAAGTGAGTGGAGGTAGATACAGGGAGACGTTAGAGGTAGGTTCTTTACTCAGAGTGTTGGGGCATGGAATACATTGCCAGAGGAGGTGGTGGGGTCAGTCACATTAAGGGCATTTAGCAGCTATAAGATAGGCATATGGATGATAGTATAAAGTAGGGGTTTAGGATAGATAGACTTTAGATTTAGCATAAAAATTCGACACAACATCAAGGGCCAAAGGGCCTGCAATGTGCTGTACAGCTCTATGTTCTTACATTAACAGGAAAACAAAACAAACAAGCTGTTGCTAATTCCTGAGGCCAAGCCTAGACATTAATTGCAGGTTTGTTCCTGAGTAAAAGGTTCTGCAGATGCTTCATCACTGGGAAAGAGCATTATGCTTGAACAGATAGCAGATGTTGGCTACTAGCGGGGTCAATACCTGGTTCCAGCAAGTTTGAAAAAGACATTATCCTCAAACAGGTGCTGGATGTTGAACGGACTGGAACCTCGTGGAGGAAGTGATCAGTCTGCCAAAGAATGGTTCGTGTTTTGGAATGTGTTTTTTCTGAATAAAGGAGCCTGTCTATTGGTGCAATATCATGGCGATTTGAAAACTTCTTGCCTAATCTCTTAGAAGCAGCTCTTGGAAGCTCAGAGATTGGAAAACTAAGTCATAACTATTATTGCTTTTATCTATGTACGGTCAGAAATCGCATGACAGCAGGTTATAGTTCAACAGGTTTATTTGCAAACACCAGGTTTCAGAGTCTTACTCCTTCAAGTGTTAGTGAAGGAGGCAGTATCAGACACAGAATTTATATGTAAAAGGGTAAAGGGTCATACCATTGATAAGGATGTACTAAACAAACCTAAGATGCTATTAAATGTTTAATCAGTTAGAACTTTTAAATTGATTAATATATATTTGCAACATCGAGGGCCGAAGGGCCTGTTCTACGCTGTATTGTTCTAATGTTCTACATATATGTAAATCCCCGAATTCCTTTCAAGTCCCTGTCCTGTGAAAACTAAAGGTTTTTTCAGTTTATAGAAGAAGTGACATTTTAGATCAGAAAATGCATGTTAGGTGTGATGCCTTGATTAGAATTTGTTTGTGTTTTCGTTTGGAGTCAGATTGCTTTTATTTCTAAAGTAGGAGTTTATAAAACACCAGAGAGAGTGTGTCACTCTCTCTCTCTCTCTCTCTCTCTCTCTCTCTCTCTCTCACACACACACACACACACACACACACACACACACACACTCTCACTCTCTCTCTCTCTCTTCCCAACGCCACCTGTATCTCTCACACACACGCTCTCTCTACCCGCCATTTACTTTTACTTATAAGTTCTGTGTCTGATGCCATCTCTCTCACTAACACTTGAAGGAGGAGTAAGGCTCCAAACGTTTGTGTTTTAAAATAAACCTTTTGTACTAAAACCTGGTATCATGTGATTTCTGACCTTGTCCACCCCAGTCGAATACCGACACCGCCATATCATGGCTTTATCTCTGTAAACTGCAAAGGTAATCCTATTCGGCTTCTTCAGAAAATCAACCAAGAAAGCGTCATTTAGACCTATTGAACAATATATCATGACAATTCAAGGAATCTGACCAAATTTGTTATTTTCTTTGATTTACTCCTTAACTATTTTCATTTGTCTGTTCATTTTTTTGTGCAGGTGGAGCTGAAAACAAATATTTATAGCATAGCCCAATTAGATCAATTAGAATTTATGCTATAATTATTGTATTTATAAAACATTTCTTATATCTTTTGTTTAAGATACAAGTGGTGAGCTATACCAGAGGTGAGCGTTGATGCAGGTGAGGCAGTAGCAAGAGGTAGACCAGCTAGTGAGAAGGATTTTCCTGGGAAGGAACCAAGGGATCGGTTAAAGTGTGTTTGCTTTAATGCAAGGAGTATCAGGAATAAAAGTGATGAACTTAGAGCATGGATCAGTACCTGGTGCTATGATGTTGTGGCCATAACAGAGACATGGGTTTCTCATGGGCTGGAATGGTTGCTGGATATTCCAGGGTTTAGAACATTTAAAAAGAATAGGGAGGGGGGAAAAAGAGGAGGGGGTGTAGCACTACTAATCAGAGAGGGTATCACAGCTACAGAAGCTTCCATTGTCGAGGAAGATCTGCCTACTGAGTCAGTATGGGTGGAAATTAGGAACAGCAAGGGAGTAGTCACCTCGTTAGGGGTTTACTACAGGCCCCCCAATAGCAGCAGGGAGATTGTAGAAAGCATAGGTCGACAGATTTTGGAAAAGTGTGGACGCAGTAGGGTTGTTGTAATGGGTGACTTTAACTTTCCTAATATTGATTGGAACCTCCTTCGAGCAGAAGATTTGAATGGAGCTGTTTTTGTAAGGTGTGTTCAGGAGGGTTTCCTAACGCAGTACGTTGACAGACCGACGAGGGGAGAGGCCATTCTAGACTTGGTGCTCGGAAACGAGCCGGGGCAGGTATCAGATCTTGTGGTGGGAGAGCATTTTGGTGATAGTGACCATAACACTCTCTCATTCTACATAGCTATGGAGAAGGAGAGGATTAGGCAGAATGGGAGGATATTTAATTGGGGAAGAGGAAACTATGATGCGATTAGACACGAGTTAGGAAGCATGGACTGGGAGCAGTTGTTCCATGGTAAGGGAACTATAGACATGTGGAGATGGTTTAAGGAACAGTTGTTGGGAGTGATGAGTAAATATGTCCCTCTGAGACAGGCAAGACGGGGTAAGATAAAGGAACCTTGGATGACGAGAGCGGTGGAGCTTCTAGTGAAAAGGAAGAAGGTAGCTTACATAAGGTGGAGGAAGCTAGGGTCAAGTTCAGCTAGAGAGGATTACATGCAGGCAAGGAAGGAGCTCAAAAATGGTCTGAGGAGAGCCAGGAGGGGGCACGAGAAAGGCTTGGCAGAAGGAATCCGGGAAAACACAAAGGCATTTTACACTTACGTGAGGAATAAGAGAATGGTCAAAGAAAGAGTAGGGCCGATCAGGGATAGCATAGGGAACTTGTGTGTGGAGCCTGAGGAGGTAGGGGAAGCCCTAAATGAGTTTTTTGCTTCTGTCTTTACGAAAGAAACGACCTGTGTAGTGAATGAAACCTTTGAAGAGCAGGTGTGCATGCTGGAATGGATAGAGATAGAGGAAGCTGATGTGCTGAAAATTTTGTCAAACATTAAGATTGACAAGTCGCCAGGCCCGGATCAGATTTGTCCTCGGCTGCTTTGGGAAGCGAGAAATGCAATTGCTTCGCCACTTGCGAAGATCTTTGCATCCTCGCTCTCCACTGGAGTCGTACCTGAGGACTGGAGAGAGGCAAATGTAATTCCTCTCTTCAAGAATGGAAATAGGGAAATCCCCGGCAATTATAGACCGGTAAGTCTCACGTCTGTCGTCTGCAAGGTGTTAGAAAGGATTCTGAGGGATAAGATTTATGACCATCTGGAAGAGCATGGCTTGATCAAATACAGTCAACACGGCTTTGTGAGGGGTAGGTCATGCCTTACAAACCTTATCGAGTTTTTTGAGGATGTGACTAGTAAGGTTGATGAGGGTCAAGCTGTGGATGTGGTGTATATGGACTTCAGTAAGGCATTTGATAAGGTTCCCCATGGAAGGCTCATTCAGAAGGTCAGGAGGAATGGGATACAGGGGAACTTAGCTGCTTGGATACAGAATTGGCTGGCCAACAGAAGACAGCGAGTGGTAGTAGAAGGAAAATATTCTGCCTGGAAGTCAGTGGTGAGTGGGGTTCCACAGGGCTCTGTCCTTGGGCCTCTACTGTTTGTAATTTTTATTAATGACTTGGACGAGGGAATTGAAGGATGGGTCAGCAAGTTTGCAGACGACACAAAGGTCGGAGGTGTCGTTGACAGTGTAGAGGGCTGTTGTAGGCTGCAGCGGGACATTGACAGGATGCAGAGATGGGCTGAGAGGTGGCAGATGGAGTTCAACCTGGATAAATGCGAGGTGATGCATTTTGGAAGGTCGAATTTGAAAGCTGAGTACAGGATTAAGGATAGGATTCTTGGCAGCGTGGAGGAACAGAGGGATCTTGGTGTGCAGATACATAGATCCCTTAAAATGGCCACCCAAGTGGACAGGGTTGTTAAGAAAGCATATGGTGTTTTGGCTTTCATTAACAGGGGGATTGAGTTTAAGAGTCGTGAGATCTTGTTGCAGCTCTATAAAACTTTGGTTAGACCGCACTTGGAATACTGCGTCCAGTTCTGGGCGCCCTATTATAGGAAAGATGTGGATGCTTTGGAGAGGGTTCAGAGGAGGTTTACCAGGATGCTGCCTGGACTGGAGGGCTTATCTTATGAAGAGAGGTTGACTGAGCTCGGTCTCTTTTCATTGGAGAAAAGGAGGAGGAGAGGGGACCTAATTGAGGTATACAAGATAATGAGAGGCATAGATAGAGTCGATAGCCAGAGACTATTTCCCAGGGCAGAAATGGCTAGCACGAGGGGTCATAGTTTTAAGCTGGTTGGTGGAAAGTATAGAGGGGATGTCAGAGGCAGGTTCTTTACGCAGAGAGTTGTGAGAACATGGAATGCGTTGCCAGCAGCAGTTGTGGAAGCAAGGTCATTGGGGTCATTTAAGAGACTGCTGGACATGCATATGGTCACAGAAATTTGAGGGTGCATCCATGAGGATCAATGGTCGGCACAACATTGTGGGCTGAAGGGCCTGTTCTGTGCTGTACTGTTCTATGTTCTATGTTCTATGTTCTATGTTCTATAAGTGATGTCTGGAATTGATTATTTGAAGAGTCAGGTCAATTTGACGGTCTTTGAAAGTTTCAATTTCATTCTGTTATGAAAACAGATCTAGGCAGGTTGATTTGGTTTAACTGACTGTCTCAGTGTCATAATGTAATCCTGATATGTGCCTTGTGGATGGTGGACAGGCTTTGGGGAGTCAGGAGGTGAATTAATTGCTGTAGAATTCCCAGCCTTTGACTTATTTTTGTAGCCACAGGATGAATATGCTGGTGCAGTTGGGTTTCTGCAAGTGTTAAGACCTAGGGTAATGAAGGTGGTGATTTCAGCAAAGATAATGCCATGTTATATCAGGGACAGATGACTAGATTTTCTCTTGATGGAAATATCCATTGCCTAACATTTGTGTGGCACAGTTGTTACTTGCCATTCGTTAATCCCACCATGAATGTTGTCCAGATATTGTTACAAGCAAATACAACAGGAAATGTAATCAATAAAGCAGCTGAATATCCCGGAATACTACCTATCAAATTCTTGCTGTGATGTTCCAGAGCTGAAATTATACTAGCCTCGAAAAACTGCAGTTATCCAGATCAGTAGCAGTTATGATTCTAACCAGTGGAATTCTTTCTACTGATTACCACTGACTTCAATTTACTAGGTCTCATTAATTCAACCAATCAAATACTACCCTTATGCCACTCTCATCTCACTGCTGGAATTCAACTCTTTGACGAAGACTATAATGAGGTCAGGATTCAAAACACCCTGATAAAAACCAAACTCCATCTCAATGAATTTCATATTGCTATGTAGACATTTTCAAGATTCCTTCCATCATCTTACTGATGAAAGACCTTGGATTGACTTGGCAATAAATGTTTAGAATGTATTTGTTCTGCTTTTTACTGACATAACTAAAGTACAATTTTACACATTGTTTGTGTTGTAACCAAGTTGTAACTATTTTTGGAACAGGAGTGTGGTCAGTTGTGGAGCTCAAATCTTCAGTATTGTAGCTGGCATGTTATCAAGATCTATATTTGCTGTATCCACTAACTTCAGCTGTTTGCTGGAAACATCTGTAATGAATGAAATTTGCTGAAAGTCGATCCCTTTGACGCTGGAACCACAGGAGGAGAGGAAATTAATCATCCTTGTAGTGATTGTAATAAGGTCGGCCAGCTGGACCTCATAGAAATAGTAGGAACTGCAGATGCTGGAGAATCTGAGATAACAATGTGTAGAGCTGGATGAACACAGCAGGCCAAGCAGCATCAGAGGAGCAGGAAAGCTGATGTTTCGGGCCTAGGCCCTTCTTCAGAAGTGGAGGAGGGGAAGGGGCTTCTGAAATAAATAGGGACAGAGGGGGAGGCAGATAGAAGATGGATAGAGGAAAAGACAGGTGGAGAGGAGACAGGCAGGTCAAAGAGGCGGGGATGGAGCCAATAAAGGTGAGTGTAGGTGGGGAGTTAGGAAAGAGGTAGGTCAGTCAAGGGAGGATGGACAGGTCAAGGGGGCAGAATGAGGTTAGTAGGTAGAAGATGGGGGTGGGGCTTGAGGTGGGAGGAGGGGATAGGTGGGATGAAGGACAGGTTAGGGAGGCGGGTACAATCTGGCCTGGTTTTGGGATGCAGTAGGGGGAGGGGAGATTTTTAAGCTGGTTAAGTCCACATTGATACCATGGGCTGCAGTGTTCCTAAGAGGAATATCCCCTGTAATGCCCAGCTACCTAAAGTCCTCCATTGCACCAGTGGAGGTATGACTTTTTTACAACAGCTCGATACAACTGAGTAGCTTACTAGGCTATTTCAGAAGGTTGTTAAAAGTCAACCACATTGTCAAGGATCTGGAGTCACATATAGACTAGACCTGGTTAAGGATAGCAGATTCCCTTTATGAAGGGCATTATAAAAATAAATTCAATACTGAAACTAGCTTCCAATTCAAGAGTTAATATTTTTATTAATTAAATGAACTTAAAATCCACCATTTGTCATTGTGCAATTTGAGGATGTGGCAGTTGAGACATTGTCCGGGCATCTTGGTTGTTGGCTTCAATGGCACTATTACCAAGCCACCATCTCCTCTATATCTGATCCTTTGGCTGTGTGATTACTTATCTCCCTTAATCAGCTGTTCCTTCTACTGTTACCATGCACATTGTCCCATGTTACAGCTTCAGCAGGATGATACCTCAGCTTGAGGTATGCCTAGTGTTGTTCCTGGCTTGCTCTCCCACGTTCCTCTTTGAACCATTGATAATTAACCCTTCAAGCTGCTCTGCCAACTTCAACTATCTTAAAAGAGTGAATGCCCAAGTCCTTCTGTCCCTGCTTATTCTTTAGAATTGTGTCATTAAGTGTAATCTCGCTATTCCTCTCACTATCCGTTCCACCAAATGCCTCACTCAACATTTTTTCTGTATTAAATTCCTTCTGCCACTTGGCTGCCTTGTTAGCCTGTCTATGTTGATTCACAGTTGATTAATATCATCTTCACAGTTCAACAGCACCAAGAGCTTCATTGATATTTATTCTTTAAGTTACTTTTGCAGAGACCTGGCATAAATATGCCAACTCAAATCGCCTCCTTCTGCATGGTGACCATTCTATAGCTCTTTGATTCTAAATAAACTATGTCACAGCAATTGTTGAAATTCTATAGTTAAAATTACTTTAATAACCAACACTTTAAACATAGCACACAGGAGGCCACTAAGATCAGAGAGTCAACCTTTACTCCCAGGAAGGCAAAATGTCCGGGCAGTCATTAGAAATGTGCTGCCCACTTTTGCCCACTTATGCACAAAAACAGACTTATTTAAAGAAGCCACTTTTCTTCCTCCCCCTAACTTCAGTATGTTGGGAAAGCTACAGTCACACCCTGCTCAGACCGATGGTAACATGATTATCTTGTGAACTGCTAACGTTACATGGTCATTTATCATTGAAAACAATTATATTATGTAAAAGAAATGCTACACTTTAAAACATGGGCACTATTAGGTTAAATTTTCTTACACATACATTGTTATCAGTTTTCAATGCAGTTTGAAATTCAACAAATTTATCAAGACAGATTTCAAAGAAAAACAGAAAAATATAAATGGCTGAACACAGCTGGAGTTCAGTAAACTTTTGTTTCACTTTTCAGTGTTTAAGAAATATGACAAATTCCACTAAAATTTCTAACCTGCTTTGTTGGTTGAAAATTTGAATTCAAAGTTGACTGTATCATTAAGATCCAAAAGTACAAAAGGATTCAAATGTACATTGTTGGGATCCTCGGTCCAGGTGTAACACTCATTTTCAAAAATACCCCACGTGCCATTTCGGGAGCTAAAGTCATAAAGGAACCAATTCCTTTCTTCAATTAACACGTAGTAAGTAGTTAGCAATGGCATTGTAGCGTACGCCAGGACAAGATTGCTGCTATTTACTCTAACTATCAGAAAACTACTGTACCCAGGAACAACGAGCGTCTTCTCAAAATCATCAGCTTCAAAACCATAATCTGTTGAAACAAATAGGTTGTCCAAATTATTATCACTTCTTCCGTACCATTACTCACAACTCAATGTCTGAAAGGCTAAGAGCAAGCAGAAACATTGGAAGCAAAGCAAGACAGAATCAGTAGCAGAATAAAAATTCTTGATATGCTTATACACTGTGATTAGTAGTTTGAATTCACACAACCTATTCCAATGTTAATCTGTACAGTCAAATTAAATAATTATGTTTAGAATGAAATCTTTCTCATAAATGAGATTTTACAAAACTACAGTACATCTGATGAAGTTTCTATCATTATCTTGTAAATATCTTACATTTCATGAACACTGCTGTAAATAAAAACTACAATGAAAACAAAAGAAAAATTGTATGCAAGTCAACCTCAAAGTGATTGATGCAATTAAATATAGTATTGTGATTTCAAAGGAAAATGCTCCAGATGTTTTTTTAAGCATCAGCAGTGGAACAATGATTGGCATCACATGCAAGAGCATCCACTCCTTCCATCACCAACACTCAGTAGCAGTAGTGTGTACCATCTAAAAGGTGCATGGAAATTGAAAATTGCTGGAAAAAACTCAGCAAGTCTGGCAGCACCTGAGGAGAGTGCAGTAGAATTCACATTTAGTGCTCTTTCATTAGAACTTTCAACACATTTGCATCTTATGCCAAACTTGACATGATAGGAGATTAAGCTGTGACTGCTTGAGGTGAAAGGAATTTGGAACAGTGTCAATTTGCCAACAGACCCATGGCCTTACTTTTGTAGTATGAATTGTTATGGTAGTTTGAAATTTAGCACTCTTGCTTTTGCCCTGATCGGTGAAAGATGAAAGATTTTACCATCATGTGTCTTTTCTAATATTTTGAGTAATGTAATTTGATCAATCTGAGTTTTGAAATTTCAATTCATTTTGCCTCAATAGCCACTTTAGGGAAAGAGTTCCAGATTTCCACTAGGCTTTATATAAATATAAATCTTGTCTAACCTCTAAACAGATTAATTCTAATATTATCCTCTCAATGAAGGAAATAATTTTATGCTTGTTTGTAGAACACCCAGACTGAAGATTCAGAACAACACTGAGAGGGATTTTGAGCTAAAAAGTGCAAAGGAAGGGGCACTATTCTCAAGCCTTGATTTGTTTTGAAATAAATGTGAATTTATGCATTATTTCTATAATATTTCATCTTGCAAGTCATTTCAAAAAGAAATGAACATGGACAGAATAGTATATCTGTTATTTCAGATAAGAAAATGTTTGAGATATTGTTTAAAAGTAGGATTCTATAAGTACATCTATATCACATAGTTGCTTAATTAATTTCTCAATTTTTGTGAAGTTTATTTGATGTTAACAAGGAGAATTTTGCAGGTTTGACTGAGCTGTGTGTGCCAAAGTTAGTGTCTGTTTTGTGGAACATCTCCCCTCCATACACAGTCACGACCCTGACTTTCCTGATGCCTGTCAGTTTAATTTGTCATCTTATGCCCACAGTGACCTTTCTGTCCTTGGCCTCATATGTATAGCTGTGGGAACATATTATAGGAAAGATGTGAATGTATTGGAGAGAGTGCAGAAGTGACTTAAAAGAATGATTCCAGAAATGAGGAAATTCAGCTATGCAGATAGATTGAAGAAGTTGGGATTGTTAATCTTTGGGTGAAGAAGGCTGAAAAGATATTTAATAAAGGTTTCATGTCATAAGCGGGCTCGATAGAGTAGACAAGTAGAGGATATTCCCACTCTTAAAAGGAACAAGAATGAAAGAGAACTGCTTTAAAATGATATGCAAAAGAAGCAAGGTGATATGAAAAAACAAAAACAGAAATTGCCGGAAAAGCAAGTCTGGCAGCATCTGTGGGGTGAAACCAGAGTTAATTTTTTTGGTTGAGTGACCCTTCCTTGACTCAAAATGTTAACTCTGATTTCTCTCCACAGATACTCCCAGACCTGTTGAGCTTTTCCAGCAATTTTGGCTTTTGTTTCTGATTTACTTAGCTGTGGGGTTTTTTTTCAGTTTCTATTCAAATAAGAAAAACATTTTTCCCATGGTGAGCAGTTAGGGTATGGGATGCACTGTCTAGAAATACGGTGGAGGCAGATTCACTTTAAGGATTCAAGAAGGTATTGGATGATTATTTGAATAGGAATAGTTTGTAAGATTTTGGGGAGAAGTAAGAGATGGGCACCAGGTAATGATGCCTGTTTAAGAGCTGGTGCAGGCATTATTTGCAGCAAGGTCTCCTTCTGCATCATTACAATTCTGTGACTTTGTCCATTACAGTCTGTTCTAGTTATTTATTGCTGTGGATATGTTAAACCTAGTTACAATATCTACAAAATGCAATAGGTAGGCATTGGAATCGCTCATTCCCATATTTTGAGACCCATAGCTAATAATGCATTAAATCCCTGGGCTAAAGAAACACTTACAACTGTGTGTGAGGAAGATAGTAGGAACTGTCGATGCTGGAGAATCTGAGATAACAAGGTTTAGAGCTGGATGAAAGCAGCAAGCCATGCAGCATCAGAGGAGCAGGAAAGCTGACATTTCAGGTCTGGACTATTCCACATTATGAGGGATTGGTAGTCTCTACTCACAATTTTGCTTTATTTCTCGTGAGGAAGGACAAACAAATTGCTTTTGCAATTTCTATACAATCCTCTTCTTATCAGACAGACGCCAAGCTGCAGAAGTCAATAGTACTTCTTGAACCTCTTGACAAGAAACTCCTGGTTTCCTCAATGAAATATAACATCCAGATTCTGTGAATTGCAAGTTTACCACTTCAACAAATAGAAATGTTTTATAATTTTCCATGTCTAAATGTAATTTTCTTCATCAGCAATTTACTTAGCAATAATGGCATGTCTCTCTTTTATAATGCAGCCATACAATTTTATGGAGGAGAACCATTCGGTTTAAAGATGGCAACAAATTATCATTCCTAAATCAAAAGAAGGTAGACATCTCCTATTCTTTGACCCTAATTTTGTCTGTTTAGTCCAGGGTTTCCAAATAATTATTCAGCCAATCGATGCTAAACATGATTGAGATACAGCCACCATCCAGCACGGCATAATTGAATGAATCAGCAAATAAGATATTCATGGGCCAAAACTTCAGCCACTAACACAGTTTTGTTTCATGTTCATACTTACCATATTCACCCTCAGGACCAAGGCTGGCTCAACCAAGTGTGAAAATTGGACAGTCACATATGGCAGCAAAGTTTCAGAGGCTCCAAATTTAGATGGAAATGTGCCTTTTTAAAAAATATTAATATGCTATCTCTAGTCAATGAAAGTATCAAATATTGCACTTATTAAACATGCATCATTACTATTTGAGAAGTTGAGCTTTATTATATATTTCAATTCATCTTCACATTGAGTTGAAGCAGTTGCTTATTTTTTTAAAGTAACATAATGCGAGATAAAAAGGAACTATCTCAAGCTCCATGTCAAGAAAAGGAAAGCTGAGCGGAGAACTAGCAAAAAGATTTCTTCATTAAATATCTCAAATTTCACACATACCAAATGGAGAGTGGTTTATAACATCAGGATGAATGCAGCTTACTTTAAGGCGGATGCTTACTTTAAGCATCAAACTAATAGTGAAGTGAGAAAATATCTTAATTGCAGACACATGTACAAAAATTGAAGTAAGAAAAGACAAAAAGGAGCAGAAGGATGATGAATATTCCAGCAAGTTACAGTGGAGAAACCTTGCTACATATGTGGCCTAGATGTGTGATGACAGTGTACAACAAATTCTAACAGAGCATGGAATGAATGAGTTCAGGAATTCCACTCCCTGAAAAATAGAAATAAAAGAAAATTCTCTGCTCACCACTACAAGAGGAAACTTGCAAATGGGGAGAAATACATCAACAGTAGTTACAATATTCAGTGTCAGAAGATTCAGTGTTTTGCTCCTGCTGCAAGCTGTTCATAGGAACATAGGAATAGGCATAGGCCATTCACCTCCTTGAGCCAGTTCCACCATTCAGTGAGATCATGGAAGATCTGTGGCCTAACTCCATTTACCTTTGACCCTTGTCCCTTAATATAATTGATTAACAAGAATGATCTATCCCAGGTTTAAAAATAACAACTGATCCTGCATCTACCACTATTTGTAGAAGAGAGTTTCAAACATCTACCACCTCTTATTTTGTGTGTAGTGCTTCCTAACATATCTCTTGATCTTTAAGACTGTGCCTTCCTTGTCCTAGAATCTCCAACTACTGGAAATAGTTTATTTTTATCTAAACTGTCTTTTCCTGCTATTGTCTTAAGGACTTTGATCAGGTCATATCTTAACCTTCTAATTGTATTTTTATGGATGCAGCTCTAGCTTGCCCTCCTGCAGTTTTGAACCATGATTGATTCCCTGGCCTGATAGTTTTGTCAGAGTGGGGCATATGCCAAGTCATGACATTGCAGATGGTGTTGGGAATATACTGGTGCTGCAGTGGTTTGCACAGTACAGTGCCTCATGGATGTCCAGTGTTTGAAATCGGTCCAGTTAACAGCATGGTGGTGCCTCACAAAATGATATAACATAAGTTTAATATTAAGAAAATGTATTAGCTGTGCTAACCCTAGGGGAAGATTGATAACAAGGTCCTTTTTTTGTTAAGGATAATGGTAGAGCAAGTTACCCGCACAATGTAGTGATATGGACTTCATGTCATAACTTATTCTCACAATAAATTGATTATTTTTAAATAAACTGAGAGCGGAAGACACAATGAATCCACTCCTAGTTTTGCAACCTAACAAGGTATCATTTTCACACACGAAAATGATAACAGTGATAAGTTAAAGACAGGACAAATTACTCTAGCACACTTATACAGAAGCTGATGGAAACAAGCAGCAAGTTACTTGGCTGGCCCTAGTTCACAGGATTAGAAAATCTTAAATGGACAGGAACTGGGACACAAACAATGGAAATAAAATTTTGAGATAAGCTAGAGTTGATTATTTTAATTATAACTGTCTTGCTTACCAGCATCCAACAGTTCAAGATGAAATAAATTCTCTTTCCTCACAATAAGCAATTTGTTTGAAAAGAGCCTTCTTCGAAAAGGTTCTGCAACAAATGGCAATTCGATGTTTACAATGGCATTGGCCAAAAAGTGCACAGTGGGATGCTTCTGGTAAATCTCTGTTATTTCTGCTACACCACCTGCTCTAATATCAGAAATAGGTGCTTGTTAACAATAATGTATAACTTTCCCATCAGTTTTAACTGCTAGTTTGGTAAAACATTGGTTGAAGACTATTTAAGAAGTCAATGATTCTATGCCATTATATTGTTTAATAAAAAATTTAAACAAAGTTTACAACATATTTATATATCTTTACAAGATTACTCCTGAGAAGCTGGTTTGTGCTTTGCTGTTGTCCAGGCATTAAGCATAGCATATGGGTCCAGCATGGTAGGCAGCAGGTAAAACTCATTTCATGATTGAGATACGTTGCCTGTCGTATTGGTTAGGGTAGTTCAATAGGAGCCCAGCATGTACAACTGAAGCTAAAATTAGGTCCATTTCATATTTTATATATATATATATTATATGAGTGAGTGTGTATATATATATATATATATATATATAAGGGTCTCATGGATGGTTCATGTCCCTTCACAAAATTGGACTTTGAGTGATTTTACCATGCATCATTTCCTGCATATTCAGTTCCTGCATATTCTAAAGCACAGGGTGCAATAGAATAACATTGAAAGAATACGGTTAAAAGCAGTAGTGGGCAGTCAGGGTGAGTAAGTTTGAAAAAAAGAAAATTAATGTGACATTTGGGGAAAAGTAATAGATGATCTGTTGGGGATTATAAGCTAGGACACAATATTAATTAAGGAGCTGAGAAATTAAAAAGTTTAATTGGAGATTACAAGTTTTCCTCATTGCATTGCTTCCAGGTCAAAGGTGGTGATGTTTGTTTTCTCCACCCCATCCACCTTGTAAATATTTCTTGATTTTAAGACATGATTTCTGTTCTTTAAACTTTCAATATTGCATCCATAATCACATTGTTTCAAAATGTAGGAACACAGGGTCTGTGGTTAGTACAAAGTAGAACCTTGATTTTGCACTCTTAATGTTGCCTTTTTTAAAAAAAAATCTGCATTAGATTTTTTTCCAGTCAGGACCCTGTAATATTATTGATGATAGTCCCAAATATTTTATAATTTGTTTTGTCCATTAAAAACAACATTGTTAATTGCTGGCAAACTATTTGGCTTCTGAATATTGACAGCTGTGAACTGGAATCCAAGGAGAAACCCCTGGCACTACAGTCCAAATACTTAATCACATTCATTACTCCCTTCAGGCATATGGTTTTCTTTATTTATTCAGGATGTGGGCATTGCTGGCTAGGCCAGAATTTATTGCTTATCTCTCATTGCCCAGAGTGCAATTAAGAGTCAACCACATTACTACGGATTTGAAGTCACATGCAGACCTGACCAGGAAAGGACAATAGTTTCTTTCCATTGATGGTATTAGCAAATGAGATGGATTTTTCCAGCAATCACTCAACTCTTAGTTCTGCCATGGCAGGACTTGAACCCAGGTCGCTGGAACATTCTCTGGATCTCTGGACTAATAGTCTCACTATAATACTATGAAGCCATCACTTCCCCCTAAGAATGGGGAGGAGATAAATACTATTTAATCGTCTTCCTTCTGGAACTGCCTTAGCACCCAAAATCTTCTAACGCACCATGACTGGAATCTGACAGAATTTCAAAAAGTCACATGTTGTCTGGATGATATTGCTATCCATGGCTCCGTAGTGATGTATACAAATGGAGATGAGATATTTCCAGGCTGTGGGCCTCACATTCAACCACAAGTGTCAGTTTCCTAAGGCACCATTGATGTCCCAAGCTATACTGTTCACAGAGCCCTTCAAAAGATAGCAGAACGTATAATTTTCCATGGCCCTCTACAGCCAACAAACTCTAGGGGTTTTGAGAAAGTACCATACTTTAGGCTGCTTAATTAGATAAGCATCCCTGATATTGGGAGTAGTATATCAGCATGGATAGAGAATTGACTACTATTAGAAGGCAGAGAATTGAGATAAAGGGGCATTTCATGACGCCAACCTTTCAGCAGTAGAGTGCCACAGGGAAGAGTACTAGGTCCACAATTATTAACAATAAATATATTAATGAATTGGGTGATTGAAGTGAATGACAACAGCCTTCAGCCTATTTAAAATGATATGATTGTCAACAGGTAGCTCAACAGCTTGTGGATGTGAATGATGAGGCAGAAGTTTTCAGACATCTAGAAAAGAAGGTTCTGTCTTTGCTTAGAACACAGAACATAGAATACTACAGCACAGTACAGGCCATTTGGTCCACGATGTTGTGCAAAACTTTTACCCTAAACCTAAGGTCCATCTAACCTCCACTGCTATCTTATACTATCATCCATATGCCTATCATAGCCGCTTAAATGCCCTTAATGAGGCCAATTCCACTATCCTCTCTGGCAATGCATTCCATGCTCCTACCACTCTCTGAGTAAAGAACCTACCTCTGACATCTCCACGCTATCCATATCCTTTCACATAAAATTACGTACTCTCATAAAAGCTACCTCCACCCTAGGAAAAAGTCTCTGCCTATCCAATCTATACCTCTGATCATCTTGTACACTTCTATCAAGTCACCTCTCATCCTTTGTCGTTCAAAAGAGAAAAGCCCTAGCTCTCTCAACCTTTCCAACGCTTCCACATCTTTCCTGTCATGAAGTGACCAGAACTGGCCATAATACTCCAGATGTGGCTGAACCAGGGCTTCGTATAGCTGGAGCATAACTTCACAGCTCTTGAACTCAATCCCTCTATCAATGAAAGCTGACACACCCTATGCCTTTTTAACAACTCTATCCACCTGGGTGGCAGCTTTCAGGGAACTGTGAACATGAATCCCAAGATCCCTCTTCTCCTCCACACTGCCAAGAATCTTTCTGTTAACCCTACATTCTGCTTTCAAGTTTGTCCTTCCAAAATGAATCACCTCACACTTTTCAGGCTTAAACTCCGTCTGCCACTTCTCAGCCCAGCTCTGCTTCCTATCAATGTTCCTTTCTAACCTAGAACAGCCTTCCACACCGTCCACAATGTGATCCACCCTTCATATCGTCTGCGAACTTGCTAATCCACCCTCCTACTCCTTCATCCAAATCATTTACAAAAATCAGAAATAGAAGAGGACCCAGGACAGATCCTTGTGGTACACCACTCATAACTGAGCACCAAGTTGAATATTTTCCGTTCACTACCATCCTTAGTCTTCTAAGGGTCAGCCAATTCTGAATCCAATCTGCCACATTTTCTCCTATCCCATGCCTCCTCACCTTCTGCATGAGCCTACTATGGGGAACTTTATCAAACACCTTACTTAAATCCATGTATACCACATCTACTGTTCCACCTGCATCCATGTGTTTGGTCACCTATTCAAAAAATTCAATAAGGTTTGTGAGGCATGATCTACCCTTCATAAATCCGTGCTGACTATCACAAATCAAACGGTGCCTTTTCAAGTGATCATAAATCCTGTCTCTCAGAGCCCTTTCCAATAATTTTCCCTCCACTGATCTAAGACTAACTGGTATATAATTTCCAGGGTTATCCCTGTTCCCTTTTTTGAACAAGGGAATGATGTTTGCCTCTCTCCAATCTTCCGGCACTGTACCTGTGGACAGTGAGGACGAAAAGATTATCGCCAAAGGCCCTGCGATCTCATCCCTCGCTTCCCTTAGAATTCTTGGATAAATCCCATCAGGCCCAGGAGATTTATCTATCTTTAACTTTATCAGAATTCCTAACACATCTTCTTTACTAACACCAACCTCCTCTAGCCTACCTGCCTGTACAACTCCTCCTGTCCTCCTGTACAACTAGGTCCCTCACAGTTGTGAATACTGAAGAAAAACATTCAATAAGGAACTCTCCTATCTCTTTAGGCTCTGCTTACAAATTCCCTTTACAATCCTTGATCAGGCCTACCCTTTCTCTGGTCATTCTTTTGTTCTGCACATACATGTAAAAGGCCTTGGAGTTTTCCTTGATCCTACCCGCCAAAGTTTTCTCATGCTCCCTTATAGCTCTCCTAAGCCCTTTCTTCAGTTCCTTCCTGGCTAACTTGTCTCCGTCTAGAGCCTTTTCCGATCCTCTTTTCCTAAACCTTACACAAGCTTCCTTCTTCCTCTTAACCAGTCGTTCGACCTCTCTCAAGAACCATGGCTCCCTCACTCGACCTCATCTTCTCTGCATGCTAGGGGCTAACATATCAAGCAAATGCAGTATACATTCCTTAAACAATCTCCACATTTCTGTGGTGCTCTTCCTTGACAGTTGCTTTTGCAATAAACCCCACCAGAAGCCTGAAGCAAACCAGTTTAATTCCTCCACCATAATAATAAAATGTGAGGCTGGATGAACACAGCAGGCCCAGCAGCATCTCAGGAGCACAAAAGCTGACGTTTTGGGCCTAGACCCTTCATCAGAGATCTCAGCCTCACATTTTATTATCTTGGATTCTCCAGCATCTGCAGTTCCCATTATCAATAATTTCTCCACCAGTTTGTTGCGAACTGTTACATTTAAGCATTGTTGTTCGGTTTTATAAGTGTGGCCCAATTGATCTGCATCTCCTGTAAATAAACAAAGGCACCTAGAAGAAGGTGATCACTAATCAGCAAATCAAAAGAATAATTGCAATGAACCCTGGGGAGAGGGACCATCATCTTTCCTGCTCCTCTTTCTTATTTTCTTACATTCTTCAATTGCTCTCAACTCAGTCCTAAATATGCTCCCCCTTATTTTGAGGCCGTGACCCCTAGTTCTAGTTTCACCTACCAGTGGAAACAACCTCCCTGCTTCTATCTTATCTATTCCCTTCATAATTTTATACATTTCTATAAGGTCCTCCATCATGCATTTAAATTCCAATCAGCATAGTCCCAATCTACTAAATCTTTTCTCATAAGCCAACTGTCACAAACCTGGACTCAATCTAGTGAAACTTCTCTGCATCCCCTCCAGTGCCTTCTCGAGTATGGAGGCCAAAACTGTACACAGTATACCAGGTGAGGCCTCACCATCACTCTATACAGCTTCAGCATAACTTCCCTGTTTTTAAACACCAGTCCTGTAACAATGAAGGACAATATTCCATTTGCCTTCTCAATTATCTGCTATATCTGCAAACAAACTTCTTGTGATTCACGCAAAAGGATACCCAGGTGCCTTTGCAAGTCTGGCAGTATCTGAGAAACAAAGTTAATATTTTGAGCGATTATGACTCCTTTTTGAAAGTACCTGAACTACCTTGTATCCTTCCATCCATAATTCTAGTTTACTTCAGATTTCCACAAGTTAGTATTTTGTATTTTTTCATGGGCTTGCTGAGCTGGTTGTTCTGTAGTATGTAGACGTTTCATTACTATTCTAGGCAACATCATCAGTGTGACCTTGAATTGAAACATCAGTCTTCTGCTCCATTCCAAATTTATATGATCCTCTGGTGAGGTGGGTCTTGTCACTTCTGGTTCTGATTTTTAGCAGCAGTCTGTGTACAGGTTCTAGTTCTATGCGTTTGTTAATGGAGTCCCATTTTGAGAATCAGGCCTCCAGAAATTCCCTTGCACTTGTGTTGTTCACTTGACCTGTATAGTCACTTTGTCCCTGTCAAACCGATGGCCTTCATTGTCTGTGTGTATCGACATAAGTGAATATTAATTGTGTCTTTTTACTGACAGCTGGTGTTCATGTACCATGGTCATTGGTTTCCTCTCCATTTGTCCAATGTAATGTTTAATGCATCACCACATAGGATTCTGTATATCACATTAGTCCTGTTCACTGTCAGGATGGAGTATTTAGTCTCTGTTAGCCTTTGATGCAGTGTTGATGTGGGTTTGTGTGCCATCATGATCTTATGCGGTCCAAAGAGTCTGGTTGTCATTTCTGATATATTTTTGATGTAGGGTAGCATTGCTAGTGTCTTCTGTTGTACCGTGTCCTCTGGCTATCCTTTGTTTTGTAGGCATCAGTGGATGAAACTTCTTGGGTCGGTGTTCCTCTTCCATTCTCTAGAGTTCTGGGGTGTTACAGTGTGAAATGGCTTGTTTAATTGGTGTCTTAATGCAGCTGTCTTTGTGTATGATGCGTGGTTGCTGTTGAAATTCAGGATTTGGTCAATTCGTGTGGCTTTCCTGCACATTCAGGTCCAGAATTTGCCATTTGTTAGTTTCTTTACCATTACATCTAAGAACGGGAAATGTTTGTTGTTTTCTTCCTCTCTAATGAATTTTATGCTTGCGAAGATGTTGTTAACAAGTTGGTGAGTTTCTTCTACTAGCGAGTTTTGAGAAGATTTGTAGCTCAGGTTGAGGTTCTGGATGTGAGTTTGCTCGCTGAGCTGGAAGGTTAGTTTTCAGACGTTTCGTCACCATTCTAGGTAACATCATCAGAGAGCCTCCGATGAAGCGCTGGTGTTATGTCCCACTTTCTATTTATCTGGTTAGGTTTCCTTGGCATAACATTCACAGAAGAGGAGGAAAACAACAACAAACTGCTATTCCTAGATGTCACAGTAGAGCGAACAGTCAATGGGGAACTTCAAACCAGCGTCTACAGGAAAACAACACAAACGGACCAAATACTGAACTACAGGAGCAACCATCCCAACACCCACAAACGAAGCTGCATTAGAACATTATTCCAACGAGCCACCACACACTGCAGCACAGAGGAACTACGAAGAGCAGAGGAAAATCACCTATACAGCATATTCCAAAAGAATGGGTACCTTATGAACACAGTCGGCCGATTTCTCAGCAACAAACCCAAACAAACAGACAAAACGGGCTCAGAAACCATAACCACGCTCCCCTACATCAAAGACATTTCCGAAATGACTGCCAGACTACTCGGACCCCTTGGCATCAGGGTAGCCCACAAACTCACCAACACACTAAAACAGCAGCTAATGAACTTAAAAGACCCTATACAGACAACAAGCAAAATGAACGTCATCTACAAAATAATAAAATGTGAGGCTGGATGAACACAGCAGGCCCAGCAGCATCTCAGGAGCACAAAAGCTGACGTTTCGGGCCTAGACCCTTCATCAGAGAGGGGGATAGGGAGAGGGTTCTGGAATAAATAGGGAGAGAGAGGGAGGCGGACCAAAGATGGAGAGAAAAGAAGATAGGTGGAGAGGAGAGTATAGGTGGGGAGGTAGGGAGGGGATAGGTCAGTCCAGGGAAGACGGACAGGTCAAGGAGGTGGGATGAGGTTAGTAGGTAGGAGATGGAGGTGCAGCTTGGGGTGGGAGGAAGGGATGGGTGAGAGGAAGAACAGGTTAGGGAGGCAGAGACAGGTTGGACTGGTTTTGGGGTGCAGTGGGTGGAGGGGAAGAGCTGGGCTGGTTGTGTGGTGCAGTGGGGGGACGGGACGAACTGTGCTGGTTTTGGGATGCGGTAGGGGAAGGGGAGATTTTGAAACTGGTGAAGTCCACATTGATACCATTAGGCTGCAGGGTTCCCAAGCGGAATATGAGTTGCTGTTCCTGCAACCTTCAGGTGGCATCATTGTGGCACTGCAGGAGGCCCATGATGGACATGTCATCTAAAGAATGGGAGGGGGAGTGGAAATGGTTTGCGACTGGGAGGTGCAGTTGTTTATTGCGAACCGAGCGGAGGTGTTCTGCAAAGCGGTCCCCAAGCCTCCGCTTGGTTTCCCCAATGTAGAGGAAGCCACACCGGGTACAGTGGATGCAGTATACCACATTGGCAGATGTGCAGGTGAACCTCTGCTTAATGTGGAAAGTCATCTTGGGGCCTGCGATAGGGGTGAGGGAGGAGGTGTGGGGGCAATTGTAGCATTTGCTGCAGTTGCAAGGGAAGGTGCCGGGTGTGGTGGGGTTTGAGGGCAGTGTGGAGCGAACAAGGGAGTCACGGAGAGAGTGGTCTCTCCGGAAAGCAGATACGGGTGGGGATGGAAAAATGTCTTGGGTGGTGGGGTCGGATTGTAAATGGCGGAAGTGTCGGAGGATGATGCGTTGTATCTGGAGGTTGGTGGGGTGGTGTGTGAGAACGAGGGGGATCCTCTTTGGGCGGCTGTGGCGGGGGCAGGGTGTGAGGGATGTGTTGCGGGAAATGCGGGAGACGCGATCAAGGGCGTTCTCGATCACTGTGGAGGGAAAGTTGCGGTCCTTGAAGAACTTGGACATCTGGGATGTGCGGGAGTGGAATGCGTCATCGTGGGAGCAGATGCGGCGGAGGCGGAGGAATTGGGAATAGGGGATGGAGTTTTTGCAGGAGGGTGGGTGAGAGGAGGTGTATTCTAGGTAGCTGTGGGAGTCGGTGGGCTTGAAATGGACATCAGTTACAAGCTGGTTGCCTGAGATGGAGACTGAGAGATCCAGAAAGGTGAGGGATGTGCTCGAGATGGCCCAGGTGAACTGAAGGTTGGGGTGGAAGGTGTTGGTGAAGTGGATGAACTGTTCGAGCTCCTCTGGGGGACAAGAGGTGGCGCCGATACAGTCATCAATGTACCGGCGGAAGACGTGGGGTTTGGGGCCTGTGTAGGTGCAGAAGAGGGACTGTTCCACGTGACCTACAAAGAGGCAGGCATAGCTGGGGCCCATGCGGGTGCCCATGGCCACCCCCTTAGTCTGTAGGAAGTGGGAAGAATCGAAAGAGAAGTTGTTGAGGGTGAGGACGAGTTCGGCTAGGTAGATGAGGGTGTCGGTGGTGAGGGACTGGTCGGGCCTGCGGGACAGGAAGAAGCGGAGGGCCTTGAGGCCATCTGCATGCGGAATGCAGGTGTATAGGGACTGGACGTCCATGGTGAAAATGAGGTGTTGGGGGCCAGGGAATTGGAAGTCCTGGAGGAGGTGGAGGGCGTGGGTGGTGTCACGGACATCTACAAAATACCTTGCAAGAACTGTGACAAACACTACATTGGACGAACTGGCAGAAAGCTAGCCACCAGAATACATGAACATCAACTAGCCACAAAACAACATCACCCACTATCACTCGTATCCTTACATACAGAAGAGGAAGGACACCACTTTGATTGGGACAACACATCCATCCTAGGACAAGCCAACAGAGACACGCACGAGAATTCCTAGAAGCATGGCATTCCAATCAGAACTCAATCAACAAACAAATTGATTTGGAGCCAACCTACCATCCCCTGAGAAAAAGAACAGGAAATGACATCACCAACGCAGGAAATGATATCACCTACCCAAGAAAACCTAACCAGATAAATAGAAAGTGGGACATAACACCAGCACTTTGTCGGAGGCTCACTGATGATGGTGACAAAACGTCTGAAAACTAAACTTCCAGCTCAGCGAGCAAACTCACATCCAGAGTTTCTTATACTTTTGTGCGTTTGATTATTACGAAGGTCGCATCCACGTATCTTATCCACAGTTTTGGTTGGATTCTAGGAAGGGCTGTGTGTTCTAGCCTCTGCATCAGTGCTGCCACGATGAGACCTGAGACGGGTGATCCCATCAGTGTGGTTGATCTGTTTGTATATTTGGCCGAATATGAAGTGCATTGTGAGGCATAAATCTAGTATTTCAGTCAGATGTCATTGCTAATATTGTGGCTGGTGTCAGAGTCAGTGCTCCTGGTCCTTCTAGTAGTATGGCTAGTGTCTCTCTGGCTAACGGTATGCTAATGGACGTAAACGGTGCTGTAACATTGAAGAAAATTGTGATTTCATCCCCGTCAAGTTTTGTGTCCCTGAGCTGCGTGAGAAGTTCTTGGGCCGAATGGATTGAATGTGGATGGTTAAGTCTCCATTGTAATTGAGAGATAATGAGAACTGCAGATGCTGGAGAATCCAAGATAATAAAATGTGAAGCTGGCTGAACACAGCAGGCCAAGCAGCATCTCAGGAGCACAAAAGCTGACGTTTTGGGCCTAGACCCTTCATCAGAGAGGCAGATAGGGTGAGGGTTCTGGAATAAATAGGGAGAGAGGGGGAGGCGGACCGAAGATGGAGAGAAAAGAAGATAGGTGGAGAGAGTATAGGTGGGGAGGTAGGAAGGGGTTAGGTCAGTCCAGGGAAGACGGACAGGTCAAGGAGGTGGGATGAGGTTAGTAGGTAGATGGGGGTGTGGCTTGGGGTGGGAGGAAGGGATGGGTGAGAGGAAGAACAGGTTAGGGAGGCAGAGACAGGTTGGACTGGTTTTGGGATGCAGTGGGTGGAGGGGATGAGCTGGGCTGGTTGTGTGGTGCAGTGGGGGGAGGGGACGAACTGGGCTGGTTTAGGGATGCAGTTGGGGAAGGGGAGATTTTGAAACTGGTGAAGTCCACATTGATACCATTAGGCTGCAGGGTTCCCAAGCGGAATATGAGTTGCTGTTCCTGCAACCTACGGGTGGCATCATTGTGGCACTGCAGGAGGCCCATGATGGACATGTCATCTAAAGAATGGGAGGGGGAGTGGAAATGGTTTGCGACTGGGAGGTGCAGTTGTTTATTGCGAACCGAGCGGAGGTGTTCTGCAAAGCGGTCCCCAAGCCTCCGCTTGGTTTCCCCAATGTAGAGGAAGCCACACCGCGTACAGTGGATGCAGTATACCACATTGGCAGATGTGCAGGTGAACATCTGCTTAATGTGGAAAGTCATCTTGGGGCCTGCGATAGGGGTGATGGAGGAGGTGTGGGGGCAAGTGCAGCATTTCCTGCGGTTGCAGGGGAAGGTGCCGGGTGTGTTGGGGTTGGAGGGCAGTGTGGAGCGAACAAGGGAGTCACGGAGAGAGTGGTCTCTCCGGAAAGCAGACAGGGGTGGGGATGGAAAAATGTCTTGGGTGGTGGGGTCGGATTGTAGATGGCGGAAGTGTCGGAGGATGATGCGTTGTATCCGGAGGCTGGTGGGGTGTTGTGTGAGAACGAGGGGGATCCTCTTTGGGCGGTTGTGGCGGGGGCGGGGTGTGAGGGATGTGTTGCGGGAAATGCGGGAGACGTGGTCAAGGGCGTTCTCGATCGCTGTGGGGGGAAAGTTGCGGTCCTTGAAGAACTTGGACATCTGGGATGTGCGGGAGTGGAATGTCTTAATGTGGGAGCAGATGCGGCGGAGGCGTCTCCCGCATTTCCCGCAACACATCCCTCACACCCCGCCCCCGCCACAACCGCCCAAAGAGGATACCCCTCGTTCTCACACACCACCCCACCAACCTCCGGATACAACGCATCATCCTCCGACACTTCCGCCATCTACAATCCGACCCCACCACCCAAGACATTTTTCCATCCCCACCCCTGTCTGCTTTCCGGAGAGACCACTCTCTCCGTGACTCCCTTGTTCGCTCCACACTGCCCTCTAACCCCAACACACCCGGCACCTTCCCCTGCAACCGCAGGAAATGCTACACTTGCCCCCACATCTTCTCCCTCACCCCATCCCAGGCCCCAAGGTAACATTCCACATTAAGCAGAGGTTTACCTGCACATCTGCCAATGTGGTATACTGCATCCACTGTACCTGGTGTGGCTTCCTCTACATTGGGGAAACCAAACGGAGGCTTGGAGACTGCTTTGCAGAACACCTCCGCTCAGTTCGCAACAAACAACTGCACCTCCCAGTTGCAAACCATTTCCACTCCCCCTCCCATTCTTTAGATGACATGTCCATCATGGGCCTCCTGCAGTGCCACAACGATGCCACCCGTAGGTTGTAGGAACAGCAACTCATATTCCGCCTGGGAACCCTGCAGCCTAATGGTATCAATGTGGACTTCACCAGTTTCAAAATCTCCCCTTCCCCAACTGCATCCCTAAACCAGCACAGTTCGTCCCCTCCCCCCACTGCACCACACAACCAGCCCAGCTCTTCCCCTCCAACCACTGCATCCCAAAACCAGTCCAACCTGTCTCTGCCTCCCTAACCTGTTCTTCCTCTCACCCATCCCTTCCTCCCACCCCAAGCCGCACCCCCATCTACCTACTAACCTCATCCCACCTCCTTGACCTGTCCGTCTTCCCTGGACTGACCTATCCCCTCCCTACCTCCCCACCTATACTCTCTCCACCTATCTTCTTTTCTCTCCATCTTTGGTCCGCCTCCCCTTCTCTCCCTATTTATTCCAGAACCCTCACCCCATCCCCCTCTCTGATGAAGGGTCTAGGCCCGAAACGTCAGCTTTTGTGCTCCTGAGATGCTGCTTGGCCTGCTGTGTTCATCCAGCCTCACTTTTTATTATCTTGGATTCTCCATTGTAATTTCCTGGCTAGCTTGTGTGCAGGTGTGCATGGTAAGGAAACTATTGGCCTGCGTGGGATTCCGGGTTTGTGTATCATGGACAGTCCGAAAAAGTGGAAGTATTTGAGCCAAGTGGTTTCATTCTGATGTAGTTGATGTTAGAGATCTCTCCGGCATATTTAAGTTTCTTGACTGTCTGGGCTATCCGGTTCTCTCACTGTGGTTGGGGTCTGATGCCACCTGTTGGTATGGGGCTGTATCCGCAAGTACTACCGGCACTTTCTCGATGTAGTCTGTTCTGTTCAGAGCCATGGCTATTCGTCCTTTTTCTGTTGGTAGGATGGTGATGCTTCTATCCTGCTTCAGTCCTTCTAGGGCCTTTTTCTCCACTGTGCTCAAGGTATCTGATCTGTAATTATGGTTAAGTGCTGGGACTATTGTTTGACTGATGGCTTGTCAAATTATGTCAGAGAGTGTTAGTTTTCAGCCTTGACTCTAAAACTGCTAAGAAGTCCTTTTTACTTACATTCCTCTGGTTGTAGTTAAGTTTGTGTATCAGGATGGCATTTTCTATGTCTGTGAGTTATCTGTCAGATAGGTTCTTTACCCATGTGTCTGCTTTGTTCATATCATCCCAGTGGATTAGTCCAGTTAAACTCCCCTGTAGGCTGAGTCTTTTCCTTCTTCTGGTTTTCTGTTGTTTAGTGTTAACGGCTTGTTCCAGTATTGTGGTCCACTGTTGGTTGGTCGGGTTCTGGTACAAAGATTTTTAACACGCAATTTCCCACCTGTATCAGTGGAAGTAGCTCTCAGTGGGTAACCATTGCCCATAGCATTTTGCAGTCATTTTGCTCTGCTCTTCTTGCTTTTGGATTGTTTAGTGCTGGTTGTATTTTATTCTGCGAGGCAGTTCCTGAGGCACTCATGTAGGAAATGGAGTTGTTTGTAGGCTGCACTTTGTTGGATGGCATAGGCTCTCATTGTTGGGCCTGTTTTAGTGTGCTGTGCCCTTAGGTTTTTAAGGTCTTGGTGAAAATTTGTAGTTTGGGTTGTGGATGCAGTTGTTCGTTTGTTTGCCATTAACAAACACATAAAAATAGAGATAGTAGGAACTGCTGATGCTGGAAAATCTGAGATAACACGGTGTGAAGCTGGATGAAGAGTCCCGATCCGAAACGTCAAGCTTTCCTGCTCCTCTGATGCTGCTTGGCCTGCAGGGATCATCCAGCTTCACACCGTGTTATCACATAAAAATTGACACCTGCTAAAAAAAACAGAACCCCAGAAGTGACAAGACCCAGCACACCAGAGGTTCGTTTAAATTTGGCACAGAATAAAACACCAACGCCTCGATCAGAGGTTGTAGTGATGATGTTGCCTAGAATGGTAATGAAAAGTCTGCACACTATTGAACAACCGATTTGGTGAGCAAAAAAAAAACAACTGTATCCACAAACTGAGCTACAAATTTTCATGAAGTGCCGTATTTTGTATTTATTGCGATTTAACCAAGTTGTTATGCATGGAAGGAAGATTTTTTTCTTCTCCTGTTGTCAAATCCTAAAGGCTAGCATTTATTAGCTTTCCTAATAGCTTCCTGCACCTATGTGTTAGCCTCCAGAAGCTTATCATCAAAGGCTCCTAGGTCGTGCGGGCCGTGTCCTGCAGTGACAGTGGATTGAGCATGGGCCGGAGCAACGGCGGTGCATCAAGAGTGTGCCATTTCGGTGGCAAGAGCAGACCATTGAGGCAGCTTCAGCCAGCAGTGAGAGCAGGACGGTGATGCAGCAGCAGTCAACGACGAGAGCAGGCTGGTGAGCCAGCAGCAGTCAGCAACGAGACAGGCTGGTGAGGCAGCAGCAGTCAATGACAAGAACGATGAAGGGTCTAGGCCCGAAACGTCAGCTATTGTGCTCCTGAGATGCTGCTTGGCCTGCTGTGTTCATCCAGCTTCACACTTTATTATCTTGGATTCTCCAGCATCTGCAGTTCCCATTATCTCTAATGACAAGAACGGGCTGGTGAGGCAGCAGCAGTCAGCGGCAAAACAGGCTGGTGAGGCAGCAGCAGTCAATGACAAGAACAGGCTGGTGAAGTAGCAGCAGTCAGCAGTGACAGCGAGCTGGTAAGGCAGCGACAGTGGCAAGAGCGGGCTTTTTGCACGGCGGTGTGTCCTGGCAATTGTAGCAGGACCTGCACCATTATGGAGATCGGACTTGTGACTCTGAAATCTGGACTTCTTTCTTCTTGCTCACACTTTGGCTTTGTTAAGACTTTTAATTCTGGGTTTTGTAACCAAGTGGGCATAAGTAAATGGTGACTTTGTGCACTTTTCGTTGTACTTTTGTATTCTTATACCTGGTACATGTGACAAATTAATAAACCTAAAATAAATCTAAATATTTGCATTTGCCCATCACTTATCATTTAAGAAATACTCTGCAGAACTCTTTCTCCTACCAAAGTAGATAACCTCTCACTTTTCCATGTAATATTCCATTTTGTCATGTTCTTGGCTAAGAACATGAGCCTCACCAAACCTTCTGATAGCTGTTACATCTTCTTCACGACACAGCTTATTACGTTTTCTTAGATTGCTTGGCAGTCTGTTTCTGACAGTATGCTTGTAATCTACAGTGTAAGCATTTCCCTATGCTAGCCACATTGTCCTTTCCATCATGGATGTGCAACAGTGAATGCAGGTGTTGTCTAATCTCCAAAGTCCAAAACTCAAGGTTGTGCAGCTGGTGACACTTCATGCAGATATGTTTGCCTGCACTACATGGTACATCCTAGCCTTCACACTCAACTTGGCTTTTCTGACCTGCCATCCTGCAACTCTGAAAACTATTGGTTATCTTTAGAAGAAAGATGAACTTACAATGAAAACTTGGCAAGCTACCTCTCAGGAAAAGGGAAAAAATAGGTCTGGAATCTTAAACACAAATTAAATGTTGTGGTTGGTTGGCTGGCTCACTGAGCTGGTTCATTGTTTCTCCACAGATGTTGTTTTTCTTATCCACGTGGATAAGGAAAACCACCAATTCAACTGGGACAACACCAAGATCCTGGGACAAGCAAAGCAGAGTCAAGCACAGGAATTCCTAGAAGCCTGGTACTCCACGAAGAAAGCCATCAACAAACACAGAGCTTGACCACATTTACAGTCCACTGCAAATGAAAAGCAGAAGTGAGGTAATCCAGCTCAATGGATTCCAGAATTAAAATAACAGGCGGGAAAACACAACAGTGCTTCATCGGAGGCTGCACTGATGATGTTACCCAGCAGGGTAATGAAACGTCTGCGGAAAAACAATGAACCAGCTCTGCGAGCCAACCAATCAAACATCCACAACCCAAGCTACAAACCTAAAACAAATTAAATGGCCAACATTCACTTTAAAGATTAGAAATGGTGAACAGATCAACTCATCAATCACTTGTTTTCCTTGCACTTGTGATGCCATGCCACCATTAATCTCAATGCAAGTAGGCCTCTATATCCATACTTTATTTCTTCTCCCACTCACCTGCTGCTCTACAGACTTAATTTTACAGTAGATCTTAACCAAAGCACCAGTTTCCCCCTTGGCCCCAAATTCCTATGACCCAAATTATCAGTTACTCACTCCAGCAAGGCAACCCTTGTTTTGGCTATGTGGTTGATTCTGACTGTGTGCTTTGAATAAGTCCTTCTTATAAGGAGGGCTCTGACAAGTTCCTTGCCATTCTTAATTTCCTGCTACAGTAATCCACACTTAGGTCAGGCAGAAGAATTTCAGGTGTTCAACAGATAATTACCACTATCAAGAAGCTGCCTGTTTAAATGGATTATCTTAACTTCCTTAAAGGCTATTACTTCTAGATCTAATTCTCACAGAATCCCTACCGCGTGGAAGCAGGCCATTCAGCCCATCAATGCTACACCAACTCTCTGAAGAGCTCTCTCCTGGACCCACCTCCTCCAACCATTTCCATGGCTAATCCACCTAGCCTCTACATTCCTGGACACTGCAATCATCATAGCAATCCACCGAACCTGCACATCACTGGACTGTGGGAGGAAACCCACACAGACACAGGGGGAACATGCAAACACTACATGGGCACTAGTCCGAGGCTGGAGTTGAATCCTGATCCCTGACACTGTGAAGCAGTCATGTTAGCCACTACAGCACTGTGCCATTTTGAGTTGTACTCAATAATTAAACATGCAAAAGATATACCAATTGAATTCCCATTTGACCCAGATTCCGAGTATAGCACCTCAGCATTAGATACTCAAAAATGATGAAATTTAAAACTTCATTGCGGCAAGGTAACAAAATTAATTATAAATAACAACCATCATTTCTCCACCTATTTTAAGTTAACTTCAATTTAGCAACCAAATGAAATAGGATCCTTCAAATCATGTACATTTCAAAATTCTTACAATTCCATGACTACATCTTAATTCTCCTTGCCTCCAGGATAATCACATGAAGAACAAGATTCCTTCTGAGGTTGCATCAACACGGGCAAATCTAGCACCAACAGCGATATGTACACTTTAGTAAGCACCATTAGAAAGTTTGATAGGGGGTCACTTAGGACAATATAAGTGATCACAAACTGAGACTGGTGTCATGAACAATTGTGGAGAATCTGCCTTGGACAGCACCATCCTCTCCATGTTCTGCTTACCTAGAAAGCAATGCCGAATTCAGAACTCCCTAATGAAATGGATGATGATTAAAAAGTCAGCAGCAAATGCACAAGGCATTGGCAGTCCTCCATCAGATATGATGTGATCAAAATGTAACTGTTTGTGGGAAATGTCACTTCTCAAGCATTTCGAGGATGTTAGTCACGGAAATTGTTGCCATGTCTGCAGAATCTGAATCTTTTGAGAGCAGAAGTCGGCTGTTCAGCCCCTCAAGTCTGTTCTGCCACTTTAGGTATTGACAAATTATCTGTCTCAATGTTATGTCTTTTGCTATCTCCATATCCCTTGAGTAGTTTTGAGAAACCTATCTCAATTGCTGCCTTGAATTTAATCAACAACCAAACTTCCAAAGCCCTCTTAGGTAGAGAATTCCAAAGATACACCACCCTCTGATAGAACAGATTCCTCCTCATTTCAGTCCTTAACAGCTTGCCTTTTATTCTGAGACTCTGTACGTCTGGTTCTACACGCACCGCACCCTCCACCGACAACCTGTCATGCTTCTATAATCCACAGAAAACAGGCCTAAACTCTTGGATCACTCTTCATAAGCCAGACCTTTCATTTGAGAAATCAGTTTGGTGAATACTTGCTGCACTATCTTTGTGGTATAATTGCCCTTCTTCAGGCAGACTGTGTACCCTAATATTCTCTTTCATCTTTGTTCATAACAATTAAAGTATGGCTTCTTTGCTCCAACACTCAAATCATTTTGTTACAAAGGCTATCATTTTACCACTGACTTTCCTAATTACAGTTGTGCCTACATGCTAGCTGGCAGTGACTGGAATGAATAGACCTGGATCCCTTTGGATCTCAATAATTTTCAATTTCTACCCAAATAAGAAATACTCTGCACCTTCCTTCCTCTTACAAAGTTACACTAGTCAATCATGCAGACTCTGATGACCAATGTGCTAACTATGGATGCTAACTTTTTGTCACCGTAAGCAAGAAAGCATGTATAATACCATGGCTTTAAAAGTATCTCTGAATCCTCCAACTTTTTTTCTTCTGCAGAGAGGTAGACTGACTCAGGAGAGCAGCAATTGGAAGTGGGAGCTCCCTTGAAACTATTTCTACCTCTCACCTCTTGCCACCTACCATTCCCACTAATGTGTAACATACTGTATCCTCCTCATCTGACCAAGTCTGCCACTGCACAGACACAGGTGATACAGTCTTTGGAAGGGGTGAGGTGTTGATGGACTCCAGCATCCAAAGCTCATCAACCACCATCACTAAAGAAGGCCACTTGAAGAAAGGAGCTTTCTAACAGAATCGTTGTTTGGTTCGCTGAGCTGACTGGCCTTCATGCAAACATTTCAACTCCCCTCTAGGTGACATTGTCAGTGCTGCGTAGCCTCCACTGAAGCACTATTGGCGCATATAAATTCAGAGCGGGACAGAACAATAGCATTTCGACAGAGGTTACAGAGAACTGATGATGTCACCTAGAAGGGACATGAAACGTTTGCACAAGAACTCGCCAGCTCAGCAAACAAACCAAAAACTCCCCCTACAACCTAAGCTACAGTTCTTAGTTAAAACATTAAGCTTGCTAATGCTTTTAATAAAGCAGTTGAACCATGTAGAGGCGCTAGATAAAGAAAAAGAAAAGCTTTGTAGTTTATTCAATGTATGCATATTGAAAGTATTCATTAAAATATTTTAGCAGATTCCTCAAATTATTAAAACATAAAATTTGTTCATTTTCACCATTTCCCATGTCATTACTCCTACAAAGTAAGTGTTAACTCAAGTTTCAGTTGCTTGGTGAAAACTAGGAAGACATTAAATAAGTAAAACCAATTAATGCGTAAACAACACATGAATGGTTAGTTTCAGGATTAACTGCACAATCGATAGCGGAGGATTTTGAGGTGTGATTATAAAATGGTACAGTGTGAGTAGCTGACTCAATGTTGGAATGATCTTGGCAAATTGAGTGTGCTGTAATTGGGCTGGCATTTGAGGTCTATTCTCCTCTCTGCTACAATCCTCAAATGATAAAGTTTTGAGCAACTTGTTCTTCATCAAATCCCTACTCCTCACTGTTGTACTATGCTGTGCAGAACCATACACCACACAATCCTAATTACCTTTACAGATTAGTACTGAAGGGTGCCTCAAGAACTAACCAGGCTGTGTTCATCCAGCTTCACATTTTATTATCTTGGATTCTCCAGCATCTGCAGTTCCCATTATCTCTAATGACAAGAACGGGCTGGTGAGGCAGCAGCAGTCAGCAGCAAAACAGGCTGGTGAGGCAGCAGCAGTCAATGACAAGAACAGGCTGGTGAAGTAGCAGCAGTCGGCAGTGACAGCGAGCTGGTAAGGCAGCGACAGTGGCAAGAGCGGGCTTTTTGCATGGCGGTGTGTCCTGGCAATTGTAGCAGGACCTGCACCATTATGGAGATCAGGCATGACAATGGTTTGTTTAAATATATATATTGTCATCATATGGCTTGTAATATAATGTTCCTAATGGCCATTGGTGGTTTTGCAGAGAGGTATCATATGCCAATTTTGATTAAGTCATTCTGTGCTGTCCAGTTACCCCCATCTGTGTGAAAAGTGTGAACAAGCCAGGAATGCTGGGACTGCTGCAATGAAATGTACAATGGAAATTCCTATGAAACCCATCCCAGATCTAGAAGTTTCATGGCTTCCCAACAACCTAGCATCGATAGAATCAGAAATAACTCTTCAGAGGCTAGAATTCCATCACCAATCACCTTTTATTTACAAATGCATGATGTTTGACAATTGTACTGCCTATCAATGGCATTCAGGGCCACAATATCCCTGACATTCATCCTTTTATGTCAGACAGGGCTCCCTGATTGGACCATTAACTGTCCCAGTCAGGAAACTCATATTCTATGATGTCGAGATGGCTGACCTCATTATAATCACTACAGAATCAATTCCTTGTGCTTGCATAACCCTTATTGTTCTGAAGTGCTCAGATTATCATGTATGTCATTATGTTACCCTGGGAAGGCAGCCAGTGGCCCAAATCTATGTGATTGCTCCTTCTGGTTATTGAAAGATTTACATAACTCTGGCAAACATTGCGTCTGCCAAATTCTTTTGCATTTCCAGAGTTGGTTTCTTGGGCCATTCAAAATCTTTCACAGTCAAAACATAAAACAAGGTATAAAGACAACACACTGTGGAGTTGAAGGAGCACAGCAGGCTAGGCAGCATCAGAGGAACAGGAAAGTTGATGCTTTGCGTCAGGAATCTTCTTCAGAAATGGGTAGGGGGAAGGGAGCTGAGAAATAAATAGAGAGAAGGGGTGTGGGGCTAGGGAAGAGGTGAATGCAGGTAGGGAGTAGTGGGGATTGGTCAGTGGCAGAGAATGACACGCTGGATGCAGAGGTTGGTGGGGTCATTCTTCACCACTTCTGCCACCTACAAACCGACACCACGATGAAAGAGATATTTCCTTCCCCACCCTTATCTCCCTTTTGTAGGGTCCACTCACTCCACGAATCCCTCATGCACTCCATACTCCCCACAAACCCCACCACAACCGGCACCTTTCCCTACAACCGCAGGAAGTTCTACACCTGCCCCTACACCTCCCCCCTCACCTCTGTCCAAGGCCCAAAACAAACCTTTCATATCCAACAGGGATTCACCTGTATATCCTCCAACTTGGCCTACTGTATCAATGGCTCCCGATGTAGCCTCCTCTATAACGGCGAGACCAAGCATAGACTTGGGGATCGTTTTGTGGAGCATTTGCACTCTGTACGCAACAAACGACAACACTTTCCAGTCGCAAACCATTTTAACTCACCCTCCCTGCTCCTGAGTGACATGTCCATCCTGGACCTCCTCCAGTCCCACAACGACACCTCACGCAAACTGGAGGAGCAACCTGATGTTCCGCCTTGGGAGCTTACAGCCCGAGGGCCTTAATGTAGAATTCACCAGTTTTAAAGTCTCCCCACATCCGGTCTCTTCCCATATCCAATCCTCCCTATCATCCCCGCCTTCTTGACCTGACATAATGTGTGCAATCTTCTTTCCCCCGCCATCCGCTCTACCCTTTCTGCTGACCAATCCCAATACACCCTACCCACATCAAACCTATCACCACCCCACCTACCTTTCGCCAGCCACACCCATCCTTCCTCCCATCTCCTTGACCCACCTATCTTCTCTCGGACCTATCACGCCACTATCCCACTGACCAAACCCCACCACTCCTGACCTGCATTTACCTATCACCATCCTACCTACATTCCCCAGTCCCAACCTCCTCTCCTATTTATTTCTCAGCTCCCTTCTCCCCTCCCCATTTCTGAAGAAGGGTCCCGACCCAAACATCAACTTAACAAAGTGTGGAACTAGATGAACACAGCAGGCCAAGCAGCATCTCAGGAGCACAAAAGCTTTTCTGATGAAGGGTCTAGGCCCGAAACATCAGCTTTTGTGCTCCTGAGATGCTGCTTGGCCTGCTGTGTTCATCTAGCTCCACACTGTTATATTGGATTCTCCAGCATCTGCAATTCCATTATCTCGGACCCCAAACATCAACTTTCCTGCTCCTCTGATGCAGCCTGGCTTGCTGTGTTCCTCCAGCTCCACACTGTATTGTCTCTGCCTCCAGCATCTGCAGTTCTTGCTATCTCTGTGCTTAGAGGTAGTCTTCACAAATTTGATGAATCTTAACCTCACCCTCAAATCCCTTCCTGCCTATCATGGGGGTGTTGGTAAGGATAGGCAATGGTGAAGGACAAATTGGTAAATATTAACATTATAGTCTAAGAGAAAATTTTAAAATGAACTATAACAATAATGTAGATTAGGCATAGGGCCAACAAAAGCACCAGTCACCAAATTCCAAGGTCCTGCTTTCCCAGTTCATGCCCATAAAAGCAATACTGCGAGTCAGAAAATCCATCCTAATATGTCTAGAGAAGGATATTTTTTATAGGTATTGCAATATAAAAGTAAATCACTTTAATTACCTCTGTTGTAACATTTTTCCAATGTGGTAATTAGAAAACATTGGCCTAGCGCCTTCTTCATTTTCAATCCAGGAAATGTACTCAAAAAACATTGCTTTGGTGCTGGTGAGAAACTGCAGAGCAAGAGGTCTAGAAAAGCTTGCATCGTCCTCCTAGAAAAAAAAATAAAAACAAATGACCAAATCCTTAAGTAGCAGCTTCAATGTTCTGGATCTGTCTGAATATTTACTTTGTTTTAAACAAATCAGCTAGTTGAAAGATAGTAAGTTTGAACACGAAACTAACTCAAGATCTAAAATTGAACCTTTGGGCAGAATTTCAATGGAGCTGACTGGGTGGGTGAAATATCTCCACAGAGGCTGGTGTCCCATCACCAAGTCATCCTTTATTTACATGTAGAGAGTCCTTGATCCTAATTCAGCTTCCTTAGAGCCAGCTCTCAGACTGAGCAGAACTTCTAACACGCTCATTTTTATCTGTCTGGCAGGATTCCCTGATCGAACCAGGTTATCAGTCCCAATCAGGAACTCATATTCTATAAAAAACCCAAATGAAGTGAGGATGCTTGAAATTAGAAACAAAAACAGAAATTGCTGGAAAAGCTGAGCAGGCCTGTGAGGAGAAATCAGAGTTAATGTTTCGGGCCTAATGAACCTTGCTCAGAAATCTGGTGTTCTGAGGAAGGGTCACTGGACCCAAAACATTAAGACATATTGTATGATGTCCACCTGATTGACCTTGTTACAATAACAACAGCAGGGAGTGCTCGCACACACTACGAACACTATCGCAAGTCACAAAACAACATTTGAATTTACTGTGTCAATTTAATTCAGCCAATGTATTAGCATCCCACCATTGTATTTCTCAACCTATCACAGAGTGCAGACTTCTAATGACTTTATTTAATGTGATACTGACAAGGGTAAAAGTGGCTGCGTACTGAACAGTTCTGTAAGCAAAGGTATTGAACTGAGATGTGGGAATACTGCAACCTGGTTCTCTGACTATTGTCTGGAGGTGACATTAGAGGCTGTGTGAGCCTTTAAAGAAGTGTTGCTTTCTAAAGGTCACCAGCTTTTCATGGTGTCATAGATGTCTGATAACTGGCTCCAAGACATGTGATTTAGATTTATTTTTAGATTTAGATTTATTTAATATTGTCACTTGTGCCTAGGTACAGCAAAAAGTGTACAATGTCGCCACGTTCTGGCACAGGCAATGTGTAATGCATGTCTGGATGATAAAATGTGAGGCTGGATGAACACAGCAGGCCAAGCAGCATCTCAGGAGCACAAAAGCTGACGTTTCGGGCCTAGACCCTTCATCAGAGGGTGTAATGCATGTCTTGCTGGTTGCACCCTCTATTCCCCACCACAGCTCGTTGCAGTTGGGAATCCAAATGCGGCTAATTTTCAATTAAAGAAAACATGGGAAGGGCCCTCTTGTGGCACAGTGGGAGTGCTCCTACCCCGAGATTGGGAGGTCTGGGTTCAAGTCCCACCTGTTCCAAAAATGTGTAACAACATCTCTGAACAGGTTGATTAGGAAAATAGGTTAAATTTTAAAAATAAAAGAAAATGCGGGGAGGACTGTTGTGGCACACTGGTAGTCTTCTAACATCTGCACAAGAAGGTCTCGGTTCAGGTCCATCTCCTGAGGTGTGTAATAACATGTCTGAACAGGTTGATAGAACACATCTAAAAAAGGAAGTTTGTGGTTTTAAATTGATTTGGGGCATATCTCTGATTAAAACACACTAAATAAAATGTGGAGTAGGGTCTTGTGGCAGAGCAGCAATGCCCCTACCTCTGAACTGAAAGGCCTAGGTTCAAGTTGTACGTACTCATAACATGTTTAGGCAGGATAATTAAATAAATGAAATTTTACTAATTAACACCATGTGATTACAATACTCATATTTACACGGTTTTTGTGGACAAATAATTAAGAGGTAAAACCAAGCATGCATAAGCTTTGAGTAGATTGTGTGCACTTTATTTGCTTGATACCTGCTTATTAATTATCTGTTCAAATGGATTGATGAAACCAGAAACACTGAAGGGAAATTGTCATCTTGCTCATTTTGATTAATTATAGTAACTGCTCCAGGCCAGCCAATTTAGTGAAAGTTGAAAACACACATCATTGCTAACAATAAGTGGTACTCGCAATTTGGATGGAGAGCAGCAGTAGTTTTGAGTATGTCTTGACAAATCAATATTCCACTTGTAAGTCAAAGTAGTGCTTGCAGCTACAAGACAAAAAAAAACTTAGCAACTGCACCAAGATGGGTTACGTCTAACAAATTCATAAGAGAATTTCGAACTTTACCAAGATTAAGTCGGCAATGTTCCACCTAGAATATGCTGTTGTTTGTTAAGCAATTATATACAACTAATATTATATCTGATATTTCCATTTTTGACTAAAATTAATGGTGACACAGATAGTGGATAGTCATTAATTTTTAATTGGACGCACTAAGATAAAGGAATAAAGCAACAGGACCCAATGAGATACAACTTTGGGTCCTGAGAGAGCGGTGAGGTGCTGCGATAGAAAAATCTTGAAACTTTTAATTCGGGATGAAGTTACCAGTCACCCGGATAAAAAGGTATACATTTGCAGTATCCAGCGTGAATTTCAAAAAGGATGATTCAGCTTGATAAATCTTATAGAATGCTTTGCAGTGGGAATAGACTTGGTTGTAGGAGGTGGGGAGACTGCAATGCACTAAATGTATTGTAAGTAGATTTCGAGAAGCGTTTGACAAAATTATACACAACAGATTACTACAGAACAGTATGAAATTAGGGGAAGGGTACAAATTTAAGTAACCAGATATTTGAAGGAAGAAAACTGGAATTAGCACTTAAATGGGCTTATTCCGATGAGATAGAAGTGGGTTGTGGTATTGCATCTGAATTACGAAACAAAGGAAGTTGCAGTGAGATATTGATAAGGTAGGGTGAGGAGGTGTATTAAGTAAACTAAATAAAACAGTAAACAGTGATAGGCCAGAGTTACTGGATGTAGTCTACTGTTACACAAAGACAGTTTAAGACTTGCCATGGTAGGATATCCAAATATTATTTGTGGAAGTTAACCATTCTGCTCCTTGTCTTCTTTTTGCAAGTGAAGTGCACCACAACAAAACATCAGAAGTGTATATCAGAAACAAAATATCCAAAATTCAGCTTCTAAAATCACAGCATTTCTTCACAACATCATGTGTAATAAATCAGGAGCAATGTCAATATTTGGAAATGAAATGATCTCTCATCACTGGACCAACCATTTGATTGGCCTATAAGCTCAAGTAACTCAGAAATGAAATGCTGGGTTTCATCTGTGTTATGATCCCAGTGGATGTTACTACTAGATAAATCAGATCCCAGACTGAAACCTAGCTTGATCATTTTTTTTCGGTTTTGATAAGGTGGTCATTCACATACTGTTGCTTATTTGGTTTTAGCAAAACATAAGCTTATTACCAAAGAAATGAAGATAAAAATGAAGAGAAGCCAGAATGTTCATCTGAATCCCAATTACTTGAAACCTAATAGTGCTAGTTTTGTTGCAGTGCTTTTTAAATTATGAAAACGAAGACATTTATAATAGAATTGGAAACTTACAGATATTAAATCTAGAAGGTCGAGAAAATGTATTTTCAGACCAGTGGGGCTATTTTCCAATAAAGTTATCTTCATTAACATTCCCAAATGATCACAGTGCAGAGTCGACAGCCCTTCTTTAAAAATACGCAGTGAGGCATATCTGGCCAAACCTTTGGTGCAAAACAGAAATATAGCAGAACCAGTGTCATGTAAACAACAACAAAGCTATGCATTGGTGTGAACAAATGCTGTTCTGCAGAAAATTTACATGTAAAAAAAAACCCTAAAATATTATGATATGAAAGTGGAGTGCATTTAGAAAGGAATGCAGAAAGCAGGAAGCATCCCCATTCCCTCACTAAGCTAACTGATAGGCCTGTCTTAACTCTAGTAGAGTAAGTTTGAGGAGCCCAAGAGAGTTATACATCAGGATTGGATTTATGGGTGCAATGTAATCTGTCTATATCTCCATTTTCCCTTCACTATTCAAAAGCCTAATGTTCCTCAAACAGTCAAGAGGACATGTTAACCTTGCAAAACTGGTTACAAATTAGGGCATTTAAATGTAAATTTACCTGGTCTGGTGTAATAGACATTCTGTAAGATAGTTATGAAGATCACAGCATTATTTCGAGGACATGTAATTATCTTTTCCACAAAATCGTTCTTCAATTTCAACAGCAATTCAAATGAAATGCCACCATCATTTGAAAACCACACCTGAAAAGAAGAAGTAGCTGATAACTTTTAAATTTCTTATCCTTCCTTTCAAGTCCCATAAATGGTCTCCATCCACATTATCCCTGTAATTCCTTCCAGCCCAACAGCTCCCCAAGAGTTTAATCTGGCCTCCTAAACATCACTGGTTTTAATAACTACACTTTGGTGACTGAATTTCAGTAGTCCAGTTTCTAAGTATGGGATTTTTCCACATGCCTCTCATCTTGTGACTTCATTTTCCTTCTTTAAAACGCTCCTTAAAACCTAGCAATTAGACCATCACTTAGGTAACTGTACTTCATAACTCTTTATAGGCTTTGGTGTTATATTTTGTTTTATAATGTTCCTGTGAGGTGTCTTGAGGATTTTTTAATTACATTGCAGGTTCTTAATATAAGTCATTGGAGTCAAATGTAATAAAATAGAATAATCCAATCCTAAGAAAATTGCAGCACCATATTAAATACTTCCAGAACACCACCTACTCCATTAGAAATGATTTACTATGCATCCCTGTATTATCACCAATTTTACAATATTTCTGAATATGACAGACAGTCAGTTTAATATGAGCACTGGGTTTAGCTTTTTGTCTCATATAGGCTTGAAAGTAGCTGAAATGGCATAAACCTAGTTCCTTCCTACCCACAGTGAAAGGAGGCTTACATCCCATTCATGATGACGGAGTCTTGTTGGAGGGTAGAGGTATTTACTGATAAAAATGACTGCAGTATATCAATTAGGCAATAGCAGTGATAAGCTCAATTGCAAAGATCATTTTATACTAAGAGATGGCTGGTCTTTCTGATATGCATATGCGAGAATAAAAAAATGTGCAATATGTGCATTTATACTGGATAATGTTAATTTACTTGATTTTATTTATTTATTCATAAGGTGAAGGTCATAATGGCTAATCCAACATAATGGCTATCCATCCCTAACTGCCTAGAAGCAACCACATTGCTGTGGGTCTGGAGTCACATTCAGGCCATACCAGGTAAGGATGGAAGTTTCCTTCCATAAAGGACATCAGTGAACCAGACAGGCTTTCCCTTACAGTTCACAGCTTTAACCACAACTAAGAGAGTGAAGGCAAACATTATTGAGAGTGCAAGAGAGGTGAATAAGGTAGATGAGAGATATAAACAACTTTTGGTGAAAGGGAAGGGAACCCTATTTTCTCAAGATGAGTTTTTACGGGAACTGTTCAAACTTTTTTGCTGGTAAAGTTCAGAAGTTTTCCTCCAAAGATTTTGATGAAAGTCAAAGTTTTCAAAGGTGGAATAAGATTAAAAACAGTTCACAATACAGAAGAGGACATTCTGGAGCTCTTAGAGAATACAAAGGTGGATAATTCTCCAGGACTTGGTCTAATGTATACCAGAGTGTTGTGGGGAATAAGGGAGAAAATTGTGAGGCCCCTGGCAGAAATATTTGCATCATCAACTACAGGTGAGGTACCTGATGACTGGAGGTTGGCTAAGGTTGTACCCTTGTTAAAGAAGGGTTGTAAAGAAAAACCAAGGAACTATAGACCTGTGAGTCTGATTTTGGATGTGTGTAAATTATTGGAAGTGATTTTAAAAGATAGCATTTATGGGCATTTGGACAGGCAAAAATTGATAAGGGATAGTCAGTACGGTTTTGTATGGGGAGAATTGTATCTCACAAACTTGATTGAGTCTTTTGGAAGAAGTTACCAAAAAAGTTTGATGAGGGCAGAGCAGTAGATTTTGTTTACTTGGACTTTAGTAAAACCTTCAACAACATTCCACATGGTAGACTAATTAGTAAAGTTAGGTCACATGGAATTCAGGGTGAGCTTGTCAATTGGATACATAATTCACTTAATGGCATGAGTCAGAGAGTGATGGTAGAGAGTTGTTTATTCAGATTAGAGGCCTGTCACCAGCAGTGTTCCATAGGAATCCGTTCTGGGTTCTGTTATGTTTGTCATTTATATAAATTATTTAGATGAGAATATAAAATGCATGGTTAGTAAGTTTGCAGATGACACCAGAATTGGTGGCATAGTAAACAGTAAGAAGGTTTTCTAAGATTACAAAGGAATATTGATTGAATAGGTCAATGGGTTGAAATATGGCAGATAGAGTTTTATCTGGATAAATGTGAGATATTACATTTGTTACAATGACAGAGGGAAGGATTTATACAATTAGCGGTAGGGCCTTCAGTAGTATTATTGAGCAAAGGTATCTAGTAAATAATTCTTTGAAGTTTCTGTCACATATAGACATGATGGTTAAAAAAGGCTTTTAGCACCCTTGCCTTCATTGCTCAGTTCTTTGAGTGCAAGAGTTGGGAAGTCATGTTGAGTTTGTACAGGACATTGGTGAGGCCTCTTCTGGAATACAGTGTCCAAGTCTGGTTGCGCAGTCATAGAAAGAATATAATTAAGCTGGAGATGGTTCTGAAGACATTTACCAGGATGTTGCCAGGTATGGAGAGTTTGAGTTATAAAGAAAGGCTGAATCGGCTGAGATTTTTTCCACTGGAGCATAAGAGGTGACGTTATTGAAGTTTCCAAAATAATGAAGGGTAAAGATAGGGTTAATGGTAGGTGTCTTTTCCCTAGGATGGCAGATTTCAAGACGGGGGTCACATTTTTAAGGTGAAAGGAGAGAGATTTTAAAAAACATGAGGGGCTATATTTTTACATAGACGGTGGTTCGCATTTGGAATAAACTTCCTGCTGAACTGTTGAATGTGGGCACAGTTATAACATTTTAAAAGACATTTGGATAAGTACATGAATAGAAAAGGTTTGGAGGGATATGGGGCAGGAGCGGGCAGAAGGAATTGTTTAGTTTGGGATTACATTTGCCACAGGCTTGTTGGGCCGAAATGTCTGTTTCCTTGCGGTATGATTCTATGTCTCTAAGGGGAAAGTATATATGAGTTCTTTTGTGTAAAGTGCATTTAGAAGTGACTTAATGTCTGGAACAGTAACAGTTGATGTTGTTCAGAAATTACTTGAATTTTTATCTAATGACTGAGCAAGAGTGCAGGTCACGGTTTTGCCCATAATCACAGAAAGTCCGAAATGACGTTAAAGAGAAGGAATAGCTACAAGAACAAGTTCCAGGTATTTTTCATTGCAATAGCTAAACGAAGTCAATCACCAGAGTCAAAGTGATACCGCAAGCAGATGTTGCAGCAGCTATGACTTTCTTTAAAGATGTGGATAATTCAAAAATGAAGTAATTTTGGAACTCTTCTTTTATTGAGACTCAGAAAGCAGGAGTTAAGAAAGTTAGCATAATCAAGCCATACTGAAAGTGAAGCTAAGCTGAAGACTTTCCAGCTGTTAATACATGAAAAATATTATTCTGCTGAGGAAGTGGATTTATCATAAAGAAATGTTTCAGGTAGCATGTGAAATTCTTGTGAGAAGACATGCAGTGAAATGGAAAAATGAAGCAGTGATAAAGAAGTATTTTACCTGGCCAATTCTTGTAAGGGATGAGTTTCAGGACCTAATCTAATGTTCATCTCTAGAACATGCCAGAGATGTAAGGTAGTGGAAAAAATTCAGTAGCAGCAGAGCTACAGAGACAGAGTTACAGAATGGGATGAGTTGGTTAGTTCTTTCAAGAGCCTGTAATGGGTTGAATTATTTCCTTTGTACTGAAAATTCTATGATTCCATGATTCCATATAATCAAACCAGGGTCATTAATAAATCTTTTTTTTAAGAAACATTTAACAGACTATTAGTGGACTGTGCAGAAGTATTACCAAAAACAAAATGAGATGGCAGAATGTATCTTATTATGACATGTCAAGTCAATTTTGAGAAGCTGTTCCTTTGAGAATAATTACAGTTAAAATATTGGTTGAGAAACTAAGTCCATTTTTTTGCTTGTTATGCATTATTAAGGGAAATATATTTTTAGGTATGACAAGTAATTTAGGTACAAAACACGTGGAGACAAAACCGTAGCATATTGTTCAGAAACATGAGGAGCTTTAGTGACATAACATTGGATTCTCAAGACAATGATTATACGATATTCTCATGGATGTCAACAGGATGGAGTAAAGGTTTGTATTAACTGTTATTTGCTATCAGTAATTCCCAGAAGAATCTACTGGATTCAGTCCATTCAAATTAATCTATGGTCACCAGGCAGGACATCTGTTATGATATTGGTCCAAAATTGATCAAGGAAAGGCTTTTAAGGTGGAAAGTTGAATCCTCACTGTTGATTACAAGTTCAAGTTTCTAGAAATACTCACTGGAGTGCACAAAGTAACACCAAGGCATTTAAAAATTTCACAGACAAAGATGGAAAAATAGGCAGACAAATATCCTGAAACTAGAGCATTTCAAAATGGAATGAAATATTAAGTGTTATCAGATTCAATGGTCCATATAAGGTAATGTCTTGTAAACATGTTAAAATGATATCATTGTAGAGTGGAATATGAGAAAGAGTAGGTGGCAAGAATACTGGAGGATGACAGTAGCAGTGAGTGAGATAGAAGGAGATGTATACAATTCACAAACCGCAGAGTGGTTGTAACTCTAATTGAATTATTATGAAACTATGCAATAGCACTCTGGTCATCAATATGACAAAGTGAAATCCTTCCTAAAGAATGAAATAGTGTTAGCCACCTTTGATTTCACAGATGCTTTTAAAATGGCGATTGATACTAAAAACTTGGGGGTAGATGTGGTCTTATTGTCAGATGATGAATGAGCAAAGACAATCCATTTTCAAAGAAACTGAATTAGTCTCAAAATAAATGCTCTAGAGTGGAAAAGGGAACTGGGATTACTACCGGCTATTAAACATTTGGAAGTTTTTGTCCGTCATAACCACAAAGGAACACTAATTTACATAGGCCATAATCCCTGGGCCTTTATAGAGAAATTTAAAACTCAAATTGCTAGATTACTTCATGGGAATTTGTTTATATAATCTTTAGTATAAAGAATTGTTTATGTAACTGGAATGCATAATATAATTGCAGACACTCCATCAAAAAAGTGTGATGATGCTAGAATACTTTGAATATTTAAAAAGGTGGCAAGAAATTATTTACATCCGTGTAAGAAGTGAATGAAGATGAATGAATGTAATATTCTGTTATTTTGTTATATATGTATTATGTTTACATTGTAATGAAACACATTGGTTGGAAGCATATTAGAAATACATATTTATTTTTAGACTTTGAGAAATTAGAATAAGGAACTGATTTGACATTATTGGATTGAAGAGGGGCTTTTTTTGTACTTTTAATTAAAAGTTTAAAAAGGTCAGACAGAAAACATTTTATTCACTGTTTGCAAAAGTCAACTGACTTTGTGGAAAGAGTGTCCAACAAATCTTTTAGGAAGAGATAACAAATGGGTTAACTGTTGGAGAAACAGAATTAGAAAAGCTCTTGGATCTTTGCGAAGGGTGCCAAGCAACAGCATTAGAACTAAAGGTTTTTTCAAGTGGCAATTGTGGACAGGGTTGTAAGGAAAGGTGAAGGAGAGACCAGACCTGAAAGCAAAACCACCTAAAAGTACTTTCTCACTGTTAAATGATTCAAAATAAACTGATAATGCTTCAAATATCATACATCCTAACTGTTGCCCATCAAAATCTGTGGTCAGCTGTGCCTCCTGACATGCTGAAAAGGTCCACAATGCGTATCAGAATTCTGTGTGTGCACATTTTGAGGAAGACATGGCAACACCCAAAGAAGGACAACCAATATGAATAAATGGTGCAGAATAGCATCATTGCCAAGGACAGGCAGTGGTATGTTATAAATGCATTTTTGACAGGTGCATTGAGAGCATTTTGGAGCTGTCAGTAGACATTCCCTTTAAAATCTGCTCTGGAAATTTTCCATCCTTTTGCAACTGTCAGCAATCAGTTCTCAAAAACAAAAAAGCCAGAAGAGGTTGTGGAAGCTGGTACAAGTACAACATTTAAAAGGCACCTGCTTGGATATAAGAATAGGAAGAGTTTATAGAGATATAGTCCAAATGCTGACAAATAGGACTAGATTTATCTAGGATACAGAAAAGACTCTGCACCAGGTTAAACCTGACATTTACAGACTTGGGAAGTGGGGTGGGGGAGGTGGCAGATGTTGAAATGGCAGCAGGAACATCAATGCTGGCCACATGCAAAAGAGATAATTTAATTCAGAGAATGAAGTTTGGTGTCAGAATTGTAGAAATAGCCCTGTATGAGGCGAAGTTGATGCAAGGTCAGGTAGAACTTTCAAAGTTTGGGTACATTAGGCAATCCTGAACAACATGTGGATCGCCTGAAATCTGTTAACTGCAAACGGATCCGGAGCAAAACATACCTGGCCCCTCAGAACATCCAGAAGGCCTATCAGAAACCATAGATTCTCCCCCTCCATCTAGTGTCAAGGAAACCTGAGTCTAAAAAGGGTGCAGCTTCAATACGATTATCTCTGGAAGAAGGGGAGGAAACTGTCCCAAGATGCTCCGGACCACCTGTGTCAGAGTCGAAGTCAGAGGACCCGGACCTGGGGAGAAAATGTAGTAGGAGAAGCTACAAAAGAAAGACCAGGCCTACATCCTTGAACTAGTGGATCTTGTTGACTACAAAATCCTTGTATGAAGTTGTTAGCCTGGGCCAATCAAGAAGCCCTGGCTGATCAATATAAACTGGAGATACAGAAATTCCTCAGTTCAGGGCATTGACTCGGAGATGGCTGGCCAGCCACAAGCAGTGTACTGCACAGAAGTGCAATTCTGGTCTCTCCAGCTACAGGAAGGATGTTGTGAAACTTGAAAGGGTTCAGAAAAGAAGTACAAGAATGTTGCCAGGGTTAGAGGGTTTGACCTGTAGGGAGATGCTGAATAGACTCGGGCTACTTTCCCTGGAGTGTCAGAGGCTGATAGGTGACTTTATAAAATCATGAGGGACATGGATAGGATAAATAGATAAGATCTTTACCCTGGGGTGAGAGAGTCCAGAACTAGAGGGCATAAGTTTAAGGAGAGAGGGGAAAGATTTAAAAGAGACCTGAGGGGCAGGTTTTTCATGCAAAGGGTGGTGCATGTATGGAATGAGCTGCCAGAGGAAGTGGTGGAGGGTGGTACAATTACAACATTAAAAAAGCACTGGATGGGTGTTTGAATAAGAAGGGTATGGGCCAACTGCTGGCAAATGGGACTAGTTTTTTTAGGATATCTTATCAGCATGGACAAGTTGGAACAAAAGGTCTATTTTCTGTGCTATATATCTCTATGATTCCATGACTCTAAGAAAATAAAGGGTGTCATGATACTGGCCTTCGCGCAGTTATTTCAAAAACGGAACCATATGTAAGATTTGGGAATCTGTAATAAGGCAATCAGGAATATAAAGGAAGCAAGAAAGAATTTAAACAAGAAATTAAAGGGGTTAAAAGGGAACATAAAATGTCCTCAACAAGTAAGATTAAGGAGAATGTAAAGGCATTTTAGATATATATTTGGAAGAAGGTGGTAGCTAGGGAAAGGGTAAATCTACTTAAGGGTAAGGAATTTATGCATGGACCCAAAGGAAGCATGTGAGGTCCTTAATGAGTATTGTGCATTGGTATTCACCAAGCAAAAGGACATGGATGATGGTACAATTAGGGAGAGGTATATTGATATTCCAGGGCATGTAGATATTGAGGAAGAGGTGACTTGAAAAACATTATGGTAGATAGGTCCCTGGGGCCTGGATCTATCCCAGAATATTGAGGGAGACAAGACAGAAGATTACTTCGGCCTTGACGGAGACCTTTGTATCACCGTGCGTCACAAGTGACACTCCAGAAGGCTGGAGAATAGCCAATGTTGTTCTTTTGTTTTAGGAGGGGCAACAGGTATATGCCAAGAAATTATAAGCTGATCAGTCTTACATCAGTGGTAACGAATTTGTTGGAGAAGATTGGTTGGGATGGAATTTATTCACGTCTGAAAAGAACAGACTTATTGGGGACAGTCAGCATGGTTTCCTGCAAGGAAAGCCTTGTCTCACAATTTTGATTTTTTTTGAGGAAGTGATGAAAATGATCAATATAGGGAGGTCAACAGATGTTGTCTACATGGACTTTACTAAAGCATTTGACAATGTCCTTCATGATAAGCTGGTCCAGAAGATTAAGCCATATAGGATCCACTGTGAATTGATCAGTTGGATACATCATTTGGCTCGGTCGTAGAAGACAGAAGGTATTTGTGGAGGATTTTTATTTCCTGGCTGGAGGTCTGTGACCAGTGGTGTTCTGCAAGGATCAGTGCTGGGATATCTGTTGTTCGTAATATATATTAAATGATTTGGATGAAAATGTCGGTGATCTGTTTAGTAAGTTTGCCGATGACACAAACAATGCAGGAATTGTCAAATACTAGGCGACATAGATTTAAGGTGAGAGGGAAAAGTATAAAGGAGATGTGTGAACCAGAATTTTTACACAGTTTGCCTGAAAGACACTGCCAGGGGAGATGGTAGAAGCAGATACAATAGCATTGTTTTGGAAGTATTAACACAGACACATCCACAGACAGAATACAGGGAAATGGACCATGTGCAGACAGATGGAATTAGTTTAGAAAGGCATCACGGTCAGCACAGATATGGTCAGCTAAAGGCCTGTTCCTGCTTATCTTTGCCCAATAAATTTTGCTTCTTTTAATTTCCTACTGTCTGCACTTAGGCCATGCATATTCACTTCTTTGCTGTTCCAATCATATTTACAACTACAAACACTTGCAGCATTCCCATTCAACAGGTTTCTAGCCTTGACTTGGTAAAAGCTTTTCTTCTCTGCCTGACATACGCAGCCTGACTTAAATCCCTTTTTAAAAAATTCTCAGTCTCCTCACAGATATATTTATTCCAACCACACTCTCTTCCATTTTTTGACATGTCCAAACCTAAGGGTCTGCTAATGCTACCCATTTTCACCTTTCAAAAGGCTGAAACTTCCTGCATCATGGATTCATTCCAGCTCCTGCCACCATGTAAGAATTTTAAACTTTTTTGCAAGAAACTAATTACCATCTCCTTTGCTGTAAAGTTTTGTTTTCATGTTTCAACACAGCTGCAGGTTCATAGATAGACGTACCACTCCCCCAAATACCACTCGATAAAACTATCAAGTCTACTTCAACAACTTCTGAGCCATTGTCCTAACTCTAACTGTTTAACTCTCTTATTGTATCACAGAATATGAATTCTCTGGTTGGGGCTGTTAATCTGGTCCAATCAGGGAGCCCTGGCTGCCAGATATAAAAAGGAGTGTCAGAGGTTCTGGTCATGCTGCGAATTGGCTCTGAGGAACTGGATCAATGACAAGGACTTTCCACATGTAAATAAAGGGTGAGTTAGTGATGGGAAGCCATCCTCTGTGGAGCCATTTCATTTATGCTTCTTCTACTCACAAAATTGTTGTATGCCCAGAAAATCTACCGTCACCTAAGCCTAATCTTTAAAACTACCTTAGCTCAATTGTCCTATGTACTCTTACGATTGAATTTAAAACCTTCCTTTCCTATATTCCATCAACTCAGTTCAGCATTCTGTTTCAAAATGTTGCTTCAACACAGATTTTAATCTGTAAAGCCAACTCAATTTTTCTTCAAAATGAAAACTTTTCAATGATCACCCTGAAATATTAACTGTTTCTCCCTCAAAAGATACTTTCAGTCTTGCTGAGTATTTCTAGCATTCCAGCATTTCCTGTCTTAATTTTTGATTTTTTTCAGCCATTTTCTAGCCATTACTTTGTTTAAATATTATTTTCATCTATTAATGGCCTCTGTTTCTTAATAGGTTCTCAACTGTATTCAATTTATGTTGCCACAGAAGATACACTGGTGTAAATGAAACAAATCTTTCCCCTATCAAATGTGATCAATTATTGAAAATAACTGTCAATTTTAGAGCTCCAAACAAAAAAAAACTAAATTTATACATATTCTTTACCTGTGATCCAAACACATACACAGTGTATGTGTTTGGGTACATAAACATTCCATTTGGAAGAAAGTGCTCATCTGAGAAATAAAATTCTGGAAATGCTTTCATTTTACGCAAAGTGAAATCTTCATTGAACTTCCGTAAAGTAACTTTAGCCCGAAACTGAGGATAAATAGAAAATATTTCATTTTAGTTTAAGTAAATTGAACAAAACCCCCCCATATATCATTTTTAACACCCAAGGACAGGTTGGTCAGGTCATTTGGCAAGGGTGTAAAGCGCTGAAAAGCAGTGTTAGATGGAGAACCTTTCAGGGGTCACAGATATGTTGACTAGGTTGACATCAGTCTTGGTGGGGATTGGGCCAGGTTTTCTTGCAACAAGACAGAGGGAGGGATTGACTGAAAAAAAAATTGAAGGAAGATTAGTTAATGGTGATACACAAGCAGCAGAAGTGGCCAAGTGTACTCAGCAAATAAGTCGGAGCACAGATAGCAGTAAGGTTAGTAGTCCAGGAGAATAAAATAGATGAGGGCCGATGATGCACGGAAAAGTGAAAGTTGTAGTCAATGACCTTGGTGAGGGGCACATGCAATGACAAAGGTAGAGGGGGTGATAACCCTGCCAGTATGAGGTAGGAAAGAGAATAAAGTGGCAGGTACCCTTGTGGATCACAGAAGGTCATTGATGTCCTTCCTGCACTGTTGGGCATTGTGCTTCACCAGGATACAGCACTGATGTGGGCTGCAATCTGGGTCCTGGTTGGATTGATCTGATAGCATGAGCTCCTGTGGCAGACCATAGGAAAAAGGCCTATCCTCCTCTCCACCACGTTATCCACCAAGATTTCCAGGACACTTTCAAGAAGCAGGCACAAGCTTTTCTTTATTCCAGGCCTTTCTGCAATGTCAAAGTTTAAGCAATTCTCTGTATGAGATCATTCTTGGCTTGCATTAATTGTAGTTGGGTGCAGTTGGGCTTTACATCTGGTGCCAACATTGTAAATTCTGGAAGACTTCGGCATTGACCAATTTTCCAACTCTCTGGCCATGAAATCCCAAAGAAAGAGCCCACTTTCCAAGCTAATCAGTTGGAGAGCAAAATATTGCAGCGAACAATGGCAGACCAAACACACAAAACTCATTTGACACTTCAACTGAAAATGGGATTACTCCTCATTTTATTGCTGTCTGTGGAATCTTGTTGCAAGAAATCTTTTTACCTTATCTTTATAGTAGTGGCTAATAATTTGGGTGACTCATTTTGGGTAATTTTGCAGATATAGATAAAGTACAGAAGCCTTTTATTCTGTAGGTGAAAGAAACTGCAAACAAATTTATAAAGGCTGTCCTTTTGATTTCACTGCAGTCAGAATGCACATGAAATTCCTTCTCACTTATAAAGTTTAAATTTAAACTATGGAGATAACTTCAATCTTCACTGTTCCACTGCAACAGCATAAGATAAAAATTAAGAATGATTGAAGAAAACTTTCAAATGACTGAGTTGATCCTAACTTTTTAACTCAAACTCATTTAACTCCCATTTCCTTCTCAGGCACTACAACTTATAGATGTGCAAAACTGTGATTAAAACAATACAGTGCATTGACCTTGCTAGATAATGCCAGATAAGATAGAATAATAAGTGTGTTTCTTTGTTGGTCCCACAGAGCAGTGATAATATCCGGAATATATTCAGTATGTGGTGGCGAGCACATTTTCCACTCTTTGAAAGGAGAAGTACCGTAAAAACAGGTGTTGATCTAAGAAAAAAAATGTAAAATGTTAAGAATTTACATGCATTAAATATTTAAAAAGTCATTTATCTCTTGTAGCATATTTCATGGAATTTTCATAGACATCTAAATCTTTTAAATAAGACAGGACCTAGAAATTTAGGCTACATCTATCTTTGTCTATGCCTCAAAGGCAAGCTCCAAGCTGACCCAAATATTGGTCCTTAGATCCCATTGTAAGAAAACCAAGTGAAATTGCAGTAGTTTCCTATGTTTACATTTAAGGTAATGGTGGAAGAAGCATGCCACCACACATTTTGTTCTATAGTGTAGACAGGATAAGTGGGAAGGTACAATATTTTAGTATGAATTAGTGTAAATAACTGGTGAACAACAATTTTTAGAGTTGCATAGTGGCTCAGTGGTTAGCACTGCTGCCTCACTGCACCAGGCACCCGTGTTCGATTCCAGCCTTGGACAACTGTCTGCGTGGAGTTTGCACATCCTCCCCGTGTCTGCTTGGGTTTCCTCCCACAATCCAAAGATGTGCAGGTTAGGTGGATTGGCTGTGTTAAGTTGCCCACAGTGTTCAGGCTGTGTAGATTAGGTGGGTTATGGAGTCTGGGCCTGGGTTGGATATTCTGAGGGCTGATGTGGACTTGTTGGGGCAAAGGCCCTGTTTCTACACTGTATGGATTCTATATAGAGCCAAAGTGATATAATAACTCACCAGTGAAGAGTAGACCAAACTCAGGTCATTGCTGCAAAGGTAGGGAAAGTCAGATTAAGCAGATCTAGAGAGTGATGAGTGAAGAAAATATAATATAGGGTATTGGTCAAACTGGATGTCAGTTTATGGATCATGAAAAAGTGGACAAGAGATCACCTGTCAGGGTCAACACTGATCAGAAACTGGGTTAAACGTAGTGTTGACAGGAGCATTCCTTCTTACTTCTCTTCATCATTGCAGTCAGTTCCTAAGGATGCTTATACTGAGTACAGTACATAATGACATGGGACTGGTGTGTTGAATGGCCTGTTTTTATGTATTCATTGGAGTTCCTGATGCTTTTTTCACCCTCCCCTCCAGGTCCAGGAAGATTGATTTAACCTAATGCAGAGTATTCTCTCCATTAGCAACCCTACCTGTACTATCCCTAAAGGTGCATGAGGGGTGATCCAAAAATCAAATATGAACAATGATAGTTTGGTAAATAGTGAAGTTGTAGAATATTTCTTTAAGGCTGTCTTCAAAATCTGAATAGCTTTCTGCCAGACCATTAGATTATGTACGGACAGCTCCATACCATCTATGTCAAATACCATTCAACCTCAGGAAAAGCTCAAATTCTTTGCTGATAAATGATGGCCCGTTGGTCTGTGACCAATACTTTCAGTAGTCCTTGTATTGCAAAAGAGGCATGCAGTTTTTCTATCATCGTCCCCATGTCTGGCAAATGAACTCCATGCACATGTGGCCATTTTGAATGGGTATCCACAACGACCAAGAACACTGGGCCCATGAAAGTGCCTGCAGGGTCAACATGTAACCAAATTCAGTTTTACCCAGACATTCCCCTAAATTTGGCAGTAATTTCTGCCCTTGTCTGCACTGTACACTGTTCCACCAACATAGCTGTACCTGCATCCAATCCTGACCACCAGACATAATTTCTCACCAGCCTCTTTCTTCTGGAAACCCCTGGATGATCCTGATGGAATTCAGCTTTGTTCAAGACAAATCACTGTTGGTCCCCATAAAAAGACAGCACCCTCTACTGTGCTCTGTGTTTCTGAGTCCAAATCCTTTAATTCTGCTTGTGATGGACCTTTGGTTTCTTCCATCACCATCAGCTGTTTCAGTTTTGCCAGAACCAGATCCTTCTACATTCAAAGTCTGAAATTGTCAGTTGTGACAGGAAAAGTATCCAGAAAAGTTAAAATCATTATAGACTCTGCAAGTTATGGTACCACCAGTTGTGCATTTACCACCAAGGGGTGGCTCAATGCTTCCGCTTTCCTACTTGGTCTCCCAGACACTTTCCCAATTATATGCCACCAAGTCACCCTTTACTTACATGCGGAGCAGACTTGATACAGATCCTACTCCATCAGAGCCAGCTGTCAGAGTACCTAGAATCTCTGATACCCTGTCTTTATCTGTCAGCCAGGGCTCCCTAATTGGACAAGATTAACAATCCCAATCAGATAACTCATATGCTATGAGATCCACCTGGATGATCTCATTATAATCACTACACCAGACTTCAGGCAATTTGACCCATTCCATGTGATATCAAGAAATGATTGGAGATATAGGATGTTGGAATTTAATACTATTCTTCCTATGGCAGGGAAAAACAACTGTACACAGTACCCTTGCTTTTGTGCTCCTGAGATGCTGCTTGGCCTGCTGTGTTCATCCAGCTTCACACTTTATTATCAGTAGTTACATACAATGGCAGTCATAAATATATATATACATATATTTGACAAACTAGATCATATCTAGATAATAAATAGGAAAACATTCATTATTTGTTTCCAGAGAGACTAATATAATGCTGGGGGAGGAGACAGGAATCAGCACTGATGATAGACTGGAGAGATGGACAAACAACAACATAATTCTTTGTCTATCACGCAAATAAATACCGGTCTCGTGTTGCTATGCTGTCAAGGACAGTGACCCTGCTTCTGAGAACTGCTTGTTGGAGGGAATGGAGGCCACTACTGGAACTGCACTCAGCCTGGAGTTGCAAGATGGATTAGGCCCCAGGAGCAGGTGAATGGGGTTGGGGTCTCTAGGTAGAACTGATAGATGGGAGGAGGTGCAGGTACATTAGTGGGGGAAGAGGTTTATGTTCGAGTAAGTGGTAGTTTTCAATTACTGGCCAAGTGTGCCTCATTAAGCTGGCTGTACCAAAAGCTCACAGAAATATTGGCAGCTTTTAATGGGCAGTCTCCTCTTGTGGCGAAGGCGCGCTGTACCATTGATAAAATGCGGAGATAGTGGGATGAAACTATTAAATGGCTCTTGCTACACAGTTGCATAGGACTGAGTAGTTTATGCTTAATAACTGAAAGACATAAAAGACGAAAGAGTAACTGCTCAGGGCTAGCAATCAAGTAGGAAGATTATAGTTACAGAACTGGATAACTTTTCTTGAAAAATTATAAGAATGTGTGGAATTATAACCTGAGTTACTTACAATGATTCATTTTCCGTTCTACACAAGTAAACACTTGACTGCAAAACAATAGGTCGGAAGGAGCAGAGACAGTTAATAGTGACCTGAAAACCCAGAAGTATGGAAAGCACAGAGAAGGTAATGAAGGTAATGTTTCTCTGCCACTCCTGGGAATTTTAAATTTCATCTTCCTTCTGACCATCACAATGCGTGTCAAACTCCAGGTTCAAACTGAACATTCCACTTGGCAAGTCACATTTTGATGAGTTAATATAAGAAGAAAACTTACTTTTCTCAGTTCACTTGTAAATGTAAATGTCGTCATTGTTAGGCTCAGAAAATCCGCTGAAGAAACAAATAAAATATTTTATAAGTTACAGAAGAATATTCACAAGAAATCCTTTTTCAGAAAAATTACCACATGAACCTAAGGAAGAGGAGCATAACTAGGACATACAGTTCCTCATGTTTGATTTATTGATTGGTTGACTTTGTTGTCAAATGTACTGAAATACAGTGAAGAGCTTTGTTTACGAGTAGTACAGGCAGATCATAGGAGGCAAAGGATGTATAGATCAAAAAAACTTAGACAGAGGCATGGAGGTGACATTGCACAGGGAGTGGGTTAGGCGAGATCAATGTTAGCAAGATCAGCATTATTTGAGGCTAGAGACCATTCATCAGTCTAATAACAGCCAGTAAGAAGCTGCTTCTGAACCTGCTCATGTATGTGTTCAGGTTTCTGTGTCTTCTACCTGACGGAAGAGGTTGTACGAGATCACTACTGAGGTGCAATGGGTCTTTGATATTGGCAGCCTTTCCAAGGCAGGGCGCCCTGTAAATGGAGTTCATGGATGGAAGGTTGACTTCTGTAATGGTCTGGGCTATGTGCACCACCTTCTGTAGTTTCCTCTTCCTCCGGTACATTGATGATTGTATCGGCGCCGCCTCTTGCTCCCCAGAGGAGCTCGAACAGTTCATCCACTTCACCAACACCCTCCACCCCAACCTTCAGTTCACCTGGGCCATCTCCAACACATCCCTCACCTTCCTGGACCTCTCAGTCTCCATCTCAGGCAACCAGCTTGTAACTGATGTCCATTTCAAGCCCACCGACTCCCACAGCTACCTAGAATACACCTCCCCTCACCCACCCTCCTGCAAAAATTCCATCCCGCTCCCCACCTCCCCACCTATACTGTCTTCTCCACCTATCTTCTTTTCTCTCCATCTTCGGTCCGCCTCCCCCTCTGTCCCTATTTATTCCAGAACCCTCACCCCATCCCCCTCTCTGATGAAGGGTCTAGGCCCGAAACGTCAGCTTTTATGCTCCTGAGATGCTGCTTGGCCTGCTGTGTTCATCCAGCCTCACATTTTATTATCTAAGATTCTGACGTAGGTATTTTTGATGTTCAGATTTTCCAGAGATGAGTGCAAGGCGAGGGATATGGCATCCTCTGTGGACCTGATACATCAGTAGGTGAATTGAAGGGGGCCGAGGCAGACTGCAAGACTGGCATTGATGTGGGCCATGACCAGCCTCTCAAAACACTTCATGATTATTGAGGTCAGAGCCAATGGACGGTAGTCATAAAGGCATGTTGTATGTGCTTTCTTACTTATAGGGATAATGGTGGTCTTCTTGAAGCAAGTGGAGTCTTCAGCTTATAGGAGGGAGAGGTTGAAGATGTTAGTGAATACCTCCACCAGTTGGCCCACTCAGGATCTGAGTGCTTGGCCGAAGATACCATCTGGGCCTGTCACTTTCCTTTGGTTGACTCCCAGAAAGACTGATCTGACATCTGAAGCGTTGACAGAAGGAACAGGTGTGTCTAGGGCTGTCGGGGCAGACATGACTACGCTGCTGGCACTTTGCTCAAATGAGCATAGACGGCATTGAGTACATTAGGGAGGGATGCTATCTGCTATCTTGTCTGCTACCTTGTACTGCTTTATTTTGTGTCCCATAATGTCAGTTCGACCTTGCCATAAGGCGGTAGGAGTCTGTTTGGTAGGTTTTGGCCTCTAACTTGGTCTGATACTGCTTCTTGGCATCCCTGACGGCTTTGTGCAGATCATATCTGGATTTCCTGCATTGGTCAGGGTCATTCTGACATGCCTGGAATTCTCTAGAATTTAAATGGTCAAGGGGGGGAATCTGATTGAAGTCGTCAAGATATTTACAGAAGATGACGCGTTAGACAAAGATAAACTATTTCTAGAAGTAGGATATAGTCTGAGAATTAGGGCCAGATGATTCAGGAGAGATGTTAGGAAGCACTTCTGCACACAAAAAGAGGTAGATGTTTGGAACTTTCTTCTACAAATGGTGGTAGATGTAGGATCAGTTGTTGATTTTAAATCTGGGATAGATAAATTTTTGATAAGCAGAAGTATTAATGGATATGAGTTTTATGGAGTTAGGCTCCATCTTATGGGAATGATCTTATTAAGCAGTGGAACAGACTTTTTAAGAGTTGAATGGTCTATTCCCGTTCTTCCGTTGCTCTGCTTCAGCATTCAATATTGCCGTATCTGAACATTTTCATGAATGCCACCACTACACTCGATTCACTGAATTCATTTGATGCCCAAAAGTCCAGAGCTCTTAGTCAGTTAATACACTTACCAGCAGAAGGGGGTGGTGTGGAGTGGGGGTGGGGGGGTGGCAGGGAGGGGGGTGAGGTTTGGGTCTTTGTTGTGGCTTTGAATGAATGATTACAGTCCGCAACTTTTGAAGGGATCTTGCTATTTGGCTACAGGTCAGATTCGGCAACCAAATTGCAGTGATAGATAGGTGTAGAATAGAGGCAGGGCCGGAAGTATAGGCCTGATATAAAGGCATGACAGCAGCCTTGCTGAGGTAGCACACTTGAATGCAGGACTTGAGCACCAGATGAACAGGAGGCGAGATATAGGCCTGAACATTGGTTTAATGATATTGATCTCGAAGTCTTCTTGGAGATGAAGGTGGAGAGGTGAAAAATCTTCTTTTCAGAAGGTGGTAGATGAAGGCTGCCAAAGCAAATGAAACAGGCATTGCTGGATGGCAGGAGGTAGTTGAAACAGGAAGCAGCAGGACTGTACTGCCAAATGAATGGTTGCAGTGCCACAAACACTTCAATTACTTAGCAAAGTGAGTGCGGAATGTGATGTTAATAACCTATGAATATTCAGATTCTAAAATGAAACACGCTAACTGCAATGGGTTTTCATGTGCACTTAGATATGGCTCCATTGAATAAAGAACACAGCACCATTAGGCAGTGGGATCTGCACAGGCATTTTCATAGGGCCCATTGTAGAGAGAAGGCAGGCACAGCCATGCACAGGCTGGTGCATATGCAGGGCTAAAACTGCCACAAGAAACGAGGCACTACTTGGACCACCTCAGCAGCTGTATGCCTACATGTCTGAGTTCCGTGAGGCAACATGGGATCATGGCATGAAGTTACAGGAGTCCACTCAGTCCATTTGTGCTACATATTTCAGGAAATTGAATGGATTACGTTCCTCCATTGAAAAGTGGCCAACCTCAAGCGGAGCCATGTGAACGCAGAACTGATGCATTGGCATTCACGAAACGTATGTGATGTGCAATACCAGGGACTTGTCATCACTGACTACAGTAGCAGCTTTAACTGCATTAAGATGAGATTTGTAGCATGCAGCAGGTGTCTCCAAAAATAGATGATGGTGGTCTTCTTGAGCTTCAGCTTGTAGGAGGGAGAGGTTGAAGATGTCAGTGAAAACTCCACCAGTTGGTCCACTCAGGATCTGAGAGCTGGGCCAGGGACACCCTCTGGGCCTGTCACTTTCCTTGGGTTGACTCCCAGGAAGTCCGATCTGATGTCTGAAGTGTTGACAGAGGGAACAGGTGTGTCCAGGACTGTGGGCTGACCAACATATATACTTGAACATAAGAAATAGGAGCAGGAGTAGACCATCTGGCCTGTCCAGCCTGTTAGACCAATCAGTGAAATTATGGCTGATCTTTTTGTAGACAGACTCAGCTCCACTCACCCGCCCGCTCACCATAACCCGTAATTCCTTTACTGTTCAAAAATCTATCTATCTTTGCCTTAAAAACATTCATTGAGGTAGCCTCAACTGCTTGACTGGTCAGGGAATTGTACAGATTAGCAATCTTTTGGATGTAGAAGTTCTTCTTCAACTCAGTCCTAAATATGGTCCCTCTTACGTTGAGGCTACGCCACCTCGTTCTAGTTTCACATGCCAGTGGAAACACCTCTTTGCTTCTATTTTATTTCCATTCATAATTTTGTATGTTTCTATAAAGATACCCCCTCATTCTTCCAAATTCCAGTGAGTATAGACCCAAGCTACTCAATCTCTCCTCCTAAACCAACTGTCTCAAATCTGGAATCAACCTAGTGAACCTCAAACTGCACACCCTCCAGTGCCAGTACATCCTTTCTTAAGTATGGAGACCAAAACTGTACACAGTTCACCAGATGTGGCCTCACCATCACCCAATACAGTTGCAGCATTACCTCCCCATTTTTAAACTCCATCCCTGTAGCAATGAAAGACAATATTCCATTTAATTTCTTAATTATCTGCTGCACCTGCAAACCAACTTTTTGGAATTCATGCACAAGGACACCCAGGTCCCTCTGCATAGCAGCATGCTGCAATTTTTCACCATTTTAAATAATAGTCCATTTTTCTATTATTCCTACTAAAATGGAGGACCCTTATCATAGAAGAATCCCCACAGTGTAGAAGCAGCCCATTTGGCCCACTGACCATCCAAAGAGCAACCCACCTGGATTCACCCCATCCCTGTAATCTTGCTCTTTCCGTAGTTTACTCAACTAGCCTGCACATGGAGGAGGTGATGGCCTAGTGTGATTAGATAACATTCAGCAGACTCAGGTTCGAATCACACCATGGCAGCTGGTGGAATTTGAATTCAATAAATATCTGGAATTCTGGCCATAAATCCATTGTCGAATGTTAGAAAAACCCATCTGGTTCACTAGTGTCCTTTGGGGAAGGAAACTGCCATCCTTACCTGGTCTGGCCTATATGTGGCTCTGTGGTTGATTCAATTAGGGATGGGTAATAACTGCTAGCCAGCAACGCCCTCATCCTGTGAATGAATAAACAGGAAAAAAAATCCATGCAAATTATAAACAATTGCGGTCCCAACACTGCTAGCCACTGATTGCCATTCAGAAAAATACCCATTTATCCCTAATCTTTGCTTTCTGTTAGTTAACCAATCATCTATCCATGCTAATACATTATCCATAACACTGTGCACCTTTACCTTATACAGCAGGCTTTCATGTGGCACCTTGTTGAATGTCTTCTGAAAATCCACTTATACCACATCCACTGGTTGAGACATCATGCAATCATAATGTCCTCAAAGAATTCCAGTAAATTAGTTAAATATGATCTGCCTTTATTGAACCCATGCTGCATCTACCCAATGGGACAATTTCTATCCAAATGTCTCGCTATTTCTTCCTTGATGATAACTTCAAGTATTTCCCTCACGACAGAAGTTAAGCTAATGGGTCTATAGTTGCCCACCTTTTGTCTACCTCCATTTTTAAGGTTGGAAGAGTTCCTGCCATGAATGAACCAGATGAATTTTTATGACAATTAACAGTGGTTATACAGTCATAATTGGGCTAGCTTTTATTCCAAATTTTATTGATTTCAAGTTTCACCAACTGCCATTGTAAGATCCAATCCCACGTCCTCAAACATTGATCTGGGGATCTGCATTACTAACTGAGTGACATTACTCTGCACTATCACCTCCCCTCAAGGAGTTGAGGAAAGCACTAATGAAAATGACACAGCCTCCCCTCACAAAGTGCAATCATCATTATCAGTGTCTTGTGCCCACAGACTGCGCAAATAGAGGTTCTTTCTTCAAACCTGCAAGCAGGTTGCCTTAGTTTCCTAGTCAGAAAACTAGCCACTTTTCTCACTTGCCATGTATGAAGGTAATTAGGCCACACAAGTTAGGCGAGTTGAGGCCCTCAAGGGTCTGTTAATTTATCACTTTAGGGCCATAATCATTGGTCGCATCAAGATGGTCCCCAATAGACCTCTGGCCCAGCACTCATTGCTAAGACAGTGAGAAGTCGACGAGTATCTCCCTCCAGGGCAAACTGCCCAATCATTTACTCATTTAGCAATTTCCTTTACATCACTAGGAAGGGGAAAATTGCGCCCTTTGTGTTTGGGTGATGTGTCTATCATAGCTGAATAGCTGAACATATTTGCAAGTTGTAAGATATGAGTACGACTTGCAGCAGCAAAAAACACGTGGAGAAGATGTGCTGTTTGCTAAAGATTGTTGATGTGCATATGATGGATGTCAAAACTCAAAGAGCTGAGTGTTAAAAGAATAATTCCAGAACCAGTCTTCATTCAGTTACAAACTTCTATTTTTGGAGATACCTGCTGCATACTACAAATCTCATCTTAAATACAATTAACACTAAATGGTATGCATATACAGGCTTTATCGTACTTAAACATGTAAGATTTTGAGGGGGCTTGACAGGATAGCTGCTGAGAGGATGTTTCCCCTCATATGGGAATCTTGATCAAGGGAAAAGAGATGAAAAGGAAGGGTCATTAGTCGTTGAAATTTGTTTCCAAAGAGATTGGAAGAGACTGAATCATTAAATAAATTCAAAGTTGAGTTAGACAGATTCTAGAGATACAAGGAATCAAGGTTTATGGGGCAGACAGGAAAGTAGAAATAAGGCCACAAGAAGATCAACAAAGAAGGGTGGCTAGGTGGTGAGGGTGATGCCTATTGGATCTTACGAAGTGTCCTGCCTTCAAACAAACCAATAGGAATGTAAGATACAGGCTAAAAGGTTCAGAGGGGAGTGAGGAGAAAATTAGGCTCTTATGAACTTCATTGAGACCGGCAACATTTAAAAATTTTATTCCCATTTACTAATGTATGAAGACATAAAATAATACATAAAAATCAAAGAATACAAATACCAATATCTCCACTCTACCTGAAATAGTCAGTTATGTTTTGAAAACCACAATGAACACAGTTACTTATACTGCAAACTAAATGTAACTTTCCACCTATGCATCTTCAGAAGTACAATGGCTTGCTCAAGAGTTGGTGCTATATTATCTATCAAGAAACAGCAACCTGAAATTATGAAGTTTATTAGAAGGAAAATGATCAAAGTATGCTTGTGTTTGAGTGTGTGGATGGAAATTGAATTGTAATGTCTGTGGAATGGCCCATCATCCACCAATGTTTCCATTTTAAATTTCTTATTCACGTATTTCAATTCCTTAAAACGAATTCTTTTGACAAACATTCAGTTACTTCTCAGACCTCCTCCTTTAACTCAATATCAATTTTTGCCTGACTACACACCTGTGTAGTGTCTTGAGATATTTTACTTAGTTAAACACACTCTACTGATTGAAAGGGCTTGTTTATTCACTCACAAATTATGGGCTTTGCTGACTGGGCCAGCATTTATTACCCTCCCTAGATGCCCTTAAAAAGATGCTGGTGAGCTACCTTCTTGAACCACTGCAGTCCATGAGATGTAGAAGGGGCCACAATGCATTTGGAGAGGGAGTTCCAAGATTTTGATCCAATGACACTGAAAGAAAAGGACAATACATTTCTAAGTCAGGAAAGTGAGTGGCTTGAAGGGGAACTAGCAAATGGTGGCATTGCCATGTGTCTGCTGCCCTTTGAGTGGCTTGGAGGGGAACTAGCAAATTCCCATGTGTCTGCTGCCCTTGTTCTTCAAAATGGAAGCAGTCACAGGTTTGGAAAATGCTGTCTAAGACGATCTGATGAATTTCTGCAGTGCATCTTGTAAACAGGGCACACTGCTGCTACTTAGCATTGGTGGTGAAGGAATGGGTGTTTGAAGTCATCCATTGTTTTGGTGCTGTAACAAAGTGTATCAAAAGGGAATACAAATTAATTATACATTTTGTGATATAATTCACTATTGAATTTCAAAGAATAATTTTTGGAAAGCTGTAATATTTTCATGAATCACAAAATCCCACCATTCTAAAATTAAAACAATTAAAGGGATTACCTGGATTATCTGTATTCTCTGTGAAGCAATAGTGAGTAAACCATAAACGTACACGTTCACTACCAGACTGTTGAAAATTAAAAACATTGAACTTTTTTTACACTGCAGTATAACTAAGTCCAGATCAGAATAGTACAATAAATTTATACAAATTTCATTCATTTATCTTCATACATGGTGACAAATGGACTCGAAAGTATGTAATTAAAGCAACATGCATCATTAATTAAATTATATGAATGGAAAGATCATGATACATTTTACAAAGGACTTCAGAAAGGCTTCATCTCTCATACTACTCTATTTCAAAGTACTGTCTGATTATTATTTTTAAATTTGGTGCCATTCCAATTATCTGAAGACTTGTCTTTGTGTTCATTAAATTTGTCCAAAGCGAATCACCCCAACACAACCCCAGCATGCTGTGCTTCCCACTTGTAATATGATGAGCATTTGGTATCATTTTGTTCTCATTTATATGTACTTGGCAGACTTACTTGTTTGCTGCTGTTGGTGTTCTCATTGTGGGGAATCCAAATCTATGTTACTCCTTGCACCTCAAAATGCATTGTTCTTCTTTTGAACCAGGGATAATGTTACACATCTTTTGCTGCAACACCAAATGCAATCCAGCTCACATATGCACATCACATTCCAAGGAAGTGAAATTGAGTAAGAACCAAAAAGTAAAAGGGGATCACAATCCTTCATTTCCTTTACAATTGCAAAGTTCTTGCTGTTAGGTAGTTTACATGATTGTTATCTGCAGTCATTAGTATGCATACTGTTGAATTGTAACACACCTGAGCAGAGCACAGAACATGAAGGATCACTAAACTCAAAACATAACTCTGTTTTTCTCCCTATAGATGCTGTCCGATATGCTGAACTCTCCAGTACTTCCTGCTTTTGATTTTCTGTTCTTTGTTTTTATATCAGTCTGCTAAATATTTCTTCTTCAAAATGGTGAGTGACTTTGCAATTTTGGTGAGTTTGCCTTCCATATTACCAACGATTGGCAGAATGGCATCAGATTGCTGATCAAACACACCATATTTTACATAAATATGAGGAATGAGAGCAAAGTGTTTAATTTGCAATAACAAAAGCCAGTCCATTGTAAAAGTGGGTTAGGTCTGGGAGAAAAATAAATAAGACACAACAGAAGAAAAACTGTTCTAAAATTTTCTGACTTCACTGGGCACTGAGATTGAGGACTTGCAAAGGAAGAGACTAGTCATCTGTCCAAAGGGAATAAGGAATACTGTCCAGACAAACTGTCGGTAATGCAATCATATCATTGTGGTCATCAACGCCAAGGCATAAGTAGCATTGTCATATGAAGTTCAATTTCCTCACATAAGTGGTCCAGTTCAATCAGTGGATCTCCTTGTGGCACCAACTGCACCACTAATTTCATACACTCTGCATACTGCACCCCCATCATTCACCTACCAACAATTACTATCCGTCACAGGTGTGTTAGATTTTATTGGGAGAGGGATTGAGTTCCGGAGCCATGATGTCATGCTGCAACTGTACTAAATGCTCATGCAGTCTCACATGGAATGTTGTGTACAGTTCTGGTTGCCCCATTATAGGAAGGATGTGGAAGCATTGGAAAAGGTGCAGAGGAGATTAACCAGGATGTTGCCTGGTCTGGAGTGAAGGTCTTATGAGGAAGGGCTGAGGGATTTCGGTCTGTTCTCATTGGAGAGAAGAAGGCTTAAGAGGGGATTTAATAGAGACATTCAAGATGATCAGAGGACTAGATAGGGTGCACAGTGACAGTCTTTTTCCTAGGATGATGACGTCGGCTTGTATGAGGGGGCATAGCTGCAAATTGAGGGGTAATAAATTTAAGACAGATGTCAGAGGCAGGTTCCTTACTCAGAGAGTGGTAAGGTGTGGAATGCCCTGCCTACCAATGTAGTTAACTCAGCCACATTACGGCATTTAAACAGTCCTTGGATAAGCATATGGATGATGATGAGATAGTGTAGGGGGATGGGCTTAGATTAGTTCACAGGTCTGCGCAACACTGAGGGCCGAAAGGCCTGTTCTGCGCTGTATTGTTCTATGTTCTACAACACTATTTATTATATAGATAGTAGTGGGAGTACAGGGACATTTGCACTTGGTGAGACACAGGGCGAGTAAATGCATTGCAGTCAGCATGGTGGAAAATACTGCACGGGAGTCATATTGCCATGTAAGACAAAAATTTCATTGCCAAGAATTCAGGTGCTGAATATGATGCAGCAGCACAAGAAGTTTGATGGAATATATAACACAAATGGAGTGATGGAGTATGACAACTACATGTTCAAACTTTGCATGTATTCTGTTGTTTGCAGGATCAGCACATGATGAGTTAACACAATTTTCTGCTGAACACAGATGCATTGCAAAGCCTAGATCATGTGACAATTTTTCATCCGTGTCTTGAAGAACCTAAACGGACTTGTCGCCATATAACGGAATGATTAGGAGAGATTAGGTTCATCTTTCCTGCTTCTATGTTTGTACAATGATTAATCTATTGATGTATTGTGGTTTAGTGATAAATATACATGAAAGGGAAGGTAAAATTGCTAACAGTATTGTGACTAAACCATCATGTATTGCAGTCATACTGGATCATGAACTGTGATATGCCTGAGTTCTCATGAGTTTAATATCATCTCCAATACATATTGGATGATGTGCTGTGATACACTTAAAAACTAATTTGGGATTTTGAAATTCAAGAACAATGAATATCAGATTCAATACCCTTATACCTGATGTCCATCGTCTCTGGGATTTAAAGTATAAAATATATTAAAACATGAAAGTGGTTCCATATTGATAGGTAATATGGAATTCTTAGGCAATTAGCAAGTATGCCATCAGTTTTCAGTCGATGACAAAGCACATGAAGGTGAATGGCATCAATTTGACACAAGTCTGTTTGCAAACCTTAGGGACCACCCTGCCCAGCCTGAAAATGTTTGGTCAATTCTATTCAAGTTCATATGACTCTCTGCAAAACTCAGCTTGCAGCTACAAAGGCCCAGGCTGGTTCATCACAGCTGAATTCAAAGGGCTTGCAGGGTGTTACAAACGTTTATTCTCCAAACGTCTATCACTCCCTTGATGTCACATCCTGCTCCTGTTCATGACTGTGCATCTAGATGAAGTCTCTGATTATTATCGCCACTGGGTCCTCACCAGCCTGGGGTTGAGCAGTCCTCCAAATTCCAGCAGCCTGGGGATTTTCTTCCTCCTGCAGAGTTCTTGCAGTGAGCCATTCACCAGACAATCTATGAGACAGATACCTCAGCACGAGTGTAAAGTCCTTAGCAGTCTTTCAATGTTAGTTGCCAGCACAAACTGCAACGCAGGCCTATGCTTCCTAAACAACATGCAAGTGGATCGGAGGGGTGTCATGATAATAGATGGGGTGGTAATTGTTAGATGCCAATGTAAGTGGATGAGGGGTACACGTGCTCAATGGACATGAATCAAACCCTGAGTACCGTTTTGTTGCTGAGAAATGTGGAGGTTTCTTGCAGCTAGTGACAAACTGGAAGTTGCAGCTAACTGCTCTGACTTCCATGTCAAGTCTTTCTTTTTAACACAGCTTGTTCAATGTGTTAGTTAAGACAGGGAATTGAAAATTAATAAGGTGAGTTGCAGAGTTAATACGGCATTTAGCAAGCCACAAACTACCTTAATCGACAACCCCATGTTACGTGGTGAGAAACTCACCACTCTGCTCCACAAATGCATACAAGATCCAGATGGACCTTGCTGGACTTCTGGGCCACTTCTGTGACAAATTCTACCATAGACTATGCTGCTCAGTCACATAAAGATTCTGCTTTTATCATGGCATCTGCTGTTGTGGAATGAAGTCTACTAATCTCCATCAAAAGGGAAAAAAATAAACAGCAAGGTAGATTTTCCCCTGGAATCAAATAAATCAAGGCGCATCTTCTCCCAAAGTTTAGCTGGAAGGGTTAATGGCAGCAAAGGTTCAGCCGGTACTGTACTATCCATGGCATAGTCATATGATTCTGCAATGAAATTTTCTATGGTTGTCTCCAGGCTATCATACCAAAAATTGTGCTTTTACTCCGCAATTTGTGATGTCCAAATGACTGCCATTGAATCTCTGGAGGATCTTGTCTCTCATAAGTCTTAGGATCACCACTCACAGCAAACTAAAATGTTATCCATTAGTGTTAAGTGTTTGCATTAGTTGAAGCTTTGTCGTTTTGAACATATTCAAGCAAGCTGCTAACAGTATGTACTGACTTGTACAACATCTTCATTTGCGCTTCTCACTTTTAGCTAGTCATGTTCTGTGAAGCTGGTACAGTTTTGGCTAATGCAAAAAAATTAGCTTCATGTCTGAAATGCATGTGACATCTTGCTGTGCAGCTACGTCAACTGCAGTTCATGACAGAATGCCTGCAATTTTTTGCATCTTCCCTAATACATACGCTAATGTTGACTTGTATCTGATTAACCTCCGTCAAGGTTGCATCTTGGCAATTTCTCTAAAATTTAGATACAATCAAAGGTTTGTGGTCTGACTGGATCTTAAATTGCACCTTAGTAAGACAATCAGAATTTTTTTCTCATGTCCATAATACAACCAAAGCTTCCTTCCTTTGGGTTGAATATTATGATTTTATCTCTGTTAAAGATCTAGATATGAAGTAAATTGTTTTTCTTTTGACATCATCTCGAACTTGCAAGAGTATGGCTTCTGAGCTCTTTTGGACTGTACTGTGTTAGTACATCAGAAGAAATAAGGATTTCTTTAATCTTTGTGAATGCCTTCGCTTGTCTGATGAAGAGTTCTATTGGATTCAAAACATTAAACCTGTTTATTTCTCCAAAGAAGCTGCCGGACCTGCTGAGTTTCTCTAGCACTTCCTGGTTTTTATGTCCTTTAGAACTGGGACAACTTGGTCAATAGGTCAATATTCGTCAATATTTCCAACCCACTCTTACTAATGGACGCTCAAGTTCCTTACCCACAGTGCAATATGTGCTCTTACTAACCTCACTGTTTCTTCCAATTCGTGTTTAAAATGGAGGGATACTAATTCACCAGATTGGGTGTTGAGGGCAGCATTGCAGTGATGCAGCATAGGGGTTGTAGGTGGTAATCAGCAACTCATGTTTGAGTCAATGCTGTGAGAGGTACATGAGTTCCCATGTTAACATTGAGGACTCTCACTGTGTACCATCATGCTGCTACCTCTGTGTCCATCTTGCTAATGAAACAGGGCACACTTAGGGATGATGGTGCTGGTGCCTGGGGCATTGACTGTAAGGTGTAATTCTGTGGATTTATCAAGCCAGGCTGTTGCTGTGCTATTTTTTGGGATAGTGCTGTCAATTTTGGCACAATCTCCCAAACATTATGAGGAGGATTTTATAGGTTCTACAGGCTGGGTTTATATGCTATACTCTGCCACGATCCAGACATAATCACGGTAAAGTAATTCCAACTCTTTATTTATGCTACATATGTTACTATTGTATAATGTGGATTACTGTTGCTCTTATAGTCTCCATTTCAGACTCCCTCTCTGATTGTTCTACTAAACTCATACTTACGTTATTAATTACATCTCTTTGATTTACATTAACGCTCACTCTCCACACTGTACACAAGTAATAAGACATATTTTCAAATTCTAAAAACTACATACGGTTGAAGAACTTTGTCCTGGTGAAGGCAATAACTTGCTTCTATAGTATTCAATCTGACGTCCAGGCTAGGAGAAATGATTCAGAATTTTTAGATCTTACAGTTCCAAATTGCACATATACAATTAATTCTGGCAATCTCCATTTTAAATGTGAACACCAAAATGGATAATGTTCTAGGTGACACAAAGTTACGCCAAAATTGCAAGTAGATTTTGAAAATATAAATATATACAAAGAAATTATCAAAGATCTTAGGACTCACTAGATCTGCTGCTAAAATGTTCAGAACTGCAGAGAAATTGTGTGAACAGCCATTTTTTTAATGGATCCTGCGAATCTTCTCGTGAGCTTTTTGCATGAGCAAGGAGAACCCCCCAACAAAATCAAAATTTACAAGCATGAAACCAGTCAAATCCCAAGGTCACTTACAGAACAAATAGAATCGGAGGGAAAAGGCCTAGTAGTAGTGTAGAGGGGGTAGACTTAGGAGTTCAGAGAGGTACTTGGCTTAATGATGTAGAATAAGAAAGGTAAGAGAGTAAATGAAGAAAAGAGAGAAAGGGAAAATGTAAGAAGGATGGATAGAGAAAATTAAAAGGTGATGGTGAGAAGGGGATAATATGAATTAGGAGAATGAAAGAAGGGAGGAATTAAGAGACATGTAATGGTAAGGAGTGAGAGACCAATGGAAAACAGAAAGGAAGAAGGAAGTGAGTAAGAATTGACAGGAGGATTGGCAATGTGATTAGGATAGCAGAGAGGGACAGAGTATTTTAAGAAGAAGGAATGGGGAACCAGAGAATTGGGAGAGTGCAAGGATGAAGGAAACTTTGCCATAGGGCAGTCTACTCCTAAACATTAGCTTTGTAAAACTAAAATAGTTTCAGAATTTTGCCTGTGTTCAGGATGGTTGTATTAGCCATTTTCTGCCTTAGCTGAAGAATAATCTGAAAGAGTACTATAAATGCTTTCCTCGAAAAAACTCAAGTGATAGTATGCATTTATGAGTACAGCATGAAAAAGAGGGTTTAATCCCTGTTGACAGCAATGTGCACAGGATTTTGTTCCAATTAGAAATGATTGGATGAAAAAAATCTGCATTCCACTGTTTTAACTCATTTTTATGCATTATAAATGCATAACCATTAATACTATTCTGCGGTTTTCCTTTTTAATCATTTACTCATTTCTCTCCACTCTTCCATTGCTCCCAGTACACTATATTATATATTTATTGGAAGCTATCTTTCTCGGCAGCATGTGCCTATCCTAGAAAAACTTCTGGGAACTCACTGATGATCAACATCTGCATAGTCCCTTTTCTCATCCTTGTAATACCTGTTATGCATCTTTATGAATGGGAATAGGAACACAGAACATAAGGACGGCACAGAACAGGTCCTTTGCCCACAATGTTGTGCCAAACTTTTACCCTAAACCTGAGGTCAATCTAACCTCCACCCCTACCTTATACTATCATCCATATGCATATCTAATAGCCGCTTAAATGCCCCTAATGAGGCTGACTCTACTACCCTCTCTGGCAATGCATGCCACGCCTCTATCAATCTCTGAGTAAAGAACCTACCTCTGAAGGAAAGAACCTACCTCCATTCACTTTAAAACTATGCCCCCTCGTAACAACTACCTCCACTCTAGGAAAAAGTCTCTGGCTGTCCTTTCTATCTATACCTCTGATCATTTTGAAGATTTGGATTAAGAAGATTTGATTCCACTAATGCAATTTTGTAAACTGTTTGATTTCATAGGAGAAAACTGCTCAGCTGGCAAATGGGAGGATTTATGTTTTTTGCGTATTCAATTGCATACATTCAGAAAGGGGCAAGGAGCAAATTATTAGAGATAGAAGCAGGAAATTAAAAACAGAGAAGATCATTCTGCCCCTTGAGCCCATTTAGCTACTCTGTGAATTTATTTTGTCACCCACCTCCTGCTCCTTAATCCTTTTCTTATTAAAGAGCTGATGATCTGATTCCTTTTCTTGCTCCCATGTTAACTGAGGTTATTAATAGTTCTTTCCCTCAGGTACTGCCTTTCTTCAACAAAACAACTTTCAACAAAGGCAGCATGGTGGCTCAATGGTTAGCACTGCTGCCTCACAGCACCAGGGACCTGGGTTCAATTGCATCTTTGGGCGAGCTCCACCCAATGTATGGAGCTTGCACACTTTCCCCCTGTCCGCGTGGGTTTCCTCTGAGTGCTCTGGTTTCCTCTTGCAGTCCAAAGATGTGAACGTTAGGTAGATTGGCTATGCTATATTGCCCATTATGCCCACAGATGTGCAGGCAAGATAGATTATCCATGGAAAATATGAGATTATAGGTAGAGGCTTTCACATTGTAGGGATATGATCACACACTGCCCACTTAAAAAACTGCACCGTTTTGTCCATGCAAACATCAGCTTCATTTCCAATTTCCTTTTCCTACCAAAGGCCTTGATCACATTGTCACCTGGTAAATTCATGCCCTTCTTTCCCTGAACCTGAATCCCTCAAATCAGATTTCCAGCCAGCCACAATATCAAAACATTTCTTATCAAAGTTGCATCCTATGTGATTCTGCCACAGTTACACTGATGAAGCCATTTCTACTTTATTCCCACCTATCATGAATCCTCTGCTGCTGCTAAATTGTCAATTTGCATGTCCACCATCCATTACTGAATTTGTAAAGACTTGCTCAAATCCTTTGGTCCCCAGCTGAAAGTTTGATCCTAGGAAATTTTTCCCTGGCAAATTGCGAAGGTTATTCTAAACCATTTGCAAACTTATTGTCTAATGAGCTTCCAATCACCTATCTCTAGATATAGCAGTAAAAGCTGGTTTGAGCATCTCCCAGTTTTATCCAACATCCCAACTGCATCCAGTCTTCCGCAGCCCAACATCAGCATCAAATATGTAGACTTAAGTCCCACATAATTATTCACAAAAATTAAAGTCCATGTGGTTAAAGAGCAGTAATAGCATGGACAAAATAATTTCCAAGAGAAAGGAAGTTGGATTGTAGCAACTGGTTGTTTATGAAACTGGAGGAAATGTGCAGTTGAATCATTTAGGAGTCCAGATTTACTGTTCATTCTAATATATATATAAAATATATATAGATATATCAATTATTTTGACTTAGTCAAATACTAAAACCTGCAAATGTATAAGCAATGACACTGACAGACTGTGGAATGTGACTGTACGGTTTTTGATTACGTCAATTAATGAAATGGACATTTACAAAGAAAGGTAAATGATTATTCTGAAACAAAAAAAACCAAATTGCTGGGAAACTAAGCAGGTCTGGCCGCATGTGACGAAGTGTCCTTAGAGTCGAAACTTTAACTTTGCATTTCACCAGCAATTTTTGTGTTTGTTTCAAATCTTTAGCAGCCGCAGTTCTTTGTTTTATATTAAACAATTATTCTGGGTAGGAATAGAAACAAAGTGAGGCCTTCATACTATCTATATTGGATCCATATTGAGGAAAGGTAACCAATATCACAAAAGTCTAATGATGACTGAAAAGCAGACTGACTCTTTTCACGTTTCTATGCAAAGTGAAGTCAAATAACCATAGAAATCCATGGAGGATGCCAACTGGATCTGCTGAGATGTCCAGCTGAAGGACAATTTGAGCTTCCGAAAACATTATAAATCAGATATCTGCAAACTCATAATTAAAGACCCCTGCCACCCTGGTTATATTCTCTTCCACCATCTTTCATCAGTCAGAAGATAAAAAGTTTGAAAACATGTATCAACAGTTTGAAGAACAACTTCTTCCTCACTGTTATCAGACTTATAAACATATCCCTCATATTATAGCTGATCTTTCTCTGCATCTTCTCTGTAGCTTTAACACTATACTTTGCATTCTGTTCTATTACCCTGATGTATTTACATTAAGTTTGACTGGTTAGCAGGCAAAACAATACTTTTTACTGTATCTCAGAACATGTGACAATAATAAATCAAATCAAAATCAAAATTTTCTTTTCCAGTTCCTTCTGTGGCCTAGCCATTCTGAAAGAGAATTTTGAAGATTGCCAAAAAAAATCAGGTTTTTCATAAGGTAAGTAGCCTTAATGTAGTGAAGTGTAAGTATGCTGCTTCTGACTCCATAGAAAGACCGCATTTGATCCCTCACTTTCACCACTTTTGATCCCAGGCCTGAAGTCAACTTCCTACATTATCTCAGAGTCCGTCCTCCCTGGACTGATCTATCCCCTCCCTAACTCCCCACCTACATTCACCTTTACTGGCTCCACCCCTGCCTCTTTGACCTGTCTGTCTCCTCTCCACCTATCTTCTCCCTTATCCATCTTCTATCCGCCTCCCCCTCTATTTCAGAATCCCCCTCCCCTCCTCTATTTCTGAAGAAGGGTCTCATCCCGAAACGTCAGCTTTCCTGCTACGCTGATGCTGCTTGGCCTGCTGTGCTTATCCATCTCTACACCTTGTTATCTCTTTCAATATTATCTCTTTCTGTAAGACAATACTGTTACCTGCACATTGAGATTCCAGTCTAGATTACCTCAAGCTGTGGATGTTTGCACATTCATTGTCCCTGATACTGCTTGTTCTTTACCTCTAAGTAAGGCACTTCAACTCCTTATGTAGTTATAACAGTCCTTTATTTGCATCTCTTCATAGCAGATTATCGAAAATTCTCTCTCATATAATGTCTAAGATCTCTTTCACATACCCATTATAGGCTGATGTTTTCTCTCTTACTGAAGTTGGAGTCTTGTAATCAGTTATCATTTACATGAATCTCATTTTACCATACTAACAATCTCACAGTTAGTCCAAATTGGTCGAAAGGAAACCTACAGTGTGTCTCAGGCTGCATAGCTCACCAGAATTATTCTGATGAGAAAATGAATGAGGTAGTGAATTGTGAATTAGTTGAGAGTCTATAACATAGAGTGTAACCACAATTTTAGAACAAAAAACAAATTTCTTCCAAATTCTTACTTTTATCATTCGCATGTGCAGTCACTTTAGTGCACTTTACTGTACACATAATTTTCCCTAAACCTTGTAATAAATGCAATGATTCATATGTGTTTTGATGGATTTTAATCAAGTTTTTTTAAAATATCAACGCAAAGGCAGGAGGGGCCTATTTACTTTAGTTAACTATTTTCAATTCAGACTTAAATATACTTACATACACCTTAGAGTTTCAGTTAATGATTGCAGTGATTAAAAAGGCAAAAGCCAAAAAATATCCAGCTGTTTTTGACTTAACTTTCTTTGGTTGCAGTAAAAGTATTGGTGGAGTAGCACAAAAGTCCCTAGAAATTAAGGTACACCTAACAGCAATCTAAATCTTTAATGACATAATTTCACGCAACTTTCAATGTAAAACAAAACCAAAGCCACAGATAGAACATTTCAACTGCATCGCTCTGGAAATTTTCGGTCAAAGCCACATCTCCTAGATTTGTATAAATGGACAATACTTGCACTTCTACTCTTGTTACATTTCACTTGGCTATCACATACCTTTGGGTTCTCTCCTACATCGAGCAAATTGTGGCTTACAAAAAGGCCATGCGTTGTCAAAAGTATCACATGTCGATTAGTCAGTACAATATTCCTCAGAGCAATATTTTCACAGTCTAAAGATTCAATATAACAAATTACATGACTAATTGAACAAACATATTTCCCTGAAATATTTTGTTCCCCCCAAAAAAATGAAATTACGTAAATTTGAGGAAAAGCATGAGTGCATAAATAATTGGAAGAGCGTAAGAATATCAGTATAAACATTCAAAATAGTTTCACCTGAATTTACTACTGGCACTAATTGCTAAGCATAACACATAATAGAGAATGCATTTCTTCAATATTTACAACACTTACAATGTAGGTTTAATTTCAAGTCAGGAAACTCAAGTAGATATGTCTAATCATTGACTGTGTATGTCTAATCATTGACTGTGCATGTTTAAATCATTTCCCCTGAAATTCAATTAACATTTTATCCCTTGCAATTTTTCATGCATCATCTACAAACTAACATTTGCAGGCGGTTGTGTTGTGCATCCAAAATTCCTATTTTTACCCTAATGTACCACAACTTTAGCAGGAGGTATAGCAATCCAGATCTCAGTTTGAGATCTTACCTCCAAATTTGACTCACTGGTTACAGGTTCATGTAAAGTTGTTCATCACTTTTGTTTCTGTGACAGCTTCATTTCATTTTGTTTAATGACTCATCCCACTGAAAAAAATTTAAGGCTTTAGATCACAAAACCTCATCATCTAAAACTAGTTTTATTTCAAATTCCCCAAACACCATTCCACCCTTTTAGGCAATTATCTTAAATTCAGAAGTATGTCCTCTCTGAAACTCCTCTGCCAGTGGAAACAACTTTGCTTTATTTGCTCTATCAAAATCCATCCTATTGGCGAATACATCTATTAATTCTTCCCTGACCTTCTCTGCTCTAAGGGAGAAGGAAGTCAAGTTCTCTAGTTTCTCCACAGAGCTGAAGCAACCCGTGTCTGTTGTCATTCCAGTAAATATTCTCCCAACAGGGAGTTGATACAGGGATTTGAAATTCTTCCCAACATCTGATGCTCAGAACTGAAAACAAACCTCCAGCCAAACTAGTAATTTATAAGAGGTAAACCCATCTCCAAGCTAAAGTACTTTAGGGTAGTAGAATTCAATTGCCCAAATTTTCTGGCAGATGCAACAGTTTGAAGTGTACCCATGCAAATCAAGATGAATAAGAGACAAAATTCATCTAGCCACCTCAGCATCTGCATGATGTGAGGATAGGAACCGACATTTCTAGTGCTAGTCCCCTCTCATAATGCTGCCAGTGTGATCTGTGAACGGTGAGCTGAACGTTGTAGGAGCTTTTATTGTTTCAAGATCCCAAACCACATTCTATGGCAATCAAGCAGCTCTTAAATTGCTGTTAATGCTTTCACCCCCTAAAGGAATGAAATCCCACTTCCAGAAGCAGCTAGCCAATTAGCCTACTGCTAATCCTGCACCCAGGCTGGAGAAGCCAAATAAAGGCGCCCTCAGAACAATCTTGGAGCTGCTGGTGCCACTCAACCAAACCTTGCTGAAGTGTATCAGAGTTAATAACAAAGTGTGGAGCTGGATGAACACAGCAGGCCCAGCAGCATCTTAGGACCACAAAAGCTGACGTCAGCTTTTGTGCTCCTAAGATGCTGCTGGGCTTGCTGTGTTCATCCAGCTCCACACTTTGTTATCTTGCTGAAGTGTAGTTGGCTGTATTGCCACTGGAAGGATCATTGCTACTGACAGTCCTGCCCTGGGCCACAGGGTATATGTAGGAGGGAAAAGGAGTGACACTCATGCATCAGAAAATTCTTCTCAGAACAATTTATAGGTGCCCAGCCCCTCCATCTCCCTACTATTAAATCCCATCACATGCAATAGTCAAGCCAAGCCTGCATCTGGGAAGGAGACTGCCCGAAGGACTGGAGCCTGAGGACAGTAAATACAGCACTTGCCAGCAATGTCCACATTCCATAAATTAATTTTACAAAATATCATGCAAGCCTTATTGGTGCACACTTCATTTTAGACTTCTTTTCTGGTCTCTTATGAATTGCCCACCATCCTTTTCTGTCACAGCAGCAGCAGTAAAACATTCGACAATCTAGACCCTATATCCTTATCATTCCAATTTCGACCCTAATTCCCTCTGCTCTCAGCTTCTCAACTTGTACCTCTCCTGTTAAAAATGTTTCCAAAATATCTGTTATCTTGCTTATTTCTATTTACATTTTTCATCTTCATTTGAAAATTTGAGATATTTCTGTCCTCAACTAATACTTGTCGTTGCAGGTATTTCATTATTTCTTCTGTAGAATTTCTCTAAATGTTTTACCTAATATAGATTTTATAGATCTCATGTTTATAAATCTCATGGTTGCCAATTCTCAGGAACATTTCTACTCCAAATAAGCTCTGAAGAAACCTAAGAGGTGTTTGGCTTAATTTTACAAAATTATCATGGAAATTTCTATGTAAAAACTAGTATTTCAGTTAACAAATTAATACAAATTACCTCCATTGAGTATAGTGCAGAGTTTAGGTTTGACATCATACCACTTCTCATTATTTGAATTAAATGCACTCTTGGTTACCAATAAGTAAAGGCCTGAATAGGAACACAAATCAAGAAATACTGAAATGAATTTAGAATATTCTCTTTCTTAACAAAACATAAGCTGTTAATGTTTCACTTTTCTTCATTTCTGGAAACATATCTAAAGTGAATAGGAAACAGAAAGAGTGGGGAAAATGGTCATTGAAATGGACATTTCCTATGTAAGTTATGTCAATGTAATTATTTTGTAACACAATTTTTTGACATTTCTTAGACACACCAGTGAAGCCCTACATATTATCTATGTAAAATAATACTGCTGAATTAAAATCATTCACTGGCTAACGCTGTCGGCTTTTGTAGAACTTGAGCACGGCATGCATCAACTTCGTATGTCTTGTCTAACTACATTCAAATGCATCCAGCATCCACTTTTTTTAGTGCAACATGTATGACTTATTGATTCGAAAAAACTGCAACTTATATACCTGAATTAGGCAATTCATGTCTGCTGAATACAGGTGCAATAATGGCCATGTCAGAAGCACAAAGCCGCCTTACAATTATCAGGGTATGAGCAAGTTGTAGAAATGGAAATATATCAGCTACTTCAACATGTACACCAAGCTCCCACTGCAAAAGAGGTTCTGTAAAAACACAATGGTAAAAAGTCATGACACTAGAACAATTGTTAATAACTGTTCCTTGTTTATGGGTATATTGTTTGAATGAAAACTCAGATATAACTTTACGAGGCACTGCTACAGGCAGAATTTCACCATCCATGAGTTGGAAACAGAAGGATAAATATACACCTCTAATTATTTGCTTCCAATTGATTTTCACTCAATGCATTCCAGATCCTTATGTTAAATGAAATTGTTCACTGGATGTGGGCATCATTAAATAGGCCAGCATTCATTGTCTATTTCTAATTGCCCTCGGGAAAGTGGTGCTGAACAATATTTTTAAACATGGTTCTTCCATATGATTTGGGAACATTTACAATACTGTTTCAAAGGCTGTCCAAGAATGATAATAGAACATAGAACATAGAACATTACAGCACAGTACAGGCCCTTCGGCCCTCGATGTTGTGCCGAACTGTCATACCGATCTGAAGCCCATCTAAGCTACACTATTCCATGTACGTCCATATGCTTATCCAAAATCCAGCAACATAGTTCCATATTGGGATAGGTAGTGGTATTCCGTTGTATTTGCTATTCCTGTATATTGAGATAATAATATGTCATGGATTCGGAAGGTACTGTCGATTGGAAGCTACTATCAAAGGAATCTTGGTGTGGTTCTGCTTTGCATTTTGTTTACGGAAAATTAAAGGTTTGGCATCCTCAGAAACCCAAGGTGTAAAACCAGTGTCTCTAGAATCAAAGACTAGTCAGTGTCTGTTCGGGCATTACTTAAGGTAGCTGTTTAGACTTCTGTCCAAAGGTCAGGTGACCACTAACTACTTTAAACATCAGAGAAAGAAAGCAGAATTCTCTGGGTGATCACAGGCCTTACTACTTGACTAGTGATCCAGAACCCCATGTTGATCAAGGGTTCAAATCTCGCCACAGTAGATTTAAATCTAATAAATATATGGAGTGAAAAGCTAGCCTAACAGTCAACATATTTCCTGGGGAGCAATATTAGTTAACCTGGGGACCAGAAAGAGGACTTTGAGAATCATCAATTTAGTGGGAATAGTTGCATATTCAGATGTCTGTAAACTAAATGTCCAATAGGTTCAGTTTTCAACTCACCTCTCACGACATCGAGTAAGGTTCCTTCTGTTGAGAACAAACGTGTCCCGTAGTGCAGTTTTAATCTCACATACCATTCATCTGCAGGGAATACATCTATCATACAAAATAATGAACGTCAGTTTCCATGGGTCAAACAATCAAAACGAAATATGACAATCATAATAGCCTGAAGACTTGTACTCGAAAAATTATTTCGACTAATGACTTTTATTACATTGAACCTTTTGTTGTTTATATAGGGTGCAATTGTGTCTGCATTTGTACCTCAAAGACTTCGAGTGAACAGATTTGCTATGGTCTTTATTGCTATTGATTGAAGAGAACTTGATGATGAGGAGTCTAAAATGAATGCGCTCGGAAATGCAATCCACGCTTGGGTGCAGAATTTCTGTTCAACCGAAATCAGGCTCTCACTTCATTCAGTTGTGTACAGTGGATGTAGAATCATAGAGTCACATAGGAAAGCAACAAGGCCCTTTAGCCCACTGTGCCTATGCTGACCAACGAACATCAAAATACACTAATCCTATTTACCTGCACCTGGTCCATAGCCTGCTATGGCCTGGTATTTTAAGTACTCATTCAGATGCTGCTTAAATGTTGCTAGAGTACCTGTGTCCACCGCCTTCTCAGGCAGCACGTTCCATATATCTACCACCTTTTGAATGAAACATTTTTTTTTCAGATCTCTTCTAAACCACTTGCTCCTCACCTTAAGCATATATCCTTTGGTCTCAGACCTCACTGCCATGGGGAGGAGATTTTCACAATCTTCTCCCTCTATGCCTTTCATAATTTTGTATACCTCAATCCACCCCTCAGCCTTCTCTACTCCGTGGAAAACAAACCCAGACTAACCAGTCTCTCCTCATAACTAAGACTTCTAATCCCAAGCAACATCTTGGTGAATGTTCTCTGCACCTTCTCCAGTGCAATCATATCTTTCTGATAGGGTGGAGACCAGAACTGCACATAGTATTCCATCTGTGGCCTAACCAATATTTTATAAAGTTGCAACAAGACTTCCTTGCTCTTAGAGATAATAAGAACTGATGAAGTTGGAATCAGAGATAACACAGTGTAGAGCCAGAGGAGCACAGAAATTTTCTGAAGAAGGGTCCCAACACAAAACATCAACTTTTCAGCTCCTCTGATGCTGCCTGGCCTGCTGTGCTCTCCCTTGGTCTTATATTCTACTTCTTGGTTAATGATGACAAGCATCCTGCATGCCTTCTTCACCACCTATCTACCTACGCTGACACCTTTAGCAATCTATGGACTCATACACCGAAGTCCTTTTGCCTTGCAGCACTCCCTAAGGACCTACCATTCATTGTGTACATCTTCTTTATTAGACCTCCCAACATAAATAAACTTGCACTTATCAGGATTAAACTCCATCTGCCATTGCTCTGCCCGGTTTACCAGCTGGTCAATATCAGACTGTAGCCCGAGACCATCTTCTTCACTATCAACAACCCCACCAATTTTTGTACTATCTACAAACTTACTAACTGAAACTTCTACATTCTCATCAAACTTGTTAATACTCACAATAAACAGCAATGGTCCCAGCACTAATCCCTGTGGTAAACTGCTGGTCACAGGCTTCCAATTATGAAAACAACCCTCCACCATCACCCTTTTCCTCCTACTTATAAATTAATGTTGGATCCAGTTTGCTAACTTGCATTGGATTCCATGGGCTGTTACCTTTTGGACCAGTCTTCCATGTACAGCCTTGTTAAAGGCCTTAACCGAGGTCCATGTAAACCACATCAACTGCAATACCCTCATCAATATTACTACCTGGTCTATAATTAACTGGATTATGCCTGCTGCACTCTTGAACAAAAGAATCACATTAGTTATCCTCCAGTCATCTGGTGCTTTGCCTGGGGCTGCAAAGTGTTAAATATATGCACCAGTAATCACTGCCATTGCCTCCCAAAGCAGCCTAGGATATATCTTATCAGGCCTTGGGGATTTATGCACTTGTATGTCCACCAAATAATCTAACACCTCTTCCTTATTAATCATAACATGTTGTAGAATCTCACCATCCCAACTGATAACCTTGGCTACAATGTCTTTCCCCTCTGTGAATATAGATGAAAAGTATTCATTTGAGACCTCACCCATGTCCACTGGCTCCACACACAGGATGCCCCAGTAGTCTCAAGAACAAGGAACAAGGAACAAAGAAAATTACAACATAGGAACAGACCCTTTGGCCCTCCAAGCCTGCGCCAATCCTCTACTTAAACCTGTTGCCTATTTTCCATGGAGCCGTATCCCTCTGCTACCTGCCCATTCATGTATCTGTCTAGATACAGCTTAAATGATGCTATCGTGCACGCCTCTACCACCTCCGCTGGCAACGCTTTCCAGGCACCCACCACCCTCTGCGTAAAGAACTTTCTACGCATATCTCCCTTAAACTTTTCCGCTATCACCTTGAAATTGTGACCCCTAGGGGAAAAAGCTTCTTGCTATCCACGCTGTCTATACCTCTCATGATTTTGCAGACCTCAATCAGGTTCCCCCTCAACCTCCGTCTTTCTAATGTAAATAATCCTAATCTACTCAACCTTTGTTCATAGCTAGTGCCCTCCATACCAGGCAACATCCTGGTGAACACCCCTCTGCACCGTCTCCAAAGCATCCACATCCTTTTGGTAATGTGGCAAACAGAACTCTATGCAGTCTCCTCCTATCCTTCAAGTAAAGAAGTTTTCAGAATTGAAATAAAGAAAGATTTGCATTTATATAAGATCATACAGGCATAAGAAACAGGAACAGAAGTAGGCTACTTGACCCTCAAACCTGCCCTGCCATTTAACAAGATCACAGCTGATTTGCCCCAAATCCACTTTTGTACCAGTTCATCATAGCCCTTAACTTCCCAATACTTCAAAAATCTATCTGTCCCATTTTTAAATACTTTTAATAATCTAGCCTCCTCAACACTCTGGGGTGGAGAGTTCCAGGCGACCGCTACTCTTTGAGCTTGAGATTCTCTCATCAGTAGAAACATTTCAATAACTACTTGTTATGTATTTAGTTGAAGGTGCTGACCTTTTAAGAGAGCTGATCAAGTGACCTGGAGGGGCAGAGCTTGGGTCCATTCTAGAACTGGCTGTGGCAGTGTGAGGACATTAATAAAGTGTTCCTGTTCAAATTTACTCAAATTTACAATTTGTCTACCTGGATTATAATTCCAGCTTCCGAGGGAGCTCTGACCCAATATTAATCTTACAAGTCCACTCAGAATTTTATAAATTTCAGTAAGTTCTCTCCTCATTCTGAGAAACTCTCATGAATAAAGGCCTAACTTGTTAGCTGTCCTTTGTAAGTGATACTCAATCTTTCAATCTAGGAATCAGAACAGTAAAACTCTTTTGAATGTCTCCAATGTCGGTATATTCTTTACGAAATACAGGGACCAAACAACACAATATTCCAGGTGCACCAACACCTTGTACAGTTGTAACAAAACTTCCTTATTTTTAAGTTCCAATTCGCTGGCAATAAAAACCAACATTCTATTTATCTTAATTATTTGCTGCATCTTCTTGCTATGTTTTTCTGTTTCCTACACGAGAACACGTACATCCCTTTGTGCTGCACTTCTTTAGACTCTCTCTCTATTTAAATAACAGTCATGCAAAGTGAATCTCAGTATACTCCTCATATAGATCTTTTCCCAGAAACTGGAATCTCAAAATGTTTTGTTGACAATTATGCACTGTTTTTGAAAAAGTCACATTTGGAAAAACAGGAACTAATATGCAAAAAGCAAACATTTGCAAAGACCAATGTTATAATGACCAGATAATTCTTTTGTGGTGTTGTCAATGAATGAGGGAAGATCTTTAAGGAAACTGTTGTGCTGGATAACGCATGAGAAAGGTCAAAGTCAAATGAAAGAGCAGACCGGAAATTTTCCTTTCTAGATCTTTAAGATAATAGAAACTGGAGGCACATATTGGAATTGCAGACTCAGTGAAGAAGCCCCAGAAAAACACATTGGACACACCATAATTCCTGTAGTAGGTTGACACACCTTTCTTTTCTGCTTTGTACTGGTGAGGAACAAACTCCCCAGAAAAAAAAATCCATCAAATCGAAATCTTTCTTTGCCCTTTGCTTTAATCCTTTTCAAATAATTAGTTTATCTAATTTTATTGGTCTCTGCCTGAAAAACCAATTTGTCTGAAAACATTTCACATATTAAGAACACTATATGAAAACATTTATTCCTTTTTCCTTGTTATCCATTTAGCCACTTTATAAAACATCAAAATTAGTTGAATAAAACTGCAATTGATGTATTTTGTCCAATTTTAGACATCATACTCTGTGGTTTGAGGTAAAGTTGTTGAGTAAAGATATTTAATGTTGGCTCTATTGAGTGATGTGAGCCAACTTTCTGATGGGGAATCTGATAGGATGCATTGTTTTGACTGTGGGTTGATGCTCATATGGGGATGTTTATTCAATGAAAACAAAGCTCAAGAATTTTTCTTCTTCAATCCAATTCACATGCTTTGTGTAGTTTCCTCCCTGTCCTTACTGTTGCAGGTTTTCATGAGGTGGACTGTGTATCCCTGAATGTAGTGAGTATTTTCTCGGGATTGAAATATTGTGGAGAGCACATCACTGCAAATATAGGAGACCCTTTTGAGTATGTACTGCTGCAAGTTGATCTCTAGTGGTCGAAGCAGAAAAACATTTGCTTTGGGAAACCAACCGTATGCCCCACAATTTTGTTAGTGGTTTTGTGGCCTTCTTTGAAGTCCCTCTGGGATCAAATAGTGGGAGTCGTAGAAGGGGTCATGAACCTTGCATGAGAAGCCTGGCCCTCACTTCCAAGCAGCCATCCTAGGTGTACCTTTAAGATCAGACAATAAGTGATATTTTGGTTTGATTTAATAGAAAAGTATGAAGGTTGCTGTCAGGATAGCAGACATTCAAGAAGTTGAGCTTCTTGGTGTGATCTTGCATCAAGCACACAATAAGGCAATGGTGTCCCCTGCAACAATGATAATACTTCCTACTGAGTGATAATGGGAACTGCAGCTGCTGGAGAATCCAAGATAATGAAATGTGAGGCTGGATGAACACAGCAGGCCCAGCAGCAACTTCCTACTGATGTTGGTAGGGGAGGCAGAGTCACATCCATTTAAATCCCACTATCTTATTGAATACAAATGCTTTTGTAACATCCTGGGACACAATAGGATGAAATATTTTCTTTTGTAGTGTTCCTCTCTAACTGCCCAGAAGCTACTTTAAATGGTAAAGTGATAAATCTACCACAGGACTTTTCTAAAATAAAGAATGTAACAGTGACCATGACCTGCATAGCTACTGAGTGGATTCTCCTCACCCAACTCAAACTGGAAAATCTCTGTGACTACTTCCTTTGTAGACCTTCAGGGATGTGATGATCAAGTAGTATTATCATTAGCTAATTAATCTGGAAACTCAGTTAACATTCTGGGGACTTGGATCCAAATCCCACCACAGCAGATGGTGGAATTTGAATTCAATAAAAAAGTCTGGAATTAAGAATCTACTAATGATCATGAAATAATTGCTGAATATTGGAAAATACATCTGGATCACTAATGTCCCTCATGGAAGGAAAACTTCCATCTCCACCCTATCTGACATACATCTGATTGCAGAGCCATAGCAATGTGGTGGACTCTCAATTGCCCTCTAACTGGCCTAGCAAGCCACTCAGTTGTATTACTCAATATGATTCAACAAAGAAATGAAACAAGTCCACCAGCAGTACAGAGCAAAATGTGGCCGCAAAGTGGTATACATTCAGGAAGGAGGTGCCCTGGAAGTCCTCAACAATGACTACTATGAAGTCTTATGGAGTCACGTTAGAAATGAGTAAGGAAACCTCCTGCCTGAATATCGTGCTGAGAAGAAGTACTGAGGATAGCAAGAATGCAAAAGGTACTCTGGGTGGGAGATTTCAATGTCCACCACCAAGGGTGGTTCAATAGCAGCACTACTAATTCAACTCATTGGGTCCAAAAGAACATAGTTGCTACACTGGACCTGTGGCAGGTGATGAGGGAAAAACATACTTGACCTTTTCCTTACTAATCTGTTGACTGCAGATGCTTCTGTCCATGATAATATTTGTAAGATGGTCCACTGCACAGTCCTTGTAGGGATAAAGTCTTGCCTTCACAGTGAGAATACCTGCCATCGGGTTGTGTGGCACTACCAACTTGTTAAATAGGAAACGCTTCAGACAGATCAAGCAACTCAAGTCTGGGCATCCATGAGGCACTGAAGGCCACCAATAACAGAAGAATTATACACCAAGGATCTAGGTCCAAAACGTCAGCTTTTGTGCTCCTAAGATGCTGCTTGGCCTGCTGTGTTCATCCAGCCCTACACTTTGCTATCCTACGAGCTCATGACCTGGCATATTCCTTACTCAGCCATTACCATCAAGCCAAGAGATGAACCCTGATTCACTGGAGAGTGCAGGAGGGCATGCGAGGAGCAGTAATAGGCATGCCTAAAAATAAGGTGTCAACCTGGTGAAGCAACCAAATGGAACTACTTGTGTGTCAAACAGCAATAAGCAGCAAGTGACAGACACAGTTAAGCGATCCCATAACCAATGGATCAGATCTAAGCTTCATAGTCCAGCCACATTCAGTCTAGAATTGTGGTGGACAAATGAACAACTCACTAGATGAGGAGGCTCCATAAATATCCCCATCCTCAATCATTGAAGAGTCAAACATATTAGTGCAAATAATAACGTTGAAATATTCGTAGCAATCTTCAGCCAGAAGTGCCAAGTGGATGAGCCATCTTGGCCTCCCCCAGTGATTCACAGCATTACAGATACCAACTTCAGCCAATTTGATTCTCTCCACATGACATCAAGAAACAGTTGGAGGCACTGGATACTGTAAGACTATGGGTTCTTACAACATTCTAGCAACAGTACTGAAAATTTGCGCTCCAGAATTTTAAATTTCCTTAGCCAAGTAGTTCAAATACAGTTACAACATGCATCTCTGCAACAACGTGGAAAATTTCCCAAGTAAATTTTGTACACAAAAAGCAGGCCAAATCCAATCTGGACAATTGCTACCCCATTAATCTACTGTTAATCATGAGTAAAGTGATGGAAAATATCATCAATAGTGCTCTCAAGCAGCACCTGCTCAACAATAACCTGTCAGAGACACCCAGTTTGTGGCTGCCAGGGCCACACAGCTCCTGAACACATTACAGCCTTGATTCAAATACAGGCAAAAAAACAGGACTTGGCAAAACTAGAATCAACATATATCGGGGGCAAACTTTTCACTGGTTGGAATCACAACTGGCATAGAGGAAAATGGTTGTGGTTATTGGAGATCAGCCATCTCAGCTCGAGGGCACGTCTGCTGGGATTCCTAAGGATAGTGTCCTAGGCTTAACTATCTTCAGCTGATTTATCACTGATCATTCCTCCATCATAAAGTCAGGAGTAGGAACATTCACTGATGATTGCAAAATGTTCAGTACCATTTGCAACTCCTCAGATACTGAAGCAGTACATGTTCAAATGCAACAACACCCAGACAATATCCAGGTTTGGGCCAACAAAAGGCAAGTAACAAATGCTAGGCAATGTCCATCTCTAGTAAGACACAGTCTAATCACCATCCCTTGACATCCAATGGTGTTACCATAGTTGAATTCCTCACTATCAACATCCTGGGGGTTACCATTGTCCAAAAACTCAACTGGACTCACCATCTAAAAACAGTAGCTACAACAGATCAGAGGCTAGGAAGCTTGAGGTGAGTAACACACCTCCTCATTCCTAAAACCTGTCTATCATCTACAAATCACAAATCAGCAGTGTAATGGAAAACTCCCACTGGCCTGGATGAGCGCAGCTCCAATAACACGCTAGAAGCTTAACATCATCCAAGAAAGTTCTCTTGATTGGCACCACATTCATGACTATCCATTTCCTCCAACCCTGACACTCAGCAGCGACAGTGTGTGCTATCCACAAGATGCACTGCAGAAATTCACCAAAGATTCTTAGACAGTATCTTCCATACCCACAACTACTTCCATCTAGAAGAACAAGGGGAGCAGATACATGGGAATACCACTAACTGAAAGTTCCCCTCAAAGCCAATCACCATCCTGACTTGGAAACATATCGCCTTTCCATCATTGTTGCTGGGTCAAAGTATTGGAATTCCCCCACTAACAGCATTGTGGGTCAACTTACAGCAGATGGGCTGCAGCAGTTCAAGAAGGCAGCTCATCACCACCTTCTCAAGAACAATTAGGGACAAATAATAAATGTTGGCCCAGCCAGAAGCATCCACATCCCACTAATGAATATGAAAAAGCATTCATGAATGAGATAGGATCTTACATCAATTGATAATGGATTTATTGTCACCATTAGACTCGCTTTTAATTTCAAATATATTAATCTAATTCAAATTTCACGATATGTCATGAGGTTTAAGCAGAGTTATCCAGGGTATTAGCTTCAGTTTTTGAAATACCAGGCTAGCAATGTTATCACGATGCCATACTTCCTCTGTAGGACAAACATTACGGCTGGACCATTCATATGGGTGATATCAGAAAGCATTTTTTCACACAAAGCCTAATGGAGGCATGAACTCCCTCTCTAGATCAACTAAATTTGAAAACTGATGTTTATATTAACAGGCAATAGCATTAAAGGATACAGATGAAGTTGAGATGTAGATCAGCCAAGGTATAACTGCCTGGCACACAGACTCAGTGAGATGAATGGCCAGCTTATCTTCCTATGCCTGAGGCATTTAATGCTATCAATTGGGATTGCAATAGGGGAAAATTGCACACATTCTCAAGTTCACAATCGCATGCAATGTCACAGTTTACAAACTAATGATTCAAATAACAATGCAGGAGATGAATTTTTCCTTAATTTGTAAATAATGAAGAGATTTGATGAGGTTGGTTGGCTCGTCGAACTGGTTTGTTGTTTGGCAGACATTTCGTTACCATGCTGGGTAACATCCTCAGTGTAGCCTCTGCAGAAGTGTCAGTGTGTTTTTCCACCTGGTTTTTAAACTCTGGGGTCGGTTGCGATGGATTGCCTCATTTCCAGGCTTCCTCTGTAGTGGAATGTATATGGGGTCGCATTCAATGTGTCTATTAATAGCATGTTTCATGGAGCGCTATGTTTCCAGGAATTCTCATGCTTGTCTTTGCCTAGCCTGTCCCAAGATCTTGGTGTTGTCCCAGTCGAAATCGTGGTTCTCCTTGTCCATGTGAATTGAGATGAGTGAATATTGGTTGTGGCTTTTTGTAGCCAGTTGGTGTCCATGGACTCTTGTTGTGAGTTTCCTTCCTGTTGTCCGATGTAGTGTTTCTCACAGTCACTGCATGGGATCTTGTAGATGACATTGGTCCTGTCCATGGAGGGGAGTGGGTCTTTAGTTCGGGTGAGCACTCTTTGTAGGGTTGACGTGGGCTTGTGTGCCACTCTAATGTCCAGCGGTCATAGAAGTCTTGTGGTGAGTTCTGAAGTGCTCCTGATGTGGGGTAGTGAGACAAGTGTGTAGGGGCATGTAAAATCTTTCAAGAGACCATGATATCGTTTGATGTCACCACCCTATTCACATCAATAGACATACCACTAGCAAGGGAAACAATAGCACAGTGGCTCAGTGGTTAGCACTGCAGCCTCACAGCGCCAGGGACCCAGGTTCAATTCCAGCCTTGGGCGACTGTTTGTGTGGAGTTTGCATGTTCTCCCCGTGTCTGTGTGGGTTTCCTCCGGGTGCTCCGGTTTCCTCCCACAGTCCAAACATGTGCAGTTTAGGTGGATCGGCCATGCTAAATTGCCCATAGTGTTCAGGGGTGTGTGGGTTATAGAGAGATGGGTCTGGGTGGGATGCTTCAATGGGCGGTGTGGACTCGTTGGGCCGAAGGGCCTGTTTCCACACTGTAGGGAATCTAATCTAATCAATGACAACACTACTTGAACAAGAACACAGCCCCAATGAAACCATCTCCAAGGACAACATGCCTAAACTACTGGGCCTATGCCTGGCCGCCCACTTCACCTTCAACAGCCAAACATACGAGCAAATCAATGGGACACCCATGGGATCACCTATGTCCAGAATCATCGCAGATGCAGTGATGCAAAGACTGAAAAGGACTGTTCTTCTGCAAATCCAACCTAAACTATGGATACGCTACGTAGATGACACCTTTGTCATCATTAAATGGACCAAATTAGAAGAGACACGCTAACTCATAAACAACAACCTCATCAGAATAAAGGAAGAGGACAAACAACTCCCATTCCTGGACTTCATGGCAGAGTGCAAGACAAATGGGGAACTGCAAATGAAAGTACACCAAAAAGCCACACACACAGACCAGGTATTGAACTTTAGTAGTAACTGCCCCAGCACACACAAACAAAGCTGCGTGCAAACACTATTTAAAAGGGCAACAACACATTGCAGCAACATGGAACTATGCCAAGAGGAGGAGGAATGTCTCTTTCAGGTGTTCAAGGATAATGGGTATCCAAAGGAGATGCCTAAAGGAACAGCATCAGAAAGATTCTACATGCCCCAACACACTCATCACACTACCCTACATCAGGAATGCGTCAGAACTCACCACAAGACTTTTACAACCGCTGGGCATCAGAGTGGTACACAAGCCCACATCAACCCTACGACAAGTGCTCACCCAAACTAAAGACCCACTCCCCACCATGGGCAGGACCAATGTCATCTACAAGATCGCCTGCAGTGACTGTGAGAAACACTACATCGGACAAACAGGAAGGAAACTAACAAGAGTACATGAACACCAAATGACTACAAAAAGACATGACCAATACTCACTCATCTCAATTCACATGGACAAGAAGAACCATGACTTCAACTGGGACAACACCAAGATCCTGGGACAGGCTAGGCAGAGACAAGCACGAGAATTCCTGGAAGCATGGTACTCCGTGAAGTATGCTATTAATAAACACATTTAACTCGACCCCATATACATTCCACTAGTGAGGAAACCTGGAAGTGAGGCAATCCATTGCAACAGACCCCAGAGTTTAAAAACCAGGTGGGAAAACACACCAATGCTTCATCGGAGGCTGCACTGAGGATGTTAACAAGCACGGTAACGAAACGTCTGAGGAACAACAAACCAGGTCAGCGAGCCAACCAACCTTAGCACCCACAACCCGAGCTACAAATATACTCCAAAACCTTAATGGAGGGACTAAGAGGCGTTGTTTCCGAAAAGTAAAAGGTGATTTCAATTTCTAATTTGTCCTTGTCCTGAGATTAATGCATCATCCCCAAAAATCACCTGTAGGAATTATAATCTTTTCTCGAGGGACAGTCAGATGCCATGCAGCCATATTCTGTACCTAGGTAAAATTAGATTTAAAATAAATACAAACTCGTCCAACAAATTTTAGTAACAATTCTGACAAAATAGTTTCAACTCTCATGGTTAAGAGTTTCTTTATACCTTATTTACAAACACACACTGATACACAGACATACAGGCCTTAAAATGTTGGCTAAATGTAAGTTGCAATATGGTATTTGGAGGAAATCACACGATGACGTCCAGTGAGATTTCTATTGTTATCGTATCAAATGTGCCTTATTAACTACCTGGGCATTTCTATGATATCTCATTAAGGTTAATTCTATCCCCATCTTACCGTGCACCAGTTCCAGAACAGTGTGCCACTCACCCAATCAATATTCACTGAATGACCAGTGTCCTTGTGCCCAGGCCTTCATTGAGAAGCTTTAAGACAAGCATTAGCAATCCATCATTGTCCCTTAATGACACAACAGCACACCGCTGGAATGACTAATGCTACCTTGCATATTTGATAACCCTAGCTACCACTAAGCCACCAGGTCACATGCTTTGCCTGGTCTTTGATACATTCAATCTGTAGACCCTCTCCGACATCCACAACTCATTCCCGATGCCCAAGGGTTACCAATATCCTGTAATTGTCCAGTCAAGGAACATTACAGACAAGCAACAATTCAGATAATTCCAAGCATGAGATAACACAGTGTGGAGCTGGAGGAACACAACAGGCCAGGCAGCATCAGAGGAGCGGAAAGTTGAAGAAGAAGGGTTTCAACGTGAAACGTCAACTTTCCTGCTCCTCTGATGCTGCCTGGGCTGCCATGTTCCTCCAGCTCTACATTGTGTTATCTCTGACTCCGGCATCTGCAGTTCTTACTATCTGAAGATACAGTTTACACCCACAATGCAAACCAAATGTTGACTTCTTGACTTTCACAGTCCATGTTCCTCTCTGCATCCAGCTAATGTCTACTGAACTGAGAGTCAATCAGGTTCTGTTTGCCTTGTTGAACCTGATGTAGCTAAGGTCTGACATCTTCCAAGCAGAGCTTACTCTAACTTGAATTCTTCATCCTTATCCCTAGATGACTGCTCCTGTACCCCTGGCTCCCCAGCATCTATCACGTTGTCGTGTTTCCTGCTTCAATTGTGCCTGAGCACAGCAATACTGGGATGGTGTGGCATACTCAATCTGGGCAGTATTCCAAGTCCCTCCAATATCACTCCAAGTTACAGAAGCATACCATTGGCAGCCTTATCATCTGCTCCACCACAGCCCTGGTTGCAGCATGTGCAGCAATGTGAAGGTGCAGCACTGGATAAGGGAATAGCACTTTATATTCAAAAGGAAGTGTTGTTTGTTCTCTGAACCTGTTGCCATCCCAAACCCACATCAACATTGTACCTTCCTTTACATTCATTAAAGTCCTTCATCATATTTACATTACATACCATGCAGCAATGTTCTCCTTGTCCCACAATACCCTTGATAATTCCATAATAATCATAATTATATAATCACAAAATTGTTACTGTGTAGAAGGAAGTCATTTGGTTTATCATGCCTGCACAGTTTCATTAAAATAATATAATTCCCAAGTTCAAATTCCCTATTTTCCCATACCCTTGCATATTATTTCCATCTAAATAATCAGGGAGGGGGACTGAAATATACTTGAATCATGTATTGAAAACATTAAGAAAAAGGACGTATTAGCAGTTTTAAGAGGCTTGAAAGTGGATAATTCCCAAACCAGATTAAATGTATCTCAGGCTACTTTGGGATACAAGGGAAGACATTGCAGGGACTCTGAAATTAATTTTCAAATTCACTCTGGCATAGGAAGGATGCCAGAACACTAAAGATTTATTTATTTGGTTTATTTATTTATTTGTCAAAGAACAGCTAATGTGGTTCCATTATTCAAGAAGGGTGGTAAGAATAAATCAGGAAACTAAAGGCCAGTGAGTATAAGATGTACAAGATGTGGAGTATGAGATGTCAGAGATAGGTTCTTTACACAGAGAGTGGTGAGTGTGTGGAATGTACTGCCAGCAGTGGTAATAGAGCCAGATACTTCAGGGATATTTAAGCGAATCTTGGATAGGCACATGGATGATTGTCAAATGTAGGGTATGCAGGGTAGTTTGATCTTAGAATAGGATAATAGGTTGGCACAACATCGTGGGCCGACGGACCTGTACTATGCTGTACTGTTCTATGTTCTATAACATCAGTGATAGGGAAATATTGAAAAATATTCTGAGAGCCAAAATTAACCTCCATTTGCAGCATTAATCAACAATAGTCAGCATTGCTTTCTAAGGGAGATCAAGTCTAATACCTTGATCGAATTTTTTAAAGAGGTGACTTAGTGTGGAGATGAAGGTGTTGCAATTGATGTAGTTTACATGGACTTCAGCAGCTTTTTGACAAGAACTTGCATGGTAGAGTAGCTAAGAAACTAAGAGCCCACATGATCAAGGACAATGTGATCAAATTGGATCCAAAATTGGCTAGTGGCAGGAAGCAGAGGGTGACTGTTTTTGTGACTGGAGCCCATGTCCAGTGGCACACCACATGGTTTGGTGCTGGTTCCCTTGCTATTTGTTTTGTATGTTAGCGTATGTTGCAAATATGTTCAGTAAGACCCTAGAGGAAAATTGGTGGTGTGACATATAGCAAGAGGTAAGCCCTAGATATCAATACAATATAGCCGGGCTGGTCAGATGGCCTGATGGTGGGAAATAGAAGTTAATCCTGAAAAGTGTGAGGTGATGCTTTTGGGGGGACCAGCAAAGCAAGGGAGCACATGATGAGTTGTAGGATCCTAGGAAGTACTGAGGATCAGAGGGATCTTGATGTACATGTTCATTGATATTTTAAGGCAGTAGGGCAGGTAGATAGGTAGCTAAGAAGTCAAACAGAATATTGGTCTTTGTCAGGAGGTTATGATGGCGCTGCAATCAGACTCATTCCTGGTTTGGCAGGACTGACTTATGAAGAGATTATATTTCTTAGGACGATATTCACTGGAGTTTAGAAGAAAGAAGGAGAATCTCACAGAAGTTTCTAAAATTCTAATATGATTAAACAATATAAGCACTGGCAAGTTGCTCCCCATGACCTGCAAGTCCAGAACCAGGGTCACAATTTGAAGATATGGGGTAAAGCCATTTAAGACTGAAATGAAGAGAAATTTCTTCATCCAGACAATGGTGGGCCTGTAGAATTTTCTGCACAGCAGTTCAGGCCAAAACATTAAATGTTTTCAAAAAGGGATTAAATTTAGTTATTAGGGCTAAAAGGATCTGGCTACATGTTTGCTTCTCTCTCTCTATTGGGAGTTCAAAGTACAGTAGTGCAGCTGCCCCTTTGTTTTCTGCATTCAACCCAAATAGAGTCATAGTCATACACCATGGAAACAGTTCCTTTGGTCCAATCAGTCCAAGCCAACTATGTTCCCAAATTAAACTTGTCCCAACTGCCTGCATTTAGCCCATATCCCTCCAAATCTTTTCTATTCATGAACTTGGCCAAACGTCTTTTGAACATTCTAACTGTACCTAATCCACCACTTTCTCTGGCAGTTCATTCCACACACAAACACTCTCTGTGTAAAAAAAGTTGTCCCCCATGTCATTTTTAAATCTTTCTCCTCTCTCATTAAAAATATCCCTCCTAATCTTGAACTCCCCCACACTAGGAAAAACACCCTTGACATTCACCTTATTTATGCCCCTCATGATTTTATAAACCTAATTAAGATCACCCCTCAACCTCCTTCACTCCAGTGAAAAAAAGTCCCAGTCTTTCCAGTCTATTTTTATATCTCAAACCCTCCATTCCTAGCAACATCCTGGTAAATCTGTTCTGAACCTTCTCCAGTTCAATATTATCCTTCCAATACAGAGTGATCAGAACAGCACACGGGACTCCAGAAGAGGCCTCACTAATGTTGTGCACAACCTTAACATGATGCCCCAACTCCTACAGTCAAAGGTCTGAGCAATGAAGATAAGCATGCTAAACGCTTTCTTAGCCACCCTGTCTAATTGTGACACAAATGTCAAAGAATTATGTACCTGAACTCCTAGGTATCTCTGTTCAACTACAGTACCCAGGCCCAACCATTAATTGTATAAATCTTATCCTTGTTTGTATTACCAAAATGTAATACCTCACATTTATCCAAATTAAACCCCCTTGGACCATCCTCAGCCCAATGACCAAACTGATCAAGATCTATTTGTAATTTTAGATAGCCTTCTTGATTGTCTGCTGTACCACCAATTTTGGTGTCATTTGCAAACTTACTAACCATGCTTCATATTTTCATCCAAATCATTCATACAAATAACAAACCAAAGTGGACCCAGTATTGATCCCTGTGGAACAAGCTTCCAGTCCAAAGAATAGCTCTCTACCACCACCCTCTGACTCCTTTCATAAAGCCAATTTTGTATCCAATTGGCAAGCTCACCCTGATTCCCATGTGATCTAACTTTGCTAATTAGTCTACCATGCAGAGCCTTGTCAAAGGCTTTAGTAAAGTCTTTGTAAACAATGTTTACCATTCTGCCCTCATCAATATTTTTAGTTATTTAAAAACTCAATCAAGTTTGTGAGATACACTATACTGACCATCCCTAATCAATCCTTGCCCTGCTAAATGCATATAAATCCTATCTTTCAGAATCACCTCCAACAATTTACCCACCACTGAAGTCAGACTCACACGTTCATAATTTCCAGGCTTCTCCTTACAGCGTTTCCTAAAAAATGAAACAACATTAGCCAACCTCCAGTCTTCCAGTAAGTCACCCATGGTTACAGATGATTAAAATGTTTCCGCTAGGGACCCTGAAATTTCCTCCCCAGCTTCCTACAACAACATGGGATACATTTGATCAGGTCCAGGAGATTTATCTTACTTCAAGTTTACTAAGACCTCCAACACTTCCTTTTCTGTAATGTGAACTGTTTTCAAAACATCATTATTTATTTACCTGAGTTCTCTAGCCACTCAATAGTAAAAACAGACATGAAATATTAATTTAATATCTCTCCTATCTTCTGAGGCTCAACACAAAGATAACTTCATTGATCTTTAAGGGGTCCTACTCTTTTTCTAGTTGGTCCCTTTGTTTGCTTAATGTATTTGTGGAATTGTTTAGATTACCTTTAAGCTTGTCTACCAAGCCAATTTCATATCCCATTCTTGCTTTCCTGATTTCCTTAAGAATGCCCCAATACTCTTTATATTTTTCAAGAGGTTCAGTTGATCCCAGATGTTGATCTCTTATATATGATTCTTTTTATTCTTGACTAAAACTTCAATATCTTTATTCATCTATTGTTTCCTATTCTAACCAGCGTTACCTTTCACTCTAACAGGAACATAATGCTTCTGAATTCCCGTTATCACAATTTTGAAGGCCTCCCACTTATCAGTCATCCCTTTACCTGCAAATAGTCTACTGTCATCATATTTTGAAAGTTCTTGTTTCATACCCTTAAAATTTGCCTTACTCCAATTAAGAACTTCAATTTTTATGGAAGACTTATTCTTTTCCGTAACTATTTTAAAACTAATAGTCTTATGATCACTAATCCTAAAGTGTTCTGTTTCTAACACTTCAGTAACTTTTACTGCTTTACTTTCCAAGAGAAGATCAAGTTTTTACATCTTGATAAAGAAAATTTTCTTGAACACATTTAACAAATGCTTCACCATCCAAATCTTTAACACTACGGTAATCCCATTCAATGTTTGGAAATTTAAATCCCCTACTATTACAATGTTATTATTCTGACATATATTGGAAATGTCTCTCCACATTTGCTTCTCAATTTCCCTCTTGACTGTTAGGGGCCTATAGTGTAATCCCATCAAAGTGAACATCCCTTCCTTATTTCTAATTTCATCCATATATTTTTACGAAATGATTCCTCAGAAATATCTCCTCTAATTACAATAGTAATGTTTTCCTTAATCAAATATGCCACTACTCCTTCTCTCTTGCCTCTCTTTCTATCTTACCTATAACATGTAAAACCTGGAGCAGTCATTTGCCAGCCCTGTCCTTCCATCAGCAAAGTTTCTGTAATAGCTAGATATGCCAGTCCCATGTTCCCATACATGCCCTGTATTCATTAGGTTTACGTGTAAGACCCCTTACATTGAAAATAAACACAGTTTAATTTTTCAGTTACTTTGTTCTCTGACTTGCTTTTGTCTGTCTCTTCTAATTAACTTGTTCTTTTCTGATTCAGAACCATATGGCCTCATTTGTATCTCAATTCTCTTCGGATGTAGACAGTCTGATCTATATACCTGCCCAGAAGTGATTACAATACCCCAGAAATCAGATGCACGCTCATACACCAGATTTTCACCCCCGTGTTTAGTTGCTCAATTCTCCTATTTCTATATTCAAATACACAGGGAACCAGGTATAATCCACGATTACTGCTTTAGCGGTTGTGCCTTTCAATTTCCTACCAATGTCCCAAAATCTTCTTTCAGGACTTCCCCATTCCGACCCAAGTCAATTATACCACTGTATAAAGTTTGTATTAGTTTTGATATGAGTAATTTGGCTAGTTCTTAAAGATCAAATTTCCTTCATTACATTGTCCAATATAATTAAGATCGTAATTGTACATTTATATGCAAAATAGGGTCTTACCAAGATTCTTTCAAACTTGAATGCAACTAAGGAAGTTCTGTTAAATATCTCTAAACTTGGAGTCAGGCCCACACTGGTATATAAAGGAGAAAGTATGTTCATAACGCCTTCATGAACATCATTTACGTGGTATAAATTACAGATGACTTCCTGAAAGATATAAGTAATTTTTTACTTAAACCCTTTGAAAATTACAAAAAAAATTACAGAATTAGCAAGATCTTTTAATAAATAAAAATAGACAAGGGAGACCCGCTACTTTCTGCACCAGACACTTTTGGACACTCAGTTTCAATAAGAGTGCACCAGAAACCATATTTGTGAAGAGGAATTTTTATACATACATAATGTCCTGGAAGACCGTACAAACAGATCATGATGCACTAATAATACTATGTTAGAGCTTCGCTATCAATACTATGCTTTAATTCAACTTCTGTCAGCCTAAAGGAACCAACACTCCCCAACTAACGTTATTTAAAGAGTTATGAATCATTTACAGGTTAGGTACAAGGTTATTTCCTCTAGCTAGTGCTGCTACAAGTGGCATGAATTGTCCATTTTTGCATAATTGTAAAAGTCTCAGTTGCGGGGTCCAGTGACGACAAGGCTTATAAATAAGTGGGTGGCCATGGGTACCTGCATGGACCCAAACTATGCCTGCCTCTTTGTAGGGTACGTGGAACAATCCCTCTTCCAAAGCTACACTGGCCCTATCCCCCATCTCTTCATCCGTTACATCGATGACTGTTTCGGCGCCGCCTTATGTTCTCATGAGGAGCTCGAACAGTTCATTCACTTCACTAACACCTTCCACCCCCAACCTTAAGTTTACCTGGACCATCTCTGTTTCCAATCTGGCATCCACCTGGAAACCAATATCCATTTAAATCTACTGACTCTTCACAACTACCTGGAATATTCCTCCTCTCACCCACCTTCCTGTAAAAATGCCATTGCCTATTCCCAATTCCTTCGCTGCCGCCGCATCTACTCCCAAGATGAGGCATTCCACTTCCGAACATCTCAGATGTCTTCTTTTATACTGTATGCTCTTTTATACTTTTATACTCTTATATACTGTATCTGCTGTTCCCATTGTGGCCTCCTCTACATCGGGGAAACCAAACAGAGGCTTGGGAACCGCTTTGTAGAACACCTACACTTGGTTCGCAATAAACAACTGCGCCTCCCAGTCATGAACCATTTCAATTCCCCCTCACATTCCTTAGATGACATGTCCATCCTGGGCCTCCTGCAGTGCCACAACAATGCCACCCGAAGGTTGCAGGAACAGCAACTCATATTCCGCTTGGGAACAATGCAGCCCAATGGTATCAATGAAGATTTCACAAGCTTTAAAATCTCCCCTCCCCTGACCACATGCCAAAACCAGCCCAGCTAGTCCCTACCTCCCTAACCATTCCTCCCACTTCAAGTCCCACCCCCAAACCCTACCCACTAACCTCATCCCACCCCCCTGATCTGTCCGTCCTCCCTGGACTGACCTATCCCCCCCCTAACTCCCCACCTACATTCACCTTCACTGGCTCTAACCCCACTTCTTTGAGTTGTCTGTCTCCTCTCACCCAATCTTTTTCTCTATCCATCTTCTAACCGTCCTCCCATCTCCGTATTTATTTCAGAATCCCCTTTCCCTCCCCCATTTCTGAAGAAGGGTCCGACCCAAAACGTCAAGCTTTCCTGCTCCTCTGATGCTGCTTGGCCCGCTGTGTTCATCCAGCTTCACACCGGGTTATCTCAGGTTCTCCAGCATCGGCAGTTCCTACTATCTCTCTTATAAATAAACCAGTTGTTTCCAGAAAAGGGTGGCCTAGTAGCACTTCTCTTTAAATTGGACATGAGCAGGAGGCCATGCAGAAGTCACACAAAGCAGCACAAGCTGCTGGAATCTGGAGGAGGAGGTGGAGTAGGAGGGTGAAAGAAGTGCAAAGGAAACTCAGGGAGTAATTCTCATACCTGAACTTCCCTCTCAATCAATGCAATGAAGCACCTATGCCTCACTAAAGATATTATTACTTAAATCTGCAAAGTGTTGTAGTCACTGCTCTATCCTGTGTTGGCTCTGAGCTGTGCTTTATTGGGTTCCTTCCAATCTGGTCTGGAGACAGGCACATCTTTTCACGAGCATTGCACTGATGCATAAGAGAGATCACTAAGATCTTTCACACAAAGACAGACTACTTCATTCCATTCTTAGAGATAGTAAGAAGTGCTGATGCTGGAGTCAGGGATAATACAGTGTGGAGCTGGAGGAACACAGGAGGCCAGGCAGCATCAGAGAAGTACGAAAGTTGATGTGATAAAGTGAGCATGAGTGTTTACTAAGATTGCAGCCATTCTCAAAGTGCAGGTTGCCTGACTGCATTAACTTGCACAAATCCAAAGTGAAGTCAGCCACATACCTGAACCAAAATGAAATTCACTCTGTGAAGGTGCACTGGCGTGTGACAACTGATACACATCATACTGGTGCACACTATCCTGGAAACCCTGCACATCTGCCAATGTGGTATACTGCATCCACTGTACCCGGTGCGGCTTCCTCTACATTGGGGAAACCAAGCGGAGGCTTGGGGACCGCTTTGCAGAACACCTCCGCTCAGTTCGCAACAAACAACTGCACCTCCCAGTCGCAAACCATTTCCACTCCCCCTCCCATTCTCTTGATGACATGTCCATCATGGGCCTCCTGCACTGCCTCAATGATGCCACCTGAAGGTTGCAGGAACAGCAACTCATATTCCGCCTGGGAACCCTGCAGCCATATGGTATCAATGTGGACTTCACCAGTTTCAAAATCTCCCCTTCCCCTACTGCATCCCTAAACCAGCCCAGTTCATCCCCTCCCCCCACTGCACCACACAACCAGCCCAGCTCTTCTCCCCCACCCACTGCATCCCAAAACCAGTCCAACCTGTCTCTGCCTCCCTAACCGGTTCTTCCTCTCACCCATCCCTTCCTCCCACCCCAAGCCGCACCCCCAGCTACCTACTAACCTCATCCCACCTCCTTGACCTGTCCGTCTTCCCTGGACTGACCTATCCCCTCCCTACCTCCCCACCTACACTCTCTCCACCTATCTTCTTTACTCTCCATCTTCGGTCCGCCTCCCCCTCTCTCCCTATTTATTCCAGTTCCCTCCCACCATCCCCCTCTCTGATGAAGGGTCTAGGCCCGAAATGTCAGCTTTTGTGCTCCTGAGATGCTGCTTGGCCTGCTGTGTTCATCCAGCCTCACATTTTATTATCTTATACTCAGTCTGCAGCATTCATCAATGCCATGCCTCAGGGCAGGAATGACCTAGTGGTATCGTCACAAGAACCAGGTGATGATCAGGAGACCTGGATTCAAATCCTGCCATGTAAGATGGTGGAATTTGAATTCAATAAAAATATGGAGTTAAGAGTCTAATGATTACCATGAAATAATTGCTGATTGTCAGGAACAACCCACAAAATGTGTATTTCAATAATCATGGCAAACGAAAGGGTGACCGCCAAGCAAAAAATGGTTATTCATTCGACATGACTCATGACTCTGGTGGGAGGTGTTGCTGTTGTGATATTGTGTCTGGGCTTGAATCCTACTATAGTGAATGGTGACATTTGGATTAAGTAAAATCTAGAATTAAAAGTTAGCCATCAGGCTAACTGTTCTTTTCAGGGAAGGAATTTGATGTCTGTGTGACATCTAAACTGCAATAACATTATGGGGATTTTTAACCGCACTCTGAAAATCATACTTTTCTTTTTGCAATCAACAAAGGTGGTAGGGAGGTGTTGGAGGAAGAAGAGGTTTACACTGTCTTTTCTACTCTTCACACCTACCATTGATAACTTTTTTTGCCCTTGTATTACTCTTCCACTATCAATAGCACTCCATTTGTCATGCTCTAGAAATCTTCACCTACTCATTCATCTTGTCCTTTTGTCAACAACATAGAAACAGCATTTGCCACCCCCTTCGGTTCTGAAGAGTCACATTAGACTCAAAACATTAACTCTGTTTCACTTTTTACACTTACTGCCAGACCTGCCGAGTTTCTCCAGCATGTTATGTTTTAATTTCAGATTTAGGTATCTGCAGTACTTTGCTTTTATTCACTCAATAGTCATGCAACACCCAGTCATAACTAGTGGTGAACAATTAAATAATTCCCTGGAGGAGGGGGCTGCACAAATATCCCTAACTTCAATGATGGGGCACCCAGCACATTAGTGCAAAAGATAAGGTTGAAGCATTTGCACAATTTTCAACAAGAAATGCTGATTCATCTCAGCCTCCTCCAGAAGTTCCCAACATCACAGGTGCCAGACTTCAGCGGAAGTGATTAACTCCGTGTGTTTCCACTAAATGTTTGGAAGTTTTCAACCTTCGACGTAAAGGCAGAAGGTCATGACAACATTCCAACATTAGTACTAAAGATTTGTGCTCCACAGCTTACAGTGCCACTAGCCAAACCATTGCTTAGTTACAATACTGGCATCTACCCAACAATGTAGAAACTTGAGATAACAAAGTGTGGAGCTGGATGAACACAGCAGGCCAAGCAGCATCTTAGACGCTCCTAAGATGCTGCTTGGCCTGCTGTGTTCATCCAGCTCCACACTTTGTTATCTCGGATTCTCCAGCATCTGCAGTTCCCATTATCTCTGATCACAATGTAGAAATTTTGCCTGGTATGCCCTGGAGACAAACAGCAGACAAATACAACTCAGCCAAATACCACTCCTTTATGGTTGTGGAGTAGATTTGTAGCTCAGGTTGCGGGTGTTAAGGTTTGTTGGCTTGCTGAGCTGGTTTGTTGTTCCGCAGACGTTTCGTTACCATGCTGGGCAGAACTTGACCCATATACACTCCACTACGAAGAAAAAACAGAAAAAAAACCAGAAGTGAGACAATCCAGCTCAACTGACTCCAGAGTTGAAAAACAGGCGGGAAAACACACTGGCTCTTCATCTGAGGCTACACTGATGATGTTACCCAGCATGGTAACGAAACATCTGCGGAACAACAAACCAGCTCAGTAAGGCAACCAACCTCAATATCACTCCTTTAGCCAATTCTTGATTATCAGAATTTGACTGATAGGACCATTAACAGTGCTCTCAAGCAGCACTTGCTTAGCAAAAACCTCCTCACTTGTTCACAGTTGGTTCCACCATCGTCACTGGAGAGGCAATAGTTAGTAGAATTAATGCTAGACTATTGATCCTGAAACTCAGCAAATGTTCTGCGACCTGGATTCAAATCCAGCCGTAACAGATGGCAGAACTGGAAGTCAATAAAAAGAATCTGGAATTAAGGGTGTAATGATAACCGTGAAATCATTTTCGATTGTCAGAAAAACCCATCTGGTTCACTAACATCCTTTAGGAAAAGAAATCCTTATCCTTACCTGGTCAGGCCTACATGTGACTAAGGCTGACACTGGGCAATGCGGGATGGGCTATAAATGCTGGCTTAACCAGAGTTGCCTACATCCTGTGAATGAATTAAAAAAATTCAACTTCTGATCTCATTAAAGCTTTGGTTCAGTCTTGGCAGATGAATTCCAGAGATTACTTAACAGTGACTGTGCTTTAGGTTTCTTGGATAAGGGCGACAGCGTGGAACTTTAGCAAAATTAGAATCAACAAGAACCAACCCTCTGCTGCTTTGTGTGACATATGTTAGAGGAGTTAAATAGAAGTTGTTGAGGGTGAGGATGAGCTCGGTCAAGCAGAGGAGGGTGATGGTGGCTGGGGATGGGTCAGGTCTTTGCTCCAGGAAGAAATGAAGAGCTCGAAGACCCTCCTGGTGGAGAATGGATGTGTAAAAGGATTGCACGTCCATGGTAAAGAGGGGGCGGCTGGAATCTAACATACAGGAAGAAATTTGTGGTTGTCAAAAGTTGGTCATCTTAGCTCCAGAAAATCTTTGCAGGTGTTCCTCCAAATACTGTTCTAGACCCAAGCATCTTCAGCTGCTTCATCAATAGCTTTGCATACAACATAAGGTCAGTAAAAGTGCCTTAAGCTCATGACCACATGACATTCATCATAATGTGTGACTGCTCAAATGCTGAAACAGTCCATCTCCAAATGCAGCCATACAATACCCATGACACATCAGGTCATTGTGTCTACTACGGTAACTGATCTCATTTCATCCGGTGATCTCCCCACCTCTGCTTCCAAGGTGATAGTTCCCCAGCCCCGCATAGCTCACTTCAATCTCCTCTCAGAAATCCACAAACAGGACTGTCCAGGCAGATCCATTATTTCAGACTGCTCCTGCCCCACAGAACTCATCCCCTCCTACTTTGACTCAGTCTTCTCTCCCCGGTCCAATCCCTGCACACATACATCCATGATTCCTCTGACAACTTACGCCGGTCTCAAAACTTTCAGTTTGCTGGTTCCAGCCGCCTCCTCTTTACCATGGGCGTGCAATCCTTTTACACATCCATTCCCCACCAGGAGGGTCTTTGGGCTTTTCGTTTCTTCCTGGAGCAAAGACCTGAACCATCCCCAGCCACCATCACCCTCCTCCGCTTGGCCGAGCTCATCCCAACCCTCAACAACTTCTATTTAACTCCTCTCATCTTTCTCAGGTAAGAGGGGTGGCCATGGGTACCCACATGTGCCCTAGTTATGCCTGTCTCTTCATGGGGTACATGAATATTCTTCATTCCAGTCCTACTCCTGCCCCCACCCACAACTCTTTCTCCGATACATCATTGATATCGTTGGTGCTGCTTCCCTCTTCTCGTCTGGAATTGGAAAATTTCACCAATTTCGCCTTCAATTAGCACCCTGCCCTCACTTTCACCTGGTCTATCTCTAACACCTCTCTTCCCTTCCTCATCTACGTTTCCATTTCTGGGGATAGACTGGCCACTAATATCCACTACAGACCCACTGACTCCCACAGCTACCCAGACTATACATCCTCACACCACTGTAAAAGCTCCATCCCATTCTCTCAGTTCCTCCGCCTCCATCGGCCAATGTCGACAAGGCAGCATATGAAATGTCCACATTCATCCTCAACCGAGGATTCCACAGTTCCATGGTTGACAGGGCCCTCAACTGGGTCCAACCCATCTCCCTCAGTTCTGTCCTCAACCCTTCTCCCCTCCGGTAACAGCGTAGGGTTCCCCTTGTCCTTACCTATCATCCAACCAGTGTCCAAATCCAGAAGATCATCAGGCACCTTTTCCGCACCTCCAGCATGATACCACCACCAGACACATATTTCCCACCCTTCCCTTGACCACCTTCCACAGGGACTGTTCCTTCCGGGGCACCCTGGTCAACACTTCCTTCATGCTCAACAGCAACCCCCCCACCCCCCGACAGCCCAACGGCACCTTCCCCTGTAACCGGCAAAGTTGCAACATCTGCCCATTTAACCTCCTCCTTCCCCAGTATCCAAGGGCCCAAACATACCTTCCAGGTGAAGCAACACTTCACCTGCACTTCCCAGAATCTAGTCCACTGCATTCGCTGTTCACAATACAGTCTCCTCCACATTGGGGACACGAAGCATAGACTAGGTGACCGCTTGCAAAAAAGACCCTGAACTGCCTGCTGCCTGGCACTTTAACACACCACGCTGTTCCCTGACCAACATGGCTTGCTGCAGTGTTCTAGTGAAGCTCAACGCAAGCTAGAAAAAACAAAACCTTATTTTCCACTAGCGGACTTTGCAGCCTGTGGACTCAATATCAAGTTCAATAATTTTAGGACCTAAACTTTCCCATGTCCTAGCCCCCTACTCCACACATCAGGCCTTGTTACCACATAGACTGCCATTACCTGTTATTAGTCACCAACAGTCCCCATTAGCAACTATTCACCTTCCCAACCGGATCATTATCAAGTCTTTGTCTGTCTAACTACTATTCTCTCTCTTTAGGCTCTACTCTATCATTTACTCCCTACCCCATCCCCTGCCTCCTTTTTTCTGGCATAGAAACTGACGTTTTTCCAGCCGCTATCAGTTCTCAAGAAGGGTCAACGGACTTGAAATGTTAACTCTGCTTTGTCCTTCACAGATGCTGCCAGACCCGCTGAGCTTTTCCAGCAACTTTGTTTTTGTTCCAAATTTACAGCATCCGCAGTTTTTTTCATTTTTTTTAAGACAATATCCATGTTCAGGTGAAAACTGGCAAATGACATTCATGTCACACAAGAGTCAGGCAATGTCTATTTCCAGAAAGAAAGACTCTATGGGTCATTGATTTTAATATTCAGTACCTACATTCTAGGAGTTACCATTAACCAGAAACAAAACTGGATGTGCCATATAAATACTGTGGCTACAAGACTAGCACAGGCTAAGAGTCCTGAAGCAAGTAACTCATCTCCTGATTCTCCAAAATCTGTCCACCATCCACAAGGCACAAGTTAGGAGGGTGATGAAATAGTCCCCACTTGCTTAGATGAGAGCAACTTCTGCAACTTTGAAGAAGCTAGACACAATCAACTCAAAGTGGCCTGCTTGATTAGTACTGCATCCATAAATATTCTTTCCCTCCAATACAAACGCAGTGAGTAGTAGCAGTGTGTATGTTCTTAAAGATGTAGTGAAAAAATTCACCTGGCTTCTTAGACAGAACTTTCTAATCCATAACTACTAATATCTAGAAGAAAAAGAGAAACAGATATTTGGGAACATCAACACCCATAAGTTTGTCTTTAAGCCATTCACTGTCCTTATTTAGGCATTCCTTCACTTCCATTCCTTCATTGTCACTGGATCAAAATCCTAGAATTCCCTCCGTAAAACCACTGTAGATACACATAGAGAACAAATGGACTGCAGGAGTTCAAGAAGGTTTGTTCGCCACCACCTTCTCAGGATCAACTAAAGACAAGCAATAACTACTGGTTCAATAAAATCCCCTGAATTAATAATAAATACAATCCTTAAATAATGTTTCTGCTCCTTCGAAAGTTCTGTTAATTAAAAAAATTCCATGAGAGCTACCAAAAAACTCAAGCCCCAAATTCCTATTTATCAAACATTTTGTATGAAGTCCCATAAATTTTGTCTTTCCTCTGTCACTCACCATACCATTAATGCTTTTGGACAATACAACATAAAAATTAGTGCAAAATACATATTCAAAATCAAATTTATTAATTAATGAATAGAAGCCATATTGGATGTAAAGTGAGTATACTAGGCTCGGTATTGGCTATTTGGTTAGTAAAAATATAACATTAACATTGTTATATTCAATTCTTGTGAAGGTTAAGGTAGACTTGGTGTCTAATTCCTTCTGTCCCACAGTAAAGTAACATTTTAGGCCATTTTGTAATTCTTGAAAATCAAGGATATTACCTGGAGAAGAGAAAATTAATATAAAAAATTGATCATCCTTGTGCATCCTCCTAATGTCTTGTTTGTACATTTTTACCTTTCCTAGTACTCGTAAAATGTGTTTTCTCATGGATAAAGATTAGTTCCTGAGTTTCAGCAGAGAAGATTCCACATAACCTTGACTACAAACAGCTCTAGGCTCAGAGGGCCTTGCTAAAGACTGCTCTGTAGGCTACAGCAATCTGTGCTTTCTAACTGACAGACAACACCAAGGCCGTCACAACGTTGATGTAGTGAATGCATGATTACCATCCTCCTGAGACAGCAAAGCAGGTTTTAGAGTTCAAGAAGAAGTCTCACTCTCTGAGGGGAGAACCTCAGCAAACCTAAGCCGATTGGATTTGTGGAATGCTGCGACACCCTCAAGGGTCTTTAAACTCTGGAATCCAGAAACATAATGATAACATCTAAGCTTTTATGGGAGCAAACTGAGAAGCCATGACAGTGGGTTGACCGGCACTCATTTAAAATCTATCAGAAGGACTAGATTCCAAAACCACCCCCATCTTCAATGATGAGTATTCTGGCATTAATTCAAACGACAAGGCTGTTCATTTACCAATATATTCAACTTGAAGTGCCAAGTGGATGATTCATCTTGAAGCCATCAACAACTCAGGTACTAGTTCCCAGGCAATTCAATTCACTGGATAGGAGATCAAGAAACAGGTGAATGAATTGGATACAGCAAAGGTATGGCCCCAACAAAATCTCAGGTGTGATATTGACTTATGCTTCAAATCTAGCACAGGTAGACCAGAATTGAGGTGAGAATGACTACTTTGACATCAAGGTCGCATTTAACAGAGGATGTAACTATGAAGATGGACAAGGGAGAAGCAGTGGATGTAGTGTACCTGGGCTTTCAGAAAGCCTTTGATAAAGTCCCACATAGGAGATCAATGAGCAAAATTAGGGCACATGGTATTGGGAGCAAAATACTGACTTGGATTGAAAATTGGCTGGCTGACAGAAGCAAAGAGTAGTGATAAACGGGTCCCTCTAGGAATGGCAGGTGGTGACTAGTTGTTTACCACAAGGTTCGGTGCTGGGACCATAGCTGTTTATAAAATACATTAATGATATAGATGAAGGCATTAAAAGTAATATTGGCAAATTTGCTGATGACACAAAGCTGGGTGGCAGTGTGAAATGTGGGGAGGATTTTATGAGAATACGGGATGACTTGGACAGGCTAGGTGAGTGGACAGATGCATGGCAGATACAGTTTAAAGTGGACAAGTGTGATGTTATCCACTTTGGTGGCAAGAACAGGAAGGAAGATTACTATCTAAATGGAGTCAAGGGGAAGTACAACGAGATCTAGATGTTCTTGTACATCATTCAATGAAGGCAAGCATGCAGGTATAGCAGGCAGTGAAGAAAGCTAACGACATGCTGGCCTTCATAACAACAGGAATTGAGTATAGGAGCAAAAAGGTCCTTCTGCAGCTGTACAGGGCCCTGGTGAGACCGCACTTGGAGTATTGTGTGCAGTTTTGGTCTCCAAATTTGAGGAAGGACATTCTTGCTATTGAGAGAGTGCAGCGTAGGTTCATGAGGTTAATTCCCAAAATGGCGGGACTATCATATGTTGAAAGATTGGAGCGACTGGGCTTGTATACACTTGAGTTTAGAACGATGAGAGGGGATCTGATTGAGACGTATAAGATTATTAAGGGATTGGACACTCTGGAGGCAGGGAGCATATTTCCACTGATGGGTGAGTCCAGAACCAGAGGACACAGGTTAAAAATAAGGAGTAGGCCATTTAGAACAGAGTTGAGGAAAAACTTCTTCACCCAGAGTGGTGGATATATGGAATGCTCTTCCCCAGAAGGCAGTGGAGGCCAAGTCTCTGGATACTTTCAAGAAAGAGATGGATAGAGCTCTTAAAGAGGAACAGGATACTGATTGTGGATGATCAGCCATGATCATAATGAATGGTGGTGCTGGCTCGAAGGGCTGAATGGCCTACTCCTGCACCTATTGTCTATTGGCATCCAGGAGCCCTAACAAAATTGAAGTTAAGTGGAGGAACACTTTCTGTTGTTTGGAGTCATACATAACACAATAGAAGATGGTTATGGTTGTTGGAAGGTAATCATTTCAGCTGTAGGATACAGATGCAGGAGAATCTGTTTTGTGCTCTCAACTCAACCATCTTCAGCTGCTTCATCTACAACCTTCCATCCAACAGGTCAGAAGTGGAAATATTAACTGATAATTACACAAAGTTCAATACCATTCACAACCTCTCAGATACTGACAAGTGAGAACTAACAGACAAGTGCCAAGCAAGGTTCATCTTCAGCAACAAAGACTCTGAACATATGCTTTGGCATTCAATGATCCTACTATCACTGAATTCGCCATATTCAACATCTTGGGGATTACCACTGATCAAAAGGGCTAGAAAAGCAGGTCAGAGGTTGGCTATTCTCCAGCAAGTAGCTCATTCCTGACTGTCCACTACCACAAGGTACAGTCATATAATGGAATACTTTCCAATTGTATAGATGACTGAAACTCAAAAGATAATCAATACTTTAACTCTAACAATGACAAAGCAGCCCACTTGTTGACACTAAAAACACTACTGTAAGTATTTATTCTCTCTATCACTGAAGTGGAAGCTGAAGTCCTGAGATGCCCCCAAAATGGCACCAACGAATTTCAATGTGGCAGTCGGAGCAGTTCTAAATTGTACATCCATGGCTTACAGAGGTAACTGAATGGTAATGTGCAACTGCCTCGTTGTGATCTCATTTTCACTACTGGGCTGTTCAAAAAACACAACTTGTGCACTTTAGAACTGGTAGGAGAAGATCCACTGCTGCTGGTGTTCTTTAGACAGGGGCAATAACTTCTTGAAGAGCTACCCTTGAAGCTTGTAAGGCGCCCTTTCATGTATGGTCCAAGGCATCTTTGTGGAAGACAGGTGCATTTAGGATTGTAAAATGTAGACAATAACGTGTGTACAAAATGTATAAACTCATTGAAGCTGCAAATTTCTTTGGAATTATCAACATCATTGGAACCTGATAATGAAGCTACCATAAGAGCTGTCACGGCATTTAAAAATCATGACAATTAAATATTTATCTAAAAACTATCTGCAGCAATTAAAGAAGTTGGTGTTTGCTATTTCACTGCGTCTTTTACATAGGTCTGAGGATTATCTTTACAGGATCTGGGCTGCAAAACTATTTTACAACCTTTCATTATCACAGTAGAACACCACAAAAGCCACATCAGTAGAGACCCACACAGACAATAACCCCACATCACTCTCAGGCCCCCAGGTAATCAACACATATAGCATAATACATTAATATAGCGCTACCCATTTACCCATTCTCAATGACTTTGATCTTCTTGAGCAAATTATTGTAAGACCTTGGTCTATTCAGTCGTAAAGACAGCTTCAACTCTTTGAAGTGGAACATCATTAACTATGCAAGCAAGACATTGGGGTGTATTTCTCAGGGACATGTGTGACAGAAAAGGAGGGAGTGACACTGGCACCACAGTTAAAGCACACAACTTCAGATGTTTCAAGCCAGAATGACCCCTTTAACTGTAGTATTTGGGCTTTGGGGAAAACTCTCCCAAAAGTGATGAGTTTAGTACACAGTTCCAAAGTGCTGACAAATAGAACCATAACAAGAAAATGCCAAAATTATTGAAGTAGTCAAACTGAGTAATTTACAGAGTATAGATTGTTTGCAATACTCTGCTAAATTAGTTACCAAAGTAAAAATATTCAGTACCATATTGAACTAAATTTAGTTCAATTACGTATCATCATCAGGGGGGTAGGTACGGGTGGTTGCTACACAAGAGTTAGAAGTCAGTCTAAACTCCTAACATTGTACATAAAACAAAGAGGTTGCTCAAATAATGTGGTCTCCTGAGAGTTGAACAGTTTCACATTCACTCAAAAATCATAATAGCCACACAGGTAGTGACACATGTAGATTGCGACCCTATTCTCTGGATAATGAACATATGTAGTGGCATATTACATTAATGCAACACTACACATTTCTTTTCCTCTCAGCATTTTATTGTATTATAAGATGGAAATGGGCAAGAAAATTAACATTCATAAAGCATATGTCACAAAGTTGTGTTCTCAGGCAGTTCAAAGAAGTGTAATCAGACATTTAACAATTAGTCACATGAAGATGCTGTCACAAATTAATAAAATTAAAGCTTAATTAAATTAATATACTTTAAGGAACAATTTAAGATAGGAGAGAAACGATTATTACGGAGTAACTAAAGGCATAAGTGATGGCTATAGCAGCTCATTTTTAAAACATGTTTAAATATAACTGTTAAGAAAATAGCAAAAGCAAATTTATAGTTATGTCAATTACCAATTTCTCCAGATAAAGATACATTCTGATCCTGTCCGTAAAATTGTGTCCTTTTTCTGTTATACATCTAAATCTTGCACTGTCTTTAACTAAAATATAAATAAATAATATGGTTATCATTCTTACTCATGAATATAATAGAGCATAGCATAAGAAGTACAAAGAAGGGTAGGCCTACAGTACCACTCTAAAAGGTCATGGCTGATTAGGGGATGGTAGTGGTATAGAGGTCATGTCACTGGTCTACTAATCCAGAGTCCCAGACCTTTGTTTTGAGAACGTGGATTTGAAGATCACCTCGACAGCTGGTTAATTTTGACTTAAATGAAAAACACCGTAATTAAATGTTGCATAATTGTGACCATGTTTTTATTACCATAAGAACCCATTTAATTCAATCATTCCTTTTTCTATTCATTGGTGGGATGTGGGCTCCACTGGCTGGCCAGCATTTCTTGCCCATCTCTGGTTGCCTTTGAGAAGGTGGTGGTGAGCTGCATTCTTGAACTGTTGCAGTCCACCTGCTGTCAGTTGACCCAAATGCTTTAAGGGAGGGAATTTGAGGATTTTGACCCAGTGTCAGTGAAGGAATGGCGATATATTTCCAAGTCAGGACGGTGAGTGGCATGGAAGGGAACTTGGAGGTGTTGATGTTCCCATATGTCTGATGCCCTTGTCCTTCTAGATGGAAGTGGTTGTGGGTTCGGAAGATGCTGTCTGAGGATCTTTGGTGAATTTCTACAGTGCAACATGTAGATAGTACACACTGCTGCCACTGAGCATCAGTGCTGGAGGGAGTGAATGCTTGTGGATGTAGTGCCAATTAAGCAGGCTGCTTTGTCCTGGATTGTGTCTAGCTTCTTCAGTATCGTTGGGGCTGCACTCATCCAGGCAAGTTGGGAGTATTCCACCACGATCCTGACTCGTACCTTCTAGATGGCGGGCAGGCTTTCAGGAGTCAGGAGGTGAGTTACTTGCTGGAGTATCCCTAGCTTCTGGCCTGCTCTTGTAGCCATTGTGCTAATGTGGTGAGTTCAGTTGAGTTTCTAGTCAGTGGTGGCCCCCAGGAGGTTGATAGTGGGGGATTCAGTGCTCATAATGCCATTGAATGTCAAGGGATGGTGGTTATATTGTCTCTTATTGGTGATGGTCATAGCCTGACATTTGTGTGGCATGAATGTTACTTGCCACTTGTCAGCCCAAGCCTGGATATTGTCCAGATCTTGTTGCATGTGAACATGGGCTGCTTCAGTATCTGAGGAATCACAAATGGTGCTGAACAGTGTGCAATCATCGGCATACATCCCCACTTCTGACCTTACATGGAGGGAAAGTCACTCATGAAGCAGCTGAAGATGGTTGGTTGAGGACACTACCCTGAGGAACTCCTGCAGAGATGTCCTGGTGCTGAGATGATTGACTGCCAACAACAACGGCCATCTTCCTGTGACTCCAACCACCAGAAAGTTGGCTCCCGATACCCAATGATTCTAGTTTACTAGGGCTTCTTGATGCCACACTTGGTCGAATGCAGCCTTGATATCAAGGGCTAACACTTTCACCTCACCTCTGGAATTCAGCTTTTTTGTCCATGTTTGAGCCAAGAGTTAATGAGATCAGGAGCTGAGCAGCCCTGGCAGAAACCAAACTGGGCGTCACTGAGCTGGTTATTTCTGAGCAGGTGTTGCTTGATAACACTCTTGATGACACCTTCCATCACTTTACTGATGATCGAGAGTAGACTGATGGGATGGTGATTGGCCAGGTTGGATTTGTCCTACATTTTTTGTACAATTTTCCACATTGTTGAATAGATACCAGTATTGTAACTGTACTAGAACAGTTTGGCTAGGGGAGCGGCATGTTCTGGCGCACAAGTCTTCAGTACAATTGCCGGAATGATGTCAGGGCCTATAACCTTTGCAGTTTCCAGTGTCTCCAACTGTTTCTTGATATCACGTGGAATGAATTGAATTGGCTGAAGACTGGTATCGGTAATGCTAGGGACCACTGGAGGAGGCCGAGAATGATCATCCATTCGGCACTTCTGGCTGAAGATTGCCTTGAATGCTTCAGACTTATCTTTCACACTGATGTGCTGGGCTCTTTCATCATTAAGAATGGGGATATTTGTGGAGCCTCCTGCTCTAGTGAGATGTTTAATTGTCCACTACCATTCATGACTGGATGTGGCAGGACTGCAGAGCTTAGATCTGACCCGTTGGTTGTGGGATCACTTATCTCTGTCATCACTTGCTGCTTTTGCTGTTTGGCTTGCAGGAAACTTTAGGGAACAAAATTTATCATCCTTATTTGTTTTTGCCTATATGTATTCCAGGCCCACAAACATGTGGTTGACTCTTGACTGTTCTCTGAAATGATCTAATGGCTATGTAGCTCAAGGGTAATTAGAGACTGGCAGAAAATGATGGCCCTGCTTAGCGATGCCCATAACCCTCGAAGTTTAAAAATGGTTACTGCCTTAACTGTTTAACAAAAGATGACTGCAGATGTAAATTCAGAGATGATCTGGCAAAGCACTGAAAGGTATGAAGAGAACTTAAAACTATAGCTCTACAATGGCAGAAATGCAATGCAAAACAACTGGACTGTGATCTTTTGGAATTTCAAAGATAATGAGGCACTGACTACCCATATCAGCAAAAAGCAATGTCCTATGAATTATGTCTTAAACTGCCTGCATATTATCTTTTAAACTTCCAGGAATGTATAAAAAACTTAAAAACCAACTGCAATCTGGGTCTATCAGTGTATTGAAGTACTAGTATAAACTGTGAAGGTCTCAGTTTGCAGGATCCATTGGACACCCTGCTTTGCCAGTAAAGAAGCTCTCTAGAATCAGTAAAATCACTGTTGAAAAGGAAATAACATGAAAACCTATCAGCTAACCTGCAGAGAAACAAATCTCACAATCAATTGCTTCGCTACCAACAACAACATTACCAGCATCAATGAATTTAACAGTTGCATCATTCCACAATCTACTCTCTGTGGATCATTGAATAGAATCCCTACAATGCAAAAGAGGGAATTTAGCCCACTGAGTCCTCAACAACTTTCCAAAGAGCATCTCACCCTATCCCTGTAACCCTGCATTTCCCATGGCCAATCCACCTAACCTGCACATCTTTGGATCATGGAAGAAAACCATAATATCCGAAGGAAACACACACAGATATGGGAAGAATGTGCAAACTCCACGGTCACCCAAGGCTGCAATCAAACCTTGGTCCCTGGCACTGTGAGGCAGCAGTGCTAACCCAATGCTGCTCTGAGACTCTGATTCATATTTATTTTTACCTGTTATCTGTTATCAATTCACATTGCTAATCCATGTGTTGTGATTTGGTATCTTTTCTTGTGTGTAGTCAATTCATCCTTCTATTAACTTAAGAAAGCCTGGTAAATTTAGGACGTTTTAAAACATACATACATTTGGACTGGGGACAGGTATCCTAGAAGGTAGAGATGTATCTAAATTAACATTGTTGCAATCAACTGAGAAACTGGAGGAGAGCCAGTTCCTTCCTGTTCACCGGGTGTATCCCATTGGAACTGTAACAAATTATGAACTTTTACCTGGGGACTAGTTGTAATACTTGATCTCCATAACATAGTTCAACAATATATCTGCAGCGGTGGTGGATGTATTCAGTGATTCAGAATGAACTCCATGACTGTGGATATGTTCTTAACCAAATGTTCAAGACCCTCTGAGAGAAGCAATCACTCATTATCCCATCTTAGATTGGAAACATGTAATTTTGAAACAATGCCCACACCCAGATCATGGTTGCTTAACGAAGGGCAATACCTCTCAGCATCTACCCAATTGAACCCCTTTCGGAATACACTAGGTTTCAATAAGATTAATTCTCATTTGTCTAAATCCCACCAAATGTCATAGCAACCTTTTCCGTTGGCCGGCCCTTTCATTCCAGGAATCAGCCTAGTGAAACTTCTGTGAGCTGCCAGCAATATAAGTATATCCCTCCTTAAGTAAGGAGAGCATAGCTAAATATAGTATATGGACTGTCGCAACTCAAGGAAGCAGCTGAACACCACCTTCTTATGGGCTACTAGGTTCAGATAATAAACACTGGCTGGACAGCAACGCACGCATCACCTGAGTGAATAAAAAAAATTAGAAGTGTAGTTTCATTAACACCATATACATTTGTGTCAAGACTTCATTATTATTGAACTCTAATTTCTTTGCACTAAAGGCCACATTTGTTTTTCTCATTATCTGCTCTATCTGCATTTTAACTTATGATGTTTCATATATGAGGAAATCTAGAACACTATATAACACTGCATCTATAATTTCTCTTAAATAATAATAATAAATAAAAATAATAATTCTACATCAAAGTGGAAAGGTCACATTTTATCAAATTATACTTCAATGACATTTTTTTTTGCCTAGTCACTAACCTCTTTACGTTACTATGCATTTTTGCAACCTTGTCACAAATTGCTACAATTGGCCACCTGAATCTGAGCAGATCATCCTCCCAATTGAAGTCCCGCATCAACCTAAGATTTTATCTTGAAGTGTTACTGTAAGGCATCCCAGCACTGGGTGGCAGGATAGAACCTCAATACCACAACAATCAGCAATAGCTTGGAATTAGAAGCAGTCCCACTAGTCTAAAGTGTTGTAGTGCACTTGGTCACATAGATATGGAGATTTTTGGTGGAGATTATAGGGGAAGCCTTCAGGCTGAGTGGAATGGGGTCGTGAAGACAAGGTCAAGGTGGTTACAAGGTATGTAAAATCAGGCACACATTGGGAAAAATGTCCAATCTGAAAAGAGGACAGTAATTTGAGTGCACCCCACTTCCTCCACAGCTGGTGGAAATTTTGAAGCCAGGTAGAAAATGGCCCTTAATTATTCACCATTCGGATGAGGGTGGATAGGCTGCCTTAAATGTCACTCAAAGAGTGTGGGTAAATCAGGGATGAGTGGTAGAGTGGTAGAAAGGTCACCTATAAAAATTTACAGAGCCTTTCCACCAGTAAATTGCAACATTAAGTAAAACGGCTTTCAGTGAAGTACTGACTCCTATGAAACCAAATGTAAAAATGCCATTAGGTTCCTCTTCTGGAATACTGTGACCAGTTCTGGTTGCCCAGTTATAGGAAGGATATTATTAAGTTGTGGAGGCTTCAAAAGAGATTCACCAGGATGTTGCCAAGTATGGCAAAGAAATAGATAGATGGGGATGTTTTTCATTGAAGCATAGGAAGTTGACAGCTGACCTTACAGTTTATAAAATAATGAGGGGTATAGATGGGTAGTTGTCTTTTCCCTGGGATGGGCAATTTCAAGACTAGAGGAGCACATTTTTAAGGTGAGAGGAGAGAGATTGAAAAAGACACGAGGGGCATTTTTTTTTACACAGAGAGTGGTTCGTATGTAGAATGAACTTCCTGAGGAAGTTGTGCATGTGGGTACAATACAACATTTAACTAACATTTGGATAAGTATGTGAACAGGAAAGATTTGGAGGGATATTGGCCAGGAGGAAGTAGATAGGACTATTTTCATTTGGGATTATTTTCGGTACAGACTGGTTGGATCGGTTCCATGCTGTATGACTCTAAGTGGCCTTTGAAGATCAGGATATATGCCATTGCTGGTTCTATGCTTGTGTCAGGTCATGTTAAGGACTGCTGGCATCATTATCGGGGTCTGCAGCATCCCTTGTACTGGATACCATAACTTGGTGGGATTGCTCTTCTTGACTTTCCTCACCCTCCCCGATGTTGGTCATAGCAAGGCTTTGATGATCACTCGTAGAAAGTTATGGCTGTCAGCTGATAGGGAGGAGCAGCAGGGCTGCTGGATTTTGTCTGGCAGGTGGCAAAGGATGAAATACTCTTTTCTAATGAAATTCAGTGGCTGCCCTGAGTTATGTCATTGGGTGGGGCAAGAGGGGCTCCGCATGTGCAGTTGCTGCCTCAGGATGGGGTGACAAGAGCTACCGACCATGGTTTAACCAGGATGCATTGTTGGGGCTTCATGGCCAGCAAGAAGGGGTGAATCTGTCATGCAAGAGGAGAGTGGGAGTTGGTAGGTAGGGGGAAGAGAATGCTGCAGCAGTCTGAATCCAAGTTGGTGAGGGCTTGCTGATGCAGGCCTTGGGTATCAATACAGCACAAGTTACAGCTGCAAGTCAGAAGATTAGGTGTGGGATACAGTTTCAGACTGTGTGAGAGGTTGTGCCAAAATGCCACATATCGCTCAGATATAGTAAATGATATCTAAATGAATCTCACAACATTCAGCGCATTTTCAAATTCTATTAACTTTTTTCATATTCATTCACAGGCGAGCATTGATGACAAGGCCAGCATTCATTGCCCAATTGAAGGGCATTTGTTAGTCAACCACATTGCTGTGCGGTCTGGATTCACAGGCAGATAGAAGATGGATAGAGGAGAGAGATAGCCACTCTATCCACCTTCTATCCTCCTTCCCCTCCCCATTTCTGAAGAAGGGTCTGGGCCTGAAATGTCAGCTTTCCTGCTCCTCTGATGCTGCTTGGCCTGCTGTGTTCATCCAGCTCTACACCTTGTTATTTCAGATTCTCCAGCATCTGCAGTTCCTACTATCTCTGAAACAATTTTAACCCCACTGCAAAGCCTCTTCTCAGGATGCCTACCTTGAAGAAGTTACCCTCCTCCCTCCGGAAAGACCTCAGTGGAGCTCTCTCTCTCTTCTATCCGCCTACCCCTCTCTCCCTATTTATTTCAGAACCCCCTTCCCCTCCCCCATTTCTGAAGAAGGGTCTAGGCCCGAAACGTCAGCTTTCCTGCTCCTCTGATGCTGCTTGGCCTGCTGTGTTCATCCAGCTCTACACCTGTTATCTCAGATTCTCCAGAATCTGCAGTTCCTACTATCCTGAGAACATCAGCTGAGTTTTTGGATTAATAGTCTATCAATAGTACCACTAGGCTGTTACATCACCTCAGTCATGAGAGAGGTTGGTTTTACCCTGCAATAGTATTCCTGCTCAGTACAAGAGGAACCACAGGTATGTGCTTGGCTGAGGAGCCAATGGAGTGAAGTTACCATCCGTGAAATTATGACAGAAAGCCTGAATAGGTACAATAGAAAGTTAGAATCCAGCTTAAATGTAACTAATTAACACTAATTTACTTCCAGTAAGCTACAGCATGGTTGTCTGATGCATTATTGACTCTATAAATCAAATTTTGTCAAACAACAAAATTTACCAAAAGTTTCCTTTGCTTTTTAAATTTTAAGTACTACACATATGCACTACACATATGGCATTACAAAATAGACTAATACACTATACATTTGGCATTCAATATTTGCTGTGAGTTAGAAAGCAATAGTTTCACCAATGCGACGATTACTACATGCATCCATTCCATGCTGCTGACCATAGTTTCTGAAATTAAAAACCAAAGTACAAAAGTTATGGAATAGAACATTATTGTATGATTGAGAAGTTATCAGCAAAACACTATGACATGACTTCAAAAAATGAACTTCATAAGAGTTGATAACAAAGTATTATATCATGATTAAAAATATTAAGGCTAGGTCAACATTTAAAATGTTCAGCATTTCTGAAGTAAGAAGATGAAGTTAAAGTCATCATAGTTCCAACAGACTATAGGGCTGCTTTTTCATTAGACTGAGACAACTGGTGGTGAATTTAACCTGGCAGTCACTTCCCCTCAATATGTTCCATAGTATTCCACCAGTATGCAGCTAGGCATGGAAATAGTCAGTATCCCATCTTTACTGTGAGGCATGGTATATGTGTAAGATGCAAAGGAGGGTAAAACTTTCAAAAAAAGTCTCAATTTCCAAGTTCTTCAATTTCAAGTAGCAGAAACTTTGATTGCGCTGGAGACGTTCCAGAGCAATTAACCAGTATGTTGCCCAGGCTGCAGAATTTTAAGTATAAAGAGAGATTGGACAGACTGGGGCCATTTCTCATACAGCAGAAGAGACAGAGGGGGGACACGATTGAGATATATAAAGTTATTAAAGAGCATGGTCAAAGTGGACGGGAAGGAACTTCTCCCCTTGGTGGAGGAATCAATGACCAGGGGCATGGATTTACAGTAAGTGGCAGAATGCTTAGAGGGGATGGGAGGAAAAACATCTGCACCCAAAGGGTCATGGGAAACTGGAACTCAATGATTATAAGGGTAGTAGAGACAGAAACTCTCATGACATTTAAGAAATATTTAGATGTACACTTGTGATGTCAGGGCGTGCAAGGCTATGGGCCAAGTCTTGGAAAATGAGATTAGAATCGTTAGTTGATCAGTGTAAACTTGATGCTCCAAAGGGCCTTTTTCTGTGCTATAGGCCTCCATGAAACTCAATTATCAACTATTTAAACTCTACTGTTTGATTTCACCTAGATTAAAATCTTAAATTATATCATTACTAGAATCATACTGTTTGATTCAATCTATCCTAATGAAATGTCACCAAGTAATTGAGTTTCAAAATTACACAATATATTGTGATTTTTTTTCTTTGTGCAGTGAATGTTTTTAAAATATAATTATTAAATGGCTCCACAGTATAAGTAGGGTTTTGGTTTTCAGTTTTGTGAAGGTGACGTTTACTAAAGTATCTCCCTTTCTGACCCTCCAAATGGCCGGGCTGATGCACAGGAACAGGCTGGGTCAGTTAGGACTTTATTCACTAGATTTTAGAAGAATGAGGGGAATCTCATAAAAATCTACAGAATTCATAAAGGATTAAACAGTATAGATACAGGAATGATGTCCTCAATGATCGAGGAGTCCAGAGCCAGGCGTCACAGCCTATTCCTGCTTCTGTATTCTATGGTTCAAGCAAGCAGCTCAGCACTATCTTCTCAAATGCAACTAGAGATGGGCAAACAACCCTGCATCATTCAGCAATACCAATGCTCATACATACATTTAAGAAAACAAGCCAAATCTCTGAAATCTGTGGACAAATGGAAAATCTTTCATACTAAGCTTTAGTTTGGATAGAAATTTACAAAGGTAGTCCGAATCTTCACGTATGGAACTTTTAAATAACAGGTCTAAAGTTCAATTAGAAGAGAGGGACTCATACAGCTTGTTCGCCTGCCTACTGCTGCTGTGACTTTTTCGAACTGCCAACAATGTTGTTACTTTCCTTTTGCCCTACCCCACATGCATGACACAGAAACCCAAGCCCAGCCAAGGTTGCTAGGCAACTATTAATACTGGACTGCCATAGTTTCCTGCAAACAGTTTAATTCCGCACAAAGTCAAATAGCATCTGGTCTTTTCCAATGATGTAAGTATATACTCCCAACTGTGGCAAGGGGAGAATGAGACAGCATAGAATAGAGAAAGAGCAAGAGTATGAGAGGGACAGAGAAAGACAGAGGGGACAGACAGCTGTGCAATAGGTGGAGTGGGATATGTGAAGAAGGGTGAGTGGAACATACTGTGAGAAAGGGAGTAGAAAAGAGGGAGAGATGGTGGCCGCATGTGAGGGAGTAGCAGAAAGAGAGACAGAAAGTTTATGGGGAACATACAGAACATGTTTATGCGTGTGTGGGAGAGTGAAAATGAGAAGAGAAACAGGAGTGAGAGGGAGAGTGTCAAAGTGTGTTTTGATCTCACTTGACAACAATCTGGCTTGTATATGATTCTAAAGAAGCTGACTGCAAGATAGATGGTCCCTATTCAGGATCACATATTAGAGGTCGCACAACTACATTAAGTCAAGAGGCACATTGGTATAGTATTACATTTTATGTCAAATAGCCAGCACTGGATATTATGCCTGAAATAAGTCCGCTTCAGTTCTGTGTGAGGGAATGTAATTTAGCAATTTATTGTAACCTCTTTCTGAGATAACAGGCCACAATTCTACTAACGATAAAGGCAAGTAGTGAATTTGCAATCAGAGATAATGGGAACTGCAGATGCTGGAGAATCCAAGATAACAAAGTGTGGAGCTGGATGAATACAGCAGGCCAAGCAGCATTTTAGGAGCACAAAAGCTGACGTTTCGGGCCTAGACTCTTCATCAGAAAAGGTGGTGGGGGGGGGGGGGGGGGGGGGGCGGTGGTGGAGGATTGTGAAATAAATAGGGAGAGACGGGGAGGCGGATCAAAGATGGATAAAGGAGAAGATAGGTGGAGAGGAGAGCATGGGTGGAGAGGTAGGGAGGGGATAGGTCAAGGGGGCGGGATGAGGTTAGTAGGTAGGAAATGGAGGTGCAGCTTCAGGTGGGAGGAGGGGATAGGTGAGAGGAAGAACAGGTTAGGCAGGCAGGGACGAGCTGGGCCGGTTTGGGGATGCAGTGGGGGGAGGGGAGATTTTGAAGCTGGTGAAATCGACATTGATACCATTGAGCTGCAGGGTTCCCAAGCAGAATATAAGTTGCTGTTCCTGCAACCTATGGGTGGCATCATTATGCCACTGCAGGAAGCCCAGGATGGACATGTTGTCTAAGGAATGGGTGGGGAAGTTGAAATGGTTCGCGACTGGGAGGTGCAGTTGTTTATTGCGAACTGAGTGTAGGTGTTCTGCAAAGCAGTCCCCAAGCCTCCGTTTGGTTTCCCTGATGTAGAGGAGGCCACAACGGGAGCAGCAGATATAGTATATAACACTGACAGATGTGGATTGAACACCTGTTTGATCTAATGAAGTGAATTTGCAATGTTGCTTTCTATTATGGTGTTGGAGTTTTATCTTCAGCCCTATTACTCTTTCCAAGTGCTATTTTTCTTGCTATATTACTGACTCACCATAATTTTCCTTTTCAATAACATCAACTTTAGTTGTAATCTACATGTTATGTTCATTATGTTAACCATTATACATATATCAGTCTCTGCAGATACATTACATGCGTAGCTAAATTGCACCAGCCTCTTCAGGGTACACATGAGCACTGCCATTGCTGATCATCTGTATGATGTTCCTTCTCCATACAGTGTCACAGCTGTGTCTTTTCTTTATTGCTGCAGTATCAACTGTTGTTGTATTTCTGTCATTTGAGTGCTGTGGATCTCTAGGACTGACAGTTTTCTGTAGTACGGTAGCTACTAAGTTCATCTCTTCCTGACAGGAACCCTGTAGTTAAGGGACAAATGCTCCAAACAGGTTCTGAATTGCCAGTCTTGTTCATTATTGGATTCTGCAATACTCAATAATGGTATTGTTATGACAATCCTATCAAAATACTATTTAACTTTCTGCTTGATTTTCTCACTTTTATCTGTTCCTACTTCTATCTTCAACAGTTTTTTTTGCTATTAAAAGAGTAGTCAAGCATGATATTAGTCTTCGGACTGGACGACTTTCCACGCCTTCAGTAGGCATGTTTCTCTATTTGAAGATTGTGTTAAATATGTGCTGGATTTGCTTATTTTTTTAAATAAAAGTTATTTGAAACGGAAAACAAAGTGCATCAATTCAACCAGTTAAGTGCCTGGCAAAACTCTGTACTGTGAATGAATGGAACGCGTACACGGCTGAGTTTACAACAGACCAGAATTAAATTAGTTTAGCTTTGTCTTCACAACTAAAGGATAAAGGCCTCACCAGAAGTGTTCAGTTAAGAAGGGAGAACAATTTCTCCTCACAGGAGATGCAAGTTTTTAGTGCAAAAGAATCAGTCACTGTAGCCGAAGTATTTAAGTTTATGGAGCTTCTAAGCCAGGATAGCCTGAATTGAAATCTTCAGATTGTTGGAGCTGAGAAAGTACAGCCCCATCACAGTGATAAAAGATGCATACCAGGAAATTTAGAAAGGAATACTGAAACTGATACACAGTCCAAGGAATTTTTTTCATTCATCCACTGGATATGAATGTCGTTGGCTAGACCAGCATTTAGACCCCTTCCTTAATTGGCCTTGAGGAGATGGCAGTGGTGCTCTACCTTCTACTTGAACTAATGCAGTCCATTTGGTGTAGGGACACTCACAATGCCAGTAGAGATGGAATTCTAGAGTGTTATCACAGCCACGCTGAAGGAATAATGATATCAGGGAACTGTTGGAAAGTTGAATGCAGTTTAATCCAAACAAGTGTGCAGTGATGCATTTCAGGAGGTCAAAAATAAAGAGAAAGTGTATTGTAAATGGCAGGGCCCTTAGGAGCATTCATGTACAGAGGGTTCTTGGGATGAGTGTCCATAGTTCCCTGATAGTGGCAACACAGTGTATAAGGTGATAAAGAGGGTATACAGCATGCTTGCCTTTATCATGTGAGGTATTGAGTACAAAAATTCGCAAGTCATATTGTGACTGTATAAAATTTTGGTTAGACCGCATCTGGTTGCTTCACTGTAGGGAAGATGTGGAAGTTTTTGAAAGGGTGAAAAAGAGGTTTACCAAGATGTTACCTGGATTAGAGAATATTAGGTATAAGGTGAAGTTGGACAAACTTCACTTGAGCGTCGTAGTCTGTGGGGCGAACTGACAAAAAGTATATACACTAATGACAGACATGGACAGGGTGGATAGTTGAAGTTGTTTTCCCAGAGTGGAAATGTCAAATACTGAGGGGCACAGGTTTAAGGAGAGAGGGGGTAAAGTTTAAAGGAGATGTGCAAGGCACCTTTCTAACATAGAGCGTGGTAGTTGCCTAGAACACGTTTGCCAGGTTGGGTGACAAAAGCAGATACAATAGCAATGTTTAAGAGGCATTTAGACAGACATATGAATAGGGAAGGGAATAGAAGGATATGGACTATGTGCAGGCAGATGGGATTAGTTTAGAATGGCATCACAGTTGGCACAGACACGCGGGCCAAAGGACATGTTCTGCACTATATTGTTCCATGTTCTATAATGAGAGGGAAGGATAGAATGTGCATGTTAGAGAGAGGGACAGTCATGTATGTGCAACAGAGAGATTGTGAGCAAATTCTAAGACTGACACAGTGATATCTCTTCGCATTTAGATTCTTTGGAATTGGTCCTTGCTTTACTACAGTGAAAGGAGCAAGTTGTTTGGTGAACCTGTAGTAGATAGTTAAGGTCTTTTCTCTCCTTGAATAACGTAAGAGGGAGCAAATTTAGGACTGAGTTGAGGAAGAACTTCTTCGCCCGAAGGGCTGTGAATCTGTGTCCAGCGAAGCAGTTGAGGCTACTCACTGCATGTATTTAAGGAAAAGATAGATAGATTGTTGAACAGCAAAGGAATTAGGGGTGAACGAGCAAGTAAATGAAGCTGAGTCCACGAAAAAAATCATGATCTTATTGAATGGCAGAACAGGCTCGATGGGCCAGATGATCTACTCTTGCTCCTATTTCTTATGTTCTTATAGCATACAAATTGGTGCTAAATTTAGTCTTAAAGGGGCAATATAAGCAAGCAAATATCATAATTAAATAATTGAAACTCTCAACGTTGGCAGTTCAGGTTATAAGTCAAGCTGCAGAGCATTGCAGCTCCTGTACATTGTTTTGACCCAAGGCAAAAATATCCGCAGTAAGAGTGTGAAGTTCAAGCAGCTTTGGCTCAGAGTTTAAGAGCTGCAGGCTAAACCACACACACACATGGCAACGCATCAGGGAGTGTTAAACTTAATTGGATTCTTTGTACTAGGAGGCAGTCACATCAGTTAGGATAAGATATTCTCATTTGATCAGTAATCAAAGACAGGAGTGTAACGCTGTGGGTGAGAGATGGAAGGAGACCCAGAGGACAAGAATTGTTCAGGAGCATCAACCTCTGCAATTATCCAACAGTTTTGAGGTTCTCTTAGACTATCTGGATGAGAGCAGGGGTTGTAAGGTTGATGCGCAAACTGGCCAAGGCTCTGAGACACAGAAAGCCATCCAAGTAGGGACAGCAACAAGTCACGCAGCAGCTGACGATACAGTAAGGGGGACTGACAGAGTCACCTACAGCAAAAATCAGGAGTCCAGATGGCTGTGTTGCCTGCCCACTGAAGGCATCTGGGACATCAGCTCAGGACTGGAAAGGAACTTGGAAGGGACAAGATTCAGTGGCCGTGGTCCATGTAGGTACCAACAGCTTGGTAAAACTAAGAAAGAAGTTTTGCTAAGAATGTATGGGGGCCAGGCACCATATTGAAAAACCAATCTCATTGGTTATGATTGCTGGACTATCACCTGGCCTGAGTGTGAACTGTTCCACTAGGACAGACTACCTCTGAATGATGCTGGGGGCCAGTGTTCTTGCAAACTACATAACTAGAGGGAGCTCAAGATGGTTTTGAACTAAATACTCAGGCAATGAATCAAATGGAAAAGGATGTGGTATATCAAAGGGTAAAGGCAAGATAAAAGAGGGAAGCGTAATATGAGGAAAGAAGATCAGAGAATAGCAGGAATGAACAGAACACAAAAACCAAGCATTGCAGCAACAATCAAGACTAGACATTATGGAATGGAGGGAACGTCTTACAAGGAAAGGTTGAGAGAGCTAGGGCTTTTCTTTTTTGAATGACGAAGGATGAGAGGTGACTTGACAGAAGTGTACAAAATGATCAGAAGTATAGATAGAGCGGACAGCCAGAGACTTTTTCCTCGGGTGGAGGTAGCTATCACAAGGGGCATAGTTTTAAAGTGAGTGGAGGCTGATATAGGGGAGATGTCAGAGGTAGGTTCTTTACTCAGAGAGTGGTAGGCACATGGAGTGTATTGCCGGACAGGGTAGTGGAGTCAGCCTCATTAGGGCACTTAAGTGGCTATTAGACAGGCATTTGGATGATAGTATAGTATAAGATATGGGTGGAGGTTAGGTAGACCTTATGTTTAGGGTAAAAGTTCAACACAACATTGTGGGCCGAAGGGCCTGTACTGTGCTGTACTATTCTATGTTCTGTTACGAAGATAACAAAAAGACAAATCTAATAGCCCTGTCTCTGAATGTGCATACCATTTATAACACAATAAATGAATTGATAGCACACATCAAAGCAAATATATATAGGTGTAGTGCTAGCTGAACACAGCAGGCCAAGCAACATCAGAAGAAGGTTCCAGACCCGAAACGTCAGCTTTCCTGCTCCTCTGATGCTGCTTGGCCTGCTGTGTTCATCCAGCTCTACACCTTGTTATCTCAGATTCTCCAGCATCGGCAGTTCCTACCATCTCTAAAACAAATATATATGATCTGATAGCTATTACAGAGACATGGTTTCAAGATGACAAGGGTTGTATCTTCAGTATTGATGGATACATAACAATCATGAAAAATAGGAAACTAAGTAGAGAGATAGCACTATTAACTAGGGATGACATTTGTGTAATAGTTAGAAATGACTCTAGTTCAGGAGATCAGCAAGTAGATTTAGTTTTGATAGAGATGAGAAAGAGACGAGGGCAAGAAGTCACTAATGGGAGTGGTCTACAGGTACTAACAGTAACTACAATGTGGGACAAAATACAAAACAAGAAACACTGGGCGTTTCTGAAAAAGAGATAGTATTGACCATTAATAATGTAAAACAAAGACCTGTGGATGCTGGAGATCTGAAACAAAACAGAAATTTCAGGAAAAATTCAGTCTGAGTTCTGATGAACAGTCATTGGACCTGAAATGTTAACTCTGCTTTCTCTCCATAGATGCTGCCAGATCAGCTTACGTTTCGCCAACAATTTCTTTTTTGTATTGTCGTACTCATCGTGGGTTACTTTAATCTACATATAAATAGGAAAATAATCAGATTGCTAAAATTAGTTTGAACGTTATTTAAATCTGTAATCCTGTTAATATTTCCGAAGAGTCCTGTTGTCACATCCTTGATAATAAAAACTGGCATTTATATTCTATTGATATTAGACTAACTGAAAAGTAATTCCGTGTTCTCTCCTTTCCCTCCTTTGTTTTCAAAACCCGGGGTTACATTTGTCACCTCCTAATCTTCAGCAACTGTTCCAGAATCTGTAGAGTTTTGGAAGATGAAACCAATGCGTTCACGAAATTTCTGGCCACCTCCTTTAGTATATGGAGATGTGTATTATCAGGTACTGATGCTTTCAGCATTAATTGCTTCAACACTTTTATTTGACATCTGCAACCACATGACAGAAAAACTGAAAAATGGGTGCCATGTGAAAAGGTTGGACAAGTGTAAAAACAATCTATTTTTATTCTGCTTGATTCTTGGTGGTGGACTGAATTGAGAAAGGGATTTTTTCACAACAAAGGATTGAGAAAGGAATTGCTAAACTTTTAAAAAGCAAGTTGCTGAAATTCCTTGTGGATCACCTTTACATTATTGCTGTGCAAGCTGCTGGCAACAAGTCACTGGTTGCTTTTTGGAACTGTAAATGCAAAGGATCATTAGGCTGACATCTATCTGGTTGGCTCATGGGCAGCTGAACACTTTGTGGCTGTGAATGATACTCTGAGAAACTCAGCTCTGGGGAAGGGTCACTGGACCCAAAATGTTGACTCTGATTTCTGTCCACAGATGCTGCTAAATCTGCTGAGCTTTTCCAGCAATTTCTGTTTATGTTGCTGATTTGCAGCATTCATAGTTCTTTTGGTTTTTACTTTATAATTATCATTATGTGCCTCCTGTGGAGAAATGAAAGAACCCGAAGTAAATGCTCAAAGAACTAAAGGATTTGGGAAACATAAGTGTAATGAATGGAATGTGGTCAGCCAGGTGGACCTCATAGAATATGAGTTCCCTGATTGAGGCTGTTAACGAAGCCCAATCATGGAGCCCTGACTGATAGATATAAACAGGAATGTCAGGGGTTTTGTTCACTTCAAGAGCCAGTTCTGTGCTAGCTGAGTCAGTGTCATACACTATGTGACTTGGTGATCGGATACAGGCCTTTGTGGAGTTGTTTCACTGGTGACAAGAATGTGATTAATGTGGCCATGCAAAAGCCTCCTAGCTGAAACCCAGCAGTATGTACTGTACACAAAAAGCAGGACAAATCACACCTGGACAATTACCACCCCATCAGTCTACTCTCAGTCATCAGTAAAGTGATGGACAGTGTCATCAAAAGTGCTATCAAGCAAAAGCTGCTCAGCAATAATCTGCTCAGTGACCCCCTGTTTGGATTCTGCCAGGGCCATTCAGCTCCTGACCTCATTACAGCCTTGGCTCAAACAAGGACAAAAAAGCTGAATTCCAGAGGTGAGGTGAGAGTGACAACCCTTGATATCAAGGCTGCATTCGAGAAAATATGGCATCAAGGAGCATTAGCAAAACTGGAATTCATGGGTATCAAGGGCAAACTCTCCAGTGGTTGGAGTCATAACAGACACATAGGAAGGTGGTCATGTTTGCTGGAGATCAATCATCTCAGCTCCAGGACATTTCCGCAGGGGTTCCACAGGGTAGTGTCCTCGACCTAACCATCTTCAGCTGCTTCATCAATGAACTTCCCTCCATCATAACGTTAGAAGTGGGGATGTGTGCTGAAGATTGTGTAATGTTCAGCACTACTCAAATCTCCTCAGATACTGAAGCAGTCCAAGTTCACAGGCAAAATAATCTGGACAATATCCAGGCTTGGGCTGACAAGTGGGAAGTGACATTCACGCCACACAAATGTCAGGCTATGACCATCACTAATAAGAGACAATCTAGCTACCATCCCTTGACTCTCAATGGTGTTATGAGCAATGAATCCCCCACTATCAATATCTGGGGATTATCACTGACTAGAAATTCAACTGGACTCACCACATTAACACAGTGGCTACAAAAGCAGGCTAGAAGCTAAGAATACTGCAGTGAGTAACTCACCTTCTAACTCCTCAAAGCCTGTCCGCCATCTACAAGGCACAAGACAGGAATGTGATGGAATACTCCCCACCTGCCAGGATGAATGCAGCTCCAGCAACACTCAAGAAGCTTGACACCATCCAGCACAAAGCAGCCGGCTTGATTGGCACTACATCAACAAGCATTCACTCCCTCCACCACCAACGCTGAGTAGCAGCAGTGTATATCATCTACAAGATGCACTGCAGAAATTCACCAAAGGTCCTCAGACAACACCTTCCAAACCCACAACCACTTCTATCTTGAAGGACAAGGGCATCAGACATATGGGAACACCAACACCTCCAAGTTCCCCTCCATGCCACTCACCATCCAGACTTGGAAATATATCACTGTTCCTTCAATGTTGCTGGGTTAAAATTTTCTCAAGGATCTAGGCCACCAGGCCATTGTAGTTGCTGCTGGCATGCAGACTTAAGACAGCAAAAGAGTCCCGCTACTCCTGAATTGATTAAGGGAACGCATAGGCTGGTATTCAGGAGAGTGCACACACTGTAAACCTACAGCTGACTTGGAACAGTAAAATTGCTTAGCAATATCCTAACCAGAATCAATAAAAATGAACTTCTGGTTAAATGGTCACCTAGCTGTAATGGACGCTGATAACGGTGCGGCTGTAGATTTATCAAAATTCAGTCGGGACTCCAACCCTGAAGTTTGAGAACCTAAAACAAAGAACCCCTAAAGATAAAAGGTACAACTTTGGTTCCGGTCTCTTATAAGAGAGACTGGTTCAGTTACCACTGACTGTAGTAAAAGGCTCAGGCTCAAGCTTGATGGGGCTAAATTGGTTGAAAAAGATTCAGCTTGATTGGTTGGACATTTCTTAATAAGGAAACGGCTGTCTGAGTGAAGTTCTAAATAAATATCCAGACATTTTTCAGGAAGGTCTAGAAATTATCAAACAGGCCAAGATGACCTTACATGTCAATCAATAAGCAATTCCACAATTCTGCAAGGCCCGCCTGGTGCCATTTGCCTTTCGTGCAAAAGTAGAGACTATAAAGTGAAGGAATCATCAAACCAGTCGTGTGGAATTAGCAGCACCAGTCGTACAAATTGTGAAGCCCAACGGATCAGTTAGCCTTTGTGGGGATTTCAAACAAATATTAAACTGCTTTTTGCAGCTGGAGAAATACCTAATCCCTCACATAGAGGATTTATACACTAAACCAGCCTTTCACAAAGCAGGACATAAGCCATGTGAACCTGCAATTGCAATTAGATGAGGATTGCCAAGAGTATGCTATAATTAATACCCATAAGGGTTTGTACCAATATATGAGGCAGTATATTTAGGGGAGGCAACGGCCTAGTGGTATTATCATTGGGCTGTTAATCCAGAGACCCAGATAGCATTCTGGAGACACTGGTTCGAATTCCACTATGACAGATGGTGGAATTTGAATTCAATAGAATATCCAGAATTAAGAATCTAATGATGACCATGGATCCATTGGTGGAAATTAGGGAAGGAAACTGCCAACCTTACTGGTCTGGCCTACATGTGATCCAGACCAACAGTTGACTCTAAACTGCCCTCTAGGCAATTAGGGATGGGCAATAAATGCTGCCTGGTCAGTGATGCCCTCATCCTGAGAATGAATGAAGACAAAAAATGTTACTGCCTTTTGAGAATCATTAGCCTGTGCCATTTTCCAGCAGACAATGGAGAACATTTTACAAGGTCTACTCCAGGTCACCATTCATCTGGATGACATGCAAATAAAGGGAGAGACAATAATGAGCATTTAGAGAACTTAGACATAGTGCTTAACCGATTCTCCAAGATGGGGGTACACTGTAGGAAGAGAACATGTGTTTTTCAGGCACTCTAAGTGACCTAGTGGACCAAAAATGAACAAGACCAGATTATACCCATTGGAAGATAAAGTGAGGGTGATCAAAGGTACCCTGGCTCCCATGTCTTTCCTTAGGTGGGTGAATTATTACAGGAAATCCATACATAAGCTGGCGTCCAACTTGGCACTCTTACATCTGCTATTGGAAAAAGGTAGGCCTTGGAAATGGCCTTGTAGACAAGATGTAGCCTTAAGGAAGTGAAAAAGCAGCTGTCATCATCCTAGGTGTTGGCAATGTTATGATCCTAAGTGAGATCTGGTGCTGACATGCAATGCCTTCCCTACAACATCAGGGTAGTGCTGTCTCACTGGTGACCCAGCAGAGAAGATAGCATATGTTTCCTAGACTTTGGCTCATGCCAAACAAAAATATGCTCAAGTGGAGAAGGAAGGTTTGGCAGTCACCTTTGGTGTGAGAAAGTACCACCATATCTTTGCAGATGTAAATTTGTAATAGTAACGAACCACAAACCCATGTTAGTGCTCCTTCCAGAGAACAGAATCATGCCACCTGCAGCTTCAGGTTGAATTCAGCAGTGGAACACTGGGAGGCCAAGCAGCAAATGTGGATGCCTTCAGATGCTTCCCATGGGCTAATACACCATTGGTGATGCAACCACCACTAGAACAGTCTTTTTCAGTTTTAAACTTTCTGGACACCCTGCCGGTGACCGCTAACAAGCTCAGACTGTAGACACAAAAAGATCCCATTCTGGAAAAACTAAAACAGCTGGTGGCGTGGAGGAAAGAAAAGGGCTATCACAACTGGAATTAAAACCTTTCTAGACCAGATGAGACCAGATCACCAGAGACCGGTGTATTAACAACAGCAAGAGCGACTGTCCCAGACAAAGGTCATCCGCGAGATACTAGCTGAATTCCACCAGGATCGTCCAGGGGTTTCCAAATTAAAATGTAGGCAAGAAGTTATATCTGTTGACCAGGATTAGATGCAGACATAGCCGCATTTGTGGGACAGTGCCCAGAGTGCCAATAAGGACAAAGATAACTGCCTGCAACTCCCCCACATTTGTGAGAATGGTCAGGTAAACCCTGGACTCAGTTACACAACGACAATGCCGATCCATACATGAGCACTATGTTTTTAGTCATTGTGAAAGCTCATTCAAGGTGGTTGGACATGCATAGAGTTAATTCGTCAAATACGGGGACAATGATTGAAAAGCTGTTAGCATCTTTTGCATTACACGAATTCCAGGAGTTGTTGGTCACAGAGGAGCCATCATTGCCAGAAGGGGAATTGTGTATTTCCTAAAGTTGAATGGCATTCAGCATGTAAGAACAGCTCCGTGTCATTCATCATTCAATGGTCTGGTGGAAAGAGTAGTCCAAACATTCAAGGCAGATTTAATGAAATAGCCACAGCTTCACGATACAACATTGTCCCAATTCCTGTTTGATTATGGGACCATTCTCCATGCAACTTCAGGGACAGCTCCAGCAGAGTTGCTAGTCGGAACAAGACTTTGAACCAGTTTAAGCCTGATGCTCCCAGGCCTGAGGGCGAGGGTGAAATGGCAATAGGAACACCAATGCTGGACACAAGACTCCTCTAAACAAAAGGGGCAATTTACTTCAGGGCATGAAGTTTGGTGTTGGAACCACAGGAACAGCCATACGGCCCTGTATGGGTAAGAGGCATAGTCAACATGTAGTCAGGTCCCATGGCGGACAAAGTTTGGGCCAGAGAGGCAGTCCTGAACAAGCAGGTGGACCACATGAAAGCTGTAACCTCGCAAACAGGTCAGGTATAAAACATACCCGGTCCCTCAGACATCTGTGGGTTCTCCCGTCTGCCTAGGTCAAGGAAATGATGGACATGGCAGATGTCACAGCCCTGACACCAGTACCACCTGAAGATGAATTTCAGCTGAGATGCTCCAGGTGCAAGAAGTGGGTTACAGTCCGAGACACGCTACAGTCCAGTATCCAAGGCAGTCAGAGGAGTCAGACCTGAGGAACCAGCGAAAGCACTCCAAGTGTAGCCACAGGAAAAAGAACAGGCCTTTGTCCTAGGAATTGGGGGGTGGTGGGGCCAGAGAGGGGGAATGTAATGATTGGAATGAGATCAGCCAGCTCACAGACTATGAGTTCCCTGATTGGGGCTGTTAACCAGGTCCAATCAGAGAGTTCCGGCTGACAGACATAAACAGGAGTGTTGGGGGTTCTGTTCAATCTAGGAGTTGGCTCTGAGTTAGCTGGGTAAGTGTCATGCACTTTGCACTTGTAAGTAAAGTGTGACTTGGTGACAGGATACTGGCATTCATGGAGTTATTTCAGCAAAAACATAAGAATTGGAGAAAGAGTAGGCCTCTCGAGCCTACTCCTCCTTTTAGTATGATGATCACTGATGTCATCGCAGCCTCAACTCCACTTTCCTGTCTGCTTCTCTACGACTGAGGAAACAACAGGAACCCCTCCAAAGAATTCTGACGACTGATACCCCAGAACTGCTTCCCCAGTAGTTTTTTCCACCATTCATAACAGGAATAGTTTTGTCTCTGTAGAGGGTATTAAAAAAAACTTAGACTTTTAACTAGTAATCCGTTTACAGTTTATAATCACTTATCTGAGATTAGCTTATATTTATTTGTATTAAAAGATAGTTCTTATTAAGTACAGAAAACTGGTTCAGATTGTCTGTTATCCTGACAGGTTAATCTGACAGGTCAAATTGAGGATTTTGCATAGCTTGTTAAAATTTGCAACTCCTATCACTATCCGAGATTAGTAGGGCTTGATATCCAGGGTGCTACTCCAGTGAGGTGAAACGTAAGCCTGATTTAAAGTAACAAGCAAAATGAAATAGTAACCAGCCTACAATCACAATGAACTGCTGCAAGTTAGTTGCATATGTCTATCCAAATGCCAATTTTCAAGGGTTATCTAATTTAATCCTCAGGGTGCATCTGCACATCTTTAAATAATTCTTGTAATTTGTATTTATTACCCTACTGTCATATGAAAATAATCATTTCACAATGTTCTCTACCAGATTTTATATGCAGAGAGATAATGGCAAGATAATTCAAGGAAATTAAGAGTTTTGAGAGATAGGTACAAGGAAGGATGTCATGAAACTAGAAAGGGTTCAGAAAAGATTTATGAGGATGCTGCCAGAGTTGAAGGATTTGAGCTGTGAGTGTGAATGTGTGTGTATGTGTGTGTGTGTGTGTGTGTGTGTGTGTGTGTGTGTGTGTGTGTGTCTGGTGGGGGGGGGGGGGGAGCTGAAAAGGCTTGGGCTTTTTTCCCTGGAGCTTCAAGAGGCTGAGGGGTGACCTTATAGAGGTTTATAAAAACATGAGGGGTATGGATAGGATAAATAAGCAAGATCTTTTCCCTGAGGTGGGGTTGTCTAAAACTAGAGGGCCTAGGTTTAGAATGAGAGGGGAAAGATATAAAAGGAACCTAGGGGGCAACTTTTTCACACATAAGGTGGTGCATATATGGAATGAGCTGCCAGAGGAAAGAGTGGAGGCTGGTACAATTACAAAATTAAAAGGCACCTGGATGGATATGTGAATATGAAGAGTTTAGAGGGATATGGGCCAAATGCTGGCAATGAGACTAGATTTATATGGGATATGTGGTCAGCATGAGCGAGTTGAACCAAAGGGTCTGTTTCTATGCTGTATGTGTCTAAGACTCTGATTAGATGGATCTTAAAACCTTATGATTTTATGATTTATTATGTTGGCTTAAACAAGAAGTCGTTAATACTTTCTTCCAACATATTGACAAATCCTGTTGTCACCTTGACCCATTTTAATTAGTAGTTGCTACCACTGGAGGGAAATAACAAAGGGGCTGTAAAAATAAACTTAGGGGTGAATCAAAAGGATTGCAATAAAAATGCAAGCAGACTGAACACTTAAAAAGCGTTTGCGGCAGCGAGGAGGTCAGATGAAGATAATAAAGTGTGAAGCTGGATGAACACAGCAGGCCAAGCAGCATCTCAGGAGCACAAAAGCTGACGTTTCGGGCCGAGACTCTTCATCAGAGAGGGGGATGGGGTGAGGGTTCTGGAATAAATAGGGAGAGAGGGGGAGGTGGACCGAAGATGGAGAGAAAAGAAGATAGGTGGAGAGGAGAGTATAGGTGTGGAGGTAGGGAGGGGATAGGTCAGTCCAGGGAAGACGGACAGGTCAAGGAGGTGGGATGAGGTTAGTAGGTAGGAAATGGAGGTGCGGCTTGGGGTGGGAGGAAGGGATGGGTGAGAGGAAGAACAGGTTAGGGAGGCAGAGACAGGCTGGGCTGGTTTTGGGATGCAGTGGGGGAAGGGGAGATTTTGAAGCTGGTGAAGTCCACATTGATACCATTGGGCTGCAGGGTTCCCAAGCGGAATATGAGTTGCTGCTCCTGCAACCTTCGGGTGGCATCATTGTGGCACTGCAGGAGGCCCATGATGGACATGTCATCTAAAGAATGGGTGGGGGAGTTGAAATGGTTCGTGACTGGGAGATGCAGTTGTTTATCGCGAATCGAGCGGAGGTGTTCTGCAAAGCGGTCCCCAAGCCTCCGCTTGGTTTCCCCAATGTAGAATAACCTCATCGCTCCGTCCACAACCTCCACAGCCAGCAACCCCAGAGGAGACAGCCACACTCAGCCCTGCCGAATCTTCACTACCCCCCAGACCTCCCACTGACTGAGGACGAATGGTCAGTCCTAAGCAAGGGGCTCACCTTTGTCCCCCTACAACCACACATCAACGAATACCAGTCATGTTTGGACATCGAGCAGTTTTTCCACCTCCACGCTTACTTCTTCAACCGGGAACCTAACCCTCCCTCCACTGACCCCTTCACCCGCTTCCAACACAAGTCCTCCTCCTGGACACCACCCCCAGGCCTCCTACCCTCCCTCGACCTCTTCATCTCCAACTGCCGTCAAGACATTAACCGCCTCAACCTCTCTACCCCTCTCACCCAGTCCAACCTCTCCCCTGCAGAACGGGCAGTCCTCCGCTCCCACCCCAACCTCACCATCAAACCCGCAGACAAGGGTGGCGCAGTGGTAGTATGGCACACTGACCTCTACATCACCAAGGCCAAACGCCAACTCTCCAACACCTCCTTCTACTGCCCCCTTGATCATGACCCCACCCCCGAGCACCAATCCATCATCTCCTACACCATCCATGAACCTCATCACCTCAGAGGATCTCCCACCCACAGCCTCCAACCACATTGTTCCCCAACCTGGCACGGCCCGTTTCTATCTCCTTCCCAAAATCCACAAACCTGCCTGCCCTGGTCGACCCATTGTCTCAGCTTGTTCCTGCCCCACCGAACTCAATTTCACCTATCTGGACTCCATTTTCTCCCCTTTGGTCCAGGAACCCCCTACCTATGTCCATGACACCACCCACGCCCTCCACCTCCTCTAGAACTTGCAATTCCCTGGCCCCCCAACACCTCATTTTCACCATGGACGTCCAGTCCCTATACACCTATATTCCGCATGCAGATGGCCTCAAGGCCCTCCGCTTCTTCCTGTCCCGCAGGCCCGACCAGTCCACCTACATCGACACCCTCATGCGCCTTGCTGAACTCGTCCTCACCCTCAACAACTTCTCTTTCGATTCCTCCCACTTCCAACAGACAAAGGAGGTGGCCATGGGCACCTGCATGGGCCCCAGCTATGCCTACCTCTTTGTAGGTTACGTGGAACAGTCCCTCTTCTGCACCTACACAGGCCCCAAACCTCACCTCTTCCTCCATTACATTGATGACTGTATCGGCACCGCCTCTTGCTCCCCAGAGGAGCTCGAACAGTTCATCCACTTCACCAACACCTTCCACCCCAACCTCAAGTTCACCTGGGCCATCTCCAACACATCCCTCACCTTCCTGGACCTCTCAGTCTCCATCTCAGGCAACCAGCTTGTAACTGATGTCCATTTCAAACACACCGACTCCCACAGCTACCTAGAATACACCTCCTCCCACTCACTCTTCTGCAAAAATTCCATCCCCTATTCCCAATTCCTCCGCCGCATCTGCTCCCAGGATGAGGCATTCCACTCCCGCACATCCCAGATGTCCAAGTTCTTCAAGGACCGCAACTTTCCCCCCACAGTGGTCAAGAACGCCCTTGACTGTGTCTCCCGCATTTCCCGCGACACATCCCTCACACCCTGCCCCCGCCACAACCGCCCCAAGAGGAACCCCCTCATCCTCACACACCACCCCACCAACCTCCGGATACAACGCATCAACCTCCGACACTTCCGCCATCTACAATCCGACCCCATCACCCAAGACATTTTTCCATCCCCACCCTTGTCTGCTTTCTGGAGACACCACTCTCTCCGTGACTCCCTTGTTTGTTCCACACTGCCCTCCAACCCCACCACAACCGGCACCTTCCCCTGCAACCGCAGGAAGTGCTACACTTGCCCCCACACCTCCTCCCTCACCCCCATCCTGGGCCCCAAGATGACTTTCTATATTAAGCAGAGGTTCACCTGCACATCTGCCAATGTGGTATACTGTATCCACTGTACCCGGTGTGGCTTCCTCTACATTGGGGAAACCAAGCGGAGGCTTGGGGACCGCTTTGCAGAACACCTCCGCTCGGTTCGCAATAAACAACTGCACCTCCCAGTCGCGAACCATTTCAGCTCCCCCTCCCATTCTTTAGACGACATGTCCATCATGGGCCTCCTGCAGTGCCACAACGATGCCACTCGAAGGTTGCAGGAACAGCAACTCATATTCCGCTTAGGAACCCTGTAGCCCAATGGTATCAATGTGGACTTCACCAGCTTCAAAATCTCCCCTTCCCCCACTGCATCACACAACCAGCCCAGCTCATCCCCTCCTCCCACTGCATCCCAAAGCCAGCCCAGCCTGTCCCCACCTCCCTAACCTGTTCTTCCTCTCACCCATCCCTTCCTCCCACCCCAAGCCGCACCTCCATTTCCTACCTACTAACCTCATCCCACCTCTTTGACCTGTCCGTCTTCTCTGGACTGACCTATCCCCTCCCTACCTCCCCACCTATACTCTCCTCTCCACCTATCTTCTTTTCTCTCCATCCTCGGTTCACCTCCCCCTCTCTCCCTATTTATTCCAGTTCCCTCCCCCCATCCCCCTATCTGATGAAGGCTCTAGGACCGAAACATCAGCTCCTGAGATGCTGCTTAGCCTGCTGTGTTCATCCAGCTTCACACTTTATTATCTTGGATTCTCCAGCATCTGCAGTTCCCATTATCTCAGGTCAGATGAAGAGATGAGTGTGCAGGCGATCGAGTTGCAAAGGGCCACCCACTGGCTTATAGCCTTACTTTTGGCCATAGGCAGAGCATTTAACTACCTATTTTAATGGTCACTTCTCTCAAATGTATCCTGGATTTCCCTCTCTGTGTGGAATCGGGCGGTTTCTTTTTCCTACCTCTCCGTCTTCGGGACGAGCCTGGCCGTTGGTAACCCCTGACAACCGTTCAAAGGAGGCGCGCGAGCGTTGCGCAGCTGCCGTGATTTCCGCTCCGGCCTCGGGGATCCCAATCAAAAAATGGCCGCCTTTCTACTGATCAAACATTATGATCAGCATCGCCAACATGGGAGATGGGTCCGAAACCAGCTCTATAATTCAATCCGCCTCAGACCAAAAGCATGCCTCAATTATTTAGTGGTATTTATGCTGACGCCGAAGTTACGGGAGAGGTGAGATGAGCGGATGGGTGAAAATGGAGCCCAGAGAGAGACAACAAAGGCATTCAGCCCGGCTAACCGATTTTCTCTTTCTCGTTCTTAGCTCTTCATTGTTACGTGTTCAGCTTTTCTTCAGTCGTGATCTGGTATTCATGATCTCTTTGTTTACCTCCCTTTTCATTTCTTTCTCTGGAGTCAGCTTCCACCTATCTGCTCACTTCCACCAACTTCGGCTTCAGCCTCACTTTCCTAACTCATAACAGTTCTTATGAAGGATAACCAGACTTGAAACGTTAACCCTGCTCTCTTCCTAGAGATGCTGCAAACCAGCTGAGATTCTTCAAGAATTTATGTTTTTCTTTCATTCACAGTCTTAGTTTTATTTGGAGCAACACAGCAGGCCAGGCAGCAACAGAGAAGCAGGAAAGTTGACGTTTCGGTTCGGGACCCTTCTTCAGAAATAGGTAAGGGAGAAGGGAGCTCGGAAATATGTTGATTGTACAAGAATGGTATAACTAAGGAAGATTCTGAGGAAGGGCCACCAGACCCAAAACTTAACTCTGATTTTTCTCTTCACACCTGCTGTCAGACCTGCTGAGCTTTTCCAGCAACTTATGTTTTTGCTCCTGATTTACAGCATCTGCAGTTCTTTGGTTTTTATATGGTATAACTAGAGTTAGTTGAAGTTAAGTACAAAATAAAGCAGCACACTATCTACTTAAATTATCAAAACACAGTTTCACCTACTCAATCTGAATGTTACATTCTATCATATCTCCACGAGGAATAATTCGTGGAGTGTATTCGGGACAGTTTCCTAGAGCAATATTTTAAAATCTCCATTTGATTCACTTCCCATGTGGTCATTACCTTTGTCTCTCTTCTTCCTCTTTTGAAGTGCTGCTGTTTTCTTCCCCCAAAGTTCCAAAACAATGCAACAGCTTATCAAACAGTAATTACCGCTCCTAGAATTCAAGGAAAAGAGTTCCAACACTGAAAATACCTCAAACAAATGAGCTGCTCTTATAAGCACAATATTTTCCTATCCTTCATTTTGGCATCTATGATGCTGGGGAGAAAACAAAATAGATCATCCACTAAATACTGAAGATTTTGCAATAGTTTCAGCCTCATTCTTTACACTACTCCGTCATTGAGGACCAGGGATGTTTGTAGAAAGAGGATCGCTTTAGCTCAGAGATGATGGGAACTGCAGATGCTGGAGAATCCGAGATTACAAAGTGTGCTGTGTTCATCCAGCTCCACACTTGGTTATCTCGCTTTAGCTCAGTTGGCTGGGCAGTTGGTTTGTGAAGCAGCATGATGCCAATGGCTGGGATTCAATTCCAATCACTGACTGAGATTACCATGAAGAACTCTCCTTCTCAACCTCTCCCCTTGCATGAGGTATGGTGACCCTCAGGTTAAACCATCACCAGCCATCTCGCAGCCCTGTGGTCTTGAAAGACTGTGGCAACACAATGAATGTTAATTTGAACAGACCCATTTTCCGCTGAGCTGTTTAATTCACCAGGACTGTTTAGGATTTGATATAGCAGAATCGCTTAGCCCTGTCCATCACTTGCTGTTTATGTGTCTGGCATGCGAGAAAGCCAGTTTTGCAGCTTCGCTTCGTTCATTCCTCATTTTTAGGATGCCTGGTGTTGCTCCTGGTATTTCCTCCTGCACTCTCCATTGATCCAGGGTTGAACTCCTGACTTGATGATAATTGTTGCGTGGAGGACATGCCAAACCACAATGTGGAGATGGATACAATAGGGGTATTTAAGGGGCTTTTATATATAAGAACACATGAGCAAGGAATAGAAGGATATGGACCATGGGCAGGCAGAAGAGATTAGTTTAATTTAACATAAAATTTAATTAAAATTAAATTTTAATTTAGGGCAGCACGGTGGCTCGTGGTTAGCACTGCAACCTCACAGCACCAGAGACCCGGGTTCGATTCCAACCTTGGGCAACTGTCTGTGTGGGGTTTGCACATTCTCCCCGTGTCTGCGTGGGTTTCTTCCCACAGTCCAAAGATGTGCAGGCTAGATGGATCGGCCATGCTGAATTGCCCGTAGTGTTCAGGGGTGTGTGGGTTATAGGGGGATGGGTCTGGGTGGGATGCTTCAAGGGGCGGTTTGGACTTGTTGGGCCAAAGGGCCTGTTTCCACACTGTAGGGAATCTAATCTAATCTAATCTAATCTAATCATGGTGTTTGGCACAGCATTGTGAGTCGAAGGGCCTGTTCCTGTGCTGAACTGTTTATGTTCTACAGCGTGAAACCAACTAGGGATCAGGCTATTTTGGATCTGATTACGTGTAATGAGGCAGGCTTAATAAATGATCTGAGAATAAAAGATCCCCTAAAAAACTGTGATCATGACATGGTAGAAATAAAATTGAGTGGTGATGACTGCTTCGGTATGGTAATTACGCAGAAATGAGGGCAGAGTTAGCTGGAGTGAACTGCTGGGACTTCAGCAGCAAAGATGTTTGTGGAACAGTTGCAGACGTTTAAGAAAATAAGTCATAGCTCATAGGAAATGTATGAGCTGAATATTACTTAAATTGAGAAAATTGCAGAACATGGTAAAACAGAGGGATTTGGGAGTCCTCATGCATGAATCATAAAAAGCTAGCATACAAGTTCATATAAGTGAGAGATTGAGTAGGTTAGGTTTGTATTCATTGAAATTTAGGAGATTGAGAGGAGACCTTATTGAAACATACAAGATTCTTAGGGAGCATGACAGGGTAGATTTGGAGAGGTTGTATCCCTGGTGAGAAAGGATTAGATTAAAGGACATAATTTCAGAATAAGAGTTCACCAATTTTAAGACAGATGTGAGGAGAAATTAATTATCTCTATTGGCTGTGAATCTGAAATTCTTTACTGTAGAGGGCTGTAGAGCTTGGTTTGTTAAATATATTCAAGGCTAAGATGAACAAATTTCAATTGGTGAAGAAATCAGGGGTTATGGGGAGAGGCATGAAATGGGGATTTGAGGATTGTCAGATCATCCATGATCTAATTGAATGGTGGAGCAGTCTTAAAGGACTGAACAGCCTACTTCTGCTCCTGTGTTTTAAAGTTGTATGGGCCACAAGACCCGTTTTATGCATGGGATAAGACAACTACATTTTTGCATCAAGCAGAAAATGAATCTGAACTACCTGAGAGCAATGGGCTTTCTTTGTAACTTTCCCCCAGCAAAGTGCATAAGCTGAAAATCCACAAGAAGACATCTGTATTCCTCATGGAGGATTCCTGGAGAGAATTTGTTAGAACCTATCCCACCATCCAAAGCAAAGGAAATTTAACCAATACAACTTGTCCAGAAAGACATCCCAGTGCCAACAGCTTGAGGGTGTGTCGAATAATTTCAGGATCGGAGTACCATTTGGAACAAACTATGAAAAATGCCTTATTTTTTGAGTTTAACTAATATTTCTCCTATGAACTTCAAAGTTAACATTTTTCAGCATTTTCATTTCTTATTTGTTTCTCTTCAGACTTGTGTTTGTGCATGTACAGGTGTTAGATTTTTTAAAAAGCTGTATATGTTGTATACGTGTAGTTGCATAATCCAAACTGTGAACGATCGTTGCACTTTTTTAAGTAAGTGAATTTTTGGTAATAAACTAATTGTTATCAACTAAAGAAAGCTGACGAACTTGTTTTTAACACTAAATCTAATACAGCCTGACACGTACTGATATTTTTAATCAACTGACCTGTTCAGACACATTATATTACATAGCTGTGGCAGGTGGGACTTACTTATAGTCATAAAGGTCCACAGCACAGAAAAAAGCCTTTTGGCCCATTGAGTCCACGCTCGTCAAAAATAGCCATTAACATTTCTAATCCCATTCTCTAGCACATGATCCACAGCCTTCTCTGCCTTGGCATCACAGTTGTACATCTAAATAACACTTAAATATTATGAGGGCTTCTGCCTCTACCACCTTTACAGTCAGTGAGTTTAGATTCCCACCACCCTTTCCTCACATTCCCTCTAAACCTCCTGTCCCTTACTTTAAATCTATGCCCTGGTCATTGATCCCTCCATCAAGGGGAAAAGTTCCTTCCTATCTACTTTGTGCATGATCCTCATAATTTTTATATCTCAATTTTTATACCTCAATCATGTTCTGCCTCAGTTTCCCCTGCTCCAAGGAAAACAACCCCAGTGCGTCCAATCTCTCTCAATTTCTAAAATTCTCCAGCCCAGGCAACATCCTAGTAAATATCCTCTGCGCCCTCTTCACTGCAATCAAATTCCCTCCTATAATGTGGATTCCAGAACTGCACACAATACTCTATTCGTGGCCTAACCAACGTTTATACAGCATTATATCCCTGCTCTTAAACTCTATGCCTCCCCTAATAAAGGCAAGTATCCCATATGTGTCCTTAACCACTTTGTCCTGCTACCTTAATCCAGAACACAGACCTTCTGGATCACTTTTAAGGACATTACCACTGCACCACAAGAGCCCTCATCTTTGACCCCTTTACAGTTGGCCATATTGACCAGACTGGTTAAATTTAATATGTTTTTGACAATTAAAGAGAGTGACTAGAAAGGAAAACTGTACCTCTCTAACCTCAGTCATGACAAGTATATTTGAGTAACTTCTTGGGATTGAACCCATTATTAAAAATGTGTAATTGGAAGTGGAGGGTTGGTGGGAAATCAATTTATTTAAATGCTGGTACAAGTTTCTTTTACAAATGAGCAAAAACTTTGTTAAGCAAAATATCTAGCTTTGAATTAAGTGTGTTTTTGTAGCAGAATTTTAGTCAAACCTTCTTAGAATGCCTACAGTGTAGAAACAGACTACTCAGCCCAACAAATCCATACCACCCCTCGGAAAGGCATCCCATCCACACTCATTCCCCTACCCTCTCCCTGTAGCCTTGCATTTCCCATGTCTAATCCACCTAATTTACACACCCCTGGATGCTATGGACAGTTTAGAATGGCCAATCCATCTAACCTGCACATCTTTGGACTGTGGGAGGAAAGTGGACCAAACCGATGCAGATGCAGGGAGAATGGCTCAACAACTGTGTGGTTGTTTGCACAATGTGAGGCAGCAGTGCTAACCACTGAGCCACCGTACTTTAAAGACATAACCCATTGACGAACTGGTAAGTGAAGCTGGGCAGTTGAAGACAGAATTTAGATCACAAGCTCAGAAATGAGAAATTATAAAATTAGTAGCTAACATCTGGGTATTAAGTTAGGAGAATAAGAGGGAAGTGTTGTGGAAGTAGACACTGTTGTGTTTGTAAAGGTTCATTTAGAACAGAAAAGGATAACATGAAATTCCAAAGAAGTGGAGGAAGAGAAAAATAGAAAGCATTTCCGAGAGAAGAGAAGAAAAGAAAAAGGACACTTTGAAAGGAAAAAGGCGAGAGAGAAAGGAATGAGAAAGGATTATCCGATTGAAAAATGTAACTAAAAAGGAGTAAGCTATGAATTCAGTTATAATGCTGATGGGGATAGGTCTGCCTCCAAATGCAGAGCTGTTTGAATTTGTACAAATATTAGAGAAATTTGAGAAAAGGGACCTTGAAGCATCTTTCCTTTTGTTTGAAAAGAGTAGCTCAACAAATAAACTGGCCTCTAGAAAGCTGGATAACAAAGTGTGGAGCTGGATGAACACAGCAGGCCAAGCAGCATCTTAGGAGCACAAAAACTGACATTATGATGGGTTTAAGCCCGAAACATCAGCTTTTGTGCTCCTGAGATGCTGCTTGGCCTGCTGTGTTCATCCAGCTCCACACCTTGTTATCTCGGATCCGCCAGCTGCATAGAATTTGAGAGGGTAAGGTAATTGACCTTATTGGAGGCAAATATTTAAAGTAAAGTCCATATATTAAAACTTCAGGGAAGTAACTTTCCTTCAAGAATTTAAAAATTCACTCGCTATATTAATCTCTCCTATCTCCATAACGTTCTCAGTGAATTGCAGATCCTAATCACTCAATGCAGAAAAGAAGTTTTTCCCATGTCACTGTTGCTTCTTTGCCAATTAGTTTAAATCAAGAGTGACCAATTCTTGGAGAATAAATTAAAAGACATCTTTGAAAATGAGCTGGGTAGTTTTTAATCAGGAGGGGGTGCTGGTGGAGCTGTGCTACTGGTATTAGTGAAGCCATAAGCTTTTCTAAGGACCTATATGAGGAAATTAGTGCCGGGGATCCTGTTGACTGCTCCTACAAGGCATTGCCTGTAACAGCAAGAAATGGTTGGAGAGGAAATATTTTGATTTGTCCAGTGACCCAGTATTTCCCCAGGAAGCCATCTCTCTCTTCCTCCTGCAAACCTCCAACTATCATGCATGCATCGACACTCAGAAAGCAGTGTCTGCTCAAATATAGTACAAAATTTATGACAAGAAGATCTAACCATGTGGGATGAAAATCTTCTATTATGGGACGGTCCAAGGAAATGCAAGACTGTTGATCAACCTGCTATTTTCTTTGTCCTCAAGGCCGGAACTGGTTGTTTCAGTGTCTTCAGAACTCTCGTATTCAAAATGGTGGCAGAGTGGGTGAAGCTTGATGCAAACCTGAGGACTCCCAGCCTTGAGGTGAAGATCAGCACAGACTCCAGGCCTGGAGGTGAAACCTGACGCACACTCCATGACTGGAGCTGAAGCCCAACATGGGCTCCCAGCCTTGAGGTGAATCCCAGTGTGGACTCCCAGCCCTTTCATATTTCACTGTACTCATGTATCCCTGTACTTCAGTACATGTTGTGGAGGTGCCAGTGTTGAACTAAGGTGGACAAAGTCAGCAGCCACATGACACTTGGTTACAGCACAACAGGTTTATTTAAAATCACAAACTTTCAGAGTACTGCTCCTTTGTAGAGTGAAGTGGAAGGAAGAACACAGGCACAGAACTTATTATTTAAAATATTGAGGAGAATCTGAATCCCCAATTTGTATTCTTTTTTTCCTCAGGAGATTCTAAATCCCCGGTTATTTTTTGGTATCTTCCACGCTTATTTTCTCCCAACTAATTAAGGCAGAGAAATAATGCACCATCTTATTTTCGATTTTTGTCATCTCTCTGCCTTAATTAAATCAGATCATAGGGCATTCCTTCACTTGCTATTCAGTTGTTGACAGTTTACTCACACTGTTTCACACTTTTGATCACCAGCAAAGACTTGTTATTCAGCCTGTCAACACCACTCACACCATTTGTACTTATCTTTTGACACACTTAATTACCTAGAATTATCTTGCCATTATCTCTCTGCATATAAATTCTGTGCCTGTGTGCATCTCTCCACTTCACCTGATGAAGGAGCGGTGTTGTGAAAGCTTGTGATTTCAAATAAACCTGTTGGACTATAACAAAAACGAAGTTGCTGGAAAAGCTCAGCAGGTCTGGCAGCATCTGTGAAGAGAAAATCAGAGTTAACAACCCTTCCTCAGACATACCATTCTTGTACAATTGAAAAATTGTACTGGCAATTTCCTTTAAATCTAACTAGTGCTGTAAGTGCAGGGAAGAGGGAGCAAGGGCTTGGGAGATCAATGGAAGGTTCCAATAGAGGCATGGTGAGCAAGACGCATTGGAGAGAGACTTTTAGTTGGAGGTCAGGAGAGGGCTGGTGAGTGAGAGGCGGAGAGGGGAGCAAATAGCAAATATGTATTGGCAAAGGGATTTTCTGTAGGCTCAAATGTGGTGAATGAAGGACAGTAATGGAAGGGAGAGGTCTAGCAAGGGCTTGGAAAGTAGGATGCTATGGCTGTGGAGACAGGTAGTGAGGACTTGGGGGAGACGAGATATGGGCTTACAAGAGGGTGACGAGGATTCATGCCAATGGTAACTTGGATGCTGCCTGTGCAAAACTGCACTGACATCAGCTGATTGGCCAAGCCCTTTGGCATCATTTCTTAGGAAATCCATGCATAAACTGTCCACACAATGCATGTAAAATGCACAAATATTCCTGGCTATTTGATTTCAAGAGTTACAATCAGAATCACAGAATGGTTGCTTGTGGTTTCTGTGCTGGGTCTCTGAAGGAGAAATTCACTCTTGCCTTCTCCCTGTAGCCGCCTTCCTTTTCAGATTATAATCCACTTCCTTCTTGACTACAGGCAGATGAGTGGCCAGATGATAGTTACAACTTTTTCCACAAGCCCTTATTCCATGAGAAATCCTTGCTTTTATCATCACCACAAACCTGAGAAAGATGGATGCTGGGTTGGTGAAAAGAAGGTCAGATGGGACAGCTAAGAATGAAAAAAGGAGCCCTCTCAAGCCAGAAAGCCAAGAATGGAACTAATGCCTAGAAGGCAATGTTTTTCTACTGCTAAAATATGGAACACCTTCGGGTGGATTCCCAGAACTTACATAAACCATACAATTTATCAGCGTTCACCAGGTCAATACAGTGAAAGGGGCTGAAATGAGAGTATGGCAGACAAAGCTGTGATGTTGATCGCAGCTATAAGGCCAAGTAAAAATACAGTGATAGGAGCAGAGAAAATGAACAAAATCCATGACAGGGAAATCTTGTCAACAGCAAAATTGACTTTCTAGCCCTCAAATGTAGCAGGTAAACTCATTGTCATATTTGGGAATAGAGGGGCAACCCAACTCTTTTGCTGGAGAAAGGCATGACTTTTTCACCAGTGGGCAAAGGTTTAAATGCATGATATCTATAGCAATTACAGATGCATAACTTTGTTTCTCACCTGGAATGAGAATTAATGCCTGAGCTGGTAAATTGCACACCTCTTTCCTTGTAGTTTCTGCAGATGGAATTGACCATGGCCCAACCCTTAACCAACATTATTGGTTAGACCCAGACAAGATGTACCCAGACCGCTGACTGGTGCCTGTACATCTCCCCAGCTGCATTAGACCTGCCACTCCCCATACTTGCCATTACATAGCCAATGGACAGTAACTCACACCCTTTACAACAGAGCTGTGGATACATTGACCACAAAACCCTGACCAAATACCTGGTCATGGTCAACTCCCTTGACTGGTATGGGAGGCTGCCCTTAACCTACCGTGCTAGGACCCCCATCTGACTATTGCCTCCATGGATTTCAGTGAGGACTGCTTCCAAGCCTTTGAAACATGGCTGGCTACTTGCTACAAACGCTGCTGATGCATAAGCTGCAGACACAGGGCACAGGTGCGAGATTGACACAGCACATTGCTGGTGTACAAGATGTGCTATCCTCGAGTCCAAAGACTTCTTAACGGCAAGTCAAGCTGCCTATTTCTGTAACTGTGCTAATTGGCATGGCAAGGCGAAGCAAGGATGCTGTGAGCATGCAGGTAGGCGCCAAGTAAGCAAGCAGTCGGAGAGCAAACAAGCATCCCTGAGATGCAGCCTAGTCCAGTTTGTGAACAGGGTAAAAACCAAAAGAACTGTGGATACTGTAAATCAGAAACAAAAACAGAAAATGTTGAAAAAGATCAGCAGGTCTGGCAGCGTCTGTGGAGAGAAATCAGAGTTAATGTTTCGGGTTGAGTGACCCTTCTTCAGAATTTGTGAACCGTGTGCCTGTCGTTGAACACAAAGTGTCCACACTGTGGCCTTACAACGCTCATTGCTGTCGCATCTTGCAATGCAAGTACAGCATGCAAACCCAATGCGTAGAAGTGTCAGCATAATAGTTCATGATCAGAGAAGACACACAACTGCATCAGATAAACTCCACTCATCTCCTTTATACTCTCTCTTAATTAGTCAGGACCACATTCAACAACTCAAGCACCCACATTTAGTGTCTGTTCAATCAATTGCTCCTCTTCCCCTTACTTCATCCTCACATAACAGAGAAGTGCTCTGATTCTGTGCACGTCTGCATAATGCCCTACCTATTGCGAATATTGACCTTAAATCCAGTTGAAGGGAAAAGGTGAAAAAAGTGGGACAAGCACAGAGAATGGTGGAAAAAGTCAGCAGTTCTGGCAGTACTTCTGGAAAGAGCATCAAAATTAATGCTTCAAGTCCATTATAAGTCTCTTCAGAACTGAAAGGTGTTGGAAAATGTTCCAAATACCAGAGTACACTTGATTTATTCTGGTCTAGGAATTCCTAGAAGCATGGCATTCCAACCGGAACTCCATCAACAAACACATTGATTTGGAGCCAATCTACCATCCTCTGAGAAAAAGAACAGGAAATAACATCACCAACACAGGAAATGACATCACCAACCCAAGGAAACCTAAACATAAATAGAAAGCGGGACATAACACCAGTGCTTCGTCGGAGGCTCACTGATGACGTTACCTAGAATGGTGACAAAACATCTGGGAATAAACCTTCAAGCTCAGTGAACCAGCTTACATCTGGAACGAAATAAAGACCCACTCTCTTGTGGACCGAGAGGAGGAGAGTGCTGTGTTGGAGGTGAAATGAAGACCTCGGGTTGGCTGTGCACCCTTGCGACCAGTGGATCTTAATGCTGGCTTCGGCCTAACGCTGGTTCAGGGGAGCAGCCAACCTGCAACGATGGCTGCGGCAAGTGCTCGTACCCCAGGTCAGGGGGTCCGGAACACCATCCGTGTTTCCGAAAAGAAGGTGGATGAAGGTGCACCTGTGGATGGCACCTTCTTCGTGAAGAGGGTCCTGTTGGACTGTTGCGGGTTCGCTGCTACGGACATTTGCTGCCTGCAGGATTTCCCTGGAGGAGGTTTTTAACGATGTGACCTTCAGGAGTGCCAAGCTTTGCGAGCGCTTCCTGGAGGTTTTCAAGGAGAAAGGAGGTGAGGGCCCCCTCTCTGTATTGACCGCTGTCCCGCTGTTTGTGATGCCAGCGCAGAGGAGCCATATGGTGACTGTACACACGTACAACCCGCATGTGCCAGCAGTTGATGTCCTGACCTTCTTTGGAAGGTACGTGAAGGTGGAAGGGGACCTAACTGACATCATGGACCCCTTTGGCATCTGGACCAGTAAGAGGCAGGTCAAGGTGACGCTGAGGATGGGCGCGGATGGGAACATTGTACACCCACTGTCCAGCTTCGCGATCGCTACCTGACTTATGCAGGGCAACCTAAAGTCTGCCATGCCTGTCGTAGGCCAGGTCACGTGGCGGCCGACTGCAAAGCCATCATCTGCAGGGAGGAGGGACACCTTGCAAAGGATTGCCCACAAGAGAAAAGCTGCAACCTTTGCGGGGAAGCGGGCCACCTCTATAGGGCATGCCCACAGCGGGGAACCACCTACGCCCAGGTCACCGGCAGGGGCAATGCGGGGCCAGACCCCCGGAGGAGAGGAAGGCACCAGGGCCCAGCAAGGACCCCATTAATGTGCAGGAGGGCCAGGTCGTGCAGGAGGGCCCAGCCCCGCAGGATGGGCCCGAGGCCAGCAAAGTACCCCTGCAGGCTCCGCTCCCCGCCGACAACCCGGAGTCGATGGAGGCAGCGACCCAGGGGAGTGGACGACGGTCCGGAAAGCGAGGAGGAAGGTGTGTCGACGGGCCCAGGAACCGCAACCATCAGGCGGGAAGAGGCAGCTACAGGGGGGCTATAAGAGCTCCTCTGACGAGGGGGATTCGGAGAGGGCCCGCCCGAAGCAGAAGTTAAAGATCTCGATGGAGAAGGAAAGCAGCACCACGCTTCCAGGTGACGGGAGGTGTCCTGAGGCTCCCTCCGACACCCAGTCAAGTGCCGCTGGGGCACTGGAGGGCCCCCCGGAACTTCCAGGCGGGAAGGAGGAAACAGCGTGTCCCCAGCCTGACCCAGAGCCGGACCCTCCTGCCTCCGCACCCCCGATGGGGGGATGCCACCCGGAAGGCAGCACGGACGGTTTCCTGAGCCCGGAGAGCGTCCAGCAGTTCGCCCGGGCAATGGGCATGAAGGGACAGATGGAGGGGCTGGACCTTGGACTTGGGGAGGGTACTGCAGTCACTGCCCACAATGGGGGTACGAGTTGCGAGCATTAATGTGCGCAGTGTCAAGTCCACTGCAAGATGTGTATCCACGTTGGCCTGCCTGACCACCATCAAGGCGGACCTCCTGTTTCTGCAGGAGTGCGGGATACCGCACCTCGGCAGGTATGGGAAATGGACCTGTGGGCCTTCGATCTGGTCGGGGGGTAACGACTGTCGCTCCTCAGGCCTGGCTATTCTGCTGCGGGGGCGCGACTTCACCATCGCTCAAGTTCAGGAGGTGGTGGGGGGGGCGCCTCCTAGTGGCTGACATCACCTACAGGAACGCTCCCCTGAGGCTGATCAACGTGTACGCCCCAGCGGTACGGAATGAGCGGTTGGCCGTCCTGCAGCGGCTTCCACCGCTGCTGGCTATGTCCAGGCCGGTCATCTTAGGCGGAGACTTTAACTGCATCATCGATGCAGATGGAAGATCCGGCGTGGGGACAGCAGGTGGGAGGAGTCAACTGGACGGCACGTCCAGATTCCTGATGGGCACGGTGAAGGACGCCAAGCTGCTCGACGTCTTCAGCACCCCTGCAGATGGAGCGCAGTGGAGGTACACCTGGTCGCGGCCAGATGGGTCTATTCGCTCAAGGATAGACTTCCTGTTTGTGTCACCAGCATTCTTGGTCAGGTCCACCGGCGTCGAGCCGGTGTTCTTCTCTGACCACTGCCTCCTGCTGGCCGATTGTCACTTACAGGACGACCAGGCGGCCGGCAAGGGGACGTGGAAGCTCAACACGACTCTGTTGACCCCAGAGAACGTCGAGGAGCTTAAGAGGGAGTACGCCGGTGGGAGAACCATGAAACCCCTCTTTGAGTCTCCGGGCGACTGGTGGGAGACAGTGAAGGAGAACATCAAGAGGTTCTTTGTCCTCAAGGGTGTTCGGAAGGCGAGAGAGAGGCGGGGAAAGCTGTCGCGACTCCAGAAAAGGGTGCAGAACCTGCTCCTTCTGTAGTTGATGGGGGTCGATGTCACGGAGGACCTCCACGAGGTGAGGGGCCAGCAAGCCTCGGTCTTCGCCGCGGAGGCCTCCAGGATAATCTTCCAGTCCAGGGTCCGCTCCGTGGAGCAGGACGAGACGTGCTCGCGTTTCTTCTTTCAGAAGTTGCAAAAAGAGAGCTCTGTGCTTAGCCGGCTGAAGGAGGACAACGGCTCGGTGACGTCGTCTCGGCCCGACATTTTGAGGATCAGCAGATCCTTCTATGCTGGACTGTACGACACGAAGCCCACGGACAGCACGGCCTCCAAGTTGTTCCTGTCGTCTATCACGGAGGTCGTAGACGACGGCATGAGGGAGTGGCTGGACCCGCCGATATCCCTGGACGAGCTGACCAGAGCCCTCAAGTCCTTGGAGAGGAATAGGACTCCCGGGAGCGATGGCTTACCGGTCGAGCTGTATTCCGCTCTGTGGGACCTGGTCGGCCAGGACTTGCTGGAGGTGTACGATAGTGCGCTTCGGGCAGGGGAAATGTGCGAGGCCATGAGGAAGGGCATCATCACCCTCATTTACAAGAGAAAGGGGGAGAGGGAAGAAATTAAGAATTGGCGTCCCATTTCACTATTGAACGTGGACTACAATATCCTGACCAAGGTCATAGCCAACCGGGTCAGGTCTGTCCTGGAGTCGGTGATTCACCCTGACCAAACCTGTGCTGTGCCGGGCAGGAAGATCGCTGAGAGCCTCACGCTCATCAGGGATACGATCGCCTACGTACAGGACAGGCGGGTGGACACCTGCCTCGTCAGCCTGGACCAGGAGAAGGCCTTCGACAGAGTCTCTCATGCTTACATGAGGGACGTCCTCTCCAAATTGGGGTTCGGGGAGGGCATCCGCAAGTGGATCCGGCTGCTCTACGCCAACATCATTAGCGCAGTCTCGATCAATGGGTGGGAATCGGACAGTTTTCCTGTCAGATCTGGAGTCAGGCAGGGCTGCCCGCTCTCTCCTGCCTTTATTCGTGTGCTGTGTGGAGCCCTTCGCCACATCCATCAGGAAGGACGTGAGCCTGAAGGGCGTGACTATCCCAGGCAGCGGAGGCCTTCAGGTCAAGACCTCCCTGTATGTGGACGATGTCGCCGTCTTCTGCACCGATCGTCGGTCGGTGAGTAGACTATTGGACATCTGCGGCCAGTTTGAACTGGCCTTGGGTGCCAAAGTCAATAGGGGTAAGAGCGAGGTCATGTTCTTCGGGAACTGGGACGACCGCTCCTTCATACCCTTCACTGTCAGGACAGACTACCTGAAGGTTCTGGGTGTTTGGTTTGGTGGAGCTGGGGCGTGCACTAAGACTTGGGAGGAGCGTATCACCAAATTGAAGCAGAAGCTGGGCAGGTGGACGCTCTGGTCCCCCTCCATCATGGGTAAGAACCTGGTTGTCAGGTGCGAGGGGCTTTCGGTACTGTTGTATGTGGCGCAGGCCTGGCCTATTCCCTGGACCTGCGCCGCTGCAGTCAGTCGGGCCATCTTCCACTTCATTTGGGGGTTGAGGATGGACCAGGTCCGCCGGGACACCATGTACAAAGACCTGGAAAATGGGGGAAAGGGCGTACCGAACGCCACCCTCGCCCTGACGGCTACCTTTGTGTACGTAGATCCTCAGTAAGCAAACACCAAATGTCACTACTTAGTGAGGTTCTACCTGTCCCCGGTGTTGTGAAGGATGGGCCTGGCCTCGTTGCCGCGGAACGCTCCGAGTAGTTGGACCGTTCCGTACCACCTGTCCTTCGTGGAGAAATTTTTGAAAGGAAACACCTTTGACCACAAGGCCGTCAGGCAGTGATCAGCACGTAGTATCCTTGAGACCCTTCAGGAAAAGGAGAGGGTGGATCCCGTCGTGTGGTTCCCCACGCAGACTGCCAAAGTCGTTTGGCAGAATGCCTCATCGCCAGAACTTTCAAACAAGCACAAGGACATTGCTTGGCTGGCGGTGAGAGGGGCTCTGCCAGTGAGATCCTTTATGCATGCCCGGAATCTCTGCGCCACCGCACGCTGCCCTCCAGGTGGCTGCGGGGGGGATGAGACTGTCGATCACCTCCTTCTGGAGTGTGCCTATGCGCAGGAGGTCTGGAGGGGGATGCAGTGGTATTTGTCGAGGTTCGTCCCGAGCAGCTCCGTGACGCGGGACTCCATGCTGTACGGGCTATTTCCCGGGACGCACACCGAGACCAACATCAACTGTGCCTGGAGGACCGTCAACGCGGTGAAAGACGCTCTTTGGTCTGCCCGCAACTTGCTGGTCTGCCAGCTGAAAGAACTGGCCCCGACCAAATGTTGCAGACTGGCGCACTCCAAGGTCCAGGACTATGTGCTGAGGGACGCGCTAAAGCTTGGGGCAGCCGCCGCCAAGGCGCGGTGGGGAAAGACCACAGTATGAAACCCCTCGTCCAGAATAGAAAAAAGGGCCCTATCTGGTACCTGGGCCCAGCTGGCGCCTTCCCCAACTGGTCAGGGGGCCAACTGGGACTGTGCGGGGTGACAACTGTCGGGGTATTTACTTTGCTTTGTTTTTTTTCTTCTTTGTTTGTTTTTTTCCTTTAGTTGATGTATGTACCCCCTGGGTAACCCAGAGCGGCTTGCATGACTGGGTAGGTGTATAAATATGTTTTATTTTTTGTACATCTTATGAATAAAGTATATTTTTTCAAATAAAAAAAAGTGACAAAACGTCTGAAAACTAACCTTCCAGCTCAGCGAGCAAACTCACATCCAGAACCTCAACCTGAGCTGCAAATCTTCTCAAAACTCGCTTGTGATGTATTGTACTGATGTAAGATATCAGCAGAATCAGGAATAAGACTAGACAAATGGGAAGAAAATAACGGGGAGAGAAAACATACCTACATACATAGTCACTAAAGCAGTTTGGTTTTATACAGAACATATGAAGAAACAAACAAACCAAAGGCATTTTTTACTTGTACAATATTGTATTTACACACATTTGAGGCATCAGAACGGTCCAATAACTGAACAGACCCCCATTTAACTTTGGCAGAAAGACCTTAGATGGTTGTCTTTTCCGACTGCACCTTAGCAGCAGCTGTCCCAAGCTCTAATGCATCTCTCAGCATGTAATCCTGCACCTTGGAATGTGCCAGTCTGCAACATTCAGTTGAGGTCAATTCCTTGTGCTGGAAGACCAACAAATTTCAGCCAGGCCAAGATGGTCATTCAGTTACAGTCTATATTTATCTCAGCGTGCATCCGGGAAACAGCATTTTTCTCCACACTTCCTTTATAAAGGCACATTTCAGCACAACTTCTGTTGGGCAGGGCAGGTTGAAACAATGCATCTGCCAAGGAGTCTTCTTTGTCCTCCCAGGAAAGTAGGACTAACTTCCATCAGTGTTGTAACTATTTTTATGATACTAAAATCTCCTTATTAGTTGTACAGTAGTACAGAATTGAGAATTACTGAAAAATACATTTTTTGTTGAAGCTTTTCATCTTTCACTCCTCAAAATTTCCCAGATTACTAATACAAAGGAGAACAATATTTTAATAAGTTTGGCAAACTCATTGGTAGAGATGAAGACCTTTCACAAAATGTATTTCTTTTCAGCAAACCTCAAACTCCTGTGATAAGCTCAGGGCATTTTACCATGCTATAAACTCACTACATGAATACAAGTTGTTCCTTTGAATCCTTGAATCCCAACAATTAATCCAGATCATTTTTCAGAAGGTGCTAAAGTATCATTGCAAACAAAAGAAAATTTCTCAAGTAGCCAAAAACACTGCTGTACTTTAACGATTACATGACCAAGAAGTAATCAGGGGAAACGGGTGTACTGCGGAGACTACATGACAAAATATATTTTTTAAAAAGTGTTCTGATGGTGTAGAAATGGTTACAGATTGGTGGGCGCGAGGAGAGGTAAAAACACAAAGGAAATCTAGCAAATACCAAAAGGAAAACCCAATAAAACTTCTGATAAACACTGGTCTGACCCACCCTGTAATAGAGGTCCAGTAGGACTAGTATGTTCATTTTCCAAGTATCATAGGATGTGCGAAGAGATTTTCAGTTGTTTTAGCAGCGGGAGTCTGGGAGGAAGCATGAGGGCAACCTGGGAAGGTAAGCTTTTCGGTTATAAAAGTCACAAGCTGAGTAGGAGTGGACATGGGACAGTTGAGTAAGTGAGGTAATATGCTTGGGCAGTTGCTTTACCCGAAACACTACTTGGGTAGTGTCTCCCACCCATCCTCCCCCTCCTCTAATCAAAAAAATGGTTCAGGGTGCCGATTTGGTAAGGTTACTAGTTGTTTTTTCAATAGTCTGGGAATTCAGAACACTGGGAATGGATGTTAGGGCACTTGCATGCTCCTGTAAAATGTGGGAGGTAAGGGTCACCACTAGTGTCCCCACTGACTTCATATGCAGAAACTCCTGCTCCACATTAGGAAACTGGAGCTGGATGAACTTCAGATCATTTGGGAGGCTGAGGGGGTAATTGAGGGGAGTTACAGGAAGGTAGTCACATCTCAGGTGCAGGAAAAAGGTAGATGGGTTACAGTCAGGGGACAGAAAGGGAACAGGCAGAGAATGCAGGGATCCCCTGTGGCTGTTACCCTCAATAACAAGTATACTGTTTTGGATACTGTTGGTGGGGTGGGGAACAACTTACCAGGGGTAAGCCATGGGGTACAGGTCTCTGGCACAGAGTCTGTCCCTGTTGCTCAGAAGGTAAGGGGTTAGAGGAGGAGACCATTAGTCATTGGGGACTCCATAATTAGGGGGACAGATAGGAGATTCTGCAGGAACGAGAGAGGCTCACAGTTGGTGTGCTGCCTCCCAGGTGCCAGGGTCCGTGATGTTTCGGATCGTGTTTTCAGGATCCTTAAGGGGGAGGGGGAGCAGCCCCAAGTTGTGGTCCACCCAGGCACCAACAACATAGGTAGGAAAAGGCAGATGTAAGGCAGAAATTCAAGGAGCTAGGGTGGAAGCTTAGAGCTAGAATAAACAGAGTTGTTATCTCTCGTTTGTTACCCATGCCACGTGCTAGGGAAGTGAGGAATAGGGAGAGAGAGCAATTGAACATGTGGCTACAGGGATGGTGCAGGACAGAGGGATTCAGATACCTGGATAATTGGGGCTCCTTCTGGGGTAGGTGGGACCTCTGCAAACGGGATGGTCAACACCTGAACCAGAAGGGTACCAATGTACTGGGGGGGGGGGATATTTGCTAATGCTCTTCGGGAGGGTTTAAACTAATTCGGCGGGGGATGGGAACCTGAATTGTAGCTCCAGTGTACAGGAGGTTGAGAGAGGTGAGGTCATGAATAAGGTTTCAAGGTTGCAGGAGGGTACTGGCAGGCAGGAACGTGGTTTGAAGTGTGTCTACTTCAACGCCAGGAGCATCCGGAATAAGATGGGTGAGCTTGCAGCATGGGTTGGTACCTGGGACTTCAATGTTGTGGCCATTTTGGAGACATGGATAGAGCAGGGGCAGGAATGGTTGTTGCAGGTTCTGAGGTTTAGATGTTTCAGTAAGATCAGGGAAGATGGTAAAAGAGGGGGAGGTGTGGCATTGTTAGTCAAGGACAGTATTACAGTGGCAGAAAGGACGTTTGATGAGGACTCATCTACTGAGGTGGTATGGGCTGAGGTTAGAAACAGGAAAGGAGAGGTTACCGTGTTGGGAGTTTTCTACAGGCCTTTGAAAAGTTCCAGAGATGTAGAGGAAAGGATTGTAAAGATGATTCTGGATAGGAGCAAAAGTAACATGCTAGTTGTAATTGGGGACTTTAACTTTCCAAATATTGCCTGTAATCGCTATAGTTTGAGTACTTTGGATGGGTCAGTTTTTGTCGAATGTGTGCAGGAGGGTTTCCTGACACAGTATGTAGATAGACCAACAAGAGCTGAGGCCACATTGGATTTGGTACTGGGTAATGAACCAGGCCAGGTGTTAGATTTGGAGGTAGGTGAGCACTTCGGTGATAGTGACCACAATTCGGTTACATTTACTTTAGCGATGGAAAGGGATAGGTATATACCACAGGGCAAGAGTTATAACTGGGGGAAAGGTAATTATGAGGTGATTAGGCAAGATTTAGGTTGCATAGGATGGGGAAGGAAATTGCAAGGGCTGAGCACAATTGAAATGTGGAGCTTGTTCAAGGAACAGCTAATCCGTGTCCTTGATAAGTACATACCTGTCAGGTGAGGGAACCGTAGTTTTCTAAAGAAGCTGAATCTCCTGTCAAGAGGAAGAAGGAGGCTTATGTAAAGATGAGGCATGAAGGCTCAGTTAGGGTGCTTAAGAGTTACAAGTTAGCCAGGAAGGACCTAAAGAGAGAGCCAGGAGAGAACATGAAAAGCCTTTGGCAGGTAGGATCAAGGAGAACCCTAAAGCTTTCTATAGGTGTGTCAGGAATAAAAGAATGACTAGACTAAGATTAGGGGCAGTCAAGGACAGTAGTGGGAAGTTGTGCGTGGAGTCCAAAGAGATAGGAGAGGCGCTAAATGAATGTTTTTCATCAATATTCACACAGGAAAAATACAATGTTGTCAAGGAGAAAGCTGAGATGCAGGCTAATAGATTAAGACTGGATTGAGGTTCATAAGGAGGAGGTGTTAGCAATTCTGGAAAGTGTGAAAATAGATAAGTCCCCTGGGCCGGATGGGATTTCTCCTTGGATTCTCTGGGAAGCTAGGGAGGAGATTGCAGAGCCTTTGGCTTTGATCTTTATGTTGTCACTGTCTACAGGATTAGTGCCAGAAGACTGGAGAATAGCAAATGTTGTCCCCTTGTTCAAGGAGAGGAGTAGAGACAACCCTGGTAATTACAGACCAGTGAGCCTTATTTCGGTTGTGGGTAAAGAGTTGGAAAAGATTATAAGAGATAAGATTTATAATCATCGAAAAAGGAATAATTTGATTAGGGATAGTCAACATGGTTTTGTCAATGGTAGGTCAAGCCTCACAAGCCTTATTGAGTTCTTTGAGAAGGTGACCAAATAGGTGGATGAGGGTAAAGCGGTTGATGTGGTGTATACGGATTTCAGTAAAGCGTTTGATAAGGTTCCCCACAGTAGGCTATTGCAGAAAATGCAGAGGCATGGGATTGAGAGTGATTTAGTGGTTTGGATCAGAAATTGGCTAGTTGTAAGAAGACAGAGGGTGGTGGCTGATGGGAAGTGTTCATCCTGGAGTTCAGTTATTAGCAGTGTACCACAAGGATCTGTTTTGGGGCCACTGCTGTTTGTCATTTTTATAAATGACCTGGGTGAGGTCACAGAAGGATGGGTTAATAAATTTGTGGATGACACTAAAGTCAGTGGAGTTGTGGATAGTGCAGGAGCATGTTGCACATTACAGAGGGACATAGACAAGGTGCAGAGCTGGGCTGATAGGTGGCAAATGGATTTTAATGTGGAAAAGTTTGAGGTGATTTACTTTGGAAGGAGTAACAGGAATACAGCGTACTGGGCTAATGGTAAGATTCTTGGTAGTGTGGATGAGCAGAGAGATCTCGGTGTCCATGTGCATCGATCCCTCAAAGTTGCCACCCAGGTTGATAGAATTGTTAAGAAGGCATATGGTGTGTTAAGTTTTATTGGTGGAGGGATTGAGTTTCGGAGCCATGAGGTCATGTTGCAGCTGTACAAAACTGGTGCGGCTGCACTTAAGAGTATTGCATACAATTCTTGTCACGGCATTATGGGAAGGACGTGGAAGCATTGGAAAGGGTGCAGTGGAGATTTATCAGGATGTTGCCTGGTCTGGAGAGAAGGTTTTATGAGTAAAGGCTGAGGGACCTGAGGCTGTTTTTGTTCGAGAGAAGGTTAAGAGGTGACTTCATAAAGACATAGAAGATGAACAGAAGATTAGATAGGGTGGACAGTGAGAGCTTTTTCCTCAGATGGTGATGGCTAGCATGAGGGTTGTAGCTTTAAATTGAGGGGTGACCGATATAGGACAGATGTCCAAGGTAGGTTCTTTACTCAGAGTAGTAAGGGCGTGGAATGCCCTGCCTGCAACAGCATTTAAATGGTCATTGAATAAACATATGGGATAGTGTCGGTTCGAGGGGCTTCAGATTGGTTTCACACGTCGGCGCAACATCGAGGGCCGAAGGGCCTGTACTGTTCTTTGTTCTGGATGCCATTTCGACAAAACAAAACCGGTTCCACGATCGAGTGAGAAATATACTATGCCAAAAACCACTGCAGTCTGGTTTTCATCGCAGCCTAGATTGTTCAATAAATCCACAGCACGAAAGGAAATCGGTGACTTGAGCATTCTGGAAAATAGGCACATTTTGTCGAAGCTTAAAAGTTTTTTTTCAGACACATTCAAAGTTCTAAATTAACAAACGACTCTGACTGAATCTTACAGAAATGTCAGCGCTGTCAATCAAAGTTCTGGGTCCGCCCACGGAGTCTCTTTGCGACAATATTTGGAGAGGTAGCAGAGCCTTTTGTTTTTTTTCGGGAAACTTTACAGCTTTGCCGTAAAATGGACGGTGTAGGTGGAGAAAGTGTGCTGAAGGATACAGGAGTTAGAGACTGCTGGGCTGGAAAGCGTTTAAATATACTAGAGAGAGCAAAATAACCTGTGCATTTGAGGGGATGGAGTAAGCTGGTCGGTAATGAAGTCGGGTAGCAGGCGAAAGCGATACAGTTGTTGTTTGTTGGTACATTATAACCCGGCACTTGCTGAGTGAGAGAGTCTGGAGCTTGTACCGGGGCAGTCGAGCCTCGGGGCCAGCGATGTCTCCACGATACCCAACCTCCAGGAGAACGGGCCACGCACAACTTGTATTTCAGCAGCCAGAAACACAGCCTAGCCCTGACTTTTCGAACTCCCTTGAAAAATGAAATCGATTTCCTAAATCCTCAATCGTTAAGGTAAGTCCACTTCTTTCTATACCAGAATTATGGATATTGTTGATCATTCTGTTCAGACGTGTTAGGATGCACCTCAAGCGGAACTTGAACTCACGGTTTTGGCTCAAAGGGGACGTTACTGTTGCGCTGCAGGAGCCCCGAAGTAGAGCTGCAACTCTGTTCCAAATGGAATAAACCAAATGGTAAAATATTAACTCAACACGTTTGTTAGTTAATTGCTAATAAAGCGAAACAAGAAGTAAATCCAACCTGGAATCTCTCAGCAGATAATCTAATTTGAATATCTGTTGATGCTGTTTAAATGTGTGTCATGTTGGGAGCAACAACTGAGTGCCATGGGAAGATTTAACAAATTAACACTTCTGATAGTATCTAATTAACGTGGATTAGCATACATTTTCAAAAAAAAGACATTCGCTGGCTTTAAGGAAAATGTTAGGCAAGTTATTTGGGATGCTGAATAAAATGAGATATCATCACTATTATATCGTGAATTTATAATTTGATACTGTAAACAGTTGAAGAGCCATGAAAATGAAAAAAGTGCTGTAAAAACCAAGATCTGAAGAAGTTATGAAGGACACAAAATGTTAGCTCTGTTTCTATCTTCATAGAGACTGCCAGACCTGTTGAGTTTCCCCAGTACTTTGCTTTTGTTTCAGATACCCTGCATCTGCAATATTTCACTTTCGTTGTTTGAGACATTTTGCTAGCTTCTTTCATTAAATAGTGCTTCTTTCCTTGTTCCAAAACAGTAGCCTCTGTTGGTAGGTAAAAATTTATGTTCTGCCAAACAAAGTGGCCTAGTGGTCAGCATTCGTGCCTCAAAAGTGCTAGGGATCTGGATTCAATTCCATCCTCTGGCAACTGTTCGTGTGGATTTTGCATGTTCTCCGCTTGTCAGCATGGGTTTCTCTGGGTGCTCTGGTTCCCTCCCACAGTCCAAAAGATGTGTGGGTTAGGTGGATTAAGCATGGGAAATGTAGGGTTACAGGGATAGGATAGGTGAGTGGGATGCTTTTTGGAGGGTCTGTGTAGCCTCAAAGGGCCAAATGGCCTGCTTCCACACTGGAGAGGATTCTATGAAGTTCCTTAATTCTTAGCAGCTGTACCTTTTCTTTAAGGTACCATATAGTAAGGAACCATTCATTTGTGTTGAGGATTGTGCAAAAAGGAAATTATACATTTTGAGCTGAGATAACAAAAAGTGTGGAGCTGGATGAACGCAGCAGGCCAAGCAGCATCTCCGGAGCGCTGCTTGGCCTGCTGTGTTCATGCAGCTCCACACTTTGTTATCTTGGATTCTCCAGCATCTGCAGTTCCCATTATCACTGATACATTTTGAGCTGAAATGTTTTTACTGCATTTATTCTCTAATGTGGGCTCTGACTTTGCCTGCGCACCCAGGATTCTCCAGCGTTAACTGGTTTGTTAGATGACTACTATATATGGGCTGTCATTTGTAATTTGCATGGAAAATTGTAATATAAAAACCAGCTTCTTTATTTTTCTGTACTTTTAATTGTAGATACAATGCAAAAAGAACTGTGCATTTTAGTTTTTGTAAAGAGGATTGCTGCAATGTTTTAAAAACAAGTAACCTGATGCTCATTGTAAGAGCTGTTTACACCGCTGCTTGTTTGAGCAGTGGTTCAAATTTGGTTACAGATGAATTAGAACCAAAGGTTTGTGTTCAGATAGAACTCTGGTTGGTATGAGTAGCTAATTGGTTTTGAACTAGTAACCAGTTAATAGTGACAATGGCCTCCTTGCCAGCAACTTTGACTGATTCTCAAGGAGCTAAACAGTTTGGGGTTGTGAAGAAGATATAGAGAAGTCATCACCAGCTCAGGAGCTGTCTCTATTCTCTGCAGTAAAAGCCATTTTAAGTCTGGGGGGAAAAAACAATTTATCTTTGCTTCAATAGTTTTTGTAAGCTATGATTTTTTTTTGTTTAAATTGATAGGTCAGTCACCTTTTATAATGGTGAACCAGCCACTCTATTCGTGCAAAATAATGGAATTTCTGGCAAACAACTGGAAAGCAGCATTTTAATCAACATTAGAATAATCTAAAAAGCCACTTAACTACCTTTCTTGTCTTTCCTTCAGTCCGTAACACCTTTGTTTTTTTGCCTTGAGTGTTTGTGTCTCTGGCTAAGGGAGAGTTTGTAAGGACACTAGAGTTTTAATTATCAGAATTACATGCTGTCATAACTGTTTTACCTGTAGCATGGGTCTAATTATTTGTGATTGAATAATCATTTTTTTAAGTATGGAAACCTGGCCTGTGCTTTTTTGTCATTCTGGTAAATTGAGGAATAGTTGCGTACGTTTTGGAATTAATTATATGACAATGCTGGGAGTAGTGGGGCTTGATTTCCAGTGCAATATTACAGTGAGGCATGACAGTAATGGCTCCCCACATGTGTCCTGTCATGCTAGCTCACAGACCATAGGTGCCAATGATACCCCTGCACTTTGGGCTGAATTACATTAAAATCGGTGAATGTATTCACTGATGACTGGGTCAGAGAGGTTGGAGCCGATGAGGCAGAGTTTTTTCTCCTCCCCTTGCGGGTATGGGGACAAAGACTGGTGCTATGTGTGAATGTGGGGAGAGGCTGACACCAGACGCTAAACCTTGTTATTAGGGGTTGGGGAAAGGCTGGCACCAGCCGCTGTTTTGTTTAATGATGGACAGAATGAACTTGAAATGAAATGCATTAGGTTTCTTTTTAGTTTAAAATTTGAAGTTTTCTAAACATTCACATCTTGCAAGATCTCATTTGAAATGATCTATAGCTTTCCATTTGTACCTGGTGACCCTTTGCCCCACTTACAGGTAATATTTATATAGAGCATAGACTTATCATTTTCTTAACGTTCTCAAAGCGATTGGACAATAACCATGGATCTGCCTGTAAATTATAGATTGTATATGGTGACGGTTGAAAGGCACAAAATATATTCTGCCTTTTAATCTTTTTTTAAAAAAAAGTTTTCACACCTGTTTACAACATGTATGTCTATGAAATTTTGTGGAAACAATAGTAGGTCTGAAGAGATGAAAATGTTTAATCAAAAATGGATAGGGTGAAAACCAAGGACTTTTCCCCTGGGTGGGGAGTCAGAAACTAGAGCAGATAGATTTAAGGTGAGAGGGGAAAGATTTTTAAGAGACCTAAGGGGCAACTTCTTAACATAGAGGGTTGTGCATGTATGGAATAAGCTGCTGGAGGAAGTGGTAGGGGCTGGTACAATTAGATCATTTAAAAGGCATCAGGATGGGCATATGAATAGGAAATGTTTTGTGGTACATGGGCCACATGCTGGCAAAAATGGGACTAGGTTAGATTAATTTAGGATACCTGGTTAGCATGGACAAGTTGGCCCTAAAAGGTCTGTTCCCATGCTGTACATCTCAAGTAAAGGAGGTGCTTTTAAGTTGGAGACGTAGATGAGTTCGCAAATGAAACTGAGATTGCAGGATTTATGAGCTAAGGACCAGTTGATATGGCATGAAAATGTAAGGCTTATACTTGCAGGTTCAGTGTTGGGCAACTTACTGGAGAGATTTTAATGATGACAAGGATTTATTGTGGGACAAGGAGGCATTTTTACCAATAAAGACAAAATGACAGGTTAATAAAATGTGAGGCTGGATGAACACAGCAGGCCAAGCAGCATCTCAGGAGCACAAAAGCTGACGTTTCGGGCCTAGACCCTTCATCAGAGAGGGGGATAGGGGGAGGGAACTGGAATAAATAGGGAGAGAGGGGGAGGCGGACCGAAGATGGAGAGTAAAGAAGATAGGTGGAGAAGGTGTGGGTGGGGAGGTAGGGAGGGGATAGGTCAGTCCAGGGAAGACGGACAGGTCAAGGAGGTGGGATGAGGTTAGTAGGTAGCTGGGGGTGCGGCTTGGGGTGGGAGGAAGGGATGGGTGAGAGGAAGAACCGGTTAGGGAGGCAGAGACAGGTTGGACTGGTTTTGGGATGCAGTGGGTGGGGGGGAAGAGCTGGGCTGGTTGTGTGGTGCAGTGGGAGGAGGGGATGAACTGGGCTGGTTTAGGGATGCAGTGGGGGAAGGGGAGATTTTGAAACTGGTGAAGTCCACATTGATACCATATGGCTGCAGGGTTCCCAGGCGGAATATGAGTTGCTGTTCCTGCAACCTTCGGGTGGCATCATTGTGGCAGTGCAGGAGGCCCATGATGGACATGTCATCAAGAGAATGGGAGGGGGAGTGGAAATGGTTTGCGACTGGGAGGTGCAGTTGTTTGTTGCGAACTGAGCGGAGGTGTTCTGCAAAGCGGTCCCCAAGCCTCCGCTTGGTTTCCCCAATGTAGAGAAAGCCGCACCGGGTACAGTGGATGCAGTATACCACATTGGCAGATGTGCAGGTGAACCTCTGCTTAATGTGGAATGTCATCTTGGGGCCTGGGATGGGGGTGAGGGAGGAGGTGTGGGGACAAGTGTAGCATTTCCTGCGGTTGCAGGGGAAGGTGCCGGGTGTGGTGGGGTTGGAGGGCAGTGTGGAGCGAACAAGGGAGTCATGGAGAGAGTGGTCTCTCCGGAAGGCAGACAGGGGTGGGGATGGAAAAATGTCTTGGGTGGTGGGGTCGGATTGTAAATGGCGGAAGTGTCGGAGGATAATGCGTTGTATCCGGAGGTTGGTAGGGTGGTGTGTGAGAACGAGGGGGATCCTCTTGGGGCGGTTGTGGCGGGGGCGGGGTGTGAGGGATGTGTCGCGGGAAATGCGGGAGACGCGGTCAAGGGCGTTCTCAATCACCGTGGGGGGGAAGTTGCGGTCCTTAAAGAACTTGGACATCTGGGATGTGCGGGAGTGGAATGTCTTATCGTGGGAGCAGATGCGGCGGAGGCGGAGGAATTGGGAATAGGGGATGGAATTTTTGCAGGAGGGTGGGTGGGAGGAGGTGTATTCTAGGTAATGACAGGTTAGTTTCTTTTTGTTTTTGAAAGGTTAGATGTATTATCTTATAGAGGGTTTCGAATGTTTGGGAAGTAGTGATGTGATGTCGCAGGACCAGTAATTCAGACCCCGGGTCATATAAGAATATGTTTATAGTTCAGATAGTGAAATTTGAATTGAATAAAAATTGCAGTAAAGAGCAAGCCAAATGCCATCCGGTTCACTAATGCTCTTTAAAGGGGTGTAAATCTGCCATCCTTGCCTGGCCTGGCCTACACCAATATGGTTGACTCTAAAGTGCCCTCTCGGTAACTAGGGATAGGCAATAAATGACCATGACCAATGGCACCCACATCCTATGAGCAAATTCTTTTTTTTTAAAATCAAGCATGCAGAGATTTTGAGTCTAGATGCAGCCTTAGGTGCTTAGCTGTAGCTCTAAAGAATTCTTAATTTTCATAAGGTTTGATTCAGCTAGCATTAGAGGCCAATTTAATCAGCATCTGAGTTTATCGATGTTTAAATGGAGTGCCATACAAATATTGAGTAAGAGAAGCTTTGATATTGTAAATTCTTAAACTCATTCATTTATCAACTACAGTCAGTGATTTAATAAGAGGCTTGGCAAGATATTATTTGCTTTCCCAATTGTTTCTGGTATTGCCTTGAATACTACCATTCTGCTCATTTCTCACCACCTTAAAATATTTATTTCACCATTATTCCTGCCAATGTGGATAATTCCACATATTGCATGGTATGCTCACCAATTATTTCCACAAAACAGTTCACTGGTGTGTAGCTCTTTCCAGCCTTGAAATGTATATCATTCTGCTTGATTTTTTTCATCTACCTTTGTAAGACCAGAAAACTTGAATGTATTACTTTTGGCCTCCTGTTCTAATTCATTTATATAGTGTTATGATCGCAATAGACAAAAGTGGATAAGTTAAGTTGAGTGCTACAGTGAAACTTGGTTTAGATTTCTTTCTATTTAATATGGAGTTATTCACTAAAACACAGGCACACAAGGCTGCTGATTTACTTTTAATTAAACAAAACAAAAGATTAAAAGCCTTCTAAATATACAGCACAGTTTGAAAGATATTGTATGTTAAAACAGACAGCTAAACATAGTCTTAACGCCATTATTTTACAATGACTCAAATCTAGGGGAATTACCCTTCTTTATCAAACCTTTTCAACTTAACTGCTTCTACCCAGTTCAGTCCTTTGAGCTGTGAAGACCCTCCTAAGGTTACTTGTGACGCAGAAAGTTAGACATTGTCAATCTTTTAATGATCTGCCAGTGGCTAACCTGATTCTTTTAGTCTGGCAGCCTCACAAGCTAAACATTTACTCTGAGATAACTGTGTCTTCCCTGAACTGTTCTATGCAAATTTATGGCTCACATTTTCTGGACAGCCACTATGCTAGCATAGATGGGAATTGCACATAAGTGCCCTCAGAAGGAATTACCTGGGAAATTTCTGGATAATTACTCCGAGTGGAATCCTCTGACAATCTCCTGTTTAAGTCAGACTTCAGAAGGTTCAGATGAAATTAATTTAAAATACTAACTCGGACAAAGTTAAACCATGGTCTAATTCATGAGTACTTCTGTAAACTGAGTCATATACACCCAGCTGAATGTACTCAAGGCTGCCATGTCTCCCTGACCATGACCTGATTTTTCTTAGATACAGAGGTCCTGCCTGGTTATATATGCTACCTTTCAATTCATTGCAACAATTTTAGCAGCTAAGCAATTCTGGAGGATCTAATCCAATGCATCCATTATCTCTGCAGCCACTTCCTGTATCATGTAAGCGTGCCAGATCCTCTATCTTTGTTGATTTTTAGTACAATTGGTTTTACTTTTGTCAATTGACTTGTCCCAATTTCTGATGTCTTCACAGTTGATTTCTTTTAAAAAAATTCATAAACAGGTTGGAGGTGTCACTGGCTGCACAGCATTTATTGCCCATCCTTAATTTCCCAGAGGGCAGTTCAGAGTCAACCATATTGCTGTGGGTCAGGAGTCACATGTAGGCCAGACAAGGTAAAGATGGCCGTTTCCTTCCCTGGAGGATGCTAGTGAACCAGATGCGTTTTATGACAATTGACAATGGATTCACAGTTATCATTAGATTCTTAATTCCAGATATTTTTCACTGAATTCAAATTCCACCATCTGCCGTGGCAAGATTAGAACCTGGGTCCCCAGAAAGTTGGCTGGATCTCTGGATTAACAGTCCAGCAATAATACCACTAAGCCGTTGCCTCCTGGAGGATGGTTGATAGAATTAATGCAGAAAATATTTATTTAGTGTTTCTGCCATTTCCTTATTTGCTATCATATATTCACTTGTCTCATTCTTTAAGGGTAATACCTTTATTCTCCTAAGCACTCCTTTTTAGTAAACTGGTAAAAAGCTCTTACTCTGTTTTTCTGTTTATTGTTCATTTTATTTTCATTTTCATTTTTTTCTTAGAAAAATCTCACACTTTGCACAGGATGACATTTCTTTAAGAGTTTAGATTTTACACTAGTGGCATATGAATGTTAGTTTAGCAATTAACATTGTTAGTCTTTACAGAACCATGATTTCAAATCAGCCTGTCAGAAAGTGACGAGCTCCTGGAGTGTTCATGGAAGTTTATTTATATTGTGGAAAGTCTACAATAGGAGATTGAAAGAACAAATACAGCACAGAAGCAGGCCCTTCAGTCCAAGCGTGCACCGCCACATTCTACCCTCCCATACTAAAGTTGTCTCACTTACAAGATCCTATTTCCTTCCTAATAATGAATTTGTCCAGTTGTTTCTCTGAATGCTGCGAATATGTCTTCAATTACCTCCTCTGGCAATGTATCCCAGGCGGTCACCACCCTTTGTGTGGAAAAACTTGCCTTACCATGTCTTTTAAACTTGCCCCACATGTTGAACCTGTATGCCCTAGTACCTGACCCTTCCAACCTGGGAAAAAGCCTTATACACCCCATTTTATCCATAACAGCCACAATCTTTTAACTTCTATTAGGTTGCCTCTTAACCTCTTGTGTTCCAGTGAAAACAAACCCAGTCTAGCTGAACTTTCTTTGTAGCTAAAATCCTCCATACCAGCCAACATCCTGGTAAACCTTTTCTGTACCCTCTTCAAAGTATCCACCCGCTTCTCGTAGTGTGGTGACCAGGACTCTATGTAATACAGGTAGTTTTGCTATAGTGTGTGTTCAATTAATGCAAATTGGCTGTAGACTCCTAGAACCCCTATAGTATGGAAACAGGCCCTTCTGCCCAACAAGTCCACGTGAACCTTGGAGCATCCTACCCAGACCCATCACCCTATAACCCACCTAATCTACACATCCCTGAACACTACAGGCAATTTAGCATGGCAATCCACCAAGCCTGCATATCTTTGGACTGTGGGAGGAAATCGGAGCACCCAGAGGAAGTCCGCGCAGACACGGGAAGAATGTGCGAACTCCACACTGACAGCTGCCCAAGGATGGAATCGAACCCGGGTCCCTGGTGTTGTGAGGCTGCACTGCTAACCACTGAGCCACTGCTGCCCCAGATGCGATTGATGAATAGTAGATTCTATTTGGATAATGTGAACTTTCTGCTGTACAAGTGTAGAGATTTTGTGTAGGGCAAGTTCATGTAAGAATGCAACTATCGCATTACAGGGAACCACCTGTATTCAGAGTGTGACCTAACTAAAATTCTTTAAAGCTGCAGCATAACATGTCTATCCTTCTACTCAATGCCCCTTTAAACGAAGGCACACATGCCATAAGCCTTTTTTACTCCTAATTGAACTGCACTACCACATTCAGCGATCTATGGACGTGCACACCCAGATCCTTCTGCGTATCAATACTCCTAAGGGTTCTGCAATTCACTGTATGATTTCCACCGATACCTGACCTTCCAACGGGCGACAGTGGCCCAGTGGTTAGCACTGCGGCCTCAAAGCGCCAGGGACCCGGATTCGATTCCACCCTTGGGTAACGGTCTGTGTGGAATTTCCACATTCTTTCTGTGTCTGTGTGGGTTTCCTCCGGGTACTCTGATTTCCTCTCACAGTCCAAAGGTGTGCAGGTTAGGTGTATTGGCCATGCTAAATTGCCCAAAGTGTCCAGGGGTGTATAGCTTAGGTGGGTTATAGGGAGATGGGTCTGTGTGAGATGCTCCAAGACTTGTTGGGCCCAAGGGCCTGTTTCCATACTGTAGGGATTCTATGATTCTATTGATCAAAGTGCATTACCTTCTGGATTTATAGCAATGATTTTAGCTTAGAATTGGGAAGTGTTTTTGGGCAATTGAAAGGAGACCTGACAGCAATCATAGGCAAGTAAAGCCTCTCGTAGGGAAAGAGATGGTTGGAGCAGTTAAGGAAGTAAGTTAGGTCAGTGAACAGTCTAGCTTTTGAAAGTTCCAGACCAGGAATATTGGATTAGTTAGACCTATTTAGATTATCTCTAAAAAGAAAACTGGGAAACACGCTCTAACATCTCAATTGTTTTAATATTCTAAAGAAAAGGCCTGACGTCTTTCAGGTTAGGAATAGAGAGAAAGCAGAAACAAAGATTGGACAGGAAAGGAACTTTTTTCTGGCTTTTGAACATTGAATAGATAACTTAATTTTACCACATGCATGAAATCATATGAACAGTTGCATGCAATTGGTTTGGCTTCTTCTATTCTTTTGGGTATTAAACCTTTTGTTACAAACAAATCTGCAGCCTTATGTACTTGCATTTCAAGAAAAATCAGCTTGTTAAAAACTCAATCAAGCTAGATTTCATTTTGAAATCTGACTTTGTCCAGTAGTAACCTCAACTGGAACCTTTTTAACAATCTTATGGCTTTTTAAGATGCTCCCACCTTTCATGCTTTATCTCATGCGATGCAATGTAGATGCTGAAGATCTGAAGTAAAGGCAAAATGCTAGAGAAACTCGGAAGGCTTCGCACTGTTTATGAAGAGAGAAACAGAGTTGAGGTTTCAATCCAAAATACTCCTGTTTTCATCTCAGGTTTGATCATTTCTTTTGCCTTTAGTTATTTACTGTCGTATCTTTTGATCTGGTCTCCCAGTCTGCCTCTGCCTACTTAATTAACACTGTTTCTCATTGTATAATATTAGATCCAAAATAGCATATTCTTGAGTTAGTTCCTTGACGCATTGTTCTCGCAAACTGTCATAAATGCAGCCCAGGAACTCATCGCAACTACTACTTTTATCGCTTTGGTTTTACAATCTGTATGTAAATCTAAGACTGCCAGAAATAAGAATTAAAGTGTGTTCTCTCTGTTTTTCTTTTATATTTCTTTCTCCAAACCAATGGCCCACAATGGTTATGCTGACACATTATCCATACCGACATTACCAACTGGTTTTCATTGTTAGCAAAGCTAATGTATACTGTATTTTAATTTTTAACCTGTTAAAATGAATTCAGCAATTTAAGGTTTTGGCACGGCAATTAGATTCACTTGAAAAATGAGATGTTTATGATGCTAGCTTTTCTATTGACAAAGATAATAGAATAAAATTTGTGTTTGTTATTAAGTAAAAGCATCTAATCAAAATTAAGCTTATTAAATCTCTGACTATAAAGGAATTATTGAGATCACGAATTAAACCAATTATTTTAATTAACTTGCAGATTTAATTGGAATGTGCACCCAAGCTTTCGAGCAGTAATAGTGTTGTTTAAATTAATTTTTCTGCCAACAAAAATAAATTATGAAGGAAGGCAAAGCAGTTTTCTAAAATAACATCGCTACTGTAGTGGTCAGCAGGTAACAATCTTTATCATTGCCTCATGACTAAAGATCAAAAGCATAAAGATTAAATGATAAACTCGAATCAAACAGTTAAAGAATTTTTAAAAATATATTGTTAATGCTGGAGATCTGATAGAAGTAACAGGTCCAGCAACTTTTCTGCAAAGAGTTATTGCTGTTTCAAGTCCAATTTGACGTCTTTGGAATTTGCTCATTCACTAGTGAATTTGTGCAGTAGTCTCCATTCCAAATGCGGTTAATCTGTCAAAACTAGCAAATTATCTATTCACAAAATGATTGCAGTTTTTAATGATGTAAGTGATTGATTATGCTTTGTAAATTTAATCATTTTCTGCCCTTCTAGATAATGGTGAATGATAACTAGATGACATTAAGTATGGGATTTATTGTGCCGTAAGATCTCTTCAAAAGCAGCTGTGTTTTGTTTTTGAAAACTGAAAAGAATTAGTTTTATTTATATGCATGATTGTGATTTTATTTTTAAATTGGCACAAGAATAGTTGTAATTGAGCTAAGTGTTTGGTGGTGTTGAATGCTGCTTGATTCATTCCTTTGTATGAGCCCTTTGGATGAGTGGGAGAGTACCCACAGGTTGGTGCTTCCCTGTGCAAGTTACAACTAGCTGATGACATCAGCAGCCAATCAAATTTAAGTGTTTTGTGTTTAAGGAACATTGCAAAAGCTACATGTATGTGGGTGGACTGTCTCCATCTTGCAGATGTTGTCAGTTTTACTGTTAACTCTTGCTGTGCTGACTGCTGCAGATGTGGAAAGATGGTTTTCAGCCTCTCACTACAGCTGAAATGTAAGCGACTGATCTGGTATGGATCAGAATTTATTACTCCCCCTCTTTAGAGGACCACTTCTGTTTTGCAGTCGTTCTACAATATGCCATGGTTTGCAATTCTCCAGACTCTACCTTGTTTCTACTTGGATGAATAAAAAGCTGCAGAGAAGCAATTTTTGCATGACTTTAATGCATTTTTTTTTGAAAGACAAGTCATTTTTCTTCCAGCTCTCTCCTATCAGGGTGCTGGGTAAGGTTTGTACCAGCTAGAAATGTGAAATCAGTGAATATTGAATTGCTACTGCTCACTTGCATGGAAAATACAGTCAGGTGTGCAGTAATAAAGGACATCTAATCCCAGATATTTTTAAAATCCTTTTTGTTTTGTTTTGAATCTTGCAATGAGTGCTGTTTTATGCACGGAAGTTCCAGTGAATACAGTGGCAAATACTTTTCCATTGCGTGCAAGCCACCCAGCCAAGGCATCTTTCCTTTGTTTAGTGCTCGAGAGGTGGTTTCTGCTCAGTCCAGGATGTAGTGAGAGAATGCAACATCACATCATTTGCTCATCCCTAATTGTCTTGGAACCGAGTGGCTTGGTAGACCACTTCAGAGGGCAGTAAGGAGTCATTCACATTACTGTGGGTCTAGACCCCTGTAGAATTTAAATTCTACCAGCTGACGTGGCGTGTTTTTCTTCTGTGTACAGTACACATACCAATACCTGTGGATTTCTAGTCTGGTTAAATTACTAGTACCTCACCATCTCCACCACCCACATCTGACGGATCACCATTGATAAACTGAACTAATTATATAAACTAGTAACCTCATTACAAGTCAGAGGTTGGGTATCCTAGAAATAGCAAGTCACCTGATTCTTTAATAGGGCAAAATGTTGGCAGTATGGTGAAATACAGACCGCTTGCCTTGTTGGGTCCACCTCCAATAACATGCTAGCAGTTCATTGCCATCCAGGACAAAGCAATCCACTTGAATGGTACCCATCGACTTTCTGCAAAACCAGCGTGCAAATAGCTGTACGATTGAAATACAACAACATGTATTGAGCCTTCTGCAGTACCCTTCAAACTTCTGACTTGTGTCACTTCAAAGGAAGAATGATGGCTTTACCTCCTTTAGATCTCGTACCATCCAGACTTGGACACTTAATATCTTCCATTATAGTGCCTGGTTCAACATTTCTGGCAATCCTTATCAAACAGCATTATTGTTTAATTGGTCTACCTTCACTATATGGACAGCAATGGACCAAGAAGGTGGTTTACTATCTCACTCGCTCAAATGCCAGTAGAGGTGAGCAATAGAATGTCAACTATGCTGACAAGACCAGTTATGCCAAGATTTAAAATACAGGAAGAGAAACAGTAAATAAGAACAAAAATAAAGTTGATGGAAAAGCTCAGCAGGTCTGGCAGCATCTGTCCTTTCTTCACAAAGTTAACGTTTTGAGTCCGGTGACCCTTCCTCAGAACTGGTGGCTGGGAATATGTCAGTTTATGTGCAAAAAATAGGGAGGTGGGTGAGGCAGGGAGTAAACAATCGGATAGAGCCCAAAGAGACAGAAATTCAGTTGGACAGACAAAGGAGTTGCTAACAATCAGGCTGGGAGGGTGAATAGTTGTTAATGGGGACTACTAGTGATTAACAACGGGAGATGTAGGCTATGTGGTAACAAGGCCTGGTGTGTTGGTTGGGGGACTGGGACATGGGAGAGCTTAGGCTCTAAAGAAGAAGCCTTCCACAAGCAGGAGGATGAAAATTTTGAAAGGAGTTAATGTTGGCTCAATCGCTAGCAGCACCAATGCATTCAAACTCCAGTATAGATACTTGAGCACAACACCTGAGCATCTGCCTGGGTTTGTTACAAAAAGGTGATTAGTTAAGTGAAATGGAAAAGGCATATTAATGTTGTTAGAACTGCCCTTTATATGGCAAGCAGTTAGGCTGGCTTACCACAAAATATAAAGCTTTCCTTTGCATTCCTCTTCAAGGAATAATTTTTGCTGATCAAGTTAGAAATATTTCATGCCCCTCATTTCTGTCATACGTGAAATAAAAATGATGGCTATAACTAAATTTTCTGTTTCTCTACTCTTGTCATGTAGACTCAGTTGATTTTATTTTCATTTTGGCTGCGATAGTGCTGAGCAGGACTGAATGCAAAAGACCCTGTGTGCTCTGAAAAGCTGACTATGTACAGCCTCCCTGGAAGGAGGTCACCTGGACAGGATGCTGAAACCTGCTCTCGTCCCCTGTCTCAGGCCCGTGTCTACTTGGAGCAGATCCGGAGTCGAGTGTCTCCCAACATCTCGGAGAGCCATCAGGCACTCAGAAGCACAACCACCAAAAGAGACTACCTTGTTGATGCGGCGAAGCAGATCCGCTTGGCCTTGGACAGAGAGGTCAATGAGGATTATGAAGCTGCATTTAACTATTACAAGAATGGTGTGGATCTGCTACTGAAGGGAGTACAAGGTATACATTTCATTTGGAGCTTTCAAATGTTTTTCATCCACTGTAATTTATAATAGATTAGTTCCTTGAGGGATGGATGAAGAACAAAATGTGCATGCATTCGTGATCATAGTATTGTTTTGATGTAGCTAAGGCTGCCCTGCAGAGATCTTTTGCAGCCCAGACTTTTTGGAGTCCTGTATTGCTCACTGTATTTAAAATTTAATTATTCACACCATGCCAAATGTATTACTTGTTGCATCAGTGACTCATTCTGTAAATGTATTACGTGTCATGGTACTGAGTCATATCAGTCTGAATGGTTCCAGTTTTGATCATGCATCTGTACTGAGGTAATGATTCTAGCTGGGATAGTGGTGAAAGTGGTCAGCTTAATCACATTGCTTAGGGTTAGATCTGGGTTACAGTCCCTGATGTATGTTACTACATTCAGAAAGTAGAAAAACAGTCAGATATGGATAATTTAATCTTTTAAAACCAAGAACTAATTTGAATTGGCTCAAAAAATAATGTGCAGCTTCTGCATGATCAATGTACTGAAAGATTGAATGCTCTCTTCCTTTTCCCTGACGTCATTAGTATTGCTTTTACCTTTTTATTAGTGTATTTAATTTGTTTTTAAAAAATGAGGTGGCGCTCAACTCGGCTATCTAGCTTTTGCTTAAATTTAACAAATCAATGGATCTTCAGGGTGGGTCTTGTGTGGAAAGCTATAATTGATTTCAGTGCCCCTGTATTGTGGTGGCACAGATTAGTCTGCTCACTTGTGTGGAATTTGTGCAAGACAGGATGGCATTTATTAGGGAGGCTTTACACATTGAGCAGCCCAGTGGTGTTCACTCTGTAAGATCACAGGTAGGTGAGGGTTGCTTTGGTTATGCTTGACGTTTTGCACCATCCAGGGATCTGCCATGTACCACAGAGTCAATACATTTGGGGCAAGGGGACAGAAAATTGGTAATCAAATAATGCTTGTTAAATAAAGTATGGGAAAGTTACATTAGGGATATGAACATGAGATGTCAAGATTAGATTTCCTACAGTGTAGAAATAGGCCCTTCGGCCCAACAAGTCCACACCGCCCCTTGGAGCGTCCCACGCAGACCCATAACCCACACACCCTGAACATTACGGGCAATTTTAGCATGGCCGATCCACTGAGCCTGCACATCTTTGGACTGTGGGGGGAAACCGGAGCACCCGGAGGAAACCCGTGCAGACACTGGGAGAATGTGCAAACTCCACACAGGCAGTCGCCCGAGGCTAGAATCGAACCCGGGTCCCTGGCGCTATGAGGCTGCAGTGCTAACCACTGAGCTGCCATGCCGCCCCAAGAGAAAGTGAAAATTCAGAATAAATGCTTGGAGTGCAAATATTGAGGTACCTGATGGAAATTGTTTGTATGATGAACAATAGCTAAATTTGATTGTACAGTTTCAATTTTCTTAGCAATTAGATATTTCATTTGTGATTGGTATCTTCTACGTACAAGTAGCTAAATCATTTTGGAAGCAGCAGAGTCCACTTTGGCCCTTCGAGACTCTCCACTATTCACCTAAAATCTGATTTTGTTTGATTTGAATTCCATGTTCTCCACTACTCCCAGTTCCTTTTTGTCAAGAATTTACTTACTTCTGATATAAAAGTATTCTTAATGGCCCAACCTCCATTGTTTTTTGATACTGTGTTCCAAGGTTGCATAATGGTCTGTGGGGCGAACAGTTCTCAGCTGTCCTAAAAGCACAACCCTTAATTTTAAAACGATAACTTCAAATGCTGGACTTGCCCATGAAAGGAAATTTTTTTTTTCCATATTTATCTTGTCAGTTCAGTCAAGTCACTGCTCACTCTTCTAAACCCCAAGAGAATAAACCAGCCTGGCCTGTTAAACCTATCATCGTAAGATAACATATTACTCACATGCACCAATCGATAAATCTTGTCTCACCCAGCTGCAATGATGTTTATGTCCTTCCTGAAATAAGGAGCCCAAACTGCACACAGTATTCAAGATGTAGTTTTACCAATGCTCCAAATAACAGATGCATCCAAATCCGTGCTTTCATTTTCAATTCGATTTGTAATAAAGATTAGCATTCCAAAAACCACCTTAATTACATGCAGCACCTGTCATCTAACTTTTTTGTGCCTCATGCATTAGGGCACCTAGATACCCCACATCTTGGAATTCTTCACTTGTACGCCTTTTAAGTAATACACTATTTTTAAAATTATTCTTGCTGAAGTGAGCAACTTTATATTTTCCCATATTTTACTCCCTCTGCTGGAATTTAGAGATACAGGAGTTGCATATCATTCTCTGCCACCTACAATCCGACCCCACAACCAAAGAGATTTCCCTCCCCACCCCTATCTGCCTTCCTTAGGGACCGATCTCTCCGCAACTCCCTCGTCCACTCCACCTTCCCCACCACCCCGGGATCTTTCCCTGCAACTGCAGGAAGTGCAATACCTGTCCCTATTCCTCCATCTGAGGCACCAAATAAACCTTTCACCTGAGACAGAGGTTCACCTGCACATCCGTCAATGTGCTGTATTGCATCTGGCCTTCTCTATGTTGGTGTAACCAAGCAGAGGCTCAGAGACCGCTTTGTAGAGTACCTGCGCTCTGTACGTGACAAACAACAACACTTTCTGGTCACAAACCGTTTTAACACTCTCTCTCTCCCATTCCCTGGGTGACAGATCCATCCTGGGCCTCCTCCAGTGTCACAAAGACACCACCTGCAAGCTAGAGGACTAGCACCTCATGTTCTGCCTTGGGGGATGGCCTAAACGTGAATTTTTCCAATTTCAAGTCTCCCCACCCCTTGCCTCGTCCCATGACCAACCTTCCCTCTCATCCCCACCCCCTTGACCTGACACAATCTGTCCATTTTCTCTCCCACCTGCCCATTCCTGCCACTTCACTGATCAATCCCCACCACTTCCTACCTGCACTCACCTATTCACCAGCCCACCTACCTTCCCCAGCCCCACACCACCTCTTTCTTTATTTGAGCTCCTTTCTTCTGCCCCCACCCCACCCCACCCCATTTCTGAAGAAGGGCCCTGACCCGCAACATCAACTTTCTTGCTCCTCTGATGCTGCCTAACCTGCTGTGTTCCTCCAGCTCCACACTGTGTTATTTCTCACGCTGACTCTCAACAGTTTGTTGTAACATAGATAACAAGGTATAGAGCTGGATGAACACAGCAGGCCAAGCAGCATCAGAGGAGCAGGAAGGCTGACGTTTCAGGTCAGGATCCCTCTTCAGAAATGGAGGAGGGGAAGGGGACTCTGAAATAAATAGACACAGGGGGGAAACGTTGATGGGAGGTGGATAAAGGAGTGGGGAGGTGGAGAGAAGATGGACAGGTTAAGGAGGTGGGGAGAAGCTGGGCAGGTATTGGGATGAGGTCAGGGGTGGGGAGATTTTGCAGGTTGTGAAGTCCACATTGAGACCATTAGGCTGCAGGCTTCCAGAGCGAAATTGGAGGTGCTGTCCCTATAGCCTTCGGGGGGGGACTCCCCTTTATTCCCCTCCACCAGACATCAGCAATACCGTTCATACCTGGATGTTGAACAGTTTTTTTCCACCACTTGCCTCTGCGCTTATGTCTTTAATCGCGAGCCTAACCTACCCTCTGCTGATCCCTTTTCCCACCTCCAACACATCCTGTCCACCTGGACACCACCCCATGGCCTGCTACCCTCTTCATCTCTAACTGCTGCCGAGACAGCAATCGCCTCAACCTCTCCATCCCTCTCACCCACTGCAACCTCTTCCCCGCAGAACATGCAGCCCTCCGCTCCAACCCCAATCTCACCATAAAACCCGCAAAAAATGGAGGCGCTGATGTAATGTGGCACAGTGACCTCTACATCGCCGAGGCCAGACAGCAGCTCTCTGACACCTCCTCCTACCACCCCCTTGATCGTGACCCCACCCCCGGCAACAATACATCATCTCCCAAACCATCCACAACCTCATCACCTCAGGTAAACTCCCACCCACAGACTCCAATCTCATCATTCCCAACCCTGCACTGTCCGTTTCTATCTTCTTCCCAAAATCCACAAACCTGACTGTCCTGGTTGACCCACTGTCTCCACTTGCTCCTGCCCCACTGAACTTGTCTCCACTTTTCTCGATTCCATTTTTCTACCCCATGGTCCAGGAACTCCTCACTTACGTCCATGACACCACCCACGCCCTCCACCTCCAAAACTTCCGATTCCCTGGTCCTCAACACCTCATTTTCACCATGGACGTCAAGTCCCTATATACTTGCATTTCCCATACAGATGGCCTGAAGGCCCTCTGCTTCTTCCTGTCCTGCAGGCCCGACTAGTCCCCCTCCACTGACACCCTCATCTGCTTAGCCAAACTCATCCTCATCCTCAACAACTTCTCCCTCCACTTGCTACAGACAAAGCAGGTGGCCATGGGTCTAAGCTATGCCTGCCTCTTTGTAGATTACGTGGAACAATCCCTCTTCTGCACCTACACGGGCCCTAAACCCCACCTCTTCCTCCATTATTTCGATGACTGACTGTATCTGCGCCGCCTTGTGCCCCCACGAGGAGCTCAAATAATTCATCCACTTTACTAACACCTTCCACCCCAACCTTAAGTTCACCTGGACCATCTCTGATACCTCTGTCTCCATCCCTGGCAACCACCTGGAAACTGATATCTATTTCAAGCCTACTGATTCCCATAGCTACTTTAAAATACACCACCTCTCACGCACCTTCCTGCAAAAATGCCATCCCCATTCCCAATTCCTTCGCCTCAGCCATACCTGCTCCCAAGGTGAGGCATTCCACTCCCGACATCCCAGATGTCCTCGTTTCTCAAGGACCGCAATTTCTCCTCCACAGTGGTCGAGAACGTCCTTGACCGCATCTCTCGCATTTCCTTTAACTTATCTCTCACACCCCCTCCCCGCAATAACAACAAAGACAGAATCCCCTTTGTCCTCACGTACCACTCCACCAATCTCCGGATTCAATGCATCATCCTCTTCCACCTGCAATCTGACCCCACTACCAAGGATATTTTTCCTCCCCACCCTTACCTGCCTTCCGGAGGACCGCTCCGTCCATGACTGTCTGTCCGCTCCACTCTCCACTCCAGCCCCACCACCCCAGTTACTTTTCCCAGCAACTGCAGGAAGTGCTACATCTGCCCCTACACCCCACCCCCCACACCTCCATCCCAGGACCCAAGAAAGCCTTCCACATTAGCAGATGTGCAGGTGAACATCTGTTTAATGGATATATTGTATCCACAGTTCCCAATGTGGCCCCCTCTACGTGGGGGTAACCAAGCGGAGGCTTGGAGAATGCTTTGTGGAACACCTACTCTCGGTTCGTGAAAAACAACTGCACCTCCACTTCAACTCCCCCTCCCACTCCTTGGATGACATGTCCATCCTGGTCCACCTCCAGTGCCTCGTCGATGCCACGCAAAGGTTGCAGGAACAGCATCTCATATTCCTCTCAATGTGGACTTCACAAGCTTCAAGCTTCAAAATCTCCCCACATCCCGACCTCATCCCAAAACCAGCCCAGCTCGTCCCCACCTCCTTGACCTATCCATCTTTTCTTCCACCTATCTGCTCCTCCTACCTCACTGACCAACCACCACCCCCACTTCTTACCTACTAGCCTCATCCCCGTTTCCTTGACCTGTCTGTCTTCCCTTGATTGACCAACCCCCACCTACACTCACCTTTTATTGGCTCCATCCCCACATCCTTGACCTGATCGTCTTTCTACCTATCTGCACCTTTTATCAACCTTCCATCAATGCCTCGCCCACACCCCCACCTCTCTATTTATTTCAGAGAACTTTGCCCTTCCCTCATTTCTGAAGAAAAGTCCAGACCCAAAACGTCAGCTTTCCTACTCCTCTGATTCCACTTGGCCTGCTGTGTTCATCCAGCTCTACGCCTTGTTATTTTAGATTCTCCAGCATTGGCAGTTCCTACTATCTCTTAGTTTGTTGTAGTGTGCTGTAACAAATACAGAGATGCTGGATAAACTCAGCAGGTCTGACACTATCTGTGGAAAGAGAAAGTGAGTTTAGTAGCTTGCTGAGTTTCTGCAGTTTTCTGTGTTTGTTTCAGATTTCCAACATCCATGGTATTTAGCCTTTGCTATAGTTTGCTCTATACTGCTTCCCCTCCCGTTGAATAAAGGAGTACATGCAGAATGGCTTCTGAATCTTGAGAATTTTAGAAAATTAACACAATGCATCTACTGTCTCGTTCACTTCATCCTTCTATTTGAAAGGTAGTAATCAGGATCTGAGGACCTGTCAGTCCTCAGCTCCATCAGTTTGCTGTATACTATTTCAATTGTATGGTAATTTCACCAGGTTCCTCTGTCCTTTCCACCTTTCAGATTTACAACTGTTATTGGAATTTTTTGTTTTGTATCCTCTATGATGACAAGCAAAATATTTGTTCATTTCATCTGCCATTACCCTTCTTACTAACTGTCCATTCTCACTCCAATATTTGAGTCCTTTTCTTTCCTTATTTTAAAATACCTGAAGGAACTCTTGCTGTTTGTTTGTTTACTATCTCCTACTCTCCCAATTAATCTTTTGGCCATTCTGGTGTTATTTGTCCAATAATCTGACTTGCCACTGTTCTTTGTGCAGTTGTATACTTTCCCCTCTAGTTTGAGGATTTCCTTATCTATTTTAGTAAACCACTGGTGGTGGCTTCTCACACAATGTTCTTAAAATAAAGAAAAATTTATTCTGACTACTCTGAAATATCATGTTTAAACATCTGCCATTGCTTCCCTATCCTTTAGCCTAGTTCCCCAACTAGCTCGGGCTTCATGCCCATTTGGTTGTCCTTATTTAAATATAAATTACTATTCTTAGACACAATGGCATCTCCCTTTCAACCTGGACATACAGTTCAATTCTGTTGGCGTTGCTGCTTTGCAGGGGCATCTTTACAGAAAAGTCATTAATTAATTCTGTCTTATTACATAATACCATGTCTAGTGTAACTTGTTCTCTGGTTGGTCCCAAAAACATCTCAACATTCAATGAAGTTCTGATCCAGGCTCCCATTGCCAATCTGATTTTTTTTTCCAGTTTTATATGTAGAATAATGTTACCATAATTATTCCCAATTGTTTACTACACACTCAAAATTTATTGCTGTATGCTTCATCTGACATTGTGGTTGCCACTGGGGCACTTGTAGATCATCTCGACTGACTTCCTTACCTTTCTACTCCTTGTCTTTACCTGAACAGATTCCGTGTGCTCGTCAAGAACCAAGGTTTTCATTAACTGTTGTACAAATTCAGGTTTTATTAACAATGCGACCCATCCACTTCTTGATTAGTTTCCTAGCCTTTCTGAAGTAAAGTTTGATAGAGGAAATGGTTTTCCTGGCGACTCATCTTTCACCGGGGTTCATGAATTACCAGTGAGACAAATTTTAAGGAACTGCCAGAAGCATGAGAGTGGAGATCAGAATTTCTTTTCATCTAAAGGGTGGTTGGGATCTGGAACTCGCTGCTGGAAAGGATGGTAGAAACAAAAGACCTGATCATCCTTTTTAAAATTTAAGTTATAGCATTTCAAGTGCACATACAGCAGGTTCAAAATCTGGAAAGTGGGGATTAAGCTGGACAACATTTTTTTACTGCTTGTGTAGAAAGAGTTTCCTTCTGGGCTGTAAACGTACCATGTTGTTAAAAGTAGCCTCTTGGCTTTCCAAGCAAGTGATTCTTGATGTGAATTGGAGAGCTATCATGGAATTGCAAAATGTGAGTTGTACCTGGGATCGTGAAACATTTTTGTTAGGTTGTTAGGGCCATAAGCTTTATGGATCCTCTGTCTTGAACTTTGGATATAAACCAGGAACAGTATTGACACATTCTGTTTCTGCCTCCTTTTGCAAAGAGGGAAGCAGCTAACTGTCTCCATCATGATGGTGATGCAGAAGAATCCTGGGATATGACATTCAAACTTGCTTTACGAGTTGTCTAATAATGAGCCCAAAGCACTCATACCATGCAGAACAGTGGAGGCTGGCTCACTAAATATTTTGGGTAGACTTTGATCTACAGTGGAAATGAGGGTTGTGGAAGATGTACAAGAAAGAGGATTTGAGGCCACAATAGATCAGCGCTGAATTGTAGTGCAGACTTAAAAGGCCTGCTCCTACCTCCTTATAGTTCTAACGTAGCCATGTGATTTGAGTTCCTAATATTTCCAAGCCTCTTTGGTCATGAAGAATCATTCTTGCATAATGCATTTCTCCCAGTGTTGGCAGAGAACAATCTGTCAATTTTTCAACTGTTGCATTAGATGTGAAGACTGTGTGCCACTCACCTAATTCATTGACTGTTCTGGCTCAAGTAACTTTCGTTGTTCTGCTTTTCTTTTTTTTTGTTATAGTTGATCCAAACAAAGAGCGTCGTGAGGCTGTGAAACGAAAAACAACCCAGTATTTGAAGCGAGCCGAGGAAATATTCAACTCTCACTTACAGGGAAGCTTAGGAAACGGTACCGATGATTCAGGGGTACGAAGAGTTGTGCAGAATCTGACAACTGATATTAAGTGTTGTAGTACTAAGTTCACATGGGATAGAGAGCAGGCTGAATTCTTGTAGAAAAAGCCAGTCCTTTTTCCTGAGATTTCTCACTTCTGTAGTCAGGCAAGTCTCGTATCTTTTCTGTCATTGGGATCTCTGAATTGCTGTGACCGCTCTCATGAATGTCTCTTGTGTTAGGACATTTGAAGACTTGTGTCATCCATGTAATATTCCTGTATTAACTCATTGTTTGGCCCAAACTGGTTAATCGTGGAAAGCATACTATTTGTACATTCAGTGGAACTGTACTGGATTGAGTACTGATTTTGCATTTAAGAAGGTTGGGTTGCTTGCATTCAAATAGGCTCAGCTTTGTTGACTATCAGAGATAGCCAGAACTGCAGATGCAGACATTGGAGCAACACAGCAGGCCAGGTAGAATCAGATGGAACAGGAAAATTGATGTTTTGGGTCAGGACCCTTCAGAAATGGGGAGGGGGAAGGGAGGTGAGAAATAGAGCGGAGGGGTGGGGCTGGGGAAGGTAAGTGGAATGGGAATAGGTGAGTGGTGGGGATAGATCAGTGTGATGGGTGGGGAGGATAGGTGGGAGAGAAAGTGGACAGGTTGTGTCAGGTCAAGGAGGTGGGGATGAGAGGGAGGGTTAGACAGGGGATGAGGCTGGGAGTGGGGAGATTTTAAAATTGGTGAATTCCATTGGGAAGTTGGCTCCCGAGCCAGAATGAGGTGTTGCCTCTCCAGTTTGCAGGTGGTGTCGTTGTGACACTGGAGGAGGCCCAGGATGGAGTTGGAGGGGGAGTTAAAATGGTTGGAAACCGGAAGGTGTTGTCGTTTATTGCGTACAGAGCGCAGATGCTCTACGAACCAGTCTCCAAGTTTATGCTTGGTCTCAGCAATTTAGAGGAGGCCACATCGGGAGCAGCAGATGCAGTCGACCAAGTTGACAGATGTGCAGGTGAACCCCTGTCTAATGTGGAAGGTTTTTTGAATGGAGGTGAACAGGGAGGTGTAACGCTTCCTGCGCGTGCGGAGTGTGGGGCGGACAAGGGAGTCACAGAGAAAACGGTCCCTGAGAAAGGCAGATATGAGTAGGGAGGGAATTTTTTGGTTGTGGTATCGGATTATAGGTAGTGGAAATGGCAGAGAATGATATGTTGGACCCCTCCCCTCTCTTTATTCTGCAGCTCCCTTCCCCCTTCTCCATTTCTGAAGAAGAGTCCCAACCCAAAATGTCAACTTTCCTGCTTCTCTGATGCTGTCTGGCTTGCTGTGCTCCTTCAGCTCCAAAGCTGAACCTATGATGTTCATTTTAAATAATGTCATGTCTTAATCCATAATATCATGGCTTTCCCCCATATAAATATGTACAGTGTTTGTGGGTAATTCTATTAATTTTGAAAAATCATAAGTGGCAGAAAGCAATTTTAATTCAAGTGGTTGAATGTTTTCCTCTCATCATACTATTTACAAGTGTTTATGAGTACACTATTTTCGTGTTGATGGAAGTTGTACGCTTCTTTCGTGATGCCTATTTCTCTTAAGAAAATATGGATCTTTAGGTTATATTAGTTGATAGAACCAGAAAACTACAAGACTTATCATTATAGTAGTTTTCATTCCTGGTATTGAATCAGTACTTACACCAATCTGTTTGAACTTACAAGCTCATATGACAAAAATTACAAGTTGCAGCAGTACTCATGTGCATCTGTCTCTATCCCCTTTGACATTCTTTTTCTTGATAAATCAGTAGTGGGCAATTAACGTTTTGACCTCTGTCGTTGCCCCATGCCAGTCCCCATATCCTCCATGCCCAGATCATACATAGGATGGGCTCAAAGGGCCCAAATGTTCCAATTACTGCCTTTGTTGATCAGATTTAAAAATTACCTGCTTACTTTGACGTTGACACTGGAGATTCTTGGTGGGTGGGTGGGGGGGGTGGTCTCTCCTGTTAGGGACCTGTTCAGGAATTTACAAATCCATCAGTGGAAGGCAGAGCTCAGAGTAACGGTTACTCAACTGTGAGGGAAAGTGTTTAATTCTCCACTTTTCTAGTGCACTACTAAGCTTGCCTGACTCAGAACCCTTTGAATTGTCTAACTGTGAGGGACGTTTTCAGATTGTTTTAGTTCCAAATGAATTGCCCAACAGAAGTTTCAATTTCTTGGGCGTTTCTCGCTGAGTGCTTCAAAGATTCCGTACAGTCCCAATAGGCAACTGCAGTGTGTGCACTGCTCCCCAGACTTTCTAGGTAATAGAATGTCTGGGTCAATCTCTTTCACACTGTTCTTTCAAGTATTCTCAGGACAGTCTTGCACTGTAGAAGTGTGTCTCCTTGTACTTAATGTATCAAGTGATTTCTTTTATTTAAAGTTAAGAGGAATAAAGTAAGCCTTGTTAATAACTGTGGAAACTTATCTTGATTTTGTTTTCCCTTCCATTATTTGTAGGGTTTCAGTAGCCTGAGGTTTCGGCCAAATAGAATTCTCAGCTCACCAGTAGAGGATCTGAAAACATCCAAAGTCATAGCAATAGTTGACAAGGTAATGTTTAGACCCTCTCCTTCACTTGTTGTGACATTCGCTTTGGCAACAATACTGCCGAGTACTTGGTTTGAAGTAAAAGGCTCTTGTAAGTCGGTTGTGGACTTAATGTACTATTTTTTAATACTTTTTTTCCTCTTGTAACCCAAGTCGATAACCGAGGGAATCTTACATGTGTATTCCAACTAATGAATGGTAATTGGTATTTAAGGAATAATTTATGAAATCTCGGTGTTAAGTTGATGTGAAATAGTTGGGTTGTAGAGCAGTGTTTCTCATTCCAGTGAGGGAGACAACAGTGGCGTAGGTTGAACGCTAAGAATTGACTTGCGTACCAATGAAATACAAGGACAGCTTTCTACCTAATGACTAAATCAACTAAATCATTATCTCACCATTTTTAATCTACAATTTATCAATTAAAAAATGTTCTCAGCAACATTATTGCAATTTTAAAAATTTCTGTTGATGGTTAGTGTACTAAATGTAACGAAGCATGAAAATATTCCATGGAAGATGAGGTTTTCTATCTATCATGGTCAAACCAGAGTGTGTGTGTTTTTTTTTTTAGCTAAAATAGCTGATAGCATGTAAGGTGCAAAGGTTTACTCTTGATTCTGTGTGTACTTTATTTATTCTAATATTCAGATATGTGTTAAAAATGCAAATTAAGAGCAGATTGAGTGTTTTTTTAAACCTTCTTCCCTTTACCATCATTACCCTGAGCAGCACGGTGGCTTACTGGCTAGCACCGTAGCCTCAGAGCCAGGGACCCAGGTTCAAATCCATTCTCGGGCAACTGTCTGTGTGGAGTTTGCACGTTCTCCCTGTGTTTGTGTGGATTTCCTCCAGTTTCTTTCCACAGTCCAAAGATATGCAGGGTAGGTGGATTGACCATGCTAAATTGCCCGTAGTGTGCAGGGGTGTGTGGGTTAGGTGGGGCTTATGGGGAGTGGGTCTGGGTGGGATGCTCTAGTGGGCAGTGTTGACTTGTTGGGCCAAAGGGCCTGTTCCCCCACTGTAGGGATTCTATTTTTGTAATTGTTTTTGTTCCAAAAAAAAATGCTCCTTGTATGCCTTCTTCAGAAATTAGTTTAAAAATGTTTGCATTTTTTTTTCCTCTTTTTGGGCTCTCTATTACCTGTTTCCTCCTTTTTCATTATCATCACAAGTTCTGCTTTCCTGGAGCATTTAACATGTGTGTGCAGTTCTTGGACTTTGAAAACCCACAACTCCTGGCCCTCTACGCAACAGAGATGAGAGTCAAGAAAACATAATTTCTGGTTTGTGTGCGTGAGTGAGAGAGAGATCGATCATCACTCGTTTGTGTGAAGGATTCCCTAGTCTTGCTCCCCCTTTTTAAAAGTACCTGCCTTTTCACTGACTAAATTTTAACTAAACCAATAAACATTTCCTTTCCATTTCTGTTTAGGTGCTGTTAGTGCAGAATCCGTCCTACAAGGAGCCCTTCATAGTGAAAGTAGGTATCTGAATTATAAACTGACAGTTAATGTTATCATTAAAAGATCAGCTGTTTGGCACTGACTTTAAAAATAGTGTGCATTTGCATTGTCCTCCAAATCATATTGAAAATCTTTAAGTGGTTGCGCTTTTGGTTGCTTTGGCCTTAAGTTCTGGGATTTGCTCTTAACTCTCTGAAAGTCTTTAAGACGTTACCATTAAATCTCTCTGTTTGACCAGAATTCTAATATCTTATGTAACTCAAATTCAAATTTTGTTTGATAACTTTTCCTGTGAAGTATTTTGCAACAATGTTTATGTACATTGTATAGCACTTTTAATATAAGTTAGTAGTTATTGCATGGCATTGATCCATAATTGTAGTAGTTGATCAGAATGCAACATAGTGACTGAGTATGGTGAACTACCATGCGCACTGTCATGGTCTCAAACGAAAACAGAAAATGCTGGAAATATTTAGTGGGACCGGCTGTATCTATGGAGGGAGAACAGTTAAAGTCTAGGATTGATACTGTTCATCTGAACTAGGAAAAGGTAACTCTGTAATGGGTTTTGAGCAAGTGACTTAAGTGAGTCTGAATAGCCAATATTCAAGAATATTACATTTGGGCTTTGGAATTTGATTGTTTTGGTGTATATTGGACGGCCATATCTAGCCATTGCTCATTTGTCAGAGGGTTGTATTTGGCACAGTAAACTTTAACTTTATTCACATTTCCAATAAGGTAAATTGGACTGAAATCATGGGAAGATTTTTTTCCTTCAACCAATCATATCTGTAAAAGTGCAGACCTCTGTGATTTTTATGAAATTAACCAGTGAGAGGGGAAAAACAAAATAAATTTAATATCTAGGTGTCTTTTTTTTTGAGGAATGGAAGGAAAGTTGACACTAGGAAAACCAAGGTTCATTTGATAATGATGTTTAAGTTTGGTTTTGATGTGGTTCCTGACCTGTTAGATTCACAAATGGTCTGAGAGGCAAGGATTGTGAGGCTAATCAGCTAGACTCTCCCCTGGCCCATGAGTGTACAAATCTGAACACTCATGGTAATTTCTTATTTTTTGTTTGAAAGAGTCAGCAGTTTAACTTTTCAAGAATAAAATGCATTGTTTATGTTGTCACACTGAAAATGCCACATAAACAGTAGGCAGTTTCATCAGAACATCCTTCCAGATACACTGCAATTTTTAACGGTAAACTGTCTTGTTAAACTGATACATCACCACTGAAAGTTTGAACATGGCAGATAGTGTAATTCAGCAAAAGCATGAAGTCCTAGAGATGGGCAAGCAGGGTACATGACCTCTAAATAGAAGGTCTAAACCAAAGAAATAGCAATAGATTAGGATCACATTCAGCTACTGGCAAGTTCTTTACACAAATGTTGATTAAAGCTAGCCCACTAAACAAAAGGATTGGTGTTAAGATTTTCTTGAACCGAGTGACAGGAAGGAGAGAGTAGAGGTTGATGGATATTTTTGGCGAGAGGAAGATGCTCCAGGAGTTGGTCTTGGGATCCTTTCTTTTCTTATTCTACATAAACGTCACACACCTTGGTGTACAGGGCACAATTTCCAAGTTTGTGGATGATATAAAACTTGGACACGTTGTTCTCCTCACAGTTCTCAATGTCCAATTTTGAATGGATGGACTGGTGGCGGATGAAGTTCAGTGTGGAGACATGGGAGGTAATTCATTTAGGTCAGAGAAACCTGGTCAGAAAATGTAAAATAAAAAGGCACAACCCATAAATGGGGTGCAGGAGCAGAAGATCCTCGGCCTGTGTATGAATAAACCACTGAAGGTTACAGGGCAGGTTAAGAGAGCAGTTAATAAAGCATATAGTGACTTGGCTTTATCAATAGTGTCATAGAAAATAAGAACAAGGTTATGTTTATTTGCATAAAATACTACTTTGGCCTCAGCTAGAATATCGCGTCCACTTCTGTGTATCGTACTTTAGGATGTGAAGATATCGGAAACAGTGCAGAAAGGATTAAAGAGAATATTATCAGGAATAAGGAATTTCAAAAATGAAGACAGTGAAGAAGTGAGGACCATTTCTCTTTGAGAAACAGCTGAAATGTGACAATGGAGATATTCAAAATCATGTGGAAGGTGGACAGAGTAGATGGGAGAAGTTGTTACAACTATTGGAAATGGAAATGAAAGGGCACAGATTGAAATTCTTGGGGGGAGGGGAAAAAGAAGAACAAGTGACAGGAGAAGAAAAACATTTTATGTTGCAGGTGATTAAAGTCTGGAATGCACTGCCTCACGCTGTGGTGGAGGTAGGCTCAATGAAAATATTTAACGGGGACTTGGACGATATTCTGAAAAGGAAGAGTACGTGCAGGGTTCTGAGAAGGCGGCAGGAGAGTGGAACAATGAATTGCATTCTGAAAAAGGCTCACTGGACTTGAAAAGTTACTTTTCTGTTCAAAGATGCTGCTTCTTCCCAGAAATTTCCATTTAATGCAAATTGCTTATTCAGAGAGTAGTGCGACTCTGTAGACCAAATAGCCTCTTTGTGCTGTAGTAATTCTGTGATAGTTTTTGATTTTCGTGGGTTACCTTTCGTTCTCATTAACCCATTTAGATAATGCATTTGTGTGGTAACAGGATTATTTGTGTCAGCATTAACTCATAGAAGTAGAATTAGGCAAAAGGAATCACTTTGATAATTATCAACCCTATATTAAACTTCAAGCTGCAACATCCCACCTGAACATGGTCTTTTGTCTTGTACCAATTTAAATACTTAGGTTAGCACAAAATTTTTCTTTCTACAAAAGTATCTGACACACACTTCTACATACAAAAAGCCATCACCCTAACCAAACCTGCCATGGGCTGTTGGGGTCACAGTTTATGTACTTTCATCACCGGCACCAAACTGGAAGATTAGTGCATATTGGATCCCAGTCTCTAATTTTAAATTTGACAGTTGGTGTTCATTGTAATAGCATCTGCTGTGCTTTGTTGGCAATATTGTAACTCCTGAATATATTCAGGCTTGAGCTAGACATTCCACATTCATTTGAAAATAATTCATTACATCTGTAATTTTGAGTTTTATTAGTTCTAGTTAGCTGTGTGTTTCATTTTGACCAGTTTAAAAACTGTTCTCTCTTCTTTTGCAACCTCACTCTCCTTTCCCATCCTTTACAACCTTTTTTTTTCATGCCCCCACGTCCCTCTTGCAGTCTACATTTTGACCCCGCACCCAACTTGGAAAGCGCACACAAACAGAGACAACTGCTGGCTTTCTCAGTAACTCACTTGATCGTTTAAATAAACGCAAAGTACTGTGGCTGCTGGTGATCCGAAATAATAAATGGAATGGCAGCCATTGTGAGAGAGAAACAAAGTTATTTTGTTTTGAGTCCGGTATGACTGATCTTTGGAGTGCCAGGTGGGAGATCATGTAATGAAAACCCAGGAAACTAGAGTTGGCATCCCTAAACAGCATGGTTATAATTTGTGGAGTTTGTACATTAAGATTTGCTGTTAAACCTGAACCCACAAATTTCTTATATTGAATTGATTGACTCACATCGAAATGATGTCTGCCTCTTTGTTTTAACATTAAACACTGCTTACCTGATGGATGCAAGGGAAATGGTTTTCATATCGGAAAGTGTCGGTCAAGATTGTATTGAAGTTCTTCACTGGCGCGTGATCCATGAACTTTCTTTAAAGCTGCTAAAGGATGTTATTCATCTCAATTCTGTACTTCCCTCGTTTATTAATCACCTAATTGCTTACATTCTGTTCATCATGTTGACTTTTCTCAGCTAAATTCCTGGAACAAATCAAATAAAGTCACGTAAGATCAGTGAAATGACCCAAGCTTTCTTGTTCATGGAAGTACATTTGCTGTTTATCATTTGTGATATATTACTCTATGAACACAGCAGAATGAATGACCTGAATTCATTTCTTTAATGCAAACAAAACATAATACCATGGAGTGATTGTATTATAAATTTGCATGAACAGTGTTTTCCAAAATTTTAACAGTGAGCAGAAGCTATAAAAAGTGAAGGAATGTGTCTTCATGTATCTTTTCACTGGCTGGTTTTAGTGACTTCCGAGAAAATTGGCTGTCCAGTGTTTTAGCCATGGGTTATGTGTAGCACAAGGAGGCAGAGTCCAACAAATTCTACTTTCTCTTCCTATAGAGTCTACCCAAATGTAGCCTGGTGAATCGTGAATGTCCGACAATTATACCACAGGGTGTTCCGTTTATGGTGCAACTTCTGCAGTATTTTGTCAGTGATGACGCAGTCTTCCTTCACCTGGAGCACATACCAGGTAATGGCCTGCTTAAAGAAGATTGAAGAGATGGAAGGATGAAGAATGATATTTATAGAATTGTTTAATGAGAACTGAAATCTTGTTGAGGTTGGAGGGGGGAGCAGGATCAAAAACATTAGCCATAAAGCTGTTCAAAAGTTGGTAATCTGGAGTGTGGCCCTGACTGACTTCATTTGAGTCCAGGGGGATTGGAGAGAATTATCTGTAAGTCTGTGATCAATGTTTTTTCCTTTTTTGTTTTCTCACTTTTATGGTTCGAATTTATCAAATAGGAAGGGATACCATTGGTAACGACAATAGGACGGATGGGAGTTCCCCACTGGAAGGAATGCAGAAGATGTTCATTGTGATACTGCATGGGAAGGAGTGGCTTACCTGTGAAGAAAGACTGGATAAGCTTGAGTTATGCCCTTAAGAGTGAAGAAGGCTGAGAAGGGGCTTGAGAGAGGTACAAGATTGAAATGCATAGACCAGGTGGATAGAAGATTGAGTACAAGAGCAGGGATATGTTGCAGTTATACATGGCCTTGGTGAGGCCACACCTAGAATATTTTGTACAGTTTTGGCCTCCTTTTCTGAGGAAGGATGCTATTGCCCTCGAGGGAGTGCAGCGAAGGCTAACCAGGATGATTCCAGGGATGGCGGGTCTGACATATGGGGGAGTTTGACTGACTAGATTAGGATTGTTTTCACTGGAGTTCAGATGAACGAGGTGAGGAGGGAATTTCTTGGAGACTTCTAAAATTCTAACAGGACTAGACAAGGTAGAGGCAGGGAGGATGTTCCCAATGGTGGGTGTGTCCAGAACCAGGGGGTCACAGTCTAAGGCTTCAGGGTAGACCATTTAGGGCTGAGTTGAAGAAACATTTCTTCACCCAAAGAGCGGTGAGCCTGTGGAATTCATTACCACAGGAAATAGTCAATGCCAAAACATTGAATGTATTCAAGAGGTGGCAGGATATAGGGACAAATGGGATTGAAGGTTACAGGGAGAAAGCAGGATTAGGCTAGTGAGTTGGACAATCATCCATGATCGTGATGAATGGTGAATCAGGCTGCTTCCTGCTCCTCGCTGCTATGTTTCTATGAAGCAGCTGTTCCACTCAATTGAAGGATTAATAAAGAGGGGCATAATTTTAAGATGAAGGGCAGGAGGCTCAGAGAAGATTTGAGGAAAAGTTCCCTCCCCCTCTCCTCCCAGTGCAAGAGAATGGTGGTAATCTAGAATGCTGCCACAGAAGCATTTCAGGCTTTTTAAAAAGCTACGTGGCAGTTGAATTGTTAACATTCAAGACTATGGGATATCTGCTGACAAGTGAGATTACTGTAGATACGTTAGTGCAAACTTGATGGTCAGACTCTGGCCGGTGTGATGAAATGTAATGACCATGCCTGTACTTTACTTTGTAACCAAGGTATGATATAACGAGCAATCTTAGTCATGAAGTTGGCCACATGTCTAATTAAGTGGATGGCAAGATTACATAGATAAACATAATGCCAATAATGAAATACTCTTGTAACACCTGACCTAGGAGGCCCAGATCAAGTCCCACTTACTCCAGACGCGTGTATTAGCATCTGAATAGATTTGTTGGAAAAATCTTCTCTTTCATATTCCTTCTGCCTTCGGTAAGGGAGTTCTCCTTGATGTTCTGGCTCTGATCTCAAACAAATGTTCCTTATTTTTAGAAATAAAGGTTATGTAGTCTGGATTTCTCTTGCTGTTTCTTGTATCCTTTCCTCCATTGTAGGAGTGACTGTCCTTCAAATGTACCTGCTAACTGGGATGTTCCAATGTGGTGAAATGTGTTAGATTTGCAAGTACCTTTTTTTAATGACTTGTTTCATTCCATAGATGGAACTTGGATGAATAATTTAGTTTAGTTTTATCTGCAGTAATCCAGAAGGAGAGACAGTAGTAGACCATGCAGGTTGTATACAGACTGTTCAAAGTATTAAGCTCAGTAGGACAATTGGGCGTAAAAACATTTGTTTCTTATCTCTTGATGAGGAACTTCATTTTGCACAGAAATTGAGATGAAAAAGAAATTTGCATAGGAATAGTACCACCTGCAGGTTCCTCTTCAAGCCACTCAAAATCGTGACTTGGAAATATATTGCTGCAGCCTCAGGAGCAGAAGTAGGCCATTTGTTATCTTGCATCTGCTGTGCCATTCAATACAATCGTGGCTAATCTGTTTGTTTCATATTCCACGTTCCCAATAATCTTTGATTCACAAGTGTAACTTAGGAAGTATGAAAGCCAAGTTAACAATTTCCCACAAATAGCTTTGAAAGACTTTGTACATTAGTTGTGAGATAGATATTGGCCTTGATGGCATGGAAGTTTTCCAGTGTTATTCTTCAGAGTAGCATTATGACTTTCTGTTCGAGTGCAACCTGTGCCTGTTGACCGTGAATTGTTTCCTCAGTACTGCACTAGTCTGTTCAGCTTGGAATTTGTGCGCAAGCCTCTTAAATAGGGCATGAACCCACTGCCTGCTGACTCCTGTAACTGTGATAACAACTGAGCTAGAGCTAGTACATGTGTTGCATCGCTAATCATTTTTGGCTTTGCTTACTGCTTTGCATCGGCGGGACTACAGTTATGATATTTTCCACAGTCTCATGCAACTTGCAAGGCTGAAGTCTTTGTTCTTTTCCTTTAGCAGGGAAGCTCTGGTCTCAGCTGCGTCACCTCCGTCAATCTGTTGCAGAAAAGGGTTTGGAATTTCCAGAATGCTCCAGTCCACATCACACAACCATTAAAATGAGAAACAGCTACACTGCTCCCTCTCTGTCATCCATGTGCTATGACAATTCCGTACTTCCACCCAACAGCAAGAGGGAACAGCAAAAAGACACCAAGAAAGAAAGAAATGGTGAATGTGACAATAAATATGGTTACAGCACTGATGGTATCAATGATGCCAAATCAAGTATGTCACAAGGATTTGTGAAAGACCAGGCATCCCACCAAATAAATGGCTCAGACCAACTAAGTACACACAGTGCAAGTGCAAACAAGGCAAAGATCTGGCGGGGAAATAATGGAATTTCAAAGGGTTGCATAGCATTGAATGGCTTGCGGGAGAGTGCTGAGGGAACAAGCTTTCAAGTGGCGCAGCTGATATACAGCGCGGATGTAACTTTTGACCTCACTGCTTTGCTTCCTGCAAAGGATGCTGAGTTGACTCCAAGCAATAAAACTGCAAATCATGCCATGACAATAACTGTGGACCATTTAATGCAAAATGACCTTCAGAGTGAAAAGAGTCAGCTTCTCTACAAGGATAAGAGTTTACGGTCTGGTGAATGTTTCTTACAGACAAAAAGCTTCAATGACGCATTGAGTCCAAAGTCATCCGAAACTAACCAAAGCCAAGCAGCTTCAGATTTGTTAAAAGAAAAGGCTATTTTAATTCAAGAGGAGCCTGTGAATGGATCAAGTCCAATTAGAAGTCCAGTTAGAGCCACCAGCTTGAACTTGAAGGCTAGCAGACGGCAAGGGCAAAGGGGTTCATACCAAATTACAGTCAATCCTTTAGATACTATTGCAGATAGTAGCAAAGTCGCCGGTGTTATGGATAATTCTGAGCTAGTCCTTGTCGGAACATCGTCTGTAATGCCTGTGAGAAATACAACTGTCACAGTGTTGGGAAAGGGGCTGTCTGAGCAGAAGACTTCCCTGAGTGTTCTCAGCCCTGTACAACAACCTAGTACACATTTGATATCATCTTTAATTGAACAACCAGTAAAGTCATTAAAATCGAAAGGCATCTCGACTAATGACATGGAAGTGTTGAATCATGAAGGTGAAGGCCCTAAGATTGACCATCTGTTTAAACTTCCAAGCCAAATTCCAGTTCCTGAAACCAATCGTGACCATGAGGACTGTGATGCCAGAACTATTTCGTGCACTGGGTGCCTTTGTAAAGCTGAGAATGGAAGGTGCTGTAGCAGGATTTCAGGATCCTCAGCTCCTGACAAAGCAGAAGAAAGGGAGTTTGCATCTTTTTCAACTCCACATTCAAATGCTGACCTGCCTGATCCAAACCAAGCCTCCTCGGGTCTGACCGAGGATCACATTAGAATCTGGGCAGCTGAGATGGTGCTTGCTTTAGAAAGCCTTCATCAGCAGGGAATTATTTGTCTGGATCTAAATCCAAGTAATATACTTGTGGATAATGCAGGTGAGAGGGGAGGGAACAAGAGTCAAGATTTGTACTAGTTTTTCTCAAAAGTTGCTGATTCTGTCATAGAACTGGAGGTTGTGTGTGTTGTATTAAGTCATTCACTAGAACTATTTTCCATCTTGATAGGTCACGTTTGCCTCACGTACTTTGGCCAGTGGAACGAAGTTGAAGTTCAGTGTAGCACCAAAGCCATAGAGGATATGTATTGTGCACCAGGTAATGGTTTTGGTTTACAAAACTAAACTGAGGTGGTGTACTGGATTTCTCAGTGAAGCATCTTGAGGACGTTTAGCGCCTTAAGATAAATGAATGCAGATTTACTTTTAATAAGTAATTGCACTACATTCACAGAGACACCCAGATTTCCGTTGTTCTCGATTCACTATTTGCTCAGAATTAACTGACGTGAGCTCTGCTTTTGGAATATTAAAACAGAGGAGCAAAGACCCACAGTTTTATGCAAATGCTGCATTAAATTCATTTAAGTCGTAGCGAGATGAGACCTAAACCAGATTGCATAAGGCCCATCACATGCGAACGGTGTACCAGTCAGTCACTTTGTTTATAAACGAAGAGAGAATATTTGGGTAGGGAGTAAGAAAACTGGTCAGCCTAGGCTGTGACCTTTTTAGTTTAGTGGCCAGTTAATCTAGGAACATGTTCGCCATCTTCTCCTATGTTTGCTAAACTATATCAGTTTCCATTGAGGCAACTCAATGTGGTTTTCAAATATCTCCTTGGCTGCCTCATTCCCAATCTCTAATGACCTCAAGTCCCACAGCTCTTTGCTTATCTAATTACAATGAATTGAGTATCCTTGATTTTTAATTGCTGCAGCATTTATGGCTGTGCTTTTTGGCTGCTTGTGCCCAAGGCTTTGATATTCCCCCTGTCAGCCTCTGTAACTGTTGCATCTTTTCGTTTTTCTTGGTTTCTTCCTATCTGTCTTTATGGGCTTTTGTTTAAAAATAGAACACACACCTATGAAATGTTTTGAGATTTTTTTTGCCCACATTAAAGGTATTACTATGAATGTTTTCTATTGTTCTAGGGTTAGCCCTATTCTGCCTGATGTCTGATTGCTGGTTGTCAGAGTTATCTGTTTGACGTTTACTTAATCATTCATGGTTCTTTCTCCCCTTGGTGTCGAAGATGGTTTCTCTAAAGTGTTTTTTTCTTTGTTGGCTTGTTTAAGATGAATTGTCAGTTCTGACTAATGATAAGTGGAGCTCTAGGTGGATAAATCTGAAGTAGCATGTAGAATTGCAGAAATAAGAACAAATTAATTAAGGCAAAGTGGCAATTAGCAAAGTTATTACAATGTTGAACTATGTGAGCAGGACAGTTTTTAAAAAAACACATTTAAAGGTGGGTGTTTCAACTGTACAGTGCCATGGTCAGGATGCACTTCAGAGGTCGTTATGGTTTGGCCACTGAGCGCGTTGGAGATGCTCAGTGTAAAGGTAAACCATAAAACACATCACCAAAGCCTGAGTACCACAGCAATGAGAAAGAATTGAGAGGTTTGGAATTTTTTTCAACCTAACAGAGTGGCAAACGAGTACATGTTTCACAATTAATATTAGTAAGCTGTGGGGAATTTGTTAAACTGGGAGTGGGGAAGGAGGACACTGACTTAGGAACCTCTTCACAGCGATCTATCAGAATGCATGGTTAAAGCAAAATCCCTAACATCATCATCTAACAAAAAATTAGTTCCATAGATGATGTTTATAAAATTATCCAGACAATGTTGAGAATTACACCAGAAACCAGTTTAGGTTTGCCAGTAGCCTCAGTTTCATGTGATAGAGGCTACATGTGTTAAACACAAAACCCTGTTCTATGCATTATGCAGTTTTTTCATTGACGGGAACAAGAGGAGGTGTAAGATGGCTAACTTGCTGCAATCTCATGATAGCACGCTGACCAATCTCAAGCTATCTGCTTGGTCTGAGAATAAAGAATGTCAAGTTACCTGTTCCTGCGGTATCTCCATAACAACTATGACCAAATCAATTATGTACCATATGCCATTATTAAGTATCCATTCTTCCAAGTCTGTTTCTTGTGTCCTAGTGCAGATAACTGCAAGACTAAAAGCTTTGACTCCTTTTAGCAATGTCAAATGTCTGTTTTAATTTTGGCAGAAGTCGGTGGGGTTGGAAGAGTAACAGAGGCCTGTGACTGGTGGAGCCTTGGAGCATTGCTATTTGAACTTCTAACCGGGACGGTAACTGATCCTTTTGTGTCATCCTGTTTTTTGTTGTTGTTGAGATTTTATACACTTGCGGTTATGTGTACAGATGGTATCGACACATCCTGACACCATGGCTGCAAATATTTATTCCTGAAAAGATTCCAGGGTTTAGACTTCCCACACTCTGCTGATCCATTTGTTGATCACATCTTTTCATCAAAGGGCGTTCTATTCCAAACTCAATTTATCTTCCAGTACTGTAAGTCCAAGTCCTACTTCTAATCTCTCAATTTAAATCTTAATCTTAATCAGGCAGTGTCTTTTTTCCATTTCCTTAATGACTATCCATGCTGGGGGAAAAAAGTCACCTGTCTGGTCCCAGCTCAAAAGCCAAAGTAACACTGATCTTCTTGCTCAAGCTACCAATGTTCCTACAGAGCTTTCTGATTCCTGGACTGGTACAACATCTAAAATGTTTTCAAGATAATAAAGTGTGAAGCTGGATGAACACAGCAGGCCTAGCAGCATCTCAGGAGCACAAAAGCTGACGTTTCGGGCCTAGACCCTTCATCAGAGAGGGGGATGGGGTGAGGGTTTTGGAATAAATAGGGAGCGAGGGGGAGGCGGACCGAAGATGGAGAGAAAAGAAGATAGATGGAGAGGAGAGTATAGGTAGGGAGGGGATAGGTCAGTCCACGGAAGACGGACAGGTCAAGGAGGTGGGATGAGGTTAGTAGGTAGGAAATGGAGGTGCGGCTTGGGGTGGGCGGAAGGGATGGGTGAGAGGAAGAACAGGTTAGAGAGGTGGGGACAGGCTGGGCTGGTTTTGGGATGCAGTGGGGGGAGGGGATGAGCTGGGCTGGTTGTGTGATGCAGTGGGGGAAGGGGACGAGCTGGGCTGGTTTTGGAATGCGGTAGGGAAGGGGAGATTTTGAAGCTGGTGAAGTCCACATTGATACCATTGGGTTGCAGGGTTCCCAAGCGGAATATGAGTTGCTGTTCCTGCTCCTGAGATGCTGCTTGGCCTGCTGTGTTCATCCAGCTTCACACTTTATTATCTTTGGATTCTCCAGTTTCTGCAGTTCCCATTATCTCTGATCTAAAATGTTTTCCATGTATTTTGGCGGTGCATTATCGGAATGAATTCTGACCAGAGCATCACATTTATCACAACTTCAGACTTGCTTTATTTCCATTGTGTTACACACTGACTTTGTTGATGGCTGATATGCATTGTCAGATTTGTAGCATTTAAAGTCAGCTAAGATTGTTTGAATAGAATAAGGATGAAGTTGATAAAAAAACTATCAGCACTGAAGTACTGTACCATGTTTTTCTTGAGTGCATTACTTTAGCATAGGCATTTCCTATAACCTACTGTTGTTCTGACTATTTTTTTACATTTTGTTTAACTCATTTTATGCATCACTGCTACTCTTTGCAAAGTTGACAAACTTGCAATGAACTGAGTTGCAAATGCAAGACATTTGATCCAATATAGAAAAAAACAAGTACCTCCATGTGAAACCGTTAGATATCAGATTTTGTACCTGGTTTGATTCCTTCGTCAAAAATCTGTTTCCTACAGTTCAGCCAATTCCAAATCCACTTGAGTGTGAGTCACTCATGTTTGAGTTTATAATTCACCAAAGTGATTTTTATTAAATGACTTAGTTATCAGCAGCTTTAGCCCTGGTGAAGAAGTACAAAGCACTATTGACGCAAAATTGTGTTCCTCAGCATTTTAACTGATGTTCTGTATCTCTCTCTTCCCCAGACTCTGTCTCAGTGCTATCCTTCCAGAATCCATTCTCACACCCAGCTCCGACTCCCGGACCATCTCAGTCCTGCTGCAGTGTCACTTCTCCAACAGGTGAGGGTGCCAGTTAGTTATTTGTGCTGCTTACATCCAGATTTTTCTCAGCATTTGAAATCAAGTCCTCCTGTGGCACAGTGGTAGTGTACTTGCCTCTGAGCCAAGAATCCTAGAATTAAGTCCCACCTGCTGTAGAGAAGTGTAGTAACATCTGAGCAGGTTGGTTAGAAAATACTGAAATTGGAAAACCTTTTCTGGATAGTGATCAAGAATAATGATAATTCAGTTCTAGCTAGCATAACTTAATCTGGAGTAACTATATATTAATAAACTCAGTCCATATATATTAAACTTTATCAAGATTTTTGTGATTCAGATCCAACAAAGAACACAAGTCTAGCCAAGCTTTTCTGGACTAGTGTTGCAGGCAGCTTGTGTGCACTGTTTCGGGACCCAGAAGTACAAATGAAATGATCGGTTTTTGGTAGCGTCAATTGAGGGAAGAACATTGACTTGCACATCAAGAAACTACTCTTCATGTAGTATTAATAAAGTCTTGAGTTCATCCTGACAGTATTTCAGTTTAATATCTGTTGTAAAGATGGCTGTGATAACGTAGCAGTCTCTACTTTTCCACTGAAATCTCAGACTGGAGCAGTATTGTTTAAGTCAACAAATGAATGCCTTCCAGGCAGGAATGTTGCCAGTCAACCAAAGTTGACGTATAATTCTGAAGTAAACCAACTGTGCTGTTTTGATTTTTAAAAACCCAAAGGATAGCAGATGCAGTAAATCAGGAAGAAAAAAACAAATTACTGGCAAAGCTCAGCAGGGCTTTCAGCATCTGTGAAATAAGTACTAAGTTCTGAGGAAGGGTCACCGGACCTGAAATGTTAACTCTGATTTCTGTCCACAAATGCTTCCAAAACTGCTGAGTTTTTCCAGCAGTTTCTGTTTTTGTGTGTGCTTTCGATTTTGTTTCTCAAGACTGGTAATTTTTTTTGCTAACAGTCTAAAGGGGGCATAGCTACAAATTGAGGGGTGATAGATTTAAGACAGATGTCAGAGGCAGGTTCTTTACTCAGAGAGTGGTAAGGGCATGGAATGCCCTGCCTGCCAATTTAGTTAACTCAGCCACATTAGAGGCATTTGAACAGTCCTTGGATAAGCATATGGGTGATGATGGCATAGTGTAGGGGGAGGGGCTTAGATTAGTTCACAGGTCGGCGCAACATCGAGGGGCGAAGGGCCTGTTCTGCGCTGTATTGCTCTATGTTCTAAAGCAATGACAATGATCAGAGTACCTCTGATTTTGTGACAATCCATTTCATACATTGATTCCACTTAGCATGGAGATTTTGCTTAACTGATGCCAGCAGTGCTTGTCTGAAATGTTAAAGACTCTATTTTACACAAATTCATAATCACATCTTGTTATTGTGCAAAAGGAAACCACTTGGACCAGATTGTTTACACTAGCTGTCTGAACATTTTGACTCTTCTGCCTTTTCTCTGTAACTCTGAATGTTTCAATTTAGATAACCATCTAATGTATTCTTGAATGCCTCAATTGAACCTGCCTCCTCCACACAGTGCCTTCCATACATTTAGTATTTGCTAACTAAAAAATATCTTTATTTCACGTTACAGTTGCTTTTTATTTTGCAAAATGCTTTAGAAGTGGCTTTCAATCCTTTGAACAGGAATAATTAATTTCTCCCTATCCACTCCAATCTTCAGATTTTTTTTTGGAAACTTCTATTGGATCTCATTACACTTCACCCTCAGCAAGGAAATCAGTTCCACTTTCTCCAGTCTTTCCTTATCATAGGAAGAACAGCCTTAACCCTGGGGCCATAATCATTAACCTCTTGGCCATGCTATCCAATACAATTTTATCCTCACTCAAAGTGTGGTGCTCCAAACGATATACTGTTCTTCAGCTAGGGTTGAACCTAGTGCCAGATTCTTTTATATACGGTGGCTATGATCTCCCAATTCTTGTAATTTTTACCCCGGTTTATGAAGCCTAGAATATGGTATGTTTGTTAACAGCCCTCTGTACCTGTCCTGCCACCTTTTAATGGCCGTGTGCATGTATAGCTAAGTGTCCAATTCTGCACACCCTTTTAAAAATGTCCTTTTTATTACACTGTGCTCTTTGTACCAAAATGCATCACCCTTCTTGCATTGAACTTTTCTGTTACATATCTGCCTACTCCTTCAAAGTGTCAATATCTGCTTTGAAGTCCTACACCGTCGGCTTCAGTTTTCATTTTCCCAAAGACTTTCATCCACAAACTTTGAAATTGTCCCCTGCACACCAAAATTTAGATCATTTATGTAACAAGAAAAGCAAGGGTCCAAAACTGACACCTGGAGAGCTCTACTACTTCCAGCGTGTAAAATGCCCATCTGCTGAACTCTATTTCCTCTTTCTCTGCCAGTTTTGCATTCATATAGCTACTATGCCCTTTTTTAATTCCATGACTTCTCTTTCCTGATGTTTGCAATTCTCCAATCCTCTGGCACCACCTTGAATCTAGAAGAGGCTGGAAGATTATTGTCAGCACCTCTGAAATTTCCACTCATTTCTTCAGTATCCTTTAGCATCCCTTCTACTCCTGGTGCTTTATCTAAGTACCAACAACCTGACCAGGCGATCCTTAAATTTTAAACCCTTCTGGTAACTGAGTTTCTTCCTCTGTCACAATGGCCTAGGCAGCATCTGCTTCATAGGTAAGGAAAGATGCAAAGTAATCCTTTAAACATCTCAGCCATAGCTCTTGCCTTTTGCGTTAATGCCACTTTTGGTTACTAATTGGCCCAACTCTTTTTATCGCCACTTTACTATTGATAATCTTATTGAACATTTCCTTTTCCTTTTTCATGTTAGTCTTCTTTCATAGTTGCTCTTTGTTTCATTGCATTTACTTTTTCACCCCTCTTCTGGATCTTCTATATTCAGCATTCTTAGAAGAATATAGAACAGTACAACACAGTACAGGCTCTTCAGCCCACAATGTTATACTGACCTATTATCCTACTGTAAGATCAAACTATCCTGCATAGCCTACGCTTTACAATCATCCATGTTCGTGCTCAACTGAATCGAGTAAATTTTTTTTTGAAAAAAGTACATTTATGACAGGTGTTCTTTAACTTAATTCATGCGGTTTTAGTCATCCAGAAAGCTCTGGATTTGTTTTACCTATTTTTCCTTGCTTGGGGGAGTATGCCTTGATTGTGGCAAAACCATCTCTATTTTGAAGATAGCTTATTGATCAGCTACTGCTTTTCTCAGCCTTTGGTTTCTGTCTGTCGAGTTCAGCACTGGTTTTTCCCAGTTGAAGTTTGCTTTCTGCCATTAGATTATTCTTATTTTTGATGAATGATGAATATTGTTTCCTACCACTACCTTGAGTCTTATCATACAAAGCTCACTGTCTCCTGAATGTTTTCTGTTGTCACTTGATGTACTTGGCCCACTTCATTCCCAAGAAAAGGTGTAGCAGTGTCTCGTTTCGTGTTGCACTGGACATGTATTGCGAGAGGAAATTCTCCTGAACACTATCTGGGAGCACTTCTTCCTCATTGCCCCTTGCACTACTGCTACCACTGACAATGTCAAATGATTAATATAAACCTCCCATTACAACTACTTTGTTTACTCCTTTCTGTAGTTTTGTTGCAAATCTGTTCATCTAGTTCCTTTCCACTAGCTGGTGGTCAATATATTACATCAGACAATGTAATTGCATACTGCTTGCCATTGGCTTTAGTCTTGAACCCTCTGAAATGTATTTCTCTCCAGTATTGCGTGTTCTCCTTATCCAAAAATGCTTTCCCTCCTTCTTTCTTTTTTCCTCCTTTTCCATCTATTTGATATTTTGAACGTTGGAATAATCAGGCCTCCACTATCGCCATGTCATAGTTATAAAGTGTAGGAACAGACCCTCCAGTCCACCACAGCTATGCTAATCAACAAACACCAGGCTACACTATGAGGAATGGCTAAGAATATGGAATTGTCCAGCATCTGAAAAGACCTATTTTTGAGCTACACAACATTTACACATAGATGTTCTTCTTAGTGGTTTCATAAGCCAACAGCCATAGTGCACCATGATTTAAGATTAATCATGGTCATTAAAGTAATGGCTTCAATTTATAGGAGGGTCTGAAGACAAACAGTTGGAATCTACAATAGTGATTGACTGAACATTTATTGTGAGGAAAGCAGATATGATATGATTCCTTTTTCTGGTGAATGTTTTTGTTTAGCAGAAAACCGGGAACTGCATAAGAGTTAAAAACACCATAGTCCTACTGGACCATAAAGCTGCTCTCTGATTAGAGGGAGAGATGACTGGTGGTGGTGTAACATGAAGGTTGTCACATCTCAAGCGAGAGGAGAGGTCCTTCATGGTAACATAACCCAATGTGGGAATTGAACGTAAGTGTCATGATTCTGCATTGAAAGCCAGCCGTCCAACCTGCTAGGCTGGACCTCGGGAGTGTTGTAGTCATAATTCCATACTGCTAATAGTCCATTTCCAGCAGTGCTTATTGCTTTTGCCTATTTGGAACACGAACAAGGCTAAGGTGAGCTAGATTTCCTTCATGTCGATCTTCTCTTTTTGTTTCCTGCCCTAGTTGTTGCAGTGGGATTACCGCTGCCGGCTTGGTTCTGGCGAGAATGGAGCACAGGAGATAAAATCTCACTCCTTTTTCCGCACTTTGAACTGGGACAAGCTGAACGGTTATAGATGAGGAGCATCACAGGAAATCCTCTACCTGACGTAATGACCAACAACAAAAGCTTGGAAGGAGAACAGTGTACTCTGATGATCAGGGAATTTGTGCACTATGCTGACTCTCAAACAATTTCCACAGCCGTGATCTACAGTGGAGTGTAGCTAAGACTGGAGATTTATCAGGCATGTTTAAGCCAGTTACAGTAACACTAAAGCTGATCATGGGTTTCTCTAGCTTGCTATGACAATGCCCATATTGTCAAAGACCGAATCAGACACACTTACTTCAGTAAATTTTTAACCTTGATCAAGTGACATTAATCATTTTTGTGATGAGATGTACTCGGACATGATGGCCCTTTCTGGTTAAGGATCCCTTGTTATCTGGCATCCAGCTCCTCTTACCCCATAAGGGAATCCCCATCTCTCAATTTTTCAGTCCGATGTCTTTGTCTTTCTCCTTGCCACCTCTGTAGCAAAAACCATGTTTCATGCCAAATGATCAGGTTTGTTCCCTTGCCTGAGCCCACCAATGCAGGTAAGGTTGGTAATCTCAAACTGTCTTTGCCTGAATGTCAAAAATGTATCAAGGTCTATGGTGCTAAAACTAAAGTGGGGCCCAATGATTAACTGGATCAGAAACATTTGCAACTTTTAAGTTATGGTTCACTCACAGTCCAGAGTTGTCCAATTCACCTAACCTTGATTTGAGGTTTTTCCCCCTCATTTTTACACAAGCAAGAAATTCATGGGAAATGAAGATGGGATTTTCTTATCAAATGAAAATACAGTTGCATGTTTTGAGACTTCATTTTGATTATTTAGTGCTTCCACCAGAATAAAATCATCTTAAGATGTCTCTTGTTTCCCCTCCTGTCATGGGAAAGTGTCTGACTGGTGGTGTGAGATCAGACATTCAGGAATTTCAATGAGGAAAAGACCCTGGGTAAGTATCTACTAAGTAGTGTATGCCCTACTATCCTTTTGAGGTCACACATTGAGCCTGGGGTAATCCGAGCTACCAGACTGCTCTATTTTAAATACCTTACAGAACTTTAACAAAAAAGCATTGAAGCAATTTGACTTGTGTGTCAGTGAATGGGGATCTGCATTTTGGCAGCTTTTATACTACTACACTGCTCTGGAAAGCAAGCCCAACTACTCCCAGAATTATTGCTAAAGTTAAAGGTTTTTAACAAGTATACAAAATTCCTGACTCACTTGTCTACCGACCCAGGTTGATGATTCTATATTTAACAAGTATTACTATTTGTTATGAATAAATGGGTAAATAATTATGAATCATTGTCATATGACACTAGTTGAAACTCTTAAACCCCTTATAAGGACTTGGAAGGCAATCTAATGGTCCCTTGTTCACAAGATTAGTTTCCTTTGTCTCACCAGGATGTGCTGACCCTCGACTCTCCTTCAGCACTTGCTTGCAGAAGGCAGAAGGCACAAGGTGGGTAGGTTCATGCATAACAGTTTCTGGCTTACTGGTTAAGAGCCACAGTTTACAAAAAACAGAGCAAAAAATAAACTGGTCATCTTGAGGTACAAGATGGTTTTACCTACAGAACAGTAACCGCTCTCCTTCCAGAAGTCCAATGGTTTCTGTCCCAACGTTTATACCTGCAAGCTGTTCAGCTACCTGGGAACCAATCACGCAGTTAGTGGCAAGTAGAAGGCTTTTGTCATCAATAACCAGTCGCTAGTCCATTGACCAATCAACTCCTTGTTACCAGTCAAAGCTCTTTTTGGACACACCCCTTGGCTTCAGTTCGTTTGTAAATTAGGTTTTCACTACTGCTTGAAGTAGTTTTTTCAAATCAACCTGTTCAGAGATGTTACGACACACTCCTGGAGCAGATGAGACTTGAACCCAGGTCTTCTGGCTGAGAGGTAAGGATATTACCATTGCACCACAAGAACCCAAGATGTAGCTGTGTAAACAGTGCTTACAATGGGTGTCAGATAACTTTTTAAAAAATATAGCAATCTTTCAACACTCCTTGCATTTTACAACAGATCTTTTCTTATTTCTGCCCACAATAAAAAATACAAAGGGGGGAAAATAGTCTTTACACAGCTGCTGGTTCTGAGTCATTACAGAAGTTTGTCTCGAACATCCATAACTGTGCAAACCTGTGGTTATGGTGCATATTTTACTCCTTTCAGGACTCTGCTTGTTCTGCCTGGTCAACCGTTTGAACAGATGAGGGAAATTGTCATCAACGAAACTTTAATCTAAGTGAGATAACAAAGTGTGGAGCTGGATGAAGACAGCAGGCCAAGCAGCATCTTAGGAGCACAAAAGCTGACGCTTTGGGCCTAGACCTTTCATCAGAAAAACCTTTTCTAGGCCTGAAACATCAGCTTTTGTGCTCCTAAGATGCTGCTTGGCCTGCTGTCTTCATCCAGCCTCACACTTTGTTATCTTGGATTCTCCAGCATCTGCAGTTCCCATTATCTCTTTAATCTAAATGGCTTCCCTTTACTCGCCTTTGAGTTCCATATTCTGAACAAGTGAAACCATCATATAGTTCTTTTTGCTTTAAAGTACAGCCAGGACAGGATCCAGCAAAATGATTGATTATACTTTATTTCTGTAATGGTCTCTGCACAAAATTGTTACACAGGGCTGGTTAATTCAATGTAAATCTGTTGCTCTGGGGTCTTTGTCGGCTTCTGAAATGGGGAATGATTCAGTTAATGCCTATTATGTTAGTGGTGCATGTGTTCTATCCTGAAGTCTGACATAATGTCTGCTGCAGTGGTTCCATGTTTAGTGTCACTGTATAAATAATTTTCATTGTGAGGTATTCACAGTTCTTATTCTGGAGCTTAGTATCAACTGTGGAATACTCGTGCATGAGGGGGAGTGGACAGAGCAGCTACGCAAATGGTATGTGACTATCAGACTGTCTGCCTTCCTCCAGTTGCAAGCAGACATTAGTTGAACATCCTGCATCTCCCTCCGTTGCCGATTTTTTTTTTTTCTTTAAAAGCAGAATGCTCGTGACTTGATCATTCTTCAAAAGGTTTTATGCTTCAATGTTAACCATGCAACAGACAATACTACTAAATTTAACACTGCTTTCTGTTAAAATGACAAAAGTTAATAGGTGTTGCTGAAAGATATTTGTAAATGTCATGAATGAACTCTTTTTGTCAGCATTTTTAAAAAATGCTATTTATCCCGCTTCAGTTGCCTTTTTACCATTTTCTGCAATTTTGTTAATTCATCATTGTTACAAGTGCTGAAGGAGGTTGTATATGGCTCAAACACACATTTGATGGTAATGCTGGACAAGTCAAATCACAGCATTAAACATGGCTCTGTAGATCACGTGTTTTAATTTTTGCAATTGTCTATTGAGGTGGTTAGTCATTAAAACATTTGTAAGAGGTTGCAGATGTTATTTAACAAAGAATATAAGTTTATTATACGAAAGAGAAAAATCAAACAAGGCTATCATATAAGCCAAAGATTGCAATGCAAATACCAAAGCAAAGGTTCAACCTCTTTCCCCAGCCAAATATCATGCTAATGTTTTTCCGCCAATCTTGACTTTCCCCATGTCACTTTCTTGCACTGTGTGCAGAGTTTTGTGAACTTGAATATCATGATAGACTGTAAGAGCTTCTTTTAAATATATAAAAAGGCGAGAAGCCAAAATAAATGTAGGCTGGAGAAAGTAATAATGGGGAACCAGGAAATCATAGAGCAGTTTAATAAATTCATTGTAGTCTTCACTATTGAAGATTAATTACTAGATAATCAAGGGGCAAAAAGAAGAGAGGAAATGATTATAATAACTCACTACAGAAAATGTGCTGGTGAACTCATTGGGGGACTAAAGACTGAGTTCCCTGGACCTTCTGGTATGTTGTAGGATATTAAAGGAAGTAGCTACAGAGATAGTGAAAGCACTGGTATTTTTCTTCCCAGAATCCTTGGTATCTGCAAAAGTTCCAGAAGTTTGAACAAAAATGCTATCAGGACGAACAGAGCAGGACGAACAGAGTAGTGTTCTCTGGTTTACTACCGTTGCCACGAGATAGCGAGGTGAGGAACAGGGAGCGGGCGCAGCTGAACACGTGGCTACGCAGCTGGTGTAGGAGGGAGGGTTTCAGATATGTTGATAATTGGGATGCCTTCTGGGGAAGGTGGGACCTGTACAAGAAGGACGGGTTGCATCTGAACTGGAAGGGGACCAATGTCCTGGGTGGAAGGTTTGCTCGAGTAGTTCGAGAGGGTTTAAACTAGTATGGCAGGGGGGTGGGAACCTGAGCTGTATACCAGAGGTGAGCGTTGATGCAGGTGAGGCAGTAGCAAGAGGTAGACCAGCTAGTGGGAAGGATTTTCCTGGGAAGGAACCAAGGGATCGGTTAAAGTGTGTTTGCTTTAATGCAAGGAGTATCAGGAATAAAAGTGATGAACTTAGAGCATGGATCAGTACCTGGTGCTATGATGTTGTGGCCATAACAGAGACATGGGTTTCTCATGGGCTGGAATGGTTGCTGGATATTCCAGGGTTTAGAACATTTAAAAAGAATAGGGAGGGGGGGAAAAAGAGGAGGGGGTGTAGCACTACTAATCAGAGAGGGTATCACAGCTACAGAAGCTTCCATTGTCGAGGAAGATCTGCCTACTGAGTCAGTATGGGTGGAAATTAGGAACAGCAAGGGAGTAGTCACCTCGTTAGGGGTTTACTACAGGCCCCCCAATAGCAGCAGGGAGATTGTAGAAAGCATAGGTCGACAGATTTTGGAAAAGTGTGCACGCAGTAGGGTTGTTGTAATGGGTGACTTTAACTTTCCTAATATTGATTGGAACCTCCTTCGAGCAGAAGATTTGAATGGAGCTGTTTTTGTAAGGTGTGTTCAGGAGGGTTTCCTAACGCAGTACGTTGACAGGCCGACGAGGGGAGAGGCCATTCTAGACTTGGTGCTCGGAAACGAGCCGGGGCAGGTATCAGATCTTGTGGTGGGAGAGCATTTTGGTGATAGTGACCATAACACTCTCTCATTCTACATAGCTATGGAGAAGGAGAGGATTAGGCAGAATGGGAGGATATTTAATTGGGGAAGAGGAAACTATGATGCGATTAGACACGAGTTAGGAAGCATGGACTGGGAGCAGTTGTTCCATGGTAAGGGAACTATAGACATGTGGAGATGGTTTAAGGAACAGTTGTTGGGAGTGATGAGTAAATATGTCCCTCTGAGACAGGCAAGACGGGGTAAGATAAAGGAACCTTGGATGACGAGAGCGGTGGAGCTTCTAGTGAAAAGGAAGAAGGTAGCTTACATAAGGTGGAGGAAGCTAGGGTCAAGTTCAGCTAGAGAGGATTACATGCAGGCAAGGAAGGAGCTCAAAAATGGTCTGAGGAGAGCCAGGAGGGGGCACGAGAAAGGCTTGGCAGAAGGAATCCGGGAAAACACAAAGGCATTTTACACTTACGTGAGGAATAAGAGAATGGTCAAAGAAAGAGTAGGGCCGATCAGGGATAGCATAGGGAACTTGTGTGTGGAGCCTGAGGAGGTAGGGGAAGCCCTAAATGAGTTTTTTGCTTCTGTCTTTACGAAAGAAACGACCTGTGTAGTGAATGAAACCTTTGAAGAGCAGGTGTGCATGCTGGAATGGATAGAGATAGAGGAAGCTGATGTACTGAAAATTTTGTCAAACATTAAGATTGACAAGTCGCCAGGCCCGGATCAGATTTGTCCTCGGCTGCTTTGGGAAGCGAGAAATGCAATTGCTTCGCCACTTGCGAAGATCTTTGCATCCTCGCTCTCCACTGGAGTCGTACCTGAGGACTGGAGAGAGGCAAATGTAATTCCTCTCTTCAAGAAAGGAAATAGGGAAATCCCCGGCAATTATAGACCGGTAAGTCTCACGTCTGTCGTCTGCAAGGTGTTAGAAAGGATTCTGAGGGATAAGATTTATGACCATCTGGAAGAGCATGGCTTGATCAAATACAGTCAACACGGCTTTGTGAGGGGTAGGTCATGCCTTACAAACCTTATCGAGTTTTTTGAGGATGTGACTAGTAAGGTTGATGAGGGTCAAGCTGTGGATGTGGTGTATATGGACTTCAGTAAGGCATTTGATAAGGTTCCCCATGGAAGGCTCATTCAGAAGGTCAGGAGGAATGGGATACAGGGGAACTTAGCTGCTTGGATACAGAATTGGCTGGCCAACAGAAGACAGCGAGTGGTAGTAGAAGGAAAATATTCTGCCTGGAAGTCAGTGGTGAGTGGGGTTCCACAGGGCTCTGTCCTTGGGCCTCTACTGTTTGTAATTTTTATTAATGACTTGGACGAGGGAATTGAAGGATGGGTCAGCAAGTTTGCAGACGACACAAAGGTCGGAGGTGTCGTTGACAGTGTAGAGGGCTGTTGTAGGCTGCAGCGGGACATTGACAGGATGCAGAGATGGGCTGAGAGGTGGCAGATGGAGTTCAACCTGGATAAATGCGAGGTGATGCATTTTGGAAGGTCGAATTTGAAAGCTGAGTACAGGATTAAGGATAGGATTCTTGGCAGCGTGGAGGAACAGAGGGATCTTGGTGTGCAGATACATAGATCCCTTAAAATGGCCACCCAAGTGGACAGGGTTGTTAAGAAAGCATATGGTGTTTTGGCTTTCATTAACAGGGGGATTGAGTTTAAGAGTCGTGAGATCTTGTTGCAGCTCTATAAAACTTTGGTTAGACCGCACTTGGAATACTGCGTCCAGTTCTGGGCGCCCTATTATAGGAAAGATGTGGATGCTTTGGAGAGGGTTCAGAGGAGGTTTACCAGGATGCTGCCTGGACTGGAGGGCTTATCTTATGAAGAGAGGTTGACTGAGCTCGGTCTCTTTTCATTGGAGAAAAGGAGGAGGAGAGGGGACCTAATTGAGGTATACAAGATAATGAGAGGCATAGATAGAGTCGATAGCCAGAGACTATTTCCCAGGGCAGAAATGGCTAGCACGAGGGGTCATAGTTTTAAGCTGGTTGGTGGAAAGTATAGAGGGGATGTCAGAGGCAGGTTCTTTACGCAGAGAGTTGTGAGAGCATGGAATGCGTTGCCAGCAGCAGTTGTGGAAGCAAGGTCATTGGGGTCATTTAAGAGACTGCTGGACATGCATATGGTCACAGAAATTTGAGGGTGCATCCATGAGGATCAATGGTCGGCACAACATTGTGGGCTGAAGGGCCTGTTCTGTGCTGTACTGTTCTATTCTATAAAAAAGTAATACCTTATTTTAAAAGGGCAGCAGACAAAAATCTCAATTATAGGCTAATTAGGTTATCATCTACTGTTTTTTAATGGAATACAAAGAGTGTCGAATTGTAAAGGATGTATTAGCACAGCATTTAGACATAGAGGTGTTGGTGAGAATCCTGGGAGAGCTTGCGACAACTAATGAGGGGATCGCAAAAGCCCAGGTGTTAAAGAACAGCAGTGTTTCTCTCCCTCCCTGTTTGAACTAAAAATTGAGACAAAGGCTAATAGAAAATTGTTTGCTGTATAGAAACAGCAGAACCTCAGCACCATATGTCATCTTGACCAGTAAATATGGTAAGGACTCTGGGAAAGCTTGTGATGTGTGAGGCATGTAAAGTGTGGGAGGCTTTGGATCCACAAGACGTCCAGGACGATTACATCTGCCTGAAGTGACCGAGGGTAAGAATCTTTGAACAACGTTTGGCTGATTTGAGCAGCACCTGTTCTTGCTACACACCATACAAGAACGAAGTTCATGGATCAGTCATATGAGAGAGCAGTCACTATACAACATGATAGGCAGGCAAAGAGTGCAGAATAAAAACAACAGATGCTGTAAATCAGGAACAAAATAAAGTTGCTAGAGAAGCTCAGCAGGCCTGCCAATATATCTGTGAAGTGAAAAAAAAATCCATTAATGTTTGGTCTGGTGACCCTCAGAACAAGGAAGGATTACCAGACCTGAAACATTAATTCTGATTTTTTTTCTTCATAAATGCTGCCAGACCTGCTGACCTCTTCCAACAATTTCCCTTTTAGTAAGAAGGCATGCAGAGTTGGTGGGTGAGCATTTGCTGAAAAGAGACAGCAGGTCCAGGAAGCCCAGGATTCCTTAAGACTCGGTAACAGGTATGAAAGTTTAGGTTCAGAGATAATGGGAACTGCATCCACTGTACCCGGTGCGGCTACCTCTACATTCGGGAAACCAAGCGGAGGCTTGGGGACCGCTTTGCAGAACACCTCCGCTCAGTTCGCAACAAACAACTGCACTTCCCAGTTGCAAACCATTTCCACTCCCCCTCCCATTCTCTAGATGACATGTCCATCATGGGCCTCCTGCACTGCCACAATGATGCCACCCGAAGGTTGCAGGAACAGCAACTCATATTCCGCCTGGGAACCCTGCAGCCATATGGTATCAATGTGGACTTCACCAGTTTCAAAATCTCCCCTTCCCCTATTGCATCCCTAAACCAGCCTAGTTCGTCCCCTCCCCCCACTGCACCACACAACCAGCCCAGCTCTCCCCCCCCCCCCCCACCCACTGCATCCCAAAACCAGTCCAACCTGTCTCTGCCTCCCTAACCGGCTCTTCCTCTCACCCATCCCTTCCTGCCACCCCAAGCCGCACCCCCAGCTACCTACTAACCTCATCCCACCTCCTTGACCTGTCCGTCTTCCCTGGACTGACCTATCCCCGCCCTACCTCCCCACCTATACTCTCTCCACCTATCTTCTTTACTCTCCATCTTCGGTCCGCCTCCCCCTCTCTCCCTATTTATTCCAGTTCCCCATCCCCCTCTCTGATGAAGGGTCTAGGCCGGAAACGTCAGCTTTTGTGCTCCTGAGATGCTGCTCCTGAGATGCTGCTTGGCCTGCTGTGTTCATCCAGCCTCACATTTTATTATCATGAAAGTTTAGGTGCCTAGTTAGTGCGCAACATGCCTATTTTGGTGGTGGATGCCTTAAGGGAAAACCACAATATCCTGTGATTACTATAGATAGAGAGAGAGGGGGAAGCTGCTAGGCAGGTTAGTAAGGTAATAGTAGTGAGTGACTCGGGGTTTGAAGGATAGACGGTCCAGTTTGCGGCCGAGATCGTGAGCCCATGTGATTTGTTGCCTCCTGGGTGCAAGGGTTCAAGCCCTATTGAAATGACTGGATACACTTCTGGAAAGGGAGGCAGATACCAACAACATAGGGAGGGACAGCTTGGAGATCTTACAGGAGCAGTTTCAAGAGTTAGGAAGTAGATTTGAAATGCAGGACCCTCAGGGCGTTAATCTCAGAACTACTATCTGTGCCACAAGCCTCACCAAAGGCAGATCAGGGAGGTAAATGTGTGGTTTGAGGGTTAGTGTGAAAGGAGAAGGGTTTAGATTTTTGGGAACATTAAACAGCTTTCTTTTCCCAAAAAATAATCCAAAGAGATGTGCTTCCCTGAGTAGAAAAGGAACTATTTTCCTGGCTCAGTAAATAGTGTAATGGTGTGGAGTTAAACTTGTAAGGGGGCGTGGGGATGGTAGGTTGAAAAATGGACCCAGTTGTGGAAATAGTGGAGGGCAGCACGGTGGCTCAGTGGTTAGCACTGCAGCTTCACTGCACCAGGGACGTGGGTTCGATTTCGCCCTCAGGCAACAGTCTGCGTGGAGTTTGCACATTCTCCCTATGTATGCGTGGGTTTCCTCCCACAATCCAAAGATATGCAGGCTAGGTGGATCGGCCATGCTAAAATGCCTGTAGTGCTAAGGGATTTGTGGATTATAGGGAGATGGGTCTGGGTAGGATTCTGTGAGGGTAGATGTGGGCTTGTTGAGCTGAAGGGCCTGTTTCCACATTGTATGGATTCTATCTCTATGGCAAAAGAGAGAATATAGTCGGGAGAAGAAAGTGAGGGGAGGCTTGAGTGTTGGCAGCGAACAAAGAAATGATCACCTTCCAAATGGGCAAGAGAGAAGTAAGGGCACAATTCAATTGTACGTATGTAAATGCAGGAGTACAGTGAACAAAATTGACCGAACTTGATACAGAAACTGCTGGGTAGGGTGAGGATGGTGTTTGGTGGTGGCGTATATGACACAGTAGCATTGACAGAAAAGTGGCATTAGCCAGAATAGAACTGGTTACTTAATACTCTGGGTTATAAGGATCTTAGTAGAAACAGGAAGGGTCATGGGGAGGTGGTGTAGTACTCTTGGTTAAAGATGGTATCATTATCCTTGAAAAAGATACAGTTCCTGAATTGGAACCTATATTGATGGAGGTGAGAAACAAAGGAAACTGGGCTTGTTGAGTATTTATTGTGGACCTCCAAATAATGGGTAGGAAGTAGAAGGGAGCCTAGAAAAAAGGCAGGGCAAGTGGAGAATGTCAGAATCGGGGAGCGTTTGGAAAGTAGTGATTGTAACATAAGACTCAATGTTAAGTTGAAAAAGGATACAAATCTATCACAGACTGGGAAAGGGCAGATTTCAGGGGTCTAAAAGTTGAACTGGAGCAAATTGATTGGAAACACGTTTTTGGTGGATAAAATAGTGGATGAAAAGTGGAAGAATGTTAAAAGGGAGACGAATATTGTGCCAGCTGGTTACTTACGCTGTATTTATTTCTCATGGCTATCCAAAAGCAAGAGTATTCCTTTCTTAACTAAGGATATTAATGAGAAAATAAGAAAGAGAAAGGAAGTCTAATATGCATAATGGAATAATAGCAATAGAAATCAGGAAGAGTATCTCAAATTCAGAAAACAGGCTAAGGCTGGAATAAGGAAGGCCAAGAGGACGCAGGAAGGAAGAACACAGGCTGCACTGAAATGTTCTTCAGACATGCTAATAGTGAAAGATTAGCAAAGGACAGAGTGGAACCAATAGAGCAAGCTGGTTACAGAAGCAGAAGCTTTAAAAGGAATACTTTATTTCTGTCACTACCAACTTCGAGGATAGTAACAAGGGCCTAGTAGAAAACGTGGATGTTGAGTGACTGAGCAATTTAGTGATAGATAAAGTGGGGACTAAAAGGTTTGGTAGCACTCCATGCAGGGAAGTTGCCAGGCCGAGAAGGAATGAATCTTAGATTGCTGAAAGAGTTAAAGGAGCAAATTGTGGAGTTGTTGGCATAAATTTTCTCGGCCCTTCTGAACACAGGATTAGTTCTGGGGGACTGGAGAATTGCCAATGTGACAACATCATTTAAACTGATGGAGGCCATTTACAGGATAAAGTAACTATATGCTTCAAGGAAAAATAAGTTAATACTAGACAGTCAGCACAGCTTTGACAAGGGCAGGTCATGTCTGACAAATTTGAGTTCTTTGAAGGGGTGATACAGGCAGTGGATGAGGGCAGAGCTGTGAATAATAGATTAGATTCCCTACAGTGTGGAAACAGGCCCTTCGGCCCAACAAGTCCACTGCCCCTTGAAGCATCCCACCCAGACCCATCCCCTTATAACCCACACACCCCTGAACACTACGGGCAACTTAGCACGGCTGATCCACCTAGCCTGCACATCTTTGGACTATGGGAAGAAACTGGATCACCCAGAGAAAACCCATGCAGACATGGGGAGAATGTGCAAACTCTGCAAAGACAGATACCAGAGGTTGGAATCGAACCCAGGTCCCTGGTGCTGTGAGGCTATATACAATATTGTATATTTAAACTTAAAAGATAATTTGGTATGATGCCACATGGCAAGTTTATAAGAAAACTAGAAATGTTTGGGATTAATATTCCTTGGCAACATAGATTAGACTTCGGATAAAAGATAGGAAACAGAGGATTGTTAAAGATGGGCAGTTCTCAGATTGAAGACTAATTGAAAATGGTGTTTTCCAGAGATTGGTGTTGGGACTTTTTTTGCTTTTTCTGATTTTATAGAAGTGATTTACATTTGATAGTAAGGTCCTGGGGAGTGTTGCTGAACAAAGAGACTTTGAAGTGTGGGTTATTAGTTCCTTGAAAGGATATTGAAGGAGGCACTCGATGCGTTTGCCTTTATTGGTCAGTGCATTGAGTATACCCAGGTTGGTGGTCATGTTGAGGCTGTACTGGACTGTGTTCAATTCTAGTCTCCCTGCTAAAACAAAATTTGTAAAACTTGAAAGGATTCAGAAAAGACTTACAAGGATGTTGCCAGGATTTGGAGGGCTTGAGTTGCAGGGAGAGGCTGAAGCTATTTTCCCTGGTGTGTCAGAGGCTGAGGGGTGATCTTCCAGAAGTTTCTAGAAGAAATCATGAGTGGTGTGGAAAGGTAAATAGCCAAGATCTTTTGCCTGAGGTAGGGGAGCCCAAAACTAGAGGACATAGGTTTAAGGCGTGAAGGAAAAGATTTAAAAGTAAATTAAGAGGCAACTTTTTCACACAAAGTGATGCATAAATGGAACAAGCTGCCTGAGGAAGTGACAAAGGCTGGTACAATCTCAATATTTAAAAGGCATATGGATAGGTACATGGATAGGAAAAGTTTGAAGAATTACAGACCAAATGCTGGGTGTTGGCATGGATGAGTTGGTCTGTTTCCATGCTGTACATCTCTATGACTGACTCTATAATTTTGACAGGGCAAAATCTCTAAATTTGCAGATAACGCTAAGCTAGGGAGAATAGTGAATCGGGAAGATGCTGAGTGACTTCAGAGAGACATTGACAATTTGGTGAAATGGGCAAATACCCTGCAGATGAATTTCAATACAGAGAAATGTGAGGCAATGTATTTTTGTAAAGAGAACAGACAACTTTGAGGGGAGTACAGGAGCAGATGGACCTTTAGGATTCATGTGCATGATTCATTTGTTAAGAAGGTTTATCGCATCCTTGGGTTTCTAATTGGAGGCCTACAGTATAAAAGCAAGGAAGCGATGCTTTACCTTTACAAATAATTGGTCAGACCATATGTGGAGTATTGTGTTCAGTTCCACATGCCTTTAGGGAAGGATGCTAAAACTCTGGAAATAGTTGGAAGGAAATGTACTAAATGATGCCAGGAATTATCTCCTAGGAGGAGGGAAGATTAAGAGGTGAATGTATTGAGGTGTTCAAAATTCTTCTGAATAATTTTGACAAGGTAAAGATATTCCATTTGTTGATACATTAATAACTCTGGGGCCACAATTTCATGATTGTCTCACTCCTAGCTCTCTCGCTGACAAACCTCTTTTTACTCCGTGGTTAGGATTTGGAACGTGTGGAGCTGGATGAACACAACAGGCCAAGCAGCATCTTAGGAGCACAAAAGCTGACGTTTCGCGCCTAGATCCTTCATCAGAAAAGGTTTTCTGCTAACAGGTCTAAGATGCTGCTTGGCCTGCTGTGCTTATCCAGCCCCACACTTTTATCTAGTGTTGGAGGTGATATTAGCATGGATAGAGGATTGCCTAAACAATTGAGGGGTGGAAAAGAGGGAAGCATTTTCAGGATTGCTATATATAAACAGGTCATTCTGGATTTGGTGATATGTAATGAGGCGGACTTGATTAGGGAACTTGAGGTGAAGGAACCTCTGAGGAGCGATGACCATAATATGATAGAATTCACCTGCAGTTTGAGAGGGAGAAGCTGCAATCGGATGTAACAGTATTGTAACTTGTACTCAAGTTACCACAAAGATATAAGGGAGGTGGTGCCTAACAGAGAAGACTGTAGTACAGCAATGGCAGAAGTTTGAGGGTAATTCAGGAAACACAGAAATTGTCCTGAGGAAGAGGCAACATACTGAGGGGCAATAAGACAACCATGGCTCTTGAGGGAAATCAGGGACAGCCTAAAAGCAAAGAAAAGCATACAATGCAGTGAAGATTAATGGCAAGCCAGTAGATCGGGAAGCCTTTAAAACCAGACACCAACTAAAAAAGCAATGGAGGGACAAGATGAAATACGAAGGCAAACTAGTGTGGACGGATAGTGTTAATGGATCAAAATACCCCAGCAAAGGTTAGTGGCAACAAAACAGCAGAATGCTCTAGATAGTAGAAACCACAGAAGGTCCAGTCAGTAAAAGACAGGAAAATTCTGAGACATGGTAAGATTTTAAAAATGTAGGCATGCTGATAGTCATGTAGCTGACACCCAAAAATCAATTCTAGCCTCTCTTAGTAAGACTTTTGCAGCAGAGAGCAGAATGCCTTTATGATGCATGCAAGCAATAAACTAGTCATTTCTATGACACTAGCTAAAAGTATAAAGGAAGATTGCAAAATAATATATAGAAGGTAAAAGAAAAGCAAGAATGGACATGGGACTTCTGGAAAATGAGGCAAGATAGTAGTAATGGGGAACAAAGAAATTGCAAAGGAACTGAACTTTGCATCAATCTTCATTTTGGAAGACACCAGTAGCATATCAGAGCTTCGAGAGTCAGGGAGCAAAGGTCCATGTAAGTGATCATCACTAAGGTGGTGCTGGGGAACCTGAAAGTTCTGTAGGTGGATAAGCCATCTGAACCAGATGAATTACACCCCATAGTTCTGAAGGAGACAGCTGAGGAAATTGTGGAGGCATTGGAGGTGATCTTTCAGGATCCACTGAGGTTAGGGAGGGTCCAATAGGACTGCTAAATGGCTGATGCAACACCCTTGATTAAAAAAAGGAGGCAGAAATTATAGGCCAGTTAGCAGGATCTCAGTTGTCGGTAAGATTTTCATTAAGGATTATTTAAGAATGAAATTGTGGAGTACTTGGAAATGAATGGTGAAACAGAGTCGGCACATCTTTGTCAAGGTGAAGTCATGTCTGACAAAAATAGAATTTTTTGAGGAGGTAATGGACACACTGGACAAAGCACAATTTGCAGATTACACAAACATAGGAGGGGAAACAGATAGTGTTGAGGAAGTGGGAGGCTGAAGAAAGACTTGGACACACTACTTTGTCCACTCTCCTAGTATCAGATGAAGTATAATGTGGGAAAGTGTAAGGTTGTGTGCTTTCATAGGAAGAATACAGGCATAGACTATTAGCTTAATGAGAAAAGGCTTCAGAAATCTGTTGTGCAAAGGGACTTAGGAGTCCCAGGTTAGGTGTCTCAAGCTCAATGCGCTGGTCCAGTGGTCAGTTAGGAAAGCAAATGTAATGTTAGCATTCATTCCAAGAGGACTAGGATGCAGAAGCAGAAATGTACGGTGAAATTGTATAAGGATCTGGTCAGACCACATTTGGAATATTGAGAAGTTTTGGGTCCTGTATCTCAGGAACAACGTGCTGATGTTGGAAGGGGCCTAGAGGTGGTTTACAGGAATGGTCTCAGGAATTTAAAGGCTTGTCATACGGGGAATAGTTGAGGACTCTGGGTCCATAATTAATGGAGTTTAGAAGGATGAGAGGTGATCTCATCGAAACTTGGAATGCTGAGGGGCCTGGATAGTGTACATGGAGAAGATGTTTCCACCAGTAAGAGAGAGACTAGCTCAAGGTGAAGGCGTGACCCTTTAGAAGAAAGATGAGGAACTTCTTCAGCTAGAGGATGAATCTGTAGAACACCTTGCCACAGAAGGATGTTAAAGCCAAGTCATTGAGTGCATTTAAGTCAGAGACAGATAGGTTCTGGATTTGTAAGGGGATCAAGGGTAAAATGATCAATAATTGCATTTTATTTTTCATTCCCCTCATTTCCTAACATCATTTTTTATGTTCATTGAATTTACTGACTAGCTGCACATATAACTGACAAGAGAGTTCACAACCAGAGGAAGTTTGTACTTTATTTAATATCTAGCAGCCCTTTGTTTTAGATCGGTGGACAATTATAAAAACATTTTGCTACCAGATCCCTGTTCTCCAATTTTAAAAAAATGAAGCAATCATCTGTGCCATCTAAACAGAACAAGAACTTCATTCCATTTGCTTTGGACGGGTTCACATCCAGAACTGAGATATGAAGGATTAACATCCAAGCCCATTATTTCACTTCAGCAAAGCAAGACCTTTATCTTATTTGCCTAGGATAGATTCTCATCTGGATCGTGAGAGATGAAAGGCCACTATTCACCTCGTTACAATAAAATTAAACTTTGCATAATGCCAAGCTTTAGCATTAACAAACAATACCATTGCTATTGTTTTGCCTCTTCTATTTGGCAGGAAGAGACCAAGATACTTTGTACCAAAGTACACATGAAAACAAAATTATTAGGTTGTTTCTTTTCAAAAAGAAATGGTTTATCCAATATTCCACCTTGGTGCCAAATTCTGAAAGAACACCAGATGTGTAAATAAATAAATTAGTATCAAAAACACCTTAAGCAGCAACAACCACATTAATTACCACCCCTTTGCTAATGGAACTTGAAGAGGCTGGATTGTAAAAAGCGAAAAACATATTGTTCGTTCCACATGCCCATATTAGAATTACTTCTATTCTCATGCAGATCAAGCATTCATCTCTATACTGGGCCTAATGAATGGTGACTCTTTCTTTATCTGCCAATTCATTGTGTGTGGGGAGCAGTGTGGACTCCTGTAACAAGACAAAGGGATTCATTTGAATACCTTGTCAATTTTTTAAAAATGATTTGGTTCACCATTGCAGCTGCATACACTTGATATGTTTTTGGTGAGGTGTGGGTGGGGATCATAAAGGGTAATGGGTCAATGGGCAAAGGAAGAAACTTATTACTTTCAAAGTTTCCCATACATTTGCAAGAAAGTTTTACTCAGAATGAAGCACTAAAGTACAGGACTTTTGAGGATTCATCACTAAACTGAACAAATAATAAAGAATGTGAAAGTATGAACATTGGGTCTCTGAAACCATAAAACTTTGCATCACGCAGGTGAGTCAGTTAGGCTGGTTCACAAACACAATGTATTCTGATTTTGGCAATGTGCAACACAAACATGTAGAAATCAAGCTTCAGCACCATAATATGAGAAGTATTCTGCTGAAGGACTTGTGTGTAAATCTAGTGTACCAGACCAAATCTTTGCCCAATACCATACTCATCCAATATAACTGGACAATTGTGTAGAAGGCATTTTTTTGTGGAGCTCTACCGGAGCTTTCTGATGTGATGTGATGAGCCAAATGATCAGCATGACCTCGAGTTGATTAGGCTCCTTAAAATTCAGTTACCCTAATCCTCCAAATAAAATAAAGCAAAAACTATTTAGATTACAGGAGTACAGGGTTTTACTGGGGCATTGCAAATGGGAATGAGATACACCAAACTGATTGTCACAAGTTACTCCATTGATTAGACTGATTAAAATTTAGCTACCACAATTCTCTGATTAAAAGAAAATTTCTTAGCATTTCATTAGATATTACTGTACAGTACTTGGAATAGTGCCAAGTGCAGGAATGGTTTAATGGAGTAAAAGTCAAGCAGTTTCAAAATTATTAAAGTGCAGGATGCTGGGAAAAGAGTCCGTCATTCGTTTCTCCCAGTGGAAAGGTCTTTTCAAATCAACATTTGAGGTAAGTGAATATACTTGATGGAATATATGTCCAGATGGCCATGGTGAAAAATTAAGGTGGCAGAATGAATATCAGTGACAATAACCTGGGACTGTTCAGCACTGCTGCTGCTTCTGCAACAAATCTCATCGTCGTCTTGCACAGGCTGATAATTTGGCACTTTTTAAACTGGCCTGTATGTCACTGTGGTCGTCATGACTGCAGCTTCTACATAATAAAACGAAAAAAGGGTTTAAAAAAAAACAGAAATGACAAAAGGATCATCCATCTTCCATTCAGAAGAGTTTGCTGTTCCCACGCCCCTGAAGCAGTTACGAGAGGACCTGAACAGTTAGATACATTTATTTTTGTATTCAATTAACTATTACATAACAATTTCTCCTTGGCATCATTCCAACTTTACTGCCTCATTCCCGGTTATAAATGTAAATCTCTTTGGAATTTCAATAACTGAATGGTACATGGCAATACTAAACATCCCGAGTGTCATGAAAGTCACATCAGACAAAGCACCAACTAGGAGTGGATCAAATGGTACAATCAAGTATAAGCTATCTCAAGTCATCCAGCAGGCAGACAAGAGTTAGAGGTTGTATGGAAGCAAGTTCTCAATAACCCTCTAAGACTTTGTTCTCTTTTTTGGTTAATGGATCTATTTATCACTCTCGGGTTGGCTTCTTTCCTCCCACTGACCGCACTGCGGTGCAGATAATTTAAATAAAAAGCATACATACATCTAATCATCTCCCATGGCCAGAACCGCAACAGATTAGATTGTGCCACAAGTAAAAACATGGCCATGACCAAGCATCAGATATTTAGAAGTTGCACAATTTGAGGAAAGTAATATTGATACTTAGTATCACTGCTAGGCAACTATGTGCAAGTTTGAGGGAAACTGGGAACAGTATTAGCAATTATATGTATTTGTCCTCAGCAAGGAAGACAACTGGGTCATTTTGTTTTAGTTAACACCCAGTAACAAAGAGGACACATGTATCTTGTAAATTAAAACTTAATGCTTTCTCTCTCTTTCCTCATTCCCAGCACTTTACATTTTGCTTCCACCAGCGCCCCCACCAAACAATACAACTCAACTCCACTCAATCAGCCTTTCATTTTCAAACTTTACATGTATTGTATACTTATGACCACAGTGCAACACTGGCAAATCCCTGACTGCCATGTTCTCCAGAAGAATAGTAGATTGCTGTCCTTACTTTCATAAGAGAGCCAGCTATCAACCATTTATCAATTTGTACAATTATAATCCATCTACATAAAGGAGGGTATTGCATGTCAGGCAATACTTCACAGCTAATGATTACTTCTAAAGGACTCAACTCACTCAAGGGTACAGGAATATTTTCTTACATGACAAAAACACTGTAAAAGGTACAAAGTTCTGCTAATTTAAATAATACCCTGATGTGCTAATTTAAGTTTGCCATTCTTACTAATTCTAATACTATCTGCAGACCTCAGCAATGTATGGGATCAAAAAAATTGTGCGTATTTATCCATCTGTAAAGCTAGCTCAATTCTGAGGGCAGGAAGTAATTTCAAGCCAGAAGTTGTCTGGTTTGGTTTGAAACATAATGCTTTGTTCTCAATGTAGTGATGTGGTCCCATGCTGCAATGCTTGGAGACTAATATTATGCAGCACAGCACAGCGACAAAGAGGATCTCACGTTTCTGATGCACAAGTGCTTTAAAGTCCCCAATTTAAACTAAGCATTTCAGAAAAAGGAGTGATGGAGGGTGAAAAGAATGAAATAGTAATGAATCTTACACAAAGATGAACCAATAAGAAAAATTTAAATAGGTATAGTGCAAGTGGAAATACAACATTTTGATATCGTAAATTTATACCCAAGTCTACAGGCATCTCGTGACTTTATGATATCAAGTGCAACTGTGCACTTCTACACATATTCTGGAATACTTATTTAATTCAGATTGCCTTATTGGACAAAACTCTCCAAATTGGTTTTAGGATACAAAAGTTTCACAATAGTTTGAGATGTAGAATCCAATTGTCTACCTTTGTTATCCAAAATATGTTCTGAGGCTCCTTGATTACGAAAGAACATGCATTTTAAACTGCGGAAATAAATTCCAGGAACACGTTAATCCTGTCAGCATCAGCTCTCATGGTGAGTCACAGGAATATAAAATAAATTAAGGATTCTCAGATTATGAATTTAGATAATTTTGCTGCAGAAATGGTAACATTTTTGCAGCTCGGCGTTCCAGAACAAGGAAAATGAGTTTAACCTCTCTCTGCACTTAACTGAATGGGGAGCAATATTGCTGATATATTCTCCTTTTAGACAGTACATTTAAAAATTGCTTCAGTGGTGGTAAGAAAAATATTTTAGCACTGCTCCACAACTGTGAAACATTCTCTCATCAAGAACAGCATCTGTCAGAGGATTCACGACTCACCTTCGCAACAATCTCAAGATCAGTAAACACAATATATCAATAGGACACTTCCAGCCCTTGCACCAGTCCACCATAATTTCTTGCAGTGTAATTACCAGTTGTGTTTGTTTAATACCAAGAGGGAGGGGTCTCAAAGTTGCTTCCCCCAACAAAAAGACCAGTGAGAAGTTAGCCATGCTAGTATATCAAGTTACTCCAAAAAATAGATGAGGACCCTGACATGCAATATCCTTCTATTATAAATCATTGCAACAGAATTGCAATCTGTCCATATAACATTCATTTATAATTTTAAACATCAAAAAAGGTTTAACAAACATTTAATATGTGAAAATGTATGTGGCATATTGAGTATGTTTTCCTTTAAATAACTGTTAGAGTCTAAATGTCAAGGAGCAGCACACGAGGGTCTTCAACTGCAGCTTTAATTTTTCGAAGGAAAAGCACTGCTTCTCTGCCATCAATCAAACGGTGATCATAGGTAAGGGCCACATACATCATTGGACGAATCACAACCTGCAATAGAAGAGAAACATGTATGGCAGGCTGATAGTGGATACTAGCTACACCTTGAAATGGAAACTTTGAGCACCTGTAAAGTCAATCTATGCGGCTATCAAAAACCCACCTTCAAAATACAGCAATGCACTCATCCAGCCAAAGACTTTGCACTGATAAATGAAGTCACTGGCCCATCTGATACAAGTGCATTATCAGCACATGGCAACTGATTTACTGGTCACAAACTCTCACTGCAAGATAATTCTTCTGCAGTTGCTATCAGCACCAATACAGGACAACACTTACACCAGGAGAAGGCAATGTTTTACTATTAAGAGGCCTGTCAGCTCCCTTCATGCACAGCAACAAAGTCGCTTAAAGTTGTGACTTCTGTGGATGTAACTCTCCACATTTAATTATATTATTAAAATGGCAAATGTAGAAATTATTACAGAACCGGCCTGGTTGGAGGGATGTGTGGGAGGTCTTAACAAATGCAGTTATTGACACCAATTTTAATTCTTAACAATAGCTGGATTAACAACCAAGCCACTACTTGGAGGCCAGTTGTCAAACACAACACATTTCTTGTGCATGTACTGGTTTTGTTTGAATTATAATTTCAAGACCCAAAATGAGTTAAGTTGTGAAAATCCTTATTTCAACATCATGAAATACGCTTTGGCGTTTGTTTGTGTAACAACGGTAAAGGTGGAAAGAAGATCAGCTCCCAATTCCAAACCAACAGTCGAAAAGAATTTCCGCCACTGAGTAGACTCATCAGATTTACACAACCTGCTACTTTCCTGCAGGTCTTCTATACAAATGCTCTTCGTTTTGTATCCTGTTTGTATAATTTCTGGAAACAGATTAAGTCACTCAAGAGGGGACCAAGTCAAGCTTGGATTGGAGTATTGATTAATTCTCCTTAGGTGACTTGGCAGATATGAAGTTCAAGAGGGTCAGAAAATGATGGCACTAACTACAACTTGAGGATACAAGGAAATGAGACAAATCTACAGCAAGAATTAGTGAAGTATCCTAAATGTACGTTTTGCCTTTGATGGTAAGTTGCCATCTATTCTGTCACAAGAATAAACAGTTTCAATGTTTTCTGAACAATAAGAAATATAGGAATCAAAACAAAACAATGTTTCACTCAGATAACAAGGTGTAGAGCTGGACGAACATGACAGGCCAAGCATCAGAGCAGCAGGAAAGCTGACACTTCGGGTCTGGACCCTTCTTCAGAAATGGGGGAGGGGAAGGGGATTCTGAATTAAATACAGAGGGGGAGGCAGAAAGAAGATGGATAAAGGAGCAAGTAGGTAGAGAGGAGATGGACAGGTCAAGGATGCGGGGTTGGAGCCAGTAAAGATGAGTGTAGGTTGGCCAATCAAGTGAGGACAGACAGGTCAGGGAGACAGGGATGACACTGGTAGGTAGGAGGTGGGGGTTGGGGTTGAGGTGGGAGGAGGGGATAAGTGGGAGAAAGGACGGGCAGGTTAAGGAGGCGGGGATGAGCTGGGCTGGTTTTGGGATGCGGTTGGGGGTGGGGAGATTTTGAAATTTGTGAAGTCCACATTGACATCATTGCACTGCAGAGTTCCCAAGTGAAATATGAGGTGCTGTTCTTGCAACCTTCAGGTGGCATTGTTGTGGCACCACAGAGGCCCAGGATGGGTAAGTCGTTCAATAAGTGGGAGTTTAAGTGGTTCGCGACTGAGGTATGCAGTCGTTTGTCACAAACCAAGCGCAGGTGTTCTGCAAAGCAGCCACCAAGCCTCCGTTTAGTTTCCCCAATGAAGAGGCGGCCACATCAGGAACAGATACAGTATACCACATTAGCAAATGTGCAGGTAAACATCTGTTTAATGTGGAAGGTTTTCTTCGGGCCTGGGATGGGGGTGAGGGGGGAACATGTATGGGAAGGTGTAGCACTTCCTGCAGTTGCAGGGAAAAGTGCCGGGGGTGGTGGGAAGTGTGGAACGGACAAGGTAGTCATGGAGAGAGTGGTGCCTCTAGAAGGTAGATGAGGGTGGGTAGGGAAAATTGTCTTTGGTGGTGAGGTCAGATTGCAGGTGTTGCAGGATGATGTGTTGGATCCGGAGGTTGGTGGGGTGGTATGTGAGGGCGAGGGGAATTCTGTCTTTGTTGTTATTGCAGAGAGGGGGTGTGAGGGATGAGTTGTGGGAAACACGAGAGATATGGTCGAAGGAGTTTTCAACCACTGTGGAGGGGAAGTTGCGGTCCTTGACAGTTTCACTCACCTGGCCCTTGATTGCAACTGGTCTCTCAAAAATACCATGCATGCCAAGAATGGCAGACTGGGGCGGGTTGATGATTGGTGTCCCAAACATTGAACCAAACACTCCTCCATTGCTGATTGTGAAAGTACCTCCATCCATGTCTTCTATGGCCAGCTCGTTTTTACGGGCCTGCACCAAGAAATTCAACATAAATGCATTAGGTTCTTCAACTGTGCAACATCTTTCCTCATGTTATGTAGCTGCAACTTAAATCCTACCCTAGTCCTTCAAAAAGACCAGTGTGAGGTGGCAAGCCTAGACCGAGAAACAGGGAGAGACAAACAGACTGAGTCTATTGATCACTGAAGGTGGTGGCATGTTCAAAGAACAGATCGCAAAGCATATCATTACATTTCAACAATGACCAGGAGGATGAAGTGTTATCAGCAGGAGCTAGCCTCCACTTTTGTTTAATGTCTCTCCCATCTCCTGGGGCTCCACACAGGCGACCTCAATGATTTTTAAGGGGGTCTCCCTAGCTGCTCTTTTGCTCGTATAAAGCTGTAGAATCTTCATGGATTATCCTTAACCTTACCTCTCATAGCTCTTTCATCTCCCCTGGCACAGCTAGTTGTAAATCTTCAATTAATGTCTCTGGCATAATCATTCTTATTATCGAGAGACACTCCGCATGTCTTCTCCATCCTACATCATCTCGCATCTGTACGGTATAATTCCTAGCCAACACTTCCTGACCTTTATAGAAAAGGTGGCATTCGGCCTTGTTCTCTCGATGGAAAATCTGTCATTTCCTGTCTTGGGTGGTTTCAGTGAATCAGATGCCTTGCAAAACTGGCACCTTACCATAAGCAGTGCCAGGAAACTTTAGAGTGGGCTGTGTTCCGATGTGTTAACAAAATTTGGCTCGGAAATGCACACTAAGGTTCTTCTGAAACTTAGTGCTTCACAGGGTTGTACAATTCATCATATATTCCCTTGTTTTGTCGTCCTGCCCAACTGCATCATCTCATGTATCCTGACTGCATTCCTTGTGTGATAAGCAGTTTGGTCCCACAGAATTAAAGGACTTTGATCTGTCTACTCCAATCAACAAATACGGGCACCGGAACCCAAAAAAAATCAATTCAACACTATTTGCATAAAGTAATTTGGGCACAAGCTTCACAAGTTCTAGTGAACAAACAGCAATGTAGAACAATCAGGACAAATCAAAAGTCATTTAGACTATTAGGGAACCAGCATCTTAACATTAACATGAGAAACAAATACCTTCTCTCCCAGGTCATTGATTGCTTTCTCAATGTCAGCATAGTTCATTGTTTCAACATTTCGGATCACGGGGACTACCAGGCCCTGTAGGTTGAAATAAAGTTAAGCACCTTGCTTTTATATAACATGCCAAAATGAATCAAACAGGAGACTTGGATTATATACAATGACAAATACACAATTCTAATAATTTAGTACTTTTAACATGTAAAAGAACAAATGATCCAAATGCATAAATTAAGCCATTTTAACCAATGGATACCTTTTCACAGGATATTAATATAAATTGAGAGCAATGATAAAAAGGATAAAGTAGTTTTCAAAGCCTAACGATACCTTACAAGTGCCTCAACTTATTTTTAAAAAATGTTTGGTGGGTGTAGTAATGAAATTAAATGCACCAGCAAACCTGTGAACAAGGTTCAACAAGCAAAAATGCAACGAGAGTCAATAATTTGATTTAGTGATGCTGGTTCTCCAGGATACTGAATAAAAAGCCCCTATTTGGCCTTTAAACAGCACCGGGACTCTGACATTTTACAAACAGAGCAGGTGGGACTTCAGATCAACATAGCTTCCAAACAGCAGCAGCTCTGGTAGTAGCGTATTTCATTGATAAAGCTGAGTATTTCATCTGCACTACACTACCCTGTCCTAGATTGCTTAAACCACAAGAGGTGAGAATTACATAGAATGGTCTCTACGCATTCAGTGCAACTGATCCATGGCAGTTTTTAGGTTCTATACAAGCCATCTCTCAGCGTATCCTTTATTCTTTTCTCCTTCATGATATGGTTTAATTTTCCCTTAAATGCATCTTTGGTATGTACCTCAATTATTTCACTGGTCAAAGTTTCATGTTCCAATCACTCTAAGTAAAGAAGCTTTCATTGAATTCTTTATTAAAATCTATTAGTGACTACACATGTATAATCTCTAGATTTGAATACCCCTGAAATGTGAACATTTTCATATTTCTATCCCATAAAACTAAGTCATAATCTTGACAATTTCCAATAGATCACTCCTCAATATTATATTAGGGAAAAGGTTCCCAGCCTTATGCACATTACTTCTAGTTTCTCATTCTGATATCATTCTTGCAAATCAGAGATATTAATGGGATTAGAAGAAAATTTTGTTTTGCTGAAAGGCTAAAATGAACCCAGACTACACTTAGCTAGGCTGGATACAAAGATGAGGTCACGTGTTTTTTCAGCTACTTTTATTAATAAATGAGGCAAATAGGTAAATTGTTCCTTATCTCTGAAAGGGATCTTAACATACCTGCTAATGAACAAAAGTTCACAATTAACATCATGATGCTATCACCTGACAACATAAAGCTAAAGGACAATACTATGAAAAGGGAAGACCAGCTTTAAAAAATATTGAAGGCGGCAAGAGCTTTCACAAACTTAGCTTGCATTTATTCGTCCATTGTGAAACTACATCTCACTAAACCAGTAAATGGTTTGGACTCATCTCGCCTATGCTAATTTGTACTTAGAAGAACAAAAATTAATCAAGAATATCTGAAGAAGTTAAACTGAACCAAATTACATAATTTTGTTTGATATTAAGGCATCTGTATACAGACCTATGGTTATTCTCAGTCCATCTTAGTTTTAATATGCTTGGAAATTATTAGAAGATATGGTTGCCCGAGAGAAAGCTCATGAACATAAAATCCCCTCCAGATTTGCATGCTGCCCACAGGTTCCATTCAGTTCTCTACATCCCAGACAATAAGTTTTATTGCACCAGAGATAATCCTACACTAAAATCACTGACTCAAATTGTTTTGTGTTTTAAAATAATTCCATAGATGTGATAATTCCATAGATGTGCAAACATTTACTCAAAAACAAGAGGCAAACTCTCAGTACTTACATTTTGTTTATTTTCACCAAAATAGGATTTGGAACCCCTAATGGGCAACCTCTCAGAGCATTTATTAAATTGCTATGTAACTAAATGAAAAATGTACAATTCAAACAACATGGCAATTATTTCTCATATAACAATCACATGTCTGATCACCATAACCAGAGGGCTAGCATCACTGGCACCCCAGAGCTCTCAGTTTGAATATAAACTGAAATAACGCAGTATGTTGAATGTCTAAAAGCCACTTGTTTATTCGGCATGGAAAATAACGTAAACTCTTTTCCTTCCATTACTTTGCATACAACTTCCATCGATTTCTTTCACAGCACATACCCAATCCTGTGATCTCTAACTCTAAATGGACAACTAGACACATGGCAAAGTTACAATCATTCAGCCTTAGAAATATATTTTCATCAGTGCTTGGTCAAAATCCTGTAACTCCTGACTGAAGGAAACCATAACAGAGTTCCTGCATCACGTAGGCTGTGATGGTTAAAGAAACCAAATCAACATCTCTAAGAGAAATTTGGGACAAGGTACTAATTGCTGGCCTTGCCAGTCAAGATCACATCCCATAGAGGACAAAGAAAACTTAAGATGTCAGTGATCCCAATAAACATTGCTCAATACTGACCTTTGGTGTTGCTACAGCAACGCTGATGTCGACATAATCACGGTAGACCACTTCTTTCGTTGTATCATCAATAACTGGGCAGAAAACATAAATTAAACCACTGATAAGCTGCATTAATGACAAATGTCAGAAATAAAACAATGGCATTGCACTAGGATCAAGTGCTGCGAACATAGCATTGTGCAGTAAGAAACCACTTCAGTGTAGTAAATTATCTTAATATTGCAAGTCCATGATGCAGAGGCGACTAGTGTCCTCCTGCTATCTTAATCAATTTTTTGCTGTTTCACCTTTGTTCTAGTCTTACATCTTAGAAGTTCCATGTGTCACTTGTCAGTATGGGGGGGTGGGGAAGCATGGTCACGCAGTTTTTAATAGTTTTAACTCACCCTCTAATTTATGTATTAAGACAATGCCTGGAATATGTTATACCTCCCTCACTTATGAACAGTAATTAGCATAAAGAGGATGAAGCAAAAAGTAAAGTAGACTTTGATTTTACTTTAAAAGAAGAATCATTCCCTCAGTTTATTTTGCTTCACAAACAAATTATAAGATTATGATTTTACTATATGTAAAGGCAAGTAAAAAGAAATGACAAGAATATACTCCTGTAAAGTCTAGGTTGAATCACATTGGATATTTTTGTTCAAACAATTAAATGATTTTATGGTGGTCTCACCAAAGATGTGTTAGAAACAAGGATAAGTCCAGTGTTCACATTCATGAATGGAAATCCCACCCAGCTTCCTGCAAAAAATGCCAACACCTATTCCCAATTCCTTTGCCGCCGCCAGATGAGGCATTCCACTCCTGTACAACCCAGATGTACTCGTTTTTCAAGGGCCACAACACCACCCCCCCCCCCCCCCACCCAGTGGTTGAGAACACCCTCGACCCTGTCTCCCGCATTTCCCGCAATTCATCCCTCACATCCCCTCCCCGCAATAACAACCAAAACAGAATCCCCCTCATCCTCAAGTACCATCCCACCAACCTCCAGATCCAACTCATCATCCTCCGATACTTCAGCATCTGCAATCCAACCCCAACACCAAAGACATTTGTCCCTCCCCACCCTTATCTGCCTTCCAGAGGGACCACTCTCTCTTGGGCTCCTTTGTCTGCTCCTCAGTCCCCTCCAGCCCCATCACACCCGGTACTTTTCCCTACAACCACAGGAAGTGCTACACCTGCCCCTACAGCTCCACCCCTCACCCCCATCCCAGGCCGCAAGAAGACTTTCCACATCAAGCAGATGTTCACCTGCACATCTGCTAATGTGGTATACTGCAACCGCTGTCCTCGTTGTGGCCTCCTTTACATCAGGGAAACCAAGCGGAGGCTTGGGGACCACTTTGCGCAACACCTATGCTCAGTTTGCACTCAACTGCACCTCCCAGTCACGAACCATTTCAACTACCCCTCCCAATCCTCAGATGACACGTCCATCCTGGGCCTCCTGCAGTGTCACAACAGTGCCACCCGAAGGTTACAGGAACAGCACCTCATTTTCTACTTGGGAACCCTACAGCCCAATGGTATCAATGTGGACTTCACAAACTTCAAAATCTCCCCTCCCTCTACTGCATCCCAAAACCAGCCAAGCTTGTCCCTGCCTCCCTAATACCTGTCCTTCCTCCTACCTATCCCATCTTCCCACCTCAAGCTCCACCCCCATCTCCTATCTACTAGCCTCATCCTGCCCCCTTGACCTGTCTGCCTCCGTGGAGAGACCTATCCCCTCCCTAACTTCCCACCTACACTCACCTTTACTGGCTCCATCCCTGCCTCTTTGACCTGTTTGTCGTCTCTCCACCTATCTTCTCCTCTATCCATCTTCTCCCCGCCTGCCCCCCACTGTTTATTTCAGAAACCCCTTCCCCTCCCCCATTTCAGGAGGGGGGTCTAGGCCTGAAACATCAGCTTTCCTGCTTCTCTGATGGTGCTTGACCTGCTGTATTTATCCAGCTCTACACCTTGTTATCCCATCTAAAACCCAGCAGCTTTACTTACTTAAACCAGAAGTATAATTTATTTCATATTTGCAAAACTAAAACTTCTGACAAAGAGATTATTTTAGTTTGAAACATAGTTGCAAATCAGAAAGCAATTGTACACACTGAACTTGACGAGATAGTTGCATAGTTTTTTAGCCAACAAGCATCAGTAAAACAAATATGGAAACAAGGATGTTCATTGACCAAATCCTCATTAAAACTCCACTCACTAAGGATCACTGAAGGTCAAATTTTAATTTACTTCCCAAAAGTGGACCCTTTGTCTTTTTTCATCACTATGGTGCTCTTAAAATCTGAATATTAGGAATAGAAAGTAGCCACATGGCTTCTCGAGGTTATTCTGCCACTGAAATCATGGCTTATTTATAGCAGTAACTCAATTTTCCTACATTCCCCCCCCCCCCCGTATAATCCTAGACTACCTTACTGACCTACTGACTCAGCCTTGAACATATTCAATGACCTAGCCTTCTAGGTGGTAGAGAAGTAGACTCGAAACACAAACAATTTCTCAAGTAGAGCTTGGTCTCATACTTAGTTTCTACTTACCAGCATTTACCACTGGCTGGTTCTGCAGTGCAAAACTAGATGCTTTGACAAATGCAGACATGAAACCTAACTTTATGTTGTGTTTCTTGAGGAAAGTTTCTTTGTGTAGATTTCTCATTTCCTGGATATTACTGTTACACAAAGGGAGAACAAAGAATCATCAGTCAGAAATTAAACAGCAATGTACAGCTATTATAGAAATTTGCTATAAAAAACAGCACAATATGTCAGCATCTCAATGGACTCTACTACAAAATAGGAGGCAGCAGGAATGCACTTCTTATGACACCGGTGGCTCAGTGCTAAACACTACTGCCTTACAACACCAGGCACCCAGGTTCGAATGTCGGGCGACTGTCTGTGTGGAATTTGTGCATTCTCCCTGTGACTGTTAAGTTTCTTCCCACAATCCAAAGATGCATAGGATTGGCCATGCTAAATTGCCCATTGTGTTCAGGGACTTGTAGATTAAGTGGGTTAAAGGGACAAAGAGGTAGGCGGATGGATCTGCCCCCGTGGGCTGCGCTTTGGAGAGTCGGCGTGGTCTTGTTGGGCCGAAGGGCCTGTTTCCACACTGTAGGGATTCAATGACAAGCTATGCAAGATTTGGAAAAACAATCACAAAGCTTAACACTATCATCTTAGTCAAAAATTCCAGATAATTGTTCCTCCTTAATAGTTCAAATAAATAAAGGAAAAAGAGCGTTTATTTAAAAATGGAGGCAAGTAGTTAAATTAAAAAAGACCTGATGAGCAATGGGATTGACAGTTGGAAACGGCAACCAGGTTGATTAAAGCAGACGATTAACATTAGTTCAGAACAAATCAAAATCAAAAAATTGCTACTTCTGGTAAGAAATACACTTAAAGATCTTGATTTTACATTTTAGAAAAAGCTAGTCAACCTATCTAGAGAACTTAGCCTGGACCCACCCCCTATTCAATGATTTTCATCAATGGTGTCCAATGCTGCATACTGCAAATGTGACCTAAATTTGATTATAAAGTTGGGACTTGTTTTTAAACAGTTCAGTCAAAGGCCCCTGAGCCGTGCCTCAGTCCAGGAGTTGTCTTTATGACTATGCTCATTTCTTACTGAGTGGATTATTGCAATAGTCAATAGCCAAATAATGTGAACTGAAGCATTTACTTATTGCTCCCTCTACAGATCCTATCTGATGAATATTTCTTGCATTCTGTTCTTTCAACATTTTTCTTGTTCTCATGAAACAAGTGAGACCATTTTTTCTTTCTTTCTTTTAAGAATTAGATGCAGACAACATTGCCAACAGGTTTAGGGCAGGAAATCTACGACTCTTACGGATTCTGGCTGACATCCAATTCCAGACCCAGGAGTGCAGTGGACTCAACTGCCCCACTAAAATGACCTAGCAAGCCATTCAGTTGAAAGAAATTGGGAATGGGCAACAAATACTATTCCTGTCAGCAATGTCATGAAAGGATTTAACTGTAACTTACAATGAAGAGCTAGTAAGATTTAAGATTAAAAGGCATTTCCTCTCTTCTCCAACCCTGCAGAAATTACAGATTAAAAGAAATAATGACCAGAGATGCTTAGTTTCTTAGGAATAGGATTGAGGGCAACATAGGCATAGACCTGTGGAGATAACCAAATGTATAATATTTCAGAGGACCAAAGGTTCTTTTAAAGTTATCAGAAAAAGTCTTTTCTGTTTTCAAGTTTTATTCCTTACTTTTAATCTCTCTGGTTCTTTTCATGAACTTTTTTCCCAGCACAATTATTTTATTTTAATTCATGTTCCTTGTCATATTATAACCTTGAAGTAGGGCAATAAAGCGTGCATTCATTTCCTGCTTTCAAGTTACGGAGTTCTTCTCAACTGAAGCACAACAGCATCTCCGTTCATTCTCTACTTCACTTACATTAATAAACAGTTATTATTAGCTCTTATTTTTCATTAATGACTTTCAATTTCACTCAACAAACATTCACTTAGAGACAACTCAACCCTTAGACTAACAAGACTACTTACCTCCTATCTCTCATCACTAAATATCATGTTAGGCTTTTGTGAAGAGGAAGCTGAATCGCATTTTCTATGCAAAATACTTCTAGCTCAGTACAAAGCTGTGTATTTGATAACATTGTGCTGCGTTGATTATCATCTGAATGGCTTCTATAATTGTTTGAACTACTTTATTTTATATGTCAAAGCACTGAAATCAGCTTAAGGCTTTTGATTCATACATGGCCACTCCAGCACTACAATTTACATCTGTTTGACCTGAGCAGAACTGCTGTTTCTTACTGTAGAGTCATCACACAATGAATTGCACTGTTCTTCAGCTTTTAGAGCTCAAGGCAAACATGTATGACCTTGGAGATTGCTCTAGCAATAGTCGCCAGCCATTAAAGATAGGCTTTTACCACTCCACTTCTGGTTGGTTTGTTTCTCATCTCTCACCAAAACTTTTCCTTTCATGTGTCTTGACATAGGTTTTTAAAATCTCAAAATTGTCCAATTCTTTTATTACAGTTCTGTTGTAAATGAGCAACAGACATAACTGTGAAGCAGGAGAAAGGAAGTGGGGTGGGGGTGGGGGGGGAGAACAGGAAAAGACTGGGGAGTTGTTCATAAAAATTCTAACGGAAACAAAACATTCCAACTTGCAGTATAAATTTATCTATGAACTGTACAATATAGTCATGATAATGCTACAATCTGATGTGTAACACCGATTTTGTTGCATTACGTCAGAGGAAGAGTAATCCTATACAAATTAGAAGTCACTGGATTACAGCACAGACATTATAATTTAATCACTAGTAAAAATCATAACTAGACTTTTCTTGATGAAAAAATGTAAAGAGCATTTACGCAAAGCAGATCCTTCTGCTCCTATTTTTTTTGGGTTGCTATTAAAGAATAGTACAGCATAGCAATAAGTCCATCAGGACTGCACTGACACATGATGCTTTTCTAAACTAAAACCTTTTGCCACTACACATTCCCTGCCTAATTCACATAGCTGTCCAGATGCCACTTAAATATTGTTATTATATCACCTCCAACAACTCCTCTAATGGTGATGGTTGCTGCTACAATTACTTTACCCAGATAGTGCAGCTGAAGTAGTACTCATGCCGAATTCTTCTTAGTGCAGTTGAGTAGTGTTACAAGTAAAATGAGAGATCAGAACTCTCTTTTTCAGTCTGATCTCTCCATGGACAACATAAGTAACATAGTTTAATTGTTTAGCCCAGTTTCTGATATAGCCAGATGCCTTCTCTGTACCGGACTTAAAATTAAAAGATTCATCTGTCAGATTTCTTTAATTTCACCAGCACAAGGAGCATTTCAGAAACAGGAGTGTGTTGAAAGAGTCAGATTTTCCTCACCAGACTTTTTTCTCCAACTGATAAGCAAACAAACGCCAAGATAGATACTTTTTAAATAATACAGCCATAAAACCCAGGCAGGTAATGCCCAAGAAGTAGGTCTGGGAATTAGTTGAAGTTGCGAGATTTTCCAGAATTGCTGTTTTAAGTATTACAATACATCCTTTTGCCAACACCTTCTATTAAAGGGAGAGTCCGGCATCGCCACAGAACTTGAAATTAATTTTTCCACAATTCTTTGAAAGTCAAGTTCTTCCTTGATAGGGATGGAGGTAAGTCAAGAAATCCAACAAAGTGCACAAGCTCTTGGCCAGCAATGATGAATTACAGCATCTGCAATTAACTGAAGTTGGAGTTAGAGACCATGGCTTTCACCAACAGCTTAAGAAGTGTGTCAATCCTGAAAATGATCTACAACTTCAGTTTGAACATCACCCCAGAGATTACTACAGAAATCATACGGTAAAGGGGGCTGCCATCAGTCTTCTGTGACTCTGTTGACTCTTTGATAGAACCATTCAAATGAGTCCCACGCTGTCCCCATAGGTCTGCAAAACATTCCAACATCCATTTTGATAGCTAGTTTTGAATAAAATTTCGGTTAACGCATTCCTGTTTCCAACTTTGTAAAAAAAATTTATGCTTGTATGGTTTTTCTGTCAATCATCTTAAATCAGTGGTCAGTGGTTACCAATCGCCAAACAATGGAAACAGTTTCCCTTATTTACTTTATCAAATTCCTTCATAACGTCAACATCTATTAAAATCTTTTTTTAATCTTCTCTGTCTTTCGATGAGCCATCTCAGATTCCTTATTATATAACTGGAGGTCCTTATCCATGGTTTGGTCTGATAGATTTCTTTTCCACTCTTTCCAAAGCCTCGACATCTGTTGTGCCCGGAATTGTATACAAAACTGCATTTGAGGATGAACCAGCAATTTATGAAGACTCAGCATAACTTCCTTGGTATTGAATTCTATGCCTCCACTTATAGGGCCAAAAACCTCATATTTTTAAATGGTCTTACCAATTTGTCCTGCCACTTTAAAGATGTGTAAGCAAGCACAGCTTAAATTCCTGCAGTCCCTTCAAACTGTATTGTTTAGATTATAATGGCTCTATTTAAAGAAAGGTTATGAATGCACAGACTAGAAGTACGATGAAATGTGGTCTCCTTTGTCTGCTCCTCCATCCAATAAGACCATGATTGATTTGTTCATGCTTTGAATTCCATATTCCCATTTTGCCTCAAAAATTTATTCACCACTGCCTTAAAATGATCCATCTGCTGCCACCTTCAAGTTAGAATTCCAATGTCATACAATACTGAAAAGAAACTTCTCCCCATTTCGCTGCATCCTAAAGATCCACCCCTAACTTGACAGTGCCCGCTATTTCAGGAGTTACCTACAAGAGTAAACATCAAGATCCTTATTGCCAAGACCATTCGGGATCTTGTATACTTCAAGACACTACTCATTCTTCTGAACTCCAGTGTAAACAAACCCAGACTGAGCAACTTCCCCCTCATAAGGAGAACCTGCAATTAAATTTTTTCTGATATATATCTGCTCATTTCCCCAACTAATGTCTACAACACACTTCACAGGAATACTCCATCTCACCAAGGAATTCAAAAGGTTTACAGAGAATTTAAAGAAGTTCAATCTGCCCATATTGTGTGGAAACAACTAATTTCAAGTTATCTTGTATTTTCCACAAGTTAATTTTTGGAGAGAAGTCAACAGATAACTTTGTGTTCCAAATTTTGGCTCAATTTACAAATCCCCATAACATTCACATGTACATTGGCGGAATTTAGTGTACGCTTATTGAAATGGCAAAAGGACTTGGACATGTCTGGTTTGAATCTTCATGCATGAAACGTACATGATTTGATTCAAAACGCTGGAGAGTTGATTAATCAAATTCACATTGCCAGGTGATCATAACGAGCACAGAGCATTACACATTGTAAAGTCAACTGTACCAATCAACTCCACACAGAATGAGACATTTCCTAACATGCAAACAAGTGATAAACAGGAAAATTCATACTTTAACCAATAGAAAATGTTTCTTTTGCAGTCACCACAAACCAAATGGATCTATTATCTGGAAGTTTTAAAAATCTTTTAACATTAATCTTATAGTGTAACTGGATGTTTGCAAAGTGTATTAGTAAGGCTAAGTTTGCTTGCTCTGACGAATCTGAACACAATTATAAAAAGCGCCATCTATAGTCACTGGACAAAGATGCTCCATGACAGCCGTAGTTAATGAACAAGCACTGTTTGTCATATACAAATCCAAGGGATTAAACTACAAGCATGGAGCACTTCTGATGGGTGGAAACTGTACGAGGCAGAACAAGACAAGAACAGGTTATTAAGAAGTGTTTTTTTTCTGACAAAATTGCTTGAAAAGCAAAGATCAACTAACCCAAATGTGATATGCAACTTTTCTGGAAGCAGCTTCAGTTAAATGCTTCAGGCTACCTCTTAGTGGTATTACTAGTTCTTTTGCAAGCTTATAGTCTCACGATGAAGGGGGAAGGCAAAAAATAGAAGTTGGGGAAGGGGAGTGTGGGAGGAAAAAAAAGGAAATAGTATTTTGCCACAGAATGAATATTACATATTTATATTTACAAATATTACGCATTTAGAAAAGTGCAGAGGTGTAGGAAGAATATACCAGAGATTGGGATCTAGGCAAGTAAGTGGTGGAACAATTAAATAGGAAATGCACAAAAGACCAGAATTAAAAGGGGAGCAGACACTGAGAAGATACAGTGCTGCTCAAGATTATAAAAGATAACAAGAGTGGACCATGGAAGAATTTGAAATCAAGGGGAATTTCTTAGCTAAGAAATTGTTTGACCAGAAATATTAAAAGGTCAGCTAGCACAGGGGTGAAGAGGGAATGAGACTTGCAAGTCAAGTCATAGTAAACAGAGTTTAGATGACCTTGAGTTTACAGTAGTTAGAGTGTGGGAGGACAGACAGGAGTGCACTAGAATTGTCGAGTCTAGAAGTAACAAAGACATGATCAAGGTAGCAGATAAACAGAGAGAAGATTGAAATCAGGTGATATTACAGAGGTGGAAGGAGTGCCTTCACTAAGATGGCCTATTTACCAGGGTCAAATGCAATCCTAATGATATTCACTCTCACGGCCCACGCTCCTCACCAACTATCCATCTTGGTTGTACCCATGCAATACTTAAATCCCAATTATAACTTGCATTTTTTTTTGCAAAATTTCTCCAGAGGGAAAACAGAAATACAAAAGTAAAAGCAAAATGATGAACTAAAAATACGATTTCAGTCTCCCTTTACTCATGTTGTAGAAAGATTAGACATATTACAACTGGAGAAATTAATATGCACATTTGGCATCAAAAATGGAAAAAATCTTCAATTGTCCATCACTAAACTGCAATCTTAAGCTATTTAATGAAATCCTCTAGAGATATAGATACTGCAATAGTTAAAATGACAATCATCTTTCAAGCAAAACTTGCAGTGAAACAGTTAAAAGGCGAGTGAAAATGGATACTGTGGTTCACTGACCTGATAAAAAAGGTGTCTATTTCTGTGTTTTCCCCTTAACCCTGTTTGTTTTCCTGCACTTAAGCTCAATAACTCTAGGATTACTTCCCTAACACCATTATGCATCCCCAAGATGCAAGAACACAAGAAAAGGAGCCAGGAATGATAAAATCTTCTAGTCTAACTATATCAAAATTTCATTGCCTCATCATTAAACTGCTTTCATTCAAAGACCAACCTTCTCCCTGGAGGGTTTATCTCTCCCCCCATCTCTTCCCTCCTTCTCTTCAGTCTCCAGGCAGATGTCAGTCTTGTAAAGTGCATTCTTCGCTAATCTGTTTAAAAAGGTATTATTACAGCTCACAACACTATCCTGAAGAGCTGTAAACCAAAACTGGCATATTAGTCCCCTAAACGAAATGCTAAAAGCATCATTTCCAGCACAAGAGACAAATATTTTCCCTTAAATTAATACCGTGCAGTCTGTCCATCTTACAACAAAAACACATTAGACACAAATATTTACATGACTTTGTCTTTAAGTGGAGATGATGTTTCAGTTTGCCAAAGAGCTTAAATTGTATTTGGAAAGAAATTGCCTAATAATAGTCTAAGATGTAGCCTTCCTTACTGTGAATTTAAAAGCTAACATTCTGCCCTGTAAACCATTTCTCTTCTTAGTTTTGAAGGTTGCCACAAGAGCTGTGTGATCAATTCAGAAGAGATAATGTTAGGGACAGTACCGGGAAAGAAGAGGAAAAAGGAGGATGTAGCAAATTCAACATATAGAACAGGACGTGGGGATGAAGTGTGATGGTGGACCACTTTGTGGTGCTCTGAAGTTAAGGGATGTTTGTTTGTGGCAGTGATTACTCATGCACTGTGTAACCAACTCCATTGTACCCCACTTTAGGGAAGGACTCACTCCAGGATGGACTTTCTAGCATAGCCGGCTACTTACAGACAACACTAGGGTATGCTATCTGAATTTTTCGTCTGAGTTGCTAATATGAAACACCTAGAAAAAGTTAAGCCATTTCTTAGATATGTCCTTTATGCCTCCCATTCCTAATGAATGCAACATGTTTTCTGCATCTCATTTCAAAGCAAAGCAAAGAATAAACAAATTTAGTCAGTTCTTACTAATGCTAGCATACAAGTCAATATGAACTGATCACCCAATCTGAATGGAAATGGATGGGAACACTTCATTCCATTTCAGATCTTGTAACAGACTCCAACCCAGTATAGGTTTTGGTATCTAAACTTAAGCTAGAATATGTTTAACAGTGTAGTTTTGTATTCAAAGTTTCCTGATGACCAACCAAAAGCACATAAAACAAAGACTGAGCTAACATTTTTGTATTAAATATCTCCAATTGTGCTCAGTGTAACAGTTACCTCATGTCAATTTCATTGAAGGTAGTCAGCATGGCACAAGTATTCTGGGCCTCCTTTAGCCGCTGTGCAATTCGAAGTCGCATTCTGTTCATTTTAACCTAAACATTTAGAAGTCAATTACAAAATTATTCTTTTTTACAGAAGATTAATTTTCAAGTTAAATACAATACATACATAGTGCCTCTTGTTGAAGGACAATAATAAATTATAAAATATACAAGAACAAGATTGCTGTAGACAGCTTGCAAAGAATTGCTGTATATCATAAATTTTCCTTTATCGAAGTAAGATATCCTCTAAAATGACAAATAAAAATACCAAGATAGGGTCATGCTGATAGAGAATCAAAACTTGACTACTGGACCAGGAGAGGCAGCAGCAGACTGATAAAGTCACCGATCTGGTAAAGCAAAACACCAGGCTAGTATTCTGGGCACGTGTTCAAATCCCAACAGCTGAATTTTAAAAACTAGCCTGATGATCATTTGACCACTGTCAACTGTTGTGAAGATTCACCTGGTTCATTAATGCAGTTTAAGGAACGAAATCTGTCACCCTTACCTGATCTGGCCTAATTATGACTCTTGGTTCATAACATGACTTAAATAAATGACAATTCATTTGAACAAACAAATAATTGGCCAGGTAAGCTACTACGCCCGGAGGAAGGAATGAAACCAAGCAGACCACCTGCCATTGACCTAGGCACCAGAAATGACAACCTTGTAAAGCTCTCCTTATTAACAGACAGCGCTGCCCCAGACAATACTCAAATAATATTCTGACAATCACGTTGCAGGAATCATAACTTACAGTGTGCCATGATCAGCATCCCAGTGACAGCAGCACATTGGCATTAGGCTGGGAGGGAGTAATTCTGGGAGTCCTTAGCATTAACTTGAAATCCATGAATTTTCCTGGCATCATTTCAAGCATGGGCAAGGAAATTTTCAGCTAATTACCCCCTACAGACCTCTCCTTCAGGTGATGATCATTTAGAGGAATTACTAAAGGTGACAAGGGCACAGAATGGAATCCGGTGGTGGAATTCAAATATGCATCACCAAGAGTGGCTCAGTAGCATCATGACTGATTGAACTAGCTCAGTCCTTAAGGACCTAGCTGCTTGACTAAGTCTGCTGCAGTTGCATCTGACCATGGCATAATAGGTAAGAATGACCAATGCACACAGCCATTGTAGAGGCTAAGCCACATCCTCACATTGAGGATACACTCTACGTTGTGTGGCACTACCACCATTCTAAATGGGACAGATTTTGAACAGATTTAGCAACTCAAAACTGGGTATTCATGAGGCACTGTAGACCATTAGCAGCAGAATTATGGTCAATGAGTACCCTCATAGCACACCATATATCCAACTCTACCATTACCATCAAACCTTGCTATGAGAACAGGTGGATGTGACAAGAGCAATGCTAAGCATACCTAAAAATGAGGTGAGAAAACAGTTACATGACAACACAAGACTATTTGTATGCTAAGCAGCAAGCAATATGCAATAAGCTGAAGCTATACAATGGACAAGGTAAAGGAATTCCACTCCCAACAGATCCCTTCTCAGCTCTACAGTCCTGCTACATCCATTTGTGAAGGTGGACAATTTACCACTCACTGGGGGTGGTTGTTCACACACAATGAGAGAGGAATCCACCAAATCAGTGCAAAAAACAAGGGTGAAGTATTTGCTTCTTTTCTCAGCCAGATGTGCTGCAGGGATGATCCATTTTGGCGCCCTCCATTGGTCCCCAGTATCATAAAAGCCAGTCCTTAACTAGTTTGTTTCACCCCACAAAATAGCTAAAGATGTGCAAAGGTACTTGATACTACTTGAGCAGTACGGTGGCTCCGTGGTTAGCACTGATGCCTCACAGCACCAGGGACCCAGGTTCAATTCCATCCTCAGGCAACTGTCTGTGTGGAGTTTGTACAGTCTCCTCACGTCTGTGGGGGTTTCCTCCGGGTGCTCCGGTTTCATCCCACAGTCCAAAGATGTGAAGGCTAGATGAACTGGCCATGCTAAATTGCCCCGTGGTGTAGATTAGGTCGGTTATAGGGATGGGTCTGGATGGGAGGGTCAGTGTGGACTTGTTAGGCCAAAAGGCCTGTTTCCACACTGTAGGGATTCTATGACACAAAGGCAATGGGCGCTGACAACATTCCAGCAATAATACTGAAGGCTTGGCTTCAGAATTAGCCATGCCCTTTGCAAATATGATCCAGTAAAGATAATTAACCTACCTGACAATGTGGGAGATTTCTCAATGATGTCCTGTCTACAAAATGCAGGACAAATTCAATGCAGACAATTATTGGTGCCAGTCTACTCTTGATCAACAAAACGATAGAAGTGGCCATCAATCACGCTAGTAAGTGGCACTTACTCAACAATAATCTGTGCACTGAAGCTCAGATTGGGGTTCACCAGGGAGACTCAGCTCTAGTTCTCAATATTGTCTTGGTCCGAACATGAACTCCAGAGGGAAGGTGATACAACTGACTGACTATAGCATCAAGGAGCACTAGCAAAAGTGTAGATAATGGGAATCAGGAGGACAATGCCCTACTGGTTGAACTGAAACCAAGCACCAAGAAGGAAGGTTGTGGCTGTTGGAGGTCAATCATTTAAGTCCAAGCACAAAAAAGGAGAAGGTGCTGGGTGTCTTGAAGAATACTAACGTAGATAAGTCCGCAGGGCCTGATGGTATCTATCCCCAGACATTGGAGGCAGCAAGGGAAGAGATTGCCTGTGCCTTGACAGAGATCTTTAGTTCTTGTTTAGCTGCAGATAAGCTGCCAGAAGACTGGAGAACAGCTAAGGTTGTTCATTTGTTTAACAAAGGCAACTGGGATCATCCACAAAATTATAGGGCAGCGAGCCTTACATCAATGGCAGAGTAATTATCAGAGATTCTTCTTAGGGACAGGATTTACACAAATTTGGAAAATAATAGACTTACTAGGAATAGACAGCATAGCTTTATGCACAGGAGGTCTTGTGTCACAAATTTGAGTTTTTTGAGAAAGTACTGAAGATGATTGAGGAGGATAGGGCAGTGGATGTTGTCGATGTGGACTTAAAGCATTTGACAAGGTCCTTCATGGTAGGTTGATCCAGAAGCAGTAATTTCAAAAGTGTAACCTTTATATTTACTGCAATGCTCTAGTTCAAACATGTTGGGTCTTTGATGAACATCAATTAGCATTGTGTACAGATGATGCCAGATCATCTGAATTTAACAAATAATCACACATTTTCATAGGTGTAATATTCTCATCCACCAATTGGCTCCTAGTGTATTAATGGAAGGACTTGAAAGTAACACTGATTTAATTTCCAGCAGGGTGTCCTCATTATTATTCTATATGTGCACTAAGTTGACAGAACTTTGCATTAAACCTTTGTAGTTCTTTACATAATTATTGTAGCAGCTTTTCAGGTTGAAAGTATGCTTGGGAACAAAGAACTGAAAGCTAAGCTACATTAAGAAGAATCACTGACGATGAGTCTCTAGTGTCATATCTGTCAAGTACAGAATAAAGTCAATGAAGACAATTTTCATTATAGCATCAAAATTGCATTTTGTATGAAAATTAATGTTGTAGGTTTTTTTAATCTTTAAAGTAAATAGGCAGCCGGTTCTCTTTTATGAAACAAAGAACAGGGTCTTCTTTTAAAGGTATAATAAACCATACATTTTCTTGTATCCATCTCAGAACACAAACAACATAAAAGAGATTGATTTGCCTGGTCCTGAACTTGAGCACAGCAAAAAATGGAAAAAGTGAGTTGTAGGAGAATGCATCTGTGGAAGAGTCTACCTAATATGCCATCCATTGAAACCAGTGGACAATAAATCAAATAAGCTCCGTTAGCAACATCAGATCTTTCTAGTTTTGCTGTTTCAATTGTTTCAGTAATCTTATTCACAGAATTTAGAAAATACGTATCAACATGTCTCCAGTAAGAAGGTGTGGGCGTGCTGACAGTTCATTTTGAATGAAATAGTTTTTTTTCCAAAATTACAGCAATGGCTGTTGTATATCTGGGTCTGAAAGGGTCTGATGGAGTGCCATAAGCACCACTCACTGTGATGGTGTTGTGAGGACTGGTGGAGACACTAAGGATGAATCTTGAAAGAGCCACACAGCCAGGGAGTGAATCTTATGGGGGTCTGAGTGATGAGGGCCATAGTGAGATCAATATTGGGAGAACACATTGTATCTTTCATGACAGTGCTGTGTCCACTGCTTTTTAATCATTTATATAAGTGATTTGGACGTGAACATAGAACGTATGGTTAGTAAATTTGCAGATGACACTAAAATTGCTGGTGTAGTGGACAGCCAAGAAGGTTACCTGAGAGTATAACAGGACCTTGATCAGATGGGATGATGGGCTGAGGAGTGGCTGATGGAGTTTAATTTGGATAAGTGTAAGGTGCTGCATTTTGGAAAGACAAATCAGGGCAGGACTTTTATACTTAGTGACGTCCTGGAGAGTGTTGTTGAACAAGGAGACCTTGGAGAGCAGATTCATCGTTCCTTGAAAGTCGATTCGCAGGTGGCCAGGATAGCAAAGGAGACATTTGATGCATTTGCCTTTATTGGTCAGTGCATTGAGTATAGGAGTTGGGATGTCATGCTGCAACTGTGCAGGATATTGGTTAGGCCACTTTTGGAGTACTGCAAGTAATTCTGATCTCCTTGCTACATCAAAGATGTTGTGAAACTTGCAAGGGTTCAAAAAGGATTTGCAAGGATATTGCCAGGGTTGGAGAGTTTGAGCATTAGGGAGAGGCTGAATAAGTTGTGGTTGGCTTCCCTAGAGCGTCAGAAGCTGACTTATAGAAGTCATCAGGGGCGTATATATGGTGAATAGCCAAGGTCTTTCACCCAGGAGTCCAAAACTAGAGGGCATAGATTTAAGGTGAGAGAGGTAAGATTTAAAAGGGACGTAAGGGGCAATTTTTTTTCATGCAGATGGTGGTGCATGTATGGAATGAGCTGCCAGAGAAAGTGTTAGAGTCTGGTACAATACATCATTTAAAAGGCATCTGGATGGGTATATGAATAGGAAGGGTTGAGAGGAATATGGGCCAAATGCTGTCAAATGAGACCAGTTTATTCTAGGATATCTGGTCAGCATGGATTAGTTGGACTGAAGGGTCTGTAACCATGCTGTTACAGCTCTATTAAGATGGAAGTCACATGGGAAGTCACATGCATGGTGAGTTGGTAAGTACGATGAAACAAATTTTCTATAAATAAGACACTAATAGCTTTGGAGGGGTGTTTTCTAACTGGACGTCTGTGACCAGTGATGTTCCGCAGGGATCAGTGCCAGGGTCTCTGTTTGAATGTAAGTGTTGGTTGTCTCATTAGTAAGTTTGTAGACACAAAAATCAATAGAGTTGTGATAGTGAAGGTTGTCAAAGGATAAAGCAGGTTATAAATCGATTGGAAAGTTGGGTGGAGAAATTACAGATGCAGTTTAATCCTGACAATGCATTTTTGGAGGTCAAGTGCAAAGAAAATTTTAAAGTCTTGGCAAAAATAGTATAAATTCCAAGCAGAGTAGAAACATCACTTCATCAGAGGCTCCACTGATGATGTCACCTAGCATGGTGGCAAAACATTGGAATGTAAACAAGCCATTTCAGCGAGCAAGTCAACAACTGCAAGAGGAAAGTATAAGAAAGTGGCAGGACCCTTAGGAGTACTGATACACAGAGGAATCTTGGAGTGCAAATCCCACAGCTTTCTGAGGGTGACAACACAAGCAGATAAGGTGGGAAAGGCAGTATATAACATGATTGTCTTCATTGGTCATGGCACTGAGCAATAAAAATTGGCAAGCTATGTTGCAACTGTATAAAACTTCAGTTATGCCACTTTTGGAATATCATGTACAGATACAGTTGCCACATTATAGGAAGGATTGGGAACAAAACAGACTACCTGATTGACCCTATCAATCACCTTCAGCATTCACTCCGTTCACCAATGATGCAGCATTGATGTGCATCATCTACAAGATGCACTGCAGCAACTTACTCTTTCAAGCCTCTTTCAACAACATCTCACAAACCCACAACCATTACCACTTAGAAGGACAAAGGCAGCAGATGCATGGAAACATCACTACCTACAAGTTCCCCTCTAAGCCGTATACTTCAAGTGAAACCCCTATATTGCCATTGCTTCAATGTTACTGGATCCAAATACTGGAACTCCTTTCCTAATAGCACTGTGGGTGCCCCTACACTCAAGTACTCCAGCCATTCGAGTTGGCATCTCATCATCCTCCTCTCCTAGGTAATAAGGAATGGGAAATAACTGCAGGTCTGGCCTGTGATGTTGATATGTTGTGAACAAATAGGAAAAAAATAACACCAACTGTTGCGTTCAAAGCAAGTATATAGAAAGGAACTTGCAAACTTTCTATATTTGTGCTTTCCTATGTCATATCCGTGGGGCGGCACGGTGGCTCAGAGGTTAGCACTGCTGCCTCAGTGCCAGGGACTGGGGGTCAATTCCAACCTCAGGTGAATGTCGGTTTGGGGTTTGCACAACCTCTACTTGTCCATGTGGGTTTCTGCCAGGTGCTCTTGTTTCCTCCCACAGTTTAAAGATGTGCAAGTTAGGTGAATTAGTCATGCTAAATTGCTCACAGTGTTCAGGATGTATAGGTTAGGTGCATTCCCCATGGGAAATGTAGGGTTACAGGGATAGTTCTGGGTGGGATGCCTTTTGGAAGGTCAGCGTGGACTTGTTGGGCTGAATGGTCTGTTTCCACACAGTGGGGATTCTATAATTCTATTTGCCCATTAATATTTAAGTTCGAATAAGAGGATTCAAGATGACTGGAGTTAAATCATGGTGAATCGTGTTTCCACATCCAAATGCCAATTTTTAAAAAAATTATTACACAAATCATTAGTCAGTAATTACTCAATTATGCATTGTGCAAATTTATGCTCATTTACAGCGTGGCAGATTGAGAGTTTCCAGCCCCTTTCCTAAAAAGCCAACAAAGGATATTACACTACTCAGACCTTTCTTTTTCTCTGCTTTAAATTTCAAGACCCAGTACCACTAGCAGCCCAGAAAATGGTGCAGTCATATCTTCAGGTGCCAAGGCCCAAGTGAGAATCAAGTATGTACGGCAAACTTTGTTTTGCTTCGTTTTGTCATGTTCCACTCAAGATCACAAGCACAGCAAATGGAATCAAATTTAACAGATCAAACTACAGCGTATTGTTACCTTGAAACTTCAAAAGCCAATGAACTATTTTCTGCAGTAGTGAATTCAAGAGCAGCTTTTACAATAGTCCCCTCTGCTATGAAGGGCAGAACTCCCCACTTTTATTTATAAAGATTTTGATTGTAAAAGGTATTATTTACTACTTCAAGTTCATACGTACCCTATGCTCAGATCTGAGACCTTTCATCCCCACATCTGCAGCTGGGGTGAGGTGTCCAACAGAAGGCTTCACTGCTGACACTAGAATAAAAACAGACTGCGAGATAATGCTAGGAACTGGATGTGAAAAGCTTATATCCTATTCACATCATCTTATATTTTGCAGAAGCCTCAGACAAAACCTAATTTAAAACAAGAGGATTACCATCCAAGTCATTACACACACAAAACAGAGCAAGAATGATAGTAAATGCAGTGGTTAGAAATCACAAATCTAGGACTGTAAACAACATTATAAATATCACTTACAGCAAAAGGATTGATGAACATGCAAGACTAATAACAATCCATTGTTCTATTTTCGCTGACACAAGAGCACAATTACCTCAGAGTCGAAATACTATGGGTTCAAGCTTTACGAGGGCATATAAGCATATCCAGGCAGTTAGGTTGTGCAGCACAGGAGGAGGGCAACATCATGGAGCGGCTGTCCCTCAGAAAAGGCAACCACCTACATTCCTGCTGGCTGATTTTTACATGGCAGGAATCCCCTTGTACCCTATTGAACATTCCTCCATTGATCAATCCCATCAATAACCTATATTTTGGCTGTGTGGGGGATTCTCTGGTGCACAAAATGATCAGCACATTTGCATTCAACACGTGACGTTTTGAGACATTTGAGATATTATACAGCCTTTTTAAGTGAAACTCTTTTACTTTACTCACCTGGTTTACTATCAATGGCCTGCATATTTACTGGTGGCACCGGTGGCATTGTGGTAGGAATCGCACCTGCTGCAGCTGGAGGTGGAGGTGGTGGAGGTGTAGTATCTGGTTTGGGGATGGGAGGGGCTTCTGGTTTAGGTTTTGCAGCACCAACTGGAAAAACAACAGGTAAAAAGACCCATGTTACCGAAGTTTAAGATGCCATTTCTCAAAAACAATTTTCAAAATATAACACATCTTTATGTCGAATGAAATACTCCAAGGACTTCACAGAACATTAAAAAGCAAACTCTGTCATTAACCATCTAGCGTAATTGCCTAAGGTGCAAAAGCTGATCAAAGAAACGTAGGTTTTGAAGGTGTCAAAGGAGGAAAGCAAAGCAGTGGTGGTGGTTGTGGGGAATTCCAGAACTCAGGATCTTTGCAACTGAAGGTATGAACACTAATGGCAGCCATGGAGCCTCAAGAGCCCAGACTTGGAGTACAGATAATTTGTAGAGTTGTGGGTCTAAGATCACAAACGTAAGTTCAGTTATGGAGGGAATGTCAAAACAAGGATGAGAACTTTTACGGTTGAAATGTTGGTGCAAATGTCGGTCTGCAAACAAAGAGAAACCCACCTTCTGCCTTCCTAAGTTTGAAGAGAGGGGTTCCTCCTTCCACTTTACCTCCATCAGGTACCAGGAGCTCCTCGATGATACCAGCATATGGAGCAGGAACCTGCACTGATGTCTGAAATAAACAGGAATTAACTTTAGAAGCTATAACCTAGCAGCATGTATTTCAGTGACTGAAGAACTCCCATGCTTCCTTTCTAGCGTTGAGGTCATGTGAGAGTAATTTTAAGCTTCTGTTCACAGAAGGGAACAATGTGGCCGGTTCAACAACTGGATTCATGGTCAATGTCAAAGTACTGCTTTCATATGCAGGAGATGGATCAAATGTGACTGTCATATTGAGTTAACAATATAAAGATGGCAAATTAATTGCAAATAACAAAAACACTGAAACAACACTGACCTTTGTACCAATAGGTCCACAATGACGAAATTAAGGTAGCAATTGTCAAGAAGCATTTAGCATTAGTCTTATGACAGAAAATGGGATGGTTAAGTGTTTTGTCCAGATAACAGCATTTCTAGGTTAGACAGAGGATCTTGATTGGCACAGGCTTGGAGGGCCGAAGGGCCTGTTCCTGTGCTGTAGGTTTCTTTGTTCTTTGTTCTATAGATAAAATTGAACTCTGGTTCCCAAACTAATGAGGTGACTGAAATAATCGATTATTGCACAATAGATACAGGCTGATAATTAACTGAACCAGAAGGGTGACTGATGAAAACTTGTAAAAGGGCAAGAAAAAGGAGCAGTGATGAAGCAGATTAAAAGAAATTTGGCATATTCAAGCTAATTTTACTAATCCCTGCTCAGCAATCTGAACCAAAAGGTTATAGCAGCATGCATCTGAAGTCTGGCACTGGCCACCTTTAGGTAATACACCATCTGGGAGTGACTTATTAAATTAACTAGATAGTAGGAGTTTTAAGCAGATGGACAGTCACGTGTTTGATACTAAAATAAAAAGAGTGCAACAGGGTTCACATAAGCATCGAAGGTGAAGCCCAGCGAGTGCAAAAATGAGTACCTGTGAAGGAGAAATTTCCATCAGTATCAATTATCAAGACAGAAGTTGTCTAGCACTTACACTGGAGAATTCTTAGAATCCTGCTATAAGGGTGATGTCATCATTGAGTACAGCAAGTACACAGGTGGAGCTCCAAGAGCAGAGTGAATTAGGTGAGAAAATAGAAAATTATTTGAGTTCAGAAATCCAGCAACTTTTTATTCATTCATGGGATGTGGGCAACACTGTCTAGGTCAGTATTTATTGCTCAGGGTGTATTGAAGAGTCAACCAAGTTGACGTGAACGTGATGTGAAGCAGAAGCAAAGTGCAATGTGAAAATAATTAAATGTGATATCTACACAAAAGAAGGTGCAGATTGATGAGGAGCTGATGAGGTTTTCTATATAGTCTAAATCTTTGGTTCATTCTGTTAACTGAAAGAAATGGCAGGGCGCTTCAGTCCCATTGTGGGGGAATTTCGGGATGTTTCTTGAATTCAGTGCAGTGCAGTAAGCGGCATAAACTGGTGACTGACATGGCTACAGGATTTGGAGCTTGAGCAGCAACTTGCACCACTGCGATGCATTCATGAAACAGAGAGTTGCATGGATATTATGTTTCTGGATATTGCCTGCCGTTTAAGGACATGCAGACAGGGAATGGCCGATCACCAAACAATCAAGACAAGGTAGGAAATGCTCAAGACCTCAGGGTGCATCTCACTTTCCAATTCGTATTCAGATTTTAATTCTAGTGAGTGATGACTGATCTGGTAGTGCTGCGAGAGTTCACTGTGCAGCAACATACCTGACTCAGCTGTACAGATGGGTTATACGAGATTACGAAAGCAATGAGATTAAGGGACAGGTGTCTCTGGTATTACAGACATTCACCTTGATATTTCGGGGGGTGGCAGGAACTGTACAGAGTGGGCAAGTGTCATGTCATCACAATTTTCAAACAGTGGCTATCAACATTGGAGTAACACAGTGCCACATGGAAGGAAAATGTAATAGGGGTGGGATATCCTGGAAGCATCTATTATATAAATACCAGCAGTTACACAGGAGTTTATCACTTCAACCACGATCAGTTCAGAAACTAAAAAGGGAAAAAAATAAATTGGCTAGTCAGAAACATTACGAACCTTATCGGTTTCAATTTCACATACCACCTCATCTTCACTTACTGCATCACCAACAGCTGTAATGAAACACAGGGATGAAATGTAGGTATTTCATAAGGCAATTCAGAAAATAAGATCAAAACTCATTCAGGGTCTCTGATAATGCCTCAACTACCCTCCCACCAATGCATCTCCATGCAAGGGCTTCTTAGAACTGCCTAAAACAAAGTAAAATGAAAATAAGACATAGTAAATGCCCTTAAGCTTTAAGAAAACTCCCCAAATCTAGAAGTTTATAACAGACCTTCAAGTACAATAGTTCACCCTAAGACATAATCCTAAGGTTTATAAAACCCATTAGGCTGCCAAACTAGCCCCAAGTTATTTTAGAGGTTCAGCATGGCTACAGAAATACACGATAATATCAAGTTAACTTCAGACACACAGAAAACCCAAAACCTGCTTAAATAATGCAAAATCCAAACTTAAATTATTAAAACTATGTACAGTTCTGACAGTTTACATACAGAATATTCATATGTATACATTGATATCATAAAGGATATCCCAGTGCATCCTGCTTACCTGATCAGTTCATCTGGAACTGTTAAATTGCTACCTGAGTGTATTGTTTTCTCTGTACTTCTCCCTTCCCAATTCTCCCTGTCTAATGCTGTCATTCCTAAGTGAGCCCCATAAGTTTTCTGGAAAAGGACAGCAAAATAATAAATGGAAAGAGCCAAGTAAATGATAGTCATATGCAGATCAGTCATGACATAACTGAATGGCAGAACAGTGCCTCAAGGCTGAAACGAGTTTTTGCGTTGTTATATCTTATCAATCCACACGACAGTAATATACCACCTAAAGCCAATTTCCTGGCTCTGGTTCAGTCCAAAGCCTTTTTTTTGCTTCTTTTTAAAAGTTGATACCTAAAGAGTTGGAGAATTCTGATGGGCACTGTTGAAGCTTGACCTCAGGTCAGGAATTGCCAAGCAATGGGGGAAAATGAGATTGTCAGCTGTCTCAAGCTCTGAAACACAATGAGTTGCTGTGGAGATCAGTCTGAATGCTAGCTGCTGCAAAGTCCTATTAAATCTATTTTCCCCCTATTGGGGGATGTAGCTTAACTGGCAGTTCCTTTGAGGCTGATTCCTGCTCCAGAAATGCCTGTGAAAAGGTAATTTTCTTCTTAAATCTCACAGCTTAAATACTTCCCAACATGTTCAACCTCTCCTGCCCCACTCTTCTAACTCTCTCACACTTGGATTTTCACATATCAGTCCTGCTCCTCTCTTCTTTCCTCACCATTCTCACCCCACCTAAAAAAACTACTCTTAAATTTAGTCCCTTAAACCTGCTGGCACACTGGAATACACAACAATTTTGGAGCTTGAAAATGATGGTCACAGTGGGTAAGGTTTGCCAAGTATTGCCTTTGGTCGTTCCTATTCATACAATTGTCAGTCACAGATCTACAAAACCCATGCATGCAACTGAAAGAAGAAACTACCAAGTTTAACAGCAGGTTTCTCTTCACCAAGACAGACAATATCGATCAAAGTCAAATGTCAGTACACCTGCATTTTGGCATCAGTTTAACACTGATTAACTCTCATACCACATACCCAACCATGGTTGGAATGTACAAAAAATAACTTATAAAACCCCTGGTCCCTCAAAGCAGAGCTCAGATCTCAACACTAACACTGCAATCTAAACTGGGTGTCAACAAAATCAAAACAATGTTTTCCATCTTCTTAATATTTAGTTGCAGGTAATTTCTGTTCACACAGTACTAAATGTTGGACAAACAGTGTTCCAAGCTTAATATTAACGCTGGTGGCAAAGTAAAGACGGGTATCATCCAGCAATTATAAATAATGTATATTGGCCTCCACACTTGTGCAGACACAGCCACAGGTGTCACCCGCTGCATAAGAACAAGGTGCAGGAAGTGACAATGCATGTGTCAATTACAGAGTTATATTTCCCTACATCAGAGCACATGCCACTGATAAAGGGCTGGAGAGGTGAGGCAGGGGTGTTGCCCTGGCAGGAATGGGACAAAGGCTGGGTGTAAAAGCAGGGCTGGGAGGGGAGGCTGGCAGCATCTGCTCTCTCCAGCCACCACTACTTCATTAAACATGCTGAACAGGGGCCTACTTGTTACTAGGAGGTCACGTCTGGGGCCTGGGCTGTTGTTGTAACTCTTCTCCCCACCTCCTTTGATGCCTGTCATCCAATGGGATCACAGTCGCATTATTCACACTTCCTGTAGCATCTGGTGGTGCCATTTCCCACCACCGTTTTATGCAACAAGGTCATGACAGATTTGTGCCATCTAATGGTGGTATAACCAAAGATGGTCAGCATCATCAAAATGTGTGCAATCTGACATTGGGAAAAACAATTAATGTGATGACAGGCAGTATGTCATAGACAGAGTCATCAAATCCCTACAGTGAGGAAACGGGCCCTTCGGCCCAATGAGTCCACACCGACCTTCAGAGCATCCCACCCAGACCCATCGCCCTTTAACCCACCTAATCCTGAACACAATGGGCAATTTAGTGTGGCCAATCCACCTAACTTGCACAACTTTGGACTGTGGGAGGAAATCCACGCAGACACAGGGAGAACGTACAAACTCCACACAGACAATCACCAAGGGTGCAATCCAACCCGGGTCCCTGGCACTGTGAGGCAGCAGTGTTAACCATTGAGCCACCGTGCTGCCTCGTGGATGAGGAATAAATGGGGTTAACTATGCAGGAATGAGAAGACATTAGGTGTAATGATTATTATTGGATAGATAAGAATGGAACTATGTGAGTGCGATCCTACCTTGCTGGATAACCATGGAAAGGCACTGGGGATAGGTATCATGGCTTACTGCATTAACGGCATTAGACTGGTTGAGAAGGGATAAGTCAGAATGGCCACAGTCAAAAAAAAATACCAAAGCTTCAAATACAGCTAGGAGATTTTCCTAAAGTAAACTGCACTATTTTAATTATTCATGCAACATTTACTTAAAACAGCCTAAAACATCTGACATGTTGGGAACTTTCCACAATAACAGTCCCAATATTATGCTTTTAAAGGAATACGTTAACAACTGGTCAACAAGAATGTCACTGAACAAACAACAGTTGGTATCAAACATAATGCAGTGACTCCACAGTTGTTCAAATAATTCCACATTCTTACAAAACAATTATGTTGTTTCCCCTAAAATGCACTGTACCTTTTTCCCACCTGACGTCACCCTCTGTGACAGACTCCGCAAAGGGCGGCGTATTTACTGTTAGCACTTCATTATCTGCAAAAGCAAGACAACAAAATTATTAAAACTTACATGAAAAAGACATTTATTGCAAACTGGATCAGAAAAAGTGGTTCAGAAGTTGATTCAGCAAAGAAGCCTGTACAGGCATACAAATTACAAACATTCAAAACAGAAGTAGTACAATTAAGCTCCTTGGGTTTTCTCCACCAATTAATAGTAGCATGGCCAATGTTTGTATTTCAAATTTCACTTTCCCATAAACTCCCGCTAACCCAATTCTACTCCAAAGAGACCATCTGTTTCCGTCTTAAAAACATTCAAAAATCCATGTTCATCATCTTCCAAATGTTGTACAGTCCCTTTGAAAACCATTCTGTATATTACTGTCCTGAAAGGACAACCTCTAATTTTAAAATACCATCCTGCAGTTCTGAACTCATCCACAAGAAGAAACTTGGATACTTGCCATATCCACCGTCAAGACCATTTAGGATCTTAAAAACAATCAAGTCATTCCTCACTCTTTCAAACTTCAGTGGAAACAAGACCAGCCTGCCCAATGTAACATCTTAATCCAGTGAGATTGTTCTCTAACCACATAATCTTATTAAATAAAGGATGTAAATGCATTTGATCCAAATTGCGCACAGTATTCAAAATGGGGTTTCACCAATGTCCTGTATGGCTGAAGCAAAACATCCTCACTTTTATGTTCAATTCCTCTCGTAACAAAGGAAGTAGTTAGTACTCCATTGGCCTTTTTGATTATGTGCTGTATCTGCATAATAAATAAAGTTTTGTATTCATACGCAAGAGTATCCAAACGCTTCTGCACTTCAGAATTCTGTGGCTGTTTTCAGTTTAAGTAATGTTTTACTTTTTTATTCCTCTTGACAAAATGAACAACACATTTCTCTCCTATCATATAGGGTCAGTTATTTGGCTACTCTCAACCAATCCATATTCATCTGCAACATTCACATGTCTTCTTCACAATATACTTCTCTATCTATCTTGACGTTGTTCTGCAAACTTAGCTACCATGCCTTAGAATTTACATCAATAACTTAGATGAAGGGAGCCAAGTTAATGAGGCCATAGCAGAGAGGACTTTACGAGTCACATCCTGCCAATCAAAGGCCCATTTATGTATACACATACTGCCAGCCAGTTAACTGACTATCCACATGAATAGGTTACCCCACCAAATCATTGTATAATCTCTGATGTGAAACCTTATCAAATGTCTTCTGCAAATCCAAGTACAGAACATCTGCAGTGCATGTCACTTCTTCAAAGAATTCCAATAAATTAGTTAAACATGTTTTGATTTTAACAAAACCATGCACACTTTTCCTAATTACCTTTAGTTTTTCCAAAGTGTGCAGGTATAATTTCTTTAGTGATCAATTCCAACACCTACACCATGACAAACATCAAGCTTAACTAGCTTATAATTTTCTATTTGCTGCCTTATCTCCCTTTTTGAATAGAGTGGCTATATTTTCTAGTTTCCAATCTGATGGCACAGTACCTGAATCCAAGGAATTGGGGGAAATTAACAATGGAAAAATCTCATTAACCAAATCTTTTAAGCCCTTCTGGGCCCAGATATTTGTCAGCCCACAGTTTAATTATTTTGCTTAGGGCTGCTTCCCACGTGTTTGGAATTTCAATAGGCTCCTCCCTCCCTCTATCTCCTGATTTACAGCTATTACCGGAATTTTTTTAATATCCCCAATAGTAAAGTTAGGAGCAAAATAATGTTTCATGTCATCCAGAATTTCCTTACTATCTATCTACTATTTATTATTAAGACACATCCTCAGAGATGTGTATTGGTATTCCATACCAAAGGTTTCAGACAGTATCCAAATCTCCCAATTGCAAGTTAAAAGTGCAAAGAAGTCATAATATGGCCTTGCTCCTATTTAGCTATAAAAAGGCAACTAAAAGTTTAATTCGACTCATTTTTATGACCCAGTTTTAGGTTTGGCTGCACTGAACCTGTCTATAATCACATTTCATTGTATTGATCCAAAAAAATATATAAAATATAGTTTGATATGAATAATAAGGGTGACTCAAAGTAAAAGCTGTCATTTCTGAACAACTTTTAACATCTTTCTACGGTTAATTCATATACTAGGGGCTTACACTGCGCAAACTGCACACTCTAAAGCTTCCTTCACCGCACTATTAAGATACCTTGATGTTGATCATGCACCATTATCAGAATCCAGTTATGAAAAGAATCAAGGCAGAAGAATACATTTAATGTAATATGCTTAACATTACTCATGATGAGCATTAATCTAGTATCTCACCAAGTATTATACTACCTGTCCATTATCTGTTGGCTTCTTGCGCAAAAAAAAATGCGTATTAGAGTTGCATTCTTTCCTGGATCCACTTAAATAATGTTAAAAACAACTTTTCAAGTGTGATGCAGTTGATGTATTTCGTAGTCTTAAATGTTATGTTGTTTCCACATTTATGATACTGTGTAACTTAATACAAGCTATCATTTAATAAGGTAATTTGGTCACAGTTAAAAACAATTACCTGACTTATCATGTAACTGTAACACAGCTGATTTGTACAATGAATATCTAGCTAGAATGAGAACACAATGTCTCAAACAACAGGACAAATGAAAGTGGGCTAATACAACAGATAAAACAATACAATACTTACTAAAGACTGCTGATGTCTTAAAGTGTCGAAGGTGGAAGATACTGAATTTAGAGACATTTTGTCTGTAAACAACCATAATTAGAGCCAAACATTACATGGAGGACACAGATCTGCTTACAAATAAAGCAAACTCCAATCACAATTACAGTTTATGTTTGATAATATTTGCAGGCTTATATATTTGAAGCTGGATAAGCAAGATCAATGACAGAGATCCATTCACAAATAACTGTTCTTCAGTTCAAAGAAAACAGTTTTATTTTTAAGCTATTCACATCAAAAAAATTGCTTCCCTTTAAATAAAAGTTACATGAATCTGTGCATGTACCTAATATACAACCCATCCCTTGGATACAATTACTTAGATTTTTCTACCTTAAATTTCAGGTTTACTGTTATGATTTTTTTTAAAAAATCACTGTTCTCTAATAAAGGCTTTGTGACTCTTAGTTCCCTTTCAGAGTAGGTTTATGTTTTTGCTAGCGATCAGCATGACAGAAGACAACCAGCTACATGGGATTAGCTACGCAATTACTCTCTGGTATTTTTTAACTACAGAGGACAGTGAAGCACCCATCATTGTATTATTAACAAATGGTAGACTAAAGCATTTGTGTTGATTGAAAAGAACATCCTTGTACAGCAACAGTTAAATGTCAATTTGTATTGGCCACATTGCAATAGAACATAGAACAGTACAGCATAATACAGGCCTTTCAGCCCACGATATTGTGCTGAGCTATTATCCTACTCCAAATTCAAACTACCTTGCATACTCTACATTTTACTATCATCCATGTACCGATCCAAGAGTCGCTTAAGTGTCCCTAATGTATCTGACTCCACGGCCAACGTTAGCAACGCATTCCATGCATCCACCACTCTGTAAAGAAAATACCTCTGGCATCTCCCCGACACCTTCAATCACCTTAAAATTATGTCCCCTCGTCATAGTCATTTCCACCCTGGGAAAAAACCTCTGGCTATCCGCTCTATCTATGCCTCTCATTATCAAGTACACCTCTATCAAGTCACCTCACATCCTTTTTCATTCCAATGAGAAAACCCCAGCTCCCTCAACCTTTCCTCATAAGACCTGCCCTCCAGTCCAGGCAGCATCCTGGTAAATCTCCTCTGCACCTTCCCTAAAGCTTCCATGTCCTTCCGAGAATGAGGCGACCAGAAACGAACACAATATTCCAAGTGAGGCCGAACTAGGGTTTTATAGAGATGCAGCATAACCTCATGGCTCTTCAACTCAATCCCCCTGCCAATGAAAGCCAAAACACCATACGTCTTCTTAACAACCCTATCAATTTGGGTGGCAACTTTGAGGGATCCAAGGACATGGATTGCAGGTTCCCTCTGCTCCTCACACTGCCAAGAATTCTGCCATTAACCCTGTATTCTGCATTCAAATTGGACCTTCAAAAACGAATGACTTCACACTTTTCCCAGGTTGAATTCCATCTGCCACTTCTTTGCCCAACTCTGTATCCTATCAATGTCCTGTTGCAACCTGCAACAGCCCTCCACACTATCCACAACTCTGCCGACCTTTGCATAAACAGCAAACTTACTAACACACCGCTCCACTTCTTCATCCAAGTCATTTATTAAGATCACAAAGCGTAGAGGTCTCAGATCCGTGCAGAACACCACTGGTCAGCAAGCTCCAGGCTGAATACTTTCCATCTACTACCACCCTCTTGCAGAGCTAATTCTGTATCTAGACAGCCAGAGCTCCCTCGATCCTATGTCTCCTTACTTTCTGAATGAGCCTACCATGGGGAGCCATGTCAAATGCCTTGCTAAAATTCATATACACCACATCCACTTCACTACCTTCATCAACATGTTTTGTCACATCCAAAGAATTCAATAAGGCTTGTGAGGCATGGCATGGCCTGCCCCTCACACAGCCATGCTGACTATTTCTATTCAAATTGTGCTTTTCAAATAATCATAAATACACCCTCTTAGAATCCTCTCCAATAATTTGCCTCCCACAGAAGACAGACCGACTGGTCTGTAATTTCCAGGATCATCCCTATTCCCTTTCTTGAAAAAGGGAATGACATTTCCACCCTCCAATCATCTGGTACTACTCCAGTGGACAGTGAGGACGCAAAGATCATCGGCAAAGTTGCAGCAATCTCTTCCCTCGCTTACCATACCAACCTTGGGCATATCCCATCTAGCTCAGAGGACTTATCTATCCTCATGTTTTTCAAAATTTTTAGCACATTCTCCTTCCTAACATCAACCTGTTTGAGCATATCAGCCTGTTTCGCATTGTCCTCACAAACTACGAGGTCCATCTCCTTGGTGAATACTGAAGCAAAGTATTCATTACGGACCTCCCAAATCTCTTCCGACTCCACGCACAAATTCCCTCCACTATTCCTGATTGGCCCTACCCTCACTGTGGCCATCCTGTTCCTCACGCAAGTATAGAATGCCTCGGGGTTTTCCTTAATCCTACCCGCTAAGGCTTTTTCGTACCACCTTTTAGCTCTCCCAAGTCCGTTATTCAGTTCCTTCCTGACTACCTTGTAACCAGGGTTTAGAACATTTAAAAAGAATAGGGAGGGGGGAAAAAGAGGAAGGGGTGTAGCACTACTAATCAGAGAGGGTATCACAGCTACAGAAGCTTCCATTGCCGAGGAAGATCTGCCTACTGAGTCAGTATGGGTGGAAATTAGGAACAGCAGGGAGTAGTCACCTCATTAGGGGTTTACTACAGGACCCCAATAGCAGCAGGGAGATTGAAGAAAGCATAGGTCAACAGATTTTAGAAAAGTGTGGGCGTAGTAGGTTTGTTGTAATGGGTGACTTTAACTTTCCTAATATTGATTGGAACCTCCTTCGAGCAGATTTGTAAGGTGTGTTCAGGAGGGTTTCCTAACGCAGTACATTGACAGGCCGACGAGGGGAGAGGCCATTCTAGACTTGGTGCTCGGAAACGAGCCGGGGCAGGTATCAGATCTTGTGGTGGGAGAGCATTTTGGTGATAGTGACCATAACTGCCTCACATTCTACATAGCTATGGAGAAGGAGAGGATTAGGCAAAATGGGAGGATATTTAATTGGGGAAGAGGAAACTATGACGCGATTAGACATGAGTTAGGAAGCATGGACTGGGAGCAATTGTTCCATGGTAAGGGCACTATAGACATGTGGAGATTGTTTAAGGAACAGTTGTTGTGAGTGATGAGTAAATATGTCCCTCTGAGACAGACAAGAAGGGGTAAGATAAAGGAACCTTGGATGACGAGAGCGGCGGAGCTTCTTGTGAAAAGGAAGGAGGCAGCTTAAATAAGGTGGAGGAAGCTGGGGTCAAGTTCAGCTAGAGAGGATTACACGCAGGCAAGGAAGGAGCTCAAAAATGGTCTGAGGAGAGCCAGGTGGGGCACAAGAAAGGCTTGGCAGAACGGATTAGGGAAAACACAAAGGCATTTTACACTTACGTGAGGAATAAGAGAATGGTCAAAGAAAGAGTAGGGCCGATCAGGGATAGCATAGGGAACTTGTGTGTGGAGTCTGAGGAGGTAGGGGAAGCCCTAAATGAGTTTTTTGCTTCTGTCTTTACGAAAGAAACGAACTTTGTAGTGAATGAAACCTTTGAAGAGCAGGTGTGCATGCTGGAATGGATAGAGATAGAAGAAGTTGATGTGCTGAAAATTTTGTCAAACATTAAGATTGACAAGTCGCCAGGCCCGGACCAGATTTGTCCTCGGCTGCTTTGGGAAGCGAGAAATGCAATTGCTTCGCCACTTGCGAGGATCTTTGCATCCTCGCTCTCCACTGGAGTTGTACCTGAGGACTGGAGAGAGGCAAATGTAATTCCTCTCTTCAAGAAAGGAAATAGGGAAATCCCTGGCAATTACAGACCAGTAAGTCTCACGTCTGTCGTCTGCAAGGTGTTAGAAAGGATTCTGAGGGTTAGGATTTATGACCATTTGGAAGAGCATGGCTTGATCAAATGCAATCAACACGGCTGTGTGAGGGGCAGGTCATGCCTCACAAACCTTATCAAGTTCTTTGAGGATGTCACTAGAAAAGTTGATGAGGGTCGAGCTGTGGATGTGGTGTATATGGACTTCAATAAGGCATTTGCTAAAGTTCCCCATGGTAGGCTCATTCAGAAGGTCAGGAGGAATGGGACACAGGGGAACTTAGCTGTCTGGATATAGAATTGGCTGGCCAACAGAAGGCAGCGAGTGGTAGTAGAAGGAAAATATTCTGCCTGGAAGTCAGTGGTGAGTGGTGTTCCACAGGGCTCTGTCCTTGGGCCTCTACTGTTTGTAATTTTTATTAATGACTTGGATGAGGGGATTGAAGGATGGGTCAGCAAGTTTGTAGACGACACAAAGGTCGGAGGTGTCGTTGACAGTATAGAGGGCTGTTGTAGGCTGCAGCGGGACATTGACAGGATGCAGAGATGGGCTGAGAGGTGGCAGATGGAGTTCAACCTGGATAAATGCGAGGTGATGCATTTTGGAAGGTCGAATTTGAAAGCTGAGTACAGGATTAAGGATAGGATTCTTGGCAGTGTGGAGGAACAGAGGGATCTTGGTGTGCAGATACATAGATCCCTTAAAATGGCCACCCAAGTGGACAGGGTTGTTAAGAAAGCATATGGTGTTTTGGCTTTCATTAACAGGGGGATCGAGTTTAAGAGTCGTGAGATCTTGTTGCAGCTCTATAAAACTTTGGTTAGACCGCATTTGGAATACTGCGTCCAGTTCTGGTCGCCCTATTATAGGAAAGATGTAGATGCTTTGGAGAGGGTTCAGAGGAGGTTTACCAGGATGCTGCCTGGACTGGAGGGCTTATCTTATGAAGAGAGGTTGACTGAGCTCGGACTTTTTTCATTGGAGAAAAGGAGGAGGAGAGGGGACCTAATTGAGGTATACAAGATAATGAGAGGCATAGATAGAGTTGATAGGCAGAGACTATTTCCCAGGGCAGAAATGGCTAACACGAGGGGTCATAGTTTTAAGCTGGTTGGAGGAAAGTATAGAGGGGATGTCAGAGGCGGGTTCTTTACACAGAGAATTGAGAGAGCATGGAATGCGTTGCCAGCAGCAGTTGTGGAAGCAAGGTCATTGGGGTCATTTAAGAGACTGCTGGACATGCATATGGTCACAGAAATTTGAGGGTGCATACATGAGGATCAATGGTCGGCACAACATCGTGGGCTGAAGGGCCTGTTCTGTGCTGTACTCTTCTATGTTCTATGTTCTAACCCTCGAGTTCCCTGTCCAATCCTTGTTTCCTCAACCTTAAGTAAGCTTCCTTCTTCCTCTTGACTAGATGGGTGCCTGATATCTAAAACCTGAACATCTTAAATGCTTGAAGGTGGTAGAAGGAGGAAAAGCAAATGTGAGTTAAAAAGTACCGGTAAGGAATGGATCCAAGATTACAAGAAAAATCACAGAGGTCTGGAATCTATAGCATATATTTTCAATGAATACAGCTGCTATTCTCAGTACTTACGGAAGCCGTCTGCTTTTATCATAGCTAGACCGATAGCACACCAAAAGCCCTAGAAGAGATGTATTTGTTTATTCTCAGATTTTGCATGCAGTTTAATTAAAAAAGTGCATGCACTTTTAAAAGAATATTCAGTGATAATTTCAAGTAGTCAAACATTCAGGCAATAATTGCTTGCACTTACAACGTTGCTTCATTTTAAAAGCATGTCAATTCCCATGCACATTTTTCAACTTAATACCATATATGCTTTAACACAAATGTTAACACAACCAACTAATGAGAACTCTTGATAAAGTCAGGAAATAACTAAATGTGACCAATGATGCTAAGAGGTTGCCACATTTTCACGGAACATACAGCTGAGAACAAGCCATCGAGTCCTACTGATTACTAGCATTGTTATATAGCATAGATACCTCTCTCATCCTATTTCATTTTATTGTATTTTTATATTCTTCTGTTCCTTTCTTTCTCATGTCCTTATCCACCTTTCCCTGAAAGGGCATCTATGTTATTCTTCTTATCCACTACACACAGTGACAATTTCCTACTCGAACCACTGCCGAGAGGCATTTCCCTGAAGTTCCTTCCTGGGTTGTTTTTGGTGACATCTTGTACTGTTGGCACCTTATTTCAAACTCCACCACATGTGGAAAATCTCCACAGAATCGTGACATGAAAACAATACATCAGTTTTGGAAGCTGATCAACGGTTATAGTATTGTTTAAAAGATTCAAGGAAGTTCTATGTACTCAAAATATACACTTCACTTGTCGAAGGGACAATGCTCTAAAAACTTGTAATTTTAAATAAACATATTGGCCTATAACTTGGTGTCGTCTTACCTTTGGCCTTGTCCACCCTATCCAACACGAGCACCTCCACATCATTCTCAAAATATGTTTGATGTGCAAGCTTAACTTACTGTGATCACAGACTAACTTCAGAATCACTGTGAAATTGAAGCACCAAATGTAGCAAGCTCCATGCCCTCCAGTGATTTCTACTCTGAAGCTAACACCGAAGTAGTTCAAATATTTAACATAGATACTTCTCCCTGAGGGCATGACCCAGGCATCATCTTCATACTTCAGTAAACCGAAGCTGCAGTGCACAACATTGGTCAACAGTTCGTGCTGGGAATGCATCAAATCTTCAGTTATTCCAGAAGTATTTCACAAAATGAGGAGAATTCCATACTTAAATATTTCAACTGTCATCACGTTCATCGTCGTTGATTTTAATAATCCAGAACCAGACAATATCAAGAGGGTAGATACAGTTACACTCAAAGATTTACATTGATCCTTCTCAGGCAGCTGAGCAATGATCAAGAAGTACTAACCCCATAATCCACCACTATCGTCTGTCAAGTTTCACCAGAAGAACATCAGGGCCTCCATGATATAGTTCAGTTTGAACATCACCCAATTTTAGCTAGTGGCAAATGTGCAAAGCTAATTTGTTTACCTCTTCTCAAAAAAACTTCATATTTTATAACTAATTCTTGCTGTCAATAAACCTCCTAAACCATTTTCAAGGTTTCCAAAAAGACGCCGTTTTCAAGAATGATTTTGTGATTAGCTCTGTTAGGCTCCTCAGTGTGGTGAGTATTCCAATTGACCTTCATTCAGTGCACACAACACTACAAATTTTGTGCCAGCCTAAAAGCTAGCATGAACTGCACAAAACTGATACAATGTACTGCTACATATCTGCTCTGCATCTGAGAACAGGCTGTTCAAGTTAACGATAAAATAAAAACACTTCATATTTTAAAGATCTGAGTTTATTACAATCACAGGTGAAGAGGGTCTGGGATCAAGCAGAGCAGTGACCAATACAAAACTCATTTTGATGAGGAGCAACAGGATCATAAGGTGAAATTTCAAAACTGAATCAACAAGTTTACGGATGACTACCAAATTAAGCTATATATATTTCTACTTGGGATCATCTACTCACCAGACGGACCTCTGCACGCTTGTGAGCCATTACCCTGCAGTAAGGAAGGAATAGAGAAAAAAAATATTTTTTCAGGTCAGGTTCTTTTAATAACCTGCATTCAAACTGCAAGTACATACTGCATCAAAAACACATTTTATTGTGTGACATACAAGGCTAAATTTTTGCAATTAATTTTTATTAGTGTTGTGCATGACACTTGTGAATCTTGAAATAAAAGTGTAACATGCACATCATAGCCTGAATGATTACCATTCCATACAACAGCTATTACTGCTGGAACATCAAATGGATGTCAGATTTAAGTAGACCTAGAAATTGATGAGCTCTAAATTACTGCAAATATTATTGTACTTTCCTATCTGTATTTCAACATCGCTATCGGTCTCTTGTTTGAAGTGCGTGCAGTTACGGAATCAAAATTTTGCATAGAAATGAATCATCAAAATTAGCCATTTTCTCTCATTCACAAGCGTCGATCTGGTTCAGTTAGTAGAATTCTCATTGAGTCACAAGGTTGCTACGCAGTGCTGTCTCACTGAAGACGTTAAGTAAAATCCACATTTCAAATGAATGCAAAAGCATTATTTTGAATGGCAGACCTGGTATGATTGGTCTTCTGATCAATACTCGCTATTCAAATCAACATGATTATTTGGTCATTTCAATAATGCTGTTTGTGGGAACTTGCTGTCTGGAAAAATGTCTGCCACATTTCTAAATTAGTCAGCACATTTCAAAAGTAGTTAATTGACTTCAAGTCACTGCGATGTCCAGTGGTCATAAAAAGCATTAAACACAAGTATTTCTTTCTGTGCCTTTTCGCTGTTTTCAATAATTTTGATCCTGCTTTTGTCTATTCATCAATGGAAATCACCTTCTGCAATTATCTGCTCATCCCATTTCTAAATCTGAACTTGATTAATTTCCTTCATCTTCTTTCAGCATAATCCCATTTTGTTATAAATATACACAATCTCTCAAAATTCTTTAGATAACCTAGCAATTACACATTTTCTCACAGCTTGGATATCCTCTCTATAATAGGATCTCCAATATAGTACTGCACGTAAGATTTCCATTTATTTCAGTTCAATATAATGCCTTAACATATCACCGACCTCAAGAGAATCTTACATTTTCCCTTTGTCACTCTTTACTTTGCAAAATAAGAGACCTTATTTTGATCCTTATACACAAATCAAATATGAATACAATTTAATCTCTCATGGCACTGGGCATAGTAATTAAGATTAAGTACAGACTTCAAGTGAAGTGGTTTATAGCATAGGTAGTAACTCATTATTTTTGTGGTTAGTAGTCTATGTGATAGGGAGCCAATGTTCTACTCCTCAAGAAATGACAAAGTTGCTCCCTTTGCAGTTACCTAATGATAATGGGATCAGATTTTTTCTCAGCTTTCCCAGAAGGTAACAGGGACTGGGTCTTGAAATTTAGTCAATAACAAGTTAGATACATTTTTGAGACACAAGGCAGTGAAGGGTTGCATTGTTGAGACAGGAAAGTGATCTTACTGAATTACAAAACAAGCTCAAAATGCTAAAAGACCTACTTCTGATCCTGTGTTCCTATATCCTAATAATTGAGCCAGGGCGTGCACGTATAATTCAGCCCCCATTTTAAAGTCAGATATCTAAATTAAATTAAATAAAATCTGAGCATTATTTAACTATTAATAAGAAAACGTATTGAAAGCTCTTAAGTGGAGAAGGATGAATCAACAGCATTTATCTGAAGTACAGGAAGGGCACTTAAAAGGCTAAAAGATTGGAATTTCATTTTGCTAGCCTTGCCATGAAAGTACAGTTACAATGAAAAGAGTGTACATTTACATTTTGGTGAAGCTGTGACAACAGAAAAAAACGTTTGTGCAGACAGGATAAGCAGTCAGATATGAAAACAGAAACTGCTGGGAGAAAGGCAGGAGGTCTGGCAGCATCTTGGGGGAGAAAACACAACTAATGTTTCAAGTCTGGTGACTAAAATGACATTAACCCTGCTGACTGCCCAGATGCTGTCAGGACTGCTAAGCTTTCCCGGCATTTTTTGTTTTTGTTCAGATTTCCAGTATCCACCATTCTCTACTTTAAGCAGTCAGACGACAGTTTATTTAAAACAAAAGGTCGCCACAAACTTAAAGCCATGATATAAATCTCCTTTGAGATTATCAGGTCTTTAGATATAATTCTCTTTGAAAAATTGATGGAAAATAAAAATCTATTTGAAAATAATCACAATAACATCTGGACCTCGAATGGCATTCAATACTGCCAGTCATTGTCCAGGTAATGAAAGAATGATCATGTATGTTTTCATGCCACTGTCATCTTCTATAGCAACAGCAGAAACTGCTGAGCTGCACCAGGCAATGCTTAGCATAGAGTTCACCATCACGGCATAAGACTGGCAGATCTTTCACACCTGACTCTGGCTTTCTTTGCATCTTCCTCACTCTGCTGTACTATTGGTACAAAACCTTCAGCTCCTTCTGCGAACACCTAATATGTATCTTTCCATTTTAAAAATAATTTTATTTTCAACTAAACACTCAGTTAACTAGCTCTGAACTCTCCACTAATGACTTGGCAATTATTTCCTTTTCTTCTGTAGAGTACATTCAAATTTATTTGTACATCACATTATTACTAGTGTAGTATGAAAATGCACAAAAGGTCAAAAATACTAATAATCTCAACATCTGGGACTTGGGCTTCAGGTGTTACTCCAAATACAGCATGTTTCTAAAGGCCGTGAGAAGATTTGTCGCTCCGGTTATGCATGGGGTTGTAGATATGCTCACCGAGCTGGTGGGTTTAATTGTAAACATTTCATCACCCTGTGAGGTAACATAGTCCTGCCTGTTATTTATATGCCTCAGTTTGCTGGGGTGGTTGGTAGTACTAATAGTGGGAACTGCAGACACTGGAGAATCCGAGATAACAAAGCGTGGAGCTGGATGAACACAGCAGGCCAAGTAGCATCAGAGGAGCACAAAAGCTGACGTTTTGGGCCTAGACCCTTCATCAGAAAAGGAGGAGGGGGAGGGGGTGGGGGAGATGGTTCTGAAATAAATAGGGAGAGGGGGAGAGGCAGATAGAAGATGGATAGATAGGAAGATAGGTGGAGAGGAGACTGACAAGTTAAAGGGGCAGGGATGGAGCCAGTAGAGGTGAGTGTAGGTAGGGACATAGGGAGGGGATAGGTCAGTCCAGGGAGGACAGACAGGTCAAGGGGGCAAGATGAGGTTAGTAGGTAGGAAATGGAGGTGCAGCTTGAGATGGGACGAGGGGATAGGTGAGAGGAAGAACAGGTTAGGGAGGCGGGGACGAGCTGGGCTGGTTTTGGGATGTAGTGGGGGGAGGGGAGATTTTGAAGCTTGTGAAGTCCACATTGATACCTTTGGGCTGCAGGGTTCCCAAGCGGAATAGGAGTTGCTGTTCCTGCAACCTTCGGGTGGCATCGTTGTGGCACTGCAGGAGGCCCAGGATGGACATGTCGTCTAAGGAATGGGAGGGAGAGTTGAAATGGTTCGCTACTGCTTTTCTGATGGAGGGTCTATGCCCGAAACATCAGCTTTTGTGCTCCTAAGATGCTGCGTGGTTGGTATAACTTCTATTTTTGTTTCCTCAGTGGTTTATACACACAGTCTAATTCAACATGTTTGTTGATGGAGTTCCGGTTGGAATACCAAGCCTCCAGGGATTCCCTGGCATGTTTCTGTTCTGCTTGTGCGATTACCAACGTATCAGAGACAATGAGAACTGCAGATGCTGGAGAGTCCGAGATAAAGTGTAGAGCCGGATGAACACAGCAGGCCAAGCAGCATCTTAGGAGCACAAAAGCTAGGCCCAAAACATCAGCTTTTGTGCTCTTAAGATGTGGCTTGACCTGCTGTGTTCATCCGGCTCTACACTTTGTTACCTCGCAATTACTAATGTGTTGTCCCAGTTGAATTTGTGTCTCTCATTGTCTGCATGTAGTGAGGCACGAGAGAATTGGCCATGTCTCTTGGTGGCTAGTTGGTGTTCATGTATCCATATAGACAATATTCGTCTGGTTTGGCCTATATAGTGTTTCTCAGAGCCCTTGCATGGTATTTTGTATGTTACCCCAGCTTTACAGGTTTTGAGCATGGGATACTTTACGTTCGTCAGTAGCTGATGGAGGGTTGTTGTCAGTTTGTGGGCTACTCTAGTACCTAGGGGTCTGTCTAGTCCTGTGGTCATCTCTGAAACATCTTTGATGTATAGTAGGGTGATTACTGCGTCTGGTCGTGTCGTGTCTTCCTGTTGTGATCTGTCTCGGAGGTAACAGCAGATTGTGCTTTTCGGGTATCCACTTCTTTTGAAGACTCCATATAACTGGTCCTATTCTGCTTTGCGCAGTTCTGGGTTGCAGCAATGTGATGTAGCTCATTTAAGTAGTGTCTTGATGCAGCTCTGTTTGTGTGCGCTAGGGTGGTTGCTAGTATAATTGAATATCTGGCCCATACGTGTTGTCTTTCTATGTACACTAGTCAAGTTCCCTGTTGTTTTCGCATTCTAACATTATGTCTGGTGAAATCACAGAAGAAGAGATAAACAACCGACTACCCTTCCTGGACATAATGGTAGAGCGCAAAAACAACAGAGAACAGGAATTACAATAATGTCATCTAGTAACTAATTGTAGCATTGGATTGCAATCTTCCATCTCCCTGTGGATGCACTGGTAGCAAACTTCCAAGAATCCTGAGATTCTGGAAAAGATAGAGGATCAGAAAACTGCCAACGTACCATCCTTATTCAAAAGAAAGGGACTAAAGTAGTCAACTATAGACCAATTAGCTTAGTAATTGTCATTGGGGATATGTTAGCGTCATTATAAAGGGTACAGTACAGCATTTAACAATGCATAATATAGTTAAGCTTGACATTATGAAGAGGAAAACATGCCTGAAAAATTTGAGAATTCTTTGAGGCCATAACAAGTAGCACAGACAATAGAACAGATAGTAGAAACTAATCGAATACATTTGAATTTCCGAAAGTTCAAGATGGTTCCAAGCATTAGGCTACTTGATAAGAACCCTTGGTGTTCAGGGTAGCATGTTAGCTTAGATCGAGTTATTGGTCGGGGCTGGGATGGGAGTGGGGAGAAATTTCAGGACAATAACTTATAACTAGTGAAGTGCCACATGGCTCAGTTCTGGGGCCACAACTTACAGTATAGATTTATGAATTGGATAAGGGGAGTGATTGTACTATGGCCAAGTTTGCAGATAACACAGAAATAGTTGTAAAGACGAGTGGTGAGGATGATACAGAGTCTACTGAGGGAGACAGATTGGTTAAGTGACTGAACAAAAATTTGATAGACGGAATGCAGTATGGGAGAATTGAAGTTATTCATTTCCATTAAAATGAAGAAGTGAATATTAATTATATGAAGAAAGACTGCAAAGTGATTTTGGGAGTCCTTGTGCATAAATTACAAAAAGTTAGTATCCAAATTTAGTCGATAATGAGGAAAGTAAGTGGAATGTTAGCCTTTAATACAAAGGGAATGCACTACAAAGCTAGGGATATTTTGCTATACCAAGGCACTAGTTAGGCCACACTTAGAATACCGTAAAGTTTTAGTCCCTTTTCGTAAAGATATCCTGGTACTGAACGCAGTGCAGAAAAGGTTCACTTGATTGACCTCAGGCATGAAGGGATTTTTCTATGTGAAGTGGTTGAATAGGTTGAGTCTGGACTCATTTGAGTTCAGAAGAGTTACAGATGACATTATTGAAAGTTAGGATTCTTGAGGGCCTGATAGTGGAAAGATTGTGATTTTATCTTTCTGTACCTTTTGATTGTGGGCTAAAATGCAGAAAGAATGATTATAAAAACAAAGGTTTGTTGGGCAACTGTTGCAGACTTTGAAAGCAAGTAGACAACACACATAATAAGTACTGTTTACGCAGTTGATAGCTTAAACAGTAGTAAATGATTCAGAGATGAGCTGGGGCCAAGGGCTGTGTGCAAATGGAGATTCAGCCGGCAAGAGATAGCGAGGTGTTTTGTGGACAATTGACCAGTAATCTAGGACATATGCTTTCTACCTGCCGAAAGTCAGACAATTAGTCTTTGGGCAACTGAAAAGCTTCAGGGTGTGAATGAGATTGGGAGAAGCCATCAGATCTCCATAAGCAACTGCCATAAACTGACTTTTAACTAATCAAAGTCAGTTGCCTTTATGCATCAACCAATCACACAATGCCATCTGCAAACCAATGAAAGTATTCAGAGCAGTAAGACTGAAAAGCAGCATTCTAATCAGCACAAAAATCATTCAGCACATTCTTTGAACAGGAACCTCTGAACTGCTTGCCTTGTTTTTCCCTTCACCCTCAACACCCTTTATTTGCCAACTGCACCTGTGTGTAAGGAGGAGTTTTATAAGAGGATTAGACTTTTAACCATTTGAGTTATATGCTGATGGTTCATCATTGTATACTTAATTACAGGTACAGTCTGTTTGTAATAAATAGAAATTCTTATACAGAAGTACAGAAATTTGATGCAGGCTATCAACCTGGGTCTGAAAGCCAGGAAAATCTAACTTTTGAGATGAATCCGGGAATAGCAGGGCTTGATTTCCAGCATGCAATCCCAATGAAGCATAACGACAAGGTAGATGTGCAGAGGTTATTTCTGCTTGTGACAGGTTCTAGGACCACTGGGTGTAATCTCAAAGTATGATGAATTTAAGATTGAAATGAGCAAGAATTTCGGAGGGCAGCAAATCTGTGGAATTCTTTGCTGCAGAGACCTGTCATGGCACTGGGTCATTAAGTAAAGATCTGTTTCATAGAATCATAGTTTCCCTAGTGAGGAAACAGGCCCCTTGACCCAACACCTCAGCCTTGAATATAATCTGTAAGAGAAACAAGTTATGGAAAAAAACTACAGGAAAATGGAGTTGAGGATTATCAAATCAGCCAGGGTATAACTGAAGGGCGAAGCAAACTGAATGGGTTCAATGACCTATTCTGTCCTACATCTTGTAGGCCAAGCAGCATCAAAGGAGCAGGAAAGCTGATGTTTCGGGGTCAGATCAAAATTTTCAAGGACCGCAACCTCCCCTCCACAGTGGTCGAAAATGCCCACGACTGTGTCTCTCGCATTTCCCGCAACTCATCCCTCACAACCCCTACCCACAATAACAAAAATACAGAATCCCCCTCATCCTCACATACTACCCCAACCACCTCCGGATCCAACCCATCATCGTCCGAAACTTCGACCATCTGCAATCTGACCCCACTACCAAAGATATTTTTCTCTCCCCACCCTTATCTGCTTTCCAGAGGGACCACTCTCTCAGTGACACCCTTGTCCTCTCCACACTCCCCTCGAGCCCCACCACCCCCGGCACTTTTCCCTGCAACTGGAGTAAGTGCTACACCTGCCTCACACCTCCCATCACAGGCCCTAAGAAGACCTTCCATATCAAACAGATGTTCACCTGCACATCTGTTAATGTGGTATACCATATCTGCTGTTCCCGTTGTGGACTGCTCAACATCAGGGAAACCAAGCAGAGGCTTGGGGACTGCTTTGCAGAACACCTATGTTCAGTTTGCAACAAACAACTACACCTCCCAGTTGCGAACCATTTCACCTTCCCCACCCACTCCTTGGATGACATGTCCATCCTGGGCCTCCTGCATTGCCACAACGATGCTACCAAAAGCTGCAGGAACAGCATCTCATTGTGCTTGAGAACGCTGCAGCCCAAGGGCATCAATGTGGGCTTCATAAGCCTCAAAATCTCCCCTCCTCCAACCGCATTCCAAAACCAGCCCAGCTCGTCCCTGCCTTCCTAACCATTCCTCCCACCTCAAGCCCCACCCCCTTCTCCACTCCACTAAACTCATCCCACCTCCTGGACCTGTCTGTCCTCCCTGGACTGACCTATCCCCTCCTTACCTCCCCATCTACACTCAACTTTACTGGCTCCAGCCCCGCCTCTTTGACCTGTCTGTCTCCTCTCCACCTATTTTCTCCTGTATCCATCTTCTGTCTGCCTCCCCATCTCTCCCTATTTATTTCAGAATCCACTTCCCCTCCCCCATTTCTGTAGAAGGGTCTCGACCCAAAACATCAGCTTTCCTGCTCCTCTGATGCTACTTGGTCTGCTGTGTTCATCCAGCTCTACATCGTGTTATCTCAGATTCTCCAGCATTGGCAGTTCCTACTATCTCTGTCCTACATCTTATTGTTTTCCGATCATCTCTTACACTGCTTACAAACGAAAACATTCAAATGTTGAAATTTTTTCGAGACATGTCCTCCCTCCACCCACATAAAACTCCATGAACTCTGCATTCACCAACTCAGGCCTACTGCACATCCCACTTCACAGACTTTGGCCCACAATTAGTGGTCATTCCTTCAAATATTAAGTAGGCCATTAACAAACATGAACCAACAAAACAGGAGAGCTTAAATATTTTCTCAATATAAATATGCCTCTTATTGCCCTTCAGGTAGTTGTAATGCTTTTTACTCTAAGTATTTCAACCAACTATTTCTAGAAGTTCTGCTTACCATAACCTTGAAAGGAGGATGTCATTTCAGCTAACCCCACCTGGTAACAAAGGTGGTGATACCCATTTTCTTAGAGAAATATATGGGATTCTTATCCAGCATTCTGAATAGGAGGGTTAAAGATGCAGTACTCCATTTCTTGGTTCCCTGAAATTAGATTAGTACAGTATCACAGGGAATTCCCTGTTAACAAAATCTGACCCTAAACATGATCCTAACTAAGGCCTGAATGGAGAACAGTCAAAAAATATCCTCCATTTAACATAACTGGCACCAGTATATTTATCAGACCGAAGTGGGTGCAATATCAAACAACACATTCTAAGCACGCCCATAACGTTCTGTTCATGCATGCTTCATGCTACAAAATGCCTCCAGGAGATACACGGCCACTAGAGAATTCACTTCATGCTTAGATAATATGCATTAGATAGACTGCTACTGTCTGAAGCTACCAGTTTAAATCAGCTATGCTTCTTTTCCATTAAATTAATTCTCCTTCCACAGCTTGAAAATTTCCACTTTAACAATATTTTTGGTCACATACACCAAGCCGATTTATTTCAAACTACATAACGCTATCTGCTCCTGCGTTGCCTCCAGATTATATTACGTCGTCTGTCTTTTCATCATCAATTTCTAATGGACTCCAGCTTAGCCAAAACACTGCTACATCCAAATAAAAGAACAGCAGATTAAAATAAAAGCAAAACACAGCTGATCTGGCAGTATGCGTAGCAAGGGGAAGAACGAACTTTTCCAAGTCCAGTGTGACTTATTTAGAACAAAAATTCACTTTGGCCTTGAAATATTAATTGTTTTTCTCACCATAAACGCTCCCATAGCTAACGAGATTTTCCAGTGCTTTTTCTAAAAAAAACAATCAACCTCACCCATTGCTGATTCACTAATGCCCTGCTCTAATTACTTCATAGAGATTTTCTGAGATCTTTTGAAGCTCTATACATGGGTTGTGAATTCTGCCTCCATGCCCTTCTCCCCTCACTACCTATGATAGAGCTTTCAGCAGCCTTGCTCCTCTTTAGTGAAGTTCCTTTGACACCTTTAGAATCTTCTCAAACTGCGTAAACTTTCAGTACCATCCTAGCATCTCACTTTGCAGGTTGGTATTCATTTCCTATACCTATTTGTGAAGTGTATTTTACATTACAGGCCTTCTCTCAGTGAACCATTGTTGTCTGATGGGTTCCTGGATAGCTTATAAATCTTTATAGAACACAGCATATAAATGAAAGCAATTTTTTTTTCTACAAACACCAGAAAGATTACAATATCACACCTTAGTGGCTAAAGCTCATTTGAGAGGCTTTACAAATAAATACAACACGGGCAGTTCACAGCCAGCTGGATTTGGCCTTAATCCGATCTAAGGTTCATTAATCTGCAAGAATCCTAACAGGGAATGAAGCAGTGAGGTCAGACAATTGTAGTAACACAAAGGTTCCTCTGGGTGAAAGTTTGCTCAGCAGAGACTGCAGATGGAACCTTCTGATCCGCACAGCTCAAATACACATTGAAAAAACTCACTGAGCTATTGAGGGATCTTCAAAGCACCTTTTGCAGAATTTATGTTAATGGAAAAATAGGCAAAAATTGTCCATTGAGTAGCTACTGTACTTGGATCAAGATCACTAACTACTCTGTTCACTGTGACTCAACAGTCACACTATCATATCTCAGTCAGAAGGTTGAGTTCAAGGTGCACACCAGAGATTTAGTTAAAGAACAGACTCATATTGCAGTGAATAAAGAAATGCTGCACTGCTGCAAGTATTGCCTCCCAGATAGGACATTATAAATTGAGCAACCATTTGCCTTCCCAGACAATGCAGAAGATCCCATGATACTATTTCGAAGAGGACCAGAAAATTTTCCACATTTGTGCAGACCAATGTTTATCCCTTAGCCAACTTCACTAAGCAAATTATCTGATCAAAAGAATGCTTGAAAAATGCATTTATTGCAAAATACTACAAGATGTATAGAGATCATTAAAGTACAATACAAGTTCTCACATCCTTTCTACCAGGGTTCAAAATGAAAAGAATCAGGTTAACCTTTTGGGCAAGGCAAATATTTGATCAAGTTTGTAGAAGTTACACCTGTAGCTTTTCTTTCCCCCATTTAATAATCAAATCATCCACCATACAGATACTGCCTTTTATATTTCTCATTTCTATAGATCACCATTCCTTCACACTTGCAAAACAAATTCCCTTATTCCCAAATCAGAATAACTTGTTTCGGCTTACAATTCGGACTATATGTAGGGCAAATCGTCTTCAGTCCCTTTTGGATAACATCAAAGCAAATACGATCGTTTTGAAGTGAAAGGGAGTCCTCCTACTTAATGAGCAATTATTTTTTCACCAACAATCACAGAAAGAAATTGGTCACCTAACTCATCATTCCCTATAAAACAATGTTGTACATAACTTTGAATACGACATTTCACCTCAGTGATCAGCAGTGAAGTACTGCTGGATATTAACAATTCTGAAAGGACTAATGAAACGTTAATGGGGGGAGCGGGGAGGGCGAGCCGATCAGGGGAAGGAGGTGGGAAAAGAGGGAACCTCAGGAGGGTGGGTGAAGAAGTCTGCCCCGGGGTGGAGATTGGGAAAGGAGCGAACCTGCGGATGGGAAAGGTGGTAGTAAAAGAATTGACCGGGGAAGGGGGAGGAGTTCACCCCGGCGGAGGAGGGAGGTGGGCGGGTATGCGAGCGGAGCCTAGAAGGAGGAGAGGCGACCCTGAGGGAGGAGGCCGGCCCCGGGTAGGGGTGAAAGTAGGCCCGTGGAACGTGGCTGAGGATAATGGGAAACGACCCCGGGAGAGGGGAGCGGTGAAAGCTGACCCAGTCAAACATATCCATAGCATAGTCTCCCCGCTATTGCTCAGGGTGACAGCTTGTCCTTGGCCAAGGCCTCGGGCCTCCTCGGCGATCTCTGTCTCCCACCGGCTCGAAGATGAGCTCCGTCCACCCTCCCGACCGCCCGGGTCGGAGAATCTCTCCAGTGTCCCCTACCTGCAAGCCCCCCGGGTTGCGGCTAGCGGTGAAGCGGCTCAGACTCCGTGCCAGGCACCGGGAACGAGACAACATGGCTGCGCTGCAGCTCCAGCAGACAGACCCGAGACCGGAAACCAGCTGGCGCATACCAATACCAAAGATCATGGGGTGGAGGGAAGTTAGGCGGTGATGTGGTGTATTGTCTGAAATATTAGAAATAAACCCGCTTCAGCTTCTCACCCGAGTAACAGCCATCATAACTCTATACGAAAAATCGACTTTTCGATGAGTGTTCGATTCAGTAATCATGATACACTTACTTTGATAGAATGGTTTGGCCCAGTCTGCTGCTGGACTATATGAATATTAACAATAAGGGGGATAGTTAACAAATATTGTAACACCATGTCGGTAGTAAAGAGGTGCAAACTAACAATGTATATATCTAAAACTAAATATTTAGGAACAAACATTATTTTAATTTTTCTTTAAAACAATACTGTCATATAATTTAGATGTTTGCCTCGTTAAAATGTCATCCACCCCCTTACGCTCTTGGGCTGTGCCACACCCTGGTCGTTTGCATAGATGTTAGTAGGTGGCTTTGGATTGGTGGTTGTGGGTACGCCCTTTTCCTCCTTTTAAGGAGTGAGGATGAATGAATGCGGACGAGAGTTGCTGGAGTGATAAGTGTACTTGAGAGGAGAGTTGTGCGGTGAGTGTGGGTTACTGTATTATAGTCATCCTTATCTTTAATATTTAATGTTCATCGTGAATGTGGGCTGCAGTACTGTCAGAACTCTTTACCCTTGATGCTGAACTTTATGGTGAGTGTTGTGTTCCCGGACAATCATCACCCTTGCCCTAAATGTTGAATGCTTATGGTGAGTGTGGGTTACCGTATTATCACCAGTCTTTCCCCCTTAATAATGCATGTTCGTTATTGTTATTTAATTGCTGCTTATTTGGATTAACGACACGGTAATAATTACGTTAAATGATATACTTGTCTCTGATATGCCTTCCTGATTGAATAAGGGCTCTTGGCGCAGTGGCATTGTCTCGTCTTCTGGCCTAGAAGGTGTGGGGCAAGAACTGCCGTCCTGTTTGACTATCAGTTGCTAACTTGAGAGATTATGGACGGATGACTGAGACTTTTTTCCGCTCTCTTTATTACTGTTTTAACAAGATAAAACTCAGTGGCCCGTCTTGGCTGTGTTTCTGTGCTAACGATTTATGAAGCCATCTCAAGGCACTTTGCTCTTCTATTGCATAGACATCATCTGGCGAAGGGATAAATTCAACTTGGTGCCCAGTCTCGTTTGTAATATTATTTTTAAAGTCCAATTGCTCTCGGGGGCAAATAACTCTCTTTTTGCCGTGTTGCGTTTTCTGATTTTGTTTTTAACTAAAGTGCGTTGTGAGTGAAAGTTGATCTTGGGTACAGGTATCAAGCAAGGTTTATGTGGATGAGCCGCCGGCAAATCGATCATTCTCCGTAAATTCTGTTGTTAGTGCGTTAATGAAATTACGCCGCCTTTATTCAATGGTATTTTATTCTGGCTAAGACCAAGGTTTGTTTATTTCTTTCTGGCCACATTTTTGTTTGCAGATTTTATCATTGTTTTTAACGCTGTTGATTTGAAATCATCCAGGAGATTACTTTTAGACTGGAGAAGCTGCCCTATGCAAGATTTCGTTGACGTCCTTAGAAATATTAAAATCGTTTGAAATATATTTATTTGGGAGACCATAGATAACTTTTTTAGAAAATGTACCTTTTGGAGCCTTTAATTGAACGAAGTTATTTCGAATTTTCATCCAGTTGATATCTTTTTAAGGCAAGAATAATTCAATGTATGATAGGATAGATATATCTGCAGCAAGTCAATGCGAAGAGGGGCCGGGCTGTTAACCCGATTTGAAATCTCTTAGGTGTCGCAGGTTTATTAGTTATTAGCTGCAAACTGTTGCTTGCTTCCGTGTTTCGCAGGATACGAGATACTACTTGCATTTTACAAACGATTTCAGAGCAGTTGCGATCACAAACTTAAAATTTAAGTAACACTCCGCATTGTGTCTCATCTCGTGCAAGGTCAGTAATTACAGACATTACGAATTCCGACTTAACATTAAGAAAGTCATAAATAAAAACTAAATCCTTTATATGTGGAGAGTCGGCGCTGATTAACCTATAAATGTGTTATGTTTGTATTTGAAATGTAGTAAAAGTGCAAAAAATAAGTGCATTCCTTCATAAAACATCATTAAATGTAATAGTCGTACATCATCACTTATGATCTTCCTGTATTTGAAACGGAAAAATTGGGTTCAATTTTCAACCTACACTTTAGAATCCGGTTCTAAATGTGAGGTTAACGACTGCATCAGTGCTGTGGCCAAATGGAATAGAAAATTTTTAATTTCTTTAAGTTTTTGTTTTAGCTTGGTACTGCACGTGGGCTAGGACGTTAGACAGAATATAGAACAGCCTCCAGTCTAGGTTATTTCGTCCTCAGCACCTCCCCTTCCCCTCTTCTCCCATCCAGTTCCAGCTGTATGTTTGGAGTACTGAAGAAGGGCTTCAAGTGTTGACTGTATGTATTTCTCTCTCCATGGTTGCTGCCAGACCTACTGTGTTTCTCCAGCAATTTTTTTTTTGTTCTGTTGTTGCAAGTTTGGGAATTTCAGCCATAAGGAAGATTAGGACTGTTTATTCACCTTCAGAGTGTGTGTGCTATTTGAATCCTGTGTGGAGGTACGCTACTGTGGCTAAGTTTATTTTATCTTCGTGTCCTGGATAGAGAAGTTCCAATAGCAAAGGCCAGTCGAGTGGGTAGTTTCTTCTTTCCTTCCAGCCTCGCAATGCAGAAACCCATTGTAATGTTACTAAAACAGATACTGAAAATGCCGAAGAAAGGAGAAAATCGACCTCAGCTGGTCTGGCAGCATCTGTGAAGTTAATACTGGGAGTCCCGCATGACCGTCTTAAAAACTGAAAGGTGTTTGGCTGATTTGAGCAATGACCACAATGTAGCAAAAAAAAAGGAAGCCTTTTGAGTTTAGCAACTGGATAAACTCAGTCTACCAACAGGATGGTCTCTTGTATAATAGAACAAAAACAAACTGATGAAGAAACTCAGCAGGTTTGTCAGTATCTGTGAATAGAAAGTAGAGTTAGTGTCAGGTATAGTGACCCTTTATAGATTCAGTGTACAGTGTGGAAACAGACCCTACAGCCCAATTAAGCCAGTCCTACTTGCCAGCATTTGGCCCATAATCCCTCTTAAACCCTTCTTCTTCATATAACCATCCTGGTGCCTTTAAAATGTTCTTACTGTACCAGCCTCCACCCCTTTCTCTGGCAGCTCGTTCCATACACTCACCATCTTCGGCATGGAAATGTTGACCCTTGGCTCCCTTTCAAATCATTTCTCCTTTTATCCTAAACCTATGCCCTCTAGTTTTGGACTCACCTACCCTGGGAAATGGCCTTGGCTATTCACCCTGTCCATACCCATCATGATTTTATAGACCTCTATAAAGCCACACCTCAGTCTCCAATGCTCCAGGGGAAAAATGCCGTAGCCTATTCAGCTTCTCTATAGCTCAAACCTTACAACTCTGGCAACATCATTGTAAATCACTTCTGAACCCTTTCATGTTTCACAAGATCTGGTAAGGTGACCAGAACTGAATACAGTATTCCAAAAATGGCTGAACAATGTCCTCTTTCAAAGCAGAATGCTCCCTTGCACTGGACTTTCCTTCAGGGAAAGGAAACAGTTTCTCGTTATTTTACTAATGTTTTCTCTTATGGATCATTGGCACAATTGTAGATTAGTCATTCCACCACCTAATTTTTAATTTTGTGCTTTGAAGTAGTGGTCCATGTGTTATAAAGTGTAGTTTCCCTTATTGGTTATCCTGCTGTTACTTTGGCTGTTGATGAAGGAGCTCCATATCTATTTCCATGCATAGCTGAGAATTGTCCATCTCTTCCCTGTCTCATTTGGAGGAATGATGCAACAAAAAGTTGACTCTGTATCGGATCATGCCAAAAGAAACTCTTGCAGTGAGTTGTTTGGGTGTAGAATTCACTGCCTGTGTGTGTGGAGGTGGATTCATTCTGGTTTTCAAAATGGAATTGAATCACTATCTGAAGCCATTTTATGATCCTACACTTATGACCAATGATTTACTTTTAAAGTGGAGACACCGTTTAGCATAGGAATGGCCACTAATTTCACATGGTAACCTCCCACAAACAATGTGCTCATGACCCAATAATCATCTCCAGCATCTGCAGTTCCCATTATCTCTAATATTATCAGAAACAGATTAGATCTGGAGGAGTCTTGACAGGGTGTATTTGCAAAGGATTTTTCCCCTTATAGAAAAATCTGATTCTAGAGGTCACTGTTTAAAATTAAGGGGTCACCCATTTAAGACAGACGAGCAGAGTCTTTTTTTTTCTCAGTGTCAAAAATCTTTGGAATTAAAAGTTATGGAAGCAAAATCCTTGAATATGTTAAAGACTGATGTAGATGAACTCTTGGCAAGTACAGAGCTGAAAGGTGAATGGGAATGAGGGTTGGAGCAGCTCCGCCATGACGGTATTGAATAGCGGAAGAGACCTGGGTGACCAGCTGGCCCACTTGTGTGCTTAATTCATATGTTTGTGATGTTAATTTGAGGCATAAATATTGCTTAGAACACCAGGCACAACTTCCCTGTTCTTCTTCAAAATGGTACCATGGTTTTGTTTTACATCCAGTTGAGAGGACAAAAAGGCTTTATTAAATAGAGAGAAAGCAGAGTTAACATTTCGGATCCAGAGACCCTTCTTCAGAACGGTCCTGAAACATTAACTTTGATTTCTCTCCACAAAAACTGCCAGACCGGCTGATTTTTCTGTTTTTTAGAATTTACTGTTTTCTTGTCTGATTTCCAGCATCCACAGTTGTTTAGTTTCCTTGTTTTAATTGTCATCATAGGACTTCCTGTACTGGATGCTGTGTTGGACTAACAGCCTTTTGTACTCTAGTCCTACAGTGTGACCTGAGCTGAGGCTCTGAGGCAAGAGAATGACCAATTGGCTCTCATGTGGCACTACAACTGAAAATGAAGGTGTTCATCCATGTCAGGGAGGAATTGGAGTCTACAATTGAGGGGAGAGGGAGAGAGGGAGAGACCACTGAATACTAGAAACGATAAAAGATTGGCAAAGACAGTGTGGAGCTGGCTGAACACAGCAGGCCAAGCAGCATCAGAGGAGCAGGAAAGCTGACGTTTCAGGTCGAGACCTTCTTCAGAAATGGGGGAGGGAAGGGGATTCTGAAATAAATAGGGAGAGAGGGAGCGGTGGATAGAAGATAGGTGGAAAGGCGACAGACAAGTCAGAGGTGGGGTTGGAGCTAGTAAAAGTGAGCGCAGGAGGGGATAGGTCAGTCCAGGAAGGACGGACAGATCAAGGAGGTCAGATAAGGTTAGTTGGTAGATGGGGGTGGGGCTTGGGGATAGGTGGGATGTTCGGTTAGGAAGGCAGGTATGTGCTGGGCTGGTTTTGGAATGCAGTCAGGGAGGGAAGATTTTGAATATTGATTCTGCTTAAAGCTTCAATTTTGGTTGAAATTGGAAATATGTTTGTCTGGCTAGCCACTTTTTTTCTTAAAAAAATCAAACCATGATAAGGGAAGGACCTAACTGATTTAGTACACACATTACATAGTATGGATTAAGTAAACCAATAAATAATTCTTGAATATGAATTAGGCTTGTAGGATTAAAGGGCAAAAATTTAAATAAACATAAGATAAATTTGAAATTCCAATGCATTCAGAAAAAATCCCTTTTTATTTCAAATAATCTGCCTGACAGTAATAGAAAAAAGTTCATTTGGTGCTTTCAAAAGCATTTTGATCCAATCCAGGAGGGGAGACACGTCAGTGAGCACAAATGGGACAAGAGGATCTTTCTCCATTCTTGATTCAGCAGCAGACTTGATACAACAGATGATCCCGTGTAGTGCAAAAACTCAATAGTTATGAGTAGCAGAAAATCGAAGTTAAAAATGGATTCAGAAGAGTGGCTTTTGTAAGATCTACACAAACTCAGAAGCTAAATACTTTTTATTGTTGAGTCTAATGGCTGTAACAAAGAACCATACAGTTTAGTCCCAACCTGTTTTGGTTTATTGCAACACATCTGAGCTGTACTGTTGCCCAAAGTCACTGAATGGAATTCTTTCCCAATCAAAGGAGAATTATCGGAGGGATAACGATACCAAAATAGAGAATGCTGAGAAGTTTTTTAAAAAATGATTAAAATATCATGTTTCTGCAATAACACGACCATATTTGATTATTCTTGAAAATGTTAGCCCTTCCCAAAAACCGGAGGTTGGAACTTGATATTTTTGCCCAGAACTGTCTTTGAGCTTAGTTTGGATTATTCAGTCTGACCCAATAACACAAACCAGTACCAGTCAGTCACCTGTGCTGACAGCATATTTTTCATTAACCTCCCGAACTTCTGTTCAGTATCTTTCTTCCAGCTAACTTTCTGAAAGAAGATGCAACAATTATCTTTATCCTAATGAATGGAGACCCACAGAGACATTATAAAACAAAATTTGAATCTGAATTGAGAAATAGGATATTAGGGCATTATTAATTATAAAGGCACAGAGTTACCAAAGCTTGATCAAAGAGGTAGGTTTTAAGGAGTTTCTGAAAGACAAAAGTTACTGAAGTGGAGAGGCATTGCAGAGTTGAGTCGAATATACTGAATATACATCTCAAAAGGTTCATTGGGGTGAAATAATATTGAGACTGTTTTACAAAGGAGAGAGTCACATTTCCATATGTATGTTTGTCTGGTTGAATATGGAAAGAATAGCATGAAGTGAGAGTCTTTCTCCATTTAATGTTACTTAAATTTTCAACTAAAAATACCAGTTTAATATTTTAGAGCAAGTCGGTTTGCAAGTAGTATAAAATTAGGGATCAGTTTTATAAGGGGAGTGAGAATGAAGGCAGCCCTGTGCCTTGCTAAAAATGGGAATAATCCTATACTTGGTTAACAACAACAATTTGTAGTTATATAATACATCCAATGGAATTAAAACATCCCAGGAGTTCATATGCATATTACTAAAGTAAATTTTACACCCATTCACCTGAGGAGATAATTGTTTGGATGACCAAGCGCTTGGTCAAAATTGTAAGGGGTCCCTGGAAGGAAGAGACAGAACAAGTAATAGGGAAATCTAGGACTTGGGCTGTTCGCAGCTAAAGACACTAGCCAAAATATAGTGTTTATTTAAAATCAAAAGTACACAAGACCAGATTTTGAGTAGTGCATACATCTCAGTAGGTTGTGTCACCGATGCAGAGAAAAGAAGGGTCAGGCCATGGAAAGATTAAGAAAAGGGAGAAAATTTTAAAAATCAAGTTATTGATTTAACCAGATCCAATTTTGATCAGCGAGGAACAAAAACAAAGTTTCTGGAAAAGCTCAGCAGGTCTTGCAGCATCTGTGGAGGAGGGAGAAAAAAGTTAACGTTGTGGGTCCGGTGACCCTCAAAACACTGATCACCAGACCCGAAACGTTAACACTTATTTTTTTTTCTCCTCCACAGATGCTGCTCGACCAGCTGAGCTTTTCCAGCAACTTTGTTTTTGTTCCTGATTTACAGCATCCGCAGTTCTTTCGGTTTTTGATCAGTGAGGAATATGAGGGAACATGATGAATTAGGACTTGAAAGTAGTTTAGGATGACTGAGTTCATTGGGAGTATTTTATGGGAAACTGGCCATGTGGGCTGATTTGCCAAGTAAAGAAGAAAGAAAGGCACAGGTGAAGACTTCAACAGCAGATAAGCTGAGACAAAGCAGAAACGACCACTTTTTTGAAAGCAAATGATCTGTGATGGTATTGATATGTGGCCAAAAGCTCCACTCTGCATCAAAGCAGAACAAGATCACAAATTCTGAATGGTAATGGGGCATTTTTAAAAAAAGTGTGGCTGGGGGCTGCCAGTGAAGGAATGTCCTTGGGCTTAACAGGACCACAATGAGCTGGCTAGATCTGGCAGAAGTGACGAGGAAGGGATCTTTTGATCTATTGTTACTGCAGAGGTAGACTTGGCATTTGAATATGAGGTCAGACACTTTCTTGTGGATTCCTGCTGTCTGTTTAGGTGGTGTGGAGGTGAATGTGAGGTTGTGATTGGTTCCTAGATATACATGTTTGCCCTGCATATTTAGAACTTGCCCCACCTCGGCCACGCAATGGGAACCAGTTAGCGTTATAAGGAAAAGAACACCAATAAACCTGCAGAATTAGCATATAATTGGCAAATGAACTATGAATGAATGCTACATGTGGCCCCAACAGTAGAAGTACAAATGGAGTAAAAGAGCTGAAGGATCTGGGGTTACCAATGTGAAAATATCTAAAATGAATTTTAACTGTACAAGAATGAATGGAAACTTTTATAGAAGAGTATTCACAAGGATGATGCCAAAACAGTGACCACGTAATAGAGAGACTGAATAGGCAGGGCCTCTAGTCTACAAACCAAAAGGCTTAGGGGGACATTATGGACTCTTTTAAAGACAAAAGGGTTTGATGTAGAAAAGAGAACTTGGAGTTGAGATTGTGGATGGGGCCATGAAATCAAATCATGTCCTTTGTAAACCAATCAGCAATAAACCCAATTAGCAATTCATGATAAACTTCTTAACTGAGAAGTAGGAGAGTGTGGACTACATTACAGTGCAGAGTAGTTGTGGCAGTTGGTATACATTTATTTAAGAAGAAGCTTGATAAGCACACAAGACTGAAAGGAATAGGTGGATATATTGCTTGAGTGAGCTAAATCGTTCGTTCTGATGTTGTATGTTTCTCAAAGTGCATTTTTGGGAAAAGTAACCTACTCTTTTTTTTCTCTCTCTCTCTACCCAAATGACTAGACCTCTTCCTGCTTTACAAAAAATGTCAGCAGTAGTTTGACTCAATCAGATTGCCTGAATATTGGACTTGATACCTTCTTTAACTTCAAATATTGCCACAAAATTCAGGAACTGTTTTGATTCCTGTGTCCAAGCTCCCTTGATCTGTACAATGAATCTCCACATATCCAAACAGGAAATGCAAAGTTCCAGCAGCTGTTATGTAGAAGGAGACAAAAGGAATCCGCTCCCCATGCGCCTGAAAAGAAATTACCTTGAAGAGTCTGTGTCATCGTATTCCAGCAGGGCTATCATTTCTCACTTTTTGGACCAAGCTACAAAGAAAAGTAGTTTAACAGCTCAAGACTTTGACTTCTCATCAAGGAATCTGTCTCATTCCACTTCAGAATCATTTCAGGAGGATAGAAGCAGCAACTGTTCCAAAGATAGTGTACAGGACCTTGGCTCTCCTTTCAGTCAGTACCAGACTTCAAATAACATTGAAGGGGATAGAATGCTCGACAAACACTTGCAAGCAAAGAGGGCAAGAGTAGAGAACATCATCCAAGGAATGAGCAGTTCTCCAAACGCCATTCTCCTCAACAGTGAGCTTGAGAGGGACTGTAGCCAACAACCTGGAAGTCTGGCAGACCGATACAAAGAGAATAAACGGAAGCAGAGACTTCCTCAACAGCAGCAAACACATAAGGAGAATCCCTGGAAACTCTCCAAATTAACTGCACCCTTGAAGAATAACAAGAAAGAAGAGTGTCATCAGTTGAAGCAGCAGCTACAGGATATGCAAGGAAAACTCCTTGAACTTCAAGAAAAGTTTTTTCAGATGTATGATGCCAGTGAGTCTGAACAGGAGGATACCTCTGATTGTAGCTTCCATCTGGGTGTTCCTGATTGCAATGGAGAAAATACTCCAGAAAGATGCCTTTCAGAAATGGACCAAGATTATGACTATGCTCAATCACTTGGCCAAGAAGAAGAAATAACAATGCAAAAAGATGGCAACAAACATGATATAAACAGCAAATTTAACAATCACACACAATTTTCTTTCTCTCTTGTCAAGGGTGGCTATCTTGCGGAGGCACTTAAGTATGAATTAACTAATGCAGTGGTTCACATTGTAGATTCAGCAGTGCAGCTGTTCTGTCTGAAACCTTCAAACATCTCCTCCCAAGCGTTTCAAAACTTGCCACCCTCCCTGCCTAAGGGTGTCGTGCCGAATGAGAACACAAACTTGAGGATGGCCAGTCATGGGCTTCGCTGCTCTCCAGATTCGATGATACACAGATGTCATGACAATTCTCAAAACCCTTCTTTCTATGACATTCAGGATCAGACAGAAGCAATACCATTAGTAGTGAGGAAATCCTTCCAAAACCAATCTAGCATTGGTAACTCTGTTATTAAACAATCTTGCCGAATGCCAAATACCGAGACACCTTTATCATTAGCGCTAGGCTCACAAATACCTCTGGCTGAGTTGCCTGAACCTCTGTTGAGATACAGTTTGCACAATGACATAAGACATTGCCTGTCAGCTACTGCAAAGGATACTTCATATTCTGAATCAACGCCCCTTTCATGGGATGCAGGCAAGCTAAGACCGAAGGTTATCTCACATCATATGGCAGACCAACCATACCCATGCTTGGGTCAAAGTGCAGCAGAGAATCTCTGTCTTTCTCGCATCAAGTCTGAACGTGGAGAGCTGCATTCCATGGAAGATGCCACTCCATTCAAATCTATTAATGTATCCTTTAAGTGTTTTGTAGACCTGCAAAACCCGTTAAAGTTCAATGTTGGATGTGGTGGGTGTTTAGACATAAAGTTCCAGTTTAATTAAAACCAAGCTTCCTTTGCAAGATTCTGCAAGGCTTCTTTTTTTTTGCCTACTGCCTCCACATTCTTGAGGGTTCTCTGAATTCTGTTGCCTGTCAATATTAATATTCCAGGTAGAATTCTCACTTAATGACTTGAATTTCACTACTTCAACTAAAATTGAACAACTAAGTAAAGGAGAACTTCTTCTCGTCAGCTGTGTAAATTCAAGTTTCTGAAACCATAGAAATTAGTTTACATGATTTGGCAAACTCACCACTCCCAAGAAAATATGTACTTTCTCCAGTTCAATTGCATCTATAAGAATAGCGTTTACAATGTTTCAGGCGCAGCATTGAATTTCACATCACTGCCACTGCCAGTGGTCATAGATTCATAGAGATGTATAGCACAGAAACAGACTCTTCGGTCCAACTCATCCATGCCAACCAGTTAGTCTAAATTAATGTAGTCCCATTTACCAGCATTTGGCTCATATCCCTCTAAACCCTTCCTATTCATATCCATCCAGTTGCCTTTTAAATGTTGTAATTGTTCATTCCATACATACATCACCCTCTGTGGGGAAGTATTGCCACTGAGGTCCCTTTATTGTATCTTTGCTTGCTCTCGCTCTCTCCTCTTTTAAACCTATGCTGTCTCTAGTTCTGGACCCCCCCCCCTACCCTTGACTTTGATCTTGACTTTTGCTCTATTCATGCCCCTCATGATTTTTATAAATGTCCTATTAGGTCACCCCTCAGCCTCTGCCTCTCCTCCAGGGAAAATAGCCCCAGCCTATTCAGCTGCTCCCTAGACCACAAACCCTCCATCCTTGACAACATGGGGAGGTGATGGCCTAGTGGTATTATCACTGGACTGTTAATCCAGAGGCTCAGTTATTTCTCTGGGGATCCAGGTTCAAATCCTACCAGGGTAGATGGTGGAATTTAAATTCAATAAATATCTGGAATTAAGAGTCTAACGATGACTGAATTCATTCCCGATTTTGTTGGGGCAAGAACCCACCTGGCTCACTCATGTCCCTGATAATAAAATGTGAGGCTGGATGAACACAGCAGGCCCAGCAGCATCTCAGGAGCACAAAAGCTGACGTTTTGGGCCTAGGCCCAAAACGTCAGCTTTTGTGCTCCTGAGATGCTGCTGGGCCTGCTGTGTTCATCCAGCCTCACATTTTATTATCTTGGATTCTCCAGCATCTGCAGTTCCCATCATCACTCATGTCCCCTTTTAGGGAAGGAAACTGCCATCCTTACCTAGTCTGGCCTACATGTGACTCCAGACCCAGCACAATGTTGTTGACTCTGAACTGCCCTCTGGAATATTAGGGATGGGCAGTAAATACTGCCTAGGCAGCGACGCCCTCATTCCTTTAATTAATTAAAAAAAAATCCTTTGTAAATCTTTTCTGAAGCCTTTCACATTTAAAACACTCTGAAACTGACTCAAAAACCTTTTTTAATTTTGTAAAATTACTCATTTTTTTTGCAGGATTTTCATTAGGGGGATAATAAAGACACCAAGCTAAATAATCCGATATCTGGGGGAGGGAAAGGCTTGGTTAAGAGATGGGTTTTAAGAAATATACCAAGAGATTTAAGATTTATAAAATTATAAAGAATTCAGAGACATTAGGAAGGCCCTCTCCCCTTTTGTTCAAGGGTCCACAAACAACAGGGATAGATGTAGGGTATGACATACAGGGCTTGTTGGTGAATGAAGAGTGCAGGGAAGTAGATTTTGTCTAAAAGGCCTGATTGAAATGAACAGGGTCCCACTCGACAGAAGGTTAGGTCTCATGGGATCCAGGGAGAGCTAGCTAATTGGATTCAAAATTGGCTCAATGGTAGGAAGTAGAGGATGATGGTAGAAAATTGTTTCTCATACTGGAGGCCTATGACTAGTGGAGTGCCACAGGGTTCGGTGCTGGGACCTTTGTTAGTTACATAAATGAGCTGGATGTGAATGTACAAGGTATGATTAGTGAGTTTATGGAAGATACCTCCTAATTTTGTATCATTGATAGCAAGGAACATTTATCAAAAGTTACAGGGTCTTGATCAGATGGGGAAGTGGGCTGAGGATTGACAAATGCAGTTCAATACGGATAAGTGTGAGGTGTTGCAGTTTTGAAAATCGAACCAAGGTAGGATTTGCACAGCAAATGGCAAGTCCTGAAGAGTGTTGTGGAACAGAGCGACCTAGGAGTACAAGTACATAGTTTATTGAAAGCAGTGTCACATGTAGACAGTGTGGTGAAGAAGGCATTTCCCGTTCTGGCCTTCATTGGTTGAGGCATTGAGTATAGGAGTTGGGATATTGTTGCAGTTGAGTTGTTGGTGAGGCTGCACTTGGAGTATTGTACACAGTTTTGGTCACCATCTTATAGGCAAGACCTAGTTAAACTGGGAAGTGTGCAAAGGTGATTTATGAGGATGTTGCCAGGCCTAGTAGACTTGAGATATAGGGAGAGATGGCCAGGATAGGACTCTTTCCTTCGAATGTAGGAGAATGATGGGTGACTTTTATTGAGGTGAATAAAATTGTGAGGGGCCTAGATAGGATGAATGTATATGCCTTTTGTCCCCAGGTTTTGACAATTGAAAACTAGAGAGCATCGGTTTTTTTTAAATAAGCTGAGTGGGGGAAAGATTTAAGAAGGACCTGAGGGGCAACTTCATGCAGAGAGTGGTGGATATATGGAATGGGCTGCCAGAAAGTGGTTGAGGCAGGTACCATAGCTGCATTTTTAAAACACAATATTTGGATAGGTACATGGATGGGAAGGGTTTAGAGGCATATGGGCCAAATGTGAGAAATTGGAACTAGCTGAGTGGGCAGCATGCAGCAGTTTGGGCTGAAGGGCCTGTTTCCATTTGTATTCCTCTGATTTAAAATGAAATGTTTTAATTACAAGGAGTGGTGAGATCTGGACCTCCTGCCTTAAGTGGTAGAGCCAGAAACCTTTGTAACATTTAAAAGGTACTTGGATACGTACCTGAGTTGCCATAACCTACAATACATTTTTTTTTGTACCAAGAGCAGGTAAGAGTTTAGTTTGGATGGTTACTTGGTGGCTGGCGTACACAATGGGCTAAATGGCCTCCTTTCATCCTGTAAATTTCTGAGAGGTGGAAATTCAGAGTTAAGGAAGGAACTGTAGAGTGTTGAAAATTGCTTGTACTTTAGCTGTTTACACTTTTTGGCTCTTGAGTTCTGGACAGCAGCCCAGAATCCCCACCCTCCCATCCACTGTGGGGAAATATAAAGGATGTTTCCAAGATTGAGTTCAGGACTTCAATGTAAAGAAGTTGTTAGTTATGATTTGATATCTCCATTGCCACACCATTTCCCAAGGGTGGAATAATCTCTTAGCTCTGTGTGTGTGTGTGTGTGTGTGTGTGTGTGTCTCCCTCTACAGCTTCAAGTATCAAGGAGGAATACTTGAGTGAGTCAGCTTTGGTAAGATACACACCTCCGCAAATAAATGCTGGCTGAGAAGCTCCACTGGTGATATTCTTTTTTTTCACCAGTATCTCAACTCGCTGTCTTCCTTGTTCCCACCTTCCTTCCCAATGAGTGAGAATGTGGGCTACTTTTTCCAAAAGGGATGTTAGCTGGCCTGCCTGCTGAGTTTGGGGCGAGGCTCTAATTTACCCAATCTGGGAATCATGACTGAAAGTCAGAGACAAGTACAAAAAAAAGGTGGCTATATCCCTCTCCCTGTCACCCTCAATGTGCAACAAGAAGAGAGAAAATTTTACTTGGCTTGTCGGTGCTGGACTTTGTGAGGAACAGACCTCCACCAACAGTCTTTTAGACCCACTGTTTGCCAGCCTCGGGCCTGGGGCACCTGTGTCAAAGTCTGTAATGACCAAAAATATCTCCTAAACTCTGTTAGCTTTTAAGAAGTATTGGTGTGTGAATTGTTGAGTTAATTCTAGTGGAGGTGATCTGTTAGTCATCTAATACCCCTACCCTTGTACCTCAACTGAAAACAGGAGGAGTTGTACCCCAGGTCTCTGTAGAAGACCCCTTCCACATTTCATATTCCTTGCAATTGAAATAAACTGTACACTTTAGCCCGTTCCTACCCACTAAAATGAACAGATGGACTACCTTCCTAAAGGGACTGCATGAGGGAATATATTTTAAAAAAAGCCACACTTCCTTTTTGATTCAGAGATAGTAGGAACTGCAGATGCTGGAGAATCTGAGATAACAAAGTGTACAGCTGGATGAACACAGCAGGGTCTAGGCTCAAAATGTCAGACTTCCCTTTTGATTACAAGTTTAATGATGTGAATCATGTTAAAACACTTGGCCATATTAATAATTGTGACAAAAAATGGTGTTCATTTGGCTTTGCTGCCATCTGAGAGTAAAATAAGGTTTGCCAAGCAGATTTCCTGAAGGCAGATTTGTGATAAATCTGCCTGGTGGTCACTGTACAATACTGCCACTGAACTGAGGGTTCCAGTCAGCACCTTTTTTGAGATAGCCTAGGGGAGGGATGTTTGGACGAGATGGATTGGGATCAAGGAAATACAATACTAGTAAAACAGAACTCTCAGCAAATTCCTATTCCATCAATAATTGAGATTTTTTGTGATCAAGACTGCTTTAAAATTTAAAAAAAAATTATTTGATGTGCTCCCAGAATATAACAATTGGCATTGAGCAAACCTTTCATTCAATGACTGAGTTTAACACAGTGCTGTGTATAATACTTGTACATACACCAACATTGCTTCCTCACCTCTAAAGCACCTTCCACCCCGAGGTTGAAGACTGTTAAAAATACATTGAAATATTAAGAAATAGAAAAGTAGAGTGGCTTAATACAGAAACCCCTTAAGTTATGAATATTCTCAAAATTGGACCACCTTTTTGTTTTGTTTTTGCTTATTTAATATGTAAAGACTTTTTTAAAAAAAAAAGTTATGGAATTATAAATGATCAACATGCTTTGATTATTTTTTAAATAAGATTTAGTAATACTCCAGGAAAGTTGAGGAGCTCTGAGCTTTCCATTGCCCTCACTGCTCCAGGCCCACTTTTATTCCAGTGATTTCTTCTGATGTTACTGCATGCAATATCTAATAGCTTCCAGCTGTAAATGTCCTCTTACCTGCTTGGTCAATGAAAGTGAATGCAAAACATAGTATGGATGCATTTCTGTTCATTTTACAAGTGGTCCTTTTGAAATATAATTTCAAATGCAGTCAGCAATGTCATGCTAATGGCCACAAACTATTTAGATAGGCATGTCAAATTTCAACTTATCTCCTGGTATTCAAATGAAGAAACAGCAACCAGTTTATTCGAATGCTCAGTACATGGGGAATAATTGCATGGAACATCAGAGGTGAATTCTAAAATCCTGATAGGTAGTAAGGGATCCAAGATGGAAAAGTAGAATGAGAGCTGGAAAAACTGATACACAGAAACTTCGAGATTTGATAGCAAGAGATTCCCTAAATAAAGAAATACACCATATGTTCAAGAGCTTTTGTCTGTGAACAGACAAGCTGTGAGTGTAAGGGAGAAGAAAAATGCCATCAGATTATAACAACTCCACAGCATCTGTGGAGAGAAAATCAGAGTTAACGTTTTTGGTCCAGTGACCCTTCCTCAGAACTGACAGTAACAGTTTAACTTCTGATGTGTCAGTATTCTGTAGTAGAAGTGCTTCAGTCAGCTATGGAGTGAAGCAGCTAGTGGTATTATCACTAGACTATTAATCTAGAGAGCCAAGCAATGTTCATAGATCATAAATGATAGAATCCCTACAGTGGGGAAATAGGCCTTTTGGCCCAACAAGTCCACACCGACCCTCAACACATCCCACTCAGACCGAATTTCTCTCCCCCCCCCCCCCCCCCCCCCAAATAACGCACTTAATCTACAGATCCCTGAATACTATGAGCAATTTAGCACGGCCAATCCACACAGCTTGCAGATCTTTGGACTGCGGGATGAAAGCAGAGCACCCAGAGGAATCCCACGCAGATACGGGGAGAACGTGCAAGCTCCACACAGACAGTTGTCCGAGTGTGGGATCAAACTCTGGTTCCTGGTGCTGTGGGGCAGCAGCGCTAACCATTGAGCCACTGTGCCTGCCCTAAAAGAAATCGAACTTACCCTTCGGGGGACCTGGATTCGAATCCTGCCACAGTAGATGGTGGTATTTGAAATCAGCCAAAACAAACAGAATTAAGAGCCTAACGATGACCATGAAGCTATTTGCTGCTTGTCAGGAGAACCTCCTTTTAAGGGAAAGAAACTGCTGTATTTACCTGGTCTGGCATCCATGCAACTCTAGACCCACAGCAATGTAGTTGACTCTCAACTGCCCTCAGGGCAATGGAAATGGGCAATAAATGCT